>NC_044394.1:63284089-65784089 GCF_006542625.1 Nomascus leucogenys | reverse complement strand
CTGATTTTTTAAAATGATAATTTTGTTAATACATAGAAGATGTACATATATTGGGGTACATGTGATAATTTAATATGTTCATATAATTTCTAAAGTTCATATCAGTGTAATTGGAATATCCACCACCTGTATCTTTTCTTTATGCTACAATCAGATTATTCTATTTTGGCCATTTTGAAATATATAATAGATTGTTATTAACTAAAGCTATACTAATCTATCAAACACTAGTTTTTATTCCCCCTATCAAATTGTATATTTATACCCATTAATCAACCTCTCTTCATCCCTTCCCTCAACCCTACCTTTCCTGGTCTCTGATAAGCATTAACCTAATATATTCTCTATCTCCATGAGATCTATTTTTTCAGTTCCCATGTGTGAGCAAGAATGCGGCATTTTTCTGTGGTTGGCTTATTTCACTTAATATAATAACCTCCAGATCCAATCATGTTACTGCAATTGACAGAATTTTATTTTTCATGGCTGAATACTATTCCACTGTGTATATACACATTTTCTTTATCCATTCATCCATTAATTAGGTTAAGTCCATATTTTGGCTGTGAATAATGCTGTAATAAACATAGGAGTGCAAATACCTGTTTCCTATATCAATTTATTTTCTTTTGTATGTATACTCAGTTGTGGAATTGCTGGTAGATCTACTTTTAGTTTTTTGAGAAGCCTCCAAACTGTTCTCCATGGTTGTTGTACTAATTTATATTCCCACCAATAGTATATGAGTATTCCCTTTACTCTCCACATCCTCACCAGCATCTGTTATTGCCTATCTTTTTGATAAAAGCCATTTTAACTGGGGTGATCTTTTGTTGTGATTTTGATTTGTATTTCTCTGTAATCACTAATGTGATGTTGAAATTTTTTTCATATGCCTGTTAGCCATTTGTATGTCTTTCAGAAATGTCTATTCAGATGTTTTTGTCCCTTTTTAAATCAAATTATTGTGTTTTGCTATTTAGTTGTCTGAATGCCTTATATATTCTAGTTATTCAGCCCTCATCAGGAGAACAGATTGCAAATATTTTCTCCCATTTGTGGGTTGTGTCTTCATTTTGTTGACTATTTCCTTTGCTATGAGGGAAGGTAAAAGTTGAGAACAGTATTTATATAAAAGATAGGAGTAATCACTATCATTGAGTAGTCTACTGAAAGAAAGTGAATGGGATAAGGAGGGTAGTTGAACTGGAATTAAAATAGCTTGAGAGGAGATAGAGAGGTGTAACTCATGCACAAGAAAGTGGGTGTGGGTTAGTGGGATGAAAGAGGCAGAAACCTAAACAGTGGGCAATAGGGAACAGAAGAACGGCCAAGCAAGTGATGAATAGCTACAATTAGCATTTGTTTTTAATAACAGATATTGGCAAAACTTCTTATAAAGGTTCAGATGAGCATATTAGATGAGACATGTGAGAGTTTGTCATAACAAAAGTGGTAATAAATAATTGATAAATAAAAGAGCATGGCAATGTTCTAATAAAATTTAATTTTATAGATACTAAAATTTGAATTCTATATAATTTTAATGTGTAAGGCACTACTATTCTGATGTTTTTAATGACTTAGAAATGTAAAAATCTTAACTTGCATGGAATAAAATAAGAATGGATATATCAAATTTGATTCATGTGCCATAGTAGGTATATGCATATGTATGTTTCTCTATAATTTATTTTATCTAGTATATATGGATATCACTATTATATCTAATATATATGTAGTATATTACATACATACATACCTTCTTTTTAAAGGTTTTACTCCACAAGAATAATGAAATTTAAACTCTTAACATTACTAAGTTTGATTAAAAAGGAGAAATTCTACTCTAATAGTTATGACACCTACCCAAGGTTTTCTTATTAAGTGCCTGAATGGAATATGATCTTTCAGAGATGCTAGTCCCCTTTCAGCTGACCAATCATAACAAGGAGAAATAAAATGCTCAAACTTAAGTATACTAAAGAACTAATTAAATAATTTCAATCTCAGCCTCAGGTTTTTCTTTTTTTAAGATGGAGTCTCACTGTTGCCCAGGCTGGAGTGCAGTGGTGATCTTGGATCACTGCAACTTCCACCTCCCAGGTTCAAGCGATTCTCCTGCCTTAGCATCCTGAGTAGCTGGGATTACAGGTATGTGCCAACACAGCCAGCTAATTTTTGTACTTTTAGTAGAGACAGGTTTTCGCCATGTTGGCCAGGCTGGTCTTGAATTCCTGACCTCAAGTGATCTGCCCGCCTTGGCCTCCCCAAGTGTTGGGAATACAGGCGTGAACCACTGCGCCTGACTCAAGGTATTTTTCTTAACCCTCAAAGAAGTAATATCAATACTTAACAAGTATAACTTTTGAGTGGACTGGAATAAAATGCTTCTATTAACTCTGTTAACAAATACAACTTCTATAAACAGTGCTTATAAATATCTATGTAAGTTTAAATGTTGAAATTGTTCTATCCCTAACATCCTCCCACCCAAGCAGAGGTGTAGCTAATAATTTTATGATTTGTACATTCTAAGTGTCTGGGCTCCTAGCTTATGAATTTCTTACCCAGGTAAGGTCCTCGGGAGACACTTTTCAATGCACCATGGGTGAAAAACAAAACAACAACAACAACAAAAAAACACATACTCAACTCTAGAGCCTAGAAGAGCTGCCCAAACTATTCCTGGTGAGACAGTAGGGTGACATCAGACAAATTTAGGGAATACCCCAGGAAAAGGCTGTGATGCCAAGTTACTTAATGTCAAACAAAAATTACCACCACCACTATTAATTGAATAGCTACAATATGCTAGACACTGAGGAAGAGTCATATATATATTTCTTTTCATTTGCAATGATCCTCAAGATGAATATTATCATTCCCTATGAGCAGTGAGTAGTAGAGCTGGGATTTAAACCTAAGTTTGAATCTACATAATGTGCATCCAAAGCTCTCAAACTTCAGAAAATCAGGAGTGCTAATTACTGAAGGAGACAAATCCAGGTGGTTTAAGAGACAGTGCTAGATGGAGTTCAGATTATGGATTTAGATTTTAAAGTCAACCAAACTAAGCTCCTAACAGTGGTTAAATACCTTGTGGGAAGTTGTTTAACTTAGTTGTTTCCTAAATGAGGATAAAAGTACCTGAAATGAAGGGTAGTTATGAGCATTTGTTTTCAATCTTAATATAAATAACATAAAATATGTCCTAATGATTTACAGGATTTCACTATGTGGAAGCTATCATACAGCTCCAGGCTGAAAGAAACTAGAGCCACGGACTGAACCTTTGGGGCCAGGAGAAGAAAGCTTTGCAAAATTCTACTCTGGTTAAACAAGAAGAGTTTGCCTTTACCTACTTTGGTTTATTCCACGTACTTCCCTTTGAAATCCAAATACTAGTATACCTCATTTTATTATGATTTGCTTTATTGTATTTCACGGACAGTGGGTTTTTCAGAAATTGAAGTTTTGTTGCAACCATGTGTTAAACAGGTCTATTGGTGCCATTTTCCCAACAAAATGTGCTCACTTTGTATCTGTTTCATACTTCAGTAATTCTTGCAATATTTGAAATTATCATCAATTGTTATGGTGATCTGTAATCTTACTATTATAATTGTTTGGGAGTGCAATAAACCACACCCATATAAGATGGAAAAATTAATCTATAAACACTGTATGTTCTGACTGCTCCATTAACTCGCTGTTCCCTGATTCACTCTTCCTAGGGCCTCTCCTGCCTGAGACAAAACCATATTAAAATCAGGCCATTTAATAACCCTACAATGGCTTCTGAATGTTCAGCTGAAGAATCCTATGTTTCTCCCTTTACATCAAAAGCTAAAAACAATTAAGCTTTGTGAGGAAGGCATTTCAAATGCTGAGATGGGCTGAAAGCTTAGACTCTTGTACCAATTAGACAAGTTGTGAATACAAAGGAAAAGTCTTTGAAGCAAATTAAAAGTGCTACTCCAGGTAACACAAGAATCATAAGAAAATGTAATGGTCTTATATTTGATGGAGAAAAGTTTGAGTGGTTTAGATTGAAAAATATTAAGAAAAAAACCCAAACACACACAAACAAAACACCAACTACAACATTCCCTTAAGACAAAGGGAATCTAATCCAGAGCAAAGACCTAGCTCTCTTCAATGCCATGAGGGCTGAGAGAGGTGAAGGAAGCTGCAGAAGAAGAGTTTGAAGCTAGAAGAGGTTGGTTCATGAGGTCTGAGTAAAGAAGCCATTTCTATAACATAGAAGGGCAAGGCAAAGCAGCAAGTGCTGATGCAGAAGCTGTAGCAAGTTATCCAGAAAATTTAGCTAAGATAATTGATGAAGGTGGCTGCATGAAACAGATTCATTATAGACAAAACAGGCTGTTATTGGAAAAAGATGCCATCTGTGACTTTTATACCTAAACAGAAGTTAATGCCTAGCTTCAAAGAACAGGCCGACTCTTGGTAGGGGCTAATGTAGCTGGTGACTAAGTTGAAGCTAGTGCTAAGTTATCATTCCAAAAATCCTAGGGCCCTTGAGAATTATGCTAGATTACTCTCCCTGTGCTCTACAAACGGAACAAAGCCTAAATGACAGCACATCACATCAGTTTACGGCATGGTTTACTAATCACCACCCTGATCAGTCAAGCAGTGATTAATATCAAAAGATCCTACACACACACACACACACACACACACACACACACACACACAATTACTTGAAGGCTTTGATGATCATTAGCATTTTTCAGTAATAAAGTAATTTTCAAATAAGGTATGTACATTGTTTATACATAATGCTATTTCATACAGTAGAATACAGTATAATTTAAACTTTTTTTTTTTTTTTTGAGCTGGAGTCTCGCTCTGTGCCCAGGCTGGAGTACAGTGGCACAATCCCGACTCAATGCAACCTCTGCCTCCTGGGTTCAAGCGATTCTCCTGATTCAGCCTCCTGAGTCCCAAGCTGGGACTAAAGGTACCTGCCTCCATGCCCGGCTAATTTTTTGTATTTTTAGTAGAGACAGGGTTTCACCGTGTTGCCCAGGCTTGTGTTGAACTCCTGAGCTCAGACTATCTGCCCTTCTCGGTCTCCCAAAGTGCTGGGATTACATGAGTGAGCCACCGCACCCGGCCCCAAGGATAACTTTTATGTGTGCTGGAAAAACCAAAAGATTTGTGTAACCTACTTTATTGAGGTGGTCTGAAACCAAACCTGCAATATCTTCAAGGAATGTCTGTATAGCCTTTTGTATGCTTCTGTGTTCTTAGGACATGCATGTATTTGTTCACATAACTGACCACTTTACTGTTAATAATCATGGATTATTTTGCAGCCAATTTAAATCAAGTTAAAAGATGGCAAAACCCACAGGATGTACCTTTTTCAGGTTTTTAAAAATTGCATCATATTGTCTTGAAAAAAATATGTAGGGCATTTATTTATGTAATATATCCATTTCACTTTTATTTCCTGAAACAACACCTTACCAAATTTCATTTAGCCACATCCAGATGTCCTCTCAAAAGATGCTATTGCTCCACAGTCTTTGCAAAAGCCCTGGTAGGCCACAGCCAGAAAATAAAAAGTATTCAGCATTAAAATAAAGTTATTTCATTATGCAGTTACATTATAGATTGATACTACCAGGGCAGAGATTCCAGCCAGCTAGGGTTTAGGAAGCAGGTGGCACAGGATGGAACGGAAGTATCACTTAGAGTGGCCAACAACACACGACGGTACTGAGAAAGGTAAATGTCATTCAGGAGGATGCTGGGGAAAGAACACAAGAATAATACAAAAATAGAGTTTCTAAACATGGTAGATATTTGCATAGCATAATTTTAGTGGTAAAGGAATGACAAAGTTAAGTAATCTGGGTTTTGTGACTTGGTAGTGTCTGGAAAGAATTATGCCGTCATGTCATGTGTTTCTTTATTTTATCCTTGGCTCTTTTTCAGACAATTGTCTCTATTGTGTTTAACCTTACTTCCCATATCACCTTTGATTCATTTATTCTTCTCTTCTTATAAAATGTATCTTTTCTCTAGGTCATCTGATTATAGCTAAAGATATATCCCAGGGGCTTTATTTCCAATTCCATTGCTAGCTTGTCTTATAACCTGAAACAAACTTCAGCACTTCATGCAAGTGCTTGAGTATCAGAGCTGAAATTTTAAGATCATTTACTCTAATGCTCTCTCATTTTACCGAATGAGAAAAGATAAAATTAAAACTTAGAAGTGACAAAAATTGCCTGATGCCAAGCAGTTTGTCAGCAGCAAAACCAAACTGAAGCCAGGCACCCCACCGACTGTTTTAGAACTCATAGTAGTAAACCATTTAGTTTTAAATGACATTAAAAGAAGGAGAAATAGACAAATACTGTAGTTTCTCTTTAAAGTGGGATGTTTTAAAGACCAACAGCAGTATAGGCACACCTACATGGGACACCAAGTCATAACCAAATATTTGTGTTGTGACAATATTAGATGAAAGGTTCAATAAATTCAAATGCTAAATGTATTCAGGTTCATATATCCTCATCGATACATTAATAAAACCATCTTGTATTTTAAGAATGTTATATTTGTATGCTGCCTTACTGTGAAATAAGACAGACATTAAATAAGATGTGTTATATATTATCAAAATGGGTGAGAAAATTTTCTAGCATGAGTAGAAAAATGTGTGATCTACCTTCCTCATCAATACTAATGAAAGAAAAAAGATGAATTTGCCAATGGAAGTGGAAACTAAGAATAGTGTTGAGTAATCTCTTGGGCACCAGAGAAATTTTGACTAATCAAAGTTGTAAGAAAACCCTGAAGCAATGTGTGAGGTATGTTCTACCAAAATAACCCCTCTGTGTGTCTCCAACTATTTGGTCCTAGCTCTGTGTGAAGTTAGCTCACCTATCCTCACTAAAATCAGGTAAAGTGGGAAAAAGTCCAGTCCTTCTCCTTTCTGTCCCCACATAGCTGAGATGAGGATCAAATATGATAATGGGTATAAAACAGCAATAAATTCACAAAGTACTTCTCCCACATATATCAATGCTTTTATTATCATTTCTTACTTTTCCAAATATTTATTTCCAAGGGGCAAGAGTTAGAAGGAAGAAATGAAATAGAGACTTGTTAGTAAATTTCAATATTCATTGCTTCTTCGTCTCAGTGACTAGTTCAACTGGTCCTAGAATTTATTTTAAGCCAAGACAGGAATGTCCTGTATATCAAGAATAAACTACTTAATAACACTAAAGAAAAGATGTGTTAGATATCCCTGGATCAGATGAACAGGTATCTATCTGGCTTTGTGTGACTAGGCTCAAAAGCAGGGATCTAATTCAAGTGCCAGAAAGGCCGGGAAAGACTTTAGAGGGAATAAGTAGGCTTGGAAAGTCTATTTTCATTTTTCATATATTGATTTGTCACATGGTGCAAACCACAGGTCATAATTTATCTTAATACTTTTAGGAATGGTGCTTTTGGGACAGATATTGGAAAGTGTTTGTTAGCAGGTTTCTAATCAATATTGTTTTATGTATTCTCATGGAACATCATTTGCTAAGAGCAAAATCCATCCCTGCCTATGTTGTTTTTTTCTACAAGCTCTGCCTCTAAATATTCAATGGGAAAGCATTCTGTAAACAAAAGCACTGGATAGAAAGTTTGAAAACTGGAATGGGGAAATCTTTCTAGTAATCTGGTGATAAGTCATGCATCTGAAATGCTTTATGATTTTGTTATGGAAATGATGAGCTTCTAAATGGATTAAATGTGCCCTACATTGTTCTATTTCCTTACTTTGCACATGCATAAATGTCCCATTACAATTGATGGGAACTTACTTAATGTTGACATAAATGTGTTTTTAATGAAAACTGTTGATATATTTTTGTCAGTTTTTGAGGTGATTTTTTCCCCCATAGTCAGAGGGAGGGAAAATAAAAAACCATTATGTTAGGCAGAAATCCTAGGGTCCTTTCTCCTACTAGATACTTTTGCTGGTGGGTACTTTCCCCTGTCATTTTAGACATTCTAACAACCTAGTGACTGCTCTAATGCTGAGAGAAGTGATTGTACTAAAAATAGAAACAAATTCCTGTTAGTCACCTTAATACTTCTTTCAGAAAAAAAGTGATATTTTTTTAAAAATTGAAAAAGCCATTTAAATCACTACTTAGCGGGGGGTGGAGCCAAGATGGCCGAATAGGAACAGCTCCGGTCTCCAGCTCCCAGCCTGAGCGACACAGAAGACTGGTGATTTCTGCATTTCTGCTTGAGGTACCGGTTTCATCTCACTAGGGAGTGCCAAACAGTGGGTGCAGGACAGTCGGTGAAGCGCACCGTGCGCGAGCCGAAGCAGGGCGAGGCACTGCCTCACTCGGGAAGCGCAAGGGGTCAGGGAGTTCCCTTTCCTAGTCAAAGAAAGGGGTAACAGACGGCACCTGGATAATCGGGTCAGTCCCACCCTCATACTGCGCTTTCCCAACGGGCCTGGAAAACGGCACACTAGGAGATTGTGTCCCGCACCTGGCTTGGAGGGTCCTATGCCCACAGATTCTCGCTGATTGCTAGCACAGCAGTCTGAGATCAAGCTGCAAGGCGGCAGCGAGGCTGGGGGAGGGGCACCCGCCATTGCCCAGGCTTGCTTAGGTTAACAAAGCAGCCAGGAAGCTCGAACTGGGTGGAGCGCACCACAGCTCAAGGAGGCCTGTCTGCCTCTGTAGGCTCCACCTCTGGAGGCAGGGCACAAACAAAAAGTCAGCAGGAAATTCCAGAGACTTAAATGTCCCTGTCGGACTGACAGCTTTGAAGAGAGTAGTGGTTCTCCCAGCACGCAGCTGGAGATCTGAGAACGGACAGTCTGCCTCCTAAAGTGGGTCCCTCACCCCTGAGCAGCCTAACTGGGAGGCACCCCCCCAGAAGGGACAGACTGACACCTCACTCGGCTGGGTACTCCTCTGAGACAAAACTTCCAGAGGAACTATCAGACAGCTGAATTTGTGGTCTCACGAAAATCCACTGTTCTGCAGCCACCGCTGCTGACACCCAGCCAAACAGGGTCTGGAGTGGACCTCTAGTAAACTCCAACAGACCTGCAGCTGAGGGTCCTGTCCGGTAGAAGGAAAACTAACAAACAGAAAGGACATCCACACCAAAAACCCATCTGTACATCACCATCATCAAAGACCAAAAGTAGAAAAAGCCGCAAAGATGGGGAAAAAACAGAGCAGAAAAACTGGAAACTCTAAAAAGCAGAGCACCTCTCCTCCTCCAAAGGAACGCAGTTCCTCACCAGCAATGGAACAAAGCTGGATGGAGGATGACTTTGACGAGTTGAGAGAAGAAGGCGTCAGACGATCAAACTACTCTGAGCTACAGGAGGAAATTCAAAACAATAGCAAAGAAGTTAAAAACTTTGAAAAAAAATTAGAAGAATGGATAACTAAAATAACCAATGGAGAGAAGGGCTTAAAGGAGATGATGGAGCTGAAAGCCAAGTTTCGAGAACTACATGAAGATTGCAGAAGCCTCAGTAGCAGATGCGATCAACTGGAAGAAAGCGTATCGCTGATGGAAGATGAAATGAATGAAATGAAGCGAGAAGGGAAGTCTAGAGAAAAAAGAATAAAAAGAAATGAACAAAGCCTCCAAGAAATTTGGGACTACGTGAAACGACCAAACCTACGTCTGATTGGTGTACCTGAAAATGATGGGGAGAATGGAACCAAGTTGGAAAACACTCTGCAATATATTATCCAGGAGAACTTCCCCAATCTAGCAAGGCAGGCCAACATTCACATTCAGGAAATACAGAGAACGCCACAAAGATACTCCTCGAGAAGAGCAACTCCAAGACATATAATTGTCAGATTCACCAAAGTTGAAATGAAGGAAAAAATGTTAAGGGCAGCCAGAGAGAAAGGTCGGGTTACCCACAAAGGGAAGCCCATCAGACTAACAGCTGATCTCTCAGCAGAAACTCTACAAGCCAGAAGAGAGTGGGGGCCAATATTCAACATTCTTAAAGAAAAGAATTTTCAACCCAGAATTTCCTATCCAGCCAAACTAAGCTTCATAAGTGAAGGAGAAATAAAATACTTTACAGACAAGCAAACGCTGAGTGATTTTGTCACCACCAGGCCTGCCCTAAAAGAGCTCCTGAAGGAAGCACTAAACATGGAAAGGAACAACCAGTAACAGCCACTGCAAAAACATGCCAAATTGTAAAGACCATCGAGGCTAGGAGGAAACTGCATCAACTAATGAGCAAAATAACCAACTAACATCATAATGACAGGATCAGATTCACACATAACAATATTAACGTTAAATGTAAATGGGCCAAATGCTCCAATTAAAAGACACAGACTGGCAAACTGGATAAGGAGTCAGGACCCATCAGTGTGCTGTATTCAGGAAACTCATCTCACGTGCAGAGACACACATAGACTCAAAATAAAGGGATGGAGGAAGATCTATCAAGCAAATGGAAAACAAAAAAAGGCAGGGGTTGCAATCCTAGTCTCTGATAAAATAGACTTTAAACCAACAAAGATCAAAAGAGACAAAGAAGGCCATTACATAATGGTAAAGGGATCAATTCAACAAGAAGAGCTAACTATCCTAAATATATATGCACCCAACACAGGAGCACCCAGATTCATAAAGCAAGTCCTGAGTGACCTACAAAGGGACTTAAAATCCCACACAATAATAATGGGAGATTTTAACACCCCACTGTCAACATTAGACAGATCATCGAGACAGAAAGTTAACAAGGATATCCAGGAATTGAACTCAGCTCTAAACAAAGGGGACCTAATAGACATCTACAGAACTCTCCACCCCAAATCAACAGAATATACATTTTTTTCAGCACCACACCACACCTATTCCAAAATTGACCACATAGTTGGAAGTAAAGCTCTCCTCAGCAAATGTAAAAGCACAGAAATTATAACAAACTGTCTCCCAGACCACAGTGCAATCAAACCAGAACTCAGGATTTAAAAACTCACTCAAAACCGCTCAACTACATGGAAACTGAACAACCTGCTCCTGAATGACTATTGGGTACATAATGAAATGAAGGCAGAAATAAAGATGTTCTTTGAAACCAACAAGAACAAAGACACAACATACCAGAATCTCTGGGACACATTCAAAGCAGTTTGTAGAGGGAAATTTATACCACTAAATGCCCACAAGAGAAAGCAGGAAAGATCCAAAATTGACACCCTAACATCACAATTAAAAGAACTAGAAAAGCAAGAGCAAACACATTCAAAAGCTAGCAGAAGGCTAGAAATAACTAAAATCAGAGCAGAACTGAAGGAAATAGAGACACAAAAAGCCCTTCAAAAAATTAATGAATCCAGGAGCTGGTTTTTTGAGAAGATCAACAAAATTGATAGATGGCTAGCAAGACTAATAAAGAAGAAAAGAGAGAAGAATCAAATAGATGCAATAAAAAATGAAAAAGGGGATATCACCACCGATCCCACAGAAATACAATCTACCATCAGAGAATACTATAAACACCTCTATGCAAATAAACTAGAAAATCTAGAAGAGATGGATAAATTCCTCAACAAATACACCCTCCCAAGACTAAATCAGGAAGAAGTTGAATCTCTGAATAGACCAATAACAGGTTCTGAAATTGTGGCAATAATCAATAGCTTACCAACCAAAAAGAGTCCAGGACCTGATGGATTCACAGCTGAATTCTACCAGAGGTACAAGGAGGAACTGGTACCATTCCTTCTGAAACTATTCCAATCGATAGAAAAAGAGGGAATCCTCCCTAACACATTTTATGAAGCCAGCATCGTCCTGATACCAAAGCCAGGCAGAGACACAACCAAAAAAGAGAATTTTAGACCAATATCCTTGATGAACATTGAGGCAAAAATCCTCAATAAAATACTGGCAAACCGAATCCAGCAGCACATCAAAAACTTATACACCATGATCAAGTGGGCTTCATCCCTGGGATGCAAGGCTGGTTCAACATACGCAAATCAGTAAATGTAATCCAACATATAAACAGAACCAAAGACAAAAACCACATGATTATCTCAATAGATGCAGAAAAGGCCTTTGATAAAATTCAACAACCCTTCATGCTAAAAACTCTCAATAAATTAGGTATTGATGGGACGTATCTCAAAATATTAAGAGCTATATAGGACAAACCCACAGCCAATATCATACTGAATGGGCAAAAACTGGAAGCATTCCCTCTGAAAACTGGCACAAGACAGGGATGCCCTCTCTCACCAGTCCTATTCAACATAGTGCTGGAAGTTCTGGCCAGAGCAATCAGGCAGGAGAAGGAAATAAAGGGTATTCAATTAGGAAAAGAGGAAGTCAAACTGTCCCTGTTTGCAGATGACATGATTGTATATCTAAAAAATCCCATTGTCTCAGCCCAAAATCTCCTTAAGCTGATTAGCAACTTCAGCAAAGTCTCAGGATACAAAATTAATGTACAAAAATCACAAGCATTCTTGTACACCAATCACAGACAAACAGAGAGCCAAATCATGAGTGAACTCCCATTCACAATTGCTTCAAAGAGAATAAAATACCTAGGAATCCAACTTACAAGGGATATGAAGGACCTCTTCAAGGAGAACTACAAACCACTGCTCAATGAAATAAAAGAGGATACAAACAAATGGAAGAACATTCCATGCTCATGGGTTGGAAGAATCAATATTGTGAAAATGGCCATACTGCCCAAAGCAATTTATAGATTCAATGCCATCCCCATCAAGCTACCTATGACTTTCTTCACAGAATTGGAAAAAACTACTTTAAAGTTCATATGGAACCAAAAAAGAGCCCGCATCGCCAAGTCAATCCTAAGCCAAAAGAACAAAGCTGGAGGCATCACGCTACCTGACTTCAAACTATACTACAAGGCTACAGTAACCAAAACAGCATGGTACTGGTACCACAACAGAGATATAGATCAATGGAACAGAACAGAGCCCTCAGAAATGATGCCGCATATCTACAACTATCTGATCTTTGACAAACCTGACAAAAACAAGAAATGGGGAAAGGATTCCCTATTTAATAAATGATGCTGGGAAAACTGGCTAGCCATATGTAGAAAGCTGAAACTGCATCCCTTCCTTACACCTTATACAAAAATTAATTCAAAATGGATTAAAGACTTAAATGTTAGACCTAAAACCATTAAAATCCTACAAGAAAACCTAGGCAATACCATTCAGGACATAGGCGTGGGCAAGGACTTCATGTCTAAAACACCAAAAGCAATGGCAACAAAAGCCAAAATTGACAAATGGGATCTAATTAAACTAAAGAGCTTCTGCACAGCAAAAGAGACTACCATCAGAGTGAACAGGCAACCTACAGAATGGGAGAAAATTTTGCCAACCTACTCATCTGACAAAGGGCTAATATCCAGAATCTACAATGAACTCAAACAAATTTACAAGAAAAAAACAAACAACCCCATCAAAAGGTGGGCAAAGGACATGAACAGACATTTCTCAAAAGAAGACATTTATGCAGCCAAAAAACACATGAAGAAATGCTCATCATCACTGGCCATTAGAGAAATGCAAATCAAAACCACAGTGAGATACCATCTCACACCAGTTAGAATGGCCATCATTAAAAAAACAGGAAACAACAGGTGCTGGAGAGGATGTGGAGAAATAGGAACACTTTTACACTCTTGGTGGGACTGTAAACTAGTTCAACCATTCTGGAAGTCAGTGTGGCAATTCCTCAGGGATCTAGAACTAGAAATACCATTTGACCCAGCCATCCCATTACTGGGTATATACCCAAAGGACTATAAATCATGCTGCTATAAAGACACATGCACACGTATGTTTATTGTGGCACTATTCACAATAGCAAAGAGTTGGAACCAACCCAAATGTCCAACAACGATAGACTGGATTAAGAAAATGTGGCACATATACACCATGGAATACTATGCAGCCATAAAAAATGATGAGTTCATGTCCTTTGTAGGGACATGGATGAAACTGGAAAACATTCTCAGTAAACTATCGCAAGGACAAAAAACCAAACACCGCATGTTCTCACTCATAGGTGGGAATTGAACAATGAGAACTCATGGACACAGGAAGGGGAACATCACATTCCAGGGACTGTTGTGGGGTGGGGGGAGGGGGGAGGGACAGCATTAGGAGATATACCTAATGCTAAATGACGAGTTAATGGGTGCAGGAAATCAACATGGCACATGGATACATATGTAACAAACCTGCACATTGTGCACATGTACCCTAAAACCTAAAGTATAATAAAAAAAAAAAAATTAAATAAATCACTACTTAGCTCAATAATCCTTTAATCTTTTTTTTTTTTCTTTTTTGAGAGACAGAGTCTCACTCTGTCACCCAAGGTGGACTGCAGTGGCACCATCTTGGATCACGGCAACCTCCACCTTTCTGGTTCAAGCAATTCTTATGCCTCAGCCTCCTGAGTAGCTTGGACTACAGGCACGCACCACCACACCCAGCTACTCTTTTGTACTTTTATTTTTTATTTATTTTTATTATTATTATACTTAAAGTTCTGGGGTACATGTGCACAAAGTGCAGGTTTATTACATATTTTTACACGTGCCATGTTGGTGTGCTGCACCCATCAACTCATCATTTACATTAGGTATATCTCCTAATGCTATCCCTCCCCCATCCCCCCACCCCACAACAGGCCCCAATGTGTGATGTTCCCCTTCCTGTGTCCATGTGTTCTCATTGTTCAATTCCCACCTATGAGTGAGAACATATGGTGTTTGGTTTTTTGTCCTTGTGATAGTTTGCTGAGAATGATGGTTTCCAGCTTCATCCATGTCCCTACAAAGGACATCAACTCATCCTTTTCTATGGCTGCATAGTATTCCATGGTGTATATGTGCCACATTTTCTTAATCCACTCTATCATTGGTGGACATTTGGGTTGGTTCTGAGTCTTTGATATTGTGAATAGTGCCGCAATAAACACATGTGTGCATGTGTCTTTATAGCAGCATGATTTATAATCCTTTGGGTTTATACCTAGTAATGGGATGGCTGGGTCAAATGGTATTTCTAGTTCTAGATCCCTGAGGAATCGCCACACTGTCTTCCACAATGGCTGAACTAGTTTACAGTCTCACCAACAGTGTAAAAGCCTTCCTATTTCTCCACATCCTCTCCAGCACCTGTTGTTTCCTGACTTTTTAATGATGGCCATTCCAACTGGCATGAGATGATTATCTCATTGTGGTTTTGATTTGCATTTCTCTGATGGCCATTGATGATG
This sequence comes from Nomascus leucogenys, assembly GCF_006542625.1. Lineage (NCBI taxonomy): Eukaryota > Metazoa > Chordata > Mammalia > Primates > Hylobatidae > Nomascus > Nomascus leucogenys. Next base: position 65,768,744 of record NC_044394.1, on the reverse strand, counting down.
AGCATTTTTTCATGTGTCTGCTGGCTGCATAAATGTCTTCCTTTGAGAAGTGTCTGTTCATATCCTTCACCCACTTTTTGATGGGGTTGTTTGATTTTTTCTTGTAAATTTGCTTGAGTTCTTTGTAGATTCTGGATATTAGCCCTTTGTCAGATGAGTAGAATACCAAAATTTTCTCCCATTCTGTAGGTTGCCTGTTCACTCTGATGGTAGTTTCTTTTGCTGTGCAGAAGCTCTTTAGTTTAATTAGAACCCATTTGTCAATTCTGGCTTTTGTTGCCATTGCTTTTGGTGTTTTAGACATGAAGTCCTTGCCCACGCCTATGTCCTGAATGGTATTGCCTAGGTTTTCTTTTAGGGTTTTTATAGTTTTAGGTCTAACATTTAAGTCTTTAATCCACTTTGAATTGATTTTTCTATAAGATGTAAGGAAGGGATCCAGTTTCAGCTTTCTACATATGGCTAGGCAGTTTTCCCAGCATCATTTATTAAACAGGGAATCCTTTCCTCATTTGTTTTTGTCCGGTTTGTCAAAGATCGGATGGTTGTAGACGTGTGTTATTATTTCTGAGGGCTCTGTTCTGTTCCATTGGTCTATATCTCTGTTAGTAGAGACAGGGTTTCACCATGTTGGCCAAACTGGTCTCGAACTCCTGACCTCAGGTGATCCACCCACCTCGGCCTCCCAAAGTGCTAGGAGCTACAGGTGTGAGCCACCGTGCCTCCCTGGCCACTTTAATTCCTCTTAAAAATGCAGAGAAAAATCCTGAATCTCGACTGAGCGAAACCTAAGGAATTGAAAGCAGAAATGTATTTCTCTGAAGATTTTATAATGGTAACAGCAAAGAGAAGATAGAAACCAAAAGAATTGAGAAAAATGAGATATTAGCCAGCATTTGGCTAATAGGCCAATAGAGTCCTAGAAGATAAACTTGAACAGTAGAGGATTATTGACTGACTTAGAGGGTCAAACGAGCTGGATAAAATTTAAGAGATTACAGTGAGTAAATCTGGAATTTGATGGCACGGGGTACCAGAAAAGATGTGGTAAGGCATCAAGCTACAACCAGAGAGGTTAGTTAAAACCTGTCAGGAGTAACATCTATTGGTATCCTCATATGTTCATTTACGTCATCCCAGTCTATAGCTGTAAAACTAACTCCACCCTGCTTGTTGGTAAATGTTGTTCTTTGAAAATAAGTTCAGAGCTTCTGGGTTTCTGGCTACATTGGCAGGAGATGGGGACACGGACACCTAAAAAATGACAAACAAAACTCAGGAATAAATTGGAAGCTGAAAACTGAATGATGAGATATTTTCAGGCACCTTCCATTGCCATGTATATATTATATAACATATATTATATGTTATATATATGTTATATAATATATGTTACATATTATATTATATTATATTATATATATTATATAACATATATAATATATAATATATGTTATATGTTATATAATAGATATATTTTATATTATATAATATTAATATATAACATATATGTTATATGTTATATATTTACATATTATATTATATATGTAATATGTTATATATTGTATTATATATCATATATTATATATTATATTACATATAACATGTTATATATATTATATAATATATGATATATATGTTATATATTATATAAAATATGTTATATTATATTATATATGTTATATTATATTATAGATGATATATATGTTATTGTATAAGTTATATTATATATTATATGTTATATTATATATATTATATGTTATATAATATGTTATATAATATATGTTATATGATATATATGTTATATAATATATATGTTATATATGTTATATAATATATAACAATTATATTATATATAATTATATAATAAAATATATATTATATATAACATATTGTATTGTATATATTATATATATTTGTCCTTTAGAGAATAAATGTTTGCCTACAATATAATATCATGACATAACTTTCTCAGAGCTTAACACTGAAAAGACAAACGGACTGAGGGGAAAGTTCCAAGAACATAATGGAAATCATACCTTTGGTGCTATTTTTGGCCTTGGGAATAACTATTAATGAATCCATGGTAGATTTGTTTGTAAAAATTCTATAAAAGAAAGTCTTATGTGAAAATATTACTAGGCTCACCAGCAAGGAATATTTATGAAATTATAGTCATGTCAATTTATAGTCATGTCAATAAAGAACTGAAATAAAAATTAGGATATATTTAGCTCAAGGATGGAAGATTGAAAGTTGTATGAAATTGTCAGTTTTAAACAATCATAAAAGTCAGTAAATATAATCTAGGTGTATCAATACAGAATATCAGTTATAAGCAAATTATTTGCAAATATGAAGACAAAGCTTTGGAGGTTAAACTGAATACAGTGGCCTCCAGAAGATCAGGACAGGTGTTGCAAAGAAATCAAAGGAGAGACTGTTGTACTTTGTAATACACATCTTAGTAATAATTGTTTCAAACTGTGAACATGTATAATTTTGATTAAATTTTAAAAATAAAATAAAAAGTTCTCATTAATATCGAAGTGATACTTGGGCCTGAAACCAGCAAATACATGGATAAATCTCTGGCAAATACAATGTTCTCTACTATGAATTGTGCTCTAGCTTTGTTTGAAGTGAGAATGAATAAATGACTTATATTGTTACATATGCATATAGAACACTTCATGGGAATCAGTATTTCTACAGACCTGCCTTGATCAGAGAATATTAAGTGCACCCATTTGATTTATTCAGATGTGAGACTTGACTATTGTTTCTAGAACTCTTGATTACTCGCACCCTTTGCTTCTTTGGATAGTGCATGTCAAGCTTGATGATTAGCGTGGGTTAATGGTGCTTTCTTTGTTTGGAGAACTGAAATAGGCTAATTAGTCACATACCTCAATCTGTGCACACATAGCTACATTACTCTTAAAACTAAAAGACTATTCAAAATTGTTCTGGGACAATAGTTTACCAGGATGGATCATTAAGAGAAAGCTTACATACATTTCAGTTTACCCTTTATCTCAAATACCAAAATGTGGTTTTATTCCCACCCCTCCTCTCAGTTTTTCTTCCAGAAATTATAAAGATACAGCTCCATGTTCCAATAATTGAATTCTACTTAATTATATAGCATACTACAGCAGAAGACAATAGAAAAAAGATGACTCAAGTTGTCAGTCACCTTTTATAAAGGTTGAATAGAATTTTAAGTGTCAACAAGATTGATTTTTCTTGTACCTCTGCTGTGTGAAAAACAAAAAAGTCACTTTTCCTCTGTTCTGCCACATCTACTCACCACAATTAAATCAGCCAAATTATATGTTTCCTTTATGTATATTTATTTTGAAAATCATAGGGTTCAAATGTGACAATTTCAGGCTGCTGAACACATGTAAAGGTTATATTTCTAAGACTGAGAGTAGCTGTAACTCAGATCAGAAACTGGTAATCTTCAGGGTAAACCAGTTCAAAGATGTGGCTTATTTGGCCTATACAGTCTCCCCTCCTTTCTCCAAATTTAAATGACATGATCATAAGGAAATAAGATTCTATATTAAAAACAGGACTTATGGCTTATTTTAGAAAAGGCCTGTCTTCATAGCAGTGTCTGTGAGAGATAGTGGCCTCCCATAGTAGGGTGGCTTGAGCCAATTCATTTGGCAACAATTTGATCACTTATGTTATCCATCTGGCCCCTAAAATTATTTAACATTTTACTGCTATAATGAAATACAAAAGCAAACTATCAAAAATAATCTCTAGGAATGACAAACTTAATCAGATGAAGGGTTTAGGGCATGGTCCTATACCATACATATTCTATCATTTGCTCTGTTTTCTAGTTGATCAGGAAAAAAGGGGATACATTGCCTTTGGTACTTAGTAGCACAAAGGAAAACATAAAAATGAAAATTGTTTATGGAATTGCATGTGTTTGTTTGCTTTCACGAGCTAAAATCCTTGGTGGTTTCCGTTTGTAGTTTACTTTTCCTCACTGATATGGTTTGGCTCTGTGCCCCCACCCAAATCTCATGTCGTACTGTAATCCCCATGTGTCAAGGGAAGAGCCTGGTAGGAAGTGATTGGATCACTGGGGTGGATTTTCCCTTCGCTGTTCTTGTGATAGTGAGCGAGTTCTCACAAGATCTGATGGTTTAAATTGTGTGACTTTTCTTCATTCTCTCTCTCCTGCCACCATGTGAATAAGGTCTTTGCTTCTCCTTTAACTTCTGCCATGATTATAAGTTTCCTGAGGCCTCACAGTCATGCTTCCTATTAAATCTGTGGAACCATGAGTCAATTAAACCTCTTTTCTTCATAAATTACCCAGTCTCGGGTAGTTCTTTATAGCAGTGTGAAAACGAACTAATATGCTCACTTATCTCTTAGGTCATTCATTTGGCCCTTCAATTCACATATTATTTCTCAAAACACTCTATTCCCTCCATGCTTTTCACAACTCTTTGTTCTCTCTGGAATGTTGCTCTCTTGCCCTTTCTCCATCAACCACATTCACCCAGATAACTACTTCTTGATCCTTAAGACAAACTCATGTCTTCATTCTATTAAAAAAAAATATTTCAGCCCTGCACATGGGACAAACACTTTTCATGCCAAGGTAAATGTGCCTTCTCTCTGCCCCCAGATCAACTATATTACGTGCAATTTGCAATTGTTTACTTATCTACCATACATGACTATGGATACCTTAATGGCAGGCACACTGAGCATTACTATTCATTTTCATCATCTAAAGTTCTAGACCATGTCCTGGCACATAAGACATCAGTAAATGACTGGTAAATTAATGAAGAGCAAGAGGCCTAAAAATCCATAGTTAAAATGTAATCCGTTTAAGGAAACTCGATTCCTGTTAAAATGCAGACAGTCACATGAAAAGTATATTAATGTTGCTTTTTTCAATCAATTAGACTTGAGTGAGAATGCCACCTACAGTTATAGGTGCTCATAAAAAGCAGGAGGTAGGAGGGGAGAATGGAACAAGAAAAAGGACAGTATTTATACGGAATGGGGACACAGTGAAAGGAAGATGCTAAAACTTTTCATAGTTTTGCGAAGATTTATCTTGCTCAAAGCTCTATATGGAGAAATAGAAGAAAAAGTATATTTGACCTAGATATTGACAGTACTTTTCTTATCATCATCCTCACTGTCCCTTTCAAACCTGGTTTGAAATTTGCCCATATTTGTTTGGCACAGAAATCTTATTTGAATTTTATACTACATGAATTCAACTAAAGTTTATCTGGTACTATCCCCACTAGAAGAAAAAAAGTTCTTGGGTAATTTTTAAACTGCAGATCTACAAATGATCAAATTCCAATTGAACATGAGACTTTTCATATTTATGAATTTCTCTTCCCTTTCAAACAGCCAAATGAATATTATTTTGGAGTCCAATAAATTGAATGTCAGTGTGTTACAATGTTTTCCCCTAGATTAATTCTTTAATTTCACTTGACTAAAAAAGGATACATAAAACCATCTAAGACAACTCTCAGCAACTCTTCTGCATTCCATGTACCCTAGATACACATTTATACATATGCATAAAGACAGCTTTTCAAATGGTATAGTTTTACTGTTTTATTGAAATTAAATGTGATAATTTTGGATATTGTTTTCCTATGGCCTCAGTTTATTTGTGGAATAAAGAAGGTGTTAATGACATCTTTCTCAACCTAAATATCTGGATTCTCTACCCCATGCAGAAAAAAAACATTATTTAATTTTCATAGAAAAAAATATGTGCTTTGGTGAATGACCATAGTTTATATGACATGGTACTAGGTATAGGCAAAAGCTTGGCTATATCCTGACACGTGGGTGCACTAAGACAGCTTCTTTGGCAAATAGCCATATGTCTTTTACTGTAAACAATCAGTTGGAAATGATATAAATGAGAATACATGCAAAGAGGGCTTGATTGGATTTGTGTGTTTGTGTACCTGAATTAAGTGACACATACACACAAATTGTATTAGGAAAATAATGTATAAATTGATTTAGAGGTCAGAACAAAGGTAGATTTGTTATTGTGGAGCAAACTAGTGTCTCAATATAGATATTTTGCCTGTAAAGTGTGACATGTTAATTCCTTTTCATAAGAAGTTTTCAAAAAAATGTGAAAAAACTTTTCTTAAAGATACTGTAAAGTCTCCATGTTATCCTAACTTGCCATATATCTGAATCACCTGAAGAGATTCAGATTTCTAGACCAGTCTCAATCCCACTGAATCAATAATTCTATTAATAGATCCCAGGTTTCTGTTGTTCTCAATTCCCTAGCTGAATCTGAAGCTTCCCCGTCAGCCCTGCTCCATATTACAGCACTTGGGAACCACATCTTTAGATGACTCAGGTCTCTTTCAAGTCTAATGTTCTATAATTAGAAATCCTGAGCCTAGGGGAAGAAGGCTAGATAACTTGCACAAAGGGTGTAATCTATATTCCATTGTTGCCCTATAAGTCAAAAGTAATTTAGAAAGACAAAAAATATGCTGTGCCATCTTAAAAAAAAAATTAGACCCTGGGAATATCCAAAGGATAACAACAATAACCTGATTTGTTAATTGAAAAGACACAATATTCCTTTGGTCACTATTAATATCTTCTTGGCTGTAACACTTAACTCGATATCTTATTGTTCATCTGCACATTTGTCTCCTTCCTATCTTACTCTCTCCATTGATATCAGGAGGCCTTCATAATCAGGAAATATGTGCACCTTTAGCTAAATCATCTTGTTGGATCAAGCAGTAGAAAATCCCTTCTTAGCTGATAAAGTTATTGCCATTCATAGACATTATCATCCCTGCCTTGGCTTGTGCTTCATTATTCTGCAATTACAGGTTAGCCTTTACATTCAGTCAGAGCAAAGTACCAGCAAATGCTTCCATAAAACCTATTAACTCCACTAATTCCTTGTATCTTTTGAATGCAAGGGGATTTGGTTCCTAATTTTATCTTCAAGGTGTTCAGTGTGCCAGTCCATTATCAAATTATACCTGATGTGTGGCTTTGGTGTCAGTTAAATTTTATTGGCTCTATTGGTCCTTCCAGATTGTGACACTATTTCCTTCCTCCTGCTGCTTTTTGATGAGATGCTACACATCCTGGCTTATCTCCTAATTAAGCTGATTATAACACCGTGTATATGAGGCTAATTCTTCTGGCTTTATTTTAAATTGATCACTCTGTTCCCTCTACAGAAACTGCATTTTTACCATGCTAATAGTTTGCCCAGGAAAATGCAAACACAGGTGGTTCCTGTGAAATATTTGAATCTCAGGACCCATGGCTTTTGCCAAAGTGAGGTTCAATAAGTTTGCCTCTTTATTAGGTTAACAAAATAAGGCATCTATTTATTAGAAGAGGCAATGTTGGCCGGGCACGGTGGCTCACGCTTGTAATCCCAGCACTTTGGGAGGCCAAGGCAGGAGGATCACGAGGTCAGGAGATCGAGACCATGGTGAAACCCCGTCTCTACTAAAAATACAACAACAACAAAAAAAAAATTAGCCGGGCGTGGTGGCAGGCGCCTGTAGTCCCAGCTACTGGGAGAGGCTGAGGCAGGAGAATGGCGTGAACCCAGGAGGCGGAGCTTGCAGTGAGCCGAGATTGCGCCACTGCACTCCAGCCTGGGCGACAGAGCAAGACTCCGTCTCAAAAAAAAAAAAAAAAAATAGAAGAGGCAATGTTAACCAGCAGACACTCAGACCAGCAATCAGGAGAGCTGAGTTCAAATGCAGCTATTAATACTGGTTGACTGACTCAGTGATCTCCTCATTTGAAAGGTAAGGAACTTAACTACATCAATGGTTCTCAAATGCCAAGAGAATGTAGCAGATCGAGGACAGGCGTTAAGTTGTAGAATCATAAGGTACTATTAAACAATATGTAGGTATAAAAATATGTAAGTATTGAGCTTATTGACTTCTCAAAACATTATAATGCATCCAGTTCTGAAAATTAGTGAAATTTAGAAAATATCTACAACGCCATAAAATTACGTAATCTAAGAACTTGACTGGGGAAGAGAGAAAAATTACCTGAATAAGGCTTCCCCATTCAGTTTTATTCTCAGCTTTATTGATCATCCCCTACCAAGAACAGAAAAAGAATGTATGATGTAGAAAATAAAAAGAGATGAATGGTCACAAAAGGAGGCAGTGAAATCTTTGTACCATGTTATAAGGAAATTTGATCAACAAATAGAGAATATTGTTTCCTCTTAAGCATGACCCTCAGGAAAAAAAAAAAAAATCCTCTTTGAAAAACAAATGGCATCTAATCTTCCCTGTGTTGAGGTGGCTGGAGCTGCAATTTAAGGGTCATAGACTTAATGAAACAAAATTGTGCAAACAACATAATATCACTCCTCTGTTCTAGTGCATGAACTATTTGTTCCTCATGGGTGCAAAAGCCCTGAATTTATAGATTTTCTTAATAAGGCAGAAGCAATGTTACAAAGGCTCTCATCTAGTATTATATCTATTTGTATCTTTTCAACATTTCCCATATACCAAGGGCTGGGTTGGTTACTGTGGAGTATAAACTTTCTTCCCTCAGCTATTCATGATGGGATAGGGAAAAAAAATAAAAATACTTCAATACAAGTGTGTGTATTCACACATATATAACAAAAACTACAAGACTTAATTTTTGCAACAATATATAGCATCAATATGCAATTGCAAAACAGAGTCATTATAAATATGGCAATGATTTTTAAAAGATTTAAAGAAAGAAGTGGGCATATTCCATAGTGGAGCAGAGTTTTACTTGCTAGCATTGATCTTAAATTCCAAGGAAAGGAAAGTATGAACAGAGGTAAAAGAATAAAGGTTGTATCTTGTCCCATATTGTCTTCAGTGTTTAGAATAAAGTAGGTGCTTAACAAATATGTGTCTAAATTAAAAGAGAAAAAAGAAAGCATTTAGTGTACTTTGAGTACAGGTAAATTGCAGTCCATGTAGGGCATAGAAAACCTGAGTGGCTGCTTATAAGTTTCAGGAGGTGTGATGGTTAGTTTTAGGTATCAACTTGAGGGGTGTTTTATTGATGGAATTAACATTTAAACTTGTGAACTTTGGGTAAAGAAGATTGTCCTTCATAATGTGAGTCAGTGAATCTTATCCAATCAGTTAAAGGAATGAAAAGAACAAAAAGACTGACTTCCAGAGCAAGACTGACTTCAGGCTGAGCTGTACCATAGGTTGGCTTGTGTCTCAAGCCCACTGGCCCACACCGAAGATTCTGACTTCCCAGCTTACATAATCACATGAGCCAATTCCTTATGATAAATCTCTCTCCCCCCTCCCCAAATTTCCTTCACACCCCCTTTCTCATAATCTCTCACACATACACACACATCTCCTACTAGTTCTGTTTCTTTGGAGAACCCTAAAACACAGAGCCTTGAAATCCTTACCCATGTTTTAGAATTTTTTATTCTATATGTACACTTTAATAAAGGGAATATATTGATTGTATAATTGCTTTGAAATATACCTCTAATCATCATTAGGATTCTAGGAAACGAAATAAAAATTGATTGTTGAGAGCCAGCGAGAAGTGATGATTTGAAGCTAAAATACCCTTTTAGATGAGAAGTGGCTGAATTTTGTATGCAGTCAGTATCAAATGACTGGGGGAAAATGGGATAATTTAAGTAATCTTGCAGAATTGAAACTAGGATTTACCAACTAACTGACTGGAGATGGGGGATCGAGAGAAAGGCAAGGAGTGAAGATAAAGACATTTTGAGTTTGAGTTCCTGAAATTATGAGATGTCATTTGCTGAAGTAGAAAATATGGGAGAGGGAGATTTACACAAAATATTGATTAGAGGTACTTATATCTAGTAGGGTTTCTCAACGAAGAGTATCAAAATACTGAGAACAATCTTGCTTCAGTTAAGTGCAGACTCCAGGGCAGAAACCATAAATCAGAAAGCATTTTGAGAGAGTCCTTGAATTTAGAAGGTGAAGAATGTTCAAACCTCTCACTGGAATTATTAGAGGGATTTAAATTTTCCCTTTGTCATTATATCTATATGCCCCTGATAGGTAAAGAAAATCTAATATGACAGTGGGGGTAAGTGGGTATTCCAAAGATAATGTTGCTGATCTGAAGCTTCCAGGAGGAGGAATGAAGATGTCACAAATAATACTAGCATGCTGCATGTGCTCTCTTGGCTGTATTTAATGCTGTTTGATCCTTTCTTTCATCATTCATACAAATGGCATATTAAGGTTAATAGACTCCCCTCAATTCCTAAAAAGATAAAAGAACTGTATGTCAGGAGTTGGGGTAGGGAACAGGTGTCTAGGTAGAAGAGTCATGGAATAGGTGATTCAGTGCTAAGCTTTAGGAAAAATCCTTTCAATATCACTTTGAGTTTATTTTTGCGTTTATCATTTCCTTTTACCATTAGTTGTCAACATCTTTTAAAAGCTAAGAAGCAAGAAGGATATTGCCCTGCTGATAATCTAGGTAAAGAGTCTCTTTAAGGAAAATACGGCCCATCCCATTTTTAATAAGAAAATTTTAGGATGCAAATCCTAGCTATTGACAAAGTAGAAATTTCCTAAAATATACTCAGTGGGCCACGTCCTATTCTAAAGACTTTATATGTACAGGTGTTTGCATTCCTAAAAATCATGTGCACAAATACAACAGAGACTAAGGGGGAAAATGCAGCTTAACTTTTGAAACTTTGTAACCGGTACAACAAAAATTGTAACAATCTTCAAATACCCAAGAACGACTGTAAAGAAATATTAAGTTCCTAATGAAAAATACCATAGTAATACAGAATTTTGTCTTTTAAAAAAATGCTGAATGTAGCTGATGAAGTAGGGTGAAAAGCAGGGTTGAATCTGAATTATGAAGAGCAAAATGTACAGAGTTTGGGAAGAATTGAGAACTTCTAAGACAAAGCCAATAGCCAAATTTATCTAAGAGGAAGGATTGGAGTGATTTTTTGTTTACTTGAGTTTTGTACAACTTGCTGTGCTCAGTTGTGCTAGTGTACTTTTCAATGAGCTGTTACATATTAATATAAAATATAAATGGATTGAAAAAATTATATACACTTTCCCATTTACCAAACCTATAGAAACGAATTCATTACAATAGAAATAGGAAGGTTAGCAGATCATGTTGCATGCTAGTCAATCCTGACAATAAGTCTATAAAGTAGTTCCTATAATTATTCACATTTTAGTTAGGAGAAAATTTAGACACTGAAAAGTTATGTTCTTCCTAAGAAAATCCAACAAGTGGAAGAGTTGAGATTAGAAGCAAGAATGTTTGGCTCTAGACATCTAAGTGTTTAATAACTGTGGTGCTCTACTGCCCATCAATGAGATTTACTATATATTTGGGAAGTGTTTAATATTCAGAAATTTAAGATCCTCACCTCTATTCCACATTCAATATGAAATACAAACAAGTTGGAATAATATAGTTACATTTTGACAGGTTGAATTGACTGATAAACATTCAGGAGAACATGTTCAAAGGTATTTGACGGTGGATAAATGGGCAGTTGGCTTGAATTTTAGGAGCGTTAGGAGTGGGAGTAGATAAGCAAGAATCAACCTTGAAGAGGTAGCCATTAAAACTGACAATGATATTGCTCTTACTAGGGGGGGAATAAATTGAAATCCAAGAAAGCAGTGCCTGGAAGAGGGCCAGCAAGATGCATGAAATTAAAATTTATGGAATATTTTAATAGACCTTAGAAAGAAAAGGGAATTGGTTATACTAATTTTATGGAGAACTTGAGAAGAATGAGAAGAGGCCATTGACTTTGATAAGGAAAGGATCTAAGTTAGCATACCCACACAGTTCACATTCCCCTTCTTTGGAATTTCATGGTTCAACACACCCTATGTATATTGGGCATGTTTGGTACAGTATAACCAAAGGGTTGATTCATAGGTGATGAGACCAGGTATTAACTGACCTAGGAAAACCAATTTATAGTAAGAAAATAAGAAAAAATAAAAATGTTCTAATCTACTTTCCAGGGAATTTAGATATGAAACCCTAAACAATTTAAGTTGTTAGCTCTGGGAGCTAAATTCCAAGATTAGAGATAAGTCCAGAATGGGCATTGTAGAAATTTAATGTATATGCAAGCTGAGAGTCCCAGAGGCAAAAGAGGAAACCAGGCTGAAAGAAGAAGTGAAAAAATATTTAAAAAGTCTCTGTGCCTCGAAGCACGGAGAATAGTTGCCTAATGATTCCTCATTTTCTATGTCATGTCTTTACTTACATTACTGTGTACCACAGAATTCCTGTATCTTTGCAATACTACTTCTATTTGAACTAATTTGAGTGGAGTTCTACTTGCCTTAGATATTATTTTGGTGGAGCTAATGCAGATATTAGCTGCAAAGTGTTTCTGCTACTCACAGACCTAAATCAAGGATTTTCCAGGTCTTCTCCAATCTTTGTTCCTATAAACATTTTTCTATCTGCTATTCTGTGCCATCTGTGCCGTGAATAGGATGGCCTTTCCCTTTTCCAGAAGGGATTTCTTTCTGCTGATCTGTCCCTCTAAGCCATTAGGGTGTGATTCAATATGAATTTCTATAAGAAAGGCTTCTATTAGCCATCTGTGCTGTTGTTACAGACAGGCAGTGCTCCATATTGCATTTTGTCAATTGTAGTCATAAATAGTTCATTAACCCAAAATCCAACATGATCTAACATTAACATTGGCCTTTCTTCTGTTTGTTAACAGAGTTATTCACATACTTTCCTTATATAAATGCATCCGATTATGTTTTATTACATGTCTATGTTCACAAGAGACTTCCAAGCAGGAAACAGATGAAAGAATCAGTGAGTGAATCCTTCATTTCTTTTTTCAAGATATTATATATTGATGTGAGGTTATCAGTCTCAAAGGCTATTCCAGTAGTCTCCTTAGTAGAGGGCAACAGCAATTCCCTAAATGAGGTTGCCCATCCTAAAAAGTTTCTTTGTTTCTAACTGTTCAGAGACACGTGGGTTGACCTGCAACCTGCAAATGCACCAGGAATTGACGTTAGAAGTATCGGGCTCATACTTTTTTTTTTTCTTTGGCTGTGTCCTACAGCTTTCAGAGACCTCTCATTCTCCTCTTGGTTCCTTACATTCTCACAACTTTGGTGCATTGTTTTTGGGTAACAATCTTTCCTCCTGTTTTAATCTCTAGACTCATACAAGGCTGCTCAGTCTTCTTAGTTTCTCTAGTAAGAGAGGGACATCAAATAGTGGCCATCTTTTCTACAATATAAACTTAGCCTTTTCTCTTTGACCCTTTCTTCTGCTACGTCCATTTCTCTACAAGCAGAGAGAACACGTAACTGTTAAAAGCAGAGAGAATCATGATTTCAAAAAGCAGAGCTTATGCTACATTAACCTTGGGCATGTATTAAACTTGGCTTGAAACAAAGATACCATTTGACGAGTACTCATTGAATGTTAGCTACTTCCAACCAAGTGAATTCTTCCAGGCTGAAATATTAATAGGTAGTATATACTTTGTGCTTCACATATTATAATTCATTCAATCCTAACAATAACTTTGACACAGATTATTATAACAATCGCCATTTTACAAATGGGGAAACTGAGGCATAGTGACATTCAGCAATGTATTGAAGATTACATAGTTAATATTGGAAATGCAGTTTGGGTTTAAATAGTAGGGCATCAGATACCACGTATTTGTTTATTTTGTTAGTTTCCAGCTCATCTTAAAATTTATCAAGAAGGCATCCTGCATGGCCAGGTGTGGTGACTCATGCCTATAATTCCAGTACTTTGGGAGGCAGAAGTGGGAGGATCACATGATGCCAGGAGTTCAAGACTAGCCTGGCCAACATGGTGAAACCCCATCTGTACTAAAAAAAAAAAATACCAAAATTAGCCGGGCTTGGTGGCACATGCCTGTAATCCCAACTACTCAAGAGTCTGAGGCATGAGAACTGCTTGAACTCGGGAAGCAGAGATTGCAATGAGCCAAGATCGCACCACTGCACTCAAGCCTGGATGACACAACAAGACTGTCTCAAAAGAAAAAGAAAAAAAATAAAGAAGGCATCCTCCAGATCATTGAAAAGATGGCAAGAAGGTATAATGTGTGCACTGATGAGATTACAATTTAGCAGAGGGCTTGGTTTATTTGTTTATTTTCCCTTTCTAATTGCCAAATGAACTGATGGAGTCCAACTGGAAAGCTCTGACAGCATTTTGATCACTAATATTTATACATTCAAACCCCTCAGCTGCTGCGTGTAGAAATTTATTGGAAATGTCAAACTCACGCACTAGACTATTGCTCATAACAAGCTGAATCATGAAGCCTTAGAATTGAGGTCATACCTATAAAAGTGATAAGAAATTCTTTAATCCTCTGAAATTCTCTCACAGTCATTTAAGAGTTAGGAAAGTAAAACAGCATGCTAACTTGAATCATGATGGGGAAAGGATGTTGCCAACTATCAGTGCCATGGTAAACTAAACTCTGAGATGGAGAAGTTTTAGAGCCAGAAAAGACAGGAAGAGAATGTTAGAACTCACAAGTCAAAACAGAGGCAGGGTCATGTGCAGGCATAGTTGTCAATTTGTCACAACTGTACACTGCAAGTCCAAGACAAAAAGTTTAACATTCGAGATTTGTAAAGAAACCTTAGGTCATAAATAAAAGCTAGGTTTTGCACTTGGTAAAAGTTTGGTGAAAATAAAATAGAATTATTTTAAAGAACTAAGACCTCATTCTCAAAGAAAAATCTTTTTAAAAACTTGAAGGCAATTATTTACTTTAACAGCCAAACCCTGACACACCTGTGAGTGAAAGGTAGCGATAATAACAGTAGACAATGACATGAAGTGGACTCTTCCCAGCAAACTAAGATGTATGAGCACCTTACTTTAACTTGATCATGTAACTGTACTTTTATGTTCCAATCTATTTCCAAAGTGATACAGAAAGTTTAAAATAATTAAAATAAATCTGTGCTAGAGGCCACAATGTCTAAATTCCAGCCCCAGCTTAGTCACTAGTCAGATATTGACAATCACATAATTCTTCCAGTACTTTGTTTTCCTTCACCACAGGCATACTTACAGTCCTAAGTTTAAAGCACTGCAGAAGTTCAAATAAGGAAATGCCCTGAATGATAAACCAGATCACATAAACCTACTAACATGGAAGGTTTTCCAGGTAGGTGAGATTGGCTGCTTTCTTCAGAGTGATTTCAGGGCCACCAAACTCTTCAGTCCTCAAAATACCTCTCCTAGTCTGATATCTGAGACATGATGTTAAAATTAAGGCATTTCTTGGCATACATCCTACAGAAGCCATACTCAATTTTCAGTTGCATGTACATTAGTATACATTTTGACCAGTGGATATAACTGTTTATCATAAGGACCATTAATTTTGAGATTGGATTTTAAAGTAAAAAGAGGAGGTCCAGGTGTCCCCACAGAACGCCAATAGGACACAAAATATGAAGTGAAATTAACTGAAAACAAATTGTCCACACATGCATGTGGCTGGAAGTAGTTTTACATAAAAAGATATTCAAACCAAGGTGTAAAAACTTCTTTTGTCTTTATGACACCAGTGCAGTGTTTTGAAGAGTGCAATATTAATCAGTAAGTTGTCTTGTCTAAATGGCCTGGAATGATTGGTTTGACAGACATTTTTATTTGCTTGATGAATCTGAATGGCTGATCTGGCAGTGCATAGAAGCAACCTAACATCAATGATGGGGATATGGCAGGAGAAATTGGAGTTGATTGATGGTATTCACAAAGTGAAGGTCTTTGATGATTGACTCTTGATATAGCAAATCTCGGAGGCCTCACTCACAGATCCCAGTCTTCAATGTTTCAGTGTTTATTAGGCATCGGAGCTGAGATTCTCAGTGAGGGATTAGACACACCAAGTGTCAAAGAAGTGTTGGGAGCCATGCCCTAAGTAATTTGTTACTAATATTAGTTAAAATACATAAGTGTGCAAATGACTTACCATTACATAATTAAATCTAGATTCAAATTATCCCTTGTAAAAGATAACATCCGTTCTTTGTTCTCTCTATATTTTTTTTCTTGAGGGACAGGAAAGCCTGTGGGTATCTATAATCTTATTACATCAATTTGAGAGTCTCCTGTGAAGACATGTTGAGAACACTCTAGAGGACCAACAACTTACACTGCTTTGTATGTCTTAACTCACCATTACCAAATTATTCAGTAGTTTCCTTCTGTGAACGTGGCTGGTTTGCCAATACAGAAAATATTTCTCCACTTTCAGAGCAAGTTTAACAAATTTGACTGACTTTTTCTAATATTCTGCCCCTACCCTGATAGGAAGCAAGCCACCCACTAGATATTTAGTAAACGCAATTGATTTTCAACCCGGACCCTTTTGTTAAAATTAAAATGTACAGAAGTTACTTCAAAATCTTCTGATAAAATTTAAATGTAAGGAGCTAATTACTTGTTCTTACAGAAGACTTTCTTAAATTTAAGTCATGAATTCTGATGCGATCTGAACCAGTGGAGCATCGAAACAGTGAAAAAAAAAAAAAGGGGGGGTATAAAATGAGATTCTGAGCCACCTGCCCACAAGCGGAAGGCAGGAGGAGACAAATTGCTTCCAGCCACAATGGAAGAGATGCCACTCACAAAAATGGGCTCCAGAATGTACACGCACAAACTCACACACCCATACACACCATGTACACACAAGGTATTCTGTTATTTCTATACTTTGTATGCAATTTAGATAGTGTGTGTTATCTATTGAAAGAAAGTAACAAAAAGCCATGGAAACTAGAGAACAAAGAAATGTGAAAGATTAGAAGGCAGGCTACATTTTATCTGTCAGATTTCCAGGTTCTTGCTGTGAAATTACTCTTTCTGGTACTTCGCTTTCTTAACATATATTAGCTCTCACCTAAATCTTTCACAGTGCATTTAGAACTAAATACAGCATTAATATATTCCTCTACGTGAAATGCTCCCTTAACTGTTACCTCTGGCAGTCATTTAACTGAATTTGATATGGAGAACACATTGACATTGTAAAGGTTAATGATGCAATGATTAACAATACTCATTTTCAGAAAATGGCTTTAGTCATTGTTTTATAGAACAAGGGGAACAACAATTTGTTCAGTAGTATTAAGTGTCTGGGAGAAGTGTCTCTTTTTATCCTAAATGAGGAGTATTATCGTTGTCCTCAAGCACGTGAGTGCTCACAAATAATATGTAAAGTGGCTCCTATTATGTCTTCTTCTATAGCTGGGCACAGAAGGGTTAAATGAGGCAAGTGCTTTCCTGGTGTAGGTGCAGCCCAGCATCAAATAATCAGAAATAGTCCAGTCAGATAGACGGAGCTTGGTATTGAGAGTATGTGGTGACAGGCGGCATAAGCAGCTTCAGGTCTGAATTTACAAAGTGAAATCCATCAGGCAGATGGAATAGGGCAACCTAAGACCTAGGAAGAAGCAATATTTGGAGTTCCTTATCCTAGGTGAGCAGCGTATTTGAAACATGAGTAAAAATAACTGTGAAAATGTGAATCCTAGATAAATTTTAGAGAATTTAGATTAAAAAGTGAGTGTTCATCTTTAAACAAAAGTCAGAATTCTTTATTAATAATTAAGTTCAATATAAGAGCTCAAGATTACTGCCAACATGTGACTGTTCCATATGCCAATTTATCAGCTTTTTCTGTGTGTCCCATTAGTATCAGTAATAGATATATATTCCTATCATTCTCACATTACGGATGCAGCAACCAAGACAGAGCAGTGAGGTGGCTTATACAAGGGTCACAGCTCCTACGTAGCAAATAGCCTACCCAGGTATGACTTGTTTTGATAAAGGCTCAGCTCAAAACGATTAAATAGCAGTTTTCCACTTCTTTGATTCTTTCATCATTGTCGATATTGTTATCACTATAATGAGTAGCAGCAGCAACCTCACCTTAATCTTGTTACACGGGCACTGTTCCCTGATTTATTCGCTTTTCAAGGTTCCTATTCCTGATAGTCATCCAAAACAATGTTCCTCATGAAGAACTGTGGCTGTTAGAATTATATCTCAATTTATCTAAACAATCTAATAGTGTTGGGGAATTTATTACTCATTAAAAGTTCTGGTGAGGAAAACAAAAGCTCCCTGGATATTCCAAACAGAGGAAATTTAAGCAAAATACTTTTGTTGCACAGGTGATGAGTAAGCTAGGAAGACTATCAGGTGAAAATGAGGCTTCTCTGTGGTAAGCATCAGCTGAAACGACTAAAAGACAATAGTGAGAGTGTGTGTTCCTGCAGCTGAAAACTTGAGGCCATCTAACAAGGGCTGAAACCAGGTCCAGGGACATTAGTGCAAGCTAGGACTGCAGAAAGGTTTGTCAAATTGCCAAGCATCACCCCGTAGTTACAGCTGAAACACAAAAAAAGGCTCAAGTCACCTCCAGAGATATCAGTGGAGACAGGGAGTGTTAGGCAGAGATGCTCTATTTTCCCCCTTCCTCCTGACCTCAGGAGGAAAGTAGCAAACTACCGCATCATCAGGAAACAAGCTAGCACAGTAACCTGGGGAATTAAGCCTGGGGTTTACCCACCTTGCCCTACCGAGCAGAGCAGGAAAAGGGTGAGAAGAGGGTCCAAGGACAAGCAGAATAAGCGGCACAACAAACTTCAAATGAGAGCTGAGCTGCCTATTTTTTTTTTTTTTTTTGAATGGAGGCGACCCCATCATCAGATCACCTAAACTGAATTTTTCATGAACCAAATAAGCTGTATTCGCTCCCTATCAATCACTGCTGCATGAAGTTACAACATATGTATTACTTACAGTTCTGGAGGTTGGAAGTCTGAAATAGGTCTCACTGGACTAAAAATCAAGATGCAGGCAGGACTGGATTCTTTTCTAGATTTCCTTGCCTTTTCCCTCTTCCAGACACCATCTGAATTCCTTGGCTCACGAGCCTCTTCCATCTTTAAAGCCACCGAATCTCCTTCTTACTATCCGACTACCTGACATGCGCTTCTGCTTCCCTTTTAAAGACCCATTAAGGCCCCACCCAGTCAGGAACGCTAATGATTATTTTGGCCCACCTGGATAATTCATGATTAGTTAATTAGCAACCTTAATTCCGTCTTTTACCTTCATTCCACTTTGTCTTGTGGGGTAATCTATCACAGTTTCTGGGGATTTGGGAGTGGCTACCTTGGGGTGGGGGGGGCATTACTCTACCTAGCACATAGTCTATTATTTTAATTGTACTCTCTCAAACAATCTCTGATGTTGACCAAAATTTATTGTGCTTATTTCATGCAATATAGTTTCAGACAAGCAGAAAACTCATTTTATTTATGTTAATGAAATTTAATTGAATTTGACCAAAGGCCTTACTAAACCTACAATGGCATGCTGGTACCTAGACATCATTTTGGCTGCTTGGATGGTTATGTTCCTATTTTGCTTTTCCCGCAGGATTTTCTTTGTTCCAGACAGCTGAGCGTGCTTATGATTGGCTTCTATTTAGGCAAGGTGTCACTATTCTAAGCCCCAGAACTGAATAAAATGAAGGTCCACTTTCCTGTAAATTCAGATAATTGCATATTAGTATAACAAATTAGTTCAGCCCAAATGGATTTTATTTGTTTGTTGATCACTGTTGTTCAGTTGATTTGGCAAGGATTCCGGAGCTGAAAATGGCTGCTTGGGAGCACAAACGTACACTCTGGAATCCACTCTAGGGTTCTTTCCTCGGAAGTAGGTTCTAATCCTCACATTGAAATTCTGTCTTCTCACAGGTACTGATCCTGAGATAGATGAATTATTGGGTAGTGACATACCTATGAAGTGCAGAGAAACAACATTTGTCACTTTCTCCAAATACTCTTTTTTACTATAATTCTTTTTCTGATAATTTCACTGGTAGCTGGGAAGATACTTTGACAGTGGGAATATCGTCATAAAGGTTTGAAATATTACATTTTAATTTAAGTTATGAAAAATGTTCAATGAATGTGACAACCCTACTAAAAAAGTATTTTTAAATGCTTTGTTTGATTGTAATGAAACCTATAGAAATTCAAATCCTTTAAATTTAATTTTGCTTAATTGTATAATATGTTTCACACATGACAGATCTCATCAATTCATTCAAACACATATATCTTATTAAAAGTGAGGGCAATCATATTGATTTACAAAAAAGTACAGTTTCAATTGCCTGTGTTAGAATGTTTTTCCCACTTCTAGCTCTGTGACTTTGGGCAAGCTATTTAACCTCTCCATTTACATATTTTTTCTCATATATAAAGTGAAGAAATACACTATTGCCCATTTCATAAAATAAATGTCAAGATAAAATAAGTGAATATGTGGAAAGCATTTAGGGTAATGCCTTTCACATAATAAAAACTATGTATCTTTGCTGTTACTATTAGAAGAGTGGATGCCTATTTCATTCAGATTTTTTTTCACTCAATTGAGGATTGCATGATAATGTATAAAGTGTACAATATATACCCCAGAACAAGGAGGGTGACCCATTGTCTTTTCTGCATGAGGCTTTCTATTGAACCAAAGCTTTGGAACTGGTCCATAATCTGCCTGCAAGGCTTTCTTTGGAGACATACTCCCCCTTAATTTAATTTAAAAATTGTCTATCTTGCTGAAAACCCCTCCACCTTAAAGCAAATGAGGAGTCCTTAGTCTACGTTTTTCTTTTCATAGGGCTAGATACATTCTAAAATAATGACGAATAACCAATTAAAAAAATAGATGGACTTTAAAATTAATCATGAAAACTAGAGATGCAGCATAAAATGAATAGCAGCAGTTCTGGGGAGGAAAACTGAATTGCTTTTGTGAATGAAGGTATGGCTACATACATGGTAAACCTTAAGAATGCATAGCAAAGCCTCTAGCTCCCCAAATATTTCCTCTCATATATTCTGAATAATGCTTCAGGTTCCACTATTAAAGCTTCAATAATTTCTTACCTAGTACATCTTTTAAAGCAATTCAGGACATTGCAATGCCTAATAAGAAATATAACATTGTTTTCTTTCTTCCTTTTTTTTTTTTAATCTCAGCTGACAGTTCTTTGAGACTTACACTGCAGCCAGTTTGGGCACAGTCTTTTGGAAACTAGGTAAGCTTGGGGCATCTAAATTATTGAAGAGGTATTCAAGGCAAAGACAAGGAGTTAAATGGACAAGTTTTGGAAAAGAAAAAACTTTTCAAAGAAAAACTGAGCTTTTAATACAATAATAGTTAGGGCAGGCACCAAGTAGAAGGAACCAAAACTTTGTTTTCTGATTGAGAATTAGCAGCTGATATACCCTACATCATGGAACCAAAAGTGTGATTAGACCTTCATGGTCTTCACACAAAATCATAAATTTCACATGAGGAAAAAAGTTAGCTTGTTTAACTTAATAACGAGTTACTTTTCTTTGCTTCTCTATATATTCTATGAATAAAACATACTATAAAGATAGTAATCAAATAGGGAATATTTAATATTAAATAATTGTATGAATACAATCAAATATTAAAGGGCTAGAAAGTGATCAAATGCTACTTTGAACATTGTTTCACTGAATAATTTAAAATATGTTGTGTATTAAATTGGACAGCGAATTGTCCAACTTAATATACAACATATTTTTAATTATGTGCTACCCTAAGCAAAGAATTTCTGCATCATTTATGTGTATGTGTGTGTGTGTATATGTTAACTAAAGTTTTAGACCCCTTTGTCTAATTTATCCGCCTTCTTTAAAATAAAAAATTGACTTTACCCATGTCATACCAGCAGGTTCTCTTCTTTGATATTTCCCCACAACTTCCATAGGTCTTAAAAACATCATTCACAAAATTTGAAAAAATAATAACAGCTGAAAACATTACTCTCCCAAAATTATTTATTTCCATAATTATCTCAGCAGGAAGAAAAAGTAATTTCTGGTTTGGCAGATTTGAATATTCAATTGGAATAACATCTGTTAGGGGTTTTTCCCAGTGTCCCACAAACTACACAATTTAGGATTTGCATGTTCTTTGATTATGTCTGAGAATATGTGTCTCTTTTATCTGGCTTTTGTTTTCTCTTCTTAGTCACCCTAACATTCCTTTCCCAGCCTAGGTTACCCTACTGACTAGCAACATCCTTTCCTCCTGCTAAATGTCCACATTTCACATCAGTTATTTCTGGCTTCCTCTTAATTATTATTTTGTTAAACTAAATTCCTTTGTGATAAGCTAGTTTTTCATTAGAGCTATGGTTCTCAAACTTGGCTGCCTAGTGAAATAACCTGGAGACCTTATAAAAAGGCCTAAATCTGGACCTGGTGACATTAAATCAGAGACTGCGGAGGTGATGCCTTGACAGTTTTCTAAGCTCCTCAGGCGATGCCAATATACAGATAGAGTGGAGAATCACTGTGTGAAGCTTTCATCCCATAACCCTGAAGAATTATTTAATCTTTATTCATCTCCCTTTCAAGGCATCCATTAGCAGATTGAAGCAGGACAGGGATTTATCTCTTCGTTTGGTGATTACAGGTAAAAGTAGTCATTAACGTGATCACGGCAAGGTCCATCCACAGTAAAAAAAAAAAAACAAAACAAGCTTATGTGTGTGCAGCTTCAGTACTTTTAGTCTACTGTCACATATTTTTCGTTGCTTAAGAGTCTTACTCATTCACTGAAGTCACTGGAAAAATTTCAGCAGGAAAAGAGTATAAGCAGAGTTGCTCCTTAGGGAGACAACTCAAATGGCAATAGGTACAAGACGAAGTAGAGGATCCCAGGACTAGCCCCCCCAAAAGTGGGTAAACTCAGAGAGTGATAATGAGTGCAAAGATGGTGAGAATACACCTTTCACCTACTGCCATCATCTGCTCAATGTTGGCAAGTATAATGAGTGAACAGACTTAGCTTTGCCTATTCACTGAAATACAAAAAGGACAATCCCCCAGCAGTGGTTTCCAAACCTAAAGGCAAATTATCATCACTGACTACTTATAAAATCCCCATGTCCACTGAATTCCATGCTAATTAAATCATTATTAGGGCTGAGGCTAAGGCATCAGTGTTCTTTAAATTTTTTCCAAGTGGTTCCAATATGCATCCTATTATGGCAACCACTCTGCTAATAAGAGCAGAACTTTTCAGAGAACAACTCAAACTTTTTTGTATTCTGGCTATGGTTTTTGGCCATGTTGTGGGGGTAAAGAGAAGCGTTCCAACTCTTCCCTCTACTATCCTCTAAGAGGCTTACACCTGTACTGAGACTGGTTGACTACAGATTGCAGAACTGATTTCTAAAAATGTATTTTCTGTCTCCCTAGCTCTGCCCTAGTCCCTTCACTGCTTTGTCTTTAAAAGGACATTGCAAATCACGTGAGGAATTATTAAAAGGTGACATGCCCCAAATTTGATTACATGGACCTAACTCCAGACGGTAAGTAATCAGTTTCTCCTTTTAGTAGTCAATAAATGGAATCTAATTGTCAAATATCTTCAAGAGCCACATTATTTCATCAGTCCAGCCAGTAGTGGTATGCAGTTGACTTGATGATTCTCCATTACTAGAGCCTAGAAAAATTGAGATTTTTTTAAAGTTGTCTTACCTCAAAGACTTTGCAAACAGTTATCTCATGGTGCACATCTCATAGTAGTAATTGAGAAATTGGGAAGAGAAAATAGCTTGTGTTCCTTTCCATTCAGAAAGTTCAAGTCCAGTTGAGGAAATCAAACATACACTTAAAGGTATTTTAGTGATTCTCAATTTTTAGGATGGCTATGAACCACCCAGCATGGTAGGAAAATGTAGATCCATAGGCATTATTTTTAAAATTTATGGTTTAATAGTTCCTTTGTGTTTTCCTGTAATTTCCAGGTTTATCAATCTGCTTTGATGATTATGCTGTAAATAACTTTGTAAATCTCAATGTGCTTATATATAAAATAACAATATTAATAGCACCAACTTTTTATGGTAACTGAATTATATAATTTATGAAAAGCACTTAACAGTGCTAGGTATATGATAAGTGACAGCCAAGTTACATATGTTATATGTCAAGTCATGTGGTATTGTGTTAGATTATTTTATATTATAAATAAATGCAAAACATTTTATGTAAAGAAGCTTAAACGATAAAAAGTGAGGGATGCAGACAAATGGTCAAGGTCAGCTGGAGTTAATTAAATAAGTCTTCATCGTGTTGGTAGTTTTAAACAGCCTTGAATAAGCAGTAAAAAAAAAAAAAGCAATTACTCCTCTTAAGAAAAATTACACTTTACAATAAGTGAGAACATCACAACTAATTTGGCTGAATCACCTTGTTATTCTTACAAAATTTTCCAGCTTTATGGCAATGTATTATAATATTGTAATTTAACATTTTTGAACAATGCTTTTTGAGAACCATCTTACATCATTAAGAGTTTCTGGTTCGTGTGCATATTTTGATCAAGTAAAAGGCAAAGTAGTATCAGTCTAAAGCTGTCCTTGATTGTATAGATGTGGACATAATGCAATGGAAAGTGAAGAAACCATCTTGGCTTTTACAGTAATTGCAAGAGCCAGTGCTATCCACAGGGACTTTACCAGCTCCAGAGCAGTGGCTACAGCCATTTGGCTAAGTACTCTGAGTTAAGAAAATATGCAAATATTTTGTACAGTCTAGCTTTGGGGATCTCGACAACTTCAATATCGCCATTCTAGTCAAGTGGATACATTCTCTTGTAATGCCCACAAGAGCAATAATAAAGTAGTTGTCTGAAAAAAAAAACAGTAACAAAGCACCAAGAAAGACCCCACAGGATTCAGGGTTTATAGCTCTCTAAAAAGGCAGGTTATGAAGAGCTTCAAGCCCCAAACATTGATGTCCACACTGACTTTTTTCTCATACAGAAAGAATGCCTTGTTTTATTTAAGACAGGACATAGAAATCTATAGTCATCCTGAAGCAACACCAGGCATTTGACGTGGTAGACTGTGGTAAGCCTCTATGTAGGCACTCTGTTTCACGGTTTTATATACAAAAATTTATAGTAATCTAAATCCATTGATTCAAATCACAAACATTTATTGAGTACCCACTATATACTAGTTAAGGTTACATGTGCCTTGGGAAAATAAAGACAAATAAGACCTTCTTCTATGCAAAAATTATGTGCAATCTAGGGGAGATTGGCATGTGCACAAACATAATAGAAAACATAAGTGATACTTGATTTTTTTAAAAAAAGATGTCTGCATAAAGCCTTGGCATTAAAGTAAATACCTTAACGGAGGTAGAAACTATGTTATAAAAATCTAGAGAACATTTTCAATTTATAGATGCCTCTCATGCCTAAATCCTGAGTGTGGAGAATAAGATTAAGCAAAGGTAGTTTTAAAATGCCCCCACAGTGATTCTCATAAGCTCACTCTCACCTGTAGTAAACCACCCAATTAAAGGGAAGAAGAGTTCTTTCTGTCTGGGATGATCATGGATGGTCTTAAGAAAGGGTAACTTGGAAATAATTCCTTAAAGTATTTCAGACAAAGCAATCTTTGGAAAGAAAATGTATATATTTCACAAGAATATATGACAATTTCAAAAGCATGGGGCAGAAAGTTCATGATTACTGATTTTGAGAGGGCACCTACCTTAAAAGCCCTTGTAAACATACTTTCTATATAGTGATGCTTTCGTGTAATGAATGGGAAAGGAGAAGAGAGACACCTCAAGACCACCTATTTACTGAGGGCATCTGTAGGGACACTGGTATGGTTAAACCAATGTGGTATGTGCAGGGCCAGCTTCATGGGTGTGTGGCCAGTGCAGTTCTAAGAGACTTGCACCCAGGGGGTTAATGCTCTGCCATTGTCTTGAAACTATTAATGATTTCATCTTTGAAATTTGTGGTTTGCAAGTGAAATCCAATGGGACAATGGAACAAATACTGGCTTTTACTCTTGGTTCATGGGCAACACCATCTCCCACCATCTCCCTGCCTCTCCAGCACAGATTCTCAACCACTGGCTCCCAGCTCCCTGAGGTCTCGGCTTGAGCAGCCTTGACATTTTCTCCCCTGCCCAAGGATTAATGCAGCTCTCTTCCTAGAGCAGGGATTGCCTTCAGGAGGACACCTGCATACAGTCATGGTCCTTCAACCCTAGTAGGGGCCTGGGCAAAGTCATGAGGAAATTCAGGGTTGGATATGCACACTCCACGGTGCCTCAGTGTGACATGATCCCTGTCCCAAGCTAGCAGCCCCACAGCTGTTGGGCAAGTGACTTAGTGGGGATGAGGCTCTGGGCTGGCCCACCCCAGATGCAGGTACTGAGCATGCCTGGTTTGTAATCCCTTGAGGATCGACTATCTACCATGGACTGGGATGACAAGCTGAGGGAAAGGGAGATCGACATCCTCATTCATGGCCAATAAATATGTCAGTTCAGCAGCTGGAAGGAGGGAGAACTCAGTGGCTGGTAAGTCATAAATGGACACGGATTCCTGGGCCAGTGCCCTGGGTGCATGGGGACTGTACACAACCACTGCAAGTATCTGCATGTTGCAAAGAGGGTTATAGTAAATGGAAACTTTTTTTTAATGCAATGTCAAAACAGAGTTGTGAGAAGAAAAAAAATTTTATATTTTAGTACCTTTTATGTTTTTAGTATACAAATACATTATAAACACCCTCCCACAAAGGTATCATTATCCCCATTTTCCTGCTATTACAACAAGGAGTCCTGAATTTTCATTTGCACTGGGCTGCCCAAATTATATGGCTGGTCCTGGATCTATGATGGCTTTTATCTAAGTAGCCTTGGTCTAAATAAGGCCATATGGCAAAATTCATATGCTTGCCAATATTTGGTCCTTTTCTTTTTTGGGTATATCAATAGACTATATTCTGGCCCCTTGCATAAAGACAAGTTTTGTAGTGAATTCTCATGGACAGAACATGATTGGAAGTGAGGTGGTCACCTACAAACCAATACAATGAACAGGTAGGCCTTCTCTTTTGCTTGGTCCATCTTCTAGTTACACAGGAGACTGAGTTTCCAGATTGATGGATCTGGGACCCTCAATGACTTCATTATACAGAAACTCACCCCAAGCCTTCTCAATCCCCATGGACCCAACAGACATCAAACTCAGTGAAAAATAAATTTTAGTTGTGCTGAACAATTTAAATTTGGGAGATGTTTGTCACTTACTCTACCTCAACTTAATACAAATCATGAAAAAAGTCAGCAAACAGTACTTATCTGGCTCTACTTCTAACGAAAACAGAAAAGCTCTGTCTTAAATCAAATTCCTTTTGAAGCCATTTTGGAAGCCTTATGGTATGAGTTGCATATATTCTGAAAATTGTACTATGAAAAAAATCATGTGAACTTTACCTTCTCTTCTTCTCTTGTCTTGATATATCTTTTTTAAAAAAAGAAAAATAAAACATAAGGGTACCCCATTTAACCTTGGGATGTAGGCTTCGGATCAAATTCAGAAAAGCAGGATGGCAACAGATAGACATGATAGAGAGGAAGCAGGGAAAGTGTTACTTCTGCATGTGAATTGGAAAGTTAAAACAAATCCATCAGGACTTATATAAGAATGTGACTCATCAGTTGTTTGCAGAGCGTCCAAGTAAAATTTGAATCTATGAACTTGGAGTAAAGAGAAGGAAATACTCCAGATCCGTAGATTCTATGAAAAGCCTTGAACCTTCAAAACTAGTTAGCCTTGCTTGTCCAGGCTTTCAGCTCCTTACATATTCAATTTTATTCATGGACAGATGTGCTGCTAAAAGGTTGAACTCCGGCTGTCAGAGCATTACAAGGGAAATGGCCACATTCACAGATGAAGGGCATGATTATTGTTCTATTTCTAAGCTCCATGATTATTGTAGGTAAAAAGAAAAATTAGCTCTGAATTTCTGTCTCAATTAAGCCATTTGATAACCATGAAGAAATAAAAACATAGGAGTTTATCCAAGTATATATTTGGATTTCACATACTCCATGGAAGGAAAAAAAATCCTAGATTTAGTCATCTTTCACCTAAAACATGAAACCAAGGCATAGGTTCTGTTTTATAATGTTTTAAATACAAGTAGTCCTCACTTGGCACAGTAGTATGGGACTGTAAAAATGCCAATAAAACCTGAAATCTACAAAAGGATCTTAATTATCAATGTGAAATATTTCGATTATTCCATGACCTTTACAATTTTTATCAAAACATTAAATCACTGTCAGTTATACATTTATAGAACATTTTTTAAAGTAGAACTGATATCTTTGAACATTATATTTTAAAATATTAGAAACACGGGAATTAAAGTTTAAGAATAGTTTGACGTTGGGCACAATGGTTCATGCCTGTAATCCCAGCACTTTGGGAGGCTGAGGTGGGTGGATCATGAGGTCAAGAGATCGAGACCATCCTGGCCAACATGGTGAAACCCCATCTCTATTAAAAATACAAAAATTAGCTGGGAGTGGTGGCGCACACCTGTAGTCCCAGCTACTCGGGAGGCTGAGGCAGGAGAATCGCTTGAACCCAGGAGGCAGAGGTTGCAGTGAGCTGAGATTGCGCCACTGCAGTCCAGCCTGGCAACAAAGTGAGACTCCATCTCAAGAAAAAAAAAAAAAATAAAAGAGTAATTTGAACATTGCTTCCCTGCCTGTTGTTGTATAACTTGATAAAGAACAGGTATCTCTCTATGCCTTGGCAAAGTGTCATATTCCTTTCTAAGTATGGATCAGCTTCTAATATTTAACTTCTTGTAATTTCAGTGTCATAAAATATTTTCAAGTGCATTTTTTACACAAGCACAAACTTTGCTGTCTAGGTGCGAACTAAGTAACAGATGTTTAGTGGCCAATAACCAACAGACGTTGAAAAAAATTATATGATTGGTCAGTCTTCATGATGTGCATCTGTCTTTGTGTAGTGATTCATGGACTGAGGAGCTATAGCAGTGAAGTTTGTACTTCTATCCAATTACAGTGCACATAGCATGTTTACTGAAACCATGTTGTTGGGGACTGGTGTTACTTAATTAAAGCATTGTAACAGAAATGTATGCAAATTGGAATCATATAAACAGAGGGCTGCCTGCATGTTGAAATATTTTTAAATATATAAAATAATTTAGTTTCAGATATTATTCAGCATTTTTGCCCATGTTTTCCATAACAAACACCTCTTTAACTTCTTTTATAAAATCACTATTATTATCAATTAATGTCCAAATATCAGATATGAATGTGTAACA
Organism: Nomascus leucogenys; assembly: GCF_006542625.1. Classification (NCBI taxonomy): domain Eukaryota; kingdom Metazoa; phylum Chordata; class Mammalia; order Primates; family Hylobatidae; genus Nomascus; species Nomascus leucogenys. The sequence goes on along the minus strand of NC_044394.1, from coordinate 65,739,374 downwards.
GTTGTTATAAAATATTATGTATTGCTGGCCAGGTGTGGTGGCTCATGCCTGTAATCCCAGCACTTTGGGAGGCCGAGGCAGGTGGATCATGAGGTCAGGAGATCAAGACCATCCTGGCTAACACGGTGAAACCCCGTCACTATTAAAAATACAAAAAAATTAGCTGGGCATGGTGGCGGATGCCTGTAGTCCCAGCTACTCGGGAGGCTGAGACAGGAGAATGGTGTGAACCCGGGAGGCAGAGCTTGCAGTGAGCTGAGATCTCGCCACTGCACTCCAGCCTGGGTGACAGAGTGAGACTCCGTCTCTTAAAAAAAAAAAAAATTATGTATTGCTTCACCTAAAGTCAGTTGAATTGAGCAAAATTGACTCATTTACTTTATTAAAAGTTAACTAATTGTCGAATTACATTGTACAGCATCAAACACATGGACCCACTATTTTCATAGAAGAAAGCAAACCTAGATGGACTACTGTAATAAAATACTTTATTACAGTTCCACATAAGCTCAGAGAGGGCATAGATTTTACAACTCAGCACAATAACACAAGTTCTCTCTCCAGTTCACCTGAAACATTAATGTTAACTGAATGATACACTTGATATTTTTAGTCCTTTACTGCACAGTTTCTCTTTGCAATTTTCAGTGTTTTGGATTTTCCCACATGTTAGAGTTGGATAATATGGATCATGTAATACAGGGATAGAAACCTTAGACATGTAGTTAAACTGCCATGTGAGTTTCATCCCTGATGCTCTCTAGGGTGAAGATAGTGGAGAGGAAGAAGAATAACATTTATTAACCTGTATTTGCCCTTTATACATGCTATTTCACTTAATTTTCGTAGCCACCATATGATGAAAGCATCGTTATCCCTATTTTAAAATAAGAAATAGAGTCTCAGAGAGAGAATGTACATTGCCGAAGGACACAAAGCTAGCAAGCGATGGCCTGGAGATTTATGTCCAGTTTTGTCTAATCCCAATATTCACAACATTTTTTATACCAGCAGGTAAAATGCTTTTTCATTCATTGCAGATATTTTATTTGATATATAATTGGAATGATGAAAAGAGACAAAAGACAGCCAGTTACAATAATCACAAATTCATCAATATCATGGCATAATATTGTGTTGTGCATCATAAAAACACCTACAGTGATTATGTTATTCACATTATCCCACAGGACTACACCAAGGCCTTAACAGAACTATTTATTGACAGATCCTGCTTAATCCCAAATGGATTTAGTGATAACACTGAACATCTGTGGTTGTCACCTACTATATATTCAACTCATCTTAAGCAAGGCTCTTGGAAGGAGAGGCACAATTCCAGCCCTGCCTAACTGAACTTGTTTTTAGAATATAATGCGATATTACAATCCAAGAGCCTTATAAACTTCAACATGTTCTATGGAATACATTATTATGAAGTTGTATGTATTTTTTGCAGGTAACAATACAGTGATATTCTCAACAGGTAATTTAAAGAATAATTTGATTTCATGTGCCTAGATCACTTGAGACAAACTCCACTTGCTCATACACAAATGTGGTTGATCTGAAAAAAATCATTCTCACAAGTGCCTTTAACATTTGCTATATAACAGTAAGTAAGAAAGGTAGCCGTCTAGTCATACACTGCTGGCACTACAGAATTAAGGCATGCTGCCTCTAGGTGGGTCTCCATTCTGATATATTCATTGGTCATCATTTTGAGTGATATAAATGAGTAATACCTCAGAAAGCTAGCAAGCTAACATTTTCCTGAAGGCATAAGATATTTTAAGAAATAACCTTATAGCAAGTCTAACATTAATGTGAAATACTGTGAATTAAAAATCCCTGAACTGGGAAATAACAGAAATGCCAGTTTCTAGAGACTGTGGAAATCAACACATTCTACTGTATTTGTCCTCACAACTTCAACTTGCTATGTAAATGGAAAAATAAATTTATGTCTTTCAGGTCTAAAGCAAATAAACCAGAAGTTTGAGTTACATATTGCTATAAAAAAGGGCCAATGAATTGGTGTCCTTTGCGATAAATAGTAAGAACAAACATACACATATTTTTGGCCATTCAGACTTATTTTTATTTACTTATAACATTCATTTTCTTTTTAGAGGCTTTAAGGTATCTCATTGAAAATTCTAACAAAAGCCCTTGAGAGATACAAAGTAACACTGTAAACATTTAACACATAACACAACTGAGATAAGGAGTCAGTAATTTATCCAAAACAAACAGAAAAAATAATAATAATAAAGTGGATCCTTGTATAAGATAATTTTAAGCCCCTGGAATTGTTTTCTCTAGTACAATTGTACAATTAGTGAACATTGACAAATATTGATTGCTTAGAATGTACTACCACTTGCTAAGTACCTTTCTTAAGACCTGCCACCCTTTGTAAGTTGATTTCTTCAGAGGGGATCCTGAAATTAAATAAAACAATCCCAAATTCTTTTAGAATTACATTGAAAAGATGATGTTGCTTTTAGAATCAGATTGTTATAGGACTTTTGGGGTGTCGATTTTCTGGCCAGAAACTTCTGTGGCTGGTGGTGCCTTTGCTCGAGTTCTTGCTTGCATCCGGGTAAAATGAGGTATGCAGACACGTGGAAGGTGAACAAGATGAAAAGAAGCTTTATTCAGCGTTACAACGGATCAGAGGAGACCCACAGTGAGTAGCTCCTCTCTGCCGGCAGGTCATCTCTGCAGCTCTCAGCAGAGAAGGTAGGTAGCTCCTCCTGGCAGCTCTAAGCAGAGAGGGTAGCTCCTCTCTGCATCTGGCCTTCCCATCATCTCCAGCTCTCAGCAGAGAGGCGTACTTCTCTCCGCAGCTGGCTATCCTGTCGCCTCTCTGACTTCTTCTCCTCTGGCCTTCCTCTGCCCTGCTCAGGCTGCGTCCAGGGCTTTTATGGACCTCAGAGGGGAGGATGTACTTGCTGATTGGTCCATGGGTGGCTACGGGTGGCCCAGAAGAGGCCCACAAGTCCCCACTCTGGTCGGTAGGACTGGTAGCCCAGCCCCCAGCCTTCAGGCCCTCCCTGGCTTGAAGGTCCCCTTACTTGGGATCCGCCACCTTCTGCCCAGGAATAAATCTGCCTCCTGCTGCAATTCACGGCCCCAGGGCTCAGCACCAACCCCCACTCAGAGATGACAGCATGCACCGGGAACCAAGAGAGGCCAGGCAGAAGAAGCAAACACCTCCAAGCCTGCAGGGATATGGGTCTTTCCTGGGGCCCCCAAGGGTGCAGGCTGCAGAAACACCAGGGTCCTGCACCTGGGAGGGCGGTCGCGGCTGCACCCGGAAGCTCCCAACCTGCCAACCCGGAGCCTCCGATCTACAGCCACAGTTTGGGCAGATGCAGGGGCACCTGGGAAACTCTTTCCCCACTTCAGAAGGGGCAGAACTCCCAACAGCTCCGTGAAATGTGTAGCCCCAGTCGCACCTCTCTGTTGCAGCAGGCGTGATAGCAGCAGCCACTGCCATCAATATCAGGGGTGTAAAATCTGTAAGCATATTAGAATAAGCGGAGGTCATATACATAATTGAGAGCTGTAAGAGGAGAGTGGTTGGTGTGTCAGAGATCTTATAAATGGCACAGTTTAGGGTATTGTCAACATTCAGGATGTGGCCATGGGAGTAGATTGCTGAAACAGAGTAGAGATGATAAAACCAGTGGAGTTGAAAAGAGCAGGAAGTCTGACACTATGACTCAGAAAAGGTTCCCTGGATAGAGCTTTACTCTTTCAGATCATGGCCAGTCTAATGGGGTTCACAGCATTCTGGATGTTCCTTTCCTGCCTTATCTGTTTTGTTTTTCCCTTTTTGCAAAGACTGGCTCTAAAACTGGCAAAGTTGATCAAGCCAGATATTTTAAAATAATTTACAACTCTTTCTCGTTGCTTGATTTTCACAGTTATTCCAGATTTCAGTTATTTTATATCTTAAATCTCAGTTATATTTCTCTTTATCCCTTTCCCCTCTGTCTTTGTTTTTCAAAGCTGCTTTTCAAGCTTTTGTATTTCCAGTTGGACTATTTTTAAAGCCTTATAACACCAACCTTCATTTCAATTAATCTAACATGACTGTTGTAGTAATCTTCCAAAAATGAACAATTTTTTTTTCAAATTCCATAGCTACATATTGCCTCAATGCTCTCTGAAAACTCCAGTGTCATCATCTGTCTGTATCATTATCTTACTAATGGAATTATTATTCCACTAGATTTTCTAAGTTGGATCTTCTTCCTCTTCCTTAGTTTTTTATGTAGAAGTTGCTGATTTTTCTACTTTTGATTCAGCTCAAATCAAATGTGGTTAGTGCAATTTCAAAACCATTACAGTTTCATCCTTAAACACAAATTCTTTTTTTAAAGTTCACACCAACATATATTTTGTCCTATAACCCTCCTTCAGTGGCTTCCCTAACTGGTTCTAGAAGAAGAGGTTCCAGAAGTTGACTTAGTGATTGATGGATAAAGATTGAACTTTTGAGTTCCAGATAGCCTGTGAAAAATTCGCCAGGGGATTAACTTCTTCTCTGCTTTTTCTTTTTTCTTTTTCTTTTCTCCCTTTAGTAATTTATTTTATTTTCTCATCCTTTTCTTTCTCCGTCTTGCTGCATCCCTCCTTTTTTCTCTCCTTTCCCTTGTTTTTCTTGTTTTCTTTATTTCTCATCTAGCAAGAAGGAAGACAGGGCAGACTAGTGAGGTAAGGAGATTACACAGGCAATTCCATGTCTATGAAGATCTAGGAAGAACATCAAACTCTTCACTTCAGTGACCTGCAGAAATATAGATCCTGTTCTATCATTTCTATCAATTTTCAAGTTTCACCCATTCTCCTGTACTCTTCTTTCTGTCAGATTTCTACTTTCTTGTAGAATTCTTCATTCTGGTTCATATGTAAATTTGAGGTAAGTTTTTTAGTTAAAGGGGAAAACACTTTTTTTTACAATACATTATGAGTAGAGTAGAATTCACTGACATTTCAGTCGGGAAAGAATTGGGATGGATGAGTGAAGGCTAGAACATTTTTTATTGTACTAAAAATATTTTTCAAATAGAATAGAAGGTTTCATCACTTTTAAAATAGTTTTCAGCCTCCGTAATGTAGGTGAATTTTACTGTCATTTCTCACTTTACACAAGTTCTCTTTGTTTATTTCCTCTCATTTTTCCTACACATATGTCCTCCCTTCATCTTCCCCTTCTTCTCTTCCTTTAGCCCTTTAAAATCAGGAAGCAAAGATCATTTTGTTGTTGTTTATTGTCTTATAAAAGTTAGCTTCCTTCATCTCCAAGATCTTGAGGTCTGTCTCCCTCCATGCCCGTGTAATTTATGAAGGTAATTTTATCAACTGTAAACAGTCGAAAGTTCATGAATAGAGCTGAGAATAAACTTTTATTTTGAGATTTCTCTTTCCCTGAATTCACTTTGCTTACTTTTACGGCAGGATCAAGATGCTGTGTTCCCTATCGTTCCTCATTAACATTTAATTACTAAATCCTGACACTCTCTTGTTCGTTTAACGGTCAACTTTACTGAGCAATTTTCTCTACAGTTTTTAGTTTGGTACTAGGGATCTTGAGAGAAATATTACAGCGATTTTATGATGTGAAGCTTAAATAATTTTAGAGGCCTTCTTGTATACAAAATGGTGATCATAAACAGATATGACATTAAATATTTATAATCAGTAATCACAACAAACTGCAAATTTTAAAAAGCTAACCAATGCCCCGAACAACTTAAAAATAAAACACAAAATGAGATAATATTTGTATTCATTAATAGCCTTGCCATGCTCTATTCCATTTCCCCTTCCCTGTCCTACATTTTTGGCTGCAAAATCACACCTTTGTAAGACAAGACATTTATACTAAGTTCTATATAGAATAAAAGAAAATAATGTGTTATTTTACCATGGTATTTGTTTATTCACTGTAGTCTATTTCTACTTCATAAGTCATTACTGGTGATATCATGAACATTTTTAGGATTCTTGTCAAATTTAAGAAAATGTCTATTGAGCTTCATTCACAGATGAGTTCCAAGTTTCTTAACATTGCAAGTTTTCTTACAGTGACTAATCTAAATACTCTTAATTGCTGTCACTTGTTAACAAGTTTCTTGCTGATGTCTTATTGTGGTTGTGTATTATACATCTTAGGTTGTCTTCACTGGCCTCTGAATTTCCTGACAACCTCTCTTTAGCCCACCTCTTTATGCCAGTAGCCATCAACAACACCTGACTAGAGGACAAGTGTGATAGGGCCACTGGTATTGTGACAGCCTGAGCTTAACCGACTGTGGTTAAAATATGACACTTGGTCAAATTTTACTACAATAGATGACCAAGTAAACACATTGCTAGGGCTCCTCATAAGAGAGACAGGCTAGCAAGGGGTCTTGAAATGAAAGTTTGTTTAACTTCATGGCAATTTGTTAACTCTTTCTCTCGTTCCTGCTCTTAAGAAACTTCCAGAACATTATGATATTTGATCCACATAAGAAGCTTTACATCATGAATTTTGTTTATGTTTTCCTTCCCTGACAGTAATAGTTGTATACATTACCCATATGTTGGATGACATCCCAATAATAGTTAACAATAGTAATATATAATAGTTCCCCTGAAATAAAGAATTTGTATCAAAATACTGGAAACAACATAATTTTATATGTGGACACAGTAATGCGATTGCCAACCTATGCAATGGAGTCTTGCATTAACGATATCCTATAGCAAAGTAATTTAAATTACATTTAAGTTGATGAATTGATTGCCCTTATCTAAAATTAGCATATATCAGTAGTAAATAATGAATCTGATTTTCTCCTTCAATGACCTCTTCCCTCTGGTACTTAACTTTTAACTTAAGGTTGTGAAAATAAGGGAAGAAGTTCCCGGCAATACCCACACAGCCACAAATCCAAATGCCTCATCTCCCCCACATCACTGCTTCAGGTACCATGACTCTGTTGAATAATATCACTTATCTCTCTATTTCCTGAGGCAGAACACAGGAAGCCAGGATACTCACATTGTGTGTCCACTTGCATATGCTTTCCCCTTTTTAGTTTCATGGTCAGTTCCCTAGTTCAGGCTTTTCTGTTCATTTATCTGGGTTAGAATAAAAGACCCCTTAAGTTGACCACTACCTCTGAGATGCTTTCCTCATCTGAAAATTAATTTGATTTCAGCATTATAGAAATGCACTTTGCAAGACACCTTGGATGTTATTCCTGTTCTTCAATTTCATCAGTCTTCTCTTGGCTTCCAAGAAGTAATTTGAATTTATTTTCACAGGTTACAAGACACTTTATGTTCTGCTCTGGCCTCTATACCTTGACCCTAGCAGTTCATACGTGTGAACAATAGTGTCACTTAGTTTCAATAGATGACCATTTAAAAGATGCTGACAGAGTGCCTTCTTAGAACACTTTGGAGAATGACATCAATCCAGAAAACTGAGGCTCAGCCTGTAATCTCTCTAGTTCCAGTCAAGACTTTAATCCTTCTGCTTCATCTCCACAAACTCTCTCCCAGCCATCCATACTCCTCTTTCTAATCCACCTAGATTATTTAAAAGGCCATATTAAGTCAACTGCTTGACACCAGTCTCAGCTATTCCAAAACTACTGATATGGGCCACTTTTATATTTTATCCACTATAATTTGTATGCATGCCATAGTCTTTTACTTTCAATTTTCATCCTACTGACACAATACCTTGATCACCTGCTTCTGCACTTGGAAGGACCATGAGAAGATTTTAATACTCCTTTGTCTGCTCTTCTCCATTTTCCTCATGTAGCTGTTTTATTTGTATCAAATTGCCATTCTTATTCATTCAGAGCCCAGAAAAGTGCCTTAAGCAAAGTAGTGTATTGGAGATGCTTTGAATTAGGGAATAGAATTATTATCCCAGTTCTGCCAATGATCTCTTTATATTAGACAAGATATAGCATCTCATGCTTTTAAATTTGGATTAGATATTAGAGAAATCCTGTTCCTCTGTTACCACTGAGAAGACTCAGCACTTCAGAGAGTATAAGTTATATGCAGCCACAGCTAGTTTAATGAGTCTGGTCTAGAATTCAGATCTCTTGGAGCCACCAGAGGTTACCCTTGAATCTATTAAATTTCCTGAGCTTTGTTTTCTCTTCTTTAACATGAGAATTATATCATCCATTCTCACCTCATAAAGTTGTTGTAAGTAATTTAAAAAATCATAATGTGATGCATTTGATAAACAAAACTGTCCATACTAATATGCAATATTGTTAGTGCATGACCTCTTAGAGCCCTCTTCTTTTTGTGGAATCAAAGATTATCCTTATTTCACTCTATTCCCTTAAACTGGGTTTTGATTACTAAACTCTTCCCAATTTTTTGTACACAGCAATTATATCTCTTAACATAGTAAACAAACAGCAATCTCTGTGCATGCACCGTTCCCACCATGCATTTTCCCCAAACTAGAATCATCTAGAAATAGATGCAGGAAATGTATCATGATGGAGCCATAGATATCCTGAGTCTGAGACTGTAGCATAAACATGAGCAACCTTCTGGAGAAAAAGAAGGTAGGGACCAGAAATACAGACTAGAAGAAAGTAAAAGCAGAGTAAGAATTGTTCCTCTGGGAAAAAATGGTAAATAACAGTCATTGCGCACCTGATATATGTTGGGCACCGTTACATACATGTTCACATTTAACATTCACAAAGTAGATGAGTAAAATAGCTGGAGTCACTCATCCAAAGCAAGTAGAGCCAGAATTTAGACTGGGTCTGTCTGTTTATCAGTGCAGATAAATGAAATAAAAGCAAGGAGCCAGAGAGCAGCAGCTCATGGGCACTTTCTTGAGCTAAACATACAGGAAAATAAGAAGATTCCCTAGATTCTGACAAGGAATTCCTGAGGGAGAACCAAGGCACTTGATGATGATGAGTGACTGCTGAGATTGCGCAATAGGCCTAGCCCTGAGGCTGTCCCAGGAATCCAGCTACAGGCTTAAGAACAGAAAAAAATTTCTGCATCAGCCACGAGGTTAATGAATGTAAACTGAGGAGTAAAGCTAATGTGCTAAGACAGATGAAGTTCACCCATCCACTGCAATTTTTGGAGGTGAAATTAATCCTAGTTTCTCTTGTCAATATTACTTCTCTTCAGAATATCTTATACAGTCTTACGAAAAAAATCTTAAGTAAAAATCTCCAGCCCATTTTGTGTGTTTCCACATGCCTAACAGATTTATCCACTTAGGGGTTTCATGGTAAATTATACAAAGTAAGTAGAAAGAATAATTATTTAATATTTCCACCAAATTTGTATCTTTAACACCATGACCTTTGTCATTATATAACACTTCGAAAAGTTTGCATCCTCCTTGTTTTCAGCACCATATACAACCTGCAGCAAGTCTTGTCAATTCTGTCTTTAAAATATATTCATCCACCCCTCTCTGACTCCATTCTCTTCACCATTACCATTTTTCTCCTGGATCATTTTAAAAAGCTGTTAGTATTTCCATGCTGACTCCTGTTCTCAATTTCAAACCCATTCTTCATACTTTGGCCAGAGCATCTTTTATAAATGCATAGCTGATTATGTCACTCCTAGCAGTAATTTCCCATTCAGTTTAAATAAAGTTCAAATACATTTATGCTGTAATTTCTGTGAAAGATGCCCCTAGAGTTGTGCAGTGCACAGCCTGCATAGCCTATGCTGAGGAGATAAAACTTTCTTCTAATGTATTATTTTATCAACCTGTAACTCTCTTTCCTAATCTTTATACAATTGGAAGTAATATTTTGGGCTGATAATTTATTTAAAGCTTATATTTCTTGATAGACTGTTAGCTTCATTAAAACAAAAACTAGTCTGTGTAGACCACCGCTAAATCTTTATCTCCAAGAAGAATACCCTAAACCAAACTAGTGCCAATAAATATGTGTAGAAAAAAAATGAATGACTAAATGGCTTACTGGATGGCTAACAGTCCAGTTAATTGAATAATTCACTTTTGAATAGTTTGAGAGAGATCATTACCAGATTTGCATTTTGTGTGGAATAAAGATAAAAAAGCTCTTAAATTTTTGGTTAAGAGAGTACTGATATCCCTCTAAGGATGTCTAGCTTGTTTTTTATTGTGATTACTTCTGTGATGCCTTCTCTGAACACGCTAGCCCAAAATGATATCTCGATTCTCTGACTTACTCTAGAATTTATTATCTGCACTATTTCTTTTAAGCACCGATAATATTCTACCCCATCTAATTACCAAGAAGACACCTAGATTTATGTAATCAAGCACTTACATATCAGCTCCAGTGGGCTCCTAGACTTCTGGAATTGAGTCCAAGTTTGCATTTGTTTTGTGTTCCTGACAAAGACTAGCACTTTGCTGTGTGCATAGAAAATAATCAGTGATCATAACATGTATGAATAAGTGAATGAATGAACAATTTGCAAGCAGCTGCAAGTTTCAATGTTCTTTAAGGATGATAAAATTCCTGAACACATTTATCTTTCATTGTTTCAGAATTTCAAAGAAAAAATAGGAGAATTAAGACCATCGTGTGACATCCTTTATGACATCTGCAAGTATGCTACCATATGAGAGCTAGATACTATTTTTTTCCATGAAATTTGATTTGTCTGGTAAGTTTTCTTCTGTTTCTTTCTTTTTAAAAAAATTCGATAATACTGACTTTTGTTTTTAATTTTATTTTCTTGAAGGAAATATCTTAGACTTACTTCAGTTTTGAAGAAAAAGTTATTGAATCATAGCCCTCTTGTCCTAGTCCATCAATTTCATCATTTTTTGTACTCCAATATGCTTAGATTTTTGTAATTATAATATACAAATAAGTTTGTTTTATCGTTTTATGTTTTCATTTGAGAAAGTAATTATTCCATGAAAATTTTGTTTTCATTATGTAAGAGACACATTCATGAAAAGCTTGGTATCAAGAAAATTAGTTTTATTTTTGCTAAATTATATTAGTTTTGCATTAGGTGGGCAGTTAGCCAAGATGGCCGCTAGCATTGCTTTCTCCTTTTAGCTTCTGAACAGCTACGAATATTTCTGATAGATTTATCTCCATTTGCTACTAAAGCTCAATGGACAATGACTGCTAATATTTAGTTTGAAGATGAATGTAATTGTAGGAAGAGCACAGCTTTAGGCATTTATAAAAGTCCCGGTTTAACTCATGATTTCAACACTTACTGTCCATGTGATCTAGAAAATTTACTTTAATTGCTTGAGCCTTAGTTTCTTCATCTGTAAAATGGTTATGATAATTCCTATTCTGAAGTATGTTGTGAAAAAGCAGAAGTAAAATGTATGGCAATGCAAATTAAATACTAATTTCTTTCTCGCTTCACACCACCCATATCTCACTTTTTCTTTTTTTTTTTTTTTCCCCCAGATACAGAGTCTCACTCTGTCACCAAGGCTGGAGTGTAGTGGCATGGTCATAGCTCACTGCAACCTCAAACTCTTGTCATCCTATCTTCATACTTTTTTGGCAAACGCTTCACTCCCCCTAACCTATAACCTCACACGTTTTCAAAACAGCTGAAACTAAACAGAGATAAATGTTGGTTTCAGTTTGACAGCCAAAGATGTTTAATTCTGTTGTATTATTTTTTCTTTAAAAACATCTAGAAGGATTAAATTAAAGAGTGTAAGCCTGGCAATAATTTTAAACATACTGGTGATCTTCAATAATAACAGCAGCAGCAATAAAAGCAATCATAAACCCCACTATTTAGCAAAAGCTCATTATGTAGAAGGAACTGTCCTAAATATTTTACATAGATTATCTCTAATACTTAGAAAAACTGTATAGTAATCATAAGCTCGTAATTTAGAAGAAACGAGAGAGATTCATATGCCCAAGGATATGCAGCATACAAATGCTACAGACCGAGCAGCTCCTATTCAGAAATTCCCAGGTCTATTTCTTATGTTCTATTCAGTTTATACTATTTTCCCCTAATAAACATCTACAGATCAACCTATAGTATATGACTTGATCCAATGAAAGCATTCATTAAAAAATAAATAAAATTTCTGTTTAAAGATACCTACTGTAAATCACATACACATTTATAAATTGTACACACAACTCATTTTGTGTTTTGAGCAGTTGTCTATCACTATTGAAGATTCAGGAGACATTATTGGTGATATCGTACTGAACTTCTATAAGCACACAATACTGATCACTGTCCTAACAATTTTGAAGTGCTCTTACTGCCATTGGAGACTTAATTGACAAAAGGCTGAGAAGGGAGTACGACACTGATTTCTTTGCTATCCAAGGCATTATGTAGCACTGACAAAGAGAGCAGGGTGTATAAAACCATGTCAAAGAAGTAATTATTCTTCTGAGTTCAATTGATTAACAATGACATCACGCTTCAACAACTCACATAAGTTAATTTTTAATGTGGATATATTTATTCATTTATTCACTTATGTATGTTTGACTCCATATTATTTATTCAGACATTATATTCTAGATCCAATACTTGAAGCAAGGAGTACTAGGATAATGAATGACAGTGCTTGATGTTAGCTTACTGCAGTAAAAATGCAGTTCTATATGATGTTGCTTGTTAAATGTTTCAATAAGGAACATCTATGTTCCTTTATTATTAGTGTACCATGTATGCTTTGGTATTAGTGTACCATGAGAGTCTGTAGAAAAGTGGGAGTTAGTTGAGGCATTAGAAAAGCAATCTTAGATTAAACAAAAAAGGTGATAGAGGACTTAATCAAGAATAGAGGGATTGGAAAGGGAATTCCAGGCCAAAATAGTATTATTTGCAAACATCTTGAGTTAAGAGAGAACCTGTGAAATTTGGCAAACTGAAAAAAAAGAGAGAGAGAGAGAGAGAGATAATGGCATATCATCTTTTCAAAATTTATTTAAAATCAAAAGAAACTCAGAAGAGTTATAATTCAGTTTAGATGCTATTACATGCAAGAAACTGGCAACTCCATTCAAACTCGTAAATCCATAATGAAACCTGGGGACTTAGGTAAACATAAATGCTGAGGTTGGAAGGGCTTCAGGGTGACTCAACCCAATGTCTCTGGTCCTATTTCCCTGAGACTCCCTCTTTTATACTCTTCTGTCTAGGTTGTTTTCTGGCTGATGCTAGATTCCTCAATGGGCAATAAATTGGTCTAGAATTCCACACTATCCGGATATATTTCCCTCATAATATCCCCCATATTTTGTTGGCTTAAATATGGTTCTATCTCCCTACAGAAGCCAATCTTTTTATTATACAAAACAGGGAAGTACCTTGTTGATCAGTCAAGTTGTTGGTCAAGTGAACTAATGATTATGATAAAGGGAATAGGATTAACTTTGAACTAGTCAGGTAAACCTGTTGATTGGCCAGCAAAGTGATGGAGGAAAATATTAATTTCCTCAAACATCATGATATTCAGAGAGAAGAATGGGACATCTAGAAGGTAATTACTAGGAAGGGGGAGAGGGTAAATGGAAAGTGGACAAGTAATACTGTCCACTGCAACTCTCAGAATGTAAGTTTATATTTTCATTTTAGGAAGATCATAAGGTCTACAATGTGGAAAATGTCCAGTTGAAGGAAGATGGAAAGAATTGGAAACAGAATATGTTAAAATTTTTGCTTTATCCACTTAGGAGTTGATGAGGCCTAAAATAAAGATATGAAAGAGATTGAGAAGCAGCGATTAAATGATCAATTTTCTAACTTGTATTTTTAGCTGAGATACATGAGAGTATCATAAATGGTTTTGGACAAACATAAAAATGTCCTCTGTATCTAATTACATCTTTCACAAGATGCCAGTATAGTTATGGCTATATTTTTAAAGTACTTATATATCACTATTGAAAGTAGTTTTGATATAATTATATATTTCTATATAATTTATTTAGGTAAATACAATGTTTACTGGCATTTTATTGAAATTCTATATAATAGGATTTTAGTTCTTAATGTTTTGGATTCTTAATGTATTTTATTATATTCAATATTATACTAGTATTTCAGATGTTTCTTTTTGCTTATTTTTTATTATAATTTATCCTGAAAACATTTTCATGAATAATTCTTTCTCTGTATGTGCTTGTACAGAGATTTTATAAATTAACACAGGTCTTTATTTCTGCCTCTTACCACTCATTACAGAAGAATCCAGTTAATTATTTGGTAATTGTCTATTTATATAAACAATTAGGGCTATATGTAGCAAATGCTCATATGACTGATGATGAGAATCCATACTGAATTCTAGGTCAGTAAGCTATGAGGATAAAAGATTGTTCCAGTAAATCTCAAGAATAATCTATATTATTTCTTTCTCATAAAAAAGTAAAGCTTTCTTGGAGTTCAAAAACATTCCTCATCCTCCTTTCCAAGACTATTTCATTTCTTAAGGCCTATAACTAACATTTAAATATAGCATTTCTTCCTAAAAGTCCCAAACAAAACATTTTACAAATTGCATACACACACACACACACACACACACACACACATACACATATTTATATAATTTTTGGAACTGCATAAACATTGTGTCCCAAACTGTTTTCTGAAGGAGGTATAGGTTTTTATCATAAAATTTTATATCAGAAAGGAAAGCTTATCAATGCTTTAAAAAACTGAGATTTAGGTAGCCCAAAGAAACATGTCATGATTCTTTGCCTTCCAATACAAAAGTTCAGGATACTTGAAGAAAAAATATGTTTTTAATCTCTTTTCTTCCCCCCAAAAAAAATAAAGTCTTGGTAAGATTGGCTGGTTACTGAGTGCAGACAAAATGTGATAAGTAGCAACTCTCTAGTGCTTGCACGGATCAGCCTCCTTTGTCTTCAAGAACCCAGCATAATTATGCTATCTACCCCTTTCTCTCTCTCTCTGGAGCCTCAGCTGGACCTATTTCCAAAACTTTATTTTTGTTAATTACATCAGTCTTTGAATGCTGGGAATATAGTATGAATAGAAAAGTAACTTCGTGTGGTACTGTAATTAAAGGGCTTAATGCTTCACCTTGTAGTTATATTGCTATAAGTGTTTTAAAGCTGATACTTTATTTACATCCAGAGTTAAATTAAAGTAGAAAACTGACAGCATCTTAGCACTAGACTGCAAGCTTCATGTGGACATTTTTTCATTATTGTTTACTGTTGGAATTCCACCACCCAGAGACTAGCATATAATGGACATGAAACAAATGAATATTTGATGAATGAATGAATATAATAACATGCTTGCATACAAGGATTTTTGTTTGTTTGCTTAGTTTAATGGTTTCATTATGAAACATAAGAAACATAGAGAAAAGTGCACAAAACATGAACGTCCAGCAGAGTAACTTTTGATAAGGCTAATGCCAATGTAACCAAACACAGATTACAAATTAGAAAATTCCTGCCAGCCACTGTGGCTTACGCCTGTAATTCCAGCACTTTGGGAAGCCGAGGCAGGAGGACTGCCTGAGATCATGAGTTCAAGACCAGCCTGGGCAACATAGCAAGTTCCCCATCTGTACAAAAAATAAAAATAAAAAAAATAGCTGAGCATAGTGATGCAGCACCTGTAGTCCTAGCTACTTGGGAGGCTGAGATGGGAGGATTGCTTGAGCCTAGCAGTTTGACACTACAGTGATCTACAATCACACCACTGCACTCCAGCCTGGGTGATGGAATGAGACCCTGCCCCCCCCCCAAAAAAAAAGAAAAGAAAAAATTAAAATAAGAAAGTTTCTAACCCATATGTGCTCCAGTGTTAATTCATATCAAGCATTTTATGATAGTAACTTTGTTGTTACTAATAATTTTTGTAATTATGATCTAATAATCTTATGGTCACTGATCATTAGAGAAACACAAATCAAAACCACAATGAGATACCATCTCACTCCAGTTAGAATGGTGATCATTAAAAAGTCAGGAAACAACAGATGCTGGAGAGGATGTGGAGAAATAGGAACACTTTTACACTCTTGGTGGGAGTGTAAATTACTTCAACCATTGTGGAAGACAGTGTGGCGATCCCTCAAGGGTCTAGAACTAGAAATACCATTTGACCCAGCCATCCCATTACTGGGTATATACCCAAAGGACTATAAAACATGCTACTATAAGGACACATGCACATGTACGTTTATTGCAGCACTGTATGCAATAGCAAAGACTTGGAACCAACCCAAATGCCCATCAACGATAGGCTGGATAAAGAAAATGTGGCACATAGACACCATGGAATACTATACAGCCATAAAAAGGATGAGTTCATGTCCTTTGCAGGGACATGGATGAAGCTGGAAACCATCATTCTCAGCAAACTATCACAAGGACAGAAAACCAAATACCGCATGTTGTCACGCATAGATGGGAGCTGAACAATAAGAACACTTGGACACAGGGCGGGGAACATCACACACCAGGGCCTGTCAGGGGGTTGGGGGCTGGGGGAGGGAAAGCATTAGGAGAAATATCTAATATAAATGATGGGTTGATGGGTGCAGCAAACCAACATGGCACATGTATACCTATGTAACAAACTTGCATGTTGTGCACATGTACCCTAGAACTTAAAGTATAATAAAAAAAAAGAAAAAATTAAAAAATTAAAATAAGAAAGTTTCTAACTCATATGTGCTCAAATGTTAATTAATATCAAGCATTTTATGATAATAATATCTTTGTTTTTACTCATAATTTTTGTACCAAATGTGTCTTTCTAAATGCTGTAATTTATATTAAGTGCTCTAATTTGCATTTTTCTGTTTAAAGAAAAATTTTTTAGAAGGAGTATCTTGCTTGTTTTCCCAGACCTGAGTGCGGTGAAGTGGTCATGGATCATAGCTTACCATAACCACAAACTCCAGGGCTCAGTTGAGCATCCTGGCTCAGCTTGCCAAGTAGGTGGAACTACAGGCACCTGGCACCATACCCAGATAATTATTTTTATGGTTTTGTAGAGATAGTGTCTCTCTTTTTTGCCTAGGCTGGTCTAGAACTCTTGGTGTCAAGCCATCCTTCCACCTTAACCTTCCAAAGCTCTGGGATTGCAGCTGTGAGACACTGTGTCTGAACCACATTTTTCAATATTTTTTAACTTCATACAAATGCAATCAAATAGTAAACATTTCTTGTGCTGGGCTTTTCCCCGCTCTATATTATGAGATTCAACAATGTTAGTGCAAATAAGAGTAGTTTGTTCATTTTTTCTGTTATCTTTTATATTACATTTGTGGTAGGTAAAATCATAAAAGTGTCCTACTCCCAAGATTTTATGCCTTACTCTCCAGTATTGGAAACATAATGAGATATTACTCTCATGAAAATTTTACTTTACATAGCAAAACAGATTTTCCAGATGTAATTAAAGTTACTAATCAGTTGATTTTCAGTTAATCAAAAGGGAGATTATCTGAGTGAGCTCATTCTAATCATAGGACCTCTTTAAAAGCTGAATTTTCTCCAGCTATTCCTAGATGAGGACAGAGAAATTTAAAGCATAGGGGAAATTTGACATGAGGAGTTTTCAATGTTGCTGACATTGAAGGACCTGAAAGTGGGCTCAAAGACCTTAGAGATACCTGGTGCTGCCAGCCAGGAAGACAATGAGGACCTCAGACCTTCAAACACAAGATATTTCATTTGCCCAACAGCCTGAATGAGCTTGCAAGTAGATAAATCTAGAGTCTCCAGAAAACAGATTAGTGTGATTCTAATCAAAGAACTTCACGTAGCCAATCCAAATTTTGACCCACTGAACTGTAAAATGATAAATGGATACTGTTTAAATGGATCATTTAAAGTTTTGATAATTTGTTCCGCCAAAAACTAACACAACATTGTAACACTCTCACAAGTTATACATTGTAATGTTGATGAGTATAGGCATAAATGCTATATATTAAAATACCGCATTCTACTGGGTATTCAGTAGTTTATCATTGGTGTTTGTTTAGCATTATATTTATTGTTAATGAGGTTGAAAATCTCTACTTGGATATTCTGTTTTCTGAAATGCATGTTCAAATGTCTTATCTATATTTTTCAGTAGAAGCTTTGTTTTTACATGAAATGTAACCTCTTAAAAACATTTAAATGTTCAACAAATTGTTTTTGACTATAGTCACAAAGTTTTACAGCCAGTCTCTAAAGCTTCTGAATCTTACCTGAGACTTTAAGCCAGCTGATTAGTAACATTCATTTTCCTGTCACCATAGCCCCTGACAGCCACTGTTCTACTCCTTGAGTCTGTGGGTTTGGCTACTTTGATACTTTATGTAAGTAGAACCATGCAGTTTTGTTTTTTTTTTTATTTCTGGGACTGGTTTATTTAACTTAGCATAACGTTCTCAAGGCTGATCTATATTGTTACATATTGCAGAATTTCCTTCTGCAATATTAAAGTCTGAATAGTGTTCCATTGTCTGTATATACCACATTTTCTTTGTCAACTTATATTTCAATGGACATTGGGTTGTTTTGACATCTTGGCCATTGTATATAGTGCTGTAATGAACATGACAGTACTAGTATTTCTTTGAGATCCTTGTTTAAATTATTTTGAATACCCAGAAGTCAGATTGCTGGATAAAATAGTACTTGTATTTTAAAATTTTTTGAGAAACCTCCATACTGTTTTCCATATATAGTAGTTCGTTTTCACACTGCTATGAAGAAATACCTGAGACTGGGTAATTTACAAATAAAAGAGGTTTAATTGGCTCATGTTTCCACCCAATGTACACGAAGCATGGCTGGGGAGGCCTCAGGAAACTTACATTCACAGCAGAAGGTAAAGGAGAAGCAGGCACATCCTACATGGCCAGAGAAGTAGGAAGAGAAAGAAGGAGGAGGTGCTTCACACTTTTAACAACCAGATCTCATGAGAACTCACTATCATGAGAACAGCAAGGGGAAAACTGTCCCCCATGATCGAATCACTTCCCAACAGGCCTCCCCTCCAACATTGCATATTATAATTTGACATGAGATTTGGGTGGGGACACAGATCCAAACCATATCAACTTAGTAGATGCATCATTTTAGTTCCCACTAACAGTACACAGTTTCTTTTTTTCATATTCTAACACCAGTTGAAATAAAAAAAAAATAGCTATGCTCACAGGTGTGAGATAATATCTCATTGCGGTTTTGATTTAGACTTTCCTGATGATTGGTGGCATTGAACATTTTTTTTTCATAAACCTGTTGGCTATTTGTATGTCTTTGGAGAAACGTCTATTTAAGTTCTTCGCCCATTTGTAAATTGGGTTATTAGTTCTGTTTTGCTTTGTTTGTTGTATTGAGTTGTAGGAGTTTCTTATACATTTTGGAAATTGATTACTTATCAAATATGCATTTCAAAAATATTTTATTCCATTATTTAGGCCTTTATTCTCTGTTATTTTCTTCTTTATGCAGAAGCTTCTCAGTTTGATGTAGTCCTACTTAATTTTGTTTTTGTTGCCTGTGCTTTTAGTGTCATATGCATAAAATAATTTTCAAAACAAATATCTGAAGACTTTTCCATATATTTCCTCCTAAGAGCTTTAAAATTTCAGATTTTACATTTCAATATTTAATTCATTTCGATTTGAATTTTTATATGGTGTAAGATGAGGATCTCATTTTTTTCTTCTTCATGTGAATATCCAATTTTCCCACCATAATTTACTGAAAAAATGTAATTTTTTCATCGTATATTATTAACTCCCTTGTTGAAGATCAGTTGACTATATCTGTATTCTGTTCTATTGGTCTATATATCTGTTTTTATGCCAGTACAATACAATTTTGATTATTGTAGCATTGTAATATATTTTGAAATTAGGAAGTGTGATGCCTCCAGCTTTGTTTTTCTTTCTAAAGATGGATTTGGATAGTCATAATTCTTCAAGGTTTCATACGAATTGTAGAATTATTTTCATTTCTATAAAATATGCCATTGAGATTTGAAAGGGACTCCATTGAATCTGTAGATCCCTTTGGATAGCATAGATGTTTTACCAATATTAAGTCTTCCAATCCACATACACAGGATGTCTTTCCATTTATTTGCGTAGTTTTAAATTTCTTTTATCAATATTTTATAGTTTTCAGTGTAGAGCTCTGCATCTCCTTAGGTAGGTTTATTCTTAAGTGTTGTATTCCTAAGTATTTTATTCTTTATTCCCTTATTAATGGGATTGCTTTCCTCATCTCGTTTTTCAGATTGCTTGTTGTTAATGTATAGAAACATAACTGCTTTTTGTGCATTGATTTTTTAATCTGCAGCTTTACTAAAGTCATTTACCAGATCTTACAGTTTTGTTTTTGTCTTTAATTTAGTCTTCAGGGTTTTCAATATGTAAGATTATGTCATCTGAAAATTTAAACAACGTCCTTTTTTGTTTCTTTCCATTTTGGATGCTTTTCTTTTTTCTTGCATCATTGCTCTAGTTAGGGCTTCCAGGGCTATGTTGAACAGCAGTGGTGAGTGTGAGCATCCTTGCCTTAGTACTGATTTTAAAAGAAAATCTTTCTGGTTTTCACCATTGAGTATGATGTTAGCTGTAGGCTTTTCATATATGTCTTTATTATGTAGAGGTATTTTCCTTCTGTGCCCTGTTTGTTGAGAATTTTAATCATAAAATTGTTTGAATTTTGTCAAACGTTATCCTGCATCTGTTGATAAAATTATGTGATTTTTTAATATGTATTTGTATCAAGGATATTGACCTATAGTTTTCTTTTCTAGTTGTGTCTAGCTGGTTTTTGTTTCAGAATAATGCTGGCTTCATAAAATTAATTTGGAAGTTCTCTCTACCCCTCAGTGTTTTGAAAGAGTTTGAGAAGGACTGGAATTTATTTTTCTTTAATGTTTGGTAGAATTCACTAGTAAAGCTATCTGTTCCCAGAGTTTGCAATACACATTTGAATGAATCCAAGTGCACTTTTGGATTATCTTGAAGGATAATTTTGCAGGGTATAGAATTCTAGACTTTTTTTTTTTTTTTTCCCCATTCAGCACAATTCACTCAACTTTTTGTCAGGCATGACTTCCGAAGAAAAATCAGATGTTATTCTTATCCTTGCTCCTCTATAGGTAAGAATTCCCTCCACCCCTGGCTTCTTTGCAATATTTTTTATATTTGATCTTCTGTAATTTGAAAATTACATGGTTAGATGTAGTGGTTTTGTTTTGTTTTGTTTGTTTTGGCATTTATCCTGCTTGGAGTTTTCTGAATTTCCTGAATCTATGATTTGGTGTCTGACATTAATTTGAGTAATAATCATTAATGTTTCAAATATTTTTTTCTGTCCTTTTCTGTCTTTCTTCTTTTTCTGGAACTTCCATTTTGTGTACGTTATGTCTTTTGTAGTTGTGTCATAATTCTTGGATATTCTGCTCTGTTTTATTTTTCAGGTTTTTTTGTTTCCTTTTGCTTTTCAATGTTCATGGTTTCTATTGAGGTATCTTCAAGCTCAGAAATTCCTTTCTCAGCCATTCCCAGTCTACTATTAAACCCACAAAAAAACATTATTTACTTTTCTTACAGCGTTTTTGATTTCTGGAATTTATTTTTGTTATTTCTTCAGATTTTTTTTTTTCTCTTGCCTATGCTGGTCTCAAACTCTGGCCCCAAGTGATCCTCCAACCTTGGCTTTCCAAATTGCTGGGATTACAGTTTCTTTTTTCTTAATTAGTCTAACAAAGAGTTTGTCTCTCTCTTTTTTTGCTGTTCAAAAAAGTTCAGTTCTGTTGATTCATTCATGTTGTTCTCTTTTATATTTAATTTACTTATGCTCCAGATTTCTCAGCAGAAACCCTACAAGCTAGAAGGGATTGGGGCCCTATCTTTAGCCTCCTTAAACAAAACAATTATCAGCCAAGAATTTTGTAACCAGTGAAATTAAGCTTCATAAAAGAAGAAAAGATACAGTCTTTTTCAGATAAACAAATGCTGAGAGAATTTGCCACTACAAAGCCAGCACTACAAGAACTGCTAAAAGGAGCTCAAAATCTTGAAACAAATCCACCAAAATTGAACCTTCTTAAAGCTTAAATCTCACAGGACATATAAAACACAAACACAGTTAAAAAAATCAAGGTATTCAGGTAACAAATAGCAACATGAATAGAATAGTACCTCACATTTCAATACTAACATTGAATGTAAGTGGCCTAAATGCTTCACTTAAAATATACAGAATGGCAGAATGAACAAGAATTTACCATCAAGTATCTGTTGTCTTCAAGAGACTCACCTAACACATAAGGACTCACATAAAGTAAAGGTAAAGGGGTAGAAAAAGATATTCCAGGCAAATAGATATCAAAAGCAAGTATCCCTCAACCCTGTTCCATCCTTTCTCCCAAATCCCCAAAGTCCATCATATCATTCTTATGCCTTTGCATTCTCATTGCTTAGCTCCCACTTATGAGTGAGAACATACAATATTTGGTTCCCCATTCCTCAGTTACTTAGAATAATGGTCTCTAATACCCTCCAGCTTGCTGCAAATGCCATTATTTCTTTCCTTTTTATGGCTGAGTAGTATTCCACTATATATATGTGTGTATAAAAAATATATATATCCAATATATATTATATATTATATATATCCCACTATATATATTTTGCATATATTCCATTTTCTATATGTGTATGTATATACATAGCTGCTGATAGAAAAACAACATCAGTAAGGTTAAAGATGTGAATTAGAAAATCAACATAATAGTAGTAGTTCATTTCATATATATACACACACACACACACACACACACACACACACACACACACATAGTATGTATTATGTACTATATACATATGGACCCAGACCAAATGCCCATCAATCAATGAGTATATAAAGAAACTGTGGTATATATATATGATATATGTGTATATATATATCATATATATAATGGAATACTACTATGTATCCAGAGGTTTTGATAGATGGCATCACTATTATTGTTAACTTCAAGGAATTTTTAATTTCAATCTTGATTTTATTGTTTACCCAACGATCATTCAGGAGCAGGTTACTTAATTTCCATGTATTTGCATGGTTTTGAAGGTTCCTTTTGGAGTTGATTTCCAATTTTATTCCACTGTGGTATGAGAGAGTACTTGACATAATTTCAATTTACTTAAATTACTTGAGACTTGTTGTGTGGCCTATCTTATGGTCTATCTTGGAGAATGTTGCATGTGCTGATGAATAGAATGTATATACTGCAGTTGGGTAAAATGCTCTGTAAATATCTATTCAGTCCATTTGTTCTAGGGTATAGTTTGTTTATTTATTTATTTAACTTTCTTCTTATTATTATTATTTGAGACAGAGTCTCGCTCTTGTTGTCCAGGATGGAGTGCAGTGGCATAATCTCAATTCACTGCAACCTCCACCTCCTGGGTTCAAGCAATTCTTCTGCCTTGGCCTCCGGAGTAGCTGGGATTACAGGCATGCACCACCATGCCCAGCTAATTCTTTGTATTTTTAGTAGAGATGGGATTTCATCATGTTGGCCAGGCTGATCTCGAACTCCTGACCTCAGGTGATCCTCCCGCCTCAGACTCCCAAACTGTAGGGATTACAGGTGTGAGCCACTGCTCCTGGCCTATTTATTTATTTTTTGAGACAGAGTCTCCCTCTTGTCACCCAGGCTGTTGTGCAGTGGTGCAATCCTGGTTCACTGCAACCTCTGCCTCCTGGGTTCAAGTGATTCTCCTGCCTCAGCCTCCCAAGTCGCTGGGATTACAGGCACTCACCACCACGACTGGCTAATTGTTTTGTAATTTTAGTAGGGGTTTCACATGACCTCAGGTGATCCACCAGTCTCAGCCTCCCAAAGTGCTGGGATTACAAGCATGAGCCACTGCGCCCAGTCATGTATAGTTTAAATTCATTATTTATTTGTTGGCTTTCTGTTTTGATGACTTGCCTAGTGCTGTCAGTGAAGTGTTGAAGTCCTCCACTATTGTTGTGTCACTGTCTCTCTCATTTCTTAGTTCTAGTAGTAACCATTTTATAAATTTGGGAGCTCCAGTGTTAGGTGCATATATATTTAGGATTCAAAAAGATCAAATATTTCCTCGAATTTCATTCTCACGTTGTCTTTGATCAAGGAGTATTATTTTGTGGACATTTCTTAACTTCCAAACATTTAAGAAGGTAGGGAAACTTGCAACTGTTTGATTTCTGGATTAATAGTATTATGGCCACAGAAATTTTTTTCCAGTTGAAATCATTTGACATGCATTATGATTTATTCTATTTCTCATTAAATAGATAATTTTTGTAAACATTCCCTGTGTGCATTAAATATCTTTCCTTCTGCATTTGTAAAAATGTTCCTCTGAATTTTTCCGTGAGGTCAATTATGTTAATTTCTTGATTCACATCTTCTTTAACCTTACTGATGTTATTTCTCTGTTCTATCAGGAGCTAAGAAACATGTTAAAACTCTTCATTATAGTTTTGCCTCTTTGGCTTCTTTTAAAAATTCTGGAAGATATGCTTCACACATTTCAATTTAGGTTATTAAGTGCATACATATTTAAAATTATTTTAGCTTACCAGTAAAATATTTTTATAATTAACAAGAGTCCTTTTGTTATTTCTAGCAATGCTTTATGACTTAATGTTTACTTTATGAGCTTAATATAGCTATTAATTAATTAAGATCTTAATATATGCTATCTTTTGCTGATTGGGATGATATAATATTTTCTATCCTGTATTTTTATGCTTTCACAGGCTAATGTTTCATATGGCTCTAACAGGAAACATTTGAGTTGAGTTTTATTATTTTACCCAATCTGATAATATTTGATTTTTAATTGGAAGAACTTAGTCCATCTACATTAAGGTGATAGCCAAAATTATGATTTTAAATCTATTACCTCATTATATATTTTCTATTTCTACTTTCAGTTCTGTATACATTAACTTTCTTGATCTGTTTAAGATTGTGTGTTTATGTGCGTGTAAGAGATTTTATTTTTCAGAGAAGTTTTAGGTTTACAACAAAATTGAGTGAAAGGGAAAAATTTCCCGTATATCTATTGGCTCCACATATGCATAGCTTCCCCATTATCAACTTTCCCAACCAAGGTGATATATTTGTTACAATTGATGAACATTGACATATCATTGTCATCCAGAGTCCATAGTTCATATTAGGGATCATTCTTCGTGTTGGACAAATGTATAAAAACATGTATCTACCATTGTAGTATCATAAACAGCAGTTTTACTGCCCTAAAAAGCCTATGTTCTTCACTTACTCATCTATCCCTCCCACCAATTCCTGAAAACCACTGATCTTTTTACCGTCTTCATAGTTTTATCTTTTTGTAGAATGCCATATAATTGGAAGTATACAATTTATAGTCATTTCAAATTGGCTTCTTTCACTCAGTAATACTCCTGTAAGTTTCTTTCATGTCTTCATAGCCCATATCATTTTAACATTGAATAATATTTCAATGACAGAATGTACAGGTTTATCTATTAATTTTCAAAAGGACATCTTGGTTACTTTAAAATTTTTCCAAAATAGAAGAATAAAGCTTCTATAAATATCTGTGAACAGATTTTTGTGTGGACATAGTTTTCAACATGATATCATGTGGTAAAAATACATTTAGTTTTGTAAGAAACTGTCGAAGTGTCTTCCAAAGTGGTTGTACCATTTTGCATTCTTGCCAGCCATAAATGAGAGTTTGTGTTGTTCTACATCTCTGCCAGCATTTGGTGCTTTTTTTTTTTTACACATGTAGGTTAACATTTTATTTATTTATTTTTTATTTTTTATTATACTTTAAGTTTTAGGGTACATGTGCACAATGTGCAGGTTTGTTACATATATATACATGTGCCATGTTGGTGTGCAGCACCCATTAACTCATCATTTACTTTAGGTATATCTCCCAATGCTATCTCTCCCCCCTTCCCCCACCCCACAACAGGCCCCAGTGTATGATGTTCCCCTTCCTGTATCCATGTGTTCTCATTGTTCAGTTCCCACCTATGAGTGAGAATATGCAGTGTTTGGTTTTTTGTCCTTGTGATAGTTTGCTGAGAATGATGGTTTCCAGCTTCATCCATGTCCCTACAAAGGACGTGAACTCATCATTTTTTATGGCTGCATAGTATTCCATGACGTATATGTGCCATATTTTCTTAATCCAGTCTATCATTGTTGGACATTCGGGTTGGTTCCAAGTCTTTGCTATTGTGAATAGTGCCGCAATAAACATACGTGTGCATGTGTCTTTATGGCAGCATGTTTTATAATCCTTCGGGTATATACTCAGTAATGGGATGGCTGGGTCAAAAGGTATTTCTAGTTCTAGATCCTTGAGGAATTGCCACACTGACTTCCACAATGGTTGAACTGGTTTACAGTCCCACCAACAGTGTAAAAGTGTTCCTATTTCTCCACATCCTCTCCAGCATCTGTTGTTTCCTGACTTTTTAATGATCGCCATTCTAACTGGAGTGAGATGGTATCTCATTGTGGTTTTGATTTGCATTTCTCTGATGGCCAGTGATGATGAGCATTATTTCATGTATCTTTTGGCTGCATAAATGTCTTCTTTTGAGAAGTGTCTATTCATATCCTTTGCCCACTTGTTGATGGGGTTGTTTGTTTTTTTCTTGTAAATTTGTTTGGAAGTTCTGGCCAAGGCAATCAGGCAGGAGAAGGAAATAAAGCGTATTCAATTAGGAAAAGAGGAAGTCGAATTGTCCCTGTTTGCAAATGACATGATTGTACGTCTAGAAAACCCCATCATCTCAGCCCCAAATCTCCTTAAGCTAATAAGCAACTTCAGCAAAGTCTCAGGATACAAAATCAATGTGCAAAAATCACAAGCATTCTTATATACCAATAACACACGAACAGAGAGCCAAATCATGAGTGAACTCTAATTCACAATTGCTTCAAAGAGAATAAAATACCTAGGAATCCAACTTACAAGGAATGTGAAGGACCTCTTCAAGAACTACAAACCACTGCTCAACAAAATAAAAGAGGATACAAACAAATGGAAGAACATTCCATGCTCATGGGTAGGAAGAATCAGTATCGTGAAAATGGCCATACTGCTCAAGGTAATTTATAGATTCAATGCCATCCCCATCAAGCTACCAATGACTTTCTTTACAGAATTGGAAAAAACTACTTTAAAATTAATGTGGAACCAAAAAAGAGCCTGCATTGCCAAGTCAATCCTAAGCCAAAAGAACAAAGCTGGAGGCATCACACTACCTGACTTCAAACTACACTGCAAGGCTACAGTAACCAAAACAGCATGGTACTGGTACCAAAACAGCGTTATAGACCAATGGAACAGAACAGAGCCCTCAGAAATAATGCCACACATCTACAACTATCTGATCTTTGACAAACCTGACAAAAACAAGAAATGGGGAAAGGATTCCCTATTTAATAAATGGTGCTGGGAAAACTGGCTAGCCATATGTAGAAAGCTGAAACTGGATCCCTTCCTTACACCTTATACAAAAATTAATTCAAGATGGATTAAAAACTTAAATGTTATACCTAAAACCATAAAAACCCTAGAAGAAAACCTAGGCAATACCATTCAGGACATAGGCATGGGCAAGGACTTCATGTCTAAAACACCAAAAGCAATGGCAACAAAAGCCAAAATTGACATATGGGATCTAATTAAACTAAAGAGCTTCTGCACAGCAAAAGACACTACCATCAGAGTGAACAGGCAACCTACAGAATGGGAGAAAATTTTTGCAATCTACTCATCTGACAAAGAGCTAATATCCAGAACCTGCATTTGGTGCTTTTAGTGTTCTGGATTTGGGCCATTCTAACAGGCATGTGGTGATATTTTATTGTTAGTTTAATTTGTATTTTTCTGAAGGCAAACAACATGGAGTGCCTTTTCACATGATAATTGGATCTGTATGTCTTTTTGGTGAGGTGTCTGTCAAAAGTTTTGGCCCCTTATAGAATTGGTTTTTTTGTGTCTTTATTGTTGAGTTTTAACAATTTTTTGTATATTTTGGATAGCAGTCCTTTATATGATATGTTTTTTACAAATATTTTCTCCCTGTCTTTGTCTTGTGTTTTTATCTCTTGACAGTTTATTTCAAAGAGCAGATATTTTAGAAATGTTAATGATCACCAGCTTATCAATTCTTTATAGATTATACCATTGGTGTTGCATGTAAATATATATAATATATATTTATATATTGTATATATAAAAATTTAGATCTGCACTCCATTTTTTGTTTATTTTTATGAAGGGTGGAAGATCTGTGTCTAGATTTATTTTTGTGCATGTGCACACATAGATGCCAGTTGTTTCAGCATTGTTTGTTGAAGATTTATCTTATTTCTCCTGTATTACCTTTCCATCTTTATCAAAAATCAGTTGACTATATGTGGGTCTATATCTGAAAATTCTGTTCTGTTCCATTTATCTGTCTACCCTTTCACTAAAACTATATTATCTTGATTACTACAGCTGTATAGTCTGTTTTGAAGTCAGATACCATCAGTTCTTAAACTCTGTTCTACTTCAATCTTATGTTGTTTTTCTGGGTCCTTTTTCTCTATATATAAACTTTAGAATCAGTTTATCAATATCTACAAAATAACTCTATAGGATTTTTATTGGGATTTAATTGTATTTAATGTATTAATACCTTAGTTTATTTATAGGTCAAGTTGAGAAGGACTGGTATCTTGACAATTTCCGAGTCCTCCTATCTATAAATATAAAATATAATTCCATTATTTAGTTTTCTTTAATTTCTTTCATCAAAGTTTTATAGTTTTTCTCATATCTTGTATATATATTCTTAGATTTATATTTAAGCATTTAATTTTGGGGGGTACTAATGTAAACGATGTGTTTTTTTTAATTTCAAATTCTCCTTATTTATTGCTAGTATATAGAAAAGTAATTTATTAGTTCCAGGACTGTTTTTCTTCTCTTTTTTTTTTTGGTAAATTCTTTTATTTTCTACATAAACAATTATTTCATTTTTGAGAAAAATCAGTTTTATTTCTTTTTTCTCATTCTATATACTTTTAAATTTTATTTTCTTATCTTATTGCACTAGCTAGAATGTCCAATATAACATTGAAAAGCAGTGGTGAGAGGAGACTTTTGCCTTGTTTCTGATCATAGCAGGAAATTTTTGGGTTTTTTACAGTTACGAATTTTGTTAGACGCAGGTTTTTATAGTTGTTCTTTAACAAGTTAAAGAAAATCTCTTTCTATTTTACTGAAAGTTTTTATTATGAATTAATATTGCATTTTGTTAAACACATTTCTGCATCTATCAACATGATTACATAATTTATTTATTCAAATCACTAAACTGTAGTTACATTATATCAACAGATATGATAGATTACGTTAATCAATTTTTGAATGTTGAACCAGCTTTGCATAAAGGAAGTAAATCCCACTTGGAAGTGGTGTATAAGTCCTTTTATACATGTTGGATTCAACTCGCTAATATTTTGTTGAAGATTTTGCATCTATGTTTATAGTAGATATTAGTCTATTAGTTTTCATTTCTTATAATATCTTTGGTTTTGATATTAGAGCCTCCTAAAATGAGTTAGGAAGTATTTCCTCTACTTCAATTTTTAAAGAGATTGTAAGAAATTGGTATAATTTCTCCCTAAGATGTTTGGTAGAATTCACAATTGAACCCAAATTAGCCTCGTGCTTTCTGTTTTTACATGTTCTTATTTATTGGTTCAGTGTCTGATATAGTTGGAATGTTGTCCCTGCCCAAATTTCATCTTGAAATGTAATCCCCAATGTTGGAAGTGGAGCCTGGTGGAAGGTGATTGGATCACGGGAGCAAATTTCTCATGAATTGTTTCAGTACCATACACTTGGAACTGTACTTGAGATAGTGATTGAGTTCTAGTGAGATTTGTTTGTTTAAAAATGTGAGGCAGCTTTCCTGTTTGTCTGTTTGTTTTTCAGACTTTTTTCCCTTTGCTTTTCAATATTGATGGTTTCTACTGAGACATCTCCAAGCTCAGAAATTCATTCTTCAGCCATTCTCAGTTTACCACTAAACCCATCAAAAACATTCTTGATTTCTCTTACAGTGTTTTTGATCTCTAAAATTTATTTTTGTTATTTCTAAGAATTTTAATGTCTATGTACAATGTCCATCTGGTATTGCATGCTGGGTCCTTTATCCATTATAGCTCTTGGCATCTTAATTATAGTTATTTTAAATTCCTGTCTGATAATTCCAACATTTCTGCTATTTTTAGGTCTGGTTCTCATGTTTGCTCTGTCTCTTTAATTTAATATTTTTAATTTGTCTTGTAATTTTTTTCTTGATGGCTAGATAAGATGTACTGGGTAAAAGAAAGGCTATAAATAGGCATTCAGTGATGTGCTGGTAAGGCCTGGGAGAGTGGAAGTGTTCTATAATTCTTTAAGTAGGTCTTTTATTGAGCTTGTACCTCTAGGCTGTGAGCTTCACATATGTTTCTCAGGGCTGTTCCCCACTTTGGTGGGACTGAATCACTAGAATGTTTCTCTCTCTCTTTTTTTTTTTTTTCCATATGGAAGGCTAAAGTTGACTAGAGCTGAGTAATTTTCATTCTCCAAGGTTAGACTTTAATAAAACCCCAGCAGGTTAGGCTCCAGTTAGTTTTTTCTGAGAGCAGAGCTTGTTAAGAACAGAATGCTCTGGCATATTTTTAAATGGTTCCTTTACCCCTCTCCCTCTAGAGGCACAAAAGGTTTTGTTATTTGTTTGCCATCAATATTCATTGTGACAACCTGGTCCAGCTCTTAGAGGTAAAAATCACAAAAGTATCGGAGCTCCTGTGTATAGTCATAGTGACTAAAGAGACACTATGACTGTGTCTCTCTAGAGATTTTCTTTCAGGCCTGTAGATGCTGAGCTTCCGGTAACTCAGTAGTTATAATTCCAGTTCTCCTGCCTCAACACTGGTTCCTGCAGAGGTTGGCGCTATCAGTCTTTCCAATTTGGAAGCAAATCATTTTCCCTGTGACCACACCTCTCCGATAGAGCTAAAAGTAGTTGATTTTTCAGTTTGTTCAGTTTTTACTTGTTTTCAGAATGCAGAAACAACTAACAGCTTCTTACAGGCCAAACCAGAAGAAATGTGGGTGGGTGTTTAAATTATTACTATTTTTAGTTATTTGGGACATCACATACACTTCTGTTATTTTATTTATTACTCTGAATTTACTGCTTTGCAATAGAGCTTTATGCCATACAGAAATGTTCTAGGGCTGTGCTGTCCAATGAGGTAGTCATTTGCCACATATGGCTATTGAGCACTTGAAATGTGGCTAGTGTGACTTTTTAATTAAAGTTTAATTAATCTTCATTTAAATTTAAATAGTGACTAAACTATTGAAAAGAATAGCATCAAAACTATAATCTGAATCCTTGACATATCATAATCTAGTGCAATTTTGTTTTTTTATCTTATTCACTTATGATATTTAGTCCTTCAGAAACTTTAAATTATTTACTACCTTTCTACTAAATTAAATACATTCATATATTTACATAAACACCCCCACATGTGCAAACATATATATGTGTGTTTATGAGATAATACTTTTGTATTTTCACTAGTGTGTATATAAACAAAAATGTATGTAAAACATATATATGTATACACACATACACAGATATTATGTATATGTATGTATGTGTGTACAGGTTTATTTGCAATTTCATTGCTGTTAATTTCATTCTTCATCCTTGAACTTTCATTTGGTGTCATTTTCCTTCCACTGAAAGCACTTTTTATTATTTCTTTTAATGAAGTTTTTGTTGTGGCAAAGTCCTGTTAACGTTTGTGTGCCACCTTTGTTCTGGAGGGATGTTTTTCCTAAATATACAAGTCCTGGGTTGGCAATCATTTTCTTTCAGCACATTGTAGATTTATGTTTTATTTTCTCAGTTACAAGTCTAAATATTTCTCCTTTGAAGACAGTCAACATTTTTTCCTTTCCTTAGATGTTCTACAAATTTTTAGTGATGTGTTTTTGCATGTAGTTTCTTTTTATTTGTTGCCTTGAGGGTTTTTTGTTTTGTTTTGTTTGTTTTTATTTTTGTTTGATTTATTTAATATGTGCTTAGATTTCTTTAACAAATTTTGAAAACTTCAGGTGTTACTTCTTCATATATTACCTCTTTTCCATTCTCTCTTCTCATTTTAGCATTTTGAATAATTAGATACTTGAACTTCCTATTGTATACCTTATCCTTGTAACATCTCTCTACTTCATGCATTTATTTCTCTCAGCTTTATTTTGGATATTTTCCCCTCACTTATATTCCAGTTCACTAATCCTTTTCCAGAGATATCTATTGTTTTCAATCAAGTTTTATTTTTAATTGTGGTTACTATTTTGTTTGTTGTTCTAGAAATCTTACTTGGTTCTTTAAAATATCTGATAAGCATTCAAAAAATAGTTTACAGCTCCCTAAAAACTGCTTTAATTTTGTATTTTATTTTGCAAACACAGGAAATGTAGTTTTTCCAAATTCTGTGTAGTATAGTTCTAATTTCTAGGTATGTATAGTTACTATCTATTGTATATAATGATTCTTATTCATGTTGCTTTGCCTGGGTCTCTAGTTATTTTTGGTTAAGTTTGAAAAATTGTGACAAAAAACATGTGACCTATGATATCGTTTATTGAGAACTTTTTTTTTTTTTTTTAGATCGAGTCTCTCACTGTCACCTGGGCTGGATTGCAATGGCAGGATCTCGGCTCACTGCAATCTCCACCTCCTGGGTTCAAGCGATTCTCCTGCCTCAGCCTCCCAAATAGCTGTGATTACAGGAACCTGCCACCATGCCAAGCTAACTTTTTGTACTTTTAGTAGAGACAGGGTTTCACTATGTTGGCCAGGCTGGGCTCGAACTCCTGACCTCATGATCCACCCACCTCAGACTCCCAAGGTGCTGGGATTACAGGTGTGAGCCACCACGCCCGGCCTATTTAGAACTTTTATTTGCTCCTTTTTGGTGCCCAGGTGTGCTAAAACCTTACAGAATGCCTTAATCCAGTTTTGAAGATTGAACTATTTCTATGGTGCCCTAGAAGCAAATTACTCAATATTAAGCCGAAGTTTGCATAAGTGCCTGCTTATTGCTATTTAATTCTTGTTCCAGTGATGTTAATAGTTTGGATCTCTACTCAGGATATGAGGGTTTTACTAAAACACCACACAGGTGCGCCTTGAATGACAACATTTATACCTGAAACAGATGATGTTGTAAAAATCCGATCTCTCAGTTCTACTTCTGCATTGGCAAATAGCGAAGAGCCACGGTAGCCACAAAAATCATGGATTACTAATCTGGGTGTTTCTCTTTTGCCTTCTGCTTAATCTTGGCCTGATAGCTTTGGAAACTAAAACAAGCAAACACATGATCAAATAAAACCTTACACACTCTTCTACAAAACCCTGTGTATGCCGAAGCCCATACCTACAACACAAATTCAATGGAATTATGCTGACTGATGGGATACCAGCATAATCTCTGGAGCTGGGAAAAAGATAAACTACCAAAGATCCCACACTTTCCAATTTTTCTCACAGTAATGATAATCTAATGGCTGTCAAACATATGACCTGCAGGATGAGTAAAATATCTTAGTGGCTTACTTCAGATAGATTTCACTACTTGTTACATCTCCATTTATTTCTTGAGAAGATAATGAGTCATGGAAGAGACATTCCAGCAATCTAACATTGCCACTATGATTTTGACATAAGAATCTTAATGTAACTTTATTATACTTATTCTCTGAATGGAAAGTAGACTTTTATTTTTAAATTATCTGCTAAATCAAAATGTTCTTTCCTATTCAGACAAAAGACTTCTACAATTTATGTCAGATTCTTGTGTTTGTCTGATGTCTCCTATACTATTTTATTTCAAAAACATTTATATTCTAAATATAAAACAAAATTTGTGTATATATATGTGTGTGTGTATATATATATGTGTATATATATATATATAGAAATATTTTCTGTGCATCGAACACATAGGAATTTTTAAACCAAATCATTTAGGAAATTACATCTTCAAAGACACAAATTGTAAAATTAATGATAAATCTTCCCTCTACCTTTTGTTGAAGCTCATTCCAAAGCAGAGACTTGAATGATTTTAATTGGACAAAATAGCCCACATAGTAAGAAATTATTATGTACAAAATTCAAATGAGTAATCAATTAAGAATTACAAAAATAAAACCAGAAAAATAAAACAATCTTCTCCTGTGGAAGGACATCATATTGAAGTCTTTAAAAACCCTGCTGTGTTGCATACCAGGCTTGCTCCACTAAAATGTAGAGTTGTGATTAGATAATCAAAGCTTTGAAGATATTATTCTGCCAAGTGAGAGACCTTAATAGTATAATGAAATAATTGATTTTCATTAATTATTTAAAGGTTGGTCAAAAAAGGCAAGATTATGCAATGAGGTTTGAATTTTATAAATGAAAACAGCCTATGACTTATATCCCCAGCAAAGCAACATGTGTCTATGACATCCTGGGCTAGCCTGTCCGTTATTTAGTAAACTATGAAAAAGAGGCCTTTGTGACAAAGGCTGGTAAGCAGAGTGGAAAAAGCACTATTTGCTATGCTTGAGTTCCTATTTAAATTTCATGAAAGAAAAAAATTAATGTATGTTTGCAATAATGTGGATTATACAATAGTGTGGATTCTATCATATATGCAGTCCTAGAATGAAATGCAAAGACAATAGCCAGCCTCATGTATTCCAAAGTGTTGACATAGGTGGTAATTATAGCATTTAATGTGTAAATGCTAATTAACTCATTTAATCTTTAACATAGCTCTCCTATGAGTTAGAAAATGCTGTTCCTTTATTCTTATATAAAAATGAAAAACATAGAAGCTTAATAAAATTGTCTAGTGTCCTAAAGTTAGCAAATACAGGAGCCAAAATTGGGATCCACCTAATCTGGCTTCAGAGTCAGCTGTTTTAAAACTGCATTTAAGTTATTTTTAAGGAATAAGGAAATGGGTAACAAAAGATGAAGAGAAAGCCACCCAGGCTTTCTTGAGATGAGACAGCTAGGGTCATGAAAAAGTAAGATTCCAGAGAGTGGGGTCAGAATTCACTGGGCACCATCAGGAAAACATCGATGCTGCTTGAAGAAGGAACACGCAGTCTCCAGCTCTGTGAAGCTTTTCCTGAAGAAGAGTAGTCGAGGATATGGGCGGACTTGGAGAAGAAAGGAACAGCATGAATATTCAATTGACTTTCTAGCTCTCTGACTAGGAAGCATACTTTGGATTTTTAATATCATTCAGGAGGTTAATAAGGAGCAAGTTGCTAATGGAAACAACCAATTTCTCTGAGCTTAACTTCACATAAATAAAACCTGATGCAGACGCAGTGCTACATTTCAGTACAGTCCCAGTGCACCTCCAGCACTCTTCAGCTTATTTGGTTATAGTGCAAACTCTGGGAGAACACGGTTTATCTGTCAAAATAGCAGGTTACGCTGAGGTAAGTGCATGAACACAACAGAAATATATTTCTAACACACACACTCACATCTGACTTGGATGAGCTGGGGGTTTTATTCATCACAGTTACTCTGGAATCTAGAATATTAGAGGCTTCATTTTGAAATATACTTCCAAGACTGTTGAAATAGGAGGATAGACTATGAATTGCATACTAGCTCTTAAAGCTTCCATTCAGGAAGGAGATCCACAATTTTTTTTGGTCAAAGGAAGTAATATGGTCATGCCTACTTTTCAAGAGGGCAGGGACGTGAAATGCTCTAATGCTTGGAAATATATGGTCATTGATACAAATGTCTGCCACACACAGAGTAAATAAGATACAAAAGCCCTGGAGATTTTGTGGCCTTTTCTCAGCCAACCAGGCATTAAAAATGGGTCAGAAAGTGAGAATATTCTAGGTGGTGTAACTTAATGGGTTTCCTTTCAGAAATAACATAATATAATGTATTGAGGATCTTGAATCACTCAATTCAAATAGATGGTAGAGATTTCCATACTGGAATAATAATGTCTTTTTTCTCCTTTATGCAGATAGTAAAGATTGTTAATTGACTGATTCACCATTGTTTACTGAATCAAGTAACAGTGGCTCTTTGATGAAAGAAACAGGAGCTGAGAAGAAACCAAACTTATAACATCTGCCAGGACCAGTGATCTACAAGGGCTTGAGATCTGAGCAATTTCTTCAATAACTCAGCCAGGCATGAGCAAGAACACTTTAGGGCAGTGAGCTGTTCAGCTACTGATGTATCACAGTTGGCACCTATGGAGAGACACCTGAGGTGAGAAATGAGATGCAATTTCTGACACATAAATAAGTTCTGCCTGCAAAGTCTTTACTCAGAGAAGAATGCACAAAATAACCTTATGAAGCTATGCTCCTTTCCTTTGTCAAATTGATTTTGTCACCCAAAAATAGTCATGATATTTTCTTTTCACACAGTAAAACTTCAATTAAAGCCTCTTTTAATTACTTAGATATATACTTCAAGATAGTGATTGGACAAGAACAAGTAAATAAATTTCATATACTATTTTTACTTAATTGAAGTAAGTAAAATATAATATTTAAAAGAAATTATTATCTTATGACCCTTTAGGAGGATTATTCAACTAGATAGATAATTTTAATATTTTAAGAATGGTTGGAATTTGGAATGTTCATTCCACAAATTCAAAAATCCCTGATGGCTACAAGCAGCAAATTTAAAGACATTCATATCATACATATTTCTTCTGTATGTCCTTTGGAGACATTTATTCTTAGCATAGTGAGAACTACTTTTATTATAAAGACAAGAAATCTGAAATTATGCAGCACAAAAAATAACCGTTTGATTACACATGGAAAATATCTTTTAAAGATTTTAAAATATATCATTTCATTTTTAGAAAAGAAAGGTATTACATGTCTTAGGAAAGCAACAGGAAAAAATATTTAAACAAGCTAAAGTCAATATTCCTTAAATTTACATTTCCCAGATACAGACATAGGAGATCTGAGTTCAAAACCTAACTCTGCCACTTACTCCCCATGGAAGTTTTGCCAAGTTATTTAATTTCTCGGAGCTGCATATTTCACATGCTATTTTTATGAATATTTGACATATATTTTTACAAATTTGTACTGTGAATTTTGACCACAGACCTAAATAAGAGACACTCTAGTATACTCTATTATTGTATAGGCGATACATTCATATTTGAGGCCATAGCAAAAATTTAGTAGTGTATAGAGACGCAACTGGCAAAGTGATAAGGGAAAACCATGGCAAAAATGAAGAAAAATGAAAAGTTCTAGATGCACCATAGGTTTTGTTTATTAATAATTGGTTGTAAATATTGATCGTATTCGTGTAAGACAAGTTTTTCTCAATGTGGTGGTTTTTAAAAGCAAAAAAATAGATCTTCCCCCTTCTCACTTTTTTAACCTTACTGATCCAGGGGTTGTGTTACTGTTACACACACACACACACACTCACAGACATACATATTAAAACTATCAGTTCATCTGATTTCTAGTAGTTAATTGATTCCTAGCAATAGTGACATTATATTAGACAACCTGAGAAACTAGATTCATGAAAATTGCCAAGAAACTACTTTTGCCATTTTCTAAGTAATTTAGCATTTCTAGACCAAAGGAGGACTAACAATCTTTGCCTTTGACATGTAACAAGTAACTTTTATCTTCATGGGAAATGCCATGAAATTATAAACAGGCTTGAACTGTGATTGAGAAACAAAAGTCCACCTTCTTCATTTTTTATTTATTCAAAATAAATCTGAGGTCACTGTGGAATAATTTCCTTTAACCATGTGAGGGCATGTGTTACCTTTAAGGAGGATAACAGTTGCCTTTATCTCCTGCCTCAAGCCTGAGCAAACATAACATCAGTAATATACATGCATCTCTATCAAAGACAATAGGTTGTTCACTGATATTCAGTTTTCTTCTATTTCAGGGCATAAAATGAAAGGTACCTCCCTACCAGCTTCAAGTTAGGTAGAATCATATGACTTGCTACTATTAGTAAAATGTGAGTAGATATGGAGTGATAGTCTAGTTCTAAGTATTTAATGCAAGGGCTCCTGGGATTGTAAAAGCCTAGGCTGATGAGGAGGTGGAATGCAACACTTTTCCAAGCAGGAAAGTTGGTCTGGACAGTAAGCATGTACAAAATATAAGCCTTTGTTCTCTGAATCATTGAGATTTGGAAACTCATTTGTTTACATGGTACAGGCAAACCAGTCCTGAATTATATAATCCCTTTCTCCAGCAGCTTCCAGAGTATCCTCCTGCCTATCAGTTTTTTTTTTTTTTTTTTCAAGAAAGGTGATCGATGACTCATCCTTTCAAACTAAGTGCATCCAGCTATTCTTTTTCTTATATATGCTACAGTTCTAAAATAGCTGATTCATGAGAAGATAAATGAAAAGCAAGAATTATTGTTTAAAAATAGAAAATAAGACAACTTTCAAACAGAAGTTTAATTTGATATCATCTTTTCAGAAAAGAAATTAACTGAAGCCTCAGTTGTCCTCAGGCAGAATTCTCCTTGATTACTCATAAAATGAGCCTAACATGCTCTTTCATTAAATCTGGGCATATTTGCTGTTAGGTAGCTCTATATACAAAAAAGACATTATGGATGATTTCTGCATTATTCCCTGAAATGGTTTTGCTACTCTCTCACCTCTATCACCAGTATTTATGACATTACTATCTATTTCTATTGCTTTTCTGTTTTAAAAACATAAAATTTCTACAGTTGCTCCTCCAAAAATAAATTATTCAGCAATTTATTGAATTCTTAATAAGTATTAGACCTGGGATTAGGCATCAATTTGAGAAGGTAGTTGGTGCTATTGTACAGATCTTAACAACATGTAATCCTTCTCTTCAATAGTTTACAATCTACTTAGACAGCAAAGCTGTATGTAATAAATGCCCCCCACAAAAAAAATAGCCAAACAAAAAGCAGAGATCAGTATATCTAACCATGTCAAACCCGTAATATTGCCAAATAAGAAACTGCGTGGAATGCTGTTTCTCTGAGCTGGCATTTATATTTCTAAGACAATAAATGAGTCACTTATCCTCTCTTGATATCTTAGGCTCCATGTCTGTAAAATGAGAGATTGGACCAAATAATATCCAAGGTTCCCACAAACTCTGCAAAACTGTAATTCAGAATTATAAAGCACACGATGGTACTCATATTTCTATCTTTAGAATTTGTTTATTCTATCCACATAAATGATGTTTCTGAGTCTTAATTTATCCATTTTAAGATGCAGTATACCCAAGTATTAGCTCTGAGTCTGGACAGATTCAGCATTTGATTTTGCACATCAAAGGTAAATGTACATTCACTCAGAGCCTTCCAGCATGATGTGATGCTTAAACAGGATTACCATTTAATGTCTGGATGTTGAGAAACACTTAGATAGAAAGTGACCTATGCTTACAGGCAACCCAAGGCACAGGAGATAGCAATGAGGCTTTCCAGACTGATGAAGACTTGATTCACCAAATTTATTAGGGGCATGTTAAAAATGATACAGAAAGAAAATTCTTTGATCTGAAAATTAGAAAAGCCCAGTACATAAATCACTGAAAATACTACCCCTTTTCACTGATAGCTTTGGAATGCTATCAATGTCCTTTCTTCCCTATATTAATGTATTATAACTAAAATATTTCTGTCGAAAAGGCAAACTCTAATCGGTTGCCTAAAGTTTAATTCCTTATCAGCCAATTCTGACTTGAATCATTGTATCTCCTCCATAATGAAGTATGTCTCCATTTCTCCAGCCTATATTTTAAATACTTATTCTAATATTCAGTTGAGGGAAAAATTATATTGAATTTTGGTAAAACAGAAATGACTACACGTATAGTCTTTGAAAATTGCCAGCAGGGTATTTGCTAACCATAATTTGTGTTGGATTTTAATGAGTACTTTAGTTGATTTATTATCTTATCTGCTAGAAATATTTAATTCTTTTTTTTTTTTTTTTTAGTAAGATACAGAATCTCACTCTGCTGCCTAAGCTGGAGTCACTTACAGCTCACTGTAGTCTCGACCTCCCGGGCCCAGGCAATTCTTCTGCCTCAGTCTCCCAAGTACCTAGGACTACAGGTGAATACCACCATGCCTGGCTAATTTTTAAAATTTTTTGTACAGACAAGTTCTTTCTATGTTGCCCAAGCTGGCCTCAAACTCCTGACCTCAAACAATCATCCTCCCTTGGCCTCCTAAAGTGCTGGGATTACAGGCAGCACTTTACAGCCTGGCCTTAATTCTTGAATAGACTTTTTTACCGTTTGCTGGGGAAAACCATGATAAACTTTGAAAAAAGATGATAAAGCAAGGAGAGATTTCTAAAGTTAAGTGTGATTAAAATATTTTTAAATGGATCAACAAAAGGTAAAAAGGAGAAAAACATTGGTAGAAATAAAACAGTATAAATTAACTATACTGCAAACAATGAGCAAAAGAAGTTGAGAAATTTAACTGAAATACAATAACACACCATTGTATAGAACTTACTGTATTTCAGAGACTGTTAAAAAGAATTTACAAGCATTAATATATTTAGTTTTCACAATATCTTCATGAGAGAACTGGCACTATAAATCCAAATTAACAAATAATGAAGAGACACAGAAAGTCTTTGTGTCTTGCACGAAGTCATGTACTTGCTAATAAGTGGCAGATTCAGAATTCTGAACTTGTATATTCTGACTGCCTTTATTAACCAATAATGTAATTGGACTAAAATCTTAGTTTAAAAGATAAGAATAGCAGGCTAGATTCTAAAAATACAGTTTTATGCTATCAGCTGCAATCAACCTAAGACATGAAAAAAAGAGAGAAATACTAAGAAAGACAATAAAAAGGATTTATTAGGCAAATACTAACTTAACAGAGTTGGTGTCATTAAACAAATATTAATAGCAAGCAAAATCGAATTTATTTTATTTAACTAAAATAGATTATTTTAATAAAGAACAATTATTTTAATAAAGAAAATTACTTCATAATATTAAAAGCTTCAAATTTTCTTGATGATTAAAAACAATGAATCTAAACTCATCTACACAAAGAACGACATATCAAAATACCTTGGACACTGATGGAACTAAGGAGAGATTCATAAATATTTTAGCTCTTGTCCTAATTAATAGATTTAACAAACAAGAATACAAATAGAAATTTAGAATATTTAAACAATTATTTTAACTAAACTAACTAGTGGATGAATATAAATATTGCAACCAACAATTGTAGAATTCATAAACTTTGTTAAAAATCTGCTGTGTGCTAGGTTTACAAGTCTGACAAAATTCAATGGTTTGAAATTCTACATATCAGAAGTCCAACAACAATGTATTTTGATTAATAATTACAAAAATTATGGTTAGCAATTTAAAAACATAATTCTAATAATTATAATGGATATGAAAAATATTTGTAATGGGATAAGAAAATCAGTATAGTTACAACTTAGGGATAATGCAAAGGTGTCAATTAAATGAAATTTATAGTCTTAAGTATATGCATTCAAAATGATGAAAAATTCAAATGATTAAACTAAGTAACCAATTTCAAATGTGAAAAGGAGAAAATTTTGGAAATATTTGAAAGAAGTAAAAAAAGGGAGAAAGGAAGAAAGAAAATAATAAGTTTATACAATTCATTGAAATAAAAATCAAATGAGGAACTAATACATTCAAAAGTTTCCATAAAAAATAATAGTAAAATGAACAGCAGTCAGCTAGATTGAGGCATGAACAATATTAGCAATTTTAAAAACCATAAAATACTATAAAAAGCCTTATGCTGATTCATTTGAAAATCTAGATAAAATCCATAAATCCTGAGAAAAATATAACTTATTACTACTGACACAAGAAGAAAACAAACATGCTCAGAAAAAGAAAATATTCTTATGAATCAA
The DNA here is from genome assembly GCF_006542625.1 of Nomascus leucogenys. Taxonomy (NCBI): domain Eukaryota; kingdom Metazoa; phylum Chordata; class Mammalia; order Primates; family Hylobatidae; genus Nomascus; species Nomascus leucogenys. Next base: position 65,697,239 of record NC_044394.1, on the reverse strand, counting down.
CTACAGGGCGGGCGCAGTTGCTTTATAATTAACTATATATTCTAAGGTAATTCCAATTTTAAACAAAATCATATACAGAATAGGAAAGAAATGAAATGAAAAAAGAAGTATTACTCAATGTATGAAAATGAGAAGAAATGAAATAAATGAAGAGAGAATTAATACTACTCGATGTATGTTATGATGCCTGTAAAATGTTGACACGAAAACCATTGATAGTACAAGAAAAAAAAATCCATTCACATGGAAGAAAAATCTTAAGTAAAATTAGCCAACTATATGTAGCAATATATAAAAGAAATAATACATTATAATTTTTATTTCTGTAATGCATATGTAAGAGAATTATACAAGAAAAATATAAATTACCTGAAATACTTTATCAAAATACATATTTTTGTCAAGTTTTAGGTTGAATTTCTGAGAAGGGAGGAATAAAATGGACAGATCTGAGCAAGAATACAGGGGTTTCATTATTATATATCAAACTGGCCTCTGCATTTACTATTCAACTGGGTGAAGATAATCGGAAACAATAGTGATGAATCACGGATTCGGAGTCAGGTAACCAGACTTCCAGGATGTGTCTGTAACTGCAGGGCATTAGGCACATCTTTCAATGGTTAAACATGTTTATCTAGGATGTGAAAATGTTTACTCAGGAGTTACCAAAGAAAATTATTATGATAGGTGGAATGGAATCAAGGGAGGAAGAGGAGTTAATCCCCTGGTGTCTAAAATACATTTTTGCTGCTTTCATGAAAAAGAAAATTTAAGATCTCTTTCTACCGTGTTTGTTTATAACTGCTGCTTTTACTATGAAAAATGAGGTGGCATTTTAAAAACACCATTTGATTCTCTCACTAGCCATTTACAAAACATTTCTTTAACTTTCATTGTTAAAGGATAAGATCCATACATTCTTGAATTGAAACCTCAATAGTATTGTTCTAATCCATTTTTCAGGTTTTTCCCATTATTCTTTTCTATGAATACTGCTCTGTTCAGGTTGACTTAGTGTTTCCCAAATGCTTCTTTCATTTTCCTGTATCAGTGTTTTGCTGATACATTTCTAAAGCAGAAGGCATTTTGGTCATGTCCCTGCTTTGAAATACTACTAATTCTTCAAGATCCAGCTGAAACAATTCTGATTACAGAGATTCACTCAGTTGTACTTTGCCTGAATAGATTTCTTCTTTCTCTAAAGTACTAGATAGCAGCAGGGTGTGTGTACAAGGTAAAGAAGTGGACTTAATGAAGAGGGGAAAAACCTATTTTATTTAGTATCTAATGAAACTAGAAACATTAAATATGTAGATTAATTACAGTAGCATAGGTATACAATCTGGAAACTAATACATATTTATGAGGATGAGTTAATTTTTTATTCATAGGGGAGTATGATTAACATATAATACTCAAGTACTTAACCCCCTTGATAAAGCCAGTTTTCAATCTAAGCTTTATCTCAGTTAAAAGGTAGTAATAATTAATAGTACTTATATCATAGGGTTAATATGGATATTAAATGAGTTACATAGCAAATTTTAGGAAAATGTAAAGTTATTAAAGTAGTATTTGACCCATGGTAAATATTTTATGGGCTAGCTGTTTTTACTACCGCCATTTTTTCAAGTCGATGTCTATTTTAATGGAAAATTGTCCACCTGCACTTCAAGAAGTAATTTCTATAGCCAAATATTTACTCCCTAAGCAAAGACTGTCTGTCAAACAATGAGAAGCAAAAGAATAACACAACAAAACAAAGCTTTCGCCTGACTTCCCCAATGTATATACCCACACACATTTCTTATACTCTTCCCCTTCCTTTTCAGTTTTGATATAGCAAATGTGTCATATATATTATTATTTTCTTTATTATTTAGGAGGGCAGAAAATTTGGTCTATTAATGTTCACAGTTGTATCTCCAATGCCTAGAAGAGCCTAGCATATTAAAAACAAAACAAAACAAATAAATATAGTTTAATCTATCAGATAAACAACAGCAACACAATATTATTTTCTATATAAATTTAATAACTTGTCTCTTATACCAAGTGAATAAGTCTTATAGTAAAATCTTGTATATTCTGGAATTTGTGGAAACACACATCTTGATTAGCTTTTCCTTTTTCACCTAAAAAAAGTAATTTGTCAAGTTATTTCCTATTCTATCTTTGCATCATCTTATACACAACGAATAATGAGCAAATATTTGAGTATAATCTGACATTTGAAAGAAAAAGACCAAGATAAATAAACTTCCTCAAAAGAAACAGAAAACTGAGGGAACAAAAGTCAACTTTAAAAGTTCTGATTTTGTCTTAAGAGAAACTAGAAAAATATAGACTATTCTTAAAACAAAAATATAATGTTATGAATAAAGTAAAAAAAATAAGAGTTCTTAGAAATTTGAATGCAATTTTCAAAATAGTCATAATTATAACCATAGAAACCTGAAAGGTAAACTTGGGGCTACTTCCTAAACTGTGGATCAAATATCAAGGACAGTGAAAATATAGCACAGATAATAGAAAAGAACATTAATTCAGGATTCACAAACTGGATTTATGGGAGTTTCAGAAAGAGAAACAGAAAAACAAGAGATTTGTCAAAGAACCAATGAGAAATTGTTTTCCAAAGTGAAATGGAGATACACATCAAAAATTTGAAAAATTATACCAAGTTTCAGGACAAATAATAAAAGACCCATATTCCAAATTTAGATATATTTTAAAATTTCTCCATACTGATGAAAATAGAGAACATCTTTAAAAAAATAAAATAAAGGCAAGGATTAGATATTTAATTGAGTACTTTGGTTATTAGAATGTAATGAGGGAAATTTCCTTACAATTTTGAGGGTAATGTTTGAATCTACAATTAGATGTGTGAGAGCAATATCATGAAATTTACGAAGATGCAAATTCTCATAGTCTATCTAACAGATCTGCCCTGTCATAGGAAGTCATTGGAAGAAGAGAGTAAATCAAGAAAATGAATGTAAATGATCCAGGGGAGAGTGAATTTAGACACGGATAAATGAAGAGCCAGGAAGCCACCTGTGCCGCTGGACTTGAGAGCATTACGTCCAGGCACATTGAGAGGGACTTCAGGAGGAAGGTCTTGGACGAATAAGGAATGCCATGAGCTAGAGCAGGGGTCCTCAACTCCCGGTCCAGACTGGTACTGGTCTATGGCCCCTTAGTAACCTGGCAGGTTCACCTCCTGGCAGCAGGAGGTGAGTGGCAGGGAGTGAGTGTTACCACCTGAGCACCGCCTCCTGTCGAATCAGCAATGCCATATATTTTCACAAGAGCGCAAACCCTAATGTGAACTGCGCAAGCTGGGAATCTAGGTTGTGTGCTCCTTATGAGAATCTAACTAATGCCTATTTGATGATCTGAGGTGGAAGAGTTTCATTCTGAAACCATCCCCACGCCCACCAGCCACCATCCCTGGGAAAATTGTCTTCCATGAAACCGGTCCCTGGTGCCAAAAAGGTTGGGGTCCTCTGAGCTAGAGGATATGTTTGAGAATTTTGAAGAAGCTTGGATTATGAAGACAGATGTAGCAAAAAAAAAAAAAAAGTCAATTAAGACGCTAGGAAAAAAAAATTTTAATAACCCAAGAAAATGATAGGTAATTACAATGTTCTATTTAACTACAGTAAACAATATCCGCATAAGTATAAAAATATAAATACTAATTATTGATTTTATTCCCTTAAAATGAAACAATAGATGAAATATAGAGTACCTGGGGTTGCAAACTGAATGTAAGTATAATCAACCTTGATATATGAAAATAAATATTCAATTTACAGAGGTTGGAAGGTTAAAATGGAGAAGATGAGGAAAGGTCACAAGAATAAAACTTTCTTGTTACAAAAAGCATAAAATTTTCTTTTTTTTTTTTTTTGAGAAAGAGTCTCACTCTTTCACCAGGCTGAAGTAAAACTTTCTTATTACAAAGAGAATTTTTTTTTTCCCTAGGGAAGGGAGAAAAATGGATGCTGGGTAGAAAACTAGTTATCCAAGCTACAGATTGATAATCAATATAATAAGTACAAATAGGATTTTAGTGATATCAAGCGAGATAAATTCTCACCCTTTATTGTAAAAAGTCAATAGTTTATTCAGCATATGAGTCCATTTATAATAGTATAAGCTCATTGTGTATGGGTGATTATTTTTTAAATATAGAAATTAAAAATGTAAACAGCAATGATTATTTGTAGGGCACACATTGGAGATAGATGCTTGGAAAAACGTGTTGCTTTTCATAAGTTGATTTTTGTATCATTTGACATTAAAATATTTACATTTTAATTAGATTACAAAATAATTATAAGGGGATTATATTATTGATTATTCCTGTGTATCACTAAACTACCTGCCCTGCACACAGTAGCATTTTGTAGATGTTATCACTGATGTTATAAATTAGCTTAGAGAATAATGTAATATATACTAACAAAGCTTTTGAATTATAGATTATCATTGAAGAATAAAGTGTGATCCTTCATTTATTCATTTTTTAAATGTCCACAGAAGCATTATATAACTTACACACATGCTTTTCTTTTAAAAATTTATCATAGGCATTTTACACTATTTTTGGTAGTACAAAAGTGACTTTGATCTTATTATATAGGAGCAGCTAAATATACAAACAATACTAATAGTCATATTAATTTTATAAACAGCCATCTTAGTTGAATCTCTTAGGTTTTCTAAGGATGCATATGTAGTCATAACTAGTATGTTTTTACAAAGTATCTTAATTGCCATTGGTAACACTTCCAAAATAATGTTAAGTAGTATTAATGACAGTGGATACTTATATCTCACTTTGGTGGTAATGCTTCTCAATGAAGGTAACTTCTCTCCCTTGTTTTTTTGTTTTTTGTTTTCCCATATAAAGTATTTTCTTTTAAGAAAATGTCCGCCCTTACCCCACCCCAACATCTTCCCCATCTCTATCTCCATCTCCATCACTAAAGGCACTACTTTATTTTTCCTTAGAAATGACTACTTTTCTTAAGTACTTTTTGTCAGGTATTGAGCTAATATCACTGTGCTTGTGATTTACTAACATGATACTTTTTTGTAAAAAAGCAAACCAAGAATTTTAGCAATTGAAATAGTTTAACTAGCAAGAAAATTATCTGTTTCTTGTAACTTTAAAATAATTTAGCCAGCATAGCTGTTTTAGGAAGGTCTTTCTTTGAAAGTTTCCCCACAAGCCTTTTGTTTGGATGTCAGGAGACATTTAGCTGTGTCTAGTCAGCTGTAAGCAGCCACCCAACTGCTTAATAAGCTGCGGCTTATTCTTTCCTACCTCTTCTACCCCTACCTTCTCTGATAACTCTCCTAACTGACTTGGGTGTGGGTGGAGAAAAATGGTCTCATCTTCATCTCATCTTCAGTACCATTTTGTCTGCAGTTAGTAGAAACTGTTTCACTCTGAGTAACATTATTTTGCATTGGCGTGACTCCACAGCTGTCTCTCACACTCCACATTAAGGTATTTATGAGATCTCCTAGAACTATCTCACTTTCAGAATGCTACATTGTTCTGGAATTATGGGGAGTCCAAATCAAATCATGCTGTTCTTCACTCAATAAAGAGAAATTGCGGGTGTCCTGGGTGCTAAACAGTTCGCAATACCATAGCCTGGACTTGCCTACATGAATGCTTTTAAAGATGTTTTAACTTCTTTATTTCATTTTCTGGTATCTGCCAGGTAATATTTTTCAGAGCATATGGTATACAATTATGGCCATTTTAAAGATGAGTACAGATAGTTTTTTGTGTCTTTAATTTTTACTCATTTCAGTGGGCTTCAGAAAGTAAGAAAAGTAAAATAAAAGAAGTAATTCAGGTCAGGTGCGGTGGCTCAGGACTGTAATCCTAGCACTTTGGGAGGCCGAGGTGGGCAGATCACTTGCAGTCAGGAGATCGAGACCAGCCTGGCCAACGTGGTGAAACCCCGTCTCTAATAAAAATACAAAAATTAGCTGGAAATCACTTGAACCCAGGAGGTGGAGGGTGCAGTAAGCCGAGATTGTGCCACTGCACTCCAGCTTGGGCAACAGAGCAAGACTCCATTTCAAAAAAAAAAAAAAAGAAGTAATTCAAAGGGGCTCCTTCATGAAGTCTCCACACACCTTATTTCTGAACCTTATCTCTTTTTGACCTCCAGAGAGCTTGTGCTTTTATGTCTACCCAATTATTTAGCAGCTCTTCCTAATTCACTGGTTTGCAAATTGTTCTGGGACTTGGTTAATTTCCTTCCCCAGTCTTTTGGTTTCCTTTTGGCCCTTGTCTTAATCTTCTTGTCTGAATTCCCCACATAGCCTTTATGTGTGAAATTTGCATTTAGCAGATCGAGTTGGGTGTTCTCAGGACAGGATATCAGAGGGCTGTCTTGAAATTTCTTTAGTGCAACATTTCCAAAAAATTTACAGAGCTCTGTACAGACCAGCTTCCCCCTTTATTTTGTATTTTGCTCCATGTGATAGTCTCTGGAATAAACTCAGCCATGCATAAATATTCCAGAAAAACTCAAGACACTATATGAGTTAGATCAGTTTGTGTCTTTGCTTCGACTTTGAAAGACAAATTCTGAACAAGGAAAAAGTATGACTTTCCTTTTATTCATTTTGCTTTGAATCAGGGCAAACAATGTGATGTGTTCCTATTATTCTATATTGTAATATCCCATATTATATGCTTAGGTAGTATATTTTATAAATCGCTATAAATAGTACTGACTATGTTATGCTATGCATTCTTGAAATTTCACAGTGGTTTTTGAACCAAAGATGTACTGATTTAATAGGAATAAATTTGAGAGAAAAGTCTCTGATTTTCATTTCTTGCATTTTATTTATACAAGTTGTGGCCATCAGTTTAAGATAATTCATGTGATTTTTATACACATTAGAAGTGTGAAGGGAACTGCAGACATAATTGTTCTAGGGAAGGTTTCGGTTCCAGCTGTCTGTTATTACCCAAGTCCAAAAAGCAACGAGGTCTGGCTACTTTGAATGTTCAGGACCCGGGACACCCTTCTGCAGATCAAAGTCTGAGAGTCTAAATTTTTAAATCAACTTGCTAAGTATGCAGACTAATGAACTCTGTTGTTGTTGCATGCCTATAAATTTTTTACCGCTATTTCACTGTGGCCACAGTCTGCTTTTTGTTGATTTATTAATTTCCATCTATCCCAACTTCTTTCAGAAAATCACTTTAATTGACTACGACACCACTATGGAAAAATCATGTACTCACGTTCCCAAAAGTTCTCCTTCCTAATGGTAGTTTTAGTATACTGATATTATAGTTCAGATAATATATCTATGTATATATGTATACATATGTATTAGAATGTGTGTATATATACACATACGTATATATGCACACATATATACATACATATGTGTGTACATCTATACACATATGCAAACATATACACATATATACACATATGTATACATATATGTATGTGTATATGTGTATATATGTATACATATATATGTGTATATATGTATACATATATGTATATATATGTGTATAGATGTATATATTTTATTTTTATTTTACATATATGTATACATATATGTATGTTATTTTATATATGTATGTGTATATGTGTATATGTATACATATATGTATTTATTGTATACATATATGTATGTTTGTTATTATACATATATATGTATGTGTATATGTGTATATATACATACATATATGTATACATATATACATTCGTATATGTATACATATATACATGCATATATATACACATACATATATGTATACATATATACACATACATATATAAATATAACATAATAATAAATATATAACATACATATATGTAAAATAACAAAAATATAAATATCACACATACATATATATGTATACATATATATACACACATACACACATACATATATATGTATACATATATATACACACATTCTAATATGCAAGCTGTTTATCACACTTCAATATATCTGGAATTACTATTCTCTTTATTACTGATAAGAGTTTAGGTTCAGGCCTAGCACTGTGGTTCACGCCTGTAATCCCAGCACTTTGGGAGGCCGAGGCGGGCTGATCACCTGAGGTAAGGAGTTCGACACCAGCCTGGCCAACATGGTGAAACCCTGTCTCCACAAAAATACAAACATTAGCTGGGCGTGTTGGTGTGTTCCTACAATCCCAGCTACTCAAGAGGGTGAGGCAGGAGAATCACTTGATCCCAGGAGGCAGAAGTTGCAGTGAGCTGAGACCAAGCCATTGCACTCCAGCATGGGCAACAAGATCGAAACTCCATCTCAAAAAAACAAATAAATAAATATATAAACCTTTAGGTTCAATAAAATGTATGTTTACACATGCATGTGTGTATATGTATATATGAACACACATATATGTGTATAGATGTATATATGCACACACATATATGTGTATAGATGTATATATGCACACACATATGTGTGTACATGTATACATGCACACACATATGTGTATATGTATATATGTGCATACATATATGTGTATATGTATATGTGCACATACATGTGTGTATATATGTATATATACATACATCTGTATAGATGTATATATACACATGTACACACACATATGTATGTATACATACATATTCAGAAGAACACTCAGTGTAACATTTTGGTAAGTTTACATGTGCATATTTCAAAATGTATTTTTTAAGTCATCTTATTATATAATATGGGTCTTTTGAACTTCCTCATGTTTCTGATGTTATTTTTCTAACTATTTAGTCATGATATACAATAAGCCAGTATGAAAAGGAAAAGGAAAGAGCTCATCTGGAAAAGGAAATATAATAAACACTTAGGCAACTTGTGCCCTGCTCATGTCCATTAATGCTGTGTGTTTGTAGTGAAGACATTTATTCTCTGTGTCTCTTTCTTCAGTAACCTTTTCACTCTTAATTCATTTCCTTAAAGAATATTTCCCTGTCCCTTCCTATCCTGTTAGAATTTTGATTATACAGATGATATTTCTATTTACTCTAATAGCCAATTAGCCAACAAAACAGAGACTCAAGAAATAGACATTTAGCTGAATTTTGCCATTGGAAAAGGAAATTCTGAATAGCATAGCACCCCACTGATACCTGTCAAGTCAACTCAAGAGTAATTTATTGAGCTTGTTACTTCATTTCTAACTCTGGCTCTATTTCTATGTTTAGTACTCTATGGAATAGCAAAATGTGCAGAAGAGGAAACTCCTGCTCCAAAATAGTTTGTTAATACTGAAAGCATAACATACATGCAACACATGTTTTAAAAAAAACAGTGTAAAGGAGCTGAACATGCCACATATTCTCGTAGAGACTCCTAGAAAAGAGAAATATTAATGTGGAAATATCAAGGAAAGGTACAACTTAGCAAATGCTAACAACTTTTCCTATGTGAAAGGAAAGCTCAATTAATAACATTTTATTGAACCTAAAGTTTTATATATTTATTTATTTGTTTTTTTGAGATGGAGTTTCGATCTTGTTGCCCATGCTGGAGTGCAATGGCTTGGTCTCAGCTCACTGCAACGTCTGCCTCCTGGGATCAAGCGATTCTCCTGCCTCAGCCTCCCGAGTAGCCGGGATTGCAGGAGCACACCAACACGCCCAGTTAATTTTTGTATTTTTGTAGAGACAGGGCTTCACCATGTTGGCCAGGCTGGTGTCGAACTCCTTACCTCAGGTGATCAGCCCGCCTCGGCCTCCCGAAGTGCTGGGATTACAGGCGTGAACCACAGCGCTCGGCCTGAACCTAAACTCTTATCAGTAATAAAGAGAATAGTAATTCCAGATATACTGAAGTGTGATAAAGCTTGCATATTAGAATGATGAAATATGATATATTGATATTTGTGCTGGAACTTAAGTATGCATTTTGGTATACTAATGGATCAGATTAGCCCATGGTCTTAATGTTTAATTTGTATATTCAACATGTCTAAACCACTCCACTTGGATGTATTTTTACCTGCCTTTCTCCCACATATGATCTGTGCAATCATGATGGCTCATCCTTCAAATTTTTCTCAATCTCGTCACATTTCATTAACACAGCTACGCTAGCCTAAACCACTAATGTCCCTGTCCTGTAGCAGTACACACACCCCTCATTCTTTCTGGTCTTCAGACATACTAACCTAAAATCCATCTACCAGGAAGTAGCCAAAGTGTCTTTCTGAAAGCTTAGAACAAGTAATGTTGCCTCTCTACCTAAAAGGCTGCAAGGTTTCTCATTGTGCCCAAAATAAACGCCAAAGACTTACCATGGTATACTGTATTGCAGCTTCATCTGATACTTCTCTTCTCCTCACCTTTCTCAGACACACTGAGATGCTTGTCATTCATTGAGTACCCTGACCTTGCATGACACTGATATCTTTACAACCTTACATCGAATGTTTTCTCTATCTAGAGACATCTCTCAGCAAGGCAGTGCAGCAGTTAATAATGTGGATGCTGAATCCTGACTTGCTGGGTTAAAGGCCTAGCTTTGACACCAGCTGAGTGCATGACCTTGGAAAACTGCCTAGTGCCTGTGACTCTCAGTCTGTCAGTCAAATGAGGATAATAGTCGCACCTACTTCAGAGAGTTGTGATGGGGATCAAATGATTTTATTTGTGTAAGATGCTTAGAAGGTGGCTAAGTAGAGAAAGTGGCTGAATACTGTCTGTCATTGTTATCTTGTCATGAAATGCCCCCTCCTCAATTGTCAGACCACTTAACTATCACCTCTACAAGGTCTTCTCTGTCCACTTTATAAAACAGACACCACTCACTCCCTTTATTCTCTAAACTTGTTTTATTTTTTGTCATAGCAGTCACAAGGAGTAGAACTTACAATATTTTATTGTTTATTATTTATCATATGTTTCACTCTCCAAGATGTAAGTTGCATGAGCACAAGGGCTTGGCCTTTCTTGCGCATCATTTTATTCCTAGTTCAAGGAACATTGCCTAGTGCATTGTAAGTACATAATAAACACTTGTAAAATGAAAGAAAGAAATTGAAAGTTCCAAAATACAGCTGTAAAAATTTTAGTGATTTTGTTTCCTAGTCAATATTCCACTAAGTGCTGTGTTTGTGAAATATACAAAGAAAATCACAAAAATCCCATGGCTCAGGTATATTTTTCCCCCTCTAATCAAATTTCATTTCTTCAAAGAGTATGTGAGCAAGTGAAGAAACTGCTTGTTTACATGATGTGGTGTGAAACATATTGAAATCTACCTCAACCATGTTACTTCCAGACTTGAAACACACATTTTCTACAATACCAAATGTCTCCAAAAAGTATCTACATACCAATGTCTTAAAGCAGCTATTGATTGTGGGTGAAGCCCTACTATACTCTTAGAAAGGGAAGTCCATGGAGCTAAGACTCCAAGCGATATAAGCACAATATTTGAAATGATTAAGGAAAATATAAAATATTATCTAAGGATGGCCTTCAAAGAAATATGGGCTAATCTGGACCTTTAAAATATAACAAATTCAAACTAAAATTATTTGATGATGGTGCCTCAAACAGTTTAATGCTTAAACACCTCTCACTGTGCATAATAATATCAAACCTGTACCTGGCTGCTTCAATAATAAATTATGGTTTTAATCCAACTTCTCCACAAACAGAATTTTCCAGTATTCATTAATTATAAAAGAAAAACAAAAAAGTTAAATACTGAGTATGGATTTTGCATTATGCATTCTGATCATGTTTTCTGACTTCATTTGCTATGCTGGTCATGTTTCTCTGGACTCTCTGCTGTGTATTAGAACATGCAGAATATTTGGAATTGAATCTCTAGTTTGTCAAATATAATTTAGAGTTTGTTTATGGGGTCTCATTTCAAAACTCTAATTAGAGGTGGTTCTGAAAAATAAAATAAGCTGCAGCTAAAGACAAGAATGACTGGTGTCTGAGCAGTACTGCTGTGATTCATGGAGTCTGCTGATGCTTGAGACATTACCCCATCAATAATTTGTGTTTTTTACTTTTAATGTACCCTTAATTAAAATGACTTTCTCATGCTTACCTGCTTAGATGACCTATAATTTCCCCAAGATATGGAAAATATCTGAAATAACCTCAAAGTCAGTAAGTTAAATATCTGTATGGATGGATCGCATAGTTATTGGGATAATGAAGCCCATGTGACCCAGTAATCACAAATGCTAGACTATGACCTGGCACAGCCATTGCCTGACCATCTTGTCCTAATCAAACAGATCAAATATGTCCTCTTGATATTCACAAAAATGATGTTAGAGTGAATGGAAGGGCGTGTTAATCATAGTATCTCTAAATTTTAAAGAGAAATTTACAATATTTATCAGTGGATATAGAGTCACCTAAGGGACAGGGTATATTATGGGTCCTTTTTACTAAAGGTTCATGATTCTAGGTAGGAGTGTCAGAGAGTAGACAGTGAACATCAAACAGTCTAGGGCATATAAGGGCTCAGAAAATTGAAACTCTGTTCCTTTATCTGAAAAAAATATGGAGTCATCTAATCCTCAGGAATAAAAAAAAAAAGCTTTTAAGAACATCTTAGTTAGACAGATACTGCCCTATACATTCACGTAGTAAGTACTGTGCCTGTGACCAGTTGGGTTACTACTTAGAAAGCAGAGCCAGTGGAATCAACAGCTACATTATTTGGTTCTAATAAACTCTCCTCTTCCACCTGAATGTGAGCTAGTTAACTTAACCCTATACCACATTATGTTTGAATTCCTCACCCTGGTCAAGTATCCTTAAAGCCTGCCAGAAAAATAAATAAATAAATAAATAAATAAATAAATAAATAAATAAATAAATGTTAAATGTGGGACAGGATGTTGTCGCCTTGGGTCATAGAATTGATGAGAAGAAAGTAAGAGGCAGCATAGAGCTCATAAAGCATGCCATCCATACCGTTGGTCAAAAACAAAACTGATCTGGACACAAGAAATGCAAATGGGAAAAAAGAGGAGCTGGGATAAACTTTACAGAGTTTGCATAGCCTGCGCCAAAACACGAAAAAATGGGCAAGCTCTGAATAGCCGGGGGATATTTAAACTGCGAAGGAAGCGATTCTACTAGCCCAAGGTGCGCATAATTACCCACGGAACTGAGCTGACTGGAAGTGCTAGAACGATGATTCTCAATAGAGGCAGACGTGATCAGGGCCTCTGTACTTACTCAAGAGCGCAGTGAAAGTGAGCCACTCTGTGTGAAGTAATTGTGTCCTATCCTGCTGCTATGTTAAAACAAAAACAAACAACAAAAAAGGAAACGCTAAGAATTGCTAAACAGGAAACAAAGGTTACTTTTGAATTCCAAATTAGCCAGAAAAATAGTGGGTTATCTGATGAAGGCAAATTTAAAAAAAAAAAAATCAATAACCTAGTACATTTTACTAGTCAGTAACAGTTGGAGATTTGATTCTCATTGCTTCAGTCAATAAGAAGACTGCAGTACTACCTGAACATATTATGATGAAATGAATCCTGAGGTTATTTGCCATATAAACAGACTTTAGTTATGGAGACATGACTTCAGGGGAAAATAACAATTAGTCTTGTGGTTATGTCAGATTTATGCCTCTTACTGTCCAATTACAGCACCTCAAGTTGCTATTATCATTTTCTTCTCTAGCATTTTTTAGGTTTTTTTAAATATTAATTTAACCTGTTTGTCATTAAAGATGACCAAAATACCCTTACTCAAACCCATATTCCCACCTCAGTCACACACACACAAAAAAAAAAACCTGAGCAATAAAAGTGGTAGTTCATGAAAACAGAAACCTACTTTGCAGTTTAATCTAAGCTAACTCATGCAAGCTAGCCAGCCTCAGTATTAAACTGAGAGCTGGTAACAACAAGAAATAACATTTTGGATGCATAAAGTAGGTAAGAATAAGTTGGCAAAGGAAGGGAAAAGGACAGATGCTTTAAGAGAATTCGGAATTTCTCAAATGAAGTGAGGTTAACTTAAAAGAGACTATTTCAGGGTCTTATTTGCATTTGGTGGCAAGAAACAGTTAATGATTATTCTAGAAGTAAATTCCTAGAGGAAGTCCCCTTGTCTGGAAGTGGTACTTCAAAGTATATACTTTAAATGGGCTTTGTCCTGCGTTTGAATAGGGTACTCCAGGTAAAAAGTTAGTTTGAATTTCACTCTTATTTTCAGTTTCCCTTCCTCAGTTGACCACCTTAACCAATTTTCTCATTTCTCTGTTAGATCTGCTCTCCCCGTCATTTTCATACCTACAGACAACAATGATCTATGCATTGGGTAACTTTTCAATACCTTCTATTAATAAGGGGAAAGACTAACCTGCTGTAAATAAGTACCCTACAAAACTATGAACAAATTTAAAAAGAAAAACAATTTATTCCCTTCTCACAATCTCAAGGCTGGTCCTGATCTTAATTGTCATCCTGGGACTCAGTTTCTATTAATTTACAAACTCTGCTATCCCTTAGTATGTTGCATCTTATGGGAAAGAAAAGAGAAGACTGGCCCAGGCCACATTCAAAACTTTAAAGTTAAAGATGAGTCAGAAGTTTTATATATATATATCGGCTTATATCCCATTGGCCGACATTTAGTCAAATACCAAATCTAAATGCAAGGGAAGTCAAAGAAATATTGTGTTTTTGTGAGAAGGCCTTGGCTTAGTCAGTTCAGGCAGCTATAACAAAGTACCACAGAGTGAGTGGCTTATAAAAAAACACACATTTATTTCTTACCATTCTGGAGGCTAAAAGTCCAAGAGCAGGGTGCCAGCATGGTTGAGTTCTGGTGAAAGTCCTCTTTTGGGTTGCAGGCTGCTGATTCCTCATTGTATCTTTACTTGCAGTAAGAAGGTGAGAGAGCTCTCTGGTGTCTCCTTTAAGGGTGTTAATACCATTCATGAGGATATCACCTTCATGATCTAATTAACTCTCAAAGGCCTCACCTGCTATTATCACTATATGGGGGTTAAGATTTAAACACAGAACTTGGGGGAGGGGCACAAACATTTAGTCCATTGCAGTTATGTTTTGGGCTACAAATTTATTGCTATAGGTTAAGGTAGAATGCATTCCTTGGCCAATAAGTAGTCCTTACAACATGCTGATTTATGTAGAGAGTGATATCTTGAGTTCTTCAAACCCACTATGCCTATGTAATAGTCATCTATTGCTGCATTTAAAAAGACACCCTGGAACACGATGGCTTAAAAAAACAAAGTTTACTAACAATTTCTGAGCATCAGGAATTCAGAGACTGGATGGTTCTGACTCAAGGCTTCTCATGAGGTTGCTAAAACCTTTACTCAGGTAGCATATGCTTCTAGGCTGACACACTCGCATGGCAGTTGGCTGGAGTTCTCAGTTCTTTACTGGCTGTGGCTAGAAATCTCAGTTCCTGTCAACATGAGCCTCTCCACAGAGATTCCTCAGTGTCCTCAAGACATAGAAGTTGGCTTCCTTAGAGTGAATGTGTGAAGGGGAGAGGGATAGATAGGAGAAGAAGAAGACAAAAAAAAAAAAAGAAGAAGCAGAAAGAAAGAGGAGGAGAAGAAGTGAAGGAAGAGGAGAAACAGCCTAAGATAAAAGCCATGGTCTTTTATAACCTAATCTCAGAAGTATCTTCACTTCTGCCACATGCTATTGGTCACACAGGCTAACCCTGTGGGGTACAAGTTGGAATAGGACTATACAAGATTAGAGAAAGTGGTGGGGCACGGTGGCTCACGCCTGTAATCCCAGCACTTTGGGAGGCTGAGGCGGCTGGATCACAAGGTCAGGAGTTCGAGATTAGCCTGGCCAGCATGGTGAAACGCCATCTCTACGAAAAATACAAAAAATTAGCCAGGCATGATGACATGCGCCTGTAGTCCCAGCTACTTAGGAGGCTGAGGCAGCAGAATTGCTTGAACCTGGCAGGCGGAGGTTGCAGTGAGCTGAGATCATGCCATTGCACTCCAGCCTGGGCAACAAGAGTGAGACTCTGCCTCAAAAAAAAAAAGATTGGAGAAAGCAGAAGATAGCATTATTGGGGCCATCTTGGAGGCTGACTACCACAACTCCCAACATTATGATCTTTCTCTTCACAAGCTAAGATTAAGGATTCATGAAATAATTTTTAAGTGCAAGATATTCAAGATATTAATATTAACATTATTAGAAAACAAGAATATTGGTGTTCAGTTAAATTTAAAACATGGCGAAAAATCAGAATATTGGGTCTATTTATCACATAGGTAGAACTGTCACAGTCCTTTGCTACCAGTGAAATATTTGTTCTTCTTCAACAATGTTTCATATTCTTTGTCTTTTCTTGATTCCACTCCTCCAAATGCTAAATCTCATCTCCTTAGTCTTCTTTGGGGCCAATGACTGAGATGCAATAAATTAATTTTTTCGAAGTCATTAATGGGTTCATTTTCTAGGAAAAAAAAAAGTGCTTTCCTTTGAAAGGGCTATTTTGAAGTAGTTATTTAAAACATTAAACAAAAATCCAAGAAGGCCAAGTTATTTTTTAAAGTTTATGTTCTAATTTATTTCACTCCATTGACCGGTCTTTTAGCACCACTTATTTCACAGCAGTCTAAGCAGATTATTGTAAGCTTTGTCATGTTAGAGGGTCACTTTGGAGCATGACTTATGCTTTTCTAATCAGGACACAGGAGGTAGTATTGTTTCTAAGAAAATAGAACTGAAAATCAGCAGATTTGAGTTCTAGGCCTGCCTATACCATGAACCAATTCTGATTAGATTGCAATTAAGTCATTTAACCTTTTGGATCCTCAGTTTCCTCATCTCTAACTGATGACTTAAGTACAGCTATACCTTAGGATGACTTATACACCTAACTTTCTCTTAATTGATTTAGGCTTTGGCCATTGAACAACTATTTCATCAATGTCAAATGTGCTCAGAGAGGGATTTATGTTTATGAATGAACACAATGCAGAATGCCAACAAATCAAGTCATACCAAAATCATGTCTAAGTCCAAGATTATTTAAAACCCCTATACTCTCCACAGCTCAGCATCCTCACCTATAAAGTAAGGATTGATCTGTAACCCTTTCCTGACCAGCCTGATGGCAGAACCTACAGGGAACTAATAAAACTGAATCTAAATAGAATGCAAGTTCTTAATGATTAATAATAAACAGAGTGATCCAGGCCCAGATGAGCCAGGCCACTCATTACCCTGGAGGAGAGTCAGAGGAATGTATTGCTTGTTCTCTGTTTTCTTGAGTTTATAAGACTGTGACTACCTTATTCTATCCTCTAACAAACTTGAAGAAAACTATACACAGGATTTTTTTTTCTGCTTAAACTGCCTTCCAAATACTTGATATTAAACTTGGATGTTAAAATAGAAAGAGATTAAAACCAGATTGAATTTAGCTCACTGGTTTCGCCTCCCAAGGATATTTCTTGTCTTGTCTGTTTGCTTTGCACTCGCCTCTTTTCCATCTGCCCACAAATGTTCTTCATACTTAAGAGTAGCTGCCTTTTCCTCTAAAGACTTTGTACTCTGTAATGGCCTCTCTATGACCCTGGGTCCCATCTACCTCTCCAATATGTTTTGAATTTGAATTCTAAAGTCAATTACCTCTGCCCTTTTCATATTGGTTGCTATCCTTTTAGTTTCTTTATCTCTTGCTGTAAACTATTTATACTTGTAATTCCATTATCTGTGAATTGTTAAGGTTCTTTGGGATACTTGTTTATATTAAAGATGCTCTGTCAAATCAAAATGTGTGGCACAGCTTGCCCATTCAGATGCAAATACTCTTGAGGCATTGCTTTATCCCCTGCAACTGAATTGGCATTGTTTCAAGATTGCATTTTGGAGACTTTATAAATTATTCTGAGAAAGAGGATGGACAGGAGAAGCAGGAGACCTGGGTTCTAGTCCGAGCTTTTCCAACACAGAACACTTTAGTGTAGTTTTTCATCTCAAATTCACTTAAACACTTACTAAATACATATCGTGAGTCAGGTCCTGTACTTAATTCAGGATACTAAGAGAAACATGAATGGTTCCTTACCCTGGTGAGATACAAATGAAGAAAAAATGGCAATACAATTCAAAAGGGCAGTGATTCAGTCTTCTATCAAGTGCTAGAGTAGCACAAGGAGGAAACAGAAATACTTGTCTGCAGTGAAAAAAATTTTCCAAGACTATATCACAAATAAACTGAGATGCAGAAATGAGAAGCAATTTTCCAAACAAACAAAAAAAGAGTCAGATAAGATAGACAAGGCAGCATGTGCATGGAATTAGAAAAACAAGTGACAATTTGTTAAATTGAGGAAATCATATAGGTGGCTGGCTCCTCCTCCCACAATCAACTCCAGTAAAACCAAAGAGAAAAAGAGAAGTATGAATTTGAGGAACTATATGAAAGAAAGGAAAAGAAAAAGGAAGGAAGGGAAGGAGAGAGAGAGAGAAAGAAAAGAAAAGAAAAGAAAAGAAAGACAAAAAAATGAGAGAAAGAGAGAGGGAAAGAAAGAATGAAAGAAAGAAAAAGAAAGCAAGGAAGGAAAGAAACTGATGGCTGCCTTGAATTTGTAGGTATTTTAGAGATGAGGTGGGTAGTGGGTGGCTGTAGGTGAGGTCTGGAGGAAACAGTAGAGGGCTTTGGAGGTGTTACTAAGTTCAGCTTTTACCGCTTCCTGGGGCTACCTTAAAAGAGCCAGTGTAGGCCCTTCTTCCACACAGAGGTCATTAGCAAAACCCTGGGTTTGGAGTGAGTAGAATTAGGGCTTTGCAAAAGCCTACTGAGAAATCAATGTCAGTCACTCATGGTGTCGCCCTTTCCACTCCCACCCTTCCAAACACACAGCCTATATCAAGAAAGCTTTCAGATTTTAAGGAGGTCAGGCAGATTATGACCTATTTACCTCTTGCCAATATGCTGTTTCCAAGGAGTTTAAGGTGAGCCCTTGAACTTCTGCACTGTGCCTATGCTATGCTTTCTTGTAGTACATTTCCTTCCCTATCTTTTCACTCATCTAGAGGGACCTAAATTGTTGGCTGGATTTCTGCGCTTCCCTGCCACACCTTAGAAGACACAGGATTGGCTACAGAAAAGTGAGCTCATTCACATAAGATCACAGGCTAGTAAGTGGCAGCAGTGGGCAATGAACCAGAGGATCTGATTCCAAGGCCCCATGTTATTCCACATGTATGTCATGCATTAATGTGTATACCCGTCATGACATGGAGAAAATGACTACATGTAAAGCATCTTACACACTTAAGCTAAAGCACAGTCCCAGATAAATGATGGTCTGAGCTGTGTACTGACCATTTGGGCACATTTAAACATGACAGTGTTTGTTCCTGGTTGTCAGAGGAATGGGGGGACAGGGGGCGATGTGCAGGCTTCTCACTGCAGGCCAGAAGAGGGCATGAGTAGCTACACTAGAGCTGAAATTTGGCCTCTAGTCTTGGAAAAATCAGCATATCTCAAATTCCAGGGTAGGTATATGAGGAAGAAATTAAGCTTAATGAAGGGTCTAGGCACATAAGCCTATTCCAGAAGCACCGAGAAAGCACTAATTTGAATGTAAGAAAGTGCAGTGTTGCCTATCTCCCCTTTCTAAAAGATAGGGAATTTGGAGTTAGACACTGTCATTCTGGCTAAAATCTTCAGAATGAAACATGGACTGTATATAAAAAGAAAAGGTGATTTGGAGCATGTGATAGACAAAACAATATTCAATGTAACAGTAGGGTAGCCTTGATAAATAGAAAACTATCCACATTGCTGGGTGCCTCTGGACCCAGGGAAGAGAGCACAAGCAGTTACAAAGAAGAGATGAGATGTAGTAAGAGAGATCTGCAAGTTTTACAACTTGAGGCAATGGATCCAGAAAGAGAAACCATTTTAAGGAAACTTTACTGCTGAACTTGTGGGCATGGAAATGACAATTTTGGTAAAGAATCAGTCCAAACACATATTACTTAAATTTTTTTCTGGCCAGTTCTCTATCAATTGACCTCATGAAATCTACTCTTTTGTTTTTTGGAAAATTCTTCTTAGTTTTTTTCAGCTCATATTCTGGCTCTACTTTCACTCAAATGCTTTTGACTAGTTATTTATGACTTTTCTCTTCCACAATGGCAAAGATGAAGTCTCTTTTATTAAAATAATTACCTATCTGAATTTAAGATACACTTTACATGATATACGCATGACTTGTCAGGATATAAAATTCTGAAAAATAAAAATAAACAGTAGTCTTATTATTAATTATACCTTATATTTGTATAACACTCTACAGCATGTAAAGTATTTTGTGTATAATGAATATAAAACTCAATAAAACCTTATGTTTTAAGCAAACTTTATTAAATACGTTTTATAATTCAGGAGGTTAAGCTTCCAAGAGTTTTGCAATTCAAGAGGCTAAGCTTCACAGAGTTCCAGATGGAGGTTATACAAAAATAATATTTTACTGAACTCATGCTAATATCTAACAATCATTCTGTTTTTTATAAGAAGCACGCAATGTAAGCCATCTCAGGGCAGGAGATCTGTCTTATTATTTGTATACCATTGTTGCCTAGAGCATTTTCTGGTACTTAGAGTGAAATATTTGTGGGGTAAATTGTGTTTAATGTAATTGTTAGTGCATAGATGAAAACTTACCTTTTGACTATAAATCTGCCTCAGTTCTTCTAAGAAAGCAATGCAGAAAAACAAGGTCATCAAAAAATGTATTGATTATAAAGAAAGCAAATTGTCTTACTGTTTTCTACCCACCATGGCCCTTACATAATCAATTAAGCTTCAGATGAGAGAAACTCCAGGATTCACTTAGCCAGGGCCACTTCATAGGGAGCCACCCATCTCAACAAAAGCTAGACAAAACATACTTAAACAGTAATTCTGAAAGAAACTCATTTCCAAACACTTGAGCCCGTGTCATAGGATGAAGATAAAGGGAAAGGGATGTAGAGTATATAAGACAAGTTTCCTTTGGGTGCCAAATGACCCATAGTCATTTCTCTTTATTTTCTTCCATAAATCAGTCACTTAGACTGTTCTCTATTGCTCAAATATGTACTTACATGTATTTGTATTTCTATTTATACTTTTCACTCTTCTTGGAATGCTGTTTTCCTGCTATCTTTTCTCTGTTTACCACAACCTTCCCTTTCCTTACTGTTCATTAAAGTTCATGACAGATTTTCTCAATGAAAAGAAGCCCATTTTTTCCTGCACACTTTCATGGTTCTTGTATATTACAGAACTTATCAGAGTATATTTTATATTGCAATTGTTTGCATCATTCTCTGCCCTACTAGAAGACAGTGAGTTGAGGGTAAGGGCTATCTCTTTTTATGTTTTTAGACTTTAAGTGGATATCATGGTATCCGACCTCTAGTAAAGGCTCAACAATTGCTGGATTCAATGAAAATAAATGCCGAGAGACATTCCGGTTCAGGGAAGTCCTTGGGTTTTGTTTTGTTCTTGTTTTAGTTTTCTAAAGTACAATCCTGGCACAAAGCTAGCCCTTGTTCTCGAGAAAACCTCATGAAAGCTGCAGCTTGGTTAAAGGGGCTGCTCAAGGAGAATGCCAACCTTTAACCTCCACCACATCTATCCTTTCATGGGAAGACTGTACTTTTGCAATGGCAGCAGGCCAAAAGAGGAATGAGAGACTGTAATTTGCGAGGTATCTGCTTTTTCTTAGGTGTAGTTCTCAGGGTAGTTCAGTAGAGGCATCTTGGAAAAACTTGAACAAAACTTAAGGGGTGGGCTGGTGAAAGAAGCAGGAGCTCACACTTAAAGGGATCACATGTAGCATAAATGACTGGTAGAGCTCCAACACCCGCACAATGGCCAGGGGGAATCCTGTGAATCTGCTCTGAGTTCTCAGGCAAAAGGAACTAAGAGAAAACAAGGTAAGTTATGCCTGAAGCATGGATTGGGAGTTACTTCTATTAAGGATTTATGGTGGTAGAGAAGTCTGGGACATCGAAAAATTGGGAATCAGGCAAGACCTTTATAAAAAAAAATAGGCAATAAGATTCAGGGTTAAACTCAGCAAATAATAACACATCACAACAAGAAACATCTAAGAAATAATTAATTAACAAAAATAGGTAATTAAAATCAACATAAAAATAACTTAAATGGCTCGGTGCAGTGGCTCACGCCTGTAATCTCAGCACTTCGGGTGGCCAAGGTGGGTGGATCAGTTGAGGCCAGGAATTCAAGAACAGCCTGGCCAACATGGCAAAATCCTGTGTCTACTAAAAAATACAAAAAAGTTAGCCAGGTGTTGTGGTAGGTGCCTGTAATCCCTTCTCAGGTGGTTGAGGCTAAAGAATCACTTGAACCCAGATGGCAGAGGTTGCAGTGAGCTGAGATCACGCCACTGCACTCCAACCTAGGCAACAGAGTAAGACTCTGTCTCACAATAACAATAATAACTTAAATGTCTGTTTATAATTAAGGTCATAACAGACAACTGTTTTTAACATTCTCAACTGCTGGACATTGAATACTTGAATTTTTTTGTTTATTATTGGTTCATTTTCCAAGATCTATATCATCTTTGATCAAGTCAGACATAGGTCAAATTTTGAATCAGAAAACGTCAAACTTTTGTGTCTACCTTTTCCTGTTAATAGGGAGTTTCCTTATTATTTTAATCTCATGCACTTCTTTAGAACAGAATTTTATTAATTTTGACCCCTAGGGAAAGCACCTGTATATAGTTTCTCTATTGCAGATTATTCCCCCAAAAAATATGTCTCTTAACCAGATGCATTCAGTAATGATTCATTATTTTCTTTCACATTTCACATACAATCTATCAGAAAATCTAGCCATATTTATCAAAAAAAAAAAAAATCCCTCACCTTTTTACTACTTCTTGGAATCACTCTGACACTCTGTCTGATCCAAGCTTCCATTGGCTCTCACCTGACTTATTACAAAAGCTTCTAACTCTATCCTGGCTCCCACCCATCCCCAGACTAATGCTGATTATTCTTTTTTTTTTTTTTTTTGAGACGGAGTCTCGCTCTGTCGCCCAGGCTGGAGTGAAGTGGCGCAATCTCGGCTCACTGCAAGCTCTGCCTCCCAGGTTCACGCCATTCTCCTGCCTCAGCCTCTCCGAGTAGCTGGGACTACAGGCGCCCGCCACCACGCCCGGCTAATTTTTTTTGTATTTTTAGTAGAGACGGGGTTTCACCGCGGTCTCACCGCGGTCTCGATCTCCTGACCTTGTGATCCGCCCGCCTCAGCCTCCCAAAGTGCTGGGATTACAAGCGTGAGCCACCGCGCCCGGCCTAATGCTGATTATTCTTAAAACCGCAGCTAGAGCTAGCCTAGCAAACTGCAGTTAGGTAATGGCACTTATTTTTCCTAAACCTAGCCCCTTTCTTAGAGCTAGATTCAATTTTCGTTTTCTTTCTTTTTCTGGCATTTGATTGTCTGTTTAGCAATAGTATGTGCTGGCTTTAGAGGAGAAAATCATTCTCGCTTGTGTACATAAAATGGCATATCAACTCATCCTTTATAGATGTGAGGTATATTTTACTTCCAGCATATACAGAGAATGAGAGGTTCTTATTTACGCAAACAAGCTACTTCAAATACATAATACGTAGGACACAGACCTCAATTCATCACTGGTATGTTTTTAATGTAGAAAACAGAATCATGCTAATTCTACTTCTTAATTCCTTTTACGAGTCATATTTCTTTCCTGACATTAGCCATATTTATTCACAGTGATGACAGTTTCATTTAATTCAGGCAATCTACAATACTTAAAATAGGAACCTGTTTTTAAAACCTCTTCCTAATATTTTTTAAGATTAAATGCTGTTAATATGCCAGAGGCAACAGAAATTATTATGGTGAGTACACAAAATAAATCATCTAGCTAACATCTTTCCCAATTAAAAAATAATAGTAATGCTATTACGTTTTTTATGAAGAATAATGATAACATTTTCGAATGTCCTGATGTTGATATCAACAACTTATATTTTCAGATATTTTTAATAGATTTTCTGAAGTTATCCTGGTACTAACGTCAGCTTAAAAGAACATCATTGAAAGTAATAACTGAATTTCACCATAATGAATGCATGAATGCCCTTATGTGAATCAGATATTTTCCAGCATGTTATCTGAGTAGATTTGTCTGAAAGGAGATTTGTTTCAGACTAATGAGTCCAAGTTCAGAGGCACACTCAAGCTGGAATCCTAGGTCCCAGAGGGCAATCTAAGGCCACTAGACCCCTTCCTGGTCTCAGTCTATGAGTCATATCCCTGCCTGACATCATTTACTCCCTACCTCCCTCACTGTGGTTATTTTTTCTAATATACAGACTCTACTACTTCTCCACTGTGAAATTCATGCCAATACATCTGTCCAGGAGCTCTCCTATATGTCTGTGAGCATTTTGCCACAATTTTTTGTCAGCCTACATTGTGAGCCTCATTATTTACCATTTTCACTCTGCGCTCCAATCACACCCATTTACCACTTCTCAAATATGCAGTGTTTTCTTATCCTTGTTGACGAGGTCTTGTTTGTCTAAAATGCCTTCCTGTGCCTCAAAAATCCTCAATCTGTTTTTTGCATTTTTAAAATGCCATGTTTATTAATGAAAAATTCAGATGAAGCTGCCTTAAATCTTTTATTTTTTGAACAAGGTGAAATTGTAAATAAATAAAATGCAGAACAGTTGAAACAAGAAAATAAATCATCCATTCCCATCATCTAGATGTGTAAGCAAATGTTAACAGTGGTTGTTGCTTTCATCTTCCCCCCTCTGAGTAAATTTGTTTTTCACACAATTATAATATAGTGTATATTTTATTTTTGTTTTCTTGTAACATTAGCTCAGGTATTTCTCTGTGCCATCATGAGGACTTTGAAAACACTGCCTTATGATTTCATTTCCTCCATTGAGTGTCCGAACAGGCTTACAGAGATCTCTGAGCCTTAAATGTATTCCCATTTCCCTGTACATTTTCATCTTCCCGTGGGGAGGCTTGCTTATGCTCCCTTAGTATCCTTTAAAGAGAAAATCTGAATTCTAAATTCTCTACAGTTCTTACCTATAGTCCCGACTGTGGGGCTGTTACAAATAAATTACAAATGTATGATGAAGAGTGCCCCTATACCCCTCATTCAGTTTCCCTTACTCAATCACTTACATTACCATAGGGTGTTTATTTACCTTATTAAACTTGGTTAAATGTCCATATTTTTAATATATTTTTTTAAAAATAATTTTTATTGTGTATAATTAAGGTACACAACATGACATTTTGGGATACATATAGATAGCGAAAAGGTTACTATAATAAAGCAAATTGATATATCCATCATCTTACATTGTTACCCATTTGTGTGTGTGCATGTGTGTGTGTGTGCGTGTGTGTGGCAAGAGTAGCTAAGTCTACTCATTTAGCATGAATCCCATATTTACAATTTAATTACCTATAGCCCTCATGTTGTACCTTCGATCTCTAAACTTGTTCATCCTACGTATCTGCTACTTTACATTCTCTTACCTACATCTCCAATTCTGCTCTCCCCACCCTCACAGGAGTAACTATTGTTTTGTTTTCTATCACATATTAGTGAGATCATATAATATTTTTCTTTCTGTGTCTGGTTTATTTCACTTAGAATAATGTCCTTCAACTTTATCCATGTTGTGAGAATGGCGAGATCTCATTCTTTTCGGGGGGCTGTGTAATATTTCATTTTCTTTATCCATTTGTTCCTCAATGGACACGTAGGTTGTTTATCTTGGTTATTGTGAATAATGCCACAATGAACATGGGAGTGTGCAGATATCGTTACAAGGTGGTGATTTCATTTGCTTTGAGTACATGTTCAGAAGAGAGACTGCTGGGTCATATGATAATTCTGTTTTTAATTTCTTTAGAAACCTCCATACTATTTTCATAATGGGTGGACCAGTCTACATTCCTACCAACACAGTACAAGAGTCCCCTTTACTCCACAACCTAGTCAACATTTGTTATCTTTTGACTATTTTTTTCTTCTCCTTCTTTCCCCCCTCACTCTTGACTTTTTGATAATAGCCATCCTAACAGGTGTGAGGTAGTGTCTCATAGGCATTAGATTTGTAATGTCTATTCTTTCTATCAATGTTTTTTTGTTGTTGCTATTTGTTTCTTTGCTTCAAAATTGAATCCAGGATCTCAAATGAATTTAGTGGTCCTGTCTCTGTAGCCTCCTCCCACTTGTAACAATTCGTCACTCTTTCATGTCTTTCATAACATTTTTTCATTTTTCTTCTTTAATATTTTTCAACTCACTTTTGAAGGGTCAGTTAGTATGCTGAATGTCCTTCAATTTGAAATTGCCTAACATTTTCTTAAGATGAGTTTTAAAGCTATGCATTAGTGGGAAGGATACAACAGAGCTGATGTGCACTGCACATCATTTCAGAGGGTACGTGATGTTGTGTTTTACTGGCAATATGAACCCCAAGCAGTTGACTACGGTGAAGGCTGCCAGGGTTCTCCACCTTAAACTACTTTTTCTCTTTGTAATTACTAAACATTTGGGGGAACATACTTTGAGGTTATGCAAACATTCTGTTTCTGCTGAAACTTTCACCTACTTACCTTAGCATTTATTTGTGGATCTTATCCAGGAATTTATTACTGTGATGTATTAATGGTGATTTTCTATTTTCCTCATTATTTATATATTTATTAATTGAAATTTCTTGCAAGAAACACTTGGCACATCTCCCTGTCCACTTTTTTTCTTTTTCTTAAGTCAGAGTCTCAGTGTGTCAACCCAGGCTAAGGTGCAGTGACATGATCTCAGCTCACTGCATCCTCTGCCTCCCAGGTTTCACCGATTCTCCTGTCTCAGCCTCCTGAGTAGCTGAGATTACAGGCACCTGCCACCACACCCGGCTAATTTTTGTATTTTTAGTGGAGACAGGGCTTCACCATGTTGGCCACGCTGGTCTTGAACTCCTGACCTCAGGTGATCCACTTGCCTTGGCCTCCCAAAGTGCTGAGATTACAGGCGTGAGCCACTGCGCCCAGTCTCCCTGTCCACTTTTATTTATTTGTTTATTAAATATTCATATAAGTATGAACTTATGGATTTTTTTTTAGTACATTCTTACTTTCTGGCACTGCCAGGAGCTCCAGGCTTGTCTTTATTTTCCCTGCCCAAGCCCCAGAATCAGCCAGTTTACTAAGGAGCCCTGATTAATTGTAGTTGAGGATGGTATTAGGCCAAGATGGATGTCACTGCCCCTCGTCTCTCTCAGTGGATAGCACTACATTTTTGAAGGACAGGAAGGCATTTTAGAGAAACAGAAATGCATCCACAAAGACTTTCATATGTATGTATATGTGCACATAAACTCATGCATATACACATCTATATTTATATCTGTATCTATTTATCTTCCTGTGTGTGTATGTTTTCATGCAGCCTATACTGATACCTTAAGTTCCAGTCTAAAAACACAGGTTTTATTCTAGTTCCTACTTTTTCCTTCATTGTAGATGCTTTCTCCAGCATTGAGAAACATTAATTATTTACAATTTATTTATTCAACACCAGTGTAAGAATAAAATGGTTTTGGAATTCCTAACCTATATTCCTGTGAGAAAACAATGTACCAACTAGGGCACAATGTTTATGGTCAGTTGTCTTTGTTTTAGCCTCACGGTATCCTTCCTGATTCATGTTTGCAACTCACGGCTCACATCCTCTGTGAGAACTACTCCCATCAATGACTCCTCTGCCTGGGTTTCCATGGAGATGAGACCACAATTTTATGAGGGTCCTGTTGATCCCTGGGATATAGAGAGACAAAAGACCCATCTCTGCCCTCAAGGGGTTTATTGCCTCAAAACTGGTGTTGTCTTTCTGTTTGCTCACAATACTGGATCATGTGCTCATAACATGTTACCTGGCATTAGAATGATTTTCACAAATGTTATGTCAATAAGTGAGTGAATGAATGTATATTCTATGTAAATAAGAGAAAGAAAGGGGTCTGGAAAGTCATATAGGGGCTGAAGACCCAGAATCATTTGATGGTTAGGAGTCCTGACTTTGGAGTTGCACATACCCAGGTTTGAATTCCAATTCTGCCATGTACTGCTAGCTGTGAGAACTTAGCTGCATAGGAGTATCAGAAAGAATTACAAGTGTAAGATAGCACTGAAAAGAATACATTGGTACAATCAAATTGTACAGTATGTTTTAGAAAACCCAGCAAATGTTAGTGCTAGCAAAATCCATGACAATCTATTGGTTATATGGCAGATTAAGATATTCCCATCACTCAGAGATGCAAACACAATGTTAAAATAATTTAGGCCTATACACACAGACATTTAGGTTTAGTTCACTTGGCATCATTAAATTTGAGTATTGCTCTTGAGCTTGTTTTTTCCTTAAGAAGATAAAGTAGAATTATTTAAATTCCCTTTCCCATTTCAGCCAACCTTCAACCCCAAAGTGATTTTAGACTGTTGCTGGTTATGGCTGATATGCAAATTACATTTGTGAAGTGGCAATTAGCAGGGCCCCTTAGAAGACACAAATTATTGTGCTCCCTTTTATTTTGTATTCCTCTCTCCCTGTCCTTGGCCCTAAACTTGCAAACCCTTCTTTGAGTAGATAAAAAAGCCCCTGGTTCAGCTACAGGTATTTTCAAGTTTTAGTGATTTGTGTGCGTAGACATCAATGAAATATTCCATGAGGTGTTCTGGTGATCATTAAGGTGACTGAAATAACCAGATAAAACTTGATAGTACTATATGTTTCTTCTTAGACAATTATGATGTTTGCTGAGGATGAACGTTTCAGAATTAGTAATAATAATACAAAAGCTATGAGTCCTTTCTTCAATATGGATCTATTTCCACAGCTCTCTGTTTTTTCCATCATTCCTAATCATAGTGTCATAAACCTTGACTTGCTAGATATAGTGAGACAGAACAAAAACTATAGATTCTGCAGTAGTGTCTATTCCACAGAAGCAAGCACACTGAGGACATACTTGAAGCCTATGAATCCCATGAGGCCCTGCACAACTAACCATCCTTTTCACTCTGAGGTGAGGGTTAGCTGTGAATACATTTCATTGAAGGAAACTTTGAGAATATATAATGATGAAGCTCTGGTTTTCATAATTGTATAGTAATCTAAATAAATAAAGGAAAATTATTTACAAAGAGGACATATGCAAAAGTGTGAACAAGTATAAGAGGGCTTCTTGTGACCATGCAGAAACCAATAGCTAGTAGCACCAAAGCTGAAAGCATGAGGACAGTGGTGCTCAAAGCTTGAAACATGGACCATCAGCATTAGCTTCACCTGGGAATTTATTAGACATGCAAATTTGCAGAATCCACTCCTGAATTAGAAACTCTAATTGAGACTGGTGTGCAGCAATCTGTTTTCACAGGTGACTCTGATGCATGATAATGTTTAAGAAACAGTGGACTAGAGGAAGCAGAGGTAGCTGGTGCCCAGAAGAGGAGGGAATTGTATAGAACAATGTGACTTACTGAGGATTATAGCCCAAGTTAGGATGAACATACGTACAGGTTTGTTCTAGTTGAGGTTTATCCCTATTGTCCAAGTAGAACCATTAGTAGTGCCTCTTTCACTTTCAAGTATGTCCCAATTTGGAAAAGAAATTGTGTTGTCATCCCAAACAAGTGTTGTGTTGCAGCAAGAGAGCTAGGGAAAAATATGTGTCTCACTCTCCTCCCTCTTTCTCATCTTATGGAAGGGTCCTCATTATCCAAATTCTTCTAAATCCTACTGGCAAATGAACTCTAGACATAGTTTACATAGGACAACTAGAATGGATACAAAGCAAGGTAGAGAAGGGGGAAAATGGACCTGAAGTGGCAAATGGAAGCTATTATATCTAATGTTTGTTTTCTTCATTGATTTCAAAGAAAAATAAGAAAGCAATGAATTCATTTGTTTCTTACTCCATTACTTCATTTATTCTTCTATTGAATCTTCAATAGATGGCATTTCTTTTTTCCCAGCTAGCAAATTATTTACTTCTAAATTTCCATGGAGTTTTTTTGTTGTTGTTGTTATTCTTCTATTTATGAACTACAGACAGGATCAAGATAATAAGATGTTCTCTAAAATGTTATTTCTTTTAGATTAAATATATTGTACTTTAACTCTGATCTCCTCAAAATCCAGCTTTTAAATGTTATATTGTTTCATCAAAGAAGGCATAAGATCATAACCTCTGTATCACATGTGCCCATATTCTCTCTTTTGTGGGCTTGAGTGATGAACTACAATATTTTGATTTAAGTTATTTTATATAATTTAAACACATTGCAAATGTTGAACTGATACCAGCTAAGGCTACCTTTTTTCTAACCCTTTGTCAATCTAGAAAGTTGGCCACAGTTTCTACCCATTCCCATGACTTGCTGCTCTCTCTTCCATTTCACTTTGTATATCTTTATTTTGTGCAGTCTCAGTCTCACTGATAATAACTTAAGTGCAGAAATCTGCTTTTACATTGTTATTATTGGCTTCTTTAAAGAATTTTACTCAATATTGAGAGGGGAGTACATTCCAAATTCTTTCTCCATCATCCATGTAGGCTTATGGCAACACATCCTGTTTGGCTCTACAGAGCATGGCACTATCTAAAATGCTCTTGCTCATGTATTCATTATTTAAATATTTATATTCATTATATTATAAACTGGGGGAACAATATTCTGTTTTGCTTATTGCTGTAGCCCTTATGGCTAGTAATATGGTAAATGTACAATAAATAATAGCTGAATGAGTAGTTAGTACATATATGAAATAACGAACAATTGAATAACACTATATATATATATATATTTCACCTCCTTAGTTTTTTTCCTCACTGATCTTCTTATCAATTTTTAAAATTCCTTCTTCTATTCTTTGCCCTTCTCCTTTCTCTCCCCATTCTTTCTCTTCTCTTTCCTTCTCCTTCTCCTCCTTCTATTTCTCCTCTGTCTTCTCCTTCATAGAACTATCTCCTAAGTTCAGGTACCCCTGGAGTTTCACCCTAAAACACTTAACAATTTTTTTTTTTTTTTTTTGAGACGGAGTCTCACTTTATCGCCAGGCTGGAGTGCAGTAGCACAATCTCGGCTCACTGCAACCTCCGCCTCTCAGGTTCAAACAATTCTCCTGCCTCGGCCTCCTGAGTAGCTGGGACTACAGGTGTGCGCCACCATGACCAGCTAATTTTTGTATTTTTAGTAGAGGTGGGATTTTACCATGTTGGCCAGGATGGTCTCGATCTCTTGACTTCGTGATCCACCCGCCTCAGCCTCCCAAATATTTTCCTATTTTTTGTTTAATTCAGGGCTTCCTCTAAATGGAATTCTTATGGAGTCAATTTTTTATATCTCTTACACAGCAATTATTTATTGAGAGGCAGCTCTATTAGTGCTGTACTAGCAAACATTGATACCAGGAGGCCTGTAGCAGACATAATTGTTACTCAACATGGTGAGAAAAGGAGATATTAATCAAATGATAAATTATGTATTTGGATCATTATTACAAACAGAGATTAGTACAATGAAGAAAAGTGATACGAAACCATGACAGCATACTACAGAAGGAAAGGTGTAGTCTAGAGATTCACAGAGGGATTTCCTCGGCAGTGAATCTGAGTAGAGAAATGAAGAAATACGAGAAGTTTATGAAGCCAAGAGAGAATGAAAGTCTACTTGAAGTAAAGGAAACAGCACATGCAAAGGTGCTGATTTAGAAGGAAACATGGCAGACTGTAAAAATTAAAATACTGGTGGTAACTGAGGTACTGTGAACAAGAGTTAGACAAGGGTAAGATCATATACAATTACAAAGTCATGTAAAATCAGATTACATATTTTAACTTTATTATCAGATAAACAGAAAGCCACGTAAAAGTCTGACTGTCGACTTTTAAATTAAACTATCCCTTCAGCTGCAGTGCAGAGAACAGATTAGAAGGCACCATAACTAGGCATATAGAGAAGTAAGAGACTTTTGCAGTTATCCAGGTGAAAAACGATGGCAGCTGATGACTGCAGAGATCAAAAGAATGGACAGATTTCAGCAATCATTTAGAAGAAAAATAAACATGACTAAATAAGCATTGTACTTCTAGGATGGCTGTTTTCTGGGCATTGTGGAATTCAGAGAACATAGAGCTGTTTAGAGTAGCTGCCCTGAAGGAGTACTGATCTTCAGCTGAAGGACATGCCTCCTCAAAAGTGCAATACAATCTCTGGTATCCCATAAATAGTACTGTGATTTTCTGTTTTTCCAGCATTATATAAGCCACTATTTAAAATATATAAAATATGTAAAATTAGTACAGTGACTAAGCTCAGACTAAGAGTTAAAATATTGTTTAAAAAAAAAAAAGGAGACCATTCTAGAGCATTTCATTACAAAAATAAAAAATAATTTATTTTTTCCATGCTACTAGGGAGAAGCTTTTAGATTTTTTTGTTTTTCTTTTAAAAACAATGTGGGTATGAACATTTATTTCTGTATCTCCCAAGTGCTTACGTGAGGATTTCTTAATATTTACACTTCAGCAGTGCAAAACAGTGCTTTACATCTTCCCCTAATGTTGGAATTGGCATAGTTAAAAAAAAAAAACTGTAAATCTAAAAAACAAATTGTATTCCATGTAATATTTATTTTATTTTAATGAATAATTTGATTATTTTGCATTACCATGATTACTGTTAAAGTTCTGAATCTTGACAACTGTTTATTAGTCGATCAGGTTTCTTCTATAAATTGCTTGTTTGTATCTTTTGTGTATTTTCTATTGGGTTTTGTGTGTGTGTTTGTGAGTCTCATTGATTTGTAGACTGTATTAATATAGTCTGAATTTTGTCTTTCTCATACCAGCAAGTGGTAAATATTTTCTCCCTGTTCTGGTTGTCTTTTCATATTTTCTGTTATATTTGGGTTGATTATTTTTATTAATGTTAAATACAATCAGTTTTATTTTATACTAAGTGCTTTTTGTCTCTTTTTTGAGAAATTCTTTCATTTCCCAAATATATATAGATATTTTCTCATATTTTGAAGTTTATTTTTGTATTTATTATTTAATGCACTTAGAATTTTTATTAAATGTTGAGAATGACTTAATTTAATATTATCTTTTATGTGGAAACCAATTATCTTAGCAGTACTTGTTGAACAATCTTCTTTCTCAAATCTTCTACATTGCCACCTAATTTACACATTAAGATTTAGGCATGCAAAATGTTTCTGGATTTGACTTTGTTACATGGGTTTGTATCTGTCATTTTTCTTTATTTTAATTTGTATCATTTAATGATACATCTTGATCTCAAAGTAGGACACACACACCTTGCTCTTATTCAAAATCACTTTATTATTAGCACTTTCATTATCCACATGTCACTTAGAACTAGTTTTTCAGTTTTCTTTGGTTGTAATAGCATTATATTTATAGAGAATTTAGAAATAATTGACATTTCAAAAATATAATCACCCTCCTCATGAATGTGGGGTATCTGTTCTTTCATCTTAATCCTTTTTTAGTAGTATTAATTTTCTTCATAAGTCCATTCAGGTTTATATTAATTTCATATTTTTTTAACTCTGAGTCAAATTACATAATTTTAGATCTTTTAAAATATAATTTTATTTTCTAATTGCATGCTTAATACGGGTAAATTCTCTTATTAGTTTAAATATAGAAGAAATAATTATCATGCCTACAGATAGTAATAGTAATATTAGACTTTCTATTTTTCTAATCTTCATATATTTCATTCATTTTTCTTTCTTCAGTTCGCTTTAGGAACATTTAGGAAGTACAAGTTAAAAAAAACATTAATATTGGCAATTATTATCTTATTCCTGATTGTTAACATAAAGTCTTTAAGATTTTACCATAAAGACAAAAATTGTTGATTAATTTTATATTTCATCAGCCTGAGTATATTTTCTTCTAATTAAATTTTAAAAGATTTATACATATATATAACTATGTTAAATAAATGATATCCATTTTTCTGCATTTTATAATGATAATATGCTTCTTCTTTTCTACTGTTTGCAAATAAAATAAGTTAAATACATATGTATATATACATATACATGTACAGTCAAAGGCCCTCATAGATTTGATTTGATGATTACAAATTTAGGATTTTCTATGTGTGTGTGTGTGTGTGTGTGTGTGTGTATACAACTTTTTTCTTTTTTTGAGATGGAGTCTCACTTTATTGCCCAGGCTGGAGTGCAGAAGTTTGGTCTCTGCTCACTGCAACCTCTTTCTCCCAGGTTCAAGTGAGTCTCGTGCCTCAGCCTCCCAAGTAGCTGGGATTACACGCACACCCCACCATGCCCAGCTAAGTTTTGTATTTTTAGTAGAGATAGGCATTTCACCATGTTGGCTAGGCTGGTCTCAAACTCCTGACCTCAAGCTGATCTTCCTGCCTCGGCCTCCCAAAGTGTTGGGACTACAGGTGTGAGCCACTGCGCCCAGCGGCTACATGTATATTTATAAGTAATATTGTTAACTAATTTTTTGGTATATTGTGATGGCTAATTTTATGTGTAAACTTGACTGGGCCACTGGTTGCCCACACAGTTGGTCAAATATTTTCCTGAGTGTTTCTATGAGGGTGTGAGGGTGGTTTGGATGTGATTAACATTTAAATCTGTAGACTCAGTAATGCACATTGCTCTCCCTAATGTGGATGAGCCTCAGTCAGCCAGTTGAAGGCCTGAGTAGAACTAAAGGCTGATCCTCTTCTGACTAAGAGAGAATTCCTCCTGCCTGACTGCTTTCAAACTGGGACATTGGCTTTTTCTTACCTTCAAACTTGAACTGAAATATCAGCTCAACCCGGGTCTTGAGCTTTCTGCCCTCGGGACAGGAACTAAAGCATCTATTCTCCTGGTCCTCAAGCTTTTCAGCTCAACTAGAATTTGCACCATTGGCTTTCCTGGGGATCCAGCTTGTTGACTCACCCTGCAGATATTGGGATTTTCCAGTCTTCATAATCATGACAGTGAATTCCTTTTAATACATTTCTTTCCATATATACATCCTGTTGGTTTTGTTTATTTAAAAAATCCTGGCTAGTAAATCTACTGTCCTTATCTAATTTGGATATAAGGTTATTCTGGTCTTACAAAACTAGTTGAAAAGAACTTTTACTCTCTTTTCACTCAGTGGAATAGTTTGCATAATATAGGAATTATTTCTTCCTAAAATTTGTGTGACACTGTCAATAGAGTAATTTAGGCCTTGTGTATTCTTTCAAAACCTTTTCACTTTCTTTAGATGCCAATATGGTTAGAAATGGACATTCTGGAAAACACTCTCACCTTAATTACTGAGCACTGCTCAATATCTATGTTTTCAAATATTTTTTAAATAATATCCTCTTATGTTGCCTAACTCTTCTCTTTTCTAACTGAATATGACCTTTCTAACAATGATCATTAGGGTTTTTCTCATTTTTCCTGGTCAATCTTCCAGAGGCTTATCTATGTACTTTTTTGTTTTAAATAATATACTTACGGCCATTTTATCCTCTTTACTGTATGAATGTTTTTTATTTAGTTAATACCTACCACTATCTTTATTTAATTCTATTTCTTCTTGCAGTTTTTATGATGTTTTTTCCTAATTCTAACTTCCTAATTTAGATGATTATCCCAATAAGCATTTAAGATAAAATTACCTCGAAGTACTACTTTAGCTGCACCCACGTTATGTTATATAGAATTCTCATTTTTTTCTTTTGATTAAATTTATAAATGTTTTAGTGATACGGTTTGGCTGTGTCCCCACAACCCCCATGTCTCACCTTGAATTGTAATAATCCCCGTGTGTTAAGGGCAGGGCCAAGTGGAGATAACTGAATCATCGGGCTGGTTTCCCCAATACAGCTCTCGGGGTAGTAAATGAATCTCAGGAGATGTGATGTTTTTATAAATGGGAGTTCCTCTGCACAAGCTCTCTTGCCTGCCACCATTTAAAATGTTCCTTTACTCTTTGTCTTTTGCCATGATTGTGAGGTCTCTCCAGCCATGTGGAGCTGTGAGTCCATTAAACCTATTTCCTCTACAAATTACCCAGTCTTGGGTATGACTTTATTAGCAGTGTAAGAATAGACTAAGATATTTAGTAAAATATTATTATTGAATCCAAGATCTATTTAGAAGGAACTTTAATAATTCTCAAATATAAAAGCTTATGTAAAATATCTTTGGTTTCTGAGCATTTAAAGGAGTTATAGAGAGTACGAGCTTATGACATATGGTCCTTCAAATTTATTGAGCATTAATAAAGTACCACCTGTTCCATTTTAAGAAAAATGTCTCACATATGAGTTAGAAAAAATTTTAACCTTCTAATTTGCAAGTTCTGTGTTCTAGAATGTCTGTTCAAAACTTCTGTATATCCTTATTATTTTTTGTATTTAATGTGTTTCTTTCTTAGAAAACTCTTCTCCATTGTGTTGATACATTCGATAATACGTTCTTGAAATTTCTCCTATTACGTGTATTTTTGCTTTATATCTTTTGAAGCTATATTATTAGGCATGAAATAGTTTAGAGGGGTTTTTTGGTAAATTGCTTATTATTATATGCATCAATCACTTTTTTCCTTATTACATCTTTTATTGTTATAAAGTCTATTACTTTGCTATCAATATACCACATTAATGTGGGGGGGGGGTAATACATACATCGTATTCCTGTTGCTATAGTCTTATTTTCAAACTTCATATGCTTTATATTTTATGTTTAGCTATTTTAAAAAGCATAAAATATCAAAATTTGAATTCAGAGAATTCAGATATTAATTTTAAGAAATATAGATTACAGCAAAACTATATAGTAATATATTTATAGAAACAAAAGCAGAATTGTGTAGTTCCCCTGGACATTTCAACTGACGCTTTTATCTTGAAAGTTTCTTCTTTTTATACAATCTTTAACCTTCTGGTTTTTTTCTTTAGATGTACAGAAGACCACTTGGTTTGTGTGTATGCCCTGAATTACATTTCTTTCCTCCCAAATACAACATTTAATTTCAGTGTTTCATTTCTATATTTTACTTGAGTTTGATACTACCTCACTTCTGCTAAATGTAGGCAACTTTGCCAAACATTGGACATATAAACATTGGCATATACGCTCTACTTTTGAGGGCCTTTGGTCTAGTTGTTTAGGTCATTCATGCACGTGAAAATATAAATAACAGTAAAAGCACTGCTTAGTCTACTATACACAAAGTGACAAATGAGTGGTCCACATAGCTAACTGCTAAGAAGGTTCATTATCAGCCTC
This sequence comes from Nomascus leucogenys, assembly GCF_006542625.1. Taxonomy (NCBI): domain Eukaryota; kingdom Metazoa; phylum Chordata; class Mammalia; order Primates; family Hylobatidae; genus Nomascus; species Nomascus leucogenys. Next base: position 65,659,778 of record NC_044394.1, on the reverse strand, counting down.
TTCTTCAAGCAGACAGATACTTAATTTTTACATCCCTCAGGGTTCATTGTTTGCAGTTTTCCCTTCTATTCAGCACAACTGTGGCAGATGGAGTAATGTTTAATTGGAAAAAAACAGATCATCAATGTCATCCTGCCATCAGCTGGATCATCTGTTAGAAGTGCTTAAAAGTTGCAATTTTATGGATGTGTGGGTGTATTAAATTCCAAACAAGTTCAGGTCAAAACATTTCTCTAAGTAGGAAAACAAATTAAAATTCCATCACCTAGAAAACGTAAAAATCAAGAATCTGAAGCAAAAGTTATTTTTTAAATTAACATTCACTTTGACATTTTCAGTAGAATTGGGTTGCTTTCCTCTCATATGTATTTATAACTATAAAGTAAAAAATAATGGATAATAGTCAATGGACAGCAAGAGCAAGGTCTAATCCTTTCTAATTCGCAATCCACAGAACAGTTTCTGAAATAACAGACATACCATTTAGTATGAAATAAATTACAGCCCCTACTCTAAAAGGTGATTTACTACAGAAATAACTAACTTTTCATAATCTACTAAATTATTTGAATTTCTGTCCAGATAGAGATGTATAGGGATGCATTCTATAAATCCTTGTTTTTACTTTACCACAGAATTGTTTGTTTTTCTTCCAAGTTATCAGCATTCTGGTAATTGTCTCTCACTGTCTCATCCTGCTTATTTTTAATTTTCTCTAATGTCTTTGAAAAATCGGCCTTTAGTTTAGACATAATTTCCTTCTGCTTTTCATCATGCAATTTATTAATGCTCAGCCATAGGCTGTGCACAGTTAATTCAGTGTATGGAATTGGTTTATTTTTATTTCATTTCTTAATTCACCCCTTTCTGTCACTTAGGTCCAAACAAAGGGCAACTGATCTGTGATTCTGTGATTCTGGAAAATTATCTTCCTCCCATTCCAGTGTCCACTGAAATTTCTCACATGCAAAACACTGAGGGGAGGTTTAAGTACATCTGCTTGTGGCCTCCCATTACTTTTACATTTGAACTGTTCCCTTATTCACTCAATGTTGAATTTATTGAAAGAAGAAGTAATCCCGTGTTCCTGTTTCTCTAAGAAAAGATACATTAATTTGAAGAAAATATATTGATTTAAACAGCTTTAGAAAAAGCTGTTTTATTTGTAACCCCCTCTTCTTTTTATGACTCCACAGTCAGTGATTCCGTTATCTGCTATTGTACAGCCAATGAAGGAAGACAGGGTGGTCATATGGAGAAAGACATACAGTTCCACAGCCCTGATGTGGTCTTATTTCTTTGTTCAGAAAAATTTTTAAAACATTTGCAGAACGGCAAAGCTCTGATTCAAACTGGCAACTGACTACCAATCCCGGCACGGAATACAATTGCCTGTGTAAATTTCACATATCATAAGATTGAATTCGGGAAAGGGGTATATCTATGATCTAACTGCTGCTAGAATCAGAAGTGAGCATAGAAACTGAAATAAGTAAGATTAAAGATGATCACACACCAAACAAACATTAAAAAAGGCAAAAGCAAAAGTAGTTTTAAATATGTGCCATTATATGGAGAGGGTGATAAGAATTCTGTATAACATAAAGTTGTGTGTAATGAAACATAGGTATTATAATACTATCCTGGAAAATATTAAAATTTTAAAAGTGCTTTTCTAAAAATTATTGAAACATGTCTCTGATTCTTAACGGAATATACACTCTTTTTTCTCATTAGACTTCCTATTGTCTCATAAAGTTAAAGTGAATGTTTTGTTTTCTAAATCTTTGATTTATACACTTTGTAAAATGGACTGAATTAACACAAACACACACAGACATACACACACACAAGATTTTTTATATCCTTGGATAAATCTTACATTCTTGTTCTGTGTTTCTTACTGAATTATTTCTCCAATATTTGGACAGAAAGCAAATAACAAAATCTACTGTTAGGTTAAAGACCATATCCACTGAGATATGTTTTACTGAAATATTTTTTGCAATGTTAATGGGCAGGTATGATGTGTACATGAGTAATTGGGGGAAGGGGGCCTCAGTATTTCAAACGGCTTTGACAGGTATACATGTATACCCCAACATATGCACATTAAATGCCAACACTTGATCAAAGAAACATTGCAATCTGAATTCTGAAAATAGGAAGTCCAGGGGGATATGATTAATTGGACAAAATTAAGGAAGAGAGAAGAAGAGATATAGCATAAGCTTGATTATAAAAATCCCAAGACACCAGAATGATTTTTAAATTAGGTCAAATAAATCACAAATTTTATACAGCAAAGAGCAAAATTAAGATGTTTGCTACTCCCAAGAGGTAAAGAGCCTAGAAAGAAAAGTATCTGCAAAAAGAGTTTAGAAAAAATTATGGATAAAAAGTTACAATGAGTTTTAATTTGGAAACATTTTTTGTTTCAATTGTGGTTTACCAAAGAGCTTTATAAAACATATGCGTTACTTTACAGTGTTAGATATCTACACCAGGTATTATATGGTATTTATTGAATGAGTTTCTTTCTACAGGCTCAGAATTACATATGAACATCAAATATATCTGATAATTCAAAAATTACAAATTAATTAATTTGATTATTAATTTAATATGATAATTGGTTGCATATTCTGAAAACACTTGTGTATATTTGATTGAGATGAGGGTAGACTTCAGATCATGGAAGACATGTAGTGGTGAGAGGGTGGATGCTGGGGTGAGCCTACCTGTTTGGAACCCTGGCTGTACAACTTAGTTGCTGTGATTGGTGTTGAGTTTAAACAGTTCTTAATCTCTAAACTTAGTTTCCTAATCTCTAAATTTGAAAATAAGATTACTCCCCTTACATTTATTGTTTAGCATAATAATAATCTACAGCTATTTTGTGCTCACTAATACTAGCACACAATAAAAGTTGGCTCTTTTCGTGAAGCTATTTATACCCCACCCCCTTATTTTCTCTGTTGGTTAAATATCAACTCAAAAGGGAGAAAATCTTCTATTTTCTCTAATTAGAGTCTAGTGAATAAAAATAACACAAAAATTCCTTCTTATGACAGTGTTGTGTTAACCTTTCTTCACCTACCTTCTACACTAAGTATATACATAGAGCATTAAATAAACGTATTCTGTTCTAAATCACTATGCATATATAATTATTATGACAAAAAGTTTGGGAATAATTGTGACCTAATATTCTAAAATGTAGTTGGATAGGTAAATTGTCTCAATTCTTCCATACACAATTTTCTTGCTGCCAGAATCCGCAGGGCTCTTGAAAGATAAACCAGAATTTTAATAGAAATCAGCTGGCATAGTCAACATACTTAGTTGGATTGGACCTCACTCTCAGCTACTATTGCCACTTTGAATGTCCTCCTGTTTTGACTCACTTCGATGTGTTCTTTCCAGCTTTTTATTTCAACTCTGCAGTCTATTCTCAAATTATGTTCCTCATCTGGTAAATACTTTCTAATGGCTTCCCAGCCCACTTAAGATAAAGGCCTACAGGGAAGGCTCTTCATGACCTCCTTCCACCCACTCCTCCTTTACCTTTCAGATCTTATCTCCTGCCATTCTCCTTCTTGCTCCACCTATCCACACTCATGTCCTTGGTGAGCCCTCAATGTATTCCCAACACAGAGATTTTGAATTTGTTGCTCCATTAACTATGTTGTTTTTGACCCAGATCTAGCATACTGGATTCATTCCAATAGTAGAGATCTTTTTGTTGTATCCTATCAAGTGTGGTGGATAAGACAATGCTCCGCCTCCAAAGTTGTCCACATTCTATGCCCCATAGCATGTCAGAACATGCATCTATGTTGCCTTACATAACAAGAGACTTTGCAAAGTGATTAAAGATCTAGAGATGGGGAGAGTATCTCGAATCACCGAGGAGTGCCTGATATAATCACAAGTATCCTAGTAAGAGGAAGGCAAGAGGCTCAAAGTTGGAGAAAAGGCAATGCAATGATGAAAGCAGAGAGAGAAGAGACAATGTCAAATGGAGCCATAAGTCAAGGAATAAGGACAGCTCTAGAAGCTGGAAAAGGCAATACAATAAATTGTCCCTCAGAGCCTCTGGAAAAAGCACAGCTGCCAACACCCATTTTAGAATGTCTGATCTTCAGAACTGTACTATGATGAATTCGTCTTGCTTTAAGCCTTTAAGTTTGTGGTAATTTGTTAAAGCAGCCATAGGAAACTAATACATTGAGTTTTCCCTGATAGCTCCTTTGTGTAGGATTGAGTCATGTGATTAGTTCTGATTGCTAGGCTGCTAGCAGAAGGAATATGCATGGCTTTGAGACTGAAGCATGTATAATAAAAACTGATGTGTGACTCTCTAGTCTCTCTCCCACAGTACAGAGACATCCAGAGCCATATGCTCCTGTACAGTCCAAATAAGATGGAGCTGCCACCTGCCTCGGTGCCTCACTGACTATGGGGAGCAGAGCACCTCACCAACCCTTACTGAACATGCAACAAATGCAAGAAATCATCTTTGGTTGAATTATCCCACTGATATTGCAGAGTTAATTTGTTACTAGAGCACAGACTGTCACTGTGAAATTACATGCTTTTCCTTAAGTTCTTTTGCCAAGTGTCACCTCAGAAAGAACTTCCCTGACCACATTTAATTTTTTTTTTTAATCTAAAAGCAACATCTTTCTCTGGTAATAAATTTCCCTCTGCCTTGGTTTATTGTTTTTTTTTTTCCAATAGCAATCTTCACCAAATGGTGCTCTACATTTTTTACTTATTTATTTTTTATCATTAGTCTCTCCAACAAGAAAGCTCCAACACAGCCAAGATTTTTATCTGCTTATCACTGCTTTTTCCCAGCACCAGAATAATGCCTAACAGGTGGTAAGAGCTCAGTAAATGATCACAGAAAGAATAAATGGGCTTTTGAGGTGACTATCCATTCATTTTTGACCATTTTGTTGATGATTAGTTTTAACTCATTTCCTGACTTTGACTTCTGCCCCAGGCTGAATAAGCCCACTGCTTTATTTCTGAGCCATTTCTTCAATTCTTCTCATCTACAAATTTTACTTTGCCAAGTGTGGTAAGAGCTCTTCCAATTCTTTTGTCTCCCCTGCACTTTGATAGAAACAAAAATATGAAGTACAGAACAAGGAATGAGAATATTTGGACCAAAAACAAACCACATGCTAAAACTTGGGGTACAGAAATAAATGTAGCTAATCTTGAAGGAGCTCTTAATCATGAGAGGAATGGTATGCAATCAGGACAAAGTTACAACCAGTGACTACAAACATTCATTACCTGTTACCAAAATACTGAGTGTAAGGCCCAGAATCTAAAGACAATTTTCTGGATGATGTTATGTTTAAATTGGGTAATTTTTCATTTATTCAGAAAATGTATTTATTGACTACTCTCTACTTAATAGTCACTCTAATAAGTGCTGGAAATAGGAAGCACAACTCACACGATGATTGCCCTCATACAGCCTAGTGACCTATGGGATTAGTAGAGACTTGGGAAGAAAGAAGAGTGACATTCTCTTCAGCAAAAATAGCAAGAGAAATTGCATGTTGGTGATAATAAATTGGAGATGATCTGAAATGTCTAAGTTACAGGTACATGTGGGAGAAGGAGCAGCATATAGAGAAAACCAGTGGAGGACTTGTACTAACAATATGTCAAAGGCTTTAGAAGTTTTTCATGAAGAAAATTTGGGGTCACTAAAATGATTTAGAAGAATAGCATGATCATGTATACAATTTAGAAAAATTGTTCTGTAAAAAATGCAGTAGATAGATGGGAAGAGAACAAGACTATGAGTAGGTGTCCTATTAGAACTTCATTATAACAATCCTGGCCAGGTGTGGTAGCTCATGCCTGTAATCCCAGCAGTTAGGGAGGCCAAGGCAGGCAGATCATCTGAGGTCAGGAGTTAGACACCATCCTGGCCAACATGATGAAACCCCGTCTCTACTAAAAATACAAAAATTAGCTGGGTGTGATTGCACACACTTGTAGTCCTAGCTAGTTGGGAGGCTGAGGCAGGAGAATCTCTTGAACCCGGGAGGCAGAGGTTGCAGTGAGCAGAAATCATGCCATTGCACTCCAGTCTCGCAACAGAGCGAGACTCCATCTCAAGAAGTAAATAAATAAATAAATAAATACAAAAATGATCTGGGTGTGGTGGTGGGTGCCTGTAATCCCAGCTACTCAGGAGGCTGAGGCAGGAGAATAGCTTGAACTTGGGAGGCGGAGGTTGCAGTGAGCCAAGATCCAGCACTCCAGCCTGGGTGACAAGAGCAAAACTCTGTCTCAAAAAGAAAAAAAAAAAAGAATTCTTGATAACAATCCTAAAAATAAATTATAAGTTTCTTTGAAGATAGGCATGGCTGTGAGTATAGAAATTAGCTGAATGATATAGCGAAAGTTAAGGTTTCAAACCTCAAGGGAAAAGATTGGTTTAGAAATAAAGTCAATCAAGATATTGGACACAGACCTTTTATTGTGAAATATCCTGATTGAGACCAGGCAGGTGGTAACCTTAATTTAATTGGTATTTTCTACGTGCTCTGGTAATGATTTTCTCCCTCCTGGATCTCAAGTCATATGCTATGTTTTAAGTGCTTTTTTTTTGAGAACTTCTTAGATAATGCCCGTTAATTTCAGAAAGATATTTAGTTTATCACAAATCCAAACATTTCAGCCTAAATTGAACTTAAGAAAAAAAACTGTGACAATCATAATTTGAGGCAATGATGATGTCTGCTTTGATTTTATGTTTGGAACACAATTACTTCCAGTGATGGAGGAACTTACAAGGTTCTTAATCCACTATCATTGATTTTGCTCAGTGACAATTTTTTGTTTCAATCTATTGATCATAAAAAGTTGGAACTATATCCTGACAAGTTTTCAAAAATATGAATCTGTAATGAAACACACAATAATCACACCCAGTTTTAAAAGGGTCCTAAGAGAGAATGAAAAGTAATCCTCTGATAACATATAATGCTGAGAACTTTGGCTTAAACCAAAAACTTTGTGACCTGGAGGAAGCACAGAGTAGTTTAGTAAGCTGTATAAAGGCTCTATAATTCTTGTAACATCTTTCTGAAGCTCTATAAAGAGTTTTGCCTATAAACTAGGATGAGTTATTCTTTGGTCCTTTTCATCTTACCCATCCATGCTTTTCTTAGTCTTAGAAGAAAGAGAAGAAAATAAAAAAAAGAACACAGGGAAAATTCCACCAAAGGAAAAACCAAAAGGCGTCTCTTTCTCTCATGTATAGACAGGAGCTCAGTCACTCATAAGCCTGGTACTCTCCCAGTTAGGAGAAAGCCTCAATCCTATTAGACTACACCAACCATGAGGAGGAACCAACATTCAAAGGGGGTATTTGCAAAAGCAGAGCAAATATTCACAGAAACACTAAAACCTGTAAATGGATGCTGTTAATTCTTAATCATAATAAGAGCTTTGATCTAATGAGTGCTCATTTGTTCTGAGCCTGAGCTAAGCTCTTTACATACATTTTCTCACTAAGTCTTAACAAAAGTCATATACACAGCTAAGTCTGTATTAACAAAGAGGAAAATGAAGCTCATACAACCTAAATCATGTTATTCATTGAGAAAGTAGGACAGCAAGATTTGAATTTATAGCTTTCTGATTTCTTCACTCATTTCCAAACAATTGTATTACGATACCCTGGCCTAGGTTTTAACCCCATAATGATCCAGGGTAGTAGCTCTCAATGATCTAGGGTATTAGCTCTTCTTTTGCTCGCTATAAAGGACTTTGAGCTTTCCCACGTGGATTGAGTATATCATTAAATTATTAACATCCCATGCAGTCAACCAGCTGGTTTTTCAGACTAAGATTCCAGTAAGTGACAAAATTGAACTAAGTTTCCCAGAAGTCGGGATGAGTGTGAAGGTCGTAGATATGATAAGCATTCTCACCAAAGGCTAACAAATATAAGAAAGCAAGGAAGTGCATCTTTTTAACACTCAACCCTGTTTTTAGGCCATATTTGTGGTCACTGTGTTCCTACCAGCTCCTGGACAGAAGAGCAACAACCAGCATTACAGACAGGTGGCTGAATATATGCTGATGCATTTAAGGAGGAAGGAGCAGGATAGTTGGACCCATATTATATCTACATGGGCAGGGATCATGTCTTCCCTATGGCATGGTAGGAGAACCACTGCAAGTGAATAATTATTAAATATTCATAATCTAGAATACACCAGACCCTGATTGAAGCTGGACATCTGGAAAAAAAAATAAAATAGCAGGAAGTAAATGAGCCCATATGATGGTGCCAAGTGGCATCTAGTCCACAGCAATAGCAAAAGATAAGCCAATCATAAAAAAGAAAAAAACTCAAGAAGTACAACACCTAGTAGAAACAGCCAGGAATAAGAAGAAAAAATAATCAATGAATTTGATGTACCCTGGGAGTATTTTCTTCTTTTAATTGAAAGTAATATGTCATCTTATGCCTTCATTAAAATTGATGACCATTCATGAAAGTGGTGACCCTCAACCACCACTGTCCCCACATCTGGAGCAATATTATCTTCACTGAAATTCATTCATATTGCAATCTAGATGCTACGAGTTCTTTTGTTTGTTTTCTTAGTTCCCTGCAATCTCTCCCTTCATTTTTATTTCTCTATCATTGACTGAATTCTTTGATATGATGCTCTTCTGAGTCTCACCATTATGACACCCATCCTAAATAGCTGCTTTCTGGAGGAGCCCCATGCTCTTTCCGATTACTGAAATATTTTCCAGCAACTTCATTTAAAGAACCTCTTCAGATTTACTCATTAGGGTAATTGTGACTGCTGGGGTAAACCACTGTGTTATCTTAAGAGGTGAATGTAGTCACTGGTTGAATTGAATAATTCTAGTAAAATACATAACAAGAAGAAACAGCCTACTAAGACAGATTCTATTTCATTTTGGCCAGAATGAGTACTGTGAGACTTCCAGAAGGAACTCTAACTGACTTACACTGTAAAGAGATGCTGAGAAGTCAGATGTTATAACAGGAGTTTTCTTTGCATGAGCATTTAATGAGTCTTTTAGGAAAACTTTTGAAGAATCATATCAGGAATGTGGAGTGAGTCTCTCGACATTCTCTCCCAACCTGATGCACACATCTCCTTCCAGTATTCAGAAACGTGCCCTTAAAGTGCATCCTGAGGAAGAAAAGAGATGAAGGGTCTCGACACTGCACTGAGAGATAGATTGATAATATAGATAGATTGATAATAACAAGATAATATAGATAGATTGATAATAACAAGATAAAACAGTGTTTCTTTGAAACAATTTATGGTATCAATTTAGTGTTCTCTGCCATGTTGACATACATATTAAAAATGTAGCCAGTAAGGTAGACTCAAAAGTGAGGGACTAAACTTAATATATTATTTGTAACCTTGGAGCATCCATAAGAAAAGAGAGAAGGGTGTCTACAGCCATACCACCCTGAATGCACCCTATCTCGTCTGATCTTGGAAGCTAAGCAGGGTCGGGCCTGGTTAGTACTTGGATGGGAGAAAAGAGAGAAGGGCTTTGTTGAATCCTAATGAAAGGACCCAAGAAACAGAGAGCACTCTTGCACTTCTGTGAGCCTTGCTGCAATTCTGATAGAGCTACCATTAAAATGAACAACTTTAGCAGAGGCAAAGGGAGTGATGGCAGCAAAGATAAGCATACATATTAACAACGTAACCAGCAAGGCTGATTCAAAAGTGAGGGACCAAGCTTAATATATTATTTGCAACCCTGGAGCATCCATAAGAAAAGAGAAAGAGAAGGGCTTTGTTGAATCCTAATGAAAGGACTCAAGAAGAATACTCTTGCACTTTTGTGAGCCTTGCTGCAGCTCTGATGGAGCTGGTATTAAAATGGACAACATTAGCAGAGACATAAGGAGTGATGGCAGCAAAGGTAAGCATAAAGACAAGGTGTGACTTTGGCAAGGTTTGAACCAGGAAGCAGGAATAACATTAGCAGTGACTTGGTAGGGAGACATTATAAGGCATGAGCAGTGACAACTAGTGAAACTGGTTCTGCAACAGAATCATACAAGTTGACAAAAACAAGGCTGTACCAAGTGGATAGCACCAGCAAGGATGAGAGGTGAGTTCCATTACAAACAGGAGATAGAATTGAAATGGAAGAGTCATGGTTGCAGTGACACCATGGAGGGCTGACAGAGAGGCAAAGCACATTCATTCTCCATAACTATTTCACCTACATTTCCTTTTTGTTCCCCTGACCGATATGGGCAGGGGAAACAGGAGTTAGACTAATAAGGGCAGCAGAAAACATAACCTCAGTATTTATCTTTGGTATTTAGTCAGAGCACTCCAGGTTGCCCCTGCAAAAGAACCTGAAGAATTCTTTTTTTTTTTTTTTTTGCAGTTGAACTTTAGCAACAGAATTGTACAAAGTAGATTCATGGATGTTTCATTAACTGTAGAGCATTGGGCAATAGTAATTAAATATTCTGATTTTATTTTGCTAGAATATAAAAATTAGTGATATTCATAAATAACTTGCAGGGGCATTCTGGGGATTAGATAAGTGTGGTAATATTTAGCATAATATTTTATTCATCATAAATATTTTAAAAATTATAGTTTCTCGTCTTCCTTCCCCTTCCCTACTTTAAAATAAAGACTAGATGATGAGATTTTGGTTAACAGGGAGTACATGATAAAAAGAATATTTGACTTGGTGATTTGGTTCCTGGAACTGATTCTGTTATTAAATAAATCAAGAATAATTACAAATTATTCTTAGTCTACAATTAAATTTAGTACTGCTATATAAGAGACTATGAGTAACGTAATCTCTCCAGGTTTCAGTAAGTCAGCCAGATGAATTCTGAGGTCTTTGTTGGCACTAACACTGGGACTCTCTGGCATAGAGTAATTGTACAACAGGATTGATGTACCACCTCTCCCTATGAGGGTGGTTCAGTATGTTGTTAAGTTAGAGATGAAGAAAAGATAAATTCCTTCACCAAGCTAAAATTGCCACATATTTTACAGACATATTTAAAATATATATAAATGCAAGTATCCTGCCAGTAGTGTTAAATTCACCATCAGGTATTAGCAGTTTTAAGGTTCTATAGAGAAAATTGGTTGGCCGGTTGGAGTCAGTCATTGTCTTGAATAAGAATGGCACATACGTATAGTCAATGGGACAAAAACCACTGTGTGAGAAATACCTGGCCTTATGCTTCAGAGCTTTAACAGATTGCTGGCTGGGGTGAGAAGAAATTTATTCCTTGTACATCTCACTGTGAAATTAGTCTAAAGCATTCTGGGAACTCACTCATTTCCTTACAACATCTGGAAAGGAGACTGAATATTGATCTCTTTGGACTGCTATGTTTTGTCAAGGGTGACAGTTTCTATATTCAAGGGAAAGGTTATTTGAGAATAATGAAGACATTCCACATAGCAAACCCCAATACACATCCAGATAAAAAGCTGAATTCTTGTCCTCAGGTTGTGCAATTTAATACAAAAGGTAGAAGTAAAAATGTAGAGATCACTGCTGTTCTGCTGCCAATTCATCATAGAAAATATCTCTCAAGGCTGCTGGCTGGTGTCATCTGCAGCACTGTCATTTGCTTAGGGAGGGGCACACAGGTTAAAGCTGACAGAAAGGTAGGCTGAGCTTTCCTATGTTGTCCTTTTTATGCCATTTTAATTCCATTGCCTGGAGTTGTGTCAAATTTTTCTTAACACTACATATTCATTTCTCACAATACATGGTTATAACAACAGTGAATACACAGCCTCTATACTGCCATTTTCCCATTAATTAATCAGTTATGATTGACATTCAAGATACATACAAATGTAACTTTAGGATTGCTCCAAATACAAAACTGTCAGCACTCATTATTGATCTGTTGCAATTTGTGTTCAATTATGAATTCATTTAAATCTACAGCTTTATGTATTACTAAATTACTGATAAGGCCTGTGATATGGTTTGGCTCTGTGTCTCCACCCAAACCTCATTTTGAATTGTAATCCCTACGTGTCGAGGGAGGGACCTGTAATCCCAACATGTCGAGGGAGGGAGGTGATTGGGTCATGGGGACGGTTTTCCCTATACTGTTCTGATGACAGTGAGTGAGTTCTCACAGAACTGATGGTTTTATAAGTGTCTGGAAGTTCCTCCTTGGCTCTCCTCTTTCCTGCCGCCTTGTGAAAAAAGGTGCCTGCTTCCCTTTTCCCCATGATTGTAAGTTTCCTGAGGCATCCCCAACCATGCAGAACTGTGAGTCAATTAAACCTCTTTCCTTTATAAATTACCCAGTCTCAGGTAGTATCTATAGCAGTGTGAGAATGGACTAATACAACTTGACTACTCTGACAAAATAGGGTCTCTTCTCTCTCTGGGCCCGATATGACCAAATACCTGAATATTATTTTCCTTTTGCTTTCATTTTCCTATAAAAGTTATGATCTCTTCAATATTGTTTTTGCTGATGATTTTCATGAACTACATTTTTACAATATTTTTCAAAATCTATCAAGACATGTAATCAAGCCCTTTAACATAAGAGGCTTAATGAATGTAAAGTTACTATTAGAAAGAAGATGTTCATGAATTCCAAGAATACAAACTTGTAGAGGTAAAATGTCACTCATAAGAATCATCGTAGAGAACTTATTTTTGCTTTCGATTTTTGCAGATGCACTACGTGAAAGCCTTAAAGTAGAGGTTATGGGGCAATTGCCTACCCTGTCTCATATAAGTTTGGTCTTTATTAAAATTACACAATGTATATCAAGAAAAAATAGAATTATATCATCTAATATACTACACAATATCCCACTGAACTGAGTAGCAGTGATATTTGTTTATTAATTTATTTAACAAAGATGCATTTAGTACCAACTATGAACATGATTCTACTTGTGTGTAGTCTGTTGCCTTGTTATACTATAAAATTTCTAAAATAATAACCTGAGATCTGCTTTTAGGATCCCAGCTGCATCCTCATAAACTGATCCAAGAAATTGAATAAAACCAGTCAAGTGACCCAACTTTGCTTCACTTGAGAGGTGTACGGATTACATAAAACAGACATCATCAATCCTAAATTAGCCAGCCACATCACCATGTAATTAGCTTTCAGATTTATATAATTAAACATCTCAAGTGCTCTAGACCTTACTGAGTGACCAGAGTTAAAAGCACTGTGATAAGGAGGTCAATGAAGGCCACAAAGTGGAGTATCTCCATTCAGACAAAAGAAAATGTCTGTGAATACTGTATGTATTTCCAGTTGGTCACTCCAATCTCTACCTCCATCCCACCCTAAACCCTCTTTATCACTCCTATTAAAGCAACAAGGGGGCACTAATCTCAAACAGACAGTGTGTGTTCCCAGAGCATTCTCTCTTTCATCACTCATCACGTCTCAGACCTTATTCAGGCCATAAATGCACTTTCTGACCCTGAAAGGTTCACATCCCCCCAAAATATTTAAATTGAAAAGGTCACAATATTCAGGCCTCTATGTCCTGGAAATTCCTTTTCCTTCATTTTATTTAACTTCTCTTTATATGATACCTTCCCCTAGAAAGTAGTTTTGCATTCTAACAATGACCTTACAAGGCCCAATGGGAGGTGATATTTTTCAGGCTAAGTAGTACCATCTGGTTAACTCAAGGAAGGTGGTCACTTAGTCTGCCTTTTTACAGAGCCCACTCTGGCAGAGAGAGGAGTGACCCTGGATTACAGGTAATCTCTCTTGCTCTGCTCTGATTGTTTCTGAATGTGCAGGTGCTGAAAAATCAATAAACAAATTATGTGTGTATGTATATATCTGCTCATCATTTATATATACATATATGCATTTACTTTTTAATAAAAGGAGGGTTGGAGGATGAGATTACTATATAATCAAAGTCTGTGGAACCACAATATTCATCGAAAACACAATAGTAAGTAGAAGTAATTCTATTGCATCTGATATAACAGAGTCAAAAGTCTTTTTTAAATTTGTTGCTTTGAAAATTGTATGACTTTTTCCATTTTGAAATGGAAATTTCATCACCTTGCTGTCAGCCATTACGACACTAAGAAATATACAAGGAATCAGGAGAAGGAAAGAAGAAATAGAAGTTATACCAAGTTGCTTTAAACAATGCGTGAAAATAAAAATTCATTAACATATGCTTTAACCAAAGTGAAGCAAAATAGCTGGATTTTCTGAGTCATAAACTAGAATACCAAAACTTACAGTGAGGCCAGTCTATGGGAAATAATTAAAATACAAGCAAATGATTATTTTTGTAAGGTGCTCTGCTAAACACATAAAATGCATGATAGGTTTAATCCTCACAACAATTCTGCCAAGCAAGTGTTTTCATATCTCTACTTTAGAAATAAGCAAAAGAAGGCCGGGCGCGGTGGCTCATGCCTGTAATCCCAGCACTTTGGGAGGCCGAGGGGGGCGGATCACGAGGTCAGGAGATCGAGACCACGGTGAAACCCCGTCTCTACTAAAAATACAAAAAAATCAGCCAGGCGTGGTGGCGGGCGCCTGTAGTCCCAGCTATTCGGAGAGGCTGAGGCAGGAGAATTGCTTGAACCCGGGAGGCGGACCTTGCAGTGAGCCGAGATTGCACCACTGCACTCCAGCCTGGGCAACAGAGCAAGACTCCATCTCAAAAAAAAAAAAAAAAAAAAAGAAAGAAATAAGCAAAAGATTAGTGAAGTTAGAAATCTGCCCCAAGTCACACAACTAGAAATGATAGAGTGAATTTAGAATGTAGATCTCTCCAATTCTAAAGCCCAGCACGTAAAACAGTGCAAGATATAAAGCAACTTCTTAATAAATATTATCAGTGTTACTTAAATACTACATGGTACTGTTTCTGCCTGGCTATAGCAGGCCATGCACATAGGTAGACCTGACTGCCACACAGCTATTGTAATTTGTGGGTTCTGCAGGCTCCATTCAAATGAATAATATACTCATTCTCAGATAAATTTTATACCCCACTCCTAGCTTATAGCCCTTTAACTCAATTACTTTATTTACAGAAAAGTCCAAATTATCCTGGGGAGCATAACCCTTAAAGAAGAAGCTTTATTGAGACTATACTGAAAGTAGGTGGAAGAGGAAACAGCACGAACATTATAACAAGGTGCAGAACTTACTTTGTAGATAAATTCCAATGCTATCCCCAACCCCCACACCCACTGAGAACCAATAGTAATGCCTTCAGAGTGACTTTCCCTTTTTAATAGACTAGGACAGGCTTCAGGAAAATAACAGTGTTTTCAGGACTCCCATACACCTTGTTTATTCAAAAGTAGGATTACAGACAAAACACAGTTGGTAGTTGCCATAAAAGAGGCTAGGGAAATTAGGGATTGGGCAGTTGATTGAGTAGGAAAGGAAGTTATTTTCCTTCTCTCCAACTTGGGAGGTTAGCTTCTATGTAGCTAGGTAATTGTCCAGGACTAATCTAGATAAAATAATAAATGGGACTATAACTCACATGCTTTTCTTTGCCACATAATGAAATGTTTTAATGCAATATGGCAAAAATGAACATCAACTTTAAAAGGCATAGAAAAAAAAGAGTTTATAGAGAATTGGGGTGGCTGCCCATCAGTATTACCTATGGATGCAAACTTCCTGGCTTCCTTTTCCTATAACCCCTAGCTAAGGTGATTTTGATTCTAAATTCAAGTGTGAACCTAATATCTTCATTTGCAGTTGTTAGTAATTTCCAAATTAAAGAATTTGAGTCAAAGACAAATGAGAGGAGCTGTACAAATTGTCTATCAAGCTATCATTTTACATGAGAAATCTACAAACCACTAATGTGTTGTTCTTTTTTTATTTTTCAATTCTCTGTGGTATTAAATTAAATAATATAATACATACTCATAAAAAAGCAAATAATTTTTCAACTATGAAGTGCGAAAATTCACTTATTTCCACCCTAATATCTTTTATAATTTTCAGAGTTTTAGCCCTCAATATACTTTACAAATGCATGCAGATTACGTATGTATTTTCTGTAAAAACAGGAATACACTGTCCATATTATTTCAAAAGCTGCTTTAAGTTTTTCTTATTTTATTTATTTATTTTTTTTTTTGAGACAGAGTCTCGCTCTGTCGCCCAGGCTGGAGTGCAGTGGCGCAATCTCGGCTCACTGCAAGCTCCGCCTCCCGGGTTCATGCCATTCTCCTGCCTCAGCCTCTCCGAGTAGCTGGGACTACAGGCGCCCGCCACCACGCCCGGCTAATTTTTTGTATTTTTTAGTAGAGACGGGGTTTCACCGTGGTCTCGATACCCTGACCTCGTGATCCGCCCGCCTCGGCCTCCCAAAGTGCTGGGATTACAAGCGTGAGCCACCACGCCCGGCCGAGTTTTTCTTATTTTTTAATTGCAGAAAAATACATAACACATAAACCTAACCATCTTAATCATTTTAAATGTGCAGTTCAGTAATGTTAAGTACATTCACATTGTTGGGCATCCAACTTCCAAAACTCTCTTCAACTTGTGAAACTGAAACTCTATACCCATTAAAAAGCAGCTTCTCATTCCCCTCTCTCCTGCCCCCAGCTTATCGCCTACTTTCTCTATGAATTTGATTACTCTAAGTACCTCGCACAGTACTTGATTTTTTCGTGTGGCTGGCATATTTCACTTGGCATAATATCAACAGGGTTCATCCATGTTGCAGAATTTGTCAAAATTTTGCTCCTTTTTAAAAATCGAGTAATGTCCCATTGTGTGTGTATATCCCATTTTGTTTATCCATTCATGTATCAGTGAACAGCTGGGCTACTTCCATGTTTTGGCTGTTGTTCTATAATACTTCTATGAACATGGATATATGACTATCTCTTTGAGACCCAGCTTTTCATTTCTTTAAAAATAAGAAAGAAATATACCCCAGTCCAGAAGTGGGATTGCTGGGTTATATGCTAATTCTATTTTCTGTTTTTTGAAGAACCACCATACTGTTTCTATAGCAGCTATATCTATTTTACATTTCCATCAGCAATGTACAAGGATTCCAATTTTTCCACATTTAGGCCAACACTCGGTTAGGTGTTTTTGCCATTTTACTTGAAGAATTTTTTATTATTATACTTTAAGTTCTGGGGTACATGTGCAGAACATGCACGTTTGTTACATAGGTATACACGTGCCATGGAGGTTTGCTGCACCCATCAACCCGTCATCTACATTAGGTATTTATCTCAATGATATCCCTCCCCTAGCCCCCCACCCCCCAACAGTCCTCAGTGTGTGATGTTCGCCTCCCTGTATCCATGCGTTCTCATTGTTCAACTCCCACTTATGAGTGAGAACATGTGGTGTTTGGCTTTCTGTTCTTCTGTTAGTTTGCTGAGAATGATGGTTTCCAGCTTCATCCATGTCCCTGCAAAGGACATGAACTCATCCTTTTTATGGCTGCATAGTATTCCATGGTGTATATGTGTCACATTTTCTTTATCCAGTCTATCATTGATGGGCATTTGGGTTGGTTCCAAGTCTTTGCTATTGTGAATAGTGCTGCAATAATTGTCTTTATAGTAGAATGATTTATAATCCTTCGGGTATATACCCATTAATGGGATTGCTGGGTCAAGTGGTATTTCTGGTTCTAGATCTTTGAGGAATTGCCACACTGTCTTCCACAATGGTTGAACTAATTTACCCTCCCACGAACAGTGTAAAAGCATTCCTATTGCTCCACATCCTCTCCAGCATCTGTTGTTTCCTGATTTTTTAATGATCGCCATTCTAACTGGCATAAGATGGTTTTTCACTGTGGTTTTGATTTGCATCTATCTAATGACCAGTGATGATGAGGTTTTTTTCATGTATGTTGGCTGCATAAATGTCTTCTTTTGAAAAGTGTTTGTTCATATCCTTTGCCCACTTTTTGATGGAGTTAGTTTTTTCTTGTAAATTTGTTTAAGTTATTTGTAGATTCTGGATATTAGCCCTTTGTCAGATGGAGAGATTGCAAAAATTTTCTCCCATTTTGTAGGTTGCCTGTTTACTCTGATGATAGTTTATTTTGCTGTGCAGAAGCTCTTTAATTTAATTAGACCCCAATTGTCAATTTTGGCTTTTTGCCATTATTTTTGGTGTTTTAGTTATGAAGTCTTTGCCCACGCCTATGTCCTGAATAGTATTGCCTAGGTTTTCTTCTAGGGTTGTTACAGTTTCAGGTCTTAAGTTTAAGTCTTCAATCCATCTTGAGTTAATTTTTGAATAAGGTGTAAGGAAGGGGTCCAGTTTCAGTTTTCTGCATATGGCTACCCAGTTTTCCCAACACCATTTATTAAATAGGGAATCTTTCCCCATTGCTTGTTTTTGTCAGGTTTGTCAAAGATCAGATAGTTGTAGATGTGTGGAGTTATTTCTGAGGTCTCTGTTCTGTTCCATTGGTCTATATCTCTGTTTTGGTACCAATACCATGCTGTTTTGGTTACTGTAGTCTTGTAGTATAGTTTGAAGTCAGGTAGCATGATGCCTCCAGAGTTGTTTTTTTTTTTTTTTTTTTTTTTTTTTGCTTAGGATTATCTTGGCTATGCAGGCTCTTTTTTGGTTCCATATGAAATTTAAAGTCGTTTTTTCCAATTCTGTGAAGAAAGTCAATGGCAGCTTGATGGGGATAGCACTGAATCTGTAAATTACTTTGGGTGGTATGCCCATTTTCACGATATTGATTCTTCCTATCCATGAGCATGGAATGTTTTTCCATTTATTTGTGTCTTCTCTTATTTCCTTGAGCAGTGGTTTGTAGTTCTCCTTGAAGAGGTCCTTCACATCCCTTGTAAGTTGGATTCCTAGGTATTTTATTCTCTTTGTAGCAATTGTGAATGGGAGTTCACTCATGATTTGGCTCTCTGTTTGTCTGTTATTGGTGTATAGGAATGCTGTGATTTTTGCACTGTGACATATTATAGTATGTCATTGTGGTTTTGTTTTGGATTCCCTAAAGATTAATGATATTGAGCATCTTCTCATGTGCTTATTGGCCATTTGTATGTCTCCTTTGGAGGAATGTCTATTCAATCTCATTTCTGAATTGAGATTTTATTGTTGTCATTGAGTTTTAGGAATGCTCTGTACATCCTGGATGTTTCTCTCTTACCAGGTACATAATTTGCAAATGTTTTCTTTCATTCTGTATGCTGCTTTTTTTTATTTCATTGACAGTTTCCTTTCATGCACAAAAGGTTGTTTTTTATTTTGTTTGTTTGTTTTTATGGGGTGATATCTCATTCTGTCACTCAGGCTGGAGTGCAGTGGCCCAATCTTGGCCCACTGTGACCTCCGCCACCCCAGTTCAAGTGATTCTGGTGCCTCAGCCTCCTTAGTAGCTATAATTACAGGCTCTTACCACCATGCCAGGCTAATTTTTGTATTTTTTGTAAGAATGGGGTTTCACCATGTTGGCCAGACTGGTCTCAAACTCCTGGCCTCAAGTGATCCCCCAACCTCTGCCTCCCAAAGTGCTGCTATTACAGGCATGAGCCACCTCACTCGGCCAAAAGTTTTTAATTTTGATGATGTTCAGTTTGTCTATTTTTATTTAGTTGCCTGTACCTTTGGTATCACATAGATAATCCACTTTAATCTACTTTTCAATATTAGATATAATTTCTGGTCACTACATATAGATATGTATCACTGCTTTTAATTGCTATGTGGGGTTCAACAATATGCATGTAAGATAACTATGTATTCCTTTATCAATGAACATTTGTGTTATTTCTAACATTTTATTATTATAAAATCTGCTGTAATAAATATCATTGTCATATATTTTTTCATATGTGTAATTTTTTCTATATACTGTTATTAGAAAGAGTATCAATGCTTTAAAGGGAAGGTACACTTTGTTATGCTGATATATCCTACTAAATTGCCCTTAAGATTATACTATTTATAATGTAACATTTCCTTCATCCCCTTGACTACAATAATTACTATCTCTCATTCTAAATTTTTAATGAAATGGGTCAGAAATAACATTATTATTCCCTTAATTTGAATTATCATGTATTTTAATGTGTTAATACAATTTTATTGCTATTACTTCAAGATATTAGTCATTTGCTTTTAGCCCATTTGTTGTTTTTATTACATTTCACCTTAAAAATTTATAGATTCTTCTTTGTTATAAATATTTATTTTGTATTTTTTAAAAATTTTCTTCAAATTATGGTGCTATTGTTTAAACTTTTAATGAAAGTAAATGTTATGTTTCTTAACCTTGTTTTGCCATAGTATTTGTTAATGCTTTTATACTTAGACAAGTAAATATTTTATCTTGTTTCAGAGTATTGTTTATGACTTTTGAAAACTTTTCATATCTCCAAGTTTATAAAAATATTTTCTTACGTTTTTATTCTACCATAGGCTAATGATCACACCTACCAAGCCTAGTAAAATGTGAGAAGCAATACATGAGAATGTGAATACCAGGAGGCAGAGATCACGGGGGTCTATTTGAAAGGCTGGTTACCACAGCCTACAAACAAAGTCTTGAGCCATATGATAACTTTGCTAGTAATGCAGTCATTTAATGTTATATCCCCACGGACATCCTGAAAGCAATAATTTTCTAGAAAACCAATTATTTAAGCAGGTATTATCCACCAGTTTTGTAAACATATACAGACATACAAATATAAACATATATTTGATTTGATAGAAAACTAATTTTTTTGAGCTTATGAAGCCACTGATTTTAAATTACACCACTATAATAAAGAAAAACAAAAAGAGAAAGAGAAAGAAAAAAGTTACAAATTATAGAGAAAAAAACAAAAAGTTACAAATTATACTTGAAAGACACATCAAATTTAAGGTCAGATGTTTAATCAACATCTTAATGCTTTATTTTAAAATGTCCACATTGAGATTTATGAGATATAATAGGTTATCTGTTAAAAACTAGTTTCATCCACAGAACTTTCAATCACTCTAAGATATGTATAATTACTTTAAAGTAAATTGATTAAAATCTCCAGTGGAAAAAAAATAGAGTGACTGAATGGATTTTTAAAAATCCAACTAAATTCTGCTTTTAAGAGACTCACTTTCCCTTTGAGAACACATGTAGACTAAAAATAAAGGAACAAAAAAATGATATTACATGTAAATGGAAACCAAAAGAGAACAGAAGTAGCTATACTTATTGTTGTAGTACATTTTGGCTGGTATAATAAAATACCATAAGTAGGGAAGCTTTTAAGTAACAGAAACTAATTTCTCACAGTTCTGTAGGCTGGGAAGTCCAAGATCAAAATACTTGCAGATTTAGTGTCTGGTGAGGGACCATTTTCTGTTTCATGAATAATATCCTCTAGTTGTGTCCTCACAACCAGAAATCATTTTCCTCACAACAGAAACTATTTTCTGTCTCATGAATGATACCTTCTAGGTCCTTCCTCACAAAGGGGTGAACAAGCTCTTTGGGGTCTATTTAATAAGGGCAATAATTATATTCATGAGGGATTTGTTCCCATGACCTAATCACTTTCAAATGGCCCAACCTCCTAATACCATCATCTTGGGGGTAGAATTTCAACACATGAATTTTGGGGGGAACATCAGCATTTAAATCATAGCCTTTATATTAGACAAAATAGACTCTAAGTCAAAAACTGTAAAAAGAGACAAAGAAGGTCATTATATAATAATAAAGGAGTCAGCTTATGAAAAGAATATAACAATTGTAACTATATATGCACCCAACATTGGAGCACCTATAAATGAGAAGTAAATATTAAGAGTTCTGAAGGGAGAAATAGAGAATGATACAATAGTAGTAAGGGACTTCTATATGCCACATTCAACAATTTGTAGATTATCAAGATGTAAATCAATAAGAAAACTTTGGACATGGATTTCACTTTAGACCAAATGGACCTAACAGACAAATACAGATAATTCCATCCAACAGCACCAGAATACACATGCTTCTCAAGCACACATGGAACATTCTCCAGGATAGATCATGTGTTAGCCTACAAAACAAGTTTTAACAAATTTAAGAAGATTAAGATCATAGTAAGTTTATTTTCTGACCATAATTTTATGAAACCAAACATCAACAACAGAAGGAAGATGAGTATATTCGCAAATAAGTGAAAATTTAATACCATACTCCTAAACAACCAATGGGTCGATGAAGATATCAAAAAGGAAATGGAAAAATAATTTGAAACAAAAGAGGAAACATAAGATACCAACATTTATGGGATGCAGCAAAAGCAATTCTAAAGGGGATGCTTCAAGCAATAAAGGCCTATATAAAGAAAATAAAAAGTCTCAAAAAAAACCCTTAACTTTACATGTTAAGGACCCACAAAAATAAAATAAGCCCAAAGTTAGTAGAAGGAAGAAAATAACAAAGATCAGAGCAGAAATAAATAAGATTTTTTTTAAATAGAAAAAAATATACTGAGTTGGATTTTTGAAAAGATAAAATTAACAAACTGTTACGTAGACTGACTAAGAAAAAAGGAGAGAAAGAGGAGACATTACAATTGATGTCACAGAAATGCAAAGAATCTAATATGGTTTGGCTCCGTGTCACCACCCAAATCTCATCTTGTAACTCCCACAATTCCCATGTGTTGTGGGAGGAACCTGATGGGAGTTGATTGAATCATGGAGGCGGGTCTTTTCTATGCTGTTCTTGTGATAGTGAGTCAGTCTCCTGAGATCTGATAGTTTTAAAACAGGAGTGTTCCTGTACAAACTCTCTTCTCTTGTCTGCCATCAGGTGAGACATGCCTTTCACCTTCCACCATGATTGTGAGGCCTCCTAGCCACGTGGAACTGCAAGTCCAATAAACCTCTTTATTTTGTAAATTGCCCAGTCTCTGGTATGTCTTTATCAGCAGCATGAAAACAGACTAATACAGAATCTTAAGACACTACTATGAACAACTGTACACCAAAAATTGGATATCCTAGATGAAATGGGTAAGTTGCTAAAAAAAAAAAAACCCATGACATGTGTTTACCTATGTAACAAAACTTTACATGTAACCCAAAACCTAAAATACAAGTATAAAAAATTTAAAAAAATTAGTAATCAAAAACCTCCCTCAAAGAAAAGACCAGGAACAAATGGCTTCATTGGTAAATTGCACATCCTAACATTTAAGGAAGAATAAAGGCCAATATTTCTCAAACTCTCTCAAAAAATTAAAAAGGTGAGAACACTTCCAAACTCACTTTTCGGGCCAGCATTACCCAGACACTAAAGCAAGACAAAGATACTACAAGAAAAGGAAATTATATGCCAATATATGATGAATTTAGATGCAAAATTCCTCAATAAAATACTAGCAAACTGAATTCACCATCACATTAAAAGGATCATACACCAGGATCAAATTCCTGGAATACAGGACTGTTTCAACATATGCAAATCTCAAATATATACAGAACACTAAAATAATAAATAATAAAATGATCACAATAGATACAGAAAAAGCATTTGACAAAATTTGCTATCCTTTATGATAAAAATTGAATACATAAAATAGAGAAGGAATGTATCTCAACACAATAAAGGCCACATATCACACGCCCACAATTAACATCATACTCAATTATAAAGAGATGAAAATTTTTTCTTTAAGATTAGGAACAAAATAAAGAGGCCCACTCTCACCACTCTTATTCAACATAGTACTTGAGGTCCTAATCAAAGCAATTAGTGATAGCAGCAGGAGGCAGAAAAATTCTTAGGAGGAATGGTTGGGTCCCCAGTGAAACCCGACCTTCAAGCCAAAGACAGCCTGGAGCCTAAAAACCAGGCTACCAGTTCCAAGTAGGATTGGCAACCTGGAGTAAGAACTTTCTTGATGCCTTTCAGCCAATCAAATGGTGTTTTTCCAGGCCTGCCCATGAACCAATTGGCATACACTTCCTCCATTCTGAACCCACGAAAACTCCAGGCTCAGCCACACGTCAGGATTACCCACCTGCGGGTAGGGGCAACTCACTCCAGTCTCCTCTCTGCTGAGAACTTCTCCACTTTGCTCACTCTCCAGTTGTCTATGTAACCCCATTCTTCTGGATGTCACACAAGAAGTCAGGACCTGCTGAATGGCGGGCGTGAGAAGAACTGTAATGTTTTCCTGGCTGCCTCGCCCAGCTGCGGACAGGAGCGAAAGGGGCTGTAACACGTTCCTGGCCAGCTCCCCGAGCTGCGGGAGATGACATGCTCCTGTTCGTTGGACTGAGGGAGGGAAAAGCTGCAACCCTTCTGGAAGCCAAGACCCTGGGACTTCCTGGGTCGGAGCTGTAACACGGTAGACCTTCCGTCGTCTCCTGGTGTCCGGCAGCTGCCCCATGTGACCGGAAGTGGCGGCTCGGCTGAGCCAGCCGGGAAGCAGCCGTCCAGAGCGAGGTGGCGGGAGTGAACTAGCTGAAAAATGTAATCCGCCACCCATGGCTTGCTGTGCTGTGGGCGGCAGTTATGAGAGAGCTCTAGCACATCCCCCCACCCCTTGGGGCTCCATTGTTGCTGGTGTCTCCGAGTTTTGGGGCGTCACCGTGTTCCCCTCGTCCCGATGTCGGCGTCTGCATCAAAAGCTGCTTGTAGTATGCCTGGTCCAGCCGCAGCCTCAACAGAAACAGTGCCCACGTCAGTGCATGGAGCTTCTTGCCCTGCCACAGCAGCCAGTGTGCTTAGCTGTGCACAGTGGCCTGACTCTGCGCTCGCTCACTCACACACAGCTCGCTGCTCGGCACCTGGCTCGCCCGTAGTGGGCGTAGGATCCAGGCCAGGAGTATGAGCGTAGCCTGCTGGGCCAAGTAAGCAGAACGAGCCCAGTGGGCACAAGCAAACTCAAGTAGAGGCACTGACGGCCACAGTTGTTTCAGGCTGGCGAAGCGACACCCAAAGGATCCTGTGATATTAGGCAAGCAAAGTAAATAAAAAGCAGCTAAGTAGAAAAAGAAAAGTTAAATCGTCTCTGCAGGTGACATGATCTTTTGCATCAAAAACTCTCAATATTCCACAAAAAAACGTGTTAGAACTAGTAAACTAATTCAGTAAAGTTGCAGGATACAAAATGAACATACAAAAATCCGTTGTGTTTTGAGGCACTATCTAAAAAACTGTCCAATTTACTATAACATCAAAAAGGATAAAATACTAAAGAAAAAATTTAATCGAGGGTAGAAGATATGAAAACTCAAAACTGTAAAGCATTCATGAAAGAAATTGAAGAAGATATAAATAAATAGAAATATATTCTGTCAATAAATAGAAAATATCACTAATTTACAATGTTCATACTACACAAATTTATCTACAGATACAATGCAATCTCCATCAAAATTTCAATGATATTTTCATAGAAATAAAAGACAAATACTAAAATGTATATGGCTCCACAAAGACCTCAAATAGCTAAAGCAATTTTGAGAAAAAAGATCAAAACTGGAGGCAGCACACTTCTTCACTTAAAATTATATTACAAGCATAGTAATCAAAACAGTTTGGTTCTGGCATAAAAATATACTTATAGACCAATGGAACAGAGTCTAGAAATACATTCATGAATACATAGTCAATTCATCTTCAACAAAGTCACTAAGCATACACAATGAAGAAAGGATACTCCTTTCAACAAACAGTGTTTACAAATATGGATGTCCACACACACCAAAAAAATGAAATTGGATCTTTATTTTACATCATACACAAAAGTTAACTCAAAATGGGTTAAAGATATAAGTGTATTACCTAAAACTCTAAAACTCCTTGAAGAAAACATATAGAAGAAGCTCCAGGACATTGGTCTTGACAATAATTTTCTGGATATGATGCCAAAAGCACAGTCACCAAAAGCAAAAATAAATAAAGAAGTAGGATTACATTAAAGTTTCTGAATAGCAATAAAGCAAAATAAAAATTAAAAAAGGAAACCCAATAAATAGGTGAAAATATTTGCATTCATCTGATTAATATCCAAAACATGTAGGAAACTCATACGACTCAGTAGCAAAAAAACAAAACAAAACAAAAAACTACAAATGATCAAACCACATGCACAAAGAAAGAGAGGCGTGACTAAGAATCTCATCTTCTTACCCTACCTGTATTTCACAGTGGCTGAAGTGTAGGATTTACAGCCTACAGAGGGATGAGATAAAATAAGATTTTTTTTTTTTTTTTTTTTTTTCAGACTGAGTCTCACTCTGTCGCCAGGCCAGAGTGCAGTGCCATGATCTCGGCTCACTGCAACCCCCGCCTCCCAGGTTCAAGTGATTCTCCTGCCTCAGCCTCCCGACTAGCTGGAGCTAGAGGCACGCGCCACCATCCCCAGCTAATTTTTGTATTTCTAGTAGAGACAGGGTTTCACCATGTTGACCAGGATGGTCTCAATCTCTTGACCTCCTGATCTGCCTGCCTTGTCCTCTCAACGTGCTAGGATTACAGGTGTGAGCCACCATGCCCGGCCAATAAAATGAGAGTTCAAACCTGAATTGCTTGATTTGCTAAGCTATTCATTCTTGATTGAGGGAAAAAAAATTGTTTTTAACACATAGCAATGACATCTTGAGTTTTGTTTAAGAAAATATCTCTGATGCCACAAAAGAGAATTAAATGAAAGAAAATTAGACTAGATATAGATTAGTTAAAGCAAACACACAACACACCCAGGCAAATAAATATATATGTGTACAAATATCTGTCTTTAATTTCCTTTAAAATTTTACACCCGGACTTCAGAATCTTATGTATAAGAAACAACTCAAGCCCATCCTGTACAGACATTTATATATTCAATGATATAAAGATTTTTTTAATTCATAGCTTTATGAGGATAATTCTGTAAAATTAATAAGCCTACTTTTTGTTTCTAGAAACATGTCAAGCAATATGTTCTCAAAAATAGTGAAACAAAACATCTACAAAAGCTGGACAAATTTTTGTTAAAAAATTGTTTTTTTCTTTTAAATTTCAAATTGTATTTCAGATATGAGGGTATATGTACGGGTTTGTTATATGGGCATATTGCACCCATGTAGTGAGCATACTACCCAATAGGTAGTCAGAAAATCATATGTTTTTTAAAGTCAAAGATGTTTCTACTAAACTGAAAGATACGTCTCCAGGTGTCAATACAACCCATAAAAATTAAAGAAAGAGAAGTTCCTGGACACAAGCCTATTAATTTGAGCCCAAATGTATGTGTGCCGTGGTGGGTTCCCTCTATGGAATGTGCAATATGAGGGTTTGTAGGTTCTCTATTGGTGGGTTCCCTCTATTCCTAGTGACCACACAAGGGATAGTAGAGTATGTAACATGCAAAATGAGGGTGTGGAGGATCACATATCATAGCGAGAATAGATTACCATCATTTTGTCCATAAGCGAAGAGAGGCAACTGTGTGAATTGATCATCCTACCTGATATGGTCTGGCTCTGTGTCTCCACCCAAATCTCATCTTGAATGAGAATCTGAATTTTGATCTCCACATGTTTGGGGAGGGACCTTGTGGAGCTTCTTCTAACCCATGTGGGAGTAGAGCATGGGGGTGGTGAGTGAGGAGTTCTCACGAGATCTGATGGTTACACAAGGGGCTTTTTCAAGCTTCCCTCTGCACTACTCCTTCCTGTTGCCATGTGAAGAAAGATATGCGTGCTTTCCCTTCCACCATGATCATAAGTTTCTTGAGACCTCTCCAGCCCTGCAAAACTGTGAACCAATTTAAACATAGCAGCTAATAGGTAGTGTTTCAATCTTCACTCTCCTGTCGCTCTCCACCCTCAGGTAGGCTCCAGTGTCTGCTGTTCCCTTCTTTGTGTCCATATGTACTTGACATTTAGCTTTCACTTATAAGTGAGAACATGTGGTATTTGGTTTTCTGTTCTTGTGTTATTTCAGTCAGGATTATATCCTCCAGCTCCATCCATGTTGCTGCAAAGGACATAATCTAGTTCTTTTTTATAGCTGCATAGTATTCCATGGTGTATATGTATCATAATTTCTTTATCCAGTCTACCATTGATAGGCATCTAGGTTGATTCCATGTCTTTGACATTGTGAATAGTGCTGCAATGAACATACACGTGCATGTGTCTTTATGTTAGAATAATTTGTATTTCTTTGGGTGTATACCCAATAATGGGATTGCTGAGTTGAATGGTAATTCTGTTTTAAGTTATTTAAGAAACTGCCACACTGTTTTCTACAAAAGCTGAACTAATTTACACTCCTACCAGCTGTGTATAAGCATTCCCTTTTCTCTGTAACCTCTGTAGCACTTTCACTTTTTTAACTTTTTATCAGTAGCCATGGCTGGCTGTGGTAGATCACGCCTATAAATCCCAGCCTTTTGGGAGGCCCAGGTGGATGGATTGCTTGAGTCCAGCAATTCCAGACCAGCCTGGGCAACATGGCTAAACCCCATTTCTACAAAAAATACAAAAATTAGCCAGACATGGTGGCACATGCCTGGAATCACAGCTACAGGGGAGGCTGAGGCAGGAGAATTCTTGAGCCAGGAAGGCAGAGGTTGCAGTGAGCTGAGATGATGCCACTGCACTTCAACCTGGGTGACATAGTGAGATCCCATCTCAAAAAAATAAAAATAATAGCCATTCTGACTAGTGTGAGATGGTATCTCATGGTGGTTTTGATTTACATTCCTCTAGTGATTAGTGATGTTGAGTATTTTTCCATGTGCCTGTTGGCCAAATGTATGACTTCTTTTGAAAACTGTCAGTTCATGTCTTTTGTCCACTTTTTATTGTTGTTGTTGTTAATTTTCTTTTTTTCTTTTTTTATTTACTTTAAGTTCTGGGATACATGTGCAGAATGTGCAGATTTGTTACATAAGTATACATGTAGCCTGGTGGTTTGCTGCACCTATCAACCTGTCATCTAGGTTTTAAGCCCTGCTTGCATTAGGTATTTGTCCTAATGCTCTCCTTCCCTTGCCCCCCACACCCCGACAGGCCCTGGTGTGTGATGTTCCCCTCCCTGTGTCCATGTGTTCTTATTGTTCAACTCCCACTTATGAGTGAGAACATGCAGTGTTTGGTTTTCTGCTCCTTTGTTTAATGGGGTTTGTTTTTTGCTTGTAAATTTGATCAAGTTCCTTATAGAATCTAGATATTAAACCTTTGTTGGATGCACAGTTTGCAAACATTTTCTCCTATTCTGTAGATTGTTTTCTCTATTGGTAGTGGCTTTTGCTGTGCAGAAGATATTTAGTTTAATTAGGTCTGATTTGTCATTTTTTGTTTTCGTTGCAATTGCTTTTGGCATGCTTGTCATGAAATCTTTGTCTGGTCCTATGTCCAGAATATTTCCTAAGTTATGTTACAGGATTTCTATTGTTTTTACTTTTACATTTAAGCCTTTAATCCATCTTGAGTGCATTTTTGTACTTGGTGTAAGGAAATAATCCAGTTTCGACCTTCTGCTTATGGCTAGCCAGTTATCCCGACACCATTTATTGAATAGAGGATCCTTTCTGCATTGCTGTTTTCATCAACTTTGTCAAAGATCAGAAAGTTGTAGGCATGCAGCATTATTTCAGGGTTCTCTATTCTGTTCTATTGGCCTGTGTGTTTTGGTACCAGTACTGTGCTGTTTAGGTTACTGGTGAAGAAACTCAAAGACCAGGAACTTTCCCTGGGAGATACAGAAATTGTATCTACACAACTATAACAAACAACAATGTCGTATGGGTGCAGAAACATTAACGAGACCCACAGATGTATGGGAGTTTGTTAATTGACAAAATTGGTATGCAGATTACTGGAATAAGAAGGAACTCTTCTTGAAGTGGAGCTCTAAAAATTAGAAATCCATAGAAAATTCTTTCAAACTTAATTTGACCTGATCCAATTCAAGATAAATTAAGGTTTTAGCTATCAGAATGGATGTCAAATCTCATAGTAGAATATAGAAATATACATCTTTTAGACCTTGTGGTAACAAAATATATGAGACAAGATATACAAAACACTTATAATAAAAGAAATCCTTCAGAAACATGACATTCTTTAAGAACTTTTATTTAACAAATCATGCCTTAAACAGGGTAAAAATAAACATATAAATGAGAAAATATTTACCTTACATTGAACTGACCAAAAACTAAGGTGAAGAATGTATTAAAAACTCTGAAAAATCACTAGGAAGAACATGAAATAAATGAATAATTGACAAGAAATTTGCATGGCATTTTATATAAGAGACAAACCTATCACAAATAAACTTTAAACAAGATATTCAACAACACTGATGACCACAAAATGAAAAGACTGCAATGACATATCATTTATATCTCATTGAACATGCAAAAACTAAAACTTCAGGGAGAAATGGTAGGAATTAAATAGATCCGCAACTTACACATTGCTGGTCTGTTGTATTTGGTATAGCCCCTTTAAAAAAACACCTTTGTTATTAACTCCTAAGGTTAAATTTTCACATACTCTATGAATCAATAATTCAACTCTGGACATAAACCCAGAGAAAGTTTTGTAATCAGATACAGGTATTACAATGCTTATAATAGCAATAGGTATTGTAACAAAAACCTGGAAACAACTCAGATGCCCAGCTACAAATTTTATATATAGCATGACATATATTTTTATACAATTAAAAGCAACTAAAATTATACATAGATATTTAAAGAGTACAAATAAATATATTAAAGCTATTATACAGAGTACTTCCATACACACACCATCTTAACGTGCATATGGATATAATAAAAAATATAAAAAAGAAATGAAATGATAAACAGAATTCAGGGCAATGATTTGATGATTATGTTGGTTTTGGGATGACATAAGCTTGGGTGGGCAGGAGAAACATATGGCTACACATAGATAATTTTTAAATGCCCAGCCTTTATTTCAACAGTAGACTTATAGGTGTTTATTATGCTATTTAAAATAGTGATATATATCTAACTAAAAAAAGAAGCAGTCCATACATAGACCAATATAGAAAGTCCACCATTAACTAATGAGCAATGTTAGTGATAGCCAAGAATTATGATTAATTCAATTGAATGAACCTGAAAAATCTCATCATAATAAACAAAAATTAAACAATAATAGTGTGGTTGAGCTTTAGAAAAATAATAACTACACTGAAAATGTGAAACCCAGTCTATCCTTACACTAATTTGCCATTAAAATTTACACTGCTATAAGGATATAACACCAACCTATAAAATTAAGTTAATATGGCCCAACATTTTTTACCACCACTAGGCTGCCTGGCAGAAGCAAAGAAAAATCCTGTTTGGAGGGATAAATGCTCAGACCTTTTATAATTACTCACACAGTGCTAGAAAGTGTGAGCTCAAACAAAAACAAAATTCACTATAGAAAAGAGTAGGCAGAAACAAAGAAACATAGACTTAATTTAACAAAATTATTAGACAGACTATAAATAATTATGATTCAAATCTAGAAAACAGAAAACATTTTCTAAAAAAGCAAAAGGTAAATAAAAAGATCACATCAATTTGATTTAAAAAATAGTTTTCTACACTTTATCCTCAGTAGGATGGCTATAATATTTTTTAAAATAAGAAAATAAGTATTGGTGAGGATGTGGAGAAATTGGAAACCTCATACATTGCTGGTGGAAATGTCAAATAGTGTAGCTGCGGTGAGAAAACATTTTGATGTTCCCTCAAAAAGTTAAACAGAATTATGCAATTGTGGGAGCTGGAAATCTAAAGTGTTTAGGGCAGGCCACCAGACTGAAAATTAAGGCAACAGTTGGTGTAGTAGTCTTTTTTGTTTGTTTGTTTTGTTTTTGTTTTGAGATGGGGTCTCACTCAGTTGCCCAGGCTGGAGTGCAGTGGTGCCATCACGGCTCATTGCAGCTTCAACTTCCTGGGCTCAGGTGATCCTCCCACCTCAGCCTCTGAAGTAGCTGGGACTACAGTTGTGTGCCACCACATCCAGATAGTTTTTTGTATTTTTTACGAAGATGAGGTTTGGCTTTTGGGCAATCCGACCACCTCAACCTCCTAAAGTACTGAGATTGCAGGCATGGCCCACCATGCCCAGCTGATGTAGCAATCTTGAATTCAATTTCTGCAAGGCAGCAGGCTGGAAACTCAGGCAGAAAGTCTGGAGGCAAAACTGCTTCTCCGAAAAACCTCAGTGTTTGCTCTTAAAACCTTAACCTGATTGGATGAGTCCCACTCACATTATAAAAAGTAATCTGCTTTACTCAAGTACTGCTGATTTAAATGTTAACCACATTTTAAAAACACCTTCACAGAAACATCTATACTGGTGCTTGACTGAACATCTGGGCACACAGCCTAGCCAGGTTGACATGTAAAATTACATCACGACCACTCTCCAGAATAAGCTTTAAGTGCCAGAAAGCGGTGCTCCAATCCTTTTCCTTGTTGCATTGATGGTAGAAGCATATTTTGAAATAGAGCCTTTTCAGTCCAAGATCCTAACCAACCTATGTTGGGTATTTAGCATAAGTTTGAAACATACACCTTTAGTTATTTGGGCATATTTATTTCTATAGTATAATCTAGCCTACCCTAAGAGATATGACAGTTGAATATTATTATGAAAGAAAACAGGACAAAGTAAAATAGTTCCAGAAAGAATGTCTGAGAAGGAAGAAGAATGTCTAAGAAGCAAGAGAGCCAGATATTAGTAATCATGGGTACTATAAATAAATATGAACTGTCTAACATAATAAGGATCTTGATGATGTCTAAATGTGGGATAACAAAATATCAAGGAACTAAAATATTAGAGAATAGTAACATATAATTAGGACTGGATGAAGTGCTAACAAAGATTTGTAAGTTTCTTTTTATCTTCAGGAAAATAGAAATATTAATGGGCTTAATCACTTGCATATATCTTTGTGTGTTTAAGTTTGTGTGTGTGTGTGTATGTGTGTGTTTGTGTAATATTTTGTTCTCAAACTAAGAAAGTATGCCTAAAATGGAGGCATTATAGAAGGTGAAAAAAATACCTGGATCTACAACACTGTAGTAAATCTCTCATACTAATGACTTTAGTTTGTAGCACTAGTGAGACTTAAATTATCTAAAGTTGTCAATGCCCTGAAAACACATCAGACTATGGCCAGGTGGATTTAGTTTTGTGTTTTGAAAGTTAAAAGAAAATGATCAGATGCTGACTCCAAAATTCCACACATAGTTATAGTAAAAAGAATACAATTGAAACAGATACTAATACAAAGATGTATATCACTGTTTAAAGTTGTAAAAAATGGGACAAAATCTAAATAGCTATAGGTATTAAACAAATATGGTATTACATTTTCATAGAATTATTTGCCAACATAAAGATGGTAATTTATGTACGTAATGTATGTATACCATCATGTATGTGTATACATATGGTATCTATGTATATCTTCTCATTTTGTAAGGCACTCATTTAAGTTTATGTATAAGCACATATATATATAATATCACACAAATGTGTTTCATAGACTATGAAAATAGTAATAAAATAAGCAGGCAGTGTGATTATATGATTATATGCCATTGAACATTTTTTCATTTATTTAAATGTCTTTATTAAGTGACAATGTATTATTTTCATAATAATATAACATATTTATTGAGTCACATAGAGATGGTCGCTAAGTCAGGCTGTAGACTGTGACTTTAAATTTAAGTAAACTATTTTTTATTGTTTTCTTCTGGTGAAAAGAAGACCATGTTCTAGAGTATAAACATGTAAGCATAAAGAAATCAAGCCCAGATAATTATGATATACAAAGTTATGTGATTTTGCTTACTAAAAGTGTTTCTATTTCATTCATGTTTCATATACAGTATTATTATTTCTGTATTAATAATAATAATGTAGGAAAGAGAAGATGTATCAGAGGCAGAAGGAGGGTAATGACAATAAAAAGTTATTATTATTCAAGGTAGTTTTTTGATCTTTAATTTCATGGGTTACAAAACAAACAAACAAAACCAAAACTACAACCAAAAACTATCCTACAATGGAACCTTGTCCAAGTGCATAATAAAAAAAAATTGAATGACAGAAACATGCAAAATTATTAAACATAACCTTATTACCAAAGATTTCTCTGCAATTGAGATAAATGGAGTTAGTGATCTAATGGTTCTTTATTGTTCTTCTTAATCTTTTCAATTCTAGTAAAAAATTACCCCTGAAAAGAAGCTCAACTATTCTGAACATATAAAAATGACTAAAAGTTAATTTAGCAACTGCATCGATTAATATAGAATCATCTTTTGTTGCACGGTCCCTTGGTCTTAGTGATATTGGATGGCTTTCCACATATATATATTCAAATATTATATATATATATATATATTCAATTATATATATATTTTTTTTCACGAGGTTGGTGGAAATCCAGGATGGAATGCGGAATGTGGAAAAAAAATCAAATGGTATTAGGAACATAAAACAACCTCCCTTAATCAAGTTGGGTAAAGGCAGGTGATCTAAATACCTTTGGAAAAGGAATCTAAAATTAAAGACAAAAGATGCTGTACATAAGCACTATACTCCAGTTAAGAGTGCTAACGTGCACACTGAGCATAAACAATTGCAAATGAATGGCAATGATAGTAGCCAGATTTCTCACTGTTGCAAAGAGAGGTTACAGATAAGCAAGGGCAGGAAGTTATAGAGGTCCCAGTGTTAATAAAGTAGAATTGGAGACATCACTATGAACCCAGCTTTAGCTTAATATCTATACAGATAGCTACACATAGAAATATGAAGAGATACTTGCATACACATACATTTTCTTGCTCTGTCAGCTAAAAGACCCTAGAAACATCGATACTGCAAAAGCAATGAGCACATATAGCTCCCAGATTTCAGGTTCTATTAACATTCTACAATAAAAGGAACCAGGACTGCTTGGTAAATAGTTGATACAAACACAGGACAGGACATATACAAGATAAGCCTGGAGCATCGTGTAGTGCAAAGAAGTAAGGAAGTGCTCAGAAAAACAACAAAACCAAAAACTCAAGATGATGGGAATATGTTAAAGGGAAATGGGAGCCAATAGAAAGAGCTCCCTATATAGCCAATTGCTGGAACAATTTCAACCAAAAAATAAATAAATAGTATTGTATTAAACTCCAAAGTATAAAATCGATATCTACCAGTTAATATAAATATAATAAATAAATAATTAAAGGAATTGATAAGTGGAGAAGAGATAAATCTCCTATTCAGAATTCCAAATAATTTATATATTCTCTGCCCTGAAGAAGGTAGAGCATAACTGTGTATAATGATGTTCTTCCAAAGAGGAGAGAAGTGGGAAAAAAATAAAACAGAATAACTTTATACTTACTTTTATAACACTTTAGCTGAGTTATGAAGGTCAACATCAATAGTAATGAGTCATGCTAAAAGTAGGTACCCTTGATATAATGGGATATGGACTTTCTCCCCAAAACTCTTAAGTCTAATCATAAGAAAAAAAATCAAACAATTCCCAATAGAGGATCACTTTACAAAATACCTGATCAGTACTCCCCATAATGTCAAGGTCATCATAAACAAGGTTAGTCTGAGAAACTGCCATAGCCAAGAGAAGCCTAAGGAAACATAATGACTAAATCTAATGTGGGTAACCCGGATGGGGTCCTGGATGGTCATTAGGTAAAAACTAAAAAAAAAAACCACAAAGTATGGACTTTGGTTATTAGTAATATGTCAATATTAATTCATTAATTGTAACAAATAGACCATATTAATGTAAGATGTTAATAATAGAGGAAACTGACTATAAAGTGTGTGGGAAATTTTATACTCTTCCTCAGTTTTTTTGTATATGTAAAACTGCTAAAAGTTAATTTGAAAAACTGAAAGAAATATCTTGAATATATTAAGCACAGGAGAAAGGTGATGCTTGATACAGCTGAAAAGCTAGGTAGGGATCAGCTCACCAGGGCTTTGTAATACATGCAAAGGTGTTTGAAATTTTTTTCACAATTCAAAATACCAATTTTTCACAATTGGTAATTTAAACCTTGTGTGAAATTTGATCTCACTCATGATTTTTTAAACAGTCTAGCAGTCGTGTAGTAGAATGGATTGTAAATTGAGGATGGGTGGGATAAAGGTAAGAAAATTAAAACGGGCAACACTAAAGAAACAACTGAAATACAACAAGATTGAGTCAACAGTAGCTGCAAAGATTTGAATGAAAAAGCATGAATTATAAGTACATATTTAATGTAAAATAAACAGGCTTGGTTACAGAACATTGTGTTGAGCTAGAGTGAGTTGTTAATAATGACAGATTTCCAGCATTTTAGCAGCAGCACATTTACAGAAATATATAAAAATACAGGAGAAATCTTGGAAGAAAATATTTAGAATTTCATTTTGGACATTTTAAGTTTGGGAAACTTTGAACGGTGTTAGTGAAGATATCAAGCACTAATTGAATATGCTTAGAAGAGGAGTCAAAATAAGAAAATTTTTGGCCAGATGCGATGGCTCATACCTGTAATCCCAGCACTTTTGGAGGCTAAGGCAGGAGGATGGCTTGAAGTCAGGAGTTCAAAACCAGCCTGGGCAAAATAGATTGTCTCTATAAAAAAAAAAAAATAAAAATAAAAATAAAAAAAAGGCCTGGTGGTGCACATGCAGTCACAGCTGCTCAGGAGACTGAGATGGGAGGATCACTTGAGCCCAGGAGGCAGAGGTTGCAGTGAGCTGAGATCACAACACTGCACTCCAGCCTGGGCAACATAGTGAGACCCTTTCTCTAAAAACAAAAAGGAGAGAGAAACATTTGGTAGTTAAGGCATTAGAGAGGATATTCACAGACGTAAAAACTGAATGAAGTGAATTAGTAACAGAAAATAGAAAGTAAAAGGATGGAAACAGAAGAAACACAAACATTTGTATACAATGAGATTTGGAGAATAAAGAGGGAGTGGCCATTTGAAACATACCAATGTGTTTCGAAAGAGGAAAAGTGCTCAACTCTAAGTTCTAAAAAGATAAGGTGAAAAAAACGTTCTCTGTGCAGGAAGACAGTAGTCAGGTACATGTTAACGGTCTTGAGTTTGGTTCTGGCAAACAGCAAGCCAAGCACGGCCGGCTGCCCTCGCCCCAGGGGCACTCTAGACGCAGCCTGGGCCTGCAGCGAGCTGGGGACGCGGCGGGCGCGCTCTCTGCCCTGCAGACGCCCCGAGACCTAGCTGTGGCAGCCCGGGCTGGGTCCAGGCCTTGAAGCAGTTGCGAACCTCTCTTCCCTATTCCGTCTGGAGACCTGATGGCAGTGGCGGCCTTTCCCAGCCCTGAACCCGCCGGCCACCGGGTCTCTCGGCCCAATCCTGTCGGGCCTAGACAAAGCCCCTGCCGAGCCGCAAAGACTCAGTGACTTCGGGTGGCGGCGGGTGTGTCGGACCATAATAATGGCGGCCGCTTGAGCGTCACATGACGGAGCCGCTAGGGTGTGGAGGGTCCAGGAAGGCGGTCACGGACGCTGGCTCAGCTAGCTGCTTTCTCAGGTCACGGAGCCGCGCAGATCCAGGTCCTGGGTGACCACTCTGTCCCGAATGGGCAAGACGTACCTAGTCCTGATGACAAGGGACAACGGCCTTAATGGGCCTGGAAGGTGTGCGGAGTCCCTACAACAACGTGTGGAACGGTTAGCGGCGCTTGCTCTATGTTCTACCAGACCTTGCTGTTGGAAGAGAGAAATGGCAGAATGACATGCACCATTTGGCCCGCTGGAAATGCCCACCATCTTTTGGGAAGATTTACTGGCTGTTTATAGAATGCCTGCCTATATAATATGAAAAAGCTGCTCTCAACTTCTCCCGCCCAAAACCTTTTAAAAGAAAACATTTGCCACATCCGGCCCTTCTAGAGTAAAGAGGTTGCCGACGTATGAAGTAGAGTTAGAAAATCATACACCTTGCAAATTCTCATTTGTTTAAAAAGAAGTCAGAAAACGTCTTCTGGAGTTGACTTTTTGAAATAGAGTTATTAGACCACTTCTGGAAGCAACACGTCCACGTTTGTTCAATGGGCTAGAGGACATGGAGCAGAAGACCTGAGAAGGAAGAGAAGAAGGTTCTGTGCTAGACTGGTCATAGTTAGAAGACTTTTCATACTCTATCCATTGTTTTGTGTGCATTTTATTCTCACTACTGTATATATAGTTGACAATGCTAAAGTTTTTTGTAAGGTCTAGTCTTTCTAGATGTTCTGAAGTGCCTGATATATGTTAAAATTAGAGGTAGTAAAATAATACATTTTGTAAATATATATGTATACACATAGAACAGTCTTTGCGAAATAGTGCATGGGAGTCATGGACTGAAGAGAGAATGGTTAGGTGAGGAGGTGGACACAGTAAATGTTAAAACATTTCTTTCACAAGTTTGAGTGTGAAGTGGAACAAGAATTAGGGCAGTAGGTGGAAGGAAATAGGAAATAAATTTGTGACTTTTCCAGATAGAATTATTATTAGACATGTGGAGGAGAATACTAGGTTCTTTGAGAAGACGAGAGGTAATGGAAACTGAACATATGGGAATGAATAAGTCCTTCATACAAATAGAAATACTTCATTAGAATGAAGGAATGGAGAAGTGAGTGGAGAAAAGAAGACAATGACTAATGAAGAGGATGATAGTTTTAAAATAGTTTTGAGGGTAGAAGAAGAGATTTATTTTTAAATGGTTTCCATTTTCTCAATAAGGTGTGAAGCATATTAACTGAAAAAGCAGAAGAGAGAGACTTTTTTAATATTATGTTAAAAGTATGTAATAAGCATTTTGTGGAGTAAACATACTAAAAAAGTATAATCAAACATCTTCCCATGTAGAGTACTCTTTTAAAGAGGTAATCATGACATTGTAGATAAGAAAACGTTCGGGTGCTTGGGTGCGAGACTAGAGAACGCGGATGATTTATTGATCTAAGGGTGAGGTTTTGACAGGAGAAAGTATAAAGAGTGATAGATTTAATTAACAAAATGCTGAATGTAAGTATGGACCATAAAATACAAGCTAGATGAAAAGGAAAGTAGAGGCAGAAAGGGAGTGTCACTACATAAAAGGAAAGGAGGTCAATGGATTGTGACAGCTGACTTTTCTTTGGGATAATTAACACTCGTCGCACAAGAAACAAATCCTCAAATTTTCATTGGCTAGTATAACAAAAGGTAATTTCTTAGGCAAGACCATCTTGAAATGTGTTAGTGAGGACTCCTTATTTCATCTAGCTAGGAGTTGACTTAGCCTTCATCCGTGTTGTCATGCTATTATTTTAACGCATGACTCCCAAAGTTGTTTAAGCAGAGGAAGCATGGGATAGAGGTTGTACATCCTCTTTTCATTTGGTATACTTTAACTAGAATTAGCCACATGAATTCAGTGTGCTCCAAGGGAGTTTTGAAAGTAAACAGAAGCTCATTTCATTTGGGGAATTTGGTAAATACTTTCTCTGCCACAAAGATTGCTTTCAATGTCATAAATTAGATGAGCTGAAAATCCAGAAAACTGTAGCCAGTTTGAATTTATTATGTTGGCAATCTGCAGTGTTTGTTAACAAAATCTATGGTGTAACCTTGGGATTGTGTGGCTAAAATAGGATGAAAAGGAATTTGGAGATGAGGTTGTCAATCACTGAGCATAAACAAAATTTCAATAAAGAATGTCTATAGATTTCAGCAACCAGGTGGGAAAGAGAAGGTTCTAGGTGAATGGAATGAACTTTAAGAGCTGACAGTGTTAGAAAATAGGCAGGAAGTAATAACCTAGAGTTGATTCTGATGCATGAAGATACTTCCATTCCCAGCTCCCCACCATAGGATATATAAGGTGTGAGAAAATGTGAAGTTGGAGAGGGAATTTAATGACATCAGAAGACAGTCTGATTTCAGTTAATGTAAGACAGTTAGAAAAATTTTGGACAGGAAAAAGGTGAGAATATTAGGGAGCTTTTATATGCACACATCATCATAACTGAAGAATTTAGGAAGAAAGGGTGTGGTAGGATCAGCAGAACTAGTAAGGTTCTGTGTGTCATTGGGTAACTGAGGTTTCAGGGGATAATGAATTACCAAAAGGCCTATGGTAACTAAGGTAGAGTTACAAAAGGAAACTTTAACTGAAGTTGCAATTTTAAATACTACTCAAATGCATATGAAAGAAAGAAAGCTATATTGAAAATATATTGTGATGAAAGTGAAATATAAACCTTATCCTGTTGATTATTTTTTTTTTTTTGCCATTTCAACTGTTTATCCCTTTCTCCCTTTCCATCTTATCTGAAAATTGCAAATAAGTAACTGATACGGTTTGGACCCACCCAAATCTCATGTTCAAGTCCAATCCTCGGTGTTGGAGATGGGGCCAGATGGGAGGTAATTAAAAATTAGGGTGATTTCTCATGGTTCAACATCCCCTTTGATTCTATCACTGTAATAGTGAGTTATCATGAGATATGGTTGTTTAAAAGTTTGTGGTACCTCCCCTCTCTCTCTTGGTCCTGCCATATAAGATGCCTATTCCCCCACTGCCCTCCACCATGGGTAAAAGATGCCCTCCACCATGAGTAAAAGCTCTCTGAGGTCTCCCCAGAAACAGATGCTAAGGTGCTTCCTGCACAGCCTCTGGAACTGTGAGCCAATTAAGCCTCTTTTCATTATAGAAGACCCAGTCTCAGGTATTTCTTTGTAGCAATTCAAGAAGAGACAATACGGTAACCATATAATAAATCTCCCTATATTTTTCTTAGTAATATTGCATGTTCTGAACACATTATCTGTGCCTTTCTATTTAAGATTAACATTTAAAAGTAGTCAAAGCTTTTTTTTTTTAAATCGTGCCACTCTTCAATTAAAAGGCCTTTTCACTGACTGAAGTAAAAATTTAGAGGAAAAGTCAATGTAATTACTTGAAGTGTATTATTTTCCTAAACTTGTTACTATAATGTGATTCAAAAACTACCCCCCCACACACATGCATAACTATTTTTTATGCACAGCCTTAGAGAACTAAAACTTAAGAATTCTGCATGTTCGGTTGTTATAGACGAGTATAGAAACACTTGTTTGAGATACTTTCTTCCAAAAATTATCTTTGATTTTCCAAATAAATATTTCAAACTCTTCAAATAACTTGATCCATAACTGGTTCACACACACACACCCCAAAAAATTCTGCTTTATAGCTCTTTATTAAAGGCCAGGGAGAACGTGAGGAATAAGAATCTGTCAAAAATTTGGCAGAACCTCACTTATGTTCAAATAAGCTGTTTAAGAAATGAGCTACATAAATTGCAAAGAAAAATCCTAGGACACAGAAGAGCTCAAATATTTCCGAGAATGCAAAACATTAAAATCCTCTTTCATGATAGAAACTAACAAAAAAAAATTGTGAGAAACATCCTTTATTCAAGATTAATAGAATTCCTACTCCATACCTATGCCTACCTCCAAATTCAACATGGCCATAGATATAATTTTTACTGTTTTACTTCTGCTTGAAAAATAGAGGGAAAAACAAATTTCAGTGAAATTGAAGAACAGACTTAAAGCTGTCCAAAATGTAATGGACTATTTTTACCAATGAGATCTTCCCAATCCTGGAAATTATGCAGTTCATACAATCATCTATTGGTAAAAAATGTAGAGGTGACTCTTTCATAGGCTGGTAGACCTATGAAAGTACCAAAGTATTTAAATCAATCATTTGACCACAAATGCACAGCCAGTTCTGCTGGTTTTACTAGCCCCAAGTATCAGTTTAACTGAATAATGGGTGATTGACACTTTCTTTGATTTAGTGCCAGCAGAACATATGTCCGAAACTCTCCCCTTTCTGCCTGAACTTAGAAGACTACATGTTGAAAGTTTGCTTTGAGCTTGGTTCTTCTTGAACATGCAGCTTCAAATCAATGTCTGTCTGCTCATAAGTTCATAATGGCAAACCAGGACTGCCACTGGCTGCTAAAGGGAAGAAAAGGCTCCATAAAGAATTCCAGTGTACCTCCTGCCCCAGCAGCCATTCTGCTGTTTCTATGGAAACATTCACCAGATAGCAGCATGCTGTAGTGTGCAAGTGAAGAAGGCATGTTGCTTTCATCACCACATCTAGAGTGTGACCACTTCACAGAATGAAAGAATGTGGTGAACACAGTTCTTTATTCTGACAGATAAATCGTTCAAGAGAAAGGTGAGTTCTCTTCAGAAACTGTATAATACTGCTCTGTCTTTTTCTTCCTCACAGTTAAGCATTTTCTTCAGATTGATTTATATAAAATTATAGAAATGAGGAAGGAACATAATCCACATTTATAAAGGGCCTACTATTTACCAGGTACTCTGTGGTGCATTTAAGTTTCATATTTCCCCAGGAGAAAGTGGACATTTAGAATGTACATGGCTTGCTCAATGTGGCACAACATTCAAATAAAGTCGAGATTAAAATCAGTGTAGGTCTGATTGTAGAGTCCAATGTGTTTCCTGTGCCTATAGTAGGTAGATATGATGGTTTCTGGGTAACAGGCAGGCAGACAGTGGAGAAAGGGAATAGATTCAGGACCCAAAAGTGGAAGCAATAAAACAGGGTCAAGAGAAGGCATAGTAGAGTTGTGGAATAGGTTGGCAATGAGCTTGGAAGCTGATAATAATATCAGATTTGGGGTAGTAGGTTTAATCCAGGGTCTACTTAGTATTAACTCTCAAAAGTAGTAGCAGGTATGGAGTTAGGAGGATTAGGAGGGTGACATTTTGAAATTAATTTTATCATATATCAGGGATGTTTTAGTATTTTGGTGCCAATCATTACTTACCCTGGGTAAGAAATAGAGGGATACTGATTAAAAGGTAGCATTTTACTAATAGTAAGTACTTTTTGACTTAGAGAAAAGAGCCTTGGGAAAAGGTTGAATTGGCACATGGTCTCAGCATGAAGCCTAGGTAAGGCTTTCTATACATACTGCTCTGGTTTGAATGTTCCTTCCAAATTGATGTTGAAATTTAATTGCAATTGTGATGGTATTAAGAGGTGAGACTTTTAAGAGGTGGTTATGTCATGAGGGCATTTCCCTCATGAAGGATTAATGCTGGTATCACACGAGTGGGTTAGTTATCAAGGGAGTTTGGCCTCCTTTATTCCTCTGCCTTGCATGCTCTCACTCTTTCTCACCATGTGATGCCTTCTGTCTTCCACCAGGGGCCGGATGCCAGTGACATTTTCTTGGACTTCCCAGCATCTAGAACCATGACCCAAATAAACTTACATTGTTTATAAATTACCCAGTCTTGGGTATTCTGTTATAGCAACACAAAAGGGGTTAAGATACCCTCCAAATATAAATAGTGCTATTAATATATTCAACTTTTCTGAGAGAAAAGAGTGGTGATTTGCTAAGTCAGATAAATCACACCTTATATTGGCTGCTTCTTTGAGAGATACACACAAGTGATGCATCATACTCCTTTCTCACTATTGCTGAAATCTTTATAGGTAATCAATCTCTTATCTGGGTGCTACAGCAAGAAGTTGACCCATCATGTTGTTTGCAACCTGGATTTCTGATGCCAACTGGAAAAGGGGGATCTCTGGGCCTCTCCTACATTTCTCCAATTTGCTTCACAGCTTTTCCTCTAAGAGAAGGCTCAGCACAGTGTTCAACACAATGATTAAACCATGAATACTGCTACTTCCTTAGATTCTGAGCTTTGCAAAGAAGAAATTCCGTTTCTAATGTTTCCTTTACATTTCAGTCTACTGTATATGGGAATATGACTTCTAACACCAACCCTGTTCTCTCCTTTCAGTAAATATTTAAATCTCTCTTCTCATTTATAGCATATTTACATTAGCCATTTATCCAGCTATGTTGTAAATTCCTTGAGGCCAATAACTTTATCTCTTCCATCTTTATATTTCCATATCTATCAAGGGCCTGATATGCCATAAATGTCTTTTAATTGTTTGCGGATTGAATTGTAGCATGCGTGTCGTTGGATCTAACATTGTCCATTGGATTCCCATAACCAATGCTAACCTGTTTTATACATGACAACTTTTGGAATATGTAAGGACACTTAAAATGTTCCCCATTTTACAGATTATTTATTTTTCAGCCCCTACATCTCATACTATCTCATCAATTTTTTTATGGCAGACTTTTGGGTTTATTCATCATGTTGATGGCATTTTTTTGTGTTACTCTAAAAGTGTGTGCTCTGATGAGGAAGGATAACTGGGAAGGAATGTGCCCCCAATCAAATTCTCTTTCCCATAAAAGTGTTGGTCTGTAGTCTTAGGTATTGGTAGTTGTTTCCAACAAGCAGATTGAAAAGTTAAATATTTTCATGAGACGACATGTTCTATCTCTATTTGTATTATTGAATTCTTTTATTATAGATTACAACTTTTTATCCCTTAAGGTACTTTTATTCTGTTTTGGTGATTGTATTGTCCTTTCATTCCAGTTTCTAGTTTCTCAGTTCCAACTGAGAAACTGTGAAGAGCCAGTTATTTCCACATGCTGATATGCATGAATTTTGTCAAGCCTAGACAATGCCAATTTTTTTATTATTCCTCATTTCCTGGCCTGATTGCAGATTCCAAGCAAGAAGGAAAGCAATCATCACCTAAGAAGTGTAGCTCAACCCATTCAGTTTTGCCTTTAAGATGTTCCATTTTCTTTCACGATCTACTTTTCTAGCCTACATGCCACTATCCCACGCACTGAGAAACCCCACACTTTAGACAAAAGTGCTTTCCCTTTTCTTCTAAGGATGTACACTTCTATCCATTTAATAAGTTCTTAATTATTCACTCTAAAAAAATCGAAATATGCTT
Source organism: Nomascus leucogenys (assembly GCF_006542625.1). Lineage (NCBI taxonomy): Eukaryota > Metazoa > Chordata > Mammalia > Primates > Hylobatidae > Nomascus > Nomascus leucogenys. The sequence goes on along the minus strand of NC_044394.1, from coordinate 65,614,823 downwards.
GATAAAACCGTACCCCTTGATATATTTTCTTATTTTTGCCTATTCTCACTTATTAGTGCTTCCAAAAGGTACATATAAACACACAGTCACAAACACACACACACACACACACACATAAATGTGTATATATAACTATACAGATCCAGATCTACATATTCCAGCCAGAATTTCGGTTATTAATGTTCTCAGAAATGTTGTCACCTATACTGAGAATTTCTGGATGATATTATCTCATCCTTTTTCTATTCCTGAAAGTCTGTTATTAGTTACCTAATGTTGCAAACAAAGTATCCCAATGTAGCAGTTTAAACCAACATACATTTATTATCTACAGTTTCTGTGGGTCAGGAGCCTGGGACTGGCTTAGCTGGGTCCTTTGTTCAGGGTTTCTCACAAAGCTGCACTCCAAGTACCTGCTGGGCTGCAGTCGTCTGAAGATTGAACTGGGTAAGTATCTATTTCCAAGGGCTTTAATTGTTGGCAGAATTTGGTTTGTCAAGGGCTGTTGGACTAGAGAATGCCCTCAGTTCCTTGTAATATGAGCCTCTCCAACATGGCAACTTGCTTATCAAAGAGTATAGGCCAAGAAGATAGTAGAGAGAGAGTCCTTTTGTAGGCTAATTATGGAATTGACTATCCATTGCTCTGGCTTCATTCTATTGGTTGAAAGTGAGTCACTTCTGCCAGCCCACACACAAAGGTACTGACTTAAATACCAAGAGACGGTTCTTGTTGTGGGCCACCTTAGAAGTCTGCCTACCATAAAGGCCTGAGGTGGAACAGTGTGTCTGGATAACTTAATACTGTTAAATTTATGTTTGCTGAATTTAATTGAAGTTCTTTTTCACACAGATCTATTAGTGGCTTGTAATTTAAAGTGTGAAACTTTCAACGTCATTTTCACTTTTGAAGAATATGCTTATAGATAACAAAGTCTTGAACTATAAAGATGGGTGGGGTGACACACTTGTTTAATATTCACTCAATCTCATATTTGTTTACATGAATCTCTTTCTAGCCATAGTTAAATTCCTATATCTTTTTAACCTTCTTCATTCCCAATAATTTCTACCACTGCTCTAAGACAAGGGCATAGAAACATTCTGTGGCATATTCTTTCTTGACCTATTCTGATTACACCTTAACAGGTTGAATTTCTACTGCTTTATTTGCCTTAATAAATACTGCTAAAATGGTATTAAAAATCAAATTAAATTGGAATTCAGTGATAATAGCAATATAGTATAGCACTTTCTCATTCAGGTTTCTCATCCTAATATGAACTCCTGCATCTTTTAATTTACATACAACTGCTTCCTATACTAACCTAAAATAGACCTTGCTATAGGCATTATAAAACGTTTGGTTATTCTGTATCTGAATATCTTGAAAGTCACAAAATCATGCTTAAGTTGTAATGACCTACTTGCAATTTCCATACTCAATTGCTAACATTCACATTACTAAGCTATTTAGCCTCTGCTGAAAGGTTTCTTTCTTATCTGTTTCACATTCTTGAGTCAGCCCTGGTACTCAAAAAGTATTCCAAGGAGTTCTATGAGATAAACTTAAGAATTTGGCATCAAATTTAATAACCCAGCATCACAGTCTACACTGAATGGGTTCTGTTTTAATTCTCATATTTTTCGTTACATTTCTTTTCTTTTTTTTCCTTCACTTGTCCTGTGAATTCCTGCCTTATACTTAGTCATTTGAATTTCCACTCCTGAAGCTCAACTCCCTCAATGGTGGAAATTCTACCACTGGATTCCAGTTTTCCTATTTCTTAGTTCCCAACACCCAATTTCCCTCTCACTTTTGAATATCCTTTTTACTGCACAAGTACCAAATTTTCTTGGCTAGACTGGTACTCTAAATATAACAGCATATTTTTATCTTGGATGATTAATTGAATTATAAGTTGGAAGTTCATATTTCACCTCAAATTTTTAGTGCATATTGTATTCCTTCAAACTGATAGAATCTTTTGATTCCAATTTCAGTTCTCTGACTTTAGAATATACAGTCATGTGTCTGTTAATAAATGCATCCTAAGAAATATGTGAAGAGGCAATTTCATCATCATGCAAACATCATAGAGTGTACTTACACAAATCCAGATGGTATAGCCTACTACACACCTAGGCTATACGGTATAGCCTATTGCTCCTATGGTATAAATCTGTATGGGATGCTACTGTCCTGAATACTATATTCAATTGTTATACCATGATATTAGTGTTTCTAAACATTAAAAAAGGTACAGTAAAAAATATTATATAAAAGATAAAAAATGGTACACCAGTATAGGGCACTTACCATTAATGGAGCTTGCAGGGCTGGAAGTTGGTCTGAGTGAGTCAGTGAATAATTGGTGAGTGAATGTGAAGGTCTAGGACATTACTGTATATTATTATAGACTTTATAAACACTGAACACTTAGGTGACACTAAATTTATTTTTTAAAATTATTTCTTGGGTTATAAATTAACCTTAGCTTATTGTAATATTTTTACCTTGTACACTTTTTTTAAAAAACCATTAGACTTTTTAACAGTAACACTTAGCTTAAAACACAAACACATTGCACAGCTACACAAAAATATTTTCTTTCCTCATGTCCTTATTCTATAAGCTTTTTCCACTTTTTTTTTATTGTTTTTTTGCTTTTTAAACTTTCTTTGTTAGAAACTAAGATACAAACACATACATTAGCCTAAGTCTGCACAGGGTCAGGATCATCAATATCATTATCTTCCACCTCTACTTCCTGCCCAACTAGAAGGTCTTCAGAGGCAATAACATAAATGGATCTTTCATGTAAAACAGTGCCTTCTTCTGGAATCCTTCCTGAAGGACCTGCCTGAGACTGTTTTACCTTTCGTTATATAAAAGTAGAAAGATTACACCCTAAAAAACAGTTTAAAGTGTAGTATATAAATACATAAACCAATAACATAGTTGCTTATTTCATTACCAAGTATTATATACTGTACACAATTGTATGTGCCACACTTTTATGTGATTGGCAGTGCAATAGATTGTTTACACCAGCATCACCACAAAGTCATGAGTAATGTGTTGTGCTACTACATCAAAGTGGCTATGATGTCACCAGGCAATAGGAGTTTTTCACCTTCATTATAATCTTATAAGACCACTGTCATATATGCAGTCCATCAGTGACCAAAATATCAGTCTGTGGTGCACGGATAGACCTTATTTTCAAGTTTTAAACTTTTTTTTTCATCTTCTGCCTGTTCAAACTTCACCTAGCAGCCAACAATGAAAACCTAGTTCATAAGACTCAGACTTTTGTCCTTAGACAATGAGAACTCAGTCTAGCATTATATCAGTTGGTGGAGTTAGGTATTAAGTGCACACTGAAGCCTAGTTATAGACTCAGAGTTGACCACAGCTTTGGACAGTGTATTTATTACTTAGAGATTGTGTTCTGCTTCATAACATGGATAAATCAAATAACAGCAATTAATTAGAATTTATTTTATTTTTGTATTACTCTAAATCCCCATGTAAGTGATGACTGACATTAATTCAGTGACTCAAGGGAGTCAGGGCTGAAGTTTGATAGTTTGTTGGGTTTTCTGTCATTTTGTCAAGATGGTTGCTTCTGCTCTAGTCATCATAGGAGGAAGAAAAGGCTAAATTTCAGAAGTGTTTGCCCAATATCTGTTCCTCCATTTCTTCTTCATTAAGAGACCCCTGATTTTGGGGATGGGGGGTAGCAATGTGCCCAATTTAAAAGTAAACAGATGAGCAAATAAACAAGGAAATTAAACAAAAACAAAAATAGCTCTATATTTTCTGGCTGTCTTGCAGCTGGTTTTCTTGCTGGAATACAGTTTGGCACCTGAGGTATCTGCAGAAGTCACTGGGTAGGGTTTGAGAGGAACTTCTTAGAAAGGATTCAGTTAACACACATCCTTTCATTATTTTTTTTCTTTTTTTCTGCCAGAATCATTGATATAAAATTTGAATCACAACTATGCAGCCATAAAAAAGGATGAGTTCATATCCTTTGTAGGGACATGGATGAAACTGGAAAACATCATTCTCAGTAAACTATCGCAAGGACAAAAAACCAAACACCGCATGTTCTCACCCATAGGTGGGAATTGAACAATGAGAACTCATGGACACAGGAAGGGGAACATCACACTCCGGGGACTGTTGTGGGGTTGGGGGAGGGGGGAGGGACAGCATTAGGAGATATACCTAATGCTAAATGACGAGTTAATGGGTGCAGGAAATCAACGTGGCACATGGATACATATGTAACAAACCTGCACATTGTGCACATGTACCCTAAAACCTAAAGTATAATAAAAAAAAAAAAAAAAATTTGAATCACAGACAAAGATTACAGTTGGCTCCTATATCTTAGTAGAGCTTTACTGGTTGATTTGGCCCAGAACCCATTTTGATTGGCCAGGTATCCATTCTGATTAGTTCTATGTCCATGCCACACTGGTGATTTCAAATGTTGAATATCACTGCTGATATTCCCCCGCTTTTGTATACCTAAGTCATTACATAATCCTATGTTATCTATTTCCCAAATATTTTGTTACCAGAGTAAAAGATAAACCTCTTATCTTGTTATCTGAGTAAAAGATAAACCTCTTATCTTGTTGAAGTCTCTGGTGTTTTCATTTCTATTACATGCAGCTGAATGCAAATGTTAAGAGAGGTAGCTACTTGAACATTGACTTGCAGCCTCTTTACAGAACTCTCTTTGTGTATGCACAATCTGTTTAGTATACCTACTGCCTGAAATATTTACATTCAAAACACCCTCTGGGACTAGAGTCTGACCTTGAATCTTAGCTGAGTCATCTACTAACCCTGAAACCACTGTCAAATTCTAAAGAAATATTTCCATTGATCTCTACATTTTACCTAAATCCCTTCCAGTCACAAGCAAGTTCTTACATCAGTTTAAATATTTGACTTTGCTGTTTTCCTAACATCAATTTTTTTTCCTGCCCTAGAGTTTCTTCCAGTAAGTTTCTACCACCTCCTGGTTCAGATACTTTGTACACTGAAAATAAATGACATCTTAGTAATCTGCTAACGAAACACCTTATTTATAAAATTTTCATGTTTGACCCATAGTTAACATACCTATAATCAGAAAAACATGCCTTTGCCATTCATAAATAATGCTCTTTCAAATATTTTGTGTTTTTTTCTCATGGTATTGTCAGTTATTCTGTTGCAGAGCTGTGATGTAGCTTGGGAAGTTTTTATTATCTCTCTTATACAAAGAATGAAAAAAATTGAAATATAGATTAGTTAGGCAACTTGTCAAATATAGCTCGATTAACCAATGGCAGAGCTAAATTAAAATCATGGGAAATATCCAATAAACTAATGTATGCTTGTATTGAGGCATTTTATACAATACAAAGATTGGTAACTGTAAGACTGTAAGCAATTTAATATACTCACTTAATAGTTGTAAAGTCATTTATAATATCTCTGAGTCTTAATTTCCTGTTATTCTAAAATAAGTGGATGAAATAAGGCATACTATTTTTCTTCCTGACTCAATTAAAATGTATTTTTCAGTTCATATGGCAGATATGTAGCAAATTCCTAATGACAATTCCTTGCATAAAAAATAAATCTTATATACTTAAAGAATATATATTTTAATACATTTTTATAATATGTATTAAAATATGTATTCTTTAAGTATATAAATCTGTTTTTATAATAAGCCCCTTCCAAAATGTGATTTGACCATGATGCTAACTATGGAGTATTTGACATAGTCATCTCCACAGTGGAAGGTTTTGCTATCACTATCCACCAGTTTGCTATGCCAAAACCTGAGAGTTATCTTCACTCCTTTCCACTCACTCACTCCCATTACCAGTAAACCCAGTGGTTTTTATTAAATATTGCTCCAGATAATTTCTCACTATGCTCTCACTGCTTCCACTGTTATGAGCCTCATTAGATAGAGCCAAGACAAGTATCCTCTAAATACTTTTTCACCTCAAGTCTCTTCTTCTTCCAGGCTGTTCTCCACTCAGCAAGATGAATTATTTTACTTAAACACAAAGCAATACCTTCTCCATTGCTTAAAGTACTCCAGTGGGACACTTCACTACCAAATGACATTTGTGCACACTCTCTGTTATCTAAATAAGCTCTCTTCTCCTCATCTCTCCATCTGTTTCTCCAATGTTTTACCTTTAAACTTTAACCTCGAGTCATAACTAAGTATGTGTACCTCTCCATATACAGCACATTTTTTTCTTTTCCTATTTTCTTTACAATTTTCTCTCCTCCTGCTTCTGCTCCTCTTCCTCCTTCTGTATACTCTTTGAATGTGGCTTCATTCACCTGAAATGCTACTCTATGTGTTTTTTGTTGTTTTTGTTGTTAGAAAACTTCTTTCTCCAAAACTCCATTCAAATGTTGCTTTTTCTCTCATAATTTCTCTGATTTATTCAGTAAAGATAACCCCTCCTTCCTTTTGTGAGATTAATGTATCTTTTACATATTTATATATAAATATAAATATATAAAAATATATGTGTCTATACACGTGTGTGTGTGTGGTGGAGTGTGTGTGTGTGTGGTGGAGTGTATGTGTGTATGTGTATCACCTTGAATTGCATTGTGTTTTTTTAATCTGGTATCCTCCTTCCTCCTGTTCTTTGAATCACCTCTACCAAAGCAGTATCAACTTTAACTGGGTCCATCATGTTTTTCAAATCCTGACCACGTAGTTAAATGCCTGATATATGGCTGGTACTCTTCAAACAGATATTGAATAAATACATGGACTGACATCATAGACAAAGGAAAGACTGGAGTGGAGAAATAGTGGCAAAAGCCTCTTTGATTAGTAAAATTGATTAGTGAATTGTTTAAACAAAGTAGCTCAACAAATCTGCAAAGCACATAAGCAGAGCTACAGTTAAACTTTTCTCTACCTAAGACGTAATTCTATTTGGGACAAACTTCTTTACTTTGGGTGATATAGTTACAAATTAAAAGTGGGTCAAGAGTGGTTTTAATATGTTTACAAACAATATAGCAGCATCTTAAAATTTTTCATCTTGTGATCACAGACATATTGGTAAGTAAAAAAAAGCAATATGTAGAATAGGAAATATAATGTGCCAATATTTGTACAAAACTGAATTGTGTGTCTGAATGTAAGCATGCACACATTAATTTGTATATGCTGGAATAGCTCCATAACAGTGGTTACCTTTGATGGGAATATTGTATGGCCTAGGCCAGGAAGGGAAGGGAGATTGAATTTTCATAGTGTACTCTTTTTTAATTTATTAATTTTATTCTAAATAAATATATACACAATTAAATTGTTAGTATGTAAGTGTTCATGGTATAGTCAGCCAAACTATGATGAAAACAGAAAAAAGAGAAAATATGATATTAATGGATAAACTAGATTTTTATTGAGCAGAATCAGGCTGGGATTTGTATCAATTGCTGCCAAGAATTTAATTCAAGGCTTAGTTTTATCAGGACTACCGGACCTCTTAAACAGACTAAATATATCTGTCCTGGTAATTTTTTCCCTCTGAAAATTAACTAAATTCACTCATTTGACAAATCGTTCTAAAATTGTGTACACATAATTCAAGCTTTCATCTCCATGGAAAGTAAAGCAAAGTTGCTGCTTCACTTAATACACATGGCTTTCATGGATAAATCACACAAAACCAAACGATGTTTTTTACTCTAATCCATTCATTACCTGAACTGGTGCTTTTCTCGAGTCCTTTGTTCATTTGGTGAAATCAGACCAAAGCAAGAAAGATAGTTGGAAATATTAAACAGAAGTGAGATGGTCCTGACTAAAGATGAAAAAAAAAAAAAAGCTTTGTGTTAACTCTTCTATCAATGGCAGATTACTCCCGGCAGAGACATATTTCAGCATAAACTCAAAAGTTAACTTTTGAGATGATTTATAAAGCAGAGGTAGGTCATAGCTATCCAAAGTAAATCCGTTGAGAAATATTGACAAAGCAACGATTCCTACTCTTTTACCACATCCTGGTGCTTAAATGGGAACTATTTGTCTCAGGAGGACATTATCAGACTGAACTGCTGGTTCTTTGACTGGAGTTATAGCTTTGCTGGTGTGAACTCATTCTCGACAATGGTTTGCTATCAGCTATGAATCTCCATTCACTTCAGGGAAGCTGTAGTTCTTGAAACACTAGACACTGATACTGAATGGATTGCTATTGACAACAAATCTTTAGGAATAGGAGTAAAAGAAAGAAAGAAAACTCCACGAGTTGTAATAATTAGAGCTTACACTAGGCATGACATTGAAATCAGCAGAGAAGGCTAAGTAATTAATATCTTACCATTCCCTTCTGGAAGGGATACAGTCATTGACACTTGGCTAAAACTTCCCTGTGTTCCTTGCCCGTTTCATTAGATATAAGCTGTCCCCATATATCTATCTCTGAACAAATTCCTTATCATGTCTCAGAAAAGCTCCACATCGCAGATACACAATTGTTTCTAACTCTTAGCAGAGACTGATCTCTTACTATAGCTACAGACTGAACCTCAAACATGTCCACACTAGTATAATGCCCCCTTCCATATGATAGCTATGCTTAAAAAGTAAATATGTAGGAATACCTACAACGCTACTCATTCAGACTCCTGAAAAAAATTGCTAGAACACCACTGGGCATGTTTTGTGACATTGTTTTGTAACAAATTTGTTATAAAATGTTACATCATTTTGTTAATGTTTGCTACATTATTTTGTGATATCTATTTTGTAACATTTGTTTAGTGTTAGTAAATGTTACAAAATAGACATTACAAAATACTATGTTTAGAAAAGGTTTATTTAAAACAAACCATTTTGGAATATTCAGAAGAATATGGTCTACTTTTTATGAAATAAGAGCTATAAACTATCATCTGTAGTATTTATGAGCATCTAATCAATCAGTGTAAAACAGTTTCATATTCACCATGACCTCCTTGAAAACTCCCAACAACCCTGGTGACAAGTTGGGTTTTTTATAAGTTACTTTAAGGCAGAGTTTAAAGGACGGAAGTTTTATCACAGGGTTGCCATGGAATTAACACATCTGGAAGAGAGGAGGAGGTAGCAAGATTTGTAAGAAGAGAAGTCCAGCTGCACAGCTGACCCAAGCAACAATGTTGGCCAACCCCAAGGTAGCTCTAAAGCTAAATGCCCCATCAGATTGGTTCATATTTGGCTCAAAATGGGCAGGCCTTTTTGTCCATTTCCATCAGTCATTGCACATGGGGCTATCCCCTGATGTCCTTGGCCTTAAGTAAGGTAGCTTTCTGCAACTGAGGCAATCTTTGAAGGGGCTGACAGCTGAATGCTGCCTACAGATGTTACTACCACTAATTAGGGGCTCAAGTTTTTTGTTAGTTTGTTTTTGAAGCGGAATCTGGGCATCCTGTCTCTGTGTCCATCATAACTTCATTCAAAAATAGAAGAATATAAGAACAAGAGAAGTAAGGAGAAGTAAATGTGTTCAAGGCCTCATAGAAAGTTACGGATCTGGAAATCACAAGAGGTATTGTTGATTCTACTTCATGGCTCTTCCCAGTACTCCATGTTGCCCCCGCAGACCCTAAAAATAATCTGGAAAGCTTTAATAGCAATTCTCTATTTAAAAACTACCTTTCCTTCTTTTTATTTCAACATTTCTCAGAATGTTCATCATATTTACTTATTTTCTATTGTCTCAGAATAATTATCTCTGCTCTTTTTTGAAAAATTCACCACCTGAACCCTTGCTATTACTGCACACACTTCTTATCATCTCTGAAAATGTGTCCCCTCAGTCATTCTCTCCATCTTTACCTTCAATTTTTCCCTCGTGGTTTATTTTCTCAACATATTTAAAATACAGTCAAAGTTTCCTGTTCCTGAAAAATAACTTCTCATGATAGCATTGCTCATTTTTACTTGTACCTCCCCACCGGTTCTACTTCCACACACTTGATATCAGATTTTAGATTCGTTGATATCTAGCTTCGTCCCCATTTTCTACACTCAGACTGTTCCTCAAAGTGTACTGCTAACAAAGAAATTTACAAATGCAATTCGCCTCTTTTCCCCCTGTTGACTGCATTTAATCTCATACTTCTTCCTGAAAATCAGTTTTCCTTCCCTTGCCTTTTGCATTTGGACATCTTTAATTGTGCTCTGCTGCAGGCTCCTCCTTTTTCAGTTGCCCAGCTTCTTCTAATATTCTGACTCAGAAGATTTAAATTCTCCATACTTCTCTCCATTCTCTCTCATTCTCCTTGTTTATGTTTCTCCCATGGCCACTTCATTTTCATCTACATCACAAGCTATGTTTTTATTTTTGGGGTTCCTGATATGTATTTCCAGACTGATTGTAATACAAATATATTTCATTGTCAAACATTGATAGTCTAGTAATTTTACTCTTCATTGACTGAGCAACAAAGTTTAATTGTTTAATATATTTAACTTCATAGTGCCCTCTTCCAACATTTTATTTTCCACCTATCAAAACCCTAATAATTCTTGAAATATTGCAAAATCTCAAAACACTTATTCTTGTTTTAATTTAATGAGTATGTAATGATTTTTTATAAGATTCTTGAAACCTCATTCATTTTATAATTGCCAAAGTATGTAAAATATAAAAAACATTACAAATATTTGTATAGTTATTTAGATAAATAAAACAACACTGATGCAATGACTAGCATCTAGTGGCTAGACACACACAAAACATATCCACACATATACATACACCTATTTAAGATATAAGTTGTGCATAAAAATAATTGGATGGTTTTTCAACCTGGATTGTACAATACAAATAAAACAAGTAAAAATTATAATTGACTATAAGCACAGAGAAATAATTATTAAACTGTTCTAGCAAGCTTTTCTGCTTACTACTGAATAACTCAAAACAGAATCAAAACCATTTAATAAGTAAAACAATTGAAGTTTTAGCTATTAAAAAATTTAAGAGCTAATCAAGCAAAGTCTTCATAATTTGAGGAGCATAAAATCACCAAATATCACACATAAACACACACACACACACACGTCTAATTTTACATATATACCTAATTATATACATCTAATTATATATACATATATATGTATTATCTCTTAAAAATAATTATATATATATAATTAGAGAATGAGGGGAAAACCATGATAGAGTTAACCATAATGTATATTTTACTTTCATGATTAGGATTTCTGGCTCAGTTTGCTCTCTATGTAAAATTTCACACATATGTTTTCTTGCTCCAGTAGTGAAATGCAAATAAGGATATCTTATTTTCAAACGCAGTCACTCAAGTAAAGGACAGGGCTACACAGAGAGAGAACTAGTTTCATCTAATGCTGAGATGATCATAAATGAATGGTGGGGTCCTTCATGACAGAACGTAAGCAGAAACAGAGCTTGTGTTTATGAACTATCCTTACTTGCTAGCACCGTGCTGGACCGATGTATATGAGGACCAAGAGTATGTGCAATGGGACCAATAGTGTATGATGTATGAACCCTGCTCTCGACAAATTTGCAATTTATTTGGAAATACCCAGTGAACACAGTAAACATACAAGTGACATTCAATTTTATTCAGTGTTTATTAAGTGGTCACTGATGTGCTTCTTAAATTTTTTACCCAATTAATAGTAATGACAGGAGGATAACTTTAGTGTGGTGCATGTGTGTGTTTGTTAGAAAGGAAACACACACACACAAACACAAAGAGAGACAGAGATAGAGAGAAGGGAAAGAGAGAGAGGTAACATAAAGATCAAAGAGTGCTCTTCTGAGCCCTACTGCTAAAAAAGTGTCAGTTGATAGAGAGAGAAAAGAAGAATGGACATTAGATTTTATATATCCTTCATATTTTTTATTTTATTACTCTTAGACTCTCTTCTCTACCAACCACCAGTAACTAGAGATAAATCTTGCAAATAAGAAAGGCCTGCTTACCACTCTTTAGTGTTAGGAAAGAAGTGGAAATAAGCAATGAGGAGGAGGAGTGCAGAAGGTCAGTTTTTCATTTTGTAGTCAAGTTTGGGGTAGGAGGAAGTCCCTCAAAGCCAGGATGGATGGGGGACATTAAAAATTCAAAGAAAACAGAATGATCCTCTCTAATCAGTGTGATGCAATATATTAAGACCAAGAAAAAGTTTAACAGAAAACTGTTCAAACTATGTCATCACTGAAGACCTCACCTAATCTCCACACATCAAGTGATATCTTCTCTGACAATTCCAGCCAGTGTTAATCTTGCTCCTTGCTCTCATTAATAGCAGTAATTTATATATTTATGTAATTAATTCATGTACAAGGTCTTCAAATAAGGCACATTTAACTCCTTTTTGTATTTCCCTAATATTTATTATAATGGCAGAAACTGTTTTCACTAATTCAATCACTAAGACTAATTAAATAGCTTGTACGTGCAAATATAAATTGGTATCCCAAATAATAATCTAAGGAGCTTGATTCACCCTAATGGAAAGAAAGTTTTGTTTATTTTTGGAGACAAAACTGTTACTGGGTTGATTACAAATATATATGTAAGAAGCAGTTAGGGTCATTGATTCTGCAGGTTTGAAATGAAAATCATTAGGACCTTTAGCAATAATCTCCTTAGAGCTGATTATCCTCAGGCAAGGTTCATGAGGAGCATATGGAATGGGAGATATGGTGATATCCTTCTTTGGAAAGTACATCCTGTGAAAGTCTGCCCTCCAGCCACAGCAAATCCCAACTGCACACCCCTCCATATAGAACATATTCATCCCTTTCCAAGATAGCCCGCTCCCCAATCTTGTCCTAGTAGGCATCAAGATCAAGCTCCAGTTCCAGGATTATGTTCATTCAATTAGGCCCAGGTGAATATGAGGCTCCATAGGTGCATTTTATCAGGTACAACATGTTGAATTCTTTTTGTTTTCCCGTACAGAGATTTGTGAAATAAACAGACAAGTTATTTGTCCCCACACACCCAACATGAAATGATGCCAGAGACCTAGGATGATGGCTCTAGATACTCTTATTCAAAAGGGGAAAAACTGGAAAGCCCAAGTAGTCACTGGTCCATAAAATATTGAAATCACAGGACATTTCCAAGAACTGTTGAGAGTTTTTAACCTAATTGCAAGTTGAATTGTTTATGGGTGCTGAAACAGGATAATAGACTTCTGCATTAGAGATGAAGCATGATTTATTACTCACAACAATACCAGTAGCCAGAGTTCTCAGTGTTTGCATAGGTTCCTTGAACCTCAATTCAGACAGGGCGATAGAAAGAGGGTCAAGTAACGCCTGCACGTGCAGTGGGTTGCATTATAGGAAAGGACTGATGAATTTAGGGAATCTAAGTTTTTATAAAGGAGAATAGGCTGAACCACCATTTTCTTTGAAGAGAGACTCTATCTGTTTCATCGTAAACTGTAAGAAACCTGCCTTTTGATCTAGATGGAGGCACTATATCCCCCAAAACTTTTTACTATATAACCATATTTTAAAAAGCTAGTCCAGAACAAAGAGTCAATTTCTGTATGTGTGTGATGTCCAGAATCATGAGAGACCTATGAAGAATTGTCTCCCAATGAATATCTTCAATCATTCAGAAATCAAGCATGTCAAACCATATTCTTATGCTTATCAGCACACTGTATCCTCATTCTTACCAGATATCCTTATACCCTGGAAATTTGGATCAAGGGGTACATCAATAGCAGCTCGTTGGAGATTATTATCCACAAAAATCACCTCCATGTAAATGCTAGCATCCGAAGACTGAGACAGAGTGAAGAAAGAGCAGGAGAAAGAATAAAGGATCTTAGTAGAGTCTCTTATGTTAACGGTTATATTCTGAGTGCTGATTCATTGTAACATTCTCTACATAGTCACCTGCGCTGACAGTCATAGCAAACTTGGCAATAGCAATTGCCTGCTCTCTTAAATTCAGCTCTGGAAGCCATGTTCCCAATTCCACATAATGTAGGCCAGCAGTTGTCAAATTTATCTTGGCTTAGAATTATTTGGAGAGCATTTTAGAATACAGATATCCGGGTCTAAGCTCAGAGACCTAGTCTGCTAGATATGTGATGGGACCCAAGAATTTGCATTTCTAACGTATTCTCATGTGATACTGATGTTACTGATCCTGGAACTTCACGTGAAGGATGACTGCTATAGGGCAACCTTTGACTTTTGCTATAAAATAGACATATCACCACTCATGACTTTGACTAGAAGTTACATTTCTGAAGAATGATGTATTTTTCCAGTTCCCCAGACAAGCCTGCATTTTCTAAAATAAAGTCACAACATGCAAATCTCAGCCAGAACACTTTAAGAGGTAAGATTTATTCAATTCTAGACTATTGTCTTCACAAATAAGAAATATATTGATTCCAATAACCACTTCCAACTACCTACGTTTGCTCAAGCTCATGCTCCGTGTCTAAATGAGAAAGTAATGAAGCCAAAATGAAGATCTCCTTTGTACAAATTAACCAAATCAACTTCTGACAATATAAGACTGAATTCTATTTATGTGACAAAAACATTCCCAAAAAGTTGAGACAAAGCTAATAAAGAATACAAATGCTTACATTCAGTTATGTCTTCTTTAGGACAGAAACCTTGCTATATTTCCTGTTGGCATCTAAGCATGAATCCACCTAATTTTTGCATTCTTCTCTGTATTGCCAGTGGCTGGAGACCTGAAAAACTTGTTCCACAGACTCCCTTTTCTGGCATGGTAGATTGCACCAATGAGAAGCATTTGCACAAGGGTTGGAAGACAGGTAAGAAGGGAAGTCATTACTTTCCATACAGTGGAAGGCAGGTGTCTGGCCCACTTAGAACAGACATGAGGGCTTTGATACAGGATTGGTGGTGGGCTTCGACTGAGGAAAGGAGTAAGGTTTTATCAGTGACTTCCTGTTTTCAACCAGTTTGCTACTTCAGGCAGCTGAGATGACTCCTGGCTATTATTTGCATTGTAAGTTCCTCCTTTCCTTAATTCCGGAACATGAGCAGAGTCTCCATTCCAGTGGTTACTACAGATCTTTTTTAAAAAATATCTTTCAGACTTTATTTTTGCCCTATATTTGACTATAGAGTCTATTGCAAATAAGATATTAAGGGAGTCTACTGACTGACATCTTACTTTCTAAATCTGACCTCATGGATTTAGTAAAATAGTACATATTCTGAGATTATAAATCCTTTAAATCTCAAACATTAAACTGAATCATAAATTTTGTCTTACAATATTTATTTCTTTTTATTACTCTTGTATGACCATAATGTCTAGACTTAAAAGTTAATTTGACATCAACATTTCCTGAAACCAGTAGATCATTACAATTCAAACAAATAGCAAAGTTTAAAGTCTAGTTTACCTGTGTATTGTAGTAGACACAAACTGTGTAGGGACAGAATGTACTGCAGAAGAGATATGAAACAGGTTTCCAGCCTTAAGTTTTTCAGTAATGAGTGGTAGTTCCTGCACAAGGTGCTTAGCTTCAGCTTCCTTCGATCTTCATGCTTTATTCTGAAGAACAAAACTGTTCTTTAATAATAGATAAGAAGGTTCATCACAACCGTAGCATTTTATAATACTTATAATAATTTCATGATATTCAGTTAACTGTAGCCTCATTTATTTTTAGAATTGGCTATTTAAGAAAAGTCAGGCTGGGCGCGGTGGCTCACGCTTGTAATCCCAGCACTTTGGGAGGCCGAGGCGGGCGGATCACGAGGTCAGGAGATCAAGACCACGGTGAAACCCCGTCTCTACTAAAAATACAAAAAATTAGCCGGGCGTGGTGGCGGGCGCCTGTAGTCCCAGCTACTCGGAGAGGCTGAGGCAGGAGAATGGCATGAACCCGGGAGGCGGAGCTTGCAGTGAGCCGAGATTGCGCCACTGCACTCCAGCCTGGGCGACAGAGCGAGACTCCATCTCAAAAAAAAAAAAAAAAAAAAGAAAAGTCTTGAGTGTGATTCTATTTCATTGCAACAAACTTGTGTGTTTTTTATATGCTTATTCTATCATATAATTGCAGTAAGAATGATATTCAATTGAATACATTGTTATAAGCAAAAATCATACTCCTACATGGCAATTAGTTTGTAGTGGTACTTCTGTATTGATAACCTGGGACAATGATGAATAACTTTCAAATAAATACGGACTATATTTGGAGAATATAGAACTGGCTTTCCCAAAGAGATGTGCACTTTAAGACACTGACTTACATTTACTATGACAGTTAGATTTGGATAATTGTCACATTTCACCAGATTTGCATTGGAAATAGCTTCAGAAGTTCTTGAAACCTTCTTGTGAATCTGAGATCAGTGAAGAGAATAAGCTATCGTTTCAGGCACTCTACAGTTAATACTCGACATCCTGTATTAGACAACAGAGAAACACTGTCACCCACCCCAAAACTAACTTTCTTCTTTGGGGTGACCTTTTTCTTTAAGACAAGCAAGTGCCTTGATGGTTCCTGGCATTTGGAACAAATTTAAAATAAAATAAAATATAAAAGGTCAAAAGTTATATAAATCATGCTATATAAAATGTTTGGGTCTTCCTAAGTGACAGCTAAAAGAACTCTAGGTACTTTTATATGCAAACATTACCTTTCTTTTGCAACAGTGAAACATTAAGATGGTTCCAGTTTATAAGAAAAGTCAGGAATGCAAAGAGATATTATACCCATAACAGTAACGATTTTTCTTATTCTCCCTGGGTGGTGTTTGAGATTAGTAACCTGCCTGCTAAAAATAAACTCCAGTATTGAAAGGACTGTGGAAGAAGTAATAAAATTATGAAAATCTAAGCAGTAAGCATCAACTACGTGAAGCAAGAAATATTTTTTGTTCAATTAAACCATAGAATAATTGTCTATTGGTTAGTCTGTTACTCAATATTTACCAATCCCAAATCCAGCATAAAAAAATATTTTCTTCTGAATTTGGGGTGTAAATCCTTATCCATAAAGCTGATATAATTCCTACTTCAGTACAAAAGCACTAAAGAGGGATTGATGATTTAACAATTAGTCTATAAAGCAAACAAAAAGTTTGATTTATATTCTCTTCTCACAACAGTCAATACATTCAACAAAATCAAATTTTCTAGCAGACACAGCATTAATTTGCACATTCATTTGTTTATTTCTTTCTCAAACATACATATGTGTATAATAAACATATACAAATATGTATCTGGTAGTGATTACTAGAATTTTAAGTTATTAATGTGAATTCGACATCATTTTGAGGATCACAAGGGTTAAAAGCCTACTAAGTTATAGCAATAATGTAAGGAATTATATATAATATAATGTACTACATGCAATTGTTATGTACAGAGGATGAAATTTACCTAGACTGAAAGTCAGTGAAAATTTCCTAAAGGAAATTTTAAGATTACCTTGATAAATGAGTTATATATGTCCCAATAGACAAAAGAAAACAGATATTTTGTGCATATGGAAGAATCTTTGCAAAGACAAAGGGTCAAGAGAGAAGAAGTTGTGTTTGGAAATGGCAGAGGGTTGCAACAGCAGGTATATTAACCGTAAGTGGGGAATGTTGCAGAATGAGGCCACACAAGTATTCGCTGGAATCAGAAACGGCCTTGAAACTACGTTTCATATTCTCACCAATCAGGAACTATATCTGATGAGGGCATAAGGAAACGGTGTTAAGAAAGCTTTCCATGGAGTCGTCCTTCCATATTAGAGGTATTCACCATGTTCTTCTAACTACTAAATACTCATAATATATCTTCAAGTAATAATTCACTTAACATTTTCTTATATACTTGGAAAAAATCTGCACGTTTTTATTTACTTCCTCTCCTCTGGAAAAAAGGATTTGTTTTACTCCCATGTAAATCTACTTTTTAAAGTTTTTAAGGCTGGCATCCTCATATTTTGAGATCATGTCTCCTCTTTATTTCAGGTGATGTGTAAAAAAGATAAAATATTCTGCTGTTTGTTTAGTTATTTTGGAATATTGGCAAGATTTATTTAAATGGTCTCTCTCTGCCATTGTCTTTAAATCCATCGCACCTAGCAATGTATCTAAGACGTCGTAGGCATTCATAGAATGGATGTTCAAAGAATGAATTGATAAATGAAAGGACTAATGCTCAAATGGAAAAGATGGAAAGAGCAGATAATACATACCATATACATTTAAAGTTGCTCTGGCCACCCCCATAATACCCTTGGCAAAGTGTAATATGTGCCCTCAACTCGCTTAGGCCAAGATCTTTTCCAGGTCCACAAAGCTGGGGCATTGTTAGTGTAGAGGAAACATTTGAATCCAGAGGTGTGTGATCCTAGAGAAGCATAGAAAGGTAGTGACGGAATGAAACTTGGGGATTACGGATGAGGAAACTGAGGCTCAAAGACATGATCCAGGTTGTTCAAAGGCAGAATTGGCCTAGGAACCAGACTGTTTGAATCTCAGGACATAGATGGGAGAGAAAAAATAAATTGAGCTGGAGTTGGGAGTAGTAGAACAAAAATAAGTTAGATATGGGCCAAAATATTGATTTGGGCTGGAGGGAGAGTGTGGCTAATGAATACCAATGTTCAAGGCTATATCTTTTCCACTGAAGTGAATAATGTGTCATGTTATAAGAGAGAAGGTGAAAAGATGTATTGAAAAGAGTTAAAATGGGAGATGGGTGCATTAAGCATAAGGAAAATAAAGAGGTGAGAAAAAAATATTGCCACATAATGTAAGCAGTATAAATATAAAAGAGGTGATGTTTCAGGATATAAACATTTCATTCAAGTTATATGAATTAATTCACTCAGGGTGGTTTTCTGTTTCTTTTCTTTTTTTAGTTTATCATTCTATTATTCCTTATTCAATGCTGAGTTAAAGAAATAGAATATAAAGTCATTAAGGAGAGGTGAGAAGAAAGAAGAAAATATTTTCTTCTTTTTTTATTGTGACTCTTGATCCCATTTCTGGAGCTAATTATCCATTCACCAGAGCCCTTAGTAATATGGCTTTTTATTAGACATGCCCTAGATGCATCCATTCATGTATTTTTAAACAATCGGGAGGGATTTCCAAGCTTTTCCAGACAAGTTTGGAAAGGCTCAAAATAAATAACTCTCTAAGGGAGTAATTTTTGGTATTGGAAGAACAGTTTCTTAGTATCAATTGCTGAGCTTTTTTTAAAAAAAATTATATAACATCCATCTTCTACTGAACCCTGAGAGCCCCTCTCCCTGCTAAGTCCATTCTACTGTGAGGGACACATGCCTCCCAGTTTATCTACTGTTATCTATGGAAGTAGATAGGCATTTAGGTGTACAGTGGGAAAAAAATATTTAAAAACTAGCTGAATTATACAATAAAAAGTAGAGGTTTTTTCCTCTTTTGTCCTGAATTCAACTTTTAGAAAACAAGATGACAAAAGCAAATAAATAAACACAAACAAAACTTCAAAACAATTGTTTGAATTTTTTTAATGGAATATTTTCACCATCAATGTGTTTGTAAGACAAACTAAGAAGAGCATTGAAAAAGAATGAACTAGAGATATCTTTTATTAGATAATTTTTCTTTTGATCAAATCATCTCATTTCAGCTGGTGTGAAGACAGGGGGCCATATGAATAAAACAAGAGTCAAGTGGGACAAATGTAAGAGATGACAGAAAATGGGGAGCAATGAGTCCAATGGTAAATGCATATGAATCAGATGGAATGCCTGCTGCTCTTGCCCATGTCAGACTGTGAATTCAGGGTTATTAAAGATAATCCAGGAATACAAGTTTTAATGTAAAATAATACATTTAAAAATTGGCAATTAAAACCCAGTTTTGGGGTTTTTGTTTTGATTTAGATGACATTTACTTTTTTAAAATTTCAGTAGTTTTGGGGGAACAGGTGGTGAATGGTTACAATGTTCTTCCATGGTGATTTCTGAGATTTGGTGCACCCATTACCCAAGCAGTGTACACTGTATCCAATGTGTAGTTTTTTATCCCTCACCTGCTTCCCACTATTCCACCCAAGTCCCCAAAGCCCGTTGTATCATTCTTACGCCTTTGTGCCCTCATAGCTTAGCTCCCATTTATAAGTGAGAACTTACGATGTTTGTTTTTTTTCTTCCTGAGTTACTTCACTTGTTTTTATTTTTTATTTTAAGTTCGTGGGTACATGTGCAGGTTTGCTACATAGGTAAACTTGTGTCTTGGGGGCTTTTTCATATAGATTATTTCATTACCCAGGTATTAAGCCTAGTACCCATTAGTTATTTTTCCTGTTACCTTCCCTCCTTGTATTCTCCACCCTGCAATAGGCTCCAGTGTGTGTTGTTCCCCTCTATGTGTCCATGTGTTCTCATCATTTAGCTCCCGCTTATAAGTGAAAGCAAGTGATACTTGTTTTTTCCTTCTGTGTTAGTTCATTAAGGATAATGGCCTCCAGCTCCATTCATGTCCCTGGAAAGGACATGATCTCATTCCTTTTTATAGCTGCATAGTATTTCATGGTGTTTATGTACCACATTTTCTTTATCCAGTCTATCGTTGATGGGCATTTAGGTTGATTCCATGTCTTTGCTTCTTTACCCAGTCTATCATTGATGGGCATGTAGGTTGATTGTGACTAGCACTGCAATGAACATACATGTGCATGTGTCTTTATAATAGAATGGTTTATATTCCTTTGGTTATATATCCAGTAATAGGATTATTGGGTCAGATGGTGTTTCTGTCTTTAGGTCTTTGAGGAATTGCCACAGTTTCTTCCACAATGATTGAACTAATCTTTACTCCCACCAAAAGTGTATACGTTCCTTTTTCTTCTCAATCTCACCAACATCTGTTATTTTTTTACCTTTTAATAATAGTCATTCTGACTGGTGTGAGATAGTATCTCGTTATGGTTTTGATTTGCATTTCTGTAATGATTAATGATGTTGAACTTGTTTTCACATATTTGTTTGCAACTTGTATGTCTTCTTTTGAGAGGTGACTGTTTATGTCTTTTGCCCACTTTTTATTGGGGTTGTTTTTCTCTTGTAAATTTATTTAAGTTGCTTATAGATGCTGCATATTAGATCTTTTTGGATGCATAGTTTGTAACACTTTTCTCCCATTCTGTAGGCCGTCTGTTTATTCTGTTGATAGTTTCTTTTACTGTGTAGAAGCTCTTTAGTTCAATTAGATCTCATTTGTCAATTTTTGCTTCTGTTTCAATTGCTTTTGGCATCTTCAGCATGAAATCTTTGCCTGTGTCTATGTCCTAAATGGTATTTCCTAGGTTGTCTTCCAGGGTTTTTATAATTTGGGGTAAAACTTCATTTTAAAACAACCATGCTGTTGCCCATAGTATAACTTTGGGCTACATAGGGAATGTAGGCTACCAGTTTATAACCTCTGTGTTAAGAAAAAATGAAACTGTTTTCCTTTATTTTTATCTCATCACAGCTCTTGCAAGTGACTGCCTAATTTTAGTTAGTTACATAGCAATTAGGTCATGAATCCCAGAATGAAATCATTCAAATTTAGCTGAAGAGGAAAAAGATACTTGCTCTGGTCTTAGTGAGTCGCAATGTTAAGATTCTTTTACCAGGTCAAAAAACTTTCAAAATAAATTTTGAGGACTTGACAGAGAACTGTCGAAAACATTAAAACAAAACAAAACCTAATGAAAACGCCAAATACAATTACAATAGCTTTTTGTGTTTTGAATGGCGTTTTCCTAATGAGTAACGATTTGCACGTCTTTTTTTTGTTTTTTGTTTTTTGTTTTTTTTGAGACGGAGTCTCGCTCTCTCACCCAGGCTGGAGTGCCGTGGCGCGATCTCGGCTCTTTTTTTGTTCTTGTTCACCATTTATGTATCTGTGGGCCCTTTTTTCCTCACTTACGTAAGGAGGGCTAAAGCACATATTTCAAATAATTCTTTCTACTTCGTATCTTTTTGAGAGTGTTATTAGGGGAGGTGGGTTTTTTTGAGAACCATGGCATGTTATTCTCAACCAATTAGTATTTGCTAAACTGTTGGAGACTCAAAAGAATTGTTTTCAGTCTAGTTTACATCAAAGTCCTCATCTTGTAGTCTAAAAGATGGTGGCAAGAGAAAGCCATTGATGTTGATTTGTACTAACACTGTAACCTTCCTGAGAGTAAGTATATTTTTAAAGGTGATTCTGAGGCTCATAACACCCAAGGAAAGTTTCCAGGTAGATAGGAAAGGACCTTTCACACTTAACAACAAATCAAATTTAATCTAAATCGGTAAATAGATAAATAAACAAACAAATAATTTTGTTCAATGAATTTATGGCTGCCCATTCTTTGACATAAAGTTTGAAAAATCAGTCACTAGACTTGGGTTTTTTAAAAAAGGAATCTGAATATTTTCCTGTTGATCAATACTACTAGTATTTTCTTTATCTTAAGGGAGAAATATAAATGTGTGTTGGTGGGGAGTGCACCTATTATATTAAATGCCTCTGTAGTGAGCTTTTTCAAACAAATCACTGAAGAGTCAAAGTTAATAAAAAATGTGAATTACAAAAGAAATGATTTGCCTAAGACTCAAATAATTGAAGAGAGAGTGTTCCGAAGGAGTGTATTTTAAAAACCCTATTCTGGCATCTACTTGAATTTCTATGATAATAATTACCAAACAGAATTGAACTTCTTCTACTTGATGGATAACTCCACGAATATCCAAAGACATTCTCATAACTGTGAGCTGTGTAAAAGCATGTGCATTTGGAATAGAATATAAACATCTTGCGCTGCTTCAGTCCATGGAGGCTGTGGAGAGCTGAAGGAACAAAGAAGCACTGATTTATTGTAATGCTAAATAGTACACTAGAGGTAACTGTGCTGCAGCTCTGGAAATACTGAGCTAATTTAAGCCAAAGACTCCTGAGGGTCTTACTCTAGTGGCAAGCCTAGTCAGAATTTTTGATGCCACCTTGTTTTTTATAGATGCTCCATCTACACATCATTGAAATCATGCTGGCCTTGTAGAAGAACAAAAGCAGTCCTTGTGTCTTAGCACCAGGCACTCTGAAACTGTGTTTGCACATTTTAGTATACCCACCTGCACATGGTTACTCTGTGGAGCAGTAGGCCCAGCTCTGGGTTCATTTCTCTCTATTGCGATTTACCTCTTCTTATTTCAACTAGCCGCCTGGGCTTGGAGAAGCTTCTAAACTTCTCTTGCGTTGCTTGACTGTAAAATGAGAAACTTCAACGTGTTGCAATCACGTAGAAAGTCTAAGGATGTAAAATCCTCTGTAACTGTTCTATAATAAAGGAAATAAACTAACATTGTTTTGTCTCATATGCCTTAATTACAGTTTTGTTCAAAATTTACATTTGAGAATTAACAATATCCTTTGGATAATTTTCCAGAGTAATAGGGCCAACTGCCTGAAGAAGATATTCTAGTTTTCTAGGTTAATACTGTCCCATAGAACTTTCAAAAGTGATGGATAGTCTATCTGTGCCATTCAATACACGTGCCATTAAAAACATGTGTCTATTAAGCCCTTGAAATATGGCTAACATGAATGAGAAACTGATTTCTTTAACAAGTAATTAAAGTTGAATTGAAATAACCACGTGAATGGCTACTGTGGTGTAAAACACAGATTCTAGCCTCTATGTCATAAATGTCTTAACACCGTAGCAATTACAGAGCAACAAATTGTCTAGTGGTTTTCAACCACAGTTTGACAAACAAAAACCATAATAAACACTAGGGTTCTAGATTCTCGGAGAAGATCACCTCTAATAGTAGTTCTCAAACTTGGCTGCACATCGGAATTTGCCCCATAAATGTTAGTGCCAACAGATATTCTGGTTTAATTACTCTGCTAGAAATGACCTACACATCCTGGTTTTTGTTCCTTTATTGTACATTTGTTTGTTTGAAAGCCACCCAGGTGATTCTAATGTGCAGCCAAGTTTGCAAACCACTGACTTAGAGATGTTGCTTAATTGACTCTCTTCTCTGGTGACTAGTCCGATGTTTCACCATGGGTACAGCCCTTCCGTATACAATGCCGGCTTTATAGAGGTCTCTGCTTCCACTTGTATGACTCATGTACTATCCAGGGAAGATCCCTAAATGTCATACACATTGGAGATTTGAATTTATTCTAATACTTTCGGCAAAAACTAGAGGATATATATATATATAAATGAACTGATTTTTAAAGAGATACTGAATATGTTCATACAGCAGAGGAAAATAGCATAGGGAGAGAATAGTTGAACTTTTGAATGAACAGGGGATGCTAGAGAAAGAAAGGATTTAAGTTAGGCTTATTGCTATTTACTAATTAACCCCCAAATTCTTTCCTCTGTCTATGGTAACTAGGCTGTGCTAGCTAATTTTATCTGTCAACTTGGCTATGTGAAGGTACACAAATTATTTGGTCAAACATCAGTTTAGATGTTTCTGTTAGATGATTTTAAAGGAAACGTTTTTAGTTTCTCACCATTATGTATTAGTTGTAGGTTTTTTGTAGATGTTCATTATCAAGTTTAGACAGTTCTCCTTCATTCCTAGATTACTAAGTGTTTTTATTACGAATGGTTGTTGAATTTTGTGAAATGCTTTTTCTGCTTCTAGTGATAATCACCATGAGATTTTTCTTTGTTAGCCTCTTTGATGTGATAGATAACATTAATTAATTCCCATTTCGTCAAGGGCATGATTCTTTTTAATGGAGCTGCAGTATCTCATATTAAAGATTTGACCAGTTCCATTAGTTCCAACTCTGGTTAAAGTAATTTGAAAGAAATTTATGTTAGTAGAAATTAGTAAAGCAGTTTTTCAAAAGTTTTTGATTCTAAACCTAAACTCTATTCTAAGATGAGGTAATGGATAATTTTTCCATTGTATATCTAAACACAAGAATGATTAAAAGTCACGGAAATGTCAAAAGAATACTAGAATGGAAGGCTATATTGACTTATCAAATATTTTAAAATAGTAATAATGTAGAGAGTTAAATATACACAGGCTGAAAAAAGAAGATGATAAAGCTTTTAAATCATGGTCTCGCTGTGGAAGTACTTCAACACACCCCTACACATACTATGACTCCTATGGATACAGCATCTTTTGAAGAGCCATTAGCAAGAAGTAGAAATCAGTGACTAGACTACTATATTAAACATACTTCCATATACAAGGATTCTATCTGAAGAACCACCTACACTGTAATTAAAGAAATTTTTCTAAATCTCTTTCTTCATCTACAATTGGAATAATAATATTTGGTCTTTCTTACAAAACTGTTGTGACATTCAACTGCTATGATTCTGCATGATAATCCACAGACAAGGTTAAATACTATCCAAATGTAATATCATGCATTGAACATTGCTATGTCTGTGAACATATATGTATATATACACATAATTTTAAATTATGTAGATTATAGTAATATCTGTATTATATTTAAATAATTGTCCACCTAAGACTTTCTAAGGCAAGCTTCCTATGAAACATTCTGATCGAGTGTTATATTTCAGGTCAAACTATGTATGTTTTTGTGTTGTAGTTTTGGATTTTTACATTACAGATACTTTCGTTATTGAAAAATTTTCTACATATTGTGGTGTCACAGTCAATTTTTCATATGACCAATTAAAACAGATTAGTAACACCTTAAATTCCCTCCTCAACTTCAAAAACCTATATTCCTATGTTGAGCTCTGAGCTGGGCAAGGAGATATATGGTCTACTCAAGGAGTTTTTAGTAGTGGAAAAATTATTTTCAAAGCTCCACTCTTTTTATTTATTTTTGCTTTCTTTTGTATGTGTATTATGTTTACTTACTATTGATTTTTTTGAATCTCTGGAAAGTACAACTTGCTAATTCAACCATTTAAAGTCCAGGGTCAATTTTTACATATTTGATGCTTTCCACTCCCCTGAAATGTAATGGATTTTCAAAATATTTGTTTTTTGTACTAAGGAGAAGGAGGTTTGACTACACATTTGGCCCTATTTCATCATATTTGAAATATAGCCAAGTTTCTATCATCAGCATCATCTTTAATTTGAGATTAAATATGAATATATTCTTTTAAACCTACAATCCTTACATAGCTAGAAGTGTTGGCCTAAATTCCAATAAATATGAGGTCAAAATGCAAGGAAGAGTGTAACTGAAAACATTCTGTTTATGGATATGACTGATAGTACAGGAGGAGCATTTTACACAAGATTTTCCAGTCTTCTGGCTTCCCCGGGCCACATTGGAAAAAAAAGAAATGTCTTGGGCCACACATAAAATATACTAACATTAACAATAGCTAATGAGCTAGACACACACACACACACACACACAAAATCTTATAATGTTTTAAAAAGTTTACAAATTTGTGTTGGGCTGCGTTCAAAGCCATCTTGGGTCACATGCAGCTCATGGGTTGCAGGTTGGATAAGCTTGATCTTACAAATATTTATTGTTAAATGAAATCAGGATAATAAATAAAATTGGTGAGTGATTGAGAAGGACGGAAAAGACAAAGTTTCCACACAGGATGAGGACCAGTCACAGGGAAGAAATTTGCAGTACCCTAACTACAAGAGCAAATGTCATGTCCCAGTCTTCATAAACAGGTTAAGGTAACATAGTCAGCATCTACTTGCTGAGATGGGATGGACTTTCAGTGGTTATCATACACAAATCTTGTTGCTAAAGCAAGTTAAGAATGAAAAACATATTAGAGTTTACCCTAGGGGAGCTGCTATTTAGTAATAAAAGGTGCTAAAACAGTGCTGAATCCTGGAGAGCTAATGAGCACTCTGAGGAGTGGATTTCCTTAGGGGAGTTTACCAGATCAATTCACTAATTGTGTATCATTTTGAAAATTTACACCAGAATAGGAGTAATTATATGTTTCTCTTTTCTAAGACCCACTACTGGGACATAACAGTGCACCTGAGAATTGCATTCAATTTTGATGTGAAAGCAATATGTTAGTGAGCTTGGCAGAAAAACAATTTGTAGACATGCAGGACAACTTGCAAAATGAACATTAGTCCCTACATTAAAGACAAGAGCCATTTAGAAAGTTTGAAGCCTATAAGTTCAGAAAACCAGCACAAATAGCCACTCCTCATGTTCATCACTGTCCCTGAACATGTCAACTGAGGCAAACTCTCTGCATAGTGGTATCATTGGCAATGTTAATAGACTGAGGTACTAAATGGCCATGAATGAGATTTAAATGATATATCACCAAGTATCCTCTGCTTGTGGGTATATTACCTATTTTTAAATGAAGTAGGGTAGATTCACATTTCTCACTTGCACTGAGATATTTTAATTTGAGTGAGAGAAGAAAAGATAGAGTTTCTGTTAGTCAGAAATATGACTTAACTTTGGATAGGATCATCAAAAGCACAAGAGACATCGGAACAACAATTGTAATGTTTATAGTGACGCTGCTATAAGTTTAAGTATTTCACTCCCAACCAGGCAGAATTTCTTACCATTGCTTGAGATACTTTCATTCCTGAAAACCTTCCCTAGAACTGAATGTCCTTTGTGACAATACCTCTGCTGCCTCCCAAATTTTAATTATCATCTTTCACTATGGCTACATAATATCTCTACACCACTCTGTGCACAGAATGACTTTCTACTCAAATATGAGTGTCCCATCATTGGCTCTATTACACTAGTATTGTTATTGTTTATTGTATTTATCTCTTACAAAGCTACAACCTCCTTGAATTTTGGACTTTGCTAATCCATCTCCAGGTCCCCGAAGATATTGGTGGGCCTTCACATACGACCAGTAAGAAGAAGAATGTGTATTAAGTAAAGTATTGATTAGTTTTGTTGATTTTATCAAATATCAGAATCAACAAAATCAATTTTTCCAAATAATTTTATATTGGGTCATACTATTTGAGTAATTTTGTTCATCACTTTTGAATCTTTCAGTTACTTTATGGGAAGAGTTGCTAAAATGATAATTTTTTTGTAGCTTGTACAATAGCCGGTTTCTGCCTCTGGAGAATACTAAATAGGGGACCTACGCAATTGCCTGGCTGATCCTGAAATCTGACCTTGATCATCCAGGGTCACTGTTGTGCTTCATAATGTGATTCACGATTGTGCTTCACAATGTCAGAGTAACAAGTCTCAGGTTCCATTTTGACAACAGTTCTCTAAGTTCGAGAATTTGGCACAATTCTCTCACCAGCCTCATTTCTTTGCAGGTGGGTCTTCTCCCCACTCCTGCTCCCAAAAAAGAGAATAGAAGCCACCATGATATATGTAATAAAGTGAAATATGTTATCAAACTAATATTAACATTAGTCATGTGGCACTTAATTTAGCCATAAATAATCACTAATGTAAATGTAGCAAAGGTAAATAGAAAATTTATATGTATCTAAATGGGTACTAATAAAAACTATGAACTTATGTATTTGTTATTTCATTGCCTCTGTATGAATGATGGGGAAGCTGAGAAGAGGATTTAAGACTATTTTATGAAGCCTGACTTCAGTAACCAGCCAACCCTGCCATATATTACTCCACATATGAAGCCTTTAGCGAGTGATTTTTCCTGCCTAATAATAATTCCTTTATGGTGTGGTTGTAAAGGATTAAAAGAGACAATGCACTTAATGGGTTTTTGCAGCAGGTATAACAAATACTGTTATTCAGGTTGATTTTATGTATAATTTTAAAATAACACATAATCTGAATTAAGTTCTTTACTATGTTCCAGGTAGGGGACTAAGTTGTTAACATTCATTATTTCATTGAATCCTCACAATATACTATTATTATTTCGCTTTTTCAGATACTCCACTGAGGGTTACAGATGTTTTGTGAGTTGCTCAACGTCCCTCAGCTACGGAATGATTGATATTCTAATTTGAACCTGGATTATCTGATTCAACTCCCAAATTCTTAACAACTGAACTATAATTATATGATTAAATATTATACTTCTTTAAAGATGTTCAATTTATGTCAACCTTCTTAAATAGGACACTCGCAAGCAAATTTTCTTTTATCAATTAATAACCCATTAATTACTGTCCATTCATGCTCACTCAAGATATTGTCTGTGTTTCTTTAAGCCATCTCCAATTATTTTGAAGACAAATGATAATATAAATAAGAATTTTAAATCATCAACTTAATATTTACTAACAGAATTATCTGATGCATTGAGAAAATTTTATAAGAAATTAACAAGTTTGTTTACTCAAAACTCCTGTAATAGAGTTAAAGTGATACGTATTTGAAAACAAATACTCAGAGTGGGAAATAAAGAAATGCCATCATGAAGATAAAAAGAATCCTCAAGTGGGAGTAATTTGTGATGCAAGGGACACTAATATTGGAGTTAGTGGCCTCGATCTATTCTAATTACTTTTGCTGTGACCCTGGACTTAATATTCTGTGTCACAGTGGGCAGTCCCAGTTTCCTTATCTGTAAAATTTAGATAATGGTGCCCTACTCATATTGCAAATGAATTTTTAAAAATAAGCACATGAACTATATCAAGTCTCTTCCCTTTACAGTTGCTATTTTACTCTTTTTGGAAGTGTTCAACAAATATATATATATATTTGAAGTTCTCTTTAGTAATCATATATTAGGGCTGAGGGTCCTAATCTGAATTTTCAATGGAATCCTAACTTATCTTTGTATTACACAAAAACTTACATTAGACTTACATTAGACTACACAGAGTCTACACTTACATTAGACTACACAGAGAGATTGCCAAAATACCAAGGGCTAGCCAACTTCCTAATTCCTGGAAATATTTAAAATATTTAAAATATACAAAATTTAGTGAGCAAATAAGGGATATGATGAAATAATTGCATTGGTACTCTTATAGCTAGACAAGAAATCATTGTTTAAACTTATGGTATCAGTGTGTGAGTGTGTGTGTATACATGTGTGTGCATGTGTATTTATAGCAGAATTTGAGTTGCTGAATTATACACATACAATAATATTGATCTTATACAGAAAGTAAAATGTCGTTAAGTATAAGCACTAATAATATGACAAGCAGCAAAACAATATATGTTCAGAAAATAAAAACAAAAAAGAACAAAAAGTAGAAACACACACACAATAAGATCCCACTTTGTTTCAAAATCTGTGGTAAAAAAAATTATAAAGTACATCTTTACAATTTTAGTTAATACATATAATTTTAGTTAATACTTTCTTTAGTTAATACATATGGAGCAAAAAATTGTGGCTCATACTCTTATTTCAAAGAAGGCCATTGGGTGAGGGGTATTGTCTAGGTTCTATTTAATGTGATAGGGGAAAAAATTGGGAAGAGATATCTCACAGTGCAGAAGATGCCTGAAAAGATTTATATCTCTTTAAAAGAGATTTCCTTTAGCTCCCACTTTGATGGATATATGAGAACTCATTCTAAATTATACTGCCAAAGTATAGAAATTTTCTAGTATTTCTTAGAATATTTTCAAATGTCACATCTATTTATAGTTATTCCATTGTTGTAGGTAGGAGGATGTTGCATAATAGTAAAAAAAATAATACAAGTGTAGATGAGGAGATTTAAGCAAAGGTATGCTTCTCCTTTAAAACATTCTCATAATTATAAGGAGTTAATTATTTGTGCGTTTATCGAAGGTCTGTAAACTCCATAAAAGCAAGATATCTGTGTTTTTATTTGCATATTTATAATATCTAACTCTGTGTATGGCACACCCAACTTACTAAATAAATGAGTTTTTTATTAAGAGAGAAGCTGAGTGTATAATTGAGCTAAATAAATGAATATAGTGTGGGAACAGTAAAGTGGACAAACTAAGTTTATACAAAAGAAGAAGTTATAATTGCAAAGTAGTGTTAAATAAAATAGACTAGATGATGGAAAACTAGATTTTTGCTCTCTTGAAGCCAGGCAAAGGGATTTCAGTTTGATTTGGTGGGGAGAGAGAGCCAGAAGAGAGAATGGCAAGAATGAATTGAGGGACAAAAGTGGAAATTCTTAACAATGACCAATTTGGGATATTTCATTGATTCCAATATTTTCTTCTCACAATTATTTTTGTAGACTTCATTGATTTCACTAGAGGAGAGGAGAGGTGAGGAGAGGAGAGGTGAAAAGAGGAGAGGAGTGGAGTTGAGTGGAATAGAATTAGAATAGAATAGAATAGAATAGAATAGAATAGAATAGAATAGAATAGAGATAAAAATAAGGAGCTGAGATGAGACTTATCTGATTTATGGTAAGAGGACAAGAAGAGAAATAGGTGGCACAAAAGACTGGAAATCTAAAACCGATAGCCTGTGATGCCCAAATTATATTTGCACTGCTACAGCTGAAACTGGAGAATAGCCCTCTGTGTCAGGGGTCCCAAAGACCACCCTCAGGTTAGATGATATCCTAGAAGTGTTATACTCGTATTTACTGCCTATGAGAGGAAAAGAATGCAGATGAAAATGAGCAAAGGGAAAAGGTGCATGTGGCAAAGTCTGCAGGAAACCAGTTGTAAGTGTCCCCTTCTACTGGAGTCACATAGATCACATTTAATTCTCCCAGCAATAATGTGTGACAACACATGCAAAATGTTTTCAACCTAGGAAGCTCTCCCTAGTGTAGATGTCCAGGACTTTTACTGAGGGTCAGCCCTGTAGGCATGCAGCACCAGTGAAACTGACCTCAGTTACTTAAGCTCCGAAACACCAAAGAAAAAGCAGGTGCTCACCATATATCATATTGTTAGCAAAAACTATCTGGAAATACTAGATACTGTGGTTCAAAGCCTTAGGCTTACAAAAGCACTCATCAAATAAAACATTTCAGGAGCTCAGTTTCCAGGAGTTAAGTCAAAAGCCAGCCCGGAATACAGGCCTTTTTTGGGATATGCAGTTTGAGCAACCTGGGTCTGCAGAGTTGACATTTCCTGTGTATTCACGTTTTTAAACTGTCCAAAATTCTTATTGAACATAACTGTGTGTGCAAACCAAAAGAAAGAAGAGAAAAACTGAAGACAGAAAAGATCCAGTTCACCCCTAACCTCTGTTTTAGAAACAAAGTATAGGAAATCAGGATTAAGACACCAATACTACCCCAAAACAGCAAATAATTCCAAGTAATTACCTCCAGCTTTGCAAATAAAAGGGAAAGTAATTAAGCAAAATTCAGTTCAAATTTTATTTAAATGACAATGCAAGGCATCTAATGTATACTTGGTACTGACTATCATTTATGTGTTCAGCCTATCCCTCAATCATGACAAAACAGGAGTTATAAAGTATTATTTCAGCTTCAACGGGTGCTGTATTTATAACACCACAGGCCAATGGCAGAAGGTGCATTAAGAAAAGAAGATGGTAAATATGCTATTATTTTTAAGCATTTTATTGTCATTTCAACCCACTAATGTCCCTAAGCATTTTAATGCCATCTCAGATTTTCTTCTGCTACTTCAGTTAAAATCAAAATGCATAACCCAGTAGAAAACACTCAACTTATTTTCTAATATATAATTATGGAAATATAGATTTATATAAGGTCGGCTTCATGAATAGGTCCAAAGAGTGCCTTTAATTTGTGAAGTTACAGGTAAATTGACATGATTCTTCCTTAAGAAGTCTGAGAAAAGTTAAAATTTAAAAATACCTTGGAGGCTAAAATACAACTGTAACTCCCATGTGGTCATCTAAACATATCCAGGGCCACATATGATATTATACCACCTACAAAAATCAGTTATCCCCATGATTGACCCTCATGCTGACCCTCTTCTCTTTTGGAGGTAGGCATATCTGAAGATGGTACATTGCCTTAACTATGTACCATCTCGTGAAACTGGTGATATGACACATGCACCAGCCTATGTTTACAACTCACAATCATTTATACCAAAAATTTTCTACCTAGGAAAGTAATGGTGTTTTTGTTACATTCTTGCTCTGATAGCATCATATGAAAAAATGCCATAGGCCAGGCACCATGGCTTTCACATGTAATCTCAGCAGTTTGGAAGTGCCAGATGGGAGGATCACTTGGGTCCAGGATTTTGAGACCAGTCTAGACAATATAGTGAGACACAGTCTTTACAAAAAAAAAACAAATAGCCAGTGTGATGGCACATGCCTGTAGTCCCAGCTATTCGGGAGGGGTTCACTTGAGCTCAGGAGTTTGAGGCTGCAGTGAGCTATGATTGCACCACTGCACTCCAGCCTGGGCAACAGAGTGAGACTTTCAAAAAAAGAAAAAGAAAGCAATTATAAGTAAAAATGTAATTTCCTACAGAGCATCTAATTAAGAATTATTGAAAAACACATCTTGCTCCAAATCATCTCTTTCACTGGGGTGGTATTGTGCTTTGAATTGCCCTGTATTGATCCACTGACTTCTAGCTATTCCCCCTTTTATAATCTGAATAGGAATCTGTAAGTTGGTATTCCTTAGCGTATAAGGTACAATGGTTTTATTTTTTATTAATTTCTCTGAGTGGCTATGAACATGGTGGCAAGTTATAAAATGCCAAGGTTATCAGCCTATGTTCTTGGTTTATCATATTAAGTAAAACAAGAAGTTAAAAAAAAGATTTGTCAAGATCCTTGGCTCTAACTTATAAAGTAACCTACTTTCTACAAAGACTTTCACCAACCTATTTCTCCAATGTATAGTCTTTGTTTTCTTATTGGGCAAAGAGAAGTGCAGGATTTATGAGGCTGATGCTGAAGCAAATTCAAATATAATGCACACCTTTCCGTTTTTGATGTTAGTTCAAAATACAAGAAAACTTAAAGACAACTCTAACAGGTGGCCACGTAAGATAGGCACTATAATTTTCTACCATTCTCCTGTTTCTCTGCTTTGAGATCAATCATTGATAGTAGAGAGGCCTCATTTATGAAGAACACTGCAGAAATGAAACCTTGGAAAGTTTATATGAAGTGAAATGATAAGTGAGACGAGCCTATGGTTTCACTCTTTAAATTAAAACATATAATTTGAGGAAGTTTGATAATATTTCATGATTTGTGAAAATGTACCTAATTATCATTTTCAAATTTTGTTTTAAAAATATACTTTATGGATATTAGTTTGGCTTTGCACGCCTTCATTTAATAAAATTTTAGTTTTACTTAAAAGATAAAGGCAAAAAGAGGTTTTTTACATAAACATTACTATGACTGAAATGTGGATACCTTATATATGTGCTAATATAAATAAGGTGCTTCTTGTCACTTGCTGGCATCCCTGTATTATTTACTCCAAGCCAAATGTCATCTGAAATCACAGCCCACCAATACTACCTGCTTCAACCACCACTGTCTGTTATTGAGCACTACTATATACTAGCACTTCAGTAAGTGCTCTGCATGTATTGTCTTACTTAATACTTAGAACAATCTATGATGAGCATATTGTCCCTATATTGAGAAAAACTAGAATTCAGTGGAGCTAATAAAAATGCTTAAGGCCATTTAAAGAGCAAGATGGTGGAAGAGGACTCTCCAGTACTCAATTTGCCCCCACCCAAAAAAGCCACATCAGCTTGAACTACTATCCACACAGTAAAATACCCTCACAGGAAGTGTGAGATTACAGCACTTGAGTGTAGCACAGAAATAAGAGAAGATGCATAGAGAAGGATAGGAAGAACATTTTTACATTATCCATGTTACCCTCCCCAGACTCCGAGTGGCATAGCTCAGAGAGAAGGTACTCTCTGCTTGGGGATGGAGAGGAAATTGAGCACCAGGCTTTGCCTCAGATCCCAACACTGGGTCTATCCCACAGCCCCAGGCTTCAGGCTGGTATCCACAGAGCCTCCAAGCCTGACCCACCACCAGAACTGATCTCAATCCCCCTGGCTTTGGACCCACCCCTATCCCAGGCCAACCCCTACAGACTTAGATTCCAAGCTCTTTCCCATGACCAGGTTGGCTCCAGTGGTCTATCCTAACACCTGGGGTGGGGAGGAAGTGACTAAAGTCATTGCCTAAGATGGGTGACAGAGAATGGATATAAACAGGTATGTCTCTGAAGACTGTGCTCTGAACCATTATATAGATTCTTCTGCAGGGATTTCACTTTATAATTGCTACATCTAAGTCATAACTTTATAAAGCATAAAGATGACATGGGGATTTCTATATATGTTCAGCAGATAAAGAAAATAAGGCTCAAAGGACTCAAGTAGCAAACCCAGAAGTATACAATGTGAGAATATTAGGGAAACCATCGCAAGCAACTTCTGATCCCAAGTCTGGGGCTTTCTCACTTGCTCTACCACTCCAGTATACTATTTCCTCTGGTATACAATGCACTGCTGTAAATAGAAGCATCATTCCAATGGGGTTTTCCATTCCCATCACTTTCCAT
The DNA here is from genome assembly GCF_006542625.1 of Nomascus leucogenys. Taxonomy (NCBI): domain Eukaryota; kingdom Metazoa; phylum Chordata; class Mammalia; order Primates; family Hylobatidae; genus Nomascus; species Nomascus leucogenys. The sequence continues at coordinate 65,579,359 of NC_044394.1, read as the reverse complement.
CCCTGACTGAAACCAAAATGCCATTGGTCAAAAAATTTCACAAAATACTGTAACAAATGTGGTGACGGAAGGATCCATTCTTTGTTCTCAAGTTACACAGGTAAAGGGACACATTTAAGAAAATAAAATTTAATGACTGCTATATTGGGTAAACACCAGAAAATGATTGTAAAAGCACAGAGAAAGGGATAATTAGGTTTCCATCTGGCAAGAGTTGACATAAGAGATTACTCTCACAGACTAAGTAAGTTTTCTTTACGAAGAAAGAGTGAAGAGAAATTGAGTAAAGGAAGAATCAGTAAGGTGTGAAATGCTCATAGGTATAATATATGAATAAAACAATGAGTGGTACAATTTGCTAGCAAAGAGTATAGGAATTTGGGACAATCAAGTAAAAAAAATATGAAAGTATATATTAGAGAACCTAAATCATTTCTTTCTTGTTGTTACCTCAGTGGATGATGGTTATAGAATATACAAATGTCTCTCAGGTGAGAAAATATTCCACATTTCACAATTACAGTATATTGAATTTTCATCAAAATTCAGCAGTTTTGTAAAAGAATGAAAAAATTAAAAGGCAGTTATTGCATTTTCACTTTTTATAATTTCATGAAGTTTGTGTTTAGTAATGAACTTGGTGAGTATAGCCCACAAGATTAAAAAAATTGGATTGCCAAGAATATTTTACACGCAATAAACAAAATTTCCAGTGATAACAAATGTGTTGTGTACTATTACCTGTTAATCAATCCATTAAGGCAAATGGGCAAATAGAGTATTGAGAAAAGGGACAATAAACGGGCAGGCATAGGAAAAAATGTGTGGGTTTAATGGAGGCAAAAGAATGAGAATGGGAAAAAAAATCAGTAATTAGGCATGACCTAATTACTGCCCACTAAGGCAGAACTAATATGAAACATTGGCATGTAATACAACATGTGTTTTCCAGGTCTAGTTTAAGATACTGATCCCTATATGAACATGAAAATGGGCATTAATTTCCACTGCACAGGCAGGAAGTGCCAGTAAAATTACAAATGGTAACACATTCCATTTAATGAACTTTCACTTTTTAAAATGTTCTTCACAAAATTAAATAGAGCATTTAAAAAATCTTAGTTCCTCTACTACCGCACTGTCTCCTACTGCAGACATTACTTGTTATCAGGGAAGTGGGGTGTGTGTGTGTGTGTGTGTGTGTGTGTGTGCAAAGTCTATTGCATCTAGTTAGCAGTGCTATTTAAATTCAGAAGTATCACACATCATTTAATAATTTACAGTCCAAGTGGAAGACTGTATCATGTATTATTTATGGTAGCAAATGCTCAGGGCCACAACAATACAGGCTATATTTCTCAAGCTCACATTATTGCCTTTTAGGTCACTTCAGAATAAAAAGTACTTGAGTTGCCACTTAGGAAAGTCACTATTTATACCAGCCATCAGAAGAAACACCACTGATTAATTGCAATCTCTGGAATGAGGTCAATAACAAAACTAGCAGGGTCAGGGGCAGAGGGGAGGCAGCCAATTATCTCACTAGCAATACTCTTGAGTCATTCACCTTGCCTTTAAGCAGGGCTGAGCCTGAGTCCCTAAGAAAAGAAGTCATGTGTCTAGAGGCCAAGAAGCCACCCTTGCCCCTGCCAAAAAAAAAAAAATAGTAATAATCTAGTTCACTGAAGCCTGTGAGGGAGGTCCTACAATCACATCTTCATTTGTTGGTGTAAGCAACATAATGAGTGTGGGGTAACACAGAGATGCCACTCTCCACTTCAGGACTGAACTGCTTTTTCTCCAAGATTCTAGAGATGTTGGCAGCATAAAAATGTCAACCAAGTCCCTCTCTGGTAACTATATTTTGCAAGAGAAAGCTGACTTGGCCAGGGTTACACCATCTTTATGAGAAGCAGCCTACAACCACTGATGGGTCAATGTAGGAATTAAAGGGCTTGCCTCCCTTGCTTTAAGTAAAGAATTTTGTAGGAGTGTTCCACTCCAGGATTCCCCACAGAACCATCTGAAGGATTTGTGGTGACTTCATCACGGTTCAACATCCCTCTTCTCTGTCCTGCTTCTTTCATTCTCCTACTGTTGTTGATCCCAGAAGCATTCCTTACTTAATATTTTTTTCACAGAAATCTCAGCTTCAGATTTTTCTTAGAGAAATTTACCTTAGACAGGTGATGCCAAAAATCACTGAGGAAGCCTACTTGAAAGTGCAAATTTGGAGCTAGATTAACCACCATACTGCAAGCAACGAAAACTCCATCACTGGTAGAATGTGTAACACTGTTAGTGCCTTGCACGCTCTGGCAGTATAATCATTAAGCTTTCCATTGTGCTAAAGTAATATTGGGCATATACACTAATGGTGGCATATTTCAGGGGTTTAAGAAATTCTGGGGAAGTAATTATCATTAGGAAAGTGGAGTTGAATGGTTCTTACTAGGACTTACGATGTATTCGATAAAGAAAAGGCTAAGGGTAGTTAGTCACCAATTAAAAGCTAAGAGTGAAAACTAGAGGGCCTCCTTGGTTGGTTCTACTGAAATTCTCTTTTACTGCAGTTGACGAGCAGACAAAACACAGAATCAAGCCCAGGATTTAAGAATAATAGTAGCAGCAAAACTATCAAGGGGGTTGAATTCTCAAACTTGGAATGAATGCCTACCTTACTAAAACCAGGGTTCTGATTAGGTAAATTGGGACTCAAAGGCATATTATAGGGTTATCTGGGCAAATGCAATTCAAACTATTGAATGCTCAGATACTTGTGAAGACTCTAGGACCATATTAAAGGCCCACTACTCTCTGTAAATTGCTAGAGTGCCTTTCTTGCTTGAAATCAATGTATAGGTTGCTGTTTTGTAAGAAACTATAAACCCCCATTAGAGTTTACCCACACTAACACCCTTCAGTCTGCAAGTTCAATAATTGAAACTAAATTAGAAGATAACCAAGCTGGAAAGTGCAGGGTGTACCATAAGTAGGAGATTATACCTAGAATTTGCTGCTGGGCTCAGCCAACATTTACTGTTAGAATTAGGGTTAGATACTGAGGAGGCTGGATTAAGGGGAGAAGATAAGAGAATACAAAATTGAAAGAAGAAGAGTTTGTGGATATGAGAGCACTCTCTCAGAATACAGGATTTAACATCTTGGCAATGTGCAAGGAAATGAAATTGACATACTGTTTTTGGAAGTTTGAGAAAGGTGATACCCAAAGTAAAATTGAAATGCCAAAACTGATATGGCATAAAATGGAAAAAATGAAAGTAGGAATGTTGGTATGGATAAACAACATAAGACTGGAAAACTCACCAATCGAGTATATCCCATGAGAGGGACTAGAGAATACTCATTTTACCCCAATGCTGATGAAAAGTATGCACACATTCCTGAGAAGCTCAGTGGCCATTTTCTACATTCCCATACTGATGATAAGAAATGCTACTCAAACATTTGGAGCATAATTGGCAATAAAGATGATTGTGAAAAACAGGAAACAAGTGGTAGATAGAAGGCTGACTGATCATAATAATTAGGATTATTTGAGAGGTAACTGGAGAAGATCTGATATAATCTGATAAATATTTGAGAGGCCTATAAAGATGCTTAAAAATACTTAAAGTTCCTTAGAAAGTGGTTCTCAACCAGGAAAAAGTTTTCTAAATTGGACAATGTCTAGGAATATTGTTGGCTGTCACTTTGGCAGAATGATGCTGCTGGCATCAGAATAGTAGAGGCCAAAGTTGCTGCTAAGCATCACACAATACACAGAATAGCCCCCACAAGAAAGAAATATGCAAACAATAATATCCATGTATCTGAGGTTGAGAAACCCCAAGGTAGGGATGAGGTGGATAGAATCAAAGAAGTCAAATATAGTTATTCAGGGGCTAAAGGCAACCATATGCAAACAAGTCACAATTTCTGAATTAATTTCTGTTTAGGGACAGTTTTTCAGATCCAGTACCAATTGACTACAGTAGACAATGAGTATTTGGGGGGAACGATGTTACAATAATTCCCATAGTACTTCCTCAAATGGATCTATTGCTGATATGATTTGACTGTGTCTCCACCCAAATCTCACCTTGAATTGTAATAACCCCCATGTTTCAAGGGTGGGACCAGGTGGAGATAATTGAATCATGGTGGGGGCGGTTTCCCCCATACTGTTCTTGTGGCAGTGAATAAGTCTCATGAGCTCTGATGGTTTTATAAATGGGAGTTCACCTTCCCAAGCTCTCTTGCCTGCTGCCATGTAAGATGTGACTTTGCTCTTCATTTGCCTTCTGCCATGATTGCGAAGCCTCCTCAGCCATGTGGAACTGTGAGCCTATTATAAACCTCTCTCCTTTATAAATTACCCAGTCTTGGGTATATCTTCATTAGCAGTATTGAGAACAGAATAATACAATTGCCACTTACTTAGGGAAGGGCATACTGGGAAATGGAAATACACAAACATTTTGAGGATGACTGGACACAGAAATTAGGCTGATACTCTATTCAGGGTCCAAAATAATCTTTAGGCTCCCTAATGGGAAAAACATAAGGGAACAGATAATAAACGAAGTTGTGACACATGCTGAGGCCCTCAGTGTGTCTGCTCTATCCACAAACTTAACTGGCAGTTACTTTTCCATGTACACAAAAGTATATTGAAAATGAACTATAAAAAATTTGGTAGAACTCAAAAATTTGTCATTGTCCTGTATAACAGCTGCTGTAGAAATGGAAGCTGTGTAACTGCCTCTCTTCATTGCCAGTCAGATGGCAAATCAGAAGCAATATTCTATCCTGGAGGGAATAGTGGAAATTATATCTACCTGTAAAGCATAAGGGAAGCTTCTGGCCAAGATGGTGTAGGAGAAACTTTACATGTGAAGCAAACTCAAAATGGGGGGGAAATGATATGAAACAACAATCTTCAAAACAAGATATATCAGGAAACAAAGAACAGTGTTCCCTGAGATATGGGAAATAAAAGAGAGAGCCCTAAAATTGTCCAAGTGCATTGCCTTAAGAGAGTTTCCAGGACACAGCACAAGAAAACAGAATCTAAAAAGAGTCTGGCAGACTCTGAGTTGAGAATATGGAAGTGGAATCCAGGCAGACCAAGGATGATAGACTTTGTAACAGAAAGAAAGAGGAGCATGGAGAGATAATTCTAGTGATATTCAGAGAGAGAAGTCCATAGACCTGCAGAGGGTCCTTCTTGAGTATTGGGCAGAATAATGATCAACACAAGGCAGAACTGTGGAGGATGCCCAGAAGCAGAGGCTAGAGAGGCAAGCTTGCCATGAGTGGTCCCAGCAAACTCTTGAGGAAGGAGCAGAAGAGGAGTGAAACCCCTGAAGAAACAATATAGAAACTGATGGAGACAGAGGAGATGGTAATCAAGAAACAGGAGTTTCTGGAGCAGATGATTCAACATGAATTGTTCGTTAGCAGCATTGAGAACAGACTATCAAAGAACCATGGTTCCAAGAATAAGAGAGCTGCTCTGCAGGCTTTACAGGGGAAGAAAAGATGGGAACAGCAGCTGGCACAAACTGATGGAACATTATCCACCCTAGAGTTTCAGTATGAAGCCATTGAGAATGCCACTACCAATGCAAAAATGCTTTGTACCTTGTAGTTAGCTGCCTGAGGCATGAAGAAGGCCTACCAGGACCTGGACATTGGCAAGGTAGATGAATTGATGGTTGACATCACAGAATAGCAGGAGGTGGCCCAGCAGATCTCGGATGCCATTTCTTGAGCTGTGGGTTTTGGAGAAGATGTGGGTGATCATGAACTGTTGGAGGAACTAGAGAAGCTGGAGGAGGAATTGGCCCAAGAATGGTTAAATGTGGGGCAACAAGGAGGAAGTGAACCCCAGTCAAATGGCTAGTGTATCCTCTGCACTATCTGCCTTCCTGGGAGGGTCAGCTCCCAAAGCAGATGAAGACAAAGAAGCAATAAAGCAGTGGTTGCGTGGGAATCCTGATAAGTCTGGGCTGGTCTTGTTGTTCCCCTTTCCTTAAGTGCCAAGTGCTGAACAAAAGGAGCATAACTTTTGGAGGAAATCCTGCTGAGGCTGGTAGTATGACTTTCCCTGAGAAAAGTCTCTGTTGCCTTTTGAGCCCTGGCTCGATTCTGAAGAAGAAACTTGCTGTAGGAGGAAGACCTGAGCTCCTTTCTGTTTAAAAGCAGTTGCAATATAAACATATGCATAAAAGAAAATACCTGAGACCTTGGAAAGAGCCACCAGGAAAGACAGAGGGAACAGTATCCAATACTCATATATGGTGCCCGTCACCCAGAATTGCAAACTTTATATTCCTTGGGATACTGAATAAACTAATCATAAGCTTTCTGTCTAAGTAGTAACACAGCTAGTAATGGATCTTAAAAATTAAACTCAAAAGGATCAAATATCTTCCAAATAACTATATCCCAAAACAAATCACAATAATATTTATAGGAATATAAAAATATCCATCACCCAAAGACATAAAATTTCAAATTTCTGACATTAAAAGAATGCTAGGCATGCCAAACGATAGAAAAATGTGATACATAAGTAGAAAATTATTATATCAACATCAACCTACAACAGACACAATTATTCAAATTGGTAGACACTATGAAAGGTAAAATGCATACCTAGAGGAAGACCTTGTGAACTCACTCCTCCATATCCCTGTCTTTAAAAAGAGAGGAAAAAAGATAGAAGGAAGTATGTCTAGGACAGTTTCACCTAGACATTAAGGGAGGTACTAGTGGTACTATCCTGATTGAGTCTTTTCATGGTCTCACGCATCTAGCCTCATAAAAAGAGGCCAGATCCAATATTTCACTTCAGGCTTTGTAGGGGCAAAAGGGAACTTTTTTGCTTTCTGAAGGTTTGCTAACAAAAGGTAGATCAATAGAAAGGTATATAAGTTTATTAATGTGCACCCGTATGCATAGGGGAGGTCACACAAAATATTAACTGAAAGAGGAACCAGATGTTTGATGTTTAAATATTCTCCCCATAGGAGAGAGATCCACGGATCTGGGAGGTGTAAGGCAAATTTCATGGTGAGAGGTAGAGCTGCACAAAAACAAAGTTTGTCTTAATATACAAAGCTCCTCAGGTAATCTTTTGGAGCTTCCCTTAGGATAGATGAAAAGTCTTTCTGGCATAGCAATGACTCCCAGTCTCTTTTCTTCTATTGTTGATCTTTCCTGATTATTCAATAGGATCCTAAAGGAGGTGATTTAAGGCAATTGCATTTATTTTGGAAAGAATCTTTCTTGATCAGATAAGAAAATTCCAGAGAGTCCCTCTCTATCAGGGGAACACGACAAGTCTGTAGCACCTTGATTCTGAGGCAGCTTCCAAGGCCTCCCAGCACGTCAAAATGACAGTTATGAGGGTATCACTTTCTGAGCCCCAACTGCTTAAATGTAGAAGCAGGACAATCAAATCTATTGGTCAGCTTTGGTTTTTGTCCACTGATGAATAACTAGTCTGGGAATACAATCTCTATCATTCTTCCCAAATTATTTGCCACCGTAGTCCGTATACTTAGCCTGGGATAGCTGATGGCAGATTACTTATTTGCAATGCTTTTAGAAATTTTTAAGACTGCTGTCCAAATACACACTAATTATAACACAACTTCGTCTAATTCTATATATTTATGTATATTATACATATATGTGTGTATGTATATATATATATATCTCCCACATTACTGTTAGAGTCTGCTTATTAGAATCTTCTGCACTTTCTTGAAATAGACTGAAATTTGTTTCTTTGTCTACCCTAGAGCTATTAGTGGCTAGCCAGGGTAACACTGGAAGTGGTTCTCATTGGGTATTTTATACCTAAAATTCTTCATGGTTACTGTGGTCTCTGGGTTTTAACACATACCTAAATAAGAATGCAGTTCTCAAAAAAAAACGAACATAAATATAGAAAAAAATTGACAAATAATTATCTGTATTTGGAATCGGTAAATGACACATTTTGCATCTCTGCATTTAGACATTTTCAGATACCATCAGATTATAGCAGTCTAAAAATGAGAAGCAACTTGCTCAGAAGAAACGTGAGGTTCTGAAGACATAAAATACAAAGAAAAAAGTCATTCTACTGTAGAGTTAAAGAGGTCAAAATTTAACACTTTCATTCTTCAGGTTAGAAAATAATTAAAATGACCAATTGAAAGTAATGCACCCAACCAGCACAGGCTGGAAGTCAGCAGCCTTTTTCTCAGTCTAGTTTAACTTTATCCTTACCTGTGTGGCTTATTCTTGTATGGCTCCCAGCCTTTATTTATTGTATGGACTTATTCTCATATAGCTCCTGGGCCTTTATTTATTGTATGGACCTGTAGTGCTTTTCCTCTTTTCAATTAATTACTTTATAATTTCACCAAACTTAAATTCCATTTGAATCTTTACCTCTTCCAAGAAGTCATTTACCATCATTTCATCCCAGTCCCATACTTATTGCTTGTTTCTCTGAGTTCTTCTTTGTAGCATTAGGCAATTAATTACTCTCTAGCTGTGACATCTAGCTACATTTATCTCCATGTCTAAGGAGAAGTCTTTATCTCGAATTCCCTTCCTTAACCTCCCATAGCTAAGATTCTCCGAAATTAAAATTTTAAATGTCAACAAAGGTTACTGGTCCAGTGATACAATTTTTTTGGATCTCCTTGTCATTCGTACCCATTTTTAATTTTTAAATGTTCGGTTTCTTTTCCTCTACCTGTAATTATTCAAGGCTCTTCTTCCTTTGTCTGTACCTAAAATGAATATATTCTTAAATGAAACATGCACAAAAAATGGGGATAGTTTATTACTGCAGCATAATTCTGCTTTCCTGACTGGTACAGTAGTTGTGAACGTCTCATTCAGTAATGAAGAATATAGGAGTTGACATCTATTAGAGAGACTACAGGGGGGATCTCTAATACCTGTTATTGGAATAAAAAGAGTAAATCAATTTTTAAAGTAACTATTTGATTACAAAGTGCACTCGAGTGTAGACGATGTAAGATTGGTTTAAGCAGATCTTTCTCAATTATTGGAAAAACAGCTCCTGCTAATGCTCGGCTTTTAAGATATCTTAATATCAAGGGGCCTGAGCAAATTTGTCATCCACTTGATTAACAAATGAGATGACAATGCCTTTCATCTGCTATGTGGTGAGCAAGAAATCTTAAGTATCAATATCCAATAGTATCTTCTCAGTTTAACTGACCATTCTTGGCAGGGTGGAATGGGGATGAAATTGCCTTCATACTTTTTTTTTTTTTTTTTTGAGACGGAGTCTCGCTCTATTGCCCAGGCTGGAGTGCAGTAGCGCAATCTCGGCTCACTGCAAGCTCCACCTTCCGGGTTCACACCATTCTCCTGCCTCAGCCTCCCGAGTAGCTGGGACTACAGGTGCCCGCCACTGCGCCCTGCTAATTTTTTGTATTTTTAGTAGAGACTGGGTTTCACTGTGGTCTTGATCTCTTGACCTTGTGATCCGCCCGCCTCGGCCTCCCAAAGTGCTGGGATTACAGGCGTGAGCCACCTCGCCCGGCACCTTCATACTTTTAAAGGCAAAAGTATAAACAATATTTCCTGGAGGGTAGAAATATGAGAGAAACCAAGAGAAATGTTGTCACACTTTGAAACCTCAAGCACAGGGTAAATCTGTTATTGTACGTAACTTTCATCTTTAGGATTTGAGATAATCAAAGGCAATATCAAAGGAATACTATGGTTTATGCACCAGATTTACCACCTCGGAAGCTATAAAGCATATCTTTAAGAGGTAGGTAAGATTTTTTTAATGTTTAATTATTTATTGAAACATTGTAATGTAGAAGTTAAGACTTGGGGTTCTGATATCAGACAACCTAGGTTTTAATCTCTGTTTCACAGTTTCTGTGCATCTCTGAGCATGTTACTTGGCCAAAACTCATTTGTTTCCTTTGAAAAACTAGAATTTAAAAAGGACCTGTCTCACAGGGCTGGGGTGGAGATTGCACAAGCATGTGAACTCATTGGCACGCAAAAAATAAGCAGGAATTATTTTTGATTATCTATAATTAGCTTACTCCACCCTCCTTTGGTTTTTCCCTCAGGGGCATAAATTTAAAGTCCTTAAGGAGAAACTGTCAATGTTTGAAACTATTAAGAAAATTGGTAGCTGAGGGGGTTACCTTTAAGTCTGCCCCTAGAATTTGTTTTACTCAGAGGCAGAGAGGAAACTGAAGATGTGATGGTATCTACTACATGAGAAGAAAGCAAGCTGAGTATATGTGCACTGAGATGAAACATAATGAAAAATTAGGAGCCTATGTAAACCTGAAAAGGGTACTTGGTGTAGCATCTTCAGAAGTTCCAAGTGGTGCCCTATTGAGCATGTGACTGTTTCTAGTCCTAAAATTGCAGTACCATGGGGAATGTGTAAATGCTTTAAAAGAACTAAAACTGATTCATGCAGTGATCACTTAGGTAAACTTGTCAAGCTATAATTTGATTTTTCATATCAATTTATTTGATTTAAATGCTAGATTTTACTTCCTTTAATTAGCAAATGTCTTAAACCATACCTAATATTTAGGATTAAATTGAGGTCTTCAAATTTAAAAAAATTGTACATAGCTATCACATCATGTGAACTATAGGGCACTCTAAAGAATTTTCATCATAATTTCTTCTATTATCAACAGAATTTCAGCTTTGGTATGCAATATTTGCAAAAATAATGCTTGTATTTTTATGTTAATATACAGCTGGAAAAGAGTACGTAGCAATTATGTGATAACTAAAAGGCCCCAAAGCATAATAGTGATGTTTTGAACAATTTAATCCATTAAAAGCTCAGTTAAGTGAATAAAGAAAATACTTTTAACATATGGTTGTAGTAAAGGAAAGGATGGTAAACATTTTAGTATAATGGAATATTTTTGAGTAATTTCACCTCTTAAACCAATGTTTTCTAAAAATGGAATGAGAGACATTTAAATCATCAGAATTCTCATTATTATTAACATTTCATCTAATCTCCATCATATAGTTTTTAAAGTTTTCTACAGTCTTGCTTCCTCTGACTCTGAAGGAGTCTATAAAGGCAGATCCATCATTATCTTCCAAGTTCAGCAGCCTCATTTTTACTTTCCCATGTGATATGGTTTGGACATGTGTCCCCTCCAAATCTCATGTTGAAATGTGACCCCCAGTATTGGAGGTGGGGCCTGGTGGGAGACGTTTGGGTCATGGGGATGGGTTCCTCATGAATACCTTGGTGCTGTGCTCACTATAGTGAGTGAGTTCTCATGAGATCTGTTTGTATAAAAGCATGTTTCACCTCCCCCCTCTCTCTCTTACTCCCACTCTCACCATGTGTTATGCGTGCTCTCCCTTTGCCTTTTGCCATGGTGGTAAGCTTCCTGAGGTTGCATCAGAAGCCAAGCAGATGCCAACACCAAGCTTTCTGTACAGCATGCAGAACTGTGAGCCAATTAAATGTCTTTTATTTATAAATTACCTAGCCACGTATTTATCGTGATGCAAGGATTGCCTAAGACATCATCTTTCTTTCAGAATTGCCCATGGGATATGTAGGGAAAAGAAAGAGAGATCATGGCTGGGCGCGGTGGCTCACGCTTGTAATCCCAGCACTTTGGGAGGCCGAGGGGGGCGGATCACGAGGTGAGGAGATCGAGACCACGGTGAAACCCCGTCTCTACTAAAAATACAAAAAAATTAGCCGGGTGTGGTGGCGGGCGCCTATAGTCCCAGCTACTCGCAGAGGCTGAGGCAGGAGAATGGCGTGAACCCGGGAGGCGGAGCTTGCAGTGAGCCGAGATTGCGCCACTGCACTCCAGCCTGGGCGACAGAGCGAGACTCCGTCTCAAAAGAAAAAGAAAAAAAAGAAAGAGAGATCAGACTGTTACTGTGTCTATGTAGAAAGGGAAGACATAAGAGGCTCCATTTTGAAAAAGACCTGTACTTTAAAACAGTTGCTTTGCTGAGATGTTGTTAATTTGTAGCTCTGCCCCAGCCACTTTGACCCAACCTGGAGCTCACAAAAACATGTGTTGTATGAAATCAAGGTTTAAGTTATCTAGGGCTGTGCAGGGCGTGCCTTGTTAACAAAATGTTTACAAGCAGTATAGTTGGTAAAAGTCATCGCTATTCTCTAGTCTCAATAAACCAGGGGCACAATGCACTGTGGAAAGCTGCAGGGACCTCTGCCCTTGAAAGCGGGGTATTGTCCAATGTTTCTCCCCATGTGATAGTCTGAAATATGGCCTTGTGGGATGAGAAAGCCCTGACCATCCCCCAGCCCGACATCCGTAAAGGGTCTGTGCTGAGGTGGATTAGTAAAAGAGGAAAGCCTCTTGCAGTTGAGATAGAGGAAGGCCACTGTCTCCTGCCTGCCCCTGGGAACTGAATGTCTCGGTATAAAACTCAATTGTACATTTGTTCAATTCTGAGATAGGAGAAAAACCGCCCTATGGTGGGAGGCGAGACATGTTTACAGCAATTCTGCTTTGTTACTCTTTACTCCGCTGAGATGTTTGGGTGGAGAGAAACATAAATCTGGCTTACGTGCACGTCCAGGCATAGTACCTCCCCTTCAACTTAATTATGACATAGATTCTATTGCTCACATGTTTTTTGCTGACCTTCTCCTTATTATCACCCTGCTCTCCTACATTCCTTTTTGCTGAAATAATGAAAATAATAATCAATAAAAACTGAGGGAACTCAAAGATCGGTGCCGGTGCAGGTCCTTGGTGTGCTGAGTGCTGGTCTCCTGGACCCACTGTTGTTTCTCTATACTTTGTCTCTGTGTCTTATTTCTTTTCTCAGTCTCTCGTCCCACCCGACTAGAAATACCCACAGGTGTGGAGGGGCAGGTCACCCCTTCAGGGATACTCACTCTCTCTTCAAACTCACCTTTCTCCTGGTTCAACTCCACACTCTCTTGTTACTAATGCATATTTATTAACTTTTGTGTGTCACATACTGCCCTAAATACTGAAGCATCACAAAGTCATTGATACTAATCTGCTCACAATCTAGTGGGAGAACATTTTTAAATGAACAATTGAAATAAATTATGATAAGAAGTATGTATTAGTCACAGCATTTGTATAAAGGAAAGGGTGATTCACTAAACAGACGTCAAAATCTGTTGAAGTTATTGAAGTGAAAGTTTGACTGTGGGAGTGATATGCAGTGATTGTGTGGATGGTGGACTATGATTCCCCAGATAGGGGAAGGGAATCTTAGGAAGAGGGAAGAAGCTGTGTAAAACCATGAAGGATTGAAACAATTTGGCTATCACATGTAGGAATCGCGTGACATAATGCATAATGGATAATGTATTAATTAGTATCCATTCAAAAATAATTCACCGAGGATTTCACCATAGTAACAGTATAAAAAAGGAAACTTATTAGGAGGCATTGTTAGGGAGGTAAGTTGGGGTCAGATCCTGAAGGGCTGTGCCATGTACTGACATAATAGAGTGCTCAGATTGTATCCTGTTCTTGGTGAGGTATCAATTTGAGGAGTAATTATTTTAGGTATATCACTCTGCCATTCCATAACAGATGTAAAATGATGGGGTAAATAGTTGTTCTACCAAATGAATTAAATAACACCTCTGACCTACTCTCTCACCGATGATGCCACCCCCACCCTTGCTACGTGCCAGATCATTCTAACAACAGACCATCTTGGATGAAGGTTACAATCTGGATTCTCTATTTGCATGTCTGAGTTATTGTGAACTTTAGAAGAAAAATACCATTTTCATTTACTGTTCTAAGAGCTTCAGTACAACCCACCAATTGCTTTTTGGGTTTTTTTTTGACTCTTCATAATTGCTATTTTAAAACTTGAATATTCTCTAACAGTCTCTTACTCAAGCACATTCTCTCTTTCTCAGAAGATAGAAGTCAACCTTCCTTTCATTTCTTGTAGGGGTGTTGGAGCTTCCATGAATAATTCCTCTAAACAACCCCTCTCTCCTACCAAGATTAAACTTCCTTCTATATTCTTAACTATCTTTCCCTTCTTTTCTCAAAGTTCAGAGAAGAGATGTGAAGGAATTCTACCTACTTCTCCTCTGTGATGGAAACACATTCACTTGTGTCCTTAACTCCTTTCCCCCACTTCCTCTTGGACTTCTCTCTCATGCTCACTTAAGCTGTTTCCTGTATCATATTGACAACAAATATACATCTCCTTTCTATTCCCTAGTGCAATGAAAATATTGCATAGAATATATGCTCAGTTACACAGCCAATTTAGGACATCTAACATGATTCCTAAATAATTCTCTATCATGCATCTTTAATCATTTGCTAAGTCCAGTAAATGCTATTTCTTTAATAATGCTCTAAAACATCACATCTTAACGCTTCCCACTTTCTGTACTTAATTGAGACAATTATCACTTTTCAATCAAATTATGACAAAACTCTACAAATTGTTCTTTCTGTCTTTAGTTTGGACCATTTCTGCATCTTAACCTCCAGGAACCTTTTTTTTTTTTTTTTTTTTTTTGAGATGGAGTCTCGCTCTGTCGCCCAGGCTGGAGTGCAGTGGCGCGATCTCGGCTCACTGTAAGCTCCGCCTCCCGGGTTCACACTATTCTCCTGCCTCAGCCTCCCAAGTAGCTGGGACTACAGACGCCTGCCAACATGCCCGGCTAATTTTTTGTATTTTTAGTAGAGACGGGGTTTCACCGTGTTAGCCAGGATGGTCTCGATCTGCTGACCTCGTGATCCGCCCGTCTCAGCCTCCCAAAGGGCTGGGATTACAGGCGTGAGCCACCGTGCCCGGCCTCACCTCCAGGACTCTCTTAAAAATGTATGTCGAATCAAATTCTCCCCCTCCTCCTCCCACTAACTTAGAACTTTCTAATGGAGAGTTTGGGCAGAAAGGACTCATCAGTCCTTTCTGCCCAAATACTCTGAGGCCAAAGTTGAAGAGATGGAAGAGATGGAATTGAAACTTAAATAAAAAGTTTACATTTTGTTTTGTTTTGTTCACAAATTGCCTTCTTTTAGTGACCTAGTAAAACTTTTCTAAACATCTCCTATGTGGTCATCCTAAACCAATTAAATTATTAATATTTGGGGGAGGAGTATTATTTTTTGTTCATTTTTTGTTTTAAGTAAGTGAATAAACAAAAGGAAAACTAAAAGTGGCCCTTATGAATTTGGGCCTTAAAAAATAACTAAATTATTTTGAAATGTGGCTGAAATAGTTACCAGTTTTTAATTGTGAAAAAGATTTTCAGTGTTTTTTATTCGTGTTTGGTTAATTTTATAATTCTTATGGTACAATGGTTTGTAGGACTATTCCAGATACTTACAAATGAGCATGTACTTGTTTAGTTGTAGATCGTACCCCAAGTCTTATAACTGACAGAATTTTGCAGAAAGCGACAAGTGTTGTACTTTCTTAAAAAATACTAAAAATGATCAAAATGAGATTTGTAGCCAAAGGGTGGAAAGTACAAAAGACAAGACAAAATGGGCCCAGTAAGCCAAAAGGATGAAAAAAGATAACGGTCAGTGTGAATTTACTTGACATTCTTTAGCTAAGTTCTGCAGCTAATGAGGGAAGTTTACAGCCAAACTAGTAATCTCTTCCTGGTACAAATGCAAAAAAAAAACCCAAATAAAGTTGCAGATCTAGGCATTTTACTAATCATTTTTTTTAGCTCATTATTTTTGGGGAATTTTAAATAGTGTGTCAAAATAAATGAAATGGTGGCACTGAAATAAAATCATGGAAGCAAAACTTTTAATTTTAAAACAGATTACTGAGGACATTCCAAAAATGAATTAAAATTATATGTGAGCCTGAATTTTTCTCCCTTCCTTATTTCTCCCTTCTTTTCTCTCCTGTTCCTTCACAGGCCTCTTCACTAGCTGAGGTCTTTCATTATCCATTATGTCCTGTATATATTTCTGAAACTAATTATCCATAAGTACTTATCTGATTATTTCTAAAAGGAAAAGTAAAATTTCCCTCTGCAACCTCTTCTATTCCACCCTCCGTAGGAGTTACAGTTCTATGTATATATTTGGTGTGTTCCATATTCTTTCTATGCATTATTAAATATATACATTTATAATTTTTAAACCACACACTAGTTCCCAATCAGCTTTGTTTTCTTAATTTAAAAGAGTTAATTAGTAAAAATGAAGAATTAATTAATTATGGCATATTCTCACAATAAAATACAAGACATTAAATTTTATTGTGAGGCTGTACTATATTTAAATGAATTAGTTATTTTCTGATTATGCTTTTGAGTTGTTTCTAGTTAATTCTTAATATAAATCCTATTTTAATCTTTATATTTCTTTAAGACAAATTTTAATAGGTGAAATTGTAGTGTTAAAAAGGGCATATGCATTTAAAATATTGATAAACATTCACAAATTGCCCCCCAAAATTAGCAAATTTATTATTTTATTGCCATTGTATGGAAGTGGCTATTTTTCCATATTTTTTTCTGAGCATCATCAAATGGTAAGCATTTTCAATCTTATCTATAAAAGCTATTATCTCACTGTAATTGTCAGTCCTACTTTCTTCTTTATTGAAAAGTTTTAACAAATTGTCTCATGCCAATTTGTCATTTGTAATAATTGTTTTCTATAAACTTCCATTTTTCAACCAGACTACTGTTTTCTTTGAATATTTCAATGAAAATTCTGGGCTAAATAACTATCTGATTTATATTTGCATTGTATTTTTAATTTTTTAAATATTTGAGATACCATTTTTGTTATTGTAATTAATATTGTTATTTTTAAGCAAAAAATGTATGTAATCAGTCAGCCTTTTCTTTTGTGGATTTTAGATGTGATTTCTTGGAAAAATTTTTACTTCAAAAACATGCACACTTCATTTGATTAATATATAGGTATATTCTTTTTATATTACATTTATTTATTCATATAGAATGATTTGAAGTATGGAATGAATAAGAAACCAGATTAACATCCCCTACATAGATGAGCAAATGGTTCTCAAAACCAATAATGGAACAATTCATTAATTCATTGATTTTTTTCATTTATATTTCTTCACATTATGTGCCATTCACTCCCAAAAGAACATTAAATACTTATGTTGCAGGTGGGAAATTATTTTCTTCCTGAAATTTATTAGACTGTTTCTTATTATTCATAATTAATCACGATTTTTATATTACTTTTATTTTTAAAGAAGTTATCTATCTATATTGGCATAAACATATTTTTCTAAAATGTCTGAACACTTTGAGTGGCCGAGGCAGGAGGATTGCTTGAGGCGAGGAAATCAAGACTAGCCTGGGCAACAAGATGAGGACCCCAATCTACAAAAACTATTTAAAAATTAGCCAGACATAGTGCCATGTGCCTACAGTCCTAGCTATGCAGGAGGCTGAGGTGGGAGGGTCACTTGAGTCCAGGAGTTCCAAGCTGCAGTGAGCTATGATTGAGCTGCTGCACTTCAGTCTGGGAGACAGAGCAAGACCATATCTCTAAAAAAAATGAAATTTCTATAAATGTCAGGAATAGTTCTTATATATTAAGCATTTAGCATATGTTAAGGAAACAATTATTTTCAATTTTGAGTTACATTACTAGGCTTCCTTAAATTCTACTTTCAATTTGCCAAAATAAACATCAAAATGAATTATTCATTAATATGCATTTGATTTCACTTTCCAGTCTTTTCTATATTTTATATCATTTTTCAATAAATGATACCTGTAAAATTTTCTTTTTTTTTCAATCTTCATTATTTATTTTCATATCTGTTATGCTGGCTTAAAAATAGAAAATGTTCTTCATTTTAGGAGTAAATTAGGTAAAAATTGTTAGTGGGTTTCGTGTTTCTTTTTTGAGACAGGCTGTCACTCTTTTGCTCAGGCTAGAGTGTAGCTGTACAAACATGGTTCACTGCAGCCTTGAACTCCTGGGGTCAAGTGATCCTGCTGCCTCAGCCTCCCAAGTAACTGGGGCTACAGGCATGCAACACTGCACACCCAGCTAATTAAAAAAATTTTGTGGGCGGGGAAGAGATGGAGTCTCGCTATGTTGCCTAGGCTGCTCCCAAATCCCTGAGCTCGAGCTATCCTCCCATGGGGCCTCCCAAAGTGCTTGGGATTATAGGTATGAGCTGCCACACCTGGCCATTGGTTTCTTAATAGGTGAAAGTAATTCACTTGTGAATCAATATGGGCATGTTGCATAAGGTGGAGTCTTGTCCTTCGATAATTGCCTCAAATTCTTCAAAGATGTTTTATAGGTGTGGATTTTCCATCCCTTAGTGAGGCATAACTAATGGTTTAATGACAAACAAAAATTTTATATTTATGTCTTCTGTATATTCAGTTAATTTACTGTTAGATATCTGGGGTTTTTTTCCTTTTTTATGATTTATTAGGCTACCTAATGGTTGATCAATTTTGTGAATTTAAAATATCAGCTACTGCATTAGATTACCAGTTAACCTTTTGTTTCTTACCTAAGTCCTTGATATCTCTTGGGGACTTCATTCCTTTGCTTTGGTTTATTTTTATTTTCATCATCTTTAGTTTTTAAAAATAATATTTGTATAGTAATCAAAATTTATATCTGGTGGGATAAATGCAAAGATTTTTAAGGAGAGAATAGAAGAAACAAAAGTTGAACATGAATTAAAGTTACTTTAATGGTGAAGGGTATGGAAATTTATGGAGATGATTTTCTAGGGAAGAAACCACATAGAACAAACCTCAGTAGAGATAAAGACACCCTACGAACTCCAGAGTTCATTACAGAGACACACAGGTGCTGACATGAAAAATAGTGTAAGGACTGTCCTCAGTGCCACAGCCTTTCTACTGTTTGCTCAAATGTGTTTTCTGTTCTTTTTCCTTCCTGAACTAATTCCCCTCCCAATCATTCTAGAGAATCTGATTATTTGACTGTGCTCACTAGGTACAATGAACTATGAAATATTTCAAGTGTATGTTTTAAGACTAGGTGAATCAAACAGTACTACTTTCTATAACCAGCCAGTCTCTCAAAGGCTCAGGCTGTTTAGATTCAATTCTGTAGTTAATTTCCTTGTCAATGATTCATTTTAATTGGAACATAAAGTGCATAGGTCTACATATCTCTGGCAAAAAAGCAGAAACAAGTTTTAATTCATATTATTATGGTAAGTATTTGAATAATTTATTAGGGAGTATGAGGTGTATGAATTAAACAAACAGGCATTTTATTTAAAAATTCAATAATTTTTTAGCAAGGAGTAAGCATGAATAATTTTGGTCAGTATGATTTTTCTCTGGTATATTTTATATTATTTGTTCATTTTGAGTATAATTATGAATTAATGGTTCCTTACAAACTTTACTGGTTCTAGTTAGCTATAAATATTTATTATATTTAACATTTAAGTGGTCACTACTTGATCTTTCCATCAGGGCAATTTCTTAATACTTTTTTAAAGCTATTGTAGGCATTTTTGAAAGCATCCTTTATTTGTAAAAACAAAATATTCTGGACTTATTTGGAGATTTTCTGACCCAGTGTTGGAATTCATGGATGAAATTGTGTTTTGTTCAATGAAAAAAGCCAGACTCAAAAATTAAATATTGTATTATTCCAGTCATGTAACATTCTAAAAAGGCAAAACTAAGTAATGGAAAATAGAGCAATGCTTGTTAGGTGTAGAGAAAGGATGGCTGACTATAAAAGGATACACAAGAGAATCTTTGTGTTAATGGAACAATTCTGTGTGATACTGGAGTGCTGGATACATGGCTTTATGCATTTATCAAAACCTATAAAATTGTACATCCCTAAGGATAAACTTCAATGTATTAAAAAAAACCCCACCAAGTGCCTAGGATCCCAAAATAGAATGGAGACTATGATAAATGAGTCTAACTGAATAAAAAATACAACATAACCTCACTGCATGGGGTGGAGATAAGGAGTTGAACTAATTAACACCAGAAAAGTGATGTTTAGACTGGAAACTAAGCTTCCAGTCTAAATTGAGCAGCCATGAGCACGTCTATCACCTGGTGTTTGGCTCCTTATACCATTATCCAGTGAAAAGAACAAGGGCTCCTTGTAGAAATGGTTGATTTTAGGGATGGGTCAGGTAATGCTCCAGATAAGCCTGGAACAAGCTTTTAGTGCCAGAAAGCAAATAAGTGCTTACAAAGCTGGAAAGAAAACAACAACAACAACAACAAAACAAACAGGGACATGCTTTTATAGTTTGAAGTATCTTTGTTCCACTGTTTATTATATTCTAGATTTGGTGAATTAAGCACTCAGAATTTAATCTTTAATATTTCTACATTTTGACTTACCATTGTTTCCCTTGTAGTCCTTTTGTTCATTTTTTGTAAATATTCAAGTGCTTCAAATTATCTTATACTCTGTTTATTGCAGTTTTGCCTAAAAGCTAAAATGACACCTTCCCTTTCTTAATTAGTTTATGATACTTTGAAAGGATGAGGTTTCTGCAGCATTACAATATGGTCTGGTATTTGAGTTCATTTTGTCAGTTTCTATCTGAACATTTTTAACAGTGAGTTCCCTTCTTTCTAGATGTAACTCTTTACCACTGATCTGCTTATTTTTCTGGCAAACTGTTTTTCTTAGAGTTTTTTTTTTTTTTTTCCTTCTCTAAATAGACTGAAAAGATGAGGGAGGTTTTAGTATATCAAGTCCAAAATCACCACCCACTTTCAGATTCTAAGAAATTCTGGGCTTTTAGTGAGAGGACAGTCCATAGGTGGAGTGACAGCAAACAATATTTTGACTCTCTGTTCATGAGACCAAGTTTGAGCATGCCATGAGGTGATTGAGCAAATCCTTCAGTTTTCACTGTTGTAAACTGCTTTCAATTTTCCATGTACTCTTGGGAGTTTTAGAAGTTTCCAAATGTCAAACGATATTTTAAAGGGAATGATATCTTTATTTTACTTCAAGTAGAATCTTTCTGCCTTTTATTAATCTGTAGGAATTAATTTTCGCTTTTTATTGTGATGTATTTCACATTCTACATGGTTTTAAATATTAAAAATCCCTAGGTCATATAGCTCTTTAAGCCATTTGCCTTGTTGTGTGTGTTTGTGTGTGCACACAAGTACATGCTATTAGCAGTTGCCTCCATATGGATCTTCATTTAGTTTTTTAAAGTAATGTGCATACTCAAATATAGACTGTCTGCCTGCCCTCCTAAAATCTAAATTCTTAAACTTTTTTCCCATTGCACTATCTCCCAAATGCAAAAAAGAGAAGAGAAAAAGGAAATATCTGCAGGATCTAGGTTCTATAATTCTTGTCATTCTATTTTTTAAGCATGACTCTCTCAGGATGTTTTCGAGTTTTAACCTCTCTCACTCAAAGTTAATCTTGAATTGTAGCAAGATTGGGCTCCTCAACTGTTTATTAACATGTTAATGCAGAATCATCAGGAATCTTCCTTAGTAGTTCTAATCGGTAAACTTAGAGAAAATCCAATATAAGCTAGTATTAATGAGGTCCAAACTAAAGTGACATATTCCAGAAATGTACTTTCATCATAGAGGCTTTCTATCTCTAGTTTATAATAAAAATCTGAGAAGGTGGCTGCAAATAACTTTCCGAGTTTTTAAATCATAAGCAAGGAATTGTCTCCTTCCAGGAGGACTAAACTTCAAGGCATAATGTGGGTACGACGCCAATAGATTGAAGGCCAGATGTGAGAAATATTTACAAATGGAAGATAGAACTAAAGATTGAGCAATTTCTGAAGTGACAGTAGAGGTTTTCCATAGATTGCATGTGACCTTGGAAATAAATGGGAAGGCAGCATTAAAGTGAACCCTATATTTCCACAGCTGCTGAATGCTGAAACTGCAAAGCCACATTAAACTTCTTTGCAAAACATTACTCACCTTGATCATGAATTCAGTGAAAAATTGTGCAGTGAAGAAACAAAGACATATCTTTTCACAACTCATCTGAAAAATAAAGCACCTTGGAGATTTCTGCCTGACACCTCACCAGCAAAAATAAATGCTTATAAAGTGAAAGATGCTGAGACTGTCTAAGAAACATTCATACACTGCTTTAGAAAATGGTCGCAATTGCTTTTATTGAAATGCTGATTCAGGGAAATCAGAATATAAATCTGAGTTATTTACAGAGTATGTGAGAATGATTTCTACTATCCAACCACCAAGCACTCACTTTCACAAGCAACCTATTACCAACTTTTCTAAATGCTTCTTATCATCCCTATTGTCATTATAGTCCAAAGCATTGCCTTTCCTCCTAGGATGTCTGCAGCATTCTTTAATTTGTCCCTCAGAGTCCAGCCTTATTACTCTACAGGCTTATCTTGATAATGCAGTCAGAGTATAATAAATCTGACCCCTCACACTCTTACTCAAAACATTCTAATGACTTACCATTTTTTAATTATGAAGCTTAATTTACTTAGTGTGTCTTAGAAAGCCCTCCATGATCTTCCCATGGTGTATATTCTTATATCATTATTAAGACCATCCATTCTACCTCCAGGTCTTTGCCTATCTTTGTCGAGTCCAGCGTTATCTACAAAATGCTTAGCACAATGCTGATTCCTAAATAATTTATGAATAGGCAAATCTGGTCCAAATCCTGTTCAAAGCAGAGAGACTTCATATTAATAAAGATGAAAGATTTTACCTAAGAGGCGAGAAACGCACCTGCAGGCAATTAGTGAGTTCTCTGTAAACTAAGAACCTGATACTTAGGTCTGTAGCAAAGGAAAACTGACTCTATGACCCTGTTTTAAATAGAAAATTATCTTGATATCGAAGTAAGACTTGAAGGATTAAAACTCTGCAGTATGCATAAAGTCACAACTGTGATAAGACATACTCTGATGAGAAAGTATGGGAAATTGTGGCTAAACAACTATAACATGGTAATGTATACAGAGAATAATTTGAAGAAATGTTGGAACCACATTATCAAAGCTCATGAATGCCAGACTAGGAAGTATAGATTTTATGCTATAGTCAATCAATAGGAAGTTTTTAAACATGAAATGGTGTAATGACATTTGTTACTTACAAGATAAATCAGGTAACACCATAGAAGACCCACTAGACTGGGAGATGTTTCAAAGGGATAAAAGTATAAATAAATGAAATGCATTCATTCAAACATAAATCTTGATAAGACAAAATTGTGTAAGTTATGAGGATTAGAAGGCTTTTGCCTTTGTGTCACTTTATGAGAGGTGGTATAGTGTAAACCTTAGAGTCTGAGAGGCCTGCATTCAGACTCCAGCTTTAGAATATACCAGTTATTTAACCTCTTTGCTCTAGCTTTTCATCCACAATCTAAAAATAATAGTAATGATTTCATAAAGTTTTGTAAAAATCACAGAAAATAGTGTATGTTATCCTCCTAAACTGACTGGTACAAAATAGATGCCTAATAGTTTATATTCATTGTAAGTATTAATCTTAAGGACAATATTTTAAATAAATAATAATTATATTTTTTTTTTTTTGAGAAAGAGTCTCACTCTGTTGCCCAGGATGGAGTACAGTGGTGCATTCTCTGCCCACTGCAACCTCTGCCTCCTGAGTTCAAGTGATCCTCTTAGCTCAGCCTCCCAAGTAGCTGGGATTACAGGCGCCACCACCACTCCCAGCTAATTTTTGTATTATTAGTAGAGATGGGGATTCACCATGTTGGCCAGGCTGGTCTCGAACTCCTAACCTCAAGTGATCTGCCTGCCTTTGGCCTCCTAAAGTGCTGGGATTACAGGCCTGAGCCACTGCACCCAGCTAATAATTAATTTCTAAAAATGGTTTTAGTTCTACATATAATCAACAAACTGCTGGTGGCCTATTTAAATGCTTAATAACATGCCTATACTTTTTTCCCCCATACATTCTTTAGTATTGCATGTCTAGGTTCTTTTTGTTCCTCACGTTCTCTTCATCACAGCAGCATTATATATTCTGTGGCAACAGTACAGCAGAGAGAGAGAGTTTAAACTGTTCTAATTTAAACTTAGAAGCGTAAATCTGTTTCTACTTTGTTTTCAAGATGGAAATGTATCCTTGGTGTGGCATTGCCTCCCTGGGTGTCACTGTTCACCAGCCTTGATGGTAGTAACTCCCTTGATGCCCAGTGCCAAATAGGCTACCATAGGACTGCACAATAGCCCAGGTGAGGAGATGATGAAATTCTACACTATGGCAGCGGCTGTGAGATAGCATTATGGCAGTCTATCAATGGTCTCTGGTAACTTGCTGGATAGGAAAGATGAAGAGGCAGAAAGAAAGAAATTGATTCTCAAGTTTTTAACCTTTTAGACTGGATGAATTTTAATGTTATATAATAGAGAAGACGTATGTTCCCTATTCTCTCACTCACCCTTTCTGTCTCTTTTTTGGGTAGTTCTTTATGAGATGTCTCACTAT
This sequence comes from Nomascus leucogenys, assembly GCF_006542625.1. NCBI lineage: Eukaryota > Metazoa > Chordata > Mammalia > Primates > Hylobatidae > Nomascus > Nomascus leucogenys. The sequence continues at coordinate 65,554,860 of NC_044394.1, read as the reverse complement.
CTCCTAATAGTGATCTCATAAAGTTTTGTAAAAATAACAGCAAATAGTGTATGTTAGCCTCCTAAACTAAAGTGACTGGCACAAAATGGATGCCTAATAGTTGATAATTATTAGCCAGAGAATTCAGCATTTCTTCGAATTTTCCCTAAATAATACACTTCTGCATAAGCATTACTGAGCAATGTAAGATTTAATGAAGAGTAAGAAGAGATACTGGAATAGACACTCCTAATAAAAATATTTTAAAAAAGAAAACTTCCTTAAAAGCAAATATTGGGATAAAATATAATTCATTATATCTTGTCCACGATTCCTAACCCCATAGAATGTCCAATCTTGCTGGAGGCTCTTTTCTACATTCCATCTAGATACTTTAGTCACTTGATAATCGTGATGTGGAGTAATATAGTTCTGTTTCCAGTTTGTTTCCGAACTCATCTATGAAAATCACAAGATGTTCAGGATGAAGCCTTTCTTTCTGTGCCTTGCATACCACATTTTGCCTATTGGGTTCCCACATTCACTTGATACGGTTTATTAAAATATTATTCCACTAAGAATGAGTCACACCCCAAGAATAATTTGTTAGAAACTCTTTTTTTGAAACTCATTTAATAATATTAACTATGAGAGATAATATACATGAGTATAAAAACATGAGTATCCAGTATTCACGGGAAGTGGGATTGGGGTACATTCAATTTTAACCTAAGTTGGATGCTTTTGTGACATTCAGGTGTAATGTCTAGTATATTGTTGGAAATAGGGTTTTTAAACTATGGCCAGAGGTGGGTCAGCAGCAAATTAGTTAGAGACAGGAAGGACAGATAAGGGCGACAAGAGCAAAACTGTCTCAAAAACAACAGCCACAACAGCCACAACAGCCACAACAGCAACAACAGCCACAACGAGAAAAATAATGATCTGAGGCCAAGTGCAGCTTATGCCTGTAATCAGCACTTTTGGAAGGCCGAGGATGGCGGACTGCTTGAGCTCAGGAGTATGAAACTAGCCTGGCCAACAAGGCGAAACCTTATCTCCACCAAAAAATACAATCAATTAGAAAACTAACAAATGGTCCCTAAACTCATCAAGTCATAAAAACTAGGGGTGCCTTATAACTTTAAAGTCTATCTACATCAATGTCAAATTCTTGTTTAAATATAGTCTATAAATATTTCTACCACAGAACCATTTTCCAGATCTGAAATAACTTTCCATCCTTGCTCTAAGTAAACGAAGTTCCCTGAAGACTGACCTGAAAATGACAGTGCAACATGGTGGGAAATCTTAATAAGCAAATGATTCCTAATTGCTCTATTGCTGTAAAGCTCTGCTGCAGGCAAGAATTATTTAAAGTGGGCTGCCTGCTGGCTGTGTCTCCAGCCTCACCCTGAAGTCTGACTCCTTCTGATAAGTAAGATGACCGCTAGCTGCTGCAAGAGGCACACTATTGTTTTTTGTTGTGCTTTTCCTTGCCTCAAAAATGCTCATCTTAGATATATATCTATATATAGCTATATATGTTATATGTAAGAAGTAGCTAGTTCCTAGGGTATCTATTCAGTGGGAATTTGTCCACTACTCTGGATAACTATTCATCTCCAACTGAATCTGCCATTCAAAAATTTATTAGAAAATGGAGACGAGGTATCAGTTTAGTTTAACCTCATTCTTTATTGAATGATATTGTTAACTTCTTAGTAAAATATTAATATGTTATAATCTACCAAATTAAGAAATATATTGCTTTGTAAGAGTTATTCAGCGGTATTGCTTCACGTAAGAATGTCCTGGCTGGGTGTGGTGGCTCACACCTGTAATCCCAGCACTTTGGGAGGCTGAGGTGGGTGGATCATGAGGTCAGGAGTTCTAGACCAGCCTGCCCAACATGGAGAAACCTCCTCTCTACTAAAAATACAAAAAAATTAGCCGACAAGGTGACGGGCGCCTGGAATCCCAGTGACTCCAGAGGCTGAGGCAGGAGAATCGCTTTAACACCAGAGGCAGCAGTGCAGGTAGCCAAGATTGCACCACTGCACTCCAGCCTGGGCGACGAGAGCAAGACTCCGTCTCAAAATAAACAAGTAAAATAAAATAAAACAATAAAAGAATGTCCTATCAGGCAGGCCAAATAATTAGAATATTCTTTTTTGTTGTTGTTGTTGAGACGGAGTCTCGCTCTCTCGCCCAGGCTGGAGTGCGGTGGCTCGATCTCGACTCACTGCAAGCTCCGCCTCCCGGGTTCACGCCATTCTCCTGCCTCAGCCTCCGGAGTAGCTGGGATTACAGTCACCCGCCACCACGCCTGGCTAATTTTTTTTGTATTTTTAGTAGAGATGGGGTTTCACCGTGTTATACAGGATGGTGTTGATCTCCTGACCTCGTGATCCGCCCGCCTTGGCCTGGAAAGTGCTGGGATTACAGGTGTAAGCCACCGTGACCGGCCTAGAATATTCTTAATAGTGAAGTGGCTAGGTTGCCTGGGGTATGAACCTGGGGTTCGTCGTCACGTGCCAGGAAAATTTAGGACACGGAAACAGATGAGGATTTTAGGAGCGAAGGTTTAATAGGTAGAAAGAGAAACAGCTCCCTCTATAGAGTAAGAGCTCTCCGAACTGAAAGAGAGAGAAGGCGCAGCGAATGCGCAGTTTTACAGTTCAGTTTAAGGACATGGTGTCTGATTTAGCTAGGGCTCACAGATTGGTTCGATCAGGTATGACCTTTACATAGTGCGTGGGGAAGGCTAGTTGCCCCACCCTAATCTTCTTATGCAAATGGGCTTTCCCGTTCATTGATACCATCCTGTCTTCCTCTTGCTGTACCTGTGGCTGGCAGAGAAGGGAAGATTGAGCTGCCATTTTGAAGATGTCTAATCCTTAGTTCCTGCCAGCATTCACCTGTGCAAGCTTCCAGCTTGCAGGCTGCTCTTTGTTAGAAAATGATTTGGGGCTGCGTTTCATTAAAAAGAAAAGCCTTACCAAGGACTCCCATGCCCTTGCTATTTGCCTAAGTAATTCCTCCTTAACTCCTATATCAATAGTATGTAATTTTGAACATTTATTTTGTTTTAGGCCTGTTTTCTAAACTATTGAATGAAAGAGCATGGCTTGTTTAACTCAGCTAATCAACTGTGAAAAGCCTCACACTTTGGCATTAAAAATCACAAACAAGTTGATACCAGTTACCTAGTGACTTATTTTGAGCATCAAACTTAAAACATAAGGGCTCAATAGGTATTTAAATAAAATCTGAATCTGGTGAGAGCCAGCCTGTCAAACCTCAAATTTCAAAAGAAAAGCCAACACTAAAATTCTCTGCCTATAAAGGGATTTGCGTATGAAGTGATATTTTTAAAATGTCTTTTACTAAGAGATAAGTAGAAAAGGTTAAATAATTTACATAGGTAATTTAGTTTATAAAGACAGCTCTATAGTTGATTCAATTCCCTTTGAACTTTCTTGCCTTAAAAACAGATTATATCAGTACAACATGAAGCTTGCATGTATGTAATTATCATATATAAAAATGATGAGAAGATGCTCGATCAAAATATCTGGAAAATCCAAGTAGCCAGAAAAATGAATTTTCTGATCAGCCAAGGGGTGACTCTACACACACACAAATTAAGTTTTACTATGGAAAATTTTCCTAAAATGCCTAAAGCCATGGTAGCCAATTAGTGGCTTCTCTGTAATGAAATTACTGATCAAACTCAGGATCAAACTTGCAGGGTTGAAGTCCTGCAAGTCCTCAGAATCATCGATCTGAATGTAAGTGTCAGGCCTCTGAGCCCAAGCCTGCACATATACATGGCCTGAAGCAAGTGAAGAATCACAAAAGAAGTGAAAATAGTCAGTTCCTGCCTTAACCGATGACATTACCTTGTGAAATTTCTTCTCCTGGCTCAGAAGCTCCCCAACTGAGCACCTTGTGAGCCCCACTCCTGCCCGCCAGAGAACAACCCCCTTTGACTATAAATTTCCACTACCTACCCAAATCCTATAAAACGGCCCAACCCCTATCTCCCTTCACTGACTCTCTTTTTGGACTCAGCCTTTCTGCACCCAGGTGATTAAAAAGCTTTATTACTCACACAAAGCTGGTTTGGTGGTCTCTTCACATGGACGTGCATGACAGTAAGTGGTGGAGAGTATCCAAGTCACCAGCGACGAATGAATATGGGTCTGCAACAACCTTAATTCTTGTCTCCTGAGAGGAAAGAATTCAACGAAGAGGCTTAAGGCAGAAAAAGAGACTGAGGCAAGTTTCAGAGCAGGAGTGGAAGTTTACTAAAAAGCTTTACAGCAGGAAAGAAAGAAAAGTACACTTGGAAGAGACCCAAATGGGCTTCTTGGAGGTCAAGTGTGGGGTTTGATCTTTTTACTTTTAAAGTTTTATATATTGGCATACTTCAGGGGTCTTGCATCCTTTTCCCCCGATTCTTCTCTTAAAGTGATCTCCCCGCATGCACGGTGGCCTGCTAGCACTAGGGAGGTGAGCATGCACAGTGTGTTTACTGGAGTTGTATGCATACTCACCTGAGACTTTTTTTTCTTTTCCAGTGCAGTGCCCCCAGAAGGTCATACTGTGCCATTTTTCCTCTTAATGTGCATGCTCCAGCCCACTCACCCAATTCCTGAGATCTTATTGGAAGCTACCGATCACCAGTTTCAGGTGTCTCTATCTATTGGGAAATTGCCGCTCCCAGGCACCAGCTGTGACCAATTATCATTTTAAAGAAGCAATGTGACAACTGCAGGACCATCACCTGATGGTTGCCTGACATTCCTGGTGGGTAGAGGGAGCCCTTTCCTGTCCTGCTCATGGCTGATTAGCTACCTACTGTAACAGGAACATAAATTCTGAACACCTATTTACTACATTATTGGTGATGTAGCAAGAAAGGTTGTAAGATGTTGTTCTTAGTAGATCAAAAATAACTCTGATAAATTCCCCAATTCAAGTTAGTTTCAATTCAATATTGACAAATATGTATCAAACATCTATTATTTTCTAAAAGCTTTATTGTCACAAGGAAAATATTAGGTAGGGCACGGGTAAATCTGGTCTGCTAAAATAAATTGAAAATAGATTAAGAGGAGAAAACAATATACAGTTTTACTAATGTTCAAATGTATACAGGAGCCATACAAAATATGACTCTCAAAGAAGAGCTGAATGATTAAAGCTTAAATAGTGCCCTCTTCATAAGGGAGAGGGAGATGGAGGAATGTAAGCAATTTTGAGGGTGTGGTAAATGATTGTTAGAAGACTTAATCTGGGCCCAAAGAACAGACAATAGTTTCTAAATAATTCTCTTTTAATACTGAATAGGACCTCAAGAATAAACAATGACCTGGGACAATGTTTCTCTGAACTCGTTAAGAGAGATGGCAATTAACCTCAAGAAGGTTAGAAGAGGAGCTTCACTGTGAACAAAGGTTTTTCTTATTATGCAGATACCGTCTCCCAGGTAATCTCTCAGAGCTACCCTTAGAAGAATAGGTGAAAAGTTTGTCTGCACATGGTGATGACTTTTAGTCTTTTCTCCTCTCTGGTGGTTAATCTTTTCTGGTTATTTGATAATATTCCTAAAGAGGTTTCAAGACAATTGCATTTCTTTTGGAAGAAGTTTTTCCCAGTCAGACAAAGGAACTTCCAGGGAGAATGCCTCCCTGTACTTGGCAGGAGAAAAACAAAAAAAGGTTAGAAAGTCCTTCGTTCTGAGGCGGCTTCTAAGTCCTTCCAATTTCCTTTAATTCAAAAGTACTCAGCCTGCCAGAGCACTATAATTGGTTATTGTTCTCTGAGCCCCCACACCCCCCCACCAAAATTGGGAACTTTCATTGATGTGAGTAGTTTTGATAGTATTACTTTGTAAAGTTATATAAACATTTTAGATATATTTAATAACTTGAAACTTTGAGGGGGAAATGAAATATCGACAGGGAAATAAAATATCAACAGGAGTAATGTATTCATGATCTAGATGGGACCATATCCTTTGAGAGCTTATGAGAACAAAACAGGAGATTGCTCAACAATTGACAGTTTTCATAAAGTTTTGGAAAGCAGATTTTTATATATAAAATATAGCTATGATTTAATGACTTGAAACTTTAGAAAGGAAAATGATTCAAAATTAATTACCATGTAAAAAATGGAATTTTTATTGAGAACCATGAATAACTTAAAAAAATCAAATGAAAATAATGTAAAATGCATAGTAAGGGAGTCCAATGTCTTTTTTTCTTTCAAGATTCTGGACTCTTTCTCCTTTTCCCCTATTTTCCCCTTTCTCCCTTTCTCTCTCTCCCTCCCTCCCCCTTCTTTATTTTCCTTTTTAATTAGAAGTGGTTCAAAGACATGCATATATCCACGGTAGAGTAAAAGAGAGTGACAAAGCTGTAGAAGAAGAGTGGCAGAACATGAGCTCAGAACGAGCTGTGGCTTATGAGAGTAATAAACATCAGAAAACTGGTTCTTCAAGCAATGTTTTCAGTGGGAGGATGAACAAGAAAGAAGGTCAACTGCTTGAGGCAAGCACTGTTATTTTAATAGATGTCAAAGAGACAGAAGCCTATCCTACTCTAATTTTTCTTCTATTACCAGCAGCAAGTAAAAAGCTCTTCAAACTGAAGAGTGGGATAAATATATAAAAGAGAGAATTAAATGCTTAAATCAGGTATTCCAAACTTTAATGCCTTTAGCCACCAGAACAATAACAAAGAGGCACACAGAGTGTAGAAAAAAAATGAGGAGAGTGTAGAACTGAAGAGAAATGAAGAGCACATCCTTATCTGAAAGGATTTACATTCCATTATAAAGACAATAATACGTCGTGTGGGGAAAGATGCAGTGCAGAGACTGCTCCCTTTTCTACTATCCATTCCAACAGAACTCCTACAAATACTTGTACGGACTTTCAATTCTAGTATAATAATTTACTAGATATCCTGTAAAAAAAATTCCCCATATATAATATAGCACCCACGAATACTGAATGTATAGCAAATGTCTGCTTTTGGTTTTTGTTCAGTTGGTTATGGTTACTTGGTTCTGTTTGGCTTCATTTTGTGTTGCTTTGTTTAAGCCACTTCTTACTGCCCAAGAAAGTAAGAGAAATGCCAGTGATCGTAGATGAAAAAGGGAGCTGAAAAGCAGGGAGGTAAGGCAGTGCAGATTGGAAGCTGCTCTGTAGCCTACGGTGACACTGTAGCAGTTGTTTAAGCAGCAGAGGACAGGGTTGTGTCCCTGCAATAGGAGAATTAGGACCCTCACCTACAGCTGAAACCCATCCAGTGAAATCCTCACCACATGGATGAGGTGGAAAAATCATCATATTGGCAAAGGAGACAATAGTCATTGACTGTCCTGAAATGAGCTATGGGTTCAAAAAGTATCTTTTGAGAATTAAGAAGCACTTACCTTCCCTCAAATATATTTGTGATTTGCATTTATCTTCTTTGTGTAGTCACAGATACCTCTACTTAGACATTAACTTGCAGTGGCCCCCAAAAGAAAAGTAATGTTCAGCTAAAAATAAATAGAATGAAGTAAGAGAATAAGGGTCTTGGGCAATAGACTCCTATGTTTATGTATCTACCATAAGAGACCATCATGGGATGGATGAACTGTTTAATAAGTGCTCCTGGGAAAATAATAAAATGAATTGGATTCTTACCTAACACCATTGAAAGAAATTGAAATATTTCACCCCAAAACATATTTCTTAGACATATTTTTAGGTGGCCATTCAGAGAGCACACAAACAGAAGTAGCCTTGCAAAGCTGTCTTTTGTGGGGGAGATTTGAATCTGTAGAGAATCTGCATAGATGAAGCCAGGCTTTCTCTGAGGCCTTCCCTTTTCAGATCTAAGAAAGATTAACCAGGTATCTGAAAACATTAATGGTCCAATTGAAACATTTTACCATTTATTCTCTTTGAAGGCTGCTACCTGTGAAATTTTATCTACATAACGCAGCTACTTTTGCTAGCCATTCCTCCATTTCTTTCTCTCCCATAACCTATTTTGCCACAACCCAAGCCCCCATGTTTCTGTAACCTCGAGCTTCTACACCCTGTTGGGGAGGTTGGAGTAATCAGTCTGCGGTTCTTGTTCATGTGCACATTGATGAATTTGTACGCTATTTATTATCTGCCTTTTGTCAGTTCATTTTTCATCAAACCTTCAGAGGGAGAAGGAGGCATTTTCCCTTGACCTCTATACCATATAGACAATTTAATTACAGGTAAATTAATCATTAGCTATGGAAAAGAAACTTGGAACTTTTAGAATAAAATATACAATAATATATCCACCAATTCTGGAAAGAAAATAATTTCTTAACACATGATGCTCAAATTTAAAATGCTCAAATAAAAAGTATTTATAAATTGATATTTAAAATAAAATTTCTTTAATGGCAATGAGAAAAATTAAAATATAACCATGCTCCAAAAATAGTATTTACAATGTATTTAATCAACTTTTATTATTATAAATTATAATATATATCACTTATAAAGAAAAATTAAAAAGCAAAGACAAAAACCTTATAAGAAATATGTGCAAAAGAAAATAGGCAATCTACAAAAAGAAGATAGCTGAATTACCAAGAAACGTTTGAAAAGATGATCAGCTTCACTATTAAATAGAAAGTTGTCAATTAGAAAACATAAAAAGATACTCTTTTATACTGTCAAATAAAGTTTAGCATAAAGCTGCCTCCTTACATATTTTAAGTTTCACCTGTAGTTTCTCTGTACACTGTGAACTATAACCTAAATGGAGCTGTAAACAGACTGTAGTCTGTTCTTGGGCCAATCACTGAGTTTTGGCCAAAGTTTTGGCCAACTGTGCAAATCATGTTCAAATAAGGGAAGCACCAAGCTGTAACCAGTCCAGCTGTTTCTGTACCTCACTTCCATTTTTGGTAGGTCACTTTCCTTTTTCTTTCCATAAATCTTCCTCCAGCATGTGGCTGTGCTGGAGTCTCTGAGCCTACTGTGACTCAGGAGGCAGTCTGATTTGCAACTCATTCTTTGCTCAAACTCTGTTAAAGTTAATTTGGCTAAAGTTTTTCTTTTAGCCATACCTATCTAACAAGCATTTTAAGTTGTAAAAATAATAATTGTCAAAGGTGTGCAGCAATATAACTGCTGTAGCCTTCCAGAGAAAGTATAAATTGGTTAAAACAATCTAGTCTATAACTGGGAAGAAACTAACAAATTTGAAGATTTGTATAACCCAGTACCAAACAATTCTATATAGGCTAGAGAGAATCTCATAAAAGTGTACAAGCTGACATCTACAGAAAAATATATTTTCTGGTATTAAAAAGAATTAGAAAAAATCAACCCCAAATATATATGGGGTATATTTTTTATGCAGAATCAATTACCATTAATAAACTAGAGCTACAAACATCAGCACGGGTGCATTTTATACACATATATCTGAATGGAAAAGAATTACACAAGCCTGGGCGTGGTGGCTCACACCTGTAACCCTGGCACTTTGGGAGGCCGAGACAGGCGGATCACCTAAAGTTATTACTTCGAGACCAGTCTGGCTAACATGGTGAAACCCTGTCCCCTGTCTCTACTAAAAAATACAAAAATTAGCCAGGCGTGGTGGTGTGTGCCTGTAATCTCAGCTATTTGGGAGGCTGAGGCAGCAGAATTGCTTGAACCTGGGAAGCAGAGGTGGCAGTGAACTGAGATCAGGCACTGCATTCCAGCCTGGGGGATAGAGTGAGACTCTGTCTCAAAAGAAAACAAACACACACACACACACTCTCACACACACACACACAAATGTATACAGCAAGTTTACTTTTGTGAAAAGTTTAAAACCATGCAGAAAAGACTGTTTTTAAAATTACGTATATGTGGGGGCAAGAAAATGATAAACGAAAGCCCAAGTGTGGTTAAGAAGTTAGGATAGGAATTACACCTAATGTGCAAGGAGCAGGAAAGTTCAAATAAGAAAGAAAGTATATTAGGAGATATACCTAATGCTAAATGACGAGTTAATGGGTAAAGCAAAACAACATAGCACATGGATACATATGTAACAAACCTGCACGTTGTGCACATGTACCCTATAACCTAAAGTATAATAATAAAAAAAAAAAAGAAAGTATATTATAGCCGCTCAAGGGATTCTTCTCATCCACTGCGGAAAGAAAGACCATGGCATTGTCGTAAAGAAAGAGTTTAATAGAAACGAGGCTGGCCATGCTACCTGGGAGATGGAATTCATATTCAAATTGTCTTATCTAAGGCTTGTAGGTTAGAAGTGTTTCAAAGGCAGATTGGAGGAAGGTGTAGGGACAGCCAGGTAACAGGTGCTTGCTGCTGATTGGATAGGGCAGAGATGAACTCATAGCAGGTGGAAGCTGTTCTTCTTAAGGCTGAATGCTTCTGGGTGGGGCTACAGGAGCAGGGTTAGTGGTCCAGGTGGAGCCATGGGTGTCAAACATGCAAAAAACCCAGAAAGATGTCTCAAAAGGCTGATCTGCAATAGTGGTGCTGTTTGCAGGAGTAATTAGGGAAGTTGCATATCTTGTAACCTCACGAGTAATGGCTGACAATCGTTTATGTCTGCACCTTAGCAGGACTCTGGTTCCTCTCTCCCCCTAGGCTGATGGCCTCCCATTAGCTTTACAAAAGCAGTCAAATTTTGGGCAAGACCTATTATCATTTATACTGTAGCCTAAATGTCTTCTAAAGTTAGCTGGGTCCAATAGCCCAGGAATAATGAAAAGAAAGGCAAGATGGGGGGATGGGGGTGGTAGCTCAGCTTACTGTTATAATTTTTCTCACTGATATATTTGCAAGGCCAGTTTTAATATTAAGAGATTTTATAAACATTTTAATGTTTATTAAGATAGGTTAATTATATGGGTATTCATTGTATAATTTTGTACGTATATTTATTTAAAATTTATAATGTGCAAATAAATAATTTATATTCTCCAACTCCTCATTCTTTTAGTTCTTATCTCTACATTGAAATTATATTCAAGATCACAAATGGTCCCTTAATTTCCAATTGAAAATATAATCTGAACGCTCACCTTACTTTTTCTTGATAGTTTCATATGTAATAACTTTCTTCTTTTCTCTTTGCTATGTAAAACTGCATTTAAATATGAATCAGTATATGAAGAGAAGTGTGTGTGTATGTATGTATGTCTGAACATACTTCTTCAACTTATTTTTCTTTCTTTCCATCCTCCTTTTTTGTATTTTTTCCTAAATCTAAGAATGTTAGACCACTTATTGGTGAGGACTTTCTATGCACCCCTCACACTAAGCTTTCTTTCTCCCATGCACTTCATATTTAAAATTTTGTACTGTGTCTTGAAGTTTACTGATTTTTTTATTCTTTCATGTCAAATCTACTGATAAAACAGCCTCCTTGGCTGGAGTAACACTTGCAGTTCATTGTCTCATGGCCATGGAGAACAAGGAAATGGACACACAAAGAGTGAAGTTGAGAGCAGAAGTTAGGCAAAAGAAAGAGAATCACCCCTCGCACTAAGCTTGCTTTCTCCATGCACTTCATTTTTAAAATTTTGTACTGTGTCTTCAAGTTTACTGATTTTTTTTTATTCTTTCATGTCAAATCTACTGATAAAACAGCCTTGTTGTCTGGAGTAACACTTGCAGTTCATTATTTCATGGCCATGGAGAACAAGGACATGGACACACAAAGAGTGAAGTTGAGAGCAGAAGTTAGGTTAAAGAAAGAGAAGAACTCTCCGCTGCAGAGAGGGGTCCCAGAAAAATGGGTTGCTGGATCTGTGGTGAAATGCAGTGAGTTTTATAGATGAGTTGGTGAGGAGGTGGTGTCTGATTTACACAGGGCATGAAAGACTGGTTGGACCAGGTGTGCCATTTGCATAGGATGTAAATTTCTGGTGGCCTCCAAAATAAATTCTGCTGAAGACTCTTTTGCCTTCATTATCTGCCTAAATAATTTCTTTCTACCTTCTGTATCATTTACCCCCTCAGGACTGGAAAACCTAATTGCTGTTGGGGGTGTTGAACATGACTCTTTCTGGCTACTTCCTGCTGGAGAGGGGCATCATGTGGGGAACAGGAGCTAGGGCTCCTCCTGGAGTCAATCTAAGGGTCCTCAGAAGAAAGGTGGGTCCATGCATGGTTCCATCTGAGGCACCATTTGGAGTTTAATAGCTTCTAGGTGAGAAGAGATTAATTTTACAAGAAGTTTAGAATATAGAGTTTGAATATGAGTATTAAGATTGCCACTATTATTAGGGGTACTATAGGCTATAACCATGACAGTAGAGTTTGTTTGATACCTGTTAGCCATTTAGATGGGTTGTAATACTGGTTGCCTCCACCAGATGTTGCTGTACTTTACCAGAAGCGTTAATACAGAAGCAACATTTTCTCAATATAGGATAAGTACCATTGGATTGGGTGGCTAGAGTAACTTTATTGCTAACTTTGACATAATCGTTCCTGTAATTATTAATCCTGTTATAAACATGATAATTAGGCAGCATATCATAGCAATTAGAATTTTCCATCTAGAATTCCACATTGTGGGTGACACAGTATAGTTTTACTGTAAATAGTAGAGTAAGAGTAGGAATTCTCACAAGAGTAGTGTAATAAATAATTCCCCTTTAAAATTTACTCACAAAGATATAGAATTTCCCTTTGGAGGTCTATTAACTTACAAATGTAATCCTAGAGATAATAAAAATCTCTAGTGTAATAAATGACTCCCCTTTAAAATTTACTCACAAAGATATATAATTTCCCTTTAGAGGTCTATGAAGTGACAAATGTAATCCCATGGATAATCAAAATCTCCCTGCAAGTATGTGTCAAAAAGAAGTTCTCATATCTGATGGGCAATCTCAAGAGAAAAGATAGAAATGACTGAAAGTATCTGGTAAGGAAGGTGTGGGACTGAGTAGGACAAGTAGCCATCATTCATTTAGTTACCTTTTATGATTTTCAGCTTAAGATCTCCTATCTCTTTGCATTGATATCTGGGACATTCCTCTAGGCCCTCCAGGGTTGCTCCCTCAGCTTTTCAGGCTTTGACTGGAGTGTTATGTACTCAGGAGTAGATTTTTGTAACTTTTACCTCCAAGGAGATTGAAAGAAGAACAGTGTAAGGCCCTTCCCAGCTTGGGCTTAGGGAAAGAGACAGCGAGGGAAGAGCCTGTACCAATACCAAATCTCCTGCGTTCAATAAAGGTGGTCTTATTTCTTGGGGTTGAGTTTCTGCTAATTGTGTTAATTCCTGTTGGAAATGGGCTAGGGAAGTTACGTGCTTAACCAATTCCGAGGTCTTTTGGTCTAACAGAAAACCATTTGTAAGAAAAGGCCATTAACACAGCATTTTGAAAGGACTCAGACCTAACTTTGAAGGGGTATTTCTTACCTGCAGTACAGCAATGGGAAGAAGAGTGACCCAGTAAGGTGAGTTTCTTGGGACAGTTTTCTGAGGTGTCTTTTGATAATATTGTTTGTCTTCTCTACCTTTCCTGGGGACCGGGGTCTCCAGGCACAATGGAGATGATACTGTATGCCTAGTGCCTTTGAGACCCCCTGTGTGATAGCTGCCTGAAACGAGGGGCCATTGTTACTTTGGAGGTATTTAGGTAGACCAAAGCAGGAGCTATTTCATTAACTAACACTTTTATTACCTCAGAGGGCTTGGATCCAGAAGGTATTGGATGCTCTTCATCTTTGGCATGTAGGTAAAGACTGTCAGTCTTCCCCTGGATAGTTAACCATCCTTTGGTTTTGAGGAGGAAGGAGCTGCCTGTTGAGGGAATTATTTTTTAAGACAGATTTCACAGGCATTAACAACCTGTTTGACTGTTTTTAATAATTTCTCTCCTGAAAACAATCTCTAGGCACACTCATAGGTTTTATCCTTTCCCAAGGAAAAAGCTTGGTGAAGGATCTTAAGGCCTCTCCATTGGCTGGAGGCTGGCAAGTGGAGTTGCCATCGTCTGACTGTAGCCATCCTGAGGGTTGGAAACTGTACCCTCTAGAGATGGCCCATTCTATCTCTGCAGGGGAGTACTGAGGCTTCATTTCTCCTATGAAGGCTTCCCAGATTAGAAGGGCTTTGGGTGTGTTGAGACCCTGAGGCTTTCTTGCCACTGAATTGGCTGCCTGATCAGCTAACTTGTTTCCTTCAGCTAGTTCATCTGTTCCTTTCAGATGTTCCTTATAATGCATCACAGATAAGCCCATTCTTTAAATTTACTTCGTTTTAGTTTTTGCATTGTTTCTAGACTTTAATGCTACTTTAGGTTCTTTTAAATAAGTTCCGTTTCTTTCCAAATTATGTTCATCTTTTTCTTTAAAAAATCATGGAATGTATCTATAATAGATTTTTAATGTATTTTTATTCTAATTCTATCTACTAAGGCATGGATCTTCTGGGGAGACTACTGAATGCCACAGGTGTTTAGCAGGATCTTTCCATTATAGCTGATAACACAATGTGTCTATATCATACCCATTAGGTAAGCATCATTTTTTAAATTGTCAAACAAATAACAAATGACAAAGATGTGCAGCAACACAATTGTTGTATCCTATTAGAGGAAATGTAAATTCATGACCTTTGAAAATTGGTCAATTTGCAGCTCCCTGACAGTTCTTTCTCCAGTAATTGCTATTTGCCTGGAGCCATGGAGTCAACTCCAGACATGCACACATTAGTACTTAACCAAAGACTCAAGGGGACCCTGCAGCAGTTTTTTTTAGCCCTGATAAAATCTGTAAAATATATCCATTTCAACCTTCCCCAATGCTATTATCTGTCTCCTCAACTCGACAAGACCTCCATACTTGCTCTCTATCATCTTGAAAAAAATACCAAGGCAAAAATCAGTGTGATGACAGTGCCCATATAATTAACTTGTTTGCCTTCTGTCAGGGATCACAGTCTGTGCTGCTTGTTATAGATTGTCTAAAAACAATTGTTTCATATATTTTGAAGAGTTGTTTAGTTGTTTAGAGTAGGAGGACATGTCCAGTACTGTTACCTGTGGCAAATCTGTATGGGTCTGTAGCAACCTGAATTCTTGCTGCCTCAGAAGAAAGAATTCGACTGAGGAGCATAAAGCAGGAGAGATTTAAGTGTTAGAGCAGGATTGAATGTTTATTAAAAACCTTTAGAACTGAAATGAAAGGAAGTAAAGTACACTTGGAAGAGGGCCAAGCGGGTGACTTGAGAGATCAAGTGCACAGTTTGACTTTCGACTTAGGGTTTTATATGTTGGCATGCTTCCAGGGTCTTGCGTTACTTCTGTTTCTTCCCTTAGGGTGCGCTGTCTGCACGTGCAATTGCCTGCTAGCACTTGGGAGGGGCTGTATGCGTAGTGTGTTTATTGGAGTTGCACGTATGCTCACTTGAGTCATTCTTCACTTACCAGTTGAATGCTCCTAGAAGGTCATATACCCGTTAAACTCCACTATGTTGTCTCTTAGTGTCTATGCTTAAGCCCACTCATCCAGTTCCTGAGATCTTACGGGGAAGCTGCTAATCACCAGTTTCAGGATTTTTCTATCTATTGGGAGACTGCCTTTCCTTGGTGCCAGCTACAACCAGTTATTTTAAAGAAACAGTATAACAACTGCCTGACCATCACCTGGTGGTTGCCTGCCATTCCTGAGAGGAGGGGAGGGAGCCCTCTCTGCCCTGCTCATGCCTGACTAGCTACCTGCTTTAACAATACCATTTAGTCTATCCTGGCTTTTCTTTCTTCTTTTTTTTTTTTTTTTTGAGATGGAGTCTTGCTCTGTCACCCAGGCTGGAGTGCAGTGGTGCAATCTCGGCATCTCGGCTCACTGCAACCTCCGCTTCCTGGGTTCAAGCGATTCTCTCCTCAGCCTCCCAAGTAGCTGGGATTACAGGTGCCTGTCACCACACCCAGCTAATTTTTGTATTTTTAGTGGAGAGAAGATTTCACCATCTTGGCCAGGCTGGTCTTGGAACTCCTGACCCTGTGAACCACTGGCCTCGGCCTCCCAAAGTGCTGGGATTACAGGCGTGACCCACCACACCCGGCCTCAGCTTTTCTTTCTTTTTAAATCAATTACCTAACATCATTTCAATATCTTTTTAATAAAATACATTTCAAACAACACAGACATTTATAATTGACTTAGTATTTGAGGCAAGTTACATATCTATCCCCAATGGCATTGAAAGCATAGAGTAGCAGAAACAATTCCCCAAAGGATTTTTTAGGTAATTAGAATGGATTAAATAATAAAATACATTGTGCATACAATACAATCCCCAAACAGATAAAGTTACATTAAAACATATGTGTAAATATGTTTGGTGACTTAGTTTTCTTAATTTAAAAAGGGCTTCAATGCCTGTTGCTTCTGAATCAAATAACTTTGTAAACCTCTTGAGCAAGGCTTTCATTAGATTTTCACCTTCCTGATTCACATTTACTAAAGTCACACATGACTTAGCTAACAGAGTGCTGATACCATTAAGAAATTCCGTACGATGATAGCAATCAATTGCGATATGAAGCCTACGTTTGAATTTCCTTTTAATGTTCAAGAATATTTACTTTTTTTAATGATGATTTTCAGACTTTGATTAATGCTGGCTTTTGAACCTAATTTTTTGTATTACTTAAAATTTAACTGGCTGTGACTAGTAGACTAGTGATTAGCAAAAATGAAGATAGACTCAAAGTTTGAATTAGGGTACAAAAGTGCTTCATTAAGATGATAACAATAATCACAACTGAGATTTATTAATTGCTTAGATATGCTAGGAGATCTTCTAAGTCATGTACACATTGTTTTTTAATCCTTACAATCTACCTTGGAGGGAACCTCTATTTTCACTCCTGTTGTATTGATGAAGTAACAGAGACTCAGAAAGGTGGATATTTTTGTCCAAAGACACAAAACTAGGCAAAACCAGGATTAAAACCCTGAGAGGCTTGAAGATGACATCTTGTAAATAAATTACATGCTACCGCTCAGACTGCACACTGAAAGATCTAGTAACATTTACTATGGCATTCTATGCCTCTAGACTCTGCAAGAAAGTGAAGATTAAAGTAAGCAAGGTCATTTAATAATTCGGAAATGAACGAAAACCCAGTTATCACTATCTTGCTACTTTCCCTTGATTTTAAATCAAAATCTTACTGTATAATATGGATGCTATTGTAGGAATTTACATGAACCCCCAATGTATTTAGGATTTTTTCCCTCTACCTTAGAGGAAAGAAATCAACCAGAAAATCTTCAGCTATGATGGCAATAGAATATAGCAATTTGAATGTATGCCCTCTGCTCATGCAGATGATAATTTAATTAATGTAGATTAAATTATTAATGACAATGTTTTATCTTTTCATTTGCAAGGATATTTTTAAAATGCTTTCTGGAAAAATATAACATTATTAATCCAGATAAATGAATTTTAACAATGACACTGAGCATTTGGATGTGTGAAATACTATTTACTAATTAATTATACTATTTATCTATTTGATAAATATGTTTTAATATGCTAAAGTTTTTCATATTTATTTTGTCTATTAGTTGATTTTGTATAGCCTCAAATACAAATTTTTTGAAGTTAATATTTTTACTTTTGCATTTTAGTATATTAGTATTTAGTATATTTGTATTTCTCTTCTTTAATTGTTTCTGAAGCTATCTGGGTCTGGAATTTTCATTCTGGAAAGGTATTTAGCAAAAATTTATTTTATTTAATACACATAACCTGTTTGGGTTATTTATTTTTTATTGAGTGGGCTTTAGTAATTTGTTTCTTTCTAGATCTTTCTCCAATTAAATCATCAAATTTGTTATCCTAAAGTTATTTATAACATCCCTTATAATCTCTCTCATTCCTGATATTGGTAATTTCTCTCTTTTTCAGGCTCTTGAGATTTCTGATGTATTGCTAACACCTCAAAGAATCAGCCTTGGGCTGATTTGATTTTCTTTATTTTTTGGTTGTTATTTTATTAATGTGTAATCTTATCTTCATTATTTTATTTCTTTTACTCATTTTGTATTTAATGTGCTCCTCTTTATCTCATTTCTTAAAGTGGAAATTTAGGTAATTAATTTGATGTTTTTCTTATATGTATTCTAACAAGTTTTTGCGGCTACAAACTTCCCGCAAACATTGCTTTTCTTGGCTTCCACAAATTTTAATATGTTCAATTTTATTTTCATTCTGTTAATAGTAGTTTCTAACTTCTCTTTAATTTCTTCTTTTTCCCTGGTGTTATTTAGAAATATGTTGTTTAGTTTCCAAATATCTGGGGATTCTCTTTAAACCTTTTTGTTATTAATTATTAATTTAATTCCATTCTGATCAGGTAATATCCTGTTATGATTTAACTCTTGGATTTACTTAGGATTATTGTATGATTGATAGTGTTTTTCAAGCCTTCAATACCCTTACTGATATTCTGTCTACTTGTACCAATTATTACAATATCATATTAAATGCCTGAATAAAACTGTAGATTTGTATATTTCTTCATTCAATACATTTTTGCTTCACATAAAATATGTGCTCTTATTAGGTACATAAAACTTTATAATTGTGATTTATCTTTTTTTATCTTTTTATATTTTTAGTAGAGACGGGGTTTCACCATGGTCTCGATCTCCTGACCTCGTGATCCGCCCGCCTCGGCCACCCAAAGTGCTGGGATTACAAGCGTGAGCCACCGCGCCCAGTCTTATCTTTTTTTATCTTCACTCCATTTATTGAAAATAATAAGCCTTATCAGAATAGATTATGTGCACTGTGTTACATTTAAACTTTGCTACATTTGTTGAATACTAACTCTGAGGTGGTGAGGGGAATCTGATTTCAGCAGGAACATCACTTATATTTACAGCAACATTTAAATAAGTATCATGCATTTACAATTCCCTCTATGTATTCAATTATATAAGACTTACTACTCTAAAATACACGTATGTTTTTTATTCCTTAGATCTTTTCTACTACAGATATATAATTACATAAGTATATATATATATATATATATATATATATATATATATATACAGAGAGAGAGAGACAGTAAGAGACAGAGACACACATTAAGAAGGAAAGAAAGAAAAAGAAAGAAAGAAAGAAGAAAGTTTATCTATAGTTCTTATACATGTATCCCATCTTGACAGGGAACTATCTACTGTGTATACAAAAATCCAGTTTGGGGGCTATGTGTATGTGTATTTTAGTTCACAACATAAAAACTTGTGAAACTTGACCCAATTGTATTTAGTTGCTCTTCATTCTCTTGAAAAATTGATGTCATTATCAATAAAAAATATTCCTCTTAATCCCTGGTAATATTTTTGCTATGAAATTACATTTATCTGATATTTAAATAAGGATTCCATTTATCTTTTTATTAATATTAACGTGGTATATCATTTCCAATCTTTTTAGAATAAAATAATTATAACATATTTAAAGTGAATTTCTGGAAGAAAGCAAATTTTAATGTCATTTTTTTCATCTATTTTTAGCTTTTCACTTGAGTGTTTGAAGGTAGCTACTGAGAGAGAGAATTTAAATATACTATGTTGCTATTTTTTCCAACAATTTTATACGTTCTTTTTTTCCCATTGCTGCTTTTCTGCCATCTTTTGGATTTGTTGTATATATTTTGGTAATTCTATTTTACCTTCTTATTTGATTTATTAACTATAACTCTGTTTTTTAATGGTTGCTTTAGGGTTTATGGTGTACGCCTATATCTCATCACAATCCACCTCCAAGTAATGACATACTGTACTACTTCATGTACAAAATAATGACCTCACATCCGTGCAATTCTACTTTTTTCTCCCAGCATTTATTATTGTCATATAATTTAATGAACTTTACATTGCACTGTTGTTTTTGCTTTAAATGATATCCTCAAAGAGGCTCCAAAATCAGATTAGAAATATTACTTTTTAATTTATCCACTTATTTATCCACTTAGCCTTTTTGGGTACTCTTAATTCCTTTGGTTAGATGCTACTTTTCATCTCGTATTATTTTCATTCTGTCTGAAGAAATTGCTTTAGCATTTTTATAGTACAAGTAGGTTGGTGACAACTTCTTTTAGCTTTACTCTGTCAAGAAAGTCTTTATTTTGCTTTTGAAAGGTATTTTCACTATAAAGTATATTTTTGCTAAGTTATCTTTTTTCTTTCATACTTGTAAGATATTGCCTCATTATCTTCTAACTTGTATTGTTTTCAACAGAACTCTGTTGTCATTTTTATATTTTTCCCTGCTGTATGAAAAAAATATAAAATCTTTCTGGCTAATTCTGAATTATTAACTTTTCCTCAGGTTTTAAGCGATTCAATATGTTTCTTTTCTTGTAATTTTCTTTTTTCAAGAATGTGCTTAGGATTCTTTGAACTTCTTGAATCTGTGGGTTTAATTTGGGAATTTAAAAATTCACTGCTATTCAAAATATTCCATCTGACCTCCCTTCCACCTCTCTCCTTCAGCAACTCCTGTTATGTATCTATTAGGCTTCTTGAGAGTGCTCCACATTTCACTCATTTCATTTATGTTCCCTTCATCCTTTTAATGTTTGTTTTCTGAATGCGTTTTGTTTGGGATTGTTCTACTGCCATGTTTTCACGTTCAATGTCAATACCTTTCCTTCTTCAACATCCAATCTGTGGCCCATACCATGCAATGTATTTTGATATCAGATATTGTGGATTTTGTATCTAGAAGTTCAGTTCAAGCCTCTTTAAGTTTTCTTCTATGTTCTACTTATTTACTTTTTTTCTCTACCTTCTTGAACATATGGAATTGAGTTATAACTGTTTTATTGACTTTTCATACTAATTCTAAAGCTTGTGCTATTATTGTGTCTTTTTGTGTTGATTTATTTTCTTCCTCAATATAGATTGCAGTTTCCTGCCTCTTTTCATGCTTGGTAATATTTGATCAGGCGTCAGACACTGTGAATTTCATCTTGTTGTGTCCTAGATAGTTTTGTATTCCTACTTTGTATTCCAAGGTAAAAATTATTGAGCTTTGTTCTAGGATATAGTTACCTGTAATCAACTTGATTTTTTTCAAGTTTTTTTTTTTTAAGCTTTATTAGACAGAGTCAGAACTATGTTAATTTAGGTCTGCCTTTGCCCTACTACACAGTCAATTCCCTTGGAATTACTATTCCACCCAATGCCCAGTGAATTTTAAGGCCTTCTCTGGCTGGTAGCAACATGAAATAGTCCTGGTGGAGAGTGATCTCTGAGAATTGTTTTATCTACTTCTTTTGGGTAAGAATTTCTCAGTTCTCAGGTAGTTTTTTAATATAAATGTCCTTATCAATGCTCAGCTTCAACATCAAGGGGGACCTTCTGGAGATCTCAAAACCTTCCATTCTCTCTCTGCTGCTCTCTTTTCTTCAGTATTTTACCCTGTGAGTTCAAACTACTTTGATCTATTGGGACTTCCACATCTGTCTTCTCAACTTGGAGAGACTGCCAAGCTTCAACTGGTTTTCTGCTTCTTGCACTGCATTTTAGAAACTCTCTAGTCAGTAAGCCACAGCAGTCAGATGGCTCCCCTCATTGGTTTTTCTCTCTCTCATTGTTCACTACCATTTGCTGCCTGATGTTCAGTGTCTGAAATCAATTGTTTCATACATTTTGCCTGTCTTTTTACATCAATTATTAGGGGCAGGAAGCAAATTTAGTTCTGGTTATTCCGTCTTGGTCACAAGCAGGAGATTGTAACTGTAGTTTGGATTTCTCATAGAAAATAATTCTTCACGACTGTGTCAAATAGCAAAAGAGTCTTTTTAAAAATTCCTTGGGCAGTGAGAAGAGTAAATTTTTTTGTTTCTTTTTAATGTGGGGAAAGTAATTTCAGAGCCAGGGGGTATGAAAGTTTCCCTGGTTCTACTTTTCCTTTTGCCATGGGTACAAGAACTGATTTCTTTATTCAGATAGGCAGTATATCCACAGCCTCAAATATCCAGGCCCTCCAAGTTAGCCCACTATGAACCAGTACGTTTACCTCCCTGGTTTTAATGCCTTTCTTTATTTTTAACACTTGGAAATGTCACTGTCTTTGTTTAAAGCTCATATATTAAAATAGATAAATTTATCTCTTTTCAGTATTATATGGGATCATAGTGGTTGAGAAAGGAGAATACATATTAGCTTTTACTTATAGTTGCTGTTTTTTCTTTTCATTTTGTTATTGCTTTACCTTTTGTATATGTTGGTTGTCTACATGATATTTTCTTTGAATATTTTGTAGGCAGATTGATAGAACTGACAGAACATTCCAAAAATCTTGAACTTCAGGTCACGTAACAAAAGGTAAGAAAATTCACTATAGGTGACACATGAACAACAAAGGGGTTAGGAGAACTTACCCCCAGGGCAGTAAAAAATCCATGAATAACTTTTGACTCCCTTAAAACTTTTCTAATAGCCTACTGTTGACCAGAAGCCTTATCCATAACATAATTAGTAATTAGCACATATGCCATATGTGTTGTATACTATATTCTTACAATAAAGTAAGTGAAATCAAAAAAAGTTATTAAGAAAATTAAAAGGAAAAGAAAATGTGTTTACTATTCATTAAGTGGAAGTGGATCATCATAAAAGTCCTCGTTCACTTCAGCTTCACATTGTAGTTTGAGGAGGAGGAAGAAGAGGGGCTGTTGGTCTTACTGTCTTGGAGTGGCAGAAATGGAAGAAAATCTAATATAAGTGGACTTGTGAAGCTCACATCCATGTTGTTCAAGGGTCAACTATATTTAGAAATTTGTCAATATGCTTGGGAATTTTTCATATATCGATTAAAAGAGAACACAGAAAGAAATGAGAATAATTTCAGAAAGCTGTTTTGGGGAACATGGTTATACTGAAGAACATGAAGTAGAAGACAAGTAGAGAATACTTCAGGCAGAGTGAAATCAGCAAAGAAGAGAGATAAGAATAGGAAGGGTAATAAATGTGTAACAATAACAAAACTAAAGTTGCAGTGAAGTATTTGTATTAGGTAAAAACAGCAGATGAAGCTAGATGTGATCAGCTCTGTTTTATATGGAAGTGGCCTAAAAGGAAAAAAAACAGAAAACAAAGCCCATAACATCATATTATTCAGATTCTAACTCCTTAAGAATCTGAAATCAGCTTAATTAGTACATTTTAAAGCAATAATAATGCTCTTATCCCAAATGAGAAACAAAACTTAATGATCTTATTATCTATCTCTTTATACCAAGTTGTCTCATATACTCAAAATGTCTGTAAACCTAAGATGTCTTTTATTTTTAAAAAATTATAAAATAATTGGGCAAAGATAAATTTCCCAGTAAACAAATAAGTTGATGAAATAATTTGTTCAAAGCCAGAAAATAATAGAAACAAATTTAATTGGAGTTTAACAAGAGCAAATAAAACCAGAAATTTTGACACACTTCACCTGTAGGTAGACACTGGCTGATGACTGACTTACCATATAAGAACTTGCAACATAATTACTGGTATTCCTTCATAAACTGACTTGGAATTCTTCCACAGTAATGTTTTATGTGGATAAATACACATGCACTTGAATATAAATATGCCTCATATAAAGGTAATTAAATATGTTTTTGTGATATAAAAATGACTACATTCTTTTTTAATGCTTTTATCAATCTAATAATTCACAAATTTATCTGCTCAAAATGGTGCACTGTGAAATATAAAGGACAAACTTTTAAAGCTTAAAACACACTGTGATTGATTAAAGCATCCAGGAAGTTAATCCTTTCAACGATTTCCAACTACTCAAATAAAAGATGAATTTTATAAATTTCACCTACAATATATTCTGACCACAATTTACCTCTCTAATATAATCCACCTCTGGTTCCTAAGTAGATAATTTTTCCTACTTAAAACAATCTATACCTTTTACCTTAAAGTTATTTTTCTTTTGCTGCTTGTCCCTGATTTTGCTCAACATGACTATAACATTTATCCTTAAATTCCTAGCTTAATATCACTTCCCCAAGGGAAGACACAACCCTTTCAAATATATTCATTTCTTTCAACTCCTACTGTAATGTTAGACTAGACCACACCATGCATCATTTGAACATTATTTTTCTTTATTTTTCTCCTATATTTTAATTTTTAAAAAATCTTTAAGTAATTTGTAATTTCCTTGAAGTCATTAAACATTCTTTTTCCCTATTTTCCAAAGCACAGGAAACACTAAACCAAGAAAACACGGGAAAAAACCAATAGGTAAATATCCCAAACATATTTGCTTTTTGATTTATTAATTGATTATTGATATAGATAGTTTATATAACATCAGCCTAGGAACAAGAGGCTCCTAGTAAGGTCTTTTGTAGATAATTCCACTTCTATTTTTGTCTTCCATTGACATGGCCAAAGGAATACATTAATCACAAGCTTAATTTTCTCAGAGTCCTTTCTTTGACTTAATAGTCTAAGTTTGGATCCTTCCAAAGAAGTAACAAAATTTGTATTTGGTCTTTGTTTTTTTCTCCAGAGCATGCCTTCTTAACAGTGAATCTCTTAAGTTTAGCATCTTTTGCAATCTTGATAGGCCAGGAATAATTTCCCAAATCATTAGATCTTAGTTCCTTTTTGCTTAATAGTTCTTTCCTCAGTTTCTCTTCTTTTTCTTCTATTTTACTATAGACCCATTATTCCTTATTCAAAATGCTTGGGACCAGAGTTATTTAGGATTTTGGATTTTTAAAAAAATTCAGAATACTTGAAGATGCAAAATGAGATAACTTGGGGATAGGATCCAAATCTAAACATTAAATTTATTTACATTTGTTATACACCTTATACACATCACTGGAAGATAATCTTACAGAATAATTTCATTAATTTTGTGTCCAAAAGAAAGTTTGTGTTACGTACTTATGTGTTGAATTTTCTACTTTGGGTGTCATGTTGGTGCTCAAAAATTTCAGATATTGGACTTTTGGATTAGGTATGTTCAACCTTTTTAAGCAGGGAACAGAAATCAGGTTTTGGTTTTAACACCTTGCTTGGAAATCTCCTCAGCTAATAATTAATGGTTGTTGCTTTAAGTTGTACTTTCCACATAACTGTAGGACACAATTTAACAAAGTTGCTGGCTGTACATACACATGTCCCTTTTCCTCCATTATCCAATAACATTCTTCATTTTCTTATAAGCCCTCACCAGCAGTGCCTTTACTGTCCATATTTCTACCAACGGTTTCTGATAACTAAAGAATTCTCTAGGACAGTATCTATTTTCTCTACTGTGCTTTGCACTTTGAAACCTCACTAGCAAAGTCATTATCATCTATATTTCTGTACACTATCTGTGCAAGCCAAAAAAGCAGTTTCAGTCATGCTCCTCCAAATTTTCCAGCCTCTACCCATTACCTAATTCCATTGCCACTTTCACATTTTAGATATTTGCTAGAGCAGCACCCCGTTTTATATGTTACAATCTACATTGTTTCCTATTGTGACTATAAAAAATTTCCCACAAAATTGTTAAGGCAATATAGATTTATTATTTTTATTTTTATGCAGGACAGAAGTTGAAAATGGGTTGGAAAAGTTGTGTTTCTTCTGGAAGGTGTATGGGGAAATCTGTTTCCTTGCCTTTCATGATTTCTAGAGACTGTTGACATTCCATGTTTCGTGGTCCCACCTACTTTAACCTCTGCTTCTGTCTTCCCATTGTCTTCTCTTGCTCTGACCATGCCATCTCCTTTTTATAAGGATCTTTGTGATTATACCAAGTCCACACAGATAATTCAGGATAAACTCTTCAATTGCAGTATCTTTCACATCTGCAAAGTTCCTTTGCCATGAAAAGTAACGTATTTATAAATTTGGGGATTAAGACATAAACGTCTTTGGGGAGCCACTATTCAGTCTACTACAAAGTTCTAGATCATTTAAAGTTTATTATATAAAAAATTAAGAATTAAGATGAATTAATATTTTTAAAATGAATTAATTTTTTAAAACAATTCTGGCCTGTCATCGGTGCTTAATAAATAAAATATGTTTGTGTCAGTGTTAGGGGTGGCAGAGATCTGAGTTACCCTGAGTTACCAGCGGAGTATCCATAAGATCCCTAGCAACTTCAGTTTTTGTCTCCTTAAAAGAAAGAATTTGAGGGGCATAAAGCAGAAAAAGAGATGAAGGCAAGTCTCAGAGCAGGAGTTAAAATTTATTTTAAAAAAATTTTAGAAAACGAAAGAAAGGAAAATTATCTTGGAAGAGACCCAGGGTGGGTACCTGAAGGACAAAGAGAAAGAGGAGATAGCAAAAAAGGGGGCCCTTAACCTTGATTCTAGGACTTTATAGGCTCGCCTCTTTCCCATGTTTCTTCCCTTCAGGTGCGCTTTCCTCATGTGCAGTGCTTTCTTTATCCTTGGAATTGAGCACATGCAGCGTGTTTAGGGAGTTCTATGTATACCCATCTGAGGCTTTCTTCTTTTTTCAGGTGGAGTGTGCCCAGAAGGTTATACTTCACCATTTTTGTCTCTTAATGTGCATGCCCGGAAGTTGCTTCTCCCTGGGATCCACATTCAATGAACGTTTTGATGTTAACAGGTGTGGACTATCAGGAACTGGCCTCTCCCTGGTGATACCAAATTATTGTTTTTAGAGAGGCAAGGCAATAATTGCAGAACCATCACTCAACTTTCCTAGTGTGGGTAGGGAGAGCCCTCTCCTGCCTGGCTCATGCCTAACTACCTGTAACATAAGTAATGATTAATAGCATGAATTTGGGATTAAAGACGCAGATTGAATCTCAGTCCTGACACTATGTGGAACTAAGTGAATTATTTTGCCTCTCTTACCCATATTTCCTGATCTTTCAATTCAGTGGACTGGTATAGAGCATAGTGAGGTAGGGGTTATTTTTTGGATATTGTATGACATTTTTCATGTAGTGATGTAGCACAGTGTTTGCCACATAGTAAATACTCAAGAAAGTTAATAACATCATTAACATCATCAGAATCATCACCAAGTGAAACTTATAATTGCCTTGTTCTAATTTCGGTAAAAAAAGTATTTTCAATGCAGGATTTATCCAACAAACATTAGAATTTCTAAAATAAATGAAATAGATGAAGTTTGCTCTTTGCTACTTCCCATCCTTTCAACCCTTACACCTTGATTTTGAACTCCAGATTCCCCTATCTCTGCTAGAATTTTCCTTTTCTTTCCCTTTCCCTTTCCCTATTGTATATATTGTCTTTTAACATACTAGATTATTAAGTTATTTAATATGTTTAATGTTTACTACCTGTCTTAAGATTCCTTAGGGCAAGGTTTTTAGTCTGTGTTGTTCATTGTCGTACCATAGGACAGTGTATGGCACATAGTAGGCACCTGCTATATATTTGCTATAAATAAATGAGTAAATGAATGGTTTTCATCCTGGTTTACCCCTGAAAAAATTATATTTTATAAATTATTATGTAGCAATGACCCTCCAAATTCAGACTTTATCAAAGACTGATTCATATACTGGATATGTTTACTCAATGAACAGATTTGTACAATACATAAGTCACATATTTTTGGGTACCATGTTTTCAGAACCTAGTTACCTGTAATAATTCCAAAATCTTTAGGAATGAGTTAATGTATTTGTAATTATAAATAGAATGACAATCATTGGCTGTCAGTTTTTTCTTTCTCTAGATTGATGAAGAGAATACTCAGGGAGAGTGTGTTCTTGGTGCACTCATTGTCAGATAGCAAAGTGTATATGTGTTTGAGATAATATCTACGTGTTTAAATGTAGAAAGTATGGGACGGGGTGGTGGTTAATGCTTTAAATAAGTATGCCAGAAAAAGATGGTACATAAATTCTTATATGTTCTTCTTAACCTTCCTCATACATGTCACACCATGCTAGCCCATTCTCATTCTTCACCCTCTTCAGTCAAGAAAATATTATTTTGCTTTAGGTTTGGGTTAAATACATGGGTCTTCCAGCTGGTTCTGAAATAATCTTTTTTTTGTTATTGACAATATTTTTATAATTGTTAACATCTTCCTCATTGTCCGTTGTATTTTTTTCTTCATTTGCAAATGTGGTTTGTTTTGTTGGAAGAATATTTCAAATTTAAAGAGCACTAAAAAGAGTTAAGAGCCCTAAAGACAACTGGGGTTTTATGTTGAAAACGGTTCTCTGAACACCTGTGAACTGTTGAATTTAATTGGGCTACAGCTGGAAGAGACTGTGGAGAGGAGGGAGCAGGCTGGCATTTTTAAACAAGCATACATTAACATCATCATGACTTTCCTTTAGCAGGCTAGAGGGCAGAACGGTCATGAATGAATCCAGGCTGGATTAGGGTACTTATACTGTCTTCTCTATCCTTTTATCTATATGTCTTTTCAAGATAGGGTCAGGAAAGTGTTTAAATAACTGGCAATGTTTAGATGTTTAGTTAGATTAACTCTCCCAATTGCATTCCCATTTCATTAAGGACACTGCTGTAAACTGAAGTAATGAGAGAGAAGTTGTGGAATTCCAGCAAGCAGTATACAATGGTCAGGAAGACAGGGTAAGTGTAGAACATACTCCAAACCTGTGCATATTGAATGCTCAGTAATGATAAACCAGCATCCTGCATGAGGATGCACATTTTTAGAATAGTGTGGTTTTTCTGGTATTATGAAAATTGCTTCCATAGTGACTCTGTGTCATAATTGGCTGAGGAGAAAGAATGGGCACAAATATCTAGAATAATAAACGATAGGGAAGAACTTTCCAGAGAAACAGCCTTCGAGAACACATCTCAGAATATGATCTGTGTTTATGCAAAAAAAAAAAAAAAAAAATATATATATATATAAATATATAAATATTTAAATATAAAAAAATATATATATTATTTAAGTAGTGAAAGAAGAGGAGCTATTAGGATTCCCACTGAGAGGATTGGCCAGGGAGGCCTAGGAGGAAGGGTCATTTCTTCAGGATTCAGTTATCACAGGCCAGTTTCTGTGTCTTACATCTCTCATCTCAAAATTGGAAATGCAATATCCTTCCATACCTATTTCCTAACAGAATTTGAAGCATCAAATCAGATTATGAAACTAAAAGCACTTTATAAAAAGTACAGTTATAATATGCAGTTCCAGAATTGTTTAAGCGGTAGGGTTGAATTCAAACAGAGAATCCATAACAGTGTCAGGATTAGTTCAGTCCCACAGAGTTAAAAATAGTACTGATATTTTTACCCACGAAACAGTTCCCAATTTCTTGAAAAGAAATAAGAAAACTTCATAAGTCATCATTTTTTTCCATGGGTTCTTTGCTCCAGCTAAACTGATCTTTCATACCTCTTAAAAAATGCTTTGCTTTTTCCTTCTTTCCATTTTATTCATCTTATTTTTTCCTAAACTATCTATATGCTCCACCATATATGTTCAGGGCTCCCAGAGCTCAAAAGGAAGACTGATGCTGTTTTTTGTTTTGAATAAAGATTAATGCCTAATTATCCAAAATATATTTGGATACTTACTATATTGTGCTACATATGTGTAATATATATATTAGCACCTTACATTACTCAGAATTCTTTATATATATAAAGTATTATATATAAAGTATAATATGTGATATATAAAATATATAATATATCGTAAGTACATAATATATAGAGTATGTATATAATAGTCATTATATAATATCAAGTATATATAATAGTATGTATTATATGTATGGATAAATTATATATAAAGTATTCTGAGTAATTAGAGATGCTAATTTCATGGTAACTTGTCACAATATTCCTTAGCCACGTAAACCAAGGGTGCCAGTGTAGGAGATGGTATGTAAGCAAAAAGTCACCTCTGGAACCTTCTGATAGATGAAAGTGTCTTTACTCTTGACCTTTTTATGCAGGATTCTCACATACTGTGCTAAGGTAAGACATCGACAACAATTGTTCCATGTGAGCTACTTACTGCATAGGACATCACCCCAAATGCATTTAATGATATAGCAATGATCTTAACTATAGTATAAACATATTCCTCTCTAAAAACAAGAGTAGTCACTCCTGTGGTAGAACCCTGAGTGACAGATGGGATTATGCCAGATGGGCAATGGATGTCTAGGGATGCGAAACATGAGAGTATTTGACTTCATCCCCAGAACTTGCATGCTTTTATTTCTGTCTGGCAGAATTATGGAACTGCGAGCTTCACAACACAGGAGTCACTTTACTAAAAATGTGTAAAGGATTCAGGAACCAATGCTGCCCAAATTCTTACTAAGTCATTGCTTAATGAAAATGACAGACATTTCCACTAAGTAATCATGCCAGAAGGTTAACACCTTAGTACAGAGAACATCTGTCTTAGTCTGTTTTGTGTTGCATCACAGAATGCCTGAAACTGGGTAATTTATAAAGAACAGAGATTTATTTCTCACAGTACTGGAGGCTGGGAAATTCAAGATCAGGGTGCCAATAGGTTAGAGCCGAGTCTCTCTGCCTTCAAGATGGCAGCTTGAACAGTGCATACTCCAGAGGGGAGGAACACTATGTCCTCATAAGGCAGAAGAGCAGAAAAGAGCAAACTTTTTCCCACAAGCCTTTTTTATGTAGGCATTAATCCATTCATGGGAACAGAGCCCTCATGACCTAAACATTTCCCATTAAGCCCCACCTCTGACACTGTTTCACTGGAGATTAAGCTTCCAACACATGAATTGTAAAGGAGACAAAAACATTTAACATTCAAATCACAGTGACAGCCAAACGGACAATCATGAGAAAGATACAATCATGAGAATGAGGATAGAAATTCGAGAGGTGCATTTATAAATTAATATAATTAAACGAAGATGTTCTTTAAATGACGCATGATAAATATTTTAGTACCATAAGTTAATACCTAAAGTTTAGTAGTTACTTTGGGGCAAATTGCAAGACACTTGCAACACAATAATAATACAATTAAAATTGTCTAAAATAAAGGAGGAAGAAAATTTTGAATTTTGGAGACATCATAAGTAAAAATAATATAGAAAATCTCCAGTGAGATACACTGTGGTTAACATAATGATCTGAAAATTCTGAAAAGAAGTATATTTCAAGCAGTTAGCATGAAAGGAAAGCAACACAAAAGTGATACAATATCAACTGGCCTCACATATTCCATGACAACCTTCAAACTACCTAACAAATACTTGAAATAACTTCGCTGAAGGAGGTGGAAAAAATTACTCTGCTAAGCAATTTTGGAAAAAAGTTTAGATTATAACAATAAAGGCAAAAGGAACAATACATAAACACTGTACTGCAGTTGACAAAGGTGTTTTCCCAGGGAATAGGGGTTAATAAATATAAAACCATTATACATGCAACTGGAATTCACCACGAAGCAAATGGATGGGATGATGGGATCCAGGTTTCTCAATGTTCGAGTGAGAAGTTAACAAATATGCAATGTAGGAAGGCCAGAATGATCTGTTTGGTGTTGGATTAAAGTTGGAGACCAGTATAAACTCATGTATAGCTTTGTATATGTGTGTGTGTGTGTGTGTATTATATATGTATATATATATAAAATGTGCATACATAGACGGAAATATATGGAAACATATATATACAAACACATGCATATATATAGTCACACCCAAATGAACACATACAGAAATATTTGTAGATATGTACACAAATATATGCACATAAATATATCTCATTTTCCTGTCACTTGACCTAGTGGAGAATCAATGACAGCCCAGGAGCAAAAATTAAGACTCATATTTAATACATTATACAATATTTGTCTTAATCTTAGAAATATATTTTAGAATATGCCTTGAGAGGAAATATTTATCTCAAATTCAGCAATTAAGCATTTTTTCTATTTCTTCTACAAAATGGAATTAGAATTAATTAAACATTTTACAACATTCTGTGTTGGGTGTATTTTCAATTATTTCTGTAAGTCATATCTATCTACTTTTCTATCTATAATGAGAAAATACTGGAATGTTGTATATGATATGCATAATGGAAAAATCATGCATAATTTGATTCATCTGTCAGTAAGAATATTTTAATTTTTATTACACTTAAGTTGCTTTTTGAAAAATAAGGAACAGGCATAATATTTATCTTTAATCCTAAAACAAAGATATAAATCATTATCTTTTAATAAAACTGAACCCAGAGTTATCTCTTATTAGATGCAGCTAGAAATCTAGTAGAGTATGAAATATAGACTATGGTTCATAGTCAGGATATGCTCATTGACTTGAATTTGTAAAAGATAAGGCAGGAGATGTTTGGCCAAAACTCTGATTATCATAATTAAACTGATAAAAATAATAGGAATAGGAAGTAAAGTTGACATACTTTAACTGTACATAAATCATATGCAAATATATTCACTTTTGAATGGTTACATTGTACTATTTTTCAATTTTATGTCTTAGGGGTAGGTTATGAGGTTACAGTGAGGGGACAGACACAGAGTCATTCTCTCTACAAGCCAACTACATGCAAATAAATGATTTTGCAGAATATATAGACGTGAATGAGAGGAAAAGACTGAGACCAATAACTTACTAAAATTTTCACATTTTCCTGTATCTAGAAAAAAACTATAATTTGATTGATTGGTTAACCATGTGAAAAGAAGGGCAGTATTGACTGCTCTCCATTTTAAAAACATGCTACCATTCTATTTGTTCTTCTCCATGTTTCCCTCTATTATTTATTTCTTGAAGACTAATTTCTTCTTACCCTTATACAAAGAATGTCAGTGGTTCATTGAAATTACCTGGCCTTCTTCTGGTCAAATTGGGAATAAAGTCAAGTTTCCTGACTCTGTAGTGTGCATGTTTTCTGGCTCGCTTACCTCGGAGGTTGTCTTTAAAGTTAT
Source organism: Nomascus leucogenys (assembly GCF_006542625.1). Classification (NCBI taxonomy): domain Eukaryota; kingdom Metazoa; phylum Chordata; class Mammalia; order Primates; family Hylobatidae; genus Nomascus; species Nomascus leucogenys. The sequence continues at coordinate 65,521,892 of NC_044394.1, read as the reverse complement.
GTGTGATTCCCTGCCATAAATGTCTTTTGCCCCAGTACAGCCTTGGGAGAGCTGTAAAGGACAGCTATATAACAAATAATGGAAGATTAAAGGAAAATGAAACCACAATCGAAACAAACAGAAAGACACAGACTTTCGAAGAGAAGATTTAATGTAAAGTTTTCCTTATATGTATATTTTGGGGGCAAGAAACCTCTATGTCAGTCCAGAAATTCTTTGAATTGTATTGACAAACTTATATTATGTGTAAGAAATCCACTAGTTGAAGGAAGGCTTCAAGTTTTCAGAAAAGATAAAAGAGAAGGCACACACTCCTTTAAAGGCATATTAAAAAAGAAGAAAAGGGGGAAGAAAGGAGGGAAGAAAGGAGGGATGGGAAGAACACCCTATTTATTCAGTGGAGTGACTCCAAGAGACCTAAGAGGAATCCATTTAGTACTCTAATGGTGACAGACAGCCAACATGCTGCCTGGCACATAGAAGAAATTTAATCTGACTCAAGACAGGAGTGAAGAGAAGCAATTTAGATTAATAAATGAGTCTGCAATACTGAGATCACCAAGCCGAACCCACTCATTATAGTAACCCATTACATATGTGTAAATCTCTACTTGAGAGACCCTGTAGGCATACTGTTAAAGAACAAATGGCAAGATCAAAAGCTCTAAAATGTGAACCTAGGTGATATGGTTTGGCTCTGTGTCCCCACCCAAATCTCATCTTGAATTGCCACGTGTTGTGTGAGGGACCCAGTGGGGAGGTAATTAAATCATGGGGGTGGGTCTTTCCCATGCTGTTTTCAGGAGAGTGAATAAGTCTCAGGAGATCTGATAATTTAAAAAATGGGAATTTCCCTGTAAAAGTTCTTTTTTGCCTGCTGCCATCCACATAAGATGTGGCTTGCTCCTCCTTGCCCTCTGCCATGATTGTGAGGCTTCCCTAGCCACATGGAACTGTAAGTCCATTAAACCTCTTTCTTTTGTAAGTTGCCCAGCCAGCTTCAGGTATGTCTTTATCAACAGTGTGAAAACAGACTAATACACTAGGTCTACTTACTCCTGACATATGTCCCTTTTCACAAGCATACTGCAACCTAACATGACTCTCCGCTTAAATGTAATGATACATTATTTTTGGAACAACCAGAGACTTACTTGTTTATATAGCTGATTATTGCTAAAATCATTTCAGCATTTTCTATTTGAGGACAATATTTAAAATATTTCATATTATTAAGTTTTAACAAACTTTCAAAGAACAAATTAAATAATAATGTTATCTCAGTTTTACAGAAGGTTAAATTGAAGCAGACACATTTAATATGTTGTACATGCCATAGTTAAGGCAGAATTGCAGATTGAAGAAAGCACAGGATTGTAGAACTCATGCTGTTCAAGTAGCCTAACTCAGAACCTAAAACTTCTATAATACTAATCCTTTGGCTTATGCTAATGAAGAACCGTATTGAGTAATTATTGTTTTTCTGTAGAAGAATTAAAGTTTACAGGAGTTTTGGTTATTTCATTATGCCACAGAGTCTGTAAACATTTAATGCAGAGCACCTACTCTGAATCAGGCCTTGAGTTAGCAACCTTAGGGTATAACGGTATGGCAGTGACCCTGCCCCTTCTCTCAAGGAGTGTTCAGTCATCATAGTGAATCTTTTAGTGATGCTCCAAGAGGAGATAATATAGGTTGGGAAGTTTAAATGATCAGCAGAAACTATACTATTATTTAACAAAATATATTCCAAGTTGAGTGCAGTGGCTCACACCTGTAATCCCAGCACTTTGGGAGGCCAAGGAGGGAGGATCACCTGAGGCCAGGCATTCAAAACCAGCCCAGTCAACATAGCGCGACACCATACATAAAAATGAAAAATTAAAAAATAGTTAGCCAGGCATGGTGGTGTGTGTCTGCAGTTCCTGCTACACTGCAGACTGAGCAGGAGGATCACTTGAGCTCAGGAGTTTGAGGTTGCATTAAGCCATGATCACACCTCTGTACTCCAGTCTGGGTGACAGAGAGAGACCCTGTCTCAAAGAAAAAGAAAATCCAGAATCACAGCTAACTACTTGCAGTATCAGTCTAGAATCCTAAGCTTCCAGTCTCTCAATTTTTAGTAGAGTTCCCCCTCCCTAAAATGTTTGTCCACCAAAAAATTGTCAATATATTTTGGGTAATCTCATTGAAAATTATAAAACAAACTAAATCAAAACATAAATCTCTTCCCCTCAAAAATAGATAAGTATGCAAAGTTTTACATATAAGAATGTTCCCTGACCCCAAGTTAAGAGCAAAAATTTAGAACCAGGTAAAGCAAGATGAGGCCAATAAGGATACATTTAATAACTTAAAATTCTCTAAAGCCTTATAAACTGGGATAATTATTAACTTACTCCTATTACATTCAGTTGGTCAGCTTTTAGTGAGTACTGTACTCCCCAGAGTGAGGCTAAGGCCAATGGAATGTACAGAAAATAAAGTCCTTCCTTCAAGAACTTTATGATTTGTTTGATATATAAGACACATATGTAAGAAACAAGCATGAAATATTAACTGTAAAAGTGAGAATCTGCATCCACCAGAGAAATGATGCAATCATAAACAATTCTTTTTTATTTAAAATTCTCTCTCTTAAAAATGGTTTAGACTAGAGTACCTCTAAGGGCCCTCAAACGCTAATATTATATGATTATATCAACAGCAATGGGATCAGGGCTGCTCACACACAGCAAGTTGTATGGAGCACAGCAGAAAAGAAAAAGATTAGCTTCTGCCCAAAGCTCTACATTCACCCACCTCTTTCTTTTTTTACTCTATCTTACTCCTTTGAGACTATCAGCCCTTAGATCTCTCCTGCTTATCTCTACATCTGTAACATCTTATAGCATCTCTTTTTTCCTGATGTCTAAAAATTTTACCTGAAGAACAAAGATGTTAAATTTCCTATATTTATAATACAGGGAATCACCAAAAGGGGATAACATTGTAGTGTTTACTGAGTGGTCCCAGTTTAGAAAAAGATGTCCTATCATCCATGTCCCCCCATTATCCCTCAATTCATATAAGAACAGTACTTAGAAAGATGTCACATAATTTTGTGTGCAGGTTCCTAGGGAACCTATTATGCCTCCTATCAGAGAGAAAATAGCAGAGCTGTTCTTCCCTACTAACATGGCAGAATCACTTGTAACATATGGTGATAAATCAGTGACACTTCTCAGTGCCCTTCTTTGAAAGTTACTGCACATCTGGGTCTTCAGAGTTCCTGAAGCTTCTGAGGTATAGAGAGATGGAGGAGTTGAGAGAGGGTACACTAGTGGGGAAAAGCAAATTGCTCTTTAATGTGGTTTAAATATGCATTTTCCCTATAGTTGATTGTACACTAGTGAAAGTAGCTAAACTTGAACAACCTTTCTTTAATTTTCCAAGCAAACTACCTATTGAATGAGAGAGACAAAAAGCAGTTGAGAGCTCTATATTCTCTGTTCACTCTCCAGATGCAAGTTTTACTCTTTCTACTCTGGGAGATGTGACTGTTCCTCTGTGTAAGCACAGCTCCTGTTAAGGACCCAGTCTCCAATGACTAAATCCAGGCCCTGCCAGACAATTCCACATGAACAACTTCAGCTCTTACTGAAACTCAGTAACTCTGTTTCTTCATTTTGTTCTTCAGAACTTGGAGTGGTAGCAGTTTCCAGATATCACCACTCGTTGGGTGTGTCATCATCTGTTGTTGTTTCACTGAATTCAACACACAACTATGTAAATAATGTATTCATTAAATATTTTCACTACTCTCTTTGAGTCCATCTGCTCTATTTTAGGAATCTGACTGACAGAGTTTTGGTGTCATGGATCAGTTTTATCCTTAGTGCATGGACCAGGAAAAAGATGAAATGAAAGTGGATCTTCAAGGTCATTAAATTGGAACCATAGGACCCTCAAAACAACTAATGAGTACCCTCCCATTACTCAGTATGTCCAACCAGTTATTTTTAGGCAGGGAAAGAAATGTGCCAAGTATTTAGACCTTTGTTTCACTCTCCCTTCTCCTTGCTCATTAGCAGAGAAGATGCATGTGAAAGTGAATAGGTGAAGGAAGTAAAGAGATCATTCTACCCAACTTCCACCCCATCTTAAGACTGCAAGCTGCTAAATCCACTGATAGTTGAAGCCTGTAATACACGGAGGGGAGGAGAAGTGATTTAAATGAAACTTACAAATGAGCAGAATTAGATTTTGAAACTGAAATGACATAGTTTGAATAAACAGAAGTGACTAGTATGAAATCTATCAAAATATTATAAAAAGATCAATGGAAATGGGTTTATATAGGAGAATTGTCAAGCAGTTAGTGGAAACATAAATGGTTTCCCATTTAAGCCTGTGATGAGTTGAGACTCTTCAATAAATCAATTTTACTAAGTGTGGTATGCTCTGGCCAGCGTGATATAGGCTTACTAATGCTGTAATAACTATATGACTGTTATATTTAAGCAGTCTAGTTTGTGAGATAGAATCATAAGAAATGTATTATGGTTTTCTTCTATTGATTTGAATATAGTCATGGGCACTAGGTTTTCCTCATACACTGTATAAAAACTAGATGCTTAGGTAATATAGTTTCATTGGTCACTTTAAGATACAAAGTACCGTATCAACTCAGTAAAAAAAATGTCTTTTCAGAATAATCTAAAGTTACAACTTGGTTTAGAATTCAAACTTGTTCATTGCCCCAGCTAAAATCTAATGTTAAAGAGAAGATTGAGTTTGGCAAGGGGTCAAGTGGTCACCTCTTTACTTTTCTCACCTAGTATTTCTTCCATATCTTGCCAACGATGGATATAATCTCTTAAAGTACTCTCTGAATTTTATAGATATTTAAGCTAGAATACTCCCTCTCTCCTCTGTGTGTGTGTGTGTGTGTGTGTGTGTGTGTGTGCGCGTGCACATGTATGTGTGTCTGTCTGTTGTTTTTGTGCATTTTTTTTTTTTTTTTGAGACAGAGTCTCACTAACACCAGGCTGGAATGCAGTGGCATGATCTCAGCTCACTGCAACCTCTGACTCCCTGGTTCAAGTGATTCTCCTGCTTCAGCCTCCCGAGTAGCTAGGATTACAGGCACATGCCAACATGCCCAGCTAATTTTTGTATTTTTAGTAGAGACGGGGTTTCACCATGTTGGCCAGGATGGTCTCAATCTCCTGATTTTGTGACTCACCCTTCTTGGCCTCCAAAGTGCTGGGATTACAGTCGTGAGCCACTGTGCCTAGCAGTTTTGTCCATTCTTTGGAAAAATATTCTTCTTTATTGCTGCAGTTTCCTTGAAATGGTCAAATGCATATTTATATGGAATGGTTGCTTAAAGCTCCTTTTTCCAAAAAGAGGTTCCAAGATGGCCGAATAGGAACAGCTCCAGTCTGCAGCTCCCAGTGTGATCAATGCAGAAGACGAGTGATTTCTGCATTTCCAACTGAGGCACCTGGTTCATCTCACTGGGACTGGTTGGAGAGTGGGTGCAGCCCACGGAGGGTGAGCTGAAGCTGGGCAGGGAGTTGCCTCACCTGGGAAGCACAAGGGGTTGGCGGATTTCCCTTTCCTAGCCAAAGGAAGCTGTGACAGAGGGTACCTGGAATATCAGGACACTCCTGCCCTAATACTGTGCTTTTTCAACAGTCTTAGCAAATGGCACACCAGGAGATTATATCCCATGCCTGGTTCGGTGGGTCCCACGCCCACAGAGACTTGCTCAGTGCTATCACAGCAGTCCAAAATCGAACTGCGAGGCGGCAGCCTGGGATAGGGGAGGGGTGTCTGCCGTTGCTGAGGCTTGAGTAGGTAAACAAAGCAGCTAGGAAGCTTGAACTGGGTAGAGCCCACCACATCTCAACAACGCCTGCCTGCCTCTGGAGACTCCATCTCTGGGGGCAGGGCATAGCTGAACAAAAGGCAGCAGAAACTTCTGCAGACTTAAACGCCCCTCTCTGACAGCTCCGAAGAGAGCAGTGTTTCTCCCAGCATGGAATTTGAGCTCTGAGAATGGACAGACTCTCTCCTCAAGTGGGTCCCTGACCCCCGTGTAGCCTAACTGGGAGACACCTGCCAGTAGGGGCCAACTGACACCTCATACAGTCAGGTGCCCCCCTGAGATGAAGCTTCCAGAGGAAGGATCAGGCAGCAATATTTCCTGTTCTGCAGCCTCTGCTGGTGATACTCAGGCAAACAGGGTCTGGAGTGGACCTCCAGCAAAACTCCAACAGACTTGCAGCTGAGGGTCCTGACTGCTAGAAGGAAAACTAACAAACAGAAAGGAATAGCATCAACATCAACAAAAAGGACATCCACACCAAAATCCCATCTGTAGGTCACCATCATCAAAGACCAAAGATAGATAAAATCACAACGATGGGGAGAAACCAGAGCAGAAAAGCTGAAAATTCTGAAGAACAGAGTGCCTCTTCTCCTGCAAAGGAATGCAGCTCCTTGCCAGCAACGAAACAAAGCAGGACAGAGAATGACTTCGACAAGCTGACAGAAGTAGGCTTCAGAAAGTCGGTAATAACAAACTTCTCCAAGCTAAAGGAAGATGTTCTAACCCATCAAAAGGAAGCTAAAAACCTTGAAAAAAGATTAGACGAATGGATAGAATAAACAGCATAGATAAGACCTTAAATGATCAGATGGAGCTGAAAACCATGGCAAGAGAACTATGTGACACATGCACAAGCTTCAGTAGCCGATTCAATCAAGAGGAAGAAAGGGTATCAGTGATTGAGGAGCAAACAAATGAAATGAAATGCGAAGAGAAGTTTAGAGAAAAAAGAGTAAAAAGAAATAAACAAATCCTCCAAGAAATATGGGACTATGTGAAAACACAAAATCTACGTCTGATTGGTGTACCTGATGTTGTGTCTGGAATTGGTGGATTCTTGGTCTCACTGACTTCAAGAATGAAGCGGCGGACCCTCGTGGTGAGTGTTACAGCTCTTAAGGTGGCACGTCTGGAGTTGTTTGTTCCTTCTGATGTTCGGATGTGTTCGGAGTTTCTTCCTTCTGGTGGGTTCATGGTCTCGCTGGCTCAGGAGTGAAGCTGCAGACCTTCGTGGTGAGTGTTACAGCTCTTAAGGCAGTACGTCTGGAGTTGTTCGTTCCTCCTGGTGGGCTCGTGGTCTCACTGGCTTCAGGAGTGAAGCTTCAGACCTTCGCGGTGAGTGTTACAGCTCATAAAAGCAGTGTGGACCCAAAGAGTGAGCAGTAGCAAGATTTATTGCAAAGAGTGAAAGAACAAAGCTTCCACAGTGTGGAAGGGGACCAAGTGGGTTGCCACTGCTGGCTCAGGCAGCCTGCTTTTATTCTCTTATCTGGCCCCACGCACGTCCTGCTGATTGGTAGAGCCGAGTGGTCTGTTTTGACAGGGCGCTGATTGATGCGTTTACAATCCCTGAGCTAGACACAGAGGTTCTCCATGTCCCCACCAGATTAGTTAGATACAGAGTATCGACACAAAGGTTCTCCAAGGCCCCACCAGAGTAGCTAGATACAGAGTGTCAATTGGTGCATTCATAAACCCTGAGCTAGACACAGGGTGCTGATTGGTGTGTTTACAAACCTTGAGCTAGATACAGAGTGCTGATTGGTGTATTTACAATCCCTGAGCTAGACATAAAGGTTCTCCACATCCCCACCAGGCTCAGGAGCCCAGCTGGCTTCAACCAGTGGATCCCGCACCGGGGATGCAGGTGGAGCTGCCTGCCAGTCCTGCGCCATGCACCCGCACTCCTCAGCCCTTGGGTGGTTGACGGGACTAGGCACCGTGGAGCAGGGGGCAGCGCTCATCGGGGAGGCTCAGGCCGCACAAGAGCCCACAGAGGGGGTGGGAGGCTCAGGCATAGCAGGCTGCAGGTCCAGAGCCCTGCCCCACGGGAAGGCAGCTAAGGCCCGGCAAGAAATTGAGCACAGCGTCAGTGGGCTGGCACTGCTGGGGGACCCAGTACACCCTCCGCAGCCGCTGGCCTGGGTGCTAAGCCCCTCACTGCCCAGGGCTGGTGAGCCCACGCCCACCCGGAACTCCAGCTGGCCCCCAAGCGCCACGTGCAGCCCCATTTCCCACCTGCGCCTCTCCCTCCACACCTCCCTGCAAGCTGAGGGAGCCGGCTCCGGTCTTGGCCAGCCCTGAAAGCAGCTCCCACAGTGCAGCGGTGGGCCGAAGGGCTCCTCAAGTGCCACCAAAGTGGGAGCCCAGGCAGAGGAGGCACCGAGAGTGAGCGAGGGCTGTGAGGACAGCCAGCACACTGTCACCTCTCAATGTGATGGGGAGAATGAAACAAAGTTGGAAAACACTCTGCAGGATATCGTCCAGGAGAACTTCCCCAACCTAGCAAGGCAGGCCAACATTCAAATACAGGAAATACAGAGAACACCACAAAGATATTTCTCAAGAAGAGCAACCCCAAGACACATAATTGTCAGATTCACCAAGGTTGAAATGAAGGAAAAAATGTTAAAGGGCAGCCAAAGAGAAAGGTGGGGTTACCCACAAAGGAAAGCTCATCAGACTAACAGCAGATATCTCAGCAGAAACGCTACAAGCCAGAAGAGATTGGGGGCCAATATTCAACATTCTTAAAGAAGAGAATTTTCAACCCAGAATTTCATATCCAGCCAAACAAAGCTTCATAAGTGAAGGACAAATAAAATCCTTTATAGACAAGCAAATGCTGAGAGAGTTCATCACCACCAGGCCTGCCTTACAAGAGCTCCTGAAGGAAGCATTAAACATGGAAAAGAACAACCGGTACCAGCCACTGCAAGAACATGCCAAATTGTAAAGCCCATCAATGCTAGGAAGCAACTGCATCAACTAATGAGCAAAATAACCAGCTAACATCATAATGACAGGATCAAATTCAGACATAACAATATTAACCTTAAATGTAAATGGGCTAAATACCCCAATTAAAAGACACAGACTGGAAAATTGGATAGAGTCAAGACCCATCAGTGTGCTGTATTCAGGAGACCCATCTCACGTGCAGACACACATAGGCTCAAAATAAAGGGACGGAGGAAGATCTACCAAGTAAGTGGAAAACAAAAAAAAGCAGGGGTTGCAATCCTAGTCTCTGATAAAACAGACTTTAAACCAACAAAGATCAAAAGAGACAAAGAAGGCCATTACATAATGGTAAAGGGGTCAATTCAACAAGAAGAGCTAATTATCCTAAATATATATGCATGCAAAACATGAGCACCCAGATTCTTAAGGCAAGTCCTTAAAGACCTACAAAGAGAATTAGACTCCAACACAATAACAATGGGAGAGTTTAGCACAATGGGAGATAGAGACACAAAAAACTCTTCAAAAAATCAATGCATCCAGCAGCTGGTTTTTTGAAAAGATCAACGAAATTGATAGACCACCAGCAAAGAAGAAAAGAGAGAAGAACCAAATAGACACAATAAAAAATGATGAAGGAGATATCACCACTGATCCCGCAGAAATACAAACTACCATCAGAGAATAATATAAACACCTCTACACAAATAAATTAGAAAATCTAGAAGAATTGGATGAATTCCTGGACACATACACCCTCCCAAGACTAAACCAGGAAGAAGTCAAATCCCTGAATAGACCAAAAACAGGCTCTGAAATTGAGGCAATAATTAATAGCCTACCAACCAAAAAAAGTCCAGGACCAGATGGATTCACAGTCAAATTCTACCAGAGGTACAAGGAGGAGCTGGTACCATTCCTTCTGAAACTATTCCAGTCAATAGAAAAAGAGGGAATCCTTTCTAACTCACTTTATGAGGCCAGCATCATCCTGATACCAAACCCTGGCAGAGACACAACGAAAAAAAGAGAATTTTAGACCAATATCCCTAATGAACATCGATATGAAAATCCTCAATAAAATACGGGCAAACTGAATCCAGCAGCACTTCAAAAAGTTTATCCACCACAATCAAGTTGGCTTCATCCCTGGGATGCAAGGCTGGTTCAACATATGCAAATCAATAAACATTATCCATCACATAAACAGAACCAAAGACAAAAACCACATTCTTATCTCAATAGATGCAGAAAAGGCTTTCAACAAAATTCAACAGTGCTTCATGCTAAAAACTCTCAATAAACTAGGTATTGATGGGATGCATCTCAAAATAATAAGAGCTATTTATTACAAACGCACAGCCAATATCATACTGAATGGGAAAAAACTGTAAGCATTCCCTTTGAAAACTGGCACAAGACAGGGATGCCCTCTCTCACCACTCCTATTCAACATAGTGTTGGAAGTTCTGGCCAGGGCAATCAGGCAGGAGAAGGAAATAAAGGGTATTCAATTAGGAAAACAGGAAGTCAAATTGTCCCTGTTTGCAGATGACATGATTGTATATCTAGAAAACCCCATTGTCTCAGCCCCAAATCTCCTTAAGCTGATAAACAACTTCAGCAAAGTCTCAGGATACAAAATCAATGTGCAAAAATCACAAGCATTCCTATACATCAATAACAGACAAACAGAGAGCCAAATCATGAGTGAACTCCCATTCACAATTGCTTCAAAGAGAATAAAATACCTAGGAATCCAACTTACAAGGGATGTGAAGGACCTCTTCAAGGAGAACTACAAACCACTGCTCAACGATATAAAAGAGGACACAAACAAATGGAAGAACATTTCATGCTCATGGATAGGAAGAATCAATATTGTGAAAATGGCCATACTGCCCAAAGTAATTTATAGATTCAATGCCATCCCCATCAAGCTACCAATGACTTTCTTCACAGAATTGGAAAAAACTACTTTAAAGTTCATATGGAACCAAAAAAGAGCCCACATTGCCAAGAAAATCCTAAGCCCAAAGAACAAAGCTGGAGGCATCACACCACCTGACTTCAAACTATATGACAAGGCTACAGTAACCGAAACAGCATGGTACTGGTACCAAAACAGAGATATAGACCAATGGAACAGAATGGAGGCCTCAGAAATAACACCACACATCTATAACCATCTGATCTTTGACAAACCTGACAAAAACAAGCAATGGGGAAAGGATTCCCTATTTAATAAATGGTGCTGGGAAAACTGGCTACCTACATGTAGAAAGCTGAAACTGTATCCTTTCCTTACACCTTATACAAAAATTAATTCAAGATGGATTAAAGACTTAAATGTAAGACCTAAAACCATAAAAACCCTAGAAGAAATCCTAGGCAATATCATTCAGGACATAGGCATGGGCAAGGACTTCATAACTAAAACACCAAAAGCAATGGCAACAAAAGCCAAAATTGACAAATGGGATCTAATTAAACTAAAGAGCTTCTGCACAGCAAAAGAAACTACCATCAGAGTGAACAGGCAACCTACAGAATGGGAGAAAATTTTTACAATCTACCCATCTGACAAAGGGCTAATATCCAGATTCTACAAAGAACTTAAACAAATTTACAAGAAAAAATCAAACAACCCCATCAAAAAGTGGGCAAAGTATATGAACAGACACTTCTGAAAAGAAGACCCTTATGGAGCCAACAGACACTTGAAAAAATGCTCATCATTACTGTCAGAGAAATGCAAATCAAAACCACAATGAGATACCTTCTCACACCAGATAGAATGGCGATCATTAAAAAGTCAGGAAGCAACAGGTGCTGGAGAGGATTTGGAGAAATAGGAACACTTTTACACTGTTGATGGGAGTGTAAACTAGTTCAACCATTGTGGAAGACAGTGTGGTAATTCCTCAAGGATCTAGAACTAGAAATACTATTTGACCCAGCCATCCCATTACTGGATTATAAATCATGCTACTATAAAGACACATGCACATGTATGTTTATCGTGGCACTATTCACAATAGCAAAGACTTGGAACCAACCCAAATATCCAGCAATGATAGACTGGATTAAGAAAATGTGGCACTTATACACCATGGAATACTATGCAGCCATAAAAAAGATGAGTTCATGTCCTTTGTAGGGACATGGATGAAGCTGGAAACCATCATTCTAAGCAAACTATCGCAAGGACAGTAAACCAAACACTGCATGTTCTCACTCATAGATGGGAATTGAATAATCAGAACACTTGGATACAGGGCTGGGAACATCACACACTGGGGCCTGTCATGGATTGGGGGGAGTGGGGAGGGATAGCATTAAAAGAAATACATAATGTAAATGATGCATTAATGGGTGCAGCACACCAACATGGCACATGTATACATATGTAACAAACCTGCACATCGTGCACATGTACCCTAGGACTTAAAGTATAATTTAAAAAAAAAAAGAGAGAGAAAAAAAAAGCTCCTTTTTCCTAAATTTCAAGTAAGGGGCAGGATGAGGTCATTCTAAATCTCCAACTTTCAACCATTTTGTACCTGTAATCTCAAAATGGATAAGAGGCTTAAAAGGTATAAATTGTTGAATCTCATTTCAATGTTCTTTCAAGTCTTTCAGTCTCAGTGTAAATATCTGTTTTCATGGTGGGACAACATAAGAAATTGTCTTAGATGGTTGAAGGTAGATATGCTCTCCACCTGTCTTCCAACTAATTGTGTTAAAGAGAGCGTCTATGGTTTCTTAGCTCCTTCACACTGGTAAGTTTCTCATTCTGCATGGGCTTCACTGAATACAGAACAGTTGCACATCTATCAGGGGTTAGATAGGCATTGTGAAGCCGTGTACACTTTCTGCCTTGTTATTTTTCTCATGTAACATTTGTACTATATCTTTGTACAATCTCACACCTAGGAAGCGAGGGCAAGTTTGCAAACTCAGATTAGCCTTTTATAGTTTGTCCAGCATACTACAAATGAATCTAATACAAAGAATGTAAACTCAGTGTGTCGAGTTCCAGGTCCCTTGATGATCATCAATTTTCTGCAGGAGAGCCAGGTGTCTTTATGAATAATAGAAACCACACAGCTTAGTTCTGGGAGAAAAGGTGAATTTATCTAAATAACCAGTTGTATCTCATTTTCAATGAAATTGATTGGCCACTTGATAGACTATAAACAAGTCTGTAAACACGTTTGTCAAGTGAAATGACCTGTGGTAGAATGGTCCTGTCTATAGAGTGTGGATTTTGCATGTGCACTGAGGGCAAGAAGGGTCAGAGAGTGTACAGGTCAGAAGGAGATTTAATGAATTAAATTAAAAACACAGGGGGAAAACACATAGGCTCTGTTTGACCTCTTTCTCTGAACTTCCATGCATTTTATACTTACTTCTAAATACTTGTCTCAATTTGTATACTGTACATAAAATTCAAAAAGTATATATATATTTTCTCCTCCAATGTGTTTGAGATTATGCTAAATACCTTTGCTGTTTGGGCTACAGAATAGACCATGAAGTCTTTGCGAGAATGTAGTAGATATTTTTTTATCTTTGAAGTCTTGGTTCCCATTACAATATCTGAACCCTGGTATGAACTCAATACAAATTTTTCTTTAAGTGGAATGAAATTTGAATTGAATCTGTTCATGTTAAGAGTGTTCCTAGTTTTAGGGGCTGTAAGATTTCATAATAATTACAAAGTAAATTACTTAATGTTAAGATAATTGTGTGCTAGAAGAGAAAGTCAACTCACGTGGCTCTCACATCCTTTCATGATCAAGGCTCTTTTGAAGTGGATCCTGTGATGGAACCATCTCTTGTCTCCCCTCCTACTTTCACTTTCAGCAGAGATGAAAGATAATGAAAACAGCCACAACAATTCTTTAGGTGCTAGGGAATAAGGCGGCAGGATTGTAGCCAACGGGACAGTGGCTGCTTTATATTTACCAATGAGTTTACTATAAGGATGCTTTGAAGATAAAAATAAGTTAGACAAAAGGAAAAGTAGCAGATGGTGGTAGTCATAGTTTAGGAATAAATCAGTCCATTCAAAGGGAAGTAGAAGTACCTGATTGACAGGAATTATGATACCAAAGAAAATTAAACTGATGTGTTTTTCGGTTATTATTTGATATTTTAAAAATATTTTTTAAATGCTGGACCTGGGAGGTAAGGTGAAATTGACAACCATGTCCTTATATTAAAACTCTTATTTTGGACAGTTTGTTTAGGATTTGAGGTGATTACAAAAAACAGAAACTTACCCATGAAAGCAATGTCTGCTGAGCATGTGACAGGACAAATATATGAGCTAAAGCAAATCATCTCCTTTCTCCTTATTTGCCTTGTTTGTAAAATGGAGAGAATTGTATCTAATGATCTGGAACCTTCTTTTGGTACCCAAATTAAATTCCATTTGTTCCCTCCCCTGGTATGCATTTTTGTTCCCTCCCCTGGTATGCAGAAGTACTTTCATCCAGTTTAGAGTCTTCCTGTTCTGAGGAAAACAGCGAATTTATACCAATTAAGAAATCATTATTATTTTTTTCAGTTCAAAATAGGGTCCTTACAGCATAATACTTAATACAAAGTGAAGAAATCACTGATGGCATAATTTTTGAGATTATATCAAAAGCAGTCCTTTTTTCTTTGCAGAAAATCTTTTCTTATATCCTTCAAACTGCACAATATAGACAGGTGTCAGTTCCAGCTAGGTAAACTCCTTTTAAAAACACTATTAGGAATCAAACAGGATCCAAATGTAGTTTGGTTTCATAAAGAAAGAGATGAGTTTTCTTGCAGTGGAACTCTCAAGCAATCTTACTGAAGGCATTGAAATTTAAGCAGTAATACAGGAATATTAGTAACATCAAAAATAAAAGTAAATATTTGTAGAAAGGACAATTGAGGAAGACAGATATCAATAAGAAATGGAGCCATCTCCAAGTTTTCAAACTAAGTAACTTGGTTTCATACAGTCAACTGAAGTTCAAGATTTTATAGGCTTTATTAAATGTTTTCATTTTGGTTTGTTTTACAGTTTTTCAGTGCTAACCTAAATGAGAGTCACATAGGGTAAAGAAAGTTGTAAAATAAAAATTAGATATTTTTATTTTTTAATTTATTTTTTATCTTTTATTTCCAACTTTTATTTTACATTCAGGAGTATATGTGCAGGTTTGTTACAGGTAAACATGTGCCATGGTGGTTTTCTGCACAGATCTTCCCATCACCTAGGTATTAATTTCAGAATCCACTAGCTATTAATATTCTCCCTAATCTTTTCCCTTCTTCCACCCCCAACCCTCTGACAAGTCCCGGTGTGTGTTTTTCCCCAGCATGTGTCCATGTGTTCTCATAACTTAGCTCTCACCTTTAAGTGAGAACAGGCAGTATTTGGCCTCCAGCTCCATCCATGCCCCTGCAAAGGATATGATTTCATTCCTTTTATGGCTGCATAGTATTTCATGATGTATATGTACCACATTTTCTTTATCTAGTGTATCATTTGTGAGCATTTAGGTTGATTCTATTTCTTTGCTATTGTGAATAGTGCTGCAATGAGCATTTGAACGCATGTTGTCTTTATAATAGAACAATTTATATTTTTTGGGGTATATACCCAATAATGGCATTGCTGAATCAAATAGTATTCTGCCTCTAGATCTCTGAGGAATTACTACACTGTATTTTACAATGGTTGGACTAGCTTACACATCCACCAACAGTGTAGAAGCATTCCTTTTTCTCCACAAACTCACCAGCATCTATTGTTTTCTGACTTTTTAGTAATAGCCATTCTGACTGCTGTGAGGTGATATTTCATTGTAGTTTTTATTTGCATTTCTCTAACGATTAGTGATGTTGGGCTTTTTTCTCATATGTTTGTTGACAGGATGTATGTCTTCTTTTGCAAAATATCTGTTCATGTCCTTTGCCCACTTTTTAATGGGGTTGTTTGTTCTTTTCTTGTAAATTTGTTTAAGTTCCTTATAGATGCTGGATATTAGACCTTTGTCAGATGCATAGATTGCAAAAATTTTCTCCCATTTTGTAGGTTGTCTGTTTATCCTGTTGATAGTTTCTTTTGCTGTGCAGAAGCTCTTTAGTTTAATTAGATACCATTTGTCAACTTTTGCTTTTGTTGCAATTGCTTTTGGTATCTTCATCATGAAATCTCTGCCCATGCCTATGTCCTGAATGGTATTGCCTAGATTTTCTTCTAGGGTTTTTATAGTTTTTGGATTTACATTTAAGCCCTCAATCCATTTTGAGTTAATTTTTGTATATGGTGTAAGGAAGGGGTGCAGTTTCAATCTTCTGCATATTGCTAGCCAGTTCTCCCAGCACCGTTTATTAAATATGGAATCCTTTCCCCATTGGTTTTTGTCAGGTTTGTCACAGATCAGATGGTTGTAGGTGTGCAGCCTTATTTCTGGATTCCCTATTCTGTTCCATTGGTCTATGTGTCTGTTCTTGTACGAGTACCATGATGTTTACTGTAACCCTATAGTATTGTTTGAAGTCAGGTAGTGTAATGACTCCAGCTTTTTCTTCTTGCTTAGTATTGCCTTGGCTATTTGGACTTTTTTATTTTGGTTCCATATGAATTTTAAAATAGTTTTTTTCTAATTTTGTGAAGAATGTCAATGGTAGTTTAATGGGAATAGTATTGAATCTATAAATTACTTTGGGCAGTATGGCCATTTGATAATATTGATTATTTATATTCATGAGCATGGAATGTTTTTCCATTTGTTTGTGTCATCTCTGATTTTTTTGAGCAGTGGTTTGTAGTTCTTCTTGAAGAGGTCCTTCACTTCCCTTGTTAGCTATATTCCTAGGTAGTTTATTCTTTTTGTGGCAATTTTGAATTGGAATTCATTCTTGATTTAGCTCTCTGCTTGGCTGCTGCTGGTTTATAGGAATGCTAGCGATTTTTGCTCATTGATTTTGTTATCCTGAGGCTTTTCTGAAGTTGCTTGTCAGCTTAAGAAGCTTTTTGGCTGATACAATGGGGTATTCTAAATATATTATCATGTAATCTGCAAACAAAGATAATTTGACTTCCTCTCTTCCTACTTGAATACCCTTTATTTCTTTCTCTCGCCTGATTTCCCAGGCCAGAACTTTCAGTACCATGTTGAAGTGAGACAGGGTAACCTTGTCTTGTGCTGGTTTTCAAGGGGAATGGTTCCAGCTTTTTGCCCATTCAGTATGATACTGGTTATGGGTTTGTGATATATGGCTTTTATTATTTTGTGGTATGTTCCTTCAATACCTAGTTAATTGAAAGTTTTTAACATGAAGGGATGTTGAATTTTGTTGAAGGTCTTTTCAGAATCTATTAAGATAATCTTGTGGTTATTGTTTTTAGTTCTGTTTATGTGATGAAGTGCATTTATTGATTTGTGTATGTTGAAATAACCTTGCATCCCAGGGATGAAGTCTTGTTAATTGTGGTGGATAAGCTTTTTGATGCCAGTATTTTGTTGAGGATTTCTGCATTGATGTTAATGAAGGATATTGGCCTGAAGTTTTCTTTGTGTTGTATTTCTGCCAGGTTTTGGTCACACAATGATGCTGGCCTTATGGAATGAGTTAGGGAGGAGTCTCTCCTTTTCAATTTTTTTGGAATAGTTTCAGTAGAAATGGTACCAGCTGTACTTTGTACCTCTGGTATCATTCATCTGTGAATCTGTCTGGTCCTGGCTTTTTTTTTTTTTTTTTTAATTTGTTGGTAGGCTACTTACTACTGCCTCAATTTCAGAACTTGTTATTGGTCTCTTCAGGGATACAATTTCTTCTTAGTTCAGTCTTGGGAGGTTGTATCTGTACAGGAATTTATCTATTTCTTCTGGTTTATGTGTATAAAAGTGTTTTTAATATTCTCTGTTGTATTTCTGTGGGGTCAATGGTAATATCGCCCTTATCATTTCTAATTGTGTTTATTTGAATCTTCTCCCCATTCTTCTTTATTAGTCTAGCTAGCAGCCTGTCTATTTTATTTTATTTTTTTCAAAAAAAAAAGCAGCTCCTGGATTTGTTGATCTTTTGAAGAGTTTTTCATGTCTTCATCTCCTTCATTCAGCTCTCCTTTTGATTACTTCTTGTCTTCTGCTAGCTTTGGGGTTTGTTTGCTCTTGGTTCTCTAGTTATTTTAGTTGTGATGTTGGGTTGTTAACTTGAGATCTTTCTAGCTTTTTGGTGTGGGTATTTTGTACTATAAATTTCCCACTTAACAGTGATTTAGTTGTGTCACAGAGATTCTGGTACATTTGTCTTAGTTTTCATTAGTTTCAAAGAACTTCTTGATTTCTGCCTTAATTTCATTACTTATCCAAAGGAGTAGGTTGTTCAATTTCCATGTAGTTGTGTGGTTTTGAATGAATTTCTTAATCTTGAGTTCTAGTTTGTTTGCACTCTTGTTCAAGGGACTGTTATGATTTCAGTTCTTTTACATTTGCTGAGGAGTGTTATACTTCTGGTTGTATGATCAATTTTAGAGTAAGTGCTATGTAGCAATGAGAAGAATGTATATTATGGTGTTTTGGGTGGAGATTTCTGTAGATATCTATCAGGTCCACTTGATCCAGAGATGAGTTCAGGTCCTGAATATTTTTGTTAACTTTTTTCTTGACGATCTGTCTAATATTTTCAGTGGAGTGTTAAAGTCACCCACTATTACTGTGTGGGAGTCTAAGACTCTTTGAAGATCTCTAAGAATTTGCCTTATGAATCTGGATGTTCCTGTATTTGGTGCATTTATATTTAGGATAGTTAGATCTTCTTGTGGAATTGAACCCTTTACCATATGTAATGCCCTTCTTTGTCTTTTTTTTTTTTTTTAATCTTTGTTGGTTTAAAGTATGTTTTGTCAGAAACTAGGATTGTAAACCTTGCTTTTTTCTATTTTCCATTTGCTTGGTAAATTTTTGTCCATCCCTATATTTTGAGCTCTTTGCATGTCAGATGGGTCTCTTGAAGACAGCATACCAACGAGTGTTGGTTCTTTATCCAGCTTGCCACTCTGTGTCTTTTAATTGGGGCATTTATTCCATTTACATTTAAGGTTAGTACTGTTATGTATGGATGTTTTCCTGTCATCATGATGCTAGCTAGTTATTTTGTAGACTTGTTTATATGGTTGCTTCATAGTGTCACTGGTCTGTGTATTTCAGTGTGTTTTTTAGTGGCTGGTAAATGGAGCCCACAGACTGACACTGCTTGGCTTCTTGGATTTAGCCCCGTTCTTAGGGATATGTATGGACCTCTCACCTTGTCTGAGTGGCAGTTACCTTTGTCAGAGATCCCAGGACTAGAATATGTAAAGCTCCCAGGTTTCTGTGTGTTTCTGAGCAGCAGCTCTACTGAGACTCCACACAGTTCTGTGTGTTGAACCCAAGGCCTTGGTGGAGTGCACTCAGGAGGGGAGCTCCTGATTCATGGGTTGAAAAGGTCTATGGGAGATGCATGGTTACCCAGGGTCACACATTTACTCACTACTTCCCTTGGCGGGGGTTCCCTTGGCTCCATGTTGCTCCTGAATGGGCCATCATCTTGTCCTTCTTTCCTTTATTCTCTGTGGGTTGAGTTGTTTCCTCAATCAGTCCCAATGTGAGTACCTAGATATTTCAGTTGAAGGTGCTGTATTTACTCAACCGTTTTCTTCCTCTTTATAAATGCCATGCACTACAGCTGCTTTTAATCAGCCATCTTGAGCCACCTCCCCCAAATTAGAGATTTTTTAAAGAGAACAAAGGATTTAAAGAATATGCTGAAATCTATTGAAAAAGGTGAGAAAAAAAGCAGAGATGACAAAAATATAAAGACATAACATGATCAATTAGTATAGAACTTGAGAGTGGGAATTAATAACCTCTAGACATTTTAGTGTTTATGTATACAAATTCTGACTGTAAGTCCCTGCTTCAGACACAGGACCTTATCAGTGTCTATCTATAAAGCTCACATATATGCAACAATCAAGATCAAAGTGTTAGGGCTGCATGAGGGCATATATGTAAAACCTATAGCTAGATCGGTGTGGGTAGCAGACTCAACATGTGTGCACTGTTTTAATTGAAGACCAACATATTTGAGTTTTCCACATATGTATCTCTGAAGTTTTCCAGATTTATGACATTTACTCCTAGTGCAGTGTTATCCACTATCTCCCTGATATGTCAGTAGCTATTTGCAGGTCCCTCACACATACAATATATTAGGAAATGATTTCTCCATTGTATACCTGGTTCCTATGAACCATAAGTAAATTTTTACTAGTAAGTAGAATCTGATCATTTTTGAAGACGCATTTTAATGACATTATTCAGGAATATCAAAGAAGGCAGCTTCTACAAAAAAAAGACACAAAGCATCTTATCTCAGGCCTAAGTTAATTTCTTTCTAAAGGGTGGTAAACTTATAGAAGCTGTGAAGAGATCACCCAGTTACTGAACTGATCTTATCCACTTTTTGCACATCTGTTTGACACTGACCCTTTTACTGTAGAAAAAGTACGTATTCTTGTACTTCTCTATGCTTTAGCAATGTCTTGCAGGCTTTTTAACTGGGTAAGTCATGGTCCTTGAGGAGAAACTCTTTTACTGAAACCACCAAGCAACTCATTAACTGAGAAACTTGTAGGTGGGTGTGCTCCAGGGCACTAACAGATGGTTTAATTGGTTACAAAATTCCAGAAGGCAATGTGCAGATTGACAGCATTTTTGTCCAAAATCCAGGGTAACTCTAGCTGTATGTAGGGAAGAAAACTGCTACCTGAATAGAATATATGATTTTGGGGAAAGTGGTCAGACTTCTATAGCTCCAATCTATTTTTCATTACTTCATTGTTAACATCAACCTGTAACATTATAGATGCATTTCTGTGATTTAAGGCTTATCCCTTGTTTATATTCAACTTTCCCTGGGAGTTTTAACAAGCTAAATATGAATGACTATTTAGGTCCTTTCCAATTAGCTACAGTTGGAGAAGTTTCTCCATTGACCCCAGATTCAGATCCTTTACTCTAAGCATACTAACCATAAAGAATATGGAAAAATAACTAGAGATGAACAGCCAAATGTAATAATGCTAAAATAGAATACTAGATTTATTCTCAACCACTAACTCAGGACAGCTTTCTTTGTTGTTTATGCATCTGTGGTAATGACAATTTAGTACCCTAAGCCAATGTTTTCTCGTTTATGACTAATTAGGAGGTGGGGTGGAGAGTGACCATACTGGCAGACAGAAAACAATGTCCCTGTTGCATGTTCAAGCCACTTCACAGAGGAGAACACTTAAATGCAAATTGACCAATACACTTTGTTCATACAGAAAAGTTTTAACATTTCAAAAATGGTTCGTATGTTTTACCTTGTCTTAACTTATACAGGGAATATTCAAGTGGTTTCCAATTCTGACACCCTCAATTCAAGCTCCTGGAATGAAGCCATTGCTGAATTATTATTTATTCCTTTTTAATTTATTATTCTTAAGTGCCTTCTAACGAGTTTCATTGATTTGTTCATTGTGCTTCTCACAAGGCAGGTTGGCCATCTGTCTTAGTATGTTGACATTCATATTGATTTTGAATAGCCTTCAATATCTTTCTTCATTTGGGCAGGGCTGATGAGCCTATTCTTAAATAAATAATTGAAAAGTAGATTTTTTTCTATTTTTATCTAGTTGTTTTGACACATATACACACACACACAATGCACAGAGACAGGAGGCTGCAAATGGGGTAGAAGCTATCTCAGGAAGTACACAGAGGGGTCATAATAAAAATTATTGACACTTTGTTAGTTCTTCCTAGGTTCTAGGTGTTATTATAAATGTTGTAAGTATAAACTAATTCACTACTTCGAATAACCCTGAGAAGTAAATGCTATTATTATTTTCACTTTATATATGAGGAAAATAAGGCATAGAAAGGTTAATCTCAAGATCACACTCTGTTTTTTAATCATTAGCTGAAGGGTTTAAGAAACACAAAATGAGAATGTAACTGAAGAACAAAGACTACTTGCCCTACCCCATCTGACTCATCTTTAAGAGAAAGACTGTGAAGAAAGCCTAGCAGAACTTGATCTGACTTTTCAATTTTCATGTAGAAAAACAAAGGGACTGTGTGGAGCTCTTGACTGGCTGAGGCTGTTGGAGTTGGCATTGGAAAGGGGAGAAATACAGACTGGTCTGAGGAGATGTATGTACCTAAGAGGTTGGCTGAGGTGATTTAGCTATCACTAATAGCAATTAGGTTATGAATTCTGGAAGTAAAAGGCAAGAACAGTATTGAGCTGAAGAACAATCTACAAGCAAAGAACTGTGGCAAAACATTTAGGTATTTCTAAAGGGTGTATCAAGAACCAAGTATACAAAATCAAAACATAGTCCCTGCTCTGATGATTCTCACACAAATTCGGTAACATAAATCCTGAAAATAAACCATGTATACTTAGAAGAAATATATTTAAAAAACACCTCAGCTTACTCTAAATCAGCATATGGGGTCAGGTTTTATCTATTGTCTTAAATTCATCTCAATACCCTAAAATCTAGCAATAATATTTGCCATCTCAAACTCTCACCTCCAAATAATCCCATTATTGACTTATTCATTGGACTATAGGAATAGCGCAGGCACTGAAAAGTCAGTCACCACTTATAAATCCTTTAAGACTTTGTAAAGTGCTTTCAAGTGGATTATCTCATCATTGCCATCACAACAGTTAAAGAAGCTATTATTTTCCTGCTTTTATAGTAAAAGAGATGGCAGTTAGAAAGAGAACTAAACTCATGCTCTTTCTGCCAGTAGGCCTCTCCTAAACTCTTATCCTACACAGCAAACCTAGTGAGTATGAGGCATTATTCCAAGAACACTGAGGCCCCACATTTCTATAATTGCTTTAACATATAATATCTGACCACACAATAGATGGTGAGATCAGGAAGTATAAGGAGTTGATTCCAGCATACAGTCTTAATTTCCTTCTTATTGGACAATTTTACATCCCAAGAGCACACATAAAATTAGGCTTCTGCTTTATATTTAAGTGTTCTCTTGGGGTATCAAATGCATTGAAAGCATCAAATTCATTAAAAACTTGTACATTCCTTGCAAGTTCCAAATCACCAAGACAGGCATCAGCCCAAATTAACCTTTCCAATCACCAAATGGCAATCTACTATTTTTCTATTTTTATATTAAATCTTGAATTTGCCATGTCAATTTTGAAAATGCATATTTTCAAAATTTTGACATCTGCATAATCTATTTGTGAACTTGATAAGATTTTGTTAACCCAATCACAACTACTAGCTACATCTTTAAAATCCCAATTTATAACCTCACTAAATTTTACAGATAATTTCTTCAATACACTGACAGACACTTATGTAGGTGTTATTGATTATTACTTCATATACAGAACCAATATGGGCATTTGGTTCTCAAGGCTTACTGGAGAGCATTGTTTTAATAATCTCTTCATCTAATGAGGAAGTCCAGAGCCCTATCCAGTGATGTCTTACTGTTGCTGTCTTCAATCACAACGTAAGTTAGTAAGTTGAATTAGAATCTAGATATGCTGGGCTGGGCGCGGTGGCTCACGCTTGTAATCCCAGCACTTTGGGAGGCCGAGGCGGGCAAATCATGAGGTCAGGAGATCGAGACCACGGTGAAACCCCGTCTCTACTAAAAATACAAAAAATTAGCCAGGCGTGGTGGCGGGCGCCTGTAGTCCCAGCTACTGGGAGAGGCTGAGGCAGGAGAATGGCGTGAACCCGGGAGGCGGAGCTTACAGTGAGCCGAGATTGTGCCACTGCACTGCAGCCTGGGCGACAGAGCGAGACTCCGTCTCAAAAAAAAGAATCTAGATATGCTGAATTTGAGTAAATGTTCTTCTGAATGTCAGTTCACTTAGCATCTTACACATTTTTATTCAACCTGCACACACTTTTCAGAGTTGTTATAAAAAAGAGGTCAGATACCAATATCTCGTGTTAGACATTACTTGGTTTTAATTCTTTTTTAACATAGGAATAGCCTGAAGAGCATTTTACTTTGCAGCATTGATCATGCATGGTGTTATTGTGACTGACTTAACCCATTTATGCTGGAGGTTGCAAATTTTTTTGAGAAAAATCAAACTTTGATGACCTCAAGCAGTAGGATACAAATAACTCTCACAAGCTTAGCGTTCCAATAATGGAACACTAGGCATAAATTGGTTAATTTGCCTGGTTCAAGTATCCAATTCAACTCTGACTTCCAGGCCACATCATCAGCCCAGAAGAAACTTTTTAATACTGTAGTAACTCTAGAAACCAATAGCATTATTCTAAGAATCAGCTCTGAGTGCCACTAAGACCAGCGTTGTACACCTTAGGCTGCAATCTATCAGGCTCCTACACATGCTGTTACATTGGATTTCTTACTCCTTGACTGCTGTCGTTTCCTAACTGTGGGGCTGCTCATTATACCAAAAAAACACTTGTTTATGAAATGTTATTTCAAGCCTCTGCAAAGCCATCTACTCTACCCTAGACTTTTTCCAGAAAATTATATAACCTTTATCTGATTGATGAATCCTGCAAGTCCTATAATAAGAATAAACCATTCATTACATAATAAATAATAAAACATAAATCAATGAAAGGTCCAACATGTTAGTAGAACTTGATTCTAAAGCATTCTAAATAGTAGTGTGATTTGAGTCATTAAGCCCATCTGGAACTGTTTCTGTTTCTTTAAAATATAGGAGCTGGGGCAGATAATATATGTTCTTTCTTTGTATTACATTCTGTGATAACATAAATTTAAAACACAAAAACTCTGGGCAAAGAAAATATAGTCAGCATTTTCACAGAGGGGTATATAAATATCTTGAAACCACTTTTTTATTGTGGAGATATATATATATATATATATATATATATATATATATATAGTTACTTTAACTATTTTAAATGTATAATTCAGTGGCATTAATTACATTCACAGTGTTGTACAATCATCACTTTTATCTGTATCCAAAACTTTTTTATTACTCCAAACAGAAACTTTGTAACCATTAAACAATAATTCCTCATTTATCTCATCACTCAGTCTTTGTGACTCCACATCTGCCTTCTGTCTCTGTGATTTGCTTATTCTAGATATTTCATATAAATGGGATCATATATTTATTTTTTTGTATCTAACTTATTTTACTTAGCATAATGTTATCAAGAATCATCCATGTTATGTATCAAGAATCATCCATGATATAATATGTATAATATGTGTAAGAACTTTATTCCTTTTTATGGCTGAATAGCATTTTATGGTATGCATATACTACATTTTGCTTATTCATTCAGCTGTTTATGGACACCTGGTTTGTTTCCACATTTTGGCTATTGTCAATAATGCTACAATGAACATTGGTATAAATTACGTGTTTAAGTCTCTTTCATTTTTTTTTCATTTCTTTTTAATTCATAGACCTAGAAGTAGAAATGCTAGGTCATATAATTCTATGTTTATCTTTATGAAAAACTGTCAAGCTGTATTCCACAGCCACTTTACCATTTTCCATTCCTACCAGCAATGCATGAAAGTTTTAATTTTTCCATAGCCTCATCAAACTTGTATTGTCCATTAAAATGTCTATATAGATATTGATATATATGCATTTATATAGAGAGAAAGTTGGTCTCAGAATTAGCTCTGAGTGCTATATAATATATAATATATTTTTTAATGGACAATATTATATATAATATTCATTCTAGTTTAAGTAATATCTTATTGTGGTTGTGATTTTCATTTCCCTAGTGACTTTGGAGCCTTTTTTCATGTGCTTATTGATTGTTTGTATGTCTTCTTTTAAAATATATTTATTCAAGTATTTGGCTTATTTTTTAATTGGGTTGTTTGTGTTTCTTTGTTGTTGTTGAGTCATAGGAGTTGTAGGAGTTTCCCCTCAAAATGCACCTGTTAAAACCCTAACCCTCAATGTAACTGCATTTGCAGACAGGGCACTTAAAGAGATAATTAAGGTTAAATAAGATGATAAGGGTGGGATTTTAATTCAACATGACTAGTCTCCTTATAAGCAGAGGAAGAGACACCAGGAATGCACATGCACAGAGGAAAGGCTATATGAAGACACAGTCAGAAGGTGGCCATCTACAAGCCAAAGAGAGTCCTCAGGAAAAATACAAGGGGAAAGCTTTTAGTTTCATTCCAATCATGTTAGGGAGCTTCCCTTCTATTCTTTGTTTTCTAAGTATTTTTATTATAAAAGGGTGTTTGATTTTCTCAAATGGCTTTTCTATGTCAATTGAGATAATAATGTTGTTTCTTCTCTTTGCTCTGTTAAGGTAGCAAATTACATTGATTGATTTTATGATGAGTTGTCCATGTATTCCTAGGATACCTCCCACTTGTCTATGGTGTATAACAATTTTAATATGCTGCTCTATTTGGTTCGCTATTATATTGTTGAAAGTGATTGAATCTACATGCATAAAGAATATTGATGTATAATTTTTTTTCTTGTGATGTCACTATTTATCTTTGGATCATGGTAACTCTAGCTTCATAAGTTAAGAATTATTCCCCTGTCTTATATAGTTTTGGAAGATTTTAGAAGAATTGGTGTTAATTCTTTAAATGTTTAGTAGAATTCACCAAAGAGCCCATCTGGGCCTGAATTTTCTTGGAGTGGGGTTGATTACTGAATAAATCTCTTCTTACATGTCTGTTGAAATTTTCTATTTCTTCTTGAGTCAGTTTTGATAAATTATGTTTCTAGAAATTTATCCATTTCATCTACAAAATCTAAATTACCAACAAATAATTATTTATAATATTATTTTATAATTCTTATTTTTCTCTAAGGTCAGTATTAATATCCCCACTTTCATTACTAATTTTATTTATTTATGTTTTCTCTCCTCTTTCACTTCTCACTCTGGCTAAACCTCTTCAAGTTTGGTAGATCTTTCCAAGAAACTGCTTTTGATTTAACTCCATTGATATTCTCTATTGTTTTGCTATTCTCTGTTTAGTTTAACTTCACACTCATCTTTATTATTTTCTTCCTTCTGCTAGATTGGCATTAAGTTTGCTTATAATTTTATAGTTCTTCAAGGTATAAAGTTAGGTTATTGAGGATACCTTCCTTATTTTTTTAATGTAGGCATTAAGAGCTATAAATTTCCTGCTGAGCACTGCCTTTAAGGCGTACTATGAGTTTTGGTATGTTGTGCTTTTATTTTCATTTAAGTATTTTTTAATTTACTTTTTGATTTATGTTTTGACACATTGGTTGCTTACAAGGGTATTGTTTAATTTACATGTGTCTATGACTTTTCTAGTTTTCCTTCTGTTATTGATTTCTAGCTTCATTCCATTGTGTTTGCAGGATACTTTGTGTGATTTCAATCTGTTCAAGTTGTGGAGATTGGTTTGCGGCCTAACATAAGATCTATCATGGAAATACTCTATGTTCCCTGGAGAAAAATGTGTTTTTATTCATTGTGTGGAGTATTATATATATTCCTGTTAGATTTAGTTGGAGCAGTATTATAAAAATTTTCCATTTCCATATCGATTCTCTCCCTGTGTTCTATCCATTATTGAAAGTAGGGTATTGAAGTCTCAAGTTTATAGAACTATCTTTTCTCCTTTCAATTCTATCAATGTAGTTTTCATATATTTAGTGGCTTTGTTTTCTGTGCATATATTGTATTTTTTATCTTTTTCATGTATTGACCCATATTATCTTTGTTGTTTCTTGTTATAGTTTTGATGTGAAGTTTGTATGTCTCTGATATTAGTATAGCAACTCTATATTTTGTGTTAGTATATTTTGGTGTTAGTATAGCAACTATATTTTGTTGTTACTACTTTTATGAAATATCTGTCTTCATCCTTTAACTTTCAAATTTTTTACTTCTTTGTATCTAAAGTGAGTCTCTTGTTAACATCACATAGGTTTTTTTATTTTTGTTTTGTGCCTGTGTGTTTTAATCCATCTGCCAATCTCTGACTTTTGATTAGAGGGTTTAATTTATTCACATAAGAAGTAATGACCGATAAAAATAACTAAATAACTTACGAATGCCACTTTGTCTTTTGTTTCCTCTTTGTCTTATACATTTTTGCCTCATTTCTTTCATTAATGCCTACTTTTTAGTTGATTTTTTATAGAGAATCATTTCTTACTCATTTCACATTTTCCATTCTGTACATTTTTTAGAAATGTTCTTTTGGTGTACTGTGGAGATTATATTTAGCATCATAAATTATTAAAAATCTAGTTCAAGTTGATTTCAAATTAACTTCATTAGCATAAAGAACTACTCCTGTATTGCTCCATCCCCCACTTTATGTTGTTTTTCTCACAATTTACCTCTTTATATATTGTGTGCCAAATAACAGCCTAACAGCCATTTTTAAGTCTATTTTATGCATTTTTCTTTTAAATTCTATAGTGAATAAAAAATTGGGCCAGGAGCTGTGGCTCATGCCTGTAATCCCAGAATTTTGGGAGGCCGAGGCAGGTGAATCATCTGAGATCAGGAGTTCAAGACCAGCCTGGCCAACATGGCGAAACCCTGTCTCTACTAAAAACACAAAAAATTAGCCGGGCATGGTGGTGGGCACCTGTAATCCCAGCTACTCGGGAGGCTGAGCTGGGAGAGTTGATTGAATCCTGGAGGTAGAGATTACAGTGAGCTGAGATCACATCATTGCACTCCAGCCTGGGCAACAAGAACAAAACTCCATCTCAAAAAAAAAATATGAGTTATAAAAATACAACAATGCTTTCATATTTGCTTGTGTAGCCACTTTTATGGTTATATTTTTATCATTATGTGGCTCCAAGTTACTGCTTAGTATTCTAACATTTCAGTCTGAAGGACTCTATTTAGCATTTCCCATAGGGCAGGTCTAGTGGCATAAACTTACTCAGTTATTCTTTACCTGGAGAAGTCTTAATTTATTGTTCATTATTGAAGGGAGATTTTGCTCAATATGAAATTCTTGCTTAACATTTTTTTCTTTTCTTTCAGACTTTACATATATCATTTGATTGCCATCTGGCCATGATGATTTCTGAAGAGATATCAGCTGATAATTGGTGAAGATCCCATGTCTGTGATCAGTCACTTTTTTCTTGCTAGTTTCAAGATTCTCTCCTTGTGAAAAGTTTATCACTAAGAATTCTTTGAGTTTATGCTTTTTGGAGTTCATTGTACCTCTTAGATATGTAAATTAATGCATTTTATCATATTTGGGAAATTTAGACTATCAGTTTTTTTCAAATATTCTTTCTTCCCTTTCTACTCCTTCTAGAAATAATATAGTACATATACTTGATGTAGACTAGAACACATGTTTCTGTTCATTTTAAAATTATTTTTCTCTCTGCTCCTTAAACTATGAAGAAAACTTAAAAACACTCATAATCTAGCACAGGAGTAAGAACTTTCGATAGCTTAATGTAGTCTCTATATTAAATTTGCTTGTGTGTGTGTTTGCAAAAATTTGGGATCCAACTGTATATAGTAGCCTCACATATTTTATTGTGTAAGCATATGCACCACTGTAATAGTTATGATAATCAGGATTATAAAAGATTTGCATAGTTTATTATCATAAAGATGTACCATGTCTTATTTATTATTTGGTTGTCTTTTTCCTGTGATGAGTATAGTTCTTATAAGTCTTTGTATATAGTTATGTTAATTCTATAAAATAATTATCAGTGTAATTAATCAAAGTGGAAAATATAAAACATCTCTTCAGAAAGTTTTTACCAATATATATGTTTCCCTAGCAGTATGAGTATGCTTAAAAGCTAATTTTTATATCAGCAATAATTTGCATTTGTAGAGCACTTGGCAATTTGCAAATTATAATCACATATTGATCCTTTTAAATATGCTAAGAGGTAAGCAAAAAAAATCATTATCCTAATTTTACAAGTGAGGAAACTAAAAATCAGAGATATAATATGATTTGTACAAATGTAGACTAAGTTAGTAATTTTAGTAGTCAAAGGCTTCTAAAATTTAGTTTAACTATTTAGTGGCATATTTCTATTTAATATGAGCATGCAAGTTATGGATAAAAATGGAGATGATTCATAGGAATAGGTGACTATGAAAAGATGACACATTTAGTAAATCTAATGTCATGGAACTAAAATATGTGAAAAGTGGTTATCATGTTTGAAACAAGTTAGTGACTGGATTACAAAGTACTGGCATTTCTAAATATTCTCTTCTAAAAGAATTAGATACAAAATTATCCTGGTGATTACAAAATGCTTATGAATTTAAAGTAGTTTTTAAATGGATGAAGAAAAGTAACCACTGCCATGACTCACAGAACTTAATTATGTTCCACGTAGATTTACTAAAAAAAGTGATGGTGGGGAAAGAGTAGGCTTAATAAACACTACTGTAGAGTACTAGCCCATTATAGTGATTGTTAGTTTCTCAATATTCCGTTGTGTTCTGACAGCAGACATTATATGATTTCTATTCTTTTTAATTTGTTAAATGTGTTCTGTGGCCCAGAATGTGGTCTATCTTGGCAGATGTTCCGTGTGATCTTGAGAAAAATGTGTTTTCTACTGTTGCTGGATGAAATATTCTATGAATGTGAATTATATCCAATTGATTGGTTGAAGGTATTGTTGAGTTCAACTATGTCCTTACTTATTTTCTGCCGGCTATGTCTGTATATTTGCCTATTATTTTCCTATTTGAGCATTTTATATGATTCAATTTTCTGTCTTTTATTACCATATCTATTGTAGTTCTTTTTTTTAGTGGCTGCAGTAGAGTTTACAATATACATGAGCAATTAATCTAAGCCTACTTTCAAATAACACTGTACCACTTCACAGGTAATTTGAGGATTTTACAACAAAAGCATCCTAATTCTTCCCTCCTATCTCTTCTATTACTGTTATCAGTTATTCCCTAATATAAAAGCATATATAAGCATATATGTATGCACATATATATATACACACACATATAAAACACATACATGATCAAATATATTTTGCAAACACACTTCATCTGTTAGACCAATTAAGAAGAAAAATAAAAATGTTTATTTCACCCTGGCTTATTTCTTCTTCAATATTCTTTATTTCTTCATGTGGAACCAACTCTCTGACCCATAATATTTTCCGTCTCTCTCAAGAACTTCTTTAGACATTTCTTAAAAGGCAGGCTTACTGAAAAATATTTTTTCTCAATGCTGTTAGAGAAAGTTTATTTCCCTTTCACTTTTGTAGAATAATTTCACAGGATACAAAGTTCAAAATTCTAACTTGGTGGTGTTTTAAAATTATTTTGCTTTCAACACTTTATTGCATTCCGCTTTTCTTTTGTTTGCCAGTTTTCTGAGAAGTTCGATGTAACTCTTACCTTTGCTCTCCTACAGGTAAGGTATTCTTTTCCTTGTGCCTTCTTTTAAGATTTTTTTTTTGTCTTTGATTTTTAGTTGCTTGTAAATGATATGCCTCAGTGCAGTTTTTATGGCATTTATCCTGCTTGGTATTCTCTGAAATGTTTAGGTCTGTCCTTTGAAAATTCACATTAATTTGGAAAAGTTCTCAGTCATTGTTTCAAATATATCTTCTGTTTTTTTTCTGTTTTTTTTTTTTTTTTTCTCCTTCTGGTATTCCCATTAGGTGTACATTACAGCATTTGTAGTTGTAATATCTAAGAACACAATTCCTAGATATTCTGTTCTCTTTCTTTCAGTCCTTATTGTCTCTGCTTTTTAGTTTTGGAGATCTTTATTTATATTTATTCAAGCTCAGAGATTCTCTCTCCAGGCATATCTAGTCTACTAATAAGTCCATCAAATGTATTTTTCATTTCTGTTATAGTGTTTTTGATCTCTAGCATTTCTTTTTTTGTTGTTATTTTTTAGGTTTTCTATCTCTGCTTACATTGCTCATACCTCCTTACATGGTGTCTATTTGATTTATTAGAGTTCTTATATTAATTATAGATGTTTTATATTTCCTACCTCATAATTCTTATATCCGTGCCTTATCTGGTTCTGATGCTAGCTCTGTATCTTCAAACTGTATGTTTGCTTTTTTGTTTGTTTCTTTTTGGCTTTTAGTATGCCCTTGACATAATGTTTTGGGTAAAAAAGAATTGCTGTAATAGAAATTTCATAATATCTTGGTTAGATGCTGGGGGAGAAGCATTCTAGAGTTTCATGGTTATGTTTTATTCTCTTAGTAAATTTATGCCTCTGGACTTTGAACTTTACAAATGTTTCTAAGTTTTTTTTCCTTCCCTCTTAGGTGAAATAGGATGGCTAAAGTGAGATGGAGTTGGGCATTTCCCTTCTCCCTCATGTAAGAGCTGGCTGTGGTTTGGTACTTCTCTTTCTGCAGATCAGTTAGACTGATAAATCCACAAAAGATTAAGCTCTGATTAACTAGTTTCTCCTGAGGGCAGGCCTTGTTAGGAACAGACAGCCCAGGTGTATTTTAAAATGATTATTTTCCTCTCCTCTTGCTGCAAGTGTGAGAGGACTTGTCTCAGCTTTTATTTTGAGAACGAAGTCAAGCTATTGGGGGTAAAACTTAGAAAAGTGTGGAACCCACCTGTGACTAGACATTTCTAGAATTTTTAAGTCTAAGACTTCACACCTAGCTGAAAACTGAAAAACTTCAGTGTTTCACCAATTACAATTCAGGTTTTTCCGACCCAGGCACTGGTTCTTGTGGAGGTTTCTGCTCTGGTATGTTGTGATTCTCAGTATCCTCTTGCATATTTCTCCAATTTGGGGGAGGGTGGCATGACTTGTGACCTCATATCTCTTATGAATCTAAGAAGAGTTCTTGGTTTTTTAGTATTTTTTTTTCTAGATTTGTACTTGTTAGGATGAAGTGGTAATTTCCAACCTCTTTAGATGCACAACTGGAAATCAAAGAGGATAATACATATTTTCATACAAGCAAATGTCACTTTTTTTTTCAAATTCAAAAAACTAGTGAACAAGATTTACTTAGAGAAATCATTTTGTACTAAAGAGAATAGACAATATAGCAAAAATAAGATAATATTCAAACTGCCACAAATAAAAAGCTACTCAGGAAAAATTTAACCAAAGAAATAAAAAACTTCCGTGCAAAGAAAAAAAAACTGTTAAAATATAATGAACAACAGAAAAGGTGATCTGAATAAATTGAGAAGTGTTATTGGACAGTATGAAAATATTTTTAAAACATAAAATTGGTACAATTTAATCTATGAATCTAGATGATACAAAATAAAAATTTTAGTTGGATTGTTTTAGAAATTTAATAG
Organism: Nomascus leucogenys; assembly: GCF_006542625.1. Taxonomy (NCBI): domain Eukaryota; kingdom Metazoa; phylum Chordata; class Mammalia; order Primates; family Hylobatidae; genus Nomascus; species Nomascus leucogenys. The sequence goes on along the minus strand of NC_044394.1, from coordinate 65,488,665 downwards.
CATACTCTAAAATATATATGGATTAATCATGGCTCACTAGAGCTAACTTTGGAGAAGACAAAAAAAGAGTAGAGATTTTCTGTAAAGATATTAGCATATCTTAAAAGAAAGTAAGAGGTATTGATAAAATAACAAGTTATATGGGTCAATGGGGAAAAAGCCTATTGGAGGATCCATGTATATATTAGGATTTAAAATACAATAATATTTTTCTTTTTTTTTTTTGAGATGGAGTCTCATTCTGTTGCCCAGGCTGAAGTGCAGTGAGCATCTCGGCTCACTGCAAGCTCCGCCTCCTGGGTTCACGCCATTCTCCTGCCTCAGCCTCCCTAGTAGCTGGGACTACAGGCACCCGCCACCACGCCTGGCTAATATTTTGTAAAATACAGTAATGTTAAAAGCAAAATCCATACAAAATTAATGTATAATAGAGTTATAAAAATATGTTAATTACATAGAGAAAAATAAAATTTAATCTAACCAAACAAAAAACACACCTAATACAGTATATAAAGGTAACGCCTAAATAGATAAAAAACCTGAATGATACATTATAAAGTAAAAGGGGAAGAAGGGTATGATATTTTAACAATAAATATACTGAGATAAAATTTAACATAAAATGAATTGCACCTATTAACAAATGTGAGATTATGTTGAACATTTCCATCAACTCAAACACATCTCCTTTGTGTTTCTTCCAGTCAATACCCTTCCACCCATGGCCCAAGACAATTATTGATGTGCTTTCTATAGCTAAACACTACATTTGTCTTTTCTAGAGCTTTATATACCTGGAAAGGTATATAATCTTTAATGTCTAATTTTGTTCACTCAGAACAATGGTATTGAGATTTATCTATGTGCTTTTGAGTGTCAGCACATCATTCATTTCTATTGTTTGTTACTATTTATACAGATGTACCAGAATTTGTGTGTTTATTCAATTATTTTTCATTGGTTTTCATTTTTCAGTTTATGACAAATTTATACAAATAAGCTATAGATATTACTGTCCAAGTCTTTGTGTAGACATTTTGCCTTTTTTTGTTGTTGTTTTTTGAAACAGAGTCTCACTCTGTTGCTCAGGCTGGTGTGCAATGGTGCGATCTCGGCTCACTGCAACCTCCGCTTCCCGGGTTCAAGTGATTCTCCTGCCTCAGCCTCCTCAGTAGCTGGGGTTACAGGCGTGCACCACCACGCCCAGCTAATTTTTGTATTTTTAGTAGAGACGGGGTTTCACCATGTTGGTCAGGCTGGTCTCAAACTCCTGACCTCGTGATCTGCCCGTCTCGGCCTCCCAAAGTGCTGGGATTATAGGTGTGAGCCACAGTGCCCAGCTGCCTTTTTATTTATCTTATTTAAATACATAAGAATAGTACAGCTATATCATATAAGTGAGGTAAATTATACAACAGACTGAAATATTTTCTAAAGTGATTTTACCTTAGTTAACTACATTTGGAATTGTCAGTCTTTCATTTTAGCCATGGTAGTGAGGATATGGCAGTAACTCATGGTATATTAATTTCTACTCCTGGATAACCTGCATTTGAGCATGTTGGATTATCATTTCCTATATTGCTTGATTATATTTCGTAACAGCTGGTTAATTGTTTTAAAACATATGTTCATGAGGAGTATTGTCTTACATTTTGTTTATTTTTTACTGTGTGTTTTCTTGATTTATTTTCTCATATTTTATTTGGTTTTAGATTTTGGAAAATACTGATCTCCTAGAACGAGTTAGTAATTTTTTCTTCCTCATTTTCTGAATGATTTACTGAAAAGTTATAATTTTTAATTTAAAACATATTGATAGGACTGATTAGTGAAATTGTCTGATTTTAAATTTTTGTGTCTGTGTGTGTGTTTTTTACTTTAGGTACAATTTATTCAATCCATTTAATGCTATTCTGATTATTTATTTCTTCTTGAGAAGGCCTTGAAGTTGTGATTTTCAAGGAAAATCTTTTATTCTTTTATTTTTATTGTGGTATTTGTAAAACTCTTAATGATGTCTCTTCATTCTTAATATTGTATCTTTTTCCCATTTTTCTTTGTAATTCTGGCCAAGAAAAAATTATCAATTTTATTAATATTTTTAATGAACCAACTTTTGAGCCGTTGATTCTATTTTTCTATGTTTTCTCCTTTTACTTGTTTCTGTTATTAGCTTCATAATTTTCTTAATTATACTCTTTGATTATAATTTGACTTTTTCTAGCTTCTTAAATCAGAAAACTAGATTTATATTCTTTGCTTTTTTCCCAATGAAAGTATTAATGCTATAAATTTCTTTCTAATTACTACTTTAGAAATATTGCAAAAAAATTTTGAAATAATTTCCTCCATGATTTGGATCTTTTTTATTTTGGATATAGTGTTCTATAAATATTGATTAGATTTAGTTGGTTGATATTGTTATTCAAGTCTACTATTCCTTATCAATTTTAATTATATATATTATATATTTACATTACCTTATTAATTTTAATTTGCTTAATTATACCGCCAATTACTGAGAAATAAATATTGAAATCTCTAAATGCAACCACTAATTTGCCTCTTTATTTAATTCTGTTTGTTTTAGTACATGTTTCATGTGTTTGGAATTGGTTTATAATTTTATGCATATAAATTTGGATAATGTAATTTTTGTAAATTGTTTCTTTTATCACTTAAATATCTGTCTTTTTCATTGTAATATTTATTTTCCTGAAGTCTGCTCTATAAGATTAAAATATCAACTTTAGCTTTCTTATGATGAGGCATTATATGATATATTTTTTGCATTTTCTTTTGAACATGTGGTAGTCTAAACAATGACTCTCAAAATATTTCCTAATATCTGGATTCTGTGAATATGATATCTTCCTTATATTGTAAAAGGGAATTTGCAGATTTTATTAAGTTAAGGATCTTGAAATGGGAGATTATCCTGGATTGTTAAGGTCAGTCTAATGTAATCACAAGATTCCTAATATGAGGGACACAGAATCAAATTTAGAAAAAGATATTTGATGATAGAACCAGATATTGAAGGGAAGAGTTTTGTAGAGGGTGGAAGGAACCATAAACAGGGATTTCAGGGGGAATGTAGCCACTGGATACAGCAAAGATAGAGAAAGATATTTTAAATAAAAATTCAAACTAAATTTGGAAATAAAATAAATGGAAGTGTATGATGATATTACCAATAAGTTATTTCATTAAATGGTTCAGTGGTGTTTGTTAAAATTGTTTTTTCATTTAATGAAAGTAGCATATGGAAAACAGTTCCAGAGAATAAATTTACATGTCTAAATCTGACATAGAGATAGCATCTAAAAATATGAAGATCCACAAATCAAAAAGAAAAGGGAAAGAATCTCATTGACAAACAATGGTGAGCAAAACTTGAAACCATCAGATATAGGAAAACATATTAAAAACTTTAAAGAACACATGAAGAGGAGGACAAAATTAATGTTATCAGGGACACTGGACTTAAAATAGCAAAACGCTATTATGGCTATTAAACTTTTATTTAATACAAAGTTTATATTTTATGTAAACTTTTAAATATAATTTATACAATATAAAATTGTAAGTTAGTATAATTTAGAAACTTGATATTATGAACATGTGACAGTGATGTAGAATATGTGACAGTGATGTAATTCCCATACATGCAGTTTGGGAATGTAAATTGGCATCACCATTCTGAAGAGAAATACGGCACTGATTAGCCAAACTAAGTATTCTGTATCTGTATATGTATCCCAAAGAATTTCTTACACAGGCCTATAAGTGTACATGCACAAAGATAGGTACACAGTTTGGTTCTGCTGTGATAATGGGGGATTTTAAATGCAACATATATTGGATGAACATCATGGAGTTTCTACTCAATGATTAGAACATGGACTACATATACATGTTGGAAAATAGATGGATCTCACAAACATAATCTATGATGTTTAAGTAAGAAACAGAATAAGGCACACAATTTATTTAAATTAAAATACATGTATACATAATAACAGCATAAATTTTAGAGTGAGCTATACAAAAATAAATATATACTAATTAGCATTAAGATAATTGTCTTCAAGATGAGATAGAAGATGGGAATGTGAATCAAGTAGTATTAAAAACACTATTTCCTCACATATCTTACATTCATAGATGACCACTTCATATAGTTCTAATCAATGTTGGAAAGCTTCTAAAAGAAAGGACAGTAAAGTATGACATGCTTTCTGCAGTTTGGCACTCTCTTTCTCACTGATTGGAATATAGACAGATGAAATGCCTAGGATCTTAGCAGTTACTGTTTTTTCTCAGTAAAGACAACAGCAGCGACATTTGATATCTTTGTGCAATTGAACTAAACCAGAAATTTTGTTCCTTGCTAATTGTAGTAAACACAGTCTTTTCTGAAGAAACATCAAACTAAGGCAGATTGAAACACTTCTTGTAAAGCTGGAGTCCAAGATCAGGATATAGGAAGAACTGGAATTGCTGAGCTCTGCTAATTTTATTTTATTGTTTAGCTTGCTATTACAATAAAATGAACCTGTGAATGCCTATACGCTGTTGGTGAGAATGTAAATTAGTTCATTCTCTATGACCCAGAAAGCCCACTACTCGGTGTCTACCCAAGGGAAAGTAAATCATTATCTAAAAAGACACCTGCACTCATATGTGTATTACAGCACTATTCACAATAGCAAAGTCATGGATACCTAAGTATCCATTAGTGGTTGATTGGATAAAAGAAAATGTGGTATATGTACACCATGGAATATTACACAGCCATAGAAAGAAAGAAATCATGTCCTTTGCAGCAACATGGGTGGAGCTCGAGGCCATTATCCTAAGTGAATTAACTCCGAAACAGAAAAGTAAATACCACATTTTCTCAATCATAAGTGAGAGCTAAACAATGGTTATACATAAAGATGGAAATAATAGACACTGGGGACTCCAAAATGGAGGAGGAGGGAACAGGGGTAAGAGTTGAAAACTTACCTATTAGGTACAGTATTCACTATTTGAGTATTGGGTACACTAGAAGTGCGGTCCCCACCAGTACACAACACACCCTTGTAACAAACATATACATGTGCCCCTGAATCTAAAATGAAACAAATTTTTGAAAAACTATGCAGGTAGCAGTGGGGACAGCATGAGTTTTGGATACATCAGCTATGAGTTCAAGTTTCTTCTTAGTTGCTGGCTGTCTAACCCAGTGGCATAAATGCCTTTTGCTTCAGTATCTCTGTCCATAATAGAAAAATATTATAACTTTACATTTTTGAAATTTAATAGACATAATGCATTTACAACTCCAGACATTTATTTTATCCTTAAATTTTACTTTCTCTCCTTTTGAACAAATAACTTTAGTTGTATCAGGGGAACAATTTTCAAAGGCCCAAAAACAATTTGCCTCTGCACCTGGAAGGGGGCCTCAGGTTAGGTATCTAAGTTAGGATTCAGGCTGACAGTGATGCAATGATCCTTTTCAAATTGTGCTGTAGAAGTAAAATCACCATATGTCATCACAGATGGCATACTGGCAGGAGGGAGCTGTGATATTTCAGATGACAAAATAGAGTCAAAAACACTTTAAAAGGTTAACAAGAGGGTCATGAAATGTAATCTAACCAAATTAGATATAAAACATTTCTGATTTGGGTTTCACAAAGCAGCCATCCAAAATTGGGAAGAGGGATTTATTTGAAAAGTTCTAATATAAAAGGTCAACATTTTTATCGGCCATGATATCAGTTTAAAACAAGAAAATGACACTGAAGAAGTAGGGAGTTCAAGGTGGTTAATCAAACCCATAGTGTCTGTTTCTCTTTTCTCCAAGGATATTATAAAATGATAATAAAATAAACACATAAAAACAAATGAAAAAGGAGATAGACTGTGTGGATGAGAAATTTCTACCTATTTATGGATAAAGTATGTCCAGGAAACCAGAGCTCAGTACCCAGAAGTGACAATTGTAGTAGAGGGGAGAGTTTCTCTATATCTGCCTAGCAGCCTAGCAGAATCATTAAAATGGCAGCACAAAGAGAGAGAGGGAGAGGGAGAATGGTAGCTGTAATAGGGGCTTGTTGGAATGGCTGAATATTGAATTACTTTGTCAGTCCCATTCTTATATTCTTATCTTACTACCACCATTTTCTCATCCATCCACCAAGTAAGATGGAAGAGATTCACAACATTTTTACACCATATATTTACAAATTTGGGATAGCCTTAAAAAAAAAAATACCTTAAAAAGAATTAGAACTGGAAGAGGGGGCTTTAGATTTCTAGACAAAGATATGCCCAGGCTGGAATTTGCTCCAGTCTACAGATGAAATCTCTACTTTTGACCTTTAAACAAATATTTTTAGCTTCAAACATAATGCAAATTCCAAGAAAACATAGTAAAAAATTATCACTCAGGAGAGTCTCTTGAGAGAAAAACACAATTTCAAAGACAGAATATGATAGGTACAAATAAGCAGCTAGCCTAAAAATAAATCAGTATCAAAGATAGAAATGTTACAAAGCATACTCTTTGAAAACAATGATACTAAATTAATAATTGTAATATAAAATATCTTGTAAAGCCCCACAAATTTGAAAAGTTTATCACACACTGGTAAGTAGTCATGACAAAAATTAGTCATGTGGGCCATTATAAAATATTTTTAATCAAATGACAAAATTATAACATGTATACATTTGTGGAATGCAGTGATTAGAGAAAAACCTATAATATAAATGCTTATATGAGAAGGAAAAAAGTAAAACTTTTCTATCATTAAAAAGTTGAGTAATTTAAATTCAATGTAATTAAAATAGAGCAAATTATAAAGATGAGCAGAAAAAATGAAAAAGAAAATATAGCAATAATTCTAAAGTACAGCAAGTGAAATAGCATATTTCTTTAGAAGACATACTAACAAGACATACTGAGAGAGACAGAGAAAAAGAAACACAGAGCAAAATTAACAATTACAGAAATGAAGGTTGAACTATTAATATTGATCATCCTCTAGATAATAAAAGGGAGACAACAGAATATTGTAAATGACACTATGCCAAAATGCAAAAATTTCCTTGAAAAAAAAATTTAACATGCTGATTCGGAATAGCCATACATAAATACGTCAAATTTGTCATCCAAATATTCACACACACATAGACACACACACACACTCTCAACCCTCAAAGCCCAGGTGAGCTTATTTAATACTACTATTATTTGTATTATTCAATACTAAATAAAATAGTAGTATCAAGTGGGGTTTGTTTCAAAAATGCAAAATTGATTTAATATTATAAAATCAAATAGAATAATTTACCACATTGAATATAAGGAAGAAAAAATATATCATCTCAATGAATGCAGAAAAATTATTTCACAAACTTCAACATCTATCTATGATTGAAAACAGAAAACTATAAATAGAGGGAAATGTCTCAATATGATAAAAGAAATTTTGAAAACATCTACAGCTAATGCCATGGCTAATATATTAAATGGTTCTTCATAAGTTCAAAGCTTAGCTGTTATACAGCTAAGAGAACATTCTCACCATTTGAATGTAGCTTTGCACTGAATAGTAATGAACAAAATAAATAAACACATTTCAGAAAGTTTGGAAAGAAAAAAGAAAACTATTTTTATTGACAGAGGATATGATTGTTGATAAAGAAATCCTTAATAAACTAACAAATAAGAACTAAGAATTTACCAAGATTACTGGATACGTGGTGAAAAATAAAATCAATTTCATTTCTATATAATAGCAACAAACATTAGAAGATAAAAGATATAACTGGTGAAATGTCAAAAACATGTAAATCTAATGCATAAAAATACAATATGTAAAAGGTTTCTACACTAAAAACTATAAAACATTGCTGATGCAATGTGGTGTTTATAAATATAAATACATATATTTATATTTTATATTATATTATTTATATTTTTATATATATTATATATATTTATATTTATATTATATATAAATATATATATATGTTTTCTGTGGTTTTCAGTTATAACTCACATAGCTCTTATTACAGTCCTTTGTTATAATACTGGGTGTGTTAGTCCTCAAGAAAAAGAATCTCTCACCTGCCCTCCTTTTACCTGCCCAAAGGCAGGACTCTCTAATCTTCTCCTATCTTCCTGAATGTGAGTCTTAGGGCTCTTCCCTGAGAGGGTCCTACCTCATGCTCTGAAGGAAAGAATGCTACCATAAAAACTCAGGAAGACTGTGTTTGGAGAGTTTCAAGACTTCACATTCAATAAACATGTGGAGGTTCCTGGTGAGTGGGGCACCCTAGGAGGGCAAGGAAGCTCTGTGACTCTTCTATTATACCTTGCCCTGTCCATTTCTTTATCTGTGTCCTTTGCAATATCCTTTATAATAAGCTATTAAATGTGCTTCCCTGATATCTCTGAGTTGCTTCAGCAAATTAATTGAACCCAAAGAGGGTGCTGTGGGAATCTCAACTCAAAGCCAGTTGGTCAGAAGTTCCAGAGGCCTGGACTTCCAACTGGTGTCTTGGGGGTCAGGGGGCAGTCTTGGGGACTGAACTCTCAACCTGGGGGATCTGACACTATCTCCAGGAAGACAGTGTCAGGACATGCAGCTGATGTCTGCTGCTCAGTGTGCGGGGAAAAGTCCTCGTACCTTTGGTCATAGAAATCTTCTTCTGTGATAATTGTTGCTGTGGTGTGAGAGCAGAGGAAAATCATGATTAGAGGGAGTTTTCCTGAAACAGGCAAATTTCTAAAAACTCTAACTAAATGGAAAGCTATAATGTGTTCAAGATTAGAAGGTCTCAATATTACTAAGAAGTCAGTTCTTCCTTCTCTGCTACATGCCCAGGCAGATCTTTGGGCATTCGGAGTACCTGCTTGCCTGCTTCAACAGCTTGAGTTCCCCCATCCCTCCACATGCAGAGATTCTGATACAGGCGGTCCCTCTGTGCTCCGCAGCCAGGCATATTTTCAGGCATTTGGAGCACCAGTTCAACTGGCTCAGCAGTATCAGCCACCCCATACTTCCTGTGAGGAGATCCTGGGGCAGGGGGGCTCTCTCCACTTCATGCCCAGGCAGATCTCCAGGCATCTAGAGCACCCACTATTTAGGATTAGGAGTTTAGTCTGCCCTCCAACCCCCTGTAGAGAACTTAGGGCCAAGTGAGTTTTCCAGCTCCACACCTAGGCACATGTCTAGATGGCTGCCCACTGGATTCTCCTCTGGTGTTGGTGCTTATGCCTGGCATCCAGGACCTGGTGTAGGTGGACCTACCAGTTCAACCCCACCCATCATGGTTTCTGCCCCTGGGGCTAAGCAGGGAGCTCAGAATTGTGAGTTCCATGGATCAGCCCATTGCCTGAGGCAACAAAGAGCTTCTGCCAGTAAAAAAAAAATCAATTTATACCCAGCAACACTGGCCACAGCCAGTTCTTACCTATAAGTGCCATCTACTGGCTTGTAGGTCAAACTGCACAACCCAATATAAAACTTGCCAACAGAAGTACATAGGGCTGTAGAAGCAAAGCCAAATACCCTAACTAGCATTCTCTACAGTAACACCCCCTAGGGAGGGAGGAAAGGAAAAGTGAAAAAAGAAAAATTACAAAGAAAGGAAGAAAAAGAAAATATTCTACCTGTATGAAAATAATTAAAAAAATAATAAGTGAGAAGGAACCACAACAAGAATTCTGGCACCATGAAAAATCTGAATGTAGCCACACTTCCAAAGGATTGTACTAGCTCTCCAGCAAGAGTTTCTATCCAAAATGGAAACTCAGAAAAGACAGATAAAGAATTCGAAGCATGATTTGAAAATAAACTCAATGAGATGCAAGACAAGGTTGGAAATCAACACAAGAAAACTTCTAGAGAAATTTAGGAAATGAAGGAAGAGACAAACATAGCAAAAATAAATCCATCTGAGCTTCTGGAATTGAAAAGCTCATATAAGAAATCTTAAGATACAATTGAAAGCTTTATCATTAGACTGGACCAAGCAGAATAAAGAATTTTAGAGAGGAAAACTTGTCTTTCAAACTATCCCCAGTGAGGTAAGAATAAAGAAAAAAAATTTTTTAATGAATAATACTTCAGGAAATATGAGATTATATAAAGTGGCCAAACATATGAATTATTGGCATTCTTGAGATAGAAGAAGGGAAAGTAAGCAACTTGGAAACGTATTCAAGGGAAAAATTCAAGACTATTTTTCTGGTCTTGCTAGAGAGAGGACGTCTAGATACGAAAAATCCAGAGAACACTTGTGAGATACTATTCAAAACAAACATCATTGAGGCACCAGACTGTCTGAGGTCAATGTTAAAAACAAGCAAGCAAACAAACAAACAAACAAACAAAAAACCTTAAAGGCAGCAAGAGAAAAAGGTCCAATCCCATACAAAGTGATCCTCATCAAGCTAACAGTGGACTTTCCAGAAGAAACCTTACAATCCAGGAGAGATTTAGGGCCTATTTTCAGCTTTCTTAAAGAAAAGAAATTCCAACCAATAATTTCATATCCAGCCAAACTAAGCTTCACAAGTGGAGGAGAAATAAAATCTTTTCTAGATAAGAAAGTGCTATAGAAATTTATCACCACTAGACCAGCCGTACAAGATATTTTTTAAGAGAGTTGGTAAACACGGAAATTAAAGACAATCCTTGCTACCACAAAAACACACTTAAGTACATGGCCTACATACCATATAAAGAAATCACACAATAGAAACTACAAGGCAACCAGCTAACAGCTTTACAATAGGATCAAAACCTCACTTATCAACATTAACTTTGAATGTAAATGGTCTAAATGCCCACTTAAAAGACCCGGAGTGGCAAGTTGAATAATAATAATAATAATAATAACTCTACCCATCTGCTGTCTTCAAGAGACCCATCTCACGTATAATGACATCCATAGGCTCAAAGTAAGGGGTTGGAGAAAGACCTACAACACAAAGGGAAAACACAAGGGAGGAGAGGTTACTATTCTTATATCAGATAAAACAGATGATGACCAACAATGATCAAGAAGGACAAAAAAGGATATTACATAATGATAAAGGATTCAATTCAACTAGAAGACTTAACTATACTAAATACATACACACTCAACTCTGGAGTACCCAGGCTCATAAAACATGTACTGCTAGACCAATGGAAGACTTAGACAGCCATACAATAACAGTGGGGGACTTCAACACCCTCTGTCAGCATTAGACGGATCGTTGAGGCAGAGACCTAACAAAGAAATTCTAAACTTAAACTCAATATGACCAATTGGACCTAATAGACACCTAGAGAACATGCCAGACATCAACTACATAATATATATTCTTCTCACCTGCATACAGGACATACTCCAAGATTGACTGCATGCTTGGCAATAAAGCAAACCTCAATAAATTCCAAAAAGTTGAAAAAATACCAAAATATGATTACCTTGGTACTCTCAGATCACAGTGAAATAAAAATACAAATAAATACCAAGGAATTCTCTCGAAACCACACAGTGACATGGAAATTCAACAGCTTGCTCCTGAATGACTTTGGGTAAACAATGAAATTAAGGAAGAAATAAAAAAGATTTTTCAAATACACAGAGACACAGCATACCAAAATCTCTGGGATGCAGCAAAAGCAGTGATAAGAAGAAGACAGCACTAAATACCTACCTCAAACAGAAATGTCTCAAATTAATGATCTAACATCACACTCAGAGAAACTAAAAAAACAAGAACGAACTAATCCCAAAGGTAGCAGAAGAAAATAAATTACATTTATTCCTTGATTTAACCCACTATCACTATGACTACTGTCACTCACCCATCCACCAAATATTGGGTAAACAAGTATTTTACTTATTTTTGTTAATTTTTCTTAAATGTAAGTATAGCTCACATTTATTTCAATGTTTCATATTAGAAGTGTTTGGGATCTTTATTTAGAAGTTTGGTGACATTTTTTGAGACCAGAAATATGTCACAGGAATGTAACTCTTGTTTACATAAATTAGCCTATGATAATATTTGTTTCATTACACATTGTTTTACTTAAAGTTGTAGTTTCCAAGAATTTATCAATGATATTAAGAGAAGACTTACTGTAACTTACTTCTAAAAAAGATAATACAGTATGATAGGGTGTCACATCTGCTATGGGGTTACAAAAGATTGTGACTTTCACCTTGTTAGCAGACTCTCTTGCTTTCTCACTTGCACACTTTGATGAAGCAAGTGGTTTTATTGGTGAGGCTCAAAGGCAAGCAGCTAAGAGAAGCCTCAAACATTCAGTGAGAGAATGAGACTCTTACTCTAACAACCTACAATAATGCCAACAAACAAATGATCTTGGAAGTGAATTCTCCCTAGTCAAGTCTTTAGATCGCCCAGCTGGCACACTGATTTCTGCTATTGAAAAAAACCCAAGCTGGGGTAAGCCTTGTCCAGACTTCTGACCCACAGAAACTGAAAGATAATTACTGTGGGTTATTTTAACCCACCAAAGTTAAGGGTAATTTGTTATCTATCACTTGAAAACTGATGCAGTATAGATAGTCTTTATTTTTTCTCTATGTAACTAATATTATTTTAAAAGTCATTTTACATATCTCTGTCTACCTGTATAAAATTTTGTGAAATTTTCATGCTTTGATAATCTTCGCTTCACTAAGAGCTCATCAATCTTTAAAAACATTTTTGTAATTTTTAAATTTCAACAAGAAAAGTTTTCAATTATAAAAACTAGGTTATATTTTTGGTTGGGTAATTTTGATAATATTTTTCTTAATAATATTTATTTTTAATAAACTTTTTAAGAACACTTAGATTCACAGAAAAAGTAAGAATAGGGTACAGAGTTATATCCAGTTTTCCCTATGTTACACTAATGTGTTTACTTGTTATAATTATTAGAAATTGATCAATAGTCGTGTACTTTCAGGCTACTCATGACTGTCACAGTGTCTTAGTCTTTTCTTGCTTTTGATCACCTTGAAAGTTTAAGGAGTACTGATCAAGAATTTTGTAAATTGTCCTTCAATTGGAATTTGTCTCATGTTTTTCTCATATTATTCTATGGTAATGTATTTTTAGGAGAAAGACCACAGAAGTAAAACTCTTTCACTGCATCGCACCAAGAATACATACTGTCAACACGTCTTGAGACTGTGGGTGTTAACCTTGATTACTTGGCTGAGGAAGTGTTTTCCAAGTGTCTCCACTATAAAGTCCCCTTCCCTCCCTGCTTTTATACTATACTCTTGGGAAGGAAGTCAATATGCACAGCCCACTCTGAAGGAGCATGAATTATGCTGCACACTTCTGAGGGCAGACTATATCAATTATTTGAAATTTTTATGCATGGGAGATTTTTCAAATTTCCCCCATTTGTTTATGTATTCAATCATTTATTTACTTCAGTATGGACTTACAGATATTTATTTTATACTTTGTATTTTAATCTAATAATATTTTATTTATATTGTAGGTCAAATTGTTCTACCTTTGGTCACTGAGAGATCTTTCAGTTGAAATTTGCATCCTCTTAACATGTCTCCATCATTGTGAGATTTGGGTTATTTTTGCTTGCTTTTTGAGCAAATCTTTACTTATGGAACTCTAAGATGCTTCAGGCTCATCTTGTGTATTTTGTGCCCCAGTTTTAAAATTAGTCATTTCTCCAAGAAGGCCTAGTTTCTTTAATTAGAAAATTAAATTGGAAATCACAATCTGGGTACCTAGAGTGCTCATTGCCACAAGGGTGTCATTTCTTTTAGACCTTCTCATCTGACTAAGTAAAAACTATATATATAAAGTGTATACTAACCCTGTACACACACTTATCTAGAAATATTTCTGTATATAGCCATCCATATATGTGACAAACTAAACATGAGTTCATACTAGTATTTTCAACCGTAACACTTTACCATGTGCATCTTTCAAGCCTCCTTTCATTGCTTATCTGTAACTTCTCAATCCAACACGAAAAAGTTGGCTCCCACCAACCACTATCCATTTACAAAATTGTACATTTCCAACTTACATGTATAACAGTTTCACAGCTGGTGACCATACCCCAGTGTAAAACCACTTTCTGCATTAGTGTACAATGTTTTTGTCTTCAGTTTACAAAATCCAGCCATTTCCAATGTTAGTTATATCAGCATCTTTTTCTCTATCTTCAGTGAGTTTTTTAAATGTTTGTAAGAGGTAGATTGTTTTGTGACATTTTGCATTTTATCCTAGCATTCCCCAATGACTTTAAACAATTTTTCATTAAGCTGCATACAATCTGGTTCACTCAGTGCACTGCAAAGTTCTGTAGTTTTTGAGAAATAGTATCATACACTCACCACTAAAGTGTCACACAGAATAGTTTTATCGCTCCAAAATATTCCCTGTGCTTCAACAATTATTCAACCATTGTGCCCTCCCACTAAATTCCTGACAATAACTACTCTTTTTATTGGCTTTATAGTTTGTCTTTTTCAGAATATCTTAAAATTGGAATCATACAGTACACAGACTTCACAGATTGGCTTTGTAAAATTAGCAAATACATTTAAGGTTCTCCATGTTTTATATGACTTGAGAGCTTATTTATTTTTATCACTAAGTAATATTCAGTTGTATATATGTACATACCACATTCTTAAAAAAATCTATTCCCATTAGAGGACATCTTGGTTTATTACAATTGTGGGGGATTGTGAGTATAGCTGTTATAAGTGTTTATATGCATGATTTTGGCATTTTTTTCTGTTTATTCTGACATAAACTTTAAAATCAGTTGAATAAATACCCAAGAGAAAGACAGCTAAATTTTATGACAAGACTATATTTATTTTTCAAAGAAACTTCCCAACCATATTCCTATTATTTTGCAATTCCTCCAGAAATCAAGGAGAAGTCACATAGTTCACATTCTCGCCAGCAAGAAATATTGTCAAGTTTTTAGGTTTTAGCTATTCTAATAGGTTTGTAATATAATCTCACTGCTTTTTCAATTTTCATTTTCCCACTGTCAAATTATGTTTAGAAACACTTCATATGCTTGTTTTTATTCTGTATATCTTTTGCCCATTTTCTGGTAGGTTTTTTTTTCTAGTCATTGGGTTTAAAATATTCTTTATGTATTTTGAATACAAGTCCTTTATCAAATATATATGTTTCATATCTATTTTCCTAGTTTGTAGTTTGTCTTTTTATTCTTTGAACAGTCTTTTACAGAGCTGAAGTTTCAATATTAATAATAAAGTTTAATTTATCAAGTTTTTCTTTAATATGCTTTCTGTATTGTTTTTAGAAATTATCATAAATTCGTCATTACATAAAAATTTTCTTTTACTTTCCTCTAGAACTTTTATATTTTGCATATATTTACCGGTATGACTTATCTTGAGTTAGTTTTTGTGAATGTTGTAAGGCATATGCCCAGAGTTTTTAAATTTGTTTTTGTCTATGGCCATCCAATTGTTCCAGCACTACTTGTTGAAAAGACTATTCTTTCTACATCAAATTGCATTTAAAATTTTGTCACAAAACATTTGACTCTATTAATGTGCATCTATTTCTGGGCATTCTGATCTCTTTCATCAATTTGTCTGTATCTCTACTAACACCATACTATCTTGATGACTGTGGTTTTATGGTAAATCTGGAAGTCAAATAGTGTCTTTTTTTCTGACTTGGATTTTATTTAATATTGTGTTGGCTGCTTTCAATATTTTGTCTTTCCATATAAACTTTAGAATCAGTTTGTTGATATCCATAACTTCCTATGATTTTGTCTGGAATTACGTTGCATCTATAGATCAAATTGGAAAAAACTGATATCTTAACCTTAAATCTTCCTATCTATGAATATGGAATGCCTCCTCGTATGTTTAGATCTTCTTTGATTTATAAGAGTTTTATAGTTTTCTTCATATATATTATGCACTTATTTTGTTAGATTTATACCTTAGTATTTTATAGTTTGGGTGATAATGTAAATGGTATTGCGATTTTAACCTTAAATTCCAATTGTTTATTATTTGTATATAGAAAAGCAATTGACTTTTGCGTAGTAACTTTGTACTCTACAACCTTGCTAATTATTAATTAGTTTTAGAACTGTTTTTTGTTGATTCTTTGGGATTTTCTACAAAAATAAACAAGTCATCTACAAACAGAGTTTTATTTCTTCCTTTCCAATCTGTTTATTTTTAATTTCCTTTTCTTTTGGTATTGCATTAGCTAGAACTTCCAGTATGATGTTAAATAAGAGGTAAGAAGGGACATCCATACTTTTTTCCTAATATTTGTGCAAAAGAAGCTAGTTTCTCATGAGTAAGTGTGATGTTAACTAACAGTATTTTGTATATCTTCTTTATTAAGGTGAGAAAATCACCACTATTACTAATATGCTGGCAGTATTTATAATAAATTGCTCTTGAATATGGTTAAAAGCTTTTTCTACATCAATGGAATGACTATATAATTTTTATTCTTGAATTATTAATATATTGAATTATATAGTTTGGCTTTAGAATATAGAACCAGTCTTGAATTCTTGAATATCTGAAACAAATTCCACTTGGTCATGGTATATAATTATTTTTATACATGGTTATATTTGATTTATAATATTTTGCTATGGGTATTTGCATCACTGTTCATGAGAATTTTGGCCTATAGTTTTCCTTTCTAGGTGTGTCTTTTTCATTTTTATTTTTTAATTATTTAATTTTTAAATAAAAATGCATTGAGATATAATTCACACATATTATAATTTGCCCAAAGTGAATACTAGTTTTTTAATATACTCACATGTATGTGCAAGCAACATCACAGTCAATTTTAGAATATTTTTATCACTGCTAAAAGAAACCCTTCAGCCTTTAGCTATAATGCTTTTATTTCCCCAACACCCCCTCCTCCAGACCTAAATAATCAGTAACATACTTGGTCTCCAGATTTTTCTGTACTGGACATTTCATGTAAATAAAATCGCATATGGGAACTTTACTTAGCACAATGTCTTTAAGGTGCTTTTACTTAGCGTAATGTATTCAAGGTTTATCCAAGTTACAGCATAACTCAGACTTCATTCTTTTTTATGCCTGTCATAATAAATTTTTAACATTTTTGTCTTAGATGCTGGTTCTTGGGGAAAAAAAGTCTTAATTTACTTAGAAGAAAATGAGGAAGACAAAGACTTCTCTGAAGTTTCCAAAGAAACTTCAGCTATTTCCAAGATCTCTGGGGGTAGATGACACTGGTTCTCATTATAGAATGTGACATACTTTTCCCAATGATGGGAATACTAAGCACTGAGGGGAATTTTTGGTTCCCAAGTGAATGTGAATGAGGCAGAGAGTAGAAGAAGTGTTATTTTTCTGAAGGAAGGGGACAAACACAAAGAGATATAGCAAGAGAGAGAGAGAGAGAAAAGGAGAGGGGAAGAAAGGAGAGCTGCATAGAGAGCTGTGAGCAGAGAAAGACAAATAGGTGTGAGGACAGCTTGGAGGTGGACTGAGGGAAACATGAGATGTCTTTCTCTTTATCTGTATCTTTAAATTTCTTTCAGGAATGTTTTGTAGCTTTCAGTGTACAAGTCATTTGCCTTACTGGTTAAACTAATTCCTAAGTGTTTTATTCTTGCTGATGATATTATTAATGTAATTATTTTCTTAATCTCCTTTTCAGATTATTCATTGTTAGTAAATGGAAATGCAACTGAAATTTTTTGCTGATTTTGTAGCCTGCAACATTCTTGAATTCATGTATTAGTTCAAAAAAGTTTGTCTGTGTAATCTTTAGAATTTTCTGCCCATAAGATCATGTCACAAGATTATGTCAGCTGCAAACAGAGATAATTTTACTTCTTCCTTGTCTGTGTGGACGCCTTTTTTTTTTTTTTTTTGGAGGCAGAGTTTCGCTCTATCCCACAGGCTGGATTGCAGTGGCATGATCTCGGCTCACTGCAACCTCTGCCTCCCGGGTTCAAACGATTCTCCTGCATCAGCCTCCTGAGTAGCTGGGATTACAGGCGCCTGCCACCATGCCTGGTGAATTTTGGTATTTTTAGTAGAGACCGGGTTTCACCATGTTAGCCAGGCTGGTCTCGAACTCCTGACTTACAGTGATCTTCCCGCCACGGCCTCCCAAAGTGCTGGGATTACAGACATGAGCCACTGCACCCAGTCGTGGATGCCTTTTATTTTGACTTCCTCCATAATTGACCTAACTAGATCTTCCAATACTGTGTTGAATGAAAGTGGTGAAAGTGGTTATCCTGCCTTGTTTCTGATAATAGAAAATCAGCTCTATTTCCCGATTTAGTATCACGGTCCTGGGGATTCTACATTTATGGCCCTTATTATATTGAGACAGTTTCTTTCTATTCCTTTTTTCTGAGATGGAGTTTCACTCTTATTGCCCAGGCTGGAGTGAAATGACGACGCAATCTCGGCTCACCGCAACCTCCGCCTCCTGGGTTCAAATGATTCTCCTGCCTCAGCCTCCCGAGTAGTTGGGAATACAGGCATGTGCTACCCCACCTGGCTAGTTTTGTATTTTTAGTAGAGATGGGGTGTCTCCATGTTGTCAGGCTGGTCTCAAACTCCTGACTTCAGGCGATCCGCCTGTCTCAGCCTCCCAAAGTGCTGGGATTACAGGTGTGAGCCACCACACCCAGCCTAGTTTCTTTCTATTCTTAGTTTGTTGTGGGTTTTTCTCATGTGTTACATTAATTTAATTTTATATACTGAACTCTCCTTGCATTTCAGGAATAAACTTTGTTTGGTCATGATGTATAATCCTTTTGATATGCTGCTAAATATGGTTTGCTAGTAATTATTTGACTTTTTTTCATTAATATTTATAGGGGATATTTGTCTGCAGTTTTCTTTTTATTCCTCCCAACTTTTACTCTAAGCTTAGAGGGTACATGTAAAAGGTTTGTTACCTGGGTAAATTGTATGTTACAATTTGAATTGTGAGTAATTTCTCCTGTTCTGTAGGATGTGTGTTTACTCTGTTGATAGTTTCTTTTGCTGTGCAGAAGCTCTTTAGTTTAATTAAGTTAAATTAAGTCCAACTTGTCATTTTGTGTTTCTTGTAACAAATTGCTTTTGGAGTCTTCATTATGAAATATTTGCCAGGGCCTATATCCAGAATAGTATTTCCTAGGTTTTCTTTTAAGCTTTTTATAATTTTAGATTTTACATTTAAGTCTTTAATTCACCTTGAGTAGATTTTTGTGTATAGTAAAAGAACAGAGTCCAGTTTTAATCTTATACATATGGCTAGCCAGTTATCCCAACACAATTTATTGACTGAAGCAGACTTTCCCCATTGCTTGTAATTGTTGACTTTCTCAAAGATCAGATGGTGGTAGGTGTGGGGCTTTATTTCTGGGTTCTCTGACCTGTTCAGTTGGTCTATTTGTCTGTTTTTTGTACTGGTACCAGGCTGTTTTGGTTACGGTCACCCCGTTAATGTACTTTGAAGTCAAGTAGTGTGATGCTTCTGGCTTTGTTCTTTTTGCTTAGAATTTCTTTAGCTATTTGGGTTTGTTGGTTCCATCTGAATTTTAGAATAGCTTTTTTTCTTTTTTCCAATTCGATGAAAAATGTTCTTGGTAGTTTGGTAGTAAGAGCATTGAATCTGTAAATTGTGTTGGGCAGTATGGCCATTTTAACATTATTGATTTTTCCTATCCATGAGCATGAAATGATTTTCCATTTGTTTGTGTTGTCTCTGGTTTCTTTCAGCAGTATTTTATAATTCTCATTGTAGAAATCTTTCACTTCCCTAGTTAGCTGTATTCATAATATTTTTTATTATTTTGTGGCTATAAAAAAAGGAATTGCATACTTGATTTGGCTTTAGCTAAGACATTATTGGTGTATAGAAATTCTGGCGAATTTTTATATTGATTTTGTATCCTGAATTTTTAATGAAGTTGTTTATGAGTTCTATGAGCCACTGGGCATAGACTATGGGTTTTTTTTTTTTTTTAAGTTTAGAATCATATAATCTGTGAAGAGAGATAGTTTGGGTCTCCCTCTTTCTATTTGGAGGCCTTTTATTTCTTTCTCTTGCCTGATTGCTCTGGCTGAGACTTCCAGAACTATGCTGAATAGGAGTGGTGAGAGTGGGCATCCTTGTCCTGTTTAGGCAATAATTCCAGCTCTTGCCTGTTTAGTATGATGTTGGCTGTGGGTTTGTCATAGGTGGCTTTTATTATTTTAAGGTATGTTCCTTTGATGCCTTGTTTGCTGGGAGTTTTTAACAAGAAGGAATATTAAATTTTATCAAAAACCTTTTCTGCATCTATTGAGATGATTATGTCATTTTTGTTTGTAATTTTGTCTATGTAATGAATTACAATTTATTGATTTGTATATGTTAAATCAACCTTTCATCCCAGGAATAAAGCCTACTATAGCATAATGGATCTTTGATATGCTGCTGGATTTGGTTTGCTAGAATTTGGCTGAGGATTTTTGCATCTATGTTCCTTCGAGATTTTGGCCTAATGATTCCTTTTTTCATTGTGTTTCCAAATGATGCTGTCTCATAGAATGAGTTATGGAGGAATTATTCCTCCTTGATTTTTTGGAATATGTTCAGTAGGATTTCTATCAGCTCTTCTTTATACATCTGGTAGAATTTAGCTGTGAATCTGTCTGGTCCAGGGCTTTTTCTGGTTGGTAGGTTTATAGTGACTGATTCAATATTGGAGCTCATTATTCATCTTTTCAGGGTTTTAATATCTTCTTGGTTTGTCTTGGGAGGTTGCATGCTTCCCAGAATTTATCCTAGGTTTTCTGGTGTGGGTGTATTGAGGTGTTTCTGTCTCTGAGGATTTTCTGTATTTCTGTGGGGTCAGTAGTAATGTCTCCTTTTTCATTTCTGATTGTGTTTATTTGGTTCTTCTCTCTTTTCTTTTTATTAGTCTAGCTAGTGTTCTACTAATCTTACTTATTCTTTAAAAAACAACTTTTGGTTTTGTTAATCTTATGTTTGGTTTCTCACATTGCCATTTCAGTCAGTTAAGCTCAGATTTAGGCTATTTCTTTTCTTTGGCTAGCTTTGCAGTTGATTTGCCCTCATTTTTCCAGTTCCTCTAAGTGTGATGTTAATTTGAGGTCTTTCTAACTTACTTATGTAGGCATTTATCACTAAAAACTTTCTTCTTAACACTGCTTTTTTAGTTGTGTCCCAGAGATCCTGGTATGTTGTATTTTTGTTTTCATTAGTTTCAAAGACTTTCTTGATTTCTGCCTTAATTTCACTGTTTACCTAGAAGTCATTAAGGAGAAGATTGTTTAATTTCCATGTAATTGTATGGTTTTGAGTGTTTCTCATGGTATTGATTTATATTTTTATTGCATTGTGGTTTGAGAATGTTGTTGGTATGATTTTTTTTAAATTTATTGAGAATTTTGTTCTGGCTGCATACGTGGTCAATTTTAGAGTATGTGCCATGTGCAGATGAGAAGAATGTATATTCTGTTGTTGACTGGAGTGTTCTGTGGATGTCTGTTAGGTCCATTTGGTCAATGTTGAGTTTAGGGCCCAAATATTTTTGTTAGTTTTCTCTGGTACTGTCAATGGAGTATTGAAGGCTCACATTATTAATATGGTTATCTAAGTCTCTTCATAGGTCTCAAAGAACATTAGGTATTTCAGTGTTTGGTTACATATATATTTAGGATAGTTAATTAAGTCTTCTTGTTGAACTGAACCCTTTAGCATTATGTGATATCCTTGTTTGTCCTTTTGGATCATTTTTCGTTTAAAGCCTATTTTGTCTGAAATAAAAATAGGTACCCCTCTTCTGTTTTGTTTTCCGTTTACTTCATACATGTTTCTCAATCCCTTTACTTTGAGCCCATAGATGTTATTGCGTGTGAGATGGATCTCTTGAAGACAGCATGCAGTCAGGTCTTGCTTCTTTATCTAACTTGCCACTCTGTACCTTTTAAGTGAGCTGTTTAGCCCTTTTGTGTCTGAGGTTAATGTAGATATGTGAAAATTTGATCGTGTCATTGTGTTGTTAAGTGGTTGTCATGTAGACTAGATTGTGTAGTTGCTTTATAGTTTCAATCATCTATAAAGTTAAGTGTGTATTTGTAGTGGCTAGCAATAATCTTTTGTTTCTGTATTTAGCACTCCCTCAAGGACCTATTGTAAGGCTGGTTTGATGTTAACAAATTCCGTTAGCATTTGCTTGTCTTAAAAGGATTTTATTTCTCTTTCATTTATAAAGCTTAGTTTGACTAAACATTAAATTCTTGGTTGAAATTTCTTTTCTTTAAGGATGCCGTACAAAGGTCCCTAATCTTTTTCAGTTTGTAGATTTCAGTGAAAAAATCTGCTGTTAGTTTGAGGGGCTTCTCTTTGTAGGTGACTTTCCCCTTCTCTCCAGCTGCCATCAGTATTTTTCCTTTCATATTGACCTTGGAGAATCTGATGACTATGTGTCTTGAAGATGTTCCTCCTGTGCAGTATCTTGCAGGGATTCTCTGAACTTCCTGAATTTGAATGTGTACCTCTCTAGCAAGGTTGGGAAATTTTTCACGAACAATATTCTCAAATATATTTTTCAAGTTGCTTGCTGTCTTTTCTTCTCTTTCAGGGAGGCCAATGAGTTGTAGGTTGGGTTTCTTTATATAATTCCATATTTCTCAGAGGTTTTGTTCATCTTTTATGATTTTTTTTATTTTTCTCTGACTGATTCGAGAAACTATTCTTCAAGCTCTGAGGTTCTTTCCCCACTTGGTCTATACTGCTGTTAATATTTCTGATTGAAATTTTTGTAATGACATTTTTAGCTCTATCAGATCAGTTTGGTTCTTTCTCAAAACAGTTATTTTGTCTGTCAGCTCTTGAATTACTTTACTGGATTGCTTAGATGCCTTGGATTGGGTATCAACTTTCTTTTGAATCTTGCTGATTTTCCTTGTCATCCAGATTCTGAATTCTGTGTATCACATCAGCTATTTCAGTCTGCTTAAGAACCATTGCTGCAAAGCTTAATGCAGTCATTAGGAAGTAAGAAGACACTTTAGGTTTTAGAGTTGCCAGAGTTCTTGCCCTGGTTCTTTCTCATGTATGTGAGCTGATGTTTTGTTGTTGTTGTTGTTTTTGTTTGAGGTGGAGTCTCACTCTGTCACTCAGGCTAGAATGCAGTGGCGTGATCTCGGCTCACTGCAACCTCCACCTCCTGGGTTCAAGCAATTCTCCTGCCTCAGCCTCCTGAGTAGCTGGGACTACAGGTGTGCCATAATGCCAGGCTAATTTTTGTGTATTTTTAGTAGAAACGGGTTTTTGCCATGTAGGCCAGGCTGGTCTTGAACTCTTGACTTCAAGTAATCTGCCTGCCTTGGCCTCTTAAAGTGCTGGGATTAAAAGTGTGAGAACCATGCCCAGCCTTGATGTTCCTTTAATCTGTGCAGTTGCTGTCCTTTGGATGGGGCTTTTCACTTTTATATTCTTTGATGCTCTTAAGAATTTGACTGTGGTTTATGTCAGCTTTAGTTGGCTGGCTCTTTTCTGTTATTACAAGTTGTCTTTTATGGTAAGTAAAGAATAGATAAAGAGACATCCATAATTATAGAAGTATATAATTCAGTAGGTAAATAAAGTATGTCAAATTTTTAGTAATGCCCTTTTTAATTTCCAATAATGTTATAGATTTAAGCAATAATTACCAGTTATTACTACACCAATTATGCAGCACCCCAAATAATTGAGAAGACTCAATAGCCTAGCCTGGTATACCTGATTAAGTCTTTAATAAAGACAAGGGATTCAAAATAGCAGGAGACAGAAGACCCAGGTAAACTTTTAGGTTCAGACTTCAAAGTTTTTTCTCAGCTGCACCAAATTGACTTCTTTAGATCGTGAACCACCAAGAAGCATGTGTGACATCCTGGTCTCAGTGAAGCTATATTACATTTTTACTGGGGAATCTTATACCCCATTGGTCACAGCCAAAACCAAGCTGTGCACTAAGGAAAACCAAGTATAGATTATCAATCTGTATTATTTCAACTATCACTATAAATAAATTGGCACACTGGCACAGAGCACTTCTAATTGAGTTTTGGGACATTAAAAAGGGCACTATGAACAACTGGCTAGAATATTTCTTCTAATCTCAGCCAATACTTATTATGGTTCCACATATTTCTGGAGTTAAATACAGTCTAGAAATACTTCACAGCAGCTGCAGATTGGCTCTGTACTTAATCCTCAAAAGAGAGACACACCAGATATTTTTATGTGTTCCTTATACAATGTATGTATATTCTTACAAAAGTAAAAAATGAAAAAAGAAAGGAAGAAAGGGAGGGAGGGAGGGAAGGGTGAAGGAAGGAAGGAAGGAGGGAGGGAGGGAAGGAAGGAAGGAAAGAAGGAAGGAAGGGAGGAAGGGAGGAAGGGAGGAAGGAAAGAAGGAAGGAAGGAAGGAAAAGGATTAATTATAATAAAAGTTTTAGATCTAAATACCAGTTTACATGAAATATACAAGGCTAACAGATGCAATCAAAAAAATCCAGAATGTGAGATACTCCAGAGAACAAATGATCTAATTTCCTCAAACGTAATTGCAAAAAAAGAGTAGAAAAACAAATACTAAAATTATGTAAGGGGTATATAAGCCAATTCCAATGTGCAGAATCAATCTGGATCCTGAAGCAAATGAGTAAGCTGTAAAAATAGGAAACATTTGGGATAAGTTGAACACTGGCTGGTTATGTATTGGTATTAAGGAATTATTGTTATGTTGTTGTTGTGCTACTAGTCTGGTGGATATTTTTAAGCATCCTTATGAAATGGTAATAAACTTTATGAAGTTTGTGATTTAAAAAATAATCTAATGGCAGTCTTAGAGCATATGAAAAGCTTGCAGAGCCAGGGAGATCACATAATTTATTATCCAAAAAAAAAAAAAATTGAAAGCGAAAGGAAGAGCTTTTTATAAATTTTCCTAGGACAACATTCATAAGCCTAGAATATTCCTGGCAAAGTAGGTATGCTGTCCCTACCCAGTATATATCCATGTAGATGGACTTAATACCTTGCAAAGAATAGAGTAAAATCATTCTGATTACTCTGTCAAAAAACCTCCCCTCCCTTCTTTTAGGGTCCAAGATTGGTCTGAGAATTAAATTGATAAAGGATAGATTATTAGAAGAAAAGCATAAGAAAACTAGTAAGTGGCAAAAGAGCTGTCATAAAAATGGAGATCCCAAAGATGCAGTTAGAGTCAGTTATACTTATATGCTGGATGGTACATAGAATAGTAAACTGTAAAAATGTGACTAAATTATGTGAGAAGCCTTAAAAGTTATTAACAAGGGCTGTATAGAACTCTTTTGGTTTCAATTTCTCATCTTTGTAGATTAGGGTGCTGTATCTTTCTAGCATAGAGAGGGCATCTTTCACATGGGAATTTCATTTACTGCTTTGAAGAAACAGCACAAGGGTCGAAGTGATTTTTTTTTTTTTGCACCTTCTGTTTTTCAAGTGTCTTTAACTTAGTCAATAGGCCAGAATAGTATATATTTAACCCCTTCAATTGGTCTGGATTTAATTACAACTGAATATGGCAAAACCAAGAAAGAAGTCACATTAAAGATAAAGTAAAAAATATTTTGATGCTGTTATATAGAGACCAAAAAAGTAGAAAAAATAAAGTTTTATTTTATACTGATTCTTTCATCATCATTCAATATGTTCAAATGTGCTTAGGAATAAAAATGTGCCCTATGACTACTACATTACGTATCATGTCATTCTCTTGGAAAGACATTATTGCTATGAAATCTCATTTATTAGTTCATTTCACCTGTTGGATGGCTGTGGTAGGCTCCTCATATTTTTAACATTTTTGTTTGTTAGTCATCCTGGAATATGAACTCCTCCAGGATTTCTTTTGGGGATTCCAAGATAAAACAAATGATATTGTACAGGAGATACACTGCAACAGAGATAATCCTGAAAGGTCCTGGTTAAGAAGTTCAAGGTGGGTGAGAATGCTCCATGAAGAAAACCATCCATTGCTATTGCCCATGTTATTTCACTGAATTATATCTAAAGTCATCTTGAAACTCTAGATGGCCATCCTTATGCTATATAAAAAATCTTAAATTTACCCATTTAAATATAATCTATCACAAAAGGCAAACATTTTAGGCTACATTATACTTTACCAAGTACTTTCACATCTACTATACTGCTGAATATTCCTGATTGTTATTAAGTCACTCAAATATTTCTCATTAAATATAATTCAAAATTAAACTTGTTTCATAAGCAAAATATTCAATGCAAATATGCAAATGTATACAAATACTACAATGACTTTTAATTGCAGCTTTAATATCAATCTATTAGATTTGAAGGATGGATGTCATTTTTCATTCTTGTCTTCTTTTTTTTTTGTAACGGTGGATTTATTCATTTTCTCTCAGCTTTGAGCTTCCTAATCACAGGGTAAGACTATCCTACCATGGAGAAAGCACATAATACAGGCTAGCCAATTGTAGCTCTCCATCTAACAACACAAGATGATTGACGTATTAGTCTGTTTTCACCCTGCTATAAAGAACTACCTGAGACTGGGTAATTTATAAAGAAAAGAGGTCTAATTGACTCACAGTTCCACATGGCTGGGGAGGCCTCAGGAAACTCAATCATGGCAGAAGCTGAAGGGGAAGCAAGGTACATCTTACATGGCAGCAGGAGAGAGAGAGAATGAGGGGGAAACTGCCATATAGTTTTAAGCCATCAGATCTTATGAGAACTCACTGACTATCATGAGAAGGGCACAGGGGAAACCACCCCCATGATCCAATCACCTGTCACCAGGTCCTCCTCCTGATACACAGGGATTACAATTCCAGATAAGATTTGGGTGGGGACACAGAGTCAAATAATATCAATTGATATAGAGGGGCTTATGTAACTCACAAAGGGGAAATCACAGCGATTTTTAAGGAATAGTTTGGGCCCTGTGGAGAACAAAATTATTTTGCTTTTGATGCAATGAGAGCTGAGGAACATGCAAATCATCATTGACCCCCTGGTATAGAAATTGTCAATTAATGAAATATAAAGAAGAAAACAAATGTTCAAATGGTAAACAAGATTGTTGTACCATAATGTCAGTTTTACCACTGAAACACTGTGAACCCTCTTAAACAACCTGTTTCATTAATTATGTTAATAAACATTTGTGCTTAAGTTGGTTTGGCTTTAGTTTCAATAATCTCTGAGGCTTGCTTGACATATTGTCCAATGGTAGGAAGTATGTATCATTTACTGAACAGAATCTACTGTAACCACCTGTGCACATAAATAATCTGATCTCCAATATTTTGCAGGTTTTCCTGATCATCACAGTGTTCTGTCATTCATATGATACAGTTGCCACGGTATCATATTATACAGAAAAGAAAATGGCATTGCCTTGTATGGCAAGGCTTAAAATAATAATAGTCCCTCCAAATCTATCTTTCCAATTAATACCTATCATTGAAGGCCCATAGTAAAGCTTTTCATCCCAGAAATCTTCATCCCATGGTGACCTCTCCAGCCCTTGTCTTCCAGTAATGGACAGATTCTAACAGCCTCTTCCCCCACCCCAGAATCCTCACTTCCTGATGTTTATGCCTTTGTATAATTCAAAGCCCTTGGTTGTGGGTAGGGACTGTGACTTGCTTCTAACAGAATATGGCTAAGGCAGTAAGATATCACTCTTGTGATTATGTTACTTTCTTTAAGACTGTCTGTGGGAAAGAGAGTTTCTGGGGTGCCATATGAGTTGGTCTCCCCTGTGTGACACACCCATGGGGAGCAATGGGCAGCCTCTGAGGAGAAAAGTCTCCTTATTGCCTTCATGTCTTTATGCGCTGAGAGCATAACCGCTCAGCGGCATTCCACAGGTTGCTCAGGGAGATAACACTCCCTTGAAGCAGTGGAGTATAATCAAAAGTCTTGGCTCCTCCTGAAACCCACTCCCACCCATTTCAGTCCCAACAAGTTAAAGATCTTAAGTAGTTTAGACACACGCCTTTGCTCAAGGAAATTCACAGAAACCGCCATTGCTCTACATCTTATTGAATGACTCAGGACTTCTCCTTCACTGATTAATCCTTTTCCTCATCCCTTCCTCCCCCTCCCATCTGCCCTAAGAACAAAGAGCTTGTAAACCAATAAATCAGGCGGAGCTGGAGAGCTCTGGGCCTTGAGCTAGCCTCTGACGCTCCAGTCCCCTGGACCTGCCTTTTAGACACTTACTCTGTCTAACTCCTTTGTCTCTGCCAAACTTGGGGTACCCGCTAGGTGGTGTGGGGCTGGTTTCTCCAACACTGTCTTTCTAGGAGACTCATGTTGGAGCCTCTTCCTGGCTAGTTGAAGAAAGTGTTCATGTTGGGAAAAACCCACATAGTATGGAACTGTCCTCAGCCTCTAGGAGGCAAGCACATACTCTAAGAAACAATTCGCAAGAAGCTGTGCCTCTCAGTCATACAATCACAACGAAATGAGTTCTGCCAACAACCTGAGTGAGTTTAAGTGAATGCTTTCCAAATTGAGGCTCCAATTGAGAATATAACTCAGCAACTCCAACACTGAAACCCTAAGCAGAGGATTCAGTTAAACCTTGACCAAATTCCTGATCAGCAGAAATTGTGAGATAATAAATATGCAGTGTTCTAATCCTATAAATTTGTGGTAATATTGTTACTCAGAAATAAATAACTAGTATCTTTCCAGTAGAAAATGCTGTTAGTTCAATCAAACTTTTAGGTAATAATATATCTAAAGAAATTTACTGATGCATTAAACTTTCTTATACCAATATTTAATTCTGGCCTATTTTCCTTCTCTTATAAAACAAAGTAAATTTTGAAGAGTATAGATTACATCTTCTACTTATTACGTGGGAACAAACTAGAAATAAACTGTTTGCTATCAGATAGTTTTATATTATATATTATATTATAATGAGGATTCTGCCATAAATCATTGTTTAGTTTATAATAGAAGATAATCTTGGCTAATAAAGGAGTGAAATAACTTGATAATAAGTTCTTAAACCTACTTTCTGGACCCTTAGCTTTAGAAGAAAAATTCCAGATGTTTCTTTTTAGATACAATTTGACAACTTTGTTAACATTAGGTGTGACTGCAGAATTCTAAGATGAACCTCAATAAGCCACACACTTGTATAATCCTTCTAAGTGAGTGTTGGAGGAATACACGAATATAATGAGATATCACACCCCTGATTGTATTATGTTATTTGGCACAACTGAATTTTTAAAAGGGAGATTATACTGGGTGGTATGGGCCTAACCACATGATCCTTGTGATAGGCAGAATTTTAAAGTGACTTCAAGGACCCTCACACTGTTATAATAATTTTCTTCTCCTTAAGTAGGGGTAAAATTCGCGACTAAGATAGAATTATATTCATTGTTATATTAGATTATATAGTAAAAAAATATTATTCTGAATGGGAGTGACCCAGTTTGTTGAGCCATTTAAAAGCAGAGAGTTTTCTTTGTCTGACTGCAAGAGGGAACGTCAGAAAGTTGTGCTGCGGTGGGCCTGGAGGAAAGCAGGCATGGATGATGCAAACTCCCTGTGGGACCCACATAGAAAGGACCTGAGAGCAACCTCTAGGAAATGAGAGTGGTGCATGACTACAATAAGCAAGGAATGGGGACTCCAGTCCAGTTACCAAAAGGAACTAAATTTTGCCAACAAGAATAAACTATGAAGCAAATTTTCCCCTGCATGGCCTCCTGAGATGAGAATTTAGTCAGGCCAACACCTTCATTTCACTCTTGGGATTTCTGAACACAGAACTTATACATGCCATGCCAGACTCCAGATACATGCAACTTTGAGCTAATAAATGGATCTTACTTCAAACTGGAAAGCTTTTGAGACTTTATTATGCAGCTATCAAAATCTAATGCTAGAGTCGAGATTCTTCCTAGTGAAAGAGATTCAAAATCAAAGTGATTGAAATCATAAAAGGGAAAGGATCTGTTGCTGGCTTTGAAGATGGAGGGTTCATGTGGGAATGACCTGGGAGTAGTCTATAGAAGCTGTAAACAACTTCCAAATGACAGCCAGAAAAAGATTGGGGACCTCACAAGCCACAAATAACTGAATCTGCCAGCAATCTGAATGATCTTGGAAGTGAATGTTTCCCTAAAGCATCCAGGTGAGAGCTCAGCCCAGCCAATGCCTTGGTTTCAGCATTAGAATACAGTGAACACAGTCCAGCAACCCTGCTCTGCCACGCCCAGACTTCTGACCCGCAGCACTGTGAGATAAAAGTGATGTTTTAAGGCACTAACTTTGTGGTAGTAATTCCTTACACAATACTGCAAGGGAATGGAAGAGTTGCATATCTCTATATTCACTAGCAAGACTTTTGCCTTAGATCAGTGGGGGACATAATAGAGAAACAAGGAAAGAGAAATGGAAACTGAAAATGCATAATAAAGAAGAACACCAATATTGGTTTGATAATGAAAAGACATTGAGAACAAAATTTGTTTGAAATTCAGATAAAGGTCAATCACAAAGAAAATGAACTGATACATTTTCATTAGAAAGAGATAAAAGTGTTATAACTCTCAATAACATTATGTTTTAACACAATTTTAAACAAACAAAAATTTGCAAAAGGAGTTTAAAGAAATTCTACTCCTTTTTAAACAAATTTACCCATTGTTTATATTTTGCTCGTTTTCTTTTTTAATCTCTTTTTTGTGTGTATATATGTGTGTATATTCTATATGCATAATTTTGATTATATATTATATGTCACGTTATATACATACATACATACAGGCATATACATGCTTTCTCATATATTGAAAGATTAATGAATAACTTTTTAAATGAGCCATATGAGAGTAAGTTTCAGACACCAATACTCTTTATCTCTAAATTTATCATGCTATTTGTTAAAAACATTATTATATAAGCATAAAATAGTTATCAAAATGAAGAAATTTAACACTGATTTACTATTACTAACAAAACCAAAATCTATATTGCAATTTCATCAATCAAAAAATTATGTCCTTTATAGTTTTTTTAATAATTTTTTTTGGCTGTAACTCAATTCAGAATCAGGCATATCATTTAATTTATTTACACACCAACAATCTGGAAGTATCCATTAGCATTTCTTGTCTTTTTCTTAACTTTAACATTTTTTAAGATTGTGGGATTTTTATTTTGGAGAATGACCATCAACTTGTGTTTGCTTGATTGTGGCAGGAATACCTGAATTGGTATTGTGTGTTCTGCATCAAGCCACTAGATTTACCAATTATTGGTGATGTTCCTGCCTTATTCCATTGACTAGATTATTTAATACAACATATATACTCTTAGAGAAAAGTGTTCAATATTTTGCCATTAGAAATATTAGTGATGAGATCTTCCTTTCTTTTATATGCCACTGTAGTAGCCTGGAATTTGCAAGGTTGTGAGTATTTATGCCATGGGCATTGGCAAATGCTACCAGTAAGAGTTTCTTCCTCAAAGAACTAATAGTTAAATGTCTACCAATGTGCTAATGATTTCAACTATTATTTGTTTTTAGAGGGTTTTTCTACAATATGGGAATTTTAAAAAAATATTTAATCAAGCATTTTTTTGTGCCTAGTTTTTTCTCTTTTTGGGAGCAATAACATGTATGATGGAAAAATTCATATTTCCCTTAGTTCACTTACATTGTGTTCATTTTTTTCTAGTCTTTGTCATCCTTATTTTCTTCAGATTGTTGTGTTTTGTTTTTCAAATTATCCATCTATTTAATAAATTTTTTAAAATATAGTACATATAGACCATGGAATACTATGCAGTCATAAAAAATAATGAAATTATGTTCTTTGCAGCAACATGGATGCAGCTGGAGGCCATTATGCAGGCAAACTAATGTGGGGACAGCAAACAAATACTGCATGTTATCACTTATAAGTGGGAGCCAAACATTGAATGAATATGGGCACAAAGATGGGAATAGATACTGGGGAGCACTTGAAAGTGAAGGGTGAGAGAGGGACATGTGTTAGAAGGCTACTTATTGGGTACTACACTCACTATCTTGATGACAGGATTATTCATATACCAAGCCTCAGTGACCCCATGAAACTAAAAAAAATAGAAAAAATTGATCTATCTTCAATGCACAAAAGTATTTCTTTTGGCATTTCTAAATATTTGTTAAATTCTTCCAGTATTTTTTACATTTTATATACATACGTTTTACTTCCATATTTCTATCAGATTTTCTTTATGACTTCCATTTCTCTACTTGAATTTTTAATCTCTTCGTTTATTAAGATCATACATCTTTTCAATTTCTGGTAATGTGTATAACAGTTGTGTTAAAGTTATTCTACGCTAATTCTATCACTCTGTAATCTCAGGGTCAATTTCTATAGACTGCTTATTTTCCTGATAATGAATCATATTTTTAGCTTCATCATTTGTCTAGTAAATTTGAATTGATAGAGGACATTGTCCTTTTTTAATTACTTACATCTGTTTTAAGTATTTATGATAAGAGTGCAAGTTTAGTACGTTACACTGTCATGAGTATATATGGAAGTCCTAGAATCTAGATACTTGGATTTTCAGATGAAGTATTTTGATAAATGCTGACAACCAATTTTGAAATGTTAAAACATCATGCCAAACAATGCTGTGCAATTAAATAAAATATGCCTTTAAGGTATATCTAGTGAACTCCAATATGTGAACTCTGTTCTGAATATAGGTCATATTCTCTGTTCTCATTTGCCGTAGAACACATATCCATTATATAATATACTATGTGTATGCCAGAGAACACAGGCAAATTATGTACATGTTACATAATTATATGTACCTTGTATGTCAGGTATGTGTATTGTTTATCTGCCTGCATTCTGTTTACTACCTGTAAAACTAATACCTCATAATAGATGTTTAAATATTTTTATATAACCCAAAGAAGAAAATGTCTTGCCACTTGCCTTGAAATGGTTCTTTTATAGCAAAAAAAAATTTTTTGAAGGTGATAGATATGCTTACGGTATAGATTGCTGTAATGGTTTCACAGATCTATATTTTATAGAACAATCTCCAGACTCGTCAAATTGTATACATAAATATGTACAACATCTTGTGTGCCAATTATACCTCATAAAGTGTTTTTTTTTAAGATGGTTCTTGAATATCTTTATGATATCAAAACATATAAAAATGCTATGGTAGTAAAGTAGGAATTATTTAATAAGTACTTCCTTATAACAATGATGATAGATTTTTTTTTTGCTCTGTTGTCTATTCTGAATCGGTAGTTCTTGAGATGTGTTGGGTTTGTAACATTCTTTAAATAGTTAATTGTTTTCTTATACTATCTTTTCAGCTCATTTTACGTTTAGAATATGGAAGAGACAACATGTATATTTTTGGCATTCTTCAATTTATCATCTTAAACTCACGTCCCCCAACATACACCCATCAGAAGCACTCAAATGCTCTTATATTATTTGATAATTAATTCTAAGATAGGGATTGTTCTCATATTAATTATCTGATGGATTTCTTTAATTATTTGTTTGTGCCAGTCTTCATGAGAGTCCCTGTTGGGATTTTGCCTCTCCTTCCTATTCTCCAACACAAGTAACACATTGTAAATAAGCAAGAATTATACCATAGTAGAAACATAGTCAGAGTGAACATTGGGAGAACTCTGGAACCTGTTCTTAGGCAGGGCATGGCTAAAATGTGCTCATATTATAAACAGAAAAAAAAATAAACTTAGATGTTAATGATTCATCTTCTATTGGTTAGTTGAATTAATTTGAACATATCAACTTCTCTAAACATTTTTTTATTTATAAAGTCTATGTAATGATTCATTCTTGCTATCCTCAGAGGCTGAATGTGAGGATGGCAGATAAAAATGTTTAAATGCTATGAAAACTAAAACACGAATAATAAAATAGTCTGTACTTGCTGCCATGAAGATAAAAAAGCAGATGCCTGAGAAGTATGCTTTCAATACTGCCAAGAATGTCCTCTTCTATACATAAAAATCAAATCTGCTAAACCTACTAGTAATCACTGTTTCAGAAAATAAAGTAGTAGATACAAATGCTCAGAGTACTATAAAAGAATCAGAACAGAAGACATGCACTAATTTGGATAGCTAAGTCACATTTCCTCAGAACAAGAACAACTTTAATTCTCAGAGTAATGGTTTGAGAAAACTGGAGTGGACAATTAGAACCCTTGTTGTCTAAAATTGGAAGAGATGAAAGTATGATGGGTTGACTGGAACAGCTTCGTAAGTATGTGCTCACTCTCAGCATGAGAGGGGACCAAAGAAAGGTTCCTCCTTTTAATAGATTCCTCCACTTTTCTGGAGGATTTAGAATGAAAAGTTGGCTGGGGGGGAAGTGCTGGTAAAACTACAGGTTGAGTATCCTTTATCCAAAATGCGTGGGACCAGAAGTGTTTAGATTTCAGATTTTTTTTTGAGATATTTGCATATACATAATAAGGTATCTTGGGGAAGGAACCCAAGTCTAAACACAAAATTCATTTATGTTTTCCACACACATTATACACATAGCCTAACAGTAATTTTAAGCAAAATTCTTAATAATTTTCTACATAAAACAAAGTTTGTGTTCACTGAAGCATCAGCAAGCAAACGTGTCACTATCTTATGTCAACATTCAACAAGTTTTAGATTTTGGAGGATTTTGGATTTCAGATTTTTCCATCAGTGATGCTCAACCCGAACACAATTGTTCCCACCCAGTAAGGATGCTGATACTACTATTCCTTCCTTTTCTTTCTTTTTTTTCTTTTATTTTTCCCCACATAACCTCACATTTTTTTCCTTACCTGATGCAGTGGTCCCATGACCTGACTACAACTGTGGGTACCAGAAGAATAGAGGATTATTAAGTAAGAAACTGTAACTATACTTTTAAATTTAAATATCAGAATTCCTAAGGGCCTGATGAGCTGAGTTTTTACCTTCCTCCCATCTGGTAAAATCAAGGAGCATAATTAATGAAGCCCTATTGCTTAGCAATTTACATAGCCCACTATGAAAATGTAAGAAACCCTACCCTAACGTAACTCTACTCTATATGAATGAGAGTGTTCAGAGAGACAGATAAATTTGCTAGACTAGTATTCCTGCTGGAAATTTGGACAAGCACAGAGGATGACACTAATAAACCTTCTGAAGGCTGATAAGTTTGGGTAAAAATGGAGAGAAAAAGGAAAGAAGGCTGAGCATAAAGAAATAAATAGGTCACACAATTAGAATAATCCAGTATTATATTGGTGCCTCAAAAAAGGCTCAGAGCAAGAGATAACTTTGTCTTTTAGGTCAGTTACACTGGATTTCTGAAAAGGTCAAATCATATGTTGCCAAGACCACTCCTCTTTTTGTCTGAGAAAATTAAATGGAAGCCTACAAACAAGAGTGGTGCCACTTTGGAGACATTTTGGTCATACAATATGATAATAGACTAGACTATTCATCAATCTCAGGCTGTAGTAATGTTTGCCTCTTATTTTTCAGGTTATATCTACACATCTGCAGCCATTCTGGTATGGCCTAACACTGGCATCAATGGTCAAATGTATTGAAAATTGAGTTAAAGACTCCTGAGAATGTAACACCAACATAACATGACTTGCCTAAAGAATGATGGGATGTGCTAATTTATATGCAAAATAGTTCTGTACAAGTTTATCATAAGTTACAAATAGTGGTAGATCAAGGAACAAAACATGAAAAGTTATGTAATCACTATCATATAGATTATTTATTATTTAAATCTATTTCTACCCCACACCAACTTTTCCAAATGTTAGGTTTATTTATATTGATACAATTGCTATCTCTGTTATATAAATTTTATACTAAATATACGAGATCCTTGGCCAAAGCCCAGAGGGTAGCCTCTGCAGTAAGCAATTTAACCTTGAACAATAAGTCTGATGCTCATCCTCAGCTCCCGGAGGTAATCTTTGTTTTTCTTGGCTCCTTCACCTATCTAAATAGTAACAATGTGATATAATGGGACTAGCTATGCCAGAAAGACCAAGAATGTGATTTAGGATCAGGGTTTTGGATCACATGGTGTCAACTGACCTGAAGACTGAGATCAACCATATGGGCAATCAATCAATCATGCTTGCATAATGGAGCCCCAAAAAAATTTCTGAATGCCAAGGCTCAAGTAAGTTTCTCTGGTTGGTAATATTTTATACATATTGCCACATATGGATGTTGGAAGACAAATGCATCTTCATACCACAAGAATAATATAATAGGAATTCTGCATTTGGTAGTTCTTTGAAACTCTACTTTTCTTTTGCCCTTAGCTAATTTTACCCTATGTTTTTTTCACATGATAAACCACAGCTATGTGTATTATCGTCTTCAGGGAGTGCTATGAGATATTCTAGCAAATCATCAAACCTGAGGATGATTGGATACAATTTTTTTCTCTCCCCCCAAATTTATTGTACATATCAGAGAGAAAGCAGCTTAGGGCATATGCTCTCTACCTTTATAGTTTGCTTAGCTTCATCTGAATGTGCCATTGTAGGATGTTTTGGAGTTAGCTGGCAAAATATATTAAAAGGACGGAAACAAGCTATAACTCCAATAAAGTGTGCATATACCATTTACCAAACATGATAAATGAATATGTTTTTAAAAATTGCAAAAGTTGTGCCCACAAAAGCATTACCACTCTTACTTAAAAGGATATTAGTGCAGATCAATAGATCCAGATCCATAGATATAATGTCCAGTTGTGATTTGCCAGTGAACAGATAACATGGCTAACAATGAGACTTGATATTCTGTGAAACATCAGTCACAGTATTGAATTCAGGATAATATAGTGGGCCATAGCCAGGAATATTATTTAAAAATCATGTAGAATTTCAAAAGTTAAAAATAGGTAATTGCAAATACTACAGAGTCAAAATATTTACAAAACAAACAATAAAAAGGCAAGGTATGTGGCAAAGATATGATCAATTTTACTGCCTTGGCTTAAGGCTATTTGTTTCAATTCACTATTTAAAGGCCCAAATGTATCTCAATATGTCTTAAAGTTGTCATTATCTGGGATCATTAAGTAAAATGTAGGTAAATAGTATTGAATCAAGGAAAAATAAGAAAAATTAGTGGAAAATATGAGGTATATTAATCTGTTCTTATGGGGCTAATAAAGACATACCCAAAACTGGGTAATTTATAAAGAAAAAGAGGTTTAATGCACTCACAGTTCTACATGACTGGGGAGGCCTCACAACCATGGTGGAAGGCAAAGGAAGAGCAAAGGCATGCTTAAATTGCAACAGGCAAGAGAGAACATGTGCAGGGGAACTCCCCTTTATAAAACCATCAGATCTCATGAGACTTACTATCATGAGAACAACTCCCATGATTCAGTTACCTCCCACCATGTCCCTCCCACAACATGTGGGGATTATTACAGTTCAAGGTGAGATTTGGGTGAGGACACAGGGCCAAACCATATCATGAAGTTTATTAAAAAACACATAATAGAGTCTGTCAAATAAGTGACTCAAATAATTTTCCATATAAAAGGAAAAGTTAGGGAAAATATAAGAAAATTGAAATTAGTTATTTTAGTAAAGATGAATACATAAAGATATTATATGAGATTTTAAAGGGAGGGAAACTACATAAAACAAATTAAAGATGTAAAAATGTTGAATATTTCTTCATTACATTAATTCATATCATAGGTCTATTGAAAGAGAAATGAAATTCATCATCATAAATTTCTTAACACACTTAGAATATAATTAATCTGATTTGATATAACACATGTTCATTATATTGTGGGAAAGGCACATATTTTAATTCGCTTTTATATTTGAAAGCCTATTTTTCTAACCTTTATTTTTCTAAAGACTGGCAAAGGGGAGATCATGTTGTCTACTTACTTCATTTTACAAATGGGTTATCTGAGACCTTGAACTATCAGGACAAATTTGTGCCCTTGACTCGTAATTACTAAGTAGTTTTTAATCCTTTTTTTCAATCCAGACATACTGAACACTATAACACTCTCTCTAAATCTTTTTTCACTTTTCTCAACAAATAATAATCTTTCCTATTTAATCATTTTTCCAAGAAGCTCTCCAACTTTTGAGATCTAATAGATTAGAATTGGTATTTTAAGACAAAATTTGTCAGTTAAAATTACCAAATTAAAATAATAAAGACACAGCTAAATTGAATTCATTTTGACTTCAGAGGAATAGAGTTAAAAGAGGGAAAAGAAAAAAGCTTTAAAATGAATTTGGCTCTTGAAAGCACAATTTTCCAGCCAAATTAAGAGAATCTTGCTTGACATCAAGGTCAGATCAAATTCTAAACTTGATTTCATTCAAATTGATTGAATTTGCAACAAAAAGTTTAGCTGAGTTCCACCTGGGAGAGATTTTCAGATTAATGACATTTAGCCCAATATACTGCATGGAATATGAATGTAGAAATATTATGCATTCATTTCAGAAATGCACCAAAATAAAAAAGATTCCCTCATACAGAATAAAATGCAATGAGCTGAAGGCATTTCCACCGATATTATTGTCAGGTCTGATGCTAACTTATAAAATCTGCATTATCTCTTTGAGTCACAGGTTCCTAAAGCACTCACATATGTATCATAAACACACACATACACAGCATATTTGAAGGAAATAAATGATCGTACGATTATCAAATAGGTTTTAGAAGTTGTATTAGTCCCTTCTCATGCTGCTAATAAAGAAAAACTCGAGACCGCATAATTTATAAAGGAAAGAGGTTTAATTGGCTCACAGGTCAGCATGACTGGGGAGGCCTCACAATCATGGCAGAAGGTGGAGGAGGAATAAAGTCACATCTTACATGGTGGCAGGCAAGAGTGTTTGTGCAGGGGTATTCCCATTTTTAAAATCATCAGATCTTGTGAGACTTACTCACTACCATGAGAACAGTATGAAGGAAACTGCCCTATGATTCAATTATCTCCACCCAGCCCTGCCCTTGACACATGGAGTTTATTACAATTCAAGGTGAGACTGAGGTGGGGACACAGCCCAACAATATCAGAAGTGTATAACCCTTTTATAAACAGATACCTCCAAATTCAGAAACTTAGAATCCAAGTAGTTTAAGAAGCAGCATTTTTTGACCCCTGTTAGCTATCATCAGTCTTTCGTAGGGGTCTGACAAATAGTTATGAGGTGCTCTGATGCACTCAGAGGTAGAACGGGAAATATCCCTCCCTGGTGGTAAAGGACAAGCTCACAAAGTAGTATCAGGCTTAGACCTTAAGGAGGCAATTAACTAAAATTAAAAACTCTTATTACCGCTCAAGACAAATAGTAATTGTCCAATATAGCTTGGATATTCAGAGTTTGCTTGATGATGAGAAGTTACAGATGCTAAAAAGGATCTACCACAGACTAACCAGGCTAAGAAAGTATTTTCTTAACTGGCCTGAAGACATAAATCACCTAGAAACATTTGATACAGTACAGCATACATAGCTCTTCCTTTGGAGATTCTCATTTAGTGACCCTCAGACAAGGACAAAGGTTGGAATTAACGTTATGTATTCTAGGTGATGCTGATTATCAGGGAATTTGGAAAAGTAAGGACCAGGAATTATATAGGTTTGGAAATAATAGACTCACAAATTATTTTGTGGTTTTTAAAAGGGTGGGCTATATAATTAGGCTCGTTTTAATTAAAAAAAAAAGCTTAATTGTCACTAATTGGAAATTTGAGTTAATTCAAAGATATATTTTGTGTAAATCATTAAAAACAATGCCAAGGATAGATAAAGTCCACAAATGTTAATACATTATTTTGTGGAAACTAAGTCAAATACACAATTATTTTAACTTACCTCTAACATACTATTAAATTATGACACATTGCTAACTTTGCATCAACTGTAAAACTTATCTCAATCTAAAAAATATTAAAATATAAAAAAGAAAAGTGTATCTTTGAATTAATGGAATAAACAATTAGAGAAACCCACAAAGTAATATAAAACCATAACATAGGACAGGTAAGTAACTTTAGGGAGAGGAATTTCTGTTAGGTTAATCCTTCCTAAAAGAGCCACCGAAGTGGATACCTCAGCAGAAAAAGAAGTAAAAAAGAAGCAGTGGTAAACACAAGAACTAAGAAACCATGTGGTTAGCTTCAAGTAATGCCTTCAAAATACTTTTGAAATAAATGAATAATTACAAATAAATAGTGTTTTAAAAATGTTTCGTGTTTCAGAGAGCAATTACAAGGGTGAAACGCTAAGAGTGTTCTTCAATTAGTACTTAACATTTGCTAAACACTTTACATTGATTGGGAAGGGACTAGACATACAAAATAGCCTTACACTAACTATATTATTGTTATAATCAGATGTGATATACATCAAT
Organism: Nomascus leucogenys; assembly: GCF_006542625.1. Classification (NCBI taxonomy): domain Eukaryota; kingdom Metazoa; phylum Chordata; class Mammalia; order Primates; family Hylobatidae; genus Nomascus; species Nomascus leucogenys. Next base: position 65,448,074 of record NC_044394.1, on the reverse strand, counting down.
TCAATGTAACAAGTTGATAAAACAATTTTTCAAACAAATAAAGGATAAAAATTTTTAAAATATATTTTCAACTTAACAATATGTAGGAAATAATAAAAATAAAAAGTACTTGGTTAACAGAAAAGCAGAAAATAAGATCACAGTTGCAATTTTTAAAAGTGTTAGAAATGTCAACAAGATGGTGGGAAAGGAGGTTTTAACCCTCATCCTCACTGCCACCACCTCCATAAACAGCTGTTTTGTAATCACTAAGGGATGAAAATACCTTTGTGGGAGCCACACAGTTCAGCTTAAAGGATCCTGCACCTCAATGAAGCAAAAAATCTGAAAGTGGACACATTGAAGAAGGTAAGAAGAGAAGTTTCGCTATACTCATGTCACCCCTCCATCAAGTCAACACAATTTTATGCCAAGAGAATTACTTTCAGCTCATGGTTTATTCCAATTGTGCAAAATAAGAGTGAAGTAAGCACCCAGCTTTCTCAGCCCTTTGGGAAACCATCCAGTAGGGCTGCTTTTGTCTTACCCTCCTAGAGTATCAAGGGGATTGCCTTACTCCTCTTATCTGAGGCAACTAAGATCAGATAGAAGACGCAGGGACTCACAGAAAACAGTGTAAATCTCAAAAATTAGTCAGGGAGCCTGCTAACTTGCTCATGGACTCCACCAAAAGCCCCACCCACAAATGCTGCAGTACAACTCACCTGTGGATACAGCCAGTGCGTGCCCCCACTACACTATGCTCCTCTCTGTGGCAAGCACCTCACACACTCCTGTATATGGCACTCCATATAAACCCACAGACAGCACATCCAAGACCCTGCAAACAGCACATGGACCTCAGTAGCATGTATGAATTTCAGCTGCCAGCTTGACTGTTCTGGATTGGGAGTAAGCTATGTAACATTAAATATTTCAAGACACTTCCTTAGAAAAAATAAACTTGAAGTTCTCAGCATCCAACCTAGTTACGTGGTATGAATAGGAGGCACATAAGACTTTTTTCTCTTAAGAGTGAACAAAATGAATGGAGTAGGTATATCCAGTGAAAGAGTCTGAGATACGTCTAGAATCTTCAGTCAGGCCGATTGGTTAAGGTCAGTCAGTACAAGCTAGAGGAGGTGACTGCTTTTTCAAAGACAAAAATGCAAATCATCAAAAAACATAAAGAATCAAGAAAATGTGACATCACCAAACAAAATAAAGTTTCCACGAGTGCTCTAAAGAAATAAAGATCTATGAATTGCCTGACAAAGAAGGCACAAGAATAATCTCCAAGATTAGTAAGCTACAGGAGAGTCCACCTAAACAAAATCAGGAAAGAAAAATACACAAACAAAATAAGGAATTTAACAAAGGTATGGAAACCATAACAAAGAACCAAAGAGAAATTCTGAAGCTGAAGAATGCAATGACAGAATTTAAAAAATTCAATACAGTTTTAACAGTAGACTTGTCTAAGCAAAAGAATCAGTGATCCCAAAGACATATAATTTGAAATCATTCAGTCAGACAAATAAACAAAGAGTGAAGAAGAAGGAAGACTACAAGACTCGTGAGACATAGTCAAGTGAACCAATATATGAACTTGGGGTGTCCCTGTAAGATCAAAGAAAGAGAAAGGGGTAAAAAGCTTATTTTAAAAAGTAATAACAGAAAATTTCCCAATTTTAGGAAGAAAAATGAACTTCCAGGACATGAAGCCCAAAGAACCCCAAATAGGTTAAACATACAGATGTCTTCAACAAGACACATTATAAACAAATTGTCAACAGTCAAAGACAAAGAAAGAATTTTGGAAGCATCGATAGAAAAGTGACTTGTCACAAAAAACAGATGCTCCATGCAACTATCTTTCAGCAGAAATCTTAAAGGGCTAACGAGAGTGGGATGATAATTTTAAATTAAAAAACAAACAAACAAAACATTGTCAATGAATAATACTATATTCAGCAATGCTGTCCTTCACAAATGAAGGACAGATAAAGACTTTCCCAGACAAACAAAATCCTAAGGGAGATCATCACCAATAGACCTACCTATCTTAGAAGAGATGCAAAAGGAATTCCTTAAGTTGAAACAAATGAATGCTAATTGGCAAAATGAAAACAACTGAAAGTATAGAACTTGCTGATAAATGTAAGTATTTAGTCCAATTCAGATTACACTAATGCTGTAGTGGTGTAAATAGCTTTTAGATAGCTTTTAAAGCTATTATAACATTTCAAAGACAAATGTTTTATAAGTAATTATAGCTACAATATTTGTTAATGAGTATATAATGTACAAACATGTAAATTATGGCATCAATAACAAAAATTCTGAGGGAAAGGAGAAGTGTAAATTTCTATGTGGGGCTAAAGTTAAGTAGTTGTTAGCTTAAAATAGATTTTTATAGCTATAAGAAAATTTATTTAAACACATGGTAATCACAAAGGAAAATAAACCATAGTGGACATAAAAAGATAATTTTAAAAGAACCAAAGCATACTACTACAAAAAAGAGAAAATCTTCAAATCACAAAGAAATACAGCAAAGAAGAAGGGAACTACAAGTCAAACAATTAACAAAATGCCAATAGTAAGTCCTCATCTGTGTATCAATACTTTACACGTAAATGGCTTAAACTGCCCACTCAAAAGACATAATGTGACTAAAAGGATTAAAAAAAAAACAAGATTCAACTATATGCTTCAAGAGACTCACTTCATCTTTAAGGACACACATAGGCTGAAAGTGAAGGATGAAATAACATTCGATGCAAATGTTAACCAAAAAAGAGCAGGAGTGGATATACATATATGAGACAAAGTAGACTCGAAGTCAACAACTGTCACAAAAGATGAATAAGTTCACTATATAAAGGGGTCAATTCATCTAGAGAATATAATGATAATAAATATGTATGCATCCAGCATTGAATTACCTAAATATATAAAGCAAATATACAAAACTAAAGGTAGAAAGAGCAGCAATACAATACGATTAGAGGGATTCAATAACCCATTTTTAACAACGAGTAAGTAATCCAATCCAAAGAAAATCATTAAAGAAACAGCAAATTGGAGCAACACTATAGACCAAAGGGACCTAATAGACATATGCAGGACATTCCACTCAACAGCAAGAGAATAAATATTCTTCTCAACTACACATGGAACATTCTCCAAGATAGATCATATGTTTCACCACTAAATGAGTGTTGATAAATTTAATAAAATTAAAATCATATTAAGTATCTTTCCAACCACAGTAATATGAAACCAGAAATCAGTAACAGAAGGAAAATTGGAAAATTAAAAAATGTGTGGAAAATAAACAATTCCTGAAGTACCAATTGGTTAATGAAGAAATAAAAAGATAAATCAAACAGTATGGAACTACACCATACCTAAAAATATGGAATACAGCAAAACTAGTTCTATGAGGAAAGTTTATAGTGATGAGTGTGAACATTAAGATAAAAAAGTAAGATCTCAAGTAAACATCCTAGCTTTACACCTCAAGGAATTAGAAAACAAAGAACAAACAAAGCCTGCAATCAGCAGAAAAAATGGAAAAATGAAGATCAGAACAAAGCTAAATGAAATGGAGAAGAAAAAATAATAATAATTAAGAAGATCAACAAATGTAACAGTTGGTTCTTTGAAAAGATAAACAAAATTGTTTTTGATAAACTAAAAGCTAGACAAATGTAAAAGAAAGATGACTGAGATAAATAAGCTTTTAAATGAAATAGGAGACATTACAACTGATATAACTTTAATAAATAGAATAAATTACAACTGATATACAAAGGTTCATAAGCTAATACTAAGAGCAACTACAGGCCAACAAATTTCCCTACAAGAAAGGTGCAGGAACAGGTTATTTTACTGGATAATTCTGCCTAATATTTAAGAATGAATTAATATCAATCCTCCTCAAACTCTTCCAAGAAATTGAAGAGGAGGAGAGAACACATCAAAACTCATTTTACGTGAGACAAAATCTACACAAGAACACTAAAAGAAAAGAAAATTAGGCCAATATCCCTGATGAACATATAGATGCAGAAATCCTGTAAACCAAATTCAGTAACACATTAAAAAGATTATCCAACATAAAGTAGGATTTATCCCTCGGACACAAGAATAGTTTAACATACGCAGGTAAATAACTGGGATACACTGAGTCAACAGAATGAAGGATTAAAAACTATACAATCATCTGAAGAGCTGCAAAAACCCACATTTGACAAAACTCAACATCCTTTCATAACAAAATCTCTCAATAAATTAGGTATAGTATAAATAAACATCAACATAATAAAGGTCATATATGACAAGTGCATATCAAGCTGACGTCATGGAAAAAATTGAAACCATATCCTCTAAGATCAGGAATAAGACAAGAATGCCCACTCTCACCACTTCTGTTAAACATAATACTAAATGATCTAGTCAGAGTAATCAGGCAAGAAAAAGAAATAAAAGCATCCAAAACAGAAAGGAAGAAGTTAAATTGTTTCTGTTTGCAGATGACATTATCTTATATATAGATAATTTTAAAGTCTCCAACAAAATATTGTTAGAACTAGTAAACAAAATCAGTAAAGTGGCAGGATACAAAATTAATATTAAAAAATAGTTGCATTTTTATGCACTGAACAAACTATCTGGAAATAAAATTTAAAAAAAATCCCATGCACCCATGCACAATAGCATCAAAAAGAATATAATGCTTATGAATAAATATAATGAAGTAGAGAAAATACTGCTACACTGAAAAATACAAATTTTTGATAAAATAAATTAAAAACATTAATGTAAACATTTCTACGATCATGTGTCGGAAGACTTAATATTGATCAAATGTTCATACTACCCAAAGCAATCTACAGATTCAATGCAACCCCTATCTAAATCTCAATGGCATTTTTTTTTTTACAGAAAAATAAACAAAATTCCTAAAACTTACATGAAACAACAAAAGACCCCAAAGAGCCAAAGCAATCTTGAGAAAGAAGAACAAAGATGGAAGCATCACACTTCATTATTTCAGAATACATTACAAAGCCACAGTAATAAAAACAGCAGATACTGGAATAAAAATAGACACATAGGCCAACAATATAATAGAGAGTCCATATATAACATCATACACATATGGTCATCTAATCTTCAACATAGATTCTAAGAATATGCGGTTGGGAAAAGATAGTCTCTTCAACAAATGGTGCTGGAAAAACTGGATATCGACATGCAAAAGAGTGAAACTGTACTGTTATCTTACACGATGCACAAAAATAAGCTCAAAATTGATTAAAGATTTAAATGTAAGACCTATTGTTCAATGGATATTGTTTTAGTTATACAAGATGAATAAGGTCTAGAGATCACTGTACAACATTGTTCTTAGAGTTAACTGTACATATATACCTCATGCAGTGTATACTTACTTAAAACTTTGTTAAAGGGATAGATCTCATGTTATCTGCCCTACCACAATTCAAATTTATTTATTTATTTATTTATTTATTTATTTATTTATTTATTTATTTTTGAGACAGGGTCTCGCTCTGTCACCCAGGCTGGAGTGCAGTGGTGCGATCTCGGCTTACTGCAACCTCCGTCCCCCTGGGCTCAAGCTATCCTCCTACCTCAAACTCGCAAGTAGCTGGGTGTGCACCACCATACCCACCTACTTTTTTCGTGTGTTTTTAGTAGATTTGGGGTCTTGTCTGTTGGCCAGGCTGGTCTCAAACTCCTGAGCTCAAGCCATCCACCCACCTCAGCCTCCCAAATTGCTGGGATTACAGAGGTGAGCCACCATGCCCAGCCAAAACTATTTGATTTTAAGAGAAAAAACTACTAAATAACACTATAGAAACAAGAAGAGACTTCTCACAGAAGAGGAAAAATGAAGTTATTAAACATATGAAAAGTGTCTCACCTTCCATGGAAATCAGGAAAATACAATTAAAATCAAAATCACTTTCCTTTCATGTTGCAAAAATTAAAAAAGGCTTACAGTAGAAAATGTTGACCAAGGACTTAGAGGAACAGAAAAGAACGTACTCTGCTCATAAGAATCTAAATAAATACGACCACTTTGGAGAGACATTCAGAATTACCTGTTGAGGTTAAAGATACACATCCTCTGATGGGTAAGTACCTAAGAATACTATCACATATAGAAACAAGAAAACACACTCAAAAATGGACATAGCAGGACTGTTTATAAGAGTGAAAAATCTAAATATTCACCAATAAAAAATCGACTAATATTTTGTGGTATGTAAGTACAATAGAATACACTGTGAAAAATAAACAAATGATAGTTACATGTATTAGAATGAATAAATATCACATAAAATGTTGAGCAAAAACAGTTAATTCCATCAGGATACTATGGTATATGATTTCTTTAAATATTAAATTATTAATTAAAACCTCATATTTTTAACTTATACATTTGTGAAGAAGTCTAAAAAGATGCATGGCCCTGAAAAACATCAAGTCTAGGTTGGTGGGCATCTTTGGTGTTTAAAGGATGGAATTAGAATAGGATACTGGGGAGCTGAAATTCTATTGGTAGGTTTAGTTGCGTAAATGTTGTTATATTATCCTTTAGAATTTTTGCATAAATTTGTAAGGTAATTTAAAAACTAAGGCAAAATGTGGGGAAAGAAGAGCATTTCCAGAGATGCTTAATATCTGGAATGTGTCTATGTTTGTGCATAGATATTTTACTGCTATATTAAATACCATATATATCAACATAAATTTCAATAACTTTGATAATTGAGAGGAGAAAACTTAAGTTTTTTCCCAATTTTTGTCCTTCACCCTAAATAATCTTTTGTCTTTTAAAAAGGCTCCTTCTCTAAAAGATGATACCTGTATGTATATGCACACATATATACACACAGACAGAAATATACATTTATATCACTGGAAAGCAATGAAAAGCAGTAACAGAAGCTAGAAGAGGGCTCATTCTATAAACAAACAAAACTCTCCAACAGGTTTGAACTGCAAGCATCTTACTGCTGCTGCTTATCTGTTCTTACTACAAAAGGTAAGAATTGCAAGTTTGAGGCTTTTCACAGATATGGAGACAGAAACCTACAGTTTTTCTGGCTTTTGGTCCTGGACTTGGAGTTCAGAGGAATTAAGCAGTGAAAATGAAAAATGAAAGCTCTCTCAGTGAGAGACTTTCAGAAGAAAGACCCAAATCAGAGTGTAAGCTCAGCATAAGTAATATTACAATAATTTATATCTATTAAAGCAGGCACAGCCATCTTGTTCTTAATCAAGAGTATTTTGGCTTTTCTGGCCCTGTGCCCTTATATATTAACTTTCCAATCAACTTGTCAAGATCCATAAAACTTTGCATTTAATTTATAGATTGGAAAATATTAAGTCTTTACAATGTTAGACCTTATGTCTATGAAATGTTTATATCTCTTCAGGTACTTAAATATTCTTAAATATTTTTTGGAAAAACTTTATGAAAAAAGGTCATAAGTAAATGCTTTTTAAAAGATTTATTCTGAGATAATTATAATATTCTTGAAATTGCAAATGATGTCTATTTTTCAAACACATACAAATATTAGGTTGGTGCAAAAGTAATTGCGATTTTTGCAATTACTTATAATGACAATACTTTTAATATATACACATATATTTATAAACACATATATGCATATACACATATATAAGCATATATGCATATACACATACATATTCATAGACAACAAATACATATTTGTATATTTATGTGCAATATCAACTTTTCTATTTTTGTATATAATATTATACACAGCGTTATTATAATATATGTAATTTATTTTCCATTATTTAATATAGAAAAATAGATGCCTTAATAAAAGAAAAAATACCCATTTAACCACAATCAGTATTAGGAAAACTAAAACATTAATAGTAAAGTTGAACATATATATTAACCTCTCACAAATGACATACTTTTCTTTGCACCTCACCAGAAGTAACAAAAGTTCTGAATTTTGTGAATAAATTTGCCTGTGTATTTCTTTATGCTTGAACTCTCTATATTTTCCAAATAATAAAATAGAATTTTTTGGTATTTGGTTAACTTATCTATAAATGTAATATTAAAATGTATTATGCTTCTGCAATTTCTTTATTAGGTCTTTTTGATATCTTCTAAAATAAATATATTTCATTTTGTGACTGTGGCATATTACTCAATATCCTCTGAATGAACTTTTATGTACTTTCTAGTTATAGACTACTACAAATAATGCTGTTGTGCACATTCTTATTAATAAATATATCTCCTTCTGGATATGAACAAGAACCTCTCAAGGTTAAATACTTAGGACAAATTTGCTGAAAGGAGACATGTCTCTCAAAGGACTTATGAATCTTAAACATGAACAGATAGTGCTGGAAGTTTCCCCCTAATAATTATAGCCTCTTTACATCCTTATCAGCACAATGAGCCATTCCTATCAGGGAGTGGTGTGAACCCTTCTGAAATCAGTGTCCAGCCAGCAAAGGATCGACCTTGCAAATGTGCCTTTCTAAAGATGGGATTCTCAAGCCTGATACGTTAACTCTTTTCTTCACAATCTCCTATTGGGTAATTTTAATGCACAACTTTTTAAGGGTTCTCTTATGTTACTCCTTATTTCTGCTGGCACCTTTTCTTGTTTCTGTATATGCTTTATGATTCTTGATTTGTCTGATCTTAATCACAGAAATCCTGGAGCTAATGGGTTGTATTTTCCTCTGAAACATGTTTGGATTTATTCCTCTAGGAACTTGAGGGTGCTACTACATCTAGCAGTGCACAGCTATGCAGTTGATGTAAAACAAAACCACAAACTCGAATGAGTCAAAATATAGTTACAATTTCTGAAGACATATATGTGTTTTCTTCCAAACAGAGTCACCATGGAGACAGACATTCTCTCTGTTTACATGATTTATTAGCATGTGTGTGCTTTTTGGCTCATCGTTTACTTAACATGTCTTCAAATTCCCAGCTTTATGAAGTGGAGACCAATTCCACCTCCCACACTGTGCAGGGCTTGAAGGCTTTTAGTTTGCTTTCCTTGTAGGCTTTATAAAATCTGGTGCTCGAGGTTCCTGCTAATGGCAGATGCTCCAGGGTAGTCTAGTTTTATGATTCCAATTGCCACTCTTACTTCAGCTCATTCGTAGATTTTTGGAACCTCAGAAATTACTCATACTTTCTTGTGATTTTCAAAAGTAGATGCTTTTTGATAATTGGATTTTAGAAAACTCTGGTCTCCTTCACCGTGTTGAAAGCAGAAATGTTGGATTCATTTCTCAATTTCATTGCTTTCTTTTTTAAATTTCCCATGATTCTGTCTTGGTTTTCATATACTCTGCTCCAAATTCTCTAGGACTTGAACTTTTAAAATATTTTTCCTGATATTAGTGCATTTGTTTCATTTGTTTCTTGTTTAATAATAAATGTATATACCCATATCAATTTTACTTTTGAATGTTAGTTTTGAAACATAACAAATATTGATAAAAGTGTGCTAGATATGGCTTTTTCTGCAATAAAAACAAGAGAGAAAGGAAGGAAGGAGGGAGGGAGGGAAGGAAGGAAGGAGGGAAGGGAGGGAGAGAGGGAGGGAAGGAAGGAAGGAGGGAAGGAAGGAAGGAAGGAGGGAGGGAGGGAGGGAAGGAAGGAAGGAAGGAAGGAAGGAAGGAAGGAAGGAAGGAAGGAAGGAAGATATTTAAAGTACGTCCTTATCCATAGAGGATGAGAGAATGTACCCAGAAAATAATTAGTTTCTGTGACTTCGAATGTTCATAAGTCTGATATTCCTTGAACGTCAGTTTTGAAATTTAGAAACTTCAACCTCTAATTAAAAAAAAATTTCTCAAATTGAGCTATTCACCTGTTTTTCTTTTAATTTAAATAACTGCTTTTACTGACATCAGTTTAAATGCAATTGGGTCCTACTGGCCTGAATAGTGAATAAGAGCCAAGCCAAGGGATGACAATGGACTATCTGGCCTTCTGCAATTGTTTCCAGTTTGAAATAGCTTAGATACATATTTATTTTGTCCTGGTGACGTGATTTACATTTATATAATTTGAACAGTCACTGATATAGAGATATTTTTCTTTATGGGCCCAAAATAATTGGCTTGGAAGATCTCACAATTAAGAGTACCACATTCTAGTAATTCATCAGTAATTAAACTTGAAATTTATAGGAGTTTTACTTGAAAAATTTTGTCCTGGTACCTTAATGGTTTACTGGTCTGTTCCAGGAGAACACTTTCATTTTAAAAGAGAATATTGATTTTACTATATCCCATTTTAGGACTTCATTTTTTGTTGTTTTATGCTGGATTTAAATTTTAACCTGGTTTATACAATGTAATCTGTTTTAATGGTTTAAAGGCATTACATTAAGATAATTTGCTTCCTCTGAACTGAATATTTTTAGCTCATTTTAAATTGCTGAATTTCTTAATTGAATATATTACTTAATGGAATATAGTTTCCAATAAAATCTCTATACATTGCAGAAGTATATTTTCTGCATTATTAGAAAATAATTTTATTTTATACACTCACAAACATACACACATATACTGTATTATAGTATCACTATAGATGAATCTATCAGTATGAATTCAAGTTTTAAGGATGTATTATCAAAATATTGCTGATTATTATTATTAATTTTATAAGAGCTGGACAAAAAATTAATAAAAATACATAAAGAATGAAAAGTGGTTTGCATAATTCATCACTATTAAAACTTATATTAGGCTCTATGCATACCATTCAAAGTTGTAAAGTAGATAAATTTTAGTCTTTGCAATTCTATACCTTGGCCAAATCCAGCACGATGTTAAATTACTATCAGCTCCCTTTTTTATGTTGATTGACACAAAATCAATAGGATTCCTATTTTTATTATAACTATTTTATTTGACATACTAAGCAAATGAATTAATAATATAAAAGAAGCATTCTTTTTTTTTAATTCTTAAGGTGAAATCAGAAGAGATTTGGAGCAGATCACACATATACAGGCAGCATAGGTACTCAGAGGAGGCAATCTAGCAAATAACAACCCTTTAGGACCTTGAAGTGCTACTATCAGATTTGCATTATCGACTCTTTCTTGCATAGTACCCCTTTTAAAGAGAATGTCAGTTTAGTTAGGCAAACATACAGTCTATATAATGTATTTTTTAAAATTGTGATAAGAACACTGAAAATGAGATATATACTCTTAACAATTTTTTAAGTACAAAATACGATATTTTGTACTTAAAAATGAATAAAGAGGCCGAGCACGGTGGGTCACACCTGTAATCCCAGCACTTTGGGAGGCTGAGGCCAGCAGATCATGAGGTCAAGAGATTGAGAATATCCTGGCCAACATGATGAAACCACGTCTCTACTAAAAGTACAAAAACTAGCTGGGTGTGGTGGTGTATGCCTGTAGTCCCAGCTACTATGGAGGCTGAAGCAGAAGAATAGCTTGAACCTGGGAGGCGGAGGTTGCAGTGAGCCGAGATCACGCCACTGCACTCCAGCCTGGCAACAGAGTGAGAATCCGTCTCAAAAATAAATAAATAAATAAATAAATAAATAAATAAATAAATAAATAAATAAAATAAAATAAAATAAATAAATGGGATACTATGCATGAAATACGCTTATGTATTTAAGCGCAAAATTATTTAAGTGCCTTTAATAAGGCAAAACATTGTCCAGCAAATCTCTGGAACTTACTCATCTCGTATAACTGAAACTTGATACTTGTTGAACAGCAATCTCTCATTTCCTGCTTCCCTCTGCCCCAGCAACCATCATTCTACTCTCTGTTTCTGTTTGGCTACTTTAGATATTTCATATAAGGATAATCACAGAGTACAGTTGATCCTTTTTGAACAACCTGGGTTGGAGCTGTGAGAGTCCACTTAGAGTTTCTTCTACCTCTGCCACCTCTGAAACAGCAGGACCAACCCCTCCTAATTTTCCTTATCACAGCCTACTCAGTGTGAAGATAATGAGGGTGAAGTTCTTGACTATCATGTACTTTCACTTAATGGATGGTAAATATATTTTTTATGATTTTCTTAATGTTTTATCTAGTTTACTATAAAAATACAATATATAACATATAACATAAAAATATGTGTTAATCAATGGCTTATGTTATTGGTAAGGCTTGCCATCAAAAGTAGACTATTAGTAGTCAAGTATTTCGAGAGTCAAAGTTATATATAAATTTTCAACTGCATGGTGGGGGTGGGGAGTCAGTGCCTTTAATCACTTTGTTGTTCAAGGGTCAACTGCATTGTGTTTTGGTAACTGGCTTATTTCATTTAACATAATGTTCAAGGTTCATCCATGTTTTAGCATGTATCAGAATTTCCCTCTTTTTTAAGGCTGAATAATATTCCATTGTACGGACAGACCACACTTGTGTTGCTTCTACATTTTAGCTATTGTGAATAATACTGCTATGAACATATATATGAAAACATCTCTTCAAGACCCTGCTTTCAATACTTTTGGGGATATACTCAGAAGTTAAATTGCTGGATGATATGGTAATTCTATTTTTTTTTTTTTAAGGAAGCACCATACTATTTTCCACAGCAATTTTACCATTTTACTTTCCCACAGTGTTTAAGGGTTCCAATTTCTTCACATTCTTGTCAACACTTATTATTTTCTGGTTTTTTTAATAGTAGTCATCTATTGGTGTGAGGTGGTATTTCATTGTAGTTTTGATTTGCATTTCCCTAATAATTAGTGATATTGAGAATCTTTTTATGTGCTTTTTGGCCATTTGTCTATTTTCTTTGAAGAGATGTCTATTGAAGTCTTTTGTCCATTTTTGAATCAAGTTATTTTTTTAAATTGTTGACTTTTGGAAGTTCTCAACATAATCTGAATATTAATTCCTTATCAGACAAAACTAAAAATATTTTCTTTCATTCTGTGGGTTGCCTTTTACTGTTAATATTCTTTTTGGAAATACATATTTTAAAAATATTCATGAGTCCGATTTTTCTATTTTTGTTGTTGTTGTTGTTGCTGTTGCCTATGCCTTTGGTGTTGTATCCAAGAAATCATCACAAATTCAGTGTCATGAAGCTTTTACCCCATGTTTTCTCCTAACAGTTTTACAGCTTTAGGTCTTACACTTAGTCTTCGATCCATTAATTTTTTGTGTATTGTATTATGTAAGGGTCCAACTTCATTTTTTTCATGCAGAGATTCCAGCATCATTTGTTGAGAAGGTTGTACTTCCTACTTTGAGTGATTTTGACACTGTTCTAAAAAAATCATTTGACCATTTATGTGAGGGTTTATTTCAAGGCTTTCGTTTGTCTAAATGGCTCTCTTTATTCCAGTACCACAATCGTTTGTTCCTCCAGCTTTGTTCTTTGTTTTTAAGATTGCTTCGGTTATTTGGGGTCCCATGAATTTCCATAAGACTTGTAGGAAAAGGTTCTCTATTTCTGCAAAAAACAAACAAACAAAAAAAAAACAGTGGAATTTTGATAGGAATTGCACTGAATCTGTAGATCATTTTGCGTGGCACTGACATCTTAACAACATTAATTCTAATTCATGATCATGGGATTTGTTTTCATTTGTTTATTTAAATTTTTTTTTCAGCTGGGCATGGTGGCTCACGCCTGTAATCCAAGTATTTTGGGAGGCTGAGGTGGGTGAATCATGAGGTCAAGAGATCAAGACCATCCTGGCCAACATGGTGAAACCCCGCCTCTACAAAAAATACAAAAATTAGCTGCTTGTAGTCCTAGCTGTCAGGAGGCTGAGGCAGGAGAATCGCTTGAACCCAGGAGGTGGATGTTGCAGTGACCTGAGATCACGCCACTGCACTCCAGCCTGGTGACAGAGTGAGACTCTCAAAAAAAAAAAAAAAATTCAGTTAATTCCAGAGTCTTTCATTCATTTTCATGCAATTGTAAATGAAATTGTCTTTATAATCACTATACAGATTGTTCATTGTTAATATATAGAAATGCAACTGATTTTTGCATGTTGATTTTGCATCCAACTACTTTGCTGAATCCATTGATTACTTATTTTTTGTGTGAAATATTTAAAGTTTTCCACATATAAAATCATTTCATCTGTGAGCAGATATCATTTCACTTCTTCCTTCCCATTTTGGATGCCTTCTATTTTTATTGTTTCCCAAGTTCTCTGGGTAGAAGTTTTAGTACAATGTTAAACAGAAATGGTAAGTATAGGCATCATTGTCTTATTCCTCATATTAGAGGAAAAACTTTCTGATTTTCACCATCGAGGGTGATGTTTACTGTAAGAGTTTATTATATTCTTAGTTAGTTGAGATTTTTTTATCACGATAGGCTATTACATTTTGTTAAAAGCTTTTTTCTGTATCAATTGAGATGATCTTTTTTTCCTTCATTCTGTTAATGTGGTGTATTAGATTGATTAATTTTTGTATTTTCGTGTATTATAACATCCCAGTATTCTTGAAATAATCTCACTTGCTCATGGCCTATAGTCCTTTTAACACACTGCAGAATTTGGTTTGCTATTGTTTTGTTGAGTATTTTGGCTTCAATGTTCATAAGGAATTGGTCTGCAGTTTTATTTTCCTGTGGTTTCTTTGGCTTTGGTACCATGGTAATACTGGCCTAATAGAATGAGTTAGAATGTATTAAATTCTCTTCAAGTTTCTGGGCAAAGTTTGGGAAGAATGGATATAAGTTATTTAAATGTTCAATGAAATTTACCAGTGAAGCCATCAGGTTCAGGCTTTTATGTTATTGGGAGATTTTTAAACTGACTCAGTCTCCTTTCTACTTATGAATCTATTAAAATTTTCTATTTCTTCATAATTTATTCTTGGTAGGTTTTGTGTATATAGAAATTTGTTCATTTTATCTAGGTTATCTAATTTGTTGACATACAATTGTTCATATTAATATCATAATAATTGATCTGCAGAATCAATAACAATGCCACAACTTTTTTTTTCTGATCTTACACAAATGTGAGTCTTTTTTTGTAGTCTATCTAGCTAAAGGTTTGCCAGTTTTACTCATTTTTTTCATGAAAGCAACTTTTGTTTTCTCTTGCTTTTTTCTATTTTTTTCTATCCTCTATTTCGTTAAGTTCTGCTCTACTTTTTATTTTTTCATTGTTTCTGCTAGGCTTTGTGTTTAGTTTGTTCTTTCTAGTTCCTTAAATTGTAAAGATGAAGCTGTTGATTTAAAATCTTTCTCTCTTTTAATGTAAGCATTTATAGCTGTAAATTTCTCCCTTAGCAGTCTTTTATTTGCTGCATATGTTTTAATATATTGGGTTTCTGTTTTCATTCTTGTTTAAGTATTTTCTTATTTCCCTTTGTTATCTGCTTTGATTCATTGTTCAGTTAAGAGTGCATTGTTACATTTTCAGAGATTTGTGAATTTTCCAGTTTCACTTCTGTCAGTGATTTCAAACTCAATTCTGTTGTGATGAGGGAAGATACTTTGAATGATATTCACTTTTTAAAATATATTGAGACTTAATTTGTGGCCTAACATATGGTTTACCTGGAAAATGTTCCAAGTATACTTGAAATCAGTATGTATATGGTTGCTATTGTGTAGATTGGTCTGAGAATGTCTGTTTGATCTAATTAGTTTATTGCGTTGTTTAAATCCTTTACTTTCTTACCTATTTTCTGTCTTGGTTATTCTAATCCATTATTGAGAGCATTGAAACATTCAATGATTATTGTACTATTGTATATTGGTAGTACTTTATATTTGTAATGCTGTATATTTCTAAGTCTATTAGTTTTTGCCTTACATATTTTTGTGGTCTATCATTAAGTGTGTAAATGTTTATGATTGTTATACTTCCTTGCTTTATTGACACTTTTAATATGTAGTGCTCTTCTTTGTCCCTTGTCAACTTTTGTATTTTCATTTTATTTTTTCTGATATTAGTATAAGCATCCCTGCTCTCTTTTCATAATTATTTGCATGAAATATCTTTTTCATTTGCAACTTAAAAGGATGTTTTTGTGTCCTTGAACCTAAAGTGAGGTTTTTCTGAATAGCATGTATGAGGATCATATGTTCTTATCCATCGACTCAATCTCCATCTTTTGTTTGGAGATTTCAATCTATTACATTTAAAGTTATTGCTGATAAGGAGGGACTTCTGTCATTTTGATATTTGTTTTTTATATGTCTTACAGTTTTTGTTTTTTGTTCCTCATTTCCTGTATTACTGTCACCCTTTTGTATTTAATTTTTGTTTGTAGTGAAATGTTTAAATTCCTTTCTCATCCTTTTTGTATGTATTCTTATGGATTTGTGGTTACCATGGGGATTACATTTAACATTCTAAAGTTATAATAATCTAATTGGAATTGATACCAGTTAAACTTCAACAGCATTAAAAAACTCTGCTCCTTTCCACCTCCATCCTACCCATTTCAATTGGTGTCACAAAATTATAGCCTTATAGACTATGTCCCCAAACATAAAGTAATAATTCTTTTAATTACTGTAGTCTCTTAAATTTTATAGGAAACAAAATTTAGAGTTATAAATCCAAATTATAATAATACTGGTTTTCCATGCTGCTATAAAGACACATGCACATGTATGTTTATTGCAGCACCATTCACAATAGCAAAGACTTGGAACCAAGCCAAATGTCCGACAACGATAGACTGGATTAAGAAAATGTGGCACATATACACCATGGAATACTATGCCGCCATAAAAAATGATGAGTTCATGTCCTTTGTAGGGACATGGATGAAGCTGGAAACCATCATTCTCAGCAAACTATCACAAGGACAAAAAACCAAACACCGTATATTCTCACTCATAGGTGGGAATTGAACAATGAGAACATATGGACACGTGAAGGGGAACATCACACACCAGAGCCTGTTGTGGGGTGGGGGGAAGAAGGAGGGATAGCATTAGGTGATATACCTAATGTTAAATCACGAGTTAATGGGTGCAGCACACCAACATGGCACATGTATACATATGTAACTAACCTGCACGTTGTGCACATGTGCCCTAAAACTTAAAGTATAATAAAAAAATAATAACACTTGTTTTCAGAATGTATCATTCTCTTAAATCATGTAAAGGACAAAATGTGAAGTTATAAACTGTTGTAAAAAATAATACTAGCTATTATAATTACCCATGTATTTACCTGTCCTGAGATGTTAATTTTTTTTTTTTAATTTTACTTTAAGTTTTGGGATACATGTGCAGAAGGCGCCGGTTATATAGGTATATATGTGCCATGGTGGTTTGCTGCAACTATCAACTTGTCATCTAGGTTTTAAGCCCCGCATGCATTAGGTATTTGTCCTAATGCTCTCCCTCCCCTTGGCCCCCACCCCTGACAGGCCCCTGTGTATGATGTTCCCCTCCCTGTGTGCACATGTTCTCATTCTTCAATGAGCAATCGTGAATGGGAGAACTCTCACCTATGAGTGAGTACATGTGGTGTTTGGTTTTCTGTTCTGTTAGTTTGCTGAGAATGATGGCTTCTAGGTTCATCCATGTCCCTACAAAGGACAGAATCTCATTCTTTTTGATGGCTGCATGGTATTCTATGGTGTATATGTGCCACACTTTTTTATCCAGTTTATCATTGATGGACATTTGGGTTGGTTCCAAGTCTTTGCTATTGTAAATAGTGCTGCAATAAACATATGTGTGCATGTGTCTTTATAGAATGATTTATAATCCTTTGGGTATATACCCAGTAATGGGATTTCTGGGTCAAATGGTGTTTCTGTTTCTAGATCCTACAGGAATCACCACACTATCTCCCACAATGGTTGAACTAATTTGCAATCCCATTAAACGGTGTAAAGCATTCCTATTTCTCCACAGCCTCGCCAGCATCTGTTGTTTCCTGACTTTTTAATAACCGTCATTCTAACTGGTGTGAGATGTATCTTATTGTGGTTTTGATTTGCATTTGTCTAATGACCAGTGATGACGAGCTTTTTCTCATGTTCGTTGGCCACATAAATGTCTTCTTTTGAGAAGTGTCTCTTCAGATCCTTCACTCACTTTTTGATGGTTTTTTTTTTTTTCTTGTAAATTTGTTTAAGTTCCTTGTACATACTGGATATTAGTCCTGACAGATGAGTAGACTGCAACAGTTTTCTCCCATTCTGTAGGTTGCCTGTTCACGCTAATAATAGTTTCTTTTACTGTAATGAAGCTCTTTAGTTTAATTAGATCCCATTTGTCAATTTTGGCTTTTGTTGCAATTGCTTTCTGTGTTTGAGTCATGAAATCTTTGCCCATGCCTATGTCCTGATTAGTACTGCCTAGGTGTTCTTCTAGGGATTTTATGGTTTTGGGTTTTACATTTAAGTCTTTAATTGATCTTGAATTAATTTTTGTATAAGGTATAAGGAAGGGGCCCAGTTTCTGTTTTCTGCATATGGCTAGCCAGTTTTCTCTATACCACTTATTAAATAGGGAATCCTTTCCCATTGCTTGTTTTTGTCAGGTTTTTTGAAGATCAGATGGTTGTAGATATGTGGGGTTCTTTTTTTTTATTATTATACTTTAGGTTTTAGGGTACATGTGCACAATGTGCAGGTTTGTTACATATGTATCCATGTGCCATGTTGGTGTGCTGCACCCATTAACTCATCATTTAGCATTAGGTATATCTCCTAATGCTGTCCCTCCCCCCTCCCCCCACCCCACAAGTCCCCCGAGTGTGATGTTCCCCTTCCTGTGTCCCTGAGTTCTCATTGTTCAATTCCCACCTATGAGTGAGAACATGTGGTGTTTGGTTTTTTGTCCTTGCGATAGTTTACTGAGAATGGTGTTTTCCAGTTTCATCCATGTCCTTACAAAGGACATGAACTCATCATTTTTTATGGCTGCATAGTATTCCATGGTGTATATGTGCCACATTATCTTAATCCAGTCTATCGTTGTTGGACATTTGGGTTGGTTCCAACTCTTTGCTATTGTGAATAGTGCCACAATAAACATACGTGTGCATGTGTCTTTATAGCAGCATGATTTATAGTCCTCTGGGTATATACCCAGTAATGGGATGGCTGGGTCAAACAGTATTTCTAGTTCTAGATCCCTGAGGAATCGCCACACTGACTTCCACAATGGTTGAACTAGTTTACAGTCCCACCAACAGTGTAAAAGTGTTCCTATTTCTCCCCATCCTCTCCAGCACCTGTTTTTTCCTGACTTTTTAATGATGGCCATTCTAACTGGTGTGAGATGGTATCTCACTGTGGTTTTGATTTGCATTTCTCTGATGGCCAGTGATGATGAGCATTTTTTCATGTGTTTTTTGGCTGCATAAATGTCTTCTTTTGAGAAGTGTCTGTTCATGTCCTTTGCCCACTTTTTGATGGGGTTGTTTTTTTCTTGTAAATTTGTTTGAGTTCATTGTAGATTCTGGATATTAGCCCTTTGTCAGATGAGTAGGTTGCAAAAAATTTCTAATGTCTCTATTCTGTTCCATTGGTCTATATATTTGTGTTGGTATTAGTACCATGCTGTTTTGGTTACTGTAGCCTTGTAGTATAGTTTGAAGTCAGGCAGCATGATGCCTCCAGCTCTGTTCTTTTTGCTTAGGATTGTCTTGGCTATAGGGGATCTTTTTTAGTTCCATATGAAATGTAAAGTAGTTTTTTCTAACTTTGCAAAGGAAGTCAATGGTAGCTTGATGGGAATAGCATGAACCTATAAATTACTTTGGGCAATATGGTCATTTTCATGATATTGATTCTTCCTATCCATGCGCATGGAATTTTTTTTTTCCATTTGTTTATGTCCTCTCTTATTTCCTTGAGCATTGATTTGTAGGTCTTCTTGAAGAGGTCCCTCACATCCCTTGTACGTTGGATTCCTAGGTATTTTATTCTCTTTGCAGCAATTGTGAATGAGAGTTCACTCATGATTTGGATCTCCGCTTGTCTCTTGTTGGTGTAGGAATGCTTGTGATTTTTGCACATTGATTTTGTATCTGAGACTTTGCTGATGTTGCTTATCAGCTTAAGGAGACTGGGAGCTGAGATGATGGGGTTTTCTAAATATACAATCATGTCATCTACAAACAGAGACAATTTGACTTCCTCCCTTCCTATTTGAGTATCTGTTGTTTCTTTCTCTTGCCTGATTGCTCTGGCCAGAACTTCCAATACTATGTTGAATGGGAGTGGTGAGAGTGGGCATCCTTGTCTTGTGCCTGTTTTCAAAGGGAATTTCTTAACATAGCTTTCAGTTACTATCTATTCTTTCATTTCACCCTACAGGATTTCCTTAAACATTTCTTCCAGGGGTGGTCTAGTAGTAAAGAAATTTCTTAGCCCTTTTTTATCTGGGAACATCTTAATTTCTCCTTCACATTTGAAGGACAATTTTGTCAGACAGAAGATTCTTGGTTGATAGTGTTTAAACTTCTGTTTTAGCCTTTTGAATATATTGATGCACAGTCTTATTGCTTCCAAATTTTCTAATGAGAAATCTGCTAGTGATCTTATTGACAGTCCATTGTATGTGATGAGTTGCTTTTCTCTTGCTCTTTTCAAGTTTTTGTTTTTGGCTTTGGATAGCTAGATGATAATGTGTCTTGGTGTGGACGTTTTTGAGTTCTTCTTACTTGAAGTTCTTTGAGCTTTTTGGATGATTATTTATGTCTTTCATCAAATGAGGAAGTTTGTAGCTATTACTCTCTGTGCCCTTTCTCTTCTTGTCCTTCAAGACCAACCAAAATGTATGTGTTGCTCTATTTAATGCTGTTCCACAGGTCTCTTAGGCTCTGTTCATTTTCATTCAATGTTTTCTTTCTTTTCCTCAGATTTAATAATTTTTATTTTTATTGTCCTATCTTTAAGTTTGATGACTTTTCCTTCGGTCTGCTCAAATCTGTCTTTGAATTGCTCTAGTGAATGCTTTATTTTATTATTGTACTTCTCAGCTCCAGAATTTACTTTATTCTTTTTTGTAGGTTTTCTGTTTGTTACTGATGCTGCCATCAATTTTGTTCATACATGTTTTTTTACATTTCTCCACATCTTCCTTTATTCTCTTTGAGCATCTATAGGACAGTTGATTTAAAGTCTTTGTCTGATAGAAATACCATAGGTCTTTTTCAGGAATAGTTTCTGTTGATTTATTATACTTTTCCGTTAAATGGGTCACATTTTTCTTTTTCTTTATATGCCTTGTGATTTTTTTTTGTTTTAAACTGGACCTTTGAATTTAATAATGTGATTAGTCTGGAAATCAGATTTGCCCCCCTTCCCTGGAGTTTTTTGTTCTTTATTATTGTTTTGTATTGTTTTAAAATTTTTATTGTTGTAGACTGTGTTAGTAACAGGAATCATCCTAAAATGTAAAGTCAAATTGTTTTCGGATCTTTTCTGATCCCACACCTTGCCCTGGGGATGCATTGTTACCGTTTAATTTTTCTCATATATGCTGTGTTTTTTGAGTCTTTAAGGTTTGAGTTCCAAAAGGAGAAAAAGAGAAAAATGAAGAAAGCAGAAAAAAATGATGAGGGTGAAGGAAAGGGCAGTGGCTCCTTAAATCTACTGGAAGTCATTTCAGCTGGAGAGGAAAGGGCTTGCAGCAATAAGGGAGGTGCAACAATGACTATTGCCTCTTTGCACCTCTCAGTTTAGAAGTATTAGTGATTACAGCACAGATCTTCAATATTTGGAGGACAGAGTCCTTTCTGCTGCTTTGGCTCCTGCTAAGTGCAAGCTGCTCCACATACATTCGCATAGCTGTTTACCACGGCAGTAGGGGATGACTAGTTACTGCTGTGCTAAGAGCTGAAATTGATCAAAATTATCTGTAATTTCCCTTCTAAACCTCCCCTGGAAATTGCAGTCCTTCAATAGACTCTGTAATTCTAAAATAGTTAAATCAGACAGATTCTGCCAGTGCAATTTTTATCTAGGTGGGGAGACAGATTCCTGGTGCTTCCTACTCCACCATCTTCCCAGAATTTTCCTCTTCACAGTAATTTTTACAGACTAATCCCTGCCCCATATTAAGGTATCTTCTCTTGTATCTCAATTTCATGACTTTCTGTAATCATGGCAATGTACATTCTATAAATATTTGATAATTAAGAAAAATATGATTTGCTCACCAGTATTATCGATCCAAAACTTTGTAGGCCATGATAGGCTTGAATTGTCATGTAACTTTTCATATTAGATATTCAGATATTCTCCTTCACATTATTTCTTTAAAAAATTGCTGATGACCTGATTTATATAACATATGTCTCATTTCTAGTTTCTGTATTTACAGAGCTTCCCTTGCCCTTCCTTACATTCTAGTTTTCCAACTCCCGAATTTCTTTGGATTTCCAGTAACCACAGCCTCTTCCTCTCTCCATTAATGGGCCACAAGTCTCAATCATCTCTTTTTCTCATGGTCTACCTCTTGTTACACTCCCACTGTCACCCATACAAACCCAGAGAATAAACAAGATAAAATGTTCAGTAGCATAATGAAGTCAAATACATTCAACAATTAAAATACTTTCAGTGTGAGGTTAATCAGAAGGTAAAGTGCTTCAATCCTGTATATATGTCCCTTTATACCCAATATGAAATGCGTAAATGCATAAAACATTGATTAAAATAGAGTAATGTCAATATGCCCAGGTACTTTTGGCTCTAGTGTATCATAATCTACTCTATTGTTACTGCTCAGTAACTCAATGCTGAGTTATCCCACCTGAAATCAAGAATATCTATGTAAACACATTTATGTTTGTTTTCCAAGATAGCTGTGCAAGCTAGAAATAATGTGAATGTATATTATTGAACTTACTGGTTTTCTGCACTTTTAATTTTATTCCTAAAACATGATCTTTCTTATCTTTTAAAATATGCTGAAGTGTTAGGAGATTCACTGTTGAAAGAGTTTTCATATAATGCTATTTGCCTTAATAGATGTTTTTTTCAATAGTTCGTTCATATCTGTTTGGGAATCTGCATGTTGTCTATGAGCATATGGGCACTCACTTCTATATTTTGGTGACATTATATTGTTTTAACCCTTGTCAACGTTTTCCCTCTTTACATTCATTGACAGGAAGGACTGAGTGTTGTGACTTAGTAGTTTTGCTTTCTTGGTTGCTTTGAATAGCGCCATCTGGAGACAAATCGTTTGCCAACACGAAGCATTAAACTATGTGTGAGAAGGTTAACTGCAGAATTATCACTAAAAATGAGGAGGGAACTGGCATATGATTTAGATGAAATGTTGAAAACACTAAAGGTGGTAGAGAATATTTTGAGAATGATATCTTTTCTCTGCATGAGACTAGATAACATGCACAAAAAAACCCATAGGTAACCAAGTTCATAAATCTGCTATCTTTGCTGAGTTACATAACCAAAAGGACCAGAATCTCCCTATAGGATTAACAGTACCAAAACCAGCAAAAACTGCAAAGTTGCCGTGACTTTATCAATTAAGTAATTGTGATTTTTCTATACATTGAGAAATCACCGAGGTTCATTGAAAAGATAAGTAATGTTTATGTTCAGAGACTGGTTATGGCAATGCATCAAATAAGACAAATTTGCATTAGGTCTTTTTCTTTCCAAAGTATTCATTCTTGGCAATGTTTCTGTTTCATCTCTTTATACACAGATTCTGTGCACACATACCTATATTGTATAGAAATCCACAACATGAGTGTCTTTTTATAGAACTATTTGGGTGAAGATCAAAGGCAAAGGAGACAGGCACACAACAGATTTTGTATGTTTACGAAAGAAATAGAGAAAATTAAGGCAATGATTACATAGTACAGATTTAAAATAAAAATAAGAATAATTTAGAGGTAAAATTATATCCTCTGTTTTTCCACTACTTTGTGAGAGGACTCTAGCTATCTGGATATCTGGTAGAAGCCTCATTGTATTAAAACATTCTGTATTTTTTGATATGTAATTAAATTGATATTACATCTTATTGGAACACAGTAAAATTATGATTGAAAGGAGAACTAAAGTTACCGAGAAATCATTTTGATAGCAAGCTGGA
Organism: Nomascus leucogenys; assembly: GCF_006542625.1. Lineage (NCBI taxonomy): Eukaryota > Metazoa > Chordata > Mammalia > Primates > Hylobatidae > Nomascus > Nomascus leucogenys. Next base: position 65,423,975 of record NC_044394.1, on the reverse strand, counting down.
AAAAGAGGCATGATGAGATAAAATGATTCAATACCTTTTATATAGGCCAGGATCCAAATTATTGACTAGGAGAATCTTTCAGCTTTCTATTCGTGAAGGTATTTCTAATGTGCTACCCTCTTAAGCTGTTTTCACTGTTAATAAAGGAAACATTATGGTGGAATTTATCTTGAATAAGGTAATAAAATTAGCTTATTTGATGATCCATCAATTACGTGCCTTGGTGGTCATCCAAATGAGTTGAAAATTTGTGACTACATAAAAATCTGCACAAGGATTTTTATAGCAGCTTTATTAATAATTGCAAAAGCTTGGGCAACCAAGATATTCTTTAGTAGGTGAACGGATAAACTGTGGTACATCCAGACAATGGAATAGTATTCAGCACTAAAACCAAATTGAGCTATAGAGCCACAAAAAGACAATGCAAACCTTTAAATACATATCACCAAGTGAAAAACCCCAATCTAAAAAGGCTACTTATGATATGATTCCAAGTATCTGACATTCTGGAAATGACAAAACTATGGAGACAGTGGCTACCAGGGGTTAGGGGAGAGGGAGAGAGAAATAGGCACAGCACAGAAAATTGTTAAGGCAGCGAAAGTAGCCTGTAGGACACTAAAATGATGGATACATATGATTATACATTTGTCCAAACCCACAGAATTTTCAACACTAAGAATGAACTCTAATATAAACTATAGCTTTTGGTGATAATACATCAAGGTAGGTTCATCAATTGTAACAAATGCACCCCTCTGGAAGGGGATGTTGATAAGAGAGGAGGCAATACATGTGTGGGGACAGGAGTTATTTGAAATAACTACACTTTTCTCTCAATTTTGCTGTAAAATTAAAACTTAAAAAATAAAATCTTTAAAAGATTAGATATCTTCTTTCTGGGTGCTTTCAAAAAATGTGTCTGCTTAGGTTCTTGGTGACATTTTTGAATAGAAGAACTTTTGATTTTTGGCACTATTACTATTTTAATAAGAGTTGGTGTTAAGTTTCTGCTGCTCATATAGAAACAATTCAGAGGATTTTCGTTTTTACTATGATATAAAATATTACAAATTACTTTCTATTTCCTTCTCTCTTTAAAAGTTCAATATAACTGAGCTGTGAAATAATGTGATTCTGGTATCTTTCTATTGGTATATTTTAACTTCCATTCAATATCTTTTGAAGTAAGAGAATACTATGTTGAGAAATGACAACAGATATGAGAACAGAGAGGAAAGGAGTCTTCTGATGAAAATAGAAACTTGAGGTTCTCAACTTTCAGTGTTCATTAGTATAACTAAGGAACTATTTTAAAAAGCTGATTTCCATTCCCAATATTTTGATGTAATTGACCTGAGGTAGGAGGGGCCTGAGCATTTGTAATTTTTTATTCTAAATTATTTCCACTGATTGTAATGAGTATTCAGGGTTGAAGATATCAGGCTTTATATTTTTTAAGAAATTCAGATATTTTATTTAGTTCATAAAAATATTGAATTCAAGTTGTCTTTCATAATTCTTAACTTTATTTGTATCTATATTATGGATTTTATTTCATTTCTGATCTTAAGCATTCCTACTCTTTTTCTTTGGTTCCACATATAAAGTACTAATAATCAATGTTATTGATTTAAGAAAAACACAGTGTTGGAAGTATGTATCTTTTCTACTTAAAAAAACACGTTTTATTAATTTCATTCTTTCTTTTAATTCTCTCTTTGTCTTTTTAGTTTTTTATGCTTGTATATTTTTATAAACAATTTTAGTTGCTTATTTTATTTTCTTTATTTGCATAATTTCCAAGTTCCTATAGCTTTTGTTTTTTCTTGTGTGATAAAGACATTTGAGTCTTAAATTTATTTCGAGTTCAGCTTGCTTTTTTTCCATAAATTTTGTATTAATGTGTCTCTGTTGCTTTACAATCGTTTTGTGGTTTCAGTTTGTATTTGTTTTAAATTTCAATTAAGTACTTTTGCAAGTATTTATTTTCAAATAAAGATTTTTTGATGTTTTCACAATTTATTTTAATTTTCTTGCATTATATAAAGACTAGTATGTAAACTCAATACACTTTCTTAAAATTGTGTTGATTTTCGCTGATGTTCCATGGACATATTTAAAAAATAAAAAACATACTTGTTCTCTATTTCAAGTATTAAAATTTCTACGTATTTCTATTGACTTGATTTTGAAAATTAATCATATTATTTAAATTCTGAAAGCACCTGTTTTTTTTTCCTGGAGCTGATTTTAAAGGCAAAATTCCTCTTTTAATCATCAATACTATATTCTAAAGGTTGTTGCTTTTTATGTGAATATATTTTTTTCCGTTCTTCTTTCTCTATGATTAGAGCCAGTAAAGAGTAGTCCTTAGTTTTTAAAATTGATTTTGTGCCCATAACTCCACTGAAGTTTTATAATTTACCTGTAGATTCAATTCAATTTTTTAAAGATTGAATATATCATCTATAATGACAGCATTTTTGCTCTTTTAATCCTCCAATGTTAGTTTTTCTTTAAATTTATTTGACAGGTCCTCTATGTTCTCATTACTACCTATTTCCTTAAAAAGAATATATCAACAAGTTTTTAAAAATTACTGGTGAGTTTGCTTGAGGCTTTGTGTTAGCATCCCTCGGTGCCTACTCTGTAAGCAAGTACATTTAATTTATAATTCAGGACAGTTTATTCTTTTATTTATATTTGTATGTTTTCAAATTATTTAAGTGAGTTTTCAAAAATGATATTTGGTTACCTGCTGACAGTTTAACCTTGGCTTATATCTCCAGGCACATTTGTAGTAAACACAGTCTGTTTTTGAAAGACATGACTAACAATATGTATATCTGTTGCATCTGGGTGCCCGTTTCTACTCATTTATTTCTGCTGGTACTCACTTATGTTTTCTTTTTATCTTCATATGTCTGATTATCATTTATTGTGTTAGCTTTTAGGTATGAAAAATAATTTGGGCAAATACATTGAGTCTTAGATGACTTTACCTTCCCTTGCTTTTTCCATGTGTCAGAAGACATACATAATGAAAAATCATTTTAGTTATATTTCAGTACTTGAGGTTTTTGCTATGCAGATGACATGAAACTGGTCAGAAAGTCATGTTGTGGTTGACTTATTTCCAGTTCCTTTAAATTTTTGAGTAGCATTTTGGGGACTGAACGTAAAGGATAATATATACAAATACCCATGTAATTACATGTGCTCTTTGTCCCTTAAGTCCTAATCAGGTATCAAAACCACAAACTAGCTTCTCAGCTTTATTTCCTAGATTCTCAAATACCCTCGTGGTCAGTGCATTGTCAAACTAGAAGAAAGAACTCTTTTAAGAGACTAAATCACAAAGAACATGAGAGGTTTTGATATTTTACCCATCACCCTGAAAGCTAAACTGACATATTCTTGAATGACTGTAGAACCTGAAAAAACACTTTGATAAATAGCTAGGGAGAAACTAATTTAAAAATAATTTTATACTTTATGTACATATATAATATTTTATTTGTAAGATTTCCATATGAGACATAATTTTCTTTCAGTTTTATCTTTGTTATTGAATAGGTGTTCTTACTGATAATGTCAGGACATTATGTTTCGTATTCGAAGACAAGTTTCATATGCTTCTCATTTTCCCACCAGCATCAGTGCCAGAATATTATTTTCTCAGTAATATTTTCTTGAGTACTTCTTTTGATTAATCATTACTATTCCAAACATATGTGCATAGGACCTGCCCTAGAATGCTTGAAGAATTAACTACTACAAGAAATGGATGCAACTTTTACTCATGAACACACTGAGTTCCACACAGGAAGTAGCAACCTAGAAGGGTATAGCTTACTATTGGTGAACAATCAATGTATTATTATCAATGCAATTTTACATAGAAGATACTTTGAGATATATTCCCTAGTGCAAAGATTCCTGACACTCTGCAAGTTAGGCAACCTACTTGCTTGTGCATCAGTTTCCTGATCTATAAACTAGAGATAATAATTACAACTGTATTTTATGATACCAGAATTAAATGAGTTAGTAGACACGAATGTTACAGGAGCACCTGGCAATAAACAGTTCCTATGTCCAAGGTGTTGAAAGTAGAAGTTAGGTAATAAATAGCTCTCTAAGGATTCGTTCCATTTCTTTTGCAGGACAGTAGAGCATTATTATTCTAAAACTCTTCCTAGAACTTGAAAGCCCAGAAATCTTTTCAATATCATCTAACTCACTCATCCCTACCACATGGTAAGTACTTGCTTGGCCAAAGAAGAGTGGTCTCTTCTAAATCTCAGCTGTGAGCTTCCTTATCCCCATCTGGTCTGTCTCTCTCTCTCTCTTTTTTTTTTCCACCTCTTTGGCATCATGACATAAAAAACATGAATCACATCTACAGTAAATGGTCAACTTATGACACTAGAAGATTGTAACTGACCAGCAAAACAGGTCCTTCTTATCTTAGTCTGCTTTACTTCAGTATTTTTCAGAGTACTTGCTGCCACCCATTAGTAGGTTACAAAACAACTTAGTGTATCACAATTATCATTTAAATAATAAAATCAATTTATAAATTAATAAAAGAGATGATGACATATTGTAAAATTAAATATAATTTTATTACATTATTATTTGTGTGTGTGTGAGGGAGCTTTTTTTTTTTACATTATAGAGTAAAAAACTTTTATTATGGCTTATGATCAAGAAATTGAAAAGCACTATTTTATTTCTAGCATACCATAAAGAATAAAGAATAAATTTGTTTTTAATTAATAAAGAAAAAAAATGAGAGAAAGTAATTACCTAAGTCTTAATTCTGGCCTTAAGGAAGCTGTTTTTCAGTGCCTTAAAAGGTGAAAAGCAGGGAAGATACTCATGATTATGACCTCACTGACACTGCCCAAAGAACCAGAGGATCTTTACACTTATAAACATGTCCTCAGATTGAAGATTTAAAAACATCTATTTTATAAACTCTTCATAAATAGTGACAATAGTCAAGACTTGCTGCATAGCAGCAATTTAGTATTTCAAGTCTACTGAAACCCTCTAGTCTCCCCTGACACCACCCTTCAGTTTGAAACATCTTGAGCTAAGGAAGCTACACTACAATGAATTGTGCATCCCACTGCTCTATAATGTAATATTATTTATATTAACATTATTAGTATAACATACACTAATTTTGACAAAATACCATGAAAATCTAATACAATTATATGGTACATATGTGGGTAGAGGAGGACACTTCCAGCAAATCATAGCCCACCTGAAAACTGCTGATTTAATGAAAAAAAAGTCCCATGAAAAGTAATGATTGTAATTTAAGATGAAAATTATCATGATGGTAATTTAAGATGAAAATTATCATGTCAAGTTAGTGTTTATAAAAGACGAAAAGAGATGACCTGATGTAGGCATATCAGAAAATGTAAGAATCTGATGATCTGATATAGGCATATCATAAAAATATAAGAATCATTACACAGCTATAATAAATGTAATCTTCAATATGTAAATGGAGAGTAAGGATCTATACCAAGTGCTTATGCATGCCAGTTGATTTGTTAGAATAGTTTTAGTTGGAAATTATAAAATGGATATAAAAATGCTAACAAACTCAAGTCTCAATAAACTACAAATTGCAGATGTTATACCCAATTTTAGATTTGTCAACTCCGACTTCATTTTTCACATTCTTCCCCTCCACAATTGAAAAAAAAAAGATTTTAAAAAGTTATAGACCAGGAAATAGAAACTGAAAACAAACCCACCACTTAGAATGCATCTGTAAATGTGTAAAAGAGGCAAATAACAATAATAGAAAAAAAAACCTCATTTATCCCACAGAGGTATTACAAGGAGAAGGATGTAGCATTAAATAGTGGCTTTGAATGGCCTCTGGTCTCTAGGCCAAAAAATTGTGAAAACCAAATTTAGAACTTTTTTTTTTCTTTTGAGACAGGGTCCCACTCTGGTTCCCCAGGCTCAAGTGCAGTGGTGTTATCTTGGCTCAGGGAAGCCTCAACCTCCCCAGGCTCAGGTGATTCTCCTACCTCTGCCTTCTGAGTACCTGGGACCACAGATTCATGCCCACATGCCCAGCTAATTTTTTTTTTTGTATTTTTATTAGAGATGGGGTTTTAGCATGTTGCCCAGGCTGGTCTCAAACTCCTGGACTCAAGCAATCTGCCTGCCTTGGTTTCCCAGAGTGCTGGGATTATAGGTATGAGCCACTGTGCCTGGCCCCAACTTTAGAATTTTGTTGTCTGATTTATTATTAAACACTGATGGGAAAAGATGAAAAATTTAATGGGTGGCTACAAAAATAAGAGATGTGCCAATGATGGTCAGATTTGGAAAAGGAAAACAGAAATCTTTAAGCCTGACAATGGTTTCTGTGGCTAAAAATAAATGGTAGGTTTATTACATGAAATATTCAAATGTTATAGTAAAGACCGTCAGCTGATCCTATGTGCATTGGGAATAACATAGATAATATTTGGCCAAGATAATTAATTGATTAAAAATGCATTTTAGAACAAACATTTCAGTGCTAGTAAGGAAGGTAAAATATATGTGAAAGAGGACATTTGAAGGCTTAGTTTGCTGTCAAAAGGTAGATTAATTTGGACATAGCAGGAAAATAATATTTATTCAGTACAGTTGTCCCTCAGTATGCATAAGTGATTGGTTCCAGAATCCCCTCTGGATACTAAAATCCACAGGTGCTCAAGTGTCTTATATAAAATGGTGTATTAATCGCATTTAAAAATAACCTATGCATATCCTTGTGTATACTTTAAATCATCTCTAGATTATTTTTAATGCTTAATACAATGTAAATGTTATGTAAATAGTTGTTATACTGTATTGTTTGGGGGATAATTACAAGAAAAAAAGTCTGCACATGTTCAGTATAAACACAACCCTCCATTTTTTTCCTGAATATTTTTTGATCTGCAGTTGGTTGAATCCACAGATGTAGAACCCATAAATTCAAAAAAACAACTGCAGCTATTATATATCAGGCTATTACATGCATTAGCTTGCATTTAATACAACACGTTTTGCTAGAATTATTTATTACATACTGTATATGAGAAAACTAAGCCTCCAAGAGGCTAGATAAATTAGATAAGCTTGTAAAGCCACTAGGTGGCCGAATCAGGATTTGAAGCTGGTTTTACTTTTTACTATACTATTTGCTTCTCATTTCCACCAACAAATTACTTGACTTTTCCAATAACAAGAATAACTAACTAGTAGTAGAACTTTTATACTAGGTAATGGAAGTTATTTTTATGTTGAGAAAAAGTATTTTGCCCAGTGTCATCAGTAAGATGCCTATAAGCTGATATATAAAGTCAACTATTTATTGTAAATGAGGGTCTTCTGTACTCATTTGAATTACAATAAAGGTAACAAGATTTCCGCAGCCTGCAACTCATCCATTTCTGGTTATTTATAAACGTTGTAAGAGAATTATCATCAATTGCTTTTCTTTTCCAACTCAATCCATTTGACTTGCTCCCTTTGCTTGAATTGTAGGAAAAATAATTTAGTAAATGCTAATGAATTCTAAATTTGCATAAATCATCTCCCTATGTGATTTATAATCCTGAATTAAGTATATCTCAAAATACCACTGTGCAAAGAAAGTCTATTATATGGGTAGGCATAATTCTAATAATCATGCAATTTATAAGCTAAAAAAAAGACTAGATTACCTCAAGCTACTCAGAAATGAGCCTTTTCATTCACTTTTTACCTTTTTATCAGTCTGCCAATTAGAGAAGTATATTTCCGTCTTGAATTATTTTAGCATTACATTAATGTTGGTCAAGTAATTAGGTTCCTTCACAAAATTTGCTTAATTTTTACACTAATAAAAATATAAGTAAATATGAATTCACTAATTTATTTATTTATACAGTGAATAGTATATTTTTATGATGGCTTAATAAGTGCCAAGCACTATTTTAAAATCTAAAAATAAAACACTGAATAAGAAAGTATATGTGTGTGTGTGTGTGTATGCTCTCAAAGAACTTGCAACCTACAAAGAGATCAGATAAATAAGCAAATAACTCAACAAACATAAGAGATCAGATAAATAAGGAAATAGCTCAACAAACATGACATTTTTTGCTATATTTAGAAAAGAAATCATAGTGGAAAAAATTGCAGGTGGATACTATATTGTTTGTTTCTAACGGTGTGATTAGAATAGTTTTCTTTGACATTTAAACTGAAATCTATAAAAGAAGAACCAGACCTTAATTTTGCAAGAAAAACTTGTTAATGAAGAATGCTGTATCCAGCACAGCTATCCCTCAGAAATGAAGAACTAAAGTCTTTTCTAGACAAGCAAATGCTGAGGAAATTTATTGCTACTATACATGTCCTACAAGAAATTCTAAAGGGAGTTCTGAAAACTAAAAGAAAAAGATGCTAATATGATGGCTATACTAATACTGTGATCATAGTGTGTAAACCACTTATATATTTAGTAAGAAAACTTATATAAAAATCTATTAAAATAATAATTTTTCAACAATTTGTTATAAAATAGGCAATATAAAATGTAAATTGTGAAAATTCAAAATATTTGCAGAGAATAAAGTTAGTATATACCTGGCTTTTTTGTTTCCTTTTTTTCTTCTGTTTATTTTATTTGATTTTATTTTTTGAGATGGAGTCTTGCTCTGTTGCCAGGCTGGAGTGCAGTGGTGCAATCTCAGCTCACTGCAACCTCTACCTCCCGGGTTCAAGTGATTCTCCTGCCTCAGCCTCCCGAGTAGCTGGGACCACATGTAGGCACGTGCCACCATGCCCGGTTAATTTTTGTATTTTTAGTAGAGACAGGGTTTCATCGTGTTAGCCAGGATGGTCTCGATCTCCTGACCTTGTGATCCACCCACCTCAGCCTCCCAAAGTGCTGGGATTACAGGCGTGAGCCACTGCACCTGGTCTTTTCTTCTTTTTTTGTAATCAAAGTTAAGTTGGTATCAGTTTTAAACAAATTTTTATAACAATAGGATATTTTTTGTAAGCCTCCTGAAAACCACAAAGCAAAAACCTATAATAGATACACTAAAAATAAATAGCAACACAGTAGCAGAGGAAATAACTTAATCACAAAGGAAGACAGTAAGAAATGAAAAAAGTAAGAGAAGAGCTACAACACAACCAGAAAACAAGAAACAAAATAGCAGTAGTAAGTCCTTACCTATCAATAATATCAATTGTAAATTGACTAGATTATCCAATTAAAAGACATAGAATGGTTGAAATGATAAAAATCAGACCCAATGTAATGCTGCCTACAAGAAATTTGCTTCACCTATGAAGAAATATATAGACTGAATGTAGGGGATGGAAAAAGATATTCTATGCAAATGGAACTAAAAAAGGCAGAAGTAGCTATATCAGATAACAAAGATTTTCAGTAAAAAACTAAAAAGAGATGAAGAAGGTTTTTATGTAATGATAAATGTGGCAATTCAGCAAGAGGATAAAACAATAGTCAATATAGGCTGGGCGCGGTGGCTCACGCCTGTAATCCTAGCACTTTGGGAGGCCGAGGCAGGCGGATCACGAGGTCAGGAGATCGAGACCATCCTGGCTAACACAGTGAAACTCCATCTCTACTAAAAATACAAAAAATTAGCTGGGCGACGTGGCAGGCGCCTGTAGTCCCAGCTACTCGGGAGGCTGAGGCAGTTGAATGGCGTGGACCCTGGGGGGCGGAGCTTGCAGTGAGCAGAGATCACGCCATTGCACTCCAGCCTGGGCGACAGCGAGACTCTGTCTTAAAAAAAAAAAAAAAATAGTCAATATATATCAACCCAACACTGGATAACCCAAAAATATTAAGCAGTATCAGTAGATCTAAAGGAAGAAAACGACTACAACACAATAGTAGAGGACTTCAACATGCCACTTTTAGCAATGGACAGATCATGCAGGCAGAAAATCAACAATAAAACATGAGAGTTAAATAACACTATAGACCAAATGGACCTTAACAGACATTTATAAAACATTACATCTTATTGAAGTAGAATATGCATTCTTTTCATCAACACATAAAATATTAGCCAGGATAGATAATATGTTAAGTCAAAAAACTAGTCTCAACAAATTAAAAAGGTCAGTAACATGTCAAGTTTCTGATCACAGTAGAATAAAACTAGAAATCAATAACAAGAGAACCTTTGGACACTGTACAAATACATATAAATTAAACAACCTGCACCAGAATGAACAATGAATCAATGAAGAAATTAAGAAAATAATTTTAAAAATTTGTGAAATGAAAATGGAATTATAATATACCATTAAGGGATAGAGCAAAAGTAGTACTATATAGTAATAAATGTTTACATCAATAAAAAAAAAAGACTTAGAGCAAACAATCTAGCAGTACACGTTAAGGAAATACAAAAGCAACAATGAACCAAACCCAAAATTAATAGGAGGGAAAGAAGTCTGAAGATCAGAACAGAAGAATAATACAAAAGATCAATAAAACAAAGAGTTTTTTGAAAAGATAAAACCAACACACCTTTAGCTAGAATAAAAAAAGAAAAAGATGCAAATAAATAAATTCAGATATGTATAAAAATACTACAACTGATAACACAGAAATACTAAGAATCACTAGAGACTATTATGAACAACTATATGCCAACAAACCGGAAAACCTAGAAGAAATGGATACATTCCTGGACACATACAACCTATTAGGATTGAATCATGAAAAATGGAAAATCCAAACAGATTAATAATAAGAACAAAGCAGTAATAAAAGGCACCCAATCAAAGAAAAGCCCAGGACCTGATAGGTTCACTGCTAAATTCTACCAAATAAAAAAAAAAAAAGCTGGAGACAGCACACTGACTTCAAACTATACTACAAGGACGCAGAAACAAAAAAGAGCATAGAACTGGTATGAAAGCAGACAAATATACCAATGGAACAGGTTACAGAACACATAAATAAAGCCACATACCTACCACCATCTGATCTTGGACAAAGTAGACAATAGCAAGCAATGGGGAAAAGAAATCCTATTCAATAAATGGTGCTAAGATAACTGGCTAGCCATATGCAGAAGATTGAACCAGGACCACTTCCTTTCACCATATACAAAATTCAACTCAAGATGGATAAAAAACTAAATGTAAAACCTAAAACTGTAAAAAGCCTAAAAAAAATAGGAAATATCATTCTGGACATAGGCCTTGGCAAATAGTTCATGATAAAGACTCCAAAAGCAATTGCAACCAACATGAAAATTGACAAGTGGGACATAATTAAACTAAAGAGCTTTAGTTTGCATAACAAGAGAAACTATTAGTGGAGTAAACAGACAACCAACAGAGTGGAAGAAAATATTCACAAGCAATGCATCCAACAAAGGCGTAATATACAGAATCTATAAGGAACTTAAACATATCAACAGCCAAAAACCAAACTACCTGATTTAAAGATGGGCAAAGGACATGAACAGACACTTCTCAACAGAAGACATACATGCAGCTAAAAAGCATATAAAAAATGCTTAACATCACTAATCATTAGAGAAATGCAAATCAAAACCATCATGAGATGCCATCTCACACTAGTCAGAATGGCTATTACTAAAAATTCAAAAAATAACATGCTGACAAAGTTGTGGAGAAAGGGGAACACACATATGTTGTTAGTGTGAATGTAAATTAATTCAGCCACTGTGCAAAGATACTTAGAGATTTCTCAAAGAACTTAAAACAAAACTCCCATTTGACCTAGCAGTCCCATTTTTGGGTATATACCCAAAGGAATATGAATTGTTCTATCATAAACATACATGCATGAGTATGCTCATTGCAGCACTATTCACAATAGTAAAGACATGGAATCAACCTAGATGCCCATAAGTGGCGGACAGAATAAAGAAAATGTTGATACATATACACCACTGAATACTAAGCAGCTATAACAAAGAATGAAATTATGTCCTTTGCAGCAGCATGGGTGCAGCTGGAGGCCATTATCCTAAAGGAATTAATGCAAGAACAGAAAACTATGTTTTCTGCATGTTCTCACATACAAGTGGGAGTTAAACTTTGAGTACATGTGGACACAAAGAGGGGAAATATAGACACCAGAGTTTACTTGAGGGTGGAGTTTGGGAGAAAGGTGAGAAAAAAAAATACAGGTTCTATGCTCACTACCTGGGTGACAAAATAAATCATACACCAAACCTAGAAACATGCAATTTACCTAGGTAACAAACTTGCGCACGTATCACCCTGAACCTAAAATAAAAGTTGGAGTAAAAGAGATCATTCACCATTATCAACTGGGATTCATTTCAGGGATGTAAAGATGGTTCAACATATGCAAATCAATAAACGTGATGCATCACATGAACAGAATCAAAGACAAATACTATATGTCATCTCAATAGATGCTGAAAAAGCATTTGATAAAATTCGCTATTTCACATGATAACAACTCTTAATAAAGTAAGTATAGACGTATCATATCTCAAGGCCAGTTGCGGTGGCTCACGCCTGTAGTCTCAGCACTTTGGGGGCTGAGGCGGGCGGATAACCTGAGGTTGGGAGTTCGAGACCAGCCTGACTAACATGGAGAAACCCTGTCTCTACTAAAAATACGAAATTGGCCGGGCATGGTGGCGCATGCCTGTAATCCCAGCTACTCAGGAGGCTGAGGCAGGAGAATTGCTTGAACCCAGGAGGTGGAAATTGTGGTGAGCCAAGATCACACCATTGCACTCCAGCCTGGGCAACAAGAGCGAAACTCCATCTCAAAAAAAAAAAGTATCATATCTAAAAATAATAAAAGCCACATATGACAAAACCACAGGCAATATCATACTGAATGGGGAAAAACTGAAAGTCTTTTTTTCACTAATAACATGACAGGGATGCCCACTTTCACCACTTTTATTCAATGTAGTTCTGGAAGTCCCAGCCAGAGCACTTAGGCAAAATAAAGATATAAAAGTCATCCAAATTAGAAAGAAAACTGTCAAATCATCTTTTGTGGCAGATGACATCATCTTATATTTAGAAAAACCTATCAACACCAAAAAAAAAAAAAAAAAACAAAAAAAGGAAAGCCAACCTCTAACTGGTGAAAAATAAATAGTAAATTTGAAGAATAAAAAATCAACATACAAAAATCAATAGTATTTTTCTAAGTATTATATGTGAGAACATGCAGAAAACATAGTTTTCTGGTTTTTTATTTTACAAAAATAATATTAATTTTTCCAATATGCTAACAGTGATCAGTTTGAAAAAGAAATTCAGAAACCAATTACATTTACAATAGCTACAAAAATAAGAATAAAATACCTGTAATAGCTTCAACCAAAGGAGTGAAAGATCTCTATAATAAAACAATCTCAATGAAAGAAACTGAACAGGACACAAATGAATGGAATTATATCTCATGCGCATGTATTGGAAAAAATTAATATTATTAAAATGTCCATATTACTCAAAGAAGTCAACAGATTCATTGCAATTTCTATATAAAAATAACAATGACATTCTGCACAGAAATAGAAAAAATTTCTAAAATTTGTATTTAACTAAAAAAAAAAAAAAAGAACAGATAGAAATCAATCCTGAGTAGAAAGAACAAAGCTGGAGGTATCTCATTACCTGGCTTCACATTGTACTACAAAGCTGTAAAAACCATGATACTGGCATTAAACAGAATGGAGAACCCAAAAATAAATCCATTCATTTACAGCCAACTTATTTTTGATAAAGGTGCCAAGAATATACATTGGGGAAAAGATAATTCTCTTTAATAAATGTTGCTGGGAAAACTGGATATCCATATGAAGAAGAATGAAACTAGATTTCTATCTTTCATTATATATGAAAATTATTCAAAATTGGTTACATACTTAAGTATAAGAACTTAAAATATGAAACTACTAAAAGAAAATACAGGGGAAAATCTATAGAACATTGCCAAATATTTTTTGAGTCAGACCACAAAAGCACAGGGAATAAAAGCAAAAAATACACAAAAGTAAGGCTTAATGCTTGCAGACTGATTTAATAAATACATCATCCGAGTCTTCTTGAGACTACTTCTTTATATTATTAATGGTAGCTGTAATAATCATAAGAATCTTGTAATTTCATTTGTCATTGAAGTCTTGTAGCTCCTTGCTTTCTTTGTTCTCTCTCAGTAAGATCTGAGTTCCAGAAATATACCAAAGAAAGCAAACTCATGACAGGAACATGTGTATAATTCACTATATTGCATTTGTATAGATCAAAATAATTAACTTGATTGCTGCAGTAAACAGTTGGTCAATTCAGAACAGAAATATATTATGTAATAATCAATTCATTTAAGGATACTACATGGATAAACTACATAAGTGCATACAGTTGAGTAGCCTGAAGTAGGTACTTCTTTGTGTGAAGGACTGATCATTACATTGTATGGCACTGGGTCTGCTAAGGTCAACAATTATCTGTCTCCACCCTGACACGGAAATCAAATGGACTGCAGCTGATACTCTTATTTTCTCGTTTGCCGTTGCAACCTTCTATTCATATTATCTACTGTGAAGATAGGTGAAATGAGTGAGTATAGGTTCAATGAAGTACATCCAAATAACCACAGATGAGTTATTCATCAACTAGGAACATAACTCTTTATTAGTTTCTGTATTCTAAGTTTTCAGTATTCTGCCTCTTGCTTTCTTCACATATCTGCTCTGAAATAATGCATTCCTCAAGCAGTCTTTACTGATCATACAAACAAGTGTTTAGCTTATTTAATATTCACTAAAAAGTGAACTCTCAATGTCTTTTTTTTTTTTGAGACACTCTCAATATCTTTTTTGTTGTTGTTGTTTTTGTTTTTGTGACAGTCTCACTCTCTCGCCCAGGCTGGAGTGCAGTGGCAAGATCTCGGCTCACTGCAAGCTCCGCCTCCTTGGTTCACGCCATTCTCCTGCCTCAGCCTCCAGAGTAGCTGGGACTACAGGTGCCTGCCACCACACCTGGCAAATTTTTTTGTATTTTTAGTAGAGACGGGGTTTCACCATGTTATCCAGGATGGTCTCCATACTCTGACTTCGTGATCCACCTGCCTCGGCCCTCAAAGTGCTGGGATTACAGGCGTGAGCCACCGCGCCCGGCCTCAATACCTTTATCAATGGTGGAGTAAGAATGAATTTATAACCTTTTCTCTATTTCTTAAATAATTAAAATGAAGAGACAATATCAGATAATGGAGATAGAATATTTTGGGAGCTGGTGATCTGAAACCCAGTTATGGCTGAGTCATTCTGTTCCTCTAGAAGATTCCTTTGCCCCTGCTTGGGTTATAGTTTCTCCATTTGTTTGTTAAGTAAGAGACCTGACCTTACTAATATTAAAGTCCTATTACAGTTGGGGTAATTTAGTTTCAAGGTTTAGAAATTTGCTTTAACTAGTAAATGGGGAGTTTGCTTTAAGAATATAGGGTTCTCAAGAGGCACTAAGTGTAAAAAATAAAAATTTAATTCTGATTTTTCTTGGCTTTATTTTTCCTTACATATGCATTTTTTCTTTATGCATTTCTGTACATACAGTTGAATTGCTATCACATATCTTTGTTTTTGGTTCTGTATGATCTTCCAGTCTCAATATCTATAGAGACCAAATAGAATGTTTGTATTCTAAATACAAATGCCCAGAAGAGACAATGCCTTTCACTCAGCTGGAGTCCTTTGTGACATTCCAAATGGCCAGTCATCCTATGTCCAGGAGCCATGTGAGCTGATAAAGAATAGAATGGACAAATTGCATAACAGGGTAAAAACATCTCTTATAGTTGTGTGACACTATGTACAGTTTATACTATTTTTCTACATGAATTGTACTTTTTGTCAGGGCAAAATCCTGAAAGAACCAAGGTTTCTTAGGCAACAAAGTAGCATGAATTTGGATTGAAAGCCACATCAAGATAGGCTTATCTGTAAGGATTCTCACCAGAGATTATTTTCCCCTTCTGCTGAATGCAAGGATCAAGAGAAATATGCTTGCTTAGAAAAGTGATGCAATCTTTAGTTTCTTGGTTGGTTTTTTGTTGCTGTTGTTGTTGTTGTTTGTTTTTCTGGAGTGTTCCTTAGCATTTTCACCATAGCAAATTTGGGGATTTACCTCCCAGTTTCCATGCCTCATCCATTTGAAAAAGCATGAATTCAAGGTTTCTTAAGAAACTCATAGTCTGAGGGCTTACTTTGTCTTTTACTTAACCTCTGAGAGCTATTAAATTCACTAAATTTTGGACTTTCTCACTTGTCCAGTTGTTTCAGCTTGGAAGTTTGTTCAGAGTCTCCAACAGGACATCCTAGTAGAAAAATAAATTTAAGGCTATTGATTTAACTTTGAACAGCAAACCCTTCTCTGTGAAATTTTAAGAATCTCACGCTCCCATAGTAGCCTTATAGAAACTAACTAACTAATGAATGTTGTCATTTATTAGTGTGCCATGGGTCTGGCACTGGTTTGGAAGTGTAAGATAAAAAGATCATGAAGTCTTTTCAAGGCTTTATAAAATTTTATAAAAATAAGGTCAGTTTCCTAATACATAGAAAAGCCAACTTTCTTGGTTCTGTCCAGAAAGAAGCATAATTATATGGCAGTGTTGGTTGTTTATTTGCACATCATCAGCCAATAAAGAAGAAAGTATACAGATGAAGTAAACATGCTGTTTCTACATACTTTATGTTGTCAGGTTTGGCACCTCCTTTTGCGTATATGGTTTTTCTGCTTGCCTGTTTTAAGGAGGCTGTTTTAGCTTCTGAAAATATAATTAATGATAGTTGTACATGCAATTTTTAGACTCTAAACTGGCTAATGTTCTAATGCTTTGTCAAATCTCTTTGTAATATTTGGATTATAGTCATGAAAATGAAAGAGAAGGCAATGGTGAGAGAAATTTGCAGGCTCTAAAATCAGAAACTAGCAAATGCTAATCATCTGTGTAAGTTAATTGGATTTTGAAAAGAACCAAAAATGAGAATGTCAAAAGTAGATTAAGTTCTGACTTAATCAGGCTAATATTAATTCCAATCAATTTATCTAACAATTTAGCCCCTCTCTTCCTTGAGAAATGGCATCCCTGCTTATAACTGAAAGATATTCTGAATGGTAGCATATGGTACAGGCATCTGTAAGTTGCAGCTGTGAATCAGAGTTGCTGCTTTGTGGCTTAGGCAAGACCACAGCTTAAATATTGATTTCTGGAGCTCTGACACAACAGCAAACAAAGTGAGAGGCTGAACTTCAAGGTGCAAGGGTCAAAGCACAGGACCAACCCTCTGGGTAACTGTAAAGAAAGGTTGCGTGTCTTGCCTTTCTACATCTCGTCTATCAAGAATCCAACCCCTTATGCTTACAGCAACCTCCAGGAGCCCTTTGGCTCTGTAGTCTCATCTTTCAAACCGAGTCCATGCACATCCAACCTCAGGAAGACAAGTTCTTTCCAACTTCTTTACTCACCAGAACATCAAATATTTCTCTTCCATGTTCTTATCTCAGAATTTCACTGTGAGTTAGGAAACTGGATAACTGAAATGTTCCAAAGTTGATTTTTAGATAATGAGCCCTTATTAAAACTTGCATTTTTTTTTCTATTTTGAACATCAAATCAAAGAAAAGAGTGCCCTGTTCAAAGAAGCTCCCAGGAATTACTCACCATGAATTTTATGTTTGATTAATGGTCAAGTCACCCTGACCAACTGCAATCTGTACATAAACTTGTATCATTTTCCTTGATCTGAAACTTAAAAGGGTATATTTAATTATGCTCATTTGATCTTATACACAGATAAATATATGATGCCTTCCATAAAACAATTATTAAAATGTTAGAATTTTTTGATGCCTGAGAAATACTTTGATGAAATAGAAAATTCACTTTTGCGTGAAATTTCAGCCCTTCTCCATATACAGAACTCATAATTTATCTATAGGAGACTATGTAAGTAGAAGATAATGACTAAGAACCTAGAGTATTTTTTTTAAGTTTTATTTTCCTATTTTTATAGTTAGGTCCAAGTTCTCATACATGAGTCTGGCAGTAGAATAATACATTTAGTCTTAATACTCAGTTTCATTCCTAAATAATCATTCCAGATTTTCTTCCTGACAAAGATTACTCATTCCAGCTGCTTAATTTGGAAAGATTAAAATTGCAGTGAGCAATTTCATCTGAAAAACTAAATTCCATAGAACATTAAAATATATTGAGATTTCTGGTATCCTATAATTTTCTGGGTTAGGCATAATTGTAAACTCACATTTTAAAAGGATTCATAAAGTAATCTCATAGAAGTTGCATGCGATTGCTTCCTATTATGGAACACTAAGCCCAGGTCTTCCACCCTTATAATTCTTTTTTATTAAAATTATGACATGACTTACATTTGGACTAAGTGGTAGGCAGAGATAGACCTTGCACTGAGAAAATTCTATAGTTATTTGACATTTTAAATGATTATTTTCCTTAATTTTCGCTAACTCTAGAATTAGTCAAAAATAATCATTTAATTAAGCTCCAAGTTAGTGCCAGTGTGTGAAAGAATTAATCTAAAACTGGTTATATGCCTTACAGAACATCCAATAATTTAGAGCTAAATGGTTTATTTTTCAAGGAAAGTGTTATAGGGGGCCAGAGAGGAAAAATACTGAAAGTTAGAATAGGAAAGCTTTATTCAGAAAACGGGATTGTTACCGACCATAATTTAGGTGTTCTGAGAGAGATTGGAGATATTTAAGCTAAAGAGAGTTGTTTCTAAACACAAGTGAATGAGCTATGATTATAACTGAACTTACCAAAAACTGGAGCTGCAAAGTTTCCATTATGCTCTGCCAGTCTCTAAGCAAGAGTACTATTTCCCAGTGTCCAAGATCTCAGATTCAAATTTGTATATAAATTACAGCTTTATCACTTTGTAGTATTGTGAAATGGATATTGACTTAATTTCCCTGTTTCACAGTTCCCCAATGAGGAAATTGAAAAAAAAAATAAAAGTATGTACTATATGGGAGGCTGAAAAGATAAAGAGATGATCTAAAAACAAATCCAAAGCAAAGTAACAAAAATAAAACAAAACAAAAAAACATGTGCAGTGTGCCTGGCAGGTCATAAAGATGTTATTTCACTAGTCTTACTTCAGAGGTTTCCTGATTATCATAATTATAGATGAAAGAAGCAGCCAGAGAGAAAGGTCAGGTTACCCACAAAGGGAAACCCATCAGACTAACAGCTGATCTCTCCGCAGGAACTCTACAAGCCAGAAGAGAGTGGGGGCCAATGTTCAACATTGTTAAAGAAAAGAATTTTCAACCCAGAAGTTCATATCCAGCCAAACTAAGCTTCATAAGTGAAGGAGAAATAAAATACTTTCCAGACAAGCAAATGCTGAGAGATTTTGTCACCACCAGGCCTGCCCTAAAAGAGCTCCTGAAGGAAGCACTAAACATGGAAAGGAACAACCAGTAACAGCCACTGCAAAAACATGCCAAAATGTAAAGACCATCAAGGCTAGGAAGAAACTGCATCAACTAACGAGCAAAACAACCAGCTAACATCATAATGACAGGACCAAATTCACACATAACAATATTAACTTTAAAAGTAAATGGGCCAAATGCTCCAATTAAAAGACACAGACTGGCAAATTGGGCAAACAGTCAAGACCCATCAGTATGCTGTATTCAGGAAACCCATCTCACATGCAGAGACACACATAGACTCAAAATAAAGGGATGGAGGAAGATCTACCAAGCAAATGGAAAACAAAAAAAGGCAGGGGTTGCAATGCTAGTCTCTGATAAAACAGACTTTAAACCAGCAAAGATCAAAAGAGACAAAGAAGGCCATTACATAATGGTAAAGGGATCAATTCAACAAGAAGAGCTAACTATCTTAAATATATATGCACCCAACACAGGAGCACCCAGATTCATAAAGCAAGTCCTGAGTGACCTACAAAGAGACTTAGACTCCCACACAATAATAATGGGAGACTTTAACACCACACTGTCAACATTAGACAGATCAACGAGACAGAAAGTTAACAAGGATACCCAGGAATTGAACTCAGCTCTGCACCAAGTGGACCTAATAGACATCTACAGAACTCTCCACCCCAAATCAACAGAATATACATTTTTTTCAGCACCACACCACACCTTTTCCAAAATTGACCACATAGTTGGAAGTAAAGCTCTCCTCAGCAAATGTAAAAGAACAGAAATTATAACAAACTGTCTCTCAGACCATAGTGCAATCAAACTAGAACTCAGGATGAAGAAACTCACTCAAAACCGCTCAACTACATGGAAACTGAACAATCTGCTCCTGAATGACTACTGGGTACATAACGAAATGAAGGCAGAAATAAAGATGTTCTTTGAAACCAATGAGAACAGACACAACATACCAGAATCTCTGGGACACATTCAAAGCAGTGTGTAGAGGGAAATTTATACCACTAAATACCCACAAGACAAAGCAGGAAAGATCCAAAATTGACACCCTAACATCACAATTAAAAGAACTAGAAAAACAAGAGCAAACACATTCAAAAGCTAGCAGAAGGCAAGAAATAACTAAAATCAGAGCAGAATTGAAGGAAATAGAGACACAAAAAACCCTTCAAAAAATTAATGAATCCAGGAGCTGATTTTTTGAAAAGATCAACAAAATTGATGGACCGCTAGCAAGACTAATAAAGAAGAAAAGAGAGAAGAATCAAATAGATGCAGTAAAATGATAAAGGGGATATCACCACTGATCCCACAGAAATACAAACTACCATCAGAGAATACTACAAACACCTCTACGCAAATAAACTAGAATATCTAGAAGAAATGGATAAATTCCTTGACAAATACACCCTCCCAAGACTAAACCAGGAAGAAGTTGAATCTCTGAATAGACCAATAACAGGATCTGAAATTGTGGCAATAATCAATAGCTTACGAACCAAAAAAAGTCCAGGACCAGATGGATTCACAGTCGAATTCTACCAGAGGTACAAGGAGGAGCTGGTACCATTCCTTCTGAAACTATTCCAATCAACAGAAAAAGAGGCAATCCTCCCTAACTCATTTTATGAGGCCAGCATCATCCGGATACCAAAGCCTGGCAGAGACACAACCAAAAAGGAGAATTTTAGACCAATATCCTTGATGAACATTGATGTAAAAATCCTCAATAAAATACTGGCAAATGGAATCCAGCAGCACATCAAAAAGCTTATACACCATGATCAAGTGGGCTTCATCCCTGGGATGCAAGGCTGGTTCAACATACGCAAATCAATAAATGTAATCCAGCATATAAACAGAACCAAAGACAAAAACCACATGATTATCTCAATAGATGCAGAAAAGGCCTTTGACAAAATTCAACAACCCTTCATGCTAAAAACTCTCAATAAATTAGGTATTGATGGGACGTACCTCAAAATAATAAGAGCTATCTATGACAAACCCACAGCCAATATCATACTGAATGGGCAAAAACTGGAAGCATTCTCTTTGAAAACTGGCACAAGACAGGGATGCCCTCTCTCACCACTCCTATTCAACATAGTGCTGGAAGTTCTGGCCAGGGCAATCAGGCAGGAGAAGGAAATAAAGGGTATTCAATTAGGAAAAGAGGAAGTCAAATTGTCCCTGTTTGCCGATGACATGATTGTTATCTAGAAAACCCCATTGGCTCAGTCCAAAACTCCTTAAGCTGATAAACAACTTCAACAAAGTCTCAGGATACAAAATCAATGTACAAAAATCACAAGCATTCTTATACACCAATAACAGACAAACAGAGAGCCAAATCATGAGTGAACTCCCATTCACAATTGCTTCAAAGAGAATAAAATACCTAGGGATCCAACTTACAAGGGATGTGAAGGACCTCTTTAAGGAGAACTATGAACCAATGCTCAATGAAATAAAAAAGGATATAAACAAATGGTAGAACATTCCATGCTCATGGGTTGGAAGAATCAATATCGTGAAAATGGCCATACTGCCCAAGGTAATTTATAGATTCAATGCCATCTCCATCAAGCTACCCATGACTTTCTTCACAGAATTGGAAAAAACTACTTTAAAGTTCATATGGAACCAAAAAAGAGCCCACATCACCAAGTCAGTCCTAAGCCAAAAGAACAAAGCTGGAGGCATCACGCTACCTGACTTCAAACTATACTACAAGGCTACAGTAACCAAAACAGCATGGTACTGGTACTAAAACAGAGACATAGATCAATGGAACAGAACAGAGCCCTCAGAAATAATGCCGCATATCTACAACTATCTGATCTTTGACAAACCTGACAAAAACAAGCAATGGAGAAGGGATTCCCTATTTAATAAATGGTGCTGGGAAAACTGGTTAGCCATATGTAGAAAGCTGAAACCAGATCCTGTCCTTACACCTTATACAAAAATTAATTCAAGGTTGATTAAAGACTTACATGTTAGACCTAAAACCATAAAAACCCTAGAAGGAAACCTAGGCAATACCATTCAGGACATAGGCATGGGCAAGGACTTCATGTCTAAAACACCAAAAGCAATGGCAACAAAAGCCAAAATTGACAAATGGGATCTAGTTAAACTAAAGAGCTTCTGCACAGCAAAAGAAACTACCATCAGAGTGAACAGGCAACCTACAAAATGGGAGAAAATTTTTGCAACATACTCATCTGACAAAGGGCTAATATCCAGAATCTACAACGAACTCAAACAAATTTACAAGAAAAAAACAAACAACCCCATCAAAAAGTGGGCGAAGGATATGAACAGACACTTCTCAAAAGAAGACATTTATGCAGCCAAAAAACACATGAAAAAATGCTCATCATCACTGGCCATCAGAGAAATGCAAATCAAAACCACAGTGAGATACCATCTCACACCAGTTAGAATGGCCATCATTAAAAAGTCAGGAAACAACAGGTGCTGGAGAGGATGTGGAGAAATAGGAACACTTTTACACTGTTGGTGGGACTGTAAACTAGTTCAACCATTGTGGAAGTCAGTGTGGCGATTCCTCAGGGATCTAGAACTAGAAATACCATTTGACCCAGCCATCCCATTACTGGGTATATACTCAAAGGATTATAAATCATGCTGCTATAAAGACACATGCACACATGTGTTTATTGTGGCACTATTCACAATAGCAAAGACTTGGAACCAACCCAAATGTCCAACAACGATAGACTGGATTAAGAAAATGTGGCACATATGCACCATGGAATACTATGCAGCCATAAAAAATGATGAGTTCATGTCCTTTGTAGGGACATGGATGAAACTGGAAACCATCATTCTCAGCAAACTATCGCAAGGACAAGAAACCAAACACCGCATGTTCTCACTCACAGGTGGGAATTGAACAATGAGAACACATGGACACAGGAAGGGGAACATCACACTCCGGGGACTGTTGTGGGGTGGGGGGAGGGGGGAGGGATAGCATTAGGAGATATACGTAATGCTAAATGACGAGTTAATGGGTGCAGCACACCAACATGGCACATGGATACATATGTAACAAACCTGCACATTGTGCACATGTACCCTAAAACTTAAAGTACAATAAAATTAAAAAATTATAGATGAAAGAGTGTGCCTGCAGTGTTTCTATACTGATATCATAAATTCTATCATTAAAAATATATTACCATGATTATGCCCGGATTACTCTTTGCAATATTTTTGACACAGATACATAATAGAACATACTACCTTCTTTAACTGCTTTTTTTACTTATTGATCAAATATTTTAAGTTTCTACAATATTTATGGTGCATTTTTACATGATAAAGAAGTATAAAAAGGTTGAATCACAAGCTAGCTGTGCTGCTGTTGTTAGAGGATAGGTTTAGTGACATTTCCTGAATAGCATAATGGAATCTACATTTTAGCCATATATACAACATTTGCATATTTTTAAAAGATACATTGCTGTTTCCCACTGTAGATGCCACTTAACATCCTTTTCTAGAAACTTCTTATCTTACATCCACAATCTTTCCCAATTTTGTTGGTAGAACTCCATCTAGTCGCTCAAGTTAAAAAAATCTGGAGTTGTTCTTACATATTTCCCTTTATTTACATTCTGTATGTGATCTGACAGAAATAAATCTAGCTTTCTTTGCCCTCAATACAGCTACACAATCTATTCATTTCCATCTCCAATGCAGCCACTGTGGCCATCATCATCCTCTTATCTGTACTGCTACAAGAGCCTCATAACACACCTCTCCTCCTTGACTTTCTGCTGTCTACTTAATGGCTGCAAAAGAGATTCATTTAAATGCATGTAATATTACATAGCTACTCCTTTTAAACTTCACCAACGTCCACCTCTCCTCTCAATAAAAAATATTTTGTGATGAAAAAAACAAATTATAATTGTGATTATATGATGGTCGT
Organism: Nomascus leucogenys; assembly: GCF_006542625.1. Lineage (NCBI taxonomy): Eukaryota > Metazoa > Chordata > Mammalia > Primates > Hylobatidae > Nomascus > Nomascus leucogenys. Next base: position 65,399,452 of record NC_044394.1, on the reverse strand, counting down.
TGCCAAGTAGAAGTACAAAATGCTCTACGAGTATCTAATAGAAAAACCTTGCTAAGTCAGGTCAGGAAAGACTTACCAAAGGAAATAATATTAAGTAGAAATCTGAAGAAGAGTAGGAACTAGCTGTACATGGTGGCTAGATATACGAGGAAGATGAAAATAGAAAAGCCTATTTCATAGTACTAAGACAAGAAGAAGTGTGACCTGTTTGAGGAATTTAAGGAAAGTCATAGTGGCTGACGCTGACAGAGTGAGAGTGGCTGCTGATGTCACTGAAAATTTGATAACTTCCCTGAGGTTCTCCTCTTCTGAGCCAAGTGAACCTTTTATCTAGCATTCACAACTAATAGAGTCTAGGAATCAGCCACCCATGGTGTTGTGGAGACTTCCTACTAGATTTTGTTACTGAACAACTCAGTGTGTATATCAGTCTCCAAACTTGGATTGCCTGCAGGTGGACTGGAGCAGGCAAGGCTTCTATGAGCCTATCTCAGTGATTCATAGGAAATATGAGAGTCACCAGGACAAATGTAGAGTTTCTGGAGATAGACAGGAATTGATAGGAGATGTTTGGAAATAGCAACTTCAGGGCTTAGATTGAATTGTACCAATTGTTCTCACTTATGAAATGCTGTGTTAGAGGTTCCTCTTCTGTAATGCTTTCCCCAGCTCCACTGATGGATTAATTTGTCATTCTATTCTTATAGGAAAGGTGTTGCTTAAATGATTTTCAGTTTTCTTTTCATTATGAGAGATTATATAAAATCAAGTTTAAGAGTACAGGCTTTGCTAAAACTGGATCGTAATACTGAATTTGCCATTCACAAATGACCTTGGTGAGGTTATTTCTCCTTTATTAGCCTCCACATCATTATCTGTGAAATGAAAATAATTCCCTCACAGGATTTCCATGATTATTTACATGATGCATATGAGTTATGTAAATTCATGCCAGCCATATAATACAGAAGACATGCACACTATTATTTGTATTAAGAATTTACATAGATTTCTCCATATTAAGTTGTAAATTTCCAGAACATATGAAGACCATCTTATACATTTAAACTCAGCATGATGTCAAAACATTGCCTTCCCTATAAAGGGGCTTAATTCTGTGTGAAGTTGAACTAAATAAAAATGAATAAAGACTAATAAACTTGGGCCGAATTATGCAGGAAGTCCGAATTTACTCAATTTACTGCCTCCCACTCTCTTCTCGGTTTACTGTTTTCCCTGACCTCAGGGAGCTTTTCATCAATGATAAGTAATTTCCTTTACAGCAATTTCATATACATGGCCCCTCAAGTATATTTAAAACACCTCTGCCTTCTGAAGGTCCATGCCATTTTATTAACAGCTAACCAAATTCATTTGTAATTTATTGGAGAGGGAATTTAAATAAACATGTTTTAAGCCAGGTGCCTGCCTTATGTTGGATATTTGGGGAAATAATTTTTTTTTTCTGATTTTTCTCAGATATAACATGGATACAGCAATCCCTCTCCTATTTCAGTGGAATAGCTGTCTGCTCATTTTATTTAAACTCAGATATGAGTATTGGAAAGGATTCCAAAAAGTCCAGTCTCATGCTTCCAGACAGACAGGATAAGTTTTCTCCCATTTTTAAATTTTATATAATGTGATGTCCAATGATATTAAGTACCTTGTTCATAGACAGACAGCTAATAAGGGTCTAAGTGATTTGTACTTTCTCCTGCCTTCTGCTTACAGCACCACACAGTGTTTTACACCTTATGCTATGACCAAACAAACCCCTCTGGCATTAGAAAAATGTATCAATCGTACCCAAAGCCAATATAATAATGAAAGTTATTAAGTAGAGGGACTTGCCTGTTGATGCGGATCTCTTTGAATAAAAAGCCTAACATGGATTTCTCACTGGTGCCAATGTAGCCTCAAACCCATTTTATTTTTTTTCTTTTTATGTCTGATGATAAAACTTTGAAATATAAAGCTTCAGCATGAAATCCCTGACATAGCTTTAACTACTGTAAAACCAGAAGGCAAAGCTATAATAATTTCAGCTTTATAGTATAATCTGAAATTGAATTACTCTCATTTCCTGGCAAAGTCAATATTGCTAATGGATTAGAAACATGGCTGATAAAAGTACTGTTGAGTATATATATATGTGAAGAATCTCATGAAAAATGATTTCTTTGTGGTCTATGTCATTTGAAACTTGGCACTGATTTGAAAAGAAACTGCATGGTATGGGCCACTTTAGTAAGTAAAAGCTTGGAAGTCAAGATAAATGAGGCTAAAATGTGTCTGGTAAAGCAGTTGCAAACCTCTCCTGACGTGTCCCATTTCACTGCCAAGCTACCGTTGAAAGCATGGAGCCTAACTGTGAAAGGCCTACTCTACCAAGGTGAAAGTCAGGTCAAGAGGGTACCCATGAAATAAAAATATTGTGATTTCCTCAAGCATATTCTCAGAGTCCTTTAGGAATCTGTCAGCTGGACAATACATTGGGAATCCTAGGTGAGAAATTAAACTCTACTACTTTTTAGCTCTGTAAATTTGGGCAAATCATCCTTTAGCTGGGTTTACTGTATCTACCAATAAAGAGATGGTCTACAAGAATCTAACTATTTGATGCTTTTGTGATTCTACAAAATCCAGTAAAGAAAGGTATCATAACTGTCACATTTAAAATGCTCTACATTCGCAGGTGATGATTAGCTTTTGGGGGCTTGCTGTAATACTGGATGTAGCCTTATCTCAAAGAAAATGTTCTCAATTTTTTTTTCCAATAAAACAGCAAAATGCCTTAAACTTAAAACTGAAGTTTTGGAAAAGCAGATGTTCCCTATATCTATAATTAACCAAGAACTAGTGCTGAAAGTTTCCTTTGGAGAACCAATTCATAGGTAAATCTATATTCTGAAAGTATGATTCAAACTTTTGGTTTAGCTACATCTAGTTTTTAATAATTTCACATTCATAAAAAAATCTCAGATCATAAATGAGCTATCCATAGCACCTATAGTTAGTGGTAAGAGCCTTGAATTCTTTATTTCAATTTCTCATTCTAGGTATCTTCTGTGCCATACTTCATTTCTCTATATAAGTATTTTCCATCTTCCAAAGCTTATATAAAATTTCATCTGCCAGAATGTGATGTTGTTGCCAAAAATGTATAACTTGTATACAAGCATGATGAAACAATCATAGACAAATACACACACATACACTCACGTACATACACACACAAAGCCTATATGTTTTCAAAATGATGTTATTAAAGACAACAAAAAGAGTGAAAAATGTTCTAAATTAAATAAGACTACAAAGTCACGAAAACTATATGTAATAGATAGTTCTGGATTAAATCCTGAACATAAAAAGAAAGATCTTATTAAGGATGGAACTGGAATTACTTGTGAAGGTTGAAAACAAACTATATATTAGGTTATGGTAGTATATTGGTGCTAACTTTTCTGAATCTAATAGCTGTGCTGTGTTCATGTGAGAAAACCTTGCTCTTAATAGATTTATGCTCAAGTACTTAGATTGAAGGGTGATGATGTCTGCAACTTACTCTGAAGAGTTCAGCAAAATAATAAGAACAACATTAAGAAAAAGAAGAATATGGTCAATGTTAACAATTGGGGAACTAGGTGAACAAGAAATCATTAAGACTGATTTTAAAAAATATTTGTATATTTAATTTTTTAAAACAAAAGGGTTTAAAAAGACATTTGTTTTACAGTTTTTAAAAATTCCTCTCCTTCAAATAGGAACGCTTTTATACTGTTGGTGGGAGTGTAAACTAGTTCAACCATTGTGGAAGACAGTATGGCAATTCCTCAACGATCTAGAACTAGAAATACCATTTGACCCAGCAATCCCATTACTGGGTATATACCCAAAGGATTATAAATTATGCTACTATATAGACAGATGCACATGTATGTTTAGTGTGGCACTATTCACAATAGCAAAGACTTGGAACCAACCCAAATGTCCATCAATGATAGACTGGATTAAGAAAATGTGGCACATATACACCATGGAATACTACACAGCTATAAAAAAGGATGAGTTCATGTCCTTTGTAGGGACATGGATGAAGCTGGAAACCATCATTCTCAGCAAACTATCGCAAGGACAGAAAACCAAACACGGCATGTTCTCACTCATAGGTGGGAATTGAACAATGAGAACACTTGGACGGAGGGTGGGGAAAATCACACGTGATGGCCTTTTGAGGGGTGGGGGAAAGGGGGAGGGATAGCGTTAGGAGAAATACCTAATGTAAATGACAAATTAATGGGTGCAGCAAAGCAATATGGCACATGTAAAAATATGTAACAAACCTGCACGTTGTACACATGTACCCTAGAACTTAAAGTATAATAAAAAAAATAAGTAAATAAATACAATAAAAATTCCTCTCCTTCTTTGAAAACTATGACATTTTAAATATATTTAATTTCACACTTAAGCTTATCTAAAATATATTTCTGTTTAAATTATGTATTCATTAGTAGAATGTGAATACCTTAAGAATAAAGTCACTACTTTATTCATTTTTATCCTTTTCAGTGTCCAATAGAATATTTGTATATAACACATATTCAACTCAATAATAAATTGGTCAAATAATTCAATCCAAATCTACTGATATGTACTATGTGCTAAAAACAAGGCTAGTTTTGGAAATTACATTAATGTATTGCATAAACTCTTCCAAAGAATTCCCATGACACTTTAAACTTGATATAAATATATTCTTGTACATTCTATTCTTCCATATTTTAAAATAGTTTGAGAAAGAACCAGGATAGGACACCCAAACATATTTGGGAGGCACAATGGAAGTGGCGATAAGTCAGAAAAATTGTTTTTGAGAAGCACAAAATTTCCTCTTCAACAACAGTGGGAGAGGGTATGCACAAAGACAAAGATATGGTATTTTCAAAAAATTAGAATAGTTGAGTGTGGCAGAAACATATAGAGTAAGGAAAAGAACACAGAAGCTAACATGGCTGAATGAAACACATTATCTGTTCACAAATAATACTATATGCAATGCTAAAAGACTTGTTTTGAATTGTATGAGGACAGTTTTAACAAAAATAAGCAGATAATTCATACCATAAGAAATGAATTAAAAGACAAACATTTAGAATGGGGTGGTGGAAATAAAATAAAGGGAGCAACAAAAATCAAAGCAGCAAAACATTTAGAAGGTTGTTTCCTTAATCCAACAGAGAAATTAAGAGTGTTAGCCAGTGGCCATGGGGATGTTGAGAGAGTGGAGGATGGAATTAAAGAATATCAAGGAAATAAACTTATAGAGTTAATTGATTTATTTGAGGAATAAATGGGAAGGCAAAATAAACCAAAACATGATTCCTAATTTTTTTCTGTTTAGGAAAATAGGTTCAGTGAAGAATAATGCAGAGGAAGGAAATTCTGATTCTGCCAATAATAAGTCACTTATAATGAACTAACCTTCATGCTGAGAACAACTAGAAGATCCAGTATTTGAAGGCATTACAAAGTCATCTAAGAATGTAAGATTTTCAGTGTCAAGACATGAAAAAGTAGAGAATTCTGAGGAGTGAGGCTAATTGTTGCTGATTTTCCTCTGACTCATTAGAAAGCAGTAGTTGAAATATAAAGAAGCTGAGGGGAGAATAGCTCAGGTTGATAATTACAGAAATGAAGTTGAGCTCTCAGTATTCTAATGAAACTTGGAGAACAAAAAAAGGGTTTCAGGATCTTCCAAGAAAGAAGATCCATGGTGAATTCAGGCAGAAGGAAGATCAATTCTAATACTAAAGAATGACTGTAATTAACTCAATACATGGGTTTTACAGCAAGTTAAAGACAAAGGAAAAAAATAGTGTATTGAATGACATAGAAGAATATATCCTGATTCATTATTGCCAATTTAAGAAATACTTTAGATATTCAGAAAAAAAGTGAAAATTCTAACATACATATAATTGGAACACGAGAAAAATATGATTATAAAAATGAGATTAAAAAAAGAACAAAAAGTGAAAGACAGTTTTCCAAAACCAAGGAAATACGTAAAGCCACTGATTTAACAATAAGCAACATACTAAAAGATAATATGCATATATATTTATTATCTATAGAAAAGACAAATATAAATAACATCATGAAATATTAAAGCAACCAAAGGAAGGAAAAATATAATCTCTCAAAAAACAAGAAAAACTTTGCTACTGAATTTTCAACACAATTATAGAAACCAAAAGAAATCTTTATTCTGAAGCAAAAAAGGCAACACAGCATTTCAAAATAAAGGTTACACAGAAAATATTTTCAGTTGAGCAATAACTATGAAATTTGAGTAATGAGTCACACACACATAAACCCCACAAACCTAAAATGTACTTTAAGCAGAAGGAACATGAATTCAGATAACAAACTTAGAAATGCAGGGTAGAAACGAGTAGAGAAAAGGTAGGCATGTTGATAGACAGTATTAAACCATAATAATTATTATTGTGGGGTCCTAAACATATAAAGAATTAAAATACATGCCAATAATGAAAAATAGAGCAGGAGAGGAATAAACAACTTAAAATTATCTCTGAACTTTTATTTTTGAAAAATGATTAAATTACCAATTTATACTAGACGTGAATACAGTATGCATTTTTAATATCTAGGATAAACACTAAAAAATGAGAATATATAAATAATTAATTGATAAATAAAATGGAACAATGAATGAATAATTAATTTACCCAAGAAAAGTCAAGAAAAAACAGGATTGTGAACAGAGAACATTAAGGACAAATATAAAACAAAAAAAGTAGTAAGATAGTATATTTAAGCCTGCATATATTACTAATTATACAAGCAAATGCTGAGAGATTTTGTCACCACCAGGCCTGCCCTAAAAGAGCTCCTGAAGGAAGCACTAAACATGGAAAGGAACAACTGGTACCAACCACTGCAAAAACATGCCAAATTATAAAGATCATCAAGGCTAGGAAGAAACTACACCAACTAATGAGCAAAATAACCAGCTAACATCATAATGACAGGATCAAATTCAAACATAACAATATTAACTTTAAATGTAAATGGGCTAAATGCTCCAATTAAAAGACACAGACTGGCAAATTGGATAAGGAGTCAAGACCAATCAGTGTGCTGTATTCAGGAAACCCATCTCACGTGCAGAGACACACATAGACTCAAAATAAAGGGATGGAGGAAGATCTACCAAGCAAATGGAAAACAAAAAAAGGCAGGGGTTGCAATCCTAGTCTCTGATAAAATAGACTTTAAACCAACAAAGATCAAAAGAGACAAACAAGGCCATTACATAATGGTAAAGGGATCAATTCAACAAGAAGAGCTAACTATCCTAAATATATATGCACCCAATACAGGAGCACCCAGATTCATAAAGCAAGTCCTGAGTGACCTACAAAGAGACTTAGACTCCCACACAATCATAATGGGAGATTTTAACACCCCACTGTCAACATTAGACAGATCAAGGAGACAGAAATTTAACAATACCCAGGAATTGAACTCAGCTCTGCACCAAGTGGACCTAATAGACATCTACAGAACTCTCCACCCCAAATCAACAGAATATACATTTCTTTCAGCACCACACCACACCTATTCCAAAATTGACCACATAGTTGGAAGTAAAGCTCTCCTCAGCAAATGTAAAAGAACAGAAATTATAACAAACTGTTTCTCAGACCACAGTGCAATCAAACTAGAACTCAGGATTAAGAAACTCACTCAAAGCCCCTCAACTACATGGAAACTGAACAACCTACTAATGAATGACTACTGGGTACATAACGAAATGAAGGCAGAAATAAAGATGTTCTTTGAAACCAACGAGAACAGAGACACAACATACCATAATCTCTGGGACACATTCAAAGCAGTGTGTAGAGGGAAATTTATAGCACTAAATGCCCACAAGAGAAAGCATTAAAGATCTAAAATTGACACCCTAACATCACAATTAAAAGAACTAGAAAAGCAAGAGAAAACACATTCAAAAGCTAGCAGAAGGAAAGAAATAACTAAAATCAGAGCAGAACTGAAGGAAATAGAGACACAAAAAACCCTTCAAAAAATTAATGAATCCAGGAGCTGGTTTTTTGAAAAGATCAACAAAATTGATAGACGGCTAGCAAGACTAATGAAGAAGAAAAGAGAGAAGAATCAAATAGACGCAATAAAAAATGAAAAAGGGGATATCACCAGCGATCCCACAGAAATACAATCTACCATCAGAGAATACTACAAACACCTCCACACAAATAAACTAGAAAATCTAGAAGAAATGGATAAATTCCTTGACAAATACACCCTCCCAAGACTAAACCAGGAAGAAGTTGAATCTCTGAATAGACCAATAACAGGATCTGAAATTGTGGCAATAATCAATAGCTTACCAACCAAAAAGAGTCCAGGACCTGATGGATTCACAGCCAAATTCTACCAGAGGTACAAGGAGGAGCTGGTACCATTCCTTCTGAAATTATTCCAATCAATAGAAAAAGAGGCAATCCTCCCTAACTCATTTTATGAGGCCAGCATCATCCGGATACCAAAGCCTGGCAGAGACACAACAAGAAAAGAGAATTTCAGACCAATATCCTTGATGAACATTGATGTAAAAATCCTCAATAAAATACTGGCAAACCGAATCCAGCAGCACATCAAAAAGCTTATACACCATGATCAAGTGGGCTTCATCCCTGGGATGCAAGGCTGGTTCAACATACGCAAATCAATAAATGTAATCCAGCGTATAAACAGAACCAAAGACAAAAATCACATGATTATCTCAATAGATGCAGAAAAGGCCTTTGACAAAATTCAACAACCCTTCATGCTAAAAACTCTCAATAAATTAGGTATTGATGGGACGTATCTCAAAATAATAAGAGCTATCTATGACAAACCCACAGCCAATATCATACTGAATGGGCAAAAACTGGAAGCATTCCCTTTGAAAACTGGCACAAGACAGGGATGCCCTCTCTCACCACTCCTATTCAACATAGTGCTGGAAGTTCTGGCCAGGGCAATCAGGCAGGAGAAGGAAATAAATGGTATTCAATTAGGAAAACAGGAAGTCAAATTGTCCCTGTTTGCAGATGACATGATTGTATATCTAGAGAACCCCAATGTCTCAGCCCAAAATCTCCTTAAGCTGATAAGCAACTTCAGCAAAGTCTCAGGATACAAAATCAATGTACAAAAATCACAAGCATTCTTGCACACCAATAACAGACAGAGAGCCAAATCATGAGTGAACTCCCATTCACAATTGCTTCAAAGAGAATAAAATACCTAGGGATCCAACTTACAAGAGATGTGAAGGACCTCTTCAAGGAGAACTACAAACCACTGCTCAATGAAATAAAAGAGGATACAAACAAATGGAAGAACATTCCATGCTCATGGGTTGGAAGAATCAATATCGTGAAAATGGCCATACTGCCCAAGGTAATTTATAGATTCAATGCCATCTCCATCAAGCTACCCATGACTTTCTTCACAGAATTGGAAAAAAATACTTTAAAGTTCATATGGAACCAAAAAAGAGCCCGCATCGCCAAGTCAATCCTAAGCCAAAAGAACAAAGCTGGAGGCATCACACTACCTGACTTCAAACTATACTACAAGGCTACAGTAACCAAAACAGCATGGTACTGGTATCGAAATAGAAACATAGATCAATGGAACAGAACAGAGCCCTCAGAAATAATGCTGCATATCTACAACCATCTGATCTTTGACAAACCTGACAAAAACAAGCAATGGGATAAGGATTCCCTATTTAATAAATGGTGCTGGGAAAACTGGCTAGCCATATGTAGAAAGCTGAAACTGGATCCCTTCCTTACACCTTATACAAAAATTAATTCAAGATGGATTAAAGACTCACATGTTAGACCTAAAACCATAAAAACCCTAGAAGAAACCTAGGCAATACCATTCAGGACATAGGCATGGGCAAAGACTTCATTACTAAAACACCAAAAGCAATGGCAACAAAAGCCAAAATTGACAAATGGGATCTCATTAAACCAAAGAGCTTCTGCACAGCAAAAGAAACTACCATCAGAGTGAACAGGCAACCTACAAAATGGGAGAAAATTTTTGCAACATACTCATCTGACAAAGGGCTAATATCCAAAATCTACAATGAACTCATATAAATTTACAAGAAAAAAACAAACAACCCCATCAAAAAGTGGGCAAAGGACATGAACAGACACTTCTCAAAAGAAGACATTTATGCAGCCAAAAAACACAGAAAAAAGTGCTCATCATCACTGGCCATCAGAGAAATGCAAATCAAAACCACAATGAGATACCATCTCACACCAGTTAGAATGGCCATCATTAAAAAGTCAGGAAACAACAGGTGCTGGAGAGGATGTGGAGAAATAGGAACACTTTTACACTGTTGGTGGGACCGTAAACTAGTTCAACCATTGTGGAAGTCAGTGTGGTGATTCCTCAGGGATCTAGAACTAGAAATACCATTTGACCCAGCCATCCCATTACTGGGTATATACCCAAAGGACTATAAATCATGCTGCTATAAAGACACATGCACACGTATGTTTATTGTGGCACTATTCACAATAGCAAAGACTTGGAACCAACCCAAATGTCCAACAACGATAGACTGGATTAAGAAAATGTGGCACATATGCACCATGGAATACTATGCAGCCATAAAAAATGATGATTTCATGTCCTTTGTAGGGACATGGATGAAACTGGAAACCATCATTCTCAGCAAACTATCGCAAGGACAAAAAACCAAACACCGCATGTTCTGACTCATAGGTGGGAATTGAACAATGAGAACACATGTACACAGGAAGGGGAACATCACACTCTGGGGACTGTTGTGGGGTGGGGGGAGGGTGGAGGGACAGCATTAGGAGATATACCTAATGCTAAATGACGAGTTAATGGGTGCTGCACACCAACATGACACATGAATACATATGTAACAAACCTGCACATTGTGCACATGTACCCTAAAACTTAAAGTATAATAATAATAATAAAAAAAGAAAGACAAAAAAAAGGCTATGGAACTGATTTAAGTGATAAAGATGGTCTTTTTAAAACAGAATCACTTAGATAGATAAAGATGATTTTAGAGAAATGTATCAAAACAGCTAAAGTGATTAACATCTTACCCCTTTTTATCTTAATGTAAAGTCGTTTGATGATTAAATTGTTATTGTTTTACAAGAAGAACAAGTTTAATTCAACCAATAGATAGATATTTTGTGGCTGTGAGTGTCATCATAATCCTGATACTATAAGAAACTTAACTTAGGACAACACTGAATAAATGTCATACTAGGGTTTTATTCAGAGTTTGGAAGAATTAACCAAACTGCATATCACAGTTAAGTCATTTTTGTTATCAGTCAAATTCAAGACATTTTCATTATGTCTTCTACCATACACTCCTCTCCAGACTCTTCAGACCTTTCTTTCCCCAAGTCCCAAATGTCTGCTGCTACCTTTCCTCTCTAGATCTCTATTCCACAGCACAAATTTCTGTATACCTTTAAACTGTGTTATGAATTGTCTCTTTACCATTTTGCTTTAACTGCAAATTAACTTCTCATGCAGTCAGTCATTTTAACAGAACCCTGCCCATTCCCCTGTACCAATGGATAATAACATGATAACATGAGTTAGCAGCTTTTCTAGCTCCAAAATGCTACAAATGTGTATGTATGTGTGTTTGGTGTATCCTGAAAGCTAATGTTTCCATCCAACTATATTCATGCCTGTGACTACTCATCATTAACACCTATCAACCTATGTGGTCATTTTCATGTATTTATCAAACATGTTGACAATAAACTCAGTTTTTTCAATGTCTAGTCCCACTCTGATCTTGCAATTATTTCAATACTCGTAGAGTTGACCTATTCAAGATTCTACTCTCTCAGTTAACATGCTCAACCTTTGTGATCTCATTCTATAAACATAAAATACCCTAAATCTTATTATATGGAATCACTGTGCTTTTATAATATGTAATTTCCATATCACATTTTCTGATTGGAGTTTTTAAATTAAAGCTCTCTTACTCCTTGCTTCCCACAAAATCCCATTTCTGACTATACCCTTCCACTCCCTGCTATAGCATTCGTACTCCCTTTATTTTACCCCCCAACCATTTATTGCTTTTGCTATAGTTCTTAACTCCTTACCTTCCTTTGCTTTCAGCATAGTGACCCTCCTTACTTGATATGCCTGTTTAATAAGCATAGAATTTTTAGTATATTATTTTAAATTTATTATTTACAAGCAACTTAAACACCCTTGCCCATTTGCAATTTCCTTGATCTCCCTACACTAAACCACACACTTAGACCAATATAAAAAATTTGCTTTATTCAAACATTTACTTGGGTATCTATAAAAAAAGCAATAAAAACAACCAGAACATAACCTCTTCACCAACTCTCAATCACCCTAAAAAAGTTTTTGCTTCTCTTTTTCAACCACAAAGAATATAAAGCAATTAGATAAAAATGTTCTAAATGATTTTCCTCTATACAAACCTCACTGCAGTTGTGTCTGTCTTTATCTCAATTTCTTATTTCTCTAGTATGACAGTTTCTTCCATCTATCTTAATTTATACCCTTATATTACCTTCTTGTTTTCATAACATTGTGCCTCTTTAGGGAAAAAATTCCATTATTATTCTTTTGTCTCTCTTGATATTCAACCTTTTCCACATAGGTTTTCTCTGCCTTCCTCTACCAAGGACACATATTTGTTAAAATTACCCTCAACTAAAAAAATACATATTAACCTTACATCTAGCTAAGCAACAATGTTATTCTTGCATTGTCTTTATAGAAAAATATACCTAAAAAACCATCTATACTTGAAGAATGAGTTTTTTCAAATACCATTCATTTTTTGTACAGTATGACAAGTCATTTTTTGTGACTATTATATGTACCAGCACTGAAGCTGTGCTCAAAAATATTATAAAAGATAATTTTGCAGCAAATTTCTCAAAAAATATTTTTATCCCATGTTTCTGCAGTATTGGGCAATTATTGAAATTTAGGCTCCTTGAAAAGCAGATGTAAATTAACATGTAGAGGTTTCCTTGTGATCGACACCTATGGAGTTTACAAAGCAGGATCGGGCAGAGGAAGAAGTTGAGCTTTGATACAGTCACACTGGAGGCTCAGCTAATCCTATGGAGAATTCTAAAGTTAAGAGGACTCTTCAGAGTTGTCTTGAGTTAGGACAAGAAGCCTGGATCTTTAACCCCAATACACATCAGTTATTGTGTACAGACCTTGGGAAGGGAGGGTGAACTTGAGTGAGGCAGTTCTCTTCAACCACTGCCATCCTTGTTGAGGTTTAAGAGTTCAAGGCTGTCTGCCTACCACACTTCCACCTGCTGGACAAATAAGTACTTCACTTCTGAAGGGAATCTAGATAGTGCATTATAGCATTCACTACAGTAATGTTTACCAATCCCAAATTCTTAAGAAGTTTCTCTTTTCATATATTCTACAACTACATTTATAAGCATCATCAATAAAACTTAAGTATTAAAAATTGATGTTTTATTATTTCTGTCAACTGACCAAATTTTCTTCTTGGCTATTCGTCTTTCTTTATGAGATGTATGGAAGAAAATGCTAAACAAAAAGGCACCTTATACTAATTGCATATCTGACTGCATTCCAAGGCTTTGTTCTGGTCATGCTTCCTTATCATAAATTCTTAACTATTTTGTTAATTCTAATGGAACTATATCATGATAACTCGAAAAACCTTAATATCAAACCTAGCATATTTCCCTGAAATTAAAGGATACATATCCAATTTTTTATTGTGTACCTTCATGATTGTCTTTACAACTTCAAACATCTAAAACTGAACTCATCGTCTTTCACGATAGAAATCCTTATTTATCTATATCCTTTTTTGAAATAAAATTTAGATATTAAAATAGTTCATTTATAGAGAAAAGCTAACAAATAATGACTGTACAGATAAGTTATCTAAAGTAGGTACACCCATTAAATGTCGTCTATGTCAAGAAATAAAATATTGTCAGAACAATAAAAACCTTTCTCAGGCCCCTTTCTTTCTCTCCAAAGTTAATTATGATCATGATTTCAAGTTTTTATTTAATTTTATTCATGCCACAAAAGTTAACTCTCATTAGCAAAATAAACTTATGCAATCCCCTTATGTATAACGATTCTTTCATCTCTATGTAGTGCCAATGAATCAACACTGACTCATGTTTAGAGTTTGTTGAGTTGAGTATATAACCAATTCCTGGCTAGAGCGTTTTCTCAACAAATAAGGCATGTGGATGCTTATACCAAACCCATAGCATTCTTGAAGAATCGTACAAAAAATATTTTCTTATTGTTTCTTCATATTTACTCTCTGAATCTAGAGATATATCCATAGAAATTGGGATCATTAACCACCCCTCAAGTTCCTCTTTTAAAGATTCCTCCTCATCATTTACATATCCACATAAAAAGCGTCAATTTATTATTATTTCCATAAACAAATACTTTTGAGATCCCCTGCTACATAAAGGGAACTGGATAAGTCTGTAAAACGAACATTACTGTTCCTGGAAAGACTATGTACTATTAGTAGAGAAAGAAGTAGAATATATTGTCACAAATGTGATTTGATTGATTTAATTAAATAAAAATTTCACTGGGCTTAGATATGAAGTGACAACAACAGGATTACTGGGGAACATTAAAAATCCTGTACTGACCACTGAATCAGATCTCAATAGATATTGGTTGAATTGAATGGCATGTTTTGCATTTTGTGCACTGCCATTTTACTGCAAAAGATAATAGAGCCAAGAGAAACATAAATATATGCTCTTATATCTCAAGAATGAAGACACATTAAGATATTACACTGATGTACACATGATTCATTGACATACTTCAAGGTACTTCTTGCTTGTAGAAGTGAAGATAAAATAATAGAATTTCCCTCTCCTGATAGATAAACTTGCTATTAGAATTAATGTTAAATGATTATTCATACCTACCCTCTCTAGTATTTCAGGCTTTGGTAGAATTTTAATAATGGAGATGTTAACAGGCACTATGCGATAAGATTCTATCAGTAGATTGTATAGATAATAAATTTATGCCCATCAATTTGAAATGTGAGTTTAGGCAAAGAAAATCTCACTAATTGGATAGACTGTCCAACTTGAAGATTTATTTTATTTTAAATTGATTACTTCTCTCAAAAGACATCAAGCTACTTGAAATAATTAAGCAACCAGGCTATTTGCTGTTATTTGGTAACCCTAGCATATTTTCAGGGCGTGGTGCAATGGATGAATTGATCTACCAAGCACAATTACATCTGTTCATTGGGCTTATAAAAGAGTGCTAAGAAATTTCAATAAGTAATTTCAGTCTGTTCTAATAAGTGGAAAGTAAATCTGAAAAGCTGTTGGATTTGAGACAAGAAAAAAGAGAAACAGTTTATTTTGTTTTGGAAGTTTGTCCTTTGTTAGTTCTTAAATTCTTCCAGTGAAATTAACAAAGCAGACATCAGTCTGGCATAAATGAGTAGAACTGAATTTTTTCACATTGCAGAATGGTATTATTCAAATAGGAACACAGTTTTCACATGTTGAGCAATTGTTGCTCTTCATGCTCTCAGCAGAGTGAAAAAAAAAGAGTGAGACTACTGTAAAGCAGCAAAGATTACACTATGAAGCAAGGATAGATTTCCTGAATTTCAATGATGTGGTCAGGGTAATCTAGCCCAATATCTCCTCTAGTGGTAATACAGGTGCAGGTTATTTGTCTGGGCTATCATTGAGATAAAAATAACCGTTAAGTGTCCAAGAACAAGACAGATAACTAGATAAACATTTATGTGTTATACTGTGCTATGCAGTAGCATGAAGAGATAGAGAATATGTATATATATATATATATAAATATATATACATGAGATAGTATATATTGTGTATTGTATCTTATGTATGACAATATAGAATATATACACATGGTACCTGACTTACTATGGTTCAACTTACAATTTTTTAATTTTACACATGGTGCTAAAGTAATACTCATTCAGTAGAAACTATACTTTGAATTTTTTGGTTGGGGGACAGGGTGTCACTCTGTCACCCAGGTAGGAGTGCAGTGGTGCAAGCTTGGCCCACTGCAGCCTCTACTTCCCAGGCTCAAGCAATCCTCCCACTGCAGCTTCCCGAGTAGCTGGGACTACAGCCACATGACAACATACCCAGCTAACTTTTCTATTTTTAGTAGAGATGGAGTTTTGCCATTTTGCCCAGGCTGGTCTCGAACTCCTGAGCTCAGGCGATCTGCCCACCTCTGCCTTCCAAAGTGCTGAGATTACAGGTGTGAGCCACTGTGCCTGGCTTCAAATTTTTAATATTGATCTTTTCTCAAGCTATTGGTATGCAGTATGGCACTCTCACAATTCCCCAGCATTGGCAGCAAGCACAGCTCCCAGTCACCCACATCATCAAGAAAGTAAACAACTGATACTCTACAGAGTACTGTGTTTCCAGATGATCCTGCCCAACTGTAGGTTAATGTAAATGTTCTGAACATGTCTAAGGTAAGCTAGGCTAAACTTTAATGTTCAGTAGATTAGGAATATTAAATAAGTATTTTCAGTTTATGATGGGTTTATTAGGACATAATTCCATGATAAGTTGAGGAGCATCTACAGCTATCTGTATCTATATCTATATTGATATCTCCATATCTATCTACATCTATATCTGTATCTATAACTCTCTCATCTATATATCTGTGCTCTATTATCTATCTATCTATCTATCTATCTATCTATCTATCTATCTATCTATCTATCTTGCAACGTTTCCAGTTGCAAAATACGAAACAAAGCAAATAGAAACAAATACAACTAAATCATTTAACTGACAGTTTTTCTTTGTATCTTCACTCAGTAAGAAATCTGGAAGCTGGCAGTCCAAGGCTGGTCCTGATGCTCAATACTGCCTTTGGAAACAAGGCTATTTCAACCTTTCTGCTACAGTACCTTTAATGCATCAGTTTTCATCCTATGTTTGCAATCTTTATTAGTTAAAATGGCCTAGCACATGCTATGATATTTTAGAACACCTATACCTCAGGGGCTCAACATAACCAAAGTTTATTTTGTTCATGCCAAGTCCACTGTGCATCTAAGCAAATCTCCTTGGCAGCTCCTCACCATGCAATGACTGCTTCATCCTAGAAGAGATACATGTCATTTCCACCCACACTTCATTAACCAAAATCAACACTAGACCAAAGAGTATAATTTTACAAGTACTAATGATGCAAGGATATTGAATATTGGGGGTGATAGTAATATATACCTTACCAGGTTATGGTTACAAGATGACAGCTGTACTTTTAGGCTGAGAGAGAGAATGGGAAAGAGATCACAAATGTTTTTATGTAGTCATATTTATTTATTTATGAGAAGCATACTACCACTAGTATAGGCATGTTATAATAGAAAACTGGGTTGTGATATTTTTTGTAAGAATCTCTGTTCCAGAGAGCATTATAGAAAGTGTTGTCCAGATGGTGGTGAACGAGCTATTTGAATTGCAAACACTAAGGCTGAATTTTCATTTATTATCTAGTTTTTGGAAGAAGTAATCCTTTACTGCACCATCAAACTGAGGTATGTGTATTGATGTTGGAGGCATCAGGATCATAAATAATGGGACTCAAAAACTTGAAAGTGAGTCTTCTTTCTATATATCAGAAGGGACCAAAGTTACAGAATCCACTGATATATCAGTCACAAGATGCTAGTGTCCAAGGAATCATATAAGTTGTAAAGGATCTACAGTTTGGAAGACGGTCAGAGAAATTGCCGAACTTGAAGTGTAAATGCTCCAGAATTGTTTAGAGTCTTGTCTAACAGCAGCCCAAAGAAGAGCATGTGAATAATTTATCTGAAAGGTGTCTAAGAGCCTTTAGTGAATTTTAAGATGGAACAAATTTGGCTTTGCTTCTAGAATCTACAGAATGGTCAGGCTGCCTCTTAATGGAAAGGTGTCATTCTGGCTCGCCTATGAATGCTCTAGCAAAGGCTTCCCCAATATCAGACTGTATGTTTTGAA
Source organism: Nomascus leucogenys (assembly GCF_006542625.1). Taxonomy (NCBI): domain Eukaryota; kingdom Metazoa; phylum Chordata; class Mammalia; order Primates; family Hylobatidae; genus Nomascus; species Nomascus leucogenys. The sequence continues at coordinate 65,381,237 of NC_044394.1, read as the reverse complement.
GAAAAGAAAGCACTGAGGAAGAGACAAATACTTCTGGGATTATTGGGATAAGAACCACCCATTTCTCTCTATCAATATTTTATAATGACAGTAGTGAGAAAAAGGCAATAGTCGCACGGTACTATTGTGTCTCTTAGTAACTCTCCAAATTCAAGACCTCAGAATGATAATAATGTAAAATAGTATTAGGTTTACATCATGAAGATCAACCATGCCAATTATGGAAGCATTGAAAATTAGGGATTTTATGCCGGGCACGTTGGCTCATGCCTGTAAATCCCAGCACTTTGGGAAGCCGAGAAGGGCAGATCGCTTAAGGGCGGGAGTTCGAGACCATTTCTGGCCAATATGGTGAAATCCTGCCTCTACTAAAAATACAAAAAATTAGCCAGGCGTGGTGGCAGGCACCTGTAATCCCAGCTATTTGGGAGGCTGAGGCAGGAGAATCGCTTGAACCTGGAAGGCAGAGGTTGCAGTGAGCCGAGAATGCGCACTGCACTCCAGCCTGGGTGACAAGAGTGAAACTCTGTCTAAAAATAAAAAAAAAAAGAAAAAGGAAAAGAAAAAACTAGGAATTTTCAAACAGTAGTCATAAAATAACAAGTTTAACATAAACATGTTTCCCCAGTTCTGCTTTTAGTTTTCTCGATTTAAACTGTTCCAAAATTTAATAGGGTCTTTAACTGATATCTATCAGCTAGAAGGATGGTTGAACACAAGTGTTCTGTTATCACACTTTCTAGGCCTGATTACTGGTTCTGTTACTTTGCAATCTCGTGTAAGTTAATTAAATTCTCTGACCTTTGGCTTTATAACATAAAAAATTATTAAAATAATACCTATGTAATATAGTTCTTATGGGGTTAAAATACAAATACACTGAAAGCTCTCCATTATTATTATTATTTTACTATTTAACAGGATGAGCCCAGGTGTACATTATCTATAAAGGGAAATTCTAGTATCAATAACAAAGCTTGGCCACAATTTATGCCTGTGACACCAGAAAATTAAAGAATAGGCTGAAGGTCACAAATGGTGGACATTTCTGGTGTTCTTTACAATGACAGGTCTGTTATATACACTAGTAACAAAAGAGATATTATTGTTAGCCATATACAATATAATTCGAATCAAGCAATAAAATATGAAAATTCTTTGAATGCAGTTGAACACATTGCTCAGTTTTGCATTTTTCCCAAGTGTCTTAGAGTTGAAGGGGACTGGGGAAATCCACTCCCATTTCCTCAATGTTATTTTCAGGATGAAATTATTAAAATAAAGAGGTAGTCCCTTTTACCTTGCAATATTGAGGCTCCTCTCGTCTTCAGTTTGTCTATCTAAAATATCAATACATGATGCATCTAATGGCCTGGCCCAGAACATCAACAAAATATGCCTGTGCACTTGCTGGCCACTTGAGTAGATTGAGGTTCTCATAGTTAAAGATATTGTTTATAGGCAGGAAAATAATACTCGCTTTAAAATTTCTATTTATTATTATATTGCAATCACTTTTTTCCTTGTACCATGTTTCTTCCAGTGATACTGCTAAATTACTCGATATACTTGAAATCCATTAAAAATCATAGAAAACTTTGCTAATACCATTAACTGAAATAAATATAACTTCCTCAAACCCCCACTGAGTCCTGACTGTCAGGTACTGTACTAACCTCTGTTTATAATATCTTGTTTAATCCTCATATCTGCTCTATGAGATTATCATCTCCATTTTCTAGAGAGCTGGAATGGTTTAGAAAACACCCCTCTACCCCAATGCAAGTACTTTTAGCACTTGTGCTATTTGAGCCATTTCTCTAATACAGTGTCTCCTGCACACATAATGATGTTTTGTTGAACATTATCAGTTGAATAAATGAATTAATAAAATGAACTAAAAACAAATCAAATAATTGTACTTTACCATAAAGGTTACTAAACCAAAATAGATGTAAGATTTATACAATTAATAGTACATTAGAGTTAAAAAAATTTTAGTATAGTTAATTTTTAGACGAGTAAACCATCTGGGCTGAAGACAAAGAAAGAAGAGATATTTAAAATAGTCAAAAAAATAAAACAGTGACCATTTTTAAAATTTAGTTTGGAATGTTAGTAAGTAGTGATAGGTCAGTAAAAATATCTTCCATAAACTAGACCTGTGTATTTCAACATTTTGTAATCTATTCTCATTGTGATTAACAAAAGCAGAATCAATGACCTCCATTAACGTTACTGAAAATTTCAAAATTAAATTATTGTCAACAAATGGAGCTGGAAAAACTGTATATTCATATACAAAAAGAACTTCCAGACTCAAGTAACCCTCCAGCCTCAGACTCTGAGGTAGCTAGGACTACAGGTGTGCACCATCATGCCAGCTAATTTTTAAAAACTTTTGGTAGAGATGGAATCTCCTTATATTTCCCAGGCTGGTCTCAAACTCTTGGCCTCAAAGGCTCTTTCCACCTTGGTCTCCCAAACTACTGGGGATTACAGGTGTGAACCACTGCACCAGGCCAATAATTTGCTCTTAAAAGACACTGCTAAGGTAATGAAAATTCAAGCAACAGACTTGGGAAAAAATATTTGAATATCACTTATATGATTAGTAACTCATACCCAAAATACATAAAGAACTCTCAAAATTAAATAATAAGTAAACAAACAACCCAACAAAAAACGAAAAAAAATGTTTGAACAGACATGTTACCAAATAAGATATTTGGACAGCAAGGAAGCCCATGAAAGGGTGTTCAACATCATTAGTTACTAGAGAAATGAAATTAATACCACAGTGAGGCACCATTACATAGCTATTAGAATGACTAAAATTACAAGACACTATACCAAGTGATGGGGATGATGCAGAATTCTCAGGATACTGCTGGGGGAAATGTAAAATGGCACAGCTATTTTGTCTCCCTGGGGACAATTGGAGATGAGATTTGGGTGCAGACACAGGGTCAAATTATGTCACTAACTTTATGACTTCTACATTTTTTCTTGATGCTATGTTAAAGAGAAGTACATGTGTTCATAATTGTGTTATATTTGACCAGTGGCAGCCTCTTCAATTTGTCTCCTTATATCACTTTGATATGTCCCTACAATTTTTTGGACACCATTTTACTTGGGGTACAAAAAATATTCTTGGTATGTGCCTCAGCCTTGTAATCAGCCATTTATTTGAGGAGACTTGGTTTCTCATAATGGAAAACCAAGATCAGAGTACTAGATATGCTCATTGCTATTGGATTTTATTCTTTCTAGGTGCTCTCAGTATAGAGAGCCTGGAAATAAATGTATGTATATTTATACATACATACACGTGTGCATGGGCACACACAGTTAGGTATACACACCCACAGAGATTGTCATCCATTTTTATATCTAGCTCTTTTTATGTATTAAAGTTTATGAGTTTACATTTATATTTTTAATTCTATTCTAACACTGCTAAGCTTAGGAATAGGACAAGGTCATCCATATTTCTACTACTATTCAACATTATATTAGCCAATGCAGTTACAAAACAGCTAGAAATCAAAGGTATACAAATGGCAGTAAATTACTTTAAAATATTTATATCGACAGATTATATGATTATGTGCTTGAAAAATAGTAGACAATGATAAACAATTCAAATCATACAAGAATTTAATAAAATAGCAAATTATAAAGTTAACACACATAAATCAAGAGCATTCATATATACAAACAATATCCTTTTATTGAGGATATAATAAGAGAGAAATTGTATATATTAAGAGTATAATGGTAGTAAAACTCCACTTAAAATAGAAACATTTTTTTAAAAACCTAGAATTAAATTTGACAAGACATGTTCATAGCCTACATGAAGAAAACTTTACAATTCTCTATCTTTTGACTATCAATGTTCTCTTTCAGAATTATTTAAAATAGAAAGTTATAAAATGTTTAGCTTGAATGGCTTTTTAAACTATATTAATAATGTCTCATGTTATTACATTGTAATTGAAAAGTATTGATAGCGGTACTTTTACTTTATAAATTTTTCTGTTATTTGTGACAAATTATGATAATTTTTGTAACTGTCTCATATACACTGAAAAGAAGGTATATTCTATAACCAGTGTGTAAATTCAATATATAATCACATAAGCCTATTCGATCTGACTTGTGCTGAGAGCAAAGTATTAATATTTTCTAGTATTTGTGTGTTTCTATGTCTTCTTGCATATCTGTTATGTTTTGATTTATGTAAATGGTTGATGCACTATTTTGTGTATAGATATTCATATGCATTATTTCTCCATTTAAAATGTAAGTTTTGTTATTAAATTCTTTTATTTTTCTAACATTTAATGCTTTGTGGATTAAACTCTACTTTTTTTAATATTGCTATCACTACCCATGATTTCTTTTTATTTCAATTTGGTATATCTTTGCTCATCCCTTATTTTTAGCTCTTTAAAATAATTTGGTATAGAAGTATCTTCTATATATATAGCACATAGTTGTCTTTTTTGCAATTGAAATTGAAAATACTTTTTTCTTTTTAACAAGTTAGCTAACCCCATTCACATTTAATAAGACTGATAATTTTCTTTCCATTCAACCTAATCTCTTTTAGAATTATGTGTATTACATGATATGCTTATTTGTTCTTTTATATTTTGAAATTTCTTTTCACAATTAGGAAGGTTTGTATTTTTGTTCTTATGTAACATTTTAATCTCTGGTTGGTAAATTTGAATGAACTTTTGTTGTTTGCTTTGTTTAATGAAGCCAATTTCTGCAGTTAACAAAGCTAATTTTTTTTAACATACAGTGTTCAATACCCTCAGGGGGTGTAATTGGTCCTCAGACCTTGGTTAGAAGGAAAGAATACCTCAAATAAAAGGACTGGAATCCTTTTGTTCTGGCAATCAGTGTCTTCCAGATTGTGAGCCTCAGATATACACTGGAGACCAAAGACTTGAACTATTACCATCAGTAAGCAGCCAGTTCCAGGTTTCTTGACATTTCCGGACAATGACACATTTGTTGTTGGAGCTTCATAGTGCATACACTGAACACATCTAAGCAAATATGTAACTATTCTGCCTTTCTAGATCTAAGGGTATCCTCACACTTTTTTACAGTAAACAGTTAAATTTCTCATACAAATATAATAAAAATTTAACATGAATGCTGATCAAACTCAGTAGAGGCCTCTGACAATGTTCTTACAGCAGGATCAAAATAGGTGCAGTAATATGTCATAAATGTGTTAGTGAGTGCAGTATTAAAGTGATCCTGTACCACAATTTGTAGAATCTAACATAATTGAAATGTCTTCAATAAACAGGTGAGATAGTCTAGGCTATGAACACTGGAGTATATTTTATTAATAGACAGGAAAGGAAATGTAAATGATGTCAACTAATTACTGACCACCATATCTCCCATTATTATGTCTCTCCTCTTCTACAGCGTAAATTAACTGTCAATATGCCTTTTGAGCTTCTAGGGGATTCTGACCATTTTATTTAATCCAGACAACCACTGAAATGAAAACATCTTCTCCTCCAAACTTATCGCCCTCTATGGACCAGAAAAGAACAAAAAACTTCCTCTTTCATTTTCTCTCCCTTTCTCTATGAAACATGAATTATTAAAATCATTGCATATAAACTGAGTTCATGAGACAAAAGTACTTTTCCTTTAGATAACTTCATATGAATACTCACATTTTTGAGAAACAGTTTCTAAGACCCTGTTTATTTCGGAGCAGAAATGGCATGACTCCCAACTGTAGATCTAGTCCCTATCCAGGGATGATCATCCATCCACATTCAAGAGAAATGAAGTGTTAATTTACATAAAGTTAACGAGTGTCTCATTAATACCACAATGTTAGGATGTTAACTAATACCCCAAATGTTAGATCTGTATCTCTGAGTAGTGTTCATGATTTTAATCTGCTAGTGTATACTAGATGCTGTATGTCATTGCATTGAAATCATAATGTAAGAATATTTAGGATTGATCTTTTTCTGAGAAATCAGGATGTTAGGGTATTCATATTTCTCTCTTTTTTTTTTTTTTTTTTTTTTGAGACAGAATCTTGCTCTGTCGCCCAGGCTGGAGTGCAGTGGTGTGATCTCAGCTCACTGCAAGCTCCGCCTCCCGGATTCACACCATTCTCCTGTCTCAGCCTCCCAAGTAGCTGAGACTACAAGTGTCCACCACCACACCTGGCTAATTTTTTGTATTTTTAGTAGAGACGGGGTTTCACCATGTTAGTCAGGATGGTCTTGATCTCCTGACCTCGTGGTCCACCCGCCTTGGCCTCCCAAAGTGCTGGGATTACAGGCATGAGCCACCGCGCCCGGGGGGTATTCATATTTCTCTAATGTAATGTCTGAACCCTTGAGTTACTAAGTTGAATGGGATTTCAGTGGGGAAGGGCTGTAACTGGCAAAATAATGTTAGACTTGAATACATGAAATCTGGGGTATTGTTCTGACAGCCTAAGACTCGGAGAATAACTGCCTGAGTAGAGTTCTGCACATTTGTTAGAGTCCACTGGAAAATATTCTCCCTAATATTAAACAAATATGAACTAGAGAAAGAGAAAGAGGGAGAGATTTGGTAAGTTTTTCTATGATACCATACTATAATATAAACATAATTTATATGTTGCTATTATATCCATACATATTTCTGTGTTCAAACTATGCGATTTTCTTAAACTCTCACCTACACCCTCTGCAATACATGGTAAGCCTGAGTATGGGATGAATTTTCCTCTTAATACAGTTTCTTAGTTCAGAATTAAAAGAGGGTTATGGGAAAACAGAATCAGTGATTGTTTCTGATTGTCCTGTGGAATTTGTCATTTTTCTTATTTGATTTCTAGAAAAAAAATTGAACTCTGTCGAACATTATATTCCTATGATTGAAATAAAGCTGAGTTTGGCAAAGACAGTTGTATGCATAAATATTCTTTGCAGCCATACGAGGACTATTTTTCAAAATCAAAGATGGAACTGATTTGTTAATTCCCATTATCTGCCTGACATAATAATATTCATTAAATACAAGTACAAGACAGGGTTAAATTATTCATTGGGTTGAGTGTTCATTTAATAATTTTTGCATTCACCAAGCATTACATTCATATGTTCACAAAACATTATCTGCAATAATAGGAACCATAACACATTGACAGATAATGCATAACACTAGCCTTTGAATAGCAAAGTTTTTAAATATCAAGATTTTTAAAATAACCTTATAGACCATTTTTTTCTTATAGCCTATATATGTGTTCCAATGGCCATAAAATGATTATTTGAGTAACTGCCATGTTTTTGTTTCCTCCTTTGCAGGAAACAAAAGATGACTGTTTTCCTAGTTAGACTAACAACACAGCTTGACTTAAAAGAAGCTCTTTTGATTCCCAGAAGCCTCTAATGTGGCCATTTTCCAGGGGAAATCTATATTGAATACTACCTGTCCAAACCATCAGAATCTCTCTCTCTGCAAGTATATAGATGAGGAGCATACAGAACCTGGAATTTATTTTTATTTTGTTATTATTTTTTAAATTTTAAGTTCCAGGATACATGTGCAGAATGTGCAAGTTTGTTACATAGGTATACATGTGCCATGGTGGTTTGCTGCACCTATCAACCCTTGATCTAGGTTTTTAGCCCCATATGCATTAGGTATTTGCCATAATGCTCTCCCTCCCCTTTCCCCCTACCAAGCAACAGGCCGCAGTATGTGTTGTTCCTCTTTCTGTGTCTATGTGTTCTCAATGTTCAACTCCCACTTATGAGTGAGAACATGTGGTGTTTGGTTGTCTGTTCCTGTGTTAGTTTGCTGAGAATGATAGCTTCCAGCTTCATCTATGTTCCTACAAAGGACATGAACTCATTCTTTTTTTATGGCTGCATGGTATTCCACGGTGTATATGTGACGCATTTTCTTTATCCAGACTATTGTTGATGCGCATTTGGGTTGGTTCCAAGTCTTTGCTATTGTAAATAGTGCTGTAAGAAACATACATGTGCGTATGTCTTTATAGTAGAATGATTTATAATCCTTTGGGTATATACCCAGTAATGGGACTGATGGGTCAAATGGTATTTCTGGTTCTAGATTCTTGAGGAATTGCCACATCGTCTTCCACAATGGTTGAACTAATCTACACTCCCACACACAGTTTAAAATTGTTCCTATTTCTCCACAGCCTTGGCAGCATCTATTGTTTCCTGACTTTTAAACAATTGCCATTCTGACTGGCATGAGATGGTATCTCACTGTGGTTTTGATTTGCGTTTCTCTAATGATCAGCGATGATGAGCTTTTTTTCATGTTTCTTGGCCACATAAATGTCTTCTTTTGAGAAGGGTCTTGTACCAAAACAGATATACAGACAAATGGAACAGAACAGAGCCCTCAGAAACAACGCCACACATCTACAACCACCTGATCTTTGACAAACCTGTCAACAAGCAATAGGGAAAGAATTCCCTATTTAATAAATGGTGCTGGGAAAACTGGCTAGCCATATGCAAGAAACAGAAACTGGACCCTTTCCTTACACCTTACACAAAAATTAACCCAAGATGTATTAAAAACTTAAATGTAAAACCGCCAATCATAAAAACCCTAGAAGAAAACCTAGGCAATAATATTCAGGATATAGGGATGGGCAAAGACTTCATTACTTAAACACTAAAAGCAATTTCAACAAAAGCCAAAATTGACAAATGGGAACTAGTTAAACTAAAGACCTTCTGCACAGCAAAAGAAACTATCATCAGAGTGAACAGGCAACCACGAGAAAGGGAGAAAATTTTTGCAATCTACCTATCAGACAAAGGTCTAACATCCAGAATCTAACATCCAGAACTTCAACAAATTTACAAGAAAAAACAAAAACCCCATTGAAAAGTGGGCAAAGGATAAGAACCTGGAATTTAGCCGTGTCAGCAGAAGTAGATGCAGAGACCAACTGGGGTCTGTTGTGGATGGAACCTAGAGTAGAAACAATAAGTCCTGGGTGTAGCAATGATATCAAGTGCCCTGGTTCCCCAGACCCGCACAACTGCCTGAGACATATTTCATTTCTTCAATATTTTGGAAACTGTTAAGACACTTTTTGGTAACACACATGTTCTTAAAATGAATTTTGATTATCTGAGCTGTGAACTAATCCTATCAAAAGTTTCCCCCTAAAAAAATGTTTAACCATGGCTCATGTAATAAGGTGTCTAGATGTCCTAAAACTTTAGTTATTTTAAATAATTGCCTTTATTAAATATCAAAAGTAACATTATATTTATTAAATATATGTAAGAAATTAAAGGTAATATTCCAATGAAACACATTTATGAAACACACAGTTTTAAAAAATCCACTTTTACATTTAGTATTATATCCTCTTTCAGAGTCATCCATAACTCTTAAACATGTGGTGATTATTCTTTTGTATTGGTTTAAATATAAATACCTATATTTTTATCCCTAAATGATGTATTATAGTTTTGACAGTTTTGAGAAACTGTGTAAATGTGATCATATTCTATTTTTCTATGATTTGCATTTTTTTCTTATGAAATATTGTATTACTGAGACTCATTAATACTATTGCATGTAGTTTTATTTAAAATATTATTGCTGCATGGGATTCCATTTTATAAATAGTGTGTATCTACTGTCTAAGGTATATTATACAAGTTTTATTACAAAATGATTTATCCTTTGCTGCTTTTTAAATAATTGCTCTAAATTGGAAATGAACCAGAAAAATGATTTGGAGGTTGCCACGTCACTGTGCTAATTCACATTGCATTTACTGTCCCTAAAGGGGGCATTAGTATCTTTTAGATAGTTCTGTTCCAGTCTTTAAAGTAATTGGCCTCAATAAATCAAATGTACTTATTTTTGTCAAGTTACATGCTTTCAGGATTACCTTTTGTCTCAGCTCATCAGAGATTTTTGAGATTCTTATTCTGTTATCTATTATATTTGTCTGTATTTTTGATTAGTAGATTTCATATTTGCCGATGTCAATTATTGATGGGATCAGAAAATGTAGAGGTGTCAGCCCTAAGACAAATGCTAGAAACCTTGTGCATATTGACAGTGCTCTATTAACCAGTATCATTCGAGAAGTTATTGGGCTATATTATATTCTATCTAACCACTCTTCTATCCAGTTCTTGTCATAGGCTAGGCTATGGCAAGAGACAATGACAACTGCCTCACTGGAATGCAGCTCTGTTTATTGAATTCTGTCATAAACAGTCTGTAAGTCTGTTGGAGAAGTAATTGAGATTGGTTAAAAATGACTTGTTCTGTGTAAACCCTACTGGATTTAATGTCCATTGTGTCATTTCCAATGTAGAGTATTCATCATTTACAGATGTCATGGAGTAGATGGGCACTTACGTGGAAACTCAGAAGTCTTCTTCAACCTCACATAAGCTTCAATCCATTCCCCCATGTTTTAATAATTGCCCGTTATTCATAAAGTGAAGATTGAAGTGGCATAGGGATATATAAATTATATAAGTCAGTGGTTTTCTAACCATTTTCTCATATATCTAAGTCTCTGGAACCACTAGGATGTGTCATGGGAGCTGACCCACAGAATTTCAAACACACCTATCTACACTGGGATCAAAATGTCTCAGACTTTGATAGTCTGGATTTCTATTGTGATTCAATTTAAGCCTTTGCTACAAAAATATTTCTAAAATACACCAATAAGTCTCCTACTCTTTTCTTCCTAATCTTTTTTGTCCTCAACTCATTTTAATACGAAGTTATTTTTCCATCCATGGTTGCCACTATACTTGTTTCTTAACCAGGTTGCTAGCATTTTGGGGGAGTGCTTGACGCTACCTAAAGTTCTTTCCTTATTTTTGAATTTCTTGAAAGGAATATAGTGAATGTAGTAGAGGTTGGCCTCAAATTGATGGAGTAAAAAACCAGAAAATTTATTTAGGTGTGTATGTGAAGCAAAAAGTTCAGCTAGACAGGAATTGTACTGTGACTAGATAAAGTTAAATTATAGATTGCTGTTTATGCTACAAAATATACAAAATATAAAGAGTTCAAAAATGAGCCGGGCGCGGTGGCTCAAGCCTGTAATCCCAGCACTTTGGGAGGCCGAGGTGGGCGGATCACGAGGTCAGGAGATCAAGACCATCCTGGCTAACACGGTGAAACCCCGTCTCTACTAAAAACACAAAAAATTAGCCGGGCGTGTTGGCGGGCGCCTGTAGTCCCAGCTACTCGGGAGGCTGAGGCAGGAGAATGGCGTGAACCCAGGAGGTGGAGGTTGCGGTGAGCCGAGATCGCGCCACTGCACTCCAGCCTGGGGGACAGAGAAAGACTCCGTCTCAAAAAAAAAAAAAAAAAAAGAGTTCAAAAATGTCTTAAAGATTATTGAGGAAGCTAAAACCATCCAGAGTTAAATCCCTAGGTTTCTTCTCAATTACCAGCTGATTTCTTCTTACTCTGTTATTTCTTCTCTTAACCAACTCGCCTCATCTTTTACAATTGCTACTATTGAGTTTTCGCTCTTAAATGACTGGCTATAAACAGAGTATATCTGTTGTTAACATCAAACATCTTTTTATTTGAGAGGACATGCACTGATAATCATTGCAATTAAACAAATAAGGTTTAAGGTGCTCCAGATACTACTGTTGTATAACAAACAACAGTAAATTTAGAAGTATAAAATATTTATTTATTATGCTCACAAAAATCTGTGGGTCAGGCATTCAGTGAGCAAGCAAACAGTGTAGATGACTTGCTTCTGTCTTACAATGTCTGAAACTTCATCCTGGAAAACTCAAAGGCTGATGGTAACTCAGCCTTCATTGGAACCATCTGGAGATGTCTTCATTCACATAGCTGGCAGTTGATGCTAGAGATCAGCTGAGTTGTTAGCTAGAACCATTCTATGTGACCCCTCCGTGTGGTTTATCCCCATGGGCTAGTTTAGGTTTTTTATAGTATAGTGAAAGGTTTTTAAGAGCAAGCATCCCTAAAGCAAAAGCCAAACGTATATGACATATTTATAATCTAGCCTCAGAATTCATGTAGCCTCACTTCTTCCATATTGTGCATGTTGCAATGGTTAAAATGTCCACTGAGAACATTAATCACCATCTTGAGAAAATTAATCTGCCACAGGCTCCCTCTGAGTACAACAATTTACATCTCTTCTATATGCAAACTACTTTCCTCTCTCTATCAAGACCCTCAAGTGTAATGCCATTGTGGCATCAAACCCCAGCCTAGAATCTAGTTATCTAAATCATGTTCAAGGGCAGATGAGGCTCTTCATTCTGTTGCTGTCAATCTAAGGACTGAATGAGACAAGATATCTGCCACCCACAAATGCAACATACAGTGATAGAAATGAGTACGGTAACTGCTATAGTCACGCTACCCTTCAAAAAGGCAGAAAATGGGAGAAACACAACACATCCTCTTTCATAATAATTCTAAAATTTATGTTGTAAGTCACTTGATTAGAGTTCAGTCCTATTCCCAGGAGGTTGCTTCCAATGGCTTAGGTTCTACCTTTTGTTTTTTGATTTGTTTTGTTTTATATTATAACAATCTTCCTTTTCCACAAAAAGTAACCCATATTTATAATTGAGTAGTTTTCTCAGACTGATTTGTACATATAGAAACTAGGAGTCTAAAGATATCTTCTCATTTTGTATTATTTCTGTATCGTTAGTCTATTTGGTATAATTTTTATAAGATACATTTTGGTTTTCCTATATAACAATTCATTATCCACTTCATTACACAAAAATCATACCCCCAAATCGTTCTGAAATAAGCCCTCCTCTGTTGGGGATCTGTGGAGACTTCAATGGGATAACATGATTAGGAGTCTTAGAAATTCCATCATTACATCAAGAAATTCTACAGGGCATGTCCTTAATATTTTGGTAAGGTATTTTTCTGCTTGAATAATCTTATGAGGGAACCCAACAGGTCCTTCTGAGACTATAAAACATAGAATCCTACATTTCTATACTTTTTGACTTGAGATTCTTTCCTAATCTAAGAATAAATTTCTATCAGAAGAGGCTAAAATTGAGAAAGGATATTTTTTTCAAACCCAGATAGCCTGGGCTTAGAGATTTAACAGTGTCTTTTAGGTTGCTATTTTTCTTCTGCTGCTTCCGCTTCTCCTTTTTTTTTTCTTTTTTTTTTTTTTTTTTTTTTTTTTTTTGATACAGGGTCTCACTCTGTTGCCCAGGCTGGAATGCAGTGGCACTCTCAGGGCTCACTGCAGCCTTGACCTGCTGAGTTCAAATGATCCTCCCACCTCAGACTCCCTGGTAGCTAGGACTACAAGTACTTCTTTTAGTAGAGATGAAGTCTCTCTTTGTTACCCAGGCTGGTTTTGAAATCCTTAGCTGTAGTGATCCTCTTACTTCAGCCCCACCAAAGCACTGGGATTACAGGTATGAACCACCATGCCTGGCCCATCTTCTTCTTACAGGTAAAAATAAAGAAGCCAGATGGTTCTTTCAACAGTTTGACTTAACCTTGTTTTTAAATAACTTGATAATGTAGTCTGAATAATATATTTTGCATTTTCCACATTACTTCAGGAAAGAGGATTGCCAAAGTTTCATGATACATAGCAAGGATCTCTTCTGTAGCTGTAAAAATTTTCCTCTTTTTTTTAAGCTTTCACTAACATTCTCCTCAAGGACTTTCATGCTTTCACTAACAGTGTTCTAAATGCCCCTCCAGCTTTCTTCTGTCTTGTTCCAAAGTTAATGCAACATGTCTTGGCTTTTTTTTTTTTTTTTTTCCGTAGTAACTCCCTTCTTCCAGGTACCAAAAACCGTTGGTTATTTATTGTTGTGTAACAAACAACTGCAAATAAGATTCTCCTTAAATAACAATAATTATTTTACTCATACATCTTCGATTTGACCAAAACTCCACAGAAGTATATACACATGTATATATTTTGCTATTCAGCTAGGGCCTGGAGGCCCACTGTCAAACGGCTGCCTCACATGACGGATATGTTAATGCTGGCTGTCAGGTGGGAACTCACCAAGTCTGTGGGCCAGGACATTGGTTCCTGTCTACGTTGGCCTTTTCATAGACTGAGCTTTCTTATCCACAATGGCTGAATTCCAAGAGTAAACATCCCCAATGAACAGAGTGGGAATGCGTAAGAGTCATATGGCCTAGTTTCAGAAGTCACAGAGCATCACTTCCAGCATTCAGTATGTAAAAATGAAGGTATGCACGTTCATAAAACAATGCATATTATAAAAAACTATGCATACATTTCAAAAAAAATTTGCACCAAAATAAACTTGTACTAACTTGTTAAGATATGCCTAAACAGGATCTAGTTTGAGGCAATAAGAAAAATAAGACATCAGTTGGACAAAAGCCTCTATCAGACTAATATGAATTCTGATACAATTGAAACAAGAACAAACATCAAATTTATGGGGAAGCTTGGGTGGAAGAACGGTGAAATCACTGATATGTTAAAAAAAGTTTATTGGGACAATGCCTCAAAAGAAATCAGCAGTTTACAAATGGATAACTCATTTTGAGAAGGAAAAAGATAATACTGAAAATGAAACATACAGTAGCAGGCCATCTACATCAATTTGCAAGGATAAAATTAATCCTGTTTGTATCATGATTAAAAAGGACAGATGATTAACAACAGACATTATAGACAACACCATAGACATCTCAAATGGTTCAGCTTACACAATTCTGACTGAAAAATTAGTGTCGAGTGAACTTTCAACTTGATGTGTATGACAACCATTGTACCCAGATCAGCTGCAGACAAGAGTGGAGCTTTCAGTGGAGATTTTAAACAAGTGATATTGAGATCCTGAAGCTTTTTTGTTTCTTGAAAAATTATAACATAAAATGAAACATGGCTTTACCAGTATGATCCTGAAGACAATGTATAATCAAAGTGATGGCTACCAAGAGTTGGAAGTAGTCCAGTCAAAGCAAAAGTGGACCTATCAAGAACAAAGATCATGGCAACAGTTGTTTTTTTAAATGCTCAAGGCATTTTGCTTGACAACTTTCTGGATGGCTTTGAAATGATGACATCTGTGTTTTTTAGAGTGTTTTGAGAAAGGTAGCCAAAGCTTTAGCAGAAAAACACCCAGAAAACTTCACCAGAAAGCTCTTCTTCACAATAGCAAAGCTCCTGCTGATTATTCCTATCAAAAAAGGGCAATTTTGATGGGAAATAATTAGGCATCTTAAAGTCCTTACAGTCCTGATTTGGCTTATTCTGACTTCATTTTGTTTCCAAATTTCAAATAATCTTTAAGGCACATCAACCTTAATTGTCTCACAATATTCTGTTATACAAATATGCTATATGTAAAATAATTTAAGAGTTACTCAAAGACCGGAAGCTTTAGCTGGAAAGATTCCAAGGAAGTCTTTCAGTTTTATATATTCAAGTATTTTAGTTCACATATGCTTCTAGGAAGTATAGCCTAATTTCCTTCAGTAAGCTAGTAAGTTTATCTAAAAATATTTTGCAGTCTCAGAGTAACCTCTTGAGTAAAGGCAATATTGAGAACTCTAAAATCTTCCTTGTGATGTTCAATAGTATTATTATATCTAAAGGACTACAATGATTCTGGCAGAAGGCATTTAGCAGAAAAAACAACAGGGGCTTCTTCCAAGAGAAAGAACCTGGTATGTTAATTGCTCACCTAAATTCTTTGGAGGAAAGACTGCAAGTGTGAAAGTAGAAAGAACTGAACTACTAAGATTTGTAACAATTTGAGCCAAGGAACATTTCTTTCCAGATATCCAAAATTAAAGGTGACAATGAACTTTCTTTGCTCCTGCAGGGAAGAATGGCGCTTAAGTGAATCAAAAGAGACTTGAGACTTGAGAAGGTAAACATGGAGGTAATATGTAGAATATCAGAAAAAGTGAGAGGCAATGGTGGAATTAAGGTATAAGTGGTGATCCTGAACCCTATATTTTATCACTGGGGCTCAGGGACAGCCTGGTAAGAGTATGGTAAAGATTTATTGCAGGGGTAACATGAATGAAACAGGAAAGTACTGACTTCCCACAATATTCACCTCCAAAAGAGCAATGAGAAAAATTAACAAAAATTGTCAGAAGCAACTCTTTCTGACTTGGGAAATTAACCAAAAGCTTGCAGCAATCCAGAGAACATTTTCTTGAGGAAAACAGCTGAACCTCAGTAAGAACAGGGGGCTTTGTGGAGTTTTTACTTTCCCTATTCTTATGCCCCACTCTTCAGCTTTGTGATAGCACTAAAAAAGTCATCTTTACAGTAAAATCATATAGCATCTCAACCACTGAAAGGAGAAGAATATAGCAAGCAGGACATAACTGGAGAACTTTCAAAGTCTGTTACCAATGGACCATCATTGTTTAAAATGGAGGGCAGCACTTGCTATTCTGCCCATGTTGGGCTTGAGTTGAAGGTCTTTCAGTGACAAAAGCCTTTTCCACAGGGCCTGCTGAAAATAATTAAAGGCAAATAATTAATGTAATGACTGCCTTGTGTGTTGGATAACAGCTGAGGCTTAGCTGACTAGCTGAGGCTTAAAGGTTTATTTGTAATTCCTATTTTTTTCCTATCTGATTTGAAAGATAACTGTATAATGCAATAAATGTAAATCTAAGCTGATTAACACACAATGTATATAGAAGTAGTCTGTATGACAATAGGTGCAAAATTATGAGAAGGAGTAAAGGAGCTATAGAGAAGAATATTTTGCATAATATTGAAATTAGGTTGGTATTAATCAAACTAGGTTATTATGAGTTATAAAGTCAAAAGTAGTTCTCAGAGCAACCATTAAGAAAAATAACTTAAAGTTATATAGTAAAAGAAATTAGAAGGGAATTAAAATGAGACACTATAAAATATCTATTTAACACATAAGAATGCAATAAAGGAGAAATTGAGGAACAAAGAAGATACCAGATATATAGAAAAGAAATAGCAAATGGAAGATGTAAGCCTTACCTTAGCAGTAATTACATTAAATTTAAATAAATTAAGCTCTCCAGTCAAAATGGAGATTGACAGAATGGATTTTTAAAAAACTATTCAACTGTATTATCTATAAAATCAACACACTTTTTATTTAATGATGTAAATAGGTTGGAAGTAAAAGGATGAAAAAAGATATATCACATGAAGAATAATCAAAAGAGAACTGGGATTACTATAAGAATGTTACACAAAATAAAATTTAAGACAAAAATAGTAGCAACAAAGAAAAATATTTAATAATGATAAGAGTCCAATTACCTGGAAAATGTAACAAGTATAAACACCCATTCCTCTAGTATACTGAAATAAGTGAAATAAAGCTAAAGACATGCACAGAGAGAAACCTATAGCTGTAAATAGCTGTATTAAAATTTTTTTAAGCAAGCTAAGGAAGAAAATAATAAAGGTTTCAGTGATTAAATGAAATAAAAATAAAAAACAGAGGAAATTAACAAAATCAAAAGACAGTTTTTTGAAAAGATCAACAGCATTGACAAACCACTATATAGACTGAACAAGAAAAAGAATTAAATTACTAAATAAAACATGAAGAATAGGTCATTCCTACAGAATTTACAAAAACAAAAAGATTTTGTGAAAACACCATGAGCATGAGCAATCACATGTTAACAAATTAGATGACTCAGATAAAATGGGAAAATTCCTAGAAAGACACAAACCAGTGAAACTTTCTCAAGAACAAAACCCAGAAAGTTGAAATAGAATCACAACCATTGAATTAACAATCAAAAAACTTCTCACCAAGAAAATCTCAGGACCACACTACTGAAGGCATATAGTCCCGAGGTTTTAATAAACACCAATACTTTCAAACTTTTCTAAAAACAAGAGGAGGAGGAACCACTTTTGAATTCATTTGATAAGGCCAGTAGTACCGCAATATAAAAACCATGAAAACATATTTTTAAAAATCTGTAAACTAATGTCTCGTATGAATAGAGTTTCATAAATCCTCAAGTAAATACCAGCAAACTGAATCTAATAACATAAAGAGAATTACACATCATGAATAAGTGAAATTATTCTATGAATGCAAGGTTGGTTCAATAAACAAAAATTAACCAGTATAATAACCCATATTAATAGAAGAAAAGACAAAAAGCACATGATCATCCCAATAAAAACTGGAAAAAAAACTGACAAAATTCAACATTGTTTCATCATTTTTAAAAACTCAACAAACTAGAAGAAAATGTCTCAATCCAATAAAGGATGTCTAAAATATAATTTTAAAAACTCTACAGTTAACATCACACTAAGTAAACTCAGAAATAAGATAAAGATGTCTACTGTCATCAGTTCTACCTAATATTGTATTATAGTGGAAATTAAAACTAGCAAAATTAGGCAACAGAAAAATTCAAAATATCCAGACTGTAAAGAAAGAAATAAAAATCTCTATGTGCAGATGACATGATCATATGCATAGAAAATAGTAAGGAATTCATAAAAATACTAGAGCTTATAAGTGCATTCAGAAAGGTCACAAGCTGTAAGATCAATATACAAATATCATTTTATTTCTACATTCTGGCAATGAACAATCTGAAAATGAAATGAATAAAATAATTCTATTTGCAATAGCATCAAAAGAAGTAAAATATTTAGAGATAAATTTAACAAAAGAAGTGTAAAACTTGTACATTTAAAACTATAAAATATGATTGAAAAAATTAAAGAAAACCAAATAAACAAAAATGTATTTAATGTTCACAGATTGAAAGACTTGTTATTGTTAAAAGGCAATAATTCCCAGATTGATAGAGTAAATGTAATTCCTTTTAAATCAGAGCTACTTTTTTTCTGCAGATATTTTCAGACAACACTGATCAGATATAAAATACAATCAATAAAAGCAATTATAAAATCGTTTATATCCCCAAAAGAGGCAAGGACAAATATTGGTGAAAATGTGAAGAAAGGGGGAACTCTCATACACTGTCGGTGGGAATGTACATTAGTACAACCATCATGGAGAACAGTTTGGTGGTTCCTAAAAAAAATAAAAATAGAGCTACCACATAATCCAACAATTCCAGTCCTGGGTATATACCCCAATGGAAGGAAATCAGTATATCCCAAAGAAAGGGAATCAGTATATCAGAGAGATATCTGCATTCCCATGTTTGTTGCGGCACTGTTCACAATAGCTAAGATTTGGAAGAAATATAAATATCCATCAACAGATGAATGGATAAAGACAATGTGTTACACACACACAGAAGAGTACTATTCTGCCACAAAAAAGAATGAGATCTTGTTATTGCCAGCAACATGGATGGAAGTGGAGATCATTATGTTCAGTGAAATAAGCAAGGACAGAAAGGCACATTGCATGTTCTCACTTATTTATTGGATCTAAAAACCAAAACAATTGAACTCATGGACATAGAGAGTAAAAGGGTAACTACTAGAGGCTGAGAAGGGTAGTGTGGGGCTGGAGGGGAGGTGGGGATAGTTAATGGTTACCACAAATAGAGAGAATGAATAAGTCCTACTATTTGATAGCACAATAGGGTGACTATAGTCAACAATATCTTAACTGTACATTTAAAAATAATTAAAAGAGTATAATTGGATTGTTTGTAACACAAAGGATAAATGCTTGATGAGGGGGTAGATACCCATTCTTCATGATGTGATTATTTCACATTCCATACTTGTATTGCAACATCCTATGTACTCCATACATATATACACTTACTCTGTACCAGCAAAAATTTAAAAATTAAATATTATTTTTAAAAAAATGCCTGTTGAACGACATCTTGGGTGTTTCTACTTTTGGCTAATACAAATAAAACTACTATTTGTTAAAAAATTAAATTAATAAAAGAGACAAAAGTTGAAAAAAAAATGAGTACACATTTCTCCAAAGAAGATATATATATAGTTGTATAGTCAATAAGCACATGAAAAGATTCTCACTATCGTTAGTCATTAAGGATGCATTAGTCCATTCTCACATGGTTATAAAGATACTACCTGAGACTGAGTAATTTATCAGGAAAAGAGGTTTAATTGTTTCAAAGTTCCACATGGCTGGGAAGGCCTCAGGGAATTTACAATAATGGTGGAAGGAAAAGGGGAAGCAAGAACCATCTTACCTGGCAGCAGGAAGGTGGCGGGGGTGGGGGAACTGTCAAACATGGGATGTTGTGAGCACTCACTCACTATCAAGAGAAAAGCATGGGGGAAACTGCCCTCATGATCCAATCATCTCCCACCAGGTCCCTCCCTTGACACCTGGAGATGACAATTCCAGATGAGATTTGGGTGGAGACAGGGAGTCAAACCATATCAAAGGAAATACAATGGATGGCTACAACCTGAAAGATAGTTGACAGTAGTATTTACAAAGATGTGGATAAATTGTATGCCTTATACATTGAAGATAAGAATGTAAAATAATGCAAATGATTGGGGAAACAGTTAAGCATTTTCTCAAAGAGTTAAATATAGAATTACCTTATTACCTAGTGATTTCACTCCTAGGTATACCCCAAAAGTACTGGAAATATATTTATATAACAACCTGTGCAAGAATGTTCACACCATTATTTTTTATGTTAATAGAATAATTGTAATTGGAAACAACCCAAATATCTATCAGCAAATGAATGAACAAATTGTGCTATATGTCTACAATGGAAAATTTTTCAGCCATAAAAATGAGTGAAGCATTTCTAGATGTTCCAACATAAAAGAACCTTGAAAATATTATACTATCCGGAAGAAGCTAGATACTAAATGCCACATTACAGAATGATTTCATTTAGATGAACTGTACAGAATAGGCAAATCGATAGTGTATTGCCAGGGCCTGTATGGAAATGGGTAAGGGTGAGTGGCTGTTCATGAATTATACACTTTAAAATTGTCAGTTTTATAGTATGTTAATTGTGTCTCAAATTTTTAAAATCCTCAAATAAAATAAACGATCAAAAAATACTATCAAGACTATTGTGGTGGAAGTGACAGGGTGTGGCACACCTTTTTGCATTATCAGAACTTCACCATTGAGTACAAACTCGTGGGACATGTTTTATTAAACATGAACAGGTAGGGATTGATTTCTCCCCTCAGGACAGCAACTATGATGGTGGGCCCCAAACAGTATACATGATAAATAACAAGGATGAGGGATCCATGATTAATGTAGGTATCCCCAGGAGGTTTTAAGAAGAGATAGGAGGGAAACTTAGACAAGGACAGGGCTGCCTGCTAATAAAAAATGTAAAATGCTGCAGTCTTCTAATTCAGATGTTAAGAAAAATAAGGCCTAATTTTATAGCAATGCACTTTCAAAGCCAAAGCACTTGGTTTTCAAATTTATCATTTAAAAAGTCCACATTGAGCAAAGTCCAGTAGTTATTCTGGTAGAAAATATTCATCTTTATGTTAAGGAATTATAATTATCTTGCTAAATACTTGTCTTAGAGATGGATATTTCACTTTGTAAAATGATTTTTGGCCATTTATTTAGAGCATCATATGTTTTTATCTTATGAATGAGATGAATTTTAATAGTGTAATTCTCAATATGACTCATTTTTCTAATTTTAAATAAATTCTACTTGATAATTTTATAGAGTTCTTACATCTAGTACTTTATTCTAAATGTGTTAAAATGCCATATTATGTAAGCTCTAAAATCTTTATGAATGATAACAAAGAGTTTGTAAGGTTTTTTCCCTATGTTTTATAGTTTTATCCTCATGTTAAGCTACAATGGTATTCAGAAGCATTGCAGAGCTATCTATACTCATAATTTATTCCCTAAAGTCTTTAAATTTTTAAATGAGTCACTCAAAAAGTCAAAAATGTGAACATATTTAATTTTTGATAGTTTATTTCAACCATTAAACTTCTTGAGATCAGAGTTTGATACTGTAACAGAAACCAGAATTTGGAGAGGTTTAGGTTACTAGAATATGTAGAGCAGAATACCAGGAGGACAAAACTGCACTGAAAGACAGCTTGGGAGAACTACAAATAGTTTCCTCCCTTTTTCCACTGAGTACTAAGATATGCGGGAATGGGATGAAACTCTCCAAAGATGCAGAAAAAACAACCATAGAAGAGCAAGCTCACCAAATCCTGTAGGTAAGACAGGATCATTAGGGAGAGTCCTCAGAAGGAATATGCCTTAGTAGTAGGGCTAAATTAGCTTCAGAATAAAGGTTGCTCTATATTTGGCATAATAAACAATAAAATGCAAAGCTTGAAATAATCAAGCTGTTGCCAATTAACTCTGTGCTAAAGCAACACACAATATCTTTTTTAGAAATACAGACAAATTTGACACTTAAGTCCAGTAAAAAATTGTCAGGTGTGCAAAAAAGCAGGAAAATAAAATACAGAACCACGAAAAAATCTATCAATGGAAATAAAGACTCTATGATTAGCATTCAAGGTAAAACAGGTATTATAAATCTTTAAAATATGCTCACAGAAATGAAGAAAAGAAGAAACACAATAAAGAAGTTAAATAACCATGAATTAAAGGCCAAATTG
This sequence comes from Nomascus leucogenys, assembly GCF_006542625.1. Taxonomy (NCBI): domain Eukaryota; kingdom Metazoa; phylum Chordata; class Mammalia; order Primates; family Hylobatidae; genus Nomascus; species Nomascus leucogenys. The sequence continues at coordinate 65,358,610 of NC_044394.1, read as the reverse complement.
AACTTAATAATAATGAAAAATATAATATCAGAAAAGAAAAACACATCAAGACTGAATTACCAACAGATGTAAGAAACAATTGGTTAACTTAAAGATATTATGCATATTCATAAATAAGAAAAGAGAACAACACTAAGAAAAATGAACACAGCCTCAGTGAAATGTGGAATAAGTGGTTTAATATATAAGTAATGGGGGGTTACAAATGGAAAGGAGAAAGAAGGGACCAATAGAAATAGTATTATATTTAAAATGGGTGACATTTATTTTTATAAATAATTCCTCATTAAAATTATTTTTTAAAATTCTAAAAGTGTCAGGTTGGCTTCTGTCATTTAGAGCTATTGAGAAGTGTCAATTTTTTCTCTTTTGTTGGAAGTATACCCTTCACTTTTGAACAAATGCTGAAATTAGTGAAAATTATTTTATTATACTCAGCATGCTATCTACAGTAAGTGAAGCAGTGAATACCATGGTGACAAAATTGCTTAGAATGGGTTAAAATTTGTTGGCCTTTTTTGCAGATTTTAGGAGGCTCAAGGATTAACAACCCTAACTTCATACCTCCAGCAATACCTCAATATTGTACTTTACACTAGTCCCCATATATAAAGTCGCTAATGGTTATCTGTTGGGTTTGCTTACATTTATTTCTTGATCAATTGAGTTCTTTTTCCTCCACACGTGTGGTGAATTACTGGCTGGTCACTTCTCTTCTCATACTAGTTTTGCCTGCAATATATATAGTGTCACAACACCTAGTTGCAGAAGCCACTTATCTTGGTTTCAAAGTTGTTAAAAGATTTACCTCTTACCTGTGAAAATTGGGAAAACTCTAGGGAAGTAAATGTGTGGGTGAAGAAAATCATATTAGAGAAGAAGTTTGGGGAATTTTAAAAAGAAATTGAGATAATGAATGTAACATGATTTCTTTTATTCCACTATGTGTAAGACCCCAGGAGTATGCATTTTAAAAAATAATATCTCATTTAAATATGTTGTAATAAGGAAATAAACCTTTGGCAATTATGCATTAGATATGTTTCAATAGTTTTAGTGGAAGTGACATCAATCAAACTCTGCATTGACTTGAATACACACATCTATCAAAATATTAAAACCAGATCTAAATATCTGTCTGTATGGACAAAACTTATATTCTGCTAATCTAAAACATAAAAATATATAGATTCTTCAAACTGTTTACTAACATGAAGTTAAATGGAAATTAATGAAATAAGTTACTTCTGTATTTTAGTACTTATATTTTTTTGATTATTCTGCTAAGATGGATCTTAGAGAAGACATATAAAACCTTTAGTTCTATAGATATTTAAATTGAAGACACAATTATGCTGCTGCAGTTGGCTAAGTGAAGTTCTACTTAAAAGAGGAGTTGCGATACAATTTTCTGTAATAATTTCTACCAAAAGGACACCAAGATTACCTTTTATCTTACACTTTCTTAATTGACAAGAAATAAGAAACTTTTGTTTTTGTTTTTCTTTATTTCCAAAATACCATCTCTGGAGCTATATTCAATTTGAGAGACAGGTAAAGAAAATAATTAAGTTGTTTATAGCTAACTTTTTACTAAAAACAAATATATATGTTACAAAATGTAATTGTACAAGCTAGTTGCTTGCATGTAATAATTCCTTATATAAGAAGGCATGGAACATACAAAAAATTAGCCGGGCGTGGTGGCGGGCGCCTGTAGTCCCAGCTACTCGGAGAGGCTGAGGCAGGAGAATGGCGTGAACCCGGGAGGCGGAGCTTGCAGTGAGCCGAGATCGCGCCACTGCACTCCAGCCTGGGTGAGAGAGCGAGACTCCGTCTCAAAAAAAAAAAAAAAAAAAAAAAAAAAAAAAAAAAAAAAAAAAAGAAGGCATGGAACACAACTATTGCTTGATTTGATTTAATTTTAAAACAAAAGAAGACGAAAATTCGATGAGAGAAAAGAGAAAGCAGAAACATTTTAGGAGACAATAATAATTTGACAATAAAAAAATGAACACATTTGGAAAGAGTCTGCAGTAGTAACTTGAAAGGCAGTTGACAAGTACAGCCTGATTGAGAAGCACATATGATATCAGGAACAAAACCAAAAGAGAGAGAGAGGATAATGTGTAGTTGAAAACAACATAAAGAAACTTCAAACCCTGACACCAGCCAAAAATCTTTTCTAGGCTGAGAAATAATTGCAAACAGTAGGAAATACTCATTTAGAATTCACTAAACTGTCACAGCTTGAACCTAGGGTACATTTCATGACCTTAAACAATCTTGAGTCTCCTTTCAAGATAAATGAAGCACAAAGTGGAACCATTCACTCTTTTAAAGAGGGTCAAGCATACTAGACCACAGTCAGTTTTAGCAGACACAGGTGTGGCATCGAGGAATTGAAAGCAAACCAAGGTCAGCATGTGGGTGTCAAGTCCTAACAGGCTAGAGTTGATGAACTTTCTGTCTTTTCTTATCTCTTTGTGATTTAACCTAACAATTGTCCATATTTCTGGGACAGAGACAGCCTTGGGAAAATAGTGATAAAGGCAAATTTATCTGGTGCCTATGTGTTAATTATATCAGCACTCTTAGTTTTTCTTCCCAGGCATCTGTTTCCTACACTCCAATTTCATGAGACCTTGCTCCAGGATACCTGTTAAATAATCAATTTTTAGCATCAGAGCATTACTTACTTATATAATATTAGAGAAAGCAGATCTCTTAGATCTCACCTTATGATCACACACTTGATTCTCTTCCAATGAGACCAACTTAGATAAGGTATATAACGAGGGCAACTGATCACAGGGATGAATTTCATTAACCACGACTGTGTGGTAGTGATGCTGGTGGTGAAAAACTTAGTGGTAGGAGCCATGGGATCACAGGGAGCCTGATCCAAGGAAACACCCATGGTCTGGCTTTTCTCTGTTTCTTTTCACCAGATGACTCGGCTTCAAACTATGAGGCCAGTGGCCCCAGGAACTCCAAAATTGTTAACAATCTATTTTCTTAGACTTGTACATTCCAAAACTTACTGCTTGTTTATTCTTCTAGCAAGGAGAACTATATCTTAACAGAATTTACCATAAGCTTTAAATATAATATGTGATATGTATATATTTTAAATATAATACCTTGGAATCTTCCTACGTTACAAATTTACAAGGATATTAATGGTCATTATGTGAATATTAGCTTGGAATTCTTGGAGAAAGTATTATATATCTGCTTGAACAATTTTATTTATTATCTCCATTCATCTTGAGTCAACTAAATCTCAAAGACATTAGGTATCTTACCTAAAGTCACATGGCTAAGATATGATGAAATATTATAAAAGGGCTATTTCTGGGAGCAAGATATGTTCATGTGACTCTATTAATGATCTGAAGAACCAAGTTCTGAAAAGCCATGAAAACGGTTGCCAGATAAAATATAGTATGCTCCTAAAATTTGAATTTCAGAAAAGCAAAATAATTTGTATAAGTATGTCCCAAATTTTGCATGAGATATATTTATACTAAAAAATATCCTTTGTTAAATTTCAAACTTACCTTAGGGTGTGGCATTTTTATTTACTAAACCTTACAATCCTACCCATGACCCATGCAAATTGCCATAAACTCTACCTGCTTATTAGTTGATATCATGAAAGGCTGTATCAGAGAAATTTGATGATAAATAAGAACACATGGAGAAGAAACATCTACTTACTAAAGACTGCTGAAACAGAAAATATATGGCGAAGTCCTCTACTCTCACAGAGTTTATAATTAAGTCGTGTGGAGGAAAATAACCCATAGAAAGTAACAATGAGTGAAACAAGAAAATGAGGTAGTAGGTATTGTGAGTTATGAAGAGAAGAAAATCAAACAACATCAACTAGCAAGGGAAGATATCTTTAAGGAAGTGGAGAGGATGAATAGTTGCAAAGTGAAACTGTCTGGGGAAAATATTGTAAATTGCTTCTGATTCTTCCACTTGTGAAACACAGGAAACTTCAATACATTTCAACGCCTGTGGTTGAGTATGTGCAAAGGAAGCCAAAGCTCTCTCTCAAGCAGAGACAGAAACATAAGCGTATTCATCAAGAGAGGAATAATGAACAGACATAAGAGGAGACAATGATGTGAAGGTAAGAAAACTTTGAAGAGAGTAGAGCAGTTATTCTCAGTTAGGATCTCGATAGTGGCATCAGTATTACCTAGGAATTTGTCAGAGATGCAAGTCCTCTGCTTCACCCAAAAAATGCTGAACCAGAATCCCTGGGGATGAGGCCCAGCCATCACTACTTTGTTTTTATTTTTTATTATACTTTAAGTTCTGGGTTACATGTGCAGAATGTGCAGTATTGCTACATAGGTATACACATGCCATGGTGGTTTGCTGCACCCATCAACCCGGCACCTACATGAGGTATTTCTCCTAATGTTATCCCTCCCCTAGCCCCCCACCCCCTCAATAGGCCCTGTTGTGTGATGTTCCCCTCCCTGTGTCCATGTGTTCTTATCATTCAATTCCCACTTATGAGTGAGAACATGCAGTGTTTGGTTTTCTGATCTTGTGATAGTTTCCTGAGAATGATAGTTTCCAGCTTCATCCATGTCCCTGCAAAGGACATGAACTCATCACTTTTTATGGCTGCATAGGATTCCATGGTGTATATGTGCCACATTTTCTTAATCCAGTCTATCATTGATGGACATTTGGGTTGGTTCCAAGTCTTTGCTATTGGGAATAGTGCCACAATAAACATACGTGTGCATGTGTCTTTATCGTAGAATGATTTATAATCCTTTGGGTATATGTCCAGTAATGGGATTGCTGGGTCAAATGGTATTTCCAGTTAAGTTTAAGTCGTTCATACATCTTGAGTTGATTTTTGTATAAGGTGTAAGGAAAGAGTCCAGTTTCAATTTTCTGCATATGGCTAGCCAGTTTTTGCAACATCATTTATTAAATAGGGAATCTTTTCCCCATTGCTTGTGTGTGTCAGGTTTGTCAAAGATCAGATGGTTGTAGGTGTGTGATGTTATTTCAGAGGCCTCTGTTCTGTTCCATTGGTCTCTATATCTGTTTTTGTACCAGCACCATACTGTTTTGGTTACTGTAGCCTTGTAGTGTAGTTTGAAGTCAGGTAGTGTGATGCCTCCAGCTTTGTTCTTCTTGTCCAGGATTTTTTTGGCTATGCAGACTCTTTTTTGGTTCTATAAGAAATAGAAAGTAGTTTTTTTCCAATTCTGTGAAAAAAGTCAGTGTTAGCTTCATAGGGATAGCATTGAATCTAAAAATTTCTTTGGGTGGTATGGCCATTTTCATGATATTGATTCTTCATATCCATGAGCATGGAATATTTTTTGATTTGTTTGTGTTCTCTCTTATTTCCTTGAGCAGGGGTTTGCAGTTCTCCTGGAAGAGGTCCTTCACATCCCTTGTAAGTTGGATTCCTAGGTATTTTATTCTCTTTGTAGCAGTTGTGAATGGGAGTTCACTCATGATTTGGCTCTCTGTCTGTTATTGGTGTATAGGAATGCTTGTGATTTTTGCACATTGATTTTGTATTTTGAGACTTTGCATCTTGAGACTTTGCTGAAGTTGCTCATCAGCTTAAGGAGATTTGGGGCTGAGACAATGGGGTTTTCTAAATATACAATCATGTCATCTGCAAACAGAGACAATTTTATTTCCTCTCTTCCTATTTGAATACCTTTTATTGCTTTCTCTTGCCTGACTGCCCTGGCCAGAACTTCCAATACTATGTTGAATAGGAGCGGTGAGAGAGGGCATCCTTGTCTTGTGCCAGTTTTCAAAGGGAATGCTTCCAGTTTTTGCCCATTCAGTATGATATCAGCTGTGGATTTGTCATAGATAGCTCTTATTATTTTGAGATGCATCCCATCAATACCTAGTTTATTGAGAGTTTTTAGCATGAAGCGTTGTTGAATTTTGTCAAAGGCTTTTTCTGCATCTATTGAGATAATCATGTGGTTTTGTCATTGGTTCTGTTTATGTGATGTATTAGTTTACTGATTTTTGTATGTTGAACCAGCCTTGCATCCCAGGGATGAAGCTGACTTGATCATGGTGGATAAGCTTTTTGATGTGCTGCTGGATTCGGTTTGCCAGTATTTTATTGAGAATTTTTGCATCAATGTTCATCAGGGATATTGGTCTAAAATTCTCTTTTTTTGTTGTGTCTCTGCCAGGCTTTGGTATCAGAATGATCCTGGTCTCATAAAATGAGTTAGGGAGGATTCTCTCTTTTTCTACTGACTGGAATAGTTTCAGAAGGAATGGTACGAGCTCCTCTTTGTACCTCTGGTAGAATTCGGCTGTGAATCCATCTGGTCCTGGAGTTTTTTTGATTGGTAGGCTATTAATTATTGCTTCAGTTTCAGAGCCCATTATTGGTCTATTCAGAGATTCAACTTCTTCCTGGTTTAGTCTTGGGAGGGTGTATGTGTCCAGGAATTTACCCATTTCTTCTAGATTTTCTAGTTTATTTGCAAAGAGGTGCTTATAGTATTCTCTGATGGTAGTTGGTATTTCTGTGAGATCGGTGGTGATATCCCCTTTATCATTTTTTATTGTGTCTATTTGATTCTTCTCTCTTTTCTTCTTTATTAGTCTTGCTAGTAGTGGTCTATCAATTTTGTTGATCTTTTCAAAAACCCAGCTCTTGGATTCATTGATTTTTTGAAGGGTTTTTTGTGTCTCTATTTCCTTCAGTTCTGCTCTGATCCTAGTTATTTCTTGATTTCTGCTAGCTTTTGAATTTGTGTGCTCTTGCTTCTCTAGTTCTTTTAATTGTGATGTTAGGGTGTCGATTTTGGATCTTTCCTGCTCTCTCTTGTGGGCATTTAGTGCTATAAATTTCCCTCTACACACTGCGTTAAATGTGTCCCAGAGATTCTGGTACGTTGTGTCTTTGTTCTCATTGGTTTCAAAGAACATCTTTACATCTGCCTTCATTTCGTTATTTACCCAGTAGTCATTCAGGAGCAGGTTGTTCAGTTTCCATGTAGTTGTGTGGTTTTGAGTGATTTTCTTAACCCTGAGTTCTAATTTGATTGCACTGTGGTCTGAGAGACAGTTTGTTGTGATTTCTCTTCTTTTACATCTGCTGAGGAGTGCTTTACTTCCAATTATGTGGTCAGTTTTAGAATAAGTGCAATGTGGTGCTGAGAAGAATGTATATTCTGTTGATTTGGGGTGGAGAGTTCTGTAGATGTCTATTAGGTCTGCTTGGTGCAGAGCTGAGTTCAAGTCCTGGATATGCTTGTTAATCTTTTGTCTTGTTGATCTGTCTAATATTGACAGTGGGGTATTAAAGTCTCCCATTATTATTGTGTGGGAGTCTAAATCTCTTTGTAGGTCTCTAAGGACTTGCCTTATGAATCTAGTTGCTCCTGTATTGGGTGCATATATATTTAGGATAGTTAGCTCTTCTTGTTGAATTGATCCCTTTACCATGATGTAATAGCTTGCTTTGTCTCCTTTGATCTTTGTTGGTTTAAAGTCTGTTTTGGCCAGGTGTGGTGGCTCATGCCTGTAATCCCAGTACTTTGGGAGGCCGAGGCAGGCAGATCATGAGGTCAGGAGATCAAGACCATCCTGGCTAATACAGTGAAACCCCATCTCTACTAAAAATACAAAAAATTAGTCAGGCATGATGGCAGGCACCTGTATTCCCAGCTACTCAGGAGGCTAAGGCAGGAGAATGACATGAACCTGGGAGGCGGAGCTTGCAGTGAGCCGAGATCATGCCACTGCACTCTAGCCTGGGTGATAGAGAGAGACTGTCTCAAAAAAAAAAAAAAAAAAAAAAAAAGTCTGTTTTATGAGAGAGTAGGATTGCAACCCCTGCTTTTCCTTTGGCTTTCCATTTGCTTGGTAGATCTTCCTCCATCCCTTTATTTTGAGCCTATGTGTGTCTCTGCACATGAGATGGGTCTCCTGAATACAGCACACTGATTGGTCTTGACTCTATCCAATTTGCCAGTCTGTGTCTTTTAATTGGTGCATTTAGCCCACTTACATTTAAGGTTAATATAGTTATGTGTGAATTTGATCCTGTCATTATGAGGCTAGCTGGTTGTTTTGCCCATTAGTTAATGCAGTTTATTCATAGTGTCAATGTTCTTTAAAATTTGGAATGTTTTTGCAGTGGCTGGTACCGGTTGTTCCTTTCCATGTTTAGTGCTTCCTTCAGGAGCTCTTGTAAGGCAGATCTGGTGGTGACAAAATCCCTCAGGCTTTGCTTGTCTGTAATGGATTTTATTTCTCCTTTGCTTATGAAGCTTAGTTTGGCTGGTTATGAAATTCTGGGTTGAAAATTGTTTCCTTTGAGAACGTTGGATATTGGCCCCCATTCTTTTCTGGCTTGTAGGGTTTCTGCTGAGAGATCCGCTGTCAGTCTGATGGGCTTCCCTTTGTGCGTAACTCGACCTTTCTCTCTCGCTGCCCTTAACATTTTTTCTTTCATTTCAACCTTGGTAAATCTGATGATTATGTGTCTTAGGGTTGCTCTTCTCGAGGAGTATCTTTGTCGTGTTCTCTGTATTTCCTGAATTTGAATGTTGGTCTGTCTTGCTAAGTTGGGAAAGTTCTCCTGGATATCCTGAAGATTGTTTTCCAACTTGGTTCCATTCTCCCTGTCACTTTCAGGTATACCAGTCAAACATAGACTTGGTCTTTTCACATAGTCCCATATTTCTTGGAGGCTTTGTTCATTCCTTTTTATTCTTTTTTTCTCTAATCTTGTCTCCTCTCTTTATTTCATTAAGTTGATCTTCAATCACTGATATCCTTTCTTCTGTTTGATCAATTTGGCTATTGATACTTGTGTATTCTTCATGAAGTTTGCCTGCAGTGTTTTTCTGCTCCATCAGGTCATTTATGTTCTTCTACATTGGTTATTCTAGTTAGCAATTCGACTAATCTTTTTTCAAGGTTCTTAGCTTCCTTGCATTGGGTTAGAACATGCTCCTGTAGCTCGGAGGAGTTTGTTATTACCCACCTTCTGAAGCCTACTTCTGTCAGTTCATCAAACTCATTCTCCATCCAGTTTTGTTCCCTTGCTGGTGAGGAGTTGTGATCCTTTGAGGAGGAGAGGCATTCTGGTTTTTGGAATTTTCAGCCTTTTTGCACTGGTTTTTCCCTATCTTTGTGGATTTCTCTACCTTTGGTCTTTGATGTTGGTGACCTTCAGATGAGGTCTTTGTGTGGACATGCTAATCCTTTCTGTTTGTTTCTTTTCCTTCTAACAGTCAGGCCCCTCTGCTGCAGGTCTGCTGGAGTTTGCTGGAGGTCCACTCCCAATCCTGTTTGCTTGGGTATCACCAGCGGAGGCTGCAGAGCAGCAAAGATTGCTGCCTGTTCTTTCCTCTGGAAGCTTTGTCCCAGAAGGGTACCTGCCATGTGCCAGCCAGAGCTCTCCTGTATGAGGTATCTGTCAGCCCCTACTGTGAGATGTCTCCCAGTCAGTATACACGGGGGCCAGGGACCCACTTGAGGAGGCAGTCTGACCATTAGAAGAGCTCCAACGCTGTGCTGAGAGGTCTGTTGGTGTCTTCAGAGTCGTCAGACAGGGATGTTTAAGTCTGCTATAAGCCCCCGACTCGGGCTGATGCCTTTTTCACAGAGACACCCTGTCCAGAGAGGAGAAATCTGGCACTCTGATCACAGCAGCCTTGCTGAGCTGCAGTGGGCTCCACCAAGTTCGAACTTCCCACTGGCTTTGCTTACACTGTGACTGTAAACTGCCTACTCAAGCCTCAGCAATGGCAGACGCCCCTCCCCCCCGACCAAGCTCGAATATCCCAGGTGCATCTCAGATTGCTGCTTTGCTGGCAGCAAGAATTCCAAGCCAGTGAATATTAGTTTCCTGGGCCCTGTGGGGGAGGGACCTGCCGTGCCAGACCACTTGGCTTCCTGGCTTCGGTATCCCTTTCCAGGGGAGTGAACGGTTGTCTCACTGGTGTTCCAGGAGCCACTGGGGTATGGAAAAAAAAAAAGAGCTCCTGCAGTTAGTTCAGTGGGGCAAGTGCAGTATCTGTGCTGGAGTTCCTCAGGCTTGCCCTGTTTCAGCTCTCCCTCCCACTGTCCAACCAGTCCCAATGAGATGAACTGGGGACCTCAGTTGGAAATGTAGAAATCACCTGCCTTCTGTGTTGATCTCACTGGGAGCTGCAAACTAGAGCTGTTCCTATTCGGCCATCTTGAATCCTCCCGCCATCACTATTTTAATAAGCCCTCCTGTGATTCTGATGCACGGTAACATTTAAGAAACACTGAAATCAACTGTGTAAAGGCATCTCCTTTTTTCTATCTCCTAGAACAGCCTGGGAAGGATATGTCTACACTACAGAGGGCTAATCTCCAGTATCAAGTACAAAGCTGACAGATATAAAGACAATATCTAGGCATCTGATTTGTCCATGCCTCTTATTTCCTCTTGAAATCATTCAAAATCCCTGTTAGGTGGTAGAACCATGACAATTATGAGGTCAAAATTCTTGAGCAGACTCTAATATTAAGAAGGCTGTTTCTGTCATAGAATAATACACAGCCATAAAAAACTGAAATTATGTCTTTTGCAGCAACATGGATGCAGCTGGAAGACATTATTCTAAGAGAATTAATGTAGGTACAGAAAACCAAATACTTTATGTTCTCACTTATAAGTGGTAGCTAAATATTGAGCACACATGAACGCAAAGAAGGGAATAACAGACACCAGGGCCTACTTGAGGGGGAAGGGTGGGAGGAGGGTGAGGGTTGAAAACAACACCAACTAGATACTATGCTGACTATCTGGGTGATGAAATCATTTATACACCAAACCCCAGCGAAATGCAATTTACCCATGTAACAAACCTGCACATGTACCCCTGTATTTAAAATAAAAGTTGAGAAAACAAAAAGAAGCTGGTTTCTTTCTAGAGGCATTAACTTTCACTTTCAAGTATTCAAAGTAATCATTTTATTCTTACAACACCTACCTACTTTATCTACTATTATTAAAATAGCAGGATATTATTTTTTTCTGGTAAATTTCAGTCTGTTTAATTAAAACAACGCAAAATGTTTTTAGAAAGTTTCTGTCATTGTTGGAAGTTCAAATATAACTTGAGAATAAAATAGCTCAAGGGGACATTTGAGCTTTAGGTTTTAGGGCAGTTAATTGTGGATAATAATAGCTAATACTTGTTGAGTGATAGCTATGAGTCAGATGCTGTTCAGAGGCTCGTATATGTATAGTCTTGGTTAATCTTCATAAACAACATATGGAATATTATTATTCTTATTTTTACATGAGAAAACTGAGGCACCCAAAGGTTATATAGTTTTCTTATGGTCATAAAACTACTAAGTGAGAGAGACATGTTTATGATGGAGGCAATCTGCCTGCACAGCTCAAACTCTTAACAATGACAATGGACTACTCGCCATATGTGAGCAAGAGCTGACAAGTAAAAGGTGGAAAACTCTATGAGATTATTCGATAAATGGAAAGTAGTTTATGAAAATACATTTGGTTCTTAAAGGAAAAACACTTTTGATATGATACAGACATGAGAATATTGATTGTAATTTGAGAAAACTTTGTGATTCTTTATCAAAATCAGTATAAAAAGCCAATTAATGTATTAAAGCAAAAAAAAGAAAAGAGTAATATTTAGGATGGTATAATAACTAATTAACTTTTTAAAAAACTTGAGGCATTCCATACAAATTAATATTCAAAATGTTATAAATTATAGCCATTTATGACGACAATCTTTCAAAATCAGATTACAAATACATGTGTGTGTGTGTGTGTGTGTGTATAGACACAAAAAATATATGGACTTTTTTTTCCAGAATAATTTAAATATAAATCAGACTGTTTTTGTTATTGAGAGTTGGCATCATAAAAATTGGTTCTGATGCAGTAAGTTCTTATACGGGTTGGAAAACATAAGACACATTTGTCCAGTAATAAGTGGTATCTGGCTCATAGTTGACCACATATATATTAGGCATAAGATTGAAGTTGTGTTTTGGGATCAAATCATAGAGTGCTGTTGTGTAACTTAAAGACCTTGAATTTTATTAGGCATGTAATAAGATACAGAATCTATTATTATTTTAAAATCAGGAATAGTATAATCAATGATAACTTTCAGAAAGAACAATGTGTAAGAAGGACAAAAGCAAAAAAAAATAGATACAGAAATAAATTGTGAGGTTATTTAAATTTTCTAGGTTAGAGACAATGGAGATTTAAAGTAGAGTGTTTCAAATGGAGTTTAAAGGAGGAGCCAGAAATAAGGGGCATTTCGGTATCAGAATCAACACCAGGTGAGAAGGAGAGAAGGGATAAGTCAGGGATGATTGTAAGACTTTAAGCCTTTAAGTGATCGATGAACAGTGGCATCGTTAATAAGAAACACTAAAATAAAAGCTCTCCAGCCTACATCCACCACTGCAGTCACCGCTGAGACAACTGATTCCACTTCTGACAGTGACAAGATGGGATGTGATTTCTATAAAATCTCTTTCAGCTCAAAAAGTCCATAATGTTATAAAAATACATTTGAAACTAAAAGTAACAGAGGCATCTTATCAGGTATATAATGAATATATAGAGATAGGTGTTAGTAACAGGTTGGAAAATGCCCCAAAATCAAATTCTAACATGTTTATGTAATATTTATGAAGACACGCACACACACACACACAAAGTATGAGATAATTGATTCAACTCTTGTTCTATGTCTCTTTCAGCAATTTGAAGACCTCTAACTTGCTAGCAACAATGATATCACTTTTATGTTACCGAGCATGAGTAACATTGTAAGGTTTAAGTTTAAGACTTGGGTTATGATTTCCAGAAGCTCAGCTGACAGCCTTCCTTAAGAACTGAGGAAAAATTCTGCCTCATGGTAATAAAAACCTTTTCTTCTAACTTCTCAAGAATAGCTTTAATTAACTCTTCTTTTGCACCTACATTGGGTAATGTGGTCTTTGCAATCAGTGTCTCAGATAATAAACATAGTTCAGAGAAAAGAATCTGGCTCGAAGTCCAGATGTACCAAAGTATTGTTCTTTCCTAACCACTCAAGCTCCTGCTGCTTAACTTTTTAAACTCTCTTCCAAATTTACATAATAGAGAAAATGATAACTTTGGAGAACACTCATGTTTTTGCCTGTGGTATAAAAAGAAATCTCAGGTTATGAGGCTGAGGTTTGCATAAGTACACTACCTAGCACTGTGATTCTATTACCTTTATTTTCTCCTTCTTCAAACAACTCTAAATATTTCAGCCAGAGCAATTTTTCTTTTACTATATCATTTTCTGGCCCAAGAATTGTCAGTGTTTTTCTGATTCTATATGGACCATTTTCAGACTCTTAGTTGGCATTCACTGTCACCCAGTATTTGATCCCACTCAAATTATGCCACCTTCTCTCATTTTGATTTTGACCTGCTCTCCAGTATACACTCTTTCCCACCAACACAGGCCATTCTCAACTGCCTGAACAGTTTTCTATGTGTTCCTCTCTCTGTCTAGAATGACCCTTTCTTCCTCCTTCTCCCTAAATCCTACAACTTTTTAGAAGTGCTGCTCTAGGTCCCCCTCTTCTAAGACTCTTTTTCTGGTCTAAGTGACCTCCATCTTCCCTGGAGCTCTGCTGAACATCTAATAAACTTAAAAACATTCATACTTAACTCTACCATTTGTTTCACCATCTCAATTCTATCACTCTAACTAGTTTTTTTTTTATCCAGAATAATAGGTGATACATCACCTTCTTCATTTAACAACTTTAGTCAGTATTTGGCCATGTGATGGGGACATACTCTGATCTATCCATATGGGTTTTCTTAAAAACTGCCATCTTGTTTATGATTATTGAGTGCAGTATCATCTACCCAAATGTGTCTGTTTGTTTAACGGGTTGATTTAAATAATGGTCATTTTGTTCATTTTAAACAAATATTGAGATATCTACTACATTGTAAACATTGTAATAAATATAGAGAGTTAAACATAATGCTACAAAATAAACCACCAGAAAATCTCAGTGGTATACAAAAATAAGCATTTATGTCTGTATCACAGATGTCTTCACATCATCTCAGGTTTAGTCATCTAGGCTAGGCTCAGCTGTGTTTGGCCCCAATGTCTGAGGTTGCTCTAGGTCTGCTGTAAGTGTTATTCATTATCCTTGGATCAGAGGAAGTGCAAAGTGGTGCTGCCAATGGAAAAAGATGGAGAAGAAGAGCACAAAGTCAATCATACATGCTCATTTCAATGATCACTCATATCTTGTCCATTAACATTATGTTCGTGAAAACAAGTGATTGTGGCCAAGCACCAAGTCAGTGGAGGTAAAGGAAGCCATGACAATGGTATGAGGATGAGTATGTAAATAACTACTACATGGAACTGATAAATTGGAAACAATAATTCATTCTATCACAAGAAGGTAGACATACAAATTTGACTTTTTGTTGGTGGTGCTATCTTGAAGCTTGTATTCTCTTTAGGGAAACTGGTAAGCTAAAAAGTGATTACAACTTAGTAATATAAGTGAAACATGTAAGATCCTTTTCACACTGGCCTAAAGTAGTATATATCCGCAAGATGTAGAATAGGTATTAGCTGATATTGATGCTTTGTGGTTATTGAACACAGGTTAGATATTCATGAAAGCAGAGAAGTGGTAAGTAGCCATAATTAGAAAGGAGGTTGTTGAAAGATTAGAAGAAGCCATCTAAGACATTATTTTTTATTTTTTACCACATATATATAAGTCACTGAAATAGAAGAGAAAGGTGCTCTGAACCTGTTAAAAAAGTATTACAGAAAAGAAACAAAATCCAATAGTTTTATCTCTATACCCAAAATGGAGGTTAAAAGTTACACTAAAAAGAACACTATTGCACCAAAGAAAGCATCCCATCATATCCTGTCAGACACGTTAGACGAGGAGGATGTGAGTGTCACCATGGGGACAGGAGAGAAGCTGAGACTCTCGGCACATACAATATTGCCTGGTAGTAAGACACGAGAGGCTTCTAATGCCAAGCCGCAGAAGGAAAAAAATAAAATAAAATGAAAACGAAGTGAAGGAAAGAAACAAAAGGCAGAGAGGTTCGCTTTGGAAAACGGATCGACAAGTTCTGTTCCTCAGAGTCAGAGAGTGAGTCCTCAGAGAGTGGGGAGGATGACAGGGACTCCATGGGGAGCTCCAGCTGCCTCAAGGGGTCCCCGCTGGTGTTGAAGGACCCCTCACTGTTCATCTCCCTGTCCGCTTCCTCCAACTCTTCTCACGGGAGCTCTGCCACCCAGAAGCAGAACCCCAACCACAAGGACCAGCACACCAAGCACTGGCAGACAGACAACTGGAAAACCATTCCTCTCTGGCTTGGTCAGAGGTCAGTTCCTTATCAGACTCCACAAGAAGGAGACTGACAAGTGAGTCTGATTACTCCTCTGAGGGCTCCAGTGTGGAATCGCTGAAGCCAGTGAGGAAGAAGCAGGAGCACAGGAAGCTGGGCAGGCTGCAGGGCTCCCCGTCAGAGAAGAGAAGCCCCTTCCTCTCCAGCACGGAGGGCACCATCCTCAAGCTGGACAAGGAGGGGAAAGTTGTCAAAAAACATAAAACAAAACACAAACACAAAAACAAGGAGAAGGGACAGTGTTCTATCATCCAAGAGCTGAAATTGAAATGTTTTACGTATGAATATGAGAGCTACAAGCAAAAGTCAGATAAGGCTATACTTTTAGAGAATGACATTTCCACTGAAAATAAGTTAAAAGTGTTAAAGCATGATTGAGACCACTTTAAAAAAGAAGAGAAACTTAGCAAAATGAAATCAGAAGAGAAAGAATGGCTCTTTAAAGATGAGATCATTGAGGTCTCCAAAGATGAAAAATCACTGAAGAGAATCAAAGACATGAACAAGGACATCAGCAGATCTTTCCAAGAAGAGAAAAACTGTTCGAATAAAGCAGAAAAGGAGAAATCTCTGAAGGAAAAGTCGTCGCAAGAAGAAAAACTAAGACTGTACAAAGAGGAGAGAAAGAAGAAGTCAAAAGACCGGCCCTCAAAATTAGAGAAAAAGAATGATTTAAAACAGGACAGCATTTCAAAAGAGAAGGAGAAGACTTTTAAAGAAGATAAAGAAAAACTCAAAAAAGAAAAGGTTTATAGGGAAAATTCTGCTTTTGATGAATATTTTAACAAAAATCAGTTTCTGGAGAATGAAGACACCAAATTTAGCCTTTCTGATGATCAGTGAGATCGGTGTTTTTTTGACTTGTCCGATTCATCCTTTGATTTTAAAGTGGGGGACAGCTGGGACTCTGCAGTGACAGACTACAGGGACTTGAAGAACGACTCTGTGGCCAAGCTGATCTTGGAAACAGTGAAGGAGGACAGCCATGAGAGGAAGCATGACAGCAGGGCCCAGGAGAAGCGAGACTATAGACAGCCCTTCTTCTGAAAGGACAGGGACTATTTGGATAAAAACTCTGAGAAAAGACCAGACTGAAAAGCATAAAGTGTCCCCAGCTCCTTTCAGAAAATGACAAGAAGAAGCGAGAGAGTCCACAGAGGCCAGGCGGGACAGAAAGGACACCCTCCACAGCTCCAAGGAGTGCAGGGACAGCAGGGCCCAGCCAGAGGAGGCACACCGCACACCGGGAGGAGCTGAAGGAGTGTGGCTGCCAGAGTGTCTTCAAGGAAAATTCTGACTGCGACTTTGGGAAGGGTCTGGAGCCGTGGAACCGCACCACCAGAGAAGAAGGACAGCCTTGATAAGGAAAGGAAGGAGAAAACAAAACCAGAAAAATACAAACAGAAGTCCAGTAACAAGGACAAAAGTGAGAAATCTATCCTCAAAAAATGTCAGAAGGACAAAGAATTTGATAAATGTTTTAAAGAGAAAAAAGATACCAAGGAAAAAACATAAAGACACACATGGCAAAGACAAAAAAAGGAAAGCGTCTCTTGACCAAGGGAAAGAGAAAAAGGAGAAGACTTTCCCTGGGATTATCTCAGAAGACTTCTCTGAAAAAAAAAGAAAAAAAATGACAACAAAGGCAAAGAGAAAAGCTGGTACATCACAGATGTATTCACAGAAGAGAGTGAAGATGACAAAGATGACTACACGGGGAGTGGGTTCAAGATTGGAGAGGCCAGCGACTTGCAGAGGGTGGATGGCCTCCAGGAAAAGGAGGAAGGGCGGGAGGCCTATGACTCTGACAGACACAGGAAGTCATCTTCTGACGAGCAGCACCCGGAGAGGCAAAAGAACAAGGAGCCCAAAGACAAGAGAAAGGACACAGGGGCTGCCGACGGGGTGACAGACAAAAAAGAGAAAGTCCTTGAAAAGCAAAAGAAGAAGAAAGATAAAGAGTACCAGAAAAGTATAAGGACAGGAAGGAAAGAGCTTCAGTGGACTCCACGCAAGATAAGAAAAATAAACAGAAGCTCCCTGAGAAGGCTGAAACGAAACACTCTGCTGAAGACAAGGCTAACAGCAAACACAAAGAGAAGTCAGATAAAGAATATTCCAAGGAGACGAAGTCCTTGAGAAGTGCTGACATGGAAAAAAGCCTGCTTGAAAAGTTGGAAGAAGAAGCTCTCCATGAGTACAGAGAAGACTCCAATGATAAAATCAGTGAGGTCTCCTCTGACAGCTTCACGGACTAAGGGCAGGAGCCAGGGCTGACTGCCTTCCTGGAGGTGTCTCTCAGGCAGCCACCCCTGTAGGAGGAGGCCAGGGAGAGCGCCTGCCTCCCGGAGAAGCTGAAAGAGAAGGAGAGGTACAGACACTCCTCATTCTCATCCAGGTAGAGCCACTACTGAGTGAGAGAAACAGCCAAGAAAGAAAAGGCCGAGAAGAAAGAGAAGGGCAGAGATTACAAGGAGGGCGGCACCAGGTAGGACTCCGGCCAGTATGAAAAGGACTTCCTGGAGGTGGTTGCTTATGGAGTTTCTTACAACATGAAAGCTGACATAGAAGATGGGCTAGATAAAACCATTGAATTATTTTCTACCGAAAAGAAAGATAAAAATGATTCGGAGAGAGAACCTTCCAAGATAATAGAAAAGGAACTAAGGCCTTATGGATCTAGTACCATCAACATCCTAAAAGTGGAGAATAAGAGAGAGAAACAAAGGGAAAAATTGACAGACGAGGAGAAGAGGGACTAGAACAGGCATGCAGACTGGCTCCTGCAGCATCACAGGGACGGAGCAGAAGCCCACTGCCAGGGACAAGGACAGCCCTCCTCGCACACTCAAAGACAAGTCCAGGGATGAGGACCCGAGGCTCAGGGAGGCCAAACTGAAGGAGAAATTCAAGGACAGTGCAGAGAATGAAAAGGGCGACTCTGTGAAGATGAGCAACGGGGATGATAAAGTATCGCCGTCTAAAGACCCAGGCAAGATGCCAGGCCCAGGGAAAAGCTCCTGGGGGACAGCGACCTGATGATGACCAGCTTCCAGAGGATGTTCTCCCAGAAGGATCTGGAGATCAAGGAGCACCACAAGGGGCACAAGGAGAGGATGAAGCAGATGGAAAAGCTGAGGCACCGGTCCAGAGACCCCAACCTCAAGGAGAGGGCGAGAGGGCAAAGCCAGCAGACGACGGGCGGAAGAAGGGTCTGGACATTCCTGCCAAGAAACCTCTGGGGCTGGACCCTCCCTTTAAAGACAGAAAGCTCAAGGAGTTGACTCCTATTTCACCTGCTGCGGAAAATAATCTACACCCGGGATCAGGTGCAGACTCCGAAGACTGGCTCGCATGAAAGAGGTCCTGCCTGCATCTCCTAGGCCTGACCAGAGCCGACCCACTGTCGTGCCCACTCCTACGTCGGTGCTGTCCTGCCCCAGCTACGAGGAGGTGATGCACACGCCCAGGACCCCGTCCTGCAGCACCAATGACTACACGGACCTTGTGTTCGACTGCGCCCACTCCCAGCACTCCACGCCCGTGCCCACTGCTCCCTCCAGCGCCTGCCCCCTCCTTTTTTGACAGGTTCTCCGCGGCATCAAGTGGGCTTTTGGAAAATGCCAGCCAGGGTCCTGCCAAGCCTCTCTCCATAAACCTTTACCGCTAGGTCTCTGCTGATATTAGGAGGACTCCCTAGGAGGAATTCAGCGTGGAAGACAAGCTCCTCAGGCAGCAGAGCCTTCCTGCCGCCTCCAGCTACGACTTTACCCTGCCGCACTAGAGGGAAGACAGGGCGCCCCTGCCCCCGGTTCCCGTGGAGAAGTTTGCTTGCTTGTCCCCAGGGTAATATCCCACAGACTATGGCCTCTCCTTGCCCAAAGTAGACTCTCTGCCATTGTCACTGTCACCCCGTCTCCAGAGGGCGTCTTCCCAAATTTACAAGCAAAACCTTCCCCTTCCCCCAGAGATAAGCTGCTGGTTCCTTCCCTCGAAGGGGCCATTCCCCCGCACCTGGACGCCACCGAGGACCCGCAGGCTACAGCCCCCATCATCCCCCCGGAGCCCAGCTACCTGGAGCCGCTGGACGAGGATCAGCACCGTCATCACCTAGGAGCCTGTCGAGTGGGCCCACCCCACTGAGCAGGCCCTTCTTCCAGCCTGATCGGGAGTGCCTCTGAAAACCCTGTCAGCTGGCCTGTGGGCTCAGACCTCCTGCTGAAGTCTCCACAGAGATTCCCTGAGTCCCCAAAATATTTCTGCTCCGCGGACTCCCTCCACTCCGCAGCCCCAGGGCCCTTTAGCGCCTCAGAGGTGCCATACCCGCCCCCTTTCTGCCTCTCTCTCCCCGAACACTCTGCCCATCGCTGAGCCAGGACTGGAGGACGTCAAAGACGGAGTGGAAGCCATCCCCGCCACCATTTCTACCTCAGAGGCGGCTCCTTACGCCCCTCCCTCCAGGCTGGAATCCTTCTTCAGCAACTGCAAGTCACTTCCGGAAGCTCCGCTGGACATGGGCCCTGAGGCCCGTAACCACTGTGGCTCAGGTGGAGGCTCTGGAACCCCTGGTAAATAGCCTCCAAGACAACAGCCACAGCCTGTCTACCCTCCGCCAGTTGGAGCCAATGCCCTGGGCAGACGCCTTCGCCGGCCCAGAGGATGACCTGGACCTTGGGTCCTTCTCACTGCCGGAGCTTCCGTTGCAGACTAAAGATGTCCCAGATGTTGAAACAGAACCCGTAGAAGAAAGTCTTGCTCCTTCAGAAAAGATCCCTCCAGGGGCCCATGTAGTCGTAAGGGTGGGGATATTTCTGCTTTAGCGGCTGAGGAGCAGCTGTCACTGCCTCCCGACCAGGCCTCCACCCAGCTTCCCACAGAGCTCGAGCCTGAGCCCTCAGAGGAGCCAAAGTTGGACGTGGCTCTAGAAGCTGCGGAGGCAGAGGCAGTGCCAGAAGAGAGGGCCTCTGGGGATCTGGATTCCAGCATGGAGCACACACCCATTCCCCCTGAACAGTGCCAACTGGGGAGCGGAGACCAGGGGGCCGAGGCTGAACCCCCCCACCCCCCGCCACATCCCTCTGTGCCCCGGACGCCCCCTGCCCCCCATGGACACTGTGGCACAAGCCCAGGCTGTGGACAGTGCTGGCCCCCACGACAACACTGAGGCCTCCCGTGCTGCCACCCCAGCCGAAGACCCTCCCTGCGGCATCCACCCAGAAGCCACAGAATCAGAACCAAAACCCACGGCCAAAGCCCCGAAAGCCCCCAGAATGGGGTAGATCCCTCAGTGCATCACCAGGAACCGGCAGATGCTCGTGAACGAGAGCAAGTAGGGCACACCTCACTCCAAGGAGTGTGCCCCAGGCCCGCGGCTCGGAGGAGGACTACGCCCAGCCCCGCATCAGCGCAAACGCCGCTTCCAGCACTCCACTCAGCAGCTGAACACGTCCACGCAGCAGACGCGGGAGGTGATCCAGCAGACGCTGGCCACCATCATGGACGCCATCAAGTTGGACGCCATCGAGCCCTATCACAGCGACGGGGCCAACCCCTACCTTCGAATTCCTGCAGATCAGGAAGAAGATCGAGGAGAAGCGCAAGATTCTGTGCTGCATCACGCCACAGGCGCCCCAGTTGTTCGCCGAATAGGTCACCTACACAGGCTCCTATCTCCTGGACGGCAAGTCGCTCAGCAAGCTCCACATGCCCGTGATCGCACCCCTTCCCTCGCTGGCGGAGTCCCTGAACGAGCTGTTCAGGCAGCAGGAGGCGGTCCGGGAAAAGCTGCATCTGCAGCACAGCATCGAGCAGTAGAAGCTGATATGTCCTATAAGCAGGAGATTCTGCAGGTTCACTGCAGGGCAGCCAGGACCATCGCCAACCAGGCAGTGCCATTCAGCACCTGCCCGATGCTGCTGGACTCTGAGGTTTAAAATATGCCCCTAGAGAGCCAGCGCGACGAGAACAAGTCAGTGCGCGACCGGCTCAACACCCGCCAGTTCATCTCCTGGCTCCATGACTTGGACCACAAGTACAACCGCATGAAGACCTGCTCACGTGGCATCAGCACGAGGCAGCGGCCCTGAACGCCGTGCAGAGGATGGAGTGGCAGCTGAAAGTGCAGAAGCTGGACCCTGCCGGGCACTAGTCCCTGTGCGTGAACGAGGTGCCCTCCTTCTACGTGCCCATGGCCGACGTCAACGACGACTTCATGTTGTTGCCGGCGTGACACCACGGGATGACTGCAGGATGTAGGCGAGGGCTGCATGGCTACTGCTGAGCCCCAAGGGCCGAGAAGGGAGCGCCACGTCCACCCGGGCGGGGAGAGACCCCGAGAGAGACGCCACAGCGTCTCGGTCCCTTCCAGACTGGTCTAGACGTCGAGGAGGTGAAACACGTCTCTTGTCTACCAGCTGCCGCGGCGGGGGCAAAGCCCCCAGAGCCTCACTGGCCCCGGCGGGACGAGAAGACCATGCCGGGGGCACACATGGCAGCTTCTGTCTGAAAATGGTAACCTTCGGACCCTTTTCTCCAGCCAACTGCAGAGGCATTTCAGGAGTTGGAGAATGGAGTGGATTTAAAAAAATTTTTTTTCCATTCTGATCAACTAAAGAAAATAAAATTAAGGTGTCCATGTCTCACAAACAGTGACCTCCAGGTCGGAGGGGAAGGAGTGCCGTCCCAGCCATGGTCCTGTTGCCACAGAGCTGCAAAGGCCTCAGACTGGGCTTAGAACCTGGTGCAGAGCAGGGCGTTGGCCGTGCCACCTGCCCAGGTAGAGGGACACAGAACCAGGACCCCCGTACTGTTTTTAATGGAGTCAAATCCACGTGGTTCGTATCTTTTTTCTTTTAATATTGGGCATTTTGTTTCTCTTTCTGAGAATATAACTTGAAACACTACAGAGCCAATAATCATATAAAAAGTGTATCTGCAAACGCTGTATAGTTTTCTATAAATTCACAATGTACTTTTGCTGCCTTCTAGATAATTTAGTTTGCAACACATTACTGCACAGTTGTAAATAACTTCTGTACTGTAACATTACTTTCAGGTATGTGTAAAGGAATAAATTAATTTTTTAAAAAGCTAGACATGTAGTAGGAGCCACCAGTACAGTTTGTAAGATGCTAAACTCCTGGAAGTAACTCATTTGATCTTAGAAATTGTTTAATTTGTATTTTCTCCCCCTTATAACTCAATACATAGCTACTACTACAACTGAAATTGCCACATGATGCTCACACACACATACACGCACACACACAGCCCACAGATAGGAGGAGTTCTGAGTTGGTCATTGGCAGAACAGCATTATCAGGAGCATAAAATTGAGACAGCACACTGAGTAAAACTTTTAGAGTTACAAAGGATTTATAAAGGGAAAAACCCATTCAGCTGTTGGGTCAGATAATTCTCTGAAAGAGAGGTCCAGGGAAAATGTGGTGGTGAGTAGAAAGCTAAGCCTAATTCAGCTCTTTGTGTCATAAAGGAGAGGTCCTGTTAATCATTTCCTGGTGTTACAGTGAGAATGAAGAAGGATCAAAAAGAAAAGATTAAGCATAAGTGTGAGAAAAGTGTGTCAATAATTAAGTCACCCTGTTTGCTATACCCTATGCTTTAATTTACAAATCATGAGTCTTCTTGACCCACTAATTACCTATTCCATTCATTAGTGTAACCCACTAACTACCCATTCCATTCCATAGGAATGTAAATTTGAAGTTCCAGTGTTAAGACACATTCTCTGTCATTAATAACAGGGTAGGCTTCCATAAAAGAACTCAGAATCATGGTCTCAGCAATGGATCATAGCTCAATGAAGCCAGGGATTCATGTAGAGAATGGCAAAGTTTCTGGAACCTGGAGTTGGAAAAAAGTAATCCTACTTTGATGTTTCATAACTCAAGGCACAATACAACTTCTGCTCCTTCATTCCATCCCAACTCCAGCACCAGATTCCCTACCCATTCACAGCCTCATATCCCAAATTTCCATTCAAAGTAATTTGGGATAAGATGTATATGAAGTCCATTTATGGTTGAGACTTTGAATTTTTAAGGCAAAGCTTGCTAACTGCAAAAGGATACAGTGAATTGGCCGAGTTAGAAATTAGAATCATATATACATGATTCTAATTTATATAGGATTAGAATTATATATACATTATATATATTCTATATAATATAATATATAATATATATATTCCATATATATGTGTGTATATATATATATATATATGGAAAAGAAACAACCAGAACTGAGAGCTGATTAGGCCAAAGGTTTGGGATAAATGACAGCACAATTAGCAGGGGGGAAATCAAGAGTGCTTAATCACATATAAGATATCCACTTATAAGCGAATCTAATCAGATCTGACAATCCTGCACATTCAAGTTGGAGGCAAGCAGTTGGCACTGTGGAATTTGTGAGCAGATCATAGGGCAGTTGCCATCAGAGGCTCTATACTTCAGAGAAATTTAGACGTTATACAGTTTATAAAGACAGAACATCAAGTCTAAGGGAAAAAAATAGTGGTTATAAGAACTACAACATGGACTATAGTTCCAGGAGCAAAGCAAGTGTTGGTTATCAGGACTTGGGTACTCACAAGTTAAACATAGCTGATGAGTAGAGAGTGACAATGTTGAAATCCTTAGAATTAAATTGGGGAAGATTTAAATACTTCAGTACTGGCCTTAGAAACTGGATACAGCTTACTCTTATAGACAAGAATCTAGAAACACCAACTGTGGGTAAAGAAAATAAACAAGATGAACATTAGTGAACACCCAATGTATTATAAAACAGAATGGATTGGTGAATAACTCCCCATTTGCTGAATAGCAAACTGGTCTTGATAAAAATTTCTCGATTCTCCATCCTCTTGGGCAATTCCAAATTATATGCCAGTCCAAATGCAGTTTTTTCTGCAGAATCTTTATGTCTGGCCAAATAATGGCAAAGTAAATTAATATAAGTGATGTGACACTATAATGTGGCCCTCATCTAGAAAAACATGAGGATTTACTATAGTTTGGCTTCCCTTTTAAGAGAATTCTCCTTGGAAAAGTGAAAATACGCCCCACCAAAAACAGGGGTTTCAGTTTGCATGCTTTTATAACTTTTTATTTTTGAAAAACAAACGTTTATACCTAGGAAGTTATCAACCTAGAAAAAAAGAAATAAACCCAGAAAGTTTATAATATTTTATCTGAGGCAAAAATGTCCATATCGTTAATTCCAAACACATACTTCAACTTTCACAAAAATTCCAATATTTGGTGCCCATGTTAGGTCTCACAGTGTTATAAAACTTCCTCAGATGTTTGAGCTTATGAATCCTTCAGTGACAATGATGATGATGATGATGATGAAGATGATGATGGCAATAATGATGAAATAATACCAGCTACTATTTATTGAAGACCATAAATTATGTAGAACATATTTTATCTATTTTATATATATTGATAACTACAATATAGGTATTATAACTACATTTCATGGATGAGGAAATGTGCTCAAAAAATTTGGACGATCTCTTTGAGGTCCCACAGCAAGTACACACAAGTTGCTTTGCAAATTTAGGCCCAAGCCTATGCTGTGGTGCTTCTATTCTAGGGCATAAGAAAGAAGGCATTGTCTCCTCAATAAAAGACTTAAAATTCTGTCTTATATGCCTCTCCCCAGCTTATTTCCCACATAGATGTTTGAGGATTTATTCACATATGTCCACAGCTCCAATGGGAAACACCTTGACATAATCCTAGAGAAACAATATGGCTTAGACATATATTAGAGAACATTGCTGGCAGAAATCAGCTAGGAGAAACTCAACTTGTTTCCATCATTGATGGAACCTCATAAAACATCTGGGGAGACCACAAAAGCAAAGGCAGCTTGTATTACGGAAGAGATGGAAAACCACCTTGCAGTTAGAGATAGTAACAGATGTTGAGGGTCAGATATCAGATTCCAGATATCCAACATACCCAGTTTACTGTTGAATTAACCATCATGACAGAAACGAGGAAAAACTCAAACAGTTCTTAAAATAAGTCAATAGCTGGCCAGGGGCGGTGGCTCATGCCTGTAATCCCAGCATTTTGGGAGGCCAAGGCGGGTGGATCATGAGGTCAGGAGATCGAGACCATCCTGGCTAACACGGTGAAACCCCATCTCTACCAAAAATACAAAAAATTAGCCAGGCGTTGTGGCGGGCACCTGTAGTCCCAGCTACTAGGGAGGCTGAGGCAGGAGAATGGCATGAACTCGAGAGGTGGAGCTTGCAGTGAGCTGAGATCGCACCACTGCACTCCAGCCTGGGTGACAGAGCCAGACTCTGTCTCAAAAGAAAAAAAAGTCAAAAGCTTGTTATGATTCTGAGAGAAATATTACAATTCTTATAGCTTCTAGTTATTGTTTAATGGGTACTTTGGTTATCCCCTGCAGATAGATTGAAGAAATCAAGCTATTTTGACATCCATCAGCATACAGGAGATTAGGAATTTCCATTGTCATTTCACAGAACAGGCAACAAAATTTCATACTGATAGAGTGGTCTATTCAAAGTCATATAATTATCAGTGGCAGCATGACTAAAGGCACGTCCTTTTCTTAATGCAGAATAGCTATGGACTAAATTGTGTTCCCCAAAATGAGATGATATGTGGTGATGAGATGTTTGGGAGGTAATTAGACATAAATAAGTTCACGAAAGGGGAGCCCTCATGATGGTGTTAGTGTCCTTATAAGAAGAGATATGAGAGAGTGTGCTTTCTCTCTCTCTACCAAATGAGACACAGTGAGAAGGTGGCTGTCTGAAAGCTCAGGAAGAGAGCCTTCTCCGGTAATTGGTCCGCACCTTAATGCTAGACTTCTCAGCCTCCAGAACTATGAGAAAATACATTTCTGTTGCTTAAGCCGCTCAGACTCTTGATTATTTTTTATGGCAGTTGGAACTCACTAAAACAAGGATCTTTTCCTACTCCTACTCACCTTGTGGGAGTATGAAAACTGAGGGGCCCCAGACTGCAAAGAAGGGTTCTGAAGGCAGTATTCCTAATCTCCTCCTGACTTAACATCTGTTATGGTTTGAATGTGTCCCCTCCAAAATTCAGTTGTTACTAATGTGATAATATTAAGAAGTTAGTCCTTTAAGAGGTGATTATACAATAAGGACTGCTTCCTTATGAATGGGATTAAAACTCCTATAAAGGAGACTTCGGGCAGCATTCCTCTGGTTTGCGCTTCCACTTTCTGCAATGTGAAGACACAGTATTAATTTTTTCTGGGGGATGCAGCAACAAGGCCTCATCTTGGAAGCAATAAGTAGCCCTCACAAGACAAATGAACCTGCTGGCACCTTGACTTTAGACTTCATGGTCTCCAGAACTATCAGAAAATATGTTTCTGTTCTTCACAATAACTTAGTCTCAAGTATTTTGTTACAGCAGTACATACAGACTAAGGACACATCCCTTCCCTTCTCGATCTTATTCTTTCTCTCTTCTTTTATCTGAAGGGGTTTATTTGAACCAACTTTAACTGCCTTTTAGGTTGTGAGTTTCTGAGGGCTCCTTAAAGTCATTTCCAAAACCAAAAGAGGCATCAATTGTAAAGTTGTGCACTGAGCTTCTCAAAAGTACTGCTATTCTTCCTGTAGTATACTTCTCCCTACTCTCTTCTGACAGATGCCCCAGCCAAATGTAGCCAAAAGAGGCAGTTATTTCCAAAATTACCCAGGCTGATAACTTTCATTCTTAGCTTTACTTTTGCCAAAGAGACCAGATGTTAGAGTCATTTTGAAACATAATACATCCCTGGATTAAGGACCATTTGTATAAAAGTTTATCATTCTTAATTGATCCTCCAGATGGCTGACTCTGGCTTTTTCACATTCTTTTTGATCTTCCAATGGACGCGTGAATAGGCTCAAAGAACTAGAAATATTTTTTCAAGGTGAAGATCAAAGAAGATAAAAAGATGAGGATAATTTTTTAAATACTAAAAATAAGTATGAATGAAAGAAAAGATGGCAAACTATGAAACCCAAAAAAGAACACAGTTAAATAAGAATTGGCAAGGCACTGGTCCCTTGAGTTTGGAGAAGTTGTAGGGTGACAATGGCCTTTTAATTCCCAACTAAAAGTCATTACCCTTCAGAGATCCACAGCTACCCAGGTATCTGCAGAGCAAAGGCAGCGTCATGTAATCATAGATCAAATAGACTTTTGTAAATGGTGAAAAGTAATCCCCAAACTGTTAGTAGATACAAACCATGGCTGGACTGTACAACTCAAGAGCCATGGATGAATGCAAAAGATTTTTAAGATATAGGTATGACAAGTTCTCTTGCTCTTATTATTATAGAAAGACTCTAAATTGTTCATTTTGTCTATAATATCCTCTTCTCTCTCTTTATTGAGTAATCATCTAGGCCTAATTTCTGGGTTTATGTATTATCATTCCTAGGCTAACTCAGGCTTCAGTGTACTCTGTACTGAGAACATCAACAGTTATATAAATACACACACATAAAATAATATATGTACATACTGTACAATCTAGATATATTGCATAACATTATATATATATTCCCTATCAACTTTTATAAAGTTTCAGATAATATAAACTCTGTCTTTATTATGCACTATATGCATACAATCAAGAAAGTTTATTTTTTATATTTAATTAAATACATATGAATTGGCTACTTAATTCATAAAGTAAAATGCTAGGCACTGTGGGGAAAAAGAGTTGAAAAATCCACGGTAGAACTCAGTCAAAGAAAATATAAATGGTATAATTTATATACATTTCTAAGATAAGCTACACTGACTTTCATATGTAAAAGTTTATAGTTATAAAAGTATAGTTGAGAGAGAGAAAAAAGTTATATTGGAGAAACGTGAGAAGGCTTCATGAAAGAGTTGGGCTTCTATTGTGAGCTAGAAAATAGATAGAATTATCAATGAAGAGAACAGATTGGACAAAAGGATACCTCTTAGATATGTCCTGTGGTTTTTATTTTATTTACCACATTAAAAAAAAATGTGCACTTTGTGATTCTCTTAGAAAGCCTTTTATTCTGATAAATTAGATTCCTATGACCTGTATCATAATTGTACTGTATTTACTCACAATGTCACTTTGCTACAGATACGTGCATGTTTTAAATTGGCATGTATTGAAAGGTATATTAAGATTTTAAAAAATCAATGATGAATTGATCATATATATTAAAAGAGACTCCTCTAGGAATCTGAGAAAGAAAAGCAACTCTAAAGAGCTGTGAAGTGGATTATGGAGATGATTGCACAACTGTATACATTTATTTAAAAGTCACTGAAATGTATAATTCCAATGGGTGGATTTTATAATATGTAAATTATGCTTAATAAAATTGTTAATTTAAAAATTTTAAAAATAAAAAGCTGTAGTTGTACATTTTTAATGATATATAATGATTATGTAGTATCTTCCTGAGATGGAATGGTCTCACATTTTCATATACTTGTCTTAGAACTTTATATATTTATAATTCTTAAGAGAGATTCTAAAATATACTTGCTTCTTACTCTCTCATCTTTCTTTTTTCCATCTGTTGCTCTCCATAAAGGAATACATTATCCTCCTCTATGATACCTTATAAAATATGGAATGTATATGTTTTTAATTAAAACCTGTTTGAAGCAGAGAACAAAAGATAAGCACATTGCAATGAATAATGGGTGACAGAAAAGTTGAGTTTTTAAAAACTTCTTTTTCTCTAGTGCCCCACATAAAGACTTCTTTTCCAATGACACTGATTATAAACTTCCACCATTAAAAAAGTATTTAAAAGTATACTTAGTAGTACTCGGCAAGGGAAAATAGTCATTTAAAAATCATTCTTATTTAGTTTTTACAGAGTCTGCTTCAAAGAACATCAATATGTACTGAAATATAGCAAGGCAACTACAGGATTTTTTCTAACCAAAAATTGGTCAATCTCAGAAATAGCTGTAAAAAATTATCGTCTTCAACAATTCACTTTGTCCCAGATCTTTAATGAGGCATATTTAGGTTTTCCAATGTCAACTCTTTCTCTTAAGCTCTGCAGATCTGGACTATGACAACATATTACCTAAAAGTGTTTGTAAAGAGGATAAAAGCACTAGTCTCTCAAGATGATGATTCTATCCCCCAAAAGAGCAAAATGTTTATTTCAGTTCATCATCTTTTCACTCAGTTTTTGTACTTTGGATTTATTAGGTTGGTGCAAAAGTAATTGCTAATAAAATATAGTCTACTGTGAGAAAAACATCAGAAATAACCTATATCTATATTCATCTGGATTTCTCTTATTTGAATGGTGAACAAAAAAGACAAATACATTTAAAATATATCACAGAAAATTTGATTTTGTGTGAATTCATTGTAATATACAATCCAGATAAATTTTAATTCCACTTGTTCTATTGACCAAAATAGGTCTTTTAAAGATGTAGACAGATATATAGATGTCCATAGAAATACACAGACATATCTACACTCATGTTTCAGTTAAATGGTTTCTTTATCAAATTAAAAACAGCTATTTAAAAATAGTATATACAACATAATTAATTTGTAGGTAACAAACATATTTCCTGACATTTACCTTGTGGATGGTTGTAAAATGGAGCAGCCTAATTTCCCATTCCTTCACCAATGGACAGAGTATTTAACCTTGTTTAATTATAGTTTTGTCATCTGCAAATGGGAATATGTGCATCTAATGTATCCAACGAGTGGCTGGACTCATTGAGACTTGCATTCCCTCTGCTGTGATTCTACAATGTCAAGGCAGAATTAAGATTTTGATCAACTATGTCTCTATCATTTCTTCTAGTTCCATTCTGTTATTTATTTAAAACATGCCATTTCTATTTTCTCATAAAAACATGAAAAAATATTTTCAACATCAAAAATTCTCTTCACATCCTTGAAGAAGCTTGACAAAAAGAAGCTGTTCCAGACTGAAACCAATCACTGCAATACTTTCCAGCCCCAAGTCTACTATTCTCATTTTGCCTCCTTCTTCATCCAATGAAATTGACCTACCTTCATGTATTTCCTGCAGCAGAGATGCTGTCAGATTGAAATGAACATTTGTAGAAAGCTTTGATCTTCTGTAAAGAAAATTTCTTATAAAAGATTATTAGATCCAAAAGTGCTGTCATAGTTGGTTGTTTAGGCTTTTTCAAATGCCAAGGACAATTTCAAAATTTTAGAAGATTATTATAGGGATAGATAGTCTGCCCTTTTTGGATTTTTTCTGACTCCCAGCACTGGAACTTAATAACCATTCCAAACAAACAAACAAACAAAGAACCGATTCTTTAAAAAGTTTCTGTGTCCCGAAACTATCTCTTTTAACTGCCATGGTCACCTGCTACATCTTGGCAGATGTACATAAGTGATCTTGTTAGTGACTTTGAGAGACTACATGAGGCTAAATCAGCTGGATTTTTATTATTTTGCCATTGTGTTACCCTGTCTTAAGTAGCCACTTTCTTCTTTAGTGAGTTAAAGAACTAAATATAGGCCCTTAAATGGACATATGCTTTGGTAGGTAAACACAGCATATCGAAATTATTCCGTTGCTAGCATTTTTGCAAGATTATTTGAATGGAGAATAAGTATCTGGAAAAATGGGACACTAGCCTGCTAAACTTGGCCCCCTTTATGAAATCTTTAATCATTTAATTAACACTAAGTTATGAACATAGGAGTTGCCATCTGAAGACAATAGTTAATATGTCCGACTGTTTCTTCTTCCTCAGAATTTTTCGTAGTAGTTGTTGGTTTTTTTTTTTTTTTTTTTTTTTTTTTTTTTTTTTTTTTTTTTTTTGAGACAGTCTCACTTTGTCACCCTGGCTGGAGTGCAGTGGTGCGATCCCTGCTCACTGCAACCTCCATCACCCAGGTTCAAGCAATTCTCCTGCCTCAGCCTCCTGAGTGGCTGGGATTACAGGTGCCCGCCACTATGCCCAGCTAATTCTTCCTCAGAATTTATTTGCACTCCATCTTACCAGTATCACTCTTACTGACCTTCTCCTAACTATTCCTTCTCCTTTCTAATCTTGGCTGTCTTAACTCTAACCTCCATTCTGCTGTTAGAGTAACCAAGTCAGCTCTCTGCTGAAACACTTCCCTTACCCTTAGTGCTTCGAATAATGATGCTCAAGGTGGGTGTATCCGTCTCCAACCCAGAAATACACTTGATAAATTATTGATGTGTAGGAGGAAAATATTAGAATTTCCACTTATGGTTTATCTTATCCTTTAAAACATGTTTTGTTTGTATGAATGTTTTACACTGTTTCCAATATATTGGTGCACTAATACTTGGATGTCACCTGTAAATTATATTGAAAGTGTGTTATTAAAGTATTTTTAGTGATAAAAATACACAATCAAAACATTTTTTAGTCCATTTGCCAAAGAAAAAGCCTTAGCCTGACCTATGATGCTGTCATGTGACCTCCACAACCTCATCCTCTGCCAGGCTCAGCCTCCTACACCACACTCTAATTATACTAATTATAAGTAGTTTCTTCTACACATTAAGCTCTTTTTATTTTTGTGCCTTTGCCTGTCTCCTTCTCTCTGCCAAGAGCACACTTCCCTGATTCTTTGGCTCAATTCACTCAATTCAATTATCAGCTCCTCTAGAAAGCTTCCCATAGCTGTCTAAGGTCAGTTTAAGAGCTGCTTCTCTGTCGTTCCTTAACACACAGGACCTACTCCTATTATGGTAACAGTAATTATCAGTGCATGTGTCTCTTCTTCTTGAGGACAGGGCTCTCACTTACTCATCTGGGTATTCATAGGTAATATTTCCAAGTAGTTGCTTAAAACAAATTTGGTGAAGTAATGTAAAAATTGTGCAGTAGACAATGTGCAGTCTCTGATTTTTGAAAATCATGCTGTAATTTGTGAGAATGTGCTGGGTCAAGAGTTTTCCGAGGTTAGGTTGAAGGCATTGTTTAGTTCTATCAAATATTCATGCTGTTATTTTGTTGTATTTGCAACTAATACATCCATTTTCAAAGTCGGGGAAAATATCTCAGTGTGGGCATTCATTTACAGCACTGTTTCCTGGTTGTCTCTTCTAATGCTTGGCATTTCTTCTTCTTATATAATAATCCTTAGTTAAGGTTGCAAACGTAAGCAGCAGGATCTAAGGTGGATTTGATTTAACCCAAATCAATTTAAATCACACTTTTAAGCCACAACTTTGATCACTTAGAGAAAACCTAGACTCAATTACCACTTCTCCACAATGTGCCCAACTATTTTCTAATAAAACCTTAATGCATGTGTTTCCAGACCCAGACATACTAAATGTTTTACTTTAGATGGCCGGGCGCGGTGGCTTACGCCTATAATCCCAGCACTTTGGGAGGCCGAGGCGGGCGGATCACGAGGTCAGGAGTAACCTAGCTAACAAGGTGAAACCCCGTCTCTACTAAAAATACAAAAACAAAATTAGCCGGGTGTGGTGGCAGGCATCTGTAGTCCCAGCTACTCGGGAGGCTGAGGCGAGAGAATGGCCTGAATCCGGGAGATGGAGCTTGCAGTGAGCCGAGATCGCACCACTGCACTCCAGCCTGGGCAACAGAGCAAGACTCCGTCTCAGAGGGGGAAAAAAAGTATATAGTCCTATGTGCAGATTTAAATAAAGAATTTTTAAAATTTACTGTCAATATACTTAGAAAACCTAATTGTATCTGGTTGTTTTGGTTATTGGATCAAACACTCTCATGATAACAGTCTTGCCTCACTCCTAATGCTTGCTGTAATATGAACATCGTTATTCCACTCTTTGGTCATCCCCCATTTGACCAAGTGTTTGAGGGTTTTTTGTTTGTTTGTTTGTTTTGCTTTCCCACAATAGTAGCCATTTTCTTTCAGGATTAACTCTACCCCCAATACATATTCTTTCCATGCGTTAATCAATCTCTGATGTGACTTACAGCAATCAATTATGTAAAGACTGAGTTTTTCCATCTTTATTACTGTACGTCTCTAAAGCATTTTCTTCCATTTTCTTCTCTCAATAGACAAAGGTGTACTTGCTTCTCTCTATACTTAACAATTGTATTCATATTCTCAATTTGAACCATTCCCATCTTGCTATCTTCTCCATAGCACCTGAATTGTCCACCTACTTACCACTCTCATACATATGCATTCCAAGACTCCTATTTTGGAAGTTTTAAAAGATGCATATGTTTCTTTTTATTTTTTGTGAAATAGACTTAACTCAGGTGCCTCTCTTTCTGTCTAAATGAAACAAAAACACACCACTTAAAATGAAAAATTTTATCTATTTTGTTTACATAAATACAGATTAGTTGAGTTATTACTGCCAAGTCAGCATGAGCAAATTGCTAACTTGCATGTCCCAAATGTAAGCTTTTTCTACCTGTTTATCAGTGAATTAGAAATGAAATGTTTTCCTATTTTATCCTGCTTAATGTTCCTTCACTTCCCAATTTGTTTAGCATACATTATTTAGAGAGAGATGGGTATGGGCTAGAGATAATTCTTAAAACTGTAAATGGAAATCTATCACAAGAAAGTTCAACAACAAATATTCAATTGTAACCTTTATATACAAGTAACTGTCCTAGCCTTGAGATACCTTGTAGATTGCTTCCATTGGCCTGAACTATTCACCTTCCCCTTATCCAAAACATTCACCATGTCACTTTACAGTTCCTTCCACCTCTGCAGGTTAAATGTACTTCACCACTACTTGGCTTTTTGTGTGCTCACATGACTTGCTTTGGCTAATGAAATGTTAGCAAATATGACACAAGCAGAAGCATGAAAAACACTTTGTTGGGCTTTCTTCCTTCATCTTTGTCATCTCCACGAGAAACATGAGCACTACATAGCCCATTGGTCTATAGCTCCCACATGCAGACACCTGCTTTATAATAAGTGTTTCTAAAACAAATTATTGCTGTGGTAATTTTGACACTATTAAATCTATGAGAGACTTTCCTATAAATCTAAATATAAATTTATTAATTTTTCTGAGATTTTAATATGTAGTTCACATACTCTCTTTGTTTTCTGATGCATATATTCAGTTATAATCATAAATTCCTTTCTGGATATTGAGAGTGAATACAGACTAATTGGGAGAATTTAACAAGCATTTCTGCAACTAAGATAACTGGAAATATTTCCACTCAGTATTATTCTAAATTATTAAATTTCAGTGTCAAGGGCTTTATCTCCTGAGCAGAGGCAGTTAAAATTTTAGTCTTAAGAGTCTTATTTTCCATCCATTTTTCAAGCTCCCTCTCTTCTCTCTCTCTCTTTATATATCTATATACATACATACATACACACATATATAAATGTATATAAAATGTATTATTAAGGTGAACATACATTACTTTCGCTGTACATATGTATAAGTGTATAGCTAAGGTAATATATGTGCATATTTTATTATGTAGTATACACAGGCTTATAAAGAGGAACTATGTCTTTTGCTGATTATCTTCATCTGTCTATATAGTCATGTGTCACTTAATGACAGGGGTGCATTCTGAGAAGTGTATCATTAGGTGATTTCATGGTTCCCTGAACATCACAGAATGTATACACAAACCTAGATGGTAAAGCCTACTGTACACGTAGGCCACATGCTATAGGTTATTGCTCCTATGCTATAAACCTGAACAGCAAGTTACTGCACTGAATACTATAGGCAATTGTAACACAATGGTAAGTATTTGTCTATCTAAACAAATCTAATCATAGAAAAGGTACAGTCAAAATACCGTATTATAATCTTATGGGACCACCATTGGACATGTGGTCTGTCATTGAAAAGTCATTGTGTGACACATGTCTGTTTATGTTTCTATTTTTTTGATTTATCAGTTTTTGCTATCTCTATCTCCTAATGTGATAAACACTAACTATTTTAACTACTATGGAATATTCTTTCCTTCCTCAAATAATGAATTCACTATTTTATATTTCCTTAATACATAAATTTTGGAAACATACCATTTTGTGATCCATTTAGCTTTTGTTTTTACAAACAACCAAGCTGTGCCTACACTGCTCACTTGTAAAATAAGCAAACTATCAACAATTTTTTTCAGCTCTATTTTCCCTTGACCTCTGAACTCCTTTTATCTGTATTTTAATGACAAGGTTAATAGCATTTATATTCTACTTCATAATATAATCATATATTCTGTGCTTTGTCTATATGTTGATTCTAAATATTGAGAATCAATGAAGTGTTTTCTTTGTTAATGCCTATGCATATATGAATATGCAGTTAATTAATACATAGTTGGCCTTCTGTACCCATAGGTTCTGCAGCCATAGATTCAACAAACCAGATTACAAATTTTTGGAAAAAAATGGAGGTTGCATTTATACTAAACATGTACAGACATTTTTCTTGTAATTATTACCAAAACAATACAGTATAGAAAAAATATTTATATAGCATTTACATTGTATTATGAATTATAAGTAATTAAGAGATGATTTAAATTATATTGGAGGATATGTGTAGCTTATAAGTAAATACTATACGATTTTCTATAAGGGACTTGAGCATCCAAGAATTTGGTTATCTGTGGGACATCCTGGAACCAATTCCCCATGAATACTGAAGGATGACTATATTGTTATTATAATACTTTTCTTATACATCCATTGCTTTTACTTGAGTTTTAAATGGCCTTTTTACTTGTTTGTATTCAATGCTGTGTCAATGTAAAAGTTGATCTGACTAAAAGGACTCACCTAAATTATAAGCCTTGCTTGATACCAAACTTTTTGTATTTATAAAAATGATATAAGTGAGTACCAGGCATAATCAAAGCATTCACTTCTCATATAAATTTTAAACTATCATATGCATGTTTCAGAAAATTCTTTTCTCTACTAAGATTTGATTTTATTTCATAGTAACAGATAAATCTTGAGCAATATAGGCAAAAACAGTGCTCACAAAAGAAGTCATTTCTTTTTTTTTATTACTCTTCCCTTCTATGCCGCTTCAGTAGTTTAATTATGACCCATAAATTTATAATCACAGGTATATTTACAATAAACACTCTAGTCAAACCAGGTATATCCTGCTAGAAGACTTTACAAGAAAACAACTTTCAAATTTCTTTCTCTAGCCAATCCCATGTATATTGTACAAGTGTACCTGGTCAAGTTCATTAGCAGGTTTATAAGGAAATGTCTTGGTCACTCTATTCCACCTCCTACAGCAGAGAAGGGGTAAATAATAGGAATGCTGTAAATACTTTTCTCACATTATTCGATGTTTCAACTTCTAAAAGACAGTGTCAAATCTCTAGACTCGCCTAATTTCCTTTAGGCTCAGGAGCTTTCTATCACCTTCTCAAGTAACTGACCAGGAAAGGTAAGAAAGGTCCATATTTTGAATTATTGTGTCTTTGAAATATCTATATTTTATCACATATGATTGATTTTAGGGGCTGAATCCAGAATTCTAAGTTCAATATTATCTTTTCTCAGAATTTCAGAGGTCGTATTCAGGTATGTCCCAGCATATGGTGCAGCCAACATGATGTATTTATTATCGTTAGACCTTTATGGGACGGCTATGTGTTTAAGAATGTTTAGGGCCAGGAATTTAGGTGGAAGTGATATGGACAGGAGACAGGGAAATACTGGGGACAAGGGGGTGGTTCCCCGCAAAGGCCCTATCCTCAAGCCTGGATACTCGCGGCCATAAATGAGGACAGGCATTCCTGTTTTTGCGCCCAAAAAGTTGCTTTTTGGCTCACCATGCACGCTATCCTGTACCCGTATAACCCCCAAACCTCAGGCTCCAGAAGCAGACAAAGCAGGCGAGGAGACCAGGAGACACGCAGACGGACACGCAGACGGACGCGGCAGCAGAGAAAGAGAGAAAAAGAAGGAACATCTGAACACTGAGAGGAGTTTGGCTAGGGGCGGTTGGAGAAGAGTTCGGCTGCTGGATTGCCAAACTCCAGGGGAAGATCATCTTCCCACTCCATCCCTTCTTCCAGGTCCCCATCCATTCCACTGAGAGCCACCTCCACTACTCAGTAAAACTCCCGCATTCATCCTTTGATTCTGTGTATGGCCCAATTTTTCCAGGACGCTGCACAAGAGCACAGGACATATAAAGTTGTCACACTGGCCCTCTGCCCTTGCAGAAAGGCAGAGGGTCCATTGAACTGGTTAACACTCAAGCCGTCTGTGGATGGCAGGGCTGAAAGGGCACACTGTAACACACACCTATTTAGGCTCCTTTACCTGTTCATCTGTGTGCTCCCCCTCTGGTAAGGAGTTTGAGTAGTGCCCGCGGCCAAACAGATGAGCCACACCCCTGTCGCATGTCTGGGAGGGGGATCAGGGAACTCTCCCATTTCAGAAGTGAGAAGACATGAGTTTATCACTCAACTCATTATTGCTTAATTTATTCAATTTGGTATACTATTACAAATGTCTGTCATCACCCATTTGCTAGTTATTTGACAAACAATTTACTTCCAGAATCATGCCAATTAACTATCATTAATTGAATATTTTGCTGGTGTCTCCCCTGCACAACAGGTAAAACTTTACTGAGAAGACTCACTCTGAGAGATGAGGAAAAATTATACTATTTATTAACCACATTGTAAACCGGAATTTGCTAAATGTTTTACTATTGTCCTATTTTACCTTCACAATATTTTGAAGTCAGATTATCCTTACATACACATTTTCACCCAAATTTCAGAAAAGTAAACTGAGCTTTAGAGAGATTAAATTTGCTATTAAGTCACACAGTTAATATGTCGTTGAGGTAGAAGTAAATCCAGAACTACCTTACCTAGATCCTACTCAGCACATTAAATTATTTCCCTTTCAACATAAGGAAGAGAATGCCCAGTTTAAGATTTCTTCTAGTCATCAATTTTTTTATCAAGAACAAATACGTCTTCAAACATTTGTCCAAATTTCTTGCTTGATTTTATTTGTCCTTGAGAACTCATACCTGTGCTTTCTCATCTGTCTAAGGATAGTTGCTGAAGATCTATTTCTGGTGGGCAGTGATTTGTCAGTTTTTTATTATGGCCAAATGAAGATGCTCATTTATTCACATCCACCCCATAACGTCAGCTTCATAATCAGAAAAGAGTACTTCCGTTATTTTTCTTATAAATGTCAACCATCCAAAGATTTTAACCATATGAGGGTAATAGCACTCACCAGAAATGATTCCTGCAAGCATACTGAGCTAAAAATGGAGAAGATATAAGTAACTATCACAAAATTCACTTAGACCTAATTGTCTGGTGGGATTGGCCTGTATTCTACAATGCAAAGCTAATTGGAGAGAGGAAATCAGGCAGTGATGACCACACATGTGAATATCCAGAAGGAGACAGAGAGATGGAAATAATGCTGGAATGAATCACAGAGGATGTTCTGCTTCTGCTTCAGCTCTTTTTTTGATGCATGTTTTAAACAAGAGTTGGACTTCACAAAACTGAAGCTGTTATTTACCTCAGAGAAGAGCCACTCACTGTGGAGCTACAAAGGTATACGTTCAACTGCCTACAGTGGAGCTCAGGCAGATCTGGAATGTTGAACCCAGGAGTAAGCACACTGAAAGGTTTGAAAGAAGGATTAGATTGCACATGGTACCATCCATGTGAGCAAGTTTTGTAGACAAAGGTAATAGTAACTCTGGTTGTAACAAACTACAAAATTAAAATTTGGACCATGGTATACGAATTCTACTATTGATTAAAGGTTTTAATTTAACTTTATGGTAAAGTGCTTATATTGCAGACCTTTGCTGGAATGATACAAAAAAGAATTATGCAATCCAGAAATATTTGATTAAATGAGTAACCTGAGAAAATTCAGATAATAAAGTCATTGTTTCAGAAAGAATGTGCAAAACATTGAATCCCAGTGCCTGGCATACAGTAAGGGGATAATAAATTTTAGTTCTCCTTGACTGTAACTGCATGTTAAATTTCCACTTTTAAATTTTTATTATTCATTCATTTTCCTAACTCAGGCAACTAGAGTACAGAAACAATAAAAAATGGGGGAAAACACCAGATGTCCTTGATAAGTTGCATTATCATGGAACTTCTTCCTCAGTCTCTCCAAA
The DNA here is from genome assembly GCF_006542625.1 of Nomascus leucogenys. Taxonomy (NCBI): domain Eukaryota; kingdom Metazoa; phylum Chordata; class Mammalia; order Primates; family Hylobatidae; genus Nomascus; species Nomascus leucogenys. Next base: position 65,318,951 of record NC_044394.1, on the reverse strand, counting down.
TGGTAGGGCAAAAATGAGTAATTCAGATCAATGAGATAACCTCCCTCCAGTGCTAAAATATGATGATTATTAATTGTGAGAGAATAGGTTAGTAATCATCTCTCTGTGTCAGCTTCCTCAATGCAGGGAGATTCACTCCTGCATAAAAAAATTACCCCAAAATTTAATGGCTTAAAACAATACATATCATGTTCTTGTAGGTTAGAAATGCAAGCATGGTTTAACTGGGTCTTCAGCTTCAAGATCTTTTACAAGGCTGCAATAAAATTCTAACCAGGTTAAGAACTGCTTCCAATTCATGTATATGATTATTGAAGGGTTCGGTTCCTCCTGGATGGTTGGACTGAAAGGCTTCAGTAATTTGCTAGCTGTTACTTGAAGGCTGACGTCAGTTTCTTGCCTGTAAGACTCTCCCACAAGGCAATTTGCTTTAACAAAGTCAGGAAGAGAATATGTTAGCTAGGCTGAAGTCACAGTCATTTGTAACCTAATCATGGAAGTTGATACTGCAACATCTTTGCCATTTGCTATATTTTAAAAGTCAAGCCATAAGTTTAGCCCTCACTAAAGGGGAGAGGATTATATCAGGGTAGGGGTAATAGGAGTGAGAATCATTTGATGTCATCTTAGCGGCTATCACAATGGGCGGTGCACAGATAGAGTCCCTGGAAAGGGCCAAGCATGGTGGCTTGCACTTGTAATTCCAGCAAGTTGGGAAGCCTAGACAGGCAGATCACTTGAGCACCAGAGTTTGAACCAGCCTGGGAAACATGATGAAATCCTGTGTCTAAAAAAAAATTAACCAGGCAGGCATGGTGGCATGCACTTTTAGTCTTAGCTGGTCGGGAGGTTGAGGTGGGATCATACTACTGCTCTCCAGCCTGGGCAACAGAGTGAGACCCAGTCTCAAAAAAAAAAAAAGAAAAGAAAAATAAAAGAAAAGAGAGAGAAAGGAAGGAAGGAAAAGAAGGAGGGAGGGAGGCCCTAGAAAGTGTTCAGTGCTGCATAAATGTTAGCTAGTGCTATTTTTGCTAATAATAATAATGTGTTCACACAGTGCTTGCTTGTTAACCAATTTAAAAAATTTAAATGCCTTATTTGAGCCTTTTCAACATGTTAGATAAGTTAGATATATATTATTATGCCGATTTTCTAAATTCGAAAAATGTTAATTAATGGAAATTAATTTTGCACTTGGATTTCTGCCCTTAATATTCACAGGAAGAGTTTTCAAGGAAAGAGAAGAAGTGATAAGAAAAATGTGCTATGTAAACATCTTTGGATGCCATTTTACCTGAAGATAGGCATGAAACGCCTTACGTTTCAGTTATCTGTAGCTGTGTATCAAACCACTTTATAACAGTGGTATAGATCAAGAATGTTTATTAATTTTTCTCACAAGTTTAAAAGTGAACTTCACGAGGATGTTCTTACTTTGAGACTCTGAAGCATTTGTAGTCAGATGCTACCTGAAATGAATGTCATCATTCCCTTTTTCTGGAACCTGTGCTGGAAAGTCTGTAACAACGGGGCATCTTCCTCTCTCTCCACCATATCTTTATGTAGGCTTTCTCCAATATCTTCCTCAGAAGAAGTTAGGATTCTTATTGGGCTACTGAAAACTCTGAGAGTGCTTTTCCTAGATAAATCAGCAGACACTAAATGGCTTTTTCTAAACTATCGTCAACAGTCACACGACATCACTTCCAATGCAATCTACTCATTGAGACAGTCACAAAGGCATGACCAAGTTCAAGGAGAGAAAACAGAATTCACTTTTTTATAGGAAGAATATCAAGTAATTTCAAATTATATTTTAAAACCACCACGTCATGCTCAACTAGGTTATTAATGTGAAAATATGAAAATATCAGCAAATCTCATCTTTCTTTCCTCTTTTCCTTTTCTGTGCATATGCCTGGTTTCTTTTCCATATTTCTCTCCATTAAATTAATAAATTTGTACATTTTTAAATAGTGATTTTATCCATTTTCATTGGTTTCTCAAATGTTTCTCAACATTTTTCTTGGCTCTAGCTTCAGAATTGTTTAGTCAAGTGAATTCGGAGAGTTCAAAGAGTGAGAGACCATTAACTGAAACCATCACACCTTTGAGTCTTCATGCTTCTTTTTCATCATTTTTAGGCTCACATTTTACTCATCTTGCTTATACTCATTACTCCTCCTTATCTTAAAGATCTAATGCATCAATGAACTGGTGAGAAATCTTAATCACACAGCACATGTCATTAAACAAGGACTCACAGATTCATATTCAGGAGATTTTCAGAGCTAAGAAATGAAAGAGAAAAAAGGAAAGCTGCTTTCTGTGGAACTACAAACATTTCATTTACTCTGAACACATCTGACTTCCGTAAACTGCCAGTGTACCCTAAGCAGAAGCAAAAGAAAATCATTATGTGATACATTTTAATTTCATTACCAAACTTATTAAAATGGAGTTATAGGACTTTCTTGAGATATTGAAATTTCTGTATGCCACAGGTTTTAAATATAACTTGTCTGTCTTAGCATAAGGAAGCAAGTTACAGAGAATAGTAAAGATTCTGGAAACCAAGAAAGTTGACAGAACAGAAAGTCTGTTACTCTTGCAAGTTCCTTCATCTCTACCTCAAACGTGCCTTGCCATGCTTTGTCTTTAAATAGAAAACAGAACTCCTCTATTAATTTCAAATGATCTCCACAGCAAGCAAGCACATTTGACCCTGCCAATGCCCTTCAGCCAAAGTTGACCAGGAACACACCTATAGTTGAGTAAGTTGGGTATTTTGACTGTTGCAATGAGGAAAAACACATACCATGGGAATCATGGGATTTCTCAATAGGAGCATGTTAGAAAAGACTTTTATGGAACTTAGGGTTATCTTAGTTTTGATAAGCACTTGAAAGAAATGAGGCTTTGCTCTGGCTTAGATACTATTATGAAGTGTGGTTAATTACATGATTATTTATATTAAAAATTCGTATCTAAAACCCAGAAAAAAGAGGCTGAGGTGCAGTTATAATTGATAAAGAAGTAGCAATCACTCATTAGTAAGGATAGGGGGTGTTTGTGACTTGGAAAATATTCAATTTTGTGCATGCATTCAGAGATGATTACAAAATAGCCAGATTTTGGCTTAATGACCACCCTTATCTTGTGTTAATGTTCTGTAAAATTGGTGAACACCAAAACACAGTTGATTGTACCAGGCCAGCTCCCAGCTGTCAAGAGCTGCTTTATATTTCTCCACCTTATATAAGTTGTTCAATTTCCCTCATCTTTAGTTTCCTTTATATAAAATGGGGATATAAGAATAACATTTCCTTAATAGAATTGTGGTGTTTTGATTCATAGCAAAATCAAAAGGAAGGCACTTACTTCCACAGAGTTTCATCCACTGTCGATATGTGTATGTTCATGTGTGTGTGTATACACACACATATTTATATATACATATATACGCACATATATATGAATGAGAGAGAAGAGACGAACTAATTGAACTAGAGCTCAAGAAATTTCAACATCGTTCCTTTATCACCTTTCTTTAAATTCTTTCTATTGTACATCTCAGTTTTCTAATCTTTATATTAGATTAAAAGTGATTCTATCATAGTTCTTTTGTTCTTGAAAACATATCTTCCTTTGACTTTTTTTCCTTTTTATAAGCTTTTCTAGGTTTTTTTTGAACTAAAACACACATATAGAAAAGTGCAGAAAACAGAAGTGTGAACACCAATGTAAACACATAATACCCAGAAGAAAATCTAGAATGGCCTTGGGTTTGGGGAAGACTTTTCAGATAGGACATCAATGGTGAAATCCATAAAAGAAAAAATTGGTAAGATAAATTAAAATTAAAGATTTATGCTCCATGAAAGACACTGTCAAGAGAATAAAAAGATAAGCCACAGACTGGGTGAAAATGTTTGCTAAATACATAACTGATAGAGGACTGCTATTCAAAATATTGAAAGAATTCTTAGGACACACAAATAAGAAAACAACTGAATTTTTAAAATGAGCCAAATACCTTAACATGCACCTCAACAGAAGAAAAATATATACAGAAGAAAATTAACCATATGAAAAGATTCTTTATATCATATATCATCAGAAAAATATAAGAAATAGCAATGAGATACCACTGCATACCTATTCGAATGGCTAAAATCCAAACCACAAACAACACCACCTGCTAGAAAAGATGTGGAGCAACAGAAACACTTGTTCATTGATGATGGGTATGAAAACTGGTATAGCCACATTGGAAGACAATTTGGCAGTTTCATTAAAACTAAATATATGCTTAACCTACAATTCAGCAATCATGCTCCTTGATATTTACTCAAATGAGTTGAAAAGTCATAAGCCCACAAAAATACCCACTCATGAATGTATATAGTAGCTTTATTAATAATTGCTGAAACTTGAAAGAAGCCAAGATACCCTTTAGTAGGTGAATGGATAAATAAACTGTAGTACAACCAGACGATGAAATGTTATTCAGTACTAAACCGAAATAAGATATCAAGCCATGAAAAGACATGGAGAACACTTAAATGCATATTAGTATGTAAAAGAAGCCAATCTGAAAAGGCTACATATTATATGATTCCAATTATACAGCATTCTAGAAAAGTCACAACAGTGGAGAGAGTAAAAAGATCTGAGTTTATCAGGATGGATGAATAGGTAGAGCACAGAGGATTTTTACATCAGTAAAACTACTTGGTAGGATACTATAATGGTGGATACACTTAATTATATATTTTGCTAAACTCATGGAATATATAACTCTAAGAGTAAATTCTAATACAAACCATGATCTTTCAGGGATAACACTGTGTCAGCGTATGTTCATTGACTGTAACAAATGCACTACTCTGGTGGGGGATACTGACAGTGGATGGAACTCTATGGAAGTGTCTTTCTTTCAATTGTACTATGAATCAAAAATGGCTGTAAAAAGTAAAGTATATTTAAAATAAATAAAAGGAATTTGAGTATATTTCAAAGCCAAATATGTCAAGCAGTAAAAGACAAAATAGAAAGAAGGAAAAGGTAATGATGTCAATTAAGACTATGATGAAGAAAGTGGAGAATAAGAAGCCACAACCACTGGTACCACTCTGGCCTCTCCTGTGTTCCACCCCAACCTCAATCATTATCTTCTCTCTGAGGATATGGGAGAAGTCTCCCATAAAGAATATGGGAGACTTCCTGTCTCCCAGAGTACAGAATTTTATGATAATTATTTAATTAATATAAAGTGTTTATTTTTATAGGCCTATCTTTGTTACTATATGAGACGTAAATCTTGAGTGTGTTTTGAATGCCATAATTGTTTTTGGAAGAAAAGATCAAATGTATGAGTATGCCTCTTTGGGTATGGATGTTAAAGGAGAAGCAGAATAAGTAGTGCAATTGCAAAGGCACACTTTTAAGTAGACATCATTTTGTCCCATGCGTATGATTCAAAATGGTACCAGCCCAAGGCAAAATAGATGGAGTTGACTTTCATCATCTCCAGCCATTTTGCCTGTTTTTCTAAGTTCCTAGTGGCTTTAGGTCCTCTATTTTGTCTCTTAACCTTCCCACTTGTTTAATGGGAAAGATTCTTATATCATCATTCTTGCTTCAGGACAAATGTGGGTACTATTAGCGGAATGTAAACTACTATTCTCTCTTATTAAAATGTTTGCATTTTAAGAATTTACTCTTTTTATATTCCTGCTGATGAGATTTTAAGAATCAGTAATGAAAAATGACATTTTGGACATAAATAGGTTTCCTTGGCAACCTTGATATCATATGATGATGATATATGTTGATACTAGTTTTGAACAAATGACCGTTTCCCTGATTGGTGATGAAAAGAGGCCTGCACTGGAAATGAGTAGACTTGACTTCTAAACCCAGTTCTAACAGTATGATCTTGAAGAAGTAATTTTGTCATGCTTGCCCTGTTGTTTGATTGGGATCTGCTAAGAATTAACCTCAATTTGAGCTACAGAATGGTAGTGATATAAAGCACTAGCTCTGCCTTTGAAGAGACCTGAGTTAATGGGAGAGACAAGTAAGCAAACTGCCAAAGTAGGCAGCTTATGATATGTGATATGATAAAAGTGCCAAGAATATGCCACAGAAAAACCACAAAAAGACCACTGGTTCATAATTCAAAGACAAGCAAAACTTCTTATGGAAGGTCAAACTTAGAAGACATGGAGGAGTTAGCCAGGTGAAGAAGGAGGAGAGAAATTCTAGGCAGTAAAAAAGACAAACAATGAGAAAATGAACAACAAAACCCAAGTAGCTAGCAGTGTGGTTTCACCTGGAAATTAGAGCTGGAAATTAGTGGTGGGTAAAGGGAAAAACATGCTCATTACATTCATCTTGGGGCCATGGAAGTGACAGGGTACTATTGGAGGGTAACATCGTCAGATAAATAGAAGAGCAACATTAATTTTCAAATTCATAAGATTATGCCAGCTACAATAAGAATAAAGGATTGGACAAATCAGAATCAGAACTGAGGACAAAGAAAGCAAGTAAATGACTATTTACGTAATAATAAACTTAGAAAAGAAATTTGGCAGTGGCAGATGATTAATACAGTTTCAGACATGTCAATTTTGATGTTTCTGGTAGAGTATTAAAACATATTTCCTGTGTGCATGAATAAATAAGTGAATGAATTAATAAATAAATTAAACAGCTGCTTTGAGCTCAGAATTTTGAATCTGAGGTACTGAATAGAATGATGTCAGCATATAGAAAATTCTTGAAGTCATAAAAATGAATATCATTTAGTAAACGAAGAGAAGAGTATCAAACCTCTCCTACCAGATGTGAAGTGTGGCCGCGGATATTGAAAACCCCTGTAGCAGTATCCATGACCCTGATTTGAAAATAGGACTACAGCACAAGTAGTGGGTTGTGATATTAATACTTCAGGTTCATTATCCTACAGAATTGTCAACTGCCCCTATGGTAATCTCTAAAGTTCTCACAGCTGTGCCCAAGAGCCATGGATAAGAGAGTCCATTGAAGGAGTTAGTTCTAATTTCAAAATATTAGAGAAAAAATTTTGATGTCTCCCTAGAAGACAAACCATAAATAGAAAAACACATTACAATCATCCAAGGATATATTATTCAGTAAAAGAAATATATTAGGATTGCATGTATCAACATGAAAAATATCTCATAAACAATGATGATATACATGAAATATTTTTTAAGAGGCCAATTTTGTAAAATTTGAAAATAGAGAACTATGCTATATGTTTTATATGGATAATTCCATATGTAAAAATATCATAAAACATGTATAGAAATATAAACTCCAAAATCCTCATAGGATTACTTTTTGAAGGAAGAGAAAACTTAAGGGTTTCAATTGTACTGTAACATTTTAGTACATTTTAACTCTTTTTTAAATATTAGTTTTGTAGGTTAAAATAAAACATTTCATATGAAAAATATCACATCATATTGTTTGGCATGTTTACAAACTTTGTATAAATGTAATGACGCTCAATATATTTTTCTCCAATTTCCCATATCTGCTAACTGCTATCTTTTTAAGATTTATATATGTGGATGTTGTTTTACTATTGCCTGCTCTCTTCTAAATGGTTAAAATATTTCATAGCAATATTTTTAAGAAAGCAAAGAAGAAGTAAAGAAAGAAATACACAATAATCAGAAATAATGTGAATCTAGGAAAATTATTTGTGACTTGGTTCTGAGTTTGCTGCAGTACTTTATATTACAGTCTTGGTTTCTGATGTGTTTGTCCTGGAAACAGATCAGCAGGCTGACTGCATATGTATAATACAACCTCATGCCATCTCTCCAATCGCCCCTCCCTAAAGCCAAGTGAGTCTAGATCCTCTGGCAGATTTCTGAAGTAGGCATGATTTTGCAATTATCCTCCAGTTCACCACTTTCACATTAGACCTGGAAAGGCAGTAGCCCTTACAGGAGTATCTCACTTACTTTAACATATGATTTTTATTTCTCCTCTGATACTACAACCTATCACAGTGGCAGAGGTTGAAGAGCTGGGATTTAGTGTGCCATAACAGAAGGCAGTACGACATAGTAGTAACATTCATGGGTGGGGGAAATTACAGTCAGGAAGCCACAGAGTTAATAATCAATATCACCATAAGGTTCCCAAGAGCTGGTCCTCTACACTCAAACATAAGTAGTAAGAATATGCCTACAATAGAACCAGAAGATAATTTTCATTCAGCTACTTGTTCCTGTGGTTTGGTAAAGATATTCCAGGTACTGCTCTGTGGTGTGCCAAAAGATGTCTTTGAGTTTTATCTGAGTTACCTATGATTCCTCCAAGCAGGCTAGTACTTGGTGGTTATTAGTAGTACTGAGAGTTGTAAGAAAAGATCAGAATTTGAAGTCACGGTTGCTCTGAAATAGATTTGTTAAATGGAAAAGGAATGAAGTGAGTTGTTTTAGGCAGTCAGCTATGGTGAAGCAGGTAGCCCAGTCACATTGTCAGTGGTTGGTATAAACGTTTGTATGCAAGTATAAAAATTAAGGAATTTGCAAGTAGAAAAGTTAAGTAATATGAGAATGACCTCCAGTTTAATCCATGTTGCTACATATAACAGGATTTTATTATTTCTATGGCTGAAGGTCATTATGTTAAGTGAAGTAAGCCAGACACAGAATGACAAATATCACATATCTTATATGTGAGAACTGTAAAGGTGGATCTGATGGAAGTATAGATTGATGGTTATCAGAGGCCAGGAAAGGTAGGAGGGAGGGGAATAGAGGTTGATAAATGAGTACAAAAATACAGTTAGATAGAAGGAATAAGATCTATTGGTTTATAGTACAGTAGAGTGACTATTCTTAATAATAATTTATTATATATTTTTAAATAGCCAGAAGAGAAAAATTTGAATGTTTCCAACATAAAGATTCGATCATTACACATTGTATGCATGTATCAAAATATCACATTTCCACCAAAAATGTATAAGCATCATGTATCAGCACAGAAAGAAATATTTAAATGACATGTCTTTTGACTGGTTTTGGGGGGTTGGGCTCATTAAATATGTTGATTATTTACAATAAGCATTGAACAGTGCCATTTAAAATTGTAATATAGTCATAGATTCATGCACTTGGAGGCAGATAATACTATGGATAATGCTTTTAATTGACATAAAACCACTTAGCTGGGGTTGATTATGTCCCTCAGGAGACATTTGGTAAACTTGCAGTATCTGAAGATATTTTTGGTTGTCACAACTTGGGGGAGGTGCTGTGCTACTGGCATTTTGTGTGTAAAGACCAGGAAAACACACACACACACACACACACACACACACACACATTATCTAGCCTGAAATGTCAATAGTGCTGGCCTTGTGAAACCATGATGTAGAATATACAGGTGGCTAGACTAAGGCAAGAGATGGTGAAAACACTGCATAAATTTTAAGGCTTCTATCACCACAAGGATGGTATCTTTACTGTGAACATGTAATAAGTCAAAATTATAATCTGTTACACTGATGCCTACACATTAAAATATGCCATGTCAATTATGGATCCATTATGAACCCTATTTCAAGATTTTGTCTGGATCATGGTGAGGGCCAGTTTGACATCATGGCCTTGGGTGAGGATATCCTTAGCCTAAATATAATTCAATTTTTCATCCTTTAGACCAGATCATCTCAGCCTTCTATGTCACCAGGGGTCCCCTTTAATAAGCCTGAATCTTGGCTTTCATATAATGCATAGGTATGTTGTGCTGGCATACTACCTATTCCAGATAACATCTTTTATTTGAAGACTAGGAATCAATTCTTTGTCTAAATCCATCTGTACCTTTTTTCTTTCTTTTTTTTTTTTTTTACTTTCTAGGTTATATCGCACACAACTCAGAGAACTGACACCTAGCATGGAGAGTATTTTGGCATTGATCTCAGGTGTTTCAAATGGGTAGTGTTTTCCTTATTTGCTAATCTGTTCCACAAAGACAACACTGATGGCCAGCAAGTCCTATCCCTAAAGTATTTATCTTTTTTCTAGTAGCAGTTTTTCGGAAAGTCTAACATAAAGAGGGAAGTTACTTTAATAATTATATTCCATTATATAAGACTTAGCAGACCAAAGAAAGGGACTCATTTGGTAGCTTTGAAGAAGTAAGCTGCCGTGTTGTGTGAGAACCTCATGACAGGGAATTGCTGGTGAGCACTAGGAGCTGAGACTGGCCCTCAGCCGACAGCCTACAAGAAAACAGGGACTTCTGTCCTACAACCACTAAAAAATGAATTCAACCCAAAACCAAGTCCCCGTCGAAGTGGATTCTTCCCCAGTTGAACCTCTGTTCCTGAGAATTTAGTCCAGCCACATTTTCCTTGCAGTGCTATGAGACCTTATTAAGCAGAGGACTTAGTTCAGTGATGCCTGGAATCTTGACCCACAGAAACTGTGAGGTAATAAATGGTGGTTGTGTTAAGCCTCTAAGTGTGTGGCAATTATGCAGCATAAGGAAAGAAAGCACCATACATTAAATAAATTTGTAAAACCATATTTTGTATATTAACGTGTATAGGTTCACTATTCTTACTCATAAACGGATAAACTATCTTTTAAAACATTTCTTGTTTCTGATTTCTCATATGGTAAACACCAGTCAGTATAGTATAAACAAAAGCTCTCTGGGCTCCTCATATATATATATATATATAGATATATATACATTTTATATATATATATAGATATATATACATTATATATATATAGATATGCACATATATCTATATATATGCACATTATATATCTATATGTATATATGTGCATATATATGCGCACATATATATATACACACACACACACATATATACAATTTGCAATATATATTTATATTGCAAATTGCAAAGTCAGGTTCACACTTCATCTCCACCTCTGAGCTCAAGAAAATGAATAGTATAGTAGTTAAGTGCACAAGGATCTGAATTGCCAACCATACCAGCTATATGACCTTGCATAAGATACATAACCTCTTGGCATTTCAGCTTCATGTTGAGTCAAGAAGGTGTAAATCAATAGAAAAATGTAAAAGTTAATTGATAGAAGCTAGAAGAATTGAGCTATAGGCCCGGCGCAGTGGCTCACGACTGTAATCCCAACACTTTGGGAGGCTGAGGTGGGTGGATCACCTGAGGTCAGGAGTTCGAGATCAGCCTGACCAACATGGTGAAACACTGCCTTTACTAAAAATACAAAATTAGCCGGGTGTGGTGGCACACACCTGTAATTCCAACTACTCTGGAGGCAAAGGCAGAAGAATCGCTTGAATCAGGGAGACGGAGGTTGCAGCGAGCCGAGATTGTGCCATTGCACTCCAGCCTGGGCAACAAGGGTGAAACTCCATCTCAAAAAAAGAAAATAATTGAGCTATAGTAACAATTAAATAAATAAATCTAAAATAATGATGAGTGATAACTGTTTGGGGGGACTTATTGTGTATTAGAAATAAATGGCTTTACAAAGTTTATTTTATTGGATCCTCATAAAGATTCTACAATTATATTCATTTCATAAATAAAGAGTCTGAGATGTACAGAAGTGAAATGTCTTGCTCAAAATTCACAGCAGGTACTCTTGTCTCAGGCTCAAGCTCTGAACTGCATGGCCTCCTAAGGTAAACTACCATTTATGCAGATTTCTATCATTGCTCTTACTTTCTTATCTTTTTTCAACTTTTGTTTGGCTTCTCTAATTATATTAGATAATTCATTAACTACTCTAACTTTTGAGCAGGATGTATCTTAAGCCTTTTAACCTCAGCGTTGATCATATGTTCCTATTTATTTTTGTCATAGCATATATTATACAGTGATTATTGTATTTATTTCTACGTTACATTTTTGTCTTCAGGAATAGAAACTTTGACTCTTTTTTTTTCACTATTATTTCCATAGTGTCTAGAACACTTCCCAACATACATTAGGCATTCAGTAAATATTTGCAGAATGAATAACTATGTCTGATGGATGGAAGTAAGCAATTGATCGCTGTTGAGTGTCACTCTATTATTTAATTCATCCACCACAACTGTCCACAATTCAGGTTTTCATTATCTCCCATATTGTGTCTCATCACCCAGGCACATGTTTCTGTATTCTTTCCTCAAATTGTGAATGCTTTTTCTTTTCCTTTTGACTAACCCAAATCATTCACATTCTGTGAGACTCAGATTAAAATGAACTCTACTTGAAGCCTTTTCTTAATTATTACAGCTCACAGTGATCTGGTCCTTTGCTAACCGCCCATGCTAGGCATTAATTAATAAAAAGAAAACTTTTTAAACATTTACATAATTTTAGACACTGTCCTAGGTTTGAGGATAGAATATGAAATAAAGGCTTTTTCCCTAGCATAACTTACATTTTGAGTTAAAGTCAGGAAACAAGTAAATACATAAATAAAATCATTTTGCATCATGATGAATGCTATGAAAAAATAAAATAATGCAGTTTTGCTGAAATGAACAATAGATGGAGGGCCAGACAGTATAAAAGCCATGTGGATATCTGTAGTAAGAATGTCCCAGGCTGAAGAAACAGCAAAGAAATGTTGTAAAACCGGAAAGATAAATACCATATATTGTCATATGCTTATTTGTTTCATATTATTTGTTCTCTAACTGTTCCATATTTGTTATTGTTTTAGTTACATCTTGATTTTATATTTTCTGATGGTAGGAATACTGTTTAATTCTTAGGGTTTATACCATAGCACCTCAGAACCAGAATGTAATGTATAAAACAAATTTTATATGAGTACTTACTGAAAAATTATTATTCAAAAATGTTTTTAGTAACAACTCCTTCCCTATTCCTAGTTCAATACATTAAGATTGCTAAGTTTCTTCAAGGAAAAATACTTTATGAGTAATGTATTATTTATAGCAATAAATAAATGAAAAATGGAATAAATACATGTCCCTGAGCCCATTTTCTCAAATGTAATTTATGTCTGCATTCAATTTGCAGGGCCATTATAATTTAGCAGAAAGGGGGGCATAATTTTCATCAATAAGTTTTCATTTTCTTGTTTTTTTATTTGAACAATGAAGAGTGCCCTGCATTAATAAAATTAATTGTATTGACCAATCAAAAGATGGGAAATGTTGATGATTGATGAAATGTTAATAATTTCTTGTAGTAAAATAGATGTTATATTGTGAGAATTTGGTAAGCATAGTCGGAATTTTTTTCTTTGTTTTATTTTTACAAGACAAGATTTTATTCTGTTTCCTAGACTAGTGTGTAGTGGCATGATCATAGCTCCTGCAGCCTGAGATTCAAGCCATCCTCCTGCCTCAGTCTCCCAAAGCTCTGGAATTACAGGCATGTTCCACCACTCCAAGCATCAAATTTTTTTTAATCACATTTCTCTATCCTGTACTGTCACATTTTCTCTCTCCTTAAAAGCCTGCTTTTCTGGATAGCACCTGCTCTATAATGAAGACACTGGGTGTGATCCAAAAGCCAAGGGCGTGTCTCTCAAGTAACTCTTCATGCAATCTGGGTACCACTACATCTCTGAGAGCAAAAAGGGATCATAGAGATAATCTGTCTTGGTCCCTAACATGCGCAGAAATGCCTTCTGCAACATCACAGAGACATGGTCATCCGACATGTGCTGAAACACTTCCTGTGAATGAGAGCTCAACACTTCCCATTGTTGAGAACTCTGTTACTATATTCTTCTTCATGCCAACCCATATTTACCTATTTCTCTGCATTCTAAGACTGCTTCTGAAATCCATGAGAATAGAGTGCAATTAAAACGATAAAATATCTTTGGAGATCACTAGACCTAAGTTCTAATTCTGGTTATACCTTTTGCTGTCTGGATGACCTTGCATATGACACAAGCTTTCTAAACCATAGTGTCTTCCATAATAAGAAAATAGCTTTACAAATGATCATAGGCTTACAACATTCACAAAATTATTTTCTTGAGCCACATAATCAATGTACAAAAATACGCAATATACAAAAGCCTAAAGCCTTAGCATCATCTAAATTCAGATAGTGATCAGAAAAAAAAAAAGCATACGTCGGTGCAAAAGTAATTGCGGGTTTTGCCATTAAAAGCAATGGCATAATATACACATAATGAGCTGTTTCACCTAAATGTCTTTAAAATTCTGATATTTTTATGATAAATGGAAGTGAAGAGTCTTCTTCAACGTATATTTCATTAGAGGTTCACATTCGTTTTTATAAAAACATTTTACCTTTATACCTACCTGACACTTTTGTTCATTCCTTTACTTTGTCATTATTTTTACTTATCATATAGCATTTATTATATGGTTAGCTATATGATTGAAGATTTGTGGGCTACAGAGAGAAACAAAAAATATGTACCTGTCTTCAATTCGGTAGCAATCTAGTGATGGCTAAATAGGATATGAATGAAATGCAATAGGAGCACTCAGTAAAGAACAATTTTTATATGTTTGTGAAGAAGTTAGAGGGAATAGAGAAAGAAATTAATTGGATCCTTGCTCTCTCACGCTAAAAGATTTCCCATATCAGGAAACAAATGAAGTGATCATGTTGAATAAGGGAAACCTTTTCTCTCTCCTTGAGGTTAAATTATTTACTGATACTTCATGTAAAGAAGTCATAAAAGTTAGATAACAAATCAATTAGAAATTTATACCATCTTTTGATAATATCATATGCCGAGCATTTAGTCACTTATTAATGTAAAATGGCCACCTTACTAAACTAGTGATAAATTTTTATTCCCCATCCACTCCGCTTGCTGTCCCCTGGAAGAAAACTTACTGACTGGTACTTACAGCTAGAAAAGAGTCTGTTTCAGTAAAGAGACTTTTATACAGTAGTTATATCTTTTGTAGCTGGCATCCAGTTCACCTTGTTCTTCTTTGTGTTTCTAGTTGCTGGGCTCTGGATTTTAAATAAAAGATAGCTTTGGTGACCTCAATGGATTTCTGTTGTCCAGGATCAGAACTGATAAATAATATACGCTTAGAGTATCCATTATTAATTCTTACAATCAGCAGTAAATAATGAGAGCCTAGCTTCATCTCTCCTGCCTTTTCCACTAGAGGCAGTTAGCTCAGTCCACAAGGTGCTTTTCAGAACTTCATCTGCTTATTTATATGTATATTCTGAGAGGCTGTGATTGGGAAACTCATCACAGAATATTTTTGCATTGGGCCCTAAAGGAAGTCCCAGCACACTATTTATTCTGCACCAAATAGAGTTTGTAAAGATGCATCGTGCAGCAGCTTGCTGGACAATGTTCAGAGAAATAGTACATCCTTCCATAAAGCCACAAACCATGCACTCCAAAGCACAAACAAATCACACTGCACTAAAATCCCACTCTTCAATCAACACTGTATTCCAGTCTGTCATATCTCTACAACAGCTGCAGAGGGAATAACTCTTGGATAGAGTTTTAGAGTTTGCTTTCAAAGTAAGATGTGTGTACAAGTGACTTGCAAAAAAAGACAGTAATAAAACTCTGCAATCTTTTCCAATTTTCTCTCTCCATATTTAATGGTGCCTGGCATTTCTATAGATGACATTTAATATTTGAAAGGGCATAATTTCCTTCAATGTACAGAGGAGTTTCTGTTCTGTTTCTGGCAGATAGAGAGAAATTCATATCTCTACATGAGATCTGCATTGAAATCACTACGTATGATGGATGTTTCTCAGTACTTACACCCTCTGCATTGTACCTCAAGTGTGTCTACAAAAATCCTCTATGTGGTATTTCTTTACAGGTCTACAGTCATTCATATTAAGTAACAAAAATGAGCCAATAATTCTGGAGCTAAAAGTAGTTAGGGAAAAATCCAGTTTGATGTTTTTCAAATTGTATTAACCTGAGACCAGGAGTTTCAGAAGGCACCTCAGGGGCAAAAGAAAGCTCTGGAAAGCCCAATCTGCTCAAAGCAGCACTGCTTTGAAATGTTTCACACATTAAACTTTTCGGTGAAGTTTTGCTGGAAATGGAATTTCATTTATTTAAAACAAAGACAATAAAAGACTGACTGAGTTCAGTCCATTCATTTTACAAATAGAAAACTTTATAAAAGATCAGAGACCTCGGAGGGGCAGAATCTGAGCCTCTGATCTCTTGTTGTAGCATCAAGTCCAAAGAAAAAAGACAGGAAACAACAACAAACCAACAAATTTCACAGTGACATGAAATAGAGTGAGTATGCTAGGAAACTTGCCTGAAGTGAAGAAAGTGTGAGTTCCATTTTATAATTACATTGCTACAGGCACTAGCACCACACTATTTGCCCCTTGCCTAATATAAAGGTGACTTTTCAGTCTTCATTTGATTAATGACTAAGCAAAAGAGTAGGTCTCCAAAGTGTATCACTCTGGTAAAGACGAGAATATTTTTTAACAGTTTAAAAGCAAATACTTTTAATGAACATTATGACAAAAATGAGATACTTTTGTTGCTAAAGACATGTGAAAAAAAGTGAATTTTGACAAATTCACCAAAGTATGAATATGTTTCAAAGAAAGTTTTCAGAATCAATTTTACTTAATGTCTGCACCTAAGATTGCAGCTCTCAGTCTCCCCTCTAACCACTTACAGAAATGTTATTTCAAAGCGACCACAATACATTAGCAGATACACAGGAGAATGGAGAGCCTCCTTGCATACCTAATTGGAGAGAAATTATAAATGTAAAAACTAGAACATTAAAGTGAACACTAATACAGGTTTAAAAATAATATGCTAGAAATACAGAATACTGGAAAATGTTTCAATCAAAAACAATTTTGTAAAAGCTCAAAAAATGAAAATGGCCTACTGCATAATTTCTAAAAATGTTTTAAATAGTGCTATTTTTACCTAAGAAGAAAGCTTGATATTTCATAATAATGTGCTATAAGGGCATAATGGAATTATAAGAACTGGAATTGGAAAAAAATGGCTTCCATCAAGATGACAGGAATTACAAACTTGTTTAGAAGAGGGAGTTCTATTATTTCTTCTTAACAACTTCCGTAATTCATAGTACAGATTGTTGTGTGCATGTATATATACAAATATATGTACACATGCAAATATATATACATTATGTGGTGTGTGTATACATATGCATAATGTATATTAACGTGTGAAAAGGTGAATACACGAATAGATAGACCTACTTCTTGATATTTTATTTTGCTGCTGAAGGAATTTATCAGTCTTGGGCTTTTATAGCCATCCTGAGTTATATACAAGCAAATGAGATAATAGTGGAATATTGAATTGCCTCGATTACCTAATTGAGTTAATCTATTTATTAAAAATTATCTGTTGAAAAGGGATGACACTGTTAAAACTTATGAAATACGTCACAGGCTTGGTAATTTCCCTCAAAGAATTTCTAATCCCTAGGAAATCATTGACAAGTGGTAAAGAGCTCATAGTGCTAAGAACTCATAACAATGGCTCACAAACTTTGCTGCACATTGTAATCACTTGGGAACCTTTAAAAAATACAAGTACCTAGTAATCATTCTCAAACATTCTGATGTAATTGTATGGGGTGCAGCTTGAGCCTCTGGGAGGCCATCTAGTCATCTAGGGCTATATACATTAAAGTTACTACGAGTTCTTCAATATCCCATAGGATACTCTTTTCCATATAATCCTCATTTTTTTTTTGTTATTACCAAGACTCTATCAGGGTTGAAACATAAAGACTTCTCCATTTGATGCTCCAAACTTGATTCAGATGTCTTCAGTTACAAGCAATTCATAGCAGTCAATGGGCTCCTTCACCCTACTTTGGCTATTAGAAAGTACTTAAACTAGCCTCTGGCTTAGGCTTGCGATCAGCTCACAGCAAACTTTCATCCCTTCTTGCACATGAGAAACATCTGAAAAGCTTCTGAGACATTAAAATGCAGTGCCCAAACTTGTTGCATATGAAAGTTTCCTAAATCAAAAGTTCACAACGCGTACATCAAAATGAGGATGAGACCCAGGCTTCCACAAATTTTAAAGCTCCTAATATGATTCCAATGTTCAACAGAGTGTGAGAATCACTTTTCTAATGTCAGAACTCCATATCTAGAGTTTTTGAGGCAGAGCCTGGGCATCAAGATTTTTTGGTTCCCCAGGAAATTCTAATGTTCACCCAGGATAGAAAATACTGAGTTAGAGCAACTGCTCAAACATGTTTGCTTGTTGAAATGAGACACAAACAGACATTTAAAAATAATAATTTTTTTATTTTTAAAAGGGCAGTAGGCAGGGCACGGTGTCTCATGCCTGTAATCCCAGCACTTTGGGAGGTCGAGACAGGTGGATCACGAGTTCAGGAGATGGAGACCATCCTGGCTAACAAGGTGAAACCCCATCGCTACTAAAAATACAAAAAATTAGCCTGGCTCAGTGGTGGGCGCCTGTAGTCGTCCCAGCTACTCAGAATGGCGTGAATCCAGGAGGCGGAGTGTGCAGTGAGCCAAGATCGCGCCACTGCACTACAGCCTGGGCGACAGAGCGAGACTCCATCTCAACAACAACAACAACAAAAGGCAGTAAAGTTTGATAGCCATTGATTCAGAGCTCTGTTACTCAAAGTATGGCTCATGGGCCATTACCTGGTCCCAGTTAACGATACAGATTACAGGGTTGTTTTATAGACTTACTAAATCAAACTCTGAAAGAGTTTGGGCTCAGAAATCTTCATTTTAAGACATGGCAAATAAAGTTTAACTTATAGATCTGGAACAGTGGTTTTGAACCCAGGCATAATTTTTCTCTTCAGTAGATATTTGGCAATGTCTGAAGACATTTCAGCTGTCACAAATGGAATGGGCGTCATTGGTATCTAGTAGGTAGAGTTCAGGGGTGCTGCTAAACCTCCTGCAATGCCAGTGTGAATGACAGCCCCTTATAAAATTACCAAGCCCAAATTATCAATAGTGCCAAGGTTGAGAAACCTCATTCTAGAGCAGTGGTTGTCAAAGCTTAGAGTGCAACAATATCACTTAGATTACTTATTAAAACACAGATTGCTGGGCACCACCACCCAGAATTTTTGACTTGGTAAGTCCAGGATGAGAACAAAGAACCTTCTTTCCTAACAAGTTCTGGTGATGTTGATACTGCTAGTCTGGGTACTACACTTTGAGAGCCATTGATCTAGAGATTGCCTCTTAATTTTCATCTAATTCCTTTGACTCTGCCTGCCCAGAAACGAAGTTCATCAAGAGACAGACATTTTAATACAGCTGTGGAATGCTACTGACAATTTGAAAACACATGACCAGAGTACCTTTAAACCTCTGATATTAGACTTCTTAGACATAATTTCTCCATCTTTTGGTCAGCATCAGTATTAAACTATAGAGCCATACTTTTGATTTTTAAATACTTCACACACTCCAATCTAATGATTATCATTGAATCTGCTTGATCTGCAGGTGATTCTGGCATGAGTCTGATAAAGACGCCTTTAATAACATAACCACGACACCTCAAATATCTGTGATACATCTGGGGTAGAATTACTAACCAACTCAATAACTTTGGCAAAAGCAAATTCTTTTCATACAATAAATTATTTTTAACAATGCCTTAGCCAACAGAACAAGATAGGCTGTCTCAGGCCCCCTTTGAGACTGCCTGCTTCTCACTCATTTTCTCTTAAGACCATCCCTTCCCCAGATCACTGTAATCAACAACACCAGACACACACAAAATGTTAACATTTCTGAATAGAGATTTAAAGTGTTTTCATCAGGCCCTCAGTCACTGCTCTCTCCATTAGAGCCATCAATAACTAGAGAGACAAAAATTATAAATCTGTAACTAGGCAACAAGGACAAAGCTAATGAACATTAGGGCAGAGACTGTAGCCTTTATAAATAAAACCCAAATAGCACCTCGGCTGAATATATTTTTCTGCTTTATTGCTGTTTTGACACAAATGAAACCAAGATATATTCCTCTTACTTTGTTTTTTCCTTTTTTTCCCTCCAGTTTATGTCTTGTGTTATTACTTTGTGGAAAGAGACAGAGTGGATGTAAAGAAGTCCATAAATTGGAACAAAACTGTTTTACTGTAAATATTTCTACGTACTTATATTGTCTTATTTAATATGTCTAATCAGCAGGTTTTCCAAAGTAATCCTTGGGGCTGCCTTTGTGTTTAGTCATGCTATCTATAATTAAAAGGTATAATTTGTGAGACTAGCAGAAAAAAATCTGAATGAAAATAAATATGTGTGTAATAATGAAACAAAACTTACAGACATACCCACATATGTTTTGGCTTCTTAATCTCCTTTCAAAACAGGAAACAGTGTTCGGAAAATCTAGTGAATTCACTATACTTATATAAATGTACAATTTCACTTCAATTATAGACATTCTCCTTTTCTAGTTTAGCATTTTGTATGGTTGATTTTCATCAAGCATTAAACTACAAAAGAACTGAAAATTCCTCGACATAATTCTAAGGTAAGTTTTTCCTGTGGGATTCTCTTAAGGGGCTTCTCATTTGATGGTGCAGATATTAATTTAATGCCCAACAAAATAAATATAATAAGCCATTGTAACTAGAGGGATATTTGTTTTCAATTGCAGATACAGTCAGTTGAACTTGCTTGTTTTGTTTTATGTTTCAGTTTAGCAGAAAGACTAGGAGACTTTTACCACGAGAATGCCATAGAGATGCCTAAACTATCATCTATATGTGGTCCATTGACTTCGGCATCCCAGAAAGGCCTTCTTGAGGTTCAGTTTTAACTTGAGTAGTAGATCCTTTTGCAGAAATATCAGGAGGATTCTAAAGGAGCCTGTGAAAATGTTTCATGGAAGCCACCAGAAAAACACTAGTCCCAACTCTGCAACGGATGCTTCAGGTAGGAGAAGAGAATTCATTCTGTCTCTATCCTAAGAAAAAGTTGATTCTTGGTAGGGAAAAATGACATTAGGTGTACAACTATGTAGTTTCACTCATTCTTTCCCAATATAGAGAATAGATGACACTAAATTTCCTTAAGACAACTGTATAAATAATTATAAAAGATCTTCCCTTTAATAGACCACTGAGAATTTATAATACAATTCAGATGAGAACCACTGTCCCTATTAGCATTGGTGGTTACAAGAATGACTACAAGGTTTAGACTGATTGCAGGAAAACCAGTTCACAATCAAAGGAATAGCACAGGGCACAAATCTAAGGCATCCGCTGACCAAGTAGAGATTAATACCAGATGCTATACAGGAAGATTTTGTGCAACCCAAGGTAATCTCAGTAAAGTGAAAAACACAGGGTTTAAGTTTTTCTGGTAGGATGGCAAATATTTAAAGCATTCTTTTTCCCTCTATACATTATGATTGCACTATCATGATAAACCCTTAGCTGAGGCATTTTGAAAATAATAGGTGGCCTTTATTTAATAAAGGGCACTTGAGGTGAAAAGAAGACAACAGTAGCAAATTTTTTTTAAAGTAGAAGCAGCAGCATCAGGAAAGGGGGGCAGGGAGAAAAAGATAAACCAAATGATATTCTCAGTAACATACAGAAATAACTTGAATGTAGAAGACAAAAAATGATGTTTTAAAGATTCAGTTAGTTGTTATCTTTGGTTAAAGAAGATTTTCCTCTGTGAAACAAAGGCATCATGTTCTTGAAGTCTAAAGAATTAGAATGGTTCATTACATGAATCTCACACCAGGGCTTTTGGCAAGAACAATCTCTCAACATTTTACAAATTATATTAACCACTAATAAAGTGATTATGATGCTGCATGAAAATGCAACATTTAAGTTTCATTTTAAAATGAGCGAACCAATAAATATTCCCTAAAATCATAGAACACATGCTAATTGAATGGAAGGAAATAGCAATTGGAGAGCAAATGACTAGACTGCCAATTTGTATCCGTCCATCATATACCATCACAATACACATTTAAGCAAATGTGCAGATTCCAATGATTGTAGTAAATAATCATAGAGAGCTCATCAAAACCAGGCAAAAGGCAGAGTAACATATCCTTATTCTTCCCTTTTCTGCTTTGCGTAGGAGTCTAAGAGTAAGTATGTGTGGTGGTTGGGGTGAAGGATTATTTTCTCTTTTTCTTGAAATGTCCTCTTACAAATTGAGCTCCAAGTTTTAGTATCAGCAGTAATAGAAGGCAATGCACAGAGTGGGAACTACTTTTGTGGCCTTATGGTTTAGAGAGAACTTGGAACAGCTCAGAGATAGAAAGAGGATAATAGTCAAGACAATCAAGGAAATACACAGTAAGTCCCTGGTACGTCCCCTATAAGTTGCTGGAAATCAAGAGAAGAAAAGTTAAGCAAACAAAAAAAAAATTCCTAGCCTCCAGAATTGTATAGTCTTAATGGGAAGTATATTTTCTCCTTTGATCATTTAGTCATTTATTAAACAAATATATTTTGAATGTGTCAGGCACTGTGCAAGGTGCAGAGATACTTAAGATACTTTCATCTACACTTCACTGACTCTAATACAAAAAAGAGAAAGGAAAAAAACGTGACCTTTTAGAGATGCAAATCTGATCAATTATTTTTATGACTTTTTAGTCTTGCTTTTGTGATGTTTTCCAAATTTTGGGCGTAGCCTTCTCTGGATTGTAGGACCTGATCTTTGCTGTCTCCTAAGCCTATTTTGTACTATTCTTCCCCTTGGCCTTTGTGCTTTAGCCCTGCTGCCCACCTCATCACTGAATACACCATACATTTCCCTGTGTTCAGAGGGACTAGTGTAGAACTGTACAGCGTCTGTCCTAGAACACTCTCTCTCTTTGTTAGCCACATTCTTCTCACAGTCGTGTTGATTTCACATTGCATCCTTTTACTGTAACTTTTCTGAGCACTTAACTAAATTGTAATTTATGAGTCATTTAGTTAGTTGTTTATCTGCTGTTGCTGTTGTTTATTCCAGAATAAACTGTCTATAAAAGAGGCGATGTGTCTGTTTTTAAAAAAAATTATCCCAAGGACTTAACAGAGTCTAGTGAATATTATATTCTACAAATATTTTGTTCAAGTTATTATTTTAGTGGCTACGTTTAGTGACTATGTTTCATAACAGGGAAGAGGAGAGAAATATGTTGTACCCAATAAACAGATTAAGGATATCATTGCGCAGTGATTTCCTGAGTTAAACTGCTTGAATAGTAGTGAGCTGATAGCCAACAGAAAAGTCATTTGGAGTCAAGGTTACCAGTGTCTGTAAAGTTTAAAATGGGTCCAAGATGAAACATCAGACTAGCTAAGTCAGAGGGCTAGGATTAGTGACAATTCAACAAAACGATTTCACAGGGGTTTTCTTCCCCATTTATCATGGAGCAAATCTGTTCATTTGACATAAAGAGCTGACACTGAGGTATAAACTCCCTGTGAAAAAACAAAGGAGAGATTTCGGCTCACTATAAGTGGTGAGTGGCAGTCTCCAAGCCTCTCTGAAAATGGGGCTTATGGAGAAGAAGAAAGAACTTAAACTTATAATGAACTTATCATGAGAAAGTAAGTGAGTTGTGAAGGTGGAGAAAAGATACAAAGGAGAATCTGGGGCCAACAGCATCAACATGATTAGTCTCAGAATTTTGTTTGTGGCTAGTTTCAAATTAAAGAGGGTATAGACTTGGGTTACTTAGTATTATTTTTCCAGAAGTGCTGCTTACGTTGGAAGAGGAATCAAAAAGCCAAATACAGCACTTTTACACGTATGTGAGAAAGAGTTAATTCAGCAGGCCTGGGTTACTCAAACCCTGCACATTCCCCAAAAAAGTCCTGTTTCCATGACAGGCCCTTAGCTGACTCCTGGGAACCGAACTGTCTGATAAGAGTGTTTTTGAAGTATTCTGTGCCAGTTTGTTCAGGTAGTTCATGATATCAATGTCATCTATTCTGAGTGCCTGCCTTCTCTCTGGGAGTCTGGAGCTTAAGCAACAAACAGGTAGTATAGGCTTATGTGACTGACCGCCAATAAAAACCATGAAAAATCAGGCTCAAAAGAGTGTCCCTTCTTATCAATACTTCCCATGTGTTATCACACATTTTTGCTGGGGAGAATTAAGTGCATTCTATGTGACTCCATACTTGAAAGCTTGCTAAGTCTTTCCTCTAGACTTCACTCCATATGCTTCTTCCTTTTGTTGATTTCACATTGCATCCTTTCACTGTAATAAACCACATGGTAGGCATAACAACTTCTAAGTCCTGTGAGCTCCTCTAGTGAATTATCAAGCTTGAGGATGGTTTTGGAGACCGTCAAAACAAAAATATCTTCTAGAAATCTGACTATTGAATAATCTGACAAACCATGAGGTCTCCACCTGAGGAACCTCAGGTTTCTATATTTCTCCTGCAATGCAGTCTCAAGGAAATGGAAAGAAGCCTGTCTCTTCTGACAAGAGATACACATGCAATCTTCTCCTACAACGTAGATAGCCTAGTTTGAACACACAAACCTAATTTCTTATCTATCCAAACTATGAATGAAAAAAAAAACTATTTTGCTATCAATGTCTGCTTTAAGTCTAAACAAAAATGTATTGGTATAAAGAAGAAATACACTTTCCCAAGAAGATAATTGTGACTAGTGGAGTCAACAGCATTAAATACCATTATTAGTCTTGTCTCTTATACTTATGTTTTTGAGAAAGAACTCTTACTTTCCTCATCAGGACTTATACATTCATCTCTTACATCATTCTGAAGCTGTGCAAATTATTTTCTATTTACCACACAGCCAGAGTTACTTTGTCCAGCTCAGTTTTATTCTTCAAGGGCCTGACCCCTATAAACTGCCTCATACAGATTCCCTTCTCCTATGACTCCATGTTGAGTTTAGTCAAAAGGGATAACCCTCTTGAAATTTGAGGGAGAAAGGAGAGAAAAGTAGAAGCAATTCTTTCCACTCCCTCTCTACCTGGGTACTACTCCTCTGGCAGAAGCTATATGCTTCTACCAGCACAGCTCCTTCCTGCTAGGCTGAGTCCACAGCACTAGAGCTCTCTGGGCTCTGCTTCTTTCATCGTCTTGCACCTTCTGGTGTAGTGGTGACAACAGCTTTCAGTGGACTCTTCACCGTGCAAGAAGAATGTGCCTTTTGATTTCCACCAATCAGGAGACTGGTAAAGGGGTATCTACTGCAAGCTTACTGAACACATTTATAAGCAATCACGTGAATGAGTAAATAAATAGATGAATGAATGAATGAATTACTGCTCCCTCACAAATTAAAGAAACCGCTTTGATAAATAAAGGCAAGCTGAAATTACTTCAGTTTAATTTGCTATAATTTTCTGAGTTGCAGTTTAACAGGGGCATTCAGAGGTAACTCAAAGACACCATAACATACCAATATGAGGACTTCATGTAAAGCTGGAAGGGGGAATGTAGGGGGCACACAAGAGGACTGGTGCTTATAGAGCCAATGCAGGGGCTAACAATTTCCCCTGCCTTTGTGTCCTCGGATCCCAACATAACTACCAGGTCTTAAAATCCCAATGAGAACAACAATGACAACAAAAACAGTCATAGTCACAACAAGAACTAAATTCACACTCAAAAAGTTTGAAACAAGATCTTAAGGAAGTGGATGCCGACAGAAATGGGGAAAGCTTTACCACCTTTAGGAGGCTGCTTGGAGAGAGTTCGGAGCCAGGAAAGAAGGAGCACCTGATAAGAATCCCAATTGATTACTGGCAGAATCACAGAGCTGAGGCAGGAAACAAGAGAGGAAAACAAAAACTAAACCATCTTTCATCCTAGCTTACAATCTACTACCAGCACCCTCCAATGGCCCAGCCTAATTTAAGCCAGAGGATAAGGGTGATGCAATTCAAGCCTCCCGGGGAACACAGTAAGGTAGAAACTGGATTGGAGGATTGAGAAGTGAGACAAGCTGAGAAAGCCTGCATGGCATGTTTAGAACTTTCTCCAAGGGACGTGTTAGGGCATGCTTAAGTCTTACTTAGTAAGAACACTGATAACCAGGACTTTCATACAAAGCTGCTGCTTTTGAAAGCAAATTTCTGATACTAAGAGCCATCCTATAAGGGAGAATTGCTAAGTACTATATAACACCTGAGATATCAGACACACTAGATATTAACCAGATACATCAGATAGACAATAGTTCATCAATCATAGTCTCCCTAATGATACCAAAAGGAGTCTGTACTGGCCACATATTTCAAAAGTCACTTTTCTGTTCTCCTTTTATATTGAATGTCTATCCCTAGTACAGTCTGTGACCATACCACCTCTTTTCTTTTAAAACCCTGGCATAAGCTTTTGTTTAGCCCTATTCAAGCTGCTCTGCCTGAAAAATCACTGTGCTTTAAGTTTTACCAACCAATAGCCATTGGCTAAAAATGATTAGAGTTTACCCCAAGAGGACGCCTTTGATCACTGGAGCCAGATCCAGCCGTGAAAATATGTGTTTTCCTGCCCTGTTCTAACATTTTCTCTTAATTAGGGCAGGAGAAACTGCCTTGGGAAGTTGATTCTTCACCTGCACACATAATATCTGTACTTACTTTCTGCGTTTCTGTGTTCTCTGAGGAGGCACTTGGGAACCCATTGGCAAGAACTTGTTTTTGAGGTAATTGCAAAGGAAAAACGAAGCACACGTCAATGAAAATTCATTTTGATTCTATTCCCTTCTCTCTCTTTTTTTGAAGTCAAGCAGCTCCAAATTTCAAGTTGCAAACAGTATTATTCAGTAAATTTTACTGATGGAGAATAACCCAATGGAACAGCCCAAGGCAGTATGAAAACATCCTGGCCACCCCAATCTGGAACAGTTTTCCTCTCTGCCTGTCAGAGGCTCTTATCGGAATCACCCATCCTCATATTTAGTACCATGGTATGCAGAAGAGGTCAAAGCCATTCCATGGAGTTCCAAATAAAATGTCCACAGGATTAGCACAGGGTACTGGGAGCCTTTATATGAAGATAACTGATAAGATTAGGGTTTAAGAGAAGAGAACATGAAGCTATGTTTGAAGTTATGATTGAAGTGAAACAACAAGAAAGATGAAATAAGAAACTAAATCCCCGAACACAAGGACTGGAAGTTTGCCACCAAAGTTCAAGAGAATTTAATATGGAACAACTTTAGCCTAATAGGGGAATTGTGTTGACATTTGCAAAATCTAATTTTATTATTAAGGACATTTAGGATGAAGAGAGGATGGCATTTCTAATACTTGAAACTGATATCACAAAGGACGAAAACTCACTTACTTGGTATCTGCATAAAAAAAATAAAGGTTTGGATTGCAGATCCTTTGGATCTGACCCTTTCTACCATTTTGTCTGGTGTTGAGCCATGCCCCTGACCACCTTTCAGTGTGTCCTCTCAATAAGCCCAGATTCAAAGCCCTACAGCAGCTTCCTGCCTATGACCCTCACCTCTCAGCCTATATTTCATTTGATCAGGGCCATGAAATGAGCTACCTAATGGCATGACTAAACAAAGCTAATCCATGATCATATTCCAACTGGAGAGGGCTGTAACAATGAATTATTTTACCACGACATAAAGTCCTTGTCTTTTCTAATTATCTGGTGTCTCAAATGGTGATGATATAAGGGAGGTTATGAAGTGTTTTGAAACAAGAAGACTTCTTGCTAATCGCTGGAGTAATATTCATTTTACTTTAAGATTAAATGCCAAGATCTATGTTTATAGCTAAAAGTTGGTGGAAATAAATATTGATAAGTATACTGTATACTTTTACATTTATGAATGGCAACTGAAACATCATTAGGATAAAATCTTGATAGAGTTAATAAAGTGTTTGTTTTTATTTTAATTGTTTCATTCTAATCTTCTGTACAAGTTCTTGAAAACATGAGGTTTTGGCTTTTTTAAATTTTTTTTTAACACTTTACTACATTATAATTCCACTCTAATTAGATGGAAACCAAGGTAGAGAAATTTCAAACCAACTAGTGAAGTTGATGAGAATTTAGGTGAAAGCCAGACAGAGAGAAAAGACTTCTAGAACTTAACCAATAAAAACATACCAGTCCCGGCCGGGCGCGGTGGCTCACGCTTGTAATCCCAGCACTTTGCGAGGCCGAGGCGGGCGGATCACGAGGTCAGGAGATCGAGACCACGGTGAAACCCCGTCTCTACTAAAAATACAAAAAATTAGCTGGGCGTGGTGGCGGGCGCCTGTAGTCCCAGCTACTCGGAGAGGCTGAGGCAGGAGAATGGCGTGAACCCGGGAGGCGGAGCTTGCAGTGAGCCGAGATTGCGCCACTGCACTCCAGCCTGGGCAACAGAGCGAGACTCCGTCTCAAAAAAAAAAAAAAAAAAAAACATACCAGTCCCGGCCGGGCGCGGTGGCTCACTCCTGTAATCCCAGCACTTTGGTTTGGGAGGTCGAAGCGGGCAAATCACGAGGTCAGGAGATGGCCATCATCCTGGCTAACATGGTGAAACCCTGTCTCTATTGAAAATACAAAAAATTTATCCGGGCGTGGTAGCGGGCGCCAGTAGTCCCAGCTACTCTGGAGGCTGAGGCAGGAGAATGGCATGAACTCGGGAGTCGGAGCTTGCAGTGAGCCGAGATCGCGCCACTGCACTGGAGCTTGGGCGACACTGCGAGACTCCGTCTCAAAAGAAAAGAAAAGAAAAGAAAAGAAAAGAAAAGAAAAGAAAAGAAAAGAAAAACAACATACCAGTACTTAGAGTCATTTCACCAAAGCCCTGCCTTCCAGGTGGACAAGTGCTAAGGTTGTAAAGGTAATAAATGTTTTAATAACTTTCCCCTCAACACAAATAGAAACAGATCCCACCCTCCACGTGTACATAAATATGCACACAACTAACACTTCCCCACTTCACAGAGAATTTTCATTTTAATGAGGAATTTTGATTATTAATGGATAACCCAAAGAAATGACTCAATCCTGGAATTTTAAGTTAGATAAAACTTGAAGAATACTTTGGGCACACTTCTCAGTTCATAAAATATAGTTGCTACCCTGCCCTCCTCACATATTCCTCTAGTGTTTAACACTTGTCTGAGGAAAACAACTTTGTATTCCACTTTTTCTGTGACTTTATACATCATCTATTTTGTTTTAGCCAGAGAGAGACTTAACAAAGATTACTGGATCCTAAACTCAATGGTGTTTGTTTTTTGAAAGATAAATTTTTCTTTCAAAATTCTTTTCTTCAAAGGGTAATGAGATGCACTGCTCTGTTGGAGGCCAGAGTTAGGTAGGTGGAGAAATTGCAACAATTATTCTTAATTGCCACTGAAACTTTGCTTTTTTAGCAAAAGGGGGAACTGGTTTAGTTGACAGAAGTACATATCTGCTAAACAGGAGAAATGCAATTAGTGGTTAGTTGAGAGGTGGGAAAGATAGATTTTATACTGTAACAACTGTGAAAACAAAAAATGGCTTGGACATTATTCAAATTAGGTAAAATGTATGAACCAACTCAGAGACTGTACTGTCCAAAATCAATCACAACTACCAACTGTACTTTTTTTCTAAAACATATTCCAGAAATAAGTGAGTTTTGCCTTTCTAATTTCATTAAACATAAATCTATTCATTAATTAGAAGTAGAAAATTTGGAGCTTTGCAATTAGACAACTCTGAGTGTGAGTTGGGCTCTGCCATTTATAAGCTATGTGACATTGTACATGTTAAACATAAACCTGTTTCCTCTAAAACTGAATAATAATAAAATATCTTCAAACAGTTTTTACAAAGTTTAAATTGGATTATCATTTTTAAGTATTTTTTATTCACATTTAAATATAGGTTTTTATTAGCTTCATACTAAGCAATTTATTAACTCATTATCTGTAAACTACATCTAATAATGAACAGCTTTCAGGTACAACATGAGAATCCACCAAGTGTAGTTCATATATTATGAAGTAACTGATATGTGTCTGTCGTATAGTAATTGTTCAAGAGGTGTCTGTCCTCTATTTTCTCTCTAACCCCACTCCCTGTCCCCCTTCTTGTATTCTTTCCTTCTTTCCTTCACTGTTGAGATACAGTTAAAAGGTTGAGAACAATAATACCTTGAATGTAACTACTCAGAATTCCTCCTCCAGCATTTGCTTCCCATTTCCCCTTGGATGTGCTATATCAGCAATTACTGAGCCTGACAGACTTAGGATAAATAAGTCACCAACTTCCAATCTAAAAACTTCAGAGGTGAAAGATGGGCAATTTTACATGTAAGGCCACACAGCTCATCCCTGTCTCCAATAAGAAATCTAATAAAACAGTAAATCAGTGGACTTCCCCCTCTCCTTCCCCTTTTCACGTTCAATGTAAAGTGTCACTTTGACTCATTAAAGACAAAACAATATTCAGAAGATAAATTGGATCAAAGCCCAAAGGTTGTCTTGCCAGTAGCCTTTCCTTGAGCCTGGGACAAATACAAGAATCAGGCCATGAATAATGACTCCTATGCTTTTCATAGACAGTATCTGTATAGCAAAAGTGCTTTAGAATTCAAGTGGCACTGTTGAAAAAAACCCTCTCCTTTATGTCCAACTCAACATCTGCATCCTCTGTGCCACTTTTCCTGCCTCTTCCAGTCTCTCCTGTCTCTGAGTTCTGCAGCATGCCTGGGAAACATGAACTCATGAAGAACCTATGGTGTGTTCCCAGTTGGAAGCCAAGTTTATCGAACTTCGAATGTTTTCTTTTTTTTCTCTCTCTCTCCAGGACAGTCTACCACAATGACAGCCACATTGTTACTATTTTTGAAATCTTAGATTATTAACTACTAATCAATATTAACTATAGTTCAAAGTCCTAGAGAACTGTATTTAAAAATAACTTTAGTCATATGGAAAAATTACATTTCAGATATAATTTAATGTACTGGGAATTGGCATGACCTAAAAAATGAAATAAAAAAGGTAACATATGAATCAACTTTTGCTGTAATAAAACTGCATAGCAAACATCCTCAAAACACCAGTGTCTTATAACAATAAAAGTTTATTCTCCTGTTCACAGTTCCGTCGATCAGCTGTGGCTTTACCATGCCTGGCTTCAGGCTTCAGACTGGCTACCTATCTGCTCAATATGTTTTTTTATTTTTATTGAGCCAGTAGCTACCTGGGCCATTCTTCTCACTGCAGATTACAGGAGCATAAGAGGGAAAGCCAAACTTGGCCAAATAAAGACTGCCCTTGAGCCATGTCAGCAATGTACACTTGGAAAAAAAAAATCACACGGCTAAGATCAAAATCGTTAGAACAGGAGATCAAGATTGCCAATCATGAGAAGAACTCAAAATTATATGACAAAGCATATGGGTGTTAAATTTTATAAAAGGAAAGGAATGAAGAATTGAAAACAAACAGGGCATCAGTAAGATGGCAGAATAGGAGGTTCTGCACTCATATTCCACAATAGCTGTCCATGTACAAAAGGGTCTTTGTGGGGATTAGAATTCAGGTAGGGGGTAGTGAAATGCCAGTGGAATCCAAAACCTAGGAAAGCCATTTGGAGAGAGCATAAATGTGCTCAGGCAGGGCTACCAACAATGGTCTCAGCTCTAGACCCCACGTGGACTCCCCTGCAACCTCAATTGGCCATGGTCCTGCTTTCAGAACCATCAGCCAAGGGACCCAATAGGTATGCCCTCATGATATGGTTTGCATGTGTCCCCACCTAAATCTCAACTTGAATTGTATCTCCCAGAATTCTCTTATGTTGTGCGAGAAACCCAAGAGGAGGTAATTGAATCATTGGGGCCAGTCTTTCCCGTGCTCTTCTCGTGATAGTGAACAAGTCTCACAAGATCTGATGGGTTTATCAGAGGTTTCCGCTTTTGCGTCTTCCTAATTTTTTCTCTTGCTGCATCCACGTAAGAAGTGCCTTTCTCCTCATGCCACGATTCTGAGGCCTCCCCAGCCACGCAGAACTGTAAGTCCAACTAAACTTCTTTTTCTTTCCAGTCTTGGGTATGTCTTTATCAGCAGTGTGAAAATGGATTAATACAGTAAATTGGTACCGGTAGAGTGGGACATTGCTGAAAAGATACCTGAAAACGTGGAAGTGACTTTGGAACTGGGTAACAGGCAGAGGTTGGAACAGATTGGAGGGCTCATAAGAAGACAGGAAAATGCAGGAAAGTTTGGAAACTCCTAGAGACTTGTTGAATGGCTTTGACAAAAACACTGATAGCAATATGAACAATAAGGTCCAGGCTGAGTTGGTCTCAGATGGAGATGAAGAACTTGTGGGGAACTGGAGCAAAGGTGACTTTTGTTACGTTTTAGCAAAGAAACTGGTGGCATTTTACCCTGCCCTGGAGATTTGTGGAACTTTGAACTTGAGAGAGATGATTTAGGGTATCCAGTAGAAGAAATTTCTAAGCAGGAAAGCATTCAAAAGGTGACTTGGATGCTGTTAAAAGCATTCCATTTTAAAAGGGAAACAGAGCATAAGAGTTCAGAAAATTTGCAGCCAGACGATGCAGTAGAAAAGAAAAATCCATTTTTTTTTTTTTGAGGCGAAATTCAAGCTAGCTGCAGAAATTTGCATAAGTAGCAAGAAGCCTAATGTTAATCCACAAGATCATGGGGAAAATGTCTCCAGGCCATGTCACAGACCTTCACAGCAGCCCTTCCCATTACAGGCCTAGAGGCCTAGGAGGAAAAAGTAGTTTTGTGGGATGGGCCCAGGGTCCCCGTTCTGTGTGCAGCCTAGGGACTTAGTGCTCTGTGTCCCAGCCACTCCAGCCATGGCTGAAAGGGACCAATGTAGAGCTTAGGCTGTGGCTTCAGAGGATGGAAGCCCCAAGCCCTGGCAGCTTACAGGTGGTGTTGAGCCTGTGGGTGAGCAGAAGTCAAGAATTGAAGTTTCGGAATCTCCACCTAGATTTCAGAAGATGTATGGAAACTCCTGGATGCCCAGGCAAAAGTTTTCTGCACAGGTGGGGCCCTCATGGAGAACCTCTGCTAGGGCAGTGCAGAAGGGAAATGTGGGGTTGGAGCCCCTGCACTGAGTCCCTACTGAGGCACTGCCTAGTGGAGCTGTGAGAAGAGGGCCACCATCCTCCAGATCCCAGAATGGTAGATCCACCAACAGCTTGCACCGTGCACCTGGAAAATCTGCAGACACTCAACACCAGCCCGTGAAAGCAGTTGGGAGGGAGGCTGTACCCTGCAAAGTCATAGGGGTGGAGCTGCCCAAGACCATGGGAACCCACCTTTTGCATTAGCATAAACTGGAGGTGATACCTGGAGTCAAAGGAGATCATTTTGGAGCTTTAAAATTTGGCAGCCCTCCTGGATTTTGGACTTGCATAGGTCCTGTAACCCCTTTGTTTTGGCCAATTTCTCCCATTTGGAACAGCTGTATTTACCAAATACATGTACCTTTATCGTATCTAGGAAGTAACTAGCTCCCTTTTGATTTTATAGGCTCATGGGCAGAACAGACTTGACTTGTCTAAGATGAGACTTTGGACTGTGGACTTTTGGGTTAATGCTAAAATGAGTTAAGACTTTGGGAGACTGTTGGGAAAGTATGAGTTGTTTTGAAATGTGAGGACATAAGATTTGGAAGGGTCTGGGTGGAATGATATGGTTTGGCTGTGTCCCCACCAAAATCTCATCTTGAATTGTATCTCCCAGAATTCCCACATGTGGAGGGACCCAGGGGAGGTAACTGAATCACGGGGGGCCAGTATTTCCCATGCTATTCTTGTGATAGTGAATAAGTCTCACAAGATCTGATGGGTTTATCAGGGGGTTCTGCTTTTTCATCTTCCTCATTTTTTCTCTTGCTGCCATCATGTAAGAAGTGGCTTTCACCTCCCACCATGATTCTGAGGCCTCCTCAGCCATGCAGAACTGTAAGTCCAATTATATCTCTTTTTCTTCCCAGTCTCAAGTATGTTTCTACCAGGAGCATGAAAATGGACTAATACACCACAGGTGCCTCAGGTGACAGGCCTACTGATCTTGGTCCCAGATGTGGACACTTAAATGGCCCTATAGCTTGGCTCTCACTCCTCTCAGCTACAGTCTGAGAACAGCCTTGCCTTCAACAGGGACCTTCTCGGAGACCAACCCATCTGTGTTCCTGACGCAGGCTTGCCAATCTCCATCCCACATAAGATCATGAAATGTCCCTGAAACCCAGATTCAGTCCCTTTTACCTATGCTGTTCGAGTAGTCCTGCCTACTCATGGAACCACTGGGAGTCATGGCCATCTGTGACTCTGCAGGCAGGCCCACTGAAAAACTAAGTAACAGAGCCAAAAATATACATGTGACTCACTTTATTGCAAAATTAATTTTATTGCAGTGATCTGGAATTGAACTTGCAATATCTTCAAGGTATGCCAGTCCAGGTATGCTATACATGACTGTTGCATGCACTAAGTATATAAAAGTTATGTTTATACTATACTGTAGTATAGTCTACTGAGTGTGCAATATAGCATCGTATCTAAAAAACAATGTACATACCTTAATTAAGAGTTTTCTTGGTTTTGTTTCTTTTAACAAAATATTTTTTTGTGGTATACAGTGCTGTTTGATAACATTTTATCCACAATGAAATTTTTTAAAAATTGGAATAAATCCTTTCAAAACCTGCTACTGCTTTATCAGTGAAGTTGATGTAATAATATTCTAAATTTTTGTTGTCATTTCAACAAGGTCCACAGCATATTTACAAGGAGTAGTTTCCACTTGAAGAAACCACTTTTTTTCCCTCATCCATAAGAAATAACTCTTCATAATATTAAAGCAATTCAGTCCATCTTCAGGCTTTACTTTTAATTCTAGTTATCTTGCTATTCTATCATATTTGCAGTTACATCCTCCACTGAAGTCTTCAGCCCTCAAATTCATTCATGAAGGTTGCAATAAACTTCTTCTAAACTCCTGTGGATGTTGATATTTTGACCTCCTCCCAGGAGTTGTGAATGTTCTCAGAGGTATCTAGTGGTGAATCCTTTCCGGAAGGTTTTCTGTTTATTTTTCACAGACCCTTCAGAGGAATCATTATCTACAGCTACAGCTATACAAAATATATTTTGTAAATAATAAAACTTGAAAGTCCAAATGATTTCTTGGATTCATGGGATGCAGAAAGGATATTGTATTACCAGGCATGAAAACAACATCAATCCTCTTGTACATCTCCATCAGAGTTCTTGGGTAACAAGGTGCATTATCAATGAGCCGTAATATTTTGAAAGGAATATATACATTTTTTAATGAGCAGTAGGTCTCAACAGTGGGCTTGAAATGTTCAGTAAACCATGCTGTAAACAGATGTGCTGCCATCCAGACTTTGTTGTTCCATTTGCAGAGGACAGGGAGAGTAGACAATTCTGAAGGGCCTTAAAATTTTTGGAATGGTAAATAAGCATTGGCTCCAATTTAAAATCACCAGCTTCTTTAGCTCCTAACAAGAGAGTTAGCCTGTCCTTTGAAGCTTTGAAACCAGGACTTTACTTCTCCTTTCTAGTTATGAAAGTCATAAATGGCATCTACCTTCAATAGGAAGTTGTTTTGTCTACACTGAAAATCTGTTTAGTGTAGTTGCCTTCATCAATGATCTTAGTCAAATCTGGATAACTTGCTACAACTTCTGCACCAGAACTTGTTGATACATCTTGTGTTTTTATGTTATAGACATGGTTTTTATTTTCCTTAAATCTCATGAATAAACCTATACAAGTTTCAAATTTTTTTTATACAACTTTCTCACCTCTCTGAGTTCTCACAGAATTGAAAATAATCAGGGCCTTGCCCTGGATTAGGCTTTGGCTTGAGGAATTTTTGTGACTGGTTTCATCTTTAATCCAGACCACTAAAGCTTTGTTCACATCAACAATAAGGCTATTTCTCTTTCTTGCCATTCATGAGTTCACTGAAGTAGCACTTTTGATTTCTCTAAAGAAATTTTCTCTTGCATTCACAACTTGGCTGTTTGGTGCCTAGTTTTTGGCCTGTCTCAGCTTTTGACATGCATTCCTCACTAAGCATCATTTCTACCTTTTGATTTAAAGTGAGGGACATGTGACTCTCCTTTTCAATGAACATTCAAATCTATTGTAGGGTTATTAACTGGACTAATGTCAACATCGTTGCCTCAAGGAATAAGGAGCCCCAAGAGAATGAGGGATCCGCAAGTTGGTGAAGCAGTCAGAAACATATACAACATTTATATGGTATATATACATATATGTATATATGTAAATATATGTATGTAAATATATGTACATATATATGTACATATATATATATATACACACACATATATATATTTTCTTTTTTGAGACAGAGTCTCACTCTATTGCCCAGGCTGGAGTGCAGTGGCGCGATCTCGGCTCACTGCAAGCTCTGCCTTCTGGGTTCAAGCCATTCTCCTGCCTCAGCCTCCCGAGTAGCTGGGACTACAGGTGCTTGCCACCATGCCCGGTTAATTTTTTTGTATTTTTAGTAGAGACAGAGTTTCACCATGTTAGCCAGGGTGGTCTCGATTTCCTGACCTTGTGATCCGCCCGCCTCAGCCTCCCAAAGTGCTGGGATTACAGGCGTGAGCACTGCATCCAGCCACTAACAGGTATATTTTTAAATGCTCAACATCACTAATCATCAGGGAAATTCAAAGGAAAATCACAGTGAAATATTACCTCACATCTGTAAGGATGGCTATTATCAAAAACACAAGAGATAACAACTGTTGGTGAGGTGCACTACTGGCAATAATGTAAATTGTTACAGTCATTATGGAAAAAAGTCAGTATGGAAAAAAGTTACAGTCATTATGGAAAATCAAGAAATTAAAAGTAGAACTACTATACAGTGCAAAAATCTCATTTCTGGGTATACATCCAAAAGAAATGAAATCAGTACTTCAAAGAGATATCTGCATCCCCATGTTCATTGCTACATTATTCACAATAGTCAAGAAATGAAACAACCTAAATGTCTATCAACCGATGATAAACAAAAAGTAGTATAAACATGCATGAAAATATTATTTACCCACAAAAAAGAAGGAAATCCTGTTATTTGCAACAAATAGATGAACCTGGAGGACATTATTCTAAATGAAATAAGCCAGGCATAGAAAAGAAAATGCTGTATAATTTTACTTGTACATAGAAAATATATGTGGAAGAAAGCTTCATAGAAGCATAGTGTAGAATGATTGTTATCTGGGACTGAAGGGCGGGGTAAATGACT
This sequence comes from Nomascus leucogenys, assembly GCF_006542625.1. Taxonomy (NCBI): domain Eukaryota; kingdom Metazoa; phylum Chordata; class Mammalia; order Primates; family Hylobatidae; genus Nomascus; species Nomascus leucogenys. Next base: position 65,281,659 of record NC_044394.1, on the reverse strand, counting down.
AGAAGTTGGTCAAAGGTTGCAAGCTTTCAGTATAAGATGAATAGTTCCGGGGATATAGTACACAGCATGGTAACTATAGTTAATAATACTGTTGTTTACTTGAAATTTGATAACAGAGCAGAGAAAAACAAAACCCCTCCTCTGCCACAAACACATGCAAATGACAACTATGGATGATGACAGATATGTTAAGTAGTCTGATTATGTTAATTATTACATGATGTAAACATATATCAAATCACATTGTGCACTTGATTATATGCAATTTTTATTTGTCAAATATCTTAAAATTTAAAAGAACTTCCAAGTAATAATCTTTACACTGAAGGATTCTGACTGCTTGACATCATAAACACATGTATTTTTTGAAAAATAGAACTTTTCTATAAATATTCACTGTAGATGAATATTCTGCTTGGAAGTGTTCTATACTTTAACTCAGATCAATTTTTTATTGATTAGAAAGAGAATTAGAAACAAAAATTTAATCTTCATAGTAACTAATATTAAAGTTTCTTTTTAAATTTTATGACTTTGTTATTTCAATAGCTTTTGGAGTATAAGTGGTTTTTGGTTACATGGATGAGTTATACAGTGGGGAATTCTGAGATTTTAGTGTACCTGTCACCTAGGTAGTGTACATTATGCCCAATATGTAATTTTTTTAATCCCACACACTTCTCTCACCCTCACCATTCTAAGTCTCCACAGTCCATTTTATCACTCTGTATGCCTTTGTGTACTGATAGCGTAGCTCCCACTTATGGGTGAGAACATGTGGTACTTAGTTTTCCATTCCTGAATTACTTCACTTATATAAGGGCCTCTAGCTCCATCCAAGTTGCTGCAAAAGATATTGTTCTATTCCTTTTTACAGCTGAGTAGCATTCTATGGTGTGTGTGTGTGAGTGAGTGTGTGTGTGTATGTGTATATATATATATTTATATAATATTATAATTATAAAAAATATATAAAACATTTTCTTTATCCACTCATTGGTCGATGGGCATATAGGTTCATGCCATATCTTTGCAATTGTGAAGGGTCGTGCTGCAATAAATATACGTATGCATGTGTCTTTTTCATATAATGACTTATTTTCTTTTGCATAGATATCCAGTAGTGGGATTGCTAGATTGAACGGTAGATCTACTTTAAGTTGTTTAAGTAATCTCCCTAGTGTTTTCCATAGAGGTTGTACCAATTTACATTCCTTTCAGCAATGTGTAAGTGTACCCTTTGTGCCACAGCCATTCCAACATTTATTTTTTTTTTGACTTTTTAATAATGGTCATTGATTCTAGAGTAAGGTGGTATCTCACTGTGGTTTTAATTTGCATTTCTCTGATGATTAGTGATGTTGAATCTTTTTTTCATATGTTTCTTGTCCGTTTATATATCTTCTTTTGAGAAACGTCTATTCATATTATTTGCCCACTCTTTGATGAGATTATTATTTTTTTCTTGTTGATTTGAGTTCCTTGTAGATTCTGGATACATGCACCAAATATACATCCAGAATCTACATCTGGATATATCCTTGTTGGATGCATAGTTTGCAAATATTTTCTTCCATTCTGTGGGTTGTCTCTTTACTTTGCTTTTTTTTTTTTTTTGCTGTTTGGAAGCTTTTTAGTTTAATCAGGTCCCATTAACTTTTTTATTTTTTTGTTGCATTTGCTTTTCGGGTTTTAGTTATGAATTCTTTGCCTAGGCTAATATCCAGAAGATTTTTCCCAATGTTATCTTCAGAAGATCTTAGATTTAAGTCTTTGATCCTTCTTGAGTTGATTTTTGTATAAGGTGAGACCTAGGGATCTGTTTCATTCTTCTACATGTCGCTAGCCAGGTTTCCTAGTGCCATTTATTAAATAGCGTGTCTTTTCCCCAATATATATTTTTGAATACTTTGTTGAAGATCAGTTGGTTAAAAGTATTTTGCTTTATTTCTGGGTTCTCAATTCTTTTCCACTGGTCTGTGTACCTACTTTTATGTTAATACCATACTGTTTTGGCAACTATAGCCTGGTAGTATTATTTGAAGTTCAGCAATGTGATGCCTCCAGATTTGTTTTTTTCTGCTTAGGATTGCTTTGGCAATTTTCCCCAGTATTTTATTTACCGAGTTGAATAGTTCAGGCTTCAGGTCAGTAGCAGATGTATGCTTGGGTAGAGACCAGTTTTGGCTAAAGCAGGGGGATAAATGCAATACCCATATGTGGGCAGAGGCACCAGCCCTGATAAAGGTGGTTGGGGAAGCTCTCAGTAAAACGCACTGAGATTTACGTTTTAGGATAACAGCCACCTCAACTCCCATGCCAGGACAGCAGGAAAGATATCCACTTCCCAGACACACTCCTGACCCAGTTCCTAGCTATCCCGGTCAGATAGGCACCTCTTTTTATCTGCAGGAATATTGATGTTCCAAGTAGAGAGAAATTTTGAGTCTACCTCTTGTGTAAGCCTGAACCTGGAGGGTGCTCCTCCTGTGGGGATCCAGTCACCCTGAAGTGTTCCAGAAAGGCTGTCTACAGGTGCACCCATACCTAGCCTCCATGAGAAAATCCCAAGCTGTATCTCCAGTGATGGATGAGGGGGAAAAGAAGTCCCCTTCTTCAAGACCCTTTGTGAGCATGAAGGCTGCCTGACTGTTGGGGTAGAGCTTGAGACTTTTCTTGCTGAAATAAACTTCCCATCAGCTGAAATATCTGGAACTAAAGGCTTACCATCCAGATTATTTTGTCTCATAAAGTGTTCCCTTGATGTGGTACACTCCCCCTTTCCCTAAGAGTGGGAGTCCATGAGAGCTAGTCTACTGTGAATGCTGTTGCTCCTCTGGGTCTAGCCACCCAATGGGGCTGCCACACTCTGAACTGTTATTGAAGAATGTCTGCAAGGGATCCAGTAATGTGACCTGTCCTAAAGTCTTCCAGCAGTGGATACCAGTACCAGCTCTAATGGGGGTGGCAAGGAAGTGAAGTAGACTGTGTGAGATTCCTTAGTTATAAATAGACTTAACCTGTTGGCTTTCTCAAATGCTGGTTGTAATATTAATGAACTGTTCACATGGACAGACTCAGGACCTCCTTGTTAGCCAGGGTGGTAGAGGCCATGATAATAGTTGAGGTCATGCACAAGTTTTCCCTTTCTTTGGTGCAGTGTTATTCTACTGGGAGATGCTGTAATGGACTGTGTCAGCGGCCTCCAGCCAGGAGATGATACTTTCAGAAGAGTACTAGCTGTAGTAGTAGCAGTGAGATTTGTGCTTCCCTTATGTTACTGAAGGGAGGTACTCTGATTTCTCAGGTGACGGGTAGGGCCATAAAGCTTCCAAAAGTTTCTGTCTTTTGTGTAAAGCCACCAGGGCAGGTGGAGGGATGTGGAGGTTGGGTCAGCCTGGGTCAGGCAGGTCCATGTGGAGGCTGGATCAGGGGGGTCCACTCTCTGGCTCTCCTTATGCATGGCAAGCAGTGGGCCCTGTAGAAGTCAAGGGGCAGTTCCCTGGCCACTAGAGTAATGTTCCAGAGAGGAGTGTGGCTGCCTCTGCTGCACAGAAGTGTTTGCACAGGGAATGGGGAGTAGCAGGTGGCAGTAAGCCTCACCCAGCTCCCACACACTTGGCAAGGCAGATCTCACACCAGCAGTGTTTCCTAGCAGCAACTAGCTAAGCTCCAGGCCATCTATACTCAAAATTCAAACTGCCCTAGGCCATAAGCCTTCCTTTCAGAGATAGAAACCATGGCTTTCAGGCAACACCCCTCCTAGTCCACCCACAAAGCCAGGGTGCCCAGCTTCTGCACTTGTGGATGCAGCACACTTCCCACATGCCCTCTAATTTTAGTCAAGGGAGTTCATCCTTACTTGAGGTTATACTGCAAAATTCAGTTGGGAGCTTCTTTCAATCTCCAGCCACTGCCTGAGTTAGTTGGCAGGCTTCTGTGAGGTACCCTGTGAGGTAGAATAAGAAATGGCTTCCCTTGGTCTGTGCTGAAGATGGGGAATGCATGCAAGGCTCTTCCTGCTGCTGCTTCTACTTTTATGTTCATCACTGCTCCCTAAATCAGCTTAAGCTCTGGTTGGGGTTAAGGTCTTATCCTGTGGCCTGGATTTCCAGATTCCCTGGTGGTGATGTATATCCTGGAGGCAGTCTCTCTTCCTCTCACACTCTTGGGACTTACAGTTTTTTACCTGGTTCATGGTATAGGTTGCAGCCTGCCACTTCTTTCAAAGGGTCTGTGGATTTCAGTTTTCCTGTTAAGTCCCTGCATAGCTTCTTGGATTAAAAAGCTCACATTGCAAACCTCTGCACACTCTTTTGTCTTTCTAAGTGGGAGAGGAATGCTAACACTGTATGTCCATTGCAAACAACAACAACAACAAAAAACTAATACCAAGTTTCTTGTAGGCACCAATCATGATATGATGTTGGGTGATTTGCAAATATATATATATTTTTTAATTTTTACATTACTTGTGATGTATAATTTAATATCTCCATTATATAGGGGAGAAACATGCTCATGGAGTTTCAACAATTTGTTCAAAGCTAAGAAGAAATGACACATTATGAAACAAGTATTTAAGTTTAGGTCTATTTAGTTGCAAAATCATTAGAATGTTCATTAAATCATATTGATTCTATAGAGTGTTCATTCAAAAATAACTTTTATTATTACATTTTGTTAGGACTTCACTTGTATTAATCCTGCCACCATCTCTATGCATTATATAATATTGCTATGTCTCATTTCATAGATGAGGACACTGAGGCACCAAAGGTTGAAATAATCTCTCCAACATCCAGATTATCTGTCTCTACTGTTTTGCTATGCTGCTTCACAGTAAGCCACAGTCTTGCTGGTACTTACATGTACGATGACGATGAAAACGATAAGCACAGCCTATAATAAACACTGTATTTTCACATAATAATTATTGACATTTAACCCTCCTGCTCACTTGACAACTTGTCTTAATAATATAACCAGAACCTGTCCATTTCTCTCCATCTCTACTTGCAACTTGCTAGACTCTGAATGATGATATTTTCACTGAATTTGCAGGAACTTCCTAATTGCTCTTATTTCCTTCTTTTCTCCCTGCAATGCATTTTCCACATAGTAGCCTAGTACTCTTTTCTAAAATGTAAATCTGATCATGTCACTTCTCTACTTGGAAACCCCAATGGCTTCTGAGAGAATTTTAAATAACATTAAAATCCTTTCTTTGGCCCATACAGCTTCACATGATCTGATGATGCCTGCCTACTTCTTTGATCACATCAAGAATTACTCTCTTCTTCACTGCCCAAGTGCCAGCCTGTAGCTTTCTTCCTCTTCAAACAATCTGGGCTGTTTTATGCCTTAGGGTCTTCACATTGACGCATCTACAATATTCATGGGCTAAACAACACCCTATTGAATTTTCTTCTTAGTATTAACACTATTTGATATTTGCTTGCTTTGTATGCTTATTTCTTTTCTCCTGAGTTTGATGAAACTCTAAAAGTTGAAACCTTGTCTGCCTTGATACTATTGTCCTTCCCATTGTCTAGAATAATACCTATCTATAGTAAGCACTATGTTAATATCTGTTGAATAGCAAATAAATCTATAAATAAATTTTTAAAACCCAGATGTTTGATGCAACTATTATATCTTATGTAATGCCTATGAAGAAAAATACCCATTAAGCATATTCAGAGTTTGAGGGTTAATATGAAAAACAGCATTAAGTAAACACTGCAAGTAAACACAAATAAGCACATTTTAAAATGCTTTAAAATGCTCAGCAGTAATCCTAATTCTGTTCTCTCTAGGCATTTTGTAGTTATCATAAAGGCAAAATGGTTCAAATGCCAAGACAAAAGCATAAGTGTATTTGTATGTATGTGTGTGGGAGAGAGAGAGAATTGTTTTTGTATAGGCAGATGTAAAAAAAAATTTGTTTTGTATTTTTGGAATGGTTTTAAATATTTGTAGGGGAAATATTGAGTATGTATGACTTAAATCTTAAAACCTCCTTGGAATAAAATTCTTACGTTGTGCCTTTACTTTACACTACTACGCTGTATGCATAAATGTATACATTCCTTCAATGTACATTTTTGTACAAACTAGAAAAAAATAATTGCTCTATAATGACATTAGATCAATCCAGATATAATTATTTATACTTTTTCAATGTGCTCATCACTGAGGGATATATTTTAACTCATTCAACACAAAATTATTTTTAAATGCCCACTCTATTTGGTTAACTAAAAATGTGGTCTTTGTCCACAGGGAACTTGTAGTATAATACAGAAGGAAAGCTTGATGTTTATAAACAGAGTATCAAAAAATATAAGATAAAATATAACTAAGATTTTAAAAGTAGGTAATGAGAATAAAAATACAAAGAGACAAAGACAGTGTTCTTAGAATATAACATGTTATTAACAGCAAAAGAACTGGTACTGTTGATAAAAGAACTGGTATTTTTTTTTCCTAGTCAGAAAAAAAATGAATTTGCCTCAGCCAGTAAACCATGTGGGGAACTCTAGATTAGAGAAAAGGCATGCATATGTGCATGTGTGTCTCCATGTGCCTATGCTTCCATGTACTTGTGCAGTAATGCACATATTAGACAATAGCAAGTAGGAAACCGGAAATCCACATAACTCTCCACCCTTCCCCCATCTCTATTTGCCTTTTCCATTTGATTTACACTATGTAGACCTCACCTCATGGACACAAGTTACATCCTAAGAATAAGGGGATACATGGCTTAATTCCATGGAGGTAAATTGTCAACAAAAGGAGAAAGAGTAACATATCTTTTCCCAACTCCATAATTGCAAATACTCTCACCAGTCTTGAAAGTGCTCCTTTACATAGGCAAAGGATTGGTATTAGGTTTTAGAAGTGTTTTTTGTATGTTTTGTTTTGTTTTGTTTTGTTTTCCCACTCCTATCAATTACCACCCAATTTACAGAAAGGAAGAAATTATTCCTTATTCAGGAAATGGAAGCTACTTCTGTTCATTTCACATAATGGTCAATTTAAGTTAGAAATCTTATCCGTTTCCTAGCTTGGTTACCTGTTTCGTAAGCTCAGCACATTCTTGGATGCCCATTTTATGAAGCTAGCAAAGATATTCAGAGAAATTGTCCATCATGTATTTTATACCCAAGGATTACCATGCTCATCCAAAAGACAATACTGGATTTATTCCAATTGTTAGGCAACTTTAGTACTACCAAGATTAGTAGATACTTCAGGATCATTTATCAACCTTGAATTCAAATTACTGCAATATCAATGGAAGGACACTCTAAATAGTTTAAGTATTTATACATGGTTAGATATATAGAATAAATCAGACAGATTAGCAAATATCAGTGAGAACAGAACAAATGGATCTCAATAAATATTTTCCTTTGTAACCTATAAACCCGTATATTTATTCCAATAATGATCCTGTTGCTCAGAAGTTTAATGGAACTACTTTTAAAACAGTATATTTGAAGTAGTTTCGAAAACAAGCAAAAGAGAAGTCACATGAGATTTAATCAAAATCTTATTTTTGACTCCCAAATCTTAGTGACAAGATTAATACATAAATAACTACTTGGTATAAAAATTAACAATGGAAATCAATGAAATATGGTCTCAGGAAACCTATTTCACCTCTTCCCACCAAAAACAAAATCCTAAAATTTTTAAAAGTGGTAAAGAGGCATAACATTTAATTTTTAAAGAAAAATCCCAGAAGAAATCTTTATAATAAAATAACATTAATAGATTATACATTGTACGTGTTCATTTTGATGGACAAACTCATCTTTTAGGTGTACATATTCTACTCAATCTGTGAAAAATTAATTCTCATTAACGTATACACATAGTTTACTTATTAAGATTACTGCAATGCAGGCCATGCTGTAGAATGTATTGCTTTTTTTTCCCCCCTAAATTTCTATGAAGAAATTAAGACATAGCACAGTTTTATGTTGACAAGATAACTTTGAGAGAAACAAAAACAGGTTGTTACATTGCTGATTAGGAGTAAACTCTTCTACAATTAGCTTAAATTACAGAAATTTAAAGATATTAGGAACTAACATTCAACCATTTCTTTTTAAAAGCTCTGTAGATCAACTAGAATAAGAAAATCCTATAGAATAGTTATTTTCAGTATGTTTGCCATGCTGTCTGTCCATATTATTGACTTGAAAAAATAAAACTCCATATGGCTGGAACTGTTAACTTTATTTCTCAAAGCAAATTCATTCTTTTTCATTGGCATGGGAATTTGGTTTTGTTTCAGGATCTCTTAGCTTTCTGTTCAAGTAAGTCACACTCCACTTTAAGATAAATCATAGAAGTCCTGGCCAATGAATGATAGGAGTCTGCATGTACCCATTGAAACATAAAAAGCAGGTAGCTGGGGGCTCTTGTGCCTGATTTACTCCATGATGAAAGAGATAAAATGAGGAGAAACCCTGCCCTTCCTTATTACTCTGAGAATTGTTGTCTGTGGCCATTGTGCAGAGGTTTAAGTACTGTGATGTGGCTTTAAGAAGAGACCCAGAAGAATAACAGAGGTGCTCCTTAAGCATCTTAACTTTGCTGACTTGTTGAATTAGCCAAATCTGAAAAGCTCTACTTTCAGTAATCTCCTTATATAAGATATAAAACCCTATTTTTAAACCACTCTTAGGCAGGTATTCTATTACTTAAAGCAAATATATACATATATATATGGTAAACTTCAAATGAAATCATTAACTTTGATCAAACATTTGCTAGATTAATTGTACTATGGTATGCACATGGGACAAAAAAACAAAAAACTAAGGTGGAATGGCCCTGGCCCACAAGAGGCTTCTATTTTTAAGAGTTTACAACTCATATTCTTATTAATTCATTCACTCATATTATCTTTTACTGTAACAGTAAGCTTTTATTAAACACTGACAGTGTGTAAACACTTTGCTAGATGCTATGGGGAATACAAAATTAATAATTTATCCTTCAGTGTCATTGAGTCTCAGAAGAATTTAAAATACCTTCTCAATTTTCAATGGGGTGATATTTATTTTTTCCTCAACCTTATTTCAAAAATTACTGCAATAGAGTATGGAAACAGATCTGATGTTAGTAAGTTAAAAATTGATACAGAAATCATGACTGGAAGAAGAGTCATATTGGGTAGAGTGCCCTATCTCTAAAATTTTTTAATTATAGTTAAAAATTATTGCTATTTGGAATAAAGATAGAGATATATAGAACAAATGAAATGTTACATGCACAATAGTAACATGTGAAATAAATATAAAGAAAAATCATCTGAGAACATAATCTAAAGAAAAGAAGTTACAGTTGCACTTGATCCCCAAGCTCTTATAAACTCCCAGTTAGTTGAGACAGGCACATTTAGACATAACATGCAAAGTGTTCCAAAGGCAAATATGCGTGTTATTTTATTTCTTTATAAAATAATTGGAAGGAGACAGAAAATACCTAGTTAACTATGTGATAATGAGAGATTCTTGACCAGCAAAAAAGAATATTTAGGATTGTAACTTAGCTAAAGGAGTTCTCTTGCCAATGTGGCTGGTGTCAGCCAGAGACCTTAATGTGTTTACATTTATCTTGCTCAAGGTGCTAAGCCAGCTCTTATGAGCAAACAGAAAGGGGACAGGAGAGAGACTTCACAAAGGGGGAGGAAACAGCTATTTAAAGCCATCTGGAATTATCTTTCCTCAGAAATGGGATAGAGATATAAGAAATGGACCTTGGCACATAGGAAACTTGATATTTAAGAGAAATGGCATTACTCATCAGTGAAGAAAAGCAAAACTATTCAGTAAATAGTTCCAGAATTATACATTTGGAAAAGTACAATAAAACTAGATCCAGCCATCAAACTATATGAAAAATAAACATCTAAAGGGATTTTTTTTCAGGCCAAAAAGAGAGAACACTAGAGAATAACTCAAATCCACATGAAACAATAAAAAAGTAACATGTAAATATAAAAGAGGGTGCATTATGTGTTTTTTATTATTTTTAATTTAAAAAATTTTCCAACTTATATATCCTATTCTTATACTATTATATAAGCATATACCACACTAATAAAACTGTAGTGTTATGCATACAATGCATACAATTGGAATTTGTGTACCAATAAGAGCATAAAGATGGGAGAGGGAAATAAGCTATACAGAAGCAAATCTGGTATTAATATAAAGAGCATTGTTATAAACTAAGATGTTAATTGTTATCCTCCCAGGACAATCAAAAGAAAATCACTCAAATATTATAGTAAAAGAAAAAAGGAATTAAAATGGTCTGCTATAAAATATATATTTAATACAAAAGAAGATAGTAATAGGCAAAGAGAGAAACTAAAAAGACACTATACATATAGAAAACAAATAGCAAAGTGGCAGAAGTAAATTTTATGTTATCTGTGGTCACATTAAATATAAATAGACTTAAGATTTCAAACAAAACCAAACTGGTAGAAAGGATTTTTAAAAACTAATTCAACTATATATTGTCTGCTAAAGCAAACTTTAGATTTAAAGCTACAGTGGTTTCAAAAAACAAGAATGAAAAAACATATGCCATGGAAACTGTAAGCAAAGATGATTGGATCAACTATACTAATACAAATTTTTTTTAAAAAAGAGGTAACTAGAGACAGAGAGATAAACAGTCAAGCCATGACAAATGTAAAATAATAATAAATATTTATGCATCTAAAAACAGAGAACCAAGACACTTAAAGCAAAAATTGACAAAATTGAAGAAAAAGACAATTCAACAATAACAGAGTTCAGTATCCCACTTTCAATAATGTATAGAAAATTTTTATTTAAATTTAACAAGGAAATAGAAATCCTTATCAACATTAGAAACCTGCTAGACCTAATAGTTCTAATCTGTAGAATACTCCATCCAACAACATTAATATATACACACTCATAAGCTCATGTAGAACAGTCTCCAGAATTAGCCATATGTTAATTTATAAAAGAAGTTGCAGCAAATTTAAAAGAACTGAAATTGTACAAAATATGTTCTCTGGCAATAATGAAATTAAACTACAAGTAAATACAATAAGAAAATTTGGGAAATACACAGATATGTGGCAATTCAACAACATACTCCTGAAAGAAAATTAGTCAAAGAATAAATCACAAGTGATATTAAAAATATTTTTAGATGCAGGGAGGCAGAGCAAGAAGGCAGAATGGAAGATTTTACCAATCTTTTCTCATCTGCAAGGACACCAGTTCAACAACTATCTACACAAAAACACCTTCATAAGAACCAGAAGTCATGCAAGAAATAACAGTACCTGGCATTAACTTCATATTGCTAATAGAGGCACCAAAGACATAGGAGAAACAGTCTTTGTTTTTTGCGGAAGAAAATGCTCTAGGGTCTTAAATAAATTTGAAAGGCAGTCTAGACCACAAGGACTGCAATGCCTAGGTGAATCCTAGTGCTGAACCGGGCCCAAAGCCAGAATGCTGGGGAGGCCCGAGACCTACTTAAACATCAGCTGGGGTGACTAAGGGAGTGTTGACATCATTTCTCCTGGAACCCAAGGATTTATTAATACAACTTGCAGCTCCAAAATAGACCCGTTTATTCCACTTGAGGAGAAGAGAGGGAAGAGTGGGGAGGACTTTGCCTTGCATCTGGGATACAAGCCCAACCACAGTGGGATAGTGTGCCAGTCAGAGTCATGAGGCCCTTTCTAGGCCCTAGCTCCTGAACATTTCTAGACACAGCATGGGACACAAGGGAACCTGCTGCCTTGAAGGGAAGGATCCCATTTAGCAGGCTTCATCACCTGGTAACTGAAGAGCCCTTGGGGCCTAAATGACCAGCAGTAATACCCAGGTGGTACATTGAAAGCCTTCTGTGAGACTTGCTGTCTCAGAGATTTCTGTTTAAGAAAAGTGGAGTGAAACACAAAGGAGATTTTTGCATTGCCTCTTAGGCACCAGCTCAGTCATAGGGGGCTAGAGCACCAAGTGGGCTCTTGAAGTCCCTGATTCCAGGTGTTGGCTCTTGGAAAGCATTTCTGGACCTGCCCTGGAGCAGAAGGGAGCCTACAGCCCTGAAGGGTGAGTCCCAGGCCAGGCAGCATTTACCACAAGCTGACTGAAGAGCCCTTGGCCCTAGAGGGAACATTGGCAGTAGTCTGGCAGAACTTTCCCTTTCCATGGGACTGTGGTGGGGATGCCTTGATGGGAAGGACACATGTCTGGATGGCTTTGCCACCTGCTGATTGTAGAGCCCCAGGGCCTTGAGCAAACAGGTGGTAACCAGGCAGTGATTACAGCAGCCCTTGGGCAAGACTCAGTGCTGTACTGACAGCAGGTCTGACCCAGTGCAGTTCTTCTGGTGGTGGCTACAGCAGTGCTTGTTTCACTCCACCCCCGCATTTAGGTGGCTCATAACAGAGAGAGAGAGAGAGACTCTATTTGTTTGGGAGAAATTAAGAGAGGACAACAAGTGCGTCTACTTGGCGATCCAGAGAATTCTTCCAGACATTGCCCAAGATCATGAAGGTGGTAGCTCTACAAATCTGTAAGACCAACAGCATTACTGGATTTGGGGTGCTCCATAAGGCCGACAGAGCTTAGACCATAACACCCAAGTCCTTTCACAAATCTGGAAAGCCTTCCCAAGAAGGAACAATATTGAAAATCATTCTTTTCATGACTACAATAAATACCTAACACCTAAAGACTACAATAAATACCTAACTCTTAAATGCTCAGACACCAAAGAACATCTACTAGCATCCATACTATCCAGGAAACTCTGACTTTGCCAAATGAACTATACAAGGCATGAGGGACCAATCCTGGAAAAACAGAGATATGTGATCTTTCAGAAACAGAATTCAAAATAGCTGTGTTGAGAAAACTCAAAGTCATTCATGATAACACAGAGAAAATTTATCTTATTTGGTCAGATACATTTAACAAAGAGATTGAAATAATTTGAAAGAATCAAGCAGAATTCTGGAGATGGAAAATGCATCTGGCATACTGAAAGATGCATCAGTCTTTTAATAGCATAATTAATTGAGCAGAAGAAAGAAGTGACCTTGAAGACAGGCTATTTGAAAATACATGGTCAGAGGACATAAAAAGAAAAAGGAATAACAAGACAATTGAGCGTGCCTACAGAATCTAGAAAACAGCCTCAGAAAAGAAAATCTAAGAGTTATTGGCTTTAAAGAGAAGGTAGAGAAAGAGATAGGGGTAAAAAGTTTATTCAAAAAGATTATATCAGAGAAATTTTCAAACCTAGAGAAATATATCAATGTCCAAGTGCAGGAAGGTTATAAAACATCAAGCAGATTTAACCCAAAGAAGACTACCTCAAGGCATTTAATAATTAAACTCTCAAAAGTCAAGAGTAAAGAAAAGATACTAAAAACATCAAGAGCAAAGTAGCAAATATATAATGGACTTCCAACACATCTGGCAGCAGACTTTTCAGTGTAAACCTTATAGGCCAGGAAAGAGTGACATGACATATTTAAGGTGCTGAAGGGGGAAAAAAACAAAAAACAAAACAAAAAATCTTTTACCATAGACTAGTATATCTGATGAAAATATCCTTCAAATATGAAAGTGAAATAAAAGCATTCCCAGACAAACAAAATTATACCAAACGTTTATAGAAGAGCTGATACCATTCATACTCAAACTATTTCCAAAAAATGAAGGAGGAGAAAATACTTCCAAACTCATCCTACAAGGCCAGTTACAACCCTGATTTAAAAAAAACAGATGTAGACACATCATAAAAAGAAAACTAAAGGTCAGTATCTCTGATGATGATTGATGTAAATATCCTCAATAAAATACTAGCAAATTGAATTCAACAATACAGTAAAAAGATTATTCATCATGACCAAGAGGAATTTATCCCAGAGATGCAAGGATGGTTTAACGTACACAAATCAATCAATGTGATGCCTCATATCAACAGAATGAATGAAAAATCTATTTGATTATATCAATCGATGTTCAAAAGCATTTGAGAACATTCAATATATTTTCGTGATTTAAAAATACCCTTAAAACAATGGATATAGAAGGAACACACATCAACATAATAAAAGCCATATAGGATAGACCCATAGCTAGTATCATACAAAATGTGGTAAAACTGAAATGCTGTCCTCTAAGATCTGGAGCATGTCAAGGATGCCCACTTTCACCATGGTTATTCTACATAGTATTAGAAGTTCTACCTAGAGCAATGACACAAAAGGAAGAACTAAAGGACACCCAACTGGAAAGAAAGAAGTCAAATAATCCTTGTTTGCAGACAATATGATTTTACATTTAGAAAAATCTATAAATGCCCCCCAAAAATTTAGAACTGAAAAACAAATTCATTAAAATTGTGGGATAAAAATTAACATGCAAAAATTAGTAGCATCTCTATATGTCAACAGTAAATAATTTGAAAAAGAAATCAAGAAAGTAATCCTATTTACCATAGCCACAATAAAATTAAATATGTAAGTACATAGGAATTTACTTAACCAAAAAAGTGAAAGATCTCTACAATAAAAATTATGAAACACTGATGAAAGCAATTGAAGAGAACACCAAAAATAGAAAGACATTCCATATTCATAAATTGGAAGAATTAATATTGTTAAAATATCCATACTATCCAAAGGTATCTATGGATTTAATATAATCCCTATCAACATACAAATGACATCGGTCACAGAAGGAGAAAAAACCATCCTAAAATTTATATGGAACCACAAAAGACCCAGAATAGCCAAAACTATCTAAAGCAAAAAGAACAAAACAGGAGAAATAACATTACGGGAATTCAAATTATACTACAGAACTATAGTAATAAAAACAGCATGGTACTGGCATTAAAACAGACACATACACCAATGGAACAGAATAGAAAACCCAGAAATGTATTCACGCATCTTCAGGGAACTCATTTTTGATAAAGGTGCCAAGAACATACACTGGGGAAAAGATCACCTCTTTAATAAATGGTTCTGTGAAAACTGGACTTCCATATGCAGAAGAATGAAACCAGACCTCTATCTCTTGACATACACAAAAATCAAATCAAAATAATTTAAAGACTTAAGTCTAAGACCTCAAACTATGAAATGACTACAAAAAAATTAGAAACACTTTATCCAAAAGACAGGCAACACCAAATGCTGATGAGGATGTGGAGAAATGGGACCCCCTCATAGCCTGTTGTTGGGAACATAACCTAGTACAACCACTGTGGAAAACAGTTTGGAGGTTCCTCAAAAAACTAAAAAGAGCTCCCATATGACCCAGCAATCCCAATGGTATGTTTATACCCCAAAGAAATCAGTATATCAAAGAGATATCTGCACTCCCATGTTTATTGTAACACTTTTCACAACAGCCAAAATTTGAGTGCAACCTAAGTGTCCACCAACAGATGAATGAGGAAAATGTGGTACTTATAACACAATGGAGTACTATACATCCATTAAAAAAATAAGATCTTGTCATTTGCGACAACCTAGATGGAATTAGAGGTCATTATGTTTAGTGAAATCAGCCAGGCACAGAAAGACAAACATCGCATGTTCTCACTTATTTGTGGGATCTAAACATCAAAACAATTGAACTCATGAAGATGGAGAGTAGAAGGATCATAACTAGAGGCTGGGAAGGGTAGTGGGGGGTGGGGTGAGGTGGAAATGCTTAATGGGTACCCCCCCAAAAAAAACAGAAAGAACATACAAGACCTAGTATTTGATAGCATAACAGAGTGACTATAGTCGATAGGAATTTAATTGTACATTTAAAAATAATTAAAATGGTATAATTGGATTTCTTCATAGCACAAAGAATAAATGCTTGAGGGGATGGATACCCCATTCTTATGACATGATTATTATGCATTGTATGCCTCTTCTCATGTACCTTATAAATACATACATCTACCATGTACCTACAAAAATTAAAAATAAGAAAATTAGTAAAAAATGGTTACTAAAACAATATTTTGAGATGAATGAAAAGCAAATACACAACATAAAAAAATTATGTGGTGTAAGTAAAGCAAGGCTGATAGAGAAATTTAGAGCTTTCTATGATTTTTTTAAAAAAGATTTCAAATCAATAACCTAATATTCTACCTACAAAAACTTCAAGTTTTTTCCTAGATAAGAGAAAACTAATTCAAAGCAAGTAGAAGAACTAGTGAAAATTAGAGTAGGAGTTAATAAAATAGAAAATAGATAATAGAGAAAATAAATAAAAATAAAAGTTGGTTCTGTGAAAATATTTTTAAATCATTAACTTTTAACTAGACTGAAAAAGAAAACAAACAGAAAAGTCAGTTTTTAAACAGGAATGGAAAATAGGAAATTATATCCAAACTTATGAAATAGAATGTAGTATAAGTGAATAAAATGAACATTTTTGTACCAGCAAAATACAAAATATTCTGGAAAGAAACCACTGAAACTAAATTAAGGAGAAATAAAAAAAAGTCTGAACAGACTTATGAGAAGTAGAGCAATTTAAATAGTAATAAAAAATAATTTAAAATAAAAACTTCCCACAATAAAAACCCACGAACAGATGGCTTCACTTGTGAATTCCACCCAACATTTGAAGAAGAATTAACACTGATTTTTTACAAACTCTTCCAAAACGAGAAAGGAGGGAGACACTTTTCAACTATGAGACCAGTTTTATCCTAATACCAAAAACAGAAAAGGACATCACAAGAAAATAACACCACAGAATAACATTCATTATGATCATAGATGCTGAAATCAATAAATGCTAGCAAAGAGAATTCAGCAACATAGAAGAAGTTACATATTATAAGTAAATGGGTACATTGAATGTGTCAGTTGAATCACCCTTGCATTATTCCTTAAATGCAAGGGTGAGGCAATGTGGACAAATATATTAGTATAATATATTGATAATATAAAGTTGGACGCTCAGGGGGCTCACACCTGTAATCCCAGCACTTTGAGAGGCTGAGGTGGGTGGATCACAAGGTCAGGAGATTGAGACCATCATGGCTAACACAGTGATACCCCGTCTCTACTAAAAAAATACAAAAAAAAAATTAGCCAGGTGTGGTGGCGGATGCCTGTAGTCCCAGCTACTTGGGAGGCTGAGGCAGGAGAATGGTGTGAACTCAGGAGGCAGAACTTGCGGTGAGCCAAGATCGCACCACTGCACTCCAGCCTGGGCAACAGAGCAAGACTCCGTCTCAAAACAAAACAAAACAAAAAAACCACACACAAAAAACAGAAAGCTTACCTCCTCACAACAGGAAAAAAAAAAAAAAATGAAGACGTTCACACTTGCCACTTCTATTTAACATTGTAGTGGGAGATTACAGTCAGTAAAAAATAACTGCAAAAATAAAATAAAGAAAATTCAGATTTTGAAAAGCAAAAAGTAAAACTACCTCTATTTTAAAATGACATGATTTTGTATGTAGAAAATTCTAAGGAATAAAAAAAACTATTAGTGTTAATAAATTATTTCAGCAAGGTTGCCGGACAAAATATCAAGATAAAAATCAACTATTTCTATAACCAGCAACAAACAAACTGATAATGAAATTAAGAAAATAGCATCAAAAAGGATAAAATGCCTTGGAATGAACCTGTTGAGACACATGAAAGACTTATATTACACAATGAAAACTTGAAAACATCATTTAATTAAAATAAAGATGACATTATTAAAAGGAAAAACTTACCATGTTCATGGTCTAGACTTAATTTTGTTTAGAAAGTGTTACAAATTGATCTATAGATTCTATGTAAACCCTGTTAAAATCTCAACTTTTTTTCCAGAAATTATAAATTGATCTTAAAATTCATACGGAAATGCAATGAAGCAAGAGTAGCCTAAATAATCTTGAATAAATGAAATAAATCTTGGAGGAGTTACACTTTTAAACTTGAAAACTTACTGCGAAGCTACAGTATTAAAAAACAGAGTGGTACTAACATAAAGATAGATATGTAAATCATGCAGGAGATTGAGAGTTCAGAAATAAATCTTTATATGTACGTTCAATTGATTTTTCAAAAGGATGCCAAGACAACTCAAAATGAAAAGAACATTCTTTTTCAATCAATGGTGCTAGAAAACCTGGCTATTTACATGGAAAAAAATTAAACTGGACCATTAACTCACACTATACACAAAAACTCACTGAAAATGTGTCACTTATATAAACATAAAAACTAAAATTATAAAACTCTTAAAAATATAGGCATAAAATGTTATGACCTTAAAATAAATCTTTTATATATGATACCAAAACACAGGCTTTGTACAAAAAAAAGGATAAACTAAATTTTATCAATATTTAAAATATTAATGCTTCAAAGGACACCATCAAGAAACTATAAAGACAACTCAAAGAATGGGAGAGAATATTTGCAAAAGCAAAAACAAAAAAAAACTAAGAATGTTCATTTAAGCAACAATGAGATGCCACTGCACACCTATTAGAATGGCCAAAACCAAGAATACTGATAATACCAAATGTTGGAGAGGATGTGGAGCAACAGAAACTTCCATTAATTACTGGTAGGAACAAAATTTTGAAAAAGCCATTTTCCCAACACCACTTTGAAACACCCCTTTGGAAAGCAATTTGGCAGTTTCTTACAAAACTAAACATAGTCTTACCATATAATCTAGCAATCTCACCACTTCAAATTTACCCAAAGAAGTTGAAAACTTATGTACACACAAAAATCTACACACAGATGTTAATAGTAGCTTTATTAATAATTGCAAAAACTGGAACCAACTAAGATGCCCTTCAGTAGGTGAAGAGATTAATCAACTATGGTACACCCAGACAATGAAATATTGTTCAGCACTAAAAACAAATGAGTGATTCAGCCACGAAAAGACATGAAGGAAATTTAAAATGCATATTATTAAGTAAAATGTGTCAATCTTAAAAGGCTGCATGCTGTATGATTCTAACTATGTGACATTCTAGAAAGGCAAAACCAGGGAGACAAAAAAAGAAAAAAAAAAAACAAGTGGTTGTCAGGGGTTGAGGAAGATGTAGGAATGAATAGACAGACACAGAGGATTTTTAGGATGGTGAAACTTGTTGGTAGGATGCTAGAACGGTGGATAAATATTATTATACATTTGTCTAAACTCAAAGAATTGTTCAGCTAGCCTGTAATTACTGAGGTATGACATCAAGAGTGAACCCTAATTTATAGTATGCACTTGGGGTGATTATGATATGTCAATATAGGTCATCAGTTTTAACAAATGTACCACTCTGATGAGGAATATTCACAATGCAGGAGGCTATGCAAGTGTGGGGGCAGGGAGTACATGGGAAATCCCTGTATCTTTTACTCAATATTCCTATGAACCTAAAATTGCTGTAAAAAATAGTTAAAGTATATTAGAAAATAATAATAATATAAAAGACATAAATGTTCATAACAGTATTATTCATAAGTGGCCCAGGGTGGACACCCCAAATGTCCCTCAATTGATAAACTAATAAGCAAAATGTGGTACATTCATACAATGAAATGTTATTCAGTAATAAAAAGAATGGGTTACTAACACAACCTATGACATGAACAAACCTTGAAAGAAAGTAAAAGAAATTAGGTACAAAAGATCACAGATTGTATTATTTAATTTATATGGAATATCCAGAATAGCCAAATCCATATAACTAGAATGTAGATCAGTAATTTCTAATGACTGAGTGGGGAATGCAGAATGAAAAATGATGGCTAATAGGTACAGGGTTTCTTTTTGGGATGGTGAAATTTTGTTTGAATTAAATAGTGGTGGTGGTTGCACAATTCTTGAATATCTGAACTCACTGAAGTTCACACTTTAAAAGAGTGAATTTTATGGTATGTAAATTATATCTCATTTTAAAAAATCTAAGAAGGGGAAAAAATTAAGAAAAAAAGATTCATCCTTTAAGTAAGTCTTACTCAAGCTTTGTCTCCTCCAGTAAACTAACCCTTATCTTGCCCCTATGGCATGCCTTCTCCAAGCCCATTTGGATAGGAGTTGATTATCTCAACACAAAGGTTTATGGTGTAGCTTGGATCAGAAATAAAACAATTGATCATCTTGTGAAGTGTTTTGCTAAACCTTTTATTCATTCACTTTAAGTCAAATATTGGTTGCATACATGAGGTATTCTTGCATGTCCTTGAGTTGGGGACAAGTTGCCCTGACAATCTTATCACAGTGTCATGTAACTTGGCATATTCTCCTTCAAAATGCTGCCATGCGTTTTAATCCCACTGGTACTTCAGTGGATATAAGATTCTGGGGAAGTTTGTATCACCATCTTATGATACTGTAGGCGTATATTCAAGGATTAATGATTAGAAACAGATATATGGTAGCTAATATTTTTCTCAAAGAAAGTATCTCTCAAATTTTACACTATTGTCAAATTATTCCCTTTTGTTTTTAAGACTCCATAATTACAGGCTAGCTGACAAATTTTCAATGAGAGTTCTGCTACCAAGAAGACAGATGGGTGAATCACATCTACTTTCTGCCGTGAAATGTTTTGTAAAGACCTAAGTCTTTCCAACAGGTCAGTTGCAGGACAAAATACAGAAAGACAAACTATGGATGTGTTTGCCCACTACTCTGTGCCCTTCTCCCTCAGTCACATTTCTCTTAAATTTCCTTTTAAATAATGTAGGATACATTATCAGTTTTCTGATTATCTCTGTAACAGATAATTTCCCATCAACCAATATTTTATGAATTCCTTGTATGCCATCATATTCAATCAGTTTCTATATCTTATAAATCCAGCTCCTATAACACTTCTCATGCCTGTCTTCTTTATTCCATTTATATATCCTACTTTCTGAGTTTAGTTTCTTTTACTCTTTGACCTTATTTGTTGGAAGCACAGAATTTGGAGTCACAAATGTTTGTATTCTGGCACTACAATTACTAGGTGTGTGACTTTAAGGAAAACACTTTATTTACTATCACTGCCAGGAATCTTTCTAAAACATCACAGCCCATCACTGTCATCATCAAGAAACTCATATAACTGTTTTTTACTCTTTAAGGAACACATAATCCCAATGTTGTACGTACTAATGTAAATCAGATAAAACTGTGGAAGCTGTAGAAATCATTTTGCAAACCTGTTGTAAGCATTTCAACACTCTGAGAAAGAAAATCCTAAGTAAAATAATGCAAGTCTATCGTACTTATAGATGAAAGATTGCATATGAGAATATAATAATTTTGTCATTTCAGCCATGCACATATAGTTTTATATAAGTAATATACTATTATCAAAATATCAAGTGTCAAAATAAAATAATGAAATTGTATTGATCAAATCAAATCAGATTAAATGTTTAATTTGAGGAAAAAATATTCCGTAGTATATAAGACTAAACTGCTATATTTAACCTAATAAAAGAGCCTTCCCAATCATTTTTACCATGCTTTATTAAAAAAAAGGATAGACATTTTATTTCTTCTCTTTCCATCTTTTCCTCACTGGTATAAAACAAATTCTCTAAGTTATATACCCTGTTTCATTACCATTGTGATTTTGTTGGGCTTTTAAAAATTCTCACTATATGGTTTTGATATCTTAATTTTAGGGACTATAAAACTCATCTTTCTGGATTTTCTATTTGGCCATATATGTAAAATATTATTATACTTTACCCAGAGTAGCTGGAGAAAGGAGCTTCTGATGGTTTCTGTCTGCCTTTGAAAGGAAGCCTTAGATGCCACTTTAAATTAAAAGTTGAGGTAGATGTTTTTATTATGCTCATTTCAAAGATAATAAAACTAAGGCTCTGAGAGAATCAGTGACTTTTCCAGGACCAGACAATGAATCAGAATGAAGGAAATTTGAATTTATTCTTCAGATCTAATGTGATTTATAACATACTAGGAGCTTTTGCATATTAATATGTTCACATTTTAAAACCATATATAAACAAGTAGAGAGATAATCAAGGATTTCTAAAATAAAAATAATCATAGCATTAATGCTAATTTCTCAAAATGAAGTGAGGTCACAAAATTGTTAGTTAAATATAAATCCATCTTTTTGTTACTTTCAGCACAAAAGAAGATCAAGGAAAAAAAGTTCTTCAGCTTGGGGCATGCAGTGATTATTTTCTTATTTTATTTATGTTCAAGAATTTTTCAAAGAGGGATTAAATCTACTGAATGATGAATTGAATAGAAAACCAGAACACTTTAATTCATCTTTTGCTTTTGTCTTATTTGTCAAGGAAAATGATCACTGGACTAAAATAGTAGTGCAAACACTAATATAGGAGAAAGCATCCCAAGATTATGCTCAAGATTGGTCAGGAGATGTAAGGTGAGCAACTAACTGTTTCAAGTCCCTCAACCAACAAATTTGATGATAGAACGAAAGACCTAGTAAGCAAGATTTCTGAAGGCTATTGATGATCATTGACTGTTCTTGAGAATAGGATTTAAAAAGTCTATAAAATTGATAAACATAATCTTGATTTTCACAATGTATACTAAAAATAAAGTAAACAAACTATGGATTGTATCATTTAATGCAGATCCTGGAAAATATTCTAGAATCAAGAACTACTAGGCATAAGCTGGGTTGGCGGTGAATGCATACTATCACATTAACCCCATTCATTTCCTTGGGAAATAGATTGGTAGATATAAAAAATCTAACTGTGGTAGTCATCCTTATCAGTAAGGCGTTTGGTCATATTTCTTATGAGATACTTGTTGCTACAAGAAAATTAAAGGTGAAATGTAACAGCAATTTATTGAATCAGAAATCAATTGGGTGACTTTACCTAAATGTGAATAGAATTGTGATCAATTGGCTAGGTGATTTCTAATGATTGTCTCAAGATTCTATATAGAGATTGTTCTGCCTGATCTATTTTTATAGCTCTTTGGTAACAACAGAAAGGTCATTTATCAAATTTACAGATGGCAAACAACAAATTTGGTATATAAACGGATAGATGGCTTGAATAGTGAATTTGAAATGGTGATGGACTCAAAACCATGCAGTATAACTATACGATCCAAGCAAATAAATGAGATTTCATAACGTAAGTCCTAAAAATAGAGGTAGAGCAGGTACAACTCAGACAATATTAATTTTTTCTAACAAACAGTCATAAATGAATGGAAAATATTACCATTGTAAGAGAATAAAGGGATAAAACATTTGAGTAAAAGTAGAAGATATGCATCTTCTGCTTTATGAAGAATGTAAGTGTTCTGCTTGTGACATACATATTTCAAAATAATCAACAGCAGGCAACACACCACTGACAAGGATTGTATTAATAACTATGTAATCCAAAGATTCCAGAAAGGAATAAAGCATAGAATTTCAGGAAGTTTAAGAGAGGAACAACGAATGTACAAGTATGAGGAGTGCATTTCAAATGAGTTAAGGACCAAACAAAAATATTCCTCTTGTATTAAGACACCACAATAAAATAGGGTTAATTCCTAAAAACATATCAATTTGAGGAAGATCATTATATAAATCACATAATTTTTCGTTAATTAAAAGCACATTTGAAAAAAAGACAATCCAGAAAATGTTCAAAGTAGTATTATATGTTTTTAAAGAATTATTATGTAAAAGACAGGATATTATGTAGAAGAAAGAATTGATTTATTCTATAGATAAGAAAAAGAGAAAAAGAAAGAAAAAGACAAAAAGACAGAAAAAGACAGAAAGAAAGAGAAAGAAAGAGAGAAAGAAAGAAAGACAAAGAAAAAGAAGGAAAGAAAGAAAGAGAAAGAAAGAAAGAAAGAAAGAAAGAAAGAAAGAAAGAAAGAAAGAAAGAAAGAAGTCATCGAATAGTTGGCTTTGCTTGGAGCTACAATATTTCAGATATCGTGAAATGTTTTATACACATTTTTATTTTGTTATTTATTCCTCAAAGCTAGTCCATTTTTATTAAGAAACTGAAAGAAAAATGTAAAAAGGCTGTGTTAGCTTCTCAAGGGCATATGATTTGTAAGTAGCAGAGTTGATCTTGGAATTTTGGTTATATCAAGTCCCTCTGTGGATTACTATGAGCTACAACCAGTTCATTTTACTCTGACAGTCAAAATATCCAACATTCTCCCCCCACCAAGCCATATACTGAGGATCAAAGATATGGAATTGATCACAGAGGTTGGCAAGCATTGCTTTTTTCCCTCAATTTGGCACCTACAACCTATAGGAAAGTTGCCCAGTCATGTGACTGAAATTGAACTTAAAGACAAAAGAGACTCATACTGTTATGAAGAGAGAGTTAAGTTCAATAATTTACATACATAGTATTTTTACATTCATCAGTTTTCTCTCCCTGCAATCATGAGAGACAGGTTGTCATCTTCTACATAAAGGAATCACAACTATGTTATTTCCCAAAGATTCAACTAATTAGATACAGAATTGAGACTACTACTTAATTCATTTGAAAATCAATTACATGCCTTTTCACTTATATACAGAACAATTTTATAAATGTATTTATATGTTTAGTATATTTATGGATTACATTATACTGTACACAAAAGAAACAGAAAAAATAAAACTACAGATGAAGCACAGTTTTGACACAATAAGGTTAAACTTGTTCTCAACATAATTGCCCCTGAGATAGATGATAGACAGATAGATAGATAGATAGATAGATAGATAGATAGATAGATAGATATTTTCTTTTTGAGACAGAATTTTACTCCCATCACCCAAGCTGAAGTGCCATGCAGTGATCTCAGCTCACTGCAACCTCTACCTCCCAGGCTCAAGTGATTCTCCTGCCTCAGCCTGCCAAGTAGCTGGGACTGCATGCATGCTCCACTAGGCCCAGCTATTGTTTGTTTGTTTTTGGTAGAGACAGGGTTTCACTATGTTGCCCAGGCTGGTTTCAAACTCCTGGGCTCAAAGGATTAGCCCACTTTGGCCTCCCAAAGTTCTGGGACTACAAGTGTGAGCCACCATGCCTGGCCTGCACTTGATATATTTCAAAATGTTTCTAGTTTATTTGAAATATGATGTTCTGAATGTTTTCCTAGTGTTTTTGTCATCCTGATATCCTTCCTTCAATTTCTGTGGGTTTTATGAGCACATGATGTTTGTCAAATGTTACTTATTTTAGATATATGGCATATCATTGAGGTCGAAGTTTACTGAGTTCAATACTGGCTCAATTTTTGAGTATTATTATTTTATCATCCCAAATACCAAATGAAGAACAAAGAACAGATACTCCAAAGGTCTAAATAATGGATTGAGTAGATGAATGCTTTGGAATCCAAATCATAACTTCCTTAGTACAGTATCACAATATTAATTATTACATGCGTGTCATGTTAAGGAGAAAAAAAATTCTAACAAATAAAGTATATTAACTGTCAATACCGTGTTTGCATCCACTGCCATAAGAAATACTTAATTTTACTTGAAGCAAACAATGAATGTTGCTAAAAAATCAAAGATAATTACCTAAGATGAAAATAGGAAAATGTTGTTAAAATGCTGTTAAAAACAAAGTACATTTCTACCAAGGTGGCATTCAACTAGTTCAGCCAGAAGTTAATTTTATAGAAATATATATTTCTGAGTAGTTTACAAATAATATATGAAAACATATCTGGAAATGAATGTGATATTGAAGTCATAATATTCAAAACAATTATCTACCGTGGTAATCTAATAATTGATTCTAGAGACGAGAAATACAGACCTCTCTTAGAATATACTTGCAATAATTTCTTACTCTGCTTTATTCCACCCTTCTTGTACTTCTCTATTGCCTCTGAAAAGACCGAAGAGATCAAATTTTCCACAAAAAATATAAAGTAGATAATAATACCACTCCTGCTTTTCAGATAAATTAAATAGAAATATTAAACAACTTGGTCTATTGTCGTATTTTGAGTAATATCAGTGCCCCATATTGAAATCTGACGAAGTAATTGTAAAGGCTGACCAGTTTTCGGTTTGTAAAAGAAAAAAACTTATAAATTCTACAAATCCAAAACAAATAAAAGTGTCCTGTGCCTAGAATATTCTAATAGTGAAAATTAGATTGACTCAGGGAAAGAGTAAGATGGTCTGAGAATTTTTTATGTGATGAAAAAACTATTGTGCATTTGTTAGAAAGGAAACAAGCTTCCAAGAGTGAAACTGGATCAACTTATAGCACGTACACTCACATGTGAGTACAAGATTTTGATTTTTAAAATAAAATGGAAAACACAAAAGAAAAAGGGGTGTATGTAGATGAGGGCTTTCATCTGAAAACTGTGCTATCTACATGAGAAAAAAAGGAAGCAAGATTTATTTAAGAGGAGCGTAAGAGTTCTAAAAACCTGGTTAAATCTGCATGAAAATGCAAGAAAACCACAGACAGAAATCAAAACGGATCAATAGATAAAATTTTCCCAGGCTTTACTGCTTTAGGAAAAGAGATAACATAATAAGACATTTAAAATGTCATTGAAGTCATGACTGTTCTAGTTTATACTACCAATTCATGCTCATTCCATATTATTGTCTGGTAAGCTTGGTAACTTGAACATGATTTGAGATCATGAATAAAAGAGAGAATATGTTTATTCCTATATGTAACATAAAGACATGGTCAAGTTCTTTTAAGTTTGAAATCTGTTGGTCCATGTTAAAATTGTGTGGGAACAAGTCAAAAATTCATTTATAATTCTGTTGAGGAATTGAACTTATCATCACTTAAATTCCTGTGAATGCAAAAGAGGAGTCAATCAGATTATATAAGTGAACTTACAAAGATATAAGCAGAATGCTGGAAACTTGGATAACTTGTATTCCATGAACAGAGAGAAATAACCATTGTTGAGAAAATACCTGATGGTTTGTCACATGAAGTTTAGAGAAACACCAGAAGTGAATGACAAATTATGAGTTTCAATATTTATCCGCTTGGATCTAGCCTATGAATGCATTTTATTTGGCATCATAGGGAGTAAAGAAAACAGGCCAGTTAGAAGACTGCTTCAGTATTTGTTTGTTTGTTTTTACTTTTTATTTCTCCTTTTGCTACTGCCTTCTTTTTTAGCTTTTAGGTTCAGGGGTACATGTGCAGGTTTGTTATGTGGGTAACCTTGTGTCATAAGGGTTTTTTATACAGATTATTTCATCGCCCAGATATTAAGCCTAGTACCCAGTAGCTATTTTTTTCTGCTCCTCTCCCTCTTTCCACCCTCCACCCTCAAGTATACCCCAGTGTCTGCTGGTCCCTTCTTTGTGTTTGTGAGTTCTCATTATTTTGCTCTCACTGATGAGTGAGAACATGCAGTATTTGTTTTTCTCTTCCTGCATTAGTTTGCTAAGAAAAATAGCCTCCATCTCCATCCATGACACTGCAAATGACATGATCTCATTCTTTATTATGATGGCATAGTAGTCCATGGTGTATAGGTACCACATTTTCTTAATCCAATCTCTCATTGATGGACATTTAGGTTGATTCTATGTCTTTGCTATTGTGAATAATGCTGCAAATAATATTTGCATGCATGGATCTTCATGGCTGAATGATTTATATTCCTCTGGGTATATATCCAGCAATGGGATTGCTGGGTCGAATAGTAGTTCTGTTTTTAGCTCTGTGAGGAATCAGCATATGGCTTTCTACAATGGTTGAACTAATTTACACTCCCACCAACAGTGTATATGTGTTCCCTTTTCTCCTTTGCACTTCACCAGCATCTAATATTTTTTTTCTCTTTTTAATGATATCCATTCTGACTGGTGTGAGATGGTATCTCATTGTGGTTTTGATTTGCATTTCTGTAATGATCAGTCATATTGAACTTTTTTTTCATATCCTTGTTGACCACATGTATGTCTTCTTTTAAAAAGTGTCTGTCCTTCGCCCACTTTTTAATGTTTTTTTTTCTCTTGTATATTTGTTTGTTTCTTATAAATGCTGGATATCAGCCTTTGTCAGATGCATAGTTTGCAAATATTTTCTCTCATTTTATAGGTTGTCTCCTCTGTCTTTTTACTTTAACTTTGGCTCTTGGCTTGGTTGTTGTTGACGTATAGAAATACTAGTTGTTTGTTTGTTTTGTTTTGTTTTGTTTTTGGCCGTGCAGAAGCTGTTAAGTTTAATTAGATCCCACTTGTCAATTTTTTATTTTGTTGCAATTGCTTTGGAATCTTTGTCATGAAATCTTTGTCAGTTCCTATGTCCAGAATGGCATTGCCTAGATTGTCTTCCAGGGTTTCTATAGTTTTGGATTTTACGTTGAAGTTTTTAATCCATCTTAAGTTGATTTTTGTATATGGTGTAAGGAAGGGATTCAGTTTCAGTCTTCAGCATATAGCTAGTCAGTTACCCTAGCATCATTTATTGAAAAGGATTTTTTTTTCCCTCATTGCTTAGGTCAGCTTTGTTGAAGATCAGATGGTTGCAGGTGTGCAGCCTTATTTTTGGGCTCTCTATTCTGTTCCATTGATCTATGTGCCTGTTTCTGTACCACTACCATGTGTTTTAGTTACTGTAGCCCTGTAGTATAGTTTGAAGTCAGATAACTTGACGCCTTCAGCTTCTTTTTCCTTAGGATTGCCTTGGCTATTTGGGCTCTTCTTTGGTTACATATGAATTTTAAAGTATTTTTTCCTAGTTCTTTGAAGAATGTCATTGGTAGTTTGATAGGAATAACATGAATCTGTAAATTTCTTTGGGTACTATGGCCATTTTAATGGTATTGATTCTTCTATCCATGAGCATGGGATGTTTTTCTATTTGTGTCTTCTCTGGTTTTTTGAGCAGTGTTTTGCAGTTCTTGTTGTAGAGGTACTTCTCCTCTCTGGATAGCTGTATTCCTAGGTATTTAATTATTTTTGCAGTGATTGTGAATGGAAGTGTCTTCCTGATTTGGCTCTTTGCTTGGCTATTGTTGTTGTATAGAAATGCTAGTGATTTTTGTACCTTGATTTTGTATTCTGAAACTTTGCTGAAATTGTGTATCAGCTGAAGGAGCATCTGGGCTAAGACTATGGGATTTTCTAGATGTAGAATAATGTCATCTGCAGATAAGGATAGTTTGACTTCCTCTTTTTCTATGTGGATGCACTTTATTTATTTCTGTTTCCTGTTTCCTTTGGCTAGGACTTCCAATATTACATTGAATAGGAGTGTTGAGGGAGGGCATCCTTATCTTGTGCTGGTTTTCAAGGAGAATGCTTTCAGCTTTTGCCCATTCAGTATGGTGTTGGCTGTGAGTTTGACATAGATGGCTTTTATTATTTTGAGTTATGTTCATTCAATACTTAGTTTATTGTGAGTTTTTTTTTTTTTTTTTTTTTTTTTTTTTTGAGACAGAGTCTTGCTCTGTTGTCCAGGCTGGAGTGCAGTGGTGCAATCTCAGCTCACTGCAAGCTTCGCCTCCTGGGTTCAAGCCATTCTCCTGCCTCAGCCTCC
The DNA here is from genome assembly GCF_006542625.1 of Nomascus leucogenys. Lineage (NCBI taxonomy): Eukaryota > Metazoa > Chordata > Mammalia > Primates > Hylobatidae > Nomascus > Nomascus leucogenys. Next base: position 65,252,120 of record NC_044394.1, on the reverse strand, counting down.
TGAGTAGCTGGGACTACAGGTGCCTGCCACCATGCCTGGCTAATTTTTTGTATTTTTAGTAGAGATGGGATTTCACCATGTTAGCCAGGATGGTCTCAATCTCCTGACCTCATGATCCACCAACCTCGGCCTCCCAAAGTGCTGGGATTACAGGCATGAGCCACCACACCCGGCTATTGTGAGTTTTTAACATAAAATAATGTCAAATTTTATCGAGAGCCTTTTATGCATTTATGGAGAGAATCATGTGGTTTTTGTCTTTAATTCTGTTTATATGATGAATCACATTTATTGATTTGCTTATTTTGGACCACCCTTGCATCCCAGGGTTGAAGCCTGCTTGATCGTGGTGGATTAGCTTTTTGATGCACTGCTGGATTTCATTTGTAGCATTTTGTTGAGGATATTTGCATCAATGTTCATCAAGGATATTTGTCTGAAGTTTTCTTTTTTTGTTCTATCTCTGCCAGGTTTTGGTGTTAGGATAATGCTGGCTTTAAAGAATGAGTAGAAAAGGAGTTTCTCATTCTCAATTTTTTTGTAATAGTTTCAGTAGGAATGCTTCAATATTTATAGTAAGTTGCAAGGTTTGTCTCTGAACATAATTTAAGAAATAAAAAGTAGAAATATGTTTAAGAAATTTGAGAAAAATAGCACCATAAACAGAGCTTATTGAAGGATTAGATATCAAGGAAGCAAAGTAGAGGTAATAGATTAGGTTAAATTTAAAGATTACTGGGGGATGGTGTTGTCACTATCTGATATAAAAAATATAGGAGTAGCCATTAGTTGAGATGGAAAGATGATGAAATTCTCTTTGAAAAGAAGTTTGTAAAACATCAAATTGGAAATGTTCTTTTTTAAGGGTTGGATATTGAGATTTAACTATTGATCATTTAGGTATATAAAACCTTTCCATGACTCCCCATTAATTCAATTCCAAAGCCAATTCACTTTCCATTAAAGATGGTTTATAGCATCTAGGTGTATGGGATTTTATAAATTAGCATAAATATAGAAAACATGAATAACTGATCTGGATAATTCCAAGAAACAAAACTGTGATTACTCCAGGTGATCAAAGCAGTAATGGACAAATGGCATCACATTAGGTTAACAAGCTTCTGCACAGCAAGGGAAACAATCAACAAACTGAAAAGGCAACCCACAGAACGGGAGAACATATTTGCATTGTATCCATCTGACAAGGAATTAATAATCAGAATGTATAAGAAGTTCAAATAACTCCATAGGAAAAAAAATCTAATAATCTGACTTAAAAATGGGCAAAAGATATGAACAGGCATTTCTCAAAAGGAGACATACAAATGGCAAATGGGTATATGAAAAGGTGCTCAACATCATTGATCGTCAGAGAAATGCAAATCAAAACTACAATGAGCTATCATTCTATGTTAGTTAAAATGGTTTTTATGCAAAGGACAGGCAGTAATGAATGTTGGTAGGAATGTGTGAAAAAAGGAACACTTGTACACTGTTGGTGGGAATGTAAATTAGTAAAGCCACTATGGAGAACAGTATGGAGGTTTCTCAAAAAACTAAAAATAGAACTACCATATGATCCAGCAATCTCACTGCTAGGTATATACTGTTAAAACAAACTAAATATGGCCTGAGAAGGACTCTGTACTTCTATATTTGAGTCCTTGGTGATGAACTGTAACCTAGCTTAATAGGCAGAGAAAATTGAAAACCAACTTAGTAGTATGCCCCTGTAACAATAGCTAACTCTTGGCCAATCCCAGCAGCCATACTTCAACCTTTCATACACTGCCAAGTGTTCAAAGTATGTTCAAATAAGGCATACACCAAACTGTAACCAATTTAGCCATTCTGTACCTCACTTCCAATTTCTGTACGTCATTTCCCTTTTTTTATGTATAAATCTTCTTCTATTCTGTGGCTGCTCTGAGTCTTTGTGAATCGGCCGTGATTCTGGGGCCTGCCTGATTTGCGAATCATTCATTGCTCAATTAAACTCCTTTAAATTTAATTTGACTGAAGTTTTTCTTTTATCAGTATCCAAAAGAAAGGAAATAGTATATCAAAGAAATATGTGCACTCTCATGTTTACTGCAGCACTATTTACAATAGCCAAGGTTTAGAAGCAACTTAAGTGTCTGTCAACAGATGAATGAATAAAGAAAATGTGGTACATATACACTATAGAGTACTATTCATTCATAAAAAAAGAATGGGATCTTGTCATTTGCAACAACACAGATGGAACAGGAGGACATTGTGTTAAGTGAAATTAACCAGGCACATAAAGACAAACCTCACATGTTGTCACTTATTTGTAAGAACTAAAAATTAAAACAATTGAACTCATGGAGAGAGAGTAGAATGATGATTACCGGAGGCTAGGAAGGGTAGTGGGTGGGGTGGGGTGAGTAGGGACAGTTAATGAGTACAAAAATACAGTTAGAATGAATTAGACTTAGTATTTGACAGCACAACATGGTGACTAGAGTCAACAATAATTTATTGTACATTTTAAACTAATTAAAAGAGTATAATTGGAATGTTTGTAACAGGAAGAATTAATAAATGCTTGAGGTGATGGATACCCCTTTTACCCTTTAAAAAAATTAATGTGATTGCTCAAGTATTATAGTGTTTTTATAAGTCCAGGAAAATAAAGCAGCTACTGAGCACTAAATGCCCAGAAGAGCACTTAGAAAGTCTGTTTCTAAAGAATATATACTTTTTTGAAAGGGCTAACGTGCATGGATATGTAAAATATAAAGTATACCATAAGAACAGAATAAGTTTAGTTGACAACTACATACAAACATAATAGAAAGATCCATCTTTGTTCTAAGCAAAGAATAGATTGATTAAAGATAAACAACTCGAGTTTAAAATAGCCTCACCTCTAGCGTTATCATAGTGCAATGAAAATTTAATGATCTGGATTCAGTGAATGAAAAATTCAAGGCAATAAATTAAGAAAATATCGTAAGTTTGGGACTTGTAGTAGAACACAGTGATTCACCAATGTATTATATTTTTTAACCACACCCCTTTTCCATTGAGTTAGTTTGCCTCCTGATGAGAGTGCTGCTTGGAGGTGATTAATAATAATCTTTGAATATTTTCTCTCCAAAGGATGTTTTATATTTTAGGAGAATGACTTAACCTTGGATCTCTTCTTTCCAGAAATATTTCCATTCTATGAGAGACCACATGGAGTGATATAAAATGTGCCTATTGAATGTAGAGTCAGACAAGTTGTAGCTGATGCTTGTAATTTTATGTTACCTCTGCATCCATTTTGAATACAGGTTAGCTTTCTTGTGCCAAAGGCAGGGCTCAGTGGCCCTTGACACACTTTCTAGTTCTACTTCATACCCAAAAGGCTCAAGCTGGTGGCCAAAGACAGAACTTAAATACATCTCTCTTGCTTAACAGACTGGGCTCCCAGCTTTCCTGCAGCTTCCCTTCAATGGACCATTGTGGCATTTGCTGGCGAACTTAAAGTGACCCACAGCCTATTCCAAATATATATGGCTAGTTTCTAGGCTCTACCCTCAATCCCTCTTTACACCCCCACCTGACCTCTTGTGTATGGCCTCCAGGCATGCAGTGAACCCCCTCAGGGTCTATAAATACTAAAAACTCTTAAACTTTCTAATTGTTTGTAAAACGTTGAAGCCTGCCAACCAATCTGAACGTTGAAGTTAAAGGCCTCAAAAGAATCCATGCAGGTGGATCCCCTGCTGATGCTCTTCTTTTCTGGGCCTTTACTGGCTGCTGGAGACAGTAGCTACCAAATGAGTTGATAGAGAAATCAAAGACTTTTATTTAAAAGATAGGTATATATTGAAATTGTGGTTACAAATTTTCTGGTCATTTGAGAAGAGCAAAATTGTTAACATATTTGAGATTGAAAGGTTCTTGATTTGTGAAATGATGATAATTACATATAGTTTGTAAGTCTGTGGTGCAGATAAAAAGACAGAATAATGTGAAAAGCTTAATAAGGGGGCCTTCAAGTACTAGCAATATATATCCTTATGTTTCTATCAGGAACACTTTTCAAATTTTTTAGGAAAAAACGATTGTTTTCAAATCTCAATAGTGCATCTGCCACGTCTCAGTTCAGGCAAAGCACCTCTGCTTTCACTTTTCCCCAAGGAAGAATTTGTCAGTCACGCATATCTGAGAAGGATTGATCTTCGGTGTCTTTATACCCTGTGTCAGGGGATGTAGGCAGAATACACTTGACTATTCACATTAACACCTTGCTCTGAAGAGAAATTTAATTTCAACTTCTCTAAACTTTTGTACTAGCCAGGGTGGGCAAGGTTGTGCTGGAATGGGACACCCAGAGAGCCAGGCTAATGGAAAAGCTATTACTCAGTGTCGGTGGCTGTCATGGCAGGAGGCGAAAGGGAACTCACGCAAATCTTACACAACGAATTAAGTCTCGTGTCTCAGAAGGGAGCCATGTCAATTCCAATTATGATTCTCGGTCTTAGTCAGCCACTAAAAGGCCAGGAAGTACAATCCCATGTTCCCAGAAGACTGAGGGTCAAAAATATTTAGCAATCAGGGAAATAATTACCATAGTTATGGCTTAATACACACACACGCGCACACACACACACACACTGTGTGTGCTGAGAGCACATACCAGAAATCTTATTTATAGAGAAATCTATTTTTTTCTCTTCAACTACTGAACTGCATATTATCTCAAGTTCCCATTTTGCCTGGTAGGAAAAAAAAAAGGAATCAATTAATTATAGGTAAACTCAATCATTTCCAGATTGTCTTATACATTAGAGATTTAAACCGAGCCAAATTAGCATCTTTACCCTCTGTGAGGAAAGACAAAACATGTAGCATGGAGACATGTGGTATGAGACCATGGAATCACATACTGCCTGGCACTTACTGCTTGGTTCCTAAGGCCTAGTTGTTTATTTATCATCCACAAAATTGTTGTCATGCTTCTACCACAGAATGGTATAATATCAGGGAGGCAAGTTCCCTCCCCTGTACTGTAATCAATGAAAGAAAATAAAACAGAATTAGCCATGGCCCAAAAAGCAAGATTTAACTGAGGAGACAAAGGAGGAATACATGAAAAGATAACACACAGTTCACAGCAAGTGCCTAAAAAAATGACTGTCAATCATAGAGACAGCTGGAAATGTGATGAGCAAAATAACTAGCCCACCAAGCTGGGAGGATTTTAGTGGAGGTAAAGAAAAAACTAGATCTTAGTCTACAACAACCAGTAAATTATAACATGTCCATTTATATTAGATTCAAACTTTAATGAAAGCTATAATTAATTGTTTACCAATGTTAGGCACTTATGTTAAGTACTTTATGTGCACTGTTTCTTTTAATTCTCATAATAATTTTATGAGGTTGGAAAGAATTTTATGCTCCTTTGAAAGATATATGTCACTTAAAGTAATTTAGTATGGAGCTGGTTACTAAGTGTCAAAGACAGGATTAATGTTCAGATCTTTTATACTCCAACAACTACACTATGCTTTATTTGTTATGCTCAACATATTTTGTCTCCGTTTGCAAATTTGACACACTTACATATAATCAAATTAATCATGGCATTTATAAGTGTATTATGATTGGGGCACTTACCAGACCACATTGTGCCTTGAGTTTGAGTTCTGACTCCATCCAATAATAGCTGTGTGAACACAGCAGGTCATTAATGTAGTGTGTATATATCTGTTTTCTCATCTATATAACTGAGATAAAATAATTGCCCTGCTAATCTTGCAAGTTTTTTGATCATCAAACTAGCTACTCTATAGAGGACACAATAAAAATTTTGAAAAATATATTATATTTTCTAATTTTTAATATATATAATATGCATTATTATCAGAAGGGATTTAGCATTCCACATAAAAAAATGAAATATTAAAATGACAGCATTAGCTTTAAAATGCAATGTCCATGGAATAATTTATGAAGTAATCCATGAACATACCTGGAAAATATGTAAAAAATAAAAAATAAGAAGTCTTTTTAAATTAGTCTGGTAATGTGAGAGTAAAATAAAGCAAAATATAAATGCCAGAAAAAAAATTTCAAAGAAAAATGCAGCTTCAAGTAGCCAGAAAGAGAAAACAAATCTCAATGTCTCCAACTCCCCCACCCTCACTTTTCACTGTCAGGGTGCCCAATGCTCCATAGTTTCCAGTGCAGTTTTTAAAAAGCTCCATAGTTTCCAGTGCAGTTTTTAAAAAGCTGACTAAATCTTCCATTTTATTAATGCAATGACTAATCTACCAAGTTTGCCTCCATTTCCTGAGATGAAACAATGATGACAACTTTCCAACTAGCGTATGAGTAAATGTTTGGGTAACGTAAGTCAGTAATGGGCAGGAACTTTCAATTTTAAAGCAGTATCTAGAAGGTATTTGTTAAGAGAGGACAAAGAAAAACAGAGAACAAAGCTATAAACCACAGTCAGTTTTAGAATTATATAAGAAAATGTTTAAAAGCTATACAATAAGAATAACAGACCCCTATGTGATGGCATGGCATGCCTATATCAAAATATCTCATGTGACCCATAAATACAAACATCTACTATGTACCCACAAAAATTAAAGAAGAGGGAAAAAATGACAACAAACGAAAAAAGAAAAACAGACCCATCCTCTCAAATGCAGATGGATTTCCTGTATATTAATGGCTTTCTAAGTGAATGCCATAAAATACAAATGCAATACGAGAAAACTGAAGAAGTATCAATGTAGGTAATCTATAACAAACAGAAATAAGAAGCCACAAACTGCAAAGTTTTGTCATGTTAATTAGTATAACTCACCATTCCACATAAAGTCAATAAAAATTCAAGACAATTTCTCAAATCTATGCAGGACATGAGAGTAATCAATGTTCACAGTCTAGTTGTGAGCTAGAACGATTCAACATTAAGGTTTCTGACAGGAAGATAAGAAGAGACTAAATCTATACACTTCTCATTATAAATAAGTGCTACCTGAGTTTAAAATAACAGGTCAGTGAATCAGCAGCTAGCTTTAAAGTTTCTATTGTCCATGAAACTTGCGACTACTCAAATAAATCCCAAGTAGCTTTCTAAATTACTATATTAATACATTGGTAGGTAGGTTTTGAGTACCATCTGTCCACAAATGTGCTGCTCTTAGCTTGTCTTGTTTCTTCTTCACTAATTTTTCAGAGCTATACTTTCACCTTTATTCCCAAGCAGCCCACAGGATCCAAATCTATTTTAGTTTGTAAGTCAAAGACAAAGAGAGAATTGTAGTTATCAGCAACCTCAGGTGTGCTCACCCTTAGAGTCAGCCCCAGTAATTATTAGTCTACGCACAACGAGTGATCCCCAGACATCTGCAGCTGAAGCCTTTCCATATAATTTTCTCTTATCTACTCTTTTACACAAGTATAATAGGCCAACTGACTGTGTTTATATTGGATTTCACTGCCTCTAACTCATATTTCCCAATCAGACTTGAGACCCTCAACCTTCAGCCCATGGGATTCACCCTGACATTTTGCTAATATAGTGAGCTGAATTCTACTTCCCATAAGCAACACATTCCTCTCTTAGTTATTGCTCCAGATCATGCCCAGATTATACCAAATGTCTTACCCCAGGAAAAAGAGATCCTATCTTTCTACTACTCTGTCTTGGTGGAAGAAAAGTGTCCTAAATCACATGCTAATGGGAACCTAGAAAGTCATCTATCATTATCTTCACATTGAAGATAATAGCCTGACACCCAGTCACTGAGATCTTGGCCAAAGTGAAAGGCTGCCATGATTCATTACCAGGATGGTCACACTACAAAGCTCATGTTAATTCTTCTCTTCCTTGAAAGCTTAACAGTGGTGGAGTAATAGATAGGTGAAGTGGAGCCCGATTATGAAGAGCTCTGAAAATCATAAAGGAAAGTTTTCACTTTATCCAATATGCCATAAGTTGTTGTTGTTGTTTCTTGAGTTGGAGAAATCCAAATCAAAGTAATACGTTAACATGGTGACCATATTCTGGTTTTCTTATGAGATATCTGGCTTTTACCTGTGTCTGGTGTAACTTTTAATTGTTTCTGTCTAAAACTCTTAAGAGATTCTCTGTTGGAACAAGAAAATATTGTCCCCCTATGTTTTATGAAGTTGATGAATCATAGTCAATTATTGGGAAGTATATTCATTATCTATAATGCCCTAGAAGCAGCCTTTGGCCAAAAGAGTAATGTTTGGTTCTATACACTGTACCTACCATTTCTTGGTTAAGGAAACATGCTTTTGTTTCAAATGTCTCCTCAATTATACCATTCTTCTTAGGAGAGTTATTGTTCTGAGTGAGTAGACACAGAAAAAACTTCTTGTCCTGATTTGCCTGAAGGTTAATATTCTTTAATTACTGTACTCTTTCAAAGCATCACTGGCTTTTTCTATAATAACATTTTCCTTTTGTTATTGAAATTTGTGTTTTAGTGATATAACATTTGTTTTGTTTCCTGTTGTCCTTTCCTTTTCTGTCTTAGCTTGTAGAATCTTAGAGAGAGAGAGAGAGAGAGAGAGAGAGAGAGAGAGAGAGAAATCAGTGCCTGTCTCCCCCTGTAGTTTCAAATATAATTAGCCATTTACATCTTTAAACAGTTGCTAAAAAAGTAAGTGATGTGTACTTGGATATGCACCCTCATGTTAGATTCAGATTTAATTACCAATAATTTAGTAATATCTGTATCAGTTCTGAAGATTCTGATGTGCAATGCATAATGCTAAATCTCTTCTAGATTTAAAGTTGGAGAAACTATATTCTCTCATACATCATGCAATATTCTCTCATAAGAGACAGGAGTACACCCCTCAAATAATTGAGATAAAAAGACAAATGGAGATATAGACAGAAACATAATTGGACTTTATTTGGCTACTCCAGTAGTATCTAAGCCTGTCAACACAGTATAGGCTTATCTTTGAAGCAGGGCACAATGGCACTAAGAAGTAAGCTGGCCTTATATGTAAGATATCCCTGGCACAAAGGTAGTGTCAAATAAATACTTACCCTTGCCTTTGTAAAGTGTCATCATCTAAGATAGAGAAAACCACTGTGCAGAGAAACACCTGATTGAGATACCCTGCGCTTTTGACTCTATCATTCTGTGCCCAGGATTATAATTCTAACAACAATCAGGTGTGCCATAATAAAATAAAAAGAAAATACATTGGGCACATACATGTGGAGACACCAGTCTTTACTGGACATTTTTTAGAGGTGAATACATAAGGGAAAAAGATGTACTTACCAATACAAAAGACAGAACATCACATTTAAAATGCTAAAAATGCATAATTTTTACATAGTTTCTTATACAATTCAAAAGATATTTTAGGAATCACACTGTGTTTTAGACAAAACTCAAATTCTATAAAAACAAAGATATTTTAAAAAATAGGACAAAGAAGGGACTGAAAAACTAAACAAAATACATTAAATACTGACACTTAAGGCATTAGGCATCAGTCAATGAAGGACAGTAAGACAGAAGGAAAGCAGTTAAATTTTACACTTACCCCAGCTAATTGCCTGAAAAAGTTTTTAGGAGCAGTGCAGGATGGGAAAACTCACACAGAGTCCACAGCCTCCCTGGGTTGAAAAAATAGAGCCAGGAGTCTGGGAAAGCTGGGAGATTAAAGTACACAGACGGAAGAACTGGAAAATGAGAGCTGCACAGAGAAAGAATTTCATATACTGCAAAAAAATCTCCTAGATAATTCAATTAAGTACTGCTCAGTACGCACATGGGAGAAAATACTCAAAGACTGGGAGAAGAACCACCCAAAAGGATTAGAAAAAAAAATGCCTGGAAACCACACAGTGCCAAAAACAGCAACTGTAATCATTATTCAGACCCAAACCATCTTATTTCAGGAGACACTGTGTAGAGTAGAAAGGTCTTTCCTCACCAGCAAGAACAACATATGAAACCCAGATTAATGCATTTCTTTTCTTGCCTAACAAACTTAAAACCAGACATGAAGGGCTCACTGGTTTCTATATAGCGAATCTGTTTCTCTCTCTCTCTCTCTCGTTCTCTCTCTCTCTCTCTCACCCACACACATATACCCCTCAAAATTGTTTAAAGAAATATAAAAACATCCAATATCAAACAAAGTAAAATTCATGTCTGATATAAACTCAGAACTACCAGCCATGCAAAAAATCAAGAAAATACAACTCATACTAATAAGAAATTGAAACAAACTCAAATGATTATCGTAATGGAATTAATAGACAAGAACATTAAAACATTTATTATGACTGTATTTCATATGTTCAAAAATCTACAAGTAGTCTTGAACTTATTCAATAGAGACATAAAAGTTATAAGGTCCAGATCTGAGTCAAAAATTACAAATTACAATCCCCGAGATGAAAAAACACAATGTGATTAACACGAGATTAGATATTGGAGAATAAAAGGTTAGTAAACTTAAAAATATAGCAATAAATATATCCAAAATAAGAGTCAGAGAAAAAAAAGACTGAGGAAAAATGAACATAACATCATGTACTTTGAAGAATGTGACCATATATATGTTTAGGAGAAAAGCTTTAAGCAGCTCAGGGAAAAAAAACATGTTATATCCAGAAGATCAAAGGTAATAGCTCTAGATTTCTCTTAGGAAAGCTAGCTTAGAAGACAGTAGAGTGATGTCTTTAAAAGTACTGAAAGGACAAAAAAGAAGCTGTCAACATAGAATTCCATTCCTAGCAAAAATATCATTCAAATATTTAAGTAAAATAGTTTCTCAGACATACAAAGACTAATAATTAATCATCAGCTGTCTTGTGACATAAACAAATGTTTAAAAAGAGGTACTTCAAGCAGAAGAAAATGAAACTATATTGAAACCTGGATCTACCTAAAGGAATAAAAAAACAGAAAGTATAATTACATAGATAAATGTAAAGATTTTTATTATTACTAAAATCTTATTTTAAAAATAAGAAACCATTTAAAATAAACATAATAATACTTTAAGTGTTGTTTTAAACATATATAGAAACAAAATACATGACAATAGCATAAAGGTCTGGTGGGTGGGGAGTAAAAGCACAGTTGACCCTTGAACAACAAGGGTTTTAACTCTGTGGGTCTACTTATACATGGATTTTCTCCTACATTTGCAACCCCTAGGACAGGACAGCAAGACCAACCTCTCCTTTTACTCAGCCTACTAAACATGAAGACAACAAAGATGAAGACTTCTATCAGGATCCACTCCCACTTAATAAATAGTAAATATATTTTCTCTTCCTTATAATTTTCCTAATAACAATTCCTTTTCTCTAGCTTGTTTTATTGTAAGCATATAGTATCTAACACATATAACATACAGAATCAAATGTTTGTTATCTGTAAGGCTTCTGGCGAGCAGTAGGCTATTAGCAGTTAAATTTGGGGAAAGTCAAAAGTTATATTTGATTTCAGCTGCACAGGCGGTCAGCGTCCCTAAACCCTGCATTATTCAATGATCAGCTATGTATTATTTTAAAGTTCTCACACTATATGGGAAAAGCATAACCTTGTTCGAAAGTAGATAGTAAAGAGTTAAAAATGTGTACTATAAACCTTAAAGTATCCATTAAAATAAAACATCAAAAATAGCAACTAATCAGTCAACACAAAAGGGAAAAATTGAATAATGTACTCAATACGAAAGGAGGCTGAAAAAGAGAAAAAAAAGATTTGCATTCAGATAGTATAAATAAAAAGCAAATAGCTTGAAGGTAGATTTAAACCCAATCTTATCAATAATAGCATTAAATTTATGTGGTCTAAAAACTTTAGTTAGAATGCAGAGATTATCAGATTGGATAAAAATAACAAGACTCATATACACTGCTCTTAAAAAGGTGTTTTGTAAGTATAAAAACACGAATACAAGTAAAAGGTTGGAAAAAGATATATCATGCTAACACTGATCGAAAAAGAAAGCTGGAGGGACTATATTGTTATCAGATAAAGTAGAAAGACTTAAGAGCAAAGTCTCTTAATAGGGATAAAAAGGATAATCTTATAATGGCAAAAAAGTTAATTAATCAAGATGATATAACAGTTCTATCCATTTATGTACTTATAGGAAAGTTTTTAAATAGTTGAAGCAAAATCTGATAGAACTGCAAGGAACAATTCTGTTGTAGACAAATCTTTAGTTATAATTAGAGATTTAATACTTCTCTCTCATGCCAAATAGTATAAATAGAGATAGAAAATCAAAAAGGATAAAGAAGACTTGAACAACCTATCAACCAACTATACCAATTTCATATTTATAGAGTATTCCAAACAAGAACATCAGAATTTACAACCTTTCCAAGTGTACATAAAACATTTACCAAGATAGATCATACTCAGTTATCGAAACTTTCTCAATAAATCTGAAAAGATTTAAGCCATTGAAATTATATTTCTGATTACAATGCAATTAAAATAGAAATCAGTAACAAAATATTAATAATTCTCAAATATTTGGAAACGAACACTTCTTAATAATCAATGGTCAAAGGTGAATTCAAAAGTGAAATTTTTTGGAAATATTTGAATATAGATCAAAATGAAAGTATGACATATGAAAATTTGTACTTTGCAGGTAACACAGTAGTTAGTGGGAGATTTATAGCACTGAACTGTGTATTAGAAAAGAAGAAAGATCTCAGTCAGCTTCCACCTCGGCTCCCACCTTAAGAAACTAGAAAAGCAAACTAAGAAATTAGAAAGAAACTTACAGCAAAAGAAAACCAAAATAATCAAATGAAAGAAAATAATCGAATTAAATAGAAAATCAACAAAAGAAAATCAAGTAAGAAAGACAGAGGAATGGCCGGGCGCGGTGGCTCACTCCTATAATCCCAGCTCTCTGGGAGCCTGAGGCGGGCGGATCACGAGTTCAGGAGATTGAGACCATCCTGGCTAACACGGTGAAACGCCATCTCTACTAAAAATACAAAAAAATTAGCTGGGCATGGTGATGGGTGCCTGTAATCCCAGCTGTTAGGGAGGCTGAGGCAGGAGAATTACTTGAACCCGGGAGGTGGAGGTTGCAGTGAGCCGAGATCGCACCATTGCATTCCACCCTGGGTGACAGAGCAAGACTCCATCACAAAAAAAAAAAAAAAAAAAAAAAAAAGAGGAAAAAATGACAGAGAAACAAATTTCAGTAAAATACCACTATATACTTATTAGGATGTTTAAAATATCAAAGACTGATTATGCCAAATATTGGTAAGTGTATGGAGCAACTTGAGGTCTTATACACTGCTGTTAGGAGTGTCAGATTATGCCAGCATTTATAAAGAACAATTGGAAGTTTATGAAAAATTTAAACAAATACCAACCATATGAGCAAGGCAATGCACCTCTACATATTTACCCAAGAGAAGTAAAGCATATCTTCATATAAAGTCTTTAATATGAATGTTTATAGAAGCTTTATTTGCAGTAGCCAAATACAAGAAACAATCCAAAAGTCCTTCAAGAGCTGAGTGAACAAATTGTGGTATAATCACACAATAGAATGTTACTTAGTAATACAAAGGAATGAGCTATTAATTCATGCAACGATGTAGGTGAGTCTCAGAATAAGTATGCTGAGTGAAAATAAAAGTGAGAAAAAAAGTTCATGTTGTGTGAATCCTTCATATAAAATTCTGAACAATGATAGGTAATCCACAATGAGAGAAATTGGGTTAGTAATTGCCAGCAATTGAAGAAGGAAAGGATTCCAGGAAGAATAGGAAATGAGAATGAAGAATTAGGAAACTTTGGAGTGATGAATACTGCATAGTCCATTTTCATATTGCTATAAAGAACCGCCCGAGACTGGGTAATTTATAAAGGAAAGAGGTTTAACTGACTCACGGTTCAGTATGGTTGGGGAGGCCTCAGAAAAACTTACAACCATAGTGGAAGACGAAGGGCAAGCAAGACATCTTCTTCACAAGGTGGCAGGAAGGAAAAGCGGTGAGCAAGAGGGAAGAGCCGCTTATAAAACCATTAGATCTCGTGAGAACTCTTTCAGTATCAGGAGAACAGCATGTGGGAAATCACCCTCATGATTCAACTACCTCCACCTGGTCTCTCCCTTGACATGTGGGGATTATTACAATTCAAGATGAGATTTGGGTGGGGCACAAAGTCTAATTATATTAGATATATACATTATCTTAATTGCAGTGATTGTTTAATTGGTGCATACATATGCCTAAACATACCAAATTTCATACTTTAGACATGTATAATTTATCACATCAATTTTACTTCAATAAAGCCCTGTGTGTGTATGTGTGTGCTTGCCTGTATGTTTAACAACAAATGATTGACAAGCAAGAAGAAAAAGTAAGTAGACTGAGATAGGAAAGGTGTCAAAAAAACTACTATTTCAAAAGCAAAACTTAATCATTAATTTAAGAAAATATAAAAAAAGAAATGCTGAGAACAGACAGTATATTCAGAAAATTAAAGATAAAACATTGGAAGAGTTGGTCTTAGAAATTAAGAGAATAAAGTAAAATAAATTGAAGTAACAGCTAAATTTAAATTAGAAAAAAGTCATTGGTTAGACAACAAAGTTTCAAATTAATAGATCAAAAATTCAGCAGGACAATAATATAATGGGAAAAGACAGAAAGGCATTAAATTGCTATGCTACTGTAAGGTTTAAATCCAGCAGAAAATCAGAGTTAAATAAAAAAAAAATAAGATTACCCCTTGCAAAGGAACAAATATTCAAATTAAACATGATTCCTTTTTACTTCTTGGCACACTTAAATACCAGAAGATAATGGATATGATCTCAATCAAGAGGAAATTGTGTGATCCACAAAATAGTAAACTCAGCTATAAAAGCAAGAAGAGAATGCCGAGTATGATAGCTGTACAGCAGACCTAGGGATTATTGAGGCTTGATTGAAACTAGAAGACAGAGATCTGTTTGATAAGAAGAATATAAGCATACCACTAGGCTTCTTTTGTATTTATCCCACATAATCAGTCTCAAATAATTTTTGCTAAAGTTCAAATTTAATCACATTGTGCTTCTTATTTCAAGGTTTCCACGGAATACCCATTGCCTTTAGAAGAAACTTTAAGCATTTTAGAATGACATAGAAGAACCTACAAATCTAATCCCTGATTGCATTTGCAGCCTCATGTCTTCCCTGATATATTTCCTTAATATTTAGCCATATCAGTTTCCCCACATTTCCCCAAACCATTTTCCTTACTTTATATTTTGTTCCTGCTGCCCTTTCCCATTTGAATATTTTCCACATTTGCCCATTTTAACACTCAGTTCATTGGTCTCTTTGTCTTGGAAATGTTTGCTTACAGTACTAGCCCTAGTTAAGCCTTGCTTTTTTGTGCTCATTTTCTATCATCTTGTTTTTTAATTTTTTTAATAGTAGCACTCACATTGCTTTGTGATTATTAACTTTTTCTTTTTTTGTGTTGCTGTCTTCTATAAAACATATAAAGACCTTAAGGTGTATGACTTGCTCATTGTAATTTTCCTAGAACACATAGTGAATACAGATATAAGTGAGTAGGGAGGGTGTTCTGTGTATGTGTGTATACATTATTTTTTAGTAAGTACTTGTTCAATGAATAAAACTCAAACTTTTGCCTCCTTCCACATGTTTTTCCAGGGTTTTAGTATTCCACAGAAAATATTCACCTCATTTTAATATTATTCTATTACCTGGTGTTCTGCATTGAGGTAGAGAAATTATTAATCATAATTTTCACACAAACCCTCCTGTTCTTAAATCTCATTGTTACTGCTGATTCAATGGGTAAAATTCAATGAAGATAGGCAGAGAATAATCAGGAGCTGGAAGCTGCATATTTCCATAGTTCATGCAAGGATGGAAGACATTCAATTCCAACCAGCAGAGTGAAGAATCCTAGTGGAAAAACCAGGGTATTTAGTAGGAAACTACTAGAATCATCACACCTTGGGATCAAGGCTAAACAAGTGCTAGATAAGTGGCTCTCGACAAGGGAAAACTTTTCTCAACGGACATTCAGTAACGTCTAGAGACACTGGTTTTGCACGGGCGATGGGTAGAGCCCTGGGTTGCTGCTAAATGTCTCACAATTTGCAGGACAACCCCCATACCAAAGGATTGTCTGGTGCCAAATGCCAATACTGCTGAGATTGAGATGTGCTGCCCTAGGTTAGAGAATACTACTCTAGATCTGTTCTAACAAAGCTTAAAGTCTTAAAAAAATCAAGATGACTGTCAAGAAACTCAACAGCGTTCTAGAAAAAGGTGAACACTCTTAAATGAAAGCCACAAAATCCAGCATTCAAACAACATAAAACAACAATATTCACATTCAGATAAAAATTCCAAACAGCAAAAAGTGTGATCTACAATCAGAGGAAAAATCAGGGGAAAGAAAAAACCAGTAATGACAGAGATGAGAGAATGACTTTCTAAGGTCTTTAAACAGAACTTTATTAAAGATTTTAATCAGCTTTTATAACTATGCCAAGGATTTAAAGGAAAAGATTAACATAATTATGAGTCATCAAGGAATTAAAAGAAACCAAATGGAACTTTCAAGTTTTAGAAATTCACTAAATTTTATTAATAGCAATTATAAGAAATAATCAATGACCTTGATGACATGGCTGAAGCATAGAGGAAAAAAAATTGAAAATTACAGAATAAGATAAAAATTTAATAATAAATAAACAGAGCCTCAGAGATTATAGACAAATATCAAATGCCATAATATACATTTAATTAAAATACAAGAAAGAAAAAGAGATAGAAAAACATATTTGAAGAACAGCTAGCCAACAACAACAAAGGCTACCAAATTTGATGAAACCTATAAACTCACACATACAAGAACACTGGATTCAGCACAGAATAACCATTTCTTTCAGGTGCACATTGAGCCCTCACTAAGACAAATCATATTCTGAGTTGTAAAAGCATCTCTCAATAAATATGTAGAAATTATATATATGTGTATATATATATACATATATCTCTATCTATCTATCTATCTATCTATCTATCTATCATCTATCTATCCATACTTCTAAATAGCCATGGGTCAAAAAAATTGCAAAAAAATTAGAAAATATATTTGAATATGTTGAATTAAATAAAAATGAAAACACAACCAATTAAATTTATTACTTCTGGTTTCTGCTTTGAGATGCAGAGATCTGGGAAAGATACAGCTTCTATCCTGAAAATTAAAGAAAAAAAGAGAAGAAAACCATCAAACTACATACTTGGTAGTTTTCTTGACCCCATTAGTGACCTTAAGTCATAAGGCAATCGGCTAGTCTAAAATCTAAGGCAAGACAGACACCTGTAGGAAGGTACATAGGAGCATTGGCTTAGCTAAAGCAACTACAAGCAGTCATCGGAAAGAAGAGTAAGATACAAGAGTTCAGCTAGTAGTAGCTAGGAAGTTAGTAGAGCCCAGTTGTGCACTGGTAAGAGAGGGGGATGCTCCCTGTTGGCCAAATAAATTGGATGAGTCTGCAGATTGGGGGTTGTAGTACAATACTTTCCTATGGCTGCTGTTACAAAGGACCACAAACTTGGTGGCTTAAAACAAGTTTATTCTTTCACAGTTCTGGAGGCCAGAAGCCCTAAATCATGGTGTCACTTGAGCTGTTCCTCTCTGATGTCTTTGGAAGATGATCCTTCCTTGACTCTTTCAGCTTCCAGTAGCCTCAGGCTACTTGGTTTTGGCTGCATAACTCTAATGTCTGCTTCTGTCTTCACATAGCCTTCTTCCCTCTCTCTCTCCTCTTCCTTTTTTTTTCAGTATTATTTTATTTGTAGAATAAATTGACAAATGATAATTATATATACTTATGAGGTACAAGGTGATGTTTTGATATAATGTATATATTGTGGAATGATAATTAAGCTAATTAACCTATTCATCACCTGAAATACTTATCATTCTTTTGTGGTAAGAAGATTTAAAATCCGTTATTTTAGCTACTTTGAAATGTATAATAATTTGTTATAACCTATAGTCACCATGCATATGTGGAATCTAAAAAATATCTAACTCATAGAAGAAAAGAGTAGAAAGGTGGCCACTGGACACTGGGGGTAGGGGGTAGGGGATGTATGGGTAAAGGAGAAATGTTAGTCTTTCCTCTTCTTACAAAAACATCAGTCATACTGGATTAACGGCCCACCCTACTTTAGTATGACCTTATCTAACTAATTATCTCTGTGATGACCCTAATTCCAGATAAGGTCACAACCTGAGGTACTAGGGGTTAGTATTTCAGTGTATCTTTTGTGGGGGACTTAATTCAACCCATAAGAGGGCTCAAATAAATGTCTCGAGAGAGTTCTAAGACCTAGGGAAGTGGACCATCAGTCTATGGCGGAGGTGGGGTGAAAGAAACACCACCAATATCACTTTTTTCTGTCTTCTCTTGCCTATTTTTTTTTTTAAAGCCTTAATTCGTGGAGGAGAAAGGTGAGAAACACTGTCCTGTCCCCAGTTACTACTGGGGTGAAAAAACAAAGAAAGAAACCCTTTCCAGCTACATACAATTCTACACTAAGGACTGATTAATTTTTGTTGTTGTTAAGAAACTCCTATGCATTGGATGTGTGTGTATGTGTGGTGTGGTGTGTGTGTGTGTATGTGTGTAGTGATATGAAGAAACACATATCATTAGCCTCAGTAATTTACAGGTAGTATGAATTTGGTTTCTTCCATCAGCCAGTATTGGGCAGAAAGTAGACACCAGGTTTTCTTAAGATAAATTTCCACCAACACCAAAGTTTAGCAGAGGATACAACTCCATTTTTCACACTAGAGTATTTTGGCCATCTGTCAATTTTTACTTTAAGTAAAAGTGTATCGACAGCAGAGTTCTAGAGTGTCTTCTGTAGGGATGGGCCTGTTCTTTCATTGAAAGAATCATAGCTGTGATCCATCAAACAGTAGCTCACTCTATACATATTTAAAACCCATGCTTCATGAGAAATGGTGATGCTGTAGAATCATTCTCATTGTGGCAAGGCGAGATATTAATGGTCCCTGCTGTCTTTCCCTGAATCATCTCCAGAATACACATGAATCAAACAAAGTATTTGCATTGGACCAAAAAATTCAAAAGAGAGGGGCTAGGAGAAGTAAGTGGTGAGAGTTATCTTTTTCACTTTCAGAAAGCCCATTAATTATTACACCGATATTCTGAATTCAAAAATATAAAATCAAAGCATTAGTTACTGACCTAAATATTATTTTTTAAATGAATAGCAATAGTATTCAAAAATCTGTTAATATTTATTATGATTTAGAAATAATGAGTTTCCACTGAAGCAGGTTTCAAATATATGAATTAAACAGATATTTTATTTTTGGTAGAATGTATCGATCATCATTGCAAACAGAAAGGAATGATCCACATGCTCTCCTGTACCCTCGTTCTCCCTGGTAATGTCTGAAGCTATGAAAGAAGTACAATTATTCTTTCAAGCCAGTGGCAAGGTACTTTTACACCAAGCAAGATTCAGAGACTAATAATGTGAAATGTGTTTCTTAGCACACTTAAGGATTTAGAGGTAACATGACAAAGGTATGAAGAGTGCGTATGTCTCAGCTCTCGACCATTCTGAGAATGAGAAATATATTGTTGACCTCATATCTTCCCAGGGACTAGAGTTCCTTTCCTTAGCTAAAATATACTAAGCACTTACTATGTATCCAGAATTCCGATAAGAACTTTGTATAATTAATTTTATTCAACCAACATTATTACTTTTATGATGGGTACTATTATTACTTTCATTTGTCATGTCATACAACTCTGGATAGAGATATACTTTGATAAGTCTCCACAGGTTTCTAATTTTTTCCTTATTTTATGACTTTTTGGTGATATTCCAAAATCATCATAAATACCCAAATCATCCAAAACTCAACATGACTTCTCAAATATCTCAAGAAATATTGTGTAGTATTTGTGCTAATACATGCTAACTGGTGGAAAAAACTAGCTAAAAAACTGTTTTGATTTGTCCCTAGGAATAAATAGATGATTTGAAGAATGAACTATTGTAATATTACGTGCAACGATTACAGAAAAATCTTAAGGTCTTACAAAAGACAAAGCTTTGTTTCTTGCTCATATTTTTCATCATAGTAGTTGATCTGGGACATTGTATTTTCCTCAGTCTATATGCATGCACTCTAGTTGGGGTATACCTAGCTCACAGCCGAAAGAAAAGAGAGAATGGCATTTCACAGAATAGCCCGGAAAGTATCAGCTAAAAGTGGTATGTATCAAATTTGACAGCCAAGTCTGACATTAAGAAGATGAAGATACACAGTCTCTGAGTAGGCTGGTATCTCTAGCAGAGAAACAGTAAATATTTTGAAATGTGTATTAAAATATAGTTTATTAAAATAAATCTTAATAGAGCAGAATCAGAAATCAAAATATACTTCAGAAGCCTTTAAAAGAATACTACTTACTTTTAAAAAATGAATAAAATGGTGTAAGTGGATTCAAAGATGGCTTTCACATTTCTGGCAATTTTTATTAATGTTAAAGATTGGACTGGGACAAATTATTGAGATATTATTAAAAATATTTTAATTAAAGTGTCATTAAATAAATTGGCCAATGGTTGGGCTTGGCTTATGACATAGGTGGGCTTTTGAAATCGAGGTTTGTGATTAATCAGCTAATCACTCATCATTAAAATCCAGTAAGTAATTGGAATTTTTCAGTGAGAAAATTAAGAATAAAAAGCGGAGCAACTGCAGATGGGAAAAGAAAGAAAGAACACCACAATTTAAGGGAAAATCAAAAGTAAATAATCTAGCAAGTAGACTGTAAAACAAAATAATAACTATAAAAAACAAAATGCTAGCATTAGGCTAGCATTCCTCATGTTATTTATTCGTGTTATTCCTCATATATTTGCTGTACCCTCCCCTCTCCAAAGTAGGATCAAACTTGAATCTCTGAGTTTACCAACTTGAATCTCTGAATTTTCTGTAGAATTTTTGTTGGCTTATAGCTTGCATCTTGCAATATTATGATATATTCTGACTATGGTAGTAAGAAATGCTGTAAAAAATGATGAGTTCATGTCCTTTGTAGGGACATGGATGAAACTGGAAAACATCATTCTCAGTAAACTATCGCAAGGACAAAAAACCAAACACCGCATGTTCTCACTCATAGGTGGGAATTGAACAATGAGAACACATGGACACAGGAAGGGGAACATCACACTCCGGGGACTGTTGTGGGATTGGGGGAGTGGGGAGGGACAGCATTAGGAGATATACCTAATGCTAAATGACGAGTTAATGGGTGCAGGAAATCAACATGGCACATGGATACATATGTAACAAACCTGCACATTGTGCACATGTACCCTAAAACCTAAAGTATAATAATAAAAAAAATTAAAAAAAAAAGAAATGCTGTTCCATATAAACAAATAAATAAATAAATAAGCAAACAAAACTCTTCATTTGAAGAAGAGAAAAATCCAATCCCATTATGAGCCTCCATCTCCCTCTCCACAACTCCACCTAACTGATTTTCATCCTTGACACGCTGACATCTATTTCAGGCATGCTCTGGGATTTGGGGCTCATTAGTGTGCACTGCCAACAGAGGAAGAGAGGGGATTGGTGACTAATACTTTACAAAAGTAAGAGCAGAACAGGTGTTAGCCCAAGTGATGCTAATTTACTGCAATAAATAAGAAAAAAATAACACAAACGTCAAAGTTCCTGCTTGTAGAATATTAGAATTTAGCTTAGGTTTTCATTGCTTGTTAAAATGCAAAGCTCACTGAGAGAGAACACTTTGAACTGTTCTCAATTGATCATATTCACCAAAGTGCATTTGTGAAATGCCTAGTGGCAGGAAATGAAAAAAAATTAACTGAATGCAATTTTTTTTTTTTTGAGATGGAGTTTCGCTCTGTCACCCAGGCTGGAGTGCAGTGGCAGGATCTCGGCTCACTGTAACTTCTGCTTCCCAAGTTCAAACGATTCTCCTGCCTCAGCCACTAAAGTAGCTGGGATTACAGTCGCCCGCCACTATGTCTGGCTTATTTTTGTAGTTTTAGTAGAGATGGGGTTTCAACATGTTGGTCAGGCTGGTCTCGAACTCCTCACCTCAGGTGATCTGCCTGCCTCAGCCTCACAAAGTGCTGGGATTACAGGCGTGAGCCACCATGCCCGACTCTGAATGGAATTTTAATCCAGTTCTTTTCTTAAAACAGATTTTAATAGGATATTAGTAACACCATTACCCTTTTATTTGCTTAAGCCAAACATATGGGTCTTATCCTGGATTTCACCTTTTACCCTCATCTTCACATACAATCTATCATCAAATTAAATAAGTTGCACCTCTGAAGTAATTCTTGAATTTAACGTTTATATCGTTATCTCCTGACACCATTCTAACAAATTATTATCATCTGCTGCATAAGTGACTATTGATCCATTTCCTTCCATTTTTGCCACTTTCTAGTCCAGTAAGTGATTTTTTTCTCATATAAGTTAGTATACTTTACTTCCCTTATCTAAGATCCTCACTGATTTCCACTTTCTCTTAAATTTATATCCAGCCCCTTTACTATGGTCCAGAATGTTCATCATGAGACCATTCCCCAGCTCCATCTCTCTACAATCCAGCCTCATTCACTTCTTTCGTTTCTTCAAAGTGTCAATGCCCTTTCCTTCTTCTAGATAATTGAACTTGCTGTTCCTTCTTCCTGCCATACTCTTTTTTCCAATACTTTGCACTCTGAGCTCGTACTCTGTGTCTCAGCTTAAATGCCATATTTCCAGAGGAGTACCCTGATATTCCCATCCAAACTGGTTTCCCCTTACTCATTATTATCTCATCACCCCATTAGTTTCCTTCATAGGAATTTCAGAATTATTAACAATCCAGTGTATTTTAAAAATTATTTATTATTGGTATATTTCACCAAGCTCTAGGGGCCAGTGACCTTTTCTGTCTCACTTACTTTATCCTCAGAACTTAGCAGAGTGCATTACAAGTAGGTATTTCATATTTGTTGAATAAATTAATTAACAGGTGAACAAGTAATAAGAAAAATAAGAGACCATTGAGCTTCTGAAAAGGACATGGGAAATAGGACTGAGAAATGGAGAACTAAGAAGACAAATTCCACCAATTTCACAATTTTGCCAAGGTCTGACCATAAGTGTGTATTGCCTTTGTGTGTTGAGCCAGTGTGTGGGGAAGTGAGAGAGTAATGGAGAGAGCGCATATGACACATCCTACAGAGAAAAGCTCCAGATGCCCCTGGGACACCAGATGGCCGTTAAGCTTCCATTTGTTCCCTGTAAACTCTTAAGTTCTCACCCCATTCTCAGCTGAGTCAATGGGAAACATCTGAAGGAATATAAATTTTTAAAAAATGTTTCATCATAAGCATCACTCCAGTGGCCAGCCTCCCAGCACTGTTTTTATGTGCAGCAAAAGCCCTTGACATTTTGTAGGAATGTCAAAAACCTGCTTAAGGACATATACAGAGTCAGAGTGGAATTGTACTTAGGAAGAGACATCTACATGCCAAGATACTTATCTTATTATTCTCCTTCCTCCTCTTTACCTATTAAAAATGCATTCTAAGCCCTTCTCACAAACTGAACAACTTAACTAACCCTTGTTCCATATTAATAACAATTACTTTTACTGGGTGCTTACTATATGCAATACGCTACTGTGATCATATGCCATGTATTAACTCATTTAATCTGCAAGACAATCCTGAGTCCAGCACACATTATCGCCAGTTTACACATGAGAAAAGTGACATTCATCGTTTAGATAAACTTGCCTAAAATCACACCCTAGGAAATGACAAAAGTGGAATTTGAACACTGGTTGTTTGTAATTGCTTAATAGATGGTCTCTCTACAACATGATGAAAAGTAACCATTCAGCCAACTGCAGAGTAGGCCACCTAAAATCCCATCTAGAATGTCTACATAGTTTTTCCTAACCAAGTCAAACTTCTCTCATTCCTTGCAAAAAGTCTTCTAGAATGAGTTTGATTTCAAAAGCAAAAGAGAGAAATCTGTTTTATTAAATCCTTTCTATAGGCAGTAAAAATGGAAATCAGTTCTCTTTCTGTCAGCTCTACATGTTGCCAAGCTATATGGGAGAAGCCAGTGAGTAGCACCTGTGGGTAGTGCTGATGAGCTACAAACTTAGACTTTTCCACAGCACTTTAATGGAAGCCATGTTTAAGATGTTAACACTTAAGGTGCAACAATTATGTGAGTCTCTGAAGGGCTCCACAGAACTTAAAAAGTGCAATAGCTACCTAATTTGCTGGGCCCAGAATATAATGAAAAAGATGGATTCTTTCTTTAAAAACTAATAAGAATTTTATGACACCAATAGCAAAACAATGAAGGGCCATTCTAAGCATGTGGCCTAGTACAACCATAAAATTGTTCCTACTTGAAGACAAGTCCTGAGGAAATTGCCAAGATGGCAAAACTCCTTTGCTGAATTAACCTTTTGCTTCCTTCTCCAGTGTCCACCTTGCTGAACACCCTTCCTGTGGCATTCCTCAGGAGGATGACCTCAGCCAGCAAATTCTCTCACTAGGCTCTTTTCATCTCTGTCTCCATCATAAAAATTCTTTGTCTTTGCATTTTTTCAACATTTATCAATCACATATTATGTAATGTGTCTGTAATAAATATCTGAGATAGAAAGGTGAAATGACATAACCTCTGCCTTGAAGGAAAACACAAGCTAATGACAAGAAAAAACAGTAAATAAAATTACAATCTAGTGGCATAAATGCTACTGTAAAAGCAAGGAACAAAGGGAAAGGGAGGAAAGAAGGAAGGAAGGAAGGAAGGGAGGGAGGGCGGGCAGGCAAGGAAGGGAGGAAAGGAGGGAAGGAAGGAGGTAAGGAAGGAAACAAGGAGGAGAAGAATGATCCCATATAAAGTAGTTGAAAAGCAGACATAGGTACCGGTCTAGAAGTCAAAATTCACCATATCAGGAAGGATACTCTAGACAAAAGAGAGAGACATCAATTTGTTAGCATCCAGTTGATGACAGCATTGCAAATATTTGATTAATTTCTTTGAAATAAATACATTGATTTTTCAAAGGGCTTGGAATAAGAGTGGAGAATCAATAAAAATTCACAGGGAATTTGGGACTTTTTCAAATTATTCATGCTCCAGCCACCAACAGTGCTTATCAGCCCTACCTGCTGGGGCTGATTCCTTTGGGAAAGTCCAGATGTACTGAAACAGTGAGCCTTTTCTGCTGATGGGAAAGAATGGCAGATTTCTTTCAGGTGTGTTTGGTGGTCACAGAAAAAGTTGAGACTTAATTATAGTAGATATTTACTTAATCATAATAAAGCCATGTATTTACTAGGTTTGTGTCAGTCTCCATAACTGGCTAGGATAGGGAGGCAGGAGGAAGGGAGACAGACACACAAAGCATTAGGCTAGCATTCTTCATGTTATTTAAAATATAATATAAGGTCTGTATTTGCTATACCCTCCCCTCTCCTGAAGGCCTAAGGAGGAACTGGAACAGTACTGCACTTTAACAACCCAAGGGCATTCTATGGAATTTATACCGTGAGTTTTTTGGTAGCTAATGCCTGAAAATGTAATTACTGATCATGGGACTTTCAAAAACTGTACCTGATTTTAAAAAACTGTTCTTATATCAGGAGGCCTTTTTAATGCCCCATACTAACCACATATGATGCCACATATCTTAACATATTCTAGGAGTAGTACATATCCTATATACTTCCAATACACAGAGAACCCACATCTATTAGTATTAATATTTACATATATTTATTTCCACCTGAAAGAAGTTTGAGCCCAAATGTGAGTTGTAGAAAAGCACCAATAGGATAATAATTTTAAAAGTATTTATGAAGACTTCTAAAACCCTAGATAATATATTTTAAAATAGAGGACAATTAAGATAGTAAGTTCTTTTATAAATAGTGTAACTGCTTTTCTTAATGTTTTCATGCACGGAAAGCTAATGCAGTAACAATAGTTAGATTCTGAGGATGGCGAGATAGGCCAATATGAGAGCAGGAAATTACAAACACTGATTAATATGGAGATGTTCCCTTAGATATTAGGCCCAAATGGCTTATGAGCCTCTCTATCAGAGTTGGTCCCCAAATCTGGTTTCATCACAGTGACTAATCAGAGGCATGGGTAGGACTCATCTGTCTGTGCCACAATGGCAAATAGAAAAAAAAATTGTACAATATCTTAAATACCAAGGTAAGGATCTCAGTTTTTAAGGTTTAAAACCAAGAACAAATAGAGAAGCAATTATTATCTAAGAAATATTTTTAAGTATGTAGGAATTTATTTCTGAGAAATTGTTTCTTTGTAGATCTATCACCCTTTATAACACAAATGCCCAAACACTTTACATTTATGTTGTATATATATTACTGGGTTTATCAATTTTGATGTCCCAGGTAGCCTACATAGGGAGAGCCAAGAGACTACCTTTCTAAGGATCTCACATTATTTCCAGAAAAAGAAAAACAAATATTGTGTGATCTGCCTAATAAGCATAAACAAAAGAAAGGAAACACAATCCCTTAATAATAATAGAATTCCCTTCATTTTCTTATGTAGCATCAATACAAGAGATCATATATTTTAAAAAATGGAACTCTCATGGCTTATTGACATTTTTATGAAATTAAAAAGCAGTGCTTGGACCCAAAGGAGAGTTCTTCTCAGTAATTACCATATCACCCAGAAACCTCTGCCTTCCTGGAATTCTCTATAAAAATTCCAAAGCTCTTGGCAATAACTTTCAAACATCACAGTTTTGCCACTAAAGAGTGATTATTTTCTGGTGTTAAGCATACTCTCACTTTGCTTATTTGAGAGTCCAAATATGAAAAGCCAAATTGCTATTGTTCAAGTACTGCTTGATATGAGGAGTGTAATTGGAGTGAAAATCACACAGGGCTACTTGATGCAATAAACCAGGTGATTACCTTGTGTGGGAAAAATGTGTTTCATATTTCCAAGACCTCATTTAGAGTAAGAAAAAATTCAGGTTAAAAATAATTTATGATTGAGAGCTCAACATTTCCATCCCTGGATAAGTAAATGTGGCGAAACACCACACACAGCTTTGAAATTCACTTACAGAATATGACGATGTGGAGACACTGCAAGGGGCTAAGAAACTGTGAACTTACATATACCCATGGACATTAAGGAAAGTTCTATTCCTCAAATGAGGAAAAGCCTCTAACCACATATAGCACCACACACCTTAACATAGTCTAAGAGCAGCAAATGTTTTATATACTTCCCATGGAAGTATATAAATTAGGCATAAGAAAAGATTAACAATGATAAATAATAATAAAATGGAACAATTATAACAATATGCCAGCATTACTACTGTTGCACTTTGGGGCCATTATTAAGTAAATTAAGGATTACTTGAACACAAGCACCGCAACACCACAACACTCAATCTGATAATTGAGGCAGCTACTAAATGACTAATGGGCAGATAGTGTATATAATTTGGATACACTGGATAAGGGGAGGATTCACATCTCAGGTGAGTATCCCATGGAAGTATATAGGAAATGAGGAAAACGAGGAAAAACTCTATGAGTCACCTAAATAAAATCAAAAATGGGAATGTAGCATAAAAAAAAAGTAAGCAAAAGACCCTATGAGAAGCAGCTAGTTTTTCTCATAAGAAGAGAAAAACTACCTCAAGCTACATCAACGTGAATCTGGTTGGTAAGACGTTTTTGATATGAAATAAGAAATATTTGTCATGGTCATGTGCTATGTATTCAAGGAAATCACATAATAAACTACTAATTATCTTGCATTCTATTGGCATTTTCTGCATATACAGTAGTTTCTCCTTATCTGCGGTTTTACTTGCTGTGGTTCCAGTTACACACAGTCGACCCTGGTTTGAAAATATTAAATGGAAAATTCCAGAAATAAATAATTTGTAACTATTAAATTTTGTGCCACTCTGAGTAGCATTATGAAATTTCATGCTTTTCCTGCTCCATCTCACCTGAGATGTGAATCCTCCCCTTATCCAGTGTATCCAAATTATATACACTATCTGCCCATTAGTCATTTAGTAGCTGCCTCAATTATCAGATTGAGTGTTGTGGTGTTGCGGTGCTTGTGTTCAAGCAATCCTTAATTTACTTAATAATGGCCCCAAAGTGCAACAGTAGTAATGCTGGCATATTGTTATAATTGTTCCATTTTATTATTATTTATCATTGTTAATCTTTTCTTATGCCTAATTTATAAGTTAAACTTTATCACAGGTATGTATGTATAGGATAAAACATTGTATGTATAGGGTTCAGTAAGATCTGAGGCTTCAGGCATTCACTGGAAGTCCTAGAATGTATCCCCCACATGAAAGAGGAGGACTAATGTATACAGTAATAATATGCTAATCAATAAAATTACAATAAAGCAATCATCAAGACAATATTTACTGCTTTGGATTTAAACAGACCTGGAATTGATTCCACTTCCATGATCTTGATAATGTTACTTAAGTTCATTGATTCTTAGTTTTCTCTAGTGTGTTTGTTCGTATTTTAACCAGGAATAATATTTCCCGCCTTAGAGGAAATAGAGTTTATAGAGTTTATTTTACTTATAGAAAATAGAGTTTTTGTCTTGGAGTTGTGTGTATTAAATGAATTATTACAGATAAAGACATAGGTATATTAACTTTGACATGCTGTCACATTTTGAGTATTCAAAAAATAGTGTCCACTGGTAGTACTACAAGAGGCAGAATATTCAAACTGAGGCCCAGAGAAACAATGATTTGCAAGGTCAATGATTGGTGGCAGAATTGAGTTTCAAAGCAGACCTCCAATCTCCTTGTCCAGGGGTTTTTCTACCACATCACAGCCCAAGAAAAAGCCTATCTTTAAGCCTTAATTATGTTCCAATATTTTCAGGACCCATCTGGCCTCGTCAACCATGAACTTTCCTTATAAACTATTAACAAAAATGACACAAATAAATAGAGGAAAGCAGTCAGGACTTAACCAGGGAAAAATATCAAAGTCCATTTAGCTCATACTGCTCTCAATTTGCCAGGTGACTAATTAAATTCATTAAGTGTTTTTCACATAAGGCATACCATCCTCATCAGCAACTGTTGCCTTTGAGGTTGTGATTTTACATTCAATTCTAATTTTCCTTGGATTTCAGCAAAACAAAAATAAATAGAAAAGGAATCCCTTTGAAATAATGCAGAAGCAGAATTCAGAAACCACACAGACCTCTTATATAAGCATTTAAAAATACAAGCATTATTCTTGCTTAAAATGCCTAAACAACCCTTGTCCTACCAATGGTCTTCCTTTGCATTCTTGCCAGCATCTATTACTTTTCATCTTTTTGATAATAGCCATTTTAACTGGCGAGAGACGACATCACATTATGGTTTTGATATGCATTCCTCTGGTGATTAGTGATGTTGTGCAGTTTTTCATAAGCCTGTTGGCCATTTGTATGTCTTCTTTTGAGAAATGTCTATTCAGATTATTTGCTCACTTTTTAATCAGTTTTTTTTTTTTTTTTTGCTTTTGCTTTTTGAGTTGTTTTAGTTCCTTTTATATTCTGGTTATTAATCAGTTGTCAGATGAATAGTTTGCAAATATTTGCAAATAGGTTGCCTCATCACTCTGTTAATTGTTTCCTTTGTTGTACTTATTAGCTTGATATAATCCCGTTTGTCTATTTATGTTTGTGTAACAGTGTGCTTTTGAGGTCTTATCAAAAATATCTTTGCCCAGACCAATGTCCTGAAGTGTTTCCCCAATGTTTTCTTCTAGTACATTCATAGTTTCACCTATTACGTTTAAGCCTTTAATCCATTTTCATTTTATTTTTGTATATGATGAGAAACAGCAGTCTGGTGCGGTGGCTCATGCCTGTAATCCCAGCACTTTGGGAGGCTGAGGCGGGTGGATCACGAGGTCAGGAGATCGAGACCTTTCTGGCTAACACAGTGAAACCCCGTCTCTACTAAAAATACAAAAAAATTAGCTGGGCATGGTGGTGGGCGCCTGTAGTCCCAGCTACTCAGGAGGCTGAGGCAGGAGAATGGCATGAACCCAGGAGGCGGAGCTTGCAGTGAGCCGAGATGGCGCCACTGCACTCTAGCCTGGGTGATAAAGTGAGACTACATCTCAAAAAAAAAAAAAAAAAAAGAGAGAGAGAAATAGAGATAGAGGTTCATTTTTTCTGCATATGGATATCTAATTTTTTCAGTAGCATTTATTGAAGAGCATTCACTCCTTTCTCCAGTGAATATTCTTACTGCCTTTATCAAAAATCAGTTGGCCATAAATATACGGATTTGTTTCTGGATTCTTGATTCTGCTTCATTAGTCTATGTGTTAGTTTTTTATGCCAGTGACATGATGTTTTTGTTACTATAGCTTTAGAATATATTTTGAAGTCAGGTAATTTGATGACTTCAGCTTTGTTCTTTTTGTTCAGGATTGCTTTGGTGATTTAGGGACTTCTGTAGTGCCATATGAATTTTAAGATATTTTTTATTTCTGTGAATAGTATCATTGATGTTTTGATAGGGATTGCATTGACTCTGTAGATTGTTCTTTATATTTTGGTCATTTTCACAATATTAATTTGTCTGGTTCATAAACACGAGATATATCTCTAGTTATTTTGGTGGCCTATTCAATCTCTTTCATTAGTGTTTTCTAGTTTTCCTTTAGAGATCTTTCAACTTCTTGGTTAAATTTATTCCTTGATTTTTATTTTTTAATTTTTTAGCTATTGTAAATGGGATTTCTTTTTTGCATTATTTGTCCATTATTTCATTTTTTAGTGGATAGAAATGCTACTGATTTTTGTATGTCAATTTTGTATCCTGCAACTTTACTGAATTTCTGTATGAATTCTAAAAGTTTTTTGGTTGCACTTTTAGGGTTTTCTATATATAAAATCATATCCTTTGCAAACAGGGACAATTTGACTTCTTTTTTCTAGTTTGGGTTTCCTTTTTTACTTCTTTCTCTTGCCCCTAATTTCTCTGGCTATGACTTCGAATACAATTTGAATAAGAGTGGTGAGAGTGGGTATCCTTGTCTTGTTCCAGTTCTTAGAGAAAAAGTTTTCAGCTTGTCTGTGTTCAGTATAATCTTAGCGGTTGGTCTGTAATGTATGGCCTATATTGTGTTGAACCACTCTCTTTCTATACCTAGTTTGTTGAGGGTTAGTATTATAAAGCGATGTTAAATTTTATCAAATGCTTTTTCTGCATCTGTTGAGAAAATCACATGGTTTTAGTTCCTCATTCTGTTGATGTGATGTATCACATATATTGATTTCTGTATATTGAATTATCCATGCACTCCAGGAATAAGTCCCACTTGATCATGGTGAACGATCTATTTAATGTGCTTGGACATGGGATTCTGAATTGATGGTCTTTATTCTCAATGGCATTCCGTTCTTTTCTGGCCTTCATGTTTTCTGATGAGAAATTAGATTAATCATACTGAGAACACTTTTATATAATGAGTTGGTATTCTCTTACTGCTTTTAAGATTTTCTCTTTATTACTGATTTAAATATGACTATGATGTGTCTAACATGGATGAAGTCACACTTATTCTACTTAGAATTCATCATGTTTCTTGAATTTATAGAGTGACGTTTTTCAGCAAGGTTAACATTTTTCACCAAAACTGGGAATATTTTGGCATTATTTCCTCAATTTTTTTCTCATTATTTTCTCCTTTTCATTCTTTCTCATTCTCTTTTTCTAGAATACTCATTATGCATGTGTTGAAATTATTGATGCTAACAGGTCTCTGAGACTGTTCATTTATATTCATTTCTTAAATTCTTCTCCTCAGACTGGAATTTCACTATTAATATACTTTTATGATTGCTGATTTTTTCTTCTACCAGCTCCATCTATTTTTGTGCCTCCATTGTGAATTTTCTATTCCAGTTTTTTTTTTCAACTTCAGAAATTCTAATTGGTTCTTTTTTATAATTTTTATTTCTTTATTTATATTCTGTATTTGGTTATACATAGTTGTTACACTTTATTTTTTCTACATTATGTCCTGTAGTTCTTTCAACATACTAATAGCTAATTTAAAGTATTGGTGGGGAGAGCTTAACCCTGTAAAAGATTTGAAAATACTTATTCTGAGCCAAATATGAGTGACTAATGCCCCATGACATAGCCCCAAGAGATCCTGAGAATACGTACCCAAGATGGTCAGGCTACAGCTTGGTTTTACATATTTTAGGGAGATGTAAGACATCAATCAGTACAGGTAAGATGTACATTAGTTCAGTCCAGAAAGGTAGGACAACTTGAAGAGGGGGCTTCCAGGTCTAGGCAGATTCAAAGATTTTCCGATTGGCAATTGGTTGAAAGGCTTATTATCTAAAGACCTGGAATAAATAGAAAGGAATGTCTAGGTGAAGATAAGGGGCTGTGGAAACCAAGTTTTTATCATGTAGATAAAGCCTCCAGGTAGCAGGCTTCAGAGCTCTTATCAGGCCTAAAAAGGTGTCAGACTCTTAGTTAATTCTCTCTTGGATCAGGAAAAAACACATGGAAAGGGAAAAGAACCCTCTACAGAATGTAAATTTTTATCACAAGAGACAGCTTTGCAGGGCCATTTTAAAATTTGTCATAGAAACATACTTTGGTATAAAAATACTTTGATTTCTTTCAATGCCTATAATCCATCACACTGGTATCTTATTGCTACAAAAAGTCTGCTTTGTGAGTCTTGAGGTCTCTCTTTTAATGTTAATGCTGGTCAGCTCTGCCTGAATTCCAAAGGGAGGAATGTATAATGAAGCATGTCCAATCGTCCATTCCCGTGATGGCCTGAACTAGTGTTTCAGGTTTATTTTAGAAAGCCTTAGGCAAGAGGACAGGTCCATTCAATTAGCTGGAGGACTTAGAATTTTATTTTTGGTTCATGAAAGTCTTTATTTACAAAATCCAAATTTCAGGCCCCCTCAGTCACAGATTCTGCTGATGTTTTTATTTGTTTTATGTTTCTGTTTTTTCCACGTCTAGTATATTTTGTTAAAAATTGGACATTCTAGATAATGTAAGAAAGCTATTCTGATGTTAAGAGTTTTCTACTTCTGTTATTGAGGTGTTTTTTCATATTGCTGTTATTTGTTTAAAGACTTTCCTTAATTAATTTTAGATTCTGTATTCTCTGCAATTTGTGGCCACAGAGTTCACAGTTAGTATTTGTTTTTAAGTTACCGTTTTTATTTTTAAGCCTGGTTCCCTGACGGTCATATTTGGGTCAGTATAATTTAGCGGTCAACTAAATTATGCTCCAATCATTTGTCAGAGTTTCGTAAGTGCCTTGCCTGTGTATCTTCTATTCTTTGCTGATGGCACTCTTGTGAGGAGGTACACCTTTCAACTTCAGGTAGTCATTTTACAGAACAGCCTTAACTTTTAGTTTCTGTTTGTTCAAGGCCTTAAGTCAGTCAGTGGCCGGTGCTTTCTTATTTTCCATATATTTTTCTGCGTATGCGCATACCTACAAACTTTCAGATTCTCGGGCATATGTCAGAGCTTTTTAAAGTTCCCTATGATCACCTTGTTTTCCAAAATTCCCTTTTCAGTTCCCAGATAGGCTCTTGTTTGCCCCAAGTGAAATCACAGCCTCAGGGCAACTATGATGCTTGCCATCCATTTGCTATTGTTTTGGAAATGCCCTAGGGTTAGACTGTTCTTCCTGCTGAACTGAGCTCTGAGTCAAATGAAACAGCCTCCACATTTTTGAGAATAGACGTATCTCAGGGAACTGCAAGTTCAGATAAAATATTGACTATGCCCTAGAGATTGTACTTTTAACAGATCTCCAAAAGTGTCTGATATCTCTGTTTTCTAGTTTGCTGCCAACTTTCGGCAACAGTGCCACTGAAATAGGGAGGGGGATGGGAATCACCCTAAATTAAAACAATATAGACTCTGCTGTCTTATCTAGGATTAGCAGTTTCCCTATTTTCGGTTTAGTCTGTGGCTTTGTCTAATTACCACACTTCTGAAAGCGTTTATTTTAGTTATCTTGCTTGTATGTTCATTGTTTTATAGAAAGAATAAGTTCACCAACTTTTTGCTTTGTCCTTGCAGAATTCATTAAAAATATCTCTTTAATCTCTTCTATATATGCTGATTTTTTTTGTGCATTTTATCTATCAATTAATGACAGAAGTGTGTTAAATTTCTCACTATGTATTCTTCACTATGTTAGTCGATCAGTCTCTAGTTCTGTCAGTGTTTGCTTTATATGTTTTGAAGCTGTTATACAGATTTATAATTGATGATCTTCCTGATAGATTGAAATCTGTATCAGTATATAAAGATTCTCTATTTCCCTAGTAATGTTTTTTGCCTTAAAGTCTGTATCATCTATTATTAATATAGTTATGTCAGCTTTAATATTATTATAAATTTCTTAGCATATGTTTCCTCATTCTTTCAAATTTCTGCATATTTAGGTTTTGCATATTATTCTTGTAACATGTATTTTGATTTTTAAGAAATTATTCCAAAATATTTCCCTTTTAAGTAAAGCATTTTGTTCATTTACATTTACTGTAATTTACTGCCACATTTAGATTTATCTCTATCACTTTAATTTTGTGCTAATTGCACTGATATTTTTTAAATCTCTCTTCTTTCTTACCTTATCAAACACTAGATATTGCTGGCACCATGATCTTTGACTTCCATATACCAGAAGTGTGAGAAATAAATTTTTATTGTCTATACAGCCAATCCTATGTATTTTGCAATGGCAGCCTGAGCAGACTAAGATAATTCTCAATCATTATTTCTTCAACTATATCCTTTGTCCAGTTTTCCCTCTCAACTCTTTCCTTTTATATTTTTTATCTCTTTCTCACTATGCTTCCTAGATATTTTTTTCCAAACTTTATCTTATAAGTCATTAATTTCATTCATTGTGTTTTTAATTTTAGTTTTGATTATTTTACTTTTTAGTTTCTTAATCTTTACCTATATTTGCAATCATTCAAGTGTACTTAACAAATCATGTTATTTTCTTCAGTTGATATTTACAGTTCCGAAGATTCAAAATTTAGATTTTGCTGTGTTCTCTGCTAATTCCTAGTTGTTGTTTTTCTCTTGTTTTTTTTTTTTATCTTTTTTTGTTTTTTTTTTTTTGACTGAAAAAAAAAAATCACTGATTTTTGACCGAAAAAGTCATAGCTGTAGCTCTTGGGTTTAGTCTGTGAGAAAGCTTTACTGCCCAGAAGAAGATGGGTTTTTTGAGAGAAAATTTGTTTGCTCTTTCCAAGAACGTGAGAACACTAACGGGACATTTGAATTTTTTTCCCCCACAAAGGCCCCTTAAGACACTAGGGTTATGCAAACTAGGTTTTCATATGCAGATGAAGTCTAGAATGTGATCATGAATTATTTCTGAGAAAGGTTTTTTCACTTTCACGCAGGGCTCTGTTTTGATTTTAATAATCCCCTAGCAGTAGTCAAGCATATCAGATTTATTTTTCATCCACATTTCCATGGAGGGTTCTACATTTCAGGGTCAACTTTGTGCCAGGAGTGGGTTTGATTTTGTTGGGCTCTTCACTTGGATAAGCCCTAGGTCTTATTTCCTTTCCTTTGCAATTTTGAGACCACTGACATCGAAGCTCTGTGGTCTTCAGTTTCAGCACATACAACAGGGAAAATTGCTTCAGTAACCTATGTATCTATCTGGATCCCCTTTTCCTTTTACCAGCTTTGACCTTAAGGTATTCACCATTGAACAGTCAGCTCATTAATACATTTTTAAAAATTGTTTTATTCAGATTGTTTTCATGCTTACAGCATGAATCTCAGACAGTTTTCTAATATTTCACCCTATTTGAAACAGAAGTAAAAATAACAAGGCAATTCTGTTGTAGACCTATTATCCAAAACTACTACTCTATTATATAATTATCTATGTTTTGCGTATATAGTATATATGGTATCTATTTATACTGAACCCACTACCTTTCCCTCCACACCACATCTGTCCTTGGTTTGTCACTGTTCCCAACTTAAGTACCTCTACAGTCATGAGTTCAAAGGGATTTCACTCTGCCATGAAATTTAACAGAACACACAGCTCAGGTTAAAATTGATATCAAATAAAAATAATTGTTTATTAACCAACTACAATGCTAGTAGTTTCCCCAAATCTAATTTTTTTGACTCTAAATAAAGTGGAATCAAACAAAAAAGGGATAGGTACATGATGCATTTAAAAATATGATTTGCTGACTTCATATTCAATCTGCTGTGAAAGTCACCAGTCCAACTTTGCTGAACCATGTTCCTCAGAAGGAGATCTGCTTTTCTGTCTTCTTTGATCTCAACTTTTCTATAATTGGTATATATGACACCTCACCATATATGACACTTATAGATATTATATACATTTTTACAAATTGAAGTATTATTTTTCTCCAATTGTAAGAAATGCTCAGGTCCTATTTATTCAGATATTTTCTCTTTATTGTTTAATTATTAGTGATCCTGGCACTCCAATTATAC
Organism: Nomascus leucogenys; assembly: GCF_006542625.1. Lineage (NCBI taxonomy): Eukaryota > Metazoa > Chordata > Mammalia > Primates > Hylobatidae > Nomascus > Nomascus leucogenys. The sequence goes on along the minus strand of NC_044394.1, from coordinate 65,215,376 downwards.
TGACATTGACACTTCAACATCTATCCCCTCATTATACTGCTTTATCCCTTCCTGCTAACTGCTGGGTAAGTTTTAAATTGATCTCCCAGCTTACTTGTTTTCTGATTATGTTCCTGTTGATGGCCAAACTATCCCCTGCAATCCATTATTTTTAAACTCCTGCCTCCATCACTTAAGATTAGCTTTTCTTTCCTTAGTCTCCTGCTAAGTGACTAGAGTTTATGACAGTTTAAGTGCTCTGGTCGCTCTAATGGAATCCTACCAACTCCAAACTGCACAGCCCTGTTCTAACTGCATCCCTCAGTGCACTTACCTTAAAATCATTAATGTTGAAATGTCTTCCATATAAATGGGGAGATTATAGTGGGGGAGTGATTGCTGTTGTTGTTTACTTGCTTTAGTTTGCTTTTCTTTAGCTCATAGTGGAACTTTTCAGGAATAGTCCTATTGTAACAATCCCAAAGCCAACTCTGTGATATTTTATTCCCTGTCTCTAGGATCAACTTTATTTTATAAAATTTAAGATTTTGGCTACCAGTACTTAAAATATGGTTCATTTTTCTTATAAAAATATTTGAAACACTGTGTCTTAAAATCCATGCAATCAAACCAAACATGACATTTAGTCCACAAAATTTTTAAAAAAGATATTGAATTTTACATTTTTCACTCTTTTGTTTTCCTGGTTTTTAAAACCATTTTTGGTCATGTTAACACAATTCCACCATATAATATTTATGATATGTCAAAATAGTTTCACATTCAACATTTTTTTTCACTTTTGATCCAGAATATGGTCTTTCTACATGAATATCCTATTTGCACATTAAAAACTTATTTTGCTTTCGTATGGTAGAATGTTCTGCAAAATGTCAAGTAGAAGAAATTGATTGACAACATTGTTCTGACCTATATCTTTACTTGTTTTCTGCCTTTAATAATTTTAGGGCTATTTAAATGATCTATTTCATATTGATGAGTTGTGCTAGTTTTTGCCTATGTAGGAATTGGTATAATTCATCTATGCTGTTAAATTTATACTTTACAGAAATTTACAGAATTTCCTTATTAGCCTTTTGATGTCTGCAGGGTCTAAAGTGATTTTCCTATAACATTTTTACCGTTGGTTATTTGTGTCTTTTCTCATTTTTTTGCCAGTCATGCTAAAGCTTAGTCAATTTTACTGTTATTTTCAGAGAACCAGCTTTTTGTTTCACTAAGTTTCTCTATTTTATGTTTTCAATTTCATTGATTTCTATTTTGATTTTTACAATTTCCGTTCTGTTGCTTTGATTTTTAAAAATTATTTTTCTAAGTTCTTGTGTAAGAGCTTAGATTTTTTACTTCATTTTTTCTCTTTTCTAATGTATATACATATTTAACACTATAATTTTTTCTCAGTACTGCTTTAACTGTGTGACCAAAGTTGTGATATACGTGCATTTTCATTTTCATTCAACTCCATAGTATTTTAGGTTATCAATTTCAACTTCCTTTTAGATCCATCATTACTTGGAAGTGGCATTTTTTTTCTCCAGTTCTCAACTATTTGCATGTTTTTCTGTTATTTTTAGCTGCTAGTTTGATCTCACTGTGGCTAGAAACACACTCTATATTATTTAATTTTTTGTCTGAATTGTTTGAGTTTATTTTGTACCCCAGGATATTGCCTATCTTGGTACATTTTCTGTTCCCACTTGAAACAGACCTGTTATTCAGTAGAGGGATTATGTTTAATGTGTGTTTGTCTTCTGTTTGCTCTATTTTTTGTTTCACTCTTTTGTTTTTTATGCCTTCTGTAAGTTACTTGAACACCTTTTTGAATTCCATTTAGATTTACTTATAGTGTTTTCAATGTATCTCTTTTATAGCTTTTATAGTGGTGGTTCTAGATAATAATAATATACTGGTTGATATAGACCTAGTGGTTGATCTACCTGTTATTCAGTAGAGGGATTATATTTAATGTATGTTTGTCTTCTGTTTGCTCTGTTTTTGGTTTCACTGTTTTCTTTTTTATGCCTTTTGTAAGTTACTTGAACTTTTTTTTGCATTCCATGTAGATTTACTTATAGTGTTTTCAATGTGTCTCTTTTATAGCTTTCATAGTGGTTGATCTAGATCTAATTATGTATGTTGTATATACATGTCATATTTATATATAGAAATATATATGACATATAAATATACATGTCACAGTCTACAGTTATCATCCTACCAGATTGAGTGAAGTATAGGAATTCTACCTTCCTCACATCTCTTTACTCTCCCATTTATAATGTAATTATCTTAAATATTTTCTACATATATTTAGAGTCACATTAGACAGTGTTATAATTTTGGCTGCAAACATCTAACACAACTTAGAAAACTCAAAGAACAGTGTACTTTCTGTGTCTTTTTTTTTCTTACTGTGTATTTTCTCCTTCCTTACCATCTCAAAGTTTTTTTTTTTTTAATTGCCTCCTCTCTGGAGAATTTCCTTTAGCCATTCCTTTAGAGTAAGTCTGCTAGTAACAAATTTTAATCTTTCTTCATTTAAAAATTTTTTATTTTCTCTTCATTCCTGAAGGGTATTTTCTGCAGATTTAGGAGTCTATGTTGACAGTTCTTTTCTTTAAGGACTTGAAAAATATTGTGCAATTTTCTTCTGTCTTCCATGGCTTCTGAAGAGAAATTTGGTATCATGTAAATGTTTTTTCTTTATAAGCAAAGTGTCATTTTTCTCTTACTGCTTTCAAAAGTTTGTATTTATCTCCAGATTTTAGAACTTTGACTATGTTGTGTCTCGGTGTAGATTTCTTTGTGTTTATCCTATTTGGGATTCACTCGCTGTCTTTAAATATGTAGATTTTGTTTCTCCTGTCAAATTTAGAAAATTTTCAGTCATATTTCTTTGAATACTTTTTCAGTCCCAAACCTTTTCTCCTCTTCTTCCATTATTCCAATTATAAAATTTTGCTAGAATTTTTGTTGTATTCCCATGGGTCTCTAAAGCTGTATCCATTTTTTTTCCCTGGCTATTTTTTCCTTTATACAGAATTGTTAATTTTATTATTCTATTTACCAATTCACTGATTCTCTTCTCTCCCTCTCCATTCTGCTACTGCGTCCACCTCCTGAGCTTTTCATTTAGGTTATAATTTTTTTTAGTTTTAAAATTTCCATTTGGTTCTTATATTTTCTAATTTTGGTGAGATTTTACATTTCTTTGCTGATACTCGCTATTTTTTCTATTTGCTTCAAGCATGTTTGTAATTGCTTATTGAAGCATTTTTATCATGGCTGCTTTAATATTTTTATTATGTAATTCCACATTTCTATCACCTTAGTTTTGTATTGATTGCCCATCTCATTCAGTTCGGAAACTTGCTGATTCTTGGCGTGATAAATGAGTCTCAATGGAATATTGGTCTTTTTTCTATTATTTTAAAAAATTTAGAGTTGCATTTATGTTTTCTGTTTTAGCTGAGTTTTTCTGATATCACACTGGCAATGGAAGGGGGTCGCCACCTTATTGCTGACAGATGAATGGAGAAGACCAGGTTCTCCACAGGTGTCTCAGGTGACCTTGTTGACACCTGAGAAGAGGAGGTTTCATCATTATTTTTGAGTGAGGAGGGTGGGAATTCTGCCTTTCCATGAGGTCTCCACTGGCACTGTGAGGGGTTCGATTGGCCTCATTACTGCTACGTGACAATGCATGTTCTGACTTTTCCCTAGGCCTCCTTTGACACCATTCCATTTGGGAGGAGTGTGACCCTTGTTACTACTTAATGTGGATAAAACCTAGGCATTTCCCATGGTAATGACCTACGAGCATGTGTTTGTTAGTGCCGAGCAGGAATGAAGGTCCTGGCTTCCAACTTCTCCAATACTACCTCAGTACAGTTTTGGAACATTATATTATAGTCTCATAAGGGCAGAAGCCTAGGCTTTCCATCTGACTTTTGTTGTTACGGATGCAGATGGGGCCATAGACTTTTCTGTAGTGCTTGGCTGGAGTAGAGAAGATACTGTTCAAGGATTTTCCATCTTGCCTGGCTACCACTTTTCTGGGCTTTTAGCTAGAGACTTCAGGCTGTTATTGGCTTTTTTTGTTCTTTTTGTTTGTGCTTATTTTCTCTTACTGCTTTCAAAAGTTTGTATTTACCTCCAGATTTTAGAACTTTGACTATGTTGTGTCTTGGTGTATATATTGCTTCCAGGTTGCTATCTTCTTCACCTCTAATTCAAATATATTAGAGGCAAAAAATTAAATATCACAAAACTCACCACCATGAAATTTTTTGAGTTCCAAGGTGCCTAGGTAGGTCTTCCTTCTTCTCTCCACTATTCGGAGTCTTCTTATATTTGTTTTATGCACAATGTCCAAGTTTTTAGTTGTATTTAACAATAGAAATAATATAATAGAAATATATAATTATATAATCAATAAATATATAAATTATATAAACAAATACATAATACGTATATAATAATATATAATTAACAATAGATATATAATATAATTATATAAAATAATATATTATTTCTACTTTTAACGAGAACCAAATATATACATATATATACACACATATATATTTATTTTCTATATGTTCTGAAAATAGAAGTTGTGGATTGTTTTTATAATTCTATTTTATTTCCAATATTGGCTTATTATTTATATCTATTTTTTAAATGTCTTTGTAGATTACCACAGGGTTTACAATATAAATCTTCAGATAATCATGGTTCACCTTCAAATAATATTATAAAATTTTGTGTGTATGAGCACCTTATTAAACAATTGAGGCCGATTTTTGTTATCTTTCTTGACACAATTATTGTAATATATTTTACCTTTTATGTAGGTTATGAATATAATATCCATTGATACCTCTTTTACTTTAGACAACCAACTTTTAGAGCAATTAAAATATTTAGTAAATAATGTTGTATTTACCTTCAATTATATCACTTAGAACACTCCTTTATTTCTTTGTGTAGGTGAAAGTTTTTCTTTGATGTCATTTTCACTCCACCTGGAGAACTTACTTTAAACATTTCAGTAGAGAACAGAAATAATGGCAACAAATTTTTTCTATTGTTTCTCTGAAACTTACTATATCTCCATTATATTTGAAGGACATTTTTGCTACATGGAGAATATTGTTGAGCAGTTTATTCCCATTTTTTCACTTTAAAGACATTACTGTATTGTCTTCTGACTTGCATAATAATTTCTAACAAAAAGCTTGGTATCATTCTTTTTTTGTGTTGTTAGAGTCTTGCTGCTCTGTCACCCAGGCCAGAGTGCAGTGGCATGATCTCAGCTCCCATGTTCAAGCAATTCTTGTGCCTCAGCCTCCCAAGTAGCTGGGATTACAGGTGTGCACCACCATGCCTGGCTAATTTTTGTATTTTTAGTAGAGACAGGGTTTTGTCACGTTGCCCAGGCTGCTCTCAAACTCCTGCCTCAAGTGATCTGCCCACCTCAGCTTTCCAAAGTGCTGGGATCACAGGTGTGAGCCACTGCCCCAGCAGAAGCTGGTATAATTGTTGTATTTGTTTCTTTACATATAATATAACTTTTAATCAGACTACTTTCAGGATTTTATTTTGTCTTTAGTTTTCAAGAGTTTTACTAGGATATATTGCGTGTGTGTGTGTGTGTGTGTGTGTGTGTGTTTTGGGTAGGGAGTGACTATCTTGTTTAATCTTGTATGAGATTTTGAGATATTGGATATATTGTTTGGTGTCTTTCATTACTTTTAGAAAATTATCTGCCCTTATCTTTCCCAAGATCTTTCACTTTGTCTCTCTTTTCCTTCTGAAATTCCAGTTACCAATATTAGAATACACACACAAAAAAACGCTTCATATATCTCGGATTATTAATTTTTAAAATTTTTTTATTGGTGATGTAATTTTGATGATAACCATTGACCTAGAATGAGACTCACTAATTATTTTGTCAGCTGCCAAGTCTATTGATGAGCTTATTGAAGGTATTATTTATCTCTGTTACTCTGTTTTCATTTCTACCATTTTTATTTAATTTTATTATATTTTCTATATCTCTGCTGAAATCCACCATCTGTTCATTCATATTATACAGTTTTCCACTAGAATTTTTAATATATTATTTATACTTCCTATATGATTATTCAAATATCAGTGTCATAGTCTAATTCTACCAATAACTGTATCTTTTAACTGTATTTTTATTTTTTCTATTCATTTGCATGTTTCATAATTTTTAGTTAAAAATACACCTTTTGTTAGGCAATACAGACTGAGTTATATCATATTTATTCTTCAAAATGGGCTTTCCCCTTTATTTTCTATCTTTTGTGTGGAGGATTGAGTAAATCTAGTTAAGAGTTGAGCTGAGTTGAATTTTTTTTGTTATTATGATTTGACTCATTACATTACCACTCTTCAAGTACTTACAGCCTTACCTTCTATTTAAGATTGGGGCTAGAGAATTTTTGTAACATCCAATCAATTCTTAATTTAAGGCTTCCCTTTGTGCCTACATCACAAAGAAAGTAACTCTTCATGTTCTTGCTCTTTTCCAATAAATATACTGGATTGCTCTTACTTGTTCTTTCATAGTTGGTAGCTCTGAGGGCAGAAGGAGGCGACCTTCTCTGTTGTTCTGGTTCAGCCTTAGTCTTAGGCAGCTGATGTGTTTCTCAGTCTCAATGGTTGGTCTTTCTCAGAGATCCTGCCTTAGCCCCTAGTGGTAGAAAATATTGATCTGGTCCTAGGACATTTTTCTGTCCCTTCTCTAAGAAGTTTTTCCATTTCTGTTCCTCAGTTTTGATACGTATTTATTTATATTCTCTGTGGGACAGGGCTTACTGCACTTACTCAAACTGCTTAAGACTTTTCTCCCATGGGGAAGCAGAGAAGAAGTATCCAAGCAAGGTTTCGTGCCATCCCCACAGCAGTTGCTATTCCCCTTCCACAGGCCTTCATCATAAGAAATGTTCCTTCCGGTCTCTTGTCTTGCCCCCAGTATTTCTTATAAGTACCTAATGATGTATGCGGAGAAGAGCCGAGTTGGAGTGATTTATCTTGTGTCTGCAGTATCCAGAGTTTCTATACTTTCATAATAGCTCATAATCAGTGTTCAAAAATTAATTATATTTACTAAAAATTCTTAATAGGCTATATGATAGCTTTGATCTTCCTTAGAAAAGCTAGTGTTCATATCCTTTTTCTCTTTGAAAGAGTGTCTTGCTTATACGTTGGGTTAGTTGGTTTCCCTGTGAGTTCTGCTCTCTGATGTGTTAAAGAAAGTTGCAATCTTGCAGAGAACCCAGATTTTTGTTGTTGTAAGGGTCTAAATGATAGTCTTTCCAGTTTTCTATATCCTAATACAAAGCTGAAAGTTATAATGGCATTTTAAAGCAAATTCTGCAGTGGCATTTATAGCTCTAAAACAGAAATATATACTCTAACCAAAATTTAAAATTACTAAGTAAATAAATATAAATATAAAAAATAACTCAGATTTTAGTTTCTGGAATGTTATTATGATGTTTAATGAACATGGAATAGCACATCTTAGTTGAATCCAGAATAATCACATTAATCTCTCCATATTAAATAAATGTTCCATATATCAAAACTCTAAGAGTCTCTGTGATGGTTAATATTGAGTGTCAACTTGATTAGATTGAAGGATGCAAAGCATTGTTCCAGGATGTGCCTGTGAGGGTATTGCCAAAGGAGATTAACATTTGAGTCAATAGACTGCAAGAGGTAGAGCCACTGTCAATCTGGGTGGGCACCATTTAATCAGCTGCCAGCACAGCTAGGATAACAGCAGGCAGTGGAACACAGAAGTACTAGACTGGCTAAGTCTTCTGGCCTCCATCTTTCTCCCGTGCTGGATGCTTTCTGCCCTAGAACATCGAACTCCATGATCTTTAGCTTTTTGATTCTTGGGGTTTACACCAGTGGTTTGCCATGGGTTTGTAGCCCTTCAGTCACAGACTGAAAGCTACACTGTTGGCTTTCTACATTTGAGGTTTTGGGACTCAGACTGTCTTCCTTCTCCTCAGCTTGCAGCTAACCTATTGTGGGACTTCACTTTGTGATCATATGAGTAATACTCGTTAATAAACTCCCTTTCATATATACATCAATTCTATTAGTCCTATCCCTCTAGAGAATCCTAATATAGATATTGGTACCAGGAGAGACCGGGCATGGTGGCCCACGCTTGTAATCCCAGCACTTTGGGAGGCTGGCGGATCACGAGGTCAGGAGATCCAGACCACGGTGAAACCCCGTCTCTACTAAAAATACAAAAAAAAATTAGCCAGGCGTGGTGGCAGGCACCTGTAGTCCCAGCTACTCGGAGAGGCTGAGGCAGGAGAATGGCGTGAACCCGGGAGGTGGAGCTTGCAGTGAGCTGAGATCGCGCCACTGCACTCCAGACTGGGCGACAGAGCAAGACTCCATCTCAAAAAAAAAAAAAAAAAAGATATTGGTACCAGGAGTGGGGCACTGCAGTAAAGATACCTGAAAATGTGGAAGTGACTTTGGAACTGGGTAATAGCTACTGGTTGGAACAGTTTTGGGGGCTCAGAAGAAGACAGGAAAATGTGGGAAAGTTTGGAACTTCTAAGAGACTTGTTGAATGGCTTTCACCAAAATGCTGACAGGAACAAGGACAATAAAATCCAGGCTGTGGTGGTCTCAGATGGAGATGAGGAAATTGTTGGGAACGGGAGTAAAGGTCACCCTTGCTATGTAAAGAGACTGGAGGCATTTTGCTCTTGCCCTAGAGATCTGTGGAACTTTGAACTTGAGAGAGATGATATAGGGCATCTACTTAAAAAAAATTTCTAAGCAGCAAAGTGCTCAAGAGAAAGCAGAGCAAAAGTGTTTGAAAAATTTGCAGGCTGATGATTCAGTAGGAAAGCAAAACCCGTTTTCTGGGAAGAAATTCAAACCTGCTGCAGAAGTTTGGATAAGTAACAAGGAGCCAAATGCTAACTGCCAAGACCATTGGGAAAATGTCTCCAGCGCATATCAGAGACCTTTGTGACAGCCCCTCCCATCACAGACTCAGAGGCCTAGGAGGGAAAAATGGTTTCCTGGGCTGGGTCCAGGCCTTCGGTGCTGTGTGTAGCCTCGGGACTTGGTGTCCTGCATCCCAGCTGCTCCAGCCATGGCTAAAAGGGCCAATGTATGGCTCAGGCCATTGCTTAAAAGGGTGCAAGCCCTTGACAGCTTACATGTGGTGTTGGGCCTGTGGGTACACAGAAGTCAAGAATTTAGGTTTGGAAACCTCCACCTAAATTTCAGAGGATGCATGGAAATGCCTGGATGTTCAGGCAGAGGTGTGCTGCAGAGGCAGAGCCCTCATGAAGAATGTCTGCTAGGGCAATGTGGAAGGGAAATGTGGGGTGGGACACAGAGTCCCCACTGGGGCACTGCCTAATGGAGCTGTGAGAAGAGGGCCATCTGCAGAACCTCAGAATGGTAGAACCACTGACAGCTTGCGCTGTGCACCTGGAAAAGCCGCAGGCATTCAATGCCAGCCCATGAAAGCAGCCAGGATAGGTGGCTGTATTCTGCAAAGCCACAGGGGTAGAGCTTCCCAAGACCATGGCAAGCCACCTCTTGCATCAGCATGACCAGGATGTAAGACATGGAGTCAAAGGAGATCATTTTGGAGCTTTAAGATTTGACTCCCCTGCTGGATTTCAGACTTACATGGGGCCTGTTGCCCCTTCATTTTGGCCAATTTATTTCTTTGGAATTGGTGTCTTTAACCAATGACTGTACTCTCATTGCATCTAGGAAGTAACTAACTTTCTTTTGATTTTACAGGCTCATAGGCACAAGGAAATTGCTTGTCTCAGATGAGACTTTGGACTGTGGACTTTTGAGTCAATGCTGAAATGAGTTAAGACTTTGGGGGCCTGTTGGGAAGGCATGATTGGTTTTGAAATGTGAGGACATTAGATTTGGGAGGGGCCAGGGTGGAATGATATGGTTTGATTGTGTCCCCACCCAAGTCTCATCTTGAATTGTAGTCCCGTCATTCCCATCTGTTGTGGGAGGGACCCAGCAGGAGATAAGTGAATCATGGAGGCAGTTTCCCTCATACTGCTCTCACCATAGTGAATAAGTCTCATGAGATCTGATGATTTTATAAATAGGAGTTTTCCTGCACAAGCTCTCTTTTGCCTGCTACCATGTAAGATGTAACTTGCTCCTCCTTGTCTTCCACCATGATTGTAAGGCCTTCCCAGCCATGTGGAACTGAGTCAATTAAATATCTTTCCTTTATAATTACCCAGTCTTGGGTATGTCTTTATTAGCAGCATGAGAACAGAAAAATAGTCTTAAAAAAGGAAACACCGTACACGATATCTAAATCTCTTCCATGTCTTTCTGAAGAACAAAGAAAGAAGCATCAAGGAAGCACTGGCAACCATTGGAACAATTAGTTGCCTGTAAGTGCAAGCTGAATTCCTGCAATTAAGATAAACGTGAAAATTATGTGCAGAGGTGAAAGATGGAACTTTCCAGAATCCTTTGTACTGAGAACATCTGTGTACAACTTTCCATTATAAAACACTCCCTTAAACTTTAGGGATTATTATACGCATATATACATGTAGAGAAACCATCTTCAGTTTATTCTCATAGCCCCAGGTAACTTAGGACTTCTTGTAACAGAAGTACTGTTTGTCTTCTAGCAAGAGGTATAATATGAGTATATCCTGAGATATTTTTATAGATAAGTGGGTTTTTTTAAAAAGGTATAAAAGGAATTACATTTCTAATAAAACACTGGGTAATCACAGATTTTACACAATAGTGAACATTATGTTTTTCTCCCAAAATCAGTCTGCACTTATACTTGAACAATTTGTGCTTTCAGAGTTAACTAGATATTATTATAAGAAAACCGAAAAGGAAAGAGTTGAGAAAGATTGCTGAAACCTTGACTTTCATTTTGCTTTAACTTTGAGAGAAACAGCTATTTTTATCTTACTGATTTATTTATGAGACGTAAGACAGCAGCCTGTAGTGTAACATTCCTCTGAAGTGGATATTAGCATCAAGGAAAACCAAAAGGGACCCTTTGGTTAAAATAAGAACTGACTCAACTAGTATCCTGATTGTGAATCATGGCTTTTGTGACTGATGTTGTTGTTTGAAAGAGTTTCCTTTCTTGATTAGCTTTCATTCTCACCTGTTCTGTACTGCTTGGTTCTTGCTGAGCTGACCCTGAGAATAAAGGTGTTTTTGTGAAATTTTCAATTCTGTTCCTTGCCACTTGGAGATCAAAGTTTGTCTGAACCCCATGGAGTTTTCTTGATTCACATGCAACTTCTGGGCCTTTGAAATGTACCCAGTAAAAAAGGAACAAGGGTTTGTGGCCAGTATTAGATGAAAATCCTAAGACAATTGTGAGATCTCGTAAAATACGTTTTATACAGCATATATCACAAATGTAACAAGAGAAACCATATTGGACATCCATGATTCCTGGAGGTTGCTCTATCTGTAATCCAGAATGTGTTAAATAAAAGTACAACTCTTATTTATATGTCTTGGCTAACTGGTTCTTTATATGGGTAAGTATTATGAACTAGAATACATTATTTTCTTATTTAGTAATGTACCTCAAAGAGTTTCAAGAGACAATAGTTCTACTTAATAAGTTAACAAGAATATGAAATTAATTGACTAGCACCTGGGGGAAAGAAGATAGAGGGAATCTAATAATATGAAGAGAGACTGAGCCAGGGGAGAAAATATGTGAGAAAAGACAGAGACTTAGTATTAAAATGATGGTTTTCTTTATTATGTCCTGTTCCAGAGTTCTCCCACCCTTCATGACACCTAAATCTTAAATAAGTATCTGCTACCCAACATCATATGTCACAATATATGATGTTAGAGATGGGTGGATGAAGGAAAGGGAAACCATGTGAATAGAAGAATAGAGCACAATATGGAGAGAAAATAGATGCCCCAGCTATGTAAATAGACAGACAAGGCATTCTTCTTCTTCCTGTTTCTCTTCTTTTACAGACAAAAAAAAAGATAATTGTATGGTAGTTGATGGTTATTCTCATAATTCCACAGAATATTAGTTTTCTTACAATAGTTAAGGCTGGTGAGAAGACAAAGAGCCATTAATAGCTGGACTTTAGCAGTTATGGTACATCCAAAGATCTCCTAAATTACTTGAAATCCAAATGGAAGGTGATTAAAAAAATAATAATAATAACATACCCTGGATTAGATGAGTCAAATATGAATTTTTTTTCCAGACAAATTAGGCTGCAGCCCATGGGAGATTTGGACTGTTCAAACTTTTACAGGTTTATAACTGTAGTAGGTGAAAGTGCTTCTCACCAATATTTACAATTGTCCTCCTTCAAGGAACAAAGAGATATTGCAATGTCTCACCTTGTTGATGTTTATCTTATTTGAATGACTTGATTTGATACATTAAATTTAAGAAGTGAAATGTGTCAATAGCAGTTATAAGTACTCTCTTTCCCTGACTCAATGCAGAAAGAAAATTTTTATTATGGAGGTGCAATGCTAATTCTTCATATAAAGACCTGGAAAATTAGGTGAAACTGGAAATTTATGCTGGAAATCACAGTATAATCTGTGTAAGCAAGAAATTAATCTTTGTTGCCTTAAGCTACTAATATTTTGGGATTGTTTGTTACCACAGCAAAATCTTGACTAACACCATTGTTTGTATTTATGTGGTCATTGTTTCTAGAGATGTCTTAAAGTATTTGCTTGATGCACTTAACCTACTTCACACTTCAGAGGACACTCTCTTTTGCATTCGCAGAAAGTGTCACTTGTATCTGCTTACTCTTTCACTCAAAACATCAAGCTATTAGCATCATCTAAAGCAATGGCATCTCAATGCAAGTGTGTTGCAATTATTTTGAGGCATGTCTCAAGTGATACATTACTAATGATTATTAAGTACATAAGGTCATGAATGAAATAACATTTTCCAAATTCAAGTGGATCGAAGTTATCATATGAAGAAAATTTTACTTCTTGCATTCTAATATTAAATTGGGGTGGAGGTTATAAAAATAAACCTTGTTCAAAGTAAACCTTTTTATGCCCATTGAACCACACTGCACATAAGATCATCATCTTTTGTATCTCATGATAGAAAACAAATACTTAAATGTTCTGTCGTTGTTTACAAAATAGTGGAGTAAGACTTTGCACAATTTAGGTACTAATTTTATGTTATATTCTCAGCTGTGTTTTTCTAGTCACTTCAAGGCCATTCAAGAGGCAAAAGTAAATTCCTATTGGACAAGTTTCAAGCCCACCACACCCACTTCACACAAATATTTTCAGTTTTGTTCACGTATAAGTCATCTGAATAAAATTTAATTTGAGCAGATAATTCTACATTTGGGATACAATATGTTTTTTAAAATATAAAAGACTAACAATGAAAATTCCCAATAGGCCAGCCTTCTCATTTAATGAGAAAAGAAGTGTGAAGAAGCAAAGAATTTGCTGAAACAGAGAGAGTAAATTTTATAACTGTGACTTAAACTTCATTTTCATAAAATACTGTTCAATATTCTTTTAGCCAAAAACATTGCTCAATAATAGACAGCAAACTATTTTTTACCTTTTCACTTTTACTTGCCATAGCTATATCAAGCTTTCTTCCCAAGCACACCACAGTGATAACTCTAGGTCTCATAATTCCTCCTGAAAGGAGTTTGTCCATATTGCATGCCCCAACTTTTACTGTTTCCACCCAAGGGACTGCATCCTAAGCCTCCTAGCTCTGAGACTGGAAGAAACTCACATATAAATGCCTCTAGAGACCACAGGAAAAAAGCAGAGGTTTTATAAGAGTGAACAAGCACTTTCAAGGGTTTCATCCCCAAGGAGTAGTGCAGAGAAGGAGCTTAGAAAACACAGCTTCTGTTTCTTACAGAAAGGAGTTTATGACACACTGCTCTGGCAGCTACTTGGTAGTCTGGCTTCAAACTTGGGGAGCTTCTAACTTGGCAGGTTAAAAGAACAGACAAGTGTAAGCCATCTGGTAGCCTGAGAAGCAGATTGGCACTTCCTGAGACATCTCCACCGACTCATCCCAGCAATAAGTCCAGCTCTATTAATCCCTATTGAAAGAAGTGTTTACATAACATCAAGTACCCTAACGTTTAGAGCTTCTACCTGAAGAATGACATACTAAACCTCCTAGCTTTGGGAATAGAGGAGACTAAATATTGCATGTCTATATAGACCACAAAAAAGGAAGTTTTGCATGGGTGTGTAAGCACTTCCAGTGCCTTAATTCCCCCGAAGCCGTGCAAAGAAGAGGCATTAAAACCACACCTCCCTGTTCCCCCACAGAAGAGGTTTATGCCATGCATCAAGTGCTACAACTTTTACTGCTACCTACTGAAGAACTTGATCCTTAGCTCTGGGAGCAGAAGGCACTAGACATATGTAAGCCTCCTTAGATCACAGAACAAAGAGTTGGTATTACACAAGTGTATAAACACTTCCATGGGATACACCCCCTCAGAGCAGCACATAAAAGGTGAGGAATACGATACTTCCATTTCTCCTCCAAAGGGGCTTATGACACACACTGCCAGTGGCTGTGATGGCCTGACTTCTAACAAACTTTTATTGGAAAGCTAACAGGGCAAACAAGAGTCCTTCAACAGCTGGGGCCAGAGCTTGACCCTTCATGAACCTTCCCTCTGTCTTACTCCAGTGATAAATCCGGCCATACGCATTCTTCCTGGAAGAAGTTTAGCCATGTACCAAGTGCCACATCTTCCATAGCTCCCACTCAAGGGACTGTCTCTTTAACAACCTAGGTCTAGGAATTGATGGGGCTTTGCATTTTTGAGCAATCCAAGATTACAGAAAACAAAGAGGTGGACATATAGCAGGCTAAATTTTAGCAGCTATTTCCCCAGGATCAGAGGGTACAGCTTAAACATGAGTATACCATTTGCCAGATTCTCTCCCTAATTTAAAGAAGATAAAGTGAGAGATAAACACCCTTGCTCAGCATCACTGTGAAAGCAGAAAACACTAATACATATACAACATCCCAATCTTTCAAAATACATATAAAGAGTCTGACTTCTACGCTATTGGTCTTGGGGTACAGACAGAACATGGCAAATCCTAAGCTCCGGGGACTACCATAAAGAGACAGTAGTCTGAACAAACACAAAAATTTGAAAGACATGTTAATATTTCTAGCCAGATGGATTATTGAGATGCTTCTTTACATGAGGCTGGGAGAGGTAGTTATCTAATGTGCAGAAACAAAGAGAGTCAAAGAAAAGGAACAAACAAGGGAATATATTTCAAATAAAAATACATAAATAAAATTTCAGAAACTGATCTGCCTGAAGTAAAGATGTATGATTTGCCTGACATGAAGTTCAATATAATAATGGTGATAAAGATGTTCACCAAGGTTAAGACAGTAATGCAAGAACAAACTGAGAACTTCAACAAAATAATAGAAAGTATAAAAAGTAGCAAACAGAAATCATAGATCTGAAGAATACTGTAAGTGCACTGAAAAGTTCAATAGAGTGGTTCCACATAGATTAGATGAAGCAGAAGAAAGGGTCAGTGAACTTAAAGATAGGTCTTTGAAAATCATCAAATCAGAGAGACAAAAAGAATAAAGAAGACTAAAAGATAGCTTAAGAGGCTTATGCAACGCCATCAAACAGAACAACTTATACATTATTGTTGTACCAGAAAAGAAACAGAGAGAAAAAAGAAACAGAAAACACACTTAAAGAAATGACACAATACTTTCCAAGCCTGTGAAAGATAATAGAAAGTCAGAGCCAGAAAGCTCAAAAGATACCAAATAAAATGAATCCAGAGGCCCATATGAAAGCATATTATAATAAATTGGCAAATGTTAGAGTGTTGAAAGCCGCAAGGGAAAAGTAAATTATAAAGTACATGAGAACTCACCTAAGACATCAGTGAATTTCTCAGCAGTAATCTTGCAGGCCAGAAGAAACTGGAATAATATATTCCAATACCTGAAATAAAAAAAAAAAATCTGCCAACCAAGAATACAAAACCTAGCAATCTTGTCTTTCTAAGTGAAGCAGGTATTAAAGGCAATCTCAAAGAAAAGTTAAAAGAGCTTATAATCACCATATCTGCCTTATGAGAAGTGCTAAATGGAGTTCTTTGAGCTGAAAAAAGAGAACACTAATTAGAAACATGCAAACATATGAAAGTATAAAACTTACTGGTAAAAGTAGGTGCATTACCAAATACCAAACACTAATATTGTAATGGCAGTGGGTAAATCTGTTATATCTCTAGTATAAAAGCTAAAAGGCAAAACAATTAAAAACAACTAAAGATATAATATTTCTTAAAGTATAAAAATTATAAAAAGAGGTAAAGTGTGATATTAAAATATAAAATGTAGGAAGAGGAAAATAAACTGTAATGTTTGTGTATGTGATCAAAATTAACTTGTTATCAATTTAAATTAGGTTGTTATAGGAATAAGATGTTTTATATAAGCTTTAGGACAACCAAAAAGCAAAATCTGTAATAATAAGAAAAGACCCAAAGATACCACTACAGAAAGCCATTAAAGCACAGAGGAAGAAAACAAGAGAAGAAGAAAAGAATGAAGTGTCTACAAAACAATGGGAAAACAATTAACAAAATGGCACTAATAAGTTTTTATCCTAATAATAACTTTAAGTGTAAATGGATTAAATCCTCCAATCAAAAGACATAGAGTGGCTAAATGAATTTTTTAAAAAATAAGATCCTCCTATACGCCGCATACAAGTGATTGACATTACCTTAAAGAAAACTCATAAACTAAAAGTGAAGAGAAAGAAAATAAATATTTCACGCAAGTGGAAATGAAAAGAGCAGGGGTAGCTATATTTATTTTAGCAAAAATAGGCTTTAAATCAAAGATTTAAAAAGAGACAAGGTCATTGTGTAATGATAAAAGGGTTAATTAAACAGAGGGCCTACCAATGTAAATATATCTGCACACAACATTGGAGCACCTAAATACAGGAAACATTATAAAGGAAACATTATGAGATCTGAATACAGACATAGACTACAACACAAAATACCTCACATTCAATATTGGATCGATCATCCAGGAAGAAAACAAATAAGGAAACATTGAATTTGAACTGTATTTTAGACCAAATGGATGTAACAGACATATAGAGCATTCCACCCAACAGTAACAATATACGGATTCTTCTCAAGTGCACATGAAACATTCTCTAGAATGGATTACATGTTAGGCCACAGTCTTAGCAAATTTTTAAAAAGATTAAAATTATTTCAAGTATGCTTTCTAACCAAAATGGTTTGAAATTAGAAATCAATAATAGGAGAAATTATGAAAAATTAACAAATATGTGGAAATTAAACTATATTCTCTGTAATAATTTAGTCAAAGAAGAATTAAAGGAGAAATTTTAAAACATCTTGAGACAATGAAGATGAAAAAAACTTAAGGAATACAGCAAAAGCAGTTGTCAGAGGAAACATTATAGCAATAAATGCCTACTTCAAAAAAAGAAAAGATCCCAAATAAATAACCTAATGTTATACTTCAAGGAAATAGAAAAAGAAGAAACTAAGCCCTAAGTTAGCAGAAGAAAGAAAATAACAAGGATCACAGCAGAAATAAATGGAATAGAGATGAGAAAACAATAGAAAAGACTAAAAAAGATGAAAGAAAGAAAGAAAGAAAGAAAGAAAACCTAAGAGTTGGTTTTCTGAAAAGCTAAATAAAGTTGACAAACCTTTCATTAGCCTAAGAAAAAAAGAAAGACCCAAATAAATAAAACCAGAAATGAAAAAAGAGACATTTCAACAGATAACACAGAAACATGAAGAGTCGTATGAGACTAAGAACAATTACATGTCAAAAAATTGACAATATGGAGGAAATAGGCAAATTCCCAGAAGCAAATAACCTATTAAGAACAAATCACAAAATTCAGAAACCTGAACAGTGCAATTTGAGTAAGGAGATTGAACTGGTAATTAAAAGTATCTCACCAAAGAAAATCCAAGAACAGATGACTTCATCACTTTTCTCGCAAACATTTAAAAAAGTACTAATACCAATCCTTCTCAAACTCTTCTAGAAATTTATATATGAGGGAAGGACTACATCCAAAGTCATTTTTCATAATGAGGACAGCATCACCTCAATACCAAAGCCAGAGAAAAACACTACAAGAAAACTAAACTATAGGCAAATATCATTGATGAACATAGATGCAAAAATCCTCAATAAAATACTAGCAATTCCTATCCAAAAGTACATTAAAATGATCATTCACCATGATCAATTAGGATTTAGTCCTAATAGTTCATCATATGCAAATCAATAAGTGTAATTCACCATATTCACAGAATTAAGGGCAAAAATCATATGATCACCTCAATGGATGGAGAAAAAGCACTTGACAAGATTCAACAACCTTTCATGATAAAAACTCTCAACAAATTAGGTGTAGAAGAAATGTTCTTCAACATAATAAAGGCCATATAAAATTAGCTCATAGCTACATACTTGGTGTTAAAAACTTGAAGTATTTTCTTTAAGATAAGGAAAAAAATAACAATGTCCACTCTCACCACTTCTATTCGAAGTACCGGAAGTCCTACACAGAGCAATTAGGCAAAAGAAAGAAATTAAAGTCATCCAAATAGGAAAGGATAGAGTGAAATTATTTGTGTTTCCTGAGGACATGATCTTTTATATAAAAATTTCTAAAGACTCTACCAAAAAAACTGTTAGAACTGATGAAAGAAAAGTAAATTTTCAGTATAAAGTATCAACTTACAAAAATCAATAGTGTTTCTATACACTAACAACAAACTGTCTGAAAAATAAATTTAAAAAACCAATTCCGTTTATAATAGCATAAAAATTCATCAAGAAGTGAAAGATATCTATATATAAAGATATATATATAAAGATATGCATATATACTGAAAACAATAAAATATTGATGAAATACACTGAAGACACAAATAGAATGATACCCAACCTTTATGAATTTGAATAATTCATGTTGTTAAAATATTCATAAATACTGAATCTACAATTCAACAGAATTCCTATAACAATTTCAATGTCATTCTTCATATAAATAGAAAAAAATACTAAAATGTATACAGAACCACAAAAGTACCCAAATAGTCAAATCAATCTTGACGAAAAAGAACAAAGTTGGAGACATTTCAAACAATCTGCATACCAAATTTCAAAATGTGTTTCAAAGCTATAGTAATTAAAACATCATGGTACTGGCATAAAAACAGACATATCAACCAGTGGAACAGAATAGAGTGCACAGAAGTAAACCCCATGTCTATAGTCAATTGATTTTTGATAAAAGTGCCAACAACACACAATAGGAGAACAGTCTCTTCAATAAATTGTGTTGGGAAAACTGGATGTACACATACAGAATAGTAAAAATGGACCCTTTCCTCACCAATTATACAAGAATCAACTCAAAATGGATGACATACTTAAAAAGAAGACCTGAAAATATAAAACTAATGGAAGAAAACATAGGATAAAACTCCAAGTCATTGGTCTGGGTAGAGATTTCTTTAATATGACTCAAAAGCACACATAATGAAAGCAAAAATTGACAAATAAAACTGCATGAAACCAAAAGCTTATGCACAGCAAAGAAAACAATAGAGTAAGGAGACAACCCTCATTGGGAGGAATATTTGCAAATTATACATCAGATGAAGGGTTCATATCCAAAATATATGAGAAAATTAGTAATAAGAAACAAATAGCCATATTATAAATGGGCAAACAACTTGAATAGACATTTCTCAAAAGCGGACATACAAATGACCAACAGATATATAAAAACATGTTCAACATCTTTAATAATCAGAGAAATGAAAATGAAAACCCATAATGAGATTTCACCTCATACCTGTTAGGTTGGCTGTTAGCTAAAAGATGAAAGGTAAGTGTTGGTGAGAATGTGGAGAAAAGGGAACGCTTCTACACTGTTAGTGGTATTGTATATTTGTACAGACATTTTGGAAAATAATAGAGAGACTCCTCAAAAAACTAAAAATGAACTAAGTTCTTATCCGGCAGCCCCACTACTGAGTATATGCCCAAAGGAATTGAAATTCATATGTGGAAGAAAAATCAGTACTCTCATGTTCATAGAAGCATTATTCACAACAGCCGAGCTATGGAAACAACCTAGTATCCATTAACAGATAAATGGATTGAAGAAATATGATACACATACACAATAAAATACTAAAATTCAGCATTAAATGAAATTCAGCCTTAAAAAAAAGCAGGAAATTCTGTCATTTTCAACAATATGGATGAACCTAGAGGACATTATGTTAAGTGAAATAAGCCAAGGACAGAGAGACAAATACTTCATGATTTCAACTGCATGTAGAATCTAATGGTCAAACTCATAGAAGTAAACACTAGAATGGTGGTTACCAGAGGCTGTGGGGAGCAGGGAGGACTAGACAGGGAAAGGTGAGATGTTGGTTAATGGATATAAAGTTACAGTTATATAGAAAGAATAAGTTCTAGAGTGTTATTTCACAGCAAGGTAGCAATAGTTAATAATAGCGAAAAGAGAGTGTTTTAAACCTTCCCACCACAAAGAAATGATAAATATTTGAGGATATGCTAATTATCCTGATTTGATCATTCCACAATGCATACATGTATTACAACATCACATTTTACCCCATAAATATATAAAATTACTATTTATCAATTAAAAATAAAACTTGAAACAAGTTGTGTTCCTTAAATACATACAATTTTTATTTGTCAATTATACAACAATAAAGCTAAAAAAAAGTAAAAAAATGAGAATTTTTATAGGTCATTCAGCAGGATGCCATGGACACAGTAGAAAAATAACAAAATCTCTCTGTTGAAGTTTATCTTTGAAGCCATATGTGGAATCTAAAAAAGCCAAACTCATAGAAGTATAAAGTAGAATGGTGGCTACCGGAGGCTGTGGTGAGCAGGGAGAAGTGGAAAGGGAAGTAAACATGTAACATTTATATATAAAACCATTTATTTGGAAACAGAGTAGTGTGGTAATCAAGTGAACTGGGCATAAAGTTGCTCTTCCTGCATTAAAATATGGTTTAAATTTTAGCTTGCTATTAGACCTTGGGAAAATTACTTTATTTCCCTCTTCCTCAGTTTATTTACCTGTAAAACAAGGATACTAAAAGTGTCTACTTCATATATTTGTTACAGTTAAATCAATGTATACATTTTAAAACGTCACAAAGGTAATTAATTAGTCAATAAAGCACATTAATTAGTCAATAAATTATCTGTTATTTTTGTTGTCTTGTTGTTTTTAAATATCCCCAATATGCAAGGCCCTACACAGAGATCTGGGGCCAAATGAATGTCAGATTTATTTAACAAATTAATAATGTCAAAATCCTTTTAAAGAAAGTATATAAATTTTTTATGAAGATAGACTGCTTGAAAGTCCTTTTGCTACTCTGAAAGTACCTCATTGATAAGATAGCATATATATATTTTTTAATCTACTGATTATGGTTGATGGGATTCAGGACATGCTACCCCAAAACACGGAACCTTGGCATTCGAGAAAACAGCAGAAACAGGAAGTCCATTCTCATATTCCCCTTACTCTTCTCCCCTGAAGCAGGTCCAAAGGCTCTCATTAGAGAGCTACCCTCCTCATGTATAGAGGAAAGAAACATCTTTATTTCTGAAGACACAGTGACACAGAACAGAATTTGAACAAACCAACTTTGCTAAATTATCTTCAGTTTTTAACTTAATCATACTTCTCCATGGCTATCCACTTATTCATCAAAGCTAACGTAAAAATACACAGATTTACCCATTCCTTTGGGTCTTCACTTCCTTATGAAGGACCCTGTTCACATAAAACTTACTTTAAATCAATTCGATGCATGTTTTTGTTAATTTGTCTTTTGTTTAAAGGACCTCAGCAATGAACCTAGAATGGGTGAGAAAAATATATTTCCTTTCCTCTACGTAGTAAATATATTATCACCCTAATTCTAATTTACATTTGATATATATGCAGTAAAACAGTCTCTTTACAAATATTTTATTATTCAAACTTTTTATGAATTCAAACTGCAATAGTGCAAATTTGCTTAATTGGCCTTACTTGACACTTTCTATAATTCAGTGGACTATTTGCTGAAGGAAAAAAATACCCAAGTATTGCAGTTATATAGTGAGCAAACACAGACGCACCCACGAGATTTGGATTTGCCAATTTGTTATCAATTTAGGTTAAAAGATTTTGAGTTCCATTCCAGTAAAATTTTTTGAAGCACAATTATGTTGCCAATGTTCTTTCATCTGATGAAAAATTACTGTACCAGCCAATTATGATCTGAAAACTAAATTAGAAAAAAAATTGAAGAAAATATATCCCTCAGTTTCATTTTGAAAGAAAAATAAGATTTTAAAACTAAAGTCCAGAAACTGAACATTGATTAGGGACTTGTGCACATGAAAGCAACTATTGTTAGTTGGAAGCAGTGATTGCATCCAATTAGGAGGTTGCTTTCAACAAAGCACTAATAACCCGTCCTCACCACAGACACCCAATTTTGCCAAAATCATGTAACATTTTTATCATAACTGTTATCTGCTTTAGAATTTTTATTTATAAATAATGGACAAAATAGCCCTCATTTAGACTTTGATCTGTTTCCAAGAGTTGACTTTTTGTTGGCATCAGTGAAATTAAACAGGAAGGAAGAATGGAAAGAATGAAGGGGTGAAAGATCTGCTTGAAGCCAGAGGTAACTACAGAAAAGAGTGTGTGGTTAAAGTGAATTGTCAAACAGGAGAAGGTAAGCATTGGTGAAGGATCAGGACACATTGATTTAACCTGAATTATATAGGCATATTCCTCGTTTAGAAAAAAGAAATAGTTACTGATGCCAGATAAAGTAAAGGACTCTCGCAGGATGCGTCCCTGTTGGGAAGCTTTGAATAGCTTGACAGTCTCCCTAAAATGAGGGAGGGAAAAAAGACAATAAATATTCTCCTCACAGGATCAGAGAAATGTAACTTGATAAAAAGTATAAACTGATATATAGCATCCAGTTAATATTAGGTTTGAGAACAAAGAGCAGATTGCTCTTGAAGTACACAAAATTTTAGGCAGCAGATTTGGATGCTAAACCACAGAGAAATTATCATTTTAGAAGAAATATTAGTGACTAATAAATCTTGAGTAGCCACTGTGACCAAACATTGTACTTAGCACCTGATTTGTAACGTAAGGGAAAATTTGTGCTTTGGCAAAAACAAACAACAACAACAACAACAAAACAACAACAACAACAAAAACAACAACAAAAAACAACAAAAACAACAAACAACTATGCATTGCTTAGAATACACCTTTTAGAGTTAATTATATTGATTTTATAGGAGCTATTTTATAATTCTCTAAGTTATAGATACCTGAGAGCAATGAAAGAAAAGTTCTCTTGACAGACCCAGAAAATTTGTATAGTGCAGGTTCAACTGACTTCCTCAAGGTGAAAACAGCTTGTTTGGCCTCAATTTGTATATTTATTTCATTATTCTACCTCTATAAATATATCTTTTCTTTGGATTCCGACCTATAAACTTATAGTAATATCTTAAACATTTCTTTCCTAATTTAAATTTGAGTTAAATGGTATATTTAACACATGTTCATTTTTCATCTGCATGGGAGTTGTTTTACTTTCTTTTTTTAAATTAGACAGAGATGAAAGAAAACACACATTTTTTTTCTTTCCAGGCTCATCATTTTCTGGGTAAGAAAACTGAGTCCCAAAGTGATAAGATGAGTTTTATGAAGTTGCACAGGTAATTAATGGCAGCATTAAGACCATAACCAAGTCCATTCTCCATGCTGATTTCCTCCCACACTCGAAGCCACCTGAATTAACTTTTTAAAGAGGAGACAGTTTATAGTCCAGATACTGGATGAATAATAGAATTTCAGGGAGGTGTACACCAGTGTCGTGTGTTTGGAACATGTTATTTTGAGAGGGAAAGGAGGCTTCCTAGACATACTTTCATCGCTGAAATAAATCTGTCAGGGTGATACCTAATTCACTTATGTGTAAACTTAAGCTCTGTGTAGAGTAGAGAAAATGTCAAGACCTGAGAATTAACTGACAGTCCAGGAGTCACTGGAAGCTAATAATTATGCTGGCTTCTCCTCCTGATTCCAAAGTGCAAACATGTTTTAAACAGATTGCCAGTCCCCCCAGGGAAGAGAGAAGGAAATG
Source organism: Nomascus leucogenys (assembly GCF_006542625.1). Classification (NCBI taxonomy): domain Eukaryota; kingdom Metazoa; phylum Chordata; class Mammalia; order Primates; family Hylobatidae; genus Nomascus; species Nomascus leucogenys. The sequence goes on along the minus strand of NC_044394.1, from coordinate 65,190,983 downwards.
GCTGGATTAAAGTCAGAAAGCAGGGAGCCAAAAAAATCTAGTATTCATTACCATCCCCATCAATGAATATTTATCGAGCTCCCACAGAGAACCTAGTATCAGGGCTCAGGAATTCTGAGAAGTAAATACAATTTAGAGCAGTAAAAGTTCTCTGTATCCAAGGCTGGCACACGGCAAGGCGGAAGAACCCTGGATGCCTAAGCAAGTAGGGGAGAGAGCCAGGAAAATGCAGAGTCCTTCTTTCTCAACTTTTTAGAAAAAATCCTGTTCCAATGAAAGATTTATTTCCCATTTTTGTGTAATTATTTAAAACTAAAGTTTTAGTCCATTTTTAATATTGATATTCAGACTCACCACAACTACTTTGATATCTTCTGGAAACTTTCAAGTGTCTTCGAACTCTCAGGTTCAGTGATATTTTGACCTGAAATGTAAAAAAGTAACAAAATTGTTCGACTGGGAGATGTTTAGGGTCTTTTACCACCCCCCACCAAAACAATGGCACCTCGTAATAAGATATTTATGCCTAAGCAAGATGCTGTAACTTTGTAAAAAAGTAGTATTTTGAACTTAGATGCAAATGATACCTTGGAATTGTAACAGTGTAACAGATACTCACAGGCTTTAGTATCACAATGTGAAAGGATTTTTGGATTTCTTTTGTGTGGGCAGCCTTGTCCATAAACATCTACCAATTATTGATAAGAGTACCCAGTTATCTGATAAGAGAGGAAGCCCTGTGGTCTCTCTTCCAGAGGTGCCTAGCATAAGAAGGTTCATTTACAGTTCATGCTCAAAACTTAATGTCTGATATCTCCCTCTTGTCCAGACAGGGTGGATCTGGTGCTCTCTGAGTAACCATGGTCTAAAATAATGTCTTCTGCTATGGTTTAGATGTGGTTTGTCCTCACCAAAACTCATGCTGAAATTTGATCCCAATGTTGCAGTGTTGGGAGGTGAGGCCTAGTGGAAGGCGTTTGGATCGTGGGGTTGAATCCCTCACAAATACATTAATGCCCCAACAAAGGAGTTAGTAAGTTCTTACTTTCTTAGGAATAGATTTGTTCCCAAGAGAGTGACTTGTTACAGGTTCTGGCTTTCTCAATTTCTATTTCTTACTCTCTCACCTGATGTGATCTCTTTACACATTCCAGCTCCGCTTTAACTTTCTGCCATGAGTTGAAGTAGCATGAGGCCCTCACCAGATGCAGATGCTCAGTCTTGAACTTTCCAGCCACTGGAACTGTGAACCAAATCAACCTCTTTTCTTTATAAATTATCCAGCCTCAGGTATTCTGTTATAGCAATGCTAAATAAAGATGGAAAATTGATATTGAAGATTAGGATGTTGTTATACAGACAATTGAAAATATGAAGGCAGCTTTGGAAATGCATAATTTGTAGTCATTGTATTCTAGTCTGCTGAGGAGCATAATACAATAGCCTGTATTGCCTGTATTGCAATGAAAAGAGCATTAAGGGCACTTCTGATGAGGGATCAGAAGACGAAAGGATGAGGGAAAGTTTGGGACTTCTCAGAGATCAGTTAAGTGGCTGTAACCAAAATATTAATGGAAATATGGACAGTAAAGGCCATTCTGACAAAATCTCAGATGGAATCAGAGGTACCTATTGGGAAGCAGAGATAGGTCACCCTTGTTACACTATAGCAAAGAACTTGGCTACATTTTGTCTATGTCCCAGGGCTTTGTGAAGGTGAAAAATAAGAAAAATGAACTAGAATACCTGGTAGAAGAAATTTCTGAGCAGCAAAGTATTCAAGAAGCTGCATGGTTATTTTTAATAGCTGTGCTGAGCTACAGAAAAAAAAAAGAGTAATAATAAGAGAAAAGAATAATTAAAAACAGAATTTGCAATTAAAAGGGAAGCAGAGAGTAAGAATTTGGAAAATTCATAGCCCGGCCATGTGGTAGAGAATGAAAGAGTATTTTTATGAGAGAAATTCAAGGGTATGGCCAAGCAACCACTTACTAAAGAGATTAGCACGATAAAACAGTCAGGTGCTAATAGTCAAAACAATTGGAAAAAGACATTTAAAAGGTTACTGAGGTTGCCCCTCCCATCTCAGGCCCAGAGACCTAGAAAGACAGAATAGTATCAAGGACAGGACCGTGTTGCCACTTTCCAGTGCCACTCTAGGACACTGCTTTCCACATCCCAGCTCCTCTGTTGGAGCAAGAAGCATTGCTCAAGGGGCCCCAGGTTAAGGCACATGCTGCCACCAAAAAGAATGCAAGCCATAAGCCTTGGTGGCATTCACATCCACATGGAACTAATTTGCAGGCCTTCAGAATGCAATGCTATGGAAGCATGGTTTCTTCCACCTACATTTCAAAGCAGGTATGAAATAGTCTGTGGACCCAGGCAGAGATATGCCAATGGGGTGGAACTAGTGAAGAAGTAGGGCAATGCTGAGTTAAAAATGTGAGGTTAGAGCTGACACAGTTGCTCACCTCAGGCCTGGTGGAGCTGTGAGATTGGGGCCACTGTCAAGACCCCAACATTATAGAGCCACCAGGAATGTGTAATTCCCACCTGAGAAAGTTACAGGCGTTTGACTCCAAACCATGAGAGAACCCATGTCAGCTGTGACCAGCAAAGCCATGAGGATATCTTTGCACACTCTTCGCCCCTTTTCTACTCTCCACCATAAGTTGAAGCATCATGTGGTCATCGTCATATTCAACTTTCCAATTTTGAACCTTCCAGCTATCAGAATCATGGGTCAAATCAATTTCTTTTCTTTATAAATTATCAATCCTAGGCATCCTGTTATAGCAACACAAAATGGACTAAGACACCGCCATTCTCCAGCCATGTCTATTTTCTGTCATCACCTTCATCTGAATCCTGCTGGAGGGGGGCAGTTGTTATCCTTTAACTTCCCTGGGCTAGCCATCAGACCTAGGCCTTATCCATTAAAATTATTTATATGTGCCAAGCCTGCGTTTTCAGGTGAAAGACACATTCAGTTTAAGGAGAATCGACTTACTCTTCATTTCATGTTTGGAACTAGGAAACTAGAATTCAAAGATTATGACCAGGTAATTATCCATGGAAGTGCTGCCCCGGGGGTGAAATATGCATAGTTGGTGTATCTCATTTATACACACAGAAATGGACAAGTAACAAACATGCTGTCACTGTGTGGCCCACACCTTCTTTCTCATCTCTATACTCCTGCTGCTTTTGATTATGCTGCCTCCATCCCATTTTCTATATTCTTTCTTTGGACCATAGTTTATCAACTTTGTATTACTGGCAGTTAGAGCTAGATAATTATTCATGATGAGAGGCTATCCTGTTTAGCAACATCCTATAGTTTCTCCCCACTAGAAGCCAGTTGCATCGTCCAAGTTGCGATAACCAAAAACATCTGTGGATGTTGCCAAATTTCCCCTGATGGGTAAAATCTCCCCCAGTGTAGAATCAATAATCTAGACCTTGTTATGTTTCTTCCAACTCTGCCATAACCAGCTGTGTAATTTTGGCCAGGTCACTCCACTTGTCTCGGTAACAGTTTTTGCTTGTAATATTTATAGAATTTTCTATGTGTCATCCTCTTAATTCTTTACACCCTTTCTTCTTCCCAGACATTAAGCTTACCGGTGAAGCCAGAGTGAATTCTCTGTAGTCCTCAACAGTGCATATACTCCATGAACTCTGCCTACATTCTAGCCAAAGTTGAATTGTCTTTCCCATCTGTATGGTTCTATCTTCTCTCAAAATTTCAGTAATAAGTTTTTATAGACACTAACTAAATTTTGCATAACAAATGAGTGATAAAATTATGAAATGCTAAATTAATAATAGAATGCTGAATTAACAGAAGAATGTATCAATAATTTTAATGGCCTGAGGTACCTCCATTTGACCAAAGTATTGCCTGTTCTCTAAAAGCAATTTTTCCTCCAGCTGTTTCTGTGACTTACATCCAGAGACTGAGTGAAAAGATCTTTAAATGATCACCTCATTTTTTCTACAATGTTATCTCCAAATATCAAGGCAATCTTATTGCTGATTATAGCAGATGTCATCTTACTTTCAATTTCAATTATACATATGGCCTATGCATCCCCAGGCCACTGCGGCTTGAATATATAATAAAGAATTTGGATCAAATAAGAAGAAGAAAATAAAAGCATTTTCTTAAAACCTTACTAGTGCAAACACTGGAAGAATGACTTTAAAGGCCCCATTTTTCTCTGTTTCCCCAGTTTATTATCCATGTCTAGCTTTATACACCCTGGTTTTACTCTTCCCAGAATTAAATCTTGCCCCACAAAACACATTTCTGAAAAGTTTATAGAGGAACAATGAATTCCATTGGGCCTTTTTAGCCCTGGAGGCAAACATCATTTTTAGCCATCCAAATTGTCTGCCCAATACAACTCCCTGGACTTTTTTAGTAAATGAATCATCAACTGATATATCATTTATACCAGAGGAGACATTATATGTTTTCGGTGAACGCACAGTTTAAAAAATAAATCTCTCTTTCATAAGCATCAGATATAAGTTTGAATGATATGGCTTGAATTTGGCTTTCCACTCTGAGACCACACGGTTTTATCATTTTAAGCATTTGTAAGTTTCAAATTTGAGCCATTGTAGGGGTCTTAGAATTCAGAGATTTGGAGAACTATAAATAAATAATTGATACTTCTCAGTTGTGTCAATATCCACATATAACAAGAGAAATGGGCCATCTTTCTGGGAGCAAGAAGGTTAGCTTATTTTGACTGAGAACAGTGATAAGAAAAACAAGATTCATGCTTGGTGCACATGTCAGCAACATTCATAGACTCAAGCTGGACTTGCTCAGCCAGGTCTTTTTCCCCATGTGTTATTGTGCAAAGTTAGTGATGGAGAGATTGCCTTTGAGAAGATTGATGAGCCATTCCCATTCCACTGTTGAAGACCCAGCTTAAAGTTGAATGTGTCAACTGAGTGTTTCTGCTAAGAGAATATGGTTATTATTATCATTATTACTACACATATTAATGGCTTAAATGATGAAAACACGGTATTAATAAAATAGATGCTATGGATAATCTAACACAATCTTTCATAGTCAAGGATTACTCAATAAAGGTAAAGTGACCCATGAACCATCTACTGAGTAATGTATTTTTCTTTTTAATTTAGAGTAAATTTTACATCAACTAGAAAAAAAATTTTTTAATCATGAAATTTCATGTAAAAATAAGAACTTGGGGATTATTTTGAAATATCTTAATTCTATCTCATTCCTTTATGGAAGAGCTCTCCAGAGCCTAGTTGTGACTTATCTATTTAGACAAGGCATATGCCCTAAAGATTTCCTACCAACTTGCTGACTTTCTACTGTTTCTTCTATCTGGCTACTTTTAATTAGAATCTCTGCCTGGCTGCTGAAAGCATTTAAAGCTGAAATTTTTGCCCTCAGTATTTTGGAGTGCTTTTCCTGAACACTTAAGGAAATTAATACTACCTACACAAAGGTAGAGCATCACAACTAGAATTATTAATGGTTACAAACACAACATTAATACACAACTCTCACCAAACAAATAGCACTAAAGGATAGAACAGGTGGAAAGATCTGGGCCAGGTGGTGAACAGGGATTGTCAGGCAGTTATAATGTAAATAAAACAGAAAATTAAAAAAGCGTTTAACACTTCTAGAACTCATTTGTCCCATCTCCACCTTCTTTCACGTAGCCCCTTTAAAGCTCAAACATTCAAACTCCAGACCTGGAATAGAGTTAGCACATTGCTCTTGAACTAATAATCCAGAGTCTTTAGCAGGAATTATTTCTGTGGTTTATCTGACTTGTGACAGTGAAAAGAGCACATGACACAGGTTAAAATGACATAGGAGGAGCCGGGGATGAGGAGAATTGATAACTTAATTTAGTCAAATTAAACTCAGCCTTGGATGACACAGCTGTCAAATGATAACTGTTACTTATTGAGTGTCCAATACATACTATTCTAGATGCTTTACATATATTAACTCATTTAATTTTTGCAACAACCCAATTAACCTCAAACCGACAGCTAGAAAATGAGAACCAAGATTTAAATACAGATAATCTGGCTCTAGAAACTGTTCCGAACCTTCACACATCAAAGCATCTCCTCCATAAACCCACATTAATAGTATGTAACCCATAGAATTAAAGTGAAACTAATTAATTAATGTGTGTAAAACCTTAGCATAACTCCTGACACGTAAGTGCTCAATTATAAGTAATTACTATTATAGAATAGTAGAAGTGTGAAGTCACAGTGTTTTCCTTCTCCTTTCCTATTCTTCTTTTTTTTCAACACAGTCTCTTCGGCTCCATTCACAACATCTGAAAAATAATGCTCTTGTCAAAATCCAAGTTTTTTTTATTAGTGTGTGGAATCCGAATCTCTCTCCATCTGCTTCTAGCTCATATAACTGGGTTTTATTTCATCTTGGTCTGTTTTTTAATTTCTTATCCAACAACCTGTCTAGTACTCCAGCAACACCTGCATCCCCAAATTAATCTTGCCAGGCCCTTCCCAATTTCTGAAATCCTGCCTCTGGTACTTTATGTTTCACTTGGTTAATGGAATTCTGTAACTCATCCAAGCTCCATTCTGTGATAAAATATACAAGGCCAGGAGGCCATTAATAAAGCTAATGCAAAAATCCAAGGGCCCCTCCTCCAAGCTGCTATCGGATTCGGTGGGTAAAATAGCCTAAAATATCAAGTCTAATTGTTCTACCCAAACACTTATTTATAACACCCAAGTGTAGAATGCTATAGAATTTAAATGTTCTTTTTCCAAAGAATATTGTACACGAACATACAGATGTATTGTATAGAATAAGATTCCTTGAGTTAGTCTATCATCTTCCAACTATGCCATTGCATTTTTTTGTACTTGATTTTTCCTCACACATACAAAATTAAGAAACCAGAAATTTGTAACTCTTTAAGAAATCTCCAGGAAAAATCAGCAAAACGCTTTCCTCATTACTCACCTAGCTGTGAAATCAGCAGGTGGTTTCTCAGTTCTATTGGCTTTAAGTCAGCTTGGTGAGTGCAGTTGTTACAAGAAGCTCCACAGCAGGTGCTGTGAAATCTTCTTAAATCAAAACCAGTTCCAAATGATGATCTATGCAATGTAGAGGAACTCCATAAAGTAGGAATACAAGCTTCATAGTGTTAAACAGCAAAATCCCAGGGAGGTTTTAAGAGGCACTTTTTATCTATTAGCAATCCAGCCAGAGAAGGGAGAACTCTTTTGGAATTGAGTACAAAAAGGAATAAGCAAAGATATAGTCAGAGATTGAATAAGGGGTAGCAAAATAGTGAATTGTGCAAGGAAAAACAACAATCAAAGTCCATGGCCAAAACCTGTATTCAATTATTGCCATGTGAGAACAATATTCAGATGAACATTTGAGGGAATGAGAAGCCTAAAGATTTTATGTAATAGACTGAGGAAGGTCAGTCAAGGTTCAGTTTTGCCCCAATAATTTTGCACTGCTCAAATTTTCAGATGCCATAGGGAATCTAAGGAAAACAAATGCAGGCAGTAAGAGTGGGGCCAAAGTTTAGCACCATATTGGTAGATAATTTGGATTAAGTTAGATGGGTGATAAGAAAAAGTTGGAGGCCAAGATTTTACCAAGTTCTTAGTGGAGAACTTATAGTCTTGAAGAATTATTTACAATACCTAAAGAATATTTTTCAATTTTTAATAGGTCAAGTGTACTTTTAAATCTGGAGAAAGGCTTTTTTGTTGTTACCACTCAGATTGCTCATCAAGAGACAATCTGTTGTGAGAAGAATTGTTACCTGATAGCCTGAAGCTGCCACTCTTTCACAACTGAAGACAGCATTTTTGATAAAGCTACCCTACCCCGGATTGCTCCTAGATAATGACTGAGCACAGTGGGAATCTTGAGTTGGGAATCTCTGCCGCAAACTGGTCTGTTCTAATGGAAAGCCCTGGTCTGGGGGTTACCATCAGCCTGGCCAAGACTTTGTCTTCATATAAAATTCTTCTTCATTTCCTCTCTCTTTTTTTCCAGGGAAGTCTCTCCTTGACTACTCCTGCCCCTTCTGCCCATTATCCTCAGAAGTGTTTCCCACAATCAGTCTCTTGCACATTTAATTGTGTCGTGTCATCCATTTCTTGTAGAACCCAAACTGACACATTAACTCACTTATAAAAAATACTAAAAAGAGATCTCAGGAAATGTGTTTAACTAATGGACACATCTCTATTCTGCTTCACATCCAAAATCTTCTAGGGGTCGTGGCATTACTAGATTGAGGCAGACAAAGTAGTCCATAGCAACCATCTAAACCCACAGAGGTGTTTGAAAATTTCCTTTGTCTTTTCTAAGAAGAAAGGAGACACTCTGTAGCTTTCTTCCATATAAATAGATTTAGCTAGTGCTCTCCTGAAATGTGTAACAAATCAATTTGAAACAAGTCAATGAGGATGGACATTATTTTCAATTTTCCTTCTTTTTCCTTTCTATTTACTACACATGGGTATGAGAATATTATTGTTGATTTATTTATGTACAAGTAAAATAAAGATTGTTGCAGACATCTTCAAGAATATCCTCTTTATTAATTTCTTTACTGGAAAGCCAATTTCTTGTATTCTTCTCAGTGGTTAAAATTCTTTATGTTCTAAGATTCACTTAAATATGGTTCTGGGACATCTGGGAAGGAAAGATGCTCTGTTTACTACATGCAATTAAAAGTATGTTAAACCCCCAAATCAGAAACTGCAAGTAATAAATCCTAGTAATAATCATCATAATATTCCTTGATGCTTCTGTAAACAATAAGACAGTTTCAAAAAGAGCTTATAGAGTAAATGAACAAACATATTAACAGCATTAACTGTGATGATTAATAGATCTTATAATAAATAGGGTAAGACTAGATGCTTATCTAACCATATATAGAACATAAAAATCCTTTTAAAAGAATATGTATTCAGAATTGAGATAGAATCTGAAAACCAAGAGAAAGATCAGGTAATACACTGGAAATATATCTCAGTATAGAACCACATCATGTAACCTGTGTCATATTTCAGTAGATACCCATTACCTTTTGACCCACTACTACTGCTATTCTTAACACTTAGTCAGGAACATATTGTTTCCCTTCAAGTTTATTCTCAATTTTGTTACTGTATTCTTCAATACAGTAACCTTTATTGAGCACCATCTAGGTGTGAAGCCTTATGAGTATCAACAAGGACAACATGCATGTCATAGATTATACTTTTGCCATATGGAAAAGCAAGCAATTCTACAGTTAAAGACTAAGGAAATACGTGATTCCCCCTAAACTGAAGAGAGAGTATAATGTCCTATGCAGACCAGGATGCTTTAGAGAATGAAAGATTATGCCATTATTATTCTGGAGTAAAAAGTACAAAGTGTAACTGATCAGAGAATCCAAGATATTTGATCACCAACTTGTGTCAAATTCTCTGGGTTAATGTTTTGTTTTATTAAGCATAGCATGTGCTCTTCTCAGTATCCTCAGCTTCTAGGGCTAGCAAACTTATTGCAGGGTTAGTAGAAGAGCAGGCATAGGTGTGGCTCCTTAATGGCATCCTCCTGGAATTATAGAGAGGAGTTAAGCTCATCTATTTTATAATATCATTATTATATATATAAATAACTGATGCTTTGAGAGGAAAAAAAGGAAAGCACATCAATGATTAGTTATTTTTGATATATATCCAGTGGTGAGATACCAACAAATAAATAAGCTACCAGCAATTTCAATAAGGTTAAAATTTGCTTATTTATTTATTTTTGCTCTGAAAAAATAGAAGTAGCAAAAATCTTCTGACAAACTTGAACTTGACCCCAGATCCCCAGTGTTATCAACTTCATCTCTAATAATGAAATAACCAGCATGAATAAAAAAAATCCCTTATGACAATTTCAGTTCTCACCAAACTGCCTGTCACATGAACTTCACCAAACTTTGCTATATTGTTTCATACTTGGGATCTTTTTCACTTTTTTTTCTTATGTTTCTTAATAATTCAAATATAAGCTCACTGAAGTACGTGAAATGACAAAAAGATCACACGAATTTTTTCCTCTGTAAATAGTGTGTCTGGAATTTATTTCTTCCAGTGGGTTCTTGGTCTCACCAACTTGAAGAATGAAGCTGCGGACCTTCGCAGTGAGTGTTACAGCTCTTAAAGATGGTGTGTCTAGAGTTTGTTCCTTCAGATGTTCAGATGTGTCTGGAGTTTCTTCCTTCCAAGGGTTCGTGGTCTTGCTGACTTCAGGAGTGAGGCTGCAGACCTTCACAGTGAGTGTTACAGCTCTTAAAGGTAGTGCAGACCCAAACAGTGAGCAGCAGCAAGATTTATTGTGAAGAGCAAAAGAACAAAGCTTCCACGTGGAAGGGAACCCAAGTGGGTTGCTGCTCTGGCTCCGGTAGCCAGTTTTTATTCCCTTATTTGGCCCCACCCACATCCTGCTGATTGGTCCATTTTACAGAGCGCTGATTGATCCATTTTACAGAGTACTGATCGGTGCATTTACAATCGTTTAGCTAGACACAGAGTGCTGATTGGGGCATTTACAATCCTTCAGCTAGACACAAAAGTTCTCCAAGTCCCCACTAGACCCAGAAGCCCTGCTGGCTTCACCTCTCAATCTCCACTCTAAACAGGGCACCCCAACTGCTGTTGGGAACTGAGTGATGACCACTCTAGCTACTTCCTGCTGGATAAGGGCAAAGGAGAGGTGCTGCAGTTGTAGTGTCCTCCAGAAGGGAACTCTTTAGGCCAGTGAATGGGCCAGTGGGTGAGTTCAGGAGTCCTCAGTAGAAGTTGTTAGTTGAGCTCATTTGGGGTTCCATTTGTAAGACCATCTGTAGCTTGATGGCCTTGATCCTGGAGGAAACAAACTTCACAAGGAGTTTAAAAATACAGGGCCTGAAGGCGAGTAATAGCAATATGGCTGCCACGGGACCTAGAAAGGGGAGAAGCCATGTTGCCCAACTCCAGAGGTTGGTGGTATAAGAGTTTGAAAGGCATTGTCTGACTTCAGAAGCCTTTTCCTGTAAATGCTGGGTGGCATCTCTTACTATCTCTGACTGGTTGGTGTAAAAAACAACACTCTTCGCCTAAGAAGGTGCAGAGTTCTCCTTTCTCAGCAGTGAGGAGGTCTAGACCTTGGTGGTTTTGGAGAGTCACTGCTGCCAAAGAGTCTATTTGGGATTGTAGAATAAGGATAGATTTCATTATTTCTTGCAAACTGTCTGAGAAATCCCTTAAGAGTGTGTGGTAGTAGGATAATACATGTTACACTGTTAACTTTTAGCAAATTTTACTTTAGTTGAAAACCTTATAAGGCAGGAGGATCGCTTGAACCTGGGAGGTGGAGGTTGCAGTGAGCTGAGATCATGCCACTGCACTCCAGCCTGGGCGACAGAGCAAGACTCTGTCTAAATAAAATAAAATAAAATAAAATAGCTCCCAATAGACCTGATCACTGCTAACCATCATTTAACAGTTACTATGTGTTGGACAAGTAGGCCTGCTGAGAACTCCTGATGTTATCATCATTCAGTTTCAAGTATGTACATTTTGCTGCATCATATTTAGTGGATTCTCAGCTACGTTCTTAAAGTTACTACACAAATATATACATGTATATGTATAGGTATATATGAGAGAGGAATCTTTGAATCTACAACAATCACAGTTAGGAGCTTTTATTTATCCACCTCCAGTACAGTGACCAATTATAGAAAGACTGTTATTAATTGGAACTAATGGCAACACGGTTATTTCTATGTCTCCACTAAATAAATTATAATAATTGTATAAAATATTTGAAAGATACACCACAAGACCAATATACAGAATATGTAAAAAGTTTCCATAAATAAAAAAGTCAAACCAACATAGAAATTGAATAAAGGATTAAAAATAGAAATTTTACAATGAAAAAATGTGAATGACATAAACTTAAGATCATGGTTCAGGAAATACAAGTTAAAAAATGAAGTAATACCAGTTTTCCCTCACTATAAAGCAACTTTTAAAAAAAAGATATTATATTATTAATTTTCTTTGATAGATAGGGTCTTGCCATTTTGACCAGGCTGGTCTTGAACCCCTGGCCTCAAGTGATTCTCCTGCCTTAGCCTCCCATGAATCTGGGAATACAGACACATGTCACTGTACCCATTTTATATTATCAAAAATATTTTTAAAATAATTAATCTCATTCATTGTGGCTTAAAAATAGTTGGTTAATAAAACCCCTTGGAAATATGCTTTAAGACCTGAACTGAGATTTTAGCTGTCATACCCCAGAGGCATGAGAATTTGTAATTTCTGTCTAATGAAACAGTCCTTAAAGGAAATTTGGCATTATTAAGTCAAGTAAAAATTGTATCTGTGTTTCCCGGATGCTTTGTCTAGAGGGAAGAATATACGGTGCATATGAGGTGACAATAGAGACTCTAAGCTTTAGAATGAGTATTGACCAACATCTTGTTTACTTAGAAGGGAAAAATTCCTACAAACACAATTTAAAGCATGTAGGTTTTCAGTAACTTAATGATTTCTAGATACAAACTGCATCCGTCTATGCAACCTCTGACGCAGCTCTGGAGAACTGCTGCCTGGGCTTGCATCCTCTTTGGCCTTGTTCATACAGAACACAAATATCTTAAACTTAACTTCTCTGAACTTCAGGCTCTTTATCTGTAAAACGGGGATATCATAGCAACTTATTCAGATTTATAAAGATTAAATGTGACACAAAATGCTTAACATAAAGTTTGACACATGATTAAACACCAAATACATGTTAGTTACCATTATTATTGTGAATATCTTACAGTAATACTTCATTCTGTGCATAAAGATGTATGTGTGGATGGGCGCAGTGGTTCATGCCTGTAATTCCAGCACTTGGGGAGGCCGAGGCGGGTGGATCACAACCCTGTCTCTACTAAAAATACAAAAATTAGCTGGGTGCGGTGGCAGCTGCCTGTAATCCCAGCTACTCAGGAGGATGAGGCAGGAGAATTGCTTGAACCTAGGCGGCAGAGGTTGCAGTGAGCTGAGATCGCACCACTGTACTCCAGCCTGGGCGACAGACTGAGACTTCGTCTCAAAAAAAAAAAAATGTATGTGTAAGTTCCTCTGAAATCATTGCTTATTGTTTGAGAAATGTTAACAAAGTTGCCATCAATAACAGGTCAATAGTTTGCTAAGTCACCAAGTATCTATGGAAAATTTCATAAACTGTGACACTAGTTTTTGAAAAGAGAGTTTGGTCTCTAGGCACTGACTTGAAAATAGCCTCGAAAAACAGATAAATGAAAACAGCAAGTCACAAAAACAAATGTGTAATATGACATGTATGTGGAAAAAAATATGTAAAGCCATTCACCAAACTGTGATCACTGGTTAGCTGTAGACAAAGGAGAAGGAGTGAAGGGGTTGTAAGAGAGCAGTCTGAACACTACAGTCTGCAAACTTCTGTATAATGATAATCTACCCATATATCATTTGTGTAATTAAAAAAAATTAAGCCGAAGTCCATAAACACTTCTGGTGTTCTTTCTTGGTTTTTGGGTGCCCAGACTGGTTTTACTTGGGCCATGAAGCTCATTTCACGTTATGTTTTTCATTCTTGTCTGATAGTTGTGCTTAGAGCTAACTTTCTCAGCTCTGATCTCTTCCCCAATACGATCTTCAAAAACAATCTTGGGCAAGAAGCTTTTGAAGTAACTAATCCTAAAATGACTAACTAGTTGTGGTTTCCTGGGGACTTACCTACTCTCAGCACTAAAAGTTTTGTTATCCTGTACCAGACCTTCTCCTTTAGTAATTGCATCTCTAGTTTCTTCATGTCAGAGATGATAGTAATGATATATTTGCAGAAAAATATTTTTTACAAAGTAAACATTATTCCCTCTTTGGAGATAATCTTATTTCTCTATTTTATAATATCTATCATGGCATACACTGTATCAATTTGTAGCACAGTAAAATCTGTATAGCTTATTTTCCTCTAGGATTTCCCAAGAAAATCAAAGATTTGGAAAGTGGGTACCCTGGGAAATATATTTGTAAAATGCCTGTTCACTGTGTGTTTCTATGCATGGACTGGAGCTAGAATTACCCCAGGGACCAGTATAATAACAGAAAGAAAGAAGACAAATGTTCTGCCAAATAAAAAGAATAAATTTTGCAAAAATAACCTGTAGTAAATATCCACTTCTACTTAATTTCCTCATCTATGAAATGTGTTGACATTAATTTGCCCCCTACCACACACACACATACACACACACATACACATGCACACACCAGAAAACCAAAAAGCTACAGTTATGTTTTCTGGCTGCTTCTTCGAATGGTGAAATGCCAGGTGCAAATGAACGGACAAGAAAGTATAAGTATGGTTTTTATTGAAGAATATTTGACATTCTGTTTGGTTAGAAGGAGAAATGTATTACACTGTTAAAACATTTTCGGTAACATTTATTTATTATTATTTTGACATTTGCAATTGCAGTTTTATTTCTTCCTTTTAAATCATTTTACTTGATGTATATAAATTTAAGATTGTGATAACTTCCTTTTCAATTGATTGTTTTGACTTTACGAAATGCCTCTCTTTTGTGGGTACATAGTAGGTGTATATATTTATGGGGTACATGAGATATTTTGATACAGACATACAATGACAGACATCAAATATTTTGATACAGAAATGCAATTTTGATACAGGCATACAATAGAGATATTTTGATACAAACATACAATGTGTAACAATCACATCAGGGTAACTGGGGTATCTGCTACACCCTTCTTTCTGTTACAAAGAACTGAATTCTAGTTTTTTAGTTATTTTAAAATGTATGATAAATTATTGTTGGCTGTAGTCACCCTGTTATGCTATCAAATACTAGAGCCTATTCATTCTAACTATATTTTTCCACCCATTCATCATCCCCACTCTCTCCACACCACCACTATCCTTCTCAGCCTCTGGCAACCATCATTCTTGTGGTTTTCCATTGAATTTTATCTCCATGAGTTCAATTGTCTTAATTTTTAGCTCCCACACTTAACTGAGAATATACAGTTTGTCTTTCTGTGCCTGCTTATTTCACTTAACATAATGACCTCCAGTTCCATTCATATTGTGGTTAATGACAAGATCTAATTCTTTTTTACAGCTCAATGGTACTCCACTGTGTATGGGTACTACATTTCCTTTATCTATTCATCTGTCAGTGGACACTTAAGTTGCTTACAAATTTTGGCTATTGTGAATGCTGCTGCAGTAAACACAGGAACACAGATATCTCTTT
Organism: Nomascus leucogenys; assembly: GCF_006542625.1. Lineage (NCBI taxonomy): Eukaryota > Metazoa > Chordata > Mammalia > Primates > Hylobatidae > Nomascus > Nomascus leucogenys. Next base: position 65,175,594 of record NC_044394.1, on the reverse strand, counting down.
GATATACAGATTTTCTTTTTGGGGGGTATAAACCTACAAGTGAGATTGCTAGATCGCATGGTAGTTCTATTTTTAGTTTTTTGAGGAAACTCCACACTGTTCTCTATAGTGGTTGTACTAATGTCCATTCCAACCCATTGTGTACAAGAGTTCCCCCCTTTTCCTATCATCACAAGCATTTGTTAATGCCTATCTTTTGAATAAAAGCCATTTTAACTGGAGTGAAATAGTACCTCATTGAAGTTTTGATTTGCATTTCTCTAATGATATGATTTTGAGCACCTTTTTATGTCCCAGTTTGCCATCTGTATGTCTTCTTTTGAGAAATATGTACTATTCACATCTTTTCCCCATTTTTAATGAGATTATTAGATATTTTATAGAGTTTTTTGAGATCCTAATATATTTTGGTTATTAATCTCTTGTCAGATAGATGGTTTGCAATTTTTTTTTTCTATTCTGTAGGTTGTCTCTTCACTTGATTGTTTCATTTGCTGGGCAGAAGCTTTTTTTTTTTTTTTTTTTTTGAGACGGAGTCTCGCTCTGTCACCAGGCTGGAGCGCAGTGGCGCAATCTCGGCTCACTGCAAGCTCTGCCTCCTGGGTTCACGCCATTCTCCTCCTCAGCCTCTCCGAGTAGCTGGGACTACAGGCGCCCGCCACCACGCCCGGCTAATTTTTTTTGTATTTTTAGTAGAGACGGGGTTTCACCGTGGTCTCGATCTCCTGACCTTGTGATCCGCCCGCCTCAGCCTCCCAAAGTGCTGGGATTACAAGCATGAACCACCGCGCCCGGCCGAGGCTTTTTAATTTGATGTGATTTCATTTGTCCATTTTTGTTTTGGTTTCCTGTGCTTGCAGGGCATTATTTCAGAAATATTTGCCCAGTCTGATGTCCTGGAAAGTTTTTCTATTGTTTTCTTTTAGCAGCTTCATAGTTCGAGGCCTTTGGTTTAAGTCTGTCTCTCTGGGATTGGTCACTGGTGCCTTATTTAGTTCATTTGGTGAGACAATTTTTCCAAGATGGCCTTGATGCTTATGGATGTTTGTCACCGTCTGGGCATTGAGGAGTTATTTATTTGAGTCTTCTCAGTTTGGACTTGTTGTGTCCATTTTTCTTTGGAAAGATTTCCACATATTCAAAGGAATTTCAGTGTTATTATCTAAGTCTTTGGTCACTGCAGCCATAACTACAATAGGGGGCACCCCAAGTTTAGTAACACTGTGGCTCTTGCAGACTCAGAGGCACTGTCTTGGTAGTCTTGGGTAATGTCAGGAAGAATTCCCTGATTTGGGGTTCTTATTAAGGTACCTTTCCATGTGAATAATTGTCCAATTTGGTGTTCCTGCAGTGGCACAATCATCGGAGACTTTTATTCAGACATTTTGCTCCACCTCCCTCTAGGAAGGAAAACTCTGGCTACCATGATAGCTGGCACCAGGCAGTGGGGCCCAGGCAGGCAGGCAACATGGTGGCTGGAGGGCAGTCAACATTCATTTTTATAAAATAAATTTTTGATAAATATTCACTCTCTTCCTGGAATGTACTTGATACTAAATTTATATAACAAAGTATAGAGTATGGTTGTGGAACTCATGTGAGAGACGCCTAATTCAGACACACGCAGAAATAATATTTAATCACATTTCTGGGCATCCCATGGCCCTGTCAGTTGGATATATAAAAGTAACCATCACGGTGATCATATGGTGCAGGTATCTTGTTTTAATAAGGAGGCCCAGGTAGGTAAATTAACTTGACCAAGGACACAAGAAATTAGACAGCAGGGCTTCTGCTCCCAGACTATACTTGTTTCATAAAACCACAGAAAAAAGTTGAGTATTATGTACTCAATGGGCACAGAGCTCCTGACCTACATAGATTCCTCTTCTTTAATACTTAGTCAGAACTTGCCTCTCTCACAATGCCCGTGCTTTAGACTAAGGGTAATGTGTAATTTTTTTTTATCTTCATCAATCTTTGAGTTAATTCCGCAGGGTGCTACTCTGTGAATGAATCTTAGCACCTAATCAATTTGTTGTTAATCAGGAGTGCATATCAGAAGTAATTGGGTGCTTTTTCAAAATATACATTCCTGGCCCACATGCCTAGTAGTTTGATAGAAGTCTGATCTAGTTCATTTCAAAGCATACTACAAAGCAGGTCAATGCCTCCACTGGCAAATATGGTTGGCTCCAACAAAAAAGTTCTGAGATTTATATGTAGTTCATGCTAAAAAATATGCTGGATGCTTAAAGCTTCAACAATGTAGCATTTCTGCTCAAAGACCTACTATGATTTCTAGGCCCTCAAGATGATTTGGTTTCAGTCTTAATGTATTCCTATAACAGACACTTATAGATACTTTACTAAGAGTCAACTTCACAGTAAATGACCTTTTAACTGTCGTAAGAATTCAATGTTAGCAAAACTACCCCTACTGAAATTTAAACCTGTCAGGACATTTCAGAAAACCTGATGTTATGGCTCTAATTGAAATCAATTTGCATGGAAATTAAGCAGTTCTCTTTCCTTTTTTGGCAGAACTAAAATGACTAGCAGAGCTGTGGCAATAGCAGAAGTATTTAGAACCAAAAATGAGATGTCTTCTAGGCTTGTAGTGCAAAAACTGAGGAAGACACTCTGCAAGGACTAGGGAGAATATATGGCAGCAAAGTTACGAAGGTAGTGCATTGAAATCAACATATTATTTAAATAGGGCCTGTTAGGATTATGGGAGGGGCCTGAATTCTGCTAAGATGTAGATGTAGCTAAATAAAGGTTCTCTTAAAGATGCCCACATCCTATCCTGGTACCAGCAAATATGGTACCTGACATGGCAAAAGGACTTTGCAAATATGATCCAGGGTTATCAAGGTGGGCCCTATCTAATAACATGAGTCTTCAAAAGCAGCCTTCTCTAGTTAATCAGGGATAGAGAGATTTCTTCTCAGAAGAGTCAGAGAAATACAATGTTGCTGGCTTTGAAAATAAAGGAAGGGCATGAAACCATCTCTGCAAAGATTGTGACAGTCAGAGAAGTCTAGCATAGCCAACTGCATCTTGCCTCTAGCCTCACTGGCTGGCTGTTCTTGCTCATTCTTGGCTGTAGATCATACTAACCATGACAGGTATTTAGTTTATAGTTTAACTTTGAAGCAAGGATGATAATAGTTTCTTAAATTAAACTCCTTCCTTACTAAGGGTCTGAAACTGCCTTTGTAAGACTAATGGAGGGCCACGAGATTAGGATTATGGGAGGAGCTTGAATTCTGTTAAAATGTAGGTGTAGCTGAATGATAATCATGCGTTGTTCCCCAGCTTGCCTTTCTCTAATCCCTTGCTGCTCAGGAGTCATGTGGCCAAAGGTCACAAGATTTGTGACTTCCTCAATTTCTCCTGTAGATGACATCACTATTATAGAACCTAAGATTTGTCTTTTGAGATGTTTTCTGGAGTTTTGCATTCTGGCAACAAACCAATTCCACCTGGATCCAGGACTAATGTGTCAACAAGTCCTATGGCCTCACCTCAGAGGCAGACTCAGCACATGACAACTGTTTTCCACAGCCCTGTAATGTCATCCCCAACCAATCAGCAGCACCCATTCCCTAGCCCCCTGCCCACCAGATTGTCCATAAAATCCCTAGCCTCTGAGCTAACAGACAGACTGATTTTAGTAATGAACTCCTGTCTTCCACTTAGATGGCTCTGTGTTTATTAAACTCTTTCTCTATTGCAATATCACTGTCTCAATCAATCAGCTCTATCTGTGCAGTGGGCAAGAAGAACCCATCCAGCAATTACAGGTCCACAAGACATGGAATGTAGGCGACTTCTAGAAGCTAGAAAAGGCAAGGAAATAAATTTTCTTTTATAGTATCTGGGAAGAATACAACCCTGCCAACACCTTGATTTTAGCCCAGTGAGAGATCCACATCTGACTCCTGACCTTGAGAAGTATAAGATAATAAATTTACACTGTTCAAGCCACTAAGTTTTAGATAATTTGTTTAAGGTCTTTAACCAAGAATAAAAGATAATTGGGTCTTTCCAGAATTAATACTGACCAACTACTGGAGATTCCCCTTCTTTATAAAATAAAACTTCTTGTGCTGTTTTCTAAACTGCTTTCCAAACTGTCTTGAGTACTTTGAATTTAATTGAAATGCTGAGTTTTTTATGACTGACAGCCCTGAACAGAAAGCAAGAGAATATAGTACCAACTCTTATAATTTGTACAGAGAACACCAGGTGGAACAGCTCTGGATCTCACCCACACTCATGATGGAGTTGAACTGATGTCATAGATAAGCATAAATGTTTTGAGCTGACCACCTTCAGATGATTACTCTGAAACCAAAGACAGAACTAAATTATTCCTACTAAACTGGGAACATGAGGGCAGGAAGCTCCTGAATGGGAAGCCACACAGATGACTCTATTAATCTCTATGGCCTGACTAATGTATATTTTGCTTGTTGTAAGCTTTTTTTCTGGTGGTACCATGTGTGCCCTTTGGGACTGTACCTCTTGTATTTACCCTAAATATCATGACATTGTCTCAGCCCTGGAATGTTTAAGGTCAGCTTTAACTTACTGCTAGAGTTGAGAGGTGCCTGAATTGATGTCTCAAGCCAAGTAAAAAGGTTAATATAGAAACTTAAGGAAAAAGACACCTAGATTTCTTACATCTTTATTGTTAATAGGACTTTTTAAATTGGCTAAATTCGGGACCCACATGGCATAACTGAGGCCAACACCGCAGGGAGGTTTCACCTTGATTTATGAGATCTCACTGATAGTAATTTTACTATAAAGACACCTTGGCCAAGGGCCAAGGAGATGGACTGCAGAAAAGAATTAACGAAGTGGGCCCAAGACTTCTATTTTTAAAAGGCCTTACAAAGTTGCCATTGCTGGCATCTAGGAACCTGATACTTAACTTATTCCCTAACTGAAAAGAGTAGGAGTAGCTCAATATACCTAGATTACCTAGATTATTTGTAAAAACAACGTGGTAACACTTGTTTTACTTCTGAGAGTCTGAAATTTTGTTATGTGCTTGGCTAAAGTGCCTAAATGACTTCCAATAAATTTTGGGTACTGAGTCTCTGATAAGATTCCCTTAGCAAAAATATTGCACACATATAACTGTATTATAACTGTATTTATTTATTTATTTTTACTGCTGGAGAAAGTGATATACTCAATATGCTCCAACACTGGAGGGAGAGAAAATCAGAATGCTATTCATGGATTTCTCCAGGTTCCATCTGTCTTTTTCCCTTGCTGATATTGCTATGTTTCCTTTCACTGAAATATGTCTTAGCCATGAGTATAACTATAAACTGAGTAATATGTGTCCTTCTATCATATCACTAAATGAGTGGGTGACTTTCGGGATCCCTTCTCAACTAAAACATCTGTGTGTGTGCATGCATGACCAAAACTGAATTAAATAATGTATATAAAACAATATATATTAATATAAAACTACAACCTACTACACATATAACTGTAACCTACAATTAATCTGTTAACTATAACTATAACATATATAGCTATATGTTTAATTATATGATATTCTATATATGTTAAATATAGATATGATATATATTCTATATATGTTATATATTCCATATGTTATATATTCTATATATGTTATATATACACACATATATATCTATACATTTGACCCTTGAACAACACAAGTTTGACCTGCACAAGTCCACTCATATGTAGATTTTTTTCAATGCGTACTACATATCGACCCTCCATATCAGTCTCCATTTCTCAATAAGTTTTATTTTTGATGAGCTAAACAATTTGGCAAATTATGTAAATGATCTAATAAAATAGTTTTTAGTATCTACAAGGTGCCAAGCAGTATGCTATGTCATCTGAAAATATGAATACAATTACAAATAGCTGAATAGGTGTGATGAAGGTGTGTATATAGTCATGCACATAGTAACATTTAGTACAGCAAGAGACTGCACACAGGAAGGCGGTCCCATAAGATTATAACAGAGCTAAAAAAGTTTCTAGCGTCTGGTGACATTGTAGCTGTTGTAAAGTGACATTATAGCTGTTGTAACAGATTACAAGTTGGGGCAATGCTGGCATAAACAAACCTATTGTGCTGTCAGTTATATAAAAGTATAGAACATATGATTATGTACATAATGTCACTAGACACTGGAAATTCTTTTTAGTTCTACTATAATCTTATGGGACTAACTTCATGTGTTCTGTCTGCTGCTGCACTAAATATTACTATGTGGTGCTTGATTACATATACACCTTAATCACATCTATTCAACTATTTGTAGTTGTCTTAAGTAATGACATTATTACCAGTTGTTAATAATGACAATAAACAACTGTTACTGGTTTACATATTCACTGTAGTATACATTTTATTGTTCTTTTGGAATATACTCTATTTTTAAAAGAAAGTTAACCATAAATCTTCCTCGAGCAGGTCTCTCACAAGACATTCTAGAAGAAGGCATAGTTATCATGGGAGATGACAATCTTCCAGTGGGGAAATATATGGAAGTAGAAGACAGCAGTATTAATGATCTTCACCCTGTGCAGGAATAATTAATGTGTGAATTTGTGTTTTCATTTTTAACAAAAGTTTAAAACACACAAGAATAGAAATAAAATGGTTTAATTTGAAAATGGTTTATAAAATAATGAAGAAAGAAAATATTTGCACAACTGTGCAATGTGTTTGCAATTGAAACTGTTACAAGAGTCAAAAATATAAAAAATCAAAAATGTTACAAATGAAATATGTTACAGTAAACTAAGGTTAATTTATTACTGAAGAAATTCTGTTTTTGTAAATTTAGCATAGCCTAAGTGTATAGTGTTTATAAAGTCTGCAGTAGTGTATGCTAATGTCCCAAGCCTTCATATTCACTCACTGACTCACCCAGAGCAATTTTTCAGTCCTGCAAGCTTAATTCATGTTAAGTTCTCTATACACATATACTATTTTTTATATTTTATAACTTATTTTTACTGTACCTTTTGTATGTTTACATATGATTAGATATATAAATACTTGCCATTGTGTTACAATTGCCTACAGTGTTCAGTACAGTAACCTGCTGTACAGATTTGTAGCCTAGCAGCAATAGACTATACCATATAACCAAGATGTGCAGTAGGCTCTACCATCCAGGTTTGTGTAAGTACACTTTATGATGTTCACGCAATGACAAAATTACCTAATGATGCATTTCTCAGATTATTATCCCATTGTTAAGAGACACATGACTGTATACACATGTATGAATACAGTGGATCTGTATCACACAGTCATTTAAATTCTACATAACAATCTGAGAGAGAGAGAGAGAGAGAAAGAGTTTTAAACACAGGTGCATTTACCCATCTTGGTATTCAATAAGATTTGCCTCAGAGCTCATGGGAGATGAAGACATGAATCAGCTCTTCCTTAAGTTGTTCTCTGTTCCCCAAGGCCTTTTATAGACTGATCATCTCACCCTGCTGAATACCATTTGGATAATTTTCATATAAAACATGGCCCCTAGACATAAAGCAGCTTCCTCAACTAGTAATCAAAGCATTTCTTTCAAGGTTAATTTTATCTCTTTGCTATTGTCTCTCTTCATTATTACTTTAGAAATTTACTCTCAAGTAAGATGCTTCAATATGTGTGTGTGTGATATATATTCCTCACAAGGGAATTCCTGAATTCCCAGAACTTTATATTTAGTTGAAAGACATTGGTACATAAAACATTTAAATAATAATAATAAATGTTTGTATGGTCAATAATGGGAAAATGTTGACTGTGACCTACTGAAAATAAGGACAGTTGATATCGCTGATCAGAAAATAAGGAGAGTTGATATCACTGTACTGGCCAGCAAAGGCCCTATGGAGAAGTCTAGCACATAAGCTTAGGAGTTAGTTGATGTTTCATGTAAAATTTGCAATTTATATGTTAAATAAATTTGTTCTACTTTTTAACCTGTATTCTACTTAAAATAGGTAAGAGGCTCATGTGTGTCATGTGCTGTTCTTTGCAAATATCAAATAAACACTATCAGGTAGATCTTCTTATTGTTGTATTTATTATTATTCTCTGTGCTACTTTATTGCCACATATGTGTGAGGTGGTTAGACTCTGCAAGACTCACCTTTGCCCCGTCAGTTGAGAAGAGATGTTATGCTCAGGCGAAGACAGAATATCTGGCTGCTTATGCCCTGCAATTTATAAATTCTGGAATGATTCTAATACCCCCAAAGGGACCCAGCTACCTCTACAACTGTCACCTCAGTTCATTCTCAAAAATCCTCTAACATTAGGAACTTTTCCCTTTACCATAAAATTGTGATCTCTTTACTGATCTGATAGGAATCATCTTGAATGTCATAAGTTTTTACACTTCAAAGTGAAGTAAGAATCTGAGAGATGGTTTTGAAATTGATGACACAATCAAAAGTTGAAGAGATGTGAGTACTTGGAGGTAGATATGATCTGACTTTGCTAAAGGAGGAAAAGAAAGAAGAGCAAACTTACGACCTTAAAAAATATTCTGTCTAGCTATGCATTTACCAAGAGTTTCCTTGTTTGAAAACAAATGCAATTAAGACTTTTCAATGGATACAACTTTAAAAAATCCCTGAAAGATAGCCTGTAATAAAATAGTAAATGTCAAGAAGACAAGGGATTCATGAGAAACTCTGAATCTAAATGATACCAACTTCCATTTATCCGAAATGATTCACAGTCAGGATAACCAGACTGTAACAGGTGGCTACTTTTAAGTACAGATGCTAAATGTCATACCTGCAGATGGTTCATCAGTAGAACATGTAAAAAACATCTTAATTATATATTATGAAGCCTTTACATAAAAAATTAAAAGATAGACATTCATTATGCTTGTTTGAGTCATATCACTGAGTGCAGATGCTGTTACAAGTTAGCTGGTGCTTTAATCAAAACAAGTATCAGTGGATTAATTTAATGATATGAAAGTTCTGACTTCAAGTTGGAAAGTTCCTGGCAATGCAAATTTCTTACAGTTTCCTGATTTATGGATCAAAGCAGAGAGCTCTCCTCAACCAGAATCCCACATTAATATGTGCCAGAATAAAGAAAGGGATACTTGACTAGCAATCCTTAAATAGAAGCGTTTCAGCTTGACTTAGAACACTCCTGGAGTCACATCACACCTGAAGCCTAAAGCTAGAAACATTTAATTCCTCACATGGACTTTGGAATCACTGTGACTGATTTATAGAAGAGTATAGGTCATTCATTCATGTATAAACTTTATTGTCAAATTATTTTTTGTTTTACCATGATTGGCCAATTTATCCACAGGCATGGTGGGAATGATTTTGCTATTGCTAAATAGCAAGTCTACTCCTGAAGATGGAGATTTAATTCAGTTTAGTATATTATGAAAGTGTCTCAGGCTCTGAATGTGATTTCCTTAAAGGCAGCTCTCCAAACATTTTCAGTCTCAGCAAATCCTCCTGAAAAGTGTATGGCCTCAGGTGATACCAATTTGTTAAATTATTATTCTCATTGCCTGATATATTCACCTCCCACTTCATCCTCATGAGGAACAGATGTTCAAAGTCCACCTAGAGTACAGGTGAAGTTCTCTAGATTGATTGCCTTATCCGAAAAGTGAGTCAATAATGAATGTCCTGCTAGGGCATTAGGGCACGTGTGAGTGTGTGTGTTATATCATTGAACATATTTTATAAAACTAAAATTTCCATATAAATGAAAGGTTTACTATGATTGGTTTTGATATAAAATCAAATCCAAAGGAACTTCCTCAGAACTCTGAGCAAGCTGATTTGCTAGCAGGAGGCCCAGAGTCAACCCTGCTAGTAATTAAGTGCAAATGCCTGGGAATTTCTGTAAGGAAAGTTCTCTTCTTTCTTTTTGTCCTCCTCTTTTTATTTAAGCAAAAAAAGCAAACAAAATCCTCTATTTTAAATTATAATGATAAAATTATATAACATAATGACATTAAAAATAAAACAGTACAGGAACTAAAAATGGAAAGTAGAAGCACTCCAACCTCCTCATTCCCACCTCCCAACAGTAACAGTAGAAACCGTTTCTTGTATATCCCTCTTGTAACTTTCTTTGCAAAAGCAAGCACATATATTTACACATCCATATATACATATTTATAAATCTTTCCTTTACACATATAACAGTGTGCATTACCAGAAAAAAAATGCCTCCCAGAATTTAAATTTATTTTTATTCTTATTTGGCAAAATAAATATCAGCTATTTCACCATATTGGCGTAAACAGATAATCACCTTATAATTACAAGCAGAGGTAGACGGATATAGAATGAATAGTCTGGTTGTCCAAGGAAATGGGGCATGATATGACTTCTTATTCTTTGAAAAGCTACTCCACCACTTTAGCAGTCATGGAACAAGACTGGTTTTCTAGGTCTATGAGGCAGCAATCTCTGAAACTTGTTTCTGAAGTTCAGCTTATACCTAGGGAACTTGTGATAAATTTAAAAGAAACCAGTCCGATAATAATAACTGCAACTTGGGGAAGCCCAATTTATCACTGTTGAGGAAGAAAAATTGGCTTCCATGAACTCCTGAGGCCACAGGAAGTATCCTAATAAGCATGTGTGTATAGCTGTTATAGACAAGCTTTGCCTGTTGAACTGCGCTTGTCCAGGAGTAAAGTGTGACTAGTGAAGTTAAAAAAAAAAACTCATGTTTTCACTCCTTCTTAAAAATGGATACTCAAGCAACGCTTTAGACCAAATTAGCCCAAGCATTCTTAAGACTTCAAGTTGGGGAGGAGTAAAGAGAAGTGAAAGCACTCCAGATGGAAATTCTGGACTTTGATGCTAATAAGATATGAGGAGCGTTGTTCAATTAATATAAATAAAATAACATTTCTAATTTTCCATCATGATCTCTCACAAAGGCAACTAGACGAATGTTGAATATTCATATATATGAACAAAATGTGTAAAACATATTTCAGATATCTTAAAATATGGACTTATCTAACTTAAAATATGGACTCTGAAGTATGTGAAGTTCAACTTGGGGACACTGAGAGGTATCTCAAAAAGGCAAATATCCTTGTTAGAAGCTGAAGTTTATATACTAAGAAACCGGTAAGAATGCCAAATAGACAGCTATGTCAAACAAATTAGTATGTCGTAGGCAAAGGAGATGAACAGTGATTTAAATATGAGTTTCAAAACAGAAGTCAAAAGGGACGATTCTATGAAGAAAAACAGCTACTTCTTATATGAGCAACTCTGTTTTGCTCCAGAATAAGTAACAATAGAGATTTGTTCATTTTGATGAGTTTTAAATTCTGTTAACTAACTGCATGCATTTTAGCTGGTTTAGAAATTAAAAGTCCTGCCTGTGTTTGCATAACAAATTTGGGATCACATTATATTCAGCGTATTGTAACTTTCTTTTCTCACTTCAAATATCTCTGTTGTCTTCTCACATCAGCACATGAATACATAATACTTCTTTGTTCTCAATGGCTGAATAATATTGACATTTTACAAAAGTATTATAAATCATTAACCAATAACTAATTAATGTCATTTCAGTTGTTTTTAGATCTTTGTGAACACTGGCAATGTTGCAAGAACCACGTTCCTACTGGTATTTATGTTGGTATAATCCACAGATTAAATTCCCAACAAAAAAATACGCAGTTGGTCAAAGAGATGATACATTTTTAATTTGGTAACTGTGTCAAATGGCATTTCAAATGGTTTTATTCATTTATACTGCCAGCAATGATGTGTAAGAGTCAGGCTTTCTTTGTGAGGATAGTGAGACTTTACAAATGTGGTCTCAAAGTTATTGTAATGTTACTTAAGGTCAAGGCTATTAATCGCAAGACACTTTTACTTCCACCACTCTAAAAGCATCTATTTAAGTTAATTCTTTCTCAATTTATGAAGAGGCAAAGTTAGCCCAACAGCTATTTATATACACACACACACATATATAAATAGCTGTTGGGCTAACTTTGCCTCTACATAAAATATATGTGTTTTATATATATATGTATATGATACATATATATGATATATATATGATATATATCATACACACACACATACGGCTGCTGATTTTCTTTTGAGCACCTCATATTCACAGTTTTTCTGACACAAATATCAAGGAGGTGTGTGGTGTGCCTGCTGATTCACAGCTCTGTTTGAGAAAAACACTTCAAAGCAGATAAAAGTGCTGGTCCAATTTCATTTGCACTCCACTTCCTTCTCCCCTGCTTCTCCTTTTTTTAATTTCAATTTTTATTTTAGATTAGAACAATGTCACTTCTCATTCTCCTTAACACATCCACACACAAATGCAGCTCACACCTTCTCATTTGTGGCACCTCCAGTTAATCCTGCCAATTTGTTTACTTATCACACAAACATTAGATAATGATATCACTAGGAAAGAAACACTCCTTGGGGAGGTAATATTATCTAGTGGCTATATAAGCCAGAGGAGAGGATAATTTCAGAATACTTACACAGCTAAAACTTTTATTCTTTGTATTAAATTTGGTAAAAGTGACCTCTCTTCCATCAAAATCCATTCAGGATTAGCTGCTTTGGGCATAAACACTGTCCCTGTCTCATGCTTTCTTTTCCATCTGCAATCCTCCCCTTTCACTTGATGGTAATGAAAGGAGTAGGTGGCTATCATTTGTGTCAAAGAACATCTAAAAGAAATTTGGGGCCAGGTGTCACCACGCTCAGGTGTGGATCTGGCTCAGGTGTGCAGATCACATGAGGCCAGGAGTTTGAGACCAGCCTGGCAAACAGGCCAAAACCCCATCTCTACTAATAATACAAAAATTAGCTGGGCGTGGTGGTGTATGCCTTTAGTCCCAGCTACTCGGGAGGCTGAGGCATGAGAATCACTTGAACTGGGGAGGCAGAGGTTGCAATGAGCCGAGATCATGCCACTGCACTCCAGCCTGGGTGACAGAGTGAGACTCTGTCTCAAAAAGAAAAAAAAAAGGAAGAGAAGAAAAAGGAAAGAGAGAGAGAGAGAGAAGGAAGGTTGGAAAAGGAAGGAAAGGGAAGGGAAGGGAAGGGAAGGGAAGGGAAGGGAAGGGAGAAAGAAAGAATAAGAAGAGGAAGGAAGGGAGGAAGGGAGGAGGGAGGGAGGAGGAAGGAGGGAGGGAGGGAAGAAGGAAGGGAAAGAAAGATAGAAGAGGAAGGAAGGGAGGAAGGGAGGGAGGGAAGGAAGGAAGGAGGGAGGGAGGGAAGAAAGGAAGGAGAAGGAAAGAAAGAAAGGAAGAAAGAAGGAAAGAAAGAAAAGAAATTTGGGGAAAAGATACTGGGATAGCTAAATAAAGATGATGAGTCTAGAAAAAAAAATCTACCTCTCATTTTCGACCCAGAGTTTTTGGTCTCATTACAGTAAGATTAAACTTCTTGCCACATTGGTATATCAGGGATCTGAAACCTGATCAGTGAAGATGAATTCATGATACATTCTTATCACATCTAAGATCTTGGGGACTTACCCATAGATACACAAAATTTGGGACATTAGGGATTGAATGAAACAGCCAAGTTTTGTGCTCATGTGGAATTTGTACTGGGGAGTGAAGGCATACAATTAATACATAGTTGATGCAATTTTACAGAGATAAAATATAAGGTAAATAAAATAGGTTAATATATTTTAATTCAGATTGTATCGAGAACAACATTAGAGTGGGGATGGAAGTTATCTTTGAAGAGGTCCCATTTGAGCTGTCACCAGAGTTACAAGTCATGTGATAACTTGGAGGAAAAGAAGAACAGGCAGATAAAGCAGCTCTGTGAGGAAAATGAGCTTGGTATATTTAAAACAAACAAACAAATGACAACAACAACAAAACCTTTGTTTTTCTCTTTTTTTTTTTTTTTTTCTTATTTGAGACGGAGTCTTGCTCTGTCATCCAGGCTGGAGTGCAGTGGCACAATCTCGGCTCACTGAAACCTCTGCCTCCTGGGTTCAAGTGATTCTCCTGCCTCAGCCTCCCGAGTAGCTGGGATTACAGGTGCCTACCACCACATCCGGCTAATTTTTGTACTTTCAGTAGAGACAGGGTTTCTCCAGGCTGGTCTCAAACTCCTGACTTAAAGTGATTTGCCCGCCTCAGCCTCCCAAAGTGCTGGGATTACAGGCTTGTGCCACTGCACCCGGCTCAAAAAACTTTTGTAATGGCCAGTTCAACTGGAGCAACTGGGCTGACAAGGAGATGGTATGACAAAATGTCAGAGGGCCAGCTGCTGGAAGACCATGGTATGCAGGATGGCTATTTCCTCTTATGAGTATGGACTGTGATATTACCAGTTAAAACTGAAGCAATCTGGTGAAAACCTACTTTTCTCTTGCCTTAGAACATTGTTAGGTTACATTTTTCTTGCTGCCTTTTGACGTTTATCTGATTTATTAGACTTGAGGTTTAATCCAAGCGATGCTGTGGTAACTGTGATGACAGAAATTTGAGCCATTTAGAAAGTCTTCAGGTTGTTGGCCTGACACTATAGAGCAAAATATACCAAAAATCTATAAAAACTTAAAAAAAAAAAACTTTGACTTTTATTTTAGATTCAAAGGGTACATGTGCAGGTCTGTTACATGGGTATATTTCATTTAGTGGTAGTTTGGAGTAAGGTTGACCCGTCACCCAGGTAGTGAGCCTAGTATCCATAATCAGTTTTCAACCCTTATCCTACTCCCCCTTACCCCTCCTCTGGTAGTTACCAATGTCTATTCTCGCCGTGTTTATGTCTATGTGTACTCAGTGTTTATCTCCTACTCATAAATGAGAATGTGTGGTATTTGGCTTCCTGTTCCTGCATTGATTTGCTTAGGACAATTGCCTCCAGTTGCATTCATTTTGCCGCAAAGAACGTGATTTTATTCATTTTTATGGCTGCATAGTATTCCATGCTGTACATGCACCACATTTTCTTTATCCAATCTACCATTAATGGGCATCTAGGTTGATTCTATCTTTTTTATATTGCGAATAGTGTATAGATGAACACAGGAGCGTGTATGTGTGTGTGTGTGTGTGTGTGTGTGTGTGTGTGCTTGGTAGAATAATTTCTTTTCTTTGGGTATATACCCAGTAACGGTATTGCTGGGTCAAATGGTAATTCTATTCTTAATTCTTTAAGAAATCTCCAAACTGCTTTCCATAGGGGCTGAACTAATTTCTCATTCCTACCAGTTGTGTATAGGTGTTCCCTTTTCTCTATAACCTCAACAAGATTTGTTAATTTTTGACTTTTTATAAATAGGCATTCTGACAGTGTGAGAGGTATTTCACTGTGGTTTTAATTTGCATTTCTCTGACGATTAATGATGTGGAGCTTTTTTCAATGTTTGTGTATCTTTTTTTTTTTTTTTTTTTTTTTTTGAGATGGAGTTTAGCTCTTGTTGCCCAGGCTGGAGTGCAAGGGCACAATCTTGGCTCACTGCAACCTCTGCCACCTGGGTTCAAGTGATTCTCCTGCTTCAACCTCCTAAGTAGCTGGGATTACAGGCATGCACCCCCAGGCCTGGCTAATTTTTGTATTTTTAGTAGAGAGGAAGTTTCTCCGTGTTGGTCAGGCTAGTCTCAAACTCCCGACCTCAGGTGATCTGCCCATCTCGGCCTCCCAAAGTGCTGGGATTACAGGCGTGAGCCACTGTGTATATGTCTTCTTTTGAGAAGCACCTGCTCATGTACTTGGCCCACTTTTTAATGGGGTTATTTGTTTTTTGCTTGTTGAATTGTTTAAGTTCCTTACAGATTCTGGATATTAGAACTTTGTTGGATGCACAGTTTGTCAATATTTTCTTCCATTTGTCGGATAGCCGTTTACTCTGTTAACAGTTTCTTTTGCTGTGCAGAAGCTCTGTAGTATAATTAGGTCCTACTTTTCAATTTTTGATTCTGTTGCAATTGCTTTTGAGGACTTAGTCATAAATTCTTTTCAAGGGCCAAAATCCAGATGATGATTCCTAGGTTTTCTTCCAGGATTCTTATATATTGATGACATGTTTAAATATTTAATTCATTTTTAATTAATTTTATATATGGGGAAAGGTTGGGGTTAAATTTTATTCTTCTGCATATGGTTAGTCAGCTATAATAGCACCATTTATTGAATACAAAATCCTTTCCTCATTGCACATTTTTGTTGACTTTATTGAAGATCAGATGGCTGTAGGTGTGTGGCTTTATTTCTGGATTCTCTACTCTTTTCCACTTGTCTGTGTGTCTGTCTTTATACCAGGACCATGCTGTTTGGGTTATTGTAGGCTTGTAGCATATTTGAAGTCTGATAATGTGATGACTTCAGCTTTGTTCTTTTTGCTTAGAATTGCCTTGCTATTTTGCTCTTTTTTGGTTCCAAATGAATTTTAGAATAGTATTTTTCTAATTCTGTGAAAAATGATGTTGGTATTTTGATATCAATAGGATTGAATCTTTTATTGCTTTAGGCAGTATGGCCATTTTAACAATATTGATTCTTCCAATCAATGAGCATAAAATGTTTTTCCATTTGTTTGTGTTACATGTGATTCCTTTTAGCAGCGTTTTGTAGTTCTACTTGTAAAAACTTCTTACCTCCTTGGTTAGACATATTACTAGATACTTTATTTTTTTGTGTGGCTATTATAAATATAATTTGTTCTTGATTTGTCTCTCATCTTGAATGTTATTGTTGTATAGAAATGCTACTGATTTTTATGCATTAATTTTGTATCCTGAAACTTTACTGAAATCATTTATCAGTTCTAGGAGACTTTTGACAAAGTCTTTAGGATATTCCAGGTATAGAATCATATTGTTAGTGAAGAGAGATAGTTTGACTTTTTCTATTCCTACCAGATGCCTTTTATTTCTTTCTCTTGCCTGATTGTTCTAGCTAGGACTTCCAGTACTATGTTGAATAGAAATGGTGAGAGTGGGCCTTCTTGTCTTGTTCCTTATGGGGAGTGCTTCCAGCTTTTGCCCATTCAGTATGATGTTGGCTGTGGGTTTGTCACAGATGGCTTTTATAATTTGGAGATATGTTCCTTCAGTGCCTAGTTTGTTGAGGGTTTTTATAATGAAGGGATATTGGATTTTATTGAAAGATTTTTCCACATCTATTGACAGGATCATATTGTTTTGGTTTTTAATTCTATTTATGTGGTGAATCACATTTATTGATTTGCATTTGTTGAACCAATCTTGCATCCCAGGAATGAAACCTACTTCATTGTGGTGAATTAAGTTTTAGATGAAGTGTTGGATTCAGTTTCCCAGTATTTTGTTGAGAAATTTTGTGCCTATGTTCATCAGGGATATTGGCCTATAGTTTTGTTTTTCCCTTGTGCCTTTGCCAGGATTTGCAATGAGTGATACTGGCTTTGTAGAATAAATTAGGAAGGAGTCCCTCTTCCTCAATTACTTTGAAGAGATTCAGTACAATTGGTACGAGCTCTTCTTTGTACATCTGGTGGTATTTGGCTATGAAGCCATCTAGTCAAGGGTTTTTTTATTGGTAGGTTTCTTATTACTGATTCAGTTTTGGAACTCATTATTGGTCTGCTCAGTGTGTCAAATTTCTTTCTGTTTCAATCTTGGTAGGTTTGGGTATCTGAAGGAATTTATTCATTTCTACTACATTTTCTATTTTGTGTTCATGGACAGGTTCATAGTCTCTAAAGATCTTTTGTATTTCTGTATGAGTGGTTGTAATGTTACCTTTGTCATTTCTGATCGTGTTTATTTGGATCTTCTCCCTTTATTTCTTTGTTAATCTAGATAAAGATCTATTAATTTGTTTATTGTTTCAAATAATTAATTGTTGGTTTTGTTGATTTTTTGTATGGATATTTGGGTCTCAATTTTTTTCAGTTCTGATGTTAGTTATTTCTTTCTTCTGCTAGCTTTGGAAATGGTTTGTTCTTGTATTTCTAGTTCCTCTATGTGCAATGTTAGATGGCTGCTTTGAGATCTTTCTAAATTTTTGATGTAGGTGTAGGTGTTTAGTGTTATAAACATCCATCTTAACATTGCATTTGCTGTATACTTGATATTTTGGTATATGTCTCTGTTTTTACTAGTTACAAAGAGCATTTTGATTTCTGCTTCAATTTCAGTGTTTTTCCCAAAAGTAATTCAGGAGCAAATTGTTTATTTTCCATGTGCTTGTGTGGTTTTGCAATATCTGCTTGTTATTGATTTCTATTTTTATTTCACTGTAGTCTGAGAGTATGCTTAGTATGATTTCAGTTTTTTTTTGTATGCATTGATATGTGCTTTATAACCAAACATGTGTTCTCTGTGCAGATGAGAAGGATGTATATTTTTTGGTTGATGAGTGGAGTATTCCGTAGATGTCTATTAGGTCCAATTTGTCAAGTGTCCAATTTAAGTCCAGAATTTTGTGCTAGTTTTCAGCCTCAGTGTCACACTGTTGGTGGGGTGTTAAAATTTCTCACTATAATTTTGTGGTTTTCTCATGTTTTTGTAGTCTAGAAGTCCTTATTTTATGAATCCCATAAAATAAGAGTTTTTAAAGACCTTCAAAGAGACTTAGACTCCCACACCATAATAGTATTATGACAGTAATAGACAGATCATCAAGTTAGAAAATTCACAAAGATATTCAGGACCCAAATTCAGCACTGAATCAAATGGGCCTGATAGACATCCACAGAACTTTCCAATGAAGAACAACAGAGTATACATTCTTCTCATTGTCACAGGGCACAGACTCTAAAATTGACCACACAATTGGACATAAAACAATTCTCAGCAAACACAAAAGAACTGATATTATACCAAAGACTCTCTCAGACCACAGCACAAAACAAATTAGAAATCAAGACTAATAAAATCACTCAAAACCATACAATTGCATGGAAATTAAATAACCTGCCTCTGAATGACTTTTGGGTAAATAATGAAATTAAGGCAGAAATTAGGAAGTTCTTTAAAACTAATAAGAACAAAGATACAACATGTTAGAATCTCTGGGACACAGCTAAAGCCGTGTCAGCAGGGCAATTTATAGCTCCAACTGCCCACATCAAAAAGTTAGAAAGATGTCCATTTAACAGTCTAACATCACAACTAAAAGAACTAGAGAACCAAGAGCAAACCAACCCCAAAGCTAGCAAAAGACAAAAAATAACCAGAATCAGAGGTCAGCTGAAGGAGATTTAGACACAAAAAACCATTCAGATCAATGAATCCAGGAGTTGGTTTTTTGAAATATTCAGTAAAATAGTTAGACCACTAGCTAGACAAATGAAGAAGAGGAAAGATTCAAAGAAACACAATTAGAAATGACAAGAGGGATACTGTCACTGACCCCATAGAAATACACATAGCCAACAGAAAGTATTATGAACAGCTCTTTGCACATAAACTAGAAAATTCAAAAGAAATTGATAAATTCCTGAACCCATACACCCTCCCAAGACCTCATCAGGAAGAAACGGAATCCCTGAACAGATCATAATGAGCTCTGAAATTAAATCAGTAATGAATAGCCTACCAACTAAAAAAGGCTAGGACCAAATGGATTCACAGCCAAATTCTACCAGATGTACAGAAGAGCTGGTACCATTCCCACCAAAACTATTCCAAAAATTGAGGAAGAGAAACTTCTCTCTAACTCATTCCATGAGGTCAGCATCATCCTGACACCAAAACCTGGCAGAGATACAACAAAAAGAACTTCAGGCCAATATCCTTGATGAACATGGATTCAAATATCCTCAACAAAATACTGGCAAACTGAATCCAGCAGCACATCAAAAAGCCTATTCTCCACAGTCAAGTAGGCTTTATCCCTGGGATGCAAGGTTGGTTCAACATACTGAAATCAATAAATGTGATTCATCACTTATACAGAACTAAAGACAAAAACCACATGTTTATCTCAGTAGATGCAGAAAAGGCTTTCAGTAAAATTCAACATCCTTCATGTTAAAATCTCTCAATAAACTAGCAATCAGGCAAGAGAAAGACATAAAGACATTCAAATAGGAAAAGAAGTCAAACTATCACTATTTGCAGACAGCATTTCTAGTTTCTATTTCTAGATTCTATATCTAGAAAACCCCATAGTCTAGGCACAACAGCTCTGTAGGCTGATAAACAACTTCAGCAAAATCTCAGGATACCAAACCAATGTAGAAAAATCTCTAGCATTCCTATACACCAACTGCAGTCAAGCCAAGAACAAAATCAGGAACGCAATCCCATTCAGTTTCCACAGAAGGAATAAAATAATTAGGAACAGAGCTAATTAGAGTGGTGAAAGATCTAGAACTGGAAAAAGTTGTTTTAAAATTTATATGGAGCCAAAAAAGAGCCTGAATAGACAAGGCAATCCTACACACACACTCATACACACACACACACAAAAAAAAAACAAAAACAAACAAACAAAAAAACAAAGCTGGAGGCATCACGCTATCTCACTTTAAACTATACTGCAGCGTTACAGTAACCAAAACAGCATGATCCTGGTAATAAAACTGACACATAGACCAATGGAACAGAATAGAGAGCCCCAAAATAAGGCCACACACCTAGCACCGTCTGATCTTCAACAAAGCTAACAAAAATAAGCAATGGGAAAAGGACTCCCTATTTAATAAATGGTGCTGGGATAACTGGCTAGCCATATACAGATTAAAACTGGACCCCTTCCTTACATCATATACAGAAATCAACTTAAGATCCATTAACAAACTGAATGTAAAACCCCTAACTACAAAAAGCCTGAAAGACAACCTAGGCAATACCATTCTGGACAAAAGAACAAGCAAATAATTCATGACAAAGATGCCAAAAGCAATTGCAACAAAAGCAAAATTGACAAATTATATCTAATTAAACTAAGGAGCTTCTGAAGAGTAAAATAAACTATCAACAGAAAAAAACAGACAACCTACAGAATGGAAGATTTTTGCAAACTATGCATCTGACAAAGTTCTGATATCTAGCATCTATAAGGAACTTAAGCAAATTTTTAAAAATCATGTGCATAAAATAATTTCCAAATATTTACCTCTATTCCTGATATGCTCTAATATCCAATTTTTAAACCACTTGTTAGATGCTTCAACTTGGATAATGGCCTATTCTTTAAGATTGAATATACATAGAAATATTTTTTATTTATCTCGCTCTGTTCTGGGTCATTAGTTCCAGATGCTAAAATGTAAACTTTATTCATATTATTTTATTTTTCACTGTAGAGGCTATTCTTTTCAGTCCTTTCTTCATATACAATTTTACCTATTAAGTAATGAATAAAGGACCTACTTTAAGTCATTGTGGAAATAAATAGCCACTCAAGTAGAATCATCTGATAGTCTGATAAAAGTCCTTAGAAGAACAACCTATCAATTCTGAAATCAATATCCTCAGAAATGTTCTTGTCCAAATTCTCACCAATGTTTTCATAGTCAACTTTGCTTTCGTTTATTTGAAATACCCCAATATTTTTCTAATATCTGTCCCCATTTTTCCCCTAAAACTTAGTAAGTACCTATATCAGTTGCTTTCAACTGAAGAATTATGTCTGACTTAAAAATTGGTACCAAACAAGTGATTACAGTCAATGAATCCCCAGAGACAACATGAGATATTCTCTATAGATTAAAATCTAAAAATAGGTGAAATGTAAATAAAATCCTGTTTATATACTGAGAATGGGAAAATGATTGTCCATGATGAATTGTTCTTACTTGTATGAACCTAAGAAAAGGTCATCATTAGGGATGAATTTGGCAGAGATCAGATAGGTACTCCCATTCCACCAATTTAAAGGAAATAAAAGACAAAAACAAAACAAAACAAGATGGTTGATTCTAAATACCATTAGATAACAGCGCAGGAGAAAACAAACTTTAATCTCCAACTTCTTGTCTTAAGCCAGGAACTGAATCTGAGAAAGTATATGACATTGCTGTAATAATTTCTTGTTCCTTAAAACTTCAGGCTGACACTCCTGAAAACCAAGGTCACAGAGTCACTTTGTGGGTTAATAAATTACAACTCTAGTTGAATGTAGAACACTGTCAGATCTCTTCTATGAAAGTTAAGATCCTGACTTTTTAAATAAAGTTATAACCTAATAATTGTAATCAGTGTTTCTTAGAGGACACAGAGGACTTTTGAAATGCTTTTTAAAAGAGCTGCCTTGTTTGAAAGAGTCGTGACCCTCCTTTCGTTACTGTTCACTCGGAAATAAGAATTTACATTCAAAATTGTCTACAGAGTAAAAAGCAGAATCAAAGTTAAATCCAGAAAGAAATATAGTAATTCACTAACTTATATTGTTCAAAAATAATGGAGGATCAATTTAGTGAATGCTTACTCAAGAAAGTAAGATCTTAACTTTGATTAGACTCAATTTATTGTTATATGTGCACTTATAGGAAATCCCACATTAAATAAGGTTGTTGAGGCATTTGTCTTCGTTTTTAACAGTTAATTAGATTGGCTAATGAAACCTTAGTTTGTGGCTAACCAACATAAATGACTTGTAAGGCCAAAGAAAAATTGACTTAATGTAGGGAAAGATGTTTAAATATTTGAAAAAGTATTTAAATACTTCCTGTTTTCCTATGTTCTCCTTCACTATATTATTTGACAGTGTTCAGAAGACTTCATTTCCTTATCATCAGGAATACATTGATGTGAAAAACAATAAAATATTTTTTAAAACAATTTATATATGTTTTCTGCTGATCAAAAATGTTGGCAAGAATGTTTATAGTTAAAACTGGATACCTCTTCTCAGTAAAACCGGAAATTTTAAGATTGTGAAGTGCATATAGAAGCAATTAACTCCCAGAAGAAATATGGATCTTATCAGCATTATAGGCATAGCTGATGACAAGTTTTAACTGTGGTGCTTAAGTACAGTTAAACAGATATAATGACATAATCATATTTTAGGAAGTAAATTGATCTGAGCTCTCTAACTGTAGTTAACATATCATAGAGTACTAAAGAAGAGTACAAACAGCTCATAAAGGTTTTACTGAATTTACTCATCTAAAACTACTTTGGTTTACAACACTCACCTGATTCCTAGATGTGAGTAAGTTCATAGACACTGAGCCTTGAATGAAGTTAGTATTTGTTGCTATCAATGAATCTTAATTGACACAATCACCTTGTGCACCACTGTGGGCTAAAGAGGTTTTTCTTACTCTCATCTGATGTTGCCTAGTTGGCCATCTGGTGCATTAGCTATCCATAGGCTCTTGTACTGAAGGACCTGAACAGCAAGTGAGAAGTTACCAATTCCACCACAGAATTATCATATAGTAAGGTCATGGTTAGAATTAGAAGCATAGAATCGTAGGTATTTAGAATCCAACTTACAAGGGACATGAAGGACCTCTTCAAGGAGAACTACAAACCACTGCTCAAGGAAATAAGAGAAGACACAAACAAACGGAAAAACATTCCATGCTCATGGATAGGGAGAATTAATATCGTGAAAATGGCCATGCTGTCCAAAGTAATTTATATTTCCAGCAAGCTGCCATTGACTTTCTTCACAGAATTGGAAAAAAATTACCTTAAATTTCATATGGAACCAAAAAAGAGCCAGCATAGCCAAGACAATCCCAAGCAAAAAGAGTAAAGCTGGAGGCATCATGCTACCTGATTTCAAACTATTCAAAGTCAGGAAACAACAGATGCTGGAGGGGATGTAGAGGAATAGGAATGCTTTTATACTGTTGGTGGGAGTGTAAATTAGTTCATCCATTGTGGAAGACAGTGTGGTGATTCCTCAAGGATGTAGAATGAGAAATACCATTTGACCCAGCCATCCCATTACTGGGTATATACCCAAAGAGTTATAAATCATTCCACTAAAAAGACACATGCACAGGTATGTTTATTGCAGCACTATTTACAACAGCAAAGACTTGGAACCAACTTAAATGCTCATAAATGATAGACTGGATAAAGAAAATGTGGCAAATATACACCATGGAATACTATGCAGCCATAAAAAAGAATGAGTTCGGCCGGGCACGGTGGCTCACGCCTGTAATCCCAGCAATTTTGGAGGCCGAGGCGGGCAGATCACAAGGTCAGGAGATCGAGACCATCCTGGCTAACACAGTGAAACCCCGTCTGTACTAAAAATACAAAAAATTAGCCGGGCGAGGTGGCGGGCACCTGTAGTCCCAGCTACTCGGGAGGCTGAGGCAGGAGAATGGCTTGAACTCCGGGGGGAGCCTGCAGTAAGCCGAGATTGCGCCACTGCACAGGCGACAGCGAGACTCGGTCTCAAAAAAAAAAAAAAAAATAAAAGAATGAGTTCATGTCCTTTGCAGGGACATGGATGAAGCTGGAAACCGTCATTCTCAGCAAACTAACACAGAAGCAGAAAACCAAACACCACATGTTCTCACTCATAAGTTGGAGTTGAACAATGAGAAAACATGGACACAGGGAGGGGAGCATCACACACCGGGGCCTGTTGCGGGTGGTAGGCAGGGGAAGGGATAGCATTAAGGCAAATACCAAAGGCATACAGGGCTTAAAACCTAGATGATTGGTTGGTAGGTGCAGCAAACCACCATAGCACATGTATACCTGTGTAACAAACCTGCACGTTCTGCATATGTATCCCAGAACTTAAAGTATAATAAAAAATAAAAAAGAATAAAAAAAGAATCCTAGGTATTTAGAAGAAAATTAATTAGATCCAAAATTTCAGTAAAACTCAGCGTAAGTATGTGTGAGGGATGAGGATTAAACTACACCTGCTATCAGGGAAAGCTATAAACATTTACTACTGCTTCTAGATACCAGAGAATGAACAAAGGGAAATACTAATAATTGTCTTCACTATGAGGAAGTAATATTGCTGACAGTTATTTGTGATAACTATTTACTATTAGTATCATTTTTTCACATGCATAACTATTGTGTGTAATATAAGTATGTGGCAGATTAATTCTGAAAATTTTTATTTGATTATAATTCTAAATTTGGCTCCCTACATTCAGTTTTCTGTTGCTAGGCTGTCATGATCACATGATTACACTGTAAAAAAAAAAAAAAAAAAGAACATTGACTGTAACATTTAATAAACGTTTGCTGAAAAATATATGCCTTTTTTTCCCCTTAGCACAGAAATTTGAAGACAGTTTTCACTTTTTATATCCTATATAGAGTTCTAAGCTGAACTCTCTGGAGGAGATGAGACAAGGGAAGACAAAAAAAAAAGGTTTCATATCTCATCTGTGCAATGCAGGCTAAATGCAGGTGGACTTCTGATGGGGCCCTGAAGGACAAGGTTGATCTGGCAGGAGCTGGCTGAGACCAAGAAAGATTAAGAATGAACTCATGTCTAAAAAAATGAAAGAAATCAAAGCTAAGAAGCCAAACATGTTGTCAAATCCAAGAGGAAAACATAACTAAGATTAGACAAGCATGTCAAAGTTTAAGGGAAAGTAAGGTTCACTTATCAAACATTTTGAATCCATGCAATGTGTTTAGTGTCTGAGGACATCTACACTGAAAAGCTTATATCCTAGTGTTGGAGACACACATAAATAGATCACTATAACACAAAAACTTTTTTATCATAGAAAATGGAACACAGTATTATAGACGCAAAAGAGAGTGTCAGTTAAAGCAGTTGGAATGGAGGATACAAATGGTTTTCTGAAAAAAAAAATAAAGCTCGAGCTTATGCTTAAAGAATACATAGGAGTGAAATAGATAACTGATATCCGATGATAAACTCAGAAACATTCTAGGAGGGAGAGTTCAGATGTCCCAAAGTGTAAAATGAAGCCACAGAACAAGTAATATTAGAAATAATGAACAAGTAAGTGCTGCTAGATATAGAAGTGCAAGGGAGAATATGGCAAGATGGTGGAGGATAGAGGATGTGGGTAAACGAAAAAAGATGTTCTCTATTATGCCATTTTGAGAAGCTTAGATAATAGCCTGTAGGAGATGGGTGGCCATTAAAAGGTTTGGGAGATTTTATTAGAGGATAAGTCATTTCCTTTGATCTAGGATTTCCCTTAAATAAACATCCCATGCCTCTTTCCCCACTTCCTACTCACTGCTTCCCACTGAGTATAAATGGAATTATCTAATTGAAGAGTTAGAAGGAAAATGATCACCCTTTTATAGGCTATCTCTTGGATATGCCTTCCTTCTGAGAGTGCCTTCTGGTCTGCTTCTTCACTGAGTGGATGGCTTAGAGTGGCAACCTATGACACTATGGGGGAGATCTGATTGATCAGCTGTGCTCCTGACTGATTGCAGCTGTCTGTCAAATTTAACGGAGTGTTGACCTGTCTCTTATTCTAGATTTGAAGACACTTTCTACTGTCTGCTTTTCTATAATAAATGTAACATTTTGATCTCTAATTGATTTATTCAGGGAGGGAAGAAAAAAGATAGTGTTTATTGATGTCATAAAACTCTAATACCTTTCATTTTAGATGGTTCATTGGCAGTTGTGCTTAAGGTCAGTTTCAGAATTACAAGGTCTGTCAAAAAACATTAATTACTTCTACATGAGGTGAGGAGGAACAAGAAGTTTGACAATGTGCATAAAAAGAAAAAGTTAGAGTTGAGGAATGCTTAAAGAAGAAAAATAGGGCTCAGTAAATAAGATGTTACAGTATGGAAAAGAAGGTAGTAAGGATGGCACTTAAGTTGTTAGTTTAGGTGACCATGTGAATAGTGAGACCACCAACTCATAGAATAAATAATAAAGCTCTCATTTAAGAAAGAAACAACTTGGAATTAGATTTGAGTTTTCTGTGTGCTATCTAAGTGTACATGTCTAGCTGAAGTTGGAATACGAGTCCAAGGACCCGCAGGAGATGGCTTGTTCAGAGGTAGTAAGTGAAATCATGAGAGTGAAAGAAGTTACCTCAGAAATACTCTAGAGAGTGAGAGCAATAGAGTAAAGACAGACAATGGACCAAAATAACTTTTAAATGGTATGTGGTAGAATACTATCTCACTTAGAAGACAAAGGAAAACCAAGAAGTTGTCACTGAAGCAAAGGCAGTCACATTTTTATAAAAAAGAAATAACCAAAGATATCAAATTTGCAAAGAGGTTCATTTACCGAGGAATTAAAAAACTGTAATTAATGTGACAGTTAGTGCCTTACCATGGCATTATAGTTTTAATCTATGGTTAAAGAGTGAAATGACCAGATCTCCAAAAAACACAGAACATAATGCAAAATAAATTCAATAATATTAAATTTAAGAATTTATTTTTATTCAAGGAGACCATAATGAAAGTGGAAAGACAGGTGACACTCTGGGAAAAGATATTTGCAGCCCATTCAGCAAATAAGCATTTAATATATGGTATATATAAAATTATCAACAACAATAAAAGCCTAATGACTCAAAAGGGAAAAGCTGGGGGGAAAATGTGAGCATTCAATTACAGAAGAGAAAAGATCAATGGCAGATAAATATATGAAAGGATTCATATGTAATTAGCATGTAAGGAAATACAAATTAAATCCAAAATAATATAGTATTTCACATGCACCAGATTAACAAAAGAATTATAAAATTAAATGTTGCTATGAATAGTTAGCCAATTAAAATCTCTTATTTATCTTATGAGTAAAAGTTGGTGAAACCCTTTTAGAAATATTTGATGCTTTCTAGCAAAGTTAAACACGTACACACTCTATGATTCAGCTATTGCATTGAAAAGGACAAAGGACGCAAACAAACACTTTTCAAAAGAGGACATACATGTGGCCAACAAGAATATGCAAAAATGCTCAACATCACTAATCTTTAGAGGAATGAAAATCAAAATCACAATGAGATAACATCTCATCCCAGTCTGAATGGCTATTACTAAATAGTCAAAAAATAACAGATGCTGGTGAGGTTGTGGAGAAAAGGAACACATACACTGCTGCTGGGAATGTCAATTATTTCAGCCATTGTGGAAAGCAGTTTGGTGGTTTCTCAAAGAACTTAAAACAGAATTACCATTTGACTCAGTAATCCAATTATTAGGTATATAGCCAAAGGAATATAAATTGTTCTACCATAAAGACACATGCATGTGTATATTCATCACAGCACTATTCACAATAGCAAAAATGTGGAAGCAACATAAATGCCCAACAGTGGTGGTCTGGATAATGAAAATATAGTAAATATACACCGTGGAATACTATACAACTATAAAAAGGAATGAGATAATGTCCTTCACAGCAACGTGGTTGAAGCTGGAGGCCATTATCCTAAGAAAACTACTAATATAGGAACAGCAAACCAAATATCACATGTTCTATTTATCAGTGGGAGATAAATATTGAGCACATATGGGCACAAAAAGGGAGCAACAGACCCCAGAGCCTATTGGAAGGTGGAGGGTGGGAGGAGGGAGAGCATCAAAAAACTACCTATAGGGTACTATGATGATTTTCCGGGTGATGGAATAATCTGTCTATCAACTCTGCTGCATGCACTGTACCTATGTAACAAATCTGCACATGTATTACTGAATGTAAAATTAAAGGTTAAAAAAAAAATCTCATTACCTCTGACAAGTCTTGTACCAGAAGATAAGTTCAGATAGTTTGTATTAGTATTTTTATTGCATTATATGTATTTATATATACAATATATATAAATGTTTGTATATATAAACAATCCTTATAATCTTCAATAAATAACTGATAAAATGAAACATACAATATATAAATCACACTTGCACATATTGGTATGAGATTAAACATCTTAACAGTGTTCAACAAAATAAATAAAGAAGAAGTACAGCTAAATAACACTTGCATAAATTTAAACACCAGGCAAAATTAACATATATTGTTTAGGGATACACAAACAAGTGGTAAAACTATAATGAAACTTCAGGGAATTATTAACTTGAGAGCCAGAAGAGTGACCGTCTGATGGAGGGGTTTGGATGAGGCTATGATTGTTGACAGGCATAGAGGGACTTCTGGGGTACAAGTGATACATGTTTATTAGTCTAGGTGATGGGTACACAGGTATTCTCTTTATTAATTTTTCTTTAAAATGTAGTTACATATTTCATATACTCTTTACAATATATTTTACTATTTAAAGAAAAAATTTTAAACAAAAATAAATAGGATGCTGGAAGGATGTCACTGCTTTCTTAGCTACATACTTGAAATTACTCCAAAAGTATTTTTAGAAAAGTAATAGTAAACAGAACTTCTGCATTGTGTAATCTGACAGATTAGCTCTTGGGATAAATCAGAAATTCAAATAGAGCAACATAATTTCACTTGCATGGCTGAGCTGGAAGGCAAGTCAGAAAGAATCCACGGAGATGAAAAACAAAGCTGGGACTGGAATCCAGAGTGGTAAGCATAACTAAAGCCAGAACTACTGTCCTACTAACAGCAGTGCAGACCTAGAATGCTCATGGAGACAGGTGACAAGTCCTAGAGCCAAAAACAAGAAAGGATGGGGGGCAAATTAAGAAACCTGCATCAAATTGGAACTCTCAGAAGGCTATAATTTCAGTGAAAGTCTGAATGAGGAGAACAGAAACAAAATAAAACAAAAATACCCTGACAAAAGACTTCTTTGTCTCTGCCTTTGGGTCATGGTGGGACACTTACATCAAGAAATTTTTCTCTAAAGAGAACAGAAAGTGGCTCAAGAAAAAAACAACAAGCAGTAAAGAAAATAATGTTGGAATATATTATCTACGCTTCTTTAGGCCTAGATAATTTTATGGGTGGATTCTAGCAAATGCTCAAGCAATACATATAATCTCAATCTTATACAAGTTGTTTCAGAAAAAAAAAGAAAGAAATAAATATTATCATGGTCTTAACAGATTCATGAAATTTATTTTGTGAAGTTCATCTTTTCTTTATATTTTCAAACTCCCCAAAACCACAAATATAACCAAAGTTCCTTAACTTGATAAATGCCACATACCCCACAACAAAACAATGAAAGAGAAGTGGTACATGTGCTGTATGTCAGAAACAAGGCTTGGGATTTTTGTTATCACCATAGGATTTCAAATTTCCTTTATATTACAATAATCCAAGGGGGCCGGGGGCAGTGGCTCACGCCTGGAATCCCAGCACTTTTGGAGGCCAAGGCAGGTGGATCACAAGGCCAGGAGATCGAGACCATCCTCGCTAACATGGTGAAACCCCGTCTCTACTAAAAATACAAAAAATTAGCCGGGTGTGGTGGTGGGCACCTGTAGTCCCAGCTACTTGGGAGGCTGAGACAGAAGAATGGCATGAACCCAGGAGGTGGAGCTTTCAGTGAGCTGAGATCACACCACTACACCCCAGCCTAGGTGACAGAGTGAGACTCCATCTCAAAAAAAGAAAAAAAAGAAAAAAGAATTCAAGAGAAAAGATGAGATATGAGGTTTAGGAGGGAAAAGATAAAATTGTCATTATTTTCAGGCACCACAATCATCTGTCTATATAGAAAATTCAATGTAATATACATCAAACTAGAAATCTGTGGTGTCCTAGAATCCATATAAAGTGTTTCAAGAAGAGAATGAGCAGCAAAATCTAATGCTAGTAGGTCAAGTAATATGAAGTACAGACAATGAATGCTTAATCTGATATTGTGCACCTGATTGGTGTCTTGGATAACACCGATTTCTATAGAGGGTTAGGGAAACAGATTGAGAAAGGCACAAAAAGAAGTGCATATAGCAGTTTTCTTTCTGTTCTTTCACAGAGTATTATAAAGGGGAATAGAGAACTATGGAGGTAGCTGCAGGAAATATGAATTTTGAATTGTTTTTAAGATGGGTGTTATATGCTAATGGAAATAACCCAGGGCAAGGGGTGGCAAGAGATACAAAAGAGAGGAGAACAATACAGAAGTTATGGCCTTAAGAGGCAAAAGAGAATGACATTCATTTTAAAAGGAATTAATGTAGACTTTATAGGTTCAAACACGTAGTTGTTGACTTTGAGAATAAAGGAGAGGGAATAGGATTGAAAAAAATATAAATAGGTGTTCAAATACTTGGACTGTATAAATTTAAAAAAACAGAAGTAAATAAAATGGGGTTCTAGGCACAGTGTGGAGATATTTTTATTAAATTTTTAAAAAAAGGAAAAGAGACAGAAGGAGTTAATAGGTGGAAGTACTGAAAATTGGTTAGATCATTTATAAAAAACTCTTCTCTTGCCCTTACAGTAGGCATCATGGTCATCTGAGAGTGAGATATGGAAAAGTTGGATAGGGGACTTTTGAACATAGTTCAAGGATTACGAATTTCTAATGACACAGATCTGCTTAGTTCGATGCTTTTCCGCAGAAGTACTTGGATATTCAGTGAAGGACCAGAGAAGTGGAGGGGTTACTGGCACAGAGCTGCAATTTTGCGGGTAACCCCCAAGGGAATCAAGGTATTAAGAGTGTTGTAGAGAGAACAGATCATATATTAACCAGCGCCAGGGCCCTTCTCTGTCCTGAGCAACAGAGCAGGGCTGATTAGGCACGTTATGCAAGAACGTTCATTAGTTATATACCAGCAGGGGCACAAGACTGCAGAACAATAGGGAATTTGGAGTAATATTTTATACTTACATTCATAATCTTGTTTTTAATTTTTCTGATTTTTATTATTAAGGTAATATAGGCTCAGTGTGAAATGCATGTAAAGATTTTCCCAAATACATCTGAGAATTATAAAGTCTTTACATTTCTTCTAGTTACCTCTTGCTCCAGTTTTCTTCTTCCAATGAATTCTCCATCTTAGGAATGAATTTCTTTCTCCAGCATATATCAAGTTGTAAATAAACAGCGCAACTTGGAATTGTGTAGTATAGCAGCCTAACTGATTATTGCTCCTTTTCTGGAGTGATTTTTCCATTATAAACTTGATTTTTATTTATTTCCTTTTTCTATTGTTTAGTATAAATATTTATTCAACTAGAGGTATAATAATATTACATTTTTACTGGAAATTTAAATAATTTTAATTTATTGGTATTATAAATAGTACTGTTATCAGTATCACAAATAAATTCTTTTTAGTCTTCTTTTTTCAACTTTTATTTTAAATTCAGGGGTACATGTGCAGGATGTGCAAGTTTGTTACATATGTAAACATGTGTCATGGGGGTTTGTTGTACAAATTATTTCATCACCCAGGTATTAAGCGTAGTATCCATTAGTTATTTTTCCTGATTCTCTTCCTCCTCCCATGCTCCACCCTCCAGTAGGCCCCAGTATGTGTCGTTCCCCTCTATCTGTGCATGTGTTCTCACATTTAGCTCCCACGTATAAGTGAGAATATGCAGTATTTGGTTTTCTGCTCCAAAGTTAGTTTGCTAACAATAATGGCCTCCAGTCCATTCACATCCCTGCGAAAGACATGATCTCATTCTTTTTTATGGCCATATAGTATTCCATAGTGCATACATAAAGATTTTCTTTAACCAGTCTATTATTGATGGACATTTGGATTGATTCCATGTCTTTGCCATTGTGAATACTGCTTCGGTGAACATATGCATGCATGTGTCTTTATAATAGAACTTTTGGGTATATACCCCGTAATGGGATTGCTGGGTCAAATGGTGTTTCTGACTTTAGGTCTTTGAGGAATTGCCACATTGTCTCCCACAATGGTTGAACTAATTTACAGTCCCAGTAACAGTGTAAAGGCATTCCTTTTTCTCCATAACCTCGCCAGCGTCTGTTACTTTTTGACTTTTTAGTAATAGCCATTCTGACTGCTGTGAGATGGTATCTCATTGTGGTTTTGACTTGCATTTTTCTAATGATTAGTAATATTGAGATTTTTATATGCTTGTTGGCCCCATGTATGTCTCCTTTTGAAAAGTGTCTGTCATGTCCTTTGCCCACTTTTTAATGGGATTGTTTGGTTTTTTTCTTCTATATTTGTTTAAATTCCTTATAGATGCTGGATATTAGACCTTTGTCAGATGCATGGTTTGAAAAAATGTTATCCCATTCTGTAGGTTGTCTGTTTATTCTGTTGATAGTTTCTTTTCCTAGGCAGAAGCTGTTTAGTTTAATTAGATCTCATTTATCAATTATCTTTGCCCGTGCATATGTCCTGAATGATATTGCCTTGGTTGTCTTCTAAGGTTTTTATAGTTTGGGGTTATACATTTAAGTCTTTAATCCATCTTGAGTTGGTTGTTGTATATGGTGTAAAAACAGGGTACAGTTTCAATTTTCTGCATATTGCTAGCCAGTTACCCCAGAACCATTTACTGAATGGGGAATCGTTTCCCCATTGCTTGTTTTTGTCAGGTTTGTCGAAGATCAGATAGTTGTAGGTGTGTGGTCTTATTTCTGGGCTCTGTATTCTGTTCCATTGGTCTATGAGTCTGTTCTTGTACTAGTATCATGCTTTTTATTTATTTGCTTCTTTTTTTTTTTCTTTTGAAATAGGGTCTCACTCTGTTGCCTATGCTGGAGTGCAGTGGTGTGACCATGGCTCACTGCAGCCTCAGTCTGGGCTCAAGGGGTCCTCCCGCCTCAGCCTCCCAAGTAGCTGGGATTACAGGGTGTGAATCACCCTGCACTTTTCTAAGTGCTACTGATACAAGGGAGTTTTATGAATAAGACTTTCACTGAAGCTTTACCATAATAGAGAAAAACCTACAGTGGAAGCAACCACTTAAAATTTACTAATAAATAGGATAACTCTAAAAATCCATCCACCATTTTTTTCAGAGGAAAATTATCACTGGCCTTGACAAGAGCTGCTTTTGTGCATGATGAGAGAATAAATATAATTCATTAGGTGCTTTGCCAAACAGAGAACAACTCAAACCGTACCTCCACCTTAGAAGCTTTAATGATTCACAGCTAGTTCAACATGACTTATTTTCTGAAACATAATCAAAATCTTACACAGGTATCCCTCCTTCTAGTTTTATCTGAAATAAGAATGGCCAATACTAAAATTTATTCTCCTGATGTCAAAAACAAACCCACATACAACATGATTTATATTTCTCTTTCTTTGAATGTATATGAATTTCATGTGCATGTAAGTATGTAAAAATGTTTTGAATGCGGTCAACAAATGCGTATCATTTGCCAATGTTTTTGACTTGATTTAGTTTTTGTGGTTTAATATGGGTATCTTTCTATGTTAGATTTATATCAACCTGTTGTGATGACTATACAATTTTTAATAATGTGAGATAAAATAATATTTTAATAATTTAGTAACTAAGGGAATTTTTTCCTAAATGTTGCTTCTACAAACACGGCTACAAATAAACTCCTTGAAAATATGTCTGTGAAGGTCTATGCAACACTTCAAAGAATATGTCTACAAAAGGCAATTTATGGCTCAAATAATATGTTAAAGTTTCACAGTTACTGACAAATGTCTACTTTCATTTTCTATCCGAAACATCTATTCAAATTTACATTCTTAGAAATAATATATGAAAGGATCTGTTTTCTAATGCCCTAAACAATATTGAATATATGTAATGTTTAATTTTTGTTAATTTTTATGAATCCTTTAGATCGTGAGGACAAACCTCATTTTATATAGTTATTAAATATTTACATTTCTACTGTTAATTTCCTTTCTGTAAGTTTGCTAATGTTACTCTTAAGTTGTTCGACATTTTTTCTTATTCATTTACAGAAGTTCCTATGTGTTATAAATCTTAATCCTATATCTGAAATACTTACAAATAGACTTTTTTTTCTTGCAGTGTCTTCTTTGCTTAAGATATCGTTCAGTGTATTAAAATTGGAATGTTTACATTACCAATGTGTCTTTTCTTGGTGTTTGGGTTTTGGTTTTTATTTATAAAGACCTTCTCTCTACTGTAATTATATAAAAATAAATTTTTAGTAGTTTTCTCATATTTTTAAATTCGCCAAGTTCAAGGTCTATCAGTTCAATAAGTAGAAATTTTAAAATCTTAAAAGCTCTTTTTCCTTAAATTAGGCTCTATAATTTTATAAACAGAGCAGTTATAAATACAACTTGCATAAAATTAGACTTATTTTAACTTGGTGTTCACCACTCAATAGTTACGTGTCTTAGGGCACAGTATAAAACCTATGTAAGCCTCAATTTCCATATCTGTCTAACATAAATAATAATTATAATTAACAAATAGATTGGTAGTGAGGATTAAACAAATAATGTATGCATTTAGGCATATAAATAATCAATAAACATTAACTTTATTCTGTCTTGGTACCTTGAATTTACTCAATAAATATTTGAAGTACACCAAGTAAAACTAAGTATTCTTATGCTTAAATATTTAAGAATCCTAGAATTTTTATTGTATTCATTTTTTGAATTATGTATTTAAAATTATGAATTTTACCTTTAAATGCATGCCCCAACACATCAATTTGAATAAATCACATTAATGATATGCAATTCCTATATAAAGATGAGTCTGTTTCTAGTTGCTCTCTTCTACAACATTGATGTATTTGACATTTCTTGCATGTAAAATACTTTTAAATTTTCAAAGTTATTACTATTCTCACACTATCCATTAGGAAGATAGGAAAGCTAGCACCAACTTAATAGTACACAAAAACGGGGGCGTAAAGAGATTTGATGACTTGCCCAAGTTCATATTATAGATTAATTGATCCATAATTATGTTTTATATCCTCTGCCTCTTAGTCCAGGATTCTATTCTACTTGCTACACCAGTGGTAACCAAGTTTTGAATCATCAAACAGAGTTTCTCAAACCCAAATATGCATCAGAATTTTCTGGAGGGCTTATACAAACCCAGAGCGTTGGATCTAACCCCAAGAGTTTCTAATGAGCAGGTCTAGCTTTTCCAAGATGTGTCCAGGTGACAGTAATGCGGCTCATCTGGGAATTGTGCTTTGAGTAGCATCGCACTAAAAGATCCACTCTTGAGACTGTCATGAATGGATAAGAGGATGAGAAGGTGGGGTTTGATGCTTGCCCTCTCTCAACTTCAACCAAACGAGCTGTACTTTTTTCTGTCATATATATTGGGCTTTCATTGAAGCAAAAACTGCTTGATAAGAAGTTTCTGCTGATTGAAAAATATGTAAACAATAAATAGAAATTTAAAACACTGCCTTATAACAAATTCATCTCTTTGTTTCATATTAAAAGAATAGAGAACAGGATTGTACCCAAGAGATCCTTATGCTTTTCTGAGGAATGTTAGAGCACATAGACTCCAGGGCAGAGTAATATCTTTAGTATCGCACAGTTGGCTGTTTTTTCTTTCTTTTGGTAATGTTTTGTAGAAAGCGTCCTTTTATCACTCTTCCAATTTGGATGAAGACTCTTTCAATCTAAAATAACACAACATTCTATTGTTATATCTGATCAGAACCTGGAAGCGTCAAAATGACCTAATCGTAGAATGTTTAGAATCAGCCAAGTCAGTATAGTATGAGAGGGAATCTATCCTTAGAAGTCTGCATAAATGCATTTTGACACTGTAGGATACTACATGTGACCGATCCCTATGTGTTGTTTTCCACATGTTTGTGTGTGTGCATGTGTGTGGTAGTTAAACATTCACAAAAGGCCTTTAAGACAACAACGCTGAGTTACTGTAAATATCAAGCTATCCTCCCTTGGCCCTAGTGTCTTACTTTTTGAATCAGTGGGTTTGGCCTTAAGGTTCTCCCCAATCCCTTTCAGTTGCGTCTGACCACAATCTTGAAAAAAGCACAGGCAGAACTAGGTTCAAAGCCTATCTTCTGGGGAAAAAAATGAGTAAAATGTTTCTTGACTCTCCTGAGCTAACTCTGTTTTGACCTTCTTCTGCTCATTCTACCTTCAGTTGTTTTAATATATAGCTTTTGCAATCAAATACTTTCTTGGTACTATAATAGTTCATAATAAATTGCTATTATAAGAGCCACAGAATAACTTGAATTCACCTGTCCAGAGTCTTTTCTCAGATGTCCCAACGTGTTTTATCTGCTCAGCATTTTGTATGATTCTTAAATCCAAACTCTCTTTCACATAGATAACAAGTAGATTGTACAAAACAGAACACAGTTCTTTCTGCATCTCCCTCACTCTGTGATTATCCCAGCATGCTGAACTTATGCTTAAGGAGGTAATTCTCCTGGGGAAGGGAAAAGCTCAACACAATTGACGCTGAGTACAAAGTTGTGCCTTAGAAGCTGTCTTGGATTTCGAATGTGTAGACTTACATTCTAGCCAAGATAGCATTTTGCCAAATATAAAACTAAATTTTTCCTTTCTAGAATGGGAATGTTTCCCTCCTCTTGCCTCAAAGAACTTACAGATTGTCCTGACTTACACTGATTTGACTTATGATTTTTTTGACTTTACAATGGTGTGAAAGCAATACATATTTAGTACAAACCATAATTCAAATTTTGAATTTTGATTTTTTCCTGGGCTTGTGATTTACTGTACCATACTCTCTAGTGATGCTAGGCAGAGGCTGCTAGCCACAGCTCCCAGTCAGCATGTGATCACTATGGTAAACAACCTGTGTGCTACAGTGTACTGCATTGCCAGATGGTTGCCCAACTGTAACAGGCTAAGGTAAGTTTTCTAAGCACATTTACGGTAGGCTTGGCTATGATGTTCTGTAGGTAAGATGTATTAAATGCATTTTTAGCTTACAATATTTTCAACTTTTGATCAGTTTATTGGGACATAACCCCACCATAAGTCAAAGAGCATCTATATATAACATGGGACTCAACAAATGCTTTGTAAACATGAAAGTGTTCCATAAATGTTAGAAGCGAATTTATTTTTCTTTTTTCCCTTAGAGCATTATTCCCAAACATGTTCTCTGAAATATTTGTTTGAGAGGTTTTAGTCAGTGATTTGCAGTCTTCATTCTCTGAAATCCCCAGCTCTATCAGGTTTAAATCATCTTATATTGGCAAAGTAAGACTTTATGCCTCCCAGTAATGTTTTTCCTTAAGTTTGGTCTGAGTAGGGCTGTCATCAGGCAAGTTTTGATCAGATGAGGCAGTGAGGGCCCAACTACAAGAGGAAGAAATACGTGATTAAAAATGTAGGAAATGGAATTCTAACTACAACAAAGCCAAACCTACAAGCTTTATATACTAAAATGTAGGCCAATGTCAGACATAAAGTAGGCATTTGAATAGTGTAAAGTAGTGAAATAAATAAAAATATGGTCAAGTCATGAGTTTTGCTATTGAGAAACTCTTAGTCCAGCCAGGATCACTAACACATGAGAATGCAAGATATGTGATATATATGATGTGATATGATACGCAGATAGACGATATGAATAGACATTGATAGATGTAGATATAGCTAGATGGACAATGTCATACAGAAAAACAAATCAGTGTATGAATAATAATAGACAGAACAAAAGTATGAATGGATTTTGTAACATGAGGGAGAGGAGGCTATTACAACCTTACAGGAACAGAGAAGAATCACTGATCTGCTCTGCCTGGATAAATTACACAAGCATTCAGAGAGAGTCAGAGTCATTCCTTGGGCAAGCTATGGGTCTTCCTAGGAGGATCCTTAAAAGACTTACTGCAGCTTCCTACACATACCCTCACTCCACTCAGTTCTCTTTCTATTTCTCTCCAACAGAAGAACAAAGAACAGTTAATATTTTGGTTGGCAGCATTTGAAATGATAAGTTTATCAGGAAATGCTCTTCTTATATATTGGAAAAAAGTAGAAGTCACATATTCAGCTACCTAATCTGTCTTTGAGGATTTAAATTTTCTCAGCAAGTTTTTCCTATCACTTGAAAGAAATTCCATAGGGACAGCAGCACTCCTACTAGTTTATCGGTTTGGATCAGTGTGCCTAACTGTCCATTGATTTGCTAACAGCTTGTAATAAAAATTTTAAAATCTACAACATGGCTTGAAAAAAAAATACCTGCATTAAATCTTTTTCAGTCTTAAAGAAGATATACTTAAAAGTATAAACTTAGGTACTGATGAGCTTTACAAGGTCATAATCTGACTGCTTATATAATATGCTATGAGATTAATAAGAAAACCCACTCACAAAAATTTCTACAACTAAAGAAAAATGGAAAATAATTTCTAAGGACAATTCATTTTAGTTCAGTTCTTTAAGTTAAATGTTGCCACCACCCTCAGTCCATCCTTCCTTCCTTTCCTCCTTTCTTCCTTCCTCTCTTTCTCTTTCTGTCTATCTTTTCTTTTATTTTCATGCAACACAGAAGAATGTTTTAATCAAATTTTCTAAAGAGAACAAGCTTATTGTGTCACCTAACATTTATGGTCAGAGAGAACACTCTCTTTATTGCAAATTTCATGACAATTTACTTTCTTCTCATCTCCATTCTTCTTCCAGCATATTGTATGATGCCTATTTTTAGTAGGTACCCAACAAATATGCATAACATGAAAAACTAAATGTTAGATACAATATGTGATACGCACAAGAATGTTCATAACAGTATAGTTATATATATTATATATCATATATTATTTATATAAAATAGATATATAATATATATTATATATAAATAATATATGATATATAATATAATATATATATTATTTATATATAATATATATTATATATCTATTATATATATTATATATCTCATATAATATATATATATGCCATATTCTTGGTGGTTATCAGGATGACTATAATTAACATTCTAAATTTATAAAAATCTAGTTTGAATTTATACCAACTAAACTTCAATAGCATACAAAAAAATTTGCTAACCTACAGCTCTGTCACCTTCCTTTGCCTTGTTATTGTCATAAATTACAACTTTATACTGTATACCCATTAATGTAGACAGAATTATCATTTAATAAGTTTATCTTTTATTATATAGATAATAGAAAGAGGAGTTACAGACCAAAAATACAATAGCACTGGCATTTACATTTACCTATGTTGTTATGTTTATGGGACTTGTTTAGTTTTTTTATATGCCTTCTAATTACTGTCAAGTGACATCTTATTCAGCTTGAAAGACCATCATTAATATTTCTTGTAGGATAGTTCTATTAATAACAACATTTTGTTTATCTGGGAATGTCTTATGTTCTCATTCATTTTTGAAACAAGCTTAGTTTTGTTGAATAAAGAATTCTTGGTTGATGTTTTTTTTCACTTAGCACTTTAAAAATGTCATCCAACATGGTATGGATTTGTGTCCCTACCCAGATGTCATGTTGAATTGGAGGAGGGGCCTGGTAGAAGGTTATTGGATCATCGGGGATGGATTTCTCCCTTGCTGTTCTCATGATAGTAAGTTCTCATGAGATCTGATGGTTTAAATGTGTGTGGCAATTCCCCTCTTAATCTCTCTCTCCTGCCACCGTGTGAAGGTCCTTGTTTCCCATTCAACTTCCACGATGAATGTAAGTTTCTTGAAGCCTCCCAGTCATGCTTCCTGTTAAGCCTGCAGAACTGCGTAAATTGATGCTCTTTTCTTCATAAATTACCCAATCTCAGGTAGTTCCTTACAGCAGTGTAAAAATGAACTATACACCATCCCACTCCCTTCTAGCCTCCAGGTTTCTAATGAGAATATTGCTGTTAATATTATTGAAGATCCATTTTATATTATGAGTCACTTATTTTTTGTTTTCAAAATTCACTCTTCTGCTTTTCCTTCCAACAATTTTATTGCAATATGTTTCCTTGTGGATCTCTTTGAGTTTTTCCTTCTTGGAGTTGAATGAACTTCTTGAAGGTATAGGTTCATGTCTTTTATCAAATTCACAGTTTTCGGGCATTCTTTCTTTAAATATTCTTTCTGCCCCTTTATCTCTCTATATTTCTTCTTGGATTTCTATGATGTATATATTGGTATGCTAATGGTGTCATACAAGTTTCATTTTTCTTCATTTTTATGTCTCTCTGCTCCTCAGATAGGATAACTTCAACTGACTTGTATTCAAGTTCACTGATTCTTTCTTCAGCCCACTCAAATCTGCCACTGGAACCTTCTAGTGAGTTTGCCACTTCAGTTATTATATTGTCAAGCTCCAGATTTTGATTGGTTCCTTTACAATTTTAATCTCTTTATTGATATTCTCTATTTGTTCAGATATTATTCTCTTAGTTTTCTTTAACTGTTTGAGATACTTAATTTTTTCTAGTAAATCCAATGTCAGGGCTTCCTCGGTTTCTGATAATTTCTTCTTTGTGTCATATATTTTTATTTGCATGCTTTGCAATTTTTGCTGAAAACTGGGCATTTTTTACACATAATGTAGTAACTATGGAAATCAGATTCTTCTCCCTCTTCAAGGTTTGTTTTTATTGTTTGCTGTGGACTATAACTTTGTTGTTTGGTGAGAGTTCCAAATTACTTTTGTGAAGTCTCTATTCTTTGTCAAGTGTGGTATCTGCATGCTCTTTTTTTTTTCTTTTTAGATGGAGTCTCACTCCGTCACCCAGTCACCCAGGATGGAATGCAGTGGCATGATCTCAGCTCTCTGCAACCTCCACCTCCCAGGTTCAGGCAATTGTTCTGCCTCAGCCTCCCAAGTAAGTGGGACTACAGGCGCGCACGGCCACTCCTGGCTAATTTTTTGTATTTTAGTAAAGACGGGGTTTCACCATGTTGCCCAGGCTGGTCGTGAACTCCTGAGCCCAGGCAATCCGCCCACCTCAGCTCCCCAAAGTGCTGGGATTACAGGCATGAGCCACTGTGCCCATCCTTCTTTTCCTTTAGCTTATGCTCTGCTCATATTTTACAGACAGATTGAGAGAGAGGGAAGGAGGGAGGAAGAAGAGAAGGAGAAGGAAGGGGAGGGAAGTAACCTTCCAATTCTTCACACGTTGCCATTGTGCTAAAGCACTCCTTCAACTCAGCCATGCACGACTCTTAGACTGCCCCTCCTGCTTACACTGAGGTTAGGAATCACGATCACCCAGAGGTGCAAGCTTGACATCTTCTTAGGACTTTTCTAAGAATGAATTCTGACTTGGGCATGCATATAAATTTCTAAATTCCGTAGTATACATGAGCCCTTCTGAATGCTCTGATTTCTCAAAGAGTATATTCCTAGTATTTCCTTTTAAGTTTTAGGCGTTCTATTGTTTGTCTCAGTTGTAATCGTTTTCCCCAGGTGGTTGCGGGTTGGGTGTTTGCCTTACAATGTTGTCAAGAAATGCCTTCCACTTTTCTGCCGGGAGTAATTTCCATAATTTTCTAAACAAAGGTAGCACATGTCGCCTCGGTCTTTCAGGCAGGCCTTAGAAAGGTTAGAACAGACTAAAACAATTCTTTTAAAGATCTGTTCTGCTTCCTTAGAAATAGGGAACCTGAGTTCCACAATTAGAATGTAAGCGGCAATCTTCAAGACCACCACCGAGCCTGGACGGGGATAGGACGAGGGTAAGTAAAAAAGACCATGAAATATTTCTACTATTTTTAAATTATCTTTTTCTTGATTCAGTGTTCAGTTGGTTATTATAGATCTTTTCCTATTTTCCTGAGTTCTGACAAAGTGGATTGTGGCAGTTTTTGTTTGTGTTTGGAGTTACCTACTTTACTATTTTAGCTGATATCATTCTTAGCACATAAGCTTTTGTACTTCATATTAATCTCTTA
The DNA here is from genome assembly GCF_006542625.1 of Nomascus leucogenys. NCBI lineage: Eukaryota > Metazoa > Chordata > Mammalia > Primates > Hylobatidae > Nomascus > Nomascus leucogenys. Next base: position 65,132,931 of record NC_044394.1, on the reverse strand, counting down.
TTTTTTCTCTGGATTCTGGAAGGTTTGTTCAAACTAGTAATGTGATTTTTTGTTTTGCTTTTTTATTTAGCTTTCAATTTTCTGTTAATCCCTCTATTGGGTTTTTTATTCAATAATTATGCATTTCGTCTTCAGTCAATATTTTCCACTCTTAGATTTCTCCTTTTTGCTAGATACAATAACATGAAATCCACATAAGACCACTAAATTAGATATTTGCAAAAGCCTTCCTTATGTTTTTGCCACATTGAAAACTGGTCTTTGTTTTTGAACAAGGTAGATTTTTCTTAATCCAAATTCATTCTTATCTTAGAAAAAAATGTCTCATAGATAGTAATATTATATTTTTCTGTCAGTCTTTTATTCTTTTTAGTTTTAAAAACTGGTCTTTGTCCTGGGTCTTTAAGGTTATCTTATTAGAAAAGTGGAAGATTTTGCAGAAAACCCACCATCAGAAGCTAATTATAATGAAAGTCTGTATTTCCTTAGCTATTTTAATGCTACACATTATATCTCTTGATTTGTCTGATTTTAGTCCAGGAATTTTGTGTTTTTTTTCCCTAAGATACTAGATACAGCTAATACCAACCATTAGAATTAGCTTATATCTCTTTAATCAAGTAATTTAAGATAATTAAAGACAATGTGGGGAGATAGAAAGACACACACACACACACACACACACACACACACACACGGGGCAGGGGAGACAGAGAGAGAGAATGTCTATATCTCTATTTGTCTATATCCACACCAACCATTATAATTTGCTTATATTCCTTTAATCAAGTAATTAAAGATGATTGAAGATGATGTGGGGAGAGAGAAAGACACACACACACACACACACACACACACACACACACACAGAGAGAGAGAGAGAGAGAGAGAATCTATTTCTATTTGCCTATATCTACACCAGCAAAAAATTCCTGAACTCTGAAGCGTGAAGAATCGCTGAAAATTGGAGAGAAGAAGCACCTCTAAAAACCACTGTAACTGCTTAGGTATATGTGGGAACAGGTAAATAGTTTCTAAATATACAAAAGGGAGAGAAAGTAGAGTCTATACAAACATAAAATTTTTTAACCAAAAGGTTTTTTGTCCATTGGATTGCCATCAAATAGAAAACATATCAATCCCTCCTTTTTAAAACAATTATATGTAGTGAAATTAATTTAAAAGGAACTACACTGATAGGAGATTCGGCATATCTTTTTTCAAATGTTTCATAATGTTTGGAAACAGGCCATTTCTCATGAGATCTAACTATTACTTTTGCATGTTATTCAGAAATGCACACAGAAATACACACACAAATGCACACTGACATTTTTTTGAAAAAATATATCACCCAGCATTTTACCCTTTCTGCATGTTCTCAATTAGTGGAATATTTGAATGTCCGTATCAGTAAGTTTAGGAGATTAATGTAAAATCTGGGGGCTATGATGACATTGTTTTAATTGTTCCCTGTGACTTTTAGATTTGTGTCAAAAAGGCAAAAGATCAACTAAAATTCCAATTAAAACACTGTGTAATAAAATCCTGTATAAATGGCTGACTTCATTAAATTCCAGCAGTAAACACATGTTTCTTTTAAGAACAAGCCTTTGGACTTCATGAAGAGAATTCTTTTTATTACTGAATAAACGTGGCAATTTTAGGTACAAAATAGATTTAACTAATTCAAATACTGAATTACAAAAATCGTGAAGAATCTCTCAACTTGCTTAGTGATTACAACTAACATTCTCTAGAACAGCTCCAATTTTATGTTTCAGACACATGGTTTCACTGCATATTGTTATCACTTGGGGAGCTTTTATAATTCCTGATGCCCTGCTTACTCCCTATGCCAATTAAATTAGAATGTGTAGAGATGAGATAAAATTATTAGAAATATATTGCCAGGGAAATATAATACATAGCAAAGTTTGAGAATCATGGTGTTGACAGAGGCAGGAGGCAGACAAAGGCCTATGCAGCCAGGGAAGGGTCCCCAGAGAATCTCTGACCCACCCCACCAGTGTTTATGCCAGATATTTTGTACAGATGAGGGAATCTGCATGGGCGCTTGCCTGGGCATGCCCACAGCAGATGGTAGCCCACATGCACTGAGGAAATGGGGTGGAGCCACCAGGAATTCATGCCTTATGCAGGGGGGTAGCCTGGGCCTCATTAGCTCGTTGGTTGTGGCCCTGGTTTTCAATTTGGGAGATGAAAACCTACTTGCAGGACACTCTGTCTTTGGTGAGAGTTTTCTTTTTGCTCAGTAAATTCTGCTCTCCTCACCCTTCAATGTGTCTGCATGCCTAATTCTTCCTGGTCCTGAGACAAGAACCTAGATTAGTGGAGCTAAGGAGCAAAAAATCCTGCATCAGTGTAGTTTCTCAAGCAATAGTGTTGATAGAAATCATGACATGCTATGTTTAGCTTCATGGCTCCCTCCTCCTCTTAATTTGATTCAGTAGGTCAGGAGTGGGCACTTTAGTTGATTTGGATGTGAGTGAGCCATGAACACATTAAAGAAATACAGGTGTGAGATAGTGCTACTCACAGAGTGGTCCTTAGAATTAGCAGCATCAGGATCAGCTGTGAGCTCGTTAGAAATGTAAATGCATTGGTCTTACCACCGCCTACTGAAGGAGAATCCCTGAGCCTATGTTTTTGTCAAGCTCTCCAAGGGATTCTTCATGCACTTCATGCAATTTGAGAACCACTGTTTTAAAGAATACAAAGTGTGAAGTATAGGCAGATAGTTTCTGATTGGGGCCCAATTCAACCCACTGCTTCATATTTCTTCTATGTATAGTTTCTGATTGGGGCCCAATTCGACCCACTACTTCATATTTCTTCTATGTTTCAGATTGTCCACCATGGCACTAAGATTATGCCATGTGTTCCAAGATCTCCTCAGAGGTAACAGATTTTGGAGAAAGAGGGTACCAGGGAAGAAGAGATGGTGGACATAGGACAGGCTATTCACAGGAAAGAGCAACACACTTGGAGTTAGAAGTTCTAATTTCCTTTCCTTCTGTGTCACTGATTAACTGGATTAATTTGGGTAAATGACTTCACCACTTTTTTTCCAAATATGACAGGAAGTGTAAAAATAAGGCTACATGTGGAATAACTTTTAAAATATAAATTTTCTATATAGGTATTGCATTTTATTATTATTGCGCAAAGCCAGAAGAGTATATACTTAGAAAAGAAAATGCTAATATCAAATGAAGCTATTTTAGGACCATAGCTTAATAATACAGAAAGTGGCAAAGGCAACACTTCTACCTTTACTATAAGAAAAAAGCTAGACAAATTGCATATTAGTGACTTTTTTGAAATCTATTACAAAACTAAGGTTGCAAGTCAATCAATTAATCCTACATCTGGGAGAAAGACTGCCCCTAAGGAGAAAGAAGACAGGACAACCATCTTACCAGGGGGATAAATCCATATAATCAGTAGGATGATTCAACTAAAAAATTTAACAATCACTAAAAACCAACTATAAGCTAGCTTAAGAATGTGAAATTAGCCAAGACAAAAAAGATCATATGAATAGTCCTAAAACCATTAAGGAAATTGAATTTGTAATTTTAAAACTTCCCCCCAAAATAATCTTGGGCCCAGAAGATTAGAATTCTACCAAATGTTTAAATAGCACCAATTCTATAATTTTTTATTTTAAAATTTCAAAGAAAATAGAAGTAAAAGCTATGTTCACACAAAAACCTACACATTAATTTTATATCAGTTTTATTCATAACAGCCCCAAACATCTTGGTAAGCAACCAAGATGTCCATCGGTGTATAAATGCTTAAAAAACTGTGGGATATCCACACTATGGAATACTACTCAGAAATAAAAAGAAATGGATTATTAGTACAACAACATAGATGAATCTCAGTACTTATATTGTATGATAAAAGCCAGTCCCTAAAGATTACATACTGCATGATATCCTTTACCTAACATTCTTGAAATTACAAAATAATAGAGATGGAGGACAGATGAGTGGTTGCTAAGGGTTACAGAGTAGGAGAGGGAGAAAAGTAGATTTGCCTATTAAAGGGCAACATAAGGTATCCTTGTGGTGATAGAAACGTTCCATATCTTGACTGTCAATATCCAAGATGTCAATATCCTGGTTGTGATATTGTACTACAGTTTTGCAAAATGTTACTACTAAGGAAAACTGGGTAAAGAGTACACAGAATCACTCTGTGTTGTTTCTTAAAACTGCATGTAAATCTACAATTAACTCAAAATTTGTCATTAAAAATTAAGGAAAACACTTCTAAAATCTGTGCAGCTTAGAAATAAGACAATAAATTAAAGTTCATATCAGTAAATAGGTCCCCCAAAAACTGTGAAGACAAACCTATAAAATAATGTGCAAAGAATTACGATCCAATTAACTTGTGAAAAGATGCTTACCTTATCTAGCAATCAACAATGCAAATTTAAGAAAATGTATTTTATAGATTTATATACTGTGAACCCAAAGAAGAGAAAGAAATGGACATCTATGTTTATTGTTAAAAGTACTACAAATCAGTACAACTTCTAGAATGGCAATTTGGCAGTATCTATCAAAATTTCGAGCATATAATGTGTATACAAATAACTCAGCAATTCTAAACAGCTGTACCATATGACCTCTATAAGGCCAGTATTATTGACTGCTCTTTCAGGCACTGTAGCGAGTGATAGGAAAAGAAAGTTAAAAGACAGTCTCTACACTCAAACCTTTGTGTATAAGTACTCAAAATTATACTAGATTGAGTTAGTTGGAGAAAAAGGAGCTTTTTGTGAAAATGCAGAATAATTTGTGTTGAGTATTATTTAGTTATACAAGCAGAGATAGAGAAGAGGAGATGTGGAAGCAGGGGATCATATTCTCATGTGCTCCCAAATGTCTCCAAATCTGAATTTCCTGTCCCACTAAAGAATGGAACGTGAAGAAAATAAGGTATTAGAAGAAGTTATAACACTGATGAGCTTTGGCTCTGTGGACTGTTGACAATTCAGATAAAGCCAATGAGAAAAGCAGAACTTCATGTGAGAGACAGAACTGGCCTCAAAGCGATACAGCAAAATTCAACTTGTCTAAGCCAACACAGGTTCTAGGCAACAGAAATCTTCAGACAGCCATCACTGAGGTGTGTTGTGGGACAGAGTTGGTGTAATCTTTTGAGCAGTTTCTAGTCATGAATACCATCGTGGAGACAGAGGATAAGCTTGGGTTTTATTATCAAGCCTTTGATAAGGAATCAAAACTCTATCCAAATGAACTGAAATTCAGTTCCTTTCCCAGAAGAAAAAATCTTTTTTTAAAGACAAGCTCATTTGAAGAAATCAAGACAGGAGTTATGAGAAAATCATACCTTTATGGAAATGCAGATGTTAATGGTTAGTTTCATATACTCCCAAAACAAACTAAGAAACAAAAACAATTATTTATGACAAGACAAATTCTAAATCCCACTTTAGGCATTTAGACTAAATCTCTAGAATTAGTTTCAAAACCTGTTTCAGAAAGGTATTAGATGAAAGAATTTCTAAGTTTTCTTCCTGTTATGAATAATTGTTTATGTTCCTCTTGGATCCTATTTTTAACAAGAGAAGAGACTCCTGAGAAAATAATGCATAGAGAAATAATTTAGATAGGAAGGAATTATGAATAGAAAATAATAGTTTCAATCACCTACAGTGATTCCTTGTTACTTTCAATTTTGGGAGGGAATGAGGGTGAGGGTTTTATTTAGTTTTTGAATGTGTAATATTTTCTCAAGATTCAAAATTTAAAAATTATTAAAAACTGTCATAAGAGGCCTGACTCCATATTTTTGATGTATGACAGCTGACTTCTTTTAAGCCTCTCCCTCTTCTTTTCCTTTGGTCTGACATCTATTAAATAGATAAGCTAAGAAATCCTGCACATTTCTCCTCCTTTGGTGCCTGCCGGAAATTCAAACCTCACAAAATTCCAGCTCATGAAAACTTCTATCCACTATAAGGCCTGATCCACTCACTTTGCATCCCTCAAGCCAATCTATGTCTGTTTGTGCCACCTCACTCTCCCTGGAAGTCCCTTATGTGAGTAGCAAGCTTTTCAAACTTTGAGTGTTGAGACAGGCTGTCTTCTTTTTGTGGAATATCTGAAAAAATGGTGCTGTGAGCAGGATATGTAGATGATATCCACCACTAGCAGGGGTCTTTCTTCTCTTGCTTTGGCTTGATGACTGGCTCTGCCGCCTGCCAGCGGAGCAATCCTTTTGATCAGCTGCTTGCTGGCTAGCAAGCTCTTTGAGCTGTGTTGCTGCCTTCAGGCAAGTTTGTGCCTTCAGCTGTGCTGCACAGTGCTGCATTTGCTAAGCTCTACCCAGTCTTTGTTATGAGTCATATGAAATTGAGGTCCCCTCTTATAGTGGCCTTGGCTTGTGTGTCTCAGCCTCAGCCTGGACCTATTGTGTGTCTCAATTTCAACATACACCGTGGCAGAACTTTATGCTGAGAAGAATGACTCTCATCCTGTGACTCTTGGTTGTGTCCTAACCAGGCACTGGCTTCCATTCTATAGAGTCATCAGGGGAAAGACTGATACCCTATAAAATATGTGGGTTCACTTTGAGCAGAAGAGGAGCTGTTACTAGGTGGCATGCCAAGATCCACACTCCTAAAAGCAGATGGCACAATAAAACCTTACAAAATGTCTTTACTGTTGATGTTACTGCATATGCCTGTCATCAAAACAGATGTAGATCTCCAAGTTATAAGTAAAATTACCTACGGTATATTTGTGGCACAGTCAGGGGGCTAATTCAACCATTTTAATGGAGGAGGCCCCTAACGCTGATGACAATGATGAGAGATTCTCTGGAGAAAAAAAAAAATCTTCTAAACATGAGCTGAGTAGAGACCTTGTCACCCCACAAAAGTATATACAAAAAAACAGAGGAAGACAGTGAGAGAGAAAGAAATAAATTTCTAAGGATTTTTTAATTCCAATCACTGGCTTGCAGACAGTATCTTTAGACCTGCCTTGGGGCAAGGACACAAACCTGACTAGTTTTATGACTTGCTGTTTATAGAGCCCTGGGGTCTTGAGTAAACAAAGGTGGTAGCCTGGTAGTGGTTAAAGCTGGCCTTGGGCAAGATCCAGTGGTGTGCCAGCTTCAGGTTAAACCCAGAGTAGTCCCAGCTGTGGTGGCCAAAGGGTTGCTTGCATCACCACATGCCCAGTTCCATGTGGCTCAGCTCAGAGAAAGAGACGCTATTTGGGAGAAAGTAAAGGGAAAGATCAAGAGTCTCTGCCTGACAATCCAGAGAATTTATCTGGATCCTATTGAAGACTACCAAAGCAGCAACTCTACAAGTCTGCAAAAATAATCTTCTTGGGCTTGGGGCCCAAGTCCCCTTTAATACCTGGAAAGCCTTTTCAAGAAGGACAAGCAAAAACAAGCCCAGACTATGAGGACTACAATAAATACCTGACTCTTCAATGCCCAGAAACTGATGAACATCTACAAGCAGCAATATCATCAGAAAAACATGACCTCAACAAATGAACTAAATAAGTCACCGGCTTCCAATCCTGGGGAAACAGAGATACATGACCTTTCATGCAGAGAATTCAAAATAGTTGTGTTAAGAAAATGCAAAAAATTCAAAATAAAACAGAGAATAAATTCAAAACTGTATCAGATATTTTAACAAAGATTATCATAATTAAAAACAAGTAGAAATTCTAGAGTTCAGAAATGCAATTGACATGCAGAAGAATGCATCAGAGTCTCTTAATAGCAGAAGTGATCAAGCAGAAGCAAGAATCAGTAAGCTTAATAACAGGATATATGAAAATATGCCATCAGAGGAGACTAAAGAAAAAAGAATAAAAAATAATGCAGCATGCCTACAGGATCTAGATAACAGCTTCAAAAGGGCAAATATAAGGATTACTCTCCTTAAAGAGAAGACAGAGAAAGAGATAGGGATAGAAAGCTTATTCAAAGAGATGTTCACATATCGGCAAACTTGCCCCCAGTAGTCACGTAGGTTCTTTACTATTTTCCCTAAGCATCAGCTGGGTTGAGAAATAAAGGGACAGAGTACAAAAGAGAGAAATTTTAAAGCTGAGCATCTGGGAGAGACATCACGTGTCAGTAGGTTGTGTGATGCCCCCCAAGCCGTAAAACCAGCAAGTTTTTATTAGTGATTTTCAGAAGGGGAGGGAGTGTACGAATAGGGTGTGGGTCACAGAGGTCACATGCTTCACAAGGTAATAGAATATCACAAGGCAAATGGAGGCAGGGTGAGATCACAGGACCACAGGACCCAGGCAAAATTAAAATTGCTAACGAAGTTTCGGTCACCATTGTCATTGATAACATCTTATCAGGAGACGGGGTTTGAGAGTAACCGGTCTGACCAAAATTTATTAGCCAGAATTTCCTCATCCTAATAAGCCTGGGAGCGCTATGGGAGACTGGGGCTTATTTCATCCCTACAGTCTCAACCATAGAAGACAGCCACACCTAAGAGGGCCATTTTAGAGGCCCGCCCTCAGGGGCACATTCTCTTTCTCAGGGATGTTCCTTGCTGAGAAAAAGAGTTCAGCGATATTTCTCCTATTTGCTTTTGAAAGAAGAGAAATATTGCTCGTTCCGCCCAGCTCACCGGCGGTCAGAGTTTAAGGTTATTTCTCTTATTCCCTGAACATTGCTGTTATCCTGTTCTTTTTTCAAGGTGCCCAGATTTCATATTGTTCAAACACGCATGCTCTACAAACAATTTGTGCAGTTAACGCAATCAACACAGGGTCCTGAGGCGACATACATCCCCCTCAGCTGACAGGATTAAGAGACTAAAGTAAAGACAGGCATAGGAAATCACAAGGGTATTGATTGGGGAAATGATAAGTGTCCATGAGATCTTCACAATTTATGATCAGAGATTGCAGTAAAGAAAGGCATAAGAAATTATAAAAGTGTTAATTTGGGGAACTAAGAAATGTCCATGAAATCTTCACAATTTATGTTCAGAGATTGCAGTAAAGACAGGCATAAGAAATTATAAAAGTATTAATTTGGGGAACTAAGAAATGTCCATGAAATCTTCACAATCCATGTTCTTCTGCCATGGCTGCAGCTGGTCCCTCTGTTGGGGGTCCCTGACTTCCCGCAACATTCACAGAACTTCTCAAACCTAAAGAAAGATATCAACATTCAAGTACAAGAAGGTTATAGAACACCAAGCAGATTAACCCAAATACCATCTCAAAGCATCTAGTAATCAAAGTCCCAAAGGTTAACAATAAAGAATCCCAAAAGCAGCCAGAGAAAAGAAATAAATAACGTACGATGAATCTCCAGTATGTCTGGCAGCAGACTTTTCAGTGGAAAACTTAGAGGCCGGCACATGACATATTTAAATTACCTACAGATAAAAAACTTTTACCCTAGAATATTATATCTGGCCAAAACATCCTTCAAGCATGGAAGAGAAATAAACACCTTTGGAGACAAACAAAAGCTAAGGGATTTCATTAACATCAGACCTGTCCTACAAGAAATGCTAAAGGAAGTACTTCCATCTGAAAGAAAATAATTTTAATGAGCAGAAAGAAGTCATCTCATGGTACAAAACTCAGTGGTAATAGTAAGCACACAGAAAAACAAAGAATATTATAACATTGTAATTATGTGGTATAAATTATTCTTAATTAGAAACACTAAATAATGAACCAATCAAAAACAATAACTGAAAAAGCATTTGATAAAATTCAACATTCATTCATGATAAAAGGCCCAGAAAAAACTGGGTATACAAGAAACATATGTCGACATACTAAAAGCCGTATGTGATAGACCCATAGCTAGTATCATGCTGAATGAGGAAAAACTAAAATCCTTTCCTGTAAGATCTGGAACACTACAAGCATGTCCACTTTCAACACTGTTATTCAACATGGTTCTGGAAGTCCTGGCTAGAGCAATTAGACAAGAGAAAGAAATAAAAGTTATCCAAATTGGAAAGGAAGAAGTCAAATTATTCTTGTTTGCAGATAATATGATCTTATATTTAGAAAAACCTAAAGATTGGACCAAAAAACTATTAGAATATATAAACAAATTCAGTATAGCTGCACAACATACAAATAGTAGCATTTCTATATGCTAACAGTGAATAATATGAAAAAGGAATTAAGAAAGTAATCCCATTTATAGTAGCCACAAATAAAAATTAAATATGTAAGAATGAACTTAACCAAAGAAGTGAAAGATCTCTACAATGAAAACTATGATACAGTGATGAAAAAAATTAAAGACACCAAAAAATGGAAAGATATTTTATGTTTACAGATTCAAAAAAATTAAAACCGTTAAAATTTTCACACTCCCCAAGGCAATCTACAGATTCAATGCAATCTCTATCAAAATACCAGTGATATTCTTCACAGAAATATTTAAAAAATCCTAAAATTTATATGGAATCACAAAAGACCCAGAATAGCTGAAGCCATTCTAAGCAAAAAGAGCTATAGTAACCAAACAGCACATTACTGGCATAAAAACAGATTCATAGACCAATGGAATAGAATAGAGAACCCAGAAACAAATGCACACATCTATAGTGGGCTCATTTTTGACCATAGTGTCAAGAACATACACTGGGAGAAAGACAGTTTTCAATGAATGGTACTGGGAAAACTGGACATCCATTTGCAGAAGAATGACACCAGACCCCTATCTCTCGCCCAAAGTCATTATAAAAATTTAAATCAAAATGGATTAAAGACGTAAATCTAAGGCCTCAAACTATGAAGTTACTGAAAGAAAATATTGGGGAAACTCCTAGACATGGTCTTGTCAAAATTTTCTTGAGTCATACCCCCACAGGAAACCAAAGCAAACATAGACAGATGGGATCATATCAAGTTAAAAAGCTTCTGCACAGCAAAAGAAATAAACAACGAAGTGAAAAGATAACCCACAGAATTGTAGAAAATATTTGCAAACTACCCATCTGACAAGAGACTAATAACCAGAATGTACAGGGAGCTCAAACAACTTTATAAGGAAAAAACCCTAATAATTTTATTACAAAACGGGCAAAAGATATGAATAAGCATTTCTCAAAAGAAGACATAAAAGTGGCAAGCAAGCCTATGAAAAGGTGCTCAACATCACTGATCATCAGAGAAACACAAATCAAAACTACAATGAGATATCATCTCACCCCAGTTAAAATAGCTTTTACGTAAAAGTCAAGCAATAACAAATGGGGGCAAAGACGTGAAGAAAAGGGAATCTTTGTACATTGTTGGTGGAAATGTAAATTAGTATATCCACTATGAAGAACAGCTTGGAAATTCCTCAAAAAACTAAAAATAGAGCTACCATACGATCCAGGAATTCCACTGCTGGATATATGCCCCAAAGAAAGGAAATCAATACATCAAAGAGATATCCATACTCCCATGCTTATTGCAGAACTGTTCACAATAGCCAAGATTTGTAAGCAACATAAGTGTCTAACAACAGATGAATTGATAAAGAAAATGTGGTATATATACACAATGGAGTACTATTCAGTCATAAAAAAGAATGAGGTCTTATTATTTACAGCAACATGGATAAAACTAGAGGTCATTATGTTAAGAGAAATAAACCAGGCATAGAAAGGCAAACATCGCTTGTTCTCACTTATTTGTAGGATCTAAAATTCAAAACAATTGAATTCACAGAGATAGGGAGTAGAGATATGGTTTCCAGAGGCTGAGAAGAATAATGGGGAGTATGTACAAGGTGAGGATGGTTAATGGGCACAAAAAATAGTTATAACAAATGAATAAAGCCTATTATTTGATTACACAACAAGGTAGCTATAGTAAAAATAATTTAATAGAACATTTAAAAACAATTAAAAGAGTACACATGAATTGTTTATAACCCAAAAGATAAATGGTTAAGGGGATGGATACCCAATTTCCATGATGTGATTATTGGGCATCATATGCCTATATTAAAATATCTCATGTAGCTCATAAATATATACACCTACCATGTACCTATAAAAATTAAAAATTAAAAAAATATAGTGGCTCAGATTGTGGTTACATCTGGGGATGCACTAACGTAAACAAGATACCCCCTATAATCTTAGAGGAGTTGCTGAATATAAAACAGGAGAAAAATGATAACACCTCACCTTAACTATCAGAGCCATCGCCTTGCCTAAATTGCCTATGATCATCAAACCCATTGCCCCCAAATATTCCTAAATTTCCTGGAAATAGGCTTCCAGGGGCTGTGAGATTGTGACCCTTCCTGATGACTAATTGATAGTCCCAACACAATTTCATGAATTATCTTTCATTTCACCATTGATTTGTGTTGTTTTCTTTAATAAGTACTAAATTTCCATACGTCTGGATCTATATTGAACTCTATTTTTTCTATTGATACTTATCTGTTCATGACTAATACCACCCAGTGTTAACTACTGAAGCTTTATTGCATACATATTACCTAAAACTTAATAGGGGTTGCTCCCATTCTTATTTCTGACTCACAATTGATCCTGGGAACTTGTAAATTTCCTCGATCAAAATATCTTCCCCCTATAGGTAGAACTACTTCTCTACCTTCTACCTATCAACCCTGCATTGAATCTCTGGAGTGAATCCTGACTTTCAGCCCATGTTTCTTCAAACTTTACTGCATATTAGACTCTTCTGGGCAGCTTTAAGAACCCCAGTGCCTATGCCTCATCCCATGCCAATTACATCAGAATATCTGGAAGTAGAAGCCAAGCATTAGAATTTTTTAAAGAATTCAGATTCCAATATGCACCACACTTTGGCAACCACCACGTTTAGATTCAAACAACCCAGATGCCCAGATAATTCCTCACTATGTCAACTGTGATGTAAAAAGCCTGTTATTAGTTTAGGAGCCATTGATTTTGTGAAAAAGATTCTCTGTGACACATTTTTCTCTCTGTCTTTCTCTCTCTCCCCCCACTCCTCCTTCCATCCATCTCTCACCTTGCTCTTATCAATTCTCTGCCAAAGCTGAGAGTCCCACCATCATACATGCTTGACAGTGATCTCTATCTTCTTAGATGCCAGTTGTGCCATCTTACTGGTATTTCTCTTAGACAAACAAGTAAACTGCTTATAACTGAATGTTTCTACTAACATCATCATTCATATGTGGGTGTATCTCATCTTGAGTTCCAAATGTTTCCAGTCTGGCATGACTTGGAGGACACCAAGACCTTACCCTCAACCTATCCCTGCAGAATTAAATGGGGGGGACTATTGTGATTTAGGTTGTGTAAGCTTTTATATTACACCACATAAAAAGAACATTCAAACAAAAAATGCATATCTGAGAAACAAAATAATACTTTAAGAATCTAAAAAGAATGTCAGAACAAATTCTATGGGGATGTCTTTATTTCTTAAGGTCCTTAATGACAGTTAAAATATTTATATTTCATAATAAAGTTTCACGGTTTTGTTTATAATTGCATTTTTCCACATAGTCAGATCCTGGCTGAGCTTCAAAGTTTACTAATTTGTGTTTGATGTCTTAATTACTAGTGCACTTTGCTGACACTCTACAGAACAGTTTTGACTCTCCACATTTGGTCAGCTTCCCTCAAAAGGTAAATATGTCAAGTAAAAATGAAAGAAAAGAAGCCCAAATATATATATTTTTAACTGAAGCCAAGTAGTCGCAACAGCTGTTTATTTTTTATTTGCTTGTTTTTAATTAGAACAAGGAAATAAAATTCAATTTGTTTAAAGTTAGTCTTAATTGCACTTCCTCAAATTTATTTTCCCTGATTTTTATCTTCATGCAATTAAGTAGTTTTGTGATAATACACAGTGGTATTTTTGGCTTTTATCTGTTGTCTACAGTTTAATTTTATACACAATTTTACATTAAGGGATTTGAATTTTGTTTTATGGGTATTTATTATTTTTGCTGTTTTTTTACTGGCTGAAAATATTCTCACATTCATTATTTAGGGAAAAACATGTCAATACCCAGTCAAATAAGATGTAGCTCTTCCTATCGCCATGTTATCACTCCTCCCTTCCCCCATCTTTCTGTTCATACAATAAGGTTGTGTGAACAGCAGCCAGCATTACCTGGTGCTACTGAGTCACCTCTGGCAGCAGGATCATGGATATCCCATTCTCTTAGTCATTTACAGAGAAATGCTCTTGGCATGGCATGTAGATTGACATATCCAGAGTGCTAAAGTTTCAGGAAAGAAATCCATGTATCCAATGACCATTCTGCCTTCTGGACTATATTATGTGATGCCTGTTAATATAAAACAGAGCCTTTTAAACAACATCCATCAATGTATTTCCCATGTTCCTCTACTTCAACAATTTAAACATAGCTCTTTGAGAAATTATTTGAAAATAATGGTATCATCTCTGTATATCAACATACTTAGTTTATCTCTGGTCCTGCATCACATCTTACATTCATTGCATTCACCTTCAATATAATGAGGACCTAAAGACTCTAGGATAATTGGGAAAACCATGAGCTTTACAGTGAAGCAAAAATGACTCCCATTTGAGCCATAGCATTTAAGATCTATGTGATTTGGACAAATTACTTAAAGCTTCTGAGGTCTAATATCATCATCAATAAAACAGGTATATAGTCCAATCCTAGCTGTGTTATTGAGAGAATTATACATGACAGTGATATTTAATTTTTTCAGCAGAATATTTTATAAAAACAAAATTATGGCCGGGCACGGTGGCTCACGCTTGTAATCCCAGCACTTTGGGAGGCCGAGGCGGGCGGATCACGACGTCAGGAGATTGAGACCACGGTGAAACCCCGTCTCTACTAAAAATACAAAAAAATTAGCCGGGCGTGGTGGCGGGCGCCGGTAGTCCCAGCTACTCGGAGAGGCTGAGGCAGGAGAATGGCGTGAACCCGGGAGGCGGAGCTTGCAGTGAGCCAAGATCGCGCCACTGCACTCCAGCCTGGGTGACAGGGTGAGACTCCGTTTCAAAAACAAACAAACAAACAAAAAATTACGCACAGAACTTTTTCACAGAAGCCCAACACTGAAAAGCAGATTTAAAAAATGAATATCTTGACAAAAACTTGTTTTGCTGAATTATTAGTTAAAATCTTAAGAAAGAAAACATGAAGTATAAAGAAAATTACTTCAAAAGTTCTGGAAGTCTCTAGATGAAATAGATAGACTCATGTATTCATTCAAGACTTTTTTTGAATGTAGTACCATGTGTTTATACTCTAATAGGTGCCGGAGAGCCTGTAGTGAGCAAGACAGAACCAATCTGTCCCCCAGGGATTTTATACTCTAGTCAGGGAGAATTATGGTTAACAGAAAAGCAAAAGTATTTATGAGATCTATCTGAGAGTGATAGCTTTTTTGATGAAAATTAAAACGAAGTAATGTGATAATTAAGAGGTTAATTTCTGAAAGGATTGTAAGGTAAGGCATCAGGAGATGACATTTGAACAGTAACATTCTTAAAGTGAGGCAGGTATGTTAATATGTGGAAAAAATGCTCTCTATGTCAGTTTTGGAGAAAGGATGTTCAGAGTAAAGAACAACTCATATATGCTGATGCAGAGTCATTGTTGACTTATTTCAGGTAAACTAAAGAAGCCACTGAGACAGGAGAGGAGGAAGCCAGAAGGGAGTGATAGGGAATGCAATCAGAGTTAGTTAAAGGCTGCAGCATGCAGGGTCTTTGTAAGCCCATGATAAGGGGTTGGAATTTTATGCTAACTCATTGAGAACCCACTGAGGTATTTTCAGAAGAGAAGTAATGAAATTCATGTTTTTAAAGGGTTATTTTTCCTATGTGAGAAGAGTGTGTAGGACACAAGCATAGAAGAAGAGATACCTTTATCATACTACTCTAGTAGGAGATGATACCAACTTGGAGCTGAGTGGCAGCAAGGGAGGGCTGTGAAGTGCCATGATTTGAGATATATTTTGATGGAAGAACCAACCAAATTTGCAGACAAATTGTATATGAGCCCAAGGATATCTCCAGCATTCTAGGCCAGAGCAAAAGAGAAGCTAGAAATGGCGTGGAGCAGTAGGATGTGGGTTAGGGGAGCCACAGTTCTTTTCCAAGATTATTGCAAAGAAATTTTCAGTCATGAGAATTTTTGAAAATTCTTCTACATGTTGCCATGTAACACCCATAGGGAAGTGTGTCACTGGAGAAAAGTTAAATATTATGGCACGAATCTTCATACAAGACTGTGGTTATGTTTGCCTTGGGGAGAAAGTGTTGAACTAGAGACAGAGATTATGAAGCCATTTGCCATCATATGTTTTGCTTTGCTTTAGTATAATGTTGTCTCCAGAATTTTTGTTTAGGAGTTATAGACAAATGGTCTTATTGTATAAGATAACGAGGAAATTTTTCCTAAAAATGCTTTGAATGTCAAGATAAAATGGGAAAAACCCTGATAGATCAACAGAAACACTTGGGCGAACACCTCCTTAAATTAATTCTTTACCTACATTATGACCCAGCATTATGTATGCAAGAGAAATGCTTACTTAGTTTATCAGGAAACATCTATGCTAATGTCTTTAGAGCTACTGATCAAATACAGAAAACTTGAAGTTGCACAAATGCCTGTCAGTGGGAGAGTAGATGAATAAGCTGTGGCATATCAAACAATGCAATATGTTCTAAGAGTCAAAACAAATCAACTACAGCAATATGCAATGATACAGACCTTCATGAGACAATGTTAAGGGGGAAAGCAAAATCCCTAAGTGGCCCATAAATATGATACCCTCTCTCTAAAGTGTGAAACAAATAAAATTTAAAAATATTTTTTAGTAGAAAATGAAAATATAACTAAACAATAAAATCTCATTTAAAAGGAAAGCAAGAAGGGACAAACATAGGATTCAGGATGTGTGACCCCTATGGATATGGGGATGCAGGAAATATGTCCATGGGAAGCATAGGATTCAAGGCAGGCTACTGTCAAAGTCCTAGCTTTTGTTTAGAATGGTGGGTCCATAGATATTTCTTACTTTTTAAAAATATCTAACTATATATCTTAAAAAGCTATTTTTTAAAAAAAGGAGAGGTCATGTGTGGACCAACAGATACAGTATATCGTGTATAAAAAATTAGGATTTATCTGCGGGGCGCAGTGGCTCACGCCTGTAATCCCAGCCCTTTGGGAGGCCGAGGTGGGTGGATCACGAGGTCAGGAGATCGAGACCATCCTGGCTAACATGGTGAAACCGCGTCTCTACTAAAAAATAGAAAACATTAGCTAGGTGTGGTGATGGGCACCTGTAGTCCCAGCAACTCGGGAGGCTGAGGCAGGAGAATGGCATGAACCTGGGAGGTGGAGCTTGCAGTGAGCCGAGGTGGCGCCATTGCACTCCAGCCTGGGCGACAGAGCAAGACTCCACCTCAAAGAAAAAAAAAAAAATTAGGATTTATCTAAGTCAGCACCAAGTCCCTTATAGAAAATGCAGGTGACTTACCTTGACTAGAGCAGCAGAATTCAAATGTTTTTAATTACACAGGCTTGTTTATGAAATAACATTACCAGGTACACCAAAAACGTATACTTCTATTGGTTTACAAATTTTAAATAATTTGTATTATAGGATTATCTCATTTAACACATGTAATATATTTATAACACTATATTACCTTAACATCAACATATTAAGATAATTAAAAGACATAATAAAGATCTCAAATGATTTCCTTATTAACACTAAAAAAGCTTTTTAATAGAATATATGAGAGATCATATCAAGTTAAAAAGCTTCTGCAAAGGATTCAATAAACAAATTGAAGAGATAACTCACAGAATAAGAGAAAATATTTGCAAACTACCCATCTAAGAAGAAATTAACAACCAGAATATATAAGGAATTCAAATAATTCTACAGGAAAATAAAATCTAACAATCTGATCAAGAAACAGGCAAATATTTGAATAGACATTTCTCAAAAGACATACAAATGACAAACAGGCATATGAAAAGGTGCTCAATATCATGGATTATCAGAGAAATGGAAATTGAAACTATAATGAGATATCATCTCACACCAGTTAAAATGGCACATATCCAAAAGACAGGCAGTAACATATGCTGACGAGGATATGGAGAAAAGGGCACCTTCATACACTGTTGGTGGAAATGTAAATTAGTACAACCACTGTGGAGGACAGTTTGAAGGTTCCTCAAAAAACTAAAAATTGAGCTACCATGTGATCCAGCAATCCCACTGCTGGATATATACCCAGATGAAAGGAAATCAGTATATTGTAGAGATACCTAAACTTCTATATTACATGCAGCTCTGTTTACAATAGTTAAGATTTGAAAGCAATCAGAGTGTTCATCAACAGATGAATGAATGAAGAAAATGTGGTGTATATACACAATGGAATACTATTCAGCCATAAAAAGGGTGAGATCCAGTCATCTGCAACATGAATGGAAATGCAGATCATTGTGTTAAGTGAAATAAGCCAGGCACAGAAAGACAAATGTCACATGTTCTCATGCATTCGTGAGACTTAAAAATCAATGAACTCATGGACAGAGAGTAAAAGGATGATTACCAGAGGCTGGGAAGTGTAGTGGAGGGATGAGAGGGCAGGAAGAAATGGTGAATGGTTACAAAAAAAAATTACAAAGAACAAGTAAGATCTGCTATTTGATAGCACAATAGGGTGACTATAATCAATAACTTAATTGTATATTTTAAAATAACTTAAAGAGTGTAACTGGATTGTTTGTAACTCAAAAGATAAATGTTTGAAGTGACAGATACTACATTCTCCATGATGTGCTTATTTCACATTGCATGCCTATATCAAAAATTCTCATGTAACTCATTAATATATACACCTACTATGTACCCCAAAAATTATTTTACAAAATTAAAATTAATAAAATAAATAAGTGAAATAAAATTAGATAGTGGTGATGTTAGTACAACTCTGAATATGCTAAAACCACTAAATTACACACTTGAAGTGGGTGAATTTTATGGTATTTGAATTAAATCTTAATGAAGTAATCAAAAAATAGAATATAATTCAATGGTTATTTAATTCCAGAAAATGTTCATGTAACCCTTTAGATTACTTTAAATTGAAGGTATGTTTCTAAGTCCAACATATTGTAATACTTTATTTTAATAACTATATATTTGAAAATGTACCTCTCATTAAAAATTAATCAAAATGAAAACTTGGGTCACTGGTTCATGTCATGAACTGTATTCTGTAATCTTATTCACTAATTATGCAAAGATGTGTATAAGCAAATTCAACGAGCAAATCTACCTTATTATTATAAAAAGTTATTCTTGAAAACTAATTAAAAGTTTACAACTTTTATTGTTACACAGGTTGAAAATTATATTCCAAAATTCTTTGTGAGGAGAACTTTGGAAGAATGTATACTTTATATATCTATATTGTTTTTAGAGGCAAAAGTCAAATAACAATAAATATTTCCAATTATTTTTGTCTTTTCCAGGTTGAACAAGTTATTTTTCTCTTACATTTAAAGCATCTTCTTTACTATGAAGTGGCATACTTTGGCTTTCTCTTTCAAAACTTTTGCTAGATAGAAAACTGTTGAAAATGCTTGTCACAGGTTAGTATTTTATATGTTTGTGCATGTGTGCATATATATACATAGTGCTATATACACACAAGTACACACACAAATACTTTATATGAAGATAAAGTATGACACATATATCCTTTAAAAAGACATATCTGTATATTATTTATTATATAAATACAGAAAAATATAAATATTATATAGAAAATAAATATAATATAATATATAAATATTAAATATAAATAAATATATAATGATACATATAACATATTTTATAATATATAATATTTATATTGTTTAATATTATGTACAAATATATAATATATACAAATTATATATTTTATAATATCTATTTACATATAAAAAAGTTATACAAACATTATATAAAATAATGCAAAAGTATATTTATATTTTATATTATACATTTATATTGTATATTTATATTACCATTATATATTTATAATATATATTACATATTATATGTTATATAATAATATATATTATATTGTATATTACATATATTTATATTATATATTATATATTTATATTGTATAATATGATATATAAATATATTTATATATTCATATATGTTTATATATAATATATATTTATATATAATGTGATATATAAATATATATAATTTATGAATATTATATATTTATGTGACATATTACATAACTATTATATATTTATTTAATATTATATATTATATATATGTGTGTATATTCTATTTATTCTCCACACATATATCTTCTTAAACCTCTACAATACCTCAATACTTTGTACCTAAATAATCAATGAACTCATGTGTGGAACAAAAGATTTTTTAGGTCAAGTACTCTACTTTAAAGATGAAAGGTTTACGGAATCTTCTTTAAGAGCTTCTAAGATCTCATAGAGCTTATAAGATCCTTACTTTCCTGGTTCCAGCCTCCTTTCTAAGCTGTACTTAGAGCCTTTTCTCTCTCATAGATGTGTAATTTAGCTAAACTTCTATATTTTTTATTTATTTTCCTGAACATGATATTCTTTATAATTGTTTCTCTCTAAGAAACTCTCACCCATTCACCAACACTCAAAATAAATGACACCACTTTTCTGAAATCTTTCTTCATAGTTCTCATGCTTAATTATTTTCTTGTGGTCTGTGTATTCTCAGTCACTGACTAATTTCTATGATAGTACATGTCACAATATATTATAGTTTTCAGTTCATATAACTGCTTCCTCTGCTAGGCTCTGATTAACCCAGAGGAACCAAAACTTTTTAAAATATGTACTGATCTTATTTAACTCCATACTTCTTCTACAAGTACATGGTAGGAATTCAATAAATTCTTGTTAAATGAATAGTGAATGAACTAATGAGCAAATGTTTAAATAAATCGGTTAATAAATCAATTTAAAAGGCACATTGAATTGTAGTGAATATTCTAATAAAGTTAATTTAATTTTAGCAAACCTGAGCTCTGGGTCTAAGCAGATATTTGAAAATGGTACCAATAAATTCTTTGTAGTCATCCCTTTTCAATAAACAAGCAAAACAGTCTATCTCATTTCAACTTCTTATCAACATATGAGGAGTAGAAATCAGTCGGTAATTCCAAAGATTGAAAAATTAAAATATAATGGGAGAAATTAGTGCTAGGCTGAGTAGGGATGTAATATGCGCATGGCAGGAATTGCTAGTATCAGGAGCTTTTTTTCACATAGGGAACATCCAACAAGCATCTGGTAAATGACATCAGGAAATGACTGACAAATTCCCAAGAAAGCTGCACAAGGAAATAAGATAACTACCTTATGATTTTTTATGGGAATTGAATGATACAGTTTTTTTAAAGGGCTTTATAAATTTAAAAATATGACAAAATGCAAAAAAATTGGGGAAAAGTTTTAGCAGGACAACAGAAATAAAGATCACCTCTTGAAAAGGTTTTGGAATTTAAGTGGGTAGTAGTTAAGCTGGACCTGGAAACATGATTCCATACTCTGGAGCCACAGGCAATGCATCATGCTTGTAAAACTGCTTCCATGGTAAAACATGATGGATGCCAGGGGAGCTTTCATTTGGTCATAATGGCTGACAGCTGAGCTTAGGAGATTCCCATTTTATGCCATTGTTTAAGATTTCTTCAAAAAGTTAAAAGTCCAAAAGACCTACATTGCTGTTTTATTGAGAAACATTTGATTTACTCATCTTCAAAAATAATGGGTGATATTGTGTGCTCAGCCATGACATTTTTGCCTAATTTAATGTATTAAGCAGTGATACATCCAACCTCAGTAGGTGATCATCATGGACAACTATGGATATTAATGGATAACCATAATCATTAAACTAATGACATCTGTCACCACCAGCCATAAGGGTAATGAATGAGTTACAAGATGAAATTTACATCAACTTCATAATGCCTGGTGATTAGGAATTAGTGGTGACATAGCAGGATTAAGAATATATCTCAGAAGCTTGAAAGATAAAAACATCAGATAGTGTTTGTTCTGATTCTCCGTAACATTAATAGAATTAGGCAACTCAGCTCTCAAAGTGGATTCAGTGAGGAAATATTCATGAACCATCCAAGCCAATAGATTCAACCCATCTTTTGTTTTTTCTCAGTAGCAATTTAAACCAAGTGAAAAATTACAGTGTAATAATGAGCCATCTGAATATTAAAGTTTGTTCCACATAACCTGCCATTCCCCTCTGCCTTTTTAGCTGTCTTCACTGCTGTCTGTGCAATCAAGATACATTAAACATACAATGTAACAAGAGGACATAGTCAATGAAAAGCAGCTGTCGTAATCAACAGTCATCATCATCACTACATGATCAGGTATTTATTCCCCAGTGCTTATTGATCTCTTTTGCCTATTATTCCCCAGTGCCTATTGATCTCTTTTGCCTATTATTCCCCAGTGCCTATTGATCTCTTTTGTCAAAGTAAGCACAATTCTAGGCACTGGAGAAAGAAAGAGTGCTGATCAACACTGAGTAAAAGAATAATCAATAATATATGATGTATAACACCCATTCCCTACTCCTAGGACTTAGCCTTCCAGACTGCCTTACCTTTGCCTAGTATTAAAACTAAACTCCCATGTGCTGTGTCTCCTTCTGTCAAGGCCTTGACCTCTTCCTTCTAAGGTGATCAAGAATTAGCTTGATGTAATATTCATATGCAATATCTTTCTATATTTTGATAGAATCAGCTGGGAATAGAGAATATTTTATCACATATCCCGGTATCCTTGAATTCTGAACTGAATCAAGAAGATACAGTTCAACAGAAATAAACGTGAAGTTCTAAGTTCAGATAACAAACATAAAAATATGATAGACGTCACTCTTCTAGAGTGCCTGTTTGTTTTGACCACCTGGAAGCTCATAATAAGCTATGTGGTCAGTTCCCCTAATATTGATACAGAAGTTAAGAAGAAATCACTTATGCAAAGTGAGGGTAGGGAAGTCCTCGGTAAGGCTTTTCTTTTTAATAAAAAGCAGCCTCAAATCATCTTCTAACAAACAGCAGCCTATAAAGTTGAGCTGCAGACATAGACAAGCAAGCTGGGAGCTTGCATGGTGAATGCTGGCAGGAACTAAGGACTAGACATTTTCAAGATGGCAGCTCCATCTTTCCCTCACTTTGTGAGCCACGTGTACAGGAAGAAGTAGACAATATGGCCGATCAACTGGAAAGACCATCTGCAAAATAAGATTAGCATGGGGCGACCAGGCTTCTCCAAGCACTATGTAAACGTCATACCTGATCAAACCAATGTGTGAGCCCTATGTAAATCAGACACCACCTCCTCAAACCTGACTATAAAGTTCAGTGCATCCATCACCCAGTTGGTCCTTTCCACTCAGAGACCCCTCCCTCTACAGAGCTGTCTCTCTTTCTTTTCTCTTCTGCCTATTAAATCTCCACTCCCAAACGCTTTCTGTGTGTCCGTGTCCTAAATTTTCCTGGCGGGCAACTTCGAACCCCAGGGTATATACTCCAGACAATGTAGCTGCTTCAATATCATTATCTCCCTCTGAAGGTGTTGTTCGTTTTTTGTTGTGTTTTTGTTTTTGTTTTTATCATTTCAAGTTTTGCATTTTAACTCCAAATAGAATTTTTTAAAAAAATGGTATTGATTTTGTAATTCTACATATTTTGTTATAATTGTACTCAAGGTTTTGCAAACAGGTATAACACAATTAAATATTAAAAATAAAATACAGAACAAAAATAACTTGGATTGTCAGTCATGCCTATGTAAAATTGTATAGTTAAAAGTTAATGGCAAGTTGATGTGAATCAAAGTATATCTAGCTTTTGAAAATTAGTATGAGTCAAATGATAGAAATACCATGTTAAATCAGATGTAATGCTTTCACTGAACTTTATTGTGCAAGTGTATTTATGCACTGTATCAAACCATATTTGACTGTTAACTATTGATAATAAATTCTTATAATCAGAGGAGTAACATGAATCAAAAGCTGCCTTGAGTCTTCTTTGCAACCCCCACAAAAGGTTCTCCATTTTAAATAGATTCACAAAGCACTAAGGACAATCCATTGAATCATACATACACAAAACACATTCATATGTACACATTTTAATATGTCACTTCATATGATCTGCCTTCTTGCTGCTTTTGAATTTCCTAGACATAATGGGGTTAGTAATGTTTATGAATTATTCCAAAATTTTCTAACACAAGCAGAGCATGCAAACACATAAATATTCAGAGTAAAATGTCCAACCCCGAGCTAGGGTACTCTTTCTAAAAAGTGGAGAAAGAGGTGATAAACTGTACTTCCAAGAAAGCCCTGGTAAAAGCTTCTGGAGGCTAAAATAGTATCAGCAGTAAATTTGTTTGTTTTTGGCTTTGATTTTGATTTTAAATTAAGAAGAAGCTAACAGTAGATGATTAGATGGACTAAATGTTTGCTAATTTGTCCAAAGTTTAACTTCATAATGTGATATACAGATTATTGACTTTTTCATAAATAGTAACTCCCTTTTTTTCCTACTATACTTAAAAAAAGATTTAACTTCTTCAATTTGATTTTCTGAATTCTCCAAGATCTGACCTCAGTGAAACTACTTTATTGCACATTCTCACACAATACATAACTGGGATAAAAAGATGCATCTATACCCTAAATTGTAGAAAGTTTTAACACACAATGTAACAAAAGGACATAGTCAATGAAAAGCAGCTGTCATAATCACCATAGTCATCATAATTATTATCTTCATTATCAGGTATTCTATTATTTCCCAGTGCTTACTGATCTCCTTTGTCAAAGTAAGCACAATTCTAGGCACTGAAGAAAGAAAGAGTGTTGATTAATACTGAGTAAAAGAACCATGATGTTAATGATACATTGTATCATAGAAAAGAATGACTTTAATGTTTTGTGACTCTTGACATTTCAGAGAGAAAGGTAAGTCACAAGAAAATGATCTAATATTAATGGTTACCAAAAACAAAACAAGCTGGGTGCAGTGGCTCATGCCCGTAATCCCAGCACTTTGGGATGCCTAGGCGGGCAGATCACCTGAAGTCGGGCGTTCGAGACCAGCCTGACAAACATGGAGAAACCCTGTCTCTACTAAAAATACAAAATTAGCCAGGCATGGTGGCACATGCCTGTAATCCCAGCTACTCGGGAGGCTGAGGCAGGAGAATCGCTTGAACCCGGGAGGCAGAGATTGCGGTGAGCTGAATTTACACCATTGCACTCCATCCTGGGCAACAAGAGCAAAACTCCTTCTCAAAAAAAACCCTCCTCAACTTTTTCCAACACTGAGCAGTCCTGAGAGACAGCATCACAGAGTAGTTAGGGCTCAGACTTGGTGCCTAATAACCTAAGTTTGCGTGCTGATTCTACCACAGGCTATCAGTGTGCCGGAAGCAAGTTTTGTGCTTTGTCTGTGCTTCAGTTTCCCATATCAAACGGTTAGACTTTCAGTATTTTGAACTTTACAATGGGTTTAGCAGGATATAACTCCATTGTAAGTTGAGGAGCATCTGGACTTACAACGGTTTAACCTATAATTTTTCAACTTTACAATGGGATTATCAGAGTATTAAATGCATTTTTGACTTATGATGAGTTTATCAGATGTAACCCCATTGTAAGTCAAGCATTTCTACCATAAAATGGGGATTACAATAATGTCCCTACCCCATAGGGCTGTTGTGAGGGTTAATTGGGTAAAATAATTGAAACAGAGCCTGGTACATAATAAGTCTATGTTATTTTGGTAATGATAATGATAATGGTGACGATGATGATGGTAAAGTAAGAATTTAACTTTAAATGATGACTTGCAAGGTTTTTAATCATAAATACAAATCCAATTACATTTACTAGGCTAAGATTACTGAGACAAATAAATGAGTTTATATATTTGAGTCAAGATTAAAATAATCACAATTTTTTTTTTTTTTTTGACAGAATCTCACTGTGTCAGCCAGGCTGGAGTGCAGTAGCACAATCTCAGCTCACTGCAACCTCCATCTCCCAGGCTCAAGTGATTCTCCTGCCTCAGCCTCCCGAGTAGCTGGGATTACAGGCATGTGCCACCACGCCCAGCTATTTTTTGTATTTTTAGTAGAGACAGGGTTTCACCATGTTGGCCAGGGTGGTCTCAAACTCCCAACCTCAGGTGATCCACCTGCCTTGGCCTCCCAAAGTGCTGGGATTAAAGGCGTGAGCCACCGCGCCCAGCCCACGAAAATATTTCTAAGGTCAGCCTTTAGTTAAAAATGTATTACTGCCAGGTGCAGTGGCTCACGCCTGCAATCCCAGCACTTTGGGAGGCCAAGGTGGGTGGATCACCTGAGGTCGGGCGTTTGAGACCAGCCTGACCAACATGGAGAAACCCCATCTCTATTAAAAATACAAAATTAGCCAGGAGTGGTGGTGCATGCCTGTAATCCCAGTTACTCAGGAGGCTGAGGCAGGAGAATCGCTTGAACCTGGGAGGCGGAGGTTGTGGTGAGCCAAGATCGTGCCACTGCACTCTAGCCTGGGCAACAAGAGTGAAACTTCATCTCAAAAAAAAAAAAAATTACTAAGATATTTTCTGTCTTTCCTCCCAATCTCCAATAATTTGACTAATGAAAGTGTATTAGATATCTATTGCTGTGTAACAAATTAATCCAAAATTTAGAGACATAGAACAACACACACTTGTTATCTCACAGTTTCTGTGGGTCGAGAAGTTAAGTATGGCTTACCTAGGTTTTCTAGCTCAGACTCCTTCACAAAGCTGCAATCAAGTATCAGCAAGGGCCACAGCCATTTCAAGGTTCAACTGGAGCAGGAATTTCTCGTAAGCTCAGTCCGTGGTTGGTTAGCAAGATTCACCTTTTTTGCAGGCTGAGAGCTTTTCACTTTTGGCCAGCGACCTCTCCTTTGGCTCCTTATAACTTGGCATCCAGCCTCTACCAGAGAAAGCAAGAGACAAAGTGGAGTGAACAAGATGGAAGCCAGAGCCTATTGTAACATAATCCATAAAGTGACAGTCTTTGACTTTTGTCAAATTCTACTCATTAGAAGCAATTCACTCTCACTATGCCCAGACCAGGCTCAAGGAGGGGATTATACCATGGTATGAATAGTGGAGTGGGGATCATTGGAGACCATATTAGAGATGGCCTACCACAGTCTCTAATGTTTGATTCATGTGTCACCCTACCATAGTAGGCCTGATATTCTATGCATTATAATATAATCTGGCCTAGTTGGTCATGAAGTGTTCAGACAGCAATCCTTCAATTGCTTAGTTAGGAAAGATAGTGAATAGGTATTTTGTTTGGATAATTTTGTTTGTTGTGTTTTCAGGTGAATAGAGAAAAGGAGCATCCCCAGATTGAACTAAAACTCAGGAATGCTTTTTTTTTTTCCCAACAAAAACTAGAAAATATCTGGACTCTTCCCACTGCTCTATCACAATGGAAAGGAATCTTCCCACTGCTATTTTATAGATCAAAAAAGAGATTGAGAAGTCAGAGTTACAACTGATGGGGCAGGCAGCACAGTCAGACCACAGCTTGAGGGAAAACCCTTCCATGGTAACACACAGCTGCAGCCAGCAAGCTAAAGCACTTAATGAAAGATGCTCTGTCTCCATTCCAGGCATCATTCAGACGTGTACATTAGGCAAGACCTCAAAACATAATATGTAAGAAAAATAACTCAAATACATGGAACATTCAGTTTGTGACAAACACTGAATATTATAATTTTTAACTCTAATATTTGCAACAACTCTATGAGGTAGGTCCTATTATCACTCTATTTTCGCAGAAGAAAAGACTGAGGCATAAATAGCTAAAGTAACTTGCCCAAGGTCATACAGCTTGTTAATGACAAAACCAGTCTTTGAACTGAGAAACCAGGCTCCAGTGCACATGCACCTGGCCACTGATGAAGATGTTCTACTTAAAGTGAGGTGGTATCAGTAACCATACCATCCCACGTGCCTGTGCCTGAAAAAAGAAGACCATAAGACAGAGGTAAGTTAGTGACAATGAACAAGAAAGAACATTCAAATACGACCAAAATAGTGGCATTTTCTTTAACTACATGTGGTTACAGTTTTTCTCAATTCCCTAAAGAAGGCAAACACTGTTTGGGTTAGTAGTTTGTTGTATCATATAATCACAAGCAATTTAATTATATAGTTTATCATTCTTATTCTATGGGGTACGTTCAATTATTCTCAAGCAATCTTTTTATTGTCATCATAAAGTCCTTATTAATAAAACTGTGCCTGGTATTGTAACAGATATCAGACAAATCTTGATAATAGTGTTGTCTGCAGTGAGCAAATTAGCAAAAACTATAATCAGCAATTAAAATATATCTGTGGTAATATCTTTAAAAAGATACAATCTTTCCTTAGTGTATAAAACATATTTCTCGCTCTCCTTCCTTTTCTATTTCTCTCTCTCTCTTTCTGAGACATGTAGTTCCTGCCATCTGGCAGGGAAGTGGCAAAGGGAAAGAAGAAATTTGGAAAGTCAAATTAACCCACAGATCACCAAATTTCAATTATATTCTTCCAACATTTATTAAGCATCCAGTAACTTTCAGGAAGTGTTATCCTAACAACAGTGTTCAAGTACACAGCCTGTTTTCACCAGCAAAAGCACTATAGTTCTGATGCTGTAAGTAGTCCACCAAGTCTGAAAAGAGAAGAGGATCCAGACTGAAGTGCACATCCATACAAGGTACAACCCGTGCAGGTGATTTGGGTAAAGAAAATAATCGCAAAGCAGATTTCTGAGTATATACATGTATTTTCTATTTTCCATAACTGTATGCAGTTATTTTTTATTTGGTGGATATTAGAAGGAGTGTAAGGACTCTTCTTGGTCAGGGTAGGGGAAGAGGCAGGGGAAAACAGGAGAAATAATTCAACTTACCCAGCTGCTTCCTCTGTTTCCCTTTGCTCCTCCTACAAAAGATGACTTGTTCCTTGGGGATTTTCAATTAAATAGGAACCGAATATATTAACCTTTTCTGTATACAATACATTAATCAGAACAGCCTTGGCATGCCCTTGGATTCCAGCACTGGGCTCTGAGGAAAGCTACTGTAATATCCAGCAAAAATAGGTTCAGGTGATGGTTGGAAAGCCTGCACTCATGTGCATAAGTCAAACAATCTATTTTTAAAAGTATGTTTCATAAGCGCAATTTTGAATTTGAGAAATGTACCAGAACTGTGTGTTTGTTTGACTGACTTTTCTCTAAAATAAGGTTATACTAAGTAGCCTGCCATCCATATTGCAACTACAGTACACATGTGTAGAGCTTTATTGATGACACAGTAGTTTCACATTTATTATCACATGTGATCCTCATAACAACCTGTGAGATATAGTAGGGAAAAGAAGGGGGAAAAATAGAAAGTAGTGTTAATTGAGCATTTGCTGTATGCTACACCTTGTCTCAGGAGCAAGTATTTTTAACATGCCTATTTTTGTAGATGTCAAGACCTAGAAATGCTAAATAATCTCCCAGTTACGTGGCCTCTCAAGGTGGGCTTTCTCAGGCATTGTGAGCAGGACAATTCTTTGATATACGAGATTTCTCTGGACAATGCATTTGGGGTTTCTGGCTGCACACATTAAGCAATCCTACCACTCCTCAATCAATGCGATCTCCAGAATACCTTCACACATTTTCACGTGCCTCCAGTTGGGATAGGTATAGAGAGAGGCGCAGCCATATCACCTCTGTTTCAAAACTGAGACTACATCGTGCATTTCCTGATTCATAATAGCTTTGCCTATGCTTGCTGGAGAGCCTTCCTTACCTTTCTGTAGTGGTATGAACAGAGTTGCCATTTTTGTCATCCTGGAAGAGTTCAGGCCTTAGTCCAGAGCTAAAAATTTGTGTATGTGTATGTATGAAGAGCATGGTTAGGGGTTGACACTGTGGTAGGTGAATGGAGTAGGAGGAAAAAGGAAGTTCTGGATAGGTCAGTCTGGCACGGATAAGGACTTTGAATCTGCTTCCAAAAAGTATGACAGGATTTGGTCATGGTGTCAGTTTGGGTCCAAGATACCAAGAGAGAATTAGAGAGCCAAGAAATAGGGAGAGCATACTCACTTGTAGTGAAGGCTGTGCCTCCCCATCTACAAGATTAAAATTAAAAATATAAAAATAGAGAAAAAGAGAGAAAGATTGAAAAAATGAAAAAAGGGAGCAAGAAATTCACCGGGGGGGAAATGCCTGTGAAGGTAGAGCTGAAAGAACAGGAGTAGGCAGGGAAAGCTTCAGACCAGAGGCAGGTCTCCTGTGATGGGACAGGGGATGGTGAGGATGGGAGAGGAAGTGCTTAAACCTCAGAGCAGTCCTGAGAAAGTGTCAGCCAAGCAGGCGCTGGGCCCAGGGCAATGCCACCTGTTAGAGGATCCTCACGGTAGTCATATAAAGGACAGAGTCATTTATATGACTCTGCTTAAATCCCTCAGCCACTGGCTGGGAGCAGCCAGGGCCACACCCCCTCGGTGTGAATACTGAGACATCCCGGAGGTTTAGCACTGGAGGCTATCAGGGAAAAGCCACTCATAGCAGGCTCTCTCTTGAAGGAGGATCTGTGCAGACACCACCATAGCTGCCACTGTTGTGTTCGAGAGAAAGTGTCAGGAAAGGCTGCACCTAATTACAGGTCCTCAGAGGAAGGAAGAGAGTGAGGCAGGAATGTCATTGGGCAGTGCTATGGAGACACTAAGCCTGCTCTGTCTCAACAAATAAATGATAGAGGAGGGTGATAAGAAAACTCTTAATGGTCATGCACATGCAAACAGGACTAACCGCCAAGATCCCCGCTCTCTGTCCATCTGTGCATATAGGACTGGCCTCATGTGATGGCAAAAGACACAGTCAGATACCTGGGAGGGTTTGAGAAACCTCAGAAAGGGAGGACATTGTCCAAAACTAACTCCTGCACTGAGATCTTCACCTTTTCCTTGCAATATTTGCCTTTTATTAAACTGTCTAAGGTGACACCTACAGCCCAATTCCATTTAAGAATATCTTTCATTTTAAATTCATTTAATGATGCACTTAGAAGAATTTCCCCAAAGTATTTGATGGAACATGTGACTGGCATACATGTTAAGAATGTGGAACACCCTAGTGAGACTCTGTAAGTAGCAAATGGTAGTATTCTTGAAGCAATAGGGAGGGTCATGCATAATAATAATACCTATAGCTGAAAAACTGGATACCTGTCAGTAGGGGGAGAAAGACATGGAAGGGTTGCATAGGAAAAGGCATCTGGAAGAAATGAACACAAACGTCATTCATCACATTCTTGCTGAGATCCAATACTATATATAGACTATGCATAGAAGCAGAGGCCAAACCAATGGTTCTCAAAGTGTGGTCCCCTGACCAACAGCCCCAGCGTAATCTGGAAACTTCTTAGACATGCAGATTCTTGGGCCCCACTCCAGATCCCCTGAATCAGAGATTCTGTGCTGGAGACCAACAATCTGTTTGCACAGGCCTTCCTGGGGATTCCGATGTACCCTCAAGTTTGAGAACAACTCATCTAAACTGTTTCCGCAGCAAATTTCACAACCTTACATCTCTGCCTGTGTTGGTGTCATTTGGTTTCCGAGCTTTCCCTTTCCTTTTCCCTTTAGATTCTCTTATCTCACACCCTCATTCCTTGCATCTTATTCTCAACCTCCACCCTCCCACCCCACCATACACATGCATATTCCGGGACCATACACTTGATTTTTTAACTTTCCTTATATAGAATATGCATCCATCTGTCTTCCGAAAAAGTGCACAGGCTCACTTCCCCAATTATTCTTGCAGTCTCTACTCCAACCTCATCAAACAGGCTTCTACAATGGCCCATTTCCCCAGACATTAGGAAGCAGTAGTTAACCTTTCCCTTACTAGTAGACACAGATCACATCAGTGACTAGAATGTACCTTCATATTTTGATGGGTACCAGAAGTGTAAGAACTGTTTCTGCTCTAGGCAGGAGGGGGAGGAGGTGGCCAGGAATTGCGTTAAATCCATTCCTCTTAACACCTGTGTTTTCCCACGAGGTGAGTAGGTATATAAGGTAATCCTCAAAGGGCTGCAGCTGCTGGAAAGGAAATGAAACACTACGGGAAACATTCCCACAAACCGGAGGTGGAGTGGGGTCCTAGCATTTCCAGGTAAGTTCAGAATTCTTTACGTTGTGAGCTAGATGACAATATAGTTCATGCATTTTTCTTTTTTATTCCCTTTTTGTTCTCTGCTGTTTTTCTTCAGCGTTTAGTGAAATCTTAGCCTTTCCTGGATGTTAGACGAAACCATAAGCAGGCTTGGTGTAAATACTTGGGTAGACTATTTAACCGAAAGAGCATATTTGGAGACCAGTGTGGTTTGGGCTGCAATAAACACTGTGAGAGGCCTGAAATTGGTGGTAAACCTTGTGGAGAATAATAAATTCCCCTTAGCCCATTTGCCTGTGGATTCTCTTTCATGCTCACCGCGTCTAGGAAATTCTGAAACTGATGGAAATTTGAGTCCAAAATATAATTTTAAGTCATTTACGTGGTTTACATGAGGCCTATAGCATGTGTTTCAAATTAGTCCTGAAAAGCAACATTCAGGACTGCAAAAAATACAGTCATGAATTGTTGGCTGAAATTATCTCCTTAACTTAGCTACAGGAGCATAATTACTCACATCAAGGAAAGCAGAGCAGACATGCAAAAAACTTGCTGGGAAAAATGCACCATTGAGCCCTGGTAGACCGAACACTACTAAATGGCTTTGTCAAATCCAATTTTGATGATTATTTAGCAATCTCCTACCTGCAGCATCAAAGTTCCCAGGGCAGATCCTAAATGGAAGGATATTTGTAATAAAAAGATATAAGCCTCCAACTCTCATTTTTGCCAAACATTAATAAAAATCGAATTAGAAGCAGGTGCCTTGAAAGGCTACTGGCAGCAGTATGACTATAGTAGCGACGTGAACAAAAGGACGTGCTCTTCTCTGTTTTTTTTCTTTTTTATTATAGTAATAATACAAAAAACACTTAAAAAAAGTTTTGTAAATTTTTTTTTCCACATTCTAATAC
This sequence comes from Nomascus leucogenys, assembly GCF_006542625.1. Taxonomy (NCBI): domain Eukaryota; kingdom Metazoa; phylum Chordata; class Mammalia; order Primates; family Hylobatidae; genus Nomascus; species Nomascus leucogenys. The sequence continues at coordinate 65,099,632 of NC_044394.1, read as the reverse complement.
ACTTAGAACAGATTCTATTTTTTTCACATTGCAAGGAATACACAGATATGAAAGGAGCCACCATGATTAAAAGCTGCACAACTATTTCAAACCACAATAGAAATTCTGAATCCAAATGCCCTTTTCATTATTCTTAATGAAATGTGACTTCATTTTCCCACACATTTGAAATTGTGTTAGCAGAGAGTTCAAACATGTAAATGAAGCCAAACAGGCAAAAGAATCCCTCCATTCTCTGTTTGAAAGGCCATGTGAGGACAGCAGCTTGTGCCAAGTGAACACATGGGAAGAAAAAGAGGGGGATGTTGGGTTATTAACTTTTTACTTCTCAATCTTTTTTTGGAGTTAGACTAGGGCTGTTGCTGAGTTTATTTTCCTATGTTTCCATGAGTCCAGTTAAAACTGGTTCTAGGTAGTATTGAACCAGCTTTGTTTCAGAAAGACTGCCGTTTTCAGACGACACCCCTTCAGGGTCAATGTCAAGGTCCTCGCAGATGGTTCTGGGTTCTACTATTTTATTACGTTAAACACACACACTGTGTTGTTCCCAGAGGTGCAGTTGAAATATCACTGGATTGGCCATTGGAAGACCTGCATGATAAGTTCAGCCCAAATTTTCCCTTATCTATTCTCTTAAGCAAAAAGGATGTAAAATAAACAGGCGAATGCTTCTGTTTATTAGCCTTCTGCAGCTAAGCAGCACCCTACAATCTGATCACCATGTTTATTCTTTCTCCCATTTCTTTGCCTTATTTCTCAGTGTGAAGGAAGTTTGGTGTGACAGGCAGGTAGACTTAAAGATGCAGGATTGAGTTTGGAAGAGAGATTTAGGCATAACTAACTCCTTCTACATGAAGCCATGCACACCTGGCTTCTAACTCCCGTCTCCCATATGCACCCTTGACAGAGAAGCCTTGTTTCTTTTCCTTGATAATGTCAGTATCATTCCAACCACAGTGCTTTTATTCTTGCTGAAATACTGTGCTGGGAATGTTCTTTGCCCAAATACTCATGTAGCTGGCTTATCCTCTGTTGTTCGTTTCTGAGCTTTGATCTCACCTTCTGAGAGAAGCCTATCTGATCCACTTATCTAAAATAACCCCTCCACACATATATACCCTCTCTATACCCTATTATCTCTTTTCAATTCCTGCATGGTACCTATAATTCTCTAATTTTATTTTGAGCATTTATTTGTTACTTTGTCCATTGTCTGGCTCTCTTTCCCTAATCACAGTAGAATGGAACCATCATCTGAGCAAGAATCTTATCTATTCCGTTCACTGCTGTATCCCCAGGGCGTGGAATAATGTAAAAGTATATCTCCCTCATCATTTAATTCTGTATTTTACCTTCTATTTAGTTGCTCACAATATGTAGATAACAAATGAATTGTTAGAAGCATTAAAGATGATCCTTGCCCTGGTTTGCTTGCATCAAGTTGAGGAGGCTTGTATTAAACATACAGAAAACTTACTAGTAAAAGATTTAAATAAAATTTCAAGACAAACAAAATTAGAGAGGCATCACAATGCCTAATGAGGGAGTAGAGCAAAAATTGGGTCTTTTTTCTTCCAGGATGAAAAGACCCTTAGATAATTTTTTCCCTTGTTTTATTTTTATAGGAAAATGGAAAATAAATTAGTATTTTCCTGAGAATGGATTTCTTCACATGTCTTTGAACTTTTCCTTCAGCTTCTGCAACACTCCTTAGCTTATTATCTCCATTAAACTGAAAGCACTAATGAGGGCTGACATTCTCAGTGCCATTTTAAAGATATTAGAAATTACAGGATTCAGATTTTTCCACCAGTTTCTTCTTGCCACAATGAAGCATTTATTTATTTGAGTTTATTCTTCACTGGCCTGAGAAATCAACATTTGGCACCTTATGTGATGTAGCCCAGGGCTTACTTAGAAGCTTTTTTTTTTTTTTTGAAACTGAATAATGTGAGGTTCATGTCACTCTTGGATTTCCAATGCATTAGACACTTTCCGGGTCTAATAAACATATACACCACAGTTTCCATCTGAGGGAACCAGGGCACTTTATAATAGTTCTACCTCTGTAGAAGTTAGAGGTGATTCCTTATGGACAGGTGCAGACATGTTCTTTGTAACATGTGATGTTGACCTCTTGCCCACAGTTGATTGGATGGGACCAATTTAATTGCAGGTGTAATGTTCACAAGGTAACTGGCTTAGATTTAGTAATGTAAAACGGTGACTCTTGCTTTTTGCTCTAGGCTGCAGTGTCTCTGAGGATATATATAAATATATATATATAAAAATAAATAAATATATATAAATACATATATACATATATAAATAAATATATATAAAAATATATACATATATAAATAAATATATATAAATATATATACATATATAAATATATACATATATAAATAAATAAATATATATACATATATATATACATATATAAATAAATATATATAAATATATATACATATATATAAATATATACATATATATATAAATATATATATATATGCATATATATATATATATATATAAATATATATATATAAATGTGAGCCAGGAAGATCTCAGGAGACCTGCTCCAAGATTCCAAAATCTTTGGTGGATCTGAAAAATGACTGTTTATATATTTTACAGCAATCGGTGTCCACTTCTGCCAACAGGATAAATAATTTAATTTGGAGCAGGATAAAGATTCTTTTATTTGAGGATCAAGATATTATTTGGTTATTCAGAGGTGAGGCCTAGAGCCTAGACCAGAAGAGATAGTTTGAAAGAAAGAGGATTTGATTAATACAGCATAAAATTCAAAACACTACTTTACTAGGGAAAGGGTAACCTATTAATTATCTTACTCCAGAGGGAATTGGAGAGACGGTTTTTAAATTTTTCTTTTTCCTGCTTTGAATCTTAAAGTAGAAGAAGATATGAAAGCAGAGACTAAAGAGAATCAAATAACATGCCAGAAGGGTCTTAGAAGAAAAACTCACCCTTAGGAATTTTCTGTGAAGGTAGATTTCTGACTAATGAACTCTAGAAGCAATTCTATCTGGTACTAAATTCTAAGTTAATTTATTTTTTCATTCTTTCTCTGTCAGTAAATCCATCTATTGCTGTCAAGGCTTCAGCAAAACCTACTTAGGTAGTAAAAGTTTGTATTAGTAGTACCACCTTCATGGCAAATGATTATAGAAAGACCTCAGCAACATGGAGAAGCCATGGGTCAGTATGACCCAACTCAGTTTAGCCTAGAGCAGCTGTGCAGTAATCCCAGGAGCATGTAACATCACAGACATGAGCAGTCTAGGAGAAGGAGATGAGCCCAGAAAGGAAATTGTACTTCCTGCAATCATGGCATGGAGAAGCAATTATTTACCTTGATGTTAACGAAAAGGGTAACCAAAGAAAATAAGGCAACTTGGAGAAAGTCAGTTTACATATGTGAAAGTGCTTTAGCATTCTTCTTACAGAAGTATTTTAAGGATTATCAATCCTTCAAAGATGAACTGAATGATTCCAAGCAAGATATCAACATGGTCACTTTTTGAGTAAAATTTGTATTTACATGTGCCTAACACCAGTATCCCTTCACTATGGTTTTACCCTTCATTCTACTTTCTCTCTTATAGAAGTGACAAGGGAGTAGAACGGACATCCTTAGGATATAGCTAAGGGAAAACTGAATTGGGAATATTACTATAATATGGAAAAGCATTTTGAAACGATTTAACAAAACAATGATGAGATTAGAAATATTTTAAATATATTGTAGCAGGTACTGTGGAATTTCACCAATTTCCCCCCAGGCCTTAATATTTACAATCTAGAGTTGATATCACACTGCCATAATTTGCATTTTTCCTGGGATCTTTTACTAGTACCCAGGAGAATATCGACACCCTCTTACCCAAGAAAAAGCTCAAAAATCACTGAGGATGTTGGTAAATCAATTCCTCAGGTCTCACATTCCTTATAACGCAGGCTGGATATTTCTGAGACACCTATTTACACTGTCTGCCCAAGTTCCCAAAGTAGTTTAAGCTTAGTCATCCACAGTGATTACTTGCTTGATAATCTTCCTTCTCACTGTTGGTCTGTACCTCCCTGTCACAGCTCCCCACTATTAACTGATACTTCCAGGGATCATTTCCCAAATGAAAGTACTTACACTCAAATCTCGATTTCATATCTGCTTTTGAGAGAACTCAAACTGAGATGCGTACTCTCTTTTGTCTTTTTTTTTTTTTTTTTTTTTTTTGAGACGGAGTCTCGCTCTGTCACCCAGGCTGGAGTGCTGTGGCATGATCTCAGCTCACTGCAAGCTCTGCCTCCCGGGTTCACACCATTCTCCTGCCTCAGCCTCCTGAGCAGCTGGGACTACAGGCACCCGCCACCACGCCCAGCTAATTTTTTTGGTATTTTTAGTAGAGATGGGGTTTCACCCTGTTAGCCAGATGGTCTTGATCTCCTGACCTTGTGATCCGCCCGCCTCAGCCTCCCAAAGTGTTTTTTGTCATCTTTAGGTCTATTTAGTTTTAAAAAGATGAAAAAGTTTCAGGTAAAAATATAATAGAATATAAAGCATATTTCATCATAGTGCCATGATGACCAAAAAACAAATAGAAATTATTTTGACACAGAGAACTGAATTGTAACAATATTTTTCAGATTATAGCAAGAATGGCATTTCTTAAAGAAGTGTTATATTTTTAATAGAAATAATAACAGACTGTTGGATTTCTAGTAATATAATTAATGAAGAGGATTTAATCTCTTCATTAGAAAACACATTAAAAAAATAGAAATTTTTTATTTGTTTAACACAGAACACTAACAGAACGGAAGACTAAGAATAAACCACCACAGTGAGGACACTGCTGGCTTATCAGTTAACAAGCATTATCAAGTCAAATAGTGCTTAAGATGAACCATTGCATAAGAAAATTTGAAATGCCCAGAAATTTTACAGTTTCTTCATGGGAGAGGCAAATCTGCCATGATCTCTGAGCATCACTGCGTATTCTTACTGGGTACAGCAAAAATGCAAGGCCCTGACAACTCTATATGGGGCGTTTCTTAGACTTGTGTTTGCAGTGAGCAAACTCAAGGGATGAGGTAATGTCTTCCCTTGCACAAATAGCAGGCTTGCTTCCATTTACTATAAAAGTGGTGAGTCCCTGAAGTTTGCAATACCTCTCCTGTAACACAACACGCAGCATGTGCACAAATCTATGATAAGATCTTTGTGTGACCTCTGTGGAGGCTATGGTGAACCCGCCCAAACCTGTACAAACCTACATTTATCTCTAGCTACTCTTTTTTATATGACTAATAAAGTTCTTTATCTTTTGTCTGTGACCCGTAATCTGTGAAAAAGTAATGGTAACTTGTTCATTTATAAGGAGAGCAAAATCTCAGACCTGAACAGCTTTTGCCACTTGCATGTCAAATAAACTTGACAGAACTATTCTCAAATGTGTTAATGATTTTAAAAATTGATGTGATATTCCCAAGCAGGAACTATGATACAGAAAGAAGCTTTTCTAATCTATCAATACTAAAAAGTAAATTTAAATCAATTATACTACAAGAAGGGCTAAGTTATTCTGTTCTGTATAGAGCATGGTTTAGCAAATTTGTTAAGTGTGAAGATAATTAAAGAGTACAAACACGAACACAATCGGAAAGAAAACAGTACTATTGAAGTGTGTTTTAAACACATTTAAACATGTTTGTTGTAAACATGTTTATTGTAAACGTGAGGTTATTAATGAAAATGATAAATCTTCTAGATTTTATGAAATTTGTGACAATTGCCAGCTTTTGTAAATTTGCTATATGTTGCTATTACTATTTTGTTCTAAATATTCACATCTTGATTTTTTATTCAAAATTTTGATTTCCTTTTCCAAATGGTCCCCAGTGATTGTATAAGCTTTAAACCCCAAACGTACCTCTGTCTTTATTCTCAACATTTGTTTTCAGCCTTTAAATTTTACAATTCAGCAATTACACCTTTTAGCCTCAGCACCTTTACTTTCCTGTCCAAAGTAAGACTTGTTTGTATTAAGGTAAGTGTAACCCAGGATCCCTGGTTTCCTGGTATTCACTGTGAAAAAGCACCCACTTATAACTGTTTCACCTTGAGTTACTGTTGTTTAGAAAAGTCCCAGGAAGAAGCCCAGCCCTAGCAAAACAAAAACTGGTTAGATCCAGAGATGCCTGACTTGGAAATGAACTTTGGCAAACTCTCTATGTTACCATACTAAAATCCTCACCCAGGAAGGAATTTATTAGCTATTTTTTATACATGAGATGTATTAGAAGCATGATGTATGACTGCATTTGCAATGCCCATATTTCACCCCTACATACAGTGACTCAGGTAATCCACCTAATAAAAGCCCTGTTTTCACCTTTGTTCAGGAAGGCGCTGCTTTGGGGGATTATCTCAGATTTCCTCCTTCTTGTTGCAAGTAATAAAATTCCTGTTTTAAATCCTCCTTGGATATGGTCATTGGAATGTCACCTGCCAAGTTGCCAGTCAATGAACCCACCCATTGTGTGGGTAATATAATAATTGCTAAGAAATGAATTACTCTTTTCTTCACTTCCACCCCAAAAGGTATTTGCATGAAAGAATTTTCAGTTGCCTTAGATCAAAGAGTGAATATCATATGCTACATTTCAGTATTAGGAGGGCCTCTCTGTCATACAGCATAGTATAATACTTACTACAAAGATGCAAAAGGCTGAACTAGCCTGACATTAGCCTAATAGGTTAAGAACTGAATCATCAAAAAAATGAAATGGGCCAGGCGCGGTGGCTCACACCTATAATCCCAGCACTTTGGGAGGCCAAGGCAGGCGAATCACGAAGTCAGGAGTTTGAAACCAGCCTGGCCAACATGGTGAAACCCCGTCTCTACTGAAAATACAAAAATTAGCTGGGTATGATGGCGGGCACCTGTAATCCCAGCTACTCAGGAAGCTGAGGCAGAGAATTGTTTGAACCCGGGAGGTGAATTTGCAGTGAGCCAACACCCAGCCTGGGTGACACTCCAGCCTGGGTGACAGAGCAAAGACTCTGTCTTGACAAAAAAAGAAAGAAAGAAAGAAAAATGAAATCCCTAGAATATGGTCAGCAAACTACAGACCAAGATTTTGTAAAGTCTTTAAGGTAAAACTAAATTTTAAATTGTAAAGGGTTGTCGTAGAAGCAGAAGAAGAGGAGCAGGAAGAAAGAAACAAAGAATCCATGACAAATATACATATGTAACTCTCAAGGCCTAAGGTATTTACTATATGGCTCTTTACAGAAACATTTTTCCAAACTGTTTCCTAGAATAGGCACACACTGGGCCATCAATGTCACAGATACATTTTGGTTTATACACATTGAATCCAGTAGATATGAAATATATTACTTAAGGACAACTTTTACTGAGCTTCAGACCCCAGCCACATACATAAGCCAGCCATACCTCATCTTGCCAATTAATTCTTAATGCTTTGCCCCCCTCTGTCTCCTGAGGTTGGCCATTTAAACGTATTAAAATTAACAGAATCAAAACAAAATTAATTCATTTCATAATGTACTTACATATGATTAAACCTATGATCACTCTTAACTCAGAAAAAAAAATTGAGAGCTCTAGCCAAATAATTCATGTAAATTGAACATGCTAAATGATATTGGAATAAAGACAATACAAATTATTTTCCTTTTCATCTATCACCAAATATGTTTCTTTCATCTGAGTGCAAATATTGTAATGAATAAAGTTCTGCACAAAAGAAATGCAATTTTTGGTTCTAGAAATAAAAGAAGGAAAGAAGGAAGGGAGGGAGGAAAGGAAGCAAGGAATGAAGGAAGGAAGGAAATAACTTTTGGGGTATATTTTTTCAAATGTATCTAGTGCTAAGTTGTGCCTAGAAGGGAACAATAAGATACAAAAGAATTTAAAGCTGAGAGGAGACCAATTTGATATAGCAATAGCTTCTACTGTGTTTTTGACATATCCCTACTCACTCTGGAGCTCCTCACCCTGCAATCAGGATAATAAAGCTCATTGTTATTGTTAGAAAAGTCTGCTTTATTCAAATAGGAATCTTCTGTAACTTCTTTTCCAGAGCTGTGAGAAAAACTTTTATTACTTAAAGTCCCTAAGACTGTGGAACTTTCTTATGGCAGCCCTGGGAAACTAGTAGATGTCCCAGGCTAAGAGATGATCTTTCCTCCAAGTATTTCCTACAGTGCAGTTTCCAGGGAATGTGCTCCACAGAGTCATCTTGACTTTGCCAGTGGTCCTCTTAAATGAACGCCCAAGATTTGAACGGTGAACTCCAGGGACAGTTGACTTCTTCTATCCCATCCATGGTAGAGAGTCAAATACAAAATAAAATTAGGCTTAATGGTGCTTGAGAAATAGGTGGAAAAAAAGGAAAACCTAATCTCAGAGAAGAGGCTTCTGCCAAAAAGCAGAAGAAAGGTACAAAAGAGTGGAGGAATAAACACAAAAAGCACAAATAAGTTGCCTTAACAACATTGACATTCACATGATATAACAAAAGTGACTATAGCTCTCACATTGTTATTACAAAAGCATTATACAGTTACAGACACTTAAAAGAAAACCTACTCCCACTAGAATAACCACAAAAGACAGTGTGAGAGAATACCAAATTGAGTTGTCTGGAGAAACGAATCCCCACCTGTTCTTTATAGCAGGGGTCAGCAAACTCTTATATAGGGTGAGATAGTCAATATTTTAGGCTGTGCAGGTCATAAAGTCTCTGTTGCAACTACCCATCTCGCCAATGTAACATAAAAGCAGCCCCATATACCACAGAAACAAAAAGGTGTGGCTATAATGAAACTAATCATGGACACTGACATTTAAATTTCATATAATTTTCATGTGCCATGTAATGTTATTTTTCTATTTTTTTTTAGCTATTTAAAAATACAAAGTTAATTCTTAGCTTTCAGGCCATAATTTGTAAACTCCTGACTTAGATCATGAAAGGGAATTAGATAAACTAGATTAATACAGCTCCAGGGTAAAGCAGACTGAAAAATTAGCATGATGCAAGGCAGGAGCATGAGTGTTATAAAGACAGGAAACAAAAGAAAGGTGTTTGATTCTATAAATTCATATATTCGAGACTGCGTGCATGAAGGCTTCTATGTTCTAAGCGTATCTGTTATTTCTCCTATTCTCAGGGATTCTGCCTTGAAAATAAATCAGGCTCACATTGCTTCACCTTCTTCACCTGTGGGACTCACTGCTGAACTGAGTGGTGGCAGGATGCTTTCTCTTGAAGGTAATGTAATTAAGAGATGACAATTGTAGTGGCTGGGGTAATGTGTTGTCTCAACTGCCCCTTATTACTGCCCGAGAGGTTTGAAGCTGTCTCAAGAAAGGCATTGACATAGTTTGGATATTTTTCTTCTCCAAATCCCATGTTGAAATGTGATTCCCCATGCTGGAGGTGCGGCCTCGCAAGGTGTTTGGGTCATAGGAGCATATCCCTCCTGAATGGTTTGCTAATCTCCCTGTGTTAATGAGTGAGTTCTCGCTCTGTTAGTTCACATGAAAGCTGGTTATTCAAAGGACCCTGGCACCTCTTTCTCTCTGTCTTGCACCCTTTCTCACTATGTGATATGCCTGCTCCCGCCTTTGCCTTCCACCGTGATTGTAAGCTTCCCGTAGCCTGACCAGAAGCAGATGCTGGTGCCATACTTGTACAGCCTGCAGAACCGTAAGCCAAATAAACCTCTTTTATTTATAAATTACCCAGTCTCAGGTATTTTTTTATAGCAATGAAAAATGGAGTAACACAAGCATAGGAAGGGGTTTGTCCATAGTCTATATATCAAGAGACTTTCTAATATACCAGGAAATAGTACAGTAAAAAAGAAGGCATGAATCGAATCTGGGTTAATATTTTAGTTTTACTGATTATGAATCATCTGATTTTGTACAAGATAATTAACTTACCCGATCTCCATTTTCCAATCCTAAAAATGGGAATAATTGTAATATCTACTTCACTAGACTGGCATGGAAATGAATGATATGACACATGTAAACTACCTAGCCCTCACTGAATATGTAATAAAAACTGAAACATCTGTCACTCCTTTTCTCCTTGCTTCAGGTGTCTTTTCCTGATAGGAAACTCCTTCAGTTTGCTTCAGATCTGATCCCCACATATGTGCTGTTGTTGTTGTTCTTGTTGTTGTTTGATTCAACCAACTTTATTCTTTGTGCTGTGCTCAGTGCTGGACTAGCACAGATAAAAAGTACTGTCCCTGCTCCCAAGAAAGTCACTGCTTGTAGATGGAGGCAAAAGAAAGAGAAAGGGAAGCAGCAGACACTTACGCCATAACTTACCATCAATATATCAATGGTAGAGTAAGCACATCTAGGGAACAGAGAAAGGAGGTGCGTTGCTGAGACAGAAGGAAAAGAGAAGGGAAGAAATAGAGAAACAAACATTTCTTAAGATCCTGCTACGAGCCAAGCATTCCAGCAAAAGTTTCAGATATGTTAGCTCACCTGAATAGTAGATTAGGGCACCCAAATATCTTGACTTTTTATCTTCTGAAGAATATGACACTTGAGTTGAGCTTGAGAGAGTGTTAGGGGTATGCTAGAAGGACAACAAGAGCGGCCAGACCTTGAGGTCACAATAGCACAGTTTGCTGGAGGTCACCATGTTGGGTGTGTGTGGAAAAGGGGGTTGACTTTTTAAAAATACAGTATTTAAAGTATACAAAATTTACTATAAAATAGTAGAAGAAATGCCTATGTTTCCACCATTTAATTTAAGAAACAAAGCTCTGCCAGACAGTTAAAACCTTCTTGGTTGCACAGCGAATCTCAGGCCAGCTCTTCATTCCTTACAGGCTCTCAGAAAGTATTCGCATGACCACATTGAAGGCACATCGATAGAACAGGGCTCAGGATCCCTCACTTTCACGTCAACTCTGGCTTTATAGATATGTTTTCAAGTTGTGCAGCTAAAAGAAGCTTTAAACATATCCTTTTAGCCTAATACTATGAAAAGCCACTTTAAAAAGTGACAAAATCTCTTTCTTTAGAGGTCCTTAATAATAATACAGAAATCCTGATTTCCTAGTATGGTTTATGCATGGAGCTGCCTGCAGTCAGGGCTTTGGTCTAAATGATTCTTCCATTCATTTCTCCTTATTTTAATCTTATTACTAAATCCCTAGGACTTAATGCCCTTCTGTTTGCTATGAAAGCAGGCAAACTGAAGGGTCAGATAAAAATGGAAATTCCTTGCCTTATTTTTTTTTTACTAAAAGAGAAGAAAAAATATTAAATAGGACTTCATTTATTATAGCTAAAAAACCCCTATACAGTGGAGTCATGTCTACATAAGAAAAGAAGAATGAAGAATTGAAGTTATTACCTAGATCATTCAAGCACTCTTCAAATAACATTTTTCTGTTCTCAATTATCTAGTTATTTCAAGTCAACATAATTTTTGGCCGCATTTAGCTGACGGAGGGCTTCAAGTCTTTATTTGTTTAATGATGATTAACTTAATTTTTTTTCTCTAATTTAACTACAAGACAAATGTACTTTACTTTGTCATTAGACTAAAGGGTATGGACATAGTCATTGCAGAAATAACATATCTTCAGCACTTAATTTGCAATTGGCATGGCTGGCCATGTTATAATAAATAATGCAGTGCTTACTTGCAAAATAGTTCCCTTCAGACAGAGGTATATACCCTACAGCCCCATTTTTCCTGGGCCCAAATTGTAGGAGTTTACAAGGGAGGAACTGTCTGTCAGCAGAAGGAGGCTGTGAAATCTATTTTAAGTTGTTCATTAAAGGTGACATTTGGCCTTATGGTGACCAAAGCACCTGACGTCTACCAAATGAGCACAGTGAAAGAATGCTCACCAAATACATGATAACTATAGATCCTGAAGGCCAGAAGGATGCTTAGTTTCTCACAAGTTTATATGAATTTTTTCAGGCCATTTGTTATGATGTTGACTCCAGAATGTTACTCACATCCACAAGAAGTCAATTCTAGGGATGGCTGATGCACTTTCTACCAGCTTTGTTCAAATCATTTTGGTCTGTTGAGATCTGGGAAAATACATTGGTTTAGGAGCCAGGACAAGCAGGATTCAAGCCCCAACTTGATTGGGTGACCTTGAGTAGTTTATTTAATCACGATCATCTGTGTTTTCTCTTCTGCAAAGGGAGCTTAAATTCCTTTCTTATAAGCTTGTTGTAATAATTAAGTAAGATATGAGCCGTGCCCAGTTCTCAGTAAAACCTTGGGCAAGTTAATTAGTTCTCTGTGCTCCATTACCTCATCTTTAAAATGGGGATAGTATTAGTGTCTAGCTCAGAAAGGTTCTATGAGGATCAAATTAGTGTGTGTGTGTGTGTGTGTGTATATATATATATATATATATAGACAGAGAGAGAGAGATCTAAATATATTAGTGTGTGTATATATATAAATACACATGCATATATAGATATTTTCCAAATATATCTGAAATGTATATATCATATCTATAAATGTCTCAAATGAATCTGTCATATAGTAAGGGCTCAATAAAGGTAGCTAGAATTTTGTGGTAAATTATTATGAACACTCCATATAATAAATTATTTTATTATTATTAATAGTCTTGGTCTAAGAAAAAGAAGACTGAGATTGTACTTCTAGGTCAGCCAACAATTAATTTTTTAATCTACAGCAATTCACTCCTTACTAAATCTTGCTCAGATAAACCTTGAGTTCCCTATTGCCCAAATATTTAGCATTGTAGTATGTCTTTACCTGTGGTAGATGCTAAGAGTGTGAAGAAAAAGAACTATTACTCCCCTTATCTAATACGGACATGTCAGTTTCATAGGTTGAAATGGGTAGCCCCGTGTGTGTGTGTGTGTATGTGTGTGTGGTGTAGGGTGTGTGTATGTGGTATGTGGAGGATGATATATGTGTATGGTGTGTGTAGTGCATACGTGGTATGTGTGCTCTGTGATGTGTATGTAAGAAGTGGTCCCGAAGAGCAGCTATAGAAACAATTCATTCTGGTAAGGGCTACATCTAAGAAAGATTTTAAAAATGTAAACACTATTTGCAAGGAGATAAACTCTCAGACTAGCAGAACTTCATGCAGATATTAATCAATTTCCTTTCCAATGGAATTCCTACTGTCAGAAATAGAGAAGTACTGTTAACCCCATAGTCACAGTACCAAAGTCTCCATTGCACCACTTTAAACATTGGCAATAATTCAGAAGTCAGAGGATTTAAACGTTTAATTCCTAAAGAAAGACTACCCTCTAATATTCATATATAACTCAGAATTGGTGGAGATATTCCTATAGCCTCTCCTTTAGTCATAAGAAAGTTCTTTGATGGTCATAAAGTTTTACATGATGGCTCTATATCATCTCTGAAAATATTTTTAATGTATTCAAAGGCCTATGTTTTCCCTCAGTGAACACCCAAAATGTTCACAAACTAGAGAATTTCTTTAATACATTTTGAAGCAGGTAGCACCCTGCCTTTTCTGCTTTCCAAATACCATTTTGCTTCTCAGACTTTCCTTTACCTTTTCTGTCTCCTACAGTCAACATTAGGGCCTTCTACCTGCCAGGGAACCACCCTCTGCACCTCTCTCTACCAGTACCTCTGCCTCACCCCTGGCCCTGCCTTGGCCTGGCCCTCTCACACTCAAGTTGAGTACTTTTCTCCAGTTGACTCTACTAAATGAGATCTATACTTTCTCCTCGTCTGTATAATCTACTAATGACCCAGAACAGCTATTCCACCTAGATACCAACCATATATTTTATCTACATACAACTTACCATGCTGCATACTGTCTGTAAGAACCAGCCCTAAGGACTGGCAGCATAGACTCATGTTGAGATGACTTTTCAGCCCTGTCCTCAAGAAGCTTTAAATTTAGTTGAGGAGATAGGAAACAAATGAGTTAAATAGTTTAGAGAAATGAAGAAAACAATTGAAAAAGAGAGAATGGAAAAGAATAGAAACACTTGCCTCTTAAGTTTCTTATGAAAAATAGTTGGTATTTAGGAGGCTTCTCTTAGTAAAAGAAGAAACCAACAAAACTATGTTATTAATGATAATATTAACCAAAAAACCAAACTCTGTAAAACACTTTAAAGAAGTTTATTCTGAGTCTATATGAGTGACCACAGCCCAGGGAAACACAAATCCAAGAAGCCATTAACAAGTGACACAGCCAAATTACATTTTGGCTTTATATATTTCAGGGAGGCAGGAAATAGTTCCAGGCAAAGACATAAACCAATACATGGAAGGTATACATTGGTTTGGCCTGGAAAGGTGGGCAATCTTGAAGTGGGGCTTTCGGGTTACAGGTGAATTGAGAGATTCTTTAATTTGCAATAGGATAAAGGAGTAAAGCTCTGTCTAAAACTTGAGTCAGCAGAAAGGAATGTTTTAAGTTAACATAAGGATGTTATGTGGCAAGGATGATGGCCTGCAGGTGGGGCTTGACTCTTGCAGGGCCTTAGGTCTTGTGTATAATTTGTTATCTTATTGCCACAAAGAGTCTTTTTTGTCAGCCTTATGATCGCTGTTTTAACATTAATACTAGTCAGTAGTTGTGCCTAAACTCCAAAAGGGTAGGGGCATAATGAGGTGTGTTCGATCTGCTTTCCTTCAGGTCCAGGAACTCACTTTTTATGGTTTCTCTGGGGTCCCCTTTGGCTAAGAGAAGGTCTGTTCAGCAGGTAAGGGTTTTCAATTTTAAATTTAGTTTATAATAATTTTCAATTCAGTCCAAAAAGCTCTACTCAAACATGAAATGTCTATAATCTAACACTTCTGTATTATTTTAGCTATACCTAATCACCACAAAGCTTTGCTAAGGTAAATATATTAGAAATGTTAAATGGAAATTCCTAATAACTAAAAACATTGTGAGTACCTAAAAAATGTTAGCACTTCACTGGAAAGTAGGACAAACAAGGGCTTCTCCTCAGAGTAAGGAGAGCAAGTTATAAACTACAGGAATCCAGGGACCTATTCGCTTCCTATCTGCATAAGAATAAGAGAAAGCTTCTTTTAATTTGCATAAAGAATGACACTTCTAAGGTCAATCACTCCCCAGGTGATCAGAACTAGAGAAAAAAGAACAGAAAAGATTGCCCCTTTGAGGGTGTAGGAATTCAATGCAAAAGGCAAGTCATTCATAAGTCAAGTGCTCCCCAAATATGGAACTGCCAGTGAATGTGATAATAGTTGTGCCCTCATCTATGAGGTACAATGAGAGTTCTGAAGGAGATGATTTTTAATTTTCCTTTCAGCTCTCCTATACTAGTTATTTTTGCAGAGTATTGCCTGAAATAGTCGATAATTATTTATCTATTGCAGAGTATGGTATCTATTGCAGGGTATTTTTGAAATGATTGATATAGATTGTCCATGCTGTATGAGTTGAGAATAAGGAGCCATCCTATTTATATATTATTCCAAATGTATTCATGGGCAAGGAGGGGAGTGCACTGAGTCCTGTCGGTGGTCAACAGCACATACATATTTGGAGTGGGAGCTACAAGGAATTTCTGTGAGGGCAACCCCAGGAACCAAGGCTTGGGGAAACATTGAAGGAAAATTCAAACTGCAGCAGAGAACCCAAGAGAAGTTGCAAGAAAAGAGCCTGTGGAGGCATCTGGAAAGGAAAGGAGTTCTGCTTATGGGAGAGCTGCTGATAGAGAGAGCTCTTGCCAGCATTATAGATGGCTTTGCACTACAGAAGTCAGTAATGTGATAATTTCAAATACAGGAGGCAATTCAGACCATTTTGCTTCCTCAAACTACACCATACAAGGCATGCTGTTATTAAAAGATGATTTTTAAAAAGTGGTAAAATCATGATTTCCATACAGATAGGAAAATTAACATATGCTAAAGACTTTATGTAACTCTATTAATGAGGCAACTGGTAAGATATTGCAACTAGTTCAACAGGCATTTTAGATCTAGAATACTAAAATGAATATATGAATGGTTTCTACTACATTGCAAAGGGAAGACTGTTGACAGAATGTGCATGTTCATAGACAAGAATTCTTTTGTATTGTTATCAGCTGCAATTCACAGAAATATAAACTAGCTTAAAGACAATGCAAAACTAGAATCAGGTAATCTAAAAAGATAGGATCTTAACAATGCATAGTTTCCTTTGAAAACTTTGCAACTCTGTTTTTAAAATACGTTCTGTTTACAATACTGGAACCTCCTCTGAGAACCTCTTATTTCAGTTCTCTGTCCATAGACCTAGGTCTCCAGCATACAGTTTATAATATCAAGACCAGAATTGCTAACCATTTTCACTACCCACTAGTTTCTTTATTTTTAAATGTAAATATAAATGTAAAAATTTATATTTTTATAAATATATAAATATATATAAATATCAATATAAAAATTTTAAATATAAATAAATTTCAAAGCTTTTTGGGAAACTGCTCTGACAGTAAAACAGAGCAGAGAGAAGTCTGTTGGGTAACAAATCCCATCAGAAATGGAGAAATAAGGCCAACTGGGGAGAAGCAGGAAATAAGGGAAGGACAACCATGATGAATTTGTAAGGGAGTAAGGTCTAATCTGGAACTGGAAGGATGAGTATCCAGGAGGGAAATCAGGAAAGCCAGCTGAGGCTAAGCAAAGAGAACAAAGTTTTAAAGGTGCCAGAGTAAATGAGATTATGGACCAAAGGGGGAATTTGTATAATGTTGTTGGTATATTGACATAGCCGAGGAATAGGAAGAAATAACAACAACAAAAAAAAAGGTCAAAATGAAACCATTTTTTTTTAAAAGCAAACCATATTCAAAACAGAGGTCTTTCTAATTATAATTGAACTGGTATTTTTCTAACATATAACACTGATATTAAGGGACATTTTCCTGGAGGAGTTATGGAAGAGATGAGGAATCACTGACATTGATCATTTAAATGATCCAAAATAAGCAGTCAATGTTTGCAATTCAATAAAACCATTGGACAACTCAAGGGAAAAAAATCAATTCAATTATTTAACAGAATGTGGCCTGTTAGGTCTGTTATAAGATGAAACCCTTAGCTATTTGCTTGAAAATTAAATAAAAAGACACATCTAGATTTAAATTGTCTAGACTTACTAGATTTCTGAAGTAAAAAAAAAAAAAAGCTAGAATTTTTCTAATAAATAAGAAACCTGAGGTTCCAAAGGGAAGTAATTTGCCAAAGTCATATACCCAGATAGTAAGTAGTTACCAGACTTCTGGTCTCATACATCTATTGCAAATTCTGTCTACTACCAAGGAAAACACTGCATTAAAGAAGTTTAATATTTTTGTAGGTGATCTCACAGTCTTAACTATTTTCATGTGACTATATACCTCTAAGTCAAGAAAGGCTATGAAACATTCCTTATGTGCTTTGACTATTGAATAAATAGAGGAACTAATGTTCTTCAATGCACACATACATATTGAAAAATGTTTCATGCTATGTTACCTTATTTATGCAGTCAGATTTGTTCTTAATTTTCTCATATGTGGATTGATACTAGTTGTCTTCTGCAAACGAAGATCATCATAATAAGTATTAATTAATAAGTTGGTTATAGGAGTGTTACCAGGGCAGGGGGGAGTCCTTGCTCACAGAGCTCCCAAGATGGTGGCAGGCTGCTCCCAAGATGGCAGCAAGCCTCGTGTTCTCTGACCTGCGGTTCTTAGCCTCATGGATTCCAAGGAATGGAATCTTGGGCTGAGCGGTGAGTGTTATGCTCTATTAGAAGCCGTGGGTCACAGAAGAGAACCATGGAACCCAATGACTAGTGTTCAGGTCGATTAGGACGAACCCAGGCACTTAGGTGTGCAGGAACAATGGCGAGCCTTTAGCCCAATCAGGAGAGGCAATGGGCGCCTCCCTGGATCAGGAGCACAGCGGACACCCTGCGGGATCCGGAGGGATGGGAGTCAGTGGCTGGTCTGCGACAGTGGCAAACAGCAGTGGTGGATGGCGAGCGAAAGCTCAGCTCGAGCCGTAACAAACACGGACCAGAAGAGTGTAGTTGCGAGATTTAATAGAGTGAAATAGAGTGGAAACAGAGCTCCCATACAAAGGGAGGGGACGCAAAGGGGTTTGCCGTTGTGGGCTCGAATGCCTGGGTTTATATCCCGATCCTTGTCCCTCCAGCTGTGGTCTCAGGCGATGGATGATTGGCTATTTCTTTACCTCCTGTTTTTGCCTAATTAGCATTTTAGTGAGCTCTCTGATTGGTCAGGTGTGAGCTAAGTTGCAAGCCCCGTGTTTAAAGGTGGATGCTGTCACCTTCCCAGCTAGGCTTAGGGATTCTTAGTCGGCCTAGGAAATCCAACTAGTCCTGTCTCTCAGTAGCAGATTAATATTCTAAGAAATATAGCAGATTAATAGTAATGTACAAAAATAGCACTAGTAACCCCCACCATCAGGGCTTTTGCCATGAATTATAGCCAAGTTAAGCAAACAGGCAGCCCTGAACTTCAAGCCATGGCTGATCAGAGTTAAAGATAAAGAACAGAGATTATGGCAAAATAACATAAAACACTCACTTTTCATCAATTTGTAAAATCAACACATGCCTGGCCCCCAATTTGTCTTCCATTCTGATTGGTTTTTGTCCTATAAGAATAAGAATATTGAATACAACCAAAATCATTTACTATGTGCCAGGCACACTTTGAAGCATTTTTCATCCAATTAAGGATTTGTTCCACAGAAGAGTCCTATGTGTTAAACGCAAACATTTTCAACTGTATTATTATATATAGATGGGGAACCTGGTGCTGAAGTAAATTGCTGATTGTGGACCCAAGATTTAAAGACTGGGAGCCCTGTCCTTATATATGACATTGTTGTTCCCAACTAAGCCATCTTCAAACATGATACCCTTATCACACCTCCAGAAAAGCAAGCTAAATCTCATTCACACTGAAGTTGGATGGATTAACAATGATGTGAGATTGGAAACCAATACCTTAAAGCCCTCATGTAGGAAGAAGGCTGAATCAGCCCTCAGAAACCCACAGCAAAGGAGAGGATTTCTTATGGGGAGGTCTGGTTGTGGATGGGATAGAAATATACAGGGATAGGCCGGGTACGGTGGCTCACGCCTGTAATCCCAGCACTTTGGGAGGCTGAGGCGGGTGGATCACGAGGTCAGGAGATCGAGACCACCCTGGCTAAATGGTGAAACCCTGTCTCTACTAAAAATACAAAAAATCAGCCGGGCGTGGTGGCGGGTGCCTGCAGTCCCAGCTACTTGGGAGGCTGAGGCAGGAGAACGGTGTGAACCCGGCAGGCGGAGCTTGCAGTGAGCCGAGATCATGCCACTGCACTCCAGCCTGGGTGACAGAGCGAGACTCCGTCTCAAAAAAAAAAAAAAAAAAATACAGGGATAGAGAGAAAGTGCCAGAGATGCCTTTTGTCCTTAGAATAAAAGTTTTATAGGAATTGCTGCTGTCTTCAACACCAATAAACAAGCCAAAGAACTCAATTCCAATTTTTGTTTGTTTGTTTGTTTTTGGTAATAGACAGACCTATGCACTGCCCCCTTCCCCAAGCCAGCAGGAACTAAGCACACAGCGTTTCTGCTTTCCATATCGAATCGTGATGTTTAGGCTGACAGCAAAAGTGCCAGGTACTGTCAGTTGTGATCACAGTCACCAAACTGGAGAACATGGACTGAGACCCCGACACTGACCAAACTTGAGACAGCAGCTGCTTCACATCTCTACCACGCAGATGCAGTTGCAAAGCAGTAGTACTTGGGAGTGAAAGGCAGTCATGCTCCTCTGGTTCATCTCGCATCTTGTGTTGTCCAGATTGCACCTCTGTCCCTTTCCATTTATCACGCCATTCTGACAAAGAGGCATGCTGGTTTTTTCCCTGCTTTAACCTGTTTCAGAAATGCTGACCTCGTGAAGGCAAGTAATTCTCACATCTTTTTCTTGACATTTAATTTTTTTTTTTTATTCCAGCTGACGGAGCAAAGTGTTAGGTACAAACTTAATAGACACTCAAATTAGTTGTTCCTAAAATAATTTCTTGCTAATTGGGCAATTATTTTATGTTATATTGATGGGGGGAAAGGATACATGGCACTTCAATTATAGGGTAAAATAATAAAAAAAAGTCAATTAATACTTGACTTCAATATTCATTTATAAAATAACCAGGGCTGTGTGTGTGTCCTTTTCATCCCCATTCTTACCCACTGGAGGATGAAAAATAGGGGAATGGAGGTGTGTTCAGACTCAAGAATATACACTGGGGCCTAGAATAAATAATTGGTGATCTTAAAAAGAGCATATCTACAATGGAGAGAATGAACAGACACTTGCTTGGTTTATAGATATCTTTCCCTGAGATTTCAAACATACTTTTTCTTTGCTTTTGATTTCTTGGATTTTTAAAACAATTTTCATGGTGTTACTGAACATACTAGTTTCCTATTTCCATTGTGAAAAATTACGAAAAACTGTGTGGTTAAAACAACACAAATTTATTATCTTACAGTTCTGGAGGTCAGAAGTCCTAAATGGGTCTTATGGGGTAAAATCATGTCAGCCGAGCTACATTCCTTCTGGAGGCTATTTTCCAGATCCTAGAGGCTGCCTACATTCTTAGGCTTAGGGCCTTTTCCTCTATCTCTTAAACTCATCTCTCCAACCTCAGCTTCCATTGTCAAATCTCCTCTTTTTTTTAATTAATTAATTAATTTATTTATTTATTATTATTTTTTATTATTATTATACTTTAGGTTTTAGGGTACATGTGCACAATGTGCGGGTTTGTTACATATGTATCCATGTGCCATGTTGATTTCCTGCACCCATTAACTCCTCATTTAGCATTAGGTATATCTCCTCATGCTGTCCGTCCCCCCTCCCCCAACCCCACAACAGTCCCCGGAGTGTGATGTTCCCCTTCCTGTGTCCGTGAGTTCTCATTGTTCAATTCCCACCTATGAGTGAGAACATGTGGTGTTTGGTTTTTTGTCCTTGCGATAGTTTACTGAGAATGATGTTTTCCAGTTTCATCCATGTCCCTACAAAGGACGTGAACTCATCATTTTTTATGGCTGCATAGTATTCCATGGTGTATATGTGCCACATTTTCTTAATCCAGTCTATCGTTGTTGGACATTTGGGTTGGTTCCAACTCTTTGCTATTGTGAATAGTGCCGCAATAAACATACCTGTGCATGTGTCTTTATAGCAGCATGATTTATAGTCCTTCGGGTATATACCCAGTAATGGGATGGCTGGGTCAAATGGTATTTCTAGTTCTAGATCCCTGAGGAATCGCCACACTGACTTCCGCAATGGTTGAACTAGTTTACAGTCCCACCAACAGTGTTAAAGTGTTCCTATTTCTCCACATCCTCTCCAGCACCTGTTGTTTCCTGCTTTTTTAATGATGGCCATTCTAACTGGTGTGAGATGGTATCTCACTGTGGTTTTGATTTGCATTTCTCTGATGGCCAGTGATGATGAGCATTTCTTCATGTGTTTTTTGGCTGCATAAATGTCTTCTTTTGAGAAGTGTCTGTTCATGTCCTTTGCCCACTTTTTGATGGGGTTTTTTTTTTTTTTTCTTGTAAATTTGTTTGAGTTCATTGTAGATTCTGGATATTAGCCCTTTGTCAGATGAGTAGGTTGCAAAAATTTTCTCCCATTCTGTAGGTTGCCTGTTCACTCTGATGGTAGTTTCTTTTGCTGTGCAGAAGCTCTTTAGTTTAATGAGACCCCATTTGTCAATTTTGGCTTTTGTTGCCATTGCTTTTGGTGTTTTAGACATGAAGTCCTTGCCGGCATCACGCTACCTGACTTCAAACTATACTACAAGGCTACAGTAACCAAAACAGCATGGTACTGGTACCACAACAGAGACATAGATCAATGGAACAGAACAGAGCCCTCAGAAATGATGCCGCATATCTACAACTATCTGATCTTTGACAAACCTGACAAAAACAAGCAATGGGGAAAGGATTCCCTATTTAATAAATGGTGCTGGGAAAACTGGCTAGCCATATGTAGAAAGCTGAAACTGGATCCCTTCCTTACACCTTATACAAAAATTAATTCAAGATGGATTAAAGACTTAAATGTTAGACCTAAAACCATTAAAATCCTACAAGAAAACCTAGGCAATACCATTCAGGACATAGGCATGGGCAAGGACTTCATGTCAAATCTCCTCTTTGATTCTAACCTTCTAACTTCCTCTTAAAAGGACACTTGTGGTTAAACTAAACTCCTACCCAGATGATTCAGAAAAATCTCCCATTCTCAAATCCTTCACTTAATCATATCCGCAAAGTTTCTTTTGCCATGTAAGGTGACATATTCACAAATTATGGAGATTAAGACAGGGATATCTTTGGAGACAATTATTTTGTTTACCCACAGTGACTTCCTTTCAGTTTTCACCAAAAAAAATTGCTCACTTATTTTATGCAATGTGCCAGTGTGCTCTCCCACCTATCCCCCTCTTCTGCTCAGCTCTGTAACATAGAAAGCTATACCTCCAAGCCCCTCTGCCATTCTAGCTTCTAGGTAGGTTTTACTATAGATTGGGAAGCAATGGTGTAAAATTAAAGGACTTGACGAAGGGAGAAGTCAAGATATATTTCCCCTTCTCTCTGTTTCCTGTGGTGTGTCTTGGTGTTGGCTGCATCTCCTCCACCTCTGAAGAGTACCCCCATTATATACTCAGATGATATCAGCTGCCCCTGCTTTTGCCAGATAATACTGTTGTCTTCCTTGCTGTAGCATTTGTGGCACCTTCTTGAGTGTTTATAATCTCTTTTATCCCAATCTTAGTATGACTTCTTAGCTCTTTCATTACCTGTACTAATCTTGAGTTACATACCTCAGAAACAGAGTCTTTTCTGTTTTACTAGCCAAACCCTGACTTCCATGCCAATTCAGGCAGAGTCTAAATCAGTGAATTTACTCAAGGATTAATCACCCCTGAGAATGGGGGCCATGGAGACTCTGCTTCCCCCTTACACACAAAGCTGGGAAACATCACCCAGGCATGCATAGAAGCAGTACATGGCAAGGCTCAGGCTCCTTTGTATTTATGCCAGTTCTTCCTTATATGTCTCTACAATCATGCTTGTAAACAACACGTGAAATAAACATGATATATTTTGATCTCTTATATCATATTCTCTGGATTCTGCAAGGTGGCTCTGAAATACCAGAGCTGGTTTACCACAGTTTAAATGAAATCACTTCATCTGATGGCTGTGTGGGAAATGCTGGAGTCCTGTCTCACCTCTCTGGGTCTACCTGCTTACCCAGTATTTCCTCAGCTATAATGGGCATAGGGATCACTCTGAAGGGGGGGAGGAAAAAGGCCCTCATGGATGTTGAAAGCATCTTTTTCATTAGAGTCAGTGCCAGAGTTCTCCAAGGCAAGCCAAAGCAGCCACTGAGGTATATGATTATGCAACATTCTCAACGTGGAGACAGACATTTTTAAATTAACTCTGACTTCCTGGCCTAATTCCCTCTCTTCTGGCATCCATACTGGTAATTTGAAGCCTTGTAACATAACACTTTGTAGAGCTAGACTTTAGAGGGAGGTGATTCCTCTAGTTAGTGGATTTTGTTTTAGCCAGAGAGTCAAATGTGGCACATGCTAGGATTAGGAGTACTGAGCTTTCTGTGATGTCTACATTATCAGCAAAATTAAGGGTCATGGTACAACCATAGTTCCTGTGTTTTTAAGCACCATCTGAAAGAAGTTAGCCTTTACTAATAAGTTGTAAATCTGCCTAAAATTGTCATTTCCCAAAGGTACTCTGGCAAATAAATATATCTTATTAAGATAGTAAATCTTTCACTGAGTATAGGAATACCTTATTTTATTACACTTCACTTTATTGCACTTCACAAATACTAGGGACTTTTTACAAATTGAAGGTTTGTGGCAACCTTAAATCAAGTAAGTCTATCATTGCCATTTTTACAGCACATGCTCAATTACTGTCTGTGTCATATTTGGTAATTTTCAATATTTCAAACATTTTTATTGTTTTTATATCTGTTATGGTGACTAGTGATCAGGAATCTTTGATGTTGGTATTGTCAATGTTTTAGGGCTCCACAAACTGCACCCATATAACATGGAAAATTTAATAAATGTTGTATATCTTCTGACCATTCCAACAGCTGGCTGTTTCACTATCTCCTTACCTTGCCTCAGGCCTTCCTATTATCTGAAGTACAACAATATCGAAAACAGGCCAATTAGTGACCCTACAATGGCCTCCACAAAATGTTTAAGTGAAAGGTGTCATCGCACGTCTCCCACATTAAATCTAAAGCTATAAATGATTAAGCTTAGTGAGGAAGGCACATTGAAAATTGAGATAGGCCAAGAGCTAGGCCTCTCGCACCAAACAGCACAGTTGTGACTGCAAAGGAAAAGTTCATGAAGGAAATTCGAAGTGATACTCCAGTGAACCCTCAAATGATAAGAAGGGAAACAGCCTTATTGCTGATATGAAAAATATTTTAGTGATCTGGATAGAAGATTGAACAAGCCAAAACATTGCCTTGAGCCAAAGTCTAATGCAGATCAAGGCCCTAACTCACTTCAACTCTATGAAGGCTGAGAGAGGTGAGGAAGCTGCAAAAGAAAAGTTTGAAGCTGGCAGAGGTTGGTTCATGAGGGTTATAGAAATAAACCATCTCTATAACATAAAAGTGCAAGGTGAAGCAGTAAGGTTGACATAAAAACTGCAGCAAGTTATCCAGAAGATCTAACTAAAATCATTGATGAAGGTAGCTACACTAAACAACAGATTTTCAGTGTAGACAAAACAGCTCTGTATTGGAAAAAAGCTGTCATCTAGGACCTTCCTAGCTAGAGACAAGTCAATGCCTGGCTTCAACATTTCAAAGGACAGGCTGACTCTCTTGTTAAGGGCTCATGCAGCTGGCTGATTTCAAATTAAAGCCAATCCTCATTTACCATTTTGAAAATCCTAGGGCCCTTCAGATTATGCTAAATCTACTCTGACTTTATACTCTATAAATGGAACAACAAAGCATGAGTGACAGCACATCTGTTTATAGCATGGTTTGCTGAATAGTTTAAGCCCATTGTTTAGGCCTACTGCTTAAAAAATAAATAAATAAAAAAGATTCTTTCAGAAGATTATGCTCATTGGCCATGCACTTTGTTACCCAAGGGCTCTCATGGAGATGTACAAGGAGATTAGTGTTGTTTCTGTGCCTGCTAACATAACATACATTCTGTAGCCCAGATCAAGGAGTAATGTTGACTTTCAAGTCCTATTATTGAAAAAATCCATTTCATAAGGCAATAACTGCAAAGGACAGTGATCCCTCTGATGGATCTGAGCAAAACTGAAAATCTGGGAAGGATTTACCATTCTAAATGCCATGAAGAACATTTGTGATTCATGGGAGAAGGTCAAAATATCAACATTAACAAGTGTTTGCAAGAAGTTGATTCCAACTCTCATGGATTACCCTGAGGGGTTCAAGACTTCAGTGAAAGAAGTAACTGCACATATGGTAGAAATTGCAAGAAAACTAGAATTCGAAGTGGAGCCTCAAGATGTGAATACATTACTGAAATCTCATAATAAAACTTGAATGGATGAGGAATTGCTTCTTATGATTAAGCAAAGAAAGTAGTCTCTTGAAATGGAGTCCTCTCCTGGTGAAGATGCTGTGAACCCTAGTGAAATGACAAGAGTGGATTTACTATATTACATAAACATAGTTGGTAAAGCAGTGGCAAAGGTTGAGATGATTTATTTCAACTTTGAAAGAATTTCTATTTTGGAAAAAATGCTATCAAACAGCATCACATGCTACAGATAATTTTTTTTTTTGAAAAGAAGAATCAATCGATGCAGCAAATTTCATCATTGTGTTATTTTAAGAAATTGCCACAGCCACCCTAACCACCAGCAACCACCACCCTAATTAATCAGCAGCCATCAACATTGAGGTCAGACTCTCCAACAACAACAGGATTATGACTCCTGAAGGCTTAGATAATTGCTAGAATTTTTCAGCAATAAAATGCTTTTTATGTAAGGTGTGTCTTTTTTGTTAGACATAATGCTATCACGTACTCAATAGACTGTAATACAGTGAAACATAACTTTTTTTTTCTTTTTTTTAGAGACAGCGTCTCACTTTGTTCTCCAGGCTGGAGTGCAGTGGCACAATCATAGCTAATGGTAACCTTCAACTCCTGGGCTCAAGCAATTCTCCTCCCTCAGCCTTCTGAGTAGCTAGAATTATAGACATGTGCCACCATGTCTGGCTAATTTTTAAAAATTTTGTAGAGATGGAGTCTTGCTGTGTTGCCCTGGCTGGTCTTAAACTTTTGCTCTCAAGTGATCCTCCTGCCTCAGTCTCCTAAAGGCCCAGGATTATAAGCATGACCACTGCACCTGGCTAATGATAACTTAAATGCACAGGGAAACCAAAAAAAAAAAAAAATACATGCAACTCACTTTGTTGTAATATTTACTTTATTGCAGTGGTCTAGAACTGGACTTGCAATATCTTGGAGGCATGCCTGTATATCTTTACATCATCTCGTATTTCTCAAAGGTTTGCTTCATTTTTTTTTAATTATTTTTTTCTTTATTTTTGTCTGATGGTTTAATTTGAAGGAATGGCTATCAAGCTCTGAAATTTTTAAAATTTTGAAGCTCTAGCATTTTTGCTCTGAAGAATGCTAGCAATCATCTAAGCCTTTAGGAGTCATAATCTTGTTGTTGATGGAGGGTCTGACATCAATGTTGATGGCTGCAGTGTTCACATTTGTAATGCATTATAAGAAAAATATCTCAGAGATAAAGACTCACTCTCTTTGCCCATTTTTAGAAATCTAGTGATTAAAGGTGGAGGAAGAGGAGGAGAAGCAGGGGGAAAGTAGGAGGAAAAAGAAGACATATAAACAAAATAGATCATGGATAAATAAAGATAGCTGGCTGGATGTAGCCAATAAATGTCTATTCCACACAGATAAAATGAAATATCAAGTAAATCATCACTCTTTGAAAAGACCTTTGGTGAGAAAACATTGAAGTCAACAGAGAGGCAACACAGACACCGAGGTTGAAGAGGGAGAAAGCTGGGAAGCCTGTACAGAGTCACCAAGTGCCGGACTAGCTTCTGCTTCAGAAGGGGACCTAAGGAAGGGGTGAGTGAAAGAACTCTGAGGCACCACCCTACCACCACGGACCTCTGGGATCTGAGCTACAAGAGATCTCACAACCCACATAAACATTTGAATTGTCAGGAGGAACTGCCCAGAGAGCAGGCAGAGGCAGAGTTAGAACCTTCATGGAGCCCAGGTTTCACACTCAGGGCAGCTGCAACAAAATGCAACCATAGGCGCCCATCCCCCAAGACTCTCCATCTTGCTCTGAATGACTCTAGCCTCTGCTGACTGCTAAGCTTGGAGAAAACATTACTGCCTTTCCCCTGGAACCATGACACAACTGATCAACGCAGCCCCTTGTCCTCCAGCCTATCCCACAGCCTGTGCCTGGCCACTCCTACAAGAGCACGGGCATGGAACAGCCTCCACTCCCCTGCCTGAGGGCTTCACCTGCAGCCTGGGAGCAGTTCCGCACCTCCAGCATAGCCTCTGCTCAACCCCAAGGGACCAGAGGACAAAGCTGAAGGCCCGCTCTCAATCCACCAGGGTTCGAGAGCACACATTCAGCAGTATTGAGCTGGGATCTGTGACCTGAGCATGAATCAGGGAGGAGCCTACACCCTTGGAACACTGAGAAGAGTGAAGCACAGGTTTCTGTGCTGGTATGAGAACTGGCCATGCCTCCCACCGCAAGACTAGTCCAGTAAGGGCATAGCCTGTCAGATGGCTGCAGCTGCCACCCAAGAGAGCCCTGTGGCTCAGACCACCTAACAACTCAGGTATCTGGGTGCAGAAGTCTTGGAAAAAAATCTAACTGGTGGGGCCTGCCCCAGGGGCGGACACTGGAGGGAGGTTCAGTTGGGGGAGTAGAAGCTAGATGGTCCCCACATCTGTCTGCTGGGCAAAAAACCATGGGCCATAAGTGTCATACCAGCTGCACACCCATGGCAGCATCACCCTGCCCAGGGAGTCATCTGCCCTTGACCCACTGCACCAACAGACCACTCACAGACATATTCCACAATCTGCTGTGACTCTGCCAACCACAGAGAACCAGCAAGTCCCCAGAGAATTGCAGATCTCCTGGTGAAAATATCTTTGGCTCAGGCTTCCCCTAAGGGAAGGTCCTACCTTGGGGCTGAGGAGACATGGCCACAGTTGCAGTGAATGGAGGGGTCTCACTTAAGGCAAAGGGATAATCTCTCTCCCCAGTCCCCCATCTCCCCCTCCCCAAAGCACTGCTGTGAACACACTGAAATACAAAAGAGGCATGCAGTTGAGTAAGAGCCTATCTGTTGGCCCTTATTCTTGAGTACCATTTACTGGATTGCACCCTGATTACACCACTAAACAGAAATAAATTATTTCAACACACATCACCTATGAAACCCAGGTCAGGAAACTAGCCACAACTAAGAAACTCTAGCCCCTGCTGACTGCTAAGCTTGGAGAAAGCATTACTGCCTTTCCCCTGGAACCATGACACAACTGATCAACGCAGCCCCTTGTCCTCCAGCCCGTCCCACAGCCTGTGCCTGGCCACTCCTACAAGAGCATGGGCATGGAACAGCCTCCACTCCCCTGCCTGAGGGCTTCACCTGCAGCCTGGGAGCAGTTCCGCACCTCCAGCACAGCCTCTGCTCAACCCCAAGGGACCAGAGGACAAAGCTGAAGGCCCGGTCTCAATCCACCAGGGTTTGAGCACACATTCAGCAGTATTGAGCTGGGATCTGTGACCTGAGCCTTGGCCCTCCAAAAACACCCAGAAATAAAGCGGATCAACTATACTCAACATATACCATAGTCAAATCTTCAAAGGAAAAAATGGAATATAAACCAAAAAGCCCCATCTAAATGACAGCAATTTCAAAAAGATAAAGAAACACCAGCCCTCTCAGATGATAAATAATCAGGACCAGAATGCTGGCAATTCAGAAAGTGAGTGTTTTCTCACCTCCAAAGGATTTCACTAGCTTCCCAGCAGTGGAACCTAACCAGATTGAAATGTCTGAAATGACAGACATAGAATTCAGAATGTAGATATCAAAGAAGCTCAATGAGATTCAAGAGAAAGTTGGAACCCAATCCAAAGATGCTAATAAAATAATACAAAACTTGAAAGACAACATATTCATTTTAAGAAAGAACCAAACTGAACTTCTGGAGTTGAAAATTTTACTACAGAAATGTCAAAATACAATTGGAAGCCTTAATAACAGACTAGACCAAACTGAGGGAAAAATTTTAGAGCTCAATGACCTGTCCTTCAAATTAACCCATCAGACAAAAATAAGGAAAAAAGAATTCTAAAAAATAAACCAAACGTTTGAGAAAGTTGCTGTGAATGCTTCAAACTTATTGCTAAAGTAAATTAATATGGAGTCCAGGACTGAAGAATTCTGGAGCAGATAAAACCAATTAGGCCTCAAAAGTCACCTTAAACTTGTTATTACAGATTTGCAAACAGAAGTAAACTTAAACCCTTTCTTGTAAATGCCTACATTAAAGAAAAATGAAACTTAAAAGTTGGGCTTTCTAGCAGGATAAGCCAAATAAGGAAAATGTGTAACTATACATCAAATAATGGCTTCACTTTCATGTTTACACTATAAAAGCCTTCCCCTTGCATTTCCTTAGCACAGACCCCAACCACTTTGGGTTTGGAGTTGCCTGATTCATGAAGTACTGTTTGCCCAAATAAATTCTTTACAACTTTAACTTTTATTATGCCTTAGTTTACCTTTAAATATGACACAGTATCCATTGCAAAGCTTGAGGAGAGCTGGTACTCACTGCAGTCAACCGTCTTCTTGCCATGGTCTTTCACTATATCAAGTTTCACAGTATAATCTTATATGCAACTTTCAACATTCAAACAAGAAAACAAGAGAAATTTTGTCGCAGCTATTCCAGATAAAATAGACAAGCTGGCTTGTCTATTTTGAGAATTTGAATTTGAGAGCCACGAAAGAAAACCAAGTTACCTGAGAATTTGTGGCAGATTAACCTCATTCCTGCTACTCGCAGTAATGAATCTCCAACTTAATGTCACACTTGGGCAATTACCCACAAGCATCACAATATTGAATGGAATAGTGTTAAGGAAACTTGAGCTGAGAATATTGCCTTTGCTGATTGATTTAAAGTGGAGCCATACAAGTGAAGCCGAGGGAATGAGTGCTCTCCAGTGTTGCATTTACATCCCAGAACACTGTAAGTCTTTCTCAGCCAGTGATGTTCAAAACCTGAAGTGAGCATGTAGAAACTGCAGAAATGTTGGTTTTATATATAAGGATAAGAAGCTAGAAGGTGACTATCTAGAATATAGTAGGAACCTAAAAAGTGTTTGTTGACTTAATTTACAAATAAGTTTATAATTTTTTTTTTCTTTTTTTTTTTTTGAGACAGAGTCTTGCTCCATTGCCCAGGCTGGAGTGCAATGGTGCAATCTCCGCTCACTGCAACCTCTGCCTCCCGAGTTCAAGCGATTCTCATGCCTCAGCCTCCTAGTAGCTGAGATTTCAGGTGTCTACCACCACACCTGGTTAATTTTTGTATTTTTACTAGAGACGGGGTTTTGCCATGTTGGCCAGGCTGGTCTCTAACTCCTGACCTCAGGTGATCCACCCGTCTTGGCCACTCAAAGTGCTGGGATTACAGGCGTGAGCCATGGCACCCAGCCATAAGTTTATAATTTAATGATACTTTATTAGAATTTTTTATTTCCATTCATTCATCTGTATATTTTTTATTTTTTCCATTTGTACTAAATAAAACATTTTAACCACAGAAAGAATGTAAAAAGTAAGGAAAGAAAAAGAAAATGACTTACAAATCTATCATATGGAGATAACCACTGTTAACGTTTTGTTACATTTCCTTCTAAGGTTGCATTCTTGTTCGATAACAAACTATTTTTATTTTTAACAACTGTGAGTGAATACTATATTTGAAGGTCCTTTAGAAAATCCATTAGAGAAGGCAATTTATTTCACATTATTTCCCTTTTTTGAAATTTTTTATTTATTCTCGTTTGTTTCAATTTTCAGAAAAGTTTGTAGTAATTTTATCAAGTTTGAAAGTTATGACATCTGGATGTAGTTGAGAATTGTACTTAATTTACAAATTAATTTGAGTTATAATTGCATTTTTATACTATGGAACCATTCCTTGAGGGAATGTGTTATGAAAACAAAAGATGTAGCTATTGGTTGGTCCGTATTTCTAACAGGTTTTCTAGAAGAAAAATATATGGTTGGCATGTATTTGTCATTTAAACACTAATTATATATGTCTATATCTATCTACCTATCTATATAGTGTGTGTGTATATGTTTATGTGTATATTTAATCAATAGTTTTGCTTCCAAGCAAACATGTTCATATTATGACTAAGAATATTGACTAGTTGGGCACATTCTAACAGACAGATCAACAGAATAATACATCTTTGTTGGTTTTCTCCCACCTATAAAGCATGTGCCACTTACAACTTGGCTGTTTTTGCCACTATGTTGATTGAGGAGCACCAAGTCACTCAATAATGATACACACTAGGCTGGACATGGTAGCTCATGCCTGTAATCCCAACACTTTGGGAAGCTGAGGTGTGAGGATTGCTTGAAACCAGGAGTTCAAGATCGGCCTGGGCAGCAAAGCAATACCTTGCCTTTAAAAACTTTTTTTTAAAGGTTAGTAGGACACTGTGGCATGCACCTGTGTCCCAGCTACTTGGGAAACAGGGGGGAAGATTGCTTGAGCCCAGGAGATCAAGGCTGCATTGGGCTATGATCCTGCCACTGCAATGTAGTTTGGGCAAGAGAACAAAACTCTGTCTTAAAAAAAAACAATACACACTAGATTTTAGTTTACCAAGAACTCCTACCTCCATGAAAGTGATGAGAGACTTGACATCTCATTTTTCAGTGTATGATATTTAATAATACGTCCACTGGGAATGTAATTTAAATAATTTAAAGGGACTTTTAGTCAATCAGTGGTAAAAGAAAGAAGCAGCAGCCTCAGAAATTATCAATAAGGAAAACTAGGAACATGCTATGAACACACATACCTTTCAGCATAAGGATGTGAATAATTTCATACCCAGGCCTTTATTTCAATAGCATGTTCACTCTACATGTGTTTCCTGCTTGGGTCAGAGGCTGGTTGCTAAGGAATCCAGGCCAAAGTAAGCATTTTATCAATTCTTTTCCTTCAAAACATATGACTATTTCTCTTGCTATGTGATTTTCAAAGCAAAAAATCCATAGCTGTTTACATAGCTAAACAAGCAGACATTTATTATTCTTAACCTAAAGATGTGTGTGTGTGTTTTTCTAGAGTGTAATGGCTTTTGAGTGATGCTCCCCCACCCTTATATAACGTTCTCCTCGTGTCGTTTGTCTTATATGTAACTGTAGACAAATCTTGCATCAGAACGGCCCTCAGAGTCTACTCAAGTGTATGTTATTCTTAAACTGGTTCTCTGATAAGGACAAAATATTTGCATCTATAGCCCTAACTCTGATGACTAACCGTTTCTTTGTTTAGGTCAGCTAGATGTTAACTGGGAGAATGTCACTTGAAAAACATCTGGCTATTTTATCAACTAAACAGTAAAATTACTTTTCTAACTACTTAACAACCAGAAATAATAGACAAAGTCTGTTATTGGTTAAATTTCAAGTTTTAAGGAAAGTCTAGAATTGCCTGCTGCCTTTTCAACGTAATGAGCATCTGTAGTGAGCATCTCATTCTATGAGTTAAGATGATCAGAGAACATAGAAATTGTAGGGTAAAAATGCATCTAGTCTCTTCTTGCTGAGGCATTTCTCCTACATCTCTTTGGCCTAGGGACCAAGTAGGCCAAAAAAAAAAAAAAAACAACAAAAAAATGAAAGACAAAATCCAGGATGCAAGCTTGGAGTGCAGGCTTTTAACCTCCCAGGTTTCATAAGGATTCTCCCAAATGTATCTGTACTCATTTCCTTGCTTTTTCATTGGCGAGATTGAGAACATTGCTG
The DNA here is from genome assembly GCF_006542625.1 of Nomascus leucogenys. Lineage (NCBI taxonomy): Eukaryota > Metazoa > Chordata > Mammalia > Primates > Hylobatidae > Nomascus > Nomascus leucogenys. Next base: position 65,066,330 of record NC_044394.1, on the reverse strand, counting down.
TTTGGTAAATTAAATGAGTATAACCGGGCATGCTTGACTCAGCTAAGCCCTTCTCCTTGAAAGTGAGTCAAACTCAGAAGGGGAATATTTTTGCCTGCTTCTCCAGGGACCAGCTCTTATGTGGGCTTTGGATGATCATGTCTCCTTTGGTATATCTGCCTGCTCCTGGTATTCAAGTAAGTGGCCCATTTGGCTTCCACAACAAAGTGACTCTTTCTTAGCCTTTCTGAAGAATGATGCTCATATTTAATCTCTTAGCTTTCCTACTCTTTGTATCTCAGCATGTTCAGAACCCAGACAGGGAAGAGAAAAAAGGAACCTAAGTTGTTTTTGAACTCCAACAGTGGATGTCCAACGCAAGCCATTAAAAAAGCTAACGTCAAAGATTACTATGAGGGCATGAAGGCCTGTGCCCCAGAGCAAGACAGTGCCATATGCTAAGCATAGGGAATAGGTCTTGCCAAAAGCTAAGTCCACAGATACCATATCTTCCCTGTGTGCTTTTTAGTCTTATCTCCCCACATCTCAGCCGTCAGGAATTTTCTTCATCACCCTCCATACAACATGAAACTAGTGATGAAAACATATTTTAAACAATTTATTTTCTAACCAATTTACCTATCAACTAATTACCAGATTAACCCTGAAGAGTATCAGGAAACTATTTAAAACCATTGCCAAATATTAGTGCTTAGCTCTAATTATAGATAAGCAGATTATATACATCATTATTTTATTTAGAATTGGCTCTGCTTCCTTTCTATGTCATTGATAATCAAATAGCATTAATCAAAGCTTTAAAATACAACAGAAATCCTCAAACATGTTCTGTTTTTTAAAGGTCCACATTTTTACAAGTCAAATTTCCATTATGATCGACCATTTGTCAATTGTGTATTTTGTTTCTAATGATTTTAATTTGCCCTGTATACATGAATTTTCCAGAATTAGCCCTTTTGTTGAAGATATGTCTTTCTCTATGAACAAGTTCTAATCATTGAAAATAATATATCAGTTTAATAGCTGGCCATTAAGATATAAAATACCTGCAAACAAGACTTGGGTTACAATCAAACTCTATCAAATACAAGAAATTATGATAAAAGTAATAACTCCTCCTATGATAATAATTAATAAAATATTTGTATTATACTGTTTATGAGTCAGGCTTACTATAACTGAAGATTAGTGAAAGATTTATGCAGAATCCAAATAACGCTTACATTTTAATAAATTGCTGTTTAGGAAGTCAAAAAGTTAATTACTTGACATGCTATGTTCTTGGATAAAAATATTCAACACTCCAAATATGTCAATTATTTCTAAATTGTTCTAAAAATTTATGTAATACAAACAAAAATACTAATTTTTTTAATAACCAGAAAGTGATCCTAAAGTTTATATGAAAATAAGGCAACATAATTTAGGAATTTAACATAATAAAATATAATCAGAGCTAAGATAATTAGGACAATATAGTACTGGTGCATAAACAAACTAGAAAACCTAGAAATAATGTCCCCAAATGTATTGGATTTTAGTAGAGATAATGTGGATAATTTATTATCATATTGAGAAAATTTGGCAACCATCTGTTAAAAAAAAAAGATTTTTTTTCTTTTTTATTTTTTTAAGAGGGAATCTTGCTCTGTTGCCCAGGCTGGAGGGCAGTGGCATGATCTCAGCTCACTAAAACCTCTGCTTACTGGGTTAAAGCAATTCTCATGCCTCAGCCTCCGTAGTAGCTGGGATTACAGGCACACCCACCATCCCTGACTAATTTTTGTATTTTTATTAGAGATTGGGTTTCACCATATTGGCCAGACTGGTCTTGAACTCCTGGCCTCAAGTGATCCGCCCCCCTCAGCCTCTCAAAGTGCTGGAATTACAGGCATGAGTCACCATGCCCTGTCCCAAAAAATAGATTGTTACCTCACATCTGAAACCAAAATAGTTCTAGATAAATCTTTGAATTTAATGAATAAAAGTAATAATAATAACCTAAAACAACATAAAAGGAGACAAAGAATATGTCTATATAGCTTATACCAGATAAAGTTTAAATATAAAATATTTAATCTCATAATAAAATTAATTTTTTAAAATAAGATGTTTTAAATGTACAACATTGACTTGGTCCAACCTAAGGGAAAACAATTCAGCATTCTATCAATATTAAAAATGCACATAGATTTTGAGCTACACTTCCTTGTCTTATGTTATCTGGTACAGATAGCATATATATGTAACAAATTACATTTGAATCAGATTATTCATTGTAACCATGTCTATAATATCAAAAAGCTTGACACAAGTTAGAAGTTGGACTCTGAGATATTTACATGATGTGACTAAGTTTTATAAAAATGGTTTATCAAAGACTAAATTAAATGCCTTATATTGTTGAGAATTACTAAGTGAATAATTTGCTTTCATATCTTAAACTTTTACCTGGATACAGAAGCATAATGTTTCTTGAAATCATGTGGTAATTAAGATACTCAGAACTTCTTGAGTCTTCTCTAACTGGTTATTACCTCACAGACTGCTCTCTTGCAAGAAGAGTTGTCAGTAACTATCCCCACCAACTAAAGAAAGTTAATTTCTGTTTAAATATGTGTTCTGGAAAGGCGAATGCACTTATTCATTTATATGTCGGGTATACTTTACCATTTCCCAAAATGTGTTCCATGGAACTTTAGTCCCGCAGGACCAAGCAAAGTCCCACAGGACTGAGCAAAGAGGGCTACAGGATAAAATAAAATGTGAGATCTATTACACAAACTTACTCTTGAAGTTTAGTTGGACACATTTGCACATTAAAGGCCCTGAGGAGTTCTGCAGCAAAGAAACTAGCACAGTTGTGTTTAATTTTATCTTTTCTAAAGTTACCTGGCAATAAAACCTTTTTTTATTGGTAACAATAAATTTTAACAGTCCGTGTAACATGCTCATTGGAAAACCTGTTTAGTCTGCCAGATTTGTTTTCAGCGTCCCAGGGGGATAATAAATGAGATCAAGAATTAGTGGATGCCGAAGCCTTGGTGTTTAGGACATCCAGAGCAGGAAAGGTGAAGCACATGGGGCAAGATCCAGGAGTCAGGGTCCTTGGGATGGGAGTGCAGTGGGGAAAGGAGGACCCAGAGGATAAAAAAGACATCACCAAACCATGAGATATTCAAAGAGGAAAGAAAGAGTGCAAAGAAAAAAAGAAAAAAAAGCAAGCAAAAAAAAATTTCTAAGGCCACATTTTATCTACTTAACTGGATTAATAGTGTAAAATTACTAGAGGCAACAATCACACAGGAATAATAGCAAAATCCTTGAGGGTAGTCAAAGGGTCTCCAAATTGCTTTGTAAGAGGATCTTCTAACTGACCCACAGCACTGTGAGTTTCTAAACAAGTGCTGACCTTGTACTTGGCATTGCACTCATATGGCCATGGCTCCAGTAGTAGCTGGAGTGCTGCATTCTTTTTATCTACTGATTAAGAATCATGGAATTTAAGACTGTGAAGATCTGGAACGGGCAGTAAAGTACATCATATTTAATGCCTAATTTCTGAGTGAGGAAACCAAAAAGGGAAAATAAAGAAATGTTTGGCTAAATGCATTCCATGTGTTTAATGTTGGATCCATGACTGGTTAAGAATTTAAAGTTTGAAATCAGAAGAGCATAGATTTAAATGTAGGGTTTGCTTATTATTAAACATGTAAGCATAGGCAAGTTATTATTCACTCCGCTCTAGGACTTTTTTCCTCAAAATGTTTCAAAAGTAATGAATGAGATAAAATGGGTAAAATGGATAGTACATTGTTGCCAGATAGTGAATAGTAAATGGCAGCTTCTCATAGTAGTGATTATTATAACAGTGACATCACAGAAGAAAAGAATCATACAAATTGCAGGTTCAACTTGAAGAGCCAAGAGGTTCTTCATTTTGTCTCCTTGTTTCACTTATTTGAGTCACTATCTGTATTAGTCAGAGTTCTCCAGGAAACAGAACCAATAGGATGTATGTGTATGACTATAAATACAAATCTTTTTATAAATGTATATTTTTATATCTTTATACATTATATATATATATATATATATATATATAGAGAGAGAGAGAGAGAGAGAGAGAGATTTGTTATAAGAAAGTGGTTCACATGATTGTGGAGGCTAACAAGTCCCAAGACCTACAGAATGAGTCTGCAATTTGGAGACAGAAGAGCCAGTGGTAAAGTTCCATTCTGAGTCCAAAGACCTGAGAACCAGGAGAATGGATGGTATCGTCCTTATCTGAAAGACTGGCAGGTTCAAGACCCAAGGAGAGCCAGTGTTTCAGTTCAAGTCCAAAGAGAGGGAAAAGCCAATAGCTCAGTTTGAAAGCATTCAGGAGAATTCTCTTACTCAGAAGAAAGTCCTATTTCTTCTTTTTCTATTCAGGCCTCCAACTGATTGAACAAAGCCCACCCACATTAGGGAGAGCAATTTGCTTTACTAAGTCTGCCAAATTAAAAGTTAATTCCATCCAAAAACACCCTCACAGAAACATCCAGAGCAATATTTGGCTAAATATTGTTCACGCTGTGGCCCAGTCAAGTCGACACATAAAATTATCTATCACACTATCTCTCAACTTATAATGAGAAATCATAACAAGTTTCCTATGATTCACATAGAATCATGAAAGCTCCTTCATTCTTATCATTTTTTTCATTCACTTACCTATCCATCTATCCATTCACATATCAGTTAATAAGATTTACTAATCATCTCTTACTTTTAGGCAATTTTTGGCCCCTCGATTTATTGTTTCAAAAACAAAGAGGAAGAAATAAAATGGGCTTTTCAAGGATCTGTCAGTGACTTCAGGAACCAAAAGGAAAAATTACTTGAGAGCATTTCTTATGTTTGCCATAGTATAGAAAATAATCGTTGGGTTTGATGAAAGCCTAAAAAGTCATTTCTTCTCTAATTCTCTCTCTAAGGCAGCTTGTAGCACAAGGCAATGAAATTCAATATAACACTATGCATAACAACAAACCTACTGTGCAGAATGCCTCTGAAATGAACCTGGACTTCCATATCACAGACATTTTCAGGGTGTTAATACAACATATGCTCTGCTAGGTATTTTCCCCTAAACATTTATACTACGGTTCATAGTTAATAAATGGAATTTTAATGTTGCAGAACTTTCTGTAAATTATGCAAATCTTAATCTTTTGTGCATATGGATGGGTACTTCTTGAGTTCACCTTGAATCTCACTCAAACCCTATGAATAATAGTATTTTATTTTGGAAAATGAATGACAGTATACAAACCTAGCATTAATGATATATAAAAAAACTATGCCTTAATTAGAATCAGATCATTTTTACATCCTGACATGTGTCTGCATGAAGTCCTGGTCAGCTGAACTGTGGGAAAAAAGGATGCTCTGGAATTGATCCTTGTGATTCAATTATAATTGGCGATGGCCCTCGTCATCTGTTATCTGGAACTCTGCAACCACCTCTGCTGTGACAGCTGGCTTCTTGTAAGGCTCTACCAAGAGGGGGAGGTAGAGGGAGGCTCAAGGCTGGCAGAAGGAGGGACTGACTCCTCCCGGTTTGCTTTTTTGCTTTCTGCCCTTGTCAGTTGTACTGAGCAATGTTTCTTTATTCTAATAGCAGCAGTTCCTTCCCTAGCAGCATATTAATTCAGTTTGCAGGTTTTTCCAGCACTTGCAGTATCAGCTATTTGTGCTCACTGAGAGAAACCAGCAGCAGGAGGCCAGTAACTCCTCCTCAGAGATCTGCACCCCAGCCCAATGAGGCCCCTCGTCCAAGGTCCCCTCTTCAAAACACAGACACCATCCAGAACAGTATTTGGCTAAATATTTGGGTATACTGTGGCCCAGCCAAGTCGACACATAAAATTATCTATCACACTATCTCTCAACTTATAATGAGAAATCATAACACATTTCCTATGATTCACACAGAATCATGAAAGCTGCTTCATTCTTTTCATATTTTTTCATTCACTTACTTATCCATCTATCCATTCTTGGCTACTGCTGAGTAGCCAAGTAATGTCTTCCCTTTGGAGTTCTGCACCCCATCCCCAAGAGGCCCCCTCCTCCAAGATCAGAGACACCAGCCCCAACTGAGCAGCAGCCCCTCCTCAGTGGTCTGAGTTTAGCTTCCTCGAAGAGTTTACATTCTAATAATTCTCATATCTTCTCTTTGTTACCTCACTCTTAGTGGTGGAAGTTGTTTCCTGCAACTGCTTCCTCCTTGATACCTTAATGTCCTCTTACTGCCTTTTCAGGTTCTTAGTTAATATTGTACCTAGTTAAAAATCCTTTATATTAAGGCCTCTCAGTTAAAATTAATTACTTGTGTGGTTTCTTTCTCCTGACTGGATCCTGACTTAAAGTTTTACTCATCTGGCAGAAATAACCTGGCATTAGGACTCAGAATATCCACTATCAATTCTTAAGTGGGAAAAGGCAGGAACCTGTATGTCTTGTGGGGAGGACACCCATAGGGAAGTATGGAATCACTGAAGGAGAGGAAAATGAAAACAATTTGGTGAATATTTTGATATCTCCATTAAGATGGGGCCCAATCAGTAATACTGCCATGAACTCTTCCTTCCTAGTGCTTGAACATAATGTTTGGTAACCCCCACCTTAACACAGGAGGAAATAGTGTCCTTTACCCTTTGACCATGAAGAAAATTGGACCACCTAAATAAATTAGGCCCAGCTCATCTTCAATCTGTTTCCATTTTTTCTTGCACTACTCACCTTTCCACTCACACACAGATGCCCAATCCTCTCATGCTTTTCTCATCCTGCCTCCTGTCTTTATGTGCTTTCAACTGGCTGTTGGATTGGAGACTACAAAAGCAATTCATTCATGAGCCATAAGGACCTGCTAATAATATAAATATCATGCTAACCCTTTCAGTATTGTGTGTAATCTAAAATGGGAAAAGCCTTTATTGGAGGAAATATATTTTAACAATTGAATCTGAGTATAAATAATAGGTATATGATCAAGTGGAACAAATGTTTTAGGAGTTAGAAGAAAGAGTCTTCTTGCCATTTGAAGTCAGATAAAGTTCTGAATGTAGCAAGTATTTAATATATACTATGCAAAAGCATAGGACAATTTATCTCTTATTTACCACAATAAATGGTCTAAGCTTCAAGTCATGAGAATTTCTAGGAGAGCAGATTTCTGGACTCAACCCTTTAGAGATTAATACAGTGGTTCTTGCAATCTGCAGATTTAATTAATATTCCAAATAATTCTAATTTAGGTAGTCCATGAATTACAGGAGCATAATTATAAAATGAAGACAGAAGAGGGGGACAGACTTTGAAATCAGGAATAGGTTGGGATAAAAATATTCTTCAGATGTATATTTCTGATCTGAGAGTTTTGCCTAAGTATTCAATGCCAATTGTGCCTCTATCAATTTCTCTTCAAATTTCTAATAGCTTTAAGATATATAAATATAAATATGCGTATACGTGTGTGTGTGTATATCTGTTGGTGCATAAAGGATTATATCTATTGATTGCCAGAACAGTCTCAAGTATTTTAATGAGTCCTTTCCTATTAATAACATCTAAATGAATCTGTTAATTCTACCAAACCAATGAATCACTGAGATGTTTGTATATTTGTTTATTAACATTATTTTCAACATTTTAACATTGACATCTCAATAATATTGAAAACTGAGGGAATTTTACCATGAACATTTAAATACGTATCACCCAGACTCCACTATTAACAGTTTACTCTCTTTGTTTCATCAGTTTTTTTCCTGCCTCAGCCGAGTTGCTGGAACCACAGACGTGCACCTCTATGCCTGGCTAAATTTTTTACTTTTATTTTTGTAGAGATGGGGTCTTGCTATGTTTCACAGACTTATCTCAAACTCCTGGCCTCAAGCAATCCTCCCACCTCAACTTCCCAAAGTCCTGGGATTATAAGCATGAGCCACTACAGCTGGCATAAAGTTCTGAATGTAACAAGCATTTAATATGTACTTATCCTGGATAGTGATCAAGGGCTAGAACATAAAATAGTTGTATTGTGTTCTTATTGTGAGTAGGGAGTATCACCTCCCTCTTGATACTGCATGCATTCATCTAAAGTCTACCCTGAGTTTTCCCAAACTTTTAAAGAAATCACTGAATAGGGACTTCTTAACAAGCAGCTTGCAAACCTGGCATTAAACAACCTAATTTCCTGCCTTGAATCTCATCCACCACTCAAATATTGAATAAATCCAGCTGGAGGAGAAAAAAAAGACTCATGGCTTCTTATTTGGATGTAGAATATTACCAATTGCACATGTGCCAATAAAGATGAAAATCTTTGTCCCAAAGATTGTCAGTTAAGGTGGAAAAGCTAGTGACTTCAGATCATACACATTTTATTTTCTCCTCTTGAGATACAGTGTTCTATTTATTGTATTGTCAAGAAAGATGATAGAACTTAAAGAATCCAGGAGCCCCTGTAATATAAGAGAATGATCTTGTAGTCTAGGGGTTGGCACTAGCCTACACACTAGACTATACTAGGTGGTGTACAGCTATAGAACAGGGTAAACAAGGAGGGGCCGGGGCCAAGCAGAACAATGAGTGTAATGGCTGGAGTGGTAAGCAAGCAAAAGAACAAGATGAAGGACAATTCATGTGCAGAAAAATGTGTATGGCTGCAAGTTATGGGATGAAGTTGATATCAGAATCCAGAGTACCTAACCATACTTGAAGGTATAGGCAAGTCTAGTGCCAAATAGGCTGGTCAAAATAGGTTACAAGGAGTTTTAACTTGGTAGGACCATAGGAAGTTTCGGAGCCTGACAGTAAAAATGTTCAGGATGACCATTTCAAAATTTAGTTCTACCAAAAAGAAATAGGTAGAAATTAAGGAACAATAAACATAAGTGTGCATGTGTCTTTATAGCAGCATGATTTATAGTCCTTCGGGTATATACCCAGTAATGGGATGGCTGGTTCAAATGGTATTTCTAGTTCTAGATCCCTGAGGAATTGCCACACTGACTTCCACAATGGTTGAACTAGTTTACCGTCCCACCAACAGTGTAAAAGTGTTCCTATTTCTCCACATCCTCTCCAGCACCTGTTGTTTCCTGATTTTTTAATGATGGCCATTCTAACTGGTGTGAGATGGTATCTCATTGTGGTTTTGATTTGCATTTCTCTGATGGCCAGTGATGATGAGCATTTCTTCATGTGTTTTTTGGCTGCATAAATGTCTTCTTTTGAGAAGTGTCTGTTCATGTCCTTTGCCCACTTTTTGATGGGGTTGTTTGTTTTTTTCTTGTAAATTTGTTTGAGTTCATTGTAGATTCTGGATATTAGCCCTTTGTCAGATGAGTAGGTTGGAAAAATTTTCTCCCATTCTATAGGTTGCCTGTTCACTCTGACAGTAGTTCCTTTTGCTGTGCAGAAGCTCTTTAGTTTAATTAGATCCCATTTGTCAATTTTGGCTTTTGTTGCCATTGCTTTTTGTGTTTTAGACATGAAGTCCTTGCCCACGCCTATGTCTTGAATGGTATTGCCTAGGTTTTCTTTTGCAGCACTATTCACAATAGCAAAGAGTTGGAACCAACCCAAATGTCCAACAACGATAGACTGGATTAAGAAAATATGGCACATATACACCATGGAATACTATGCAGCCATAAAAAATGATGAGTTCATGTCCTTTGTGGGGACATGGATGAAACTGGAAAACTTCATTCTCAGTAAACTATCACAAGGACAAAAAACCAAACACCACATGTTCTCACTCATAGGTGGGAATTGAACAATGAGAATTCATGGACACAGGAAGGGGAACATCACACTCTGGGGACTGTTGTGGGGTGGGGGGAGGGGGGAGGGACAGCATTAGGAGATATACCTAATGCTAAATGACGAGTTAATGGGTGCAGCAAAACAACATGGCACATGGATACATATGTAACAAACCTGCACATTGTGCACATGTACCCTAAAACCTAAAGTATAATAATAAAAAATAAATAAATAAATAAATAAATAAATAAAAAGAAATTAAGGAACAATAACAACAACAACAACAAAACAAGTCTAAAACCAGAATACTATAGCGTAATACCCATGCTAGGACTATAAACAAGTATCATACAAACATGGTCTTAATTGGTTATCACAAGAAACTTATAAGATTGGTATTCTCATAGTACTCATTTTGCAAATTAGGAAATGGTGATTTACTTAAGTAATTTGCCCACAGTTAAACTTGGTGGCACAGCATAAATTTGCCTAGATCTGCTCGATACTGAAGACCACATGTTTAACCACTGTCTATAGTGCTCATTCCCAAAAGCACGACTGGGGTATGACTATGTAATTACCGGGATAATTTCCAGCTACACTCTGCTATTCATGAAGGTTGTCTTTTCAGGTGTGGGCAGTGGAATATTATACAGCAGCAAATAGAGTTGATGCTGCTTTTCCAATTGCTGTCTGTGGCAAGTGTTTCTAGAAGAGCCCACCAAATCCTAATATTGGGGAAGGCCCAGCAATGTCTACAGAAGCACAGTCAGAATTAATGAGGTTGTATTTAGAAAATAAGCCCTCTTTTAATTCAGAAAATTGAAAATAGAGAACTTCCAAATAATGAAAGATAACTGGCAAGACATAAGAGCATGCACTTACTCTATTGATCCAGCATCTCGAGTTTGACAGAAAGTTGTTTCCACTGATTTACATAATGGAACATCACCAGAAAATAATAGCAAATCTTTATAAAAGTGGTTTTGAAGTGCACACAATGGTACAGCCTCGTATTACAAGATAACTAGGTCTGAGTTTCTGACATTGATTTTCTGAAGGAGAGAGCCACTTGAAGACACTTTCAGAGTGTTTTGTGTGGAAGTTTTAGAAGAGAAATTTACAGTCATCCCCCCAGAAAAAAAAAATGTCTTAGGCTTTTAGTCAGAAATGTCATCGTTAGCAGGCTTGATGTAACTTGACCAGCCTGACATGTGCAGTAGCTTATGGTATCTCCACAAAGAGTTTGTAATCCCACAAAGGAATCCACAGAGTCCCTTAATCCATGATCCCAGACCTGCCACCAAGGAACATGTATTGCTCCACGTTGCTCCGACTCTGGAGCCACATTTTAACATGTTCTTCAGACGACTGGAGGGAGCAAATAAAGACTGAAAACTCTTTGGCCTAATAATCTGATATTAGTAGTTTTTTAAAAATTGTTTTTGTTTTTAGATACAGGGTCTCACTCTGTTGCCTAGGCTGGAGTGCAGTGGCATGATCACATTTCTGACATATGAATGAAAATAGAAAGTCTAAGATTCTTCCAATGAAGCATTCCTCAAAGTAGTAGAGAGCTGATGTACAACCTAAGACTTTTGGGAAGAAGCATGAAACAGCCACTAAAACTGTGCAATTTTTATGTACTCTGATGTTTTGTTTCAAGATACATATGCTGTTTTAATATTCTACTCCATCATGTATCTGAATTTGTTTATTCTATAGTATTTTATTTGTTTTTTTATTTTTAAAGTCAATATTTTAGAATATTTAACATTTTAGAAAATAAATTACGTGTGTTCTTTGGATTGACATATTACATATTATAGTCCCCCAGGAGTATATGTACCTGAGCATGGAGCAAGAATTAAGGTTCTCTTCTTGATTGTTGAAAATAGGACAGAAATTTGAGTTTGCTCATTTGTTCAGCTAGGGTTCAGTAATCCCCACAAAATCTATGGCCATCAATGGAATTCTTAACCCTAACCAGTTGATGTGCAAACATGTTGACTCAATCGCTAGGGAAGGAAAGTGAACAAACATGGATAGATTAATACAAATCCTGTTCTACCGGAAAAAAGAAACTTCATTTCACATAATCCTCTTCAGAACAGAGCAGACATCTTTCACAATTTTATACACTTAATTTGTAATAAAGTACCTTGTTCATAGCTGATAGCAGTTGATCACTGATTGCTGGTGATTGATTATTGGTAATGGATCAGCAGCATTACTCTCTGTGATGGTTAATTCTGAGAGTCAACTTGATTGGATTGAAGGATGCAAAGTATTGATCGTGGGTGTGTCTGTGAGGGTGTTGCCAAAGAGATGAACATTTTAGTCAGTGGTCTCGGAAAGGCAGACCCACTCTTAATCTAAGTGGGCACCATCTAATCAGCCCCAGCGTGACTAGAATATAAAGCAGGGAGAAAAATGTGAAAAGACAAGATTGGCCTAGCCCCAGCCTATGTCTTTCTCCTGTGCTGGATGCTTCCTGACCTCAAACATTGGACTCCAAGTTCTTCAGTTTTGGGATTCAGACTGGCTCTCCTTGCTCCTCAGCTTGCAGGAGGGCTATTAATAAACTCCATATATGTATATGTTCCTATTAGTTCTGTCCCGCTAGAGAACCCTGACTAATACACTCTCTCATTTACCATTTAAAAAAATTTTAATATTTCACTTTGCTTCCTTCTGTTCTGCTAGATTTATATCACCATTTAAATAATTCTTATCTTTCAAGGATCAATTCAAGTCCCACATTTTCAAGGAAACATCTAAGTGAGAGTTCTAAAGTTTAATATTTTCAAAAATAAAAAGCATTTTAGAAAACAAACTCCAATTCAAGCTGGGTGATGACAACATTGTCAGTGTTACAAATAAAATGTTACTGGCAAACAATGGAGGGGAAAACCAGGTAAAAGGATCTGGAAAGGCTTCAATCATGGGTTGGTCTTTGAGATGCTATCCTAGAATGATATGTAGAATGAAGATTTGTGGTAAACATTAAGAATGTGGGATGAGAAGAAGAAAAGAGCAAAGGCAAAACAGAGCGATAGAAACCAAACAACAACAACAAAAACTTATCAAGATATTTGGTCCAATAAAGTGAGAGAGAAAATCATCCTTTTTTTTTTTTTTTTTTTTTTTTTTTTTTTTTTTTTTTTTAAGACAGAGTCTCACTCTGTCACCAAGGCTGGAGTGCATTGGCACGATCTCAGCTCACTGCAACCTTGGCCTCCCAGTTTCAAGTGATTCTCCTGCCTCAGCCTCCTGAGTAGCTGGGATTACAGGTACATGCCACCACACCTAGCTAATTTTTGTATTTTTAGTAGAGACGGGGTTTCACCGTGTTGGTCAGGTTGGTCTCAAACTCCTGACCTCATGATCTGCCTGCTTGGCCTCCCAAAGTGCGGGAATTACAGGCATGAGCCACTGCGCTCAGCTGAAAACCATCATTTTTTGATCAGCTTAGGTGCCAAACTCTGTACATATGGAATTCAGTGAATTTTTAAAAGAGAATTAATTGGTATTGGTAGGTGATAGTGATATAGTTTGCAGATTCTTGTGACAAAAATACTGATATTCAGAAAGAATAAGGGATGTATATGTCATATCTCAATAAGAAGTTTTTACAAATTGTAAAATGAAAATACTGATATATGTTCATTTTATACATTATTATGTATCTCTTACACCTCAAGGGTTTCTAATCAGAGCACTGGGAAGATCTTTTCTGGCCCAGGTATTCAGCTGGTTAAGAGCAATTCTCAATAATCCCATGCTTACTCCACAAAGTCTTCATTTTCTTCTGGGCAGGAAATTGACATAGATGGCTGGTCATGGACCTCTTAAAGTTTCATCAGCAATCATAACTAAAAAGGAGGCTTTCCACAAAAGTTCATGCTACATTTTTTCCTGGCCATATGGTTGGACTGCTTTTCTTGAGTTTGCAGAGGCTTTTTGGGTAAGTTCTGGCCTAAGTGCTCAAGTGGTATTTGCTTCTTCAAACAGCCATACTATTGCACAAACCATATATTGATGACACCAGAGCTTCCATCAAGGTCCCCAATTGACTTAGTGAGTAGAGATATCTCCTGATTTGAGACACATACCGTGGACAGTTAAATGAGTAAGAAATCAACTTCTCTATTTTTTTTTTTTTTTTTTTTGACAGAGTCTTGCTCTTTCGCCCAGGCTGGAGTGCAGTGGCGCAATCTCGGCTCACTGCAAGCTCTGCCTCCCGGGTTCACGCCATTCTCCTGCCTCAGCCTCTCCGAGTAGCTGGGACTACAGGCGGCCACCACCACGCCCGGCTAATTTTTTTTTTGTATTTTTTAGTAGAGACAGGGTTTCACTGTGGTCTCGATCTCCTGACCTCGTGATCCACCCGCCTCGGCCTCCCAAAGTGCTGGGATTACAAGCGTGAGCCACCGTGCCCGGCCTCAACTTCTCTATTTTTTAAGCCAGTGAATTGTTTTAAGTCTCTTATTATCACATATGAGGCTTTAAACTAAACAATAAAACCATCCTACTTGAAAGCAGACAAAAACATTGTTTTTTTTTTTTTTTTTTTTTTTTTTTTCAAAATTTACACTGGGCTAGCCAAAGAGAAGTAAAGAGGCAAATTGAGGTGCTCTCCTAAATAACTGTATCTACATCATTTTCAGGTTAAGTATTAGGTAGATATAAATTATTTATCTGTAAGTTTCAATTTCTCCCACTTTAATTTGGTATGTGGGCACCACCTCACCTACAAGGTGAGACATTCGGTAAAGATAAAATGACAGAGAATAATCTCACAGAAAGAGATTGAGAATATTGAAAGTGACTTAAAGTTGTTTTAATCCTACTATACATTTAATTTGGCATCATCTCTTCAAATATACCTAGCTGGAAAATTTTTAGTTACTGTTTAGTCTCCACTGGTAATAATGAAATAGTTCTTCAGTGATCACCAAAGGCTTACCATTAAGAAGTACTTGTATAATATGTTTTCCTGGTCTACTGGTGAATTTCCTTTTGGAAAGTTATATCACATGCTGTTATAGATATTATTTTAAGAAATATTATTCTTACAGTTATACTTAAGGAGACTTTTTTCCCTGAAATATACAATCATCACCCTCCCTCCCAGCAGGCGGAAAGTTTTCATTAATAAATCTATTATGAGAATCATGACAGAATAGATTTATTAAAATAAGTATGTTAATTTCCTATGACTTTGGCTTGCATCATAATAAGTGAGATCTCCCTTTCTTTTATCTTTAAAATGTGCTGAGGTGAGGTTATCTCTCTTTGACCTTTCTTAAAAACTTTTCCACTTAATCTGTTTAAATTTATTTACTTTTTTTATAAATCAGACATGTCTTTCTAATTATTCTGATCTATTTTCTTGTCATTTTCCCCATTGAGAGCTGATCCCTAGTTCGAAGTGAAAAAGTTGGTCAGTCACACCCTGCCTCCTCTCTGGTTTCCTGTGATCTCCTTTTGTAGGTTCCTGGAGGTGTTTCTGAACCTGGTCCTGACAGTGTGAATGAATAATAATTGGAACATTTAGATGATACCACATTTGTGTTGTCCAGGAGCCCATGATGCCTGCGCATCAGGCAAGATCTGTATCAGATAAGGATAGGTATTTAGAGGAGAGTTTTAAAAGGTGCTATTTACAAGAGTATGGCCAAGATTTAAAATGGCAGCCACAACAAAACAGTGCAGTTTCCCGAAGCTACACCAAACAGAATGGCCACTTCTAAGTCTGAAGAGCAAGGAGGGCAGGCAGTTAATAAAATATGGGACTAAAACATAGAAGCTGTACATAAAAGGGCCTCTGATAGGGGTTGTGACTTTTGGTAGAAAAACATTGCCAACTCACTCCAGCCTGTCAAGGAAGGAACTGAGGAAAAACACTCTGAACTCACATTCAACCCAACCTCCAATCTCCTACCAGTACCTCCCATTGGACAAACCCAACATGGAGTGAAAGGGTGAAGGAACCCATTAATGAAGCCCTCATTATCAGACCCCAGGACATACACAGAGCAGAGAGCAGGTTGGAGAAGTGTGGAGTGGTAGAAGTGTAGACCACTCTAGAGAAACAGATAGGAGATGCTCAGCCCAGATAGCACAGAAGCACAGCACTAAAAATACAAAGATGAATCTATGTATATGCAAAGAAACCTAAGACTAGGGACCAGAGAGAAATAACATCTGGAAAGCATACTCTATTTCAGCTGGTGGCATTCTTGTTTAAGTGAACCCTCAAAATGGCTTTGTGAAATATTATTATCCCATTTTACACTATTTCAATAATTTAGCCAAAGTCACAATAGCTATGTCACAATTTGAACCAAAGTTAACTGCTTTAAGGTCATCCTGACTTGAAAATTAAAAGGAGTAAACCAGTCTCAGACAGAGCCAACAAGCTGACAGTAAAGACTAAAATGAACTATAAAAATTAAAAAAAAAAAAAAAAAGCTGGGTGTGGTTGGTGGTGCACACCTGTGGTACCAGCAACTCAGGAACCTAAGGAGTGAGGATCACTTGAGCCCAGGAGGTTGAGGTTGCAGTGAGCTGTGATTGTGCCATTGCACTCCAGCCTAGCTGACAAAGCAAGACCCTGTCTCCAAAAACAACACAAAACAAAAACAAAGCAAACAAAGAAAAAACAAAGACCAAAATGAAAACCAGAGAACAGCTTTGATTCTTTTTTTTTTTTTTTTTTTTTTTTGAGACAGAATCTCGCTCTGTTGCCCAGGTTGGAGTACAGTGGTGGGATCCCTGTTCAGTGCAAGCTCCGCCTCCTGGGTTCAGGCCATTCTCCTGCCTCAGCCTCCCGAGTAGCTGGAACTACAGGTGCCCGCCATCATCCGTGCCTGGCTAATTTTTTTTGTATTTTTTAGTAGAGACACGGTTTCACCGTGTTAGCCAGGATGGTCTCGTTCTCCTGACCTCGTGATCTGCCCATCTCGGCCTCCCAAAGTGCTGGGATTACAGGCGTGAGCCACTGTACCCGGCAGCTTTGATTCTTAGGACACACAGACTTGGGAGAGAATGCAAAAGTAAATAAGACAACAGAAAGTATATAACATTATCTTTTAGTAAGAAAGTAATCAGCAACACTGAAAGGAAATTTCTTATTCACAGAAAACTCTTCATTCTCAGGAATACAGTCTAGACCACTATTTAGAAGGCATTTTTATGGCCATAGGATATCTCCCTGCTCCTTTCAAGTCTCCATATGTAAATGGCCAACTATTTTTTTCTATGCCTGATTAAAAGGATAACTTGAGATTTACTATGCAAGAATGTTTCATGCTTTATAAGGGAAAAATCTCTACTTTCTACTTACAGTATCAAAATTTGCATTTATATTGCGAATTACAGGAAACTGTGTTGGAAGCATTACTATAAAAAATGAAGAGCATTGCTTTTGCAATGAGAGTTTCCTAGACACTTCAACATTAGGATTGCAAAAGTAGCATTTCTAAAGTGGTGGGTGGTAAACACAGGACAAGAAAGAAGTGCTAGGGCTATTTGAACCGATCATGATTTAGAGACCTTTGGTTCTAAATTTAGCTATTAATGATACTGTAGAGTTAGAAATTTCAAGGTAGAATCTCAACTCCAGCTCCCAACTCATAGTGTATATTAAGAAAGTTACTTCCCTTCTCCAGGTCTCACTTTCCTAATTTGTAAAATAAGTTATTTGAATTGTTATGATTCCTTGTTATAGTTTCTTGACTGTGGCTAGTTCACACGGTCAAGGATAAATACAAATAAAGGGATTTAATTATGGTGAGATTACCCTTTAGCCCCCCTCTATAGCATCTCTACTTCCTTTTTTTTTTTTTTTTATTGAAATGGAGTCTCACTCTGTCACCCAGGCTGGAGTGCAGTGGCTTGATCTTGGCTCACTGCAACCTCTGCCTCCCGGGTTCAAGTGATTCTCTTGCCTCAGCCTCCAAGTACTGGAATTACAGGCACGTGCCACTACACCAAACTCATTTTTGTATTTTTAATAGAGATGAGGTTTCACCATGTTGGCCAGGCTGGTCTCGAATTCCTGACCTCAAGTGATCCATCTGTCTTGGCCTCCCAAAGTGCTGAGATTACAGGCATGATGTACATATTTTTTATTTTTAAAAATTAAGCTTTTATGAAAATCATATCACGATTTAGAGATTGAATTCAAATTCTAATACCTCTAAATAGCCATTTTTCCTTACAGCATTTCTATATGCACCCATAATTTTTTAAATATAATTTATATATCGTAATATCCCCCCTTTTTATTGAGCAATTTTGCAAGTTTTGACAAGTACATATTGTCATGCAACCACTGCTACAATTAAGATATATATGAGTAAGGAAGTTTATAGCTATAAGCACCTATATCAAAAAAGAAGAAAAACTTCAAAATAACAACCTAACAAGGCATCTTAAAGAACTAGAAAAGCAAGAGCAAACTAAACCCAAAATTAGTAGAAGAAAATAAATAATGAAGATCAGAGAATAAATAAACAAAATTGAAACAAAGGAAACTACAAAAGGTCAATGAAACAAAAAGTTGGTTTTTGAAAATAGAAACAAAATTGACACATTATTAGCCAGACTGACTAAAGAAAAAAGAGAGAAGATCCAAATAAATAAAATCAGAGATGAAGGAGACATTACAACTGATACCGCAGAAATTCAAAGGAAAATTTGTGGCTTCTATGAGCAGCTATATACCAATAAATTGGAAAATCTAGAAGAAATGAATAAATCCCTAGACCCATACAACCTACCAAGATTGAACTATGAAGAAATCCAAAATCTTAACAGAAGAATAACAAGTAATGAGATTGTAGTCATAAAAAGTCTGCCAGTAAAGAAAAGTCCAGGACACCGCTGGAGTCTACCAAACATTTAAAGAGGAACTAACACAATTCTACGCAAAGTATTCTGAAAAATAGAGGAGGGTGGAATACTTCCGAGCTCATTCTGAGAGGACGGTATTATATTTCTCTGACACCAAAATCAGACAATGACACATCAAAAAAAAAAAAACAAAAACTACAGGCCAATATGACTGATGGATATTGATGCAAAAATTTTTCAACAAAATACAAGCAAACTGAATGCAACAACACATTAAAAAGATAATTCATCATGACCTAGTGGGATTTATCCTAGAGAAGCAAAGGTGGTTCCATATATGCAAATCAATGTGATACATCATATCAACAAAATGAAAGACAAAAATCATATGATCATTTCAATTGATACTGGATAATTATTTGATAAAATTCAACATCCCTTCATGATAAACACCCTGAAAAACTGTGTACAGAGGATCATACCTCAACATAATAAAAGCCCTATATGGCAGACCCGCGGCTAGTATCATAGTGAATGGGGAAAAACTGAAACGGTTTTCCCTAAAATCTGAAACGTAACAATGATGTCCACTTTCACCACTGTTATTCAGCATAGTATCGGAAGTCTTAGATAAAGCAATCAGATAATAGAAAGAAATAAAGGACATCCAAATAAGAAAGGAAAAAGTCAAATTATCTTTGTTTGCAGATAATATGATCTTATACTGGGAAAAAACTACAGATTCCACAAAAAAAAAAAAAAAAAAACTATTAGAACTGAGAAGTTCAGTAAAGTTTCAGGATATAAAATCAACATACATAAATAAGCGACATTTCTATATGCCAACAGAAGACAATCTTCACAAGAAATAAAGTAATCCCATTTACAATAGCCACAAATTAAATACCTAGGAATTTACCTAAGCAAACTAGTGAAATATTTCTACAATGAAAACTATAAAACATTTATGAAATAAATTGAAGAGGAGACAAAACAATGAAAAGGTATTCCATGTTTATGGATGGGAAGAATCAATATTGTTAAAATATGCATACTTCCCAAAGCAATCTACAGATTAAATGTGATCCCTATCAAAATATCAATGACATTCTTCACAGAATTAGAAAAAACAATTGTAAAACTTACATGGAATCACAAAAGACCCACAATAGCCAAAGTTACCCTAAGTAAAAGAAACAAAACAGAGGAATCACATTACCTGAATTTAAATTATACTACAGAGCTACAGTAACCAAAACAGCTTGGTACTGGCATAAAAGTAGACAAGTAGACCATTGGAACAAAATAGAGAACCCAGAAACAAATGCATACATCCACAGTGAACTCATTTTTGATAAAGGTGCCAAGAGCACACACTGAGGAAAGGACAGTCTCTTCAATAAATGATGCTGGAAAAACTTGATATTTATTTGTAGAAGAATGAAACTAGACCCCTATCTCTCATCATATATAAAAACTCAAATCAAAATGGGTTAAATACTTAAATCTAATATGTCAAACTACTAATTACTAAAAGAAAACATTGGAAAAACTCTCCAGGACATTGGTCTGGGCAAAGATTTATTAAGTCATACCCCACAAGCATAGGCAACCAAAGCAAAAATGATAAATGTAATAATGTTAAGTTGAAAAGTTTCTGCACAGCAAAGGGAGCAATCAACAAAGTGAAGAGACAACCTTCAGAATGCAAGAAGATATTGGTAAACTACTCATGTGACAATGGATTAATAACAAGAATATATAAGGAGCCCAAACAACTCTACTGGAAAAATTCTGATGATGCAATTAAAAAGTGGGCAAAATATCTGAATAGCCATTTCTCAAAAGAAAACACACAAAAGACAAATAGACTTATGAAAAGTTGCTCAGCATCATTGATCATCAGTAAATGCAAATCAAAACTATAATGAGATATCATCTCACTGCAGTTAAAATGGCTTTTATCCAAAAGATAGGCAACAACAAATGCTGGCAAGAATGTGGAGAAAAGAAAACCCTCATACACTATTGATGGGAATATAAGTTAGTACAATCACTATGGAGAACAGTTTGGAAGTTTCTCAAGCAATGAAAAATAAAGCTACCATACAATCCAGCAATCCCACTGCTGAGGGTATACCCCCCAAAAAGGAAATCAGTATATCAAAGAGATCTATCCACTCCCGTGTTAGTTGCAGCCATGTAAACAATAGCCAAGATTTGGGAGCACCTGAGTGTTCATCAGCAGATGAATGGATAAAAAAAAAAATGTGGTACGTATTCACAATAGAGTACTGTTCAGCCATAAAAAATAATGAGATCCTGTCATTGGCAACAACATCGATGAAACTGGTGGTCATTACACTCAGTGAAATAAGCCAGGCACAGAACAAGAAATATCACATATTCTCACTTATTTGTGGGAGCTAAAAATTATTAATAAAATAATTGAACTCATAGAGATAGGGAATAGAAGAATGTTTACCAGAGACTGGGAAGGGTAGTGAGAGGGTTGTTGGGGATGTGACTGAGGATGATTAATGGGTTAAAAAAAATAGAAAGAATGAAGAAGACCTAATACTTACTAGCACAACAGAGTGACTATAGTCAAAAATAATATAATTGTGCATTTAAAAATACCTGAAGAAATATTATTGGATTGTTTGTAACACAAAGGATAAATGCTTGAGGTGATGGATGCCCCATTTGCCCTAATGTGATTATTACGCATCGCATGCCTATATCAAAATATCACATGTAACCCATAAATATATATAACTACTATGTACCCACAAATTAAAAATATATATTTTTAATTTAATAAAAAATATATACAAGTTTCATCACCTACAAAAATTTCTTAGTGTCTCTGTCAAGTCAAAATCACTCTCTATTCTAGCCCCTGGAATTCACTGATATGTTTTCCGTACTTACAGTTTTACATAGATTTCAGAATGCTATATAAATGAAATCACACAATAGGTAGCCATTTGGGTCTGGTTTTCTTCGCATTTGACATTCATCCATATTACAAAATGCATCCATAGTTCATACTTTTTTTTTTCTGTCTACCTAAAAGATTTGGGTTTTCTTTGTTTTTCACTTATATAAATACTATGTGCCTGGTATAAATTTCTCTAGGTTTTTTTCTGTTTAGTGCTCTCAGTTCTTTTATCTGTGGTTGAAGTCTTATGTTTTGAAAAACTTGCAGCCATTATCTCCTTATATGTATATTCTGCCTTTTTTTTCCTCTCTGTTCTTCTTGTTGGATTCCAATTACAGGTATTATAGGTGGTTTTATATTGTCTCATGACTCTTGGCTGCTCTGATTTGTTCCATCTCCCATTCTTTTTTTTTTTTTTGCATTGATTTTCAGTTTGGGATAATTTTTATTGACAAAACTTCAAGTTCATTGATTTCTTCTTTAGCTCCATCAAGACTACTGATGGATCATGAAAAGCATGTTCCATGTCTGACATTGTGGATGTTCTCCATTTCTGGTATTTCTATTTTATTTTTTTCTTAGGGTTTCTATCATGATGCTAAGTTCCCCAACTTTCCATACATTATAAGCCTTTTTCACTCGAGGCCTTAAGTATTAATCATAGTTATTGTAAATTCTGTCTAATAATTCCAATATGTGTGTTATATCTGAATCTAGATTGGCTGATGGAAAGCTTTCCTTATACCCTTATTTTTTCATTAATGCAATAAATCTCCAAAAATCAAAACTTAAGACCCTTATTCTGACCAATTAAAGTCTATGAACATTGAGATTGTCTGGTGATCAAATTCAGCAACACAAGGTTAATCAAGAACAAGCACTTCCCTTTCCCATGAAGTAGGGCAAAGTCAAGAAAGATATACATGTTTCGTTGTTGTTTGCAGATAGATTGGGTTGGCACTGATTAAAACTGATGAGAGAAATGACCCAAAACAAGAGTTCTTTAATAGATAACTGTTGTGTTTGGTTAATGGATCCTGGTGCATTTTCCAAGGCATGGAAAACAAAAAGGGTTCCTTTTCTTCTCATCTGCCTCGTCTCTTTCAGTGCTTTAACAGTAAGGCTGAATACAGGACACCTTTCTCAAATCCCTTTTATTTAGAGCAATGAATTTAGAGGAATCTCTGCACCTCTGTTCCTCTTTTTTCTACATGACTGATGACACTTGTGTGACTTGGGCCACTCTCATGTATGTATCTAAGGTTATCTGCAATTCCAGAATTTAGTTCTCCCTTTCTCAATAAGAAAGCCAGAGATTGAGCTAGATGGCATAAATGTATCTGAATCCTCTTATTTCCATAAGATAAAATCAATATCACAAATATATTTAAAGAAAATCAACTGCAGAAGAGGGAGATTTTTGCTCAAAGAAAGTAAAAGAAAGAAAGTTAACTATGTGTTAAATTATAAAAATTTGTGGAATCTTACACATATGAAGATATTATATCTGTATTCCCTGTCCTTGGAAAATGTGTTACTAAAACTATTCACTTGTGAGTGACAAATGATACTTGTTATAGCATTCACATTTATAGATCATCATTTTGAATACTGGTGCCTACGTTCTCATTGAATATATTGTTCATTTTTTTTTCCTTCCCTTTCTTCGTCTACTTTCTGTTCTCTTTTGGAGTATATCATTAGGTACAAGGAATGTCTTAGTAAAATTTGTACTTTCTGTTTTTTCCCCCTCCCTCTGCCAGCTCTGATAAATAGTTGACTTAGGAACAAGATGGCTACAAATTAATATATTGTGGTTTAGGAGTTATTTGTACTCTAAGGAGAATTCTATGTTCTCCTTAGCACCACCAGGGACTTGAAAATAATCAATTAAAAAAAATAAAGCAATACCTGAGGAAAGTGAATAAGATTTGGCACCATGGAAAAAAAGTAACAATGCTATCAATAGAATGTTAACACAATTAGAGTACATTATTCTAAATCTCAATATACTTTTAGTGTTATCTTTCCACCAGCTGAGTTGAATCTCCTATAAATAATTATATTTTTGTTATATCTTACCTGGGTAAATAATATTTGGGCAACATTAGGAAAGAGCATACATTCACCAGTATGGGAAAATCAATGTCAATTAGCCAGTATGTTAGATTATAGTATATAAATAAATAATCTATTTTAAAGTAGTTGAAAAGGCAATCTAAATTAAAGTGTTGAATTATATAAGCCAAAATTCTATTTTGCATTTTATATTAGACATAGCATCTCTTCATAAATTATTATCCCTGGCCCTTATAACAATACTCTGGGGTAGATGTTATTTTGAGTCCTCCCAACCTCTGTTCACCGTACTAAGGTTTGGGTAAGTAGACAGATCTTTCACCTGTACCTCTGCCTGACCCAGACAGAGAGTACAGCCGAAACATAATATTTTCGGAATGCAAGACTGGGAACTAGTTTTTTTGCTTTAGTCAAGTATCTATAGTTCCTAGGATGACTCTAGGACCTTCAAGTTGTTCACTAGATTATAGCTTTCTCTAATTCCTATGAGAAAATTATAACCTATAATGACTAGAGTTCTGCCAAGATCTGTGCCTGAGACCAGAACACTAGGCTGTACACCTGGCACCATTTTGGTCTCTGTTAAAATTGTTTCTCTAGGTACAATAATCCTGACCTCCATAAGCACCCTCTGCCCTCTCTCTTCTCTGGTTTCCAATGGGGTAATATTTGCAGGGAAGCATCCAACCAAAACTATGATGCTGGCTATGGGAAAGAAGGCCCAGAGAGGTTCAGGGAGTTCCTCAGGTTATACGATAAGGAACAAAAGATACAAAAATGGTAGCCAGGTCTCCTCACTCCAAATGCAAGTTCCAGTGGAGCCTTTGTAATATTCTAGTATTGATTTTACCATATTTAAATACATTAGACATAAAGTATATATACATACATAATGTAATTGTACTCACATATATTTTATACTGTTAAATTGGCTTTATATTATTGTACTTTTCATAAGAACTCTGTGCAAGACAACCACTATCAAAATTTCACATATGAGTAAACTAAGGCCTGAGGTTAAGTAACTAGTTCCACAACTGGTAAATAACAGGATTAGTATTCGAGGCTGTGAAAGCTTTGAATTCGAAGCCATGCTTTCTAATACACTAGATTTTTTTAATGGAGTTTCATGACTTTCAAACACAGTATATTTTTAAACTCGATGACCAAAACTTGTTCATGTTTTTCTTTCTGCCTGAATTGTTCCATGTCTTTTAAAGAAGGTCACTGCTTTTGAATAAACGTACTACATGATTAAAGGCTTCAGGAAGGGCTTAAATTTGAATTGTGGTTAAAAACAAAGGGCTTTAGTTACTTACCTGATTGAATTAACAAACCCTTACATACAATTTAATATAATATTAGAGGGAATTGGGGAGAAAAAGTAAAATCAATTTATGAATAAATGTAGAGTTCACAATGCTCCTACATCATATGTGAATTATGATAATCAAGTCATTCAATGCACAATGATTACATCTGAAAAATCACAGGATGGAAACTCATGAAGAAATTCTTCATGATGAAAATGCTTCTGAGAACACTGAATAGTTAAAGACTACGTTAAACAATCTAAGGACTATGTATTGGCCTTATGAAGTATCACAAACTTTGGATTAGAGACATCGAAATTTTATGTCCACTCTATCAATCAAATCTTCACTTCTCAGCTAATGGGTTCCAAGACATTGATATGATATGATCAATTGCAAGGAGTTACCAAATGTCTTCCTTATGAAAGCTAAAATACCAAAAGTCACAAGTTATTTCCTTTTTATCTCTTCTTATGGAAATGAGAAGATTCGGTTATACCTATATCATCTAGCTCAATCCCTGGTTTCCCACTGAAAAAGGGAGAACTAAACGCTGGAATTGTCGATAACTTTAAGTACATATATGAGAGTGGCCCAAGTCGCACAATTGTCATCAGTCATGTAAGACAAAGGGGGACAGAGATGTAGAGATTCCTCTATATTCATTGCTCTAAATAGAAGGAATTTGAGAAAGATACCATGTATTCAGCCTTACTACTAAGCACTAAAAGAGACTAGACAGGTGACAAGAAAAGGAACACATTTTTTCCATGATTCGGAAAATGCACCAGCATCCATTCTTATGTGAGGATGGACACGTCAACTCCCATGACTTGAAGAACAGCGATAATCAAGCAAAGCAGTTATCTTTTTAAAAACTCTTGTTTCGGGTCATTTCTCTCATCAGTTTCAGTTTTAATCAGTGCCAACCCAAGCTATCTGCAAACAAGAACCAAACAGGTATGTCTTTCCTGATATTGCCCTGCATCATGGGAAAGAGAGTGCCTGTTCTTCATTAACCTTGTGTTGCTGAATTGGATCACAGAGCAATCTCAATGTTCATAGACTCTAATGGGCCACAATAAGTGGCTTACACTTTTTTTTCCCTTTGGAGCTCTGTTACACCAAAGAATAAAAGTTTAGAGGAAGAAAAAAGTTTTTCTCCAGAAGAAAAAAATAATTTTAGAAAACTGGGACAGTTCCATGCTGAAGAAAAATTACAAATTTTTCATATATATGTTAATGAAAGTTTTAGAAGAATGCCTGAGTACATTGTAGGTCAGTAAGGAAATACTTTAAGAAAGAAAATTAGTAACTGTTTAGTGCACTAAATGTTGCCCACCAATCTGAAAGAGTTGATGCTAACTCTATCATATTATTCCCCAGTAAGATGATTTTAATTAAATATTCTCTGGCAATGCAAAGCTATATACCTGTATTCTTTATTTAGTACCAGCAACTACCAAGTCTCCCAAATGAAGTTACTTTCATTATTCACACAATTTAAGTGGAATTACTTTGTTGTGAAACCTAAGAGGGAACCAAATTGTTTAGTTCCATCATTATTTTGTGACAATGAATTTACTTTTAGAAATTGTATTTCCATTATCTTAGAATAGAGATACAATTCATCTAACGCAGCACTTCCAAAATGAGTATTTCAGCAAAAGGAAGTGTTCAAAGGAAAAACAGGAATGTGGCACGCATAAACCACTTTCACCTTTTGATTCTCTGAATATCTTGATTTCTATAACTTACTTGTTTTAAGCAGAGTTTTGGAAGTTCAAGTAGTCGGTTAACTGGGCTGATGAGAGATAAAAAATGTATGATGGAAATGGAAGTTTAATAATAGCAACCTGGTGGTAGGATGAAAACCGCAAAGAGCCCATTTTTCCCTCCTCTCTGCTCACATTGTGGTCCACACGGTCAAGCAATATTTATAGGTCTCTGACTGCCCCATAAATAAAAACCAGAGAAAGTACTTACATTATGGAAGATTTCACTATATGCAAAGCATTGTAACCAGACATCATTACCATAAATTTTCACTTGGAAATTTTTCTATCAGAGCCTCTGTCTGCAAAATGAAAACATAGTGACTATAACCGACATTGTGGAAAGCAAAGACATTCTAATGCAGCGTAAAGAAACTACCATTAAGACTCTTATGGGTCTGGTGAAACTTATGTATATTTTAACTGCACTTGTTTTAATGAGCTCAGTTCTAGATGGTGTGTGATCTCCTAATCAGTCATTTCTAACACCTCACTTCCACGCCCCTGTACAGTAAATTGTATCTTCCTCTATGTTCCTGTTGGACTGTATTCATATAGATACTGTTGCATCTATTAGTAATTTAAGTACCTGTGCATGTAAATTATGAGCAAATGGAATACAAATACCATTGTTATTGATCATTGTATTTCCCATCAGTCCAAACCATATCAAGAGTTAAATCAAATTCTGAGAGGACTCAAGAAACTTATAGCCTATTGAGGGAAGGAGAAACATAAGGATATGATAAAGCAGGATAAGGGAAATAAGGAAGATAAGCTTTGAATATTATGGGAACATAAAATGGGCAACATTGGTCAGGCGCAGTGGCTCATGCCTGTAATCCCAGCACTTTGGGAGGCCGAGGCGGGTGGATCACTTGAGGTCAGGAGTTTGAGACCAGCCTGATCAACATGATGAAACCCCATCTCTACTAAAAATACAAAAATTAGCTGGTCGTGATGGCGTGTGCCTGTAATGCCAGCTACTCAGGAGGCTGAGGCAGAAGAATCACTTGAACCTGGGAGGCAGGGGTTTGTAAGCCGAGATCTGCCGTTGCACTCCAGCCTGGGTGATGGAGTGAGACTCCATGTCCAAAAAAAAAAAAAACAAGGGACAACAACATCTAGCCTCAGCCTCAGAGAGTTAAAGGAGGCTTCTTGGAGAAGAAAGTGTTGGACTATTTTATAAACTAGTAAATCAGTCTAACTAGATTGCTAGTAGGTGAATAGTCATTCTATGTAAAAGAAAAAGCACAACAGGATGCATATAAGAAAACAAACATCTCAGTGATGCTAGATTATATTGAAAAGCCAAGTGGCAAGAAATGAGGCCATGCATCATCAGATTGGGGGCACATGATGGAAGTGGCTGAAGGGCTTGCTAAAAGAACTTAGACTTTATACTTTATTAATGGCCGGGCATGGAGAAATTTTTAAAAGGAAGATAAGTTGTCATATTTCTATAGCTACATGCTACTATTTTCTGTGAAGGATGAAACTGAAGTGAATAACACTAGAGACCAGGAGCCTGACTGATCTTAATAACGGTTTCAATAATTCATGTAAGAAATTGTGGGGCCTGAAGTTATGTGATAATGGGGGTGAGGAGACAGAGCCACGCATGGTTCTCTACTTTCGCTTTGCATTAGAATACTAAGAAGCTTTTCAATATCCTGAAATTCAGCACCCACCCCCCGGCCATTTAAATCAAAATTTAAACTGAATCATTGGTACATTTTAAAGTTGTCCAGGTGATTCCAATGGGCAGTCAAGGTTGTGAACTCTTGAACTAAAGACAGTTTTAGGCAGCTGAATGAACAGGTTTGGGTGCTTGGTTGATAAGGGCAGGTAAAGAGACACAGGTGTTAAGTATGAAACCGAGGTTTCTAGCTTAGGAGACCGGGTTGATGCTGGTACTAAATAAGGAATAGATGAAGAGGAGGGCTAGGTGAGTTCGGTTTACACACATCTATCTGAAGGGTCTACAGAGCATACAGGTGATGTTCGATCATTCGTTGGTTATATATCAAGAAAGAGAAGAGGTCTGGGCTACAAGTTTACAGGTGAACAGCAAGGATCTTCTAGAGCAAGGGCACTACGTTGTACAGAAAAGCAGAAAGAGACTTGAACCTGCTGAAAACTTTCAAGAGGTGTGCAGTAACAACTGAAAAGAACTACAACTGAGTATGAAAAGGCGACACTAATGACATTCTTTCTGAGCCAAGCAGAGAACATTTATAGAAGGTTATGGCAAGCACAGAGTTCAAGAATTACACAAACACAGGCACAGGTGTTAATGATTGGTTAGATTTAGTTGTAGAAGTGTGGCTATCAGAGTGCGTCCATTAGTGGCTGGGGGTCTTTAAGAAGCAGTTAGTGAAGCAGCTGTCATTCTTCAACTAAATGGGTTTCTAGCCCGTTCTGGTGGTAACTTGTTACTAATAAAACTAAAAAATTAGTTCTTGCCCCAAAAAACAACATTTAGCTGCTTGTTAGCATTTGTTACTGAATATTTGTTTCCTATTATATAAACTTAAGCATTTATTTTATTATTTCTTTCTATTCCCTTTAGAGATATTTTGTTGTTCCTTATTGTTTAAAGTTGATGTTTCAGATCTCTTTTCAGCCTTTTTTCTTTACAACTAGAAACATTTAAGGCTATAAATATCCCTGTAATTATCACTTTAGTGCTGTCCCACATTTTATTTGTTTTTTAAAAAGATGTTTATTCTTTCATTAAGTCAGATTTTTTGAGGTCCAATTTGTAGTCAGTAATAGTCACCTTTTGTAGGTGTTTAAGTTTTTGACAAATATACTCAGTCATATATATTCACCAAAACTAATATGTAGATTATTTCTTCAAGCATCTCTTTTATGTCTTGATATATATTCTGTTTTCTAATGTGAGAGTCTCCAGTAGATACATTAAATAAACATATCTTTTGTATCTAATTCTACAGTCTATTCCCCATGGCCCCTTGATCTTTTATTCATGTTTCTTTGTTTTCTTCTGTTTTGTGTTTTGTTCATTTTAACTCTGAGAAAACGTTCCTCAAAAATTCTCTGTGGAAATTCTTTGATACCTTTATTAAAATTGTGTTCCTTCAAACAGTAATTTTCTCTGCTTCTGTTGGTTATCTGTGGTCACTACCAGCCTATAAGCACTTTCAATTAAGTTATCTTCTTGAGTTTTTTTGAAATACAGTGGTAACATGTGTCCAGACCATAAACCTATATAGGGAACATTCTAGCCTCCTTCCCCTTCTCGATTCATCAAGATCAAGAAAAACTAGTTTTCTTAGTATTTGCCCATTTATTACTTTTTCATCTTTCAGCGTTTGCAGTAGTCTACTACTAAACTTCCATCATAGTTGCTTCCAATCTCATGCCTCTCGTGCAACTATTGAAATGGAACCACTGCACCACAAAGTGAAAGCTGGCTTTGGTCCTCACTTTCATAAGTCCTTGCTTTTACTTCATTTTGGCTTCTGCAAATGTCAGCTCAGTAATGGATTTATAATTATTGTTTTAGTACTTCTTCCACATTTGTAGTTTGTTTTAATCAAGAGTGCCATTTAGACTATTACACTACACTGTGGGAAATTGAAACCAGCTTGTGTATTTTGAAAACCATCCCAGGAAAGTCTACATGTACACCAAAATTTGAACACCACTAAACTAAATCTCATGAAATTTATTACTGTCTATATGCAGAGTATGTATGGTAGCAAGAATCTGAGCATAAAAATGAAAAACCAATTCTAAAACACAAATGTTACAATAAACACAAAAGAATGAAGCAATCATTTAGGCAAATTCAACCCAAATAAATTAGGCATGAATACAGAGACTAGTCACTCTTCATTCCTTTACTGTGCTGAAGAGGTTCAAAAAAAGTAGAATCACAATTCCTGCATGATATGACAAATAATCATAAAACTATTAGACTTAGACAAATACGTTAATGGTCATGTATCAAATGAGTTAATGGGCTACTATAATTATAAATGCAGAGATGGTATAGTTGCTACAAGTAATCCTTTAGAAAAAGCTAGACTTGAACTAGGTATCACAAGTTGACTATGTGGAGATGGAGAAGGAGTAATGTGATTCCAGGTAAGGGCAAAAATGTGATGAAAATCTCAGAGGTAAGAATGAAGACAGAAAATCCAGGCTAGAGTGAAGAGACTGATCAACCAGGCTAATAGCGTAGCATAGTGACAGCCCATATGGAATGTGAATATGGTGTCAGAGAACCTGAACTCAACTCCTGGCTTAACTAGCATTATCACACACAGATGAGAGGATACTTACTGTTTGATTAGGAGTAACTAGTCTTGAACAACTAGTTAAATTATTTAATCTTAATTTTAAGTATTAACAGACATAACTCTTTAAGCAAGGAAGAGACCAAAAGCAGGAAGACTAACTCAGAGGGAAGACGAGAGGTATTCTGAGATATGCTAGGCTCAACTAAGTATCATGAAAGTGATTCCCAGGTAACATCTCATTCCAGAATATTTCAAATTTACTAATAATGACAAATCCTATTCAGATATATATTACAGCTGACATTTAAATGCTATTTCTTGTCCAACCCAAGGAAGCCTCAGAAAGGATTGATGTTTAAAAAAAATTCCCCTTGATTGTAAGATTTCCTAGTGCATATGTTACATGAGATAGGCTTCTGCTGTGACAAGGAAATGGCATGCATATAATATATGCTTGTAAATATGTGCACGGTGTTATTTATTGACACTAGTGCTACAATAAACCTGCAGGCAAACTCACAACAAAGTATGTATGATTCTTGTGAAATACTAACATAGATTTTATGTCCATCATCTTTATATATGTGACATTTTTCCATTGTATGTGTTAACTAAATGCTAGAATAAAAATACAGATATTTCCATTCTATTGAAAAACAGTATTTTTAATGCTCCCTGATTATTGCTACTCTTCCTTTAGTCGACAAAGAAAAGAAGAGGGTTGGAGAGTGGTGCTGGGATTACAAACAGTTTATTAAACAATTACCATGTCAGGTTCTTCACATACATGAATTAATGTTAACATTGATAGAAACACTACTAGTAAATACGGTTGCATTCCCAATATTGAAACTGGATGGCAGAGCTTAAGTAACTTGCTCAGTTCTGCACAGTGTAACAGAGAATGGTTTGGGCAAATGTCAGATTTTTCAACCTACACTACTCAACCAACAAATCATGACATATTATAGCGACTGAACTTCTAACTCAGGAGTGCAATGGAAACATACTTCATGAGTATAAATTATTACATGTGAAGACTGAAAAGCAGAAAGCCATTTGTGTGTGTGTGAGAGATATATGATTATTTATGTAATATCTGTATTATATACAGTAACATACATCACACACATATGTATATTCTATATATACATATATACACACATATATATGTGTATATATACACACATATGTGTGTGTGCCATATATACACACGCATATATACACACACACATATATATACATATGTATACACACACATATATATACACATATATATATGTATATGTATCAGGGCTCAGAACATTATACCTTGGCATAATGAATAATTTAAGCTGAAAGAAACTGAGAAAACCACAGAAGCAAGCAGGTCATTCTCTTTTCCTCCCCCCAGTGAAGACGCTCATGTGACAGTAGTTCTGTCCTATATCTGGAGGAAAACAATGACACACACAGACACTAAGAAGAATCTGAACAAACAAGCCTTGCTAAGTTCCCCCTGGTTTACTACTATTAAATTATACCCCTTTGTCCTCTAAACACTCTTTTGTGTGACTGTCCATAAAGATAACAGTTTTCCCTGAGTCTCTGGGTCTTCATTTTTGAAGGTTCCCATGTCATCTAAAGATCTTTTTTAAATAAAATATGCTTTTCTTTTGGTAATCTGCCTTTTGTTTTAGGGGTCTCAGTAACAGGTTTGGAAAAGATACTATTCTCCCCTACACATATATTATATATATAGATATGCTTTAAATATATATATACACACACACACACATATATAAACACCCATATATATGTATGTATACACACACATAGGTTGGAGGAGGGCTGGAAAGGTATTTAGAGAGATCTTATTTGTAGCACAAAATAAAATATTTTATCAATATTGAGAGGCAGAATACAGTGCCAGCAAAACCACTACCACCCGTGGCCTGTCTTGCTACTTTCTGGAGAATTCTTATGTTACCAACACCAAACCTCTGTTGTTCTTTATCTTTACTCCTTTTATCCCCCATGAAACAAAGGTTGTTGAGCTGCATTCAATGAAACTAAGGTGGGTGGGCTGCTGAGAAGAGTATATGAACAGGAAGTTTCAGCAGATGGGCTGGTGGGCCTCCACCACTCTTCCCTCATAGAAACGGAACAGCTTCATTTTATTTATATAGATATTGAGATGCTGAACAATATTTTACTTTTTTAAAAAGTCTGATGCTAAAATTAGTTTAAAAACATCTGTGCCAGTAGATGGCGAGTGGAAATTGATTAATCAGATACAGTAAACACTATTGATTTTAGTCCCTTAAAGTTTAAGGGTATTATTAAAATGATTTTCAAATTGCCAATACAGGCTGAATCACGCCCTGGAGACAGCCATATATGTTACCTAAAATAAGGTTGGCTGATGCAAGGGCAGACAGTTGGTATTCCTTGATTTAGCTCTTAAACTTCCTTTGTGCTCAATTTTCTGGCTCCACTCCTGATTGATAGTTACCTCGCCAGATACCTTGTTTCTCCGGAGTACGAATATGGCTCTTTCCCTTGGCACTACGCTTCCATGAAAGATAACCTCGTAAATCACTACACATTATTTTGAAATGTTTGATAATATTAGTCTTACTTTTTCTTTGAATATATATCACATACACATGATATAATAGCAAAAGTTACAAGAAAGTGTAAAATAAAAAGTAAGTTTCTCTTTCAATTGGATCTCTCAGCAACCGAGTTTCCTTTTCCGGGAGCTGCCACCAGTCAAATTTTTGTGCCTTTGTGCAGACATTCTCTGTATGTGGACAGGTGGACATGTGTGTTATTTTTTCTATTTTGACAAACACTCAACAAACTCTTCTGCACTTTGCTTTTGTCACTTAGTGTGTGTTTTGACGGTATGTATTTGTTATATATCCATACGTAATGGTGTCCCTCATTTTCTTTGTAACGCAAACTTCTATTATATAAATGTTATATAATGTATTTAACCAATCCTATTATTTAGAATTTTTAAAAATGTTGCGCTATTACAAATATAAAGCTGCAATGAATATATGGACATATTTAGCGTCAAATTTCTATAGATATTGCCAAATTATTGCCATAAAATAGTACCATTTTATATTCCTAGAGAAAGTATGAATGCCTGCTTTCCATACCCTCGCCAGCACAATATGTTTGTAAGCATTTTAATTTTTGCTACTTGATAAAAATTGTTTCATAATTTTAACTTTTATTTATCTTATTATGAAGGAGTTTGAGTTTCAGCATCCTTTCATGTTCTTTTTTTTTTGAGACAGAGTCTCACTGTATCGCCCAGGCTGGAGTGCAGTGGCACGATCTCAGCTCACTGCAAGCTCTGCCTCCCAGGTTCACGCATTCTCCCGCCTCAGCCTCCTGAGTAGCTGGGACTACAGGTGCCCGCCACCACGCCTGGCTAATTTTTTGTATTTTCAGTAGAGACGGGGTTTTGCTGAGTTAGCCAGGATGGTTTCCATCTCCTGACCTCGTGATCCGCCCACCTGGACCTCCCAAAGTGCTGGGATTACAGGCGTGAGCCACTGCGCCTGGCCTCTTTTCATGTTCTTAAGGGCCATCTCTATTTGCATTTCTCTGACTTATCTAAATTTTTTCCCCTTTTAACTTGGGTTGCTCTTCTGTGTTCTTATTGATGTATAGAAAACTTTTTCATAATAGAAAAATTAACCAATTTCATATTATATGAATTAAAAATTTAAATTTTGTTTCTGATGTTTTTGTGTATTTTTTATTTGCTGTGTAGAATAATTTAGAGTTACATAATCAAATTCATTTTTATGACTTGTTTTACTCCATAATTTAAAAGAACTTTCCAATATAAATTTTTTTTTCAAATTTTCTTGTAAGTTTTATTTTTCATACTTAAGTCTTTCATGCATCTGAAATTTATTTTCATGTAAATTGTGAAGAAAGAATATTTTTAGTTGGCTAAAGTCTTTACTGCATCTGAAATTTATTTTCATGTGAATTATAAAGAAATAATATTTTTAGTTGGCTAACCAGTTGTCCCAATCGAATTTATTAATCTTCTATTTTTTCACCTATGATCTCAAATGTAAACTTTATTATAAACAAAATTCCTCTAT
Source organism: Nomascus leucogenys (assembly GCF_006542625.1). NCBI lineage: Eukaryota > Metazoa > Chordata > Mammalia > Primates > Hylobatidae > Nomascus > Nomascus leucogenys. Next base: position 65,031,143 of record NC_044394.1, on the reverse strand, counting down.
ATATTTTATCTTCTATGTCTGCACTTTGGGGACTTTCCATTGAACTCTTAATGTGCTAACTCCTTATTGCTTAAATTAGAAGATATAGTTTAATATCTAATAGGGCTATCACCCATTATACCTTTTTTTAAAAAGTTATGGGGTTTAAATTGTTTTTGCTTTTTTTTTAAATATAAACTTCTAAAAGATCCTGTCCAATTGGTATTGTTGTTTTTACAAAATCATATTAATTTTATAGATTGATTTATAGAGAACTGACATCTTCATGATATTGAACATTCCTAATCAAAAGCATGATACATTTTTTCTATTACAAATCACCTTTTAAATACTTCAGTAACATTTGAATTTTTTCTTTTTTCTTTTTTTTTTTTTGAGATGGAGTCTTGCTCTGTCGCCCAGGCAGGAGTGCAGTGGCACGATCTCAGCTCACTGCAACCTCCACCTCCTGGGTTCAAGCCATTCTCCTGCCTCAGCCTCCCCAGTAGCTGGGATTACAGGCGCACACCACCACGCCCAGCTAATTTGTGTATTTTTAGTAGAGATGGGGTTTCACCATGTTGGCCAGGCTGGTCTCGGACTCCTGACCTGAAGTGATCCGCCTACCTTGGCCTCCAAAAGTGCTGGGATTACAGGCATCAGCCACCAGGCCCGGCCTGAATCTTTTCTTTATATATTCAGCACGTAAGTTCATTGGTAGTCTGTTCATTTATTTAATTTTTTAATTGTTTTGGTAAATGAGAACTTTTCTTCCATTACATGGTCTATCTGGATGTTTCTGTTACATGGTTTTAAATGATTTCCCTTCAGGATGTTTAAGTAGAAACAATGTAATATATACTTAATATATGCTGGATCTGTGTGTATGTGTGTGTGTGTGCATGACATAAGTTAATTTTAACCCTTACCATAGGGCTGGTTAATTAGTTTTTAAAGATGCTAGTGTATCAGAAATATATACTCAAAAATATCACTTGATCACTTCAAATACTGTTATTGAAATATATACCAGAAGATTTACTGACTACTAAGATAGATGTCAGAAATATATGTTACCTATTATAATTAGGCAAATAGAGTTTAAGTTATGTGATAAGGCTGAAAAGCTTTTAAGGAACCCCACTGCCTTAACAAAAATGAGGTTGAATATCCCAGGATAAGCAAGCCCTGTTTCCCAAAGCTTGGTAGCAGCACCTAAGATAGGGAGTCTTACTTAATTTGTGTTTCTCCACTTCACATATCAATCCATGGGATGACCCAACTGACTTGCCCGCCTATCAGAATGCCATTATGTCCACCTCAGACTGAGTCTTTTAAGCTAGATATTGGTCAGAATATATCTTGCCTTGAGATACAAGAACTAGTTATTTGATCAATTTTGAATACTTGATAGTAACCATCTGTACCTGTCAGAATTTGATCTAAGTCCTAATTTTGTTATTAAATACAATGCAGTAACAGGAACTCTTCCAGGCTGGTGTCCCGATGACCTTGCACACTTCCACACAGGCAACATAGGGAAGGCTTAAAAACAGCTGATCTCGTGAGATTGAGATTCAGAGCATTAAGTGACTTTGATTCAGAGCATTAAGTGACTTTCCTGAGGCTGCCCCACTAGCAGATGCCACAGCTGGGATTCAGCTGGAGCTTCTGGTACCACACTGCACAGCTCCTCCTGTCTTTATCCTCTTGTCATCACTGTAAGGGAGCTGAAACACAAGCCGAGTGTTACTTTGTTTGACCTCATCTCGGAAAGGAAGAAATGAGTGACTCAATTTTTTTTTATCGCTTTGCATATGTCCTTGAATGATGGCAAAAGTGCTATGAATGTTCATTACAAAGACATTTTAGTGAGTAGGCAAATTTGTAAGTATGGACATGAGTTCTGGTTTCAAGCAACATGATATTCTTCACATATGGGGAGAGGATTAAGAGTTAAAGCCCATCAGAAGGAGAAACTCAATTCTGGATTTGGTCAGATACAGTTGGATATTGACACTGTGGAAATTTTAGCTCCAGAATATTTGTAGCTCATTGCCAAACTGACAAGCTGAAAGTCTAGAACAAAATCATAGTGTTTCATTAATTCAGTAGTGTTTTTTACAAGAATTGATAAGGGGAAAGGAATGGTATTGCAAAGGACAAAAGCCAGATATCGTATAGTGTAATGTGACTCACACTAGAAAAATGTTGAAATAAAGCCATAAAAGTAACGTTAAAATTCAACAAGAGGAAAACAAAGTGATAAAATGTGCATACTGCATTATATGCTGAACTGAAATCTAAAAACTTAAGAGAACATTTTTTCAACATTTCAAATAAATAGAAGTTGCCTAATGGTCAATTATAGTTATCAATGACTTTAAATATTTCTAGCTCCTCCCAAACACAGTTTTATCATTAAGTCTGCCATTCATAGGCAGAGATAATCTATGAGGTACCAGGTATATATTATAATTATAGACCTCTTGTGGGGATGTTAGAAGGTATTTTAATGGTTTAAATTCTACTTCTTAGAAGGGGTAACTCCTTCACAAATAATAGCCTGAGTTCATTTGATTAACTAATTCAGTCTCTCGTGCTGGTTTTCAGAGTCTATAATCTAAAACTGTTGGAATGTAGTTAGCAGAAGTAGGTTTTAATGCAATTGAGAAGATAGTAATATTGAGCCATGAGTAAACACTCAGTTGAAACTTCAGTTAGCAAAGAAGGCAACATAAGAATACTTTGACAGTATTATGACAAATTTCAGAAATTTCCTTTCCTTTACTCCAGAAAACAACAGAAAACAAAACACCTGCGACCTGTCAGGGGGTGGGGGACAAGTGGAGGGAGAGCACAAACCTGCACGTTCTGCACGTGTCCCAGAACTTGAAGTAGAAAAAAAAGTCATAAAATACAGGGATACAGGGTTTCTCATAGGCACTGACTTGAGAATAATTGCCAAAAATGAATAGTCTTGGAGCCTAGAAATGAAGGCAAGTACTGTGTTAGTTTGCTGGGGATGAGGGCTTCCAGCTTCATCCATGTCCCTGCAAAGGACATTATTTCATTCTCTCTTATGGCTACATAGTATTCCATGGTGTATGTGTGCCACATTTTCTTTATCCAGTGTGTCAGTGATGGGCATTTGGGTTGGTTCCAAGTCTTTGCTTTTGTAAATAATGCTGCAATAAACATACGTGTGCATGTGTCTTTATAGTAGAATGATTTATATTCCTTTGGGTATATACCCAGTAATGGCATTGCTGGGTCAAATGATATTTCTGGTTCTAGATCCTTGAGGAATTGCCACACTATCTTCCACAATGGTTGAATTAATTTACATTCCCACCAACAGTGTAAAAGCATTCCTATTTCTCCACATCCTCGCCAGCATCTATTGTTTCCTGACTTTTTAATAATCACCACTCTGACTGGTGTAAGACGGTATCCTATTGTGGTTTTGATTTGCATTTCTCTAATGATCATGACGATGAGCTTTTTTTCATGTTTGTTGGTCACATAAATGTCTTCTTTTGAGAAGTGTCTGTTCATATCCTTTGTCCACTTTTTGATGGGGTCGTTTGTTTTTTTTTTTCTTGTAAACTTGTTTATGTTTCTTGTAGATTCTGGATATTAGACCTCTTTCAGATGGCTAGATTGCAAGAATTTCCTCCCATTCTGTAGGTTGCCTGTTCCCTCTGATGCTAGTTTCTTTTGCTGTGCAGAAGCTCTTTAGTTTCATTAGATCCCATTTGTCAATTTTGGTTTTTGTTGCAATTGCTTTTGGTGTTTTAATAATGAAGTCTTTGAACATGCCTATGTCCTGAATGGTATTGCCTAGGCTTTCTTCTAGGGTTTTTATGGTTTTGGGTTTCATGTTTAAGTCTTTAGTCCATCTTGAGTTAACTTTTGTATAAGGTGTAAGAAGGAGTCCAGTTCTAGTTTTCTGCATATAGCTAGCCAGTTTTCCCAGCATCATTTATTAAATATGGAATCTTTCCCCATTTTTTGTTTTTGTCAGGTTTGTCAAAGATCAGATTGTTGTAGATGTGTGGTGTTATTTCTGAGGTCTCTGTTCTGTTCCCTTGGTCTATATATCTATTTTGGTACCAGTACCATGCTGTTTTGTTTACCATAACCTTGTAGTATAGTTTGAAATCAGGTACCGTGATGCCTCCAGCTTTGTTCTTTTTACTTAGGATTGCCTGGGCTATACAGGCTCTTTTTTGGTTCCATATGAAATTTAAAGTAATTTTTTCTAATTCTGTGAAGAAAGTCAATGGTAGTTTAATGGAAAGAGCATTGAATCTATACATTACTTTGGGAAGTATGGCCATGTTCACAATAAAGATTCTTCCTGTCTGTGAGCATGGAATGTTTTTCCATTTGTGTCCTCTCTTATTTCCTCGAACAGTGGTTTGTAGTTCTCTTTGAAGAGATCCTTCATGTCCCTTGTAAGCTGTATTCCTAGCTATTTTATTCTCTTTGTAGCAATTGTGAATGGGAGTTCATTCATGATTTGTCTCTCTGCTTGTCTATTGTTGGTGTATAGGAATGCTTGTGATTTTCACACATCGATTTTGTATCCTGAGACTATGCTGAAGTAGCTTATCAGCTTAAGGAGTTTTTGGGCTGAGATGATGGGGTTTTCTAAATATAGAATCATATTGTCTGCAAACAGAGACAATTTGACTTCCTCTCCTCCCATCTGAACACTATTTCTTTCTCTTGCCTGAATGCCCTGGCCAGAACTTCCAACACTATGATGAACAGGAATGGTAAGAAAGGGCATCCTTGTCTTGTACCAGTTTTCAAAGGGAACGCTTCCAGCTTTTGCCCATTCTGTATGATTTTGGCTATGGGTTTGTCATAAATAGCTCTTATTATTTTGAGATATGTTTCATCAATGGCTAGTTTATTGAGAGTTTTTAATATGAATACCTGTTGAATTTTGTCAAAGGCCTTTTCTGCATATATGAGATAATCATGTAGTTTTTGTCATTGATTCTGTTTATGTGATGGATTATGTTTATTGATTTGCATATGCTGAAACAGCATTGCATCCCAAGGATGAAGCCAACTTGGTCGTGATGGATAAGCTTTTTGATGTGCTGCTGGATTTGGTTTGCCAGTATTATATTGAGGATTTTCACATCGATGTTCATCAGGAATATTGGCCTAAAGTTTTCTTTTTTTGTTGTGTCTCTGCTAGGTTTTGGTATGAGGGTGATGCTGGCCTCATAAAATGAGTTAGGGAGGAGTCTCTCCTTTTCAATTGTTTGGAATAGTTTCAGAAGGAACGGTACCAGCTCCTCTTTGTACCTCTGATAGAATCTGGCCGTGAATCCATCTTGTCCTGGGGTTTTCTTGATTGGTAGGCTATTAATTACTGCCTCATTTTCAGAACTTGTTATTGGTCTATTCAGGGATTTGACTTCTTTCTGGTTTAGTGTTGGGAAGGTGTATATTTCCAGGAATGTAACCATTTCTTCTAGATTTTCTAGTTTATTAATGTAGAGGTGTTTATAGTATTCTTTGATAGTAGTTTGTATTTCTGTGGGATCAGTGGTGACATTCACTTTGTCATTTTTATTGCATCATTTGATTCTTCTCTCTTTTCTTTTTATTAATTTAGCTAGTGGTCTATATTGGTATTTTTTTCAAAAAACCAGCTCCTGGGTTTATTAATTTTTTGAAGAGTTTTTTTGTGTCTTTATCGCCTTCAGTTCTGCTCTGATGTTAGTTATTTCTTGTCTTCTACTAGCTTTGAACTTGTTTTCTCTTGCTTCTCTAGTTCTTTTAATTGTGATGTTAGGGTGTTGATTTGAGATCTTTCCAGCTTGCTGACGTGGGCATTAAGTGCTGTAAATTTCCCTTAAGATGCCTTAGCTGTGTCCCAGTGATTCTGGTATGTTGTCTCTTTGTTCTTATTGGTTTCAAAGAACTTTATTTCTGCCTTAATTTTGTTATTTACCTAGGAGTCATTCAGGAGTAGGTTGTTCAATTTCCATGTAGTTGTGCAGTTTTGAGTGAGTTTCTTAATCCTGAGTTCTAATTTGATTGCACTGTGGTCGGAGAGACTGTTTATTCTGATTTCTGTTCTTTTAAATTTGCTGAGGAGTGCTTTACTTCCAATTATGTGGTCAATTTTAGAATAAGTTTTATGTGGTGCTGAGAATGTATATTCTGTTGATTTGAGTTGGAGAGTTCTGTAGAGGTCTACTAGGCCCACTTGATCCAGAGCTGCGTTCAAGTTCTGAATGTCCTTGTTAATTTTCTATCTCATTGATCTGTCTAATATTGATAGTGGGATATGAAAGTCTCCCACTAAAATTGTGTGGGAGTCTAAGTCTCTTTGTAGGTCTCTAAGAACTTGTTCTATGACTCTGGGTGTTCCTTTATTGGGTGCATATATATTTAGGATAGTTAGCTCTTCTTGTTGCATTGATCCCTTTACCATTATATAATGCCCTTCTTTGTCTTTTTTGATCTTTGTTGCTTTGAATTCTGTTTTATCAGAGACTAGGATTGCAACCTCTGCTTTTTTTGCTTTCCATTTGCTTGGTAAATATTCCTCCATACCTTTATTTTGGGTCTATGTTTATCTGCATGTGAGATGGGTCTCCTGAATACAGCACACTGATGGGTCTTGACTCTTTATTCATTTTGCCATCCTGTGTCTTTTAAATGCAGCATTTAACTCATTTATATTTAAGGTTAATATTGTTATGTATGAAGTTGATCCTGTCATTGCAATGCTAGCTGGTTATTTTACACACTAGTTGATGCAGTTTCTTCATAGTGTCATTGGTCTTTATATTTTGGTGTGTTTTTGCAGTGGCTGGTACCAATTTTTCCTTTCCATATTTAGTGCTTCCTTCAAGAGCTCTTGCAAGGCAGGCCTGGTGATGACGAAATCTCTTAGGATTTGCTTGTATGTAAAGGATTTTATTTCTGCTTCACTTATGAAGATTAGTTTGGCCAGATATGAAATTCTGGGTTGGAAATTCTTTTCTGTAAGAATGTTGAATATTGGCCCCCACTCTCTTTTGGCTGTAGGGTTTCTGCAGAGAGATCCGCTGTTAGTCTGATGGGCTTCCCATTGTAGGTGACCTGACCTTTCTTTCTGGCTGCCCTTAACATGTTTGCCTTCATTTCAACCTTGGAGAGAGAATCTGATGATTATGTGTCTTGGGGTCAATTTTCTTGTGGAGTATCTTAGTGGTGTTCTCTGTATTTCCTGAATTTGAATGTTGGCCTCTTGCTATATTGGAGAAATTCTCCTGGGTAATATCCTGAAATGTGTTTTCCAGCTTGGTTCCATTCTTCCCATCACTTTCAGGTACACCAATCAATCAATCATAGGTTTGTTCTTTTCACATAGTCCTATATTTCTTGGATGCTTTGTTTGTTCCTATTCAGTCTTTTTTTCTCTAATCTTCTTTTCATGCCTTATTTCAGCAAGGTGGTTTTCAATCTCTGATATCCTTTCTTCCACTTTATTGGTTTGGCTATTGAAACTTTTGTATGCTTCACTAGGTTCTCATGCTGTTTTTTTTTTCAGCTCCATCAGGTCTTTTATGTTCCTCTCTAAACTGATTATTCTAGTTAGCAATTCCTGTAACCTTTTTTCAAGATTCTTAGCGTTCTTGCATTGGGTTAGAACATGCACCTTTAGCTCAGTGGAGTTTGTTATTACCCACCGTCTGAGGCCTACTTCTGTCACTTTGTCAATCTCATTCTCCATCCAGTTTTGCACCCTTGCTGGAGAGGCATTACAATCATTTTGAGGAGAAGAAGTATTCTCACTTTTGGAATTTTTAGCATGTTTGCGCTGGTTTTTCCTCATCTTCATGGATTTATCTGCCTTTGATCTTTGAGGCTGATGACCTTTAGATGAGGTTTTTGTGGTGGGGATCTTTTTTGTTGATGTTGTTGTTGTTGCTTTCTGTTAGTTTTCCTTTTAACAGCTAGGCCCTTCTTCTGCAGGTCTGCTGCCATTTGCTGGAGGTCCACTCCAGACCATGTTTGCCTGGGTATCACCAGTGAAGGCTGCAGAACAGCAAATATTGCGGCCTGCTCCTTCCTCTGGAAGTTTCGTCCAGAGGGGCACCAGCCTGACGCCAAACAGAACTCTCCTGTATGAGGTGTCTGTCAACTCCTGTTGGGAGGTCTCTCTGAGTCAGGAGGCAAGGGGGTGAGGGACTCACTTGAGAAGGCAGTCTGTCCCTTAGCAAGCTGATGTGCTGTGCTGGGAGAATTCCCCTTGTCAGGATTAGTCACTCTCTTCAGAGCCAGCAGGCAGAAAAGATTAAGTCCGCTTAAGTTGCCCCTGCAGATGCCCCTTCCCCAGGTGCTCTGTCCCAGAGAGATGAGAGTTTTGTCTGTGAGTCCCTGACTGGAGCTGCTGCATTTCCTGCAGAGATGCCCTGCCCAGTGAAGAGGAATCTAGAGAAGCAGTCTGGCCACAGCAACTTTGCCATGCTGTGGTGAATTCCGCCTAGCCCAGACCTCCCTGTCTCCTTAGCACAGTGAGGGGAAAACTACCTACTAAAGCCTCAGTAATGGTGATCTCCCTTCCCCCCAGCAAGCTGGATCTTCCCAGGTAGACTCCAGAGTGCTGTGCTGGCAGCAAGAATTTCAAGCCAGTGGTTTTAGCTTGCTAGGCTCCTTTGGAGTGGGACCCCTCAGCAAGACCACTTGGCTCCCTGGCTTCAGCCCCCTTTCCAGGGGAGTGGACGGTTTTCCTGTGTCACTGGAGTTCCAGGCACCACTGGAGTACAAACAAACAAACAAAAACAACAAAAAAAACACCACCTGCAGCTCGGTGCCTGCCCAAACAGCTGCCCAGTTTTGTGCTTGAAACTCAGGGCCCTGGTGTTGTAGGCTCGTGAGGGAATCTCTTGATCCACAGATTGCAAAAATCTGTGGGAAAAGTGTAGTACCTATGGCAGGTAGCACAGTCCCTCACTGCTTCCCTTGACTGGGGGAGGGAGGTCCCTTGGCTCCTCACACTTCCCAGGTGAAGCGAAGACTCACCTTGCTTCTGCTTGCTCTCAGTGGGTTGCACCCACTGCCTAACCAGTCCCAATTAGATGAACTGGGTACCAAATTAGATGAACTGGGCACCTCACTTGGAAATGCAGAAATCATCCACCTTCTGCATTGGTCTCGCTGGGAGCTGCAGACCAGAGCTGTTTCTGCTTGGCCATCTTGGCCCCTTCCTAAATATTTTAGGATTTTTAGAGATGAGGACAAATGAAAAAAAGATGAGCAACATCTATTATGCTTTAAGGCATAATAAGAGATACAACACTTGTGCTTTCAAACTGAATACCAGATCTTGTGCAGTAATGTTGTAGGGTCAGGATGGAAAGTATTTTCTAAAAACAAGAAGTTATGCTTGAAGGTGGATCTTGATGGATCCAGTCTTAGAATAATAGTGGCCTCTAATCTTCCATTGATCCACTCTTCCTCACAATTACCTTTTCGGAGTCTGTCTTCATAGCCAGAAAACATTACTGTCTGGCTCAAACAAGAACAATAGTCCTACCTTATCCACAGGGGATACATTCCAAGACCCCCAGTGAACGCCTGAAACGTGAGCATGGTACAAATTCTATAAATACTATTTTTTTTATCTGATAAAGGAGGTAGCCACTAAGTGGTTAATGGGCAGATCATTTATATATCGTGAATATGTTGGACAAAGGGATGATTCACATCCCAGTTGGAAGAAAGGTGTGAGATTTTAGCATGCTACTCAGCTGAACTACATACAGGTACTGAATGTATGTAGAAAACAACAAGAAAGAACAGACACAGACATTCAAACCAGAAGTACTGACTAGTCTGTCAAATGTCTGGAGACCCAAATTGACACTTATCTGGTTCACATAAGGGCCAAAATAAGTAGAGGATGAATTAGAGAATGCTCCAGGTAACAAGATATCCAGGCTTCTAAGGAAGCAAAATTAAAATATTTAATTAATAATAAAGACTACATCACTACATGTAACAACCATGTATATTGCCATGGTAAGCATCTAAACAAAAGATTTTGACGTTCTTAAAATTCTCTATTCTCCAAGTTGGAGAAATGACAAATCAGGTGTATAAATAAAGGTCAGGCAAGTTTAATGGGAAAATACTGCCTAATATATATATTTCAAACACATATATATTTCCTACATAAAACAAGAAAATATTTAATATTATCTATTTTTATATCTATGCATCTATGCATTTTGTGTGTGTGTGTGTGTGTGTGTGTGTGTGTGTATATACAAAAACAAGTTTACCATAAAAAAGATAATAAAGTTATTTTTCTTTGTCTTTCTTTAGTCATTTTCTTCAGAAAGTAATCTGGAACTTCCTATATTCAGGCAGACCAGAATTCCTCTGTGACTGTGATGATTTGGTGCTCCTAAAAAGATTTCTAAAAGTAGAGAAATCTGAGCAGGAAGCTTGGTGGGTTCTTAAATTGACTCCAAGTTTCAGAAAAAAAAACATATCTGAAACTTGGAAATAGGCAATGGAAATTATCAGGTGTTCTTTCAGTGCCGTCGCGTTTGCGTGTTCGATTGGCCTTCTCTTGACAGACTTATTTTAAAACTCTGTAAGTCTGAGGTTAACTTGTAACTTCTAGTCAGTAAAGTTGTCAATAATTTTTGTCTGCTTAAAAACAAAGCCTTAAAATGTGGCAGTCTGCTACTCTCTAGAACTTCTAACCATTTTCTTAAATGCAACTGTCTTTTCCTAACATTTCTTAATTAGTTGCCTATGAAACCAAGTTCCTCAATTCTCATTTCAATGGGTTTAAACATCTTACTTATTACCTCATTAATTTCATGAGTTCATTATGAGTCTTGATTTTACATTTACTTGTTTTTTTTGGATATATTATATTTGCACATATTTATGGGGTACATGTGAAATTCCATACATGCAGTAATTGTGTAATGATCAAGTCAGGGTATTTAAGGTGTTCTTCACCTGAGTATTTACCATTTCTATATGTTAGATACATTTCAAGTCCTGTCTTCCACCTATTTGGAAATATCATCAACTATAGTTTGCTATCAAACATGAGAACTTATTTATTCTATCTTTTCTATGTTTATACCCATTAGCCAACCTCTGTTCATTCCCCCTAGACCTGCAACTCTCACATACTCCCTTCCCTTAGGTATCAATCATTTCACTCCTTACCTCCATGTGATCAACTTTTTAAGCTCCCACATATGAATAAGAACATGTGATATTTGTCTTTTTGTGCCTGGGTTGTTTCACTTAACATAATGACCTCCAATTCGGCCCATGTTGTTGCAAATGACACAATTTCCTCTTTTATGGCTGCATAATATTCCATCAATTAGGTAAACTACATTTTTTTTATTTTTTATTTTATTTATTTTTTATTATACTTTAAGTTCTAGGGTGTGCAATGTGCAGGTTTGTTATATAGGTATACATGTGCCATGTTGATTTGCTGCACCCATCAACTCGTCATTTACATTAGGTATTTCTCCTAATGCTATCTTCCCCCAGCCCCCCACCCCACGACAGGCTCCAGTGTGTGATGTTCCCCACTCTGTGTCCAGATGTTCTCATTGTTCAATTCCCACCTATGAGTAGGAACATGCGGTATTTGGTTTTCTGTCCCTGTGATAGTTTGCTCAGAATAATGGTTTCCAACTTCATCCATGTCCATGCAAAGGACATGAGCTCATCCTTTTTTATGGCTGCATGGTATTCCATGGTGTATATGTGACACGTTTTCTTAATCCAGTCTATCATTGGTGGACATTTGGGTTGGTTCCAAGTCTTTGCTATTGTAAATAGTGCTGCAATAAACATATGTGTGCATGTGCCTTTATAGTAGAATGATTTATAATCTTTTGGGTATATACCTAGTAATGAGATCACTGGGTCAAATGGTATTTCTAGTTCTAGATCCCTGAGGAATCGCCACACTGTCTTCCACAATGGTTGAATTAGTTTACACTCCCACCAACAGTGTAAAAGTATTCCTATTTCTCCACATCCTCTCCAGCACCTGTTGTTTCCTGACTTTTTAATGATTGCCATTCTAACTGGTGTGAGATGGTATCCTATTGTGGTTTTGATTTGCATTTCTCTGATGACCAGTGATGATGAGCTTTCTCATGTGTCTGTTGGCTGCATAAATGTCTTATTTTGAAAAGTGTCTGTTCATATCCTTTGCCCACTTTTTGATAGAGTTTTTTGTTTTTTTTCTTGTAAATTTGTTTAAGTTCTTTGTAGATTCTGGATATTAGCCCTTTGTCAGATGGGTAGATTTCAAAAATTTTCTCCCATTTTATAGGTTGTCTGTTCACTCTGATGGTAGTTTCTTTTGCCATGCAGAAGCTCTTTGGTTTAATTAGATTCCATTTGTCTATTTTGGCTTTTGTTGCCAATGCTTTTCGTGTTTTAGTCATGAAGTCCTTGCCTATGCCTATGTCCTGAATGGTATTGCCTAGGTTTCCTGCTGGGGTTTTTATGGTTTTAGGTCTAACATTTAAGTCTTTAATCCATCTTGAATTAATTTTTGTATAAGGTGTAATGAAGGGTTTCAGTTTTCTACATATGGCTAGCCAGTTTTCCCAGCACCATTTATTAAATAGGGAATCCTTTCCCCATTTCTTGTTTTTGTCAGGTTTGTCAAAGATCAGATGGTTGTTGATGTGTGGTGTTATTTCTGAAGCCTCTGTTCCATTGGTCTATATCTCTGTTTGGGTACCAGTACCATGCTGTTTTGGTTACTGTAGCCTTGTAGTATAGTTTGAAGTCAGGTAGCATGATGCCTCCAGCTGTGTTCTTTTGGCTTAGGATTGTCTTAGCAATGTGGGCTCTTTTTTGGTTCCATATGAACTTTAAAGTAGTTTTTTCCAGTTCTATGAAGAAAGTCATTGGTAGCTTGATGGGGATGGCATTGAATCTATAAATTACCTTGGGCAGTATGGCCATTTTCACTATATTGATTCTTCCTATTCATGAGCATGGAATGTTCTTCCGTTTGTTTGTATCCTCTTTCATTTCATTGAGCAGTGGTTTGTAGTTCTCCTTGAAGATGTCCTTCACATTCCTTGTAAGTTGGATTCCTAGGTATTTTATTCTCTTTGTAGCAATTGTGAATGGGAGTTCACTCATGATTTGGCTCTCTGTTTGTCTTTTATTGGTGTATAGGAGTGCTTGTGATTTTTGCGCATTGATCTTGTATCCTGAAACTTTGCTGAAGTTGCTTATCAGCTTAAGGAGATTTTGGGCTGAGACTATAGGGTTTTCTAAATATACAATCATGGCATCTGCAAACAGGGATAATTTGACTTCCTCTTTTCCTAACTGAATACTCTTTATTTCTTTCTCTTGTCTGGTTGCCTTCTCCAGAACTTTCAACACTATGTTGAATAGAGTGGTGAGAGAGGTCATCCTTATCTTGTGCTGGTTTTCACAGGGCACAAGTTTTTGCTCATTCAATATGATATTGGCTGTGGGTTTGTCATAATAGCTCTTATTATCTTGAGATGCATTCCATGAATTCCTAGTTTATTGAGAGTTTTTAGCATGAAGGGCTGTTGAATTTTGTTGAAGGCCTTTTCTGCATCTATTGAGATAATCATGTAGTTTTTGTCATTGGTTCTGTTTATGTGATGGATTACGTTTATTGATTTGCATATGTTGAACCAGCCTTGCATCCCAGGGATAATTGTGGTGGATAAGCTTTTTGATGTGCTTCTGCATTCTGTTTGCCAGTATTTTATTGAGGATTTTCACATCAATGTTCATCAGGGATATTGTTCTAAAATTCTCTTTTTTTGTTGTGTCTCTGCCAGCCTTTGGTATCAGGATGATCCTGGCCTCATAAAGTGAGTTAGGGAGGATTCTCTCTTTTTCTATTGATTGGAATAGTTTCAGAAGGAATGGTACCAGCTCCTCTTTGTACCTCTGATAGAATTTGGTTGTGAATCCACCTAGTCCTGGACTTTTTTTGGTTGTTAGGCTATTAATTATTGCCTCAATTTCAGAGCCTGTTGTTGGTCTATTCAGAGATTCAACTTCTTCCTGGTATAGTCTTGGGAGGGTGTGTGTGTTGAGGAATGTATCTGTTTCATCTAAATTCTCTAGTTTATTTGCATAGAGTTGTTTATAGTATTCTCTGATGATAGTTTGTATTTCTGTGGGATTGCTGGTGATATCCCCTTTATCATTTTTTATTGCATCTATTTGATTCTTCTCTCTTTTCTTCTTTATTAGTCTTGTTAGAGGTCTATCAATTTTGTTGATCCTTTCAAAAAACCTGGATTCATTGATTTTTTGAAAGGTTTTTTGTGTCTCTATGTCCTTCAGTTCTGCTCTGATCTTAGCTATTTCTTGCCTTCTGCTAGCTTTTGAATGTGTTTGCTCTTGCTTCTCTAGATCTTTTAATTGTGATATTAGGGTGTCGATTTTAGATCTTTCCTGCCTTCTCTTGTGGGCATTTAGTGCTATAAATTTCCCTCTACACACTACTTGAAATGTATCCCAGAGATTCTTGTATGTTGTGTCTTTGTTCTTATTGATTTCAAAGAACATCTTTATTTCTGCCTTCATTTCGTTATTTACCCAGTAGTCACTCAGGAGCTGGTTGTTCAGTTTCCATGTATTTGTGCAGTTTTGAGTGAGTTTCTTAATCCTGAGTTCTAATTTGATTGCACTGTGGTCTGAGAGACAGTTTGTTGTGATTTCTCTTCTTTTCCATTTGCTGAGGAGTGCTTTACTTCCAATTATGTGGTCAATTTTAAAATAAGTTTTATGTGGTGCTGAGAAGAATGTATATTCTGTTGATTTGGGGTGGAGAGTTCTGTAGATGTTTATTGGGTCTGCTTGGTCCAGAGCTGAGTTCAAGTCCTGGATATCCTTGTTAACCTTCTATCTCATTGATCTGTCCAATATTTACAGTGGGGTGTTAAAGTCTCCCACTATTATTGTGTGGGAGTCTAAGTCTCTTTGTAGGTCTCTGAGGACTTGCTTTATGAATCTGGGTGCTCCTGCCTTGGGTTCGTATATATTTAGGATAGTTAGCTCTTGTTGAATTGATCCCTTTACCATTATGTAATGGCCTTCTTTGTCTCTTTTGATCTTTGTTGGTTTAAAGTCTGTTTTATCAGAGACTAGGATTGCAACCCCTGCTTTTATTTGCTTTCCATTTGCTTGGTAGATCTTCCTCCATCCCTTTATTTTGAGCCTATGTGTGTCTCTGCACATGAGGTGGGTCTCCTGAATACAGCACACTGATGGGTCTTGACTCTTTATCCAATTTGCCACTCTGTGTCTTTTAATTGGGGCATTTAGCCCATTTACATTTAAGGTTAATTAGGTCAATTAGGTAAACTACATTTTCTTTATCTACTCATCCACTGACGAGCACCTAAGTTGATGTATATCTTTGCTATTATAAATAGTGCTGCAATAAACACCCAAGTGCAGGAATCCTTTTGATATACTGATTTCTTTTCCTTTGGATATATACCTAGTAGTGGAGTAGTGGGATTATTGGATTTCAGTTTCTTGAAAAATCACCGTACTGTTTTTTATGGTGGCTATACTAATTTACATTCTCATCAACAGTTTATAAAAGTTCCCTTTTCTTTGCATTCTCACCAATCTCTGTTTTTTTGTTGTCTTTTTTCAATAGGAATTCTAACTGGGGTAAGATAATATTTCATTGTGTTTTTGATTTGCATTAAACCAAAATTATAATTAGTGATGTTGAACCTTTTTATACAACTGTTGGGCATTTGTATATCATCTTTTGAGAAATGTCTATTCATATCCTTTGTCTTATTTTTAATAGGATTATTTGTTTTTGTTTTTGTTTTTTTAACTCAAGTTCCTTGAGTATTCTGGATGTTTGTCCCTCGTTAGATGAATCATTTGCAAATATTTCCTTGCATTCAGCAAGTTGTCTCTTAACTCTATTGATTGTTTCTTTTACTGTTCAGGGGCTTTTTAGTTCATTGTAGTCCCATTTTGTTTATTTTTGTTTTGTTGCCTCTGATTTTGAGGTCTTAGCCATGAAATATTTGCCTAGACCAATGTCCTGATGAGTTTTCCCTATGTTTTATTCTAGCAGTTTTATAGATTCAGGTCTTGTGTGTAAGTCATTAATCCACTCTGGGTTGATGTTTGCATTTGGTGAGAGACTGGGGTCCAGTTTCATTCTTCTACATGTGGTTATCCAATTTTCTCAGTACCATTTATTGAAGAGGATTTCCTCTCCCAAATGTATGTTCTTGATTGCTTTGTCAAAGATCAAATATGTGTCTGTACATATGTGAATTTATTTCTTGGTTCTCTATTTTGTTTCATTGATCTATGTGTTTATTTTTATACCAATACCTTGCTGTTTTGGTTAGTACAGACTTGCAGTGTATTTTGAAGTCAGATAGTATGATGTATCCAGCTTTGTTCTTTTTGCTCAGTATTTCTTTGGCTATTTGGACTCCTTTTCAGTTCCGTATGAGTGTTAGAATTGTTTTTTTCTATTTATGTGAAAAATAATGTTGGTATTTTGATAGGGATTGAATTGAATCTGTAGATTGCTTTGATTGGTATGTTCATCTAACAATATTAATTCTTCCAACCCCTGAGTGTGGGATGTCTTTCCCTTTGTGACCTCTTGAATTTCTTTCATCAATGTCTTACAGTTTTCCTCGTAGAAGTCTTTTGCCTTCATGGTTAAATGTATTCCTAGTCATTTTTTTTGTAGCTATTCTAAATGTAATTGTCACTTGGAAATCTTTTTTGACTATTTTATTATTGGTCTATAGATATGCTACTGATTTGTATATATTGGCATTGTACCCTACAACTTTACTGAATTTATTTATCAGTTCTAACAGTTCTTTGGTGAAGTCTTTTGGTTTTTCTAAATGTAAGATCATGCTGTCTGCAAAAAGAGACAATTGATACCCTCTTTTCCAATTTGGATGATTTTACATTTTTGAGAATTATACTTTAACAAGGTATTTACAGGAGTTTGTGAATTTGGTAGAATTAACTAGCCCAAGGACCAGGTCTTTTTAGTTTGAAAGCAGTACCCAAAGATGGCTCTGTTTTTGAATAATATTTTTTGCTCCCAAATCTTAGAAAAAGACCGATAGATGAGACATTGATAAATACATTTATTGACAACAGGCAATATGTTATACTTATGTCCAAAATAGTTGGATTGGCTAACTAAGACCCTTATCTCTGGCCATCAAGAAACACAGAAAGTCAAGGGAATCATGAAAACACTCGTTCTTGAAAAAAAATAAGACAGAACACTAGGAATAAAAGACGTTGGGTAGAATATTGCTTAATTTGTGGAAAAGCCAATGAGTTATTGTTGCCAGTCTGCTGTGTCTTTTAATTTCCGTTTGTCACTGTTGCTTCATAGTGTTATCATCATGTTCTGTGCCCCAGAAGGCTGATCCCTATGGACTGAATCACCTGGTGAGTGCTTCTGGTTAGTTTCAAATTGGACTCAGTCAATGGGAAGTACTAGCCGAAACTGGAGTATGGGAGGAAAGAAATGTTGGGTAATGTCTCCCGTGCTCCCTCCTCACTTTGATGTAAACTTACCACCACCACTGCTCCTGCCACAGGCTCCTCCTACGTGGTGTTATCTCTCATCAGGATCCTGCATTATTATTTCTTTCCCTTAATCTTTCCTATGGGCAATAAAGTCTAATTTCTGGGTGCCTCAACATCTGTCTACATCCTTAAACTAGAAATTGTTCTAAAACTGTACACAAATATTTGCTTCATTAAGGTCTTTTTTCCTGGAACCAACTCTTTTCTTAAATCAGCCCTCCACAGAGATGGCAGAACCAGTTCTTCATGCACCATCTGCTCTCTTTATAACCTGTATGACTCACCTCAGTTCTATCTTTGCCTCACGCATTTTCTTCTACATCCCAAAGTACTAGACAATATTTCCTCCTTCAGATTACATACTCAACTGAATTTGGTGTTTCCTAAACATTCCCTATTCTTTCATGCCCATTATATATTTCTTCTTTTATTTATTTATTTATTTATTTATTATTATTTTTTGAGGTGGAGTCCTGCTCTATTACCCAGGCGGGAGTGCAATGGCATGATCTTGGCTCACTCTAATCTCTGCCTTCCAGGTTCAAATGATTCTCCTACCTCAGCCTACTGAGTAGCTGGGATTGCAGGCACATGCTGCCACACCTGGCTAATTTTTGTATTTTTTAGTAGAGACGGGGTTTCATCATGTTGGCCAGACTGGTCTTGAACTCCTGACCTCGTGATCTGCTCACCTCGGCCTCCCAAAGTGCTAGGATTACACGCATGAGCCACAGTGCCCAACTTATATGTCTTCTTAAAATAACCTTTTCCAAATTTTTGCCCTGGAAGAGACTAATGATTGTTGTATATCAATCTGCCAAACACTGATTTCGAAAGACTGCCAAGGTCTTTAATGTAATAAAGTTGGGGAGGGAACAATATCAATATCTTATATACCTCTGTACATCAAAGAGTTCCCTAAATATCAACTTATGAAATTTAATAGTAAATTATACAGTTCCCAGCATATTACCATCTATATCTTTTGCCCCTCTGCAAGCACTGAATGTTCCTTAATTAATGATAGTTCTAGTACACCTGCTATATTTCATTTACATTGTGCAAAAATAACACTTTAGATTTAAATGATGCCTAAATTTTTGCCATGACAACATTCTTTTTTCTAGTTCTTTAAACTTAATCTTATGCCACCTGTCTCTGTGTACCCAACCATCCCTCATATCTAAATCAGAATTCACTTTTCTAAGGTCACTTTTGATTATGCATATTTTTCTCCTACCTAATCAACACCTCTTAAACCTCCAGTGTGAAAATCCCACATGCTTAGACAACAGTGACCGCTCTAAATTATTCTTCATATTAAAATTAATGATGTATAGAAATTTCTATTATAAGGCATTCTCAGTATCCCTGAGCATTATTTTGGGACTTTCACTAGAGATCCCTGCAACACTCAATCTTGAAGAACCAGCCCATATAAAACCTCCACTGTAAGTCCCTTCTTAACTGCTCTTGGTTTCAAAGAGAATTTCCTTTTCTATGTTACGTTTTATAAATGACCTTATTATATTATTTTCCACATGATATTGTTATTATATGTTTGCACACATGTATCTCTTGCTGTGTTGTCAATCCTGGAAGCCTAGGTCATGTCTGAATTATCTTTGTTATCTCCAGCCTCTAACATTGTGATGGCTGTCACTTAAAATTTTGATCAATAAAAACTTGAATAAATGAAGAAACAGAAGGATTACACAGTATTGATTAGGTTACCATTTACTTTAATGGCATTCAGTTTGCATTACATCCTGGTCACATTAATTGAGCTTGGGTATGTTCCATGTCTCCTGGACACAGGGATACTTTTAATTTTTTTTTTAATTCTGAGCTTATTATTTCATTGTTTGACTCCTAGAAAGTAACTTACCCATTCACTTTAAGGGTATATTTGTGTAGCCACTAAAACTTAGCTTATCAGTGGGGTTTATAGGGAGCCGAGCATGTTGATGGTTTAACTTCATGAAGCAGGAATCATCCGTGATAAAATCATCATTTTATCCCACTAATTTGTCACATTCAGCCAACTCAGTTATGTTCTTTGCTTCTGAGTCAACACACCTAGCAAGTAGTTCTTATTTATCTAGAACAAGCCTAACTTTTTACAGTCCCTGACTGGAGCAACATATGCCTGTATTCACAGAGGTTATGAATTGAGGTGTTTCTTTAGGATGATCTTTAGTAGTATCTACAGTGCTTTGTAAACTATGAAGTACTACAACAAGATAAGAATCAATATCATCACAAATGATAAATGTGGCACTTGAATTATTTTTAGAAATTCATTTAAAAAATGTACTTCAATGAAACACTCTTCAGAGTAAGCACCTTCCAGGCTACATTTGCCTTTGTTAGTTTATACAGATCATCTTGTTTGTATATTGTGGGTTACTATTAATAATATGAGCTTGTCTTCCAGCGAAGGTATGAAAAAAGAACTAATTAAGGAAGAATACTAAAAATTCAGGAGCAATGAAGCTAGTATTCTTACACATTGTTGAATACCAAATAGTATGGAGGCTTAACAGTTTTCAAAATTGTCCTCCTAGAGTGGCCCAACTTATTTCTGTTATCTGTTTTAGCACTTTATCTCTTGCTGCTAAGACAAAGACATCTTTGCAATCACATACTTATCTCATTCTTCTACTGTACTTGTGATTTTTTTATTGAAGCTAACATAGGGTATTGGCATCCAACTCTTTCATTCTTGACACATTGAGGAACCATGTAATCTTTTTCACCAGAAACCCAGGTACCATGCTAGGCTCTGACAGTACATAGTTGAATATGACATGAAGTCTGTTTTAGACAATGTACAGTCCAGTATGAAATAAAAAAAGTTTTGACATATGCTAATAAAATATGGATTACTTATGATTATATAAATTAGTTTTTTAGCACTGAATAATGGTATTAGGCGTCATTAATATTCTTAAATATGTGGCCAGGAATTGAGTTTTCTTATTTTTATTCTTTTTTATTTTGGCCCAAACTCTCCATACCAGCTAATGTAATTGATTTATGACTACTGGTTTCAACTTGGAAAAATTGGTTAGATCTGGTACTGGAAGTGACTCTTGGAAGAAATTAGCACCATAGGCTGGGCGCGGTGGCTCACACCTGTAATCCCAGCACTTTGGGAGGCTGAGGCAGGCAGATCACCTGAAGTCAGGAGTTTGAGACCAGCCTGGCCAACATGGGAAAACCCTGTCTTTACTAAAAATACAAAAATTAACTGGGTGTGGTGGCACATACCTGCAATCCCAGCTACTCAGGAGGCTGAAGTAGGAGAATCACTTCAGCCCAGGAGGCGGAGGTTGCAGTGAGCTGAGATCAATCATGCCATTGCACTTCAGCCTGAGAGACAGAGTGAGACTTCATCTCAAAAAAAAAAAAAAAAAAAAAAAGGAAAGAAATAAGTGCCATAGAGTTTCAAGATAAGAATCTTAAGGGTTATTTGACCATCCTTCCTACACAGTGTAATTGAAAGCAGGTATTGATTAAGCAACATGAATTGTCCAAGAAGTACACAAATACAGAACACATAAGTGGTAGCCTTCTTCTCAGTTAGATTACTTTACACTGCCAAAGGTAAAATAAAAATAAATAAAATAATTAAAAACAGTTGTACCTTCAGGCAACAATTTTCTTATATATCAAATCTCATCTCAACAATTGCTTGGTATAGAGTCCATTCTCAGGCAGCTATCTCCACATGTTCCCCTTGTGGTGGTCAGCAATTCTTGGCTGACATCCATCCTTTGTTCATAGCCAGTAGATGACAAGATCTATACTTGCATTGCCAGCACAACTGTTGAGATTCCCTCCAATTACACATCCTACCTCACCTGATCACCGAGCCACGTAGATATAAGGCATAGACTGGTTACTGTAGGTTATGTACTCATAGCTACAGGTGGAAGGAGGAAAAAGGAATTGAATGCTGGGAAGGCAACAAAGATATAACATCCTGGTGTCTAATTCCAGCGGCTACTTTTCAGACCTAAACAGATTCAATAATTCTTTTTTGTCTTTGCATATGAGGGGCTCTCTTCTAAATTTTCAAGAACATTTTTGTCAATATAACTAGATTTTATATTCTTTATGGTACATTATTTTTCCATTTTGCCTTCTTGATTACACGGCTGCTGTCCATTTAGCAAAACTGTGAGTTCCACAGCATTATATATTTCTTTTTATCCTCAGCAAATACTCTGCATGGGGCTAGGCACACAATAAATATGCAGTAAACAAGTGGTAAATTGATGTGAATTACTGTCTAGCAGATCATTTCCCTCTATCAATCAGGAGGCAGTATTTCTTTTTCAGTTTATTCTTTCTGTACCAAGCGGAGATATCCAAGACCTGCAATGAGTTAGGCCTCTTCTCTCTGGCTTTGAATTTATCATTTAGTTTTGAGATTTCTTTTTTTTGAAAAATGATAAATAAATTTGGAACATATTATTTGTTCTGCATTCATAATTAAAATTTAAGAGGTAGTCATTTTTATGAGGACTTTGTCAACTCCATTACATTAGTTGATGTGATTTTGTGTGTGTAGGCCTGGAACAGATTGAACAAGCAGGGAAAATCACAGATTCATTTAATGATGTAGAAAATGCAAAAGTAATAACATTAAAAATTATAGATGCTCAAGAAGGGAAAATGAGCATTTTTAGTAAATAAGTTTCTGAATTTCTACCTTTGAAAAAATGTTTTCCTCCCTTTCCTTTTCTGCCTACACACACCTGTCAGTGACTGCGGGAACATATTTAACAAAAAACAAGGAAACTGTAGAAGCTCTTTGAGTGTTCATACACTATAAGCCTCACACAATCACTTTATAATATTGTTTCATGGATATAATCTTTTTCTGTACTGTCTTTAAACATCTGGATGAAATAGAAAAAATTTGTCTAATATTAACAATGGCATGACCACCTGCCTTTCTGGGTCCACACTTGCTGGATCCTTATGCTCTAGTCACCATGACTTTTCCATCTTTACAACACAGCTCAGGGTCATCACACATGCTGTGGCTGTTGTCTAGAGTGTTCTTCTCTTTCCCGTTCACATAGCTAACTTCAACTAAGACTGCAGCTCTCAACACAAACATCACCTGATCAGATGCTTTTCCTGGCCCATTAATCCAAGTTAGGCCATTGTGCTATAGTACTCTACAGCTTTCCGTGATAGCTCTTACCCACATTTGTAATTCAGTGCTTATCTATATATTCATTTAGTTGATACCTGCCGTTTCTACTACCATGAGGCATAAAAAAGCATCTGTTCTTTTTTCCAACTATACACCCATGGCATAGAACAGTTCTTGGCTATAGAATGTATCTAATAATGATTTGTGTTTGAAAAATACAACTTTCAGTATCTTACTGAGTAATCAAATAGCTACCTAAGGCTGACCATAGTATAGTTTCCGAGGGTGAGTGCCATTAATCTTTTCCTTCCCTCTATGTGCCTACTGCTCCACCCATCACAAAATAAAATCTATTTTCCCTTCCCTTGAATCTGAGCTGGCCTGAAGAGTTGGCTTGGTCAACAGAATGTGAAGAGAGTGACGTGCCAGTTCCAGCCCTGGCCTTTAAGAAATATATCACCTTGCTCAACCTCTTTGTTAGATGCCAACTACCTGTGGAAAAGAAGACCAGGAAAGATTACTGAGTGATGAGATACTATACAGAGAGAGACAGAGACAGAGGAAGAGACCACATGGAACAGTATTGAGGTGCCAGACTTGTTAAGGCGCTCTCTTGAACCTTCTAGCCCAAGCCAGCTGCTAGTTAAATGCAGCCAAGCCAGTGACCCCAGCTAATGCCAAGTGGGGCAGAAGAACCTCTCTGTTGAACTTTACTTGAATTGTTAACAGAAGGATCATAAGAAATGACAAATTATTCTTCTTTTAAATTTGGGTTTTTTTTATACAGCAATAGCAACTGAAACTGTGGCCCATCAGAAGTTGTCACCATCTCTTCAAAAAACAAAAAAAAAAGAAATAAAAATTACATAGAAATTTAGACAACCTTCACAAGGTCATATGATTTGTAAAAGATAGGATCAAGATTGTGTTACACGTTTTTTAAAAAAATACTCAGTCTAGGGCTTTTTCTTCTATATCACATGAATTTACTACACTGTCAGTAAAATATATTCTCCAGGTTCCTAAACAACTGCAATGTTGTCAATATTTACTGCATTTTGTAAAATACAGACCATCAAAACAGAGTGATTGAAGAGATTTGTGCAATGGAGAAATCAATAGACTAGGAGTCAGAAGACCTGGGTTGGGGTCCTCAGTTACTGCCCTCAACTCTGAGCAGTTACTTCATCTATAAAATGAGAGCAATAGAACTCATCTCCAAGGCCTATGAAGAAATTTAAAGAAGATCATATACTTTACAGCCTTTTGTAAGCTTTAAAGAGCAATGGACATGTTAGCAAATAATCAGCCTGTAATTTTAGAATCGGAAAGCCTTGAATTATTTAAAGGTTTACCCATTTTGCAATTACCATTAACCTTTGGGGTGTGATGTTTATGCAAATTCATTAGAATGAGAATAGCATTATTTCAATCATGATTCTAGAGGAAACTTATGCTCTGAGGAATAAACAAATTATTTATCTGAATTTTAGTGATGTTCAAACAAACTAGCCTGATATTTTTGATAAGGAACAGTGCAACTCTGAATTTTGAAAGTTTTTTGACACCAGGAGGGTCCTCTATTCTCTTTATGCTATAGACTCAATTATAAAATTAGAAAACACTTATCTAAAACCATATTCTCCTAACTAGTTGGTACCAGGGGATATGACCATCCATTAATCAATTGACTGATAAGCTAGATTTTCCTTGCAAGTGAAAAAAGAGGGGTAATGTAAAGTATTAGATTCTTATAAAAAAGGAGGGAACCAGTTCTCCAGCCCTTAGCTGTGTGGAAGAAAATGAAGCAAAGGTTAGAATAGTTGGAAGAAGAAATATTTTTACTAACTTCATATTTTGGCCAGGTATCAGAGCATCTACAAAGTTAATTGGGTAAAAGGAATTATATTATATTTTCATTAGTCGTTAACTTTACCTATCTTAGTCTGACTCCTCAAATACTTCCACATAACCACTTGATTATCTCTGCCTCCTTTAACAATACTACACATGTTGGAAGGCAGTATTAATCAATTTTACTGTTAACAAAACCAGAGAATTCAAAAATAGTTGTAGCTGACCTTGATGCTTTTCCTGCAGATTTGTGGACTGAAAAATAATGACGGCAGTCACGACAGATTAACTAGTCTTCCAGGATACGAATCTCGGTTGATTTTATATCCTGCAGCCATATATCATTTCTGAAACCAAACTAATCCTACTACTCTTACTCCTGCCAGCTCAATGAGTAGTTCATCTTCATCCATAACATTAAGGGAGAGAAATATTCTGTATGAGCAAAAAACAATTTAAGCTCAGTGACAACTAAAAGAAGAAAAACAAATGGACTCTGAGCCACCTAGTCTGCAACCCAGAGATGAGGATAGAATCAAACTTCAAACAAAAAACTTTAAGCCATCATTTATGTTATAAATATACTTTTCATAGAAGGATTACAGGAGAGGAGTAGAATCCTGCAAGACACAGGATCAAATCCAAACACAAATTTATTCTACTCTGCTGTAAATTAAGGTATAATTGCATACTGATTTCTTACCAATCAGGCCATTCAAGTACCTGAAAAATAAGATCAGCTCAGTAATTTCCAAAGCTCTTCAATCATCCAAACCACCTAAAGATCTCGTGTAAAACACAAATCTGTGATCTTCATTTGAACTATTCTGATTTTAGCCAGGTAAACCACTGGACTAAAGAATCTTGAAGTCCCATTAGAAGCCCCGAAGGCTGTGAATTATGTTATTGTCTACACAGCCCAATATCCTACACAGAAAACTAAAACCCTGCAAAATCTAGGGAATAAAATCAGAGGAAATCAGAGGGAATATAAATACCATCATCTTTTTCTTTTAGACCCTCCAATTACTCTGGAAGAAAGGCAGAACTTCAGAATCATAGTGGGTTTTGGAAATTTGGTATTTATGAGTATATTTTCCTGCTTGCTTTTCACAATATGGTTTCTACTGGAAAGCCTCTGCCAGAAAATTGTGAATCCAAGGTCTGCGAAGGCCAGCTCTCTCCACCTTCCCCTGGAGCAATCCTATGGGCTGCGCCTCTTAGGATGTAGAGAACTTTGGTTAAAGTTCTTTGATTTCCAAATGCAACTTTTCCCTTATGGTCATCCCACCTCCTATTGCTTTTGCCAAAGCTTCAAAAGATCAGTACTATTGCTACTTCTATGTCTGCTGCCCTTGCCAGCTAGAAATCTCCTCAGGGATATAATGTGAAGTAAAGATTACTTCAACATTCTACTCAATACAATGGAGGAGAGGAAGGTATAACTGAAAGGGAGAGATTAATGCCCAAATATAATACAATAGTTGTCCTTGGGAGTGTTTCCTGGTTTTGTTCATGTATTTGTGTCTTATAAACAGCACGGAGCATGTTTGGGTGTTGTTAAACTTCCTCATGCCTCTTTCTGTTCTCTGTGTGCAGCCATTCCTACCCATTGTGTCCCAGTACTTCCAAGTTTTCTTGTTATTTTGAGTTGAATTAACACATGAAAGCATTATGGAGTTAATGCCTTAGTCAAATTCCCTAACTAATTTCTATTTTAAAAATAATCTAGTATGTAAAATGTTTTACCCAAAAGAAAGTCTCTACTGGCTGGGTGCGGTGGCTCATACTTGTAATCCCAGCACCTGGGGAGGCCGAGGTGGGCAGATCATGAGGTCAGGAGATCAAGACCGTTCTGGCTAACACAGTGAAACCCTGTCTCTACTAAAAAAATAAAAATAAAAAATAAAAAAATAAAAAATTAGCCAGGCATGGTGGCACATAGTAGCTGGTGGCCTGTAGTCCTAGCTACTGGGGAGGCTGAGGTAGGAGAATAACTTGAACCCGGGAGACAGAGGTTGCAGTGAGCTGAGATCAGCCACTGCACTCCAGCCTGGGTGACAACAGTGAGACTCTGTAAAAAAAAATATATATATATATTCTACTGGTAAATTAGACTTCAGAAGAAGAAATATTTTGAGAAGAGTTGCCTTATATGTACGAAAACTAATTTTTTTCCTACATGCCAAACAAGAAAAGTCTTCATTGGTTTAAATGAGATTATATATTCAGCAGAACTTGTAAATTTTTAATCTTATACTCAAATAATTTCAAGTTCAAACACACAAAAACCTTGTAGAATACATTTCTAAATAGTCCTCTTAAAAATTGACTAAAATGGTTGAGGAAAACTTAAATAGGAAAAAATAAATCTTTGTGAGTTATCAAACTAGATGATAGTGAACTACACATTATAAAATAGGAATATTGACAATCTATAGAGTAGAAAGGAACAAACAGAGAAAGAAGTCACCAGTGGACTATAACTCCAAGTCACCAAAGGACTTATAACTCCTTTTCCTGAAAAAAGTAATCTGCCATTGTGAAAATTGTAGTGATGGAGGTCAAGATCTGAAGGCAAAGGCCTTGTGATGGCAGTGAGATTAACTTTACTCTACTTGGAGCCTGTATTAGTCAATCCTCACACCTTTATAAAGATACTACCTGAGATTGAGTAATTTATAAAGGAAAGAGGTTTAATTGACTCGCAGTTTCACATGGCTGGGGAGGCTTCAGGAAACTTACAATCATGGCAGAAGGGGAAGCAAGCATCTTCTTCACAAGGCAGCAGTAGATAGAGAGAGAGAAGGGGGGAGGGTGGGGGAATCTGCCAAACACTTTTTAAAACCATCACATCTTGTGAGAAGTCCTTCACTATTAGGAGAACAGCATGGAGACAACTTCCCCCATGATCCAGTCACTTCCCACCAGGTCCCTCCCTCTACATGTGGGGATTACAATTTGAGATGAGATTTGGGTGGGGACACAGAGGCAAACCATATCACAGCCCCTTTATCCAACAAGAATCACGAACATTTTGAGACAGCATCAGCAGGCTTTAAGAATAAGTGCTAGGTTGTGTAATAAAAAGCTTAAAGTGATGCTTGACTTGATTTCTCAATAGGATAAGGATATAAACTGTGGCACAAATAAGTTACTTTTGATAAAAGGGGCTCTATTTATAGTTATGAAAACAACAAATGCCAACAAGGAGTGTCCTCAATAAATCTAAGTGTTCAGCCATTTCTACTTGTAAATAAATAAAATAGTACTTACTTATAAATAATAATAAGATTCTTTGGCCTGGCAGAATATGTGTGAAGCCTGAAGAAAAATTTCTTAATTTGGAGGAGCAAGAGCATGGAGCAAATGTTCAGGGTAAAAATGGACAGAATTTATCTATTTTTGCCATTTCCAGCCAACAGATATCAAAGCAAATGCTGGAGAACTGCTTCATAATATACAGCCATATTATTAAGAAGTTGATAGTCAACTGAGCTGGGTTCAGCCAAACCTCATGATAACGTGGCCCAGGTATTCTGATGTAAAACATTTCAAAACTCTGGGGGTGTGATGCATCATTCCCAGGATGTAGTGTTCCCCCAGCTCTGGCCAACAAAATTCGAGGTAGGAGATCAGAATTACCAACACTGTATA
Source organism: Nomascus leucogenys (assembly GCF_006542625.1). Classification (NCBI taxonomy): domain Eukaryota; kingdom Metazoa; phylum Chordata; class Mammalia; order Primates; family Hylobatidae; genus Nomascus; species Nomascus leucogenys. The sequence continues at coordinate 65,002,834 of NC_044394.1, read as the reverse complement.
CCTTGAGTATAAGATAACAGAACTCCAGAGTTAAAAATCCTGCTTGTAGTGTAATACTTTTTAGTCAATATAAGAAAAACAATTTTGTAGAAGCAACATTCTCTTGTTAGTATTGCTCATAATTATAGATTGCACCTTACCTTCCTCAGACTGGCTAACAATCGAATGGGTGACAGAAAACTACAGCATCTCCCAGTCCTGTCTACCTTTTGATTGAAAGAATCAAAAAACACTTGATTGAAAGAATCAAAAAGCACATGAGTGAAAGAATGCAAAGAGGATCTCCCTTCATTGAGTAGGGTTCTGGAGAGATCTTCCCTGTTTTGGGAATAAATAAACAAGGCGAAAAGAGGCAATTAGATAATACAAATGGCTGTACTTGATAGAGAAAACGCCAGAAAAAGCAATTTCTATTTTTCTCCTACTACTGCCTTTGATTTGGTCCTATTACCTTCCCTTTTTCTGTCCCTTGGTGATACCACAACAAATCCCATTTATTTCTGATCATTCACAGGGTTAAAACAAATTCAAGTCCAGCGGAGTTTAATTTAAAATAACAAACTCCCATAAGGACAAAAATTTCTCTTCTACTCCAATTTTATAACTGACTCAGGGCTTAGGGAATTTATGCGGGGAAAAAATACAAAACAAACATGATCTGTCTATTCACTTATCCTTCATCTTCTTCTCCTCCTGCTGGATCCCCCAGTGCCAAATTAGTGGAAGGGGCTTTCGTAGGAAAAGAGAGAAAAGTATTAAATCACTGCTATTGATACAATTTTGTCAGTGTCTTCTGTGGCAAGCACTTGATTGCTGGTAGAGGCTGTCTTATGTGATGCCTTCGTGGGCTTATTTGGAAGCACCATATGGATTTCTGCACTGTAGAGTTTCCTGACCTGGAGAATAAGTTTGCTGAGTGGCCTTTCACTGCCTCCGTATCAATTCTGCTCTTAAAATTACACCCTGCAACCTTAGACCTTTGTCTCCAGTCTGGCCAACCACATCTTGGATTGGGTATTCTTCAAGATGGTAAAATAATGGCTCATCTCTACAGAAATTCAGAGATTTTTGTCTTGACAAATGATTGCTTACTGTCTTTCCTCTCAAACCCTATCTTCCTGAGTTGTTGTTGACAGAAGCCAGACTTTTACAAACAAGGTCAAGAACAGCGCCTTGTTTATGTATCTCTTCAAATTCCAGTGATACATGAAACATTCTTACGAAAAATTTCTTACTATGAGATGGGTCAGTTCCAGCTCTTCAGAAATCCACAATCTCCATAGTTTTCTTAGATCTCTACTCACTTGACTTGGGCTGGGTGGGTATGCGATACAATTCTCCTCCATAAGGAGGAAAAAAAAAAACTCAAAACTATTCCCACTAGCTAGGGTTACATTACACTATCTCAATACTTCTCTCTTCAGTTTATAGTTTCTTCTTTATTTATATAAAGAAGGCTGGAGCTGGATGATTGAGGAACAGACACAGAAATATTAATAATTCTATCAGTTTTCTATTACTATGTAACAAACCACCACAAATTTATCAGCTTGAAACAATACATATTATTTCACAATTTCCTTTGGGTCAGGTGGCCTGACTGAGTCCTTGACTTAGAGTCTTACAAGGTTATAATCAAAATGTTGGACAGGCTGCGTTCTAACCTGGAGACTAAAATTGAAAAGATCTGCTTCCATGCCCATGCAGACAGTTGGCAATATTCATTTCCTTACAGCTGTATGAGGGCCCCAGCTTCTTACTGTCTATAGGGTGGAGGCTGTCATTAGGTATTTGATGTTGCCCACAGTTCCCTGCTACATGATTCTTCTTGTAGGTAATTTTCAATATGTCTCTTTGTCTCTTGAAAGCTAGAAGCAGAGTATTTTTCTGCAGTTCGCTGAGTAGGAGTCTTAGAAATAGAGTCTTAAATACTTATATATAAATTATATAAGTGATTTTCAATCACTTTGACAGATAACCTAATCAAGAAATTGGTATTCCATCATCTTTGCCTTTTTCTCTTGTTGAGAAGCAAAGCATAGATTCTACATCAACTAAAGGGTAGGGGAATATAAAAGGGTGGGCATGACATATAGGGGGTCACCTTAGGATATGTCTGCCAAATAGTTAAACCAGCCCCAAAGAGATATAACCACCTTTTAGAATGTGTTGGTGCTTATCTATTTATTGAAGCTTTGAGATTTTAGCAGTAATTGACATCAAAAGGGAAAGTCTCCACCGAATTTCTGTTACCAAAAAAAAAATCAAAACAATCAAAACTTAAGAAAAGATTCTATGAAGTAAAAGGATTTGAATAAGGCATACAAGAGGTATGGGAATTGCATATGTTTTAGAAATATTTAGTTCATGTATCAGAAGTGCATTCTTGACATCATTTTGTGATTTTAAAGAAAGCAAAATAAAATGCAGCTAATATAAAGCAAGGGAAAATAAGAGATAAGAGTACACACTACAATAACAAATAAAAATGACCTACTTAAAGAAAGAATTTAAGGAAAGGAAAAAATACCATAGTAAAAAGAAGTTATATTATAGATCAAGAAAAGAAAATCAACGTTGTAGAAAATATAATAATTGAATGGGAGGGCAAGATTATGAGGGATAGTTAAAAGGAAATACAAGTATGACTAATATTTTCATCACTTCCGTGTACTCAAGTGATAATCTCATATTCAATGTTGTAAATTGAGAAATATAGATTTAAATGTTTCATAAAGAATAGCATCTAACCATATATAGGATAAAATCCATCTGTAACAAGTCATTTTACTAGAAGAAAAATATTCCTAATTTATACAACACATAGGAAGAAAATAAAACAAGAAAATAGAAAACAAAATATGTAACTGAAGTAAGAGTAAAAAACCTACTCTGTTTAGTTTAATGTGGTTAATTTTCCAAATTTAAAAAGGGTTCTAAATGGAGTTTTTAAAAAAATCCCAATTCATATATATAGTATTAAATAGAATCGCCACTAAAGCATCAATACAGAAATTTTGATTAGTTTAATAATAATGCTAGTTCATTTCAAGGCTAGAGAAATTAGATGTCACCTTTTGATTGGAAGAATGTCAAAAAATGCAAATATAATTTAAAACTGCCACAGCTTTTTCATGCTCCTGTTGTCTCTTCCAGGATTGGATCTTAGGGAGGAGGAATTAAAGAGAATAAGAAGTCATCATCTGGCTGTTGATTATTTCTGCCATGGCAGACATCCATCTTTCGTGAGGCAAACATCTTTCATGGATCCATTTGTTCTATCTTTGGAAATTTATTCTGAAGCTACCTTCCACATTGCCCAGTTTCCTGAAAATGTACTATAGTCTTGGCTATCTCCTTACAGGCTTCTTCTCCAAGTCCAGACTATATTAGTACCACCACCCACATTATCTTCCCATTACCCATCCTTCACCTTCCCATTACCATCACCGTGATGGGGAGGCACAGTTGTGCCCTGTAGCAGTGACTTTTCCACTGGTAAGAAATGCCTCTATTGCTTGACAAACAGTAAAAGTGATACTTGTCCAATACTGTCTGCACTTTCCTTGTCTTGCCATCCCAGGCAGATCTAAGCTGCTTCCTTCCTTCAGCCTTCCCTGTGTGAGAAGCAGGTGCAGGCTTCTTTGTTCATGTATGCCCTCAAAATGCCAGGGACAGCATTTAAGTTTTTCCCAGATCTCTTTGGTCATGCTTCATGGTCTCGTGTGTATGCTTAGGGTGGGGGGACAGAGCAGTAAGCCAAGTATATCTATACTTGTATAAACTCCTTTGAAACAATCTCCTTTAGAATTTCTAGTCTTTACAAAGGTGAAAAGTAGATGATAGTGATAGACAAAGCAGGACCAGTTCTGGCATCTTTTACACTCTCCATGGATGTGGCTACCATTTATCTCAACAATATGTAAAAATTAATCAGCTATTTTCCTCTGCTTTGTGGTGGTAGCCAAAAGTCTGAGTAGAGAAAATTTCTTTCTTAACATTCTATTGTAAAAATAATGAGTAACATTTAAATGCTCGTGTTACGAACACTGCGTGTCTAAAATCTCATTATACATGCCAACAGCTTTAAGAGGTGGGCATTAGTATCACACCAATTTTCCGACTTAGGTGGGGTAAGCCAGGAAACATATTCGGAGATGGAGACTTGCTGGAAAGAGGTTTACTGGGGAGTGCTCTCGGGAACAATGCCTGTAAATGGATGAGGATTGCAGGGCTGGTCAGAGGGAGGAGTTGAACTGTGAGGCATTTGCAACAGAGGCATCAGGTGATCTCAAGGGGAACACCACAGTGGGGGTCACCCTTCAGATTTGTCCTGAGATAAGGCAAAATGGCTAGGACATTGTGTCTGCACACTGACCACTCACTGAACTGGGAGTTTACCAATGGTTGAGGGCAATTCCTGCAAAAGCACTTAGCTGGGAGTCATTAGCAAATAGGGGTCAGGAATGCCTCATTCCTGAAATCATGGTCTGTACGCTGACCTACAACATGTATTAAATTTATTTATGACAAAAATTGAGGTTTAGCCCATTTAATTATATTTTCCATTTTTACACAACCTACAGTTTGTAGGCACAGGAAATTCAACCCTGGAATTTCTGACTTCATAAATTCTCTTAGGATGAGAATTATGCCTATCCTAGAATCAGACTAATAGGAGGAGGAACCAGCATGAAGGCACACAGAAATAAAGGAAGAAAGACATTAAAAAACAAACGAGAAGGGAACAACGCAAGAATATTTAGCCTGGAAGAAGGAAAAAAAAGGCTATGGCCATTGAAGAAAATTGAAAGGTGAATAAAGATCTCTTATGGGAAAAAAGCACGATGACCAGATGGAGTTTACAGATGAATTCACCTAACCTTCAAAGACTGGATAATTTCAAATGTATTTATTAATATACCAGTGTTGAAAATGTGGAGAGCTTAATTCATACTCTGAAGCCAGCATAACTTTAATCCCCAAACCTGACAAAATTATAATGCAAAAAAGAACTTTGTAAGTCAATTAAGAGTATATACAGGCCGGGCACGGTGGCTCACGCTTGTAATCCCAGCACTTTGGGAGGCCGAGGCGGGCGGATCACGAGGTCAGGAGATCGAGACCACAGTGAAACCTCGTCTCTACTAAAAATACAAAAAAAAATTAGCCGGGCGTGGTGGCGGGCGCCTGTAGTCCCAGCTATTCGGAGAGGCTGAGGCAGGAGAATGGCGTGAACCCGTGAGGCAGAGCTTGCAGTGAGCCAAGATCGCGCCACTGCACTCCAGCCTGGGTGACAGAGCGAGACTCCATCTCAAAAAAAAAAAAAGAGTATATATAATAATTCTGATTAAAATTTTAAGTAAAATCTAATAATTCACAAGAGAGTAAAATACTTCATAAAAAAGTAGGGTTTATTTCACAAATTCAAGAGTAGATAAGTAGCTGGAAATTTCTAATACAATTCATTATTGAGGACTGAGAGTGTCTGTGTCAGCATGATTTGGATGAGACTAGACCATCTATGTCAACATGACCTGGCTATTTGTTTCAGAAAAATCTTGCCCAGGAAAGAACTACAAACTAAAAAATAATTTTATTTATTTTTAATAAAATCCTTCCAGAGCTATTTATCAAAGACCTGGGTCTTCTGACCTGGGTTGTTTACCTATTAAATGACATTCTACTTATCAAACTTGCTTCAAGGCCTTTACTTTGCTATGTCTACCAGTCTAAAACTATTGTATCTTAAAACTTGCCCAATCTTAATCAGTCCTCTACTTTGGAAGAGCTACTTTAAACCACTGAGCCCAGACACCAACGACCTATAAATATACCAATTCTGACTTTTCCTCCTGAGGCACTGCTAAATCTCTGTTAACTATTTTTCTCCCTTACTGCAGTGAGCTTAAATAAATTCAGTTTTATTTCATTAATAGGTTGTCTTGAGATATTATGCTAAGTTCAACAATATCAACAAATGTGATGTTATAATAATTATGCATGGAAATAGATATTAAATATTTTGCCATTAAGCAAATACAAGCTAAAAAGCATATTATTACATATATATTAAAACAGGTAACATTGAAAATTAGTGACAATACCAAATGATGGTACTGATACCAGCATTTGGTACCCATACCAAATGAGAGAGAGTAGATCTTCGATGTATCCTTGGTAGAAATGTGAAGTGGTACAACTTCTGCGGAAAATAGTTTAGAAATTTCTTATGAAACAAAACATACTATACAAGTCAGCAGTTAAACTCCTGGGCATTTATTGTGGAGTACTGAAAACTTATGTCCTTAAAAACACCTGTAAACATAGCAGAGTATTTGTAAAGCTTTATTTGCAAAATCATCAAAAGTTGAAAACAATTCCAGTGCCCTCAGTGAGGGAATGATTAAAGAAATTGTGGCAAATCTATATAATGGAATGCTACTCCACACAATAAAATAATATATCATTGATATACTGCAACTACTTGAATGAAGTTAAGGTCATTATGTTGAGTAAAAAAAAAAATCCAATCTCAAAAGATTACACACTGTGTGATTTCATTTGTATTACATTCTTGAAATGACAAAGTTATAGAGATGAACATATTAGTCATTGCCAGGGGGACAGAAATTGGAGTGGGTACAAATATTAAGGGGTAGCACAAGGGAAACCTTTGTGATAGTGGAACAGTTCTGTATCTTGATTGTGGCAGTAACTTTATAAATCTACAAGTGACAAAATTGATTAGAACTACACACACACACACACACATACACATAAACACACACACACCATTGGCAGGTGCTGAAAGGGCATTTGATAAATTCAGCAGTCATTTCTAACAAAAACTCTAAGAAAATATAATGCAAAGAAAGTACCAAAGTGCCTAATTTTAATAATACTATCCACTACAAAACAAATGTTATAACAGACCATGTCAATTAAAATTATTTTTATACAGAAAGTATAGTAGTAATTGGACCATAAGTAATTTATGTTAAAAGTTTTTATTACAATATTGTGTTTTAGCATATACAAGTAAATTACTTACAATTATGGATTTGTGGTTAAAATGAAGTAATAGTAAAAGTAATAGTAATGAGGATGATTTAATTGCTGATTCACCATCCTCAAAATCCAATGAATCTAGTAAGTCCCAAGTGAAACATAGAATATGCAAATACATTTCTATTAGTAAATTAAAGATTACCAATTTAGTTTCAGGAAAACAATATCCTCTATCATGTTAATATAGTTTATTCAAATTTTAATGGATTTTTAGTTTTATTTTGAATTTTATCATTTGCTTTGCTTTATGGTCATGGACTTGCATGCTTAAAACTTTTATAAAATTATGTATTTAAATGATATTATCATGAATAATTTGATTCAACATTGGTGTCCATGAGGATTTCTAAAACTTCTCTTCTCTATCCATGTTTGATGAATATTATTATAATTCAGGCATATATTCCTGGGAACTTTCCATCAAACAACCAGAAAGTGTTGAGTCTTTCTTGTAGGATTATAGTGTAATAAATAATTAAAGCCCAATTTTGCAACATAAAACTATAACAAATCTTTGAATGCTATTTGATAAGCATGCCATAAACACACTACAAGATAATTTTATATCAAATGATTGCAGCCAAGAAATAAAATTTGTGACCAATAGATTCGCAAAATAAAGGAGACACATAATCAGTGTAATATATTGCAGGAGAGTGAAACTCTGTAATTTATAAAAGCTCTAAAAGAAACAATTTACAAAATATAATTCAGCACACTGCTTTCCTTAGAACTTCTTAAATCCAGTATGATTTTGAGATTCTTAAGTTACAACTGCAAAGACTATATTTCCAAATGAGGTCTCATTTACAGGTACAGGGAGTTAGGCTTTGAAATTATTTTTTTTGGAGGACACAATTCAAAACACTACAATATCCACTGAGAATCTTGATGGTTTGGGATCATGCCATGGAATAAAAACTTGAAGAGCCTAAGAATATTCTGAAGAAGGAAATGCTACACCAAGATCACACATTGATGCCTGAAGCACATGTGTCTTTCCAATCAGCTGAATTTATGTGTATATGTGTCTTGATAACGTGGCTGGACTTAACTATTTCTTGTGTCACTTCTACATTTCAGATTTCACAATACAATCTAATCTAATGACAGACTTATAAAATTTTTGCTGATTCCAAAGTCCTGTACATCAGAATTTTAAGCTAAACCTCGTAAAGGGATAGAAGGGAAGTGGGACCCTGTATCCAGTATCTCAGAATGGTTTGCCAGGCTGCCTGGGTTAAAACACCATCGTTGCATTTTGTATGCTATTGAAGAAATGAAGCCAAATAAACAGGTCAAAAGAATAAAGAATAAGGTTATATGAATAAGCTTCCTGATAACCATTGTCAACATTACGGAGAACAGTTATCTTCTGTAGAAAACGTCGGGTGTTTCACAGCTAAAGCAGGTCTGAAGGCTTCTGGGTAGGTAGTATAACCCAATCAGGAAATGGTTATTAAAATGGGTTCAACTTGGTTTTTACATTTTCTGTGTCCTCAAACCTGCAAATTTTCACATATAGCTTTCTGTATTTTCAGAAAATTCTATCCCTTATTAAAAGTGCTGGTTTTGTTCAATGGTTCGACATCTCCCCCTAAAAGTACATTTCCCCTAGCCTAAGTCACGCAGTCTAGGATAAATCCTCAAGTGCTCCAGAAAGGCAATCGAAGGTGAGTGTTGGTACTCCAAGTCTTGTAGAACAAGATTGTTTCAAAATGTGTTTATCAGCATGAATTGCTGATTTGTCAAGAAAAAAGCTGTTAATTTGGGCACTGCTGTCTATCTCTCTGTCTCTCTGACACACACACACGCACACACAAACACACACACACTTTCCATTACTCAAGGAAAAACATTAATTTTCCAAACTAGTACATAAATTTTCCAAGCTAGTATAATCAAAGCCACAATTGATAATATTCTAATTTTTCACACGCATCTTCAAAATCAGCATAGCTATACTCATTAGAGTCATTTTTGAGTCATCTAACACAGATGTCCAGAATACGACATATTCCTTGCTTTCCAGTTTGTTTGAATATACCATTTTTTCAAAAATCTGAGCTTGGTGTGTTTTTTCACTGAAAATGTTCTCAGTAAGAAGTAACTATTTTCTTGGTGATATATAATTGTTATTTATCCCATTAATTTTATAGGTATATCTTCTTAAATTTTGCAAATTTGTCATGAATGTATTGCTGTTTACAATAATCTTTGAAACCTGAAATACCAACTTACAATGGCATTTAATATTTGTAATTGTGAGTTCATATTTTTAGAAATAATTACTAAGTTTGCATTAACTTTTTGTGCCTCTTTTTCAATCAATTCACTGAAGAGAACCCCAGAGACATCCACAAGTAGCCTTGCTGGAGGATTTTTATTTTTTTATTTTACTAACTCACACTTATTTTTTCAAATTAAGTAATTAAAACAGCACTCTATAAATGAAAAAATCATAAGGACTTTTACATAAGGTAATTTTGTATCAGTGAGCTTCTGATAGGTTTTGCAGTAGTAACAAGTAACATTACAATCTCAATTGTTCACAGCAGGCTTATTTCTTATTCACATTATTTGTCAGTTCCATGCTGTTTTTCCAGGTATCTTCGTTATGCTGCAATCCAGATGGGTGGAGTAGGCTCTGCCAATGACACGCATTCCCGTAGAAGAATTTTTCAATAGCACTTAAAGCTTCTGTTTAGATGTTGCATACTCACATTCAATTAATGGAAGCAAGTCGAATGGTCATGCTCAACATCACTGGATGGGAAGTATGTTCATCCCACAGAGAGGCACTGCAAGTCACATGGCAGTTGAGAGGGATGTGTAAACCTCTCACAGGGAGGGTAGCAGATAACTGAAGACAAAAACAAAATCTACCACAAGCTTTTCTGGGTAAACATTTTAAGGAGCAACCTTGTCTTGTATTTGTGCATTTATGGGGTTTCTTAATGTCTGCTTTTAGCTACACAGAGGTAAAATATTGACCTGCATACTTCTTAGGAATTAAATTCTTAGTTAAAATATTATCTTCTTCCCTAACCTGACTGGAAGTAGAAGAGTGTGGTGATAAAGGGATAGTGACTTAATTCTCTCAAATATAAATGCAAAGAATATTATGCTTTTATTTCTATGGCTATAAACTCATTTTTTTCTCTCCTAAACTTGCCATTCTCAAGTGAATCCTATGCTTACTGATGGTAGAAATTAATTACATTTATTATCTTTGGGGAGTTGAGTTGCAATTTTTGCCAGAGTAAAAGATTGCAGAATCTGCTCTTGAGACACGTTTTTCCTATTATGATTAATTCTATCTAGATCCCATAACATTTATTATTTAACCATAACAATAACACAAAACAATACAATTGATTAGGTGCTGGTCATCAATCTTTTATGGGACTTTAAATGAGAAAACATAAAAAGGCATAGTATTTAAGCAGTGCATCACAGTTTCTTTGTTCCCATTACCATAATCCTCAAGGCTTAGCTCAAGTATAGTATGGTGATTAAAAATACCAGCTTTCTTTCATACAATCGGGATTGGAATAACTAATCAGGTGATATTTGGACATCCATTTAACTCTCTATGTCTCAGTATAACCATGGCAAAAATAATTAGTTTTTATTTCATTTATTTACTGTGAAAACTTTTTAAAAAGCCTGTTAAAAACTATAAAAAGCCTGGCCTATCACAAAATAAATATTCAATAATAATGATTCCTGTAATAGCAATTATTACTGATACCATGCTAATTCTTGTGAGGATTAAATGAGTTAATATGCATGTGTAAATCATTTATAATATTGTCTTGTACATAAAATAAGCACTACTAAAGTGTTAGCTATAATATTATTATGTACTATTACCATCAAGATGTACACTGTTCCGTTCTGAAATTTTCAACCTCATGGGTTACTAAAGACAGTTGGGAAAAGAGATAAAAATTTATATTAAGAGATACAATGTTGACATACTCAGTGATTGTTTTCCCAAACCCATCTCACCATTTTCCCTTTGTCCTTTTTCAATACTTCTTAATCTAGTATTGTGGGATCAAAATTATTAATATAGTTATTTTAGGACAAATCCCAATTCTGCCATATAATACTTCTATAACCTTGAAAAGTTATTTAAATTGTTTTAGCCTCAGTTTGCTCATATTTAAAATAAATCTATCATTTATTTAACAGCAGTTATTGCATGGTTCAAAGGAAATTATGAACTAAATGAAACTAGCACCTCTTTAATAAGTACTACTTGAAAAGCAGCATCAGTGCATATTCACAAATGTTAAATAATTTAAAACAATAATGAACTACAAAAAATATACTTATTGGTAAATAAATACTTCTGCCTAACAAAATTTTGCCAACTAAAGTGGCAGCTTACATAATTTAGGAATAAAATACGTAAGTCCTTGCTACTTTTCATGGTAATCCAGTTTGTAAACTTATAGAGCAGGTTATGTTTAAGAATGTATTTCCTAAATCTTTTCTTCTGTATGTTTAACCTCTAAGATATTTTATGAAAAAGGCTTCCCTGGTCAGGTAAATTTGAGAAACATTGTACACTATATATATTTCATTGAGATTCAAATAGTGCATTAAAATTCTGAGAATTCCTGCCAAAGAAATGTCGCATGCAGGAAAATTCAGATAATAAACTTCATTGGGCCCTAAAGACATTTTACATAAAATCATTATTAACATTCTGAAGTACTGCAAAATATAGTTGGATATAGGCCTGTTTTTCCAATTTATTACTTGATGTTACTGGTGTACACTGAAAGAGACACGAGGCTAGGAAACACAAGGAGACAGAAAATGTCACTCTTTGCCCAGGAGAACTGGCACAAGAGAAATTTCTGTTTTAAGGCACAAAAAATATGCAAAAAGTATCTGAGAATATGCTTAAAAGGCTAGGATATTTTAGCTTGTAATTGAAAGACATAACCTTGGTCAAAATAATTGAACACCTGGGAAATAAGCACTTTTCTTTAACTCCTTTTGAAAATTGCATTTTCAAATTGCATAAAGAGATTTCTGTTCTGGCTCTGTGAAAAAAGCTTGCAGAAGGCAAATTATCCAATCAAAATCAACTGGATAAGCCAGATTGAATTTAAAAAGAAATCTGTTCAAAGACGTCAGAGAGTTTCTGAAGCAGCCAGGACTTGAGAGACTAGGACCTGGAGAGAAGGAAATATCATCAAAGTGAGCATAGTTTCTGGATGTTGTTGTTTTCCTCATGGCCTTCGTTCATGCTTGGCATGAGTCAAAAGGCTGAGAATCCAGACACAGAGCAGATACTGAGATACAGAGAAGCTATCAGAGCTTTAGGAGAACTCACAGGAATGAGAAGTGAAACTTCGAGTTTGGGGTTGCCAAGGCAGGCAGGACTGAGAGATCAAGATCCTAGAAGGAGGAGGGAGTCGGAGAGAAGCAAGCCTAAAACTAGGAGCAGGTTTTTGCCTCAAGACATTTGTTCATAGAGTTGTGCAGAACAAGAAGATACGAAGACAAGGAGAAAGTGGCTGAATATCAGAGCAGAGATTCTCATTGTTTCTTAGTCCTAGGGAGAGAAAAAATGGAGATCAGGACCCACAAGGAGGGAGAAACATGGATAGCAATGCAGGCTTTTCTTTGTATCTCTGCCTGACTGTCCCAGGGAAATGCCATTGAGCCAATATTAGAATGTCTCACAAGCACTTCAAAGCAGCCTCAAGTCAGCTCATTCCCTAACTAGACTGAGGGGATCTTTCCTTCTGCTACTTGCCAGGGGATAGGATGAATGTTCTCTGGAGGAAAAAATATTATCCAGAGGCACCACATTTTTTCAAATACATTATTTAACATTTAATTAAAATTAATTACCAAGAACAAGACCAACAGGGGAAAACAAAACAAAAATTACAAGTAGAACCATAGATAATCCAGACCTCAGTGTTATTAGTTATGGACTTTAAATTAACAGTGATTAAGATGTTGAAAGAAATAGATATCCAAAATAAAAACTTTCATCAAAGAAATAAAATCTACAAAAAATAATAGAATGAAAATTGATTCTACAATTGAAAGCCACAATAGTTGAAAATCTCAATAGATCAGCTTAATAGCAGATTAGACACAGCTGAAGAGAGGATTAGTGAGCCAGAAGATGAGCTAGTTGAAAATATTTTTCTGAAACACTAAGAACAAAAAAGAGTCTCCTGAGGCAAAGGTTTGCTGAGAGGAGAAACTCAAGTCCCTCAGCATTCAAAAACACAGAATTAAAACATGAGTTATGCTAAATGTCTTAAAATGCAACTTGAGAGCATTTAATTTTAAGAGTGAATCATATTAAATATCCTCTTTACTTTACTAAGAAATTGAATATAAAAAGAAACCCCTTCACTCCCAGCATTTAAAATAGTCTGGGGTCACTCATTACAATAAAAAGATGAAATATACAGGTTTAGACAAAGATCTGATTACAGGTCGTTGTAAATAAATTATGCCATTACTGCTTAACACTGGAAAAGTATTAGTGAAAAATGAGTCTAACTCACTTTTATATAATCTTTTAAATTTTCTTTATTATGTACCAGGAATGATAATTGTAAGAGTAAAATGTTGCCTTTTCAAAGTTATTTTTTTCTTGAGTAAATCTAGCTGGTGCCTACTACATGCACTAGAAGTCAGTGGGAATTACTCCCAATTATTAACTTCCTTTCTACAGTGGAAATATCATAAACTGAATGGCATTACATATACCCTCACCTACATCAGCAATATGTTTTCCATTCATTTCCCTCTCTATATTCTAATGAGGTGAGTTGGGTTAATACTGTTGAAATTGCATGACTAAACACGTGATTCCTTATAGATCTCAGATCCCTGACAATGTGCTTTTCAACATACTCCAGAAATGACACTCTATTTATTTCCAAACAATTAAAGCTTTTTCTAGAGTTGAATTGTAGAGTGTAATTCTGGGAGAAAAACAAGACCAAAAGGTTCATTAAGGCATTCCCAGTGAAAAACATTGAATTAATTACCTAATCCCCGTGTATAGAGATGTGATACTTTTCTTTCCCTGGAGAACAAAAAGGCTACCCTGTTATTAATTACTGGGAGTTTGAATGTAAGGTGAATTACATAAAGGCAAAGGACTTAAGCAATAGGATATTTGGGTCAAATAATTAATAATACAGAGGAGTGAGGTATATGTGACTTCTATATTATGAACTACAATAGTAACTAGATGCAACATTTTTTACCCTGCAACTCTGTACCTTGAGATTGGCATTGTGTCCTGGAAGCCTCACTTGGCCAAGCAACTGGGAAATGAGATAAGGTAACTGGAGAGGAAACTGGAGTGAAGCCTGGAGGCAAAAACTCCAAAATGGCAATGAGCAGTGATGGCCCCAGAAGGTAATTGGGCATTCACTTACCCAATGAACTGAAAAGAACAAAAATGAGTTTCCTTCTGTGATGTAGCCAGGGCGCTAGAAAATCTGATTAAATGGCTCACAATCAAAAGAATGTAATTGGCCAGTTCAACAAAAATTGTTGGAATTAAAAATAAATATACGCTTCTTAAGACACGTGACTCAAGATAGAGCTGAAACATCCAAGATATGTAAGTTCTATTTCTGTTCTTGTGATATGAGTTCAAGACAAAGTTTCACCAGGGTTGTTCAAGAAATTCATAAGGGTACATTCACTCAGTTATGGGAAAACCATTGAAAAATTAGTTATCTATGTTCAGGGTATGGTAAGTGAAAGCACAAGTTCTATTCATATTTCCGCCCCCCGACTCTTCCCCAAAATTCAAGCACTTCATAGGCTCTAGAGTTGGAGCAGAGCAGCTCTTCATCCTTAGAAGCAGCTACATCCAGCTGCTGTTGAACTGAGCCTGTATTGGTCAGTTCTGCTGACAGGCAGATTCAAAGCTATCTCCATTCAGGTCTTCACCACCATGAAGTTTCCCAGAGAGACTCTCACCACTGCTATTCAGACACAAGAACCGTGCCGTAACCTGTCATCAGGAAACAGACTATGTTAAAGAAGGATTTTCATCCTGTCTTATGAAGAAATTCCATTCCAATGCTGTGATAATGCAAAGTAATCCTTCTCAACCATCTGAAATCACAGTTGTTCCTCTCTGGAGATGGCATGTGAGGATATTCCCAAGGTAGGAGCAGAACTTTTTTTGTTACAAACTCCTAGGGTTGTGTCGTCGTTGTTGTTAGTGGTAGTGGTGGTGGCAGTGTGTTTGCGTTTGTGTGCGTGTGTGTTTTGCCTCAGCTTATTGTGTCTTTTTTGAGTGGTTGCAAATAGGTTTGAGGCTATAGTTTCTATGCTTGCAGATCTATTGAAACGGGAAAATCATGGAATGGGGTCAGCAGAAAATGGGGAGGCTATGAATGGAGCTTAAGAACCTGGCAACGTATAACCAGCACCTTGGGGGAAATCACTTAGCCTGCTTCAACAATTTTGGGGTCATTTTAAGGCATACAGGGTGAGAAGGCAATTCAAGTGTCCACTGCTGACAGATTACTCTCCTTTATACCTCTGAGGCAGGGCAAAATTCCAAACAAATTCATGTGGTCAAGTGGAAAACCATGAACATTCTCAAGAAATCTGTCTCAGTCCTGTAGATTTCAGTTTGAAAATGTTGCCTTTCCCAACCACAGATGAAAATAGCAGCTTTTATGTTAACCAATAATTCTTTTCACCTTTGCACTACAGATTAGCCTCAAAATATATAGCTAGGAAAACAACTAAGTATATTAATAGATTAAGAAGTTCAGAGAGAAAGTAAAGTAGCCAATAAAAAATGAGTGCCATGATTAAACTTAATATGGTCTCTTTGTTATAGGTTCATGTAAACACACACACACAGAGTATACAGTTGGCCTTTGAACAAAGGGGTTTAGAACTATGCAGGTCTATGTATACATCGATTTTCTTCCACCTCTGCCACCTTTGAGATAACAAGACCAACCTCTCCTCTTCCTCCTTCTCCTCAGCTACCCAATATGAAGAGGACAAGGATGAAGACCTTTATGATTATCCTCTTCCACTTCATGAATTGTAAATATATTTTCCTTTCTTATGATTTTCATAATAATATTTTTTATTTAGCTTTACTTTGTTGTAAAACTAAAGTATTAAAACGCATATAACAAAAAAATATGTGTCAATTTACTGTTTATGTTATTAGAAAGGATCTCAAGAGTTAGCTATAGCTTGGTGCAAAGGTAATTGCAGCTTTTTTCCATTAAAAGTAATGGCAAAAACAATTACTTTTGCACCAACCTAGTATTCATAGTTAAATTTTTGGGGAGTCAAAAGTTATTTACAGGTTTTTAATTGCATGAGGTGGGGAGTATAACTAACTCCTGCATTGTTCAAGGGTAAACTGCACATTCTACTTTTCTTGAGTTAATGGCAGAATTGGTGAGAAGTAGCCTATGAAAGAAGGGAGAAGGAATAAATGTGCATTTTGAAGAGGGGGGAAATGGTTGCAAGGAAACCTTGTTTAACACATTCCAACTACTGTTTGAAAGCTAACAAGGAGCACTGGGGCATGGGGAGGTGGTGGTAACCTACAGTCACCCATTCCCCTTCAGAAGAAAAGAAGTAAAGGGGTGGAGTGAGTCCTAAGAACTCTAGTGTCTAATTTAATTAATTTAAAATTCTAAATTATATTAGCAGAGTTCTTAAGACTAATACGTTTATTGAATAAGGATATTGAATGAGAGATTTTTTTTAATTGTCAAATACTACTTTAGATTTTTTTCCTAGTAATATGATGGAGCATGTAATCAGAGATGTTGATGGACTTGTAGGAAGTAATTGATTGGCTCAGCTGTAGGTTTAAAGAGATCATTAATAGCCAACAAAAAGGATTTTTTTTTTTTTTTTTTTTTTTGGAGAGGAGTAATAGAAGTAAGATCCAAACACAGTTTTGTGCCAGAATGTAGAGAATTTTGAATGAAAGGCATTTGGGTAATGTCTTTAGCAGGTGAAAAGGAGGATCTGGGCTAAGACTGAGACCATGGACAAGGCAGAGAACACTGGGTGTGCAGTTAAATTACTCTGCATGCTTTTGAGAGATAATGGCAGAATCATAGCTAGTAGAAACTGGCTTAAGCCAAGAAAGGGAATGTGTTAGCTAACATTACTGAAACTATAGGGGATCCAGAATCTGAAGCATCTCTTGAAAAGTTAGTAGAGTATATCTATTAAGGCAAGGACTCTGAAGCCAGACTGCCTGCAATTAAATCCCTGTAGTGGTACCTATTTACTGTGTAACTTGGAACATGTTATTTAACTTTCAGTGACTGACTCAGTTTTCTTTCCTCTAAAATGAACATAATAACCTCTTCATAGGATTTTTGAAAGAGTTAAATGAAGTTGATATTCAAGGCACTTAGGAGAGTGTGGCATATTTGCTCTGTTCATATCAGGACTCTGTTTCTCATTTCTCCTCTCTGCTTTCTTCTAGTTGTCTTCATTCTGGCAGGTTCTTCCAATTTGGTTGCCAGCTGTCAGCTTTCAGCCTGTCCTCACAGCAACCCTAGCAGAAACACAACTTCTTTTTCCCAATAGTTATAAGACATTTGACTTATTCTGATTGGACTAATTTGTAAGTCACACTCAAATCTCTGATGAGAAGGGGAGGATGGCCAGAGGATGCACTAGTCTAACTTGGTAAGCCTGGATCAATTGCTCATCTTGCAGCTAGGAGTGAGGCTCAATTCCATACTAACTCTGTGGAGCAAGAATAGACTGAATGCTTCCACCAAGGAAAACTGAGGATCAGTTACCAGAAAGAGAAGAAACGGGTTCTGGGTAGATTAAAAACAACAGATGTATTCCATAGCTCTGAGAAGGAAGCCCATTGAGGAGTATTAGGTAAAGACCAAGAAGAGACCTTTAATCGCTTCTCAACTAAGCCTCAGTTCCTCCTTTTTCAGCATTAAAGTTGTCACAATTGTCAAGCTAGAAAAGTTCCTTTGTGATAATTTTGTATTTTTCCTTAAATTAATAATTTCTACTATTTATTTAGTGCCTGCCCATGGCAGGCATTGTGCCGGATGATTTACTTATATACTAGCTGTGTAGTCTAATGTGAATTTGTCATCTTTATCCAAAAGCTCAAGACTGGCCCATGCACAGAAGCTGGCAGTCAGGACTTAAAACTCAGGTTTGTTTGAACTTCATGGCAATGGTCTGTCTGCCACATTGCCAGGCTTCCCTATGTGGGTCCTTTCTTCCTGCTTTGCTTTGCCACTGGTCAAATGATCTTAGACATCATCAAGCAGGTCAAGGAGAGAGCTTTGAGGCCAAACATATCCCTAGTGTTTTGAAGGCATTCCACCCAACTAGCTTCCTACCTCAGATAGGCCATAGCCCTATTTCCTGTTGCCAAGAGAGGGATACTATGCCTATTGGTAATTTGGGATGAGGCTTTTTAGAAAGCTGCTAGCAGCTCTGTCTTTGAATGACAGGCATTTGTAGCCATCTATCATCCGTATTCTAACACAGAGGCATTGCTTTACATTTTTATATCTCCTCAGTGCCAGAGGAGATATATATTGTTCCAACTTCACCTATATCACCCCAGCCTTATCTTCTGAGCCCCCTCCCTGTTCCCAGCTTCTCTCCACCTCCTCAGGTCTTCTAAGGGCCCACCCTGTGCAAGAAAATGTCCTACATTCCTCTAACACATGCTGGCATTTCCCTTTCTCACAATCATGTATTTTGGTAGAATCACAAAACCTAGTCTATGATTCTAAACATCTTTTCTCTTTTTCAAACATTTACATAATTATTTATACAATCAATAACTAATAATCTACATAATTATGTGTGTACCTCAAACAATTAAATACAATACTGAACCAAGCCTTTCTATTTTATTTTATTTTTTTTTTTTTTTTTTTTTTTTGCTTTCCTTTTTTTTTGAGATGGAGTCTTGCTCTGTCGCCCAGGCTGGAGGGCAGTGGCGTGATCTCGGCTCACTGCAACTTCTGCTGCCTGGGTTCAAGGAATTCTCCTGCCTCAGCCCCCATAGTAGCTGGGAATATAGGCGCCCACCACCACGCCCAACTAATTTTTATATTTTTAGTAGAGATGGGGTTTCACCATGTTGGCCAGGCTGGTCTTGAACTACTGACCTTGTGATCCACCTGCCTAGGCTTCCCAAAATGCTGGGATTATAGGAGTGAGCCACTGCACCTGGCTGCCTTTCTATTTTCTTGTCATTTTTATTTAGTATCCCAAAGCACCGAGTCCAAGGAGGGGCACATGACTGACAGTCAATGGGTGAAAAGCTTGTTGATTTTTCTAACACACAAAAAAATGCTAATTTCCATTCTCTTTTGTTTCTCAGACTGTGACTAAGTTAGTTGGGGGTTGTAACACCATCATTCCATTGCCTCTCGCTGCTCTGCTGTTGCTCTCCACCAGCATAAAATCAATTAAGGGTGAGTACTGAGTCTTATCTAAAATATCCTGGTGTCATAAAGCAAGGACCTCTTTTATTGCCTTGTCATTTTTCTATAGAGAACGAACTAAACCTACTATTAGAAAGAAAATGCAATCTCCTCCAGAAGTTTTCTCAGTATATTAAAAAAATCATAAATTCTCAGTTTTCAGTGTTACAATACAACTGCGGTAGTCCTAAATTTATGGTTCTGAACAAAAGTACGATTCTCATTCTCATTGCCTCTTCTATGTTGCCCTGCTTAATTTACTGTTATTCAATAGCAATTAAAACAATACTCTCATCCCAGTCCGTTGCAACTAAAAATCATTACATGCTGACAGCTTCTGAGAGGTGATGTTGGGAGAAAGGTGGCTGTAATATCTAGTCTGCATCAGGTCACTGCTCAGATGTGACACCTAAAGAGCAGGGAGAACAGAACCTGCAGAGTAGAAGAAGTCAGGACAAGGAGTTTAGTTGAGGGGTGGGGGAAAAGGGACAGGTATAGGCTGCCGTCACTAGCCATGCCATCTCTCTTCAGTGGAGCTGAAACAGTAATTGATTTTTGGAGCAGTCCATCTAAGTTTGCTCCAACCATTCTAAAGCCTGTCTGCGATTGCTTCATTGTCTTAGTCACCTGGGAAAGGGAGAAACTAGGCAAAGCGGGTTGGCACGTGGAATACTGAGTGACTAGAGCAATAGACTGAAGTCACAGGCTGTTCTGACACCAGTATTCTGAATAACCCAAGAAAGTCATTTGAGACTTGATCCTCTCTATCCCCATGATGACATAGAACACCAACAGCCTTGATACAAGTGTGCTGCACTAAGAGTAATGAGACCTGGATTCTAGTCTTGCCTTTGCTCCTCGTTAGCAGTGAAAATGGAGGTAAATCCATTAACCTCATTTACCCTCAGTTTCTGAAATTGTAAAACTTCTACATGTCTCCTAGTTTTATAACAGGAGATATGCAGGAGTTGTTGCAAACTCAGATGCTTTCAAAGCCACAAAAGCATGTAAGGAAATTCAGTGGCTCAAAAACACAAGAAAGACTTAGAACTAAAATAACTAGAGTTCACAAACCTGGTCTAAACACTTTCAGCATTCAAACTCAAGTTTTAGAAACAAACAGTATGTATTTTTAGGTCTCTAGTTTTTGCTCGTAGACTAGAGAATCTCTTAATCCTTTTCTGCCCAGGTACTCTTTGAGCATGAATTTCTGGGATAGTAGATATCATAGTCTGACCAATTTATCACGTTAGTCCCAGCATCTGTCAAAGTGCCTGGGACACAGTAGTTGCAAATTATAATTTGTTGAGTGGCTGGCAATTTTCCTTTAAACTTTAACTTTACAGAGTTAAATCTTTGTTTTGTTATTTTTAGGCCATTCCCTCATTTGACAGCTCTTGGCTTTCATCTGTTTAATCATTTTCCTTACGATCTATCCCGTGTGCCCTTTTCTAAGCTTTTCTTAGCTATGAGAAGCACAATTGTTTGTAGTTTTGTTTGTAATGTCTGAGACAACATCGGCCACAAAAATCTTTCTCTAAGCAAAGATAGCACAGCAAAGAAATCAACAGTTAACCAGTAGTGTTGGCAGAAAAAGCATCTTCAGTTTTCTGCAGGTTCTCTGCACCCTCTTTTAAGGAGCAGCCCCTTTGGTGTTTTGCCCCTCACTCATGTGCTTCTCTGTTTCAATTCCTAGTTCAATAATCCATTTAGATCAACAGCTGTTTCTCTTTCTGTTCATCCTCTCTGTAAGAGAGCTTACCCAAACTGTAAGCTATTTCCAAGTTATTTCAAGACGGCTCTCTCGATCAGCTCCTTGGAGAGATTGCAGAGCAGATCAGGAGCTCTCTTAAAATTGGGCCAGATTCACATCCTAAACAGCTCTAGGGAAATTTCCCTTCTTCACACTCCAACCACACAAAATGCTTACTCTCCCCCTTGCAAGTCTCAAATGTTTGCAAGATGATTGCAGTATTCTTTTTCTATAAAGCCTCAAAGGTCTTCCATGGAATCCACTTCAGTGAAAAATTTAAAGCCCAGTACCAGAAATATAGAGGCACCTCTCTTATACTGTAAGTGAACAATGAGTATTAGGTATTTTAGAGGTGAGTTATGTATTTATTCTGTGTGTGAAAACGCATACTATTTTCAGAATTGGGGTCATTGAAGGCATTTTCTTTTTAGCACTGCCTTCACTTAAGGCCCAGAGCGATAAACAGAGTTGGTTAATGATATCCTGGAGGAAGACAAAGTCTCAGAAATGTAGCTGGTTGTCTTTCCACCTTGGAACTTCTCCTTCTTTCCTTGCCTGTAAATAACCAAGATGTGTTTTACACAATTACATTGTGTTTAGCAGACTGCAAAGGATATGAGAAACCTGGGAACATCATGGCCTGTTCCTTTCACTAAATTGAATGAAAACTAAGATATGTGATGTCTTAGTTCTGGCTGCTATAACAAATTATCATAGACTTGGTGGCTTAAATAATAGAAATGTATTTCTTAAAGTTGCAGAGACTGGGAAGTTCAAGATCAAGGTGCCAGCAGATCCAGTGTATGGCAAGGACCCTCTTCTCGATTTGCAGGTGGTCATCTTCTCATGCCCTCACATGATGGAAATCAGAGAGTCATAGCAATCTCTCATGACCCTTCTTTTAAGAGTACTAACCCCAGAATGAGGGTCTCACCCTTATAACCTCATTTAAACCTAATCACCTTCGAAAGGCCCCACCTCCTAATATCATCTTAGTGGTATAAACATAAACATTCAGCCTATAGCACATGGTAAACATTCTAGGAAAAGAAGATGGTTCTGAGGATGGGAATAATGGTGATCTTTTAGAGCAGAGCAGAGAGAATGTCACCTGGACCATGAAGTACAGGTAGGATCTGAATGGAGGGAGGCAGACATGAGTAGGCAGAAACTAGGGATATATTTTGATAGTAAAAAGACTGGTCTGACCGTAGAGGAAGGTTTATGTTGTAACCAAACAGCAGTACAATAGGTTCTAGTGGGTAGGAGGGAATATGTCTGGCTAACTTCAAAGGCCAGGCAAAGCAGTTAACATCTGAGGTAGCAGGCAAAGACTGAAGAAATATCTTGAAAACAACAGCGACATTATGAGAGAATAGCTGTTTATAGTTGGAAATGGGCCCACTTTGGGAACTAGAAATATGGCCAATTTCATCTACATTAAGGTCCTGCCCCCATCCACACCCCTCACTTTTTAAAATTGAGGACAAGGGAGATTGTTGAATCACCACACTGTTGAACTTAGAAAGCAAAAGTGTCTCATTTTCTTTTGTTTTTCCAGGATAACATAAGAATGGTTATACCAGTGAAAATAAAGTGTTCCCTAGAAATTTCAGTTTTCTAGGTAATCTCTTCACATCTTGAATAGTGTCTGATAGTAGTCAGTGATGTTGGAGTTAGAAAACCTCTTTTCTTACTGAAATGCTCTTTCAGACTCCATGTCATGTTTGTGTTTTCTTAGTCCTTTAATCAAAGTCTCAGTATTTTTATCTGTCAATTTGGTTAAATACGCTGACCTTTCAAAGTGTTGGGAAGAATCAATGACATAAGCAAATGAATGTATTTTGCTTAATGTAAGAAGCCACTATTATGTAGTTTCCAACCTTGCCTCAGAAAATTGAAGAGGAGTCTCCCTTTGTGTGTACCTGTAGGTCTTCTGTGGTAAGAATCATAAGAAGACAATAGAACTACAGCTGGGTCATGGCCTGGTGTTCTCCTGATGACTCACTCAGCCCTACGGTGTTACAGAGCTCACAGAATTAGGTGGCCACAGTTTCTACGGTGTGCTATTACCACAAAGGAAGAGTCTTATGTAGGATTCCCTCCAAGCCTATTCTGGGAAATTGATAGGGCTGCTGGCAGGTTACTTGGTTTTTCATGAAACATGAGTAAGGAAGTGAAGAAAGTGGAGCAAGGAAGGAAGAAAATCAATCAAAGATGTGTTAATGAGCAGGTTTCCACTGTGGGCAATTAGGGCTCCTCCCTCCTGGGCCCCTCTCTTGAGTCTAGAAATGCATTTCAGTATTTCCACACAAAATATGGGAAGCTAGAGCATTTACCCACTGATTCGAGTTCCTTGTGTGTTGCCATTATCCCTTGAGGTGCTATCCCCAGTCATTCTTAACAGCCATGATTGCTGACCAGCTCTCACAGCCCTAGAACCAGGCCCTCCTAGAGACACAGGCCTTGAAGGGGAGGCTGCCCACATGAGCAGACACGGAGGCCTTGGCTATAGTTGAATTTAGAGGACGACTGAGAGGACAAGAGTTAACAACAGCTTCTGCTGTAGGAAGTACTATCTGTTTAAACATGGGAGGTAGAGCTATCACAGAAAATAAAGTGATTCACAAAGAAGTTAATCAAAGGAAGGTTTTCATAAATGTGGCTGGAAATGGATGGTGAGATTGCATAGTATTTTGGCTATGAAACCTGAGAACAACTGACATGCTGTCTTCAGCTTACTCAACGTCCTGCTGGCAACAAGGACAATGTAACGAACAGTTTGTAACACCTGAAGTTTAACTCTCTGTCAAAAACACATCTGACTAGCTCAGGAAAAATAATGGCTTAGCAGTTCCAATTATATCAGCTAGAGTTTATTATTTCATACAATTAGAGACTTGCGCCTATTGCAAATTTTATTAAACCCTTAAGCAGACACTTCTTAGATAATTAGCAATAAGACAAGGGGCGGGGTGGGGGAAAGCCAGAATAGTTGCCAAATGTTTCACATAAGTTTCTGTAAGAAGAATTGAAAGAAAGGTCAAAATATTTACATTGGGAAGGGTATGAAAACCAAACAATATACAAGTGTCTCCGATCTAAAGGAAAAATCTCAAGAGCCCAAATCTAAATAAAGTAGTTCATCCAAAAGGTATGTGCCTTTGCATAAAACCAAAGATTATGTGTGAACCAGAATTACATCCTGGATTAAAGTCCACAACAAACAAGCTATAAAAATGGAAGAAAAGAAGGAAGGAGAGAGGGAGGGAGAGAGGGAAGAAGGAAGGAAGGTAGGAAGGAAGAAGGAAGGAAGGAAGGAAGAAAGGAAGGAAGGGAAGGGAGGGAGGGAGAGAGGAGAGAAGGAGGCAAAGAAGGGAAAAGGAAGGAAGGAAGGAAGGAAGAAAGGAAGGGAAGGGAAGGGAGGGAGGGAGAGAGGAGAGAAGGAGGCAAAGAAGGGAAAAGTAAGGAAGTAAGGAGAGAAGAAGAGAATTAGGGAAGCAAACAGAAATAAGAGAAAGCTCTTAGAGGGCAGCAACTACATTTTATGAACATGCCTTACCCTTAGGAGCATCTATGTCTCACATTTTAAGTATCAAGTTAATTAATTACATCACTTAAAGATTGATTGTCTAATTAATTAGCTAATTACTTGATCTAACCATCCATTCAGACAAAGTAATCATAGTGACAGTTCTGTCTAGACACTGCCTGATTTTTGTCAAGGTCAATGTCTGGGAAGTTATCCCAAAGCAAAATCCCAGTGCACAGTGTTGATAGAGTTCACAATCACTCTGAAGATAAGAGAGTCATTTGGACTTTCCTCACCTGGCAACTTCTTTTCCAGTTGGCATTGGATTCAATCGCTGGTCAGTTTCCAAATTTAGGTGGAACTTATAATACTGGGACAGAACTCTGCAGTATTATTTAACCAATATTTCTGAACTATGATAATTTCAACAGGTAGTAAATATAAAAATGAGATATTTTACATTTTTTTTAAAAAAGTCTTTGCAATTTTATGTCTTTAGAATAGTAGTATGATGGTCAGTTTTATGTGTCAACTTGGAGGGTATTTTTGGGGTGAACTTTAATGCAGTCAAATTTGGGTAAAGCAGGTTGCCCACCATAATGTAGGTGAGTTCATTCAATAAGTTGAAGGCCTGAATTTAACCAAAAATGTGACCACTCCAAGCAAGGGGGTATTTCCAGAAGACTACATTTGGACTTCATTGGCATCACTGTCTTTCCTGGGTCTTGAGACTTCCAGCCCATACTACAGATTTGGCCTTGCCAGAGTACATAAACACATAAACCAATTCCTTTAATCTCTCTCTCTCTCTCTCTTTTTGTCTGTCTGTTTCTCCATTTGTCTCTATGTATGTGCGTGTGTGTGGAATAATACATCTCCTATATATTCTGCTTCTGTGAAGAACCCCGATCAATACTGTAAATTTACATTTTATACTTTAAGCACATTTCAATTAAATTAAAACTTCAGTTCCTTAGTTGTACCAGCCACATTTTAAGTGCTCAATACTCACAGGTGAGCAGTGGCTACCACAATGGTCAAGAGCAAGCATTGGCAATTTTTTTCTATAAAGGACAAGATAGTAAATATTTTAGGCTTTCTAGGTCATATGGTTTTTGTTGCGGCTGCTCACTCTACAATTGCAGCCCAGATGCAGCCATAGACAATATGCAAATAAATGGGTGTGACTATGGTTCAATTAAGCTTTATTTACAAAATCTGGCAGTAAGCCACATTTGTCCTAGCCAGCTGTAGCTTGCCAACTAATGCTCTAAAAGAATTGAAGCAATTTTCTGGCTTTATAATTCTATGATTTAAAGATAGCTTTTGCATTTTATTAAAGAAATTATTTGTCCTGAAAACTACCCTTTCAAAGGCCCAGGCAATTTTGTTAGGTTTACTTCATTTTGTTGAATATCAAATAGACTAAACATTTATAAAAATGAATGAAATCAACTTGTATGTAGATAATTTAGAGCATTTAAAAATGTTAGCATACTCATGAATATTATTTTTAATAAATTGACCTACTAATTTTATCAAGAATCTGTGTGTTGGAATTCCAGGTCAGATAAATGGGTTCCAGATAAATTTAATCAAGGAATGGTCTGGTAAAGACAAATGGTCTTAACAAGATGGACAATGTATATTAACATTAATTTCATCTGTTTTTCCTAACATTCATTATAATGTATCTGTAGAATATTTAAAATTATTTATGTGGCTTACATTACATTTCTTTGGACAGTAATAGAAATACTCATCTAGTTTCATACTCATCTAGTCTTGCATGACATCTGTATTTATACAAGCTCATGGAGAGCTGACACAAGTTATTCAAGAGGCATGTGACTTATAGTTATCTATAATTTGGCTGTTCTTGCTCCTGTTGTTTTATTTTTTCCTCAAATCAGGGAAACAAAAGTTATCTGAGAAGAGTCATCCTGGAAACAACTGAATTAATTTTTAATCAGTTAATCGCATATATATTCATTGTTATATATAGTTATATATAATAATAAATTATATATGCCTTATATATATATCATGGACTACACTTTACTAAGACATCTGAATGTAAAAAGACATTATCCTTTATTCTAAAGTGTACTTTATGCCTTTATTTTGTATTTTCACTATAATTTTCTCTAGATTGTTATTTTTACATTTCAAATTTAGTGTATTAAGGTCTATTATATATAATAAAGTCAATTCATTTTAAATAAACAGTTTGACTCACACTGGCATATAAATATACCAATGTGGCCATTACCCCATCAAGATATACGGGTTAGGCATAATTCTAAAGAGTCTCCCCCTTTCCCATGGAGATTCTAGTCTCCTGGTTATTCAGTCAAACACTAATCTAGGTACTTCTGTGAGGGGCTTTGCAGATGTAATTAAGGTTACTAATCAGCTGAGGGAGGTGCTCTTGGATTATCAGGTGGGCCCAATTCAATCACAGAAGCCCTTAAAAGTAGAAGAGGAAGGCAGAACAGGAGGTCAGAGATGTAAAATATGGGAAGGAGTTAACCTAGCTTTGATATCTTGAAGATTCAACAAAGATTCCTCCCTTGGAGGAGGGGGTCATAAGACACAAAATGCTTCTCGAAGCTGAGAATGACCATTGGCAGGCAGCCAATAAGTAAATGCAACTTCATTCCTGTAGTTGTCTGATACTGAATTTTCTGAAAATCTGAATCGACTTGGAAGTGAATTTATCTTCAGGGCTTCCAGAAAGGAACACAGCTCTCCCAGCACCTTGATTTCAGCCTCGTGAAATGTGGAGCAGAGAACTGGATAGCCATGTCATGCCTACACAACTGTGAAATAAGTAAGTGTTGCTTTATTTTGTTGCTTTTGTGATAATTTATGTCAACAATTGCAGGAAATTAATATAATATAGAACGCTTTTCTCTCCCTCTTGCCCCACGGTAACAATTCCAGTTCACCTCCGCCCAAAGTAATCACTGTTCTACTTTGTTTCACTATAGGTTAATGTTACTTTTAATAAGATTTCATATCAATGAATTACATAGTATGTATACTTTACTGTTTGATTACGTGGCATATTTACTTTGAAATTCATTCATCACATGTATTTCTCTTTATTGCTGAGTAGCATTTTACTATATGATTATATCACAATTTTTCTCTCTATGTTTGTTGATGAATGCTTGTGTTGTTTTCAGTGTTCGGTTCTGTGAAACAAAGCCGCAATGAGCATTCATGTTCAAATCTTTTTATGGACACAGGATACTATCCCTTGGGAAAATATCTTGTAGGGGAAGCGTTATGTCATATAGTTAACTTTTAAGCAAGTGCGAAACTGATTTCTACAATGGTTGTATCATTTTACACTACCATCAGCGAAGTATATATAATATATAATATATATATATAAACCTCAGTTGCTCTCTATCCTTGCCAGTACCTAGTATGTTGATCTTATTTTTAATGTTAGCCATGTAGTGAGAATTAGAAAAATATACTGTAAAATACATAAAATGATCATAACTTACACTTTCTTGGTGATTAATGTTGTTGAATAGCTTTTCTTGTGCACATTGGCCTTTTTTATATGTTCTTTTGTAAAATGTCTATTAAAATCTTTTGCCAATTTGTAATAGTTTGTCTCTCATAGTTGCAATGTAAGACTTTGTATTCAAAATAGAATCTCTTGCCAATTATATCTAAAATGCAAGTATTTTCTTCCAATTTGTTTTTCATTGTTTTATTTTTCTTCACCATATTCTTAATGAGCAGAACTTTTTTTTTAATGACAAGTATCATCTATTCTTTTGTTTCTTTGTTAGTGCTTTTTGTGTCCTAAGAAACTGTCACCTATGCCAAGGTTGCAAAGAATTTCAACTACATCTACTTATAGAGATGGTATAGCTTTAGTTTCTGCATTTAGCTCTATGATCTACTTCAGGTCAATTTTGTTATTAGGGCAAGGTTGGTGTTAAGCTTCTTTCTGTTTCTATTTTTTTTTTTTTCCTGTGAGTGCCAGATGTTCCACCTTTTTTCCCCATTTAAATAACTTGGCACACTTATTAGAAATCAACTGGCAATATAAGTTTGATTCTTTTTCCTGGATTCTGTTTGTTTCATTGATCTACATGTCTTACAATAGCACACAGTTTTGATTAGCATAGCATTATAGTAAGTCTTGGAACTAAGTATGGTGTCATACTTCTTTCACCTGAGTGGAGATTATTTTGCCTATTTTAGATCCTTTTTTCTGTACACATTTTAGAATCATATTCCAATATCTATGAATAGGAGTTTTAATGGGGATTGTGCTGAATCTACAGATTAGAAAAAATCTAGCATTTTCACAATTTCAAATCTTTATATCCATGAACATATTATGCCTTTGTTTATCTGATCTTTAATTTTGCTCAGCAATGTTTTGAAAGATTTTTTGGTACAGGTACTGCACATATTGTTTACTTATTCCTAAGTATTTGTATTTTTTGACTTTTTAATCTTATTTTCTAAATATTTATAGCATATGGAAGTTTAATTTCTTTTTGTTTATAAACCATATATCCTTCTAATTTGTTAAACTTACTTTTATCTAGTACTCTTTGGTGATTGCTTGAAGTTTTCTTTCTACATGACTATGTCAAATGTAAACAGGACATTTTACCTATCCTACGCAAAAATAAATGTATGACTCTAGTTTATTTGTTTTGCCTTATGGTGCCAGCTAGTATATGTAGTATAATGTTGAATGGATGTGATAAAAGGGATAGCCATGCATTTTTCCCCTGGATTTTTGAGAAAAACATTCGCTTTTCACCAACTAGATGTTACCTTTAAGTTCTTATAGATGCCCTTTACCCAATTGAGAAATTCCTCTTCTATTTCTAGTGTGCAGAAAGATTTCACCAATAGTGATTCTCACCAAATGCCTATTAAATTATTGCTTTATTTTTCTTGTTTTATTGTGAATTGCATTAATTGATTTTCTACATGTTAATTGAATCTTGCATCAATGAGACAAACCCTGGTTTATGTTTTTATTTTTACATACTGCTGAATTTGATTTGTTATTGTCTTAAAGATGTGTGTCTACATTGAAGAGGGATATTGAAGTTTTTAAAATACCTTTTATAGGCTTAGGTATCAATGAAATGCTAGCTTCCTAAAATGAATTAGAAATTATTCCCTTCACCACTATTTTCTTAAAATAATTTGTGTATGATTGATAATATATCATTCTTAACTTTTATAGAATTCACCAGTGAAGGTTTCTGGATCTGGAGTGTTCCTTGTGAGAAGTTTTGTTTCTTTGTTTAATTACAAATTCAAATTTCTTAAATGATAGAGCAGCTTTTTTATTTAAAAAAATTTTCTCATGTCATCTTCAGAAATTTGAGTTTTTCAGGAAATGATTTTAGCAAAATGATTTATAATGCTGTGTTGTTATAACATTTGTAGGATTTGTAATGATGTCTTCTCTCATTAGTGACATTAGTAATTTGGACTTTTTTTCTCTGTCATTCTCCGAATCAGTTTTCACTGTAGTTGTACCTGTTGTATTGGTCTTTTCAAAACCAGCTTTTGGGTTTCCTTATTTATCTTATTATGTCTGTATATCTAAATTTATAAACTTCTAATTTTATGTTCCTTTTTATCTGTTGACTTTGGATTTAATATTTCATTTTTTCTACCTTACTAAGATAGAAATTTAGATCAATGCTTTTAAATCTTTCTTTTCAAATGTAAGTATTTAAAAACATAAAATATCTTCTGTGCACTGCTTGAAGTGCATCACACAAATTTTTACATCTTGCATTTCACTAGTATTCACTAGGATCAAATATTTTTATCTGTATTTTGTTTTGACCCATAAGTTATTTGGAAGTGTGTTTTTTTATCTCCATATATTTGGTGACTTTTTCCCCAAATATCTGTTATTCATTTCTAGCTTAATTTGCTATTTAAGAGAAGACATGCTTTGTATAATTTTATTTCTTTTAACTCTACTGAGTTTTGTTT
Source organism: Nomascus leucogenys (assembly GCF_006542625.1). Taxonomy (NCBI): domain Eukaryota; kingdom Metazoa; phylum Chordata; class Mammalia; order Primates; family Hylobatidae; genus Nomascus; species Nomascus leucogenys. Next base: position 64,971,975 of record NC_044394.1, on the reverse strand, counting down.
TATGACCCATAATGTAGTCTTAAGTTAATTTTTTGTGCATTTAAGAAGAATAAATATTCTGTAGTTGTTTGGGATGTCCTAAAATGTCAATTAGGTCAAGTTGACTGGTAGTGTTGTTAAATTATTTTATATTCTGATTTTTCATCTTTTCTTTCCTATAAATTACTGAAAAGTGTTGAACTATCTAATTGTAATGGTGGGTTTCTCAATTTCTTATTTCACTTCTATCTGTATTTTGTTTCATGTATTTTAAAGCTCTGTAATTAAGGGCATACACATTTAGAATAATTATTTGAGGAATGAAACCTTTTGTTATGACTAAATACTGTTTTTAAAAAATCTCCAATAACATTCTTTATTCCAAAATCTGATTTTTTTCGGATATTAGTATAACCACACCAGCTTTCTATTCAATAAAGTTATCATGGTATATATTTTTGATACTTTTTCCTTTCCTCTATTCGGGCTTTATATTTAAAATGTATTTAGTTTTGTCTTGCTTTTCTTCTCTAGTCAAAAATTTGACATTTTACTGTGATTATGTAGACTATTTAAATTTAATGTAAGTACGGATGTGCTTCTGTTTAAGCTTATCATTATTTGGATTTTATAATTACATTCTATTCGTCTCATGTGTATATTTTGAATTATCTCTTGCCTTTTTAAAAATTGATCATTTTTAGTATTCCATGTTGTCTCTTCTACAAGCTTATTTACTATACTCCTTTAAAAATTTTTGGTGGTTTCTCAGAGTTTACAAAATAAGCCTTTAACTTAACATACTCTACCTTTAACATTATGCCACTTCTCACATGATCTAAGAAACTTATTAGGTATTTATTTATTTTTCCCATATGTTATCCTATGATCACATACGATTTTCTACATATCATATTGTTATTTTTGCTTTGAGTAGTCAAATAGTTATGTTATTTTTAAACAATAGAAAAATCTACATTTACTCACATCTATACCACTTCTAATGTTTTCTTTCCTTTGTGAGGATCTGAGTTTTTACTGGCTTATACTTATTTAATGTGATTTTTTTTAAAAAAAGCATTTTTGTAGTCTGACTGCTAATGACAAATTTCTCTCAGATGTTTTTGGTATATTAACCAGGAAAAACCCGGTGGAAACTTCCAGAGCACTTTCTCTGTTTCTGTAATACCCTGTCCTGCAAAGTCCTGCTACATCACTCTCCAAACTTGAATTTTTATTTTTATTTTTATTTTTATTTTTTGGAGACGGAGTCTCCACTCTGTCACCCAGGCATGATCCTGGCTCACTGCAACCTCCTGCCTCAGCCTCCGGAGTAGCTGGGACTATAGGCGCACGCCGCCACACCCAGCTAATTTTTTGTATTTTGTTAGAAACGGGGTTTCACTGCGTTGCCCAGGCTGGTCTCCAACTCCTGAGCCCAGGCAATCTGCCCGCCGCAGCCTCCCAAAGGGCTTGAATTACAGGCGTGAGCCCCCGCGCAGGGCCCAAACTTGAATCTTTGTCTCCTCAGCTCAACAAAATCACTGTGCTCTGATTAGATTACCCTTTCCTGGGCCAAAATTCAGGAAGATCCTCCAGACATAAAGGCAGAGCTCACCTCTTTCTATTTCCCTTCTCTCAAGGATCATAGTCCTCAGCTGCTGCTTCTTCGAGGCCTGCTTCATTTGTTTTACTTATTCTAACCAGTTTTCCATTTGTTTTCAATAGGCGGGCAAGTTCTATAATACTCCACCATGGCCAGAAGTACATATGTTTATTATCTTCAAATTTTATTCGTAAATGCCATCTTTTCTCTAGTTTTTGTTCCTAATACTTAGTTATATTTGTGGGAACTATTTTTACATCTTATTTGTAGAACAGCACTGTGAATAAGTATTTCTGAAAATTTGGTGAGAAGATTTTTTTTTTAACCTCCAATATATTCCTGAGTTAAAGCATCTGTGCAGTCTTGGGTGGATATAACGGGATTAAGTGAAAAAGAGAGGAGTAGTTAAGGTCAGAAGCTTCAGTGATATTTGCATATATGGTTACAAGATCCATATTCCTTGTACTGTAGTTAATGTATTCTATGCTTATTGATTTGCCTGACCAGTACTTACCCAACAGGCATAACTACAACAGCTAGAAAACAATACATCATTATGTCATCTATGTATGCAAAGACCCTCACATGCAGAACTTGTGACAAAGTAGGCATACTAAAATCGAAGTCTGTTGTGTCTGGTATTTTATAGTTTGTCACTTCAGTGCATGCTGAGGTTGTGTACTCCTTTATAAAGTGTAAATCTGTGTGATTTTTGAACAGCTATGTATTTTACATTTTTATTTAAAATATCCTATCCTGGAAGTTCAAAACTGACTGCCTAGGTATAAGTTGGGAGAAAATAAAGCTTAATACAGAGACAAAGGTAAGAGTAATTTAAGAAAATATGTCATGGCAAACTAAATATGAGTTAAATGCAAAAAAAAGCTAGTATAGCCTATGATTGAATCCACTGAAATAAAATATTTACAATAAGAAAGGTGATAGTCTTATTTTTGCTTGCCAAGGCCATATCCAAATATTTCATTTTTGATGTCTTCTTTTTAATAGGGACATATTGAAATGAAAGTTTAAGAGATTAAGACATTGAGAAGTCTAGAAATCACGTACTGTGATCTGGGCTGGACTAGGTCATGAGGATTTACTAGATTTGGTAATAATTTTCTAGAGTTTTAAAGAAAATTTTATTAAATATTCATCTAACCTTAATTCAGAGCAGAGTCTGAGCATACAGGGAGGAAAATTAAAGAATCAGGCCATCTAGTGACAGCTCTCTACCAGTATTCCACTTTGCCAAGCAAGTATGCACTGGCCCCAAACTTGTGTACACCATCCAGCCAAAGGTCATGAATAACCAGACCCAACTCCCTTAGAAGAACAAACAGGAATAACTTATTTTCGCTCAAGGTTTCCTTTTGGGAGAGTATCTCAATTGCCTCACTACTCCACTGTAAACAGCTTATCAAAGCATACCATCCAACTAGGCATATAGTACTATCCATGACAGAGACTGCTAAAAAAAGTGACCCTACTCATTACATATCCAGTCTTCTCAGTGTCCCTTTTCAATAAGGACCAGGAGTTGGTGCTATTCTTTTACTAAGTTAAGCACTATTTACGAAAAATAATTGGAAAAAATAGAAACTTAGAGTTTTAAAGTAACTTACTTTATTCAATAAAATACATTGTAACTTTGTTTAAAGAATTTAAGAGTTGCTCTGGGAAGACTGAAATAGAAATTTTACATGTAACCCTAAAGATTAAAGCTAGGGTCAATGTATATAAAATACAAGAGGTAAATGTTGATGTTCTACCAAACCCCAGTTGTAAAAATTAAACTTACAGAGAATCACAGTAAGGGATATTTTCAAATCTTCCCAACCTGTGGAACTAACCATTATTCAAATCGGCCATACCTCAGAAATCTTGATATCCAATATCTTATTCAATATATTTTGTTGTTGTAACAGGTAAACTGTGTATCTCAATTTATTAACATGATAATTAGTTGTTGATTTATGAAACATCCAAAATAGGTGATTTTGATTGACTAAGTAGAAGACAGAAAACATGACTGTGCTCTATAGATTCATTCAGAGATATGGGCATTAATGCTTACATTGCAAATGGAAGGTAGAACATTTTATGGACGGGTAGACGTCTGTACCACTGCCCTATTATGTGCCCAGTTTCTTGTCCTTCCATTTATTGCTTTCTTCCTCTCATTAAAGTCATTCTTTAATATCACAAACCATTCTGCTTTCTGATTTTTTTTTGTTCTTGTAATCAATCTGGACTTTTGAGGGCTCTTCCTTCCTAGCTTGGGTATGTTTATCTTCTGAGCATCTCTGATTAGCACAACTATCCTTGCGGGCCTATATTCATTCCTCAGTAAGCTATGTATCTTAATCTTGGATTACAAATAAGGACTCTCTTCAATAACCCTAAACCTGCATAACATAAGTATGATGAGACATACACAAAATAATACATAGTATTATAAATAATGTCTGGTCTTCATTATGCCAATCTCTACACATGATGGAGATAAACTTCATGTCCTGTTCCATTGCCAACTTTCCTAAAACTTCACTACTGACTTAAACATTCAATATATCCATCTTTTCTTCATCTTATGAAAATATGGTGCCTGAAATTTCCCTCAAACAGTTGTGACTACCTGTGATGATCTTCTTCAAGCCCCAGTCTCTCCACTTACTAATTTTCATACACATTTAGTCAGAGATTGAGTTGAGTTTGTCTGTTCAAAGTTGATACCTATTCCTGCATATAAATCCCAAACCTTATATTTCCTTCAGGATTATTTCACCTACTTACCTTTCAGTCTCTCCAGTTTTAATTCTCAGTTTTCTTGTCCATTAACTATAAACTATGCTCAAGTTTTTTCTTCTTAAAAATCTTTATTTTATTGATCAGTCTTGTACTCTTATTCCTTTCTCATTCAAATCTCAGAAAAGTTGTCCATCCTTACTTTTCCCATTGAATTACCTCATATTCATGCTTCAATTCCTGGTTATCTGGCTTTCATTCTTTCCATTACTGGGTATATACTCAAAGGAACATCAATCATTCCACCATAGAAATACCTGTATGTGTATGTACATCGCAGCATTATTTGCAAAAGCAAAGAGATGGACTCAACCTAGGTGCCCATCAATAGTGAACTGAATAAAGAAAATGTGGTACATATACACCATAAAATACCACACAGCCACTAGAAGGAATGAAGTCATATCATTTGCTGCAACATGGATGCAGCTGGAAGTCATTGGTCCTAAGAAAATTAATGTAGGTAGGAGCAGAAAACCAAATACCATATGCTCTTACTTATAAATGGGTGCTAGACATTGAGAACACATAAACACAAAGAAGGGAACAATAGACAACGTGGCCTACTTAAGGGTGGAGTGAGGGAGGAGGGGGAGGATTAACAAACTACTTTTCAGGTACTAGGCTCATCACCTGGATGATAAAATAATTTGTAAACCAAACCCTTGTGATGTATAATTTACCCATGTAAACCTGCACATGTACTAATCAAATCCAAAATAAAACTTGAAAAGAACTGAACAGCTATAAAATTTTAAATGCCAAAATCAGAGATAATGGCTGAAAATTTTCTAAATTTGTCAGATGTAAACCTACAGATTCAAGGAGGTGAGCACGTTTCAAATAGAATAAAACCTAATAAATCAATGTCTAAACACATTATAATCAAAGTTCTAAAAACTACAACAAAGGATACATCTTGAAAGAAACCAGAGAAAAATGATACTTTACCTTTGGGGAAAAAGGATTTATATGACAGTGGATCAGAAACCTTGGGATCTAGAAGGAAGCAAAATGATTTTCAAGGGTTGAAAAGAACTGTCAATGCAGATCCTTTAGCCAAAATATCCCTAAAAAATGGAGGGAAAAAAAAATACACTCTCAGATGAAGAAAAGGAAGAGAATTTCTCACTAGCACACCTACTCTAAAAAAAATGGCTAAATGAAGTTCTCAAGATAGAAGGAAAACAAAAGAATAAACATTGAAATATCAGGGGGAAATAAAGAACACAGAAACGATTTTTTCTGTGAGTTTTCTAAATTACGTTTGCTGACAGAACATTATTACAATGATGTGATTTTAAATGTTATATAGGAGAAATACTTAAGGTAATTACATTAGAAATGTGAGAAGGTAAAGGGTCATAAAGTCAGGGGATGTTTCTCAACTGGTAAATAACACTGTTGGTCTGTGAAAAAATTTGCATATAAAGTGTAATACAATGCCAACAATTAACATATAAAGAGAGACTCACAAACGTTATCAGTAGTTCTATTTTTAATTTTTTGAGAAACCTCCATACTGTTTACCATAATGATGGTACCAATCTACATTCTCTTGGTGTTCACCAACAGTGAACACAGTATCTCTTTTCTCCACACTCCTTACAAAACTTACCTCCTGTCTTTGATAATAGACATTCTAACAGGTGTGAAGGGATATCTCATTGTCATTTTGATTTGCATTTCCCTGATGATTAATGATGTTCATCACTTTTTCATATACCTGTTTTCCATTTTTATGTCTTCTTTGGAAAAATATCTATTTAGTTCCTTTGCCCATTTTAAAATCAGATTATTAAATGAGTTATGTGTATTTCTTTACATTTTATATAGATTAGCCTTTTATCAGTTACATGGTTTGCAAATATTTCTCCCTATCAGTAGACTGCTTTTTCATTTTGTTAATTATTTATTTTTCTGTGCAGAAGTTTTTTAATTTGATGTAGTCCCACTTGTTGATTTTTGCTTTTGTTGGCTAAGTTTCAGATGTGATACATAAAAAATCATTGCCAAGGCCAGTATCAAAATTTTTCTCCTATGTTTTTTTCCTAAAAGTTTTATGGTTTCAAGTCTTACATTTAGGGCTTTAATCCATTTTGAGTTGATGTTTCTGTGTGTTGTAAGATAAGAGTCCAGTTTTATTCTTTTAAATGTGACTGTCCAGTTTTCCCAGTACCAACTATTGAAGAGATTATCTTTTCTCCATTGTGTGGTCTTGGTGGCCTTGTTGAAAGTTCTGACATAGCATTCCATCTGCTAGGTATATACCAAAAAGGAATGAAATCAGCATCTCACAGAGATGTCTGCACACCCATGTTTGTGGCAGCATGGTACACAATAACCAAGACAGGGAAACAACCTGAAAGAAACACAAATATTGCACACAAGGACAAATACTATATGATCTCACTTATATGTAGAATCTAAAAAAAAAGTCAAATATATAGAAACAGAGTAGAGTCTTCATTTTCATGGATGAGGGGAAGGAGGAAATGGGGATATATAGGTAAAAGGGTACAAATTTGCATTTAAGTACGATGCATAACTCTAGAGATGTATATGACATGAGGATTATAGTTAATACTGTATACTGAACATTTGCCTAAAACAATAGATTTTAACAAAAACTTTTTTTTTTTTGAGATGGAGTCTCGCTCTGTCGCCAGGCTGGAGTGTAGTGGGACCATCTCGGCTCACTGCCACCTCCACTTCCCGGGTTCAAGTGATTCTCCTGCCTCAACCTCCTGAGTAGCTGGGACTACAGACAGGCACTACCACGCCCAGCTAATTTTTGTATTTTTAATAGAGATGGAGTTTCACCATATTGGCCAGGATGGTCTCTATCTTTTTGACCTCAAGATCTGCCTGCCTCAGCCTCCCAAAGTGCTGGGATTACAGGCGTAAGCCACCACGCCCAGCCACAAAGACTTTTTTCTAAATGAGGTGATACGAAGATCACATCAAGTGATGGATATGTTAATATGCTTGACTAGCAATCATTTCATTAATAGAAATCAAAATATCATGTTGTATACTTTAAATATATACAATAAAGACATATTTGTTATTTTTGAAGAAAAGAAACCACTAGAGGCAAATAAAAATGTAATTGTAGAAAATGTTCAAGCATCCCAGAGAAAGGAAGAAAAAAGAAAACAAATGTAACAAGAAAACAGTCAATCAATAAATGGGCAAGCTTCTGCCTTAACATGACAAGAATTAAATTAAATATGGATGGTCTAAATATATCCATTAAAAATATGAAAATCATTGAGGGTATTATAAAACATAAGCCAACTATATGCTTGTATATAAGAATTTATTATAAATATGATATAGACAGACTGGAAGGTAAAGTTTGGAAAATGTATCATGCAAACATTAATAAAAAGAAAGTATGAGTATCTACATAATATAAAAAATGTAGACATCAAAACAAAGAACATTACCATAGACAGAGACAGAAATTATACAAAGATGTAAAGTCTATCCCCAAGAAGATAAAGTAATCTTAAATGAGTATGCACCAAATAAGAGCTGTAAAATGAGTAAAGCACAAACCAAATGACTTGAAAACAGTATAAGCAAATTCACAATTATGGTTGGATATATTAACAGTACTTTAATACAACAGATAGACCAACCAGATAGAAAAGTAGGAAATATTTAGAACTCAATAATACCACCAACTAATAGGATCTAACAGACATTAATAGAATACTACACCCCCACAACCAACAAAAAAAAAATACATAACTTTAAGTGACCACGGAACATATACCAAGATAGATCATATAAGTTATAAAAAACTTCACTAAATATGAAATAGTTGAAATCATATTGTGTGCTATCTAATGATGAAATCAAACTAGAAATAATAAACAGCTAAGAGAAAAATTTTCAAATACTTAAAAATAAAATACTTAAAAATAACACACTTTTAAATAGTTCATAGGTCAAGAAGAAAAATAAATTACATTGAAATAAGTAAAAGGGAAAATACAGGGTAACAAAGTTTATGTCATAAAACTAAAGCTGTGATAAGAAGGAAATGTAGAGCACTAACTTTATATGTTAGAAAAAGAGGAAAAGTCACAAATCAATCATCCAGGACTCCACCTCAGAGACCTAAAAACAGAAAAGCAAAATCAACCCAAGATATGCAGAAGGAGGAAATAACAAAGATAAGAACAGAAATCAATAAAATTGAAAACAGAAAAATATCAATGAAACAGAGCTGGTTCTTTGAAAAGATTAATAATTTCAAAATTATCTAGAAAGACTGGCAAATTAAAAGAAGATAAAAACTCCCAATATCAGCAATGAAATAGGCTGTAAGTATAGACCCTGCAGACAAAAAATGGGTAGGAAGGGACAGCATTAGGAGATATACCTAATGGTAAGTGATGAGTTAATGGGTGCAGCACACCAACATGGCACATGGGTACATATGTAACAAACCTGCACATTGTGCACATGTACCCTAAAACTTAAAGTATAATAATAATAATAATAATAATAATAAAGGGATTACCATGGGAAGTTTTTCATGGCTGTATCTGACAACTTAGATGAAATGAACTACTTCCTGGAAAAACAAACAACCACATTTGCTCAGAATGAAGTAGATAATTTATACAGATAACCCTATAACTATTTGAATGAATCACTTAAAGATTCTCCCCGCAACCACAAAATTTTCAGGCCCAGATGAAATCACTGGAGAAATGTACCAAATGTTTTAAAAACTACTAACCCCAGTTTTAAACAATTTCTTCCAGGAAAAAATATGGAGGAGAAAATATTTTCCAATTCATCTTATGAATCTAGTATAACTTTGATACTAAAATAGAAAGACGGTACAAAATAAAAGATTAAAGAACAATGTCACGTAAAAATATGCAGGCAGTGAAAGAGAGAAAATATTTACAAACCTCCTATTTATATTTTTATATGAACATATAAAAATTTGAAACAACATAGAATTTAGCAATACATATAAACATAGATGAATAGAATTTAGCAATACATAAACATAATTTATAATCATGACCAAGTGGTGTCTGTTTCAGGGTCCAAGGCTAGGTAAATAGTCAAATATCAATCTATGAAAATCACCACCTTAACAAGCTATAGAAGAAAGATTACATAATCATATCAATTGATGCAGAAAGATCATAATCAACCCTGATGTGTAATAAAAACTATCAGAAAACTGGAAATAGAAACTAATTCAACTTGACAAAGAGTGACTTCAAAAAGTTCTACAGGTAACATCATACTTAATGATGAAAGACTGAATACTTTACCTGAAGATTGTGAATAAGACAAGGATGCCTTCTTTCACCACTCTTATTTAACATGGTGCTATGAGTTTTTAGTAGCACTAGAAGAAAAGGAAATCAAAGACATTCAGATCAGAAAAAACATAACTTTTCTAAGTTGCAGATAGCACACATGTCTACAGAGAAAACCCCAAGCAAGCTACAAAAACATTTTTATAGCTAATAAGTGAGTTAAAGGTTGCAGGATAGAAGATAAACATTTAAAAATCTATTTTATTTCTGCAGGGTAGCAAGAAATACATGGGCAATGAAATTCCAAACATACCACGTATAAACAGCTCAAAAATAATTCTTTGGTGTAAATGTAATAAAACCTGTATAGGACTTGTATTCTTTTTTTGTTTGTTTGCTTTGTTTTGTTTTCTTATTTTTTATTTTTTTATTCTTTGTTTTTAACACAGAGACAAGGTTTCCCTATGTTATCCAGGCTGGTCTCAAACTCCTGGACTCAAGTGATCCTCCTGCCTCAGGCTCCCAAAGTGCTGGGATTACAGGCATGAGTCACTATTTTTTTTTATTATTATTATACTTTAGGTTTTAGGGTACATGTGCACAATGTTCAGGTTTGTTACATATGTATCCATGTGCCATGTTGATTTCCTGCACTCATTAACTCGTCATTTAGCATTAGATATATCTCCTAATGCTGTCCCTCCCTCCTCCCCCAACCCCACAACAGTCCCCGGAGTGTGATGTTCCCCTTCCTGTGTCCATGAATTCTCATTGTTCAATTCCCACCTATCAGTGAGAACATGCGGTGTTTGGTTTTTTATCCTTGTGATAGTTTACTGAGAATGATGTTTTCCAGTTTCATCCATGTCCCTACAAAGGACATGAACTCATCAATTTTTATGGCTGCATAGTATTCCATGGTGTATATGTGCCACATTTTCTTAATCCAGTCTATCAGTGTTGGACATTTGGGTTGGTTCCAACTCTTTGCTATTGTGAATAGTGCCGCAATAAACATACGTGTGCATGTGTCTTTCTAGCAGCATGGTTTATAGTCCTTTGGGTATATACCCAGTAATGGGATGGCTGGATCAAATGGTATTTCTAGTTCTAGATCCCTGAGGAATCGCCACACTGACTTCCACAATGGTTGAACTAGTTTACAGTCCCACCAACAGTGTAAAAGTGTTCCTATTTCTCCACATCCTCTCCAGCATCTGTTGTTTCCTGACTTTTTAATGATGGCCATTCTAACTGGTGTGAGATGGTATCTCACTGTGGTTTTGATTTGCATTTCTCTGATGGCCAGTGATGATGAGCATTTCTTCATGTGTTTTTTGGCGAAGTGTCTGCTCATGTCCTTTGCCCACTTTTTGATGGGGTTGTTTTTTTTTTTTCTTGTAAATTTGTTTGAGTTCATTGTAGATTCTGGATATTAGCCCTTTGTCAGATGAGTAGGTTGCAAAAATTTCTTCCCATTCTGTAGGTTGCCTGTTCACTCTGATGGTAGTTTCTTTTGCTGTGCAGAAGCTCTTTAGTTTAATTAGATCCCATTTGTCAATTTTGGCTTTTGTTGCCATTGCTTTTGGTGTTTTAGACATGAAGTCCTTGCCCACGCCTATGTCCTGAATGGTATTGCCTAGGTTTTCTTGTAGGATTTTAATGGTTTTAGGTCTAACATTTAAGTCTTTAATCCATCTTGAATTAATTTTCGTATAAGGTGTAAGGAAGGGATCCAGTTTCAGCTTTCTACATATGGCTAGCCAGTTTTCCCAGCACCATTTATTAAATAGGGAATCCTTTCTCCATTTCTGGTTTTTGTCAGGTTTGTCAAAGATCAGATAGTTGTAGATATGTGGCATCATTTCTGAGGGCTCTGTTCTGTTCCATTGATCTACGTCTCTGTTGTGGTACTAGTACCATGCTGTTTTGGTTACTGTAGCCTTGTAGTACAGTTTGAAGTCAGGTAGCGTGATGCCTCCAGCTTTGTTCTTTTGGCTTAGGATTGACTCGGCAATGCGGGCTCTTTTTTGGTTCCATATGAACTTTAAAGTAGTTTTTTCCAATTCTGTGAAGAAAGTCATTGGTAGCTTGATGGGGATGGCATTGAATCTATAAATTACCTTGGGCAGTATGGCCATTTTCACGATATTGATTCTTCCAACCCATGAGCATGGAATGTTCTTCCATTTGTTTGTATCCTCTTTTATTTCATTGAGCAGTGGTTTGTAGTTCTCTCTGAAGAGGTCCTTCACATCCCTTGTAAGTTGGATTCTTAGGTATTCTATTCTCTTTGAAGCAATTGTGAATGGGAGTTCACTCATGATTTGGCTCTCTGTTTGTCTGTGATTGGTGTACAAGAATGCTTGTGATTTTTGTACATTGATTTTGTATCCTGAGACTTTGCTGAAGTTGCTAATCAGCTTAAGGAGATTTTGGGCTGAGACAATGGGGTTTTCTAGATATACAATCATGTCATCTGCAAACAGGGACAATTTGACTTCCTCTTTTCCTAATTGAATACCCTTTATTTCCTTCTCCTGCCTGATTGCTCTGGCCAGAACTTCCAATACTATGTTGAATAGGAGGGGTGAGAGAGGGCATCCCTGTCTTGTGCCAGTTTTCAGCAGGAATGCTTCCAGTTTTTGCCCATTCAGTATGATATTGGCTGTGGGTTTGTCATAGATAGCTCTTATTATTTTGAGATACGTCCCATCAATACCTAATTTATTGAGAGTTTTTAGCATGAAGGGTTGTTGAATTTTGTCAAAGGCCTTTTCTGCATCTATTGAGATAATCATGTGGTTTTTGTCTTTGGTTCTGTTTATATGCTGGATTACATTTATTGATTTGCGTATGTTGAACCAGCCTTGCATCCCAGGGATGAAGCCCACTTGATTATGGGGGATAAGCTTTTTGATGTGCTGCTGGATTCGGTTTGCCAGTATTTTATTGAGGATTTTTACATCAATGTTCATCAAGGATATTGGTCTGAAATTCTCTTTTTTGGTTATGTCTCTGCCAGGCTTTGGTATCAGGATGATGCTGGCTTCATAAAATGTGTTAGGGAGGATTCCCTCTTTTTCTATTGATTGGGATAGTTTCAGAAGGAATGGTACCAGTTCCTCCTTGTACCTCTGGTAGACTTCGGCTGTGAATCCATCAGGTCCTGGACTCTTTTTGCTTGGTAAGCTATTGATTATTGCCGCAATTTCAGAGCCTGTTATTGGTCTATTCAGAGATTCAACTTCTTCCTGGTTTAGTCTTGGGAGGGTGTATTTGTCGAGGAATTTATCCATTACTTCTAGATTTTCTAGTTTATTTTCATAGAGGTGTTTGTAGTATTCTCTGATGGTAGATTGTATTTCTGTGGGATTGGTGGTGATATCTCCTTTTTCATTTTTTATTGCATCTATTTGATTCTTCTCTCTTTTCTTCTTTATTAGTGTTGCTAGAGGTCTATCAATTTTGTTGATCTTTTCAAAAAACCAGCTCCTGGATTCACTAATTTTTTGAAGGGTTTTATGTGTCTCTATTTCCTTCAGTTCTGCTCTGATTTTAGTTATTTCTAGCCTTCTGCTAGCTTTTGAATGTGTTTGCTCTTGCTTTTCTAGTTCTTTTAATTGTGATGTTAGTGTGTCAATTTTGGATCTTTCCTGCTTTCTCTTGTGGGCATTTAGTACTATAAATTTCCCTCTACACACTGCTTTGAACGTGTCCCAGAGATTCTGGTATGTTGTGTCTTTGTTCTCGTTGGTTTCAAAGAACATCTTTATTTCTGCCTTCATTTCATTATGTACCCAATAGTCATTGAGGAGCAGGTTGTTCAGTTTCCATGTAGTTGAGGGGCTTTGAATGAGTTTCTTAATCCTGAGTTCTAGTTTGATTGCACTGTGGTCTGAGAGACAGTTTGTTATAATTTCTGTTCTTTTACATTTGCTGAGGAGAGCTTTACTTCCAACTATGTGGTCAATTTTGGAATAGGTGTGTTGTGGTGCTGAAAAAAATGTATATTCTGTTGATTTGGGGTGGAGAGTTCTGTAGATGTCTGTTAGGTCCACTTTGTGCAGAGCTGAGTTCAATTCCTGGGTATCCTTGTTAACTTTCTGTCTCATTGATCTGTCTAATGTTGACAGTGGGGTGTTAAAATCTCCCATTATTATTGTATGGGAGTTTAAGTCCCTTTGTAGGTCACTCAGGACTTGCTTTATGAATCTGGGTGCTCCTGTGTTGGGTGCATATATATTTAGGATAGTTAGCTCTTCTTGTTGAATTGATCCCTTTACCATTATGTAATGGCCTTCTTTGTCTCTTTTGATCTTTGTTGGTTTAAAGTCTATTTTATCAGAGACTAGGATTGCAACCCCTGCCTTTTTTTGTTTTCCATTTGCTTGATAGATCTTCCTCCATCCCTTTATTTTGAGTCTATGTGTGTCTCTGCACGTGAGATGGGTTTCCTGAATACAGCACACTGATGGGTCCTGACTCCTTATCCAGTTTGCCAGTCTGTGTCTTTTAATTGGAGCATTTAGCCCATTTACATTTAACGTTAATATTGTTATGTGTGAATCTGATCCTGTCATTATGATGTTAGTTGGTTATTTTGCTCGTTAGTTGATGCAGTTTCTTCCTAGCCTCGATGATCTTTACAATTTGGCATGTTTTTGCAGTGGCTGTTACTGGTTGTTCCTTTCCATGTTTAGTGCTTCCTTCAGGAGCTCTTTTAGGGCAGGCCTGTTGGTGACAAAATCACTCAGCATTTGCTTGTCTGTAAAGTATTTTATTTCTCCTTCACTTATGAAGCTTAGTTTGGCTGGATATGAAATTCTGGGTTGAAAATTCTTTTCTTTTAGAATGTTGAATATTGGCCCCCACTCTCTTCTGGCTTGTAGAGTTTCTGCCAAGAGATCAGCTGTTAGTCTGATGGGCTTCTCTTTGTGGGTAACCCGACCTTTCTCTCTGGCTGCCCTTAACATTTTTTCCTTCATTTCAACTTTGGTGAATCTGACAATTATGTGTCTTGGACTTGCTCTTCTCAAGGAGTATCTTTGTGGCGTTCTCTGTATTTCCTGAATCTGAATGTTGGCCTGCCTTGCTAGATTGGGGAAGTTCTCCTGGATAATATCTTGCAGAGTGTTTTCCAACTTGGTTCCATTCTCCCCGTCATTTTCAGGTATACCAGTCAGACGTAGGTTTGGTCTTTTCACATAGTCCCAAATTTCTTGGAGGCTTTGTTCATTTCTTTTTATTCTTTTTTCTCTAAACTTCCCCTCTCGCTTCATTTCATTCATTTCATCTTCCATCAGCGATACCCTTTCTTCCAGTTGATCACATCTGCTACTGAGGCTTCTGCAATCTTCGCATAGTTCTCGAAACTTGGCTTTCAGCTCCGTCAGCTCCTTTAAGCCCTTCTTTCCATTGGTTATTCTAGTTATCCATTCTTCCAATTTTTTTCAAAGTTTTTAACTTCTTTGCTATTGTTTTGAATTTCCTCCCGTAGCGCAGAGTAGTTTGATCGTCTGAAGCCTTCTTCTCTCAACTCGTCAAAGTCATCCTCCATCCAGCTTTGTTCCATTGCTGGTGAGGAACTGCGTTCCTTTGGAGGAGGAGAGGTGCTCTGTTTTTTAGAGTTTCCAGTTTTTCTGCTCTGTTTTTTCCCCATCTTTGTGGTTTTATCTACTTTTGGTCTTTGATGATGGTGATGTACAGATGGGTTCTTGGTGTGGATGTCCTTCCTGTTTGTTAGTTTTCCTTCTACCAGACAGGACCCTCAGCTGCAGGTCTATTGGAGTTTACTAGAGGTCCACTCCAGACCCTGTTTGGCTGGGTGTCAGCAGCGGTGGCTGCAGAACAGCGGATTTTCATGAGACCACAAATTCAGCTGTCTGATAGTTCCTCTGGAAGTTTTGTCTCAGAGGAGTACCCGGCCGAGTAAGGTGTCAGTCTGTCCCTACTGGGGGTTGCCTCCCAGTTGGGCTGCTCAGGGGTGAGGGACCCACTTTAGGAGGCAGTCTGTCCGTTCTCAGATCTCCAGCTGCGTGCTGGGAGAACCACTACTCTCTTCAAAGCTGTACCACTACTCTCTTCAAAGAGAGGGACATTTAAGTCTGTGGAGCTTCCTGCTGACTTTTTGTCTGTGCCCTGCCCCCAGAGGTGGAGCCTACAGAGGCAGGCAGGCCTCCTTGAGCTGTGGTGGGCTCCACCCAGTTCGAGCTTCCTGGCTGCTTTGTTTACCTAAGCAAGCCTGGGCAATGGCGGGCGCCCCTCCCCCAGCCTCGCTGCTGCCTTGCAGCTTGATCTCAGACTGCTGTGCTAGCAATCAGCGAGACTCCGTGGGCATAGGACCCTTCGAGCCAAGTGCGGGACACAATCTCCTAGTGTGCCGTTTTCCAGGCCCGTTGGAAAAGCGCAGTATTAGGGTGGGACTGACCCGATATTCCAGGTGCCGTCTGTTACCCCTTTCTTTGACTTGGGAAGGGAACTCCCTGACCCCTTGCGCTTCCCAAGTGAGGCAATGCCTCGCCCTGCTTCGGCTCGCGCACAGTGTGCTTCACTGACTGTCCTGCACCCACTGTTTGGCACTCCCTAGTGAGATGAAACCGGTACCTCAAACAGAAATGCAGAAATCACCCATCTTCTGTGTCGCTCAGGCTGGGAGCTGCAGACCGGAGCTGTTCCTATTTGGCCATCTTGGCTCCCAGGACTTGTATTCTGAAAACTATACATTGATGAAAAAATCAAATAAGATATAAATAAATGAAAAGAAATACTATGTTAATGGATTGAAAGAAAATCAAACCAGTAAATATATTCCCCTCAAAAGATATACTGGGCCGGGTGCGGTGGCTCACATTTGTAATCCGAACACTTTGGGAGGCCGAGGCGGGTGGATCACAAGGTCAGGAGATAGAGACCACAGTGAAACCCCGTCTCTACTAAAAATACAAAAAAATTAGCCGGGCGTGGTGGCGGGCACCTGTAGTCCCATCTACTCAGAGAGGCTGAGGCAGGAGAATGGCATGAACCCGGGAGGCAGAGCTTGCAGTGAGCTGAGATTGCGCCACTGCACTCCAGCCTGGGCAACAGAGCGAGACTTCGTCTCAAAAAAAAAGATATACTGGCAAGACTGACACAATTATTATCAAAATACTAGCAAGATTATTTTAGACATAAATCAGGTTATCCTGAAATTTATACAAAAAGACCATAGAACTAAAGTAGATTAAACAATTTTATATTTAAAAAGTATAAAAAAGAAAAATCAGGCTATTTAATACTTACTCTACAACTACGATAATCAGTAGCTCGTAGTATTGTCAGAGAGACAGACACATAAATTGATGAACAAGTAGAGATCTCATAAATAGACCCATACCAGACTGTTCAACTGATGTTGACATCACAAAGGTGCAAAAGCAAGTCAATGGAGGAAAGATAGCCTTTCTAACAAATGATGCTGAAGCAATTGGACATCCATGGCCTCCCCTCAAAAAATATGTAATTTGACCTAAATTCATAAAAATTAACAAAATGAATCATGGACTTAAATGTAAAAGTCAAAGCTATATAGCTTTTAGGAAAAGAAACCAGGAAATCTTCAAGATACATGGTTAAAGAATTTACATACTTAGCACAAAAGCATGATCCATAAAAAGAAAAGTTAATCAAATGATCTTCATTAGCTCATTTCCTTCATTACTTTTGTGGTAAGGAAAAGGTCCTGTTAAGCTGAAAAAGACAAGCTAATGAGTGAGAGAAACTATTTAGAAACCACCTAGCCAACAAAGGAAGAATAGCAAGAATATATAACCCAAATCACAACAGTAAAAAGGCAACAATCTGATTACACAATTGAGCAAAAGACATGAAGATACATTCCACCCAACAGGATTACAGATGGTGAGTAAGTGCATGAAAATATGTTCATCATCATTAACCACTAGGGAAATGTGAGTTAAAACCACAATGAGATGTCACTACACATCAATCAGAATGGCTAAAACAAAAAATAGTGACAACATAGAATTCTAGCAAGCATTCACAGAAACTGGATCACACATTGCTGAGGAAAATGTAGCTTTTGAGTAGCTCTCAAAAACAAACTTTGGCAGTCTCTTAAAAAAATAAATATGTAACTACTATGGGACCCAGAAACTGTGTCCTAATCATTTATCCCAGAGAAATGAAAACCTATGTTCACACAAAAAGCAGTACACAATATTTATATGAGCTTTATTCCTAATAGTGTAAAAACCTGTGGAAATAAATCTCACAGTTGAAAGGTAAAAAGAACTGTAATATCCATGCCATGGAATACTGCTCAAACAATACAAAGGAACAAACTTTTGATACCTCCAACAACCTGGCTCTGTAGAGATTATGTTGTGTACCCAATCCCAAAAGGTTACATATGATATGATTCCATTTATTTATAACATGCATGAAATGGCAAAATTAGAGCAATGGAGAATGTATTGGTGCTTCCCTGGGGTTAGAGGAGTTGAGAGTGAAAGGGAAACAGGTTTGGCTGAAAACAAGAAAACAACATGAGAAAGCTCTGTAGTAAAGGAAATTTTCTGTATCTTGACTATATCAAGGCTAATATCCTGGTTGTGATATAGTTTGTAAGAATTTGCCATTAAGGAAAACTTGATAAATTACACACGGGATCTCTTTGTATTATTTCATACAACCACATGTGAATCAGCAATTATCTCTAAATAAAAAGTGTAATTAAAAAAACCCTGAAAACAGAAAGTTGATTGAGTACCAGAAGCCAGATAATCATGGGTTATAGAATTTAGAGGGTGGTAGGGAATTATATATGGGCAAATCTTATGTTGTCCCCTAAGGCAAATCTGATATTTATTGATTAAATTTATGGATGTTTCTTTCTCTGTGCACTATTCAAATGTAGTTATTTACTCCATTTCAGTACTCATTTGCTATGCTCTTTTCTATACACTCACTGAGTGAGCTCATACATTCTCACGGTTTTAACTGCTATATGCTAATGATTTCCAAACTGACATTGTCAGTCTTTTTTCCTCAAACTTCAAATCCTTACAGAACATTGCATAGCAGACGTGCTCATGTGGATGTTCTGCAGACACCTTATTGGAAGAAGAATTCCTCACTTTCCTCCTCTTGCAGTCTCTGTTTCAATTAGTGTCACAACCCTCCAACAGTTCTGCCTAATTAGTAACCTGAAAACTATTCTTGACTCCAGCATAACTTTCAGACCTCTAGCCACTCAAGCACCAAGTTTAGACACTTTATTTTCACATCTATTTTTGCCTTGCTCAGGTTCTCATATTTCTCTCCTGCAAACTACTGCTATATTTTTCTAACTAGTTTCTCTTCCTTGAGATTTGCCCACCTCATTAATCCTTTGCTCATCTTCCAGAGTTTTCTAAATTGCAAATTATCCATGCCATCCTCAACTGTCCACGGAATAAAACTTAAAATCTATGTCAAGTATAAAAGCCCTCTGTGATCTGATTTCTTCTACCTCTCAGACTCATTTAGTTCTTTTCTCTGCCTGGAACTTGATGCCCCGGGAGCACTGGATTGCAGGCAACTACCACCCTATGTCATACTTCTCGCCTTTTTTGTAATGACCCTCTGGTAGTAAAATGCTATACCTTTCCCTACCCAACCCTCCCAGAGACCATTCTCCACTCCCCTCTATCTGTTTTATTACTGTTCAATATTTAAACTCTTATTAAACATGAATTCCTCATCCTGACCTTAAAGGATTATATGATCGTCCCCTATCTTCTCACAGCACCCTGTGTAAGTCTTTACCATGGCCCCACCTACATACTAGTTAGATATCCAGTTTCCCCAGTAGACAAGGGGATATTCAAGGGCAAGAAATATGCTACACTACAGAATAATGATGCCGAGTAGATGTAGAATCTTTCAAAAACTATCCCAGCTTTCATTTTGTAAAGATCACTTTTTATAAACTCTCAGAACTCAAAACATTAGGAAGATGTGTATTTGTTCATTCATTCAACCAATATGTACTAACGGACAACCGTTGTGCCAGGGACTAGGAATATAATGATGAGAAGGCAAGCTTCATGTCCTCAAGCTTATACTTAAGTGTTATGTCACTCGTAAAATGTTGTGCAATGGAAAAGATATGATTCTAGCATCTGTTTCACATGATCAGTACAATGATTGGAAGAAAGTGGTGTTAACGATATTACAGGAAGCCAAAGACTCAAATATCAGAGTTAGGCCAAGTAATCACCAAGAAAAGGATCCTGACAGAGACACAGTAGTAAGGTGCAGAAAGAAATATTTGAGGTCATTGTGGTGGGAAGAATTGAAAGAGTTTATTTTAGAGCAAATAAGGATATGGGGTGAATGACTTTAAAAAGGTGTTTGCAGACATACTTGGCTTGATTTTATGGATAGATTAAAATGTGGGACGTAAGTGGTGCCAATTCTAAACAACCTGCAGAGGACGCGTGATTGTCCTTAGATGAACTTAGTAGACTCCACATTAGTGAGACTTTGCCTCGCTGACTATGGGGGTATGTTAGGCTGTTCTTGCATTGTTATAAAGAAATACCTGAGACCGGATAATTTATAATGAAAAGAGGGTTAATTGGCTCATGGCCCCGAAGGCTGTACAAGCATGACACTGGCATCTGCTTTGCTTCTGGGGAAGCCTCAGGGAGCTTGTACTCATGGCGGAAGGGGAAGTGGTAGTAAACATATCACATGGTAAAAGCAGGAGCAAGAGAGCTTGGGGGGTGGTGTGCCACATAGTTTTAAATAACCAGATCTCACAAGAACTCACTACCACGAGAAATCACTACAGTGAGGATGGTACTAAGCCATGAGGGATCTACCCCCATGACCCAAACACTTCCTACCAGGCCCTACCTCTAAACTTGAAAATTACATTTCAACATAAGATTTGGGTGGAGACAAATATCCAAACTATATCAGGGGGATTCTGATCCCTATTGTTTTACCGAATAAACTTCCTTCTAGACATTGTCAGTCCTGACTCTGTAAATTGTTAAAGTCAAAAACCAAGCAAAATAAAACCCTTAGTCATCTCATCCCAGCACTGAACCACAAGAAGGTTGTATAGCTTCTTCTATAGAATAAGAAGATCAAGAATTTCTTCTTTCCTAGGTCATGTTACTATCGAGTCCCACCGTTAGGAGTGAGTTCAGTTGTACTAACTCAGAGTCAAGAAATCGGGTCCAGGACACCTGGGTCTCCTCAAGAAAGATGCCTGTCTACCTTCTCAGGTTCTTTTATGTTATAAATAGGAATTCTTACGAGACACCTGTCTCACCCTAGTTCCCAGGTCAACTCTAGCCCTACTTAGAAACTTTGCCCCCTCTGCTCTTGTACTATTGTCTTTGGAGCAATTATGCTCTCCCAGAATTCAGAATGTGTCCCTGTCCCTGTGGAGGCTGGAAAGTTTTAGCTTCATGAGGTGTGCATTCACCATAAGAAAATGAAAGTGGTTAGAAACAGAATCATGAAATATTAAAGAACCACCCAAAGGACCATGATCCCTGACTCCACCGCCATGTCTACAGAGTCTGGGAACTCTGCAAGTGACAGAATTCACATGCAGTCATTTATTAATCAATTAATTTTTATTCAACAACGATGTATAAAGCCCCTACTATGTAGCAAACCATGTTAAGTGCTTAGAGCTTTCAGTCTAGTGGGCTCTGACCATTTGGTTTACAAACTACCTCTTAGTCCCAAGTCATTCACACTGAAAGGGCATACACGGGGCTGCCGAGCAGCCTACCCTTTTCTAAAAAATGAGCACGCTTCAGGGTTTATTGCTTCTTACTCTCTTGCCTTAAAGCCTTGGGTTTAGGTTTTTTTTTTTTTTCCTCTCTCGAGACAGAGTCTCCTTCTTTCACCCAGACTGGATTTAAGTGGTATGATCTCAGCTCACTGCAACCTCCACCTCCCAGATTCAAGCAATTAATCCTGCCTCAGCCTCCTGGGTGGTTGGTATTACAGGTGCCCACCACCACGCCCAGCTAAGTTTTGTATTTTTAGTAGATACTGGATTTTGTCATGTTGGCCAGGCTGGTCTTGAACTCCTGACTCAGGTGATCTGCCCGCCTTGGCCCCCAAAGTGCTGGGATTACAGGTGTGAGCCACCACGCCCATACCATAGGCTTTTCTTTTTAAGACCTCCAACACCTCCCTAAGTGAACCCGAATAGTCATTTCCCACTTTCTGCATTCAGTATATAATTCAAGCTAAGACATAGCTGTAGCTGTAGTAGTACCTACCAATATATGGTCTACCTAAGAAGGGTTGATAATCTCACTGCTATTATTTCCATACCTGATGTACTTCATAGTAAACTAGAACATTACAGTGTTCAAAGGGCTTAGCTCTTCCCTACCCCTGACTTATTGGTCTAGCACATTCCCCACTTCCACTCAGTTTTCTGCCTTATACTTCAGTTTCTTCTTCAAGCAGGAGTGCTCTCTTGAATTCCAACCCATTTGCCTAGGGTCCTAATATCCTTCCAAGCTCTAACCAACTTCATCCACAGGAAAGCATTTGATATTTACTCTTATTCTCCCACTTATTTATCAGAGTGAGTTCTTTCTTCGACGGACCACTCTGAAATACCACTATTCAGCTCACCACCTGCTCCTACCCACCTGATTTCAGGTACTCCCACCATCTGTGGCCCTGCTGCTATGCCAAGCCATCAGTTCTGCATTTTACCAAGCCCTGGCATGCCTCCAGCAACAATTATTATGCACAGGTAGTTCAAGGGTGGATTGAGACTGCCATCTTTCTTATGATATTTCTTTCCATAGGATAGCTAGAAAATTCAAAATTAAGTAGTAGTACAATGAGTTGAAATAATTTACAGATATTTTTAATGCTGGAGAAAAAATAATGATCTGATTAAATCTTCCCCTAAGAAATCATTATTCTATTGGGTTCATCCAAATAGCAGGGTGTGATTTTAATTATTATAATGGAACATAATTGTCACTAAACTGAGGAGTTAATTATTCTGAAAATAATTGTGTCATTCTTCCACAAATAAAATGATACAAAAATGTATTTTGTGGCTCTAAGTTTTGAATAATACCAACACAGCCAATATATTTACTCATGTGAAACTTAAGCAACAATCACTTGTGATTCACCCAATTTTCTCCCAAGAGTTGGATTTGCAATTTTAAACTTGCAAATTATATGGAAGCTTCATTATTTCTCTAATGGAAACACAAGATTCTTACAGAAGTGCCTCAGAATTGGCATTTGCCATCTATCTTAAATGTCACCATCCCGTTGGAGTTTTGTTATAGGTCTCACTGAGACTGTCTAGTTGTTTGTCTTTTCTATTTTATAACTCTTGATCCATGGGTTAATTTTCAGACAATACAGCAGAGACCCAAAGACATGAAATTATCAGACATTATATTATCCTGAAATGAAGTCCAAAATTGTATCCCTGGAGAAAAACAGTCAGTATTCTCAAGGTTAAGATTGAATTGTGGCTCTCAGGGCATAATCGAAGACGAGTCTTAGGCAAAAATAATGGAGTAGAAATATTTGGTAGCATAACTTATTTTCCTTATCTGGGGCTTACTTCAATTAAGTTGAGCATCATTTCATACTATGTTTCTAGATTTCTATTTGTTGGTATATCTGAACTTGCCTGCCTTTTCCATCATACCACCCGTCTCACAGCCCATATTCTGGGGCCTTGGGCCCCTTTACCTGTAATATTAATGGTTTAATTAGAGTCTTATTCTCTCACGAAACCTGTCCTGTAAGTACTTGAATCAATTGGAACCATTAGTATGATTTGCTATCATAAAAGTCTTTTGGTTTTAAAATTATTCTTCAACTGACAGATGTCATAAAGTCAAGAGAGAGGGAGCTGCATAATTTGGAACTGGCCCCAAAAGATGTGTCAGGGATCAGGGGGCATATGGACATGGTGGAATTTAAGCTTTAGGTGAGGGAGAGTCAATTAAAGATTAAGTGAATACAAAGTTTCCATTGGGCCCCTCTGATATCAATTGCTATCATGGAAAACTAAGACTATACTCAGAATTCAAAAACAAGACTATTTTTTTTTTTTTAAGAACTAGAATTCAGGAAGGAAGAGGGGCTGGGAGCAGCACACAGTAAATCCTTAATACATCAAAATTATAGAGTTTCATTTATAATTAATATAGGTTGTATTCTAATATTTGCCTAGTGGTTAGCATGAAGTACGAACCTCATGACACTCAGGTAGTAAAGATGAGAAAATGTAGCAGTAAAACGGGCAGTGTGAGTGGCCAGAAAGAGAAAGAAAAAAATATGTAGGAAGAGATTTTTCATGGAAACTCAGGAAGTATTTAGTTGGTGCAAAAGTGACTGCAGTTTTTGCCATGATTTTCAATGGCAAAAATGGTGATTAGTTTTGTAGCAACTTAATAGAATGTTTTCACAGACAGAGAGGTCAATTGTATCGGAGGTTTTTGAGAATCAAGTAAACTGAGAAGAGAAAAATGCTCATTGAATTTAACAATCTACATGTTATGGGTTACTTTAACAAGATGATTTTGCGGAAAGATGAAGATAGTAACTAGATTGGAAGACTGAGAGGTAAGTGGCATGAATGCTGACAATGATTATAGACAACCAAAGGGGAGATAGAAGATATGGGGAGAGGTTAAGGAGAAAGATTTGTTTATTTTTGTTTTGGTGTTAATTGGGAGGAACTCCAGTGTGTTTAGAAACAATTCAGCTGAGAGGAAGTAAATGAATATGCAAGAGAAAGAGAAGGGATTAAGCAGTACAGCATGGTGTCTGATCAGGCTAGCATTCATGAGACCAAAGCAGAAATTCAATATGAGGATTGGCCCCAGATTACAGGAGAAGCAGTTCCCGGCTCTGTCATTAACTCTTAAGAGCAACCCTAGAGGTTGGTAATTCCATTTTCTCGGTTAAGACCTGCTTCTCTCTTCTTGAAATACCAGCAGCATATTTGAGGTTTGATTCCTGAGAGCCTTTTCCAATTTGAGATGAGGATTACATTATTTTTACAATGATGAGAAGCCTGAAACTCCACCTGCTTCCAGATAGGAAAGCAAACTTAAGACAATACTGCAAATGTGAGGCACACTCTCTCTCGGGTGTCCCTAACCACCAGTGACAGCTTCTGGTTATGTTGCTTATAGATCCTATTCCTGGGAACAGAGGCTTGAGTTACTTATTAATGGAGAATGGAAAAAAACAAGGTTGAGATACATTCTAAGTGTCATTTCCAAAATGTATTTTTTAAAAAAGATTAAAAAGGGGAAATAAATTTACTTTTGCTCTACTTGTGGCTCATGTCATACCGTTGGCACAATCAATGCACAACCCTGCATGGTTATTCTGAGATTGTGGAGTCCAACAGAATAAAGTAAGCTGAAAGGGGAAGAGCCTGCCACTGGCTCAGAATTGGGTTCCATAAACTAAGCCCACAGACCCTACATACATTTTATTTTTGTAAAAAAAAAAAATAAATAAATTCAAACAGTTATGCCTAGTAATTTATGTATTCTCCATGGCTGTGTTTGTGCAGCAGTGGAAAAATCGAACGGTTGTTACAGAGACCATATGACTCTCATAGACTGAGATAGTTATTCAGTCCTTTTTCAGAAAAGAATTGGAGCACTCTTGGCCTTGAGGAATGGAAGAGTTATTCAATGTCTCAGGCTATTGAAAGAAAAGGATGTGAGACTTCCCACTTTTCCGTGGAGGAGATGCTTTCAGACTGATCTAACAGGCAGAATCCACAGACCCAGATAGAGGGCTGGATAGTAGAGGCAGTGCCCAAGTCCTCATAAGGGTTCAGAGGTCAAGCTCCTTTCTTTTATTAGCGGACTGCAGTTCCAAGGGGATTTTGCTTATGGAAGCAATGCAAAACCCAAGAATCAAGGCAGCAACAGAAGGCTAAGTTAGAAGCCATCTAACACTGGCTTTGGGTCACTTACAGTCAAGAGTCTGGTGGTACTCACTCTAAGGCAGAAGAGTCTGGGCAAAGAGTGATGTTCATTGTGTTGAAACAGAAGCCAGTAGACAAGATCCGTAGCAGTTGTAAATTCTTCATAAATTAAGATGATAAAGCTGGTACCCAGCTTTGACTTCATTAGTAATAACAATGGCTTAGCTGACATTTGTTGAGAGCTTTCTAAGCTCTCATAATTACACCTTATACTAACATGCACAGCACAATATTATTATTTTTAAAAATTTTAAGTTCTGGGATACATGTGCAGAACATGGAAGTTTGTTACATAGCTATACATGTGCCATGGTGATTTGCTGCACCTATCAACCCATCATCTAGGTTTTAAGTCCCACATACATTAGGTATTTATCCTAATGCTCTCCCTCCCCTTGCCCCCCACCCCCAGACAGACCCCGGTGTATGATGTTCCCCTCCCTGTGTCCATGTGTTCTCATTGTTCAACTCCCACTTATGAGTGAAAACATATGTTGTCTGGTTTTCTGTTCCTGTGTTAGTTTGCTGAGAATGGTGGCTTTCAGCTTCATCCATGTCCCTGCAATCAACATGGTCTCATTCTTTTTTATGGCTGCATAGTATTTCATGGTGTATATGTGCCACATATTCTTTAGCCAGTCTATATTGATGGGCATTTAGGTTGGTTCCAAGTCTTTGCTATTGTGAATAGTGCTGCAATACACATATGTGTGCGTGTATCTTTATAGCAGAATGATTTATAATCCTTTGGGTATATACCCAGTAATGGGATTGGTGGGTCATATGGTATTTCTGGTTCTAGATTCTTGAAGAATTGCCACACTGTTTTCCACAATGGTTGAAATAATTTACACTCCCACCAACAGTGTAAAAGTGTTCTATTTCTTCACAGCCTCACCAGCATCTGTTGTCTCCTGACTTTTTAATGATCACCATTCTGAACTAACCTGAGATGGTATCTCATTGTGGTTTTCATTTGCATTTCTCTAATGACCAGTGATGTTACCTTTTATTCATGTGTTTCTTGGCCACATAAATTTCTTCCTTTGAGAAGTGTCTGTTCACATCCTTTGCCCACTTTTTGATGGGCTTGTTTTTTTCTTGTAAATTTAAGTTCCTTGTAGATTATGGATATTAGAACTTTGTCAAATGGGTAGATTGTAAACATTTTCTCCCATTCTGTAGGTTGCCTGTTCACTCTGATGCTAGTTTATTTTGCTGTGCAGAAGCTCTTTAGTTTAATTAGATCTAATTTGTCAATTCTGGCTTTTGCTGGAATTGCTTTTGGTGTTTAAATCATAAAGTCTTTGCCCATGCCTATGCCCTGAATGGTATTGCCTAGGTTTTCTTCTAGGGTTTTTATGGTTTTGGGTTTTACATTTCAGTCTTTAATCCATTTTGAGTTAATTTTTGTGTAAGATGTAGGAAGAGGTCCAATTTCTGTTTTCTGCATATGGCTAGCCACTTTTCCCAACACCATTTATTAAATAGGGAATATTTTCCCCATTGCTTGTTT
Source organism: Nomascus leucogenys (assembly GCF_006542625.1). Classification (NCBI taxonomy): domain Eukaryota; kingdom Metazoa; phylum Chordata; class Mammalia; order Primates; family Hylobatidae; genus Nomascus; species Nomascus leucogenys. The sequence goes on along the minus strand of NC_044394.1, from coordinate 64,944,745 downwards.
TTGTCAGGTTTGTCAAAGATCAGATGGTCATAGATGGGTGGGGTTATTTCTGAGGCCTCTGTTCTGTTCCATTGGTCTATATATCTATTTTGGTACCACTATATATCTATTACAGTACCATGCTGTTTTGGTTACTGTAGACTTGTAGTATAGTTTGAAGTCAGGTAGTGTGATGCCTCCAGCTTTGTTCTTTTTATTTAGGATTGTCTGGGCTATACAGGCTCTTTTTTGTTCCATATGAAATTTAAAGTAGTTATTTTCTAATTCTGTGAAGAAAGTCAAGGTAGCTTGATGGGAATAGCATTGAATCTACAAATTACTTTGGGCAGTGTGGCCATTTTCATGATATTGATTCTTCCTATCCATGAGCATGGAATGTTCTTCCATTTGTTTGTATCCTCTTTTATTTCGTTGAGTAGTGGTTCATAGTTCTCCTTGAAGAGGTCCTTCACATTTTATTCCTAAGTATTTTATTTTCTGCTAGCTTTTGAATTTGTTTGCTCTTGCTTCTCTAGTTCTTTAACTGTGATGTTAGGATGTCAATTTAAGATCTTTCCAGCTTTCTGATGTGGGCATTAAGTGCTATAAATGTACCTCTTAACACCGCCTTAGCTATGTCCCAGTGATTCTGGTACGTTGTCTCTTTGTTCTCATTGGTTTCAAAGAACTTATTTATTTCTGCCTTAATTTCATTATTTACCCAGTAGTCTTTCAGGAGCAGGTTGTTTGATTTTCATGTAGTTGTTCAGTTTTGAGTGAGTTTCTGAATCCTGAGTTCTAAATTAATTGCACTGTAGTCTGAGAGACTGTTATGAATTCTGTTCTTTTGCATTTGCTGAGGAGTGTTTTACTTCCAATTATGTGGTCAATTTTAAAATAAGTGCCATGCGGTGTTAAGAAGAATGTGTATTCTGTTTATTTGGGTTAAAGAGTTAGATGTCTATTAGGTCCACTAGATCCAGAGCTGAGTTCAAGTCCTGAATATCCCGTTACTTTTCTGTCTCATTGATGTGTCTAATATTGACAGTGAGGTATTAAAGTTTCCCACTATTATTGTGTGGGAATCTGATTCTCTTTGTATGTTTCTAAGAACTTGTTTTATGAGTTTGGGTGCTCCTGTATTGGGTGCATATATATTTAGGATAGTTAGCTCTTCCTTGTTGCATGGATCCCTTTACCATTATGTAATGCCCTTCTTTGTCTTTATTGATCTTTGTTGGTTTAAAGTCTGTTTTACTAGAAACTTGGATTGCAACCCCTGCTCTTTTTTGCTTTCCATTTGCTTGGTAAATATTCTTCCATCCCTTTATTTTGAGCCTATGTGTGTGTTTGTGTGAGATGGGCCTCCTGAATACAGCACACCAGTGGGTCTTGACTATCCAATTGGCCAGTCTGTGTCTTTTAATTGGTGGGATTTAGCCCATTTACATTTAAGGTTAATATTGCTATATGTGAATTTGATCCTGTTGTCATGATGCTAGCTTGTTATCTGGCACATTGGTTGATGCAGTTTCTTCACAGTGTCATTGATCTTTACATTTTGGTGTGTTTTTGCAGTGGCTGGTACTGGTTTTTTTTCTTTCCATATTTAGTGCTTCCTTCAGGAGCTCTGGCAAGCCAGGCCTGGTGGTGACAAAGTCCCTCAGCATTTGTTTGTCTGGAAAGGATTTTATTTTTCCTTCACTTATAAAGCTTAGATTGGCTGGATATGAAATTCTGGATTGAACATCCTTTTCTTTTAGAATGTTGAATATTGGCCCCCACTTTCTTCTGGCTTGTAGGTTTCCTGCAGAGAGATCTGCTGTTAGTCTGATGGCTTCCTTTTGTAGGTGACCTGACCTTTCTCTCTGGCTGCCCTTAACATTTTTTCCTTCATTTCAACCTTGGAGAATCTGAGGATTATGTGTCTGGGGTTGATTTTCTCATGGAGTATCTTAGTGGTGCTCTCTGTATTTCCTGAATTTGAATGTTGGCCTATCTTGCTAGATTAGAGAAGTTCTCCTGGATATTATCCTAAAATGTGTTTTCCAACTTGATTCCATTCTCCCCTTCACTATCAGGTACACCAATCAATTGTAGGTTTGATCTTTTCACATAGTCCCATAATTCTTAGAGGCTTTGTTCATTCCTTTTCATGCTTTTTTCTCTAATCTTGTTTTCATGCCTTATTTCAGCAAGGTGGTCTCCAATCTCTGATATTTTTTCTTCCTCTTGATCGATTCAGCTATTGCTACTTGTGTATGCTTCACGAAGTTCTCATACTGTGTTTTTCAGCTCCATCAGGTCATTTATATTCCTCTCTAAACTGATTATTCTAGTTAGCAGTTCCTGTAACCTTTTATCAAGGTTCTTAGCTTCCTTGAGTTGGGTTAGACATCCTCCTTTAGCTCAGAGGATTTTGTTATTATTCACCTTCTGAAGCCTACTTTTGTCAATTCATCAATCTCATTCTCTGTCTAGCTTTTTGCCCTTGCTGGAGAGGAGTTGTAATCATTTGGAGGAGAAGAGGCATTCTGGCTTTTGGAATTTTCAGCGTTTTTGCACTGTTTTTTTTTTCTCATCTTCGTGGATTTATCTAACTTTGATCTTTGAGACTGATGACCTTTTGATGGGGTTTTTGTGTGGGGGTCTTTTTTGTTGATGTTGTTGTTGTTGCTTTCTGTTTGTTAGTTTTCTTCTAACAGTAAGACCCCTCTTCTGCAGGTCTGCTGCAGTGTGCTAGAAGTCCACTTCAGACCCTGTTCACCTGGGTATCACCAGTGGAGGCTGTAGAACAGCAAAGATTGCTGACTGCTCCTAACTCGGGAAGCTTTGTCCCAGAGGGGCACTGGCCTGATGGCAACCAGAGCTCTCCTGTATGAGGTGCCTGTTGACCCCTGTTGGGAGGTCTGTCCCGTCAGGAGCCAAAGGGGTCAGAGACCCACGTGAGGAGGCAGTCTGTCCCTTAGCAGACCTGGTGCACTGTACTGGGAGAATCCCCTTTGTCAGGATCAGTGGCTCTCTTCAGAGCTGGCAGGCAGGAAAGATTAAGTCTACTGAAGCTGCACCCACAGCCATTCCTCCCCCTCAGGTGCTCTGTACCAGGGAGATGAGAGTTTTATCTGTAAGCCCCTGCCTGGGGCTGCTGCATTTCCTTCAGAGATGCCCTGCCCAGTGAGGAGGAATTTAGAGGAGCAGTCAGGCCACAGCTGCATTACCTCACTGTTGGTTTCAGTAGATTTATTTAACTTACTGTTAAATACTTAACTGTGGTGAATTCTGCTGTTGGCTTCAAGTAGATTTATTTAACTTACTGTTAAATACTTACCGTGGTGAATTCCGCCCAGTCCAAACCTCCCAGTCTCCTTAGTACTGTCTAGGGAAAACCGCCTTCTAAAACCTCTGTCATGGCAGATGCCCCTCCCCTGACCAAGCTGGATCTTCTCAGGTAGACTCCAGACTGCTGTACTGGCAGTGAGAATTTCAAGCCAGTGGTTCTTAGTTTGCTGGGCTCCATGGGAGTGGGACTCACTGAGTGAGACCACTTGGCTCCCTGGCTTCAGTCCCCTTTCCAGAGGAGGGAACGGTTCTCCTGTGTCACTGGGGTTCCAGGCACCACTGGGGTATGAAAAAAACTCCTGCAGCTAGCTCAGTGTCTACCCAAATAGCCACCCAGTTTTGTGCTTGAAACCCAGGGCCCTGGTGGTGTAGGCTTATGAGGGAATCTCCTGATCTGAAGATTGCAAAAATCTGTGGGAAATGCCTAGTACCAGGGTGAGTAGCACAGTCCCTCATGGCTTCCCTTGGCTGGGGAAGGGAGGACCCTGGCTCCTTGCACTTCCCAGGTGAAGCAACACCCCACCCTACTTCTGCTCACTCTCTGTGGGTTGCACCCACTGCCTAACTAATGAGATAAACTGGATACCTCAGTTGGAAATGCAGAAATCACCCACCTTCTGTGTTGGTCTCACTGGGAGCTGCAAACTGGAACTATTTCTATTCGGCCATCTTGGCCCCTCCCTGATAAGATCAGTATTACTTCTTTAAATGAATTTTTAAGATATAATTCTTATAGCAATCCTATAAGGGTAGTTATGTCCAAGGCCACATAGCAAATATCTGAGCTATGATATAAATCCAGGCAGTCTGAATTGAAAGTTTATATTTCTAAACACTAATTTTTTAAATATGTCATAGGGCAAAATCTAATGTAATTACCATGCTAGAAAATACTCCCTTAAATAGGAGCTACAACTATGCAGCTGCCCAATGGGTTCATTTTGCCCACTATTCAGATACAGCCAATTCATCAGGACAGGGAAATTGCAATAGAGAAATAGTTTAATTCATTCAGAGTGGCTAAGCAGACCAGGTTTTATTATTACTGAAATCAGCCTCCCCCAAAATTTGGAGGCTAGAGTTGTTCAAGGATTGTTTGGTAGGCCAGGGAATTGGTGTTGCTGAGTGGTTGAGGATGCTAGAGTAGTGGAAAATGGTCTTTGTGTGGGCTGAGTCCACTGTTGAGTGGGGCACAGAAATGGTTGTTGGATCCAGCTGGAGCCATCAGTGGTCAGAAATGCAAAAATCTGAAAAGATATTTCCACTTTTACATTCTACAGTAGCGATTTTATCTGTAGGAGTAATTGGGGAAGTTGCAAATCTTATGACCTCTAGAATAATGTCTGGTTATCATTCCACCTAGACCTTAGCAGAATTCAGGCACCTTCCATACTCTTAACCTAGGGCATTTTCTTAGCTTTACAAAGTCGTTAAGTTTTGGGGAAGGGCTATTATAATTTAAACTATAAACTAAATGTCTCACAAAACTAGCTTGACCCAAGCCCAAGAATGTTTAAGGGCATTTTGGCAATTAAAGGCAAGATGGGGGTTGGTTAGATTAGACCTCTTTCACTATCATAATTTTTTCACTGTTATAACTTTTGCAAAGTTGGTTTCAAGTAGATTTATTTAACTTATAAAATGAACTTCCTATTTACCTTATGTAGCTTACTAGGTTACCTCACTAATAAACTTTGGTGTTATTTTTCCTATTTAATTTTATTGTTGTCCTTCTTTTGCATACCACTGTTTGTCTTGGTAAAGACATCATTTTGAAGATAGAAATGTCAAAGAAAAAAAACTCAAGCTATAAACAGAACAGAATATAACATGAATATTATTGAGAGGATTTGAAGTTCTTAGAAGCAGAACTTATTAGAGAAACACATTGTGTCAACATACCCTTCATATTGATCTCAATAAATTCAAAAAAATCTCCACTAGAGTTTCTCCTTTGAGTTAAAATATTATTTACATAAAGGGAATTACAACCTGAGGATTTCTACTCTATTATACCTGGATAGATGCTGATGCCTTTTTAGAAAAAATAAATAAATTTTTATTTTTTTTGTCTTTTGGTTTTTAATTTATTTAATTTTTCTGGGTACATAGTAGGTATATACATTTATGGGGTACATAAGATATTTTGATACAGGCATACAATGCAGAATTATCACATCACAGAAAATGGGGTATCCTTCACCTCAAGCATTTAACCTTTGTGTTACAAGCAATTCATTACACTCTTTTACTTATTTTAAAATGTACAATTAAGTTATTGACTATAGTCACTTTGCTGTGTTATCAAATAGTATGGCTTATTAACACTTTTAATTACTTTTTTTGGTACCCATTAGCCATCCCCACCTTCTCCCCCCAACCCCCATCCTCTGGTAACAATCCTTCCTCTGTATCCCATTGTCCATTGTGTATATGTACCAATGGATACCATTGTAGCAATAGTATTTCATTGTGTATATGTACCAATGGATATCAATGGATTAATGAATAAAGAAGATAGATAAAATATTTATGCATTCGTCTGTTGATGGACACTTGGGTTGCTTCCAAATCTTGGCTATTGTGAACAGTGCTGGAACAAACATGGGAATGCAAATATCTCTTCAATATACTGATTTCCTTTCTTTTGGGTATATACCCAGCAGTGGAATTGCTGAGTCATATGGTAGCTCAATTTTTAGTTTTTCGAGGAACCTCCAAACTGTTCTCCCCAGTGGTTTTATTAACTTACATACCCAACAACAGTGTAAGAGTGTTCCCTTTTCTCCACACCCATGCTAGCATTCGTTATTGCCTATATTTTGGATATAAGCCATTTTAGCTGGGGTAACATGTCTTATTGTAGTTTTTATTTGCATTTCTCTGATTACTCATGATGTTCAGCACCTTTTCCTATGTGTGTTTGCCATTTATGTCTTTTGTGAAATGTCTATTCAAAAATTTTGCCCATTTCTTGATCAGACTGTTCGATTTTTTTTCCTATAGAGTTGTTTGAGTTCCTCATATACTCTGGTTGTTAATTTCTTCTTAGATGGGTAGTTTGCAAATATGTTCTTCCATTCTGTGGGTTGTCTCTTCACTTTGATTATTTCCTTTGCTGTGCAGAAGCTTTTTAACTAGATGTGATCCCATTTTTCCATTTTTGTTTTGGTGGCCTGGCTTGTGGGGTATTGCTCAAGAATTTTTGCACAGACCAATGTCGTGGAGAGCTTCCCCAATGTTTTTTGTTTGTTTGTTTGTTTGTTTGTTTTGAGATGGAGTCTCCCTCTGTCACCCAGGCTGGAGTGCAGTGGCACGATCTTGGCTCACTGCAAGCTCCGCCTCCTGGGTTCATGTCATTCTCCTGCCTCAGCCTACCGAGTAGCTGGGACTACAGGCGCCTGCCACCATGCCCAGCTAATTTTTTGTATATTTAGTAGAGACGAGGTTTCACCATGTTGGCCAGGATGGTCTCAATCTCTTCACCTCGTGATCCACCTGCCTTGGCCTCCCAAAATGGTGAGATTACAGGCATGAGCCACCTCGCACGCCCCCCCAATGTTTTCTTATGGTAGTTTTATGGTTTGAGATCTTTGATTTAAATCTTTAATCCATTTTGATTTGATTTTTGTATATAGTGACAGAGAGGGGTCTAGTTTCATTCTTCTGCATATGAAAATCCAGTTTTCTTAGCACCATTTATTGAAGAGACTGCCTTTCCTCAGTGTTAAGTTCTTACAACGTTTGTCAAAAATGAGTTCACTGTAGATGTTTAGATTTATTTCTGGGTTGTCTATTTTGTTCCGTTGGTCTATGTGTCTGTTTTTATGCCCGTACCATGTATTTTTGCTTATTGTAGTTCCGTAGTGTAATTTGAAGTCATGTAATGTAATTCCTCCAATTTTGTTCTTCTTGATTAGTATAGCTTGGGCTATTATAGGTCTCTTGTGGGTCTGTATACATTTTAAGATAAATTTTTCTATTTCTGTGAAGAATGTCATTGGTTTATTGGTATTTTCATAGGGACTGCATTGAAAATGTCAATTTCTTTGGGTAGTGTGAACATTTTAACAATATTGATTCTTTCAATCCATGAATATGGAATATTTTTCCTTTTTGTTTCCTCTTCAATTTCTTTCATCAGTGTTTTCTAGTTTTTATCATAGAGATCTTTCACTTCCTTCATTGATTTCTAGATATTTTATTTACAGCTATAATAAACGGGATTGCTTTTTAAATTTTCTTTTCAGATTGTTCACAGTTGACATATAGAAATGCTACTGATTTTTGTATGTTAATTTTGTATCCTACAACTTTTAAAAATTTATTTAGAAGTTCTCATGGTTTCTTTATGGAGTCTTTAGGTTTTCCCAAATATAAGATTATATCATCTGCAAACAAGGATAATTTGACTTCTTCCACTTCAATTTGGATGTCCTTTATTTCTTTCTCTTCTCTGACTGCTGTAGCTAGGACTTCCACTACTATGTTTAAAAACAGTGGGGAAAGTGGGCATTCTTTTCATGTTCCAGATCTTAGAGGAAAGGATTTCAGTTTTTCCTTATTCAGTATGATATTAGGTTTGGGTCTGTTGTATATGGCTTTTATTATGTTGAGATATGTTTCGTCTATACCCAGTTTTCTGAGGGTATGCATTATGAAGGAATGCTGAATTTTATCAAATGCTTTTTCAGCATCAATTGAAGTGATTATGTAATTTTTTACATTTCATTCTGTTGATATGATGTATCACATTGGTTCATCTGCATATGTTAAACCATCCTTGCATATCAGGGATAAATCCCACTTCGTCGTGATGAATGACCTTTCTAATGTATTGTTGAATTTGGTTTGTGATATGATTTGGCTGTGTCCCCACCAAAATCTCATCTTGAATTTCCAAGTGTTGTAGGAGAGAACCAGCTGGGGGTAGTTGAATCATGGGGACAGGTTTTTCTCATGTTGTTCTCATTATAGTGAATCAGTCTCCCGAGATCTGATGGTTTTTTAAGGGTGAGTTTCCCTGGACAATCTCTCTCTTTTTGCCTGCTGCCATCCATGTAAGATGTACTTGCTACTCCTTGCCTTCTGCCATGATTGTGAGGACCCCCCCAGCCACCTGTAACTGCAAGTCCATTAAACCTCTTTTTATTCCCAGTCTTTATCAGCAGCATGAAAACAGACTAATACAGTAAATTGGTACTAGTAGAGTGGGGCACTGCTGACAAGATACCCTAAAATGTGGAAGCGTCTTTAGAACTGGGTAACAGGAAGAGGCTGGAACAGTTTGGAGGGCTCAGAAGCAGACAGGAAAATGTGGGAAGGTTTGGAACTCTCTAGAGACTTGAGTGCCTTTGATGAAAATGTCTTTATCAGCAGTGTGAAAATGGACAAATACAGTTTGCTAGTATTTTGCTGAAGATTTTTGCATCAAAAATGGACATTTTAACAATATTGATTATTCTAATCTGTGAACATGGAATATTTTTCCATTTTTTGGTGTTCTCTTCAATTTCTTTAATCAGTGTTTTTTTATTATAGAGTCTATATTTCTCAGGGATATTTGTCTGTAGTTTTCTTTGATGTGTCTTCGTCTGGTTTCAGTATCAGGGTAATACTGGCTTTGTAGAATGAGTTTGAAAGTAGTTCCTCTTCCTCTATTCAGAATTTGAGTTTGAATAGGATTGGCATTATTCCTTCTTTAAATGTTTGGTAGAATTCAGCAGTGAAGCTGTTGGGTCTTGGGCTTTTCTTTACTGGAAGATTTTTATTATTGTTTTAATCTTGTTACTTGTTATTGGTCTGTTCAGGTTTTGGATTTCTTCCTGGTTCAATCTTGGTAGGTTGGATATGTCTAGGTATTTGTCCCATTTCTTCTAGATTTTCCAATATATTGGCATATAGTTGCTCATAGTAGCCAGTAATGAGTCTTTGAATTTCTTCAGTATCACTTGTAATGTCTCTTTTTTTCTGATTTTATTTATTAGTATCTTCTGTATGGTTTTCTTAGTCTGGCTAAAGGTTTGTCAAGTTTTGTTTATTCTTTCAAAACACCAACTTTTTGTTCCATTGATTTTTTGTATTGTTTTCTTTACTTCAATTTCATTGACTTCTGCTCTGATCTGTATTATTTCTTCTAATTTTCAGGTTGGTTTACTCTTGATTTTTTAGTTCTTTAACATACCTCATTGGATTGTTTATTTGAAGCTTTTTTTTTTAATGTAGGCACTTATAGCTATAAACTTTCCTCTTAGTAGTGCTTTTATTGTATCCCATAGGTTTTGGTATGTTGCTTTTCCATTATAATTTGTTTCAAGAAATTTCCGTCTTAATTTCTTCATTGACCCTGCTGGTGAATCAGGAGCATATTGTTTAATTTCCATGTATTTGTATAGTTTTCAAAATCCATCTTGTTAATTTCTTCTTGTATTCTATTGTGATCAGAGAAAAGATGCTTGATATTATTTCAGTTTTTCTGAATGTTTTTAGATTTGTTTTGTGACCTTGTCTATCTCTCCTTGAGAATGACCCATGTGCTGAGGAAAAGAATGTGTAATCTGCAACCATTGGATTAAGTATTCTGTAAATATTTATTAGATCCATTTGGTCTATAGTGCAGTTAAGTCTGATGTTTCTTCGTTGCTTTTCTGCCTGGAAAATCTGTCCAATGCTGAAAGTGTTGTGTTGAAGTCTCCAGCTATTATTGTATTGGGGCCTTTCTCTTTAGCTCTGATAATATTGCTTTATATATCTGGGTGGTCCACTGTTGGATGCATGTATATTTAAAATTGTTATATCCTTTTGCTGAATTGACCCCTTTAACATTATATAGTGACTTCCTTGTTTCTGCTTATAGTTTTATCTTGGAATCTATTTGTCTCATGTATGTATAGCTACTCTTGCTTTTTTGGTTTCATTTGCAAGGAATATCTTTCCATATCCTTTTATTTTCTATGTGACACTTTTTAGGTGAAGTGTGCTCCTTGTATAAGCAACAGATTAATGGATCTTATTTTGCTCATCCATTCAGCCACTCTGTCTTTTGACTGTAGAGTTTACTCCATTTACATTCAATTTTATTATTAAGTAATGACTTGCTCCTACCATTTTGTTATTTATTTTTCTGATTGTTTTGTCTCCCTTTTTTCTTCCTGTCTTCCTTTAGTGAAGGTGATTTTTTTACTTGTGATTAAAAAAAAGAATAAAAAATGAAAACTAAAAAAAAATGTTTCTTGCTTTTAATTTTATGTCTCTCTTGTAAGTTTTTTGAGTTGGAGATTATCATGAGGTTTGCAAATATTATAACCCATTATTTTAACCTGATAACAACTCAACATTGTTTGCATAAACAAACAAAAAGAAAACAAATAAAAACTCTGCACCTTACTTTTGTTCCCCGGCTTTTAAACTTTTCATTTTTTTCTATTTATATCTTATTGTACTACCAATGTCTTAAAATGTTGTTGTAGTTATTTTTTAGTGGTTCATTGCTTATTCTTCCTATTTAAGATAAAAGTAGTTACACATCACAGTTATCATTTTATAAAATTCTGTGTTTTTCTGTGTACTCACTACTACCAATGAATTTTTTACCTTCGGATGATTACTTGTCACTCATTCATGTTCTTTTCCTTTTGATTGAAGTACCCCATTTAGCATTTCTTGTAGGACAGGTATGGTATTAATAAAATCCTTCAGCTTTTGTTTGTCGGGAAAGTCTTTATTTCTCCTTCATGCTTGATGCATATTTTTGGTAGATATACTATTCTAGGGTAAAAGATTTTATCCTTCAGCACTTTCAATGTGTCATGCTACTTTCTCCTGGCCTGTAAGGTTTTCACTGAAAATTCTGCTGCCAGTCATATTTGAGCTCCATTGCATGTTATTTGCTTCTTTTCTGTTACTGCTTTTAGAGTCCTTTCCTTATCCTTGATCTTTGGGAGGTTGATTATTAAATGCCTTGAGATAGTCTTCTTTAGGTTAAATCTGCTTGGTGTTCTATAACCTTCTTGAACTTGGATATTGATTTCTTTCTCTAGGTTTGGGAAGTTCTTTGTTATTATTCCTTTGAATAAACACTCTACCTTGATCTCTCTCTCTCGCCCTACCTCTAAGGCTAAGGCTAATCATCTTAGATCTATTTGTTGTTGTTGTTGTTTTTTAAGACTATTTTCTAGGTCCTGTAGACATGTTTCATTGCTTTTTATTCTTTTTTCTTTTGCCTCCTCTGACTATATATTTTCAAATAGCCTGCCTTCAAGCTCACTAACTCTTTCTTCTGCTTGATCAGTTCTACTATTAAAAGACTCTGATGCATTTTTCAGTATACTAATTAGATTTTTCAGCTCCAAAATTTCTGCTTGATTCTATTTAATTATTTCAATTTACTTGTTAAATTTATCTGATGGGACATTGACTTTCTTCTCTGTGTTCTCCTGTATTTATTTGAGTTTCCTCAACACAGTTATTTTGAATTCTCTACCTGAAATGTCACATATCTCTGTTTTTCAAGGATTGGTCCCTGGTGTTTTATTCATTTCATTTGGTGAGGTCATATTTTCCTGGATGGTGCTGGTGCTGGTAGGTGTTATTCAGTATCAAGGCATTGAATAGTTAGATAGTTACTGTAGTAGTCACTCTCTGGGCTTGTTTGTGCCCATCCTTATTGAGAAGGCTTTGCAGACATTTGAAAGGACTTGGGTGTTGTGATCTAAACTGTATCTGCTTTAGGGGGCACCTCAAGCCCAGTAACAATGTGATTCTTGCAGATTTGTAGAAGTGCTGCCTTAACAGTCTTGGACAATATCTGGGAGAATTCTCTGGATTACCAGACAGATACTTGATCTCTTCCCTTAGTTTTTCCCAAACAAACAGTTCCTTTCTCTGTTCTGAGCCACCTAAATCTGGAAGTAGATTGACACAAGCATGCCTGTGGTCACCACCACTATGACTGTGATAGGTCAGACCTGAAGCCAGCACAGCACTGGGTCTTGCCCATGGCTTGCTGTTACCACTCCCTGGCTACTGCCTATGTTTGTTCAAGGCCCTGAGGGTCTACAGTCAGCACTTGGCAAGGTCAGCCAGGCCTATGTTCTTCTCTTTAGATTGGTGAGTTCCCACAGGCCCTAAGTGGGTCCAGAGGTGCTGTCTAGGATGCAGGCACTAGTATCAAAACCTTAGAAGTCTACTTAGTGTTCTGTTTTACTGTGGCTGAGCTGGCACTTAAACCACAGTCATTTCTACTCTTCTGTTCCCTTTCCAAATGCAGAGGAACCTTACCCCATAGCCACCACTATCACAGGCCATGGGGAATACTGCCAGACTACCACTGATATTTCTTTAAGGCCCAAGGACTCTTAAGTCAGCTATGCTGAATGCTTCTTGGCCTGGGATTCGCCCTTCATGGGAGTGGGCTTGCCTCTGGCCTGGGGCAGGTCTGGAAATGCCAATTAAGAGCCAAGTTCTGGAATCAGGGACCCTAGGAGCCCACTTGGTGCTGTACCCTCCTGTGTCCATGATGGTACCGGAAGTCTCAGAGGTTCACCCAAGGTCCTCAATATAGTACCTGGGTATTGCTGCTGGTTATTCAGGGCTGAAGGGCTCTTCAGTTGGCATTTGATGAATGCTGCCAGGACTAGGTCCTTCCCTTCAAGGAAAAGTGTTCTCTTCTGGCCCAGGGTGTGTCTAGAAATGTAATCTGTTAGCTAGAACCTGGAACAGAGGCCTCACAACTCTGACCATGCCCTGTCCTGCTGTGGCTGAGCTGGTATCCAAGATGCAAGAGAAGGTTCTTCCCATTCTTCCTTCTCCTCTCCTCAAGCTGAAAGAAGGGGTCTCTTTTGAAGCTGTGAGCTGTGCAGCCTGGAGTTTGGGGAGGGAGTTAGAGAGTCACTACTTTCTTAGTCACCCCAGCTGGCATCTTGGTATATTGTGTGTACTGCTCCTGTCCACTGTCTTTGGGTCCAGTTCAGCACCAGAGCTCCCCTAAGACTTGCAGTCCTTATGGCCCAGACTGCCTTTCAAGTTTACTTGGAAACCCAGAGCACTTTAACCCTCAGTGATGAGGTTTGTGGGAACTTAGGTTTGGACCACTGGGATCTGTGGTTCCCCTCTAGCTAGGGCTGCTTTAAATGCTCCCTGCATGGGTGGGCATCAACTAACTTTGGTCTGATTTTTGTTTCTGCACTAGCAGGACAGCACTGAGTCCAATGCCTCACAAATGCTGTGCTCTTCTTACCTCAGTACCCAGAGACACTTTCCACACTAGGCAGCTGCTGTTGGGTGGGGCATGGGGGGGTGTAGAGAAGGGGTGGTGTCAGCTATTCCAGGCTGTTTTTTTCTGTCTCTTTAGTGCTTCTTTCAGTGAAACAATGTTAAAACCAGATTATATGAGGGTTCACCTGATTTTTTGTTTTATGAGTTGTTTCTTCTGTATAGAGAGTTGTTAAGTTGGTGTCCTTGCAGGAATTGGGGGGTGGGGATGACTGGTGGAGATTTCTGTTCTACCATTTTGCTCTGCCTACATCCTCTGAAGACTTTTTATACTTTACTTTTGCACAAACATCCATACAATTGCCTTCTAATATCCTCCTAAAATATATCAACTCCTTTCCCTGGCTTTCAAAGCAATCTCCAAATAGATCCCATCGACATCTCTAAACTTGTTTTTTTCTAAACCAGCTACTCTATTTGTGTTTATTTTCTCATCATCCGAGTATAAATCTCTGCCTTTTCTGCATTTTCCAACATGTTGGGGTACCTCCCCGGACTCTATCTCTTCACTACCATGTAGACCTCTACCCAAAGAACAATAGAATCCTCCATTGAAACCTACTCGACCCTATCCCTTGTCTTAAACTTCATCATGAATCTATTAAAACGCTTATCATTTTGCCAGTACGGTCTTTTTCCTAAATTATATTATCTTCAATTTTTGTATGTAAGTACTCTCTTCTTAATTAGATTATTATTTCCATAAAATTAGGAAATTTCCACTTTCTTTTCTATGTTTTCAACCTAGACCTGTCCTGGGTGACAAGTTTACTACTCACTTAATATCAAATGGTCATGAATTTGAATTCTGGCTTCTGTAAATTCAGCTATTTGAGCTTGGATAAGCTATTTTACTCTTATAAGCCTCAGTCCTCACCTGTATCAGAATGACAAGCATATTTTTTTTCAAAATATTGTTATAAGTACCCTTAAATCAAGAATATTGTCATCTGGTTCACTACTGCATACTAGCACACACCAAGAATAGTACTTGAAAAATAGGGATTGATAAATATTTAAATAAATGTAAAGATAATGTAAAATGATATTTATCAAGTTTATAACTGGCACAAAGAAACTCAATGAATGCCCAAACCTTGGAACTATTCATTTGTCAATTGGCTTTATGAATGAGCTTAGCTGAGAATCAGTGATTGAAACCTTTTTTTTTCACTGTACTGGGGATAACAGCTTCCTTGCTGAACATCACAAGACATTTGGAAGATGAGAACAGTTATGGGGCTCACAAGAAAGGTGCTAGCAAGGTCATCAAAATGCTGTACAAATAAGAGATGTGACTTATCTATAAAGATGATGTGTAGATCTCAGTGTCAGGTGTCGCCTCATCTCATGGAACTCATGATTTATGAGATTTTCACATTCAAAAAAATATTTAACAACTTATTTTAAGTCCATGGAGTTTTGTCCTAATTTCTGCATTTGGGATTTAGAAGTTTTACAATGTTTTTATTGGCCTAGGTACAGAGGTAGAATCACAACAAGCCCCATGAAGTGCAGAATGCAGCATAACCAGACTTCTTGGATGTTGTCCAAAGTGAATTATTAATAAAGTTTAAGAAAATGTTTTTTGGCCCTCCTATTACTATTTAATTCAATGTCTCACTGACATTGCAGGGCATAAATGATTCTCCAGCAGTTTAGTATTCATTGTAGATTGAGAAAGAGACAGTTGGAGTTGTGATAACATTAAAGCATCTTTAGAGGTTTCCGGGACATGATAGAAAAGGTGACTGACATAATGTAAAAAGCCTGAGCTTTGGCACCAGACTAGATTGTATTTGAATACTGGCCTTTCAGAAATTTGCTGTATGATTTTGAAAAACCATTTAACTCTTTATGCCTCCTTGTCTTCATCTGTAGAATAAGGATAAACAACAGCTGCATTTTAGGTTTGTTGTTGAAATAACATGGAATGAAAATGATTGTGATATTTTACTTTGAATTTCAAAATCCCTCTCATTGGGGGTCAAGTACCTTCTGTGAAGAAGATTACAGAGAAGGGAAAAATGAAATCTTAGAAAGCAACATGGAGTGTAATGTATAATAGGACTAAGTGGCATATAAATTAGGGTAATACTTGCTTCTGTAATAGGTAAATCCCCAGAAATCATAGTGGTTTACCATAATAAAAATTACTGTCTTGCTGACAATTCAATGAGCATGGTCAGGAGGTGAACTATCACAGGTGATTTAGGGGTCCAGTCTTTTCTATCTTATGACCCCACCATCTTTCAGGACTTCTAAGTCCCTCACTGTCAGCCAGTGGTCAGGAAAGAGTAGGGTGGTCTAAGAGGTTTATATAGGCCAGGTCTGAAAGAGACAGCCATCACTTCCACCACATTTCAATGTCCTCAGTCTTATGGTCACACTAAACTGTGAGATAGTCTGCGAAATACAATCTAGCTCTGTGTCCAGAAGGAAAAGGGAGTGATTGTGGTAAACAGTTGACAATTTATACCACTAGTAGTAAGTACCAATCAGCAAAGGAATCTATTACATGCAAGAGGGATGCAGACACCAAATATGTAAACTATTAAACTTAGAAGAAAAAACTCTGCTAGTTATTGAGACCTTAAGAGAAAGTAAATTCTTACGAAGAGAGAAAAACAAAATGGTAATAGACAATACACAGAACTTGAATGGATGTGTATTACTTTAACCACAAAAGTGAAGGTAACCAAGAACCAGAAGAAATGTGATCAACTCGAATTAAAGGTCTCATTCCATGCTTTAATTTAGAATATCAACATTCCAGTAAAAATCCATACATACAGTAAAATTAATTAGTGGCAAGGCCTTAAAGTTACCTAGTTAGTTTCACTTGAGAAGAATTTTTGACTAAAAAGAAAAAAATTGAGGACGATTGTATTCCACAGATTAAAAAAAAGAAAGAAAAGATTGCATCATAATGAAGAAAATTAAATCTCAGGGATTAAAGGTTATTAAAGGTTAAATGAATATCAAATGCCTCAGATAATTTTTGCTGATTTTAATCACAGTTAATATTCGCTGCTATAACATATGGCTTCAATCCACCTTGTTTTGCCTGGTCTAGGCTGGCGTAGCTGTTAGGAAGGAAATCCCCTATAACATGAATCCTGACTAGGAAACTGACACTCAGTGTCCCCATGTTTTGCAGTGGTTTCACAATCTGCTGCTTGAATTGCTTTCCCCACCTTAACAGTGGAGGGTCAAGCTAACTCAGAGCAGCAAGTCTGTAAAAATGAGAAAGAATTGAATGTGGATCCTCTTCCTCAGCTGACTTTTCTGCCTGCTCAGAGGATTTTACTTTGAATAGTGGAGGCTCAGGGGGCATTGAATTGGCTCTGTTGCTTATTTCTTGATAATGCCGGTGGCTATTTTGTCCATAATGAATAGGAAAGTCTCATTGTGTCGGGAAGATCCTAGGTTTGACCCAACTCTCCCTGGCTCCTTAGAAAGAACCAGAGGGATGTTTTAATTTATCTGATATTGTCTCCATCGTTGGTTCACTCCCATCCTCACCATAATGCTCTGACCAAACATCTCATTTGCTTTATCTTTTTGTCTCCAATCTCTCTCCACTGTCTCTTGGTTTTAATATAAAAGAAGTTTACATCTCTACCAAACCAATAATAAAGTCAATTAAAAATTCAAGTAAGATAGAGCCAAATATCAAAGGTTTCTTGGATGGAGAAACCTTCGGAGCTTATGAATAATCTAGGTCAGCAAACTGCAGCCTATGGACCAAATCCAGCCTTCTGTGTATTCTGTACAGCCCATGACCACAGCCATCCTGGTCCACTCAGTACTTTCCATGACTGCTTTCCCACAATGGCAGAGTTGAGTAGTTGCTACAGAGAGCGTATGTGGATTCCTGGGCCCCAAAGACTAGAATGTTTACCATCTAGGCCTTTGTAAAAAACGTTGCTGAATCCTTACCTAGATTGTCATAGATGCAATTGAAGGATATACCAGGTATTAAGGAATAGAGATGTTGTGGCAGAGAGGCAAATATGAGCAAGTTATGTACAATAAGCAGTAAGTAGATTATATATTATATTAAGTAAACATTAAAAACTACACACACCCACACAAAGGCACAGAATAAATACGTGAAGAGAAGCATTTACTTTTTGAGAATAACCATCTTATGTCTTGCATATTTTTATTTTTAATCCTTCCCACTACTTAAAGCTAGTCTAAGAACACAGGAAGTAACAACATCGCTAGTTTACCAAATGCGTTTAGCTTCAAAAAGCTTTCTGACTGCCCACGTCTCTATCTCTAGGCGCTTATCTCTGTTGTCAGTTTGTCTCGGCCAATATTGGCTGTTTTAAAATGGAAATTCCTAAAGGAACTTGCATTTACCCCTGCTCAGTTAATGAATAGACGACATTCTCTATTCTTCTTCAGGGTCACTAAACTGGAACTTGTCTTGAGAATTAAATGTACTTTAATTAAAGCCTCAATGTAACAAGAATTTTGCCACTTTACATATTTTTCTTGTGGCCAGGCATCAGTGATAATGAGACTAAGGTGACGGACTTGATTCCCGTGTAGCCTACTTAACTCTGGTCTATTCCAAGTTAACAAACATTATGAAGCTTCTACAGTGTGCCAGGCACTGTGCATATCATTGAGACTATGAAATTGAAGAATCCTAGAGCTTAGCAGAAAAGATTGGATAGTCTTGTGCCTGACTGGAGTTACAAGTAATATTGTAAGAAATGCAGAGAAATTGCTTTGCTACAATCACTTAGAAAAGGAGAAAACAGATTATGAAAAAACTTGGAAACAACCTGTGTTTGCAGTATGCTTTAAAGGTACATACCCTTTTTTAAGGTAAGAGAATGATGACAAGGAGGCTTCTCGATATAAAGTATGTACACAACACCGAAAAAATCTGCAATATATTTAGTAAACACTACTAGATTCCAATTTACTCAGAATACAGGACATACATACGGGAGTAAGGAGATTAAATGTTTGTGGAAGGACTGGAAATTCAAACTGAAAAATGTTGGTTTTATTTGCTAAACTAAGACGAGCCCTGGTGGATTTTAAGCAGTGAATAATTGGAGAATGGCTAAGAAGGGCAGACTGGCAGTCTGCATAGAATCAATTGGAACTTGAAAACTTGAATTGGAGGTGAGAGGAGAGTTAAAGATGTATTGCAGCAATTCTAGGAGGGACATCAATGAGCCCTAAGTAGAATGCTGGTGGTGAAGATGGAAAAGAGACAGACTTGAGCAACAGTACAGAGACCAAATCTAGAAGACCTTGGTTATAATTTGCATGTTAATAGAGAAATAGGAATAAAAAGACCCTTCGTTTTCAAGCCTAGAATACTCTTAGAAAAATATTAAATGGAAAATGAAGTCAAAGGAAAAGATAGTTTCTGGGGACTTAAGGGGAACTATGAAAATTCTACACTTAACATGTTTATTTAAGGTTCAGGAGAAGCCTTTAATAAAGTTATCTGGTAGGACGGGATTTGGAAGAGATTCAGGATAAACAGAAAGATCTGAAATTTTCTTAAACAGAAGTTTTTTACACAGATGTTATTGTAATGGGCACAATTAGAGAAGATGCATATGTAGAAAAAGAAGTGATGAGGCCTAGGAATAAAATCCTGGGCCATGGCTATGTTTGAGAAAAAAGTGAAGTCATCTATTGAAAAAAAATTAGTGAAGTGGTGCAAGTATAGTTCTGTGTCCAGGCAGGAGGGCCACATTTCAGGCAATCTTATCACAAATAAGCAATAAAGAAGCCTGGGAATCTACATAAAAGCTTCTATGGTAAAACAAGCAGCCAAGATAACATACTACATGATGGCAACATGTGGGTATAAATGTGCATAGCAAAAATGTGGAAATGGGCTGGGGGCAATAGCACATGCCTGTAATCCCAGCACTTTGGTAAGCTGATGCCGGAGGACCGCTTCAGCTCAGGAGTTCAAGACCAGCCTGGGCAACATAGCAAGACCTTATCTCTACAATTTATCTTTCTTTCTTTCTTTTTTTTTTTTAATTAGTTGGGTATGGTGGCACATGCCTGTAGTCCCAGCTACTCAGGAGGCTGAGGTCTTAGGGTCACTTGTGCTCAGAAGTTTGAGGTTGCAGTGAGCTAGGATCACCCCTATTGCACTCCAGCCTGGGCAACAGTGTAAGACCCTCTCTCTCTGTAATCCCAGCACTTTGGGAGGCCGAGGCGGGCGGATCACGAGGTCAGGAGATTGAGACCACGGTGAAACCCCGTCTCTACTAAAAATACAAAAATTTAGCCGGGCGTGGTGGTGGGCGCCTGTAGTCCCAGCTACTCGGAGAGGCTGAGGCAGGAGAATGGCGTGAACCCGGGAGGTGGAGCTTGCAGTGAGCCGAGATTGCGCCACTGCACTCCAGCCTGGGCGACAGAGCAAGACTCCGTCTCAAAAAAAAAAAAAAAAAAAGGTGAAAACCTTACCCTAAGTATTAGCCAGAAATCAAAGGCTGAGGAATTTTAGGGGCTTACGTTGCCATTTAAGTGTTATTGGTTTTGTTTCAAGAGAATTTATTTGGGTCAATCTATCTAATCCAATTGTAGTAAATGGGAAAAACTAACCGAATCATAATCAGTTGTTGTATACCCTGTCTAAAAGAGGACTATGCTGGCCGGGCGCAGTGACTCACGCCTGTCATCCCAGCACTTCGGGAGGCTGAGATGGGCGGATCACTAAGTCAGGAGACTGAGACCATCCTGGCTAACACGGTGAAGTCCTGTCTCTACTTAAAAAAAAAAAAAAAAAAAAAAAAAAAAAAAGCTGGGCATGGTTGAGGGCGCCTGTAGTCCCAGCTACATGGGAGGCTGAGGCACGAGAATGGCGTGAACCCGGGAGGCGGAGCTTGCAGTGAGCCGAGATCGCGCCACTGCACTCCAGCCTGGGCGACAGAGTGAGACTTCATCTCAAAAAATATATATTAAAAAAAAAAAAAGCTGAGAGGAAACTGGCACATCATTTTTTCTGCTACCTTCCATTTGCAAAAGGAAGTCTAACCATATTCAAGGGAAAGTAATAGACACCAGCCCTTGGTGTGAGAAGTGACATGCACATATAGGTGGAGAAGAAATTGATAACTATCATTTTATAAATATAGGGCAGGAGGCACACAATAGACAATGATTGTTGAATAAATATGAATAAATTAATGAATGAATAGATTACAACTAAAGAACTCCTCTCCTTAAATAAGATCTAATATTCTTTCCTTAAATTTATGCCTACCTCGAGGAGCCTTATTTTGTTATTAAGTAGAGTTGAAAATTTAGTTTTTCTAGATAGCAGTATTTGTTTTGGTTATTCATAAGAAATTCAAGAGAAAGATCTTCAGAGTAACTTTGAAAATAAAATATTAATAATAGATAATACATATAAGGCTTTCTATGGGCTGGGCATTCTTATAACTCTTTCACATTCAATAATTATAAAATTTTACTTTATAGATGAAGAAACCAAGACACAAGCAGCTAAATAAATATCTGGCCCAAAATCACTGGTAATTTGTAATCCTGCCCAAAATCGCTGGTAAATTGGTAATCCTGCCCAAAATTGCTGGTAAATTGTAGCGCCTAGATTTAAACCCAGATTTTAACCATTATATTTCTGTACCACTTCTCCTGCTTAAAGGAAATAGTGGGTTTTACATGGGAATAAATTTTCTTCTCCCATTCATCTGCATTATCTTTGTATCCTTGCCCTTTATCTTCTTTGTCCCTAGTAAAGTTAGAATTTTCATTATTATATAATAGTGAAAAATAGGGATAAATAGATTCACATGGTTCTTCAAATATATGAAAGCAGGCTTACTAATTACACCTGTATATAACTGAGAGTATTTGATTTGGGAATAGGACTCCATTAGTCACCCGTAGCCCCACTTTGGAGAACAAGGCATGGAAATGGAACATTTTAATGAGAAACAATTGGGATTTCTGTACTAAAAATATATTTACAACACTTTGTAAATAATACTTTTTATTTGGGACTTCTGATCCTAAATTCTGCAGGCAACACAGGACATCTAAAAAGAATCATACAGAGAAAAAACCCAGAAGCCTTTGCATTTCATAAGGATTTCTTCTTCAAATTTGAATTTAGTTCATAATTATATAAGCAGTTATTTTAACTAATATGTCCAGCCAAATCAAACAACTATTTTATTAGAGTTCTTGTTTATATGTATAATACAAGGAAATTTGAGAAACAAACATTTAAATTGATTGAGCAAAGTGGATTTGTAACTTTATAACATAGGTTTTAATCCTGAATCCTGACTCTTCTGTAATTCGTCAAGTGAATTTGAGAGTACTAGTTAATACCTCACAGATCTGTTTTCCGTCAATAAAATGAACAAATCTATACTTACCTTATTGTTCCCAAAGAGAATTAAAAGAATGATTTTACATATCTATTTCTATGCGTGGCATATAGCGTGAGTACTTTGTAAATGGTCATTTTCTTACTTTAATTTCAAACTGTTACATATCAAATTACTTTCTATTACAATGTTTGGAAATATAAATATTTTGGAATCTTTGGTATTAGATGTTGAAAAATTACATAGTTGATTACAATGATAGTATTACCATATTTTCTATGGGCTTTGCAGTTTAAAAATGATTTTATATTTCCTGGAACATTCACAACATATAGTTGAACACCAATAATTGGTATCCCTATTTTCAGGTGGAGAATATGGAGGCTGCCAAGATTTAGTTATTTGTCCAGAATTCAATACTTTTTCCAGGATTCAACCACATAGGTAGTAGATGGCCTTTAGGAATGCTTTGGGAAAAATCAAACAAAAATCTTTTATGTTGAATGTGTTATTGAGAAATTTTACTAAAGAAGTGGGTTTTTGAATCTCACTTCAACCCTCAAGCTACTGTCCCATCTGTCTCCTTTCTTCAAATAATATTCTCAAAATAGTTGTCACTACTCAACGGCCTCCACTGCTGCCTCCTTCTCATTCCCTACTCACTTCGTGCCAATCTTGTCCTGTTGCCACCACCGTAACAAACCTCTGACATAAAAATTTAATTTCCAATTCTCCCAGTCCAGCAGGACTTTTCTCAGCCCCAATCTTCTTTGATTTTTCTGTTACAATCGACACTAATGATCCGTCACTGTAAAATTCCTCCCTGTGTTCATCCTTTCTTTCTGACTGCTCTTTTCTTGTCTTAATTTATCTTTCCACTGAAGGATGGATAGAGAGTCCTTATGGCTTTTCTTTCTCTTTTATTATATTCTCTTATTATCTTATTATATCCTATTCCTCTTATTATATTCTATCTTATTATATTCTCCCTTATTATATTCTCCAGGTGAACTCACTCATGCATTGCCTCAACCCTGACTCTTGTATCGATTGCACAAAAGTCTACATTTTTAGTCCAAATTCTTTCATGTAGCTTAATTTCCATAGTGCCAGCTGCTTCTTGCCCACTCCCACCAGGATGGTCAATTGGAAGAGAGATTTGAACGCTACTCAGAAACCTTTAGTCACTCTACAAGGGCAGTATTTGATGCCTAAGAGTTGGGGGGTGTGAGCATATGTGAAACACACAGAGATGAATATCTTATTTTGGCTGGGGAATAAAGGACAGGAAGGTAAGAAGTTAAAGTAGCTCTAGCTGCTTGACAGAAGTAGCTAGAGTAAAATTCTGATAACACTCTAGATTTTAGACTTGTTTCTGCAGAAAACTGGTAGAAACTTCTTTTTCAGCTTTCTTTCCTATTTCTAACCTGTCTCTCTGCTTTTAAATCCGTCAAACTATCTGTATATAAGGTGACCAGCACACAATAAGAATAAATGTATGGCACCTTAGCTTTGTTATTTAATTATGTCCCAAATAATTTAGGATCATGCTGCATTGTACGATATTCACCAAGTGTTCTAATCTTTTTAACTCTTGATCTCTTGTTTCTATTCCTTCCTCTACCTTATACCTGTAATGCAATACTGCCTCTCTAGCATTGTCCTTGGATAGTCATGCTCAGGAGCAAACAATTATTAGGCTATTAGACCACACGTTGTTTACCTCAATGTTCATAGGAGCTGAATAATCACCTGATTGTTTACCCTAATTCCTGTAAGCAAGTGCCTGTTGGGTCATCTGAAACCAACAAACCAAAGTATTTTGCTGAACAAAAACGATTCTGCTTCCTGTATAAGCACAGCATCTCATGAAAATCACTTTTTGAATAAAGCCAGAGAATATTTCACTTGCAAACCTATCTGGTCTCTACTCTAAAGTGTGTGTTTGCACATAATCTGAACTCAGCCTCTTCAAGATTAAGACTTTGCCCAGCCCTTAGTTTCAACTTCTTAAGATGCAAACCAAAAAACCCCTGTAAAGTGAGAACTCCTTTTCAAAGAGCTCTGTAACCCAGAGATGTCAGTACAAGGGAAGAACTAAATGTTATTATGGATTCCAACCCCTGTTATTTTCTCCTATTAGTCTTTTGAATCTGCAGCAGGAAAATCAGGACTTTGAGCCTCATTACCTATCCAGACAAACTTTTCACCTGGCTATCATCAGTTCTAGGGCCTGACATGCCTTTATTGAATAAGACATTGAATGAGATATTTTGCTTTGAGCAAATAAAAATACCTGCAATATTTAAATAGAACATTAAATTAGTTTCACCTGCTTTACTCAATGCCACTGGAGTCTTGGGGAAAACAGAAGGAAACGACAGATCTATTTCTGCCTTTTGCAAAATGCATCCGTGTATACAAACCATTCTGAATATCCTCTTGATGAATAAACCCTCTGGGTTACTAAGATGCTTCCTTCTACATCTGAACAAGAGCAGTTTTTGCCACTTGTTGCCCTTCTATCAACTCTTTTCATTAATAGGAAAGGTTACTATTTTAACAAGCATTCCTGAATAATAAATATCAGAAAATGAACCACTTCTGAGTTCTACCCTTTAGCTATCTCTCTCTCAGGCTTGGAAAGGGAAGCTTCGCTGAAAAAAAAAAAAAAAAAAAAAAAGCTAGTTTATGACTGGAAACAAATCATTAATATTTTGGAGAGATCTTACTACATAAAAGCCACAAACTTAAACCTAAGGGCAAATAAACCATCAAGGAGGATCGTTTGAGCTGATCCAAGAAGGCCATTTGGAATCTCAAAGGCAGACAGATGCACTAATTGTTCTTGATTGGGGAAAGAAAGTCCCAGAGGCATGAAAGAACATAGCACATTCAGTAATTCCCCCATTCTGGCCGAAATTTTATTCACTGAGGGGAGCAGTGAGGAATGAAGCTGCAAAGATTAATCCCAGACTGATTTATTTGTGCAGGAAAAGGTGTGAGGGTAGGCAGGGTACAGGTGCAGATCAGGGACATGAAACTTAGGCAAAGCAACCCTGAAACTTGTCAGTCGAAATCCTGAAAATGACTGCTGTCATTGGTGATGGGAGAAAACAAAAATATCTTCTCATTTGATGTCCTATTTCTAAAGAGAGAACATAGTAATTGTAAGACACAGTATTGGCTTGAATTAAAGCCTATTAGTCATGCACATACTTTTGCTGACCCCATCCCTGATTTGAAATCTACAAAAACTTTTAAAATTATAACAGTTGCTATTTATGCCACTTTACATATTTTTTAGAAAGTACTTTCATAGTGGTAGTAATAATATTAAATATCATTTGTTGAAGCTACTGTGTGCCAGGCATTTTATATTGTTCTCATTGGAGTATTGACAATTACTTTGCAAACAAAATATTATTATCCTAATTTATAGGAGAGAAAACTGAGTAAATATTTAAAAGCTTTAGTATTTTACCCCAAGACACAAAGCTAGTATGTAATAGAACTACAATTTAATCAAGAGTGCTGGTGACACCAAAGTCTATCCATTATAACATGGTGGTTGAGGGAATCCACGGTGCTGAAGAGTTCAGACATTCAAGTTGCTAAGTTATAAATCTGGAAATGTTAGCACTTTCTAAATTTTTGATTTTTTCTTGAAATTCTTTGAAAATATGCAAGCTCTATGGCTTTACCTTGTATAGCAGGGTTTTGAACATATAAAGCCTTTTCTTTATGAACTTTCAGGAACCTTTTAATGGCCAAATATGTCAAACAATAGTCACCCTTCCTCTTCCTTGACGTCTTTTAAAAACTCCACACACTTGACCATTTCACCTTCTTGAAAATCTCTTCTCCTTTGGTCTTGGTTATATCCCCACATCACAGTTCCCTCCAACTTTTCTTATCACTTTTTTTCATGATCTTATATTAAAGATTCTTTCTTCTATTGCTCATTAAAAGTTAATGCTCTCCAAATCATCTTCTCTTTTCTTTTTATTAGTCTACACACTCTCTTTGTGAAGTGTTATAGTTTCACAGTTTCAATTGCCTACAGCACAAAGATATTCATATCCTAGTGCCCCAAACCTATTAATGTATAGCCTTATGTAACAAAAGAGACTTTTCGGATATGATTGAGTGAAAGATCTTGACATAGAAAGATCATTCTGGATTATCTAGGTGGACCCCCTGTAATCCCAAGAGCCTCATGGAAGGCAAGATGGTCAGAGAAAGAGAAGATACAAGAACAGAATCAGAAATCAGAAAGAAGAGTAGATGCTATGTTGCTGGCATGAGAGAGAGACAGGAGACCACAAGCTGAAGTATATAGGCACCCTTTGAAGCTGGACAATTTAGGGCAGATGGATTCTCCTCCAGAGCCTCCAGAAAAACAAAAAACAAACAAACAAAACAAACAAAAAAACAGGCCTGTCAACACCTTTAGTCCAAGGAAACTAATTTCAAACTTCTGATCTCCAGAACTGTAAGATAGTAAATTAATATTGTTTTAAGCTACCGTGTATGGTAATTTGTTATAGCCACAATAGGAAATTAACATATCTTCAACATATTAAGAACTTTCAGGCATTGAGTCTTGTCCACATATCTCTCCTGAATTCCAGAATTACATAGAAGACTACTTGTTGATTACCTCAACCTAAACATCCCACAAATATATAGTTGAACTGAGCCCAACCATCACCACCACCCACCTACTGAATTAGCAAGAATCACTCTCGACCATTCCATCTTTGCCAACCTCATGGCCAAGCTTTGTCTCAAAAGAAGGTCATGATCTACCCCAACAGAAGTAAATGACAGAATAACTCACAGCTTCGCATCACATATTTATCATGACATTCATTAAAACTTGTCTTGCCAGGTATTGACCAAAGACATTAAAATGTCTCAGTAAGGCACAGATAAAAGACTTTGGCTATAAGACTTGTACTTATTGGTGACCTTTGAAATACGAGCTGGCTTCAGTGGGAAAGGGGAAAAAAATCCAGAGCCATTCACACCAAATGTAGAAGAAAGGGAAATAAAGAGTGGTAAATATAATTTTCTAAAGAGTGCTACCACAAGGTGACAAAAGAAATTCAGATCTCAAGAAATGTCAGTCAAATCCACACATTATTCTTCATCTGATACCTAGAAAATTATATTCAGCCCTTGATACCATTTTTTGAGTGATATTAGATTAACTGGAGCTCATCTAGAGAATGACCAGAAAGGATAAAAAAATTTTATATGAGGAACTATAAAAAAAATTTAAATATTCAATACTGAAGTGCTGACATGGTGTGAACTCAAAGGTTTAGATTAAAACCAATGCCTGAAGTACTGTGACTCACTAGAAAAAAGATTACTACTAATAACATAACAATAAGCTAATTATTTACATGGAACGATATTACATAAAATAAAGCAGTATGTTTGACATTATTATTAGCAATTAAGAATAAGCTGAGTACCAAAACTGTAGTAATGAATACCGTGCAGTAGGAACCAATGGGCTACAAAGAAGGAAAGAAAAACAGAAACAGCCTTGATTTGCATCCAGACTTTGCAATTGCTTTGTTGGCATATGAACATTTCATCTTTCTCAGTCTCATTTTTTTCTATATATATTACAAATAATTTTTTAAATCAGTGAATATTTTGTGAGGATATGTTAAATAATGCATGAAAGCACTTAGCAAACTGCCTGGCACACATCAATTTTCCATAAGTAGTGATATTACTAGAAGTAGGAGAATTCAAACATTAGTCTAGATGACCTCTAAGACATTTCTAAAATCTGTTTTCAACAATATAGCCAAATAGTTAATAAGAATAAAATAACTTTTCTCTAAAGAGAATTGTAATGTTTTGAAGAAATACTACTAACATACTTTAAGATATAGATCTGAGGAAATAGGAAAGCTAGGGAAATTTC
Source organism: Nomascus leucogenys (assembly GCF_006542625.1). Classification (NCBI taxonomy): domain Eukaryota; kingdom Metazoa; phylum Chordata; class Mammalia; order Primates; family Hylobatidae; genus Nomascus; species Nomascus leucogenys. The sequence goes on along the minus strand of NC_044394.1, from coordinate 64,916,848 downwards.
AAATTACCCAACCCTGAAGGAGAACTGAGTCTAGAGTGGGTAGGCTAAGGCTCTGGCTGCCCTAACCACATATACTTATTAACCAATAGGTGTGAATTTAAATGGCATCAAAATGATAGGAGGTAAATGTTGGACTCATATGGAATGTGACGATAGAAGTGAGATCCTGATAGCCGGATTCCTTGATGCACAAAATGAAAAATGCAGGGTCACCATAGAGAGAGGAAAAAAGGAAGCTTAAAGATCTTAACCCAGAATCTAATTTAAAAAAAAAATTAAGGCGTGGTTTTTTTTCCCAGAGAAGTTATAAACTCAGCTCTGAACTCACTCAGGCTTGTACATGATTCAGAAGCCACCACACTGAATATTCACATAAAAAGAGGCCCCAACTACCTGGGCAGAAACAAAGACCAATCAGTCAGGTCACACTTTGAGCTGAAAGTACAAAATTAATAACTCATAAGGTAACAAATTACCATGAATTATTGTGAGTAATATATCTGGAAAAATATCATTGACAATATAATATTGGATAAAAATATAAAATAATTATGTTTACAACAATTTAATAAAGAACAAAGTATAATAATGAGAAAAAAAGATCTACTATTAAAGAGATAAGACATGCTTTGAAAATAACCTAATACAATTTCTATAAATAAAAACTAAGGTCATTGAAATTTTAAAATATCAGTGGATTCTTTTTTTTTTTTTTTTTTTTTTTTGAGACGATCTTGGCTTGCTGCAATGTCTGCCTCTGAGTTCAAGCAATTCTCCTGTCTCAGCCTCCCTGTAATCCCTCAGCTGGGATTACAGGCACCTGCCACCACGCCAAGCTAATTTTTGTATTTTTAGTAGAGACGAGGTTTCACCATGTTGGCCAGGCTGGTCTCGAACTCCTAACCTCATGCTCCACCCGCCTTGGCCTCCCAAAGTGTTGGAATTACAGGCGTAAGCCACGGTGCCTGGCCTGGATTCTTTAAATAATGCATCAGCACAGTTAAAGATAGATTTAATAAGCTGGAGATTAAATTTAAAGAATGTACACAGAATAAATCACAGAATGATAAAGCTAGGAAACTATATCAAGAGGTAGAGAGAATATAGGAAGAATATAATGACCGCATTTTTTTCAGACTTTATGAAAACTAAAAATCCTCAGGTATGGGAAATATATTATGTTCCAAGTAAAATAAAACTAGATCCACACATAAGCATGTTACAGTGAAACTGCAGAGTGCCATTAAAAAAGATTTTCAAAGTTGCAAGAAAGAACATGTAATATACTAGTTTTCTTTTCTTCTTTCTTTTTTTTTTTTTTCTTGAGACGGAGTCTTGCTCTGTTTCCCAGGTTGGAGTGCAATGGCACAATCTCAGATCACTGCAGCCTCTGCCTCCTGGGTTCAAGTGATTCTCCTGCCTTAGCCTCCTGAGTAGCTAAGATTACAGGTGTGTACCACCACGCCCAGCTAATTTTTTGTATTTTTAATTTTTTATAATTTTTTTTGTATTAGTAGAGACAAATTTCACCATGTGGGGCAGGCTGGTCTCGAACTCCTGACCTCGTGATCCGCTCACCTCAGCCTCTCAAAGTGCTGGGATTGCAGGTGTGAGCCACCGTGCCCAGCCATATATTAGTTTTCTATTGCTAACAAACTACCAGAAACTTGGTGCTTCTAGACAAATTCATTGTCTCATGGTTTCCATGGTGAGGAGTCTGAGCACGTCATAACTACATCCTTTGGTCAGAATTCACAGGGATGCAACCAAGTTGTCAGCCAGGTACTTTTCCCATCTGGATCTTGAGGGCCTCTTTCAGATTCTTGGCAGAATTCAGTTCCTTGCAGTTGTTAGGACTAAAGTCCCCAGCTTCTACAGGCCTGTCCTCATTGTAGGCAGTTCACAGCATGAATTTTTGTTTAAGGGCAACAGAAGAGTACCTCTCTGTTTAGAAAGGTCCATGTCCATCTTTTAAGAATTTTTACCTGTATTCACTATGTCTATGAGTTGAATTGTTTTGACTTTCAGATCCCACAAATAAGTGAGAACATGTTTCCTTTCTGTGTCTGCCTTATTTCACATATCATAATGATCTCTATTTCTATCCATGTTGTTGCAAATGACAGGATCTCATTAATTTTTATGACCGAGTAGTACTCCATTGTTTATATGTACCACATTTTCTTTATCCATTCATCTGTTGATAGATTCTTAGGTTGCTTTTAAATCTTAGCTATTGTGAACAGTACTTCAAAACACACAGGAGTGCACATCCCTTCAATATACTGATTTCCTTTCTTTTAGGCATATACCCAATAGTGTGATTGCTGGATCATATGGAAGCTAAATTTTTAGTTTTTTGAGGAACTTCCAAACTGTTTTCCATAGTGGTTGTATGCTTGAGGGGGTGAATACCCCATTCTCCACATTGAGCTCATTTCACATTGCACACCTATATCAAAACATCTCATCTGCTCCGTAAATATATACACCTACTATGTACTCACAAAAGTTTAAAAAAGTTTTCACCTCATTATGTGAGTTTCATTCAAGATCATTCCCCTTTTGCTTACTTTAAAGTCAACTTGCTTGACACTTAATTACATTTGCAAAATCTCTTCTACTTTGCGCAATAAAGTAACCAATCATGGGAGTGTTATCCCACCTCTCCCATGTGTGGAGGGAGAGGATTATAAAGGGTGAGTACAGGAGGATTAGAACTTAGAGACCAATTTAGGGTTTTGTGTATAACATACAGATTTTTCTGGAATGGAATTTCCATTATACTGATAGTGGGTATCTCTATATCAACCACAGAAGCTATCAGACAATGAAATAATATTTGAAAATATTGAGATAAAATTACCGTGAATATAAATTATTAAAAAATATGAAGAGTTTTTATCTCTTCTCACCAAAGTAAATTATAAAAATATATTTTGAGACAGAAATTAAACACTGAAGGAAGAGCTAAAATATAAGAAGTGGCCGGGCGTGGTCCTGTAATCCCAGCACTTTAGAAGGCCAAGGCGGGCAGATCACGAGGTCAGGAGTTTGAGACCAGCCTCGCCAATATGATGAAATACCATCCATACTAAAAACACAAAAATCAGCCGGGTGTAGTGGCACGTGCCTGTAGTCCCAGCTACACAGGAGGCTGAGGCAGGAGAATCGCTTGAACCTGGGAGGCAGAGGTTGCAGCGAGCCAAGATCGCATCACTGCACTCCAGCCTGGGCAACAGAGGGAGACTCCATCTCAAATAAAATCAAAACCAAAAAAAAAAAAAAAAAAAAAAAAAAGCAAGGAGGAGTTAAAAATTATAAAATGTGTGGGTAAATCTAAGAAACTGTTGATGGCAATAATACATAAGACAGGGGAGTATTAGAATAAAATCCATGTTTCTGAGTTGAGGGCAAAAGAGGTAATGTTGATTAATTATAATCTTATTAAAATTAGGTATGCATGTTAAAATTATCAACCTCTTCATTAATAGACCTTGATTACATTATTTCCAAATAAGTAAAAGCAGAAAAATAAGTGAGAGAAGATAAATAATCCTAAAGAAGACATTAAATGAGGGGGTAAGAAAAAATATAGAAAAAGCCATGTAAACAAAACCCACAAAATAACATCCAATGCCTAGAACCAGCTTACTCACTGATTTGCAGGAATTCTGTAAAAACAAAGATAAGCAGCTGGGAGCTGTGGCTCACGCCTTTAATCCCAGAACTTTGGGAGGCCGAGGTGGGTGGATCACAAGGTCAGGAGATTGAGACGGTCCTGGCTAACATGGTGAAACACCGTCTCTACTAAAAAAATACAAAAAATTAGCCGAGTGTGATGGCAGGCGCCTGTAGTCCCAGCTACTCAGGAGGCTGAGGCAGGAGAATGTCGTGAACCCAGGAGGCAGAGGTTGCAGTGAGCCAGTGAGCCAGTGAGCCAAGATCGTGCCACTGCACTCCAGCCTGGGCGACAGAGCAAGACTCCGTCAAAAAAAAGAAAAAAAAAAGATAAGCAGACATAGATTCTTGGTTAAGGATTTTTCAGTAAAGATCCATCCTGTAGAAAGTCACCAGCTACTTTGGAGAAAAGCAGCAACATCAGTAGATAACTGGCCTTGGAATTCTCTGTGATCATAGAGTTTGATAATACACCAAGAGGTTTTCCTCCCACTGGACACTCCAAAAGATCCTAATGCAAATAAATTTGAGAGACTGGTTTCTTCACTACAGGACTTCTCAGAGCTTTTAGTAAACTGATGGAAATTATAAATCCCTAAGAAAGAAGGAGAGTATAAAATGCAGTGCTTCCCAAAGTTTCTTGCCCATCTATTCCATTCGGAAGTGTTTTGTTTATTCATTTTTGCCAGGTATATTATGGGTCTATTGCACCACTGAATACTCCTCTACACAAATGCAAGTGAAATGGGAAAAGTTCCCTTTTCCCTCTCACAGGGCATGTGATGGGGGTGTGACTCATTTCTTCAGTGCTCTGCTGCTCAAACCTCTAGGGGAGCATAGGGAATGGCAGGCTGTGGAGCTCTGACCCCATGGCAGTGTCTGGGGATGAATGTTTACAGCTGAAATCCCAGTGAGCATCTGTTACAGGATGCTCTTTTAGTTTAGCCATCCATATGTGGCTTGTGTTAGTCAGCTCAATTAGATCCCTGCCTTATCGCAAGGACAGAGGGCATTCTGTACTCCGGGATTCTTGCCTTGGTGTACCAGAAGAATCAGATCACACATGGGCTTGGAGAATGAGTGCAAGCTTTTATTGAGTGGAAGTAGCTCTCGGGAGTTGGGGGAGCCAGAAGGAAGATGGTTTTCCCCTGGAGTCGAGCCACTTGATGGCCTCGGCTCTCCTACAACTGCCCCGGCCAAACTGCCTTGGTTTGCTGCCTGATGGCCTGTCTGTGTGCCAGTGTGATCCCACACTGGTGCATTCCTCTCGATGTCCAGCCGCCCGTGCAGCAAAAATCCCTGTCCTCACCTAGGTCCATGGGCAAAGGCCTGGGGGTGGAGCTCTAGCCAGGGACCAATCCCTCCTCTACCCAGCACTTCCCTTCCCCCTTCCCTATCATTTAAAGGGACCACACCCTTCCCTTTCCAGCATTTCCCTTCCATATCACAAGGACCAGCCAGAAAGCTCAATTATCACTGGAAATGTACTGACACCATTATGACATGAGACCACAAAGAGAAATCATGCTATTCAATGCCCCAAGGAAACATCATCCATCCCCCTGAAAAAGCACTTCAAGACCACATAACTTTTTTTGGAACCATATAGTTTCCATCCACCAGTAACAGGCCTTCTAAGAATAAAAACACTGAAAATGAATATTCATAATTTATTCAAATAAATATTCAAATCAGCAAAGGTATCAGTTACCTTTATAGTATTTCTTCTTCATCTTGGAATGATTGTGTCTTAGTTTACTTCTCCCTCAATCAAATATCTACGTCCCATATGGCCCTCTCCTCTGGTAAGCATTTTGGCAAACTGATCCCTGCTGATAGTGAGGACTTTCTTTAATCATAAATAAAATGTTTGCATTTTCACATGAGCCTTTGGAGAACAATGTTTTAACTTCCTGGAGATGGCTCACTTCTCAGACCTCCTACTGGTTAGGAACTATGAAGAAGTTAGCATTGTGCCTAGCACATAATAAGCCATCATAAATATTGCCATTATTTGTATTTTTCTTGGCAGCTGAATTAACTTGGAAACCCTTTGGACCTCAGCTCCTCTATCTATAAAAAGGGGGTAATAATAATAATTCTCTGACTGTATCACTGCAATGATTAAATGGCATATGCACAAACTCCTGGTGTTGTGTCTGCTATAGAAGTCATTCCTTTCTTTCTGTGCAGAGGCCTAGCATAACTTTAGCTGCAGTTCAGTAGTCTTAAGATTAGCCTGTGATCACAGAATCTGAGACAGAATACAGAAAAAATAAGCCATAGGCTTGTAAATGAACAAACTAGGTTCAACTGCTATCACCAACATTCTTGGAGTGACCCTGAGCAAACCACTAATCTTCAGGACCTTTACCTGTAAAATGAAGATTGAAATTATATGTGTTATATATGTGTGTATGTGTGTGTCTGTATACACACACAGATACATATAGATTTAAAGTGTTAAATGAAAATTATTGTCATTATTATTACCATGAGTCTACCCTTAGGAATCACTCCATTTGAGTTTCTCTTGATGTCACTTATGCCCAGGGTTTATTCCGATGACACTACTGTCTAGAATTTTAACCCATGTGAGCCACTTTCTAAAAAGACACAAGAGGGACAGAATATCCTTTCCTACCTAGTCAACCTGAAGCCACATCTCCTCTATGACAGGGTCCATTCTTCTGCTTCTCCTTTTGCTTCCCCAAAATGAACATTTTGTAGAGCACAGTGCATCCATCTAGGAGAGGTGGCTGTGGTGGGAGGGAGTGGCCCTGTGTCCTTGGTCTCAGGCTGCCCCTCTTGTCCTGGGTGATCATGGACAAGTCACCCTCAGTGGAGAGAATGAATGGACTGGGGCCACTCCTTTCTCCTGCTGGTTCTTTACTCCTGAGGAGTCTCTCCAGTATTGGTTGCCTTCTTCCTTGTGTAGGTTTTAGAGAACAGAAAAGAGAAAGGAAACATGAGAGACAGCAAAGGCAAACCCTCAGTGCAGACAGAAGTTGTGATATGTTCGCAGTGCAGTGGAGAGAGGACTCCTAAAGGTCCTCCAGTCACATCTGCCCCCCGTTCCCTACCCTGAGGTTAGGTATGAAGGGAGGTAGGGATAGGCATTGCTTATTTAACACATTTAGGGAAAGGTAAATAAACATGGTACATATCATCAAAACTGGTATAATTTACAGAATTCTTGAATAACCTCTTGCCTAAAATTATCTTCTTTACCAGAATCATAGGCTGCCTCAAATTCAATCCTTGAGGAGTTAGTCATTTGGCTTCAAATAGCGGGCATGCAAGTTCCCAGGTAGGGTGCAAACGGGGGAGAAATAGCCTATTACAATTATTATTCACTAATGTTCCAAACAGATCATTATTATTATTATTATTACTACTATTATTTCGAGATGGAGTTTTGTTCTTATCATCCAGGCTGGAGTGCAATGGCATCATCTCGTCTCACTGAAACCTCCGCCTCTTGGATTCAAGCAATTCTCCTGCCTCAGCCTCCCGAGTAGCTGGGATTACAGGTGCCCATCACCAAGCCCAGCTAATTTTTGTATTTTTAGTAGAGATGGGATTTCGCCATGTTGGCCAGGCTGGTCTCGAACTCCTGACAACAGGTGATTCACCAGCCTCGGCCTCCCAAAGTTCAGGGATTCCAGGCATGAGCCACTGTGCCTGGCCCCAAACAGATTATTAAACTTTGAGTTTGCAGATAAGAGAGCACTGATTTAGAAATAACAGCATTAGGGAGAAGGAGAATGTGGCAAGGGAGTCATGACTATGAGACCTTGGACAGCAGAGGAGAGAGAGTGCTGAGTGGAAAGCTGCCAAGGATCAGTCAGTTACAAAGCTGGCCCTGGAGAGAAGGGAAAGTGAGGAGGGTGTGGCTAAGGGTTTGTAATCACTAAGAAACCAGAGGGGAGGCAAACCATGAAGAACAGACACAAAAAGATAAACTGATAAAAGATAAACTGCCCCCCCCCACCATGGAACTATTGTACTACCCCCCACTTCAAAGCTGTGACCTTCCCAGAACCCTATAATTTATACTAATTTTAACAACTGTAATATGTTTACTTGGCTGTCTCCAAGATGTGAGGCCTAAGACAGACTCCAGGAAGAAGGGACTCATAGAAATTCACACTAGGTGTACACACACAACTTTCTGTGATCAGAGGAAGTCAAGTACTAGTTAGCAGCAATAACAGAGAAAAAGACATTCTAGACATTCCAGAAGTGCTCCAACCTCCTTCCTCTCTTCCAGGAAAGGCATGGAAGGAATGCCATGTCCACCGTTTGATAAAACTGGGAGACTCTAATGGACTTAAGTATGTGCTAGTTTGATCTTGTTTTTCTTTTGTTTGTTTGTTTTGTTTTGTTTCCCCCCTAACTGGCTTTAGATGAAAAAAAAATTCTCCTCCTCTTCCTCGCCACAGACTCCCTAGCTACTTCCAAGTGACTGTCTATTTCTTTATCTCTACTTTGGTTTTAAATAATCAGTCTCTCAGGATAACTTTGTGGGTGGCCTCTTCCACCCCTTCTTGAGTGGATTATTATGGCAGATTACTGGATTAGTGGTTAGACCACTAATGATGGTATATGACCATTTCCCACCTCTATGAACATTGACTCCTCTGTCAAACAAGAGTCTTTTTCAATTTCATTGTTTTGTAATTCACCTAAGACTATTCTGTACTCTTAAAATTCTCCAAAGAAAATGGTGTACTATGCCCTCAGAAGAAACCTGCCCTAAATCCCCACCTTGGGATTTTACTTCTTTCTTTATTTCTATTGTAGATAAAGCTATGTTTATATTTGTATCCACATCTATATATTAATGTATTTATTTATGTCTCAATATAAATTGTCTATCCCTATTTTCACTCTCACACCAGAATCATTCATTTACCTGCAGGGCACATTCAGTCAAATATCTTTCTTTCTCCTCTCTGTTCTCAGCCTTTTGTTCCTTTCTTAAAGGACAGGACATTTTCTGCCCAAGGCTTAAACCAGTCATTGTCTCTTTAGTGAAGAAACCTGAAGAGCCAGTTTTCTCTCATGATGATTGGCTATTAAAGGATTTGGAGGCCTCTTTTGATTATGGGATCTGATACCTTGCTACCTGCCTCCTCCAAGGGACCAGCTAAGAGCTTCCTCAGGAACAGCTGTAGGGTCTACAGGATTTCATGAGAGATGAAACTATTTACCTGATGATAAACCAATATCCTTCTCAAAAAGGTTTCTTTAAAAATTCAACAAAATGAAGGTGATTTTTTTTCCTTGATCCATTTTCCTTTCAAATCTTTTTTTTGCTTACAGCAGGCCTGATATTAAAAAGAAATGTAGAGGTATGTGTGTGTAAGCATGTGCATGTGTGTGTGGATGACGATGTGTAAGAACATGTGTGAGTGTATATACTTGTGTGTGAGTGAAGAACACTGTGTTTGCTGTGTATTTCTGAATCTATGAGTATATTTTCTGGCTCTGAAATATATTCCAAATGTCCTGTTCCCTTATGCTCTACACAGCCTAGTGACCTTCCTGCAAATATTTTTACCTGTCAACCACAAATGTGCACATACAAACCAAATCTTTGCCTTCCAAGGGATTGCTGGCAAAGGAAATTCATAATAGGGAACGTGATTTTGTACGCTTTTATGGCATACAATGCAAGGCCAGGCCATGAAAGGTCATAGAAGCCTTCCTCTATGTCTCTACGATGGTCTACCTGTCACATAACCTGAAGTTAGAAAACATTATATAATAATGATTACCTGACCCAGGTCTTTTTTTATTTTGTGAACAAAAAGGGGAAAAGATAATCTACATTATTTATTCTACTCTTTATACAAGGTGATTAGTCAAACTCCTCCCTTTGGAAGACATTCACATTCCCACAACCACTCTTATCTAAGCCCACTTTAACTGCCTGATTCTTCTTTTTTATTGATATATAATGTATGTACACATTTATGGGGTACATGTCATTATTTTTACATGCATAGAATGTGTAATGATCAAATGGCCTCTCTTCCAGCTTCCCTCTAATCTACCACTCCTGGGTTTGCCATTCAATAACCTAGTGCTCTTTAATAGCACTGAATCCTCTCAAACAATGCACAGACTCCTTTGCCTGAAATTCAAGGGCCTCCACAATCCAGCCCCAACACCACTCATCTAGCCGTATCTGCGTATATCAATAATCCTCAGTTCTTGTTCTCCTAGCCCAGAGTAAGTAAGTCATAACATCTGCAGAAGATACAAGGACAGACCATCCCTCTGTTTTTAGAACTAAGTTTCCCTGATATGCAGGGCTCTCAGTCCTCAAACCAGAAAAGTCTTGAACAAATTGGCGAGTCTGATGGACTTGAGCCCTCCATCAAACATGGTTTTCCCATTATTTCTGAGACTCACCAAAGGTATTTTTACATTGTACAATCATTCTACCAGTCTTTTGTCACCTTCATCTGTTGACTCTACCCTAAGGTGCTATTTTCTCAGAGCCTTTTGCACATTGTTCATCTTCCCATGACTTGTCTAATACAAAGTGGTATCTCTCTGCCTGGATTAACTGCAAGTTTTCTCCACAGTTAATAGCAGAGCACACAGGCCCTCACCTTCATATTTGAGGCCTCTGCTTTGCTGTCAAACTGCCTCTGCAGGAGAAATGAAAGCCCTGCTCTCTAACACCCACACAGAGAATCAAACAGCCTCCCCACGCAAAGGAGTGCAGCTTTCATCACTGAGGAGTCCTTTATATTTATAAAAAGAATAGTTAACATTCTAGACTGAAGGATCCATATTTGGCATCATTCCACCATGTAGAGTCTTCACCATGAACAATGAATAAAATATGTGTCATATATTTGAGTGACTACATAGTGATTCTGTTGGCTATTCCAAAACAAAACAAAAAGGTATATTTCAAAGTAACTTGCTTTCTTTATCTATAGAAACTGTTCAAAACATTTAAATTTAGGTCTCTTGAAAAGTCTATGTCTAGTTACCTCATTGCAAATACATACCTGGTATATATGAGTGTTTATTTGTATATCGATGTCTTGACTTCTATCTAGTTATAGTGGGGTATAATATGGATTTTATAAATGTGTGTGTCCTCTCTCTCCATTTTTTTCTTATTTTACCTATTTCCCATTTATTTTGCCAGAGTTTTCCAAGTAATATCCCAGCAAAGAGAGAAAATAAAGCGGAGAGAACAAAATAATTCTTCCCTTTCAAAATTTCAACATAGATATTTGAAACTCACAAAGAGGACAGGATTTGAAGTATCTGGAAATATTTTAGTTTGAAGAGTTTAACATTTGAAGGACTAAGTTTTATCCATAAAAATAGCTTAAGGAAGACGGGAACGGGAGTCAGCTCACCCTGTCCTCAGGTTAGAAAAAGACTCCATAGTCTGGAGAAAAATGATGAAAGAGGAGAGGAGAGCCAGAAAGGGTAAAGGGGCTCTGATACTGAGAGATCTTTTACAGGAGCTCATATGGACTAACAATTACAGGCCAGGCCACATCTGAAAGAGGATGCTAAAGAAACCCAGGTGTGTATGGGCAGGCCAGAACAAAGGGAGCATGTTAAATACAACTCCAATAGTTAGACATTTTTGTAGGGAAGTCTCTGTCATCCCATCGTAGTTCAGGAGTAAAGAAATAGAAATGACTGTAACAAGTAAGCACAGAGGGCATGAAGCACCAGCAAGTCCTTTCTAGTTTTAGATTTGTTCAATAGAATAGCCAGAGATTTCACCTGAAACTAGAAAGAATCAAAGAAGTGGCCCTAAGGTTAGGACCAAATGAACATATATACTATCTTTATGGTGTATGTTATAGATTATGTTCACTGGAAACCAAACATGGATTTAGATGCTTTAGGGGAATACCTAACAGTGACCTGTAACCAGATGTCCCTTCCTCCCAGGTTCTGAGACTTTTTCTCTCAAATAATTTAAATGCATCCTCAGGTATAGTGGGTAAAGATAAGACTCTAAATTTTTTAAAAAATTAATTTTTGTGATTAACATTTTCTATTGAAACCATCCTATGAATTACCTATTATTTACACATTTTACAGCGAGGGTAACTCAAACCCATAGAGGGTATGTAATTTGTTAGTGGTCAAAGACTTAGAAAGTTGTAGAAATCAGACACAAACTCACATTCTTGAGCTCTGAGCCTCAAGCACTTTCCACCATACGGCACTTCTCTCCCAACCTTTTTCTTATTGTTGGTTTTTGTTTTTGTTTTTGTTTTGTTTTTTAATCATGTATCTCTATCTCTGTTTCCTCCAGGTCCCAGTAAGAATAAATCCAGATATCCGTGGTAGGTTGTAAAATGGTTTGTTGGTCAGAAGCAATGTTGTGGGGGATACTATGACAGTAAACAAGGCATCTGGTAAATCCCCAGGGCCAAAACTTAGAGAATGCAGGAAAGGCAAATCCATATTCTTGCAAAGTACAAAAATTAATGCGTATTCCAGTGACAATAAATCACTTTCTTCTCTGTGGACAAAAAGGAATCTCATGTAATTGACCTGCCATGAATTGCCAGTTAGTGCCCTGGGGTTTGAGCCTGCTGTGATGTAGCATTAATTTCTACTGCTGGCAGATGGAGTTCTCAGCAGTGGCAGTTACCGGAGCAGTCTAGTAAGAAATCCATGTTTTTGACCCTATGCCTAACTTTCCTCACTGTCATGATAGCCACCTTTATTCATGAGTCCAGTGAGCAAATGTGGAATGTCAGGGAAGAGAGGCTGAATAATACCAACCGTGATGATTACTTTTTTCATATGATTGCTGTGGCCACAATAATCATGGGAACATCCACTTGGGGGTACAAATGTGATATGGTTTGTCTCTGTGTCCCCACCCAAATCTCATCTTGAATTTTATTCCCCATAATCCCCACGTGTCAAGTGAGAAGCCTGGTGGGAGGTGGTTGGATCATGGAGGTGGTTTCTTCCATTCTGCTGTTACGATAGTGAGTGCCCACAAACTCTGATGATTTTTATAAGGGGCTTTTCCCCCTTCCCATGCTCTCTCTAGCCTGCTGCTAAGTAAGACGTGCCTGTTTTCCCTTCCACCGTGATTGTAAGTTTCCTGAGGTCTCCCCAGCCATGCAGAACTGTGAGTGAATTAAACCTCCTTTGTTTATAAATTACCCGGTCTCCAGCAGTATCTTTACAGCAGAAAATGGACTAATACAAAGTGCCCTTACATTCTGGACAACTTTAAGAAATTCATTCATGAACCGATTACCAAAACTGCCTTGTTAATAATCTTCTGATATTTCTTTTTTCAGTTTTATTTATTTATTATTATTATTATTATTATTATACTTCAAGTTTTAGGGTACATGTGCACAATGTGCAGGTTTGTTACATATGTATCCATGTGCCATGTTGGTGTGCTGCACCCATTAACTCATCATTTAGCATTAGGTATATCTCCTAATGCTGTCCCTCCCCCCTTCCCCCACCCCACAACAGTCCCCGGAGTGTGATATTTCTTTAATTCCAAGTTTCTAACTATCTTTCCAAACCATCATCGACTCCTACCAATGGAATTGATGTATATCTAAAGCCTCAATCATCTCTTTTCAAACAAAGTGATCATCATATTTAGTTTTTACATTTTGCCCAATAGGAGTATTATCATAGCTATTGTTATTCAGGAGTATCCCTGAGTGAGACAATACACTTTTGGCTGATGTCAACGTATTAGATTGAGTCATCTATAAATAAAGCTTACTTGTTTTTTCCTCAGTCAATTGATACTAGAGGAACCCTTTATGAAGTCATAATTTGGCTAGAAAAAGTGACAGTAAACCCACAGAACTGGGCACATTGGGAGTGTTAGTAATCTGATTATGTAACATGTTAAGACCTTTTGAACATGCTTAGGCGCAATCCTGTATATCTCATTTCCTATTGATGTTGGTATCCTACTGAGCACACTCAGCTCTGAGGTTTACAAGCTCATGATAGCAGCTCAAATAACACGTATGATGACTTGTTGACCCATTGGATCACTCAAAGTTCTATCAGAGAATCAGAACTAATAGTATATTTGATGCTTCTCAATATCATAGGAAATGGACTTTTTCATTCTCATCTTTGTGTACATGTTTAAGTACAGGTGAGCCATTGGCATTTGATAAGACCATGCCATCTTTTTAAGTTCTTTGCATTTATTATACAAAACTAAGGAATTTCTGATAACTTCACTTAACATAAGACACTGTTATATTTAGTTTTCAGTAAACAAGTCCTAGGTATTTGCTAATACAAATTAGCAAACAGCTTCTCCTTCTGGACTTGAATCTCTTTTTGGTCCTGTGAGTCAAACTGCGGTATGTTTGAGATCATATAGTTGGTAGGGTGGGATATGGAGAGTATAGGTGTTCTCTTGCAAAAGCACTGATTATAAGGTCTTCAAATAAAACAGGAAGTATCTCATCAGCCCTGTATAGGTAGTGGGAAGTAGCTGCTAGTGCTGTCTGAGAGGAGTCAGTAAAGTTTGGAGGTTCAGAATATTAAAATCAACTAAGTCACCTCAAATACCTATGAATTTTTAGGCTTAACTTTTTTTCAGCCAATACCTTTTATGTGTTTAGTGAAGGCCTGGCAAGACTCTGAATTGTCCCTATTTTATTTCATCAACTGAGAATCAGTCTCTGGATTTGATGTTTAGTTACATAAACCCAAAGGAATACAAGATTCTTTTGAGGGCACTCATAGAAACTCTAGTTCTTTTTTCAGGACTTGAATCAGGATTTTAAAACCTGACCCCATTACTTTCTTGCTTTGTGCTCTTCAGTTCAGTTGGAAGCAACAGCCTAGCCTATTGTCATTATATTCTTCACACCTATCAACATGGCCTACTTAAGCATAGCCATTGCCTTTAATAGGTGCATCTTTCCCAGTAACCAAAGGCAATAATTTAATAATTCTTCCATCAGTAGATGCTACAGATTACCAGCATTCCAATCTCTACTGCTAACTAGTCTACCCTACCTTCAGCCCAGTAAGTCAGACAAACAACTCCAACCTCCATGTCCTTCATCTGTCTCACCTAAAATCATTCTGATACTATTATACCTCTCTGAATTTCTTAGTTGCAGATGCCATAGTCTCCTGCAGCTGTACTAGGCAGAAAAGGGTTCATTTCAGAATTTCTAGTAGGCTAGATGATAGAGGCAACAGAAAGGGCTTTTAGTAAAACAGGACTCTTGTAACAAAACCCACAGTCACTTCCACTTTATGATGACCCCTGTGCCATTCTGCATTATCCAAAGAGTGAGTCTCCATGCTGCCCCTTCACATTGTCAACTTCCTCTTTCCCTGTGTCAGGTGGTGGCTTTGCTCATGGAATTTAAGTCATACACAGAAGGCATGCTGAAATTTTTTAGCTTTCCAGCCTCTAAAGGATAGGGAGATACACTAAAGAGGAGTTGGAGTTGGCATTGAGTAAGCCAATCTGCACAATGTAGCCAAGTGCTTTGTACTTTAAAGGGGTTTTGAAAGCAAAAGTCTGTCAGTCAATTATACTTTTATTACTGTTAATAAATATTGTTGAATGGAACTCCGAGAAGTTCTCTCAATACCTTAGATGCTTGCATTTATTACTATGCTATGTGCTGTCTTATTTTAGTATCCAACTCTTCTATATGTATAAGTACAGAATTTTCCTTCTCTCCCATTAATGCAAACTCTTCAAGGACTGTGGGATGAACTTCTTTTATGCCCCACCCACTATTAGGAGAGAGCACATCAGAAACATAATGAGGAACATGGCTGTGACCTCATACATCAAGATGAAGTCCCAACATATGCATGTCAGTAGATGTGTCACCTTAAGTATCCACCCCTCTGATTTTATTTTTTGTACCCTGGAAAGTGGAACCTTTTAAATACAACAATATTTTAAATCAATTAGTACAATTATAGAAATTATATTATATTGGTTAGGTGCCCTGCCAGAGGATGCACGGCCAAAGAATTCATTTTTGTCTTTTTTAGATTTTGTTATTCTTTTTTCCCCTCTTCTCATGCTAGAGAAATGCTACATTTTATATTATAATCTACGTATAATTTTTTTTAAATTATTGAGAGATGCCACCCTTAAATAGTAGGTTTTGTTTGAGCAAATCCTACACTAGCCAATTGTTCATAGAGAGGAATATAACAAGATCAATTGATTTGTGGGGATTAAAAAAATATATACCACAGCCTGGGAGAGGTGGTCAGTAGAAGGAAAAGTGGATGATTTTTCCAGATGTTGGAGGGTGCAGACAGAGGCATGAATCCTGATCCAATACTTTGAGGCTGGGGCTAGGTGTATAAATTTAAATACATGATTATTAAGAGCTATGATCCTGGGAACCTGGGGAATGATGACACTTGCCCTGGAGGCTAGGGGATCCTTCTCTTTCAAAAACTACTGTGGCTTCTGCAGAACCTCAACACGCAGTAACACCATCAGAAGAGTGGGCTGACCTGATCATCAGCCTGTAAGTTACCAGTCATCAGCTGTCACACTATAGCAGTGACAAACAGTGGCAACCTGGTTTCAATGGTGCAGAAACTCCTATAGAATGAAAAACTCCCTAGAATTCTGTTACAATTAAATAGAAAAGGAATTAGACACTGAAATTCTTGATGTTAAGCAGGTGAGAGATTGAGCAGTTTATTCGAAAAAAATAAGAGACCTGAGTATGCTAGATACCCTCAAGCCTGTAGAGCAATTCATACCATTTACATTTAGTTTGCCTTTCTTTCAATTCAGAATTTCCACCCTAACTTTTCCAATAAATATCTGAGCTTCAGGGATGTCATCAAAAATTGAGGACCAGTACTAAGTAATGTGTTATAATTATCACATTATGATGCTCTATGCTTATTTTTTCTTTGGGAGGATTGGAGGTAAAATCACTTATATGGAGAAAAACTGTTTATTTTGAAATCGCTCTGTTAACACCTTCCAAGCTCAAGCCTACGGTTATTTCTTTGTGTATTACAGTTATTTGAAACATTTTAGAAATATCAGCAAAATAAAAAACACCATGGACTTTCAAGGCTGGCTATATTTTACCTGATGTTGTGTTCAGCATCTAGCACTCTTAGGTAATTAACGGGGTTGGCTGGTTTAAAAAAAAAAAACCATAAAGCTGTTCACAGTTTTCTGAGTCTGTATACAAGTTGTGGGAGTCTTCAAAGCAATGGAGACCATAAGACTTTAATGAATTTTATATACAAAATGAGGACATTGCCTCATTCTCACACTCAATGGATTGTTCAATGGATTTGCATATATAGATAGGTCATTTGTACATATCTGTTATTCAGTGGTCCTTTCTCTCTGTGTGAACTCAGAACACTTATTGCTTGCACTGTTCATTAGGTGAAAAAGTATTCTAAATGCCTTGAGACATTATGTTACAGAGCCTTGATTGCTTCTCTCTTAATCAAGTACATTCTTGAAGAAGGCAAGTACCTGAAGCAAAAGGCTAAATTTTGGGGGTCAAAATACAATGACTTGCCCACTGCAGCAGCCCTCTAAGATGGGAGTGTCACTAAGTGATGTCAAAATTCTGTGGTGGTCAATCTACAGATGTAATTATTATCCCTTATCATGCCCACTCATGCCTCCTTCTCTTGTTCATTCCCTTTCTGTGACTAATCTTCTGGCCAGGATTAACTCTATTCCTGTTTCTGCCTCACTTAATCATGTGGCAGCTTTCTTCATTGCCATTTCATGGTTTCACAGTGATTATACAGTGACTTTTATCATTCTGCTTAGCAATTAGGACTGGCAATGCTGGATTCATTCTCTGGGTTCTAAGTTCAAAATAAGCATTGAGACTCCCATTTTCTACCTCGCATATGTGGCAATTAAGAAAGAATAGAATTAGAGGTGACAATTAGCCAAAATTTAGGGTATATGAGAGGCCTCCTACATAGACGATTTGATCCTAATTAACCTCTCTCCATCAGAAATACTTTCTTTCCATTATGGTCCCCATTCAACTTACAACCTGTGTCTTTTTTTTTGTTTGTTTAACATTTTATTTTATTTTTATTTGTTTTATTATTATATTTTAGGTTTTAGGGTACATGTGCACAATGTGCAGATTTGTTACATATGTATCCATGTGCCATGTTGGTTTGCTGCACCCATTAACTCGTCATTTAGCATTAGGTATATCTCCTAATGCTGTCCCTCCCCACTCCCCCCCACCCCACAACAGTCCCCAGAGTGTGATGTTCCCCTTCCTGTGTCCATGAGTTCTCATTGTTCAATTCCCACCTATCAGTGAGAACATGCGGTGTTTGGTTTTTTTGTCCTTGCGATAGTTTACTGAGAATGATGTTTTCAGTTTCATCCATGTCCCTACAAAGGACATGAACTCATCATTTTTTATGGCTGCATAGTATTCCATGGTGTATATATGCCATATTTTCTTAATCCAGTCTACCATTGTTGGACATTTGGGTTGGTTCCAAGTCTTTGCTATTGTGAATAGTGCCGCAATAAACATACGTGTGCATGTGTCTTTATAGCAGCATGGTTTATAGTCCTTTGGGCATATACCCAGTAATGGGATGGCAGGGTCAAATGGTATTTCTAGTTCTAGATCCCTCAGGAATCGCCACACTGACTTCCACAATGGTTGAACTAGTTCACAGTCCCACCAACAGTGTAAAAGTGTTCCTATTTCTCCACATCCTCTCCAGCATCTGTTGTTTCCTGACTTTTTAATGATGGCCATTCTAACTGGTGTGAGATGGTATCTCATTGTGGTTTTGATTTGCATTTCTCTAATGGCCAGCGAAGATGAGCATTTTTTCATGTGTTTTTTGGCTGCATAAATGTCTTCTTTTGAGAAGTGTCTGTTCATGTCCTTCGCCCACTTTTTGCTGGGGTTGTTTGTTTTTTTCTTGTAAATTTGTTTGAGTTCATTGTAGATTCTGGATATTAGCCCTTTGTCAGATGAGTAGGTTGCAAAAATTTTCTCCCATTCTGTAGGTTGCCTGTTCACTCTGATGGTAGTTTCTTTTGCTGTGCAGAAGCTCTTTAGTTTAATGAGATCCCATTTGTCAATTTTGGCTTTTGTTGCCATTGCTTTTGGTGTTTTAGACATGAAGTCCTTGCCCACGCCTATGTCCTGAATGGTACTGCCTAGGTTTTTTCTAGAGTTTTTATGGTTTTAGGTCTAACATGTAAGTCTTTGATCCATCTTGAATTAATTTTTGTATAAGATGTAAGGAAGGGATCCAGTTTCAGCTTTCTACATATGGCTAGCCAGTTTTCCCAGCACCATTTATTAAATAGGGAATCCTTTCCCCATTGCTTGTTTTTGTCAGGTTTGTCAAAGATCAGATAGTTGTAGATATGCGGCATCATTTCTGAGGGCTCTGTTCTGTTCCATTGATCTATGTCTCTGTTGTGGTACCAGTACCATGCTGTTTTGGTTACTGTAGCCTTGTAGTATAGTTTGAAATCAGGTAGCGTGATGCCTCCAGCTTTGTTCTTTTGGCTTAGGATTGACTTGGCGATGCGGGCTCTTTTTTGGTTCCATATGAACTTTAAAGTAGTTTTTTCCAATTCTGTGAAGAAAGTCATTGGTAGCTTGATGGGGATGGCATTGAATCTATAAATTACCTTGGGCAGTATGGCCATTTTCACGATACTGATTCTTCCAACCCATGAGCATGGAATGTTCTTCCATTTGTTTGTATCCTCTTTTATTTCATTGAGCAGTGGTTTGTAGTTCTCCCTGAAGAGGTCCTTCACATCCCTTATAAGTTGGATTCCTACATATTTTATTCTCTTTGAAGCAATTGTGAATGGGAGTTCACTCATGATTTGGCTCTCTGTTTATCTGTGATTGGTGTACAAGAATGCATGTGATTTTTGTACATTGATTTTGTATCCTGAGAGTTTGCTGAAGTTGCTAATCAGCTTAAGGAGATTTTGGGCTGAGACAATGGGGTTTTCTAGATATACAATCATGTCATCTGCAAACAGGGACAATTTGACTTCCTCTTTTCCTAATTGAATACCCTTTATTTCCTTCTCCTGCCTGATTGCCCTGGCCAGAACTTCCAGCACTATGTTGAATAGGAGTGGTGAGAGAGGGCATCCCTGTCTTGTGCCAGTTTTCAAAGGGAATGCTTCCAGTTTTTGCCCATTCAGTATGATATTGGCTGTGGGTTTGTCATAAATAGGTCTTATTATTTTGAGATACGTCCCATCAATACCTAATTTATTGAGAGTTTTTAGCATGAAGGGTTGTTGAATTTTGTCAAAGGCCTTTTCTGCATCTATTGAGATAATCATGTGGCTTTTGTCTTTGGTTCTGTTTATATGCTGGATTACATTTATTGATTTGTGTATGTTGAACCAGCCTTGCATCACAGGGATGAAGCCCACTTGATCATGGTGTATAAGCTTTTTGATGTGCTGCTGGATTCTGTTTGCCAGTATTTTATTGAGGATTTTTGCATCAATGTTCATCAAGGATATTGGTCTGAAGTTCTCTTTTTTGTTTATGTCTCTGCCAGGCTTTGGTATCAGGACAATGCTGGCCTCATAAAATGTATTAGGGAGGATTCCTTCTCTTTCTGTCAATCGGAATAGTTTCAGAAGGAATGGTACCAGTTCCTCCTCGTACCTCTGGTAGAATTCGGCTGTGAATCCATCAGGTCCTGGACTCTTTTTGGTTGGTAAGCTATTGATTACTGCCACAATTTCAGAGCCTGTTATTGGTCTATTCACAGTTTCAACTTCTTCCTGGTTTAGTCTTGGGTGGGTATATTTGTCCAGGAATTTATCGATTTCTTCTAGATTTTCTAGTTTATTTGCGTAGAGGTGTTTGTAGTATTCTCTGATGGTAGATTGTATTTCTGTGGGATCGGTGGTGATATCCCTTTTTTCATTTTTTATTGCATCTATTTGATTCTTCTCTCTTTTCTTCTTTATTAGTCTTGCTAATGGTCTATCAATTTTGTTGATCTTTTCAGAAAACCAGCTCCTGGATTCATTAATTTTTTGAAGGGTTTTTTGTGTCTCTATTTCCTTCAGTTCTGCTCTGATTTTAGTTATTTCTAGCTTTCTGCTAGCTTTTGAATGTGTTTGCTCTTGCTTTTCTAGTTCTTTTAATTGTGATGTTAGTGTGTCAATTTTGGATCTTTCCTGCTTTCTCTTGTGGGCATTTAGTGCAAAAAATTTTCCTCTACACACTGCTCTGAATGTGTCCCAGAGATTCTGGTATGTTGTGTCTTTGTTCTCGTTGGTTTCAAAGAACATCTTTATTTCTGCCTTCATTTCATTATGTACCCAATAGTCATTCAGGAGCAGGTTGTTCAGCTTCCATGTAGTTGAGGGGCTTTGAGTGAGTTTCTTAATCCTGAGTTCTAGTTTGATTGCACTGTGGTCTGAGAGACAGTTTGTTATAATTTCTGTTCTTCTACACTTGCTGAGGAGAGCTTTACTTCCAACTATGTGGTCAATTTTGGAATAGGTATGGTGTGGTGCTGAAAAATTGTATATTCTGTTGATTTGGGGTGGAGAGTTCTGTAGATGTCTATTAGGTCCACTTTGTGCAGAGCTGAGTTCAAATCCTGGATATCCTTGTTAACTTTCTGTCTCATTGATCTGTCTAATGCTGACAGTGGGGTGTTAAAATCTCCCATTATTATTGTGTGGGAGTTTAAGTCCCTTTGTAGGTCACTCAGCACTTGCTTTATGAATCTGAGTGCTCCTGTGTTGGGTGCATATATATTTAGGATAGTTAGCTCTTCTTGTTGAATTGATCCCTTTACCATTATGTAATGGCCTTCTTTGTCTCTTTTGATCTTTGTTGGTTTAAAGTCTATTTTATCAGAGACTAGGATTGCAACCCCTGCCTTTTTTTGTTTTCCATTTGCTTGATAGATCTTCCTCCATCCCTTTATTTTGAGTCTATGTGTGTCTCTGCACGTGAGATGGGTTTCCTGAATACAGCACACTGATGGGTCCTGACTCCTTATCCAGTTTGCCAGTCTGTGTCTTTTAATTGGAGCATTTAGCCCATTTACATTTAAAGTTTATATTGTTATGTGTGAATCTGATCCTGTTAGTTTGTTATTTTGCTCATTAGTTGAGTTGATGCCATTTCTTCCTAGCCTCTATGGTCTTTACAATTTGGCATGTTTTTGCAGTGGCTGGTACCGGTTGTTCCTTTCCATGTTTAGTGCTTCCTTCAGGAGCTCTTTTAGGGCAGGCCTGTTGGTGACAAAATCACTCAGCATTTACTTGTCTGTAAAGTATTTTATTTCTCCTTCACTTATGAAGCTTAGTTTGGCTGGATATGAAATTCTGGGTTGAAAATTCTTTTCTTTGAGAATGTTGAATATCGGCCCCCACTCTCTTCTGGCTTGTAGAGTTTCTGCTGAGAGATCAGCTGTTAGTCTGACGGGCTTCCCTTTGTGGGTAACCCGACCTTTCTCTCTGGCTGCCCTTAATATTTTTTCCTTCATTTCAACTTTGGTGAATCTGACAATTATGTGTCTTGGAGTTGCTCTTCTCGAGGAGTATCTTTGTGGCGTTCTCTGTATTTCCTGAATCTGAATGTTGGCCTGCCTTGCTAGATTGGGGAATTTCTCCTGGATAATATCTTGCAGAGTGTTTTCCAACTTGGTTCCATTCTCCCCGTCATTTTCAGGTACACCAATCAGACGTAGGTTTGGTCTTTTCACATAGTCCCAAATTTCTTGGAGGCTTTGTTCATTTCTTTTTATTCTTTTTTCTCTAAACTTCCCTTCTCGCTTTATTTCATTCATTTCATCTTCCATCAGCGATACCCTTTCTTCCAGCTGATCGCATCGGCTCCCGAGGCTTCTGCAATCTTCGCGTAGTTCTCGAAACATGGCTTTCAGCTCCATCAGCTCTTTTAAGCCCTTCTCTTCATTGGTTATTCTAGTTATCCATTTGTCTAATTTTTTTTGAAAGTTTTTAACTTCTTTGCTATTGTTTTGAATTTCCTCCTGTAGCTCGGAGTAGTCTGATCATCTGAAGCCTTCTTCTCTCAACTCGTCAAAGTCATCCTCCATCCAGCTTTGTTCCGTTGCTGGTGAGGAACTGCGTTCCTTTGGAGGAGGAGAGGTGCTCTGTTTTTTAGAGTTTCCAGTTTTTCTGCTCTGTTTTTTCCCCATCTTTGTGGTTTTATCTAGTTTTGGTCTTTGATGATGGTGATGTACAGATGGGTTTTTGGTGTGGATGTCCTTTCTGTTTGTTAGTTTACCTTTTACCAGACAGGACCCTCAGCTGCAGGTGTGTTGGAGTTTGCTAGAGGTCCACTCCAGACCCTGTTTGGCTGGGTGTCAGCAGCGATGGCTGCAGAACAGCGGATTTTCATGAGACCACAAATTCAGCTGTCTGATAGTTCCTCTGAAAGTTTTGTCTCAGAGGAGTACCTGGCCGAGTGAGGTGTCAGTCTGTCCCTACTGGGGGGTGCCTCCCAGTTAGGCTGCTCAGGGGTGAGGGACCCACTTTAGGAGGCAGTCTGTCCATTCTCAGATCTCCAGCTGCGTGCTGGGAGAACCACTACTCTCTTCAAAGCTCTCAGACAGGGACATTTAAGTCTGCAGAGGTTCCTGCTGAATTTTCGTCTGTCTGTGCCCTGCCCCCAGAGGTGGAGCCTACAGAGGCAGGCAGGCCTCCTTGAGCTGTGGTGGGCTCCAACCAGTTCGAGCTTCTTGGCTGCTTTGTTTACCTAAGCAAGCCTGGGCAATGGCGGGCGCCCCTCCCCCAGCCTCGCTGCCGCCTTGCAGTTTGATCTCAGACTGCTATGCTAGCAATCAGCGAGACTCCATGGGCATAGGACCCTCCAAGCCAGGTGCAGGACACAATCTCCTGGTGTGCCATTTTCCAAGCCCATTGGAAAAGCACAGTATTAGGCTGGGACTGACCCGATTTTCCAGGTGCCATCTGCTACCCCTTTCTTTGACAAGGAAAGGGAACTCCCTGACCCCTTGCACTTCCTGAGTAAGGCAATGCCTCACCCTGCTTCAGCTCGTGCACAGTGCACTGCACCGACTGTCCTACACCCACTGTTTGGCACTCCCTAGTGAGATGAACCCGGTACCTCAAACGGAAATGCAGAAATCACCCGTCTTCTGTGTTGCTCATGCTGAGAGCTGTAGACCAGAGCTGTTCCTATTCGGCCATTTTGGCTCCACCCTCCAAAGAACCCCACAACCTGTGTCTTTACATAGCTAAATATCTTCCATGAGTGGCCTGTGTGTGTTGCCTCTACTCTCTTACATTCAATTAACTCCTAAAATCACTTCTTCCACCCTATCTGCCTGAGTTCCAATAAGAAACACATCATCTCAAGTTAGAATGATTTGAGAAAATATTATTTACAAAGATAATATTTACAAGAGATGGTGCAATAACCCAGGGTAAGTATTATAAAAGCCATGAGAGCCACCACTAGGCCCAAGAAGATAAGAAAATGAAGTGCTTACTGGAATCCAGAAGGAAAAAGACATAGGACACCTTAGAAGCATGGTGATTCCGGGACCGTACCAGCCCAAAGTGACCCTACAGGGAGAAGCTGGGAAACAGATATCCTGACGCTCGTCTCCTTCCTCCTTCTATTCTTCTTGGCATTCCCTTTTGGAAAAACCCAATAAAAACCAGACAATAAGGGAAAACATTGATGAAATATGCAGGTCACTTATTGAGGCTTGAGGCAAGTAAAGAAGGGTGGTGAAAGTGGATATGGGGTTGGAAGCCACGAAGACACATTTCACCTCAATGTTCCATTGGAATTATACCTCCAAAAAGTCAACTCCTCTCTAGTTTTCACACCAAATGGCCTATTTTTATTTACTTGTCACCTCATTCATTTGCCTCTTTGCTTCTGGATTCCATGACACCCTTCACCCCAATCTTTCACTAGACCTTGGCTTGTCTTTTATTTTCTGTCTACACACCTATTTTTCCTTTTCCTGGCTCTCTCAGGAGAAACATCTGATATACTTTCTGAGTATAATCTGTCTACTAAGTCATCCAGCATACTAATACCAGCATCGTGTCACTAAAACACAATTCTCATCATGACATTTTTCTTCCTAAACTGGTTCGATAGCTCCTTTATGCCCATAAGATACATTCTAAAGACCTTTCTTAATCTAGCCTCTGCTTCTCTTTCCACACCCAGTTTCTGCTCTCTTATCCCGTGTCTTATGTTCGGCCAGACTCTCCAATTCCCTAAGCATGTTCATGCCACTAAGATTTGAAAATATTGCCCGCTGTGTCTTAGATTACTTTTGCTCCTTTTCTGCCTAATGCACTATTTTATCCTTCCAGAGCTAGTTCAAATATGTTGTGATCCAACAAAAAAAAAAAAAAGAGAATTTTAGACCAATATCCCTGATGAACATTGATGCAAAAATCCTCAATAAAATACTGGCAAACCAAATCCAGCAGCACCTCAAAATGCTTATACTCCATGATCAAGTGGGCTTCATCCCTGGGATGCAAGGCTGGTTCAACATACACAAATCAATAAAACATAATCCAGCATATAAACAGAACCAAAGACAAAAGACCCATGATTATCTCAATAGATGCAGAAAAGGCCTCTGACAAAATTCAACAGCCCTTCATGCTAAAAACTCTCAATAAGGTATTGATAGGATGTATCTCAAAATAATAAGACCTATTTATGACAAACCCACAGCCAATATCATACTGAATGGGCAAAAACTGGAAGCATTCCCTTTGAAAACTGGCACAAGAGAAGGATGCCCTCTCTCACCACTCCTATTCAACATAGTGTTGGAAGTTCTGGCCAGGGGAATCAGTCAGGAGAAGGAAATAAAGGGTATTCAATTAGGAAAAGAGGAAGTCAAATTGTCCGTTTGCAGATGACATAATTGTATATCTAGAAAACCCCATTGTCTCAGCCCAAAATCTCCTTAAGCTGATTAGCAACTTCAGCAAAGTCTCAGGATACAAAATCAATGTGCAAAAAATCACAAGCATTCTTATACAACAATAACAGACAAACAGAGAGCCAAATCATGAGTGAACTCCCATTCACAATTGCTTCAAAGAGAATAAAATATGTAGGAATCCAACTTACAAGGGATGTGAAGCACCTCTTCAAGGAGAACTACAAACCACTGCTCAATGAAATAAAAGAGGATACAAACAAATGGAAGAACATCCCATGCTCATATATAGGAAGAATCAATATCGTGAAAATGGCCATACTGCCCAAGGTAATTTATAGATTCAATGCCATCCCTATCAAGCTACCAATGACTTTCTTCACAGAATTGGAAAAAACTACTTTAAAGTTCATATGGAACCAAAAAGGAGCCTGCATTGCCATAAAACAGAGATATAGACAAACGGAACAGAGCAGACCCCTCAAAAATAATACCACATGTCTACAACCATCTGATCTTTGACAAACCTGACAAAAACAAGCAATGGGGAAAGGATTCCCTATTTAATAAATGGTGCTGGGAAAATTGGCTAGCCATATGTAGAAAGCTGAAACTGGATCCCTTCCTTACATCTTATACAAAAATTAATTCAAGATGGATTAAAGACTTAAATGTTAGACCTAAAACCATAAAAACCCTAGAAGAAAACCTAGGCAATACCATTCAGGAAATAGGCATGGGCAGGGACTTCATGTCTAAAACACCAAAAGCAATGGCAACAAAAGCCAAAATTGACAAATGGGATCTAATTAAACTAAAGAGCTTCTGCACAGCAAAAGAAACTACCATCAGAGTGAACAAGCAACCTACAGAATGGGAGAAAATTTTTGCAATCTACTCATCTGACAAAAGGCTAATATCCAGAATCTACAAAGAACTCAAACAAATTTACAAGAAAAAAAAATAACTCCATCAAAAAGCGGGTGAAGGATATGAACAGACACTTCTCAAAAGAAGACATTTATGCAGCCAAAAAACTCATGAAAAAATGCTCATCATTACTGGCCATCAGAGAAATGCAAATCAAAACCACAATGAGATACCATCTCACACAAGTTAGAATGGCGATCATTAAAAAGTCACAAAACAACAGGTGCTGGAGAAGATGTGGAGAAATAGGAACACTTTTACACTGTTTGTGGGACTGTAAACTAGTTCAAACATTTTGGAAGTCAGTGTGGCGATTCCTCAGGGATCTAGAACTAGAAATACCATTTGACCCAGCCATCCCATTACTAGGTATATACCCAAAGGATTATAAATCATGCTGCTATAAACACATATGCACACGTATGTTAATTGCGGCACTATTCACAATAGCAAAGACTTGGAACCAACCCAAGTGTCCATCAATGATAGACTGGATTAAGAAAATGTGGCATATATACACCACGGAATACTATGCACCCATAAAAAAGGATGCTCTATTGTCCTTTGTAGGGACATGGATGAAACTGGAAACCATCATTCTCAGCAAACTATTGTGAGGACAAAAAACCAAACACCACATGTTCTCACTCATAGGTGGGAACTGAACAATGAGAACACGTAGACACTGGAAGGGGAACATCACACACCGAGGCCTGTTGTGGGGTTAGGGGAGGGTGGAGAGATAGCATTAGGAGGTATACCTAATGTAAATGACGAGTTGATGGGTACAGCACACCAACATGGCACATGTATACATATGTAACAAACTTGCACATTGTGCACATGTACCCTAGAACTTAAAGTATAATAAAAAAATTAAATTAAAAAAAATATTGTGATCTATGATTTCCCTTTTTGCCTCTTCCCAGGAAGAATGGATCCCCTTCCCTCTGCTCTGTTCCAGGGGGAAACTTTCGTAGCCCTTTGCCCTAATTTCCATTTTGGCACTGAACATAAAAGCTGCGATTATTCCTCTTAGTTAAACAGTGCTTGAGGTAGGAACACACAGTGCTTCATCTACCACCAATAATATATCAGGGTGCTTGGCACATGGAAAGTTTCCTAACATATTTGCTAAATAAATGAAAGGTGACTAGCCTGGTATATTAATACCACCTTCTACCAGGTACCTGAAGAGCAATCCTCTTGTGCATTAACAAGCATCTTCATATGTAACATGAACTGTGGTTAGATGGAGCCCAGGAATAGCCATGGGATCCAGCCAAGCATCCCACCTATTAACAGATGAGGAGCTGGTTCAGACGAGGCAAAGTTATTATCTGCATTGGGACGAGTATACACTGGTATCAACCCTGTCTACTGAACATGGGAATTTCTCTTTTGTGTTGAAGTTGCCCAATTAACTGGCAGAAAATTCCCTCTTGTAGGGCTCCTGAATATTCAAACAGTGTCCTTCACATACCCCTTATACAGGTCCACTCACCTGTCATATAGAAGGATAGACGCCTTTCTATTGGACTGGTACCAGCAGCCTGCTTTCTGGGCCCCACCTGGTGACCCCAGGGTCATGTTCCTCTATCCTCCTACGTTCCTGCCCTTCTTTCTTCTTTCATTCTTTCTCTTCTTACCAAACTCCCAACTATAATGTTCACCTTTTCATTTTACAGAAAACTCTGGTGGCCCATTAAAGTGGCACTCAAATAATCAGTGAATGGAGTCAATCCCCTTTTCATCCACATTAAACATAGATAGGCAATTGCCAAAAAATAGCAAGAGTGAGAACAAATGTGTTCTTTCTTTCTAAGGCAGTAAATACAAGGAAATAAAAGAAAAGGTGTTACCATTTTAAACCAGATTGAAAGTTCAGATCCAGTCATGATAGTTTTACCTAAGGTTAAAAGTTCTGAATGCCTGTCATTGAGCTACCCACTCCCTATGTGGTGACAAGCTACCACCTCCATATGGTTGACAAGATCAACCGTCACTCTGCACAGCCTAATTTTCATCTAAAGAAATGACTCTATATGTACCAGCAGAGTTCTCATTTAAGTCTTCAAAGCTTTCAAAAGCATTCGTTTATATGCAAATTCTTCTGATGTGGCAGTCACCTTAACTGAGCAATACCCTAATCAATGGTTAATACTGTCCTTTAGTTTACAACCCTCTGAATGCAAAATATATAAAACAAGAGACCAAGAAAAAGCATCTACTAGTCATTTGGATGTTGAAAGGAGAGCTGTTGAGCGGGGTTAAAGAGTTTCAGAAACTTTAACAACTTCACTATTTTGCTAAACGGCAAGGCTGAGCGTGAATTTATTTATTTTTTTTAACCTGATCACTGCCAAATGTGTTTTTCTCTTTCTCTCCCTTCCCTGCACATCTTTTACTAACTGGAAATCTAGAAGTGTAAGAACTTTTATTTATGTTGCCTTAAGCATTGGATCATTATTTGGGCCAATTTTGTTCATGCGAGAATTACAATACTCTAGGCAGTGGCACAGGTTTCAGTTGGTGTGTAATAGCTGAGAAAGTGTCTCATTATTTCAAAAATAGCTGGTGTTTTCTTTTTCTCAATTCCAAATTATTTTGAACATGTATCAATTAGGAAGTTCCCGTAGGTATAGCAGTGACGGTCTCAATTGAACAGAACAGTTGTCCCAATTCTTTATATTTTATAGGCCAGTAGTAGAATTCCAGGCTTTCTGAGCCATGATATATTATAAAAACAGTCTACTAAAGAGAAAATTTCCTGACAGGGTTACAGGATGATTCTTCTCCTGTTGGTTTTAGACCAGGACAAAAAGCACATCATCCAAATCATTCCTCATTTCTCTTTTTCTCTAAAGTTGTAAGTAGTTACCACAACCCCATCTATTCTAGAACACAATGGACACAGAAAAACATAGAATCCTTGCAGGGAAAATCAAGAAAGTGGCCAAACATTAGTGTGTCAGAAGGATAGCCCAGTTCGTTTCTAGCTACATGTCAGAAATGATGAAAAGGAAAAAATGTTTTTCTGTTGTATTATGTCCATTTGATCACATTTTAGAAATCATCAGAGAAGACTGCTAGATTTAGAGGCAGAAAATCTAAATCTAATTCTACCACTTCTAATAATTTAATTGTTAACAATTAAATATAACCTATTAAATTTCAGTTTTGTAAATTACACTGTGTGATGTTATTAATGTGGTCAGTTCATGTTAGGTAACAGCAGGGCAACACTCCCAGAGTTGGAGGTGAATTAGCTTTCTGAGAATCTAATAAGAAAGTAGCAAAAGCCAGACCCAGATAATAATTAACTGATAGTTTGCGAGAAACACCTTAAATCTTTCTAAATGTTCATATGTAAAATAGTAATATACCTACTGGATGATTTTTGTGAGTATTACATGACTTGATTCCTCAGATACTGCATCTCTAGGTGCTCAACAAAGCTTAGTCCCTTCTCTTCCCTTCCTATGCAGTAGCCTTGGGAAGGCATGAGAGCAGTAAGACATCAACAGTGCGTGGTATTAACATGTCACTAGAATGTGGTATTGAAAAGTGAAAGGAAAACAGGGAGGAGAAAGTGGTGAACGGTTTTTGCAAAAACTCTAAAGAGGACTCCCCCAGTGCCTTAGGGTCCTTAAGCTGTTGTAGCCAGTCATTTGACAACCATTCTTTCATGGCCTGAATGCATATTTACTATACAAGGCTTTTATGACAATTTGCTTTCTGTATAAATCTTTTCTTAGGGATGATAACACAAATTAGTGATTTTGAATATTCCAGGCTTTTTGGCAATCTTATTTTAAACACTAAACTAATAGTTTAAATTTCAAGCCAATTCTTTAGAATTTTTAAAATGTTAGTTGGCATAAGAAAAACCATGGAGAAACAATAATCACTTTCCTGAGTACTTAAAATTTGGAGTATCTGAGTCTACTCCTCTCCAGAACAAACCTATATCATGATCTCCTAATCAAAATACTGCATGTAGGCCGGTTGTGGTGGCTCATTCCTGTAATCCCAACCCTTTGTCCAGTTGAGGTGGGAGGATTGCTTGAGCTCAAGAGTTCAAGACCAGCCTGAGCCACATAGCGATACCTGATCTCTACTAAAAATAAAAATTTAAAAATCAGCTGGGTGTGATGGCACATGCCTGTAGTCTCAGCTACTCAGAAGGCTAAGGCAAGAGGATCGCTTGAGTCTGGGAGATCAAGGCTGCAGTGAGCTGTGATGGCACCACTGCACTCCAGCCTAGGCAATACAGTGAGACCCTGTCTCAACAACAACAAAAATACTGTGTATTACCTCAATATCATGGCTAAGTATAATAGCTATGCTTCATCAAGATATTTTTCATAATTTAAAATTTTTTAGATAATTATAGATTCATATGCAGTTATAAGAAATAATACAGAGAGATCTGTTATATCCTTTAGAGTTTCCCTCAATGGTGACATCTTAAAAAACTAATACAGTCTCAGATGAGATACGGTCATTGATACACTTAAGATACAAAATACTGGACTCCCATTATGGCAACAATCCCTCTTGTTGCCTTTTTATAGCCACACTCACACCTATCTCTTAACCCTTGGTAACTACTAATCTGTTATCCATTTCTATAATTTTAGCCTTTCTTTATGTAAGGCTTATGTGGCTTCCCCTGACACCCAAGTGAAAGGCTCCGCATTACTCTCAGTTGGGGTAGGAGTCTTGGCTCCCACTAGGCCTCCACTGGCATCTCCCTGGCTGAGAGAGGGAGGAATGCCTCTTTACTATGCCCCTCAAGGCTTCCACTGACACCATAATGGGGAGGTAGGTGGTGTGTCTGGTTACCATGGGAGTGGTGAAAGTCATGACTTCATTAAGCCTCCTTTGACCCTCTAAGAGAACCCCAAAGGAGAGACAGGCATTGCTTCATTACAGATACTTGTGGGGATGGAAGTGGTCTCCGCTGGCACCACATGGAACAGGAGGACTCGTGGTCTCCGCTGACACTACAGGGGGCAGGAGGACCTTGCTATCATCCAGTGGGGCTGAAAAGTCCCGGGTCCCCACTCAACCTTCTCTGCCAATTCTCTGGTGGAGGTCTGGGGGCACCTCACAATAGCCTCTGAAGCAGGAGGGTCTAGGCTCCCCACTTTGCCCTTCGTGGTATGGGTGTGGGCGGGGGCCACAGTTTATCTGTCATGTTTAGTTGGAACAGAGTGGTTACTGTCTAAAAGTTTTATTTTTCCTAGGCTGTTCCCTTTCTGGAACAAGCTTTTGTTCAGACTTTTGATTGTTGTTTTGGCATTTCTGGGTTACCAGCTTCTTCAGCTTCCGGTTGGGATATAAGGGGCAAAAAGAAACACAAAGAATTCAACACCATATTTTTGCTTGAATCCTGAGGTCCTGAGCTAATCTGCCTTTTCTCTTCACTTTTCAGAGTCTTCTTTCACATAGGAAGAAAACAAGCATGTTTATGTGTAATGACTGGGGGTTTTAGTCATCTCATCAAGTTTTTTTGTTTGTTGGTTTTAATATGTGAATATACCTAGCACAATCCCCCAGCCCAGAGTAAGACAGCAGTGTACATTACTGAAGTTAATATTTAGAATTACAAAAATTCTCTAATTATAGATCTTGATATTCCTCCAGGGTACAATTCAATATCCAAAACTGAATTAAAATGTCCGTAAGTACTCCAACCCATTGTGATTTATTCCTCCTCAAACTCCCAACACTGAATTCCTATTATACTTGTTCAGCAAAATTTATGTGTCATGAGCTAACTCACCATTTATTTACTGTGTTATATCATGCAAGGTACTTAAACGTCCTCGTGTTCTTTATCTATAAAATATTGTTAATAATAAAAAATGGCAGGGATAGGACTCCACCCCTGTATAAGTCTATAACTCCATTATAAAACACATTAAAAAATTGATAGATTGGATTCAAATTAGGAGATCAGAGTTCTTTCTACTTTTAATATTTTTTAATCTTATAGAGATGGGTTCTCACTATGTTGCCCAGGCTTGTCTCAAACTCCTGAGCTCAAGCATCCTCCCACTGCAGCCTCCCAAAGTGTTAGGATTACAGGTATGAGCCACCACATTCAGTCCCAGAGTTTTCTTTATGTAGCTGGTTTAGTACACAGATGGTTACTCTCAGAATGCATTTTTAATTGCAGTTGTTACTGTTGTTGATTTTAAGCATGACACTTCAAAATAGAGCTGTAGGACTATCATCCCCCAAGAGGCCGTATAGCATAGTGACTAACCACAATAGGTTTTGAACCTGTGGCAGGACAACAAAAAGTTGTCCACATCCTAATGGCTGGACCTGCTGAATGTTTTACCTTACATAGCAAAGGGGACTTTGCAGATAAGATTAAGTTAAATATCTTGAGATGGGGAAATTATTTTGGGTTAGCTGTGTGGACCCACTCTAATGACAAGGGTCTTTATAAGTAAAAGAGTGAGGCAGAGTAGTCAGAGTCGGAGAGAGATTTGAAGATGCTAAGGTGCTAGCTTTGAAAATGGAGGAAGGGGCCACACCCAAAGATGGCAGGTGGCCTTACTGGCTGAAAAGGATAAGGAGATGGATTCTTCCCTAGACCCTCCGGAAAGAATTCAGCCTTGCCAACACTTTTGTTTTAGAAAGACCCATTTTGAACCAATATAAGACGATAAGTTTCTCTTGTTTTGGGCCACCAAGTTTGTGGTAATTTGTTGCAGCCACAGAAAGAATCTAATACTGGAACCAAATGTTCCAGATCTGTCATTTTTAATATATCTGATCTTAAATAAGAAATTTAATACTGGACCTTAACTGTTTCATCTTTAAAATGAGTAGAAGCATTTTACCCAACTGCAATAAAAATGCATTCTGAAAGTAACTGTCTACTAAACCAGCTATATAAAGAGAACTCTGGGGCCCAGTGTGGTGGCTCATGCCTGTAATCCTAGCGATAGATCCTACCTCATAGGAAGGAATAAGTACATAAAAAGTTAATAAACATTATTAGGCAAATAGTAAGTGCTCAGTACCTGTTACCATAGTATCACAGTTGTGGTAGTAATTATTCATATATTCAAAGAATGTGATTGAAAAGACAATGAGTACTTTATAAAGATTATATTATAAATGCAGTCTCCTATGTCAGGAGTCCCCTGTCCCCGGGCTATGGACCAGGACCTACCAGTCCGTGGCCTGTTAGGAACTAGGCTGCACAACACAGGGGGTGAGCCTCGAGTGAGCATTACCGCCTGAGCTCCGCCTCCTGTCAGATCAGTGGTGGCATGAGATTCTCATAGGAGCGTGAACCCTATTGTGAACTGCACATGCAAGGGATCTACGTTGCACACTCCTTATGAGAATCTGTAAGTAATGCCTGATGATCTGAGGTAGAACAGTTTCATCCCAAAACCATACCCACTCCCTCACCACCCATTCCATGGAAAAAATTGTCTTCCACAAAACCAGTCCTTGGTGCCCAAATGGTTGGGACCACTTTCTCTATCCTGTTTTGTTTCAAATACTTATATCTAGGGAGGAGGCCATGTGTTAGGATGTAGGAGAAGCCTAAAGACAGTTTCAAACAATGTATGAATGTTCCAGTTATTAAATGGGGTGATAAGTTTATGGCTGTTTGCCGCATTTTTATACTAATTAGTTTACATATGGAATCAGCCCTGGATCCACAGGTTCTGCTTCCATGAATTCAAAAAACCGTTGATCAAAAATGTAGCTAAGCCTATGATAGTTGTATTAGGAATTATAAATAATCTAGAGATGACTTAAAGTTTACAGGAGGATGTATATAGGTTATACGCAAATACTACACCATTTTATATAAGTGTCTTGAAAATCTGTAGATTTTGGTATTTTGGGAGGGTCCTGGAACCAATCCTCTACAGATACCAAGGGATGACTGAACAATTCATATATATTTCCTTTGTATCAAGTGCTAAATAACACATTTTTTTCTGAAAGCTATGAATAACACTCGAGAAACTTCTCAGATCTTTATTCATTATAATTCAGCTAAGAAAACTCCATTATGCTGTGGTAACAAATAGCTCCAAAAAATTTCACGGGCTTACCAAAGCAGATGTCTATTCCTTACCCAATGGTACGTGGTCACCACAGATCAGCAGAAAGCTCTGCTCCTCTTGATTCCTCACATCCCCAAACTGACCAAGGCTTCATCTTGCCAAGTGTTTTTGAATCACTGAAGTGATGGGAAGGGAAAAAGTGGGTATTTGTGCACTGGCTTTTAATGTTCACCTCTCAGAAGTGACACTTCTGTACAGGTTTCATTGGACAGAGCAAATCACATGTCCTTAGCAATGTTAGAAGAGGGCATGGATGTTTAATTGTTGCATGTGATTATAAGGCAAACGCCACACTGTTTTGTGAAAAGCATTAATGATTTTCACAGTTCATTTATCTTGGCACCAAATTGTTGTATTTTGTCCAACAGTATCCAGACTTTAACACAGGCCCTAATATAGTGTATGTAAATTAAAAAAAAATAAGTAGGGCAGCAACTAGAGGTCTTGTGAAATTTAAAAAACAGTTCTAAAAAAAAGATGAAATATTAAAATAGACATGGTAATACCTTAATCTTTATAGGGCCCAAAAAAGATATGACAATTCTAGAATCAAGTACTATTTGGTAGTTAGAATAAATGTGTGAGTTGATATTAGTGTATGAAAGCCTGATTTAATTTATAATGGATTGGCTATCATGACAATAAAATTATATACCAGTTATGCTCGAGCCTGTATTTGAAATTTTATTGGATGAAATATGTACATGGAAATATAATTTAAGTCCTAATACCATACCATAGGACAAAGATCCACAGTTTTAAACTCAATTGTGATTTCTCCCCCAATACAAAGTCAAATACAGTTTCAAAAGAAGAATATTTATAATAGCATGGAATAGAATGCATCAATCTGGACGCTTAGCCTGACAAACTTCCATTTTCTCCCCACCTGCTTATTCTACCACCGGCAGCTCCCCACAGACTGATACGTCGCAATACGAAACGCCTCTGAAAGCTGGACAGGCGCTTGCTTCCTATCATTTCTCCTCAATATACTGACTAGTCTTAGGCAATCCTTGGGAAGCTGCATATCAATTTGGCGTAGGGAAGAGGAGATGACGGAAGCATAGAGTGGAAAAAGTTGTTAATAATGTGCAGATTAACAGGAATCAATGTTGACAGTCAGAAGAGGGGCAAGAGAGACAGTCTGGAAATGGGTTGATAGTGGGCCTGCCATGCTTGTGCCCCCTTCTCACCTCTCTCTACCCTATGTTGTTGTCAACACTCTTTGTTGATCCACCATCTTAGGCTTCTGGAAAATGCCCTCCGCTTGATGGGAACAAAATAATGTAAATCATCTCTCGTCTACATTATCTTGATTTCATGTTACTGCTTTGCTTCAAGACAATCCCTGATTGCTTCATTCATTATAATTATTTTCATATGCACAGCATTTGTATTGTAAAAAGAATGTATAACATTTGAGAACATTTTGAAGAAAAAAAATTTCCATAATTCTATTGCTTGGAAACAACTATTTTGATTTCCATGTATTCTCATGCAGACTTTGTCCAAATGTATACCTATTTTTATAGTTGTAATTTGGATGATTCTGTTCATTCCCTCCCCACTGCTCGAAACAAGGCTCACCTCTTGGTAATAATCATATTTTGATTAGAGAAGAACACAATATATATTTTTTAATTAACCTGTGTTAATAGCCAGTTCCTACACATAGTCTCAGGCCGCCTGTTCCTCCACCTCAGCATTGTGGAAAACACAGTGACTAAATATGCTTCGTTCCAGAATACCTTGAATGGGAAGGAAAGAAAAAGAGTAAACTCAGTGTGCCCTCATGGCAGGCATTTTCCATGTATGTTCTTTCAAGCCCTGCAAAAAATATATATATTGTTATATTTTGTTGTTAGAAATAAGACAGCTTCTGTGCAAGAAGGTGGGTGACTACTCACCTAATCAGTAGCATGATCTGGTTTTAAATTTAGATCTCTGTGATAGCGAAGTCTACATTCTTCTGAGCTCCAATTTCTATAAAGCCTAAACAACTCTTTTGGTGGTAAAGCATAATTACAAATGTCAAAATGGCTCTCATTGCTTGGGATCCTTTGAACTCCAGATTATGTATGGATTTTCTTTCCCCTGTAAGAGAACATGGGCCATTTCACTGAAGTGGATAAATGGAGAATCCCCAGATCTAAGACATCATATAAATGCCAAATGAAAATAGATACCATTTAAAGGTACACTCAATCCTCATTATTCACTGATTCTGTTTTTACCAATTTATCTATTTGCCAAAATTTGGTTGTAACTCACAAATCAATACTTGAACACCTTCATGGTTGTTGACAGACATGCACATGCAGAGAGTCACAAAAAATTTGAGTCACCAAAGTGCAATTCCCAGCAGGCAGTCCAACGAGACAATGCTCTGTCTTCTTGTTTAAGTTCTAGTACAGTAAATAATTCTTTTCACAGTCTGTTTGGTGACATATTTTTTGCATTTTTGTAATTTATGTTGGTGATTTTGCTATTTACAATGATCCCCAAGCAGAGAGCTGAAGTGATGTCTAGTGATACAAAGCACAAGAAGCCTTCGACGTGCTCTACAGAGAAATTGCATGCGCTAGAAAAGCTTCATTCAGGCACGAGAATTAGTGCGGTTGGCTGTGCATGTGATGTTAATGAATCAACAATATGCAATATAATGTCTGAACAGAAACATCCATTAAACAGGGTTATGTATTGAATGGTTGCAGAAAATGTTGTGCATAGTAGCTCTCAGAAACCTAATCCTGTATCTACCCTAGGAGCAATGATTTAGTATTCACTAATTCAATGTTTGCATTGATTTTACAGAATATCACTACCATAAACAATAAGAATCTACTGTATCTTTCAGTATGCTTCCAAATAATACATTCCATTTCTACGTCATCTGCTAGGGATAAAAATAGATGGTATAGAAAAGTGTAATAGCAGCAGAACAAAGATGGGGGGGGTCGAATCAGGAGGGTGCCTCTTTATGACCTTGGCTATCATGGATTCTGTGCCACTGGCTGAGTAGACACAGCTGGAGTCATTAGGGTCCCCAGATCATGACAACAGCCACATTATTACCCAAGCCCAACAAGTGATCTGATTAAAGTTGAAACTTACTGGAAAGCCAAACTTGCCCTTTAGCCCAGTAAATGCTGTATTTGAGCACAACTTTTTTAACATCTTGTAATTTGTGATTGAGAAAAAGCCAATGCTGTAGTCACTCAGCAAAGGTTTATTGAGTACATCCTTGGTTGGTATGTTATTGGTGTGTAAAAAGAGGCACAATACTTGGTTCTAAGGAAAGCATGGTCTTGGGGAGATGAGACTTTCATCAACCCCAATGCTGAGAAGCCTGATGGACAGGCTGAAGGACAGGCTGAACTGGAATAGAGACAGCTTGCTGAGGCCAGCTAAGGGCCCACAGGGCTAGTGGGATACAATCTTGAGAAAGAGATATAATTTAAGAAGAGGCACAAAATATAAAAGGCACAAGACTCAGATGAGAAGAGGGAAGATAATGTGTAAATGCCTTCCTTTAGCACAGAAACATCACAAATAGGGAAAGGAAGGGTTGATTATAATTCCTGTGATCCAGGCCTAGCTGTCGCATCCATTGTTCACAAAGGCATCCCACAGCTTTCTGAACCAACGAGTCTTTTGGTTACAGGTAAATGAAAAATTTTAAATTTAGAGAACTTATGTTTTTTTTTTCTTTTCATTAATTCTAAAACAGTTAGCACAAAAGGTAATGTGCCGGGTAACCTGAGTTAGTCCCAAAGAAATTTTGATCTTAGGCAAGTCAATTAACATTTCTGAGTGACTATTCCTTGTTTCTGAAGAGATACTCCTATTCTTTCCCCATTCTACTCTTCTGAAATCTCTTTTTGCTGAAGGATTCCACAAATTCTGAACTGACTTACTAAGGGTTACTTCTTTATTTATATTTTTTCCCAAATGAAAGCCAGCTGGCAGGGACTAACATCTATTTAACTTAACAGGATATGTAGTTACCTAAACAGGTCACAGATGACATTTTACTGAAGCTTCTTCCTTTCATGCAACCCTTCCTAACTACTTAGCTGACCTACTCTCTGATGGTGGTTTCCTGTCCTCCACGTTTTCAGCTGTATTTATTGCTTCTCCTCTAGGTCCTTTAAAATCACTCTTTCTCTGCCCTCTATGTCTCTTGAAATTGACTTTGACCACTTAAATAAACACTGACAGTGAAATGTTATTCTGCTTCTAAGGGTCTGCTTTGTTCTTGTAGCTCAGGACAGAGGCCTCTACTGGTCTCTGTATCCCTTAACTATTTCCAAACATAGGACTAAGTCTTCAGAATTTTAGTAGAGTTGTTAAAGCACAAATTTTGTGTCACATGCCTGTGTTCAAATCCAAGATCTGCTACTTAGTATCTATAGGACCTTTATACCAAGTCACTGAGATGAAAAACCAAAACCGGCTATTTCAAAGGGTTGATTTAAAAACTGTATAGACAATCTATATAAGATATTCAGCATATATTACACACATGGAAGATGCTAAATAAATTATGCTGTTATAATAGCTGTAGTGTTCTTATTATTTGGAACGTTTTCAAGAAATTGAATGAGTAGGCAGGGGTGTAGAGGTTCTATTATCTAGGAGTTTTCTATCTAGGGGTCTAAGGTGCTTGCTACCCACCCCAATAGAGAAGGTAGGCATGAAAGTATTTTGAAAAGTTAAAAGTAACTCACAAATGTAGGTAGGAAGCTAGAGCTAGTCTCATCCCTGCAAATATCTCCTTTGTGATCTACTGCCCAGAATTTCTTTCCCAGCTTCCTTCACCCCATCCAGGCTAGGGCAGTAATAAGTAAGATTTGAAAGCATGAATGTGAAGGAGCAAAGCTCCCAGTATGGTGGAATTTAATAATGCACCAAGTCTTTTTTGAATAGGAAATAACTCTTAAAAGATTTCTTTTCATGTAATTCCAGGCTCAGTTCAACGAGATCCCCTTGCAATCTCTTGAATTTGTCTTGCTTCTCCTTACAGGCTCCCTGGGTTTGTGCTGTTTGGCTCCACAGCATGGCTGAGAAAATACAGTTCTCGGTGTCCCTGCAGAGCATATATATGGTCAATAGACAGCCTGAAAAACAGAGAGAATAAATATAATAATAGCAATAATAACTGTCCTTTACTTAGATCTTTGTAGTAGCTAAATTTATTTAATACATTTGGTCAGATACTCTAATTATAAATATTATCCCCATTTAATTGTACATCACTGTGAGGCAGCCACAATTATCCCCATTTTACAAATGAGGAAACTGAGGCTTACAGTGGTTTAATGACTTGCTCATTGCCTTACAATTGGTAAATGATGATGGAGATTTAAATCAAAGCCAGAATTAAAGGCATTCTTTGTTCCTTCCTTTGCGTGCAAGCAAAAAGAGCCTCCTACATAGGTCTTTGGCACCAGAAAATCTTACTTTTATTACATAGTTTCAGTCAAATAGGGAATTACTTCCAGTTACCTAAAAAGTATCTGCACTGAGCATCCGTAGACATTTGCATCTCTAAGCCAATGATGAGTCAGATTATATCCAGATGCTATGTTTTATTATGGAAAAAGTGGGGAATTTAAAAACCACGTGGCCTTTAGCTTTATGTTTGGGGAAAGAGAGATTGCCACAAGGTGTCCTGGGAATATAAAAACCTTCTTTCCCCGATAACATTTACCAGGAGCAAATCTTAACGTTAAACTTAACTATGGACTATTGTAAGGGGTAAAGATTAAATCCTCCATTCCTCTATAGCATCTTTGGCATTCCCTGGTTGAAACATATCATGCCCACTGGGAATGGAGAATTTAATCCTTACCCCCTATGATAAATTATGGGCAAGATCTGCTCTCCAGATAATCTCTGAACCTAAGTTATTGGCTTAGGTTCCAAAGAACCATAGTTTAAAGGGGGAATTCCTTCATAGGAAAGGAAACTAAATGACATGAGTTCCAAAGTTCCTTGCAAGTAAGATGGTTTGCCCTTCTATGAATGTCTTGGTCTAGAAATAGCAGACTGTATATCCAGGGCAACTTGCTGGTATTTTTGCCTGAATCTACGTAACTCATGTCTTTTACATATCTGGGATGATGCTACTTTTACTTAGCCCGTATAATAAACATTTCTCACACTGTCAAAAATAAGAATAAACAATATACAGTGGATACTTTCTTTGTGCCAGATCCTTTTTGCATTATACGTTATCTCTACTTTTTAAAATATACCTTTGTTAACCCTGTTTTTCAGATAAAGGAACTGAGGCACAAAAATGATTTTAATGATTTTTTTAGTAACATTGGCAGTGATTCTGAATCTAACATAGATCTAGACATAGATCCTAAGAATATTTTTTCCTGTGGCATTTTTAAATGTGGCAGAGGTTTTCAAGATTTTATACATATACACCCACATATATGCATACAAATACACACACGCACATAAAATCTAGAAATATTTTAAAACATATACTTATATAGGCCACTTGACCAATATATCTTGGGGATAAGAAAGTAGGAATTAGAAAAGTATGAGTGTTCAAACAGCCCAGAGCAATATTTATTCAGAGCAAAAATGAGATTTCCCCTGCAGTCTGCCATGACACCTCTAATTGAATAGATGGGGAGAAGAGTTTCCATGTTTTGTTGTTGATGTTGTTTTGAGATTTGTTTGTTGGTTTGGTGTTAAGAGTATGTTGCAGGTGGCAATAACAAGATGGCTTGATGGCTCTAAGAGGTGTGCTGAGATATTTGGAA
This sequence comes from Nomascus leucogenys, assembly GCF_006542625.1. Lineage (NCBI taxonomy): Eukaryota > Metazoa > Chordata > Mammalia > Primates > Hylobatidae > Nomascus > Nomascus leucogenys. The sequence continues at coordinate 64,875,363 of NC_044394.1, read as the reverse complement.
TGAACTCTGTTCCTGAAGTTTCAACCACAGGCCTGATACCTTGTATGGAGAGAGTGTAGAGTGGGGCTACCATAAAGGTGGCAGTCTTTTCAGGCTACCATTTAGCTTGAGGGCTGTCTCAGGATGAAAGAATGAAGCTGGACCCCTTTGGAGGGCATGAGAATTACTCTCATACCTAGCTATGGAACTGATGCAAACATCTGGCCTTGGACACTTAACCTAAAAAAAACTACTCATTAATTATCATTAATTAATTAACATTAATGCAAATTGCTTCCTTGAGCAAAGTGCCTTCACCATACTTGTCATTAAAATGAGAGTCAGTACTTCACTGTGCTGGGAAAATCAAACCTAAAAGTTCTCCAAGTATCCCCTCCACTGGTCCTCTTCAGAATCCACAAATCTTTATGGAGTGCCTGCTATGCTAGGATTTCTCATAAGCATTATATAATTTGCCTTTCACAATAATCATCTGAGGTATCTATTGTTATTTCAGTTTTGAGATGAAAAAAATAAAACATTTGAAGGTAAAGTCTCTTGCCTCAAATTACAGTGGTCATTTGTGGTAAAACAAGAATTCAACCCAGGTCATACTCATTGCCTTCCAGATTAAACATTATTTCTCAGCTTTACCCTACCTGATTTTCTAATATTAGGAGCAGATTTTCATAAGAAAGCAAGTCTTAAGTATGTCTGTAGATACATGTAGAAAAAGATTCACAACAACAACAAAAGCATTTTGTTAAAATAGTTATGAAAAGTTTTCCTCCTTGAATTTCACAGCAGTCTAGGAGGAATCTTGGACTCTTCAAAGATGCCTGTAATCTCATGCCTGTAATCCCAGCACTTTGGGAGGCTGAGGTAGGCAGATCATGAGGTCAGGAGATTGAAACCAGCCTGACCCACATGGTGAAGCCCCGTCTCTACTAAAAATACAAAAATTAGCCAGGCGTGGTGGCGGGTGCCTGTAGTCCCAGCTACTCAGGAGGCTTAGGCAGGGGAATATAGCTTGAACCCGGGAGGTGGAGGTTGCAGTGAGACAAGATCGTGCCACTGCACTCTAGCCTGGGCAACAGAGCAAGACTCCATCTCAAAAAATATATATATATGGATGGAGGGATGGAGGGATGGATGGATGGATAGATAGATAGATAGATAGATACATAGATACATAGATAGATAAAGATAGATAGATGGATGGATGAAAGCTCTGAAAGAACGCGTGCTCACCAGTTTGAGTCTGCTTTCTCATTCCCTACCGCTGAAGAGTGAAAGAAGTGAATAAAACCACCAGGTATGAATGGTTAGAAGGGATTCACAAGTAATCCAGAGTAATCCAGAGAAGGAAATTGATACAAAGATAATATGTGGTGCACCTCTTAGGAGACAACATCAATTGTGGACTAAGCAGTGGACATATCAATGAATTTAGTTTTCAGTTGAAATCTATGATCTTGTTTTGGTCCATCTTTTGACTTTTCTTTCTTCAGATTGGAGACTGATACCACCTCTGTTATGATATTCAGTGATTGAAATGTTATCGTAGCCAAAATGTTCCTATCTCACTTGAGCCTATTGGACTATGGCTCACTGATTCTGGCCATACTTGTTACTTCGTCTCAAGGATGAATATCATTTCTCTTTCATATGGTCTTGTGGGGAGTTCAAATATCCTGAAATTATAATGAACGAATACTTTAATTAATTTAAATGAAACAAAACAGATATATTTGGAGCTAGAAAGGTTTAAAATTTTGACACATTGAGTGGTTTGAAGAAGATATGACTTGCAGTCAGAGTCTAGCCAAGATTTTCATCTCCCTCAACAACCATCCCATATACGATACTGAATAACATTAAAACCAAAAATATTTCTCCTAAATTAGCCCACTATTTCTAGTTATCTAGTATCAAGTGCTATTCCAGGCCTTACAAATGTAAGATGGTTCATTTAAAAAAAACTAATTATTCCTTATTTTTCATGTTACAAGAATGTATCAGATCTACAGAATTTTGAAGTTGGTAGATCATATATCTTTCTGAACATATTTTTTTTGGAAAAGAGAACAGGCCATTAGGCTTTGCCAGGAACACTGCCATTACCATTTGTCTAATTTTGAAGACAGTGGTTGTGAAATATACCACTGCAGCTGAGATATACTGAGTGAAAATGAGTACACTCCATCTACATGCAATAACATGGAAGAAGCCTGGTTACATCATGTGAAAGAAGTAAGTTATGGGAACTATATACAGCATGGTGCCTTTTTCATGACGTTCAAGAATAATAACATTAAATATTCTTTAGCTTAGATTATATATGATAGAATTATTTTAAAATATTTGTAGGATAAACATAAAATTAAGCATGGTATTTACTGTGGGTGAAAACAGGGAGGGAGAATATAGGTCTATTTAGATTACTGTCAATGTTCTTAATAGATTGAGCCATAGATTCACAGTGTTAAGTATATTATTGAAAATAAACCTGTAAATAAAAGGAAAGGTTACAGGTGTGGAGCCATGAGGTGAGTCAGGCATAAATTAAGAATTCTGACTTATCTAATGCTGTGTACCTAAGGTCCCTTTGGAGAGGAGATAGAGAAGGCAAGAGAGAGAAGACGTTGAGACCCAAAATGGGGCAATAAACTGTGGAGGCTGGGAAAATAAAGGATTTGAAAGAAAGGAGAAATGAGAATAGGAAAATCTTATTTCACTAACTTTAAAATGTCTATCTGACTCTGGTTAAGCTTCCCCAAATCATACTCCTTATCCTTCCTTGTCTTCCATTAATTTAATAAATATTTATGAAGTATCTACTTATTTCCAGAAGGCATGCTAGAAATGTTCCCTGCTTTTATGAGAAGGGCATTTCTGTGGCTAAAGAACAGATGCAAAACAAATAATTAGGAATATTTAATTACGCTAATAAAATAACTGCTATGTAGGAGTTAAAGACATCATAAATCATAACTAACTACCCATTGATTGCATCTGTAGAAAAACTCACAGAGGATTTCTATTTTATGTTTTTTTCTCTCTTTTTGAAGTTTTGTTTGTTTTGTTTTGTTTTGAGACGGAGTCTCGCTCTGTCGCTCAGGCTGGAGTGCAATAGCAGTCTCGGCTAGGCTCACTGCAACCTCTGCCTCCCAGTAGCTGGAACAATTCTCCTACCTCAGCCTCCCCAGTAGCTGGAAGTACAGGTGCGTGCTACCACACCCGGCTAATTTTTGTATTTTTAGTAGAGATGGGGTTTCACTGTGTTGGCCAGGCTTGTCTCAAACTCCAGAGCTTGTGATCTGCCCGCCTAGGCCTCCCAAAGTGCTGGGATTACAGGCATGAGCCACTGCACCCAGCCTCTTTTTGAAGTTTTTAAAATGAAACCAGATTGTAGAAAATTTGGAAGATTTTTTTGAAAAGAAGAAAATAAGTGCCTAAAATTTCACTACCTTGAGATAAACATTATTATCATTTTGATATATTTCCTTCCAGTCATTTTTCTATTGGTATTCACATTATGAAATTGTGAGCAAGCTTCACGTTCAATTCTGGTTCCTAAAAGTGAGAGTTAGCCCTTGTCATGTACACTGAATTGATCCATACCCCCATTAAATATTGGCAGTGCTTTTAGTTGCCAGAACTGATGACGGACTACATTGATACATCCATATTCTCTGACTCAGCCAGAATGGTAAAGACTTGGATGACAAAGATTCACCTCAGAAAGAATGTGTAAGTTTTAATGAAACAGAAGATTTCATACTACCTAAGAAAAACTTTAAAACAGTGATTTAGGGCAGTGTCTCTCAAACTTTAATGTGCATGCAAAACATATGGGAATATTTTTAAAATAGAGATTCTGACGCATTTGTTCTAGGTTTAGGATTAAGATTTTGCTTTTCTAACATGTTCTAAGGTAATGCAGTTATTGCTGGTCCATATATCACACTTTGAGTAACAGGGGTTTGGGGAATAATGAAAACCTCTCTAATTTGTCTTGTCCTAATAGAGAATACAAAACAACTCTTTTATGAATAAGTCCCATAATCTCAAAGGAAATTCTTATGAGTGCCAGGAACCTTTTTTTGTTTTCAGTAGCTGTGCCATTTTAGGATTACCATGAAAGTAGAAAGACATGATTATGCCCAAAACTTTTAGGAGATTTTGTTATCATGTTGCCTACCAACCAGCACCATTATGCTAAGAGAGAAAATTAGCCTCAACTTTCTGTAGAAGAGTTGGGCAAAAAAAACACTAAAAGATATTTTGTCCTTCAAATTATGACACTCAACATAGCTCAGTCTCTTTCTGAAGAAGTTTCAGTGATGTGCTTGAACTGACTCCTAATGACTTAGAAGAGCCAGTTGTGTGCTTCTCATCTCCACTTTTGCATTCTCTGATGCCATGTGGTAGCTTGAAATCAGCCATGATAGGAATATTTGCACAAGGGAAATGAATAAACACTGAAAACTGCATGTTTGTTTTTTTCCAGACAGTTGATTGTTGAGCATTTACTAGTGTACCACTTCCTTTTACATGTCAGCAGAAACAACATAAGTTCTTTGCCTTCTCATTGCATTATCAGAGCCTTGTCCAGTGATGGTCACATAAGCCAGCTTCCCAGAAGTATCAGAATTTTGTGTTTCCATTTCTTGAAGTTTCCTAGGATAGTAAGACCATGAAGTTTTTTAATGGTTTGATACTTGTACCAAGGTAAGAGTAGGAAAAAGTATGGTACTTTATGCCTCAGGATTCATGCCTACTACAATGTGAGACAAAATTTTTTAAATTTTTTTTAGGAAATTGGTCAACTGACTTAAATATTTTTCTCTTCAATGATTTGGAAGCCATTAAGGATACAATGAACAGTTATCTTTTGTTTAAAAGAAATCAGGAGAGAGCCGTGTAGAAAATCATGAATAGAAGAATCCACAATATATAAAAAGGCTTTTATATTTTTAACTTTAAGAAGTTAGCCTATACCCAATTTTATACACATACACATCGGACATATTTTTAAGGTAGGGTGTTATATAGCATTCACAGCTGATAGAGCCACAAAGATTTCCTCCATTGTCAAGATAATAGATGATTAAGTTGTATATAAATATATAAATATGTCTACATTGTGTTTTTATGATTGCCTATGTTTATGCATGTGTAGTATATAATTTTGTTTCTGTTATTGTTGTTTACCTAAATGATTTCAATCAGAGCAGAATTTCCCACTTGGCTTTTGTCAAGAAAAAAGACACTAAGTAACATTTTGTTCTTTTTTTTTTTTTTCTGCCTGACTACTCTATTTTTAAAGTGCTAGCTATGTTGCAGCTTCCTTTTTTTCCCATAGGGTCTGTGTGAGAAAAAGAAAAAAAATTACCTGTTGGCTGCTACGGAGGTAGGGATTGACTTACAAATGGAAACAGACAAGTTCAGTGACCTGCATTGTCATGAAGAGCCAATAAAAAGCCTGCTAGTGATCAGGCATTGCTGCTAGGAGGATCCCTGAGCTGAGCAAACACTCCTTCAAAGGATGTTTTAAGAGCCAAATTAAATAAAAATCCATTGAAGGATACCAAAGTAGCAGTAGGTGTCTGGATCGAAACAATCACAGCATATTCTCTGCCAAGGGCATTCCTTCTATTTCTGACACTTTGGGTTGTTAGAGGTGGAATCTTTACAGTTCTTGAGAAAGTTCGCATCTGGAATGCATCATCTTTATGGTTTGCACTCTATCTTCAAAGAGAGTAAGTGATGCTGCTCACAATGATAGAGCTTGGATAATTGCCATCTTTGTTGTCGCTGCTAGGCATCAATCCCAGCCTTGATTGGGACAATTGTACCGGTCGTTATATGATGGAGTTATTCTCCTGCATTAGACTGAATTGTTCTCCTGCATTAGACTGAATTGTACTAACATAGAGAATACCTGTGAAGGTTAAAAATCTGTAGATGGGGAAGTGTCAAAAAGTAGAAAAATGGACTTTAATGCTTACTTTATAAAATTGGAATAAGTAGGTAGATTTTTTTCAATTAGAAAAATTAAAATACAAAATAAATTTTCTTATATTCTAAATAGCAAAAAAACTTCTCTTTTCAGAAAACAAAGGAAGGAGGAAATAAAAATTGACACTCTAATCTGTCTTCCAACTGGATATTCACTCCTGATTTTGCTATTTCTGTTAAAGGACATACTTTAATGTCCACTCACTCATTTTCCACACTCAGGAACCAAGATCTATTGCTTATATTTCAAAAATATCATCACATATGAATAATCTCAATCACATACCAATTACATAGCTTCTTCAGAGTAGGGAATACCTTGTGTCAAAATTTTCTTATTTTAAAACTTTATAACTTGTTTAATACCTAGCAAAGAATTGTCAGTAAATAACTGGTAACTGTCTTCTATCATTCTCTTTAACCTCCACTTGTCAGGGTGTGGTGGCTCATGCCTGTAATCCCAGCACTTTGAGAGGCCAAGGGGGGTGGATCACAAGGTCGAGCAATCGAGACCATCCTGGCCAACATGGTGAAACCTGTCTCTACTTAAAAAAAAAAAAAAAAGAAAAATTAGCTGGGCATGGTTGGCGCATGCCTGTAGTCCCAGGTCCTCAGGAGGCTGAGGCAGGAGAATCACTTGAACCCGGGAGGCAGAGGTGGCAGTGAGCCAAGACTGCGCCATTACATTCCAGCCTGGGCAACAGGAATGAGACTCCTTCTCAAAAATAAATAAATAAATAAATAACCTCCGCTCAACATCCTTCCATAATGCCAGGATTTGGTTAATAATCCCAAAGCTGCTTTATGTCGCTTGCTTTCTCAAAACTCTCAGTAGTCCCTTATTACCCTTAGTAGTAATTATTAACATTTGGAGAATCTTTGATCACTTTGAAAATATAAGCAAAATAATGAATTCTCTCACTATAGAAAAAAAGTCATCAGTATCAGCTTTCAGCATCATCGCTACCAATGCTGACACCTTCGTGGACATTGCCATCACCACCATCAGCATAAATATTAGTAGAGGACTTTCATGTGCCATGGCTGTTGACGTATTTAATATACAGTGCTTAATAAGGCATATATCCCCCATTTTACAAATAGAAAAACTAAGAGCCCCTTAAAGGAGAAATATCAAGTTGAAAGTCATAAAACTAGATCTGTATGGTAGTCATAATTTGAACCCTGTCTCACTGAGAGCTGATAGTCTTAATTAGTATGTCAAATAAAAATCATGTCCAGGCCGGGCGCAGTGGCTCACGCCTGTAATCCCAGCAGTTTGGGAGGACAAGGTGGGTGGATCACCTGAGGTCAGGGGTTTGAAACCAGTCTGGCCAACATGACGAAACCCCATCTCTACAAAAAATACAAAATTAGCTGGACATGGTGGCTCATGCCTGTAATCCCAGCTACTTGGGAAGCTGAGGCATGAGAATTGCTTGAATCTGGGAGGCGGAGGTTGCAGTGAGCCAAGATTGTGCCATTGCACCCAGCCTGAGCAACAAGAGTGAGACTCCATCTAAAAAAAAAAAAAAATCATGTCCACAGATTTTATATTACAATATGAATCTTACAATAAAGTCCAATATGGTAAACCATATACTTAAAGTTCCAATTTGTCAGTATTCAAAGATTGTTGCTCAAACCCTGTAGTCAGGGTTCTCTAGAGGGGCAGAACTATTAGGATAGATGAATATATGAAGGGGACTTTGCTAGGTGAATTGACTCACGTGATCAAAATGTGAAGTCCCATAATAGGCCTTCTGCAAGCTAAGGAGTCAAGAAGCCAGTCCTGAGTCCCAAACTCTCAAAGTAGGGAAGCCAACAGTGCAGCCTTCAGTCTGTGGCTGAAGGCCTAAGAGCCACTGGCAAATCACTGGTGTATGCCCAGGAGTCCAAAAGATGAAGAACTTGGAGTCTGATGTTCAAGGGCAAGAAGCATCCAGAACAGAAGAAAGATGGAGGCCAGAAGACTTAGCCAGTCTAGTCTTTCCACATTCTTCTGCCTGCTTTTATTCTGGCCAAATTGGCAGCTGATTAGATTGTGCCCACCCAGAATGATGGTGGGTCTGCCTTTCCAAGTGCACTGACTCAAAGGTTAATCTTTAACAGTACCCTCACAGACACACCCAGGAACGATACTTTGCATTCTTTAATCAAGTTAAGTTGACACTCGGTATCAAACCTGACAACCCCACACCCATAACTTTTACACTCTGCTCTGAACTGCTGGACTGGAGTAATAGAAAAAAATAACCCTACATTTCCCAGATTAATATAACTTTTATATATGTGTTTAAATTTGGCCAGTGGGAAGCTCTGATAGGAGATTAGAAGGCAGGAGGAAGGGAGAAGGTCTCTCTTCCTGGCTCCCACAAAGTGTCTCACCCTATTACAGCAGAAGGGGCAAAGTGACTGCAAACTCCAGAAACCCTGAGCTCATCAGCAACTACAGGTCCAGGAACTATAGCACTTCCAAAAATAAATAAGGCAGTCTTTCGGGTAACAGCCCAGGGAATTTACCACTTGAGCTGAGTGTCACACACAGATATTCTTTCTTTCTCATTTTCTAATACCCCTTCTTATTTTGCTCCTCCAGTCCTTCCAATGTATTTGTAAACCATTGTTAATATAAAAGATACTCTCTTTGTAATATCCAGAATGGATATGTTTTCCTGATGGGATCCAAACTAAAACAGGAATAGTTCCAGTTAACTATCTCTAAGATATTGGAAAATAGAATTGGTTATCTTACCTGATTAGACTTGTAAGCTGAGGTGAGCTCGTTGATATTGGAAAATGGGAATCTGATAATCCATGGAAAGTACTTAAATTATCAGTGGTGGCTTGGAGTAAAGTACATAAGGCATTTGGAGACCAAGTGCTAATGAACTTGACCATTATGGTAGTAATGGTTACAATAAGAATCATGCAATTGGCTGGCTCTTTCTTACTGCGCTGAAGAGTTTAGAGAAGGAAATTATAGGCTGAGGGCACTAAACTCTCAGTCCAAGATACAGAACTGGATATATTCTATGATGGACCCCTCAAAATAATTCTTTCAATAGACACGAGATTAATACAGTTTAAAATAAATACTAAATGTGATGCTGCAATATAAGTTGAGTTTGTATCTTTGTCAAGCCTCTTATGTTTAATTTCAAGTATTGAATGACAAGGAACGAGAACTAACATTTGGAGTAGAGGAATTTAGTTGCACTTAGGGGATATGATAACCTTCAATACCCAAATCCCACTGAGTCTCTCTTTCCAGATAAATTCACTCTTCCTTTTCTGTCTGAAAAGACTAGCCTTTCCTGTTTAAAGACATGTAATTATCACATCTGAGGCCATTGTATCGAATATAGGTGCCAAATCTCTTCATAACTACTCCTTATTGTCTTTAGACTGAAAACTAGAGAAAGAGCTCATCATCATCCTAGGAGTAAAAGGACAAAGTCTAACCCAGGAGACAATAGTTCACATGATCAGAGAATTGCAGGTTCTTGCTAAGTGATATGAGAAAAACATATGGCATATATGAAGAAATTAATTCTACAATCCATAGGTCAAAGAGGACGGGAATAATGTTGGTTTGAAGCTATGTTGATGCATCCGTGTACTTACTTAGAGGTGATGGTTCAATACATTAGTCTGAACAGTTAGAAGTTGTTCTAGCAATTTTCTTGATTGGTTGAAAAAACCCTAAAGTCAATGGTGATTTAAAGTTAATGAAATTTACATCCCAGAACTTCCCTGGTGAAAGAAATAAATCCCAAAATTTAAGGAGACAGAAATATTGGAGTTGATTTTTCTTGCAGCAACCTTCCTACCTCCTTTTCCTTTCTTCAGAATGTCGCCTAATAGGGCTAAAATGATATTTATTTTGCTAAGACATCCAAAAGTTCTTTAATTCAGGAAACAAATCCTTGAGGGTTTCCTCTGTATGCTGGAATGATGGTAGAAGCTGCTGATATTGATATGGATTTTCTGATTTCAGTGGGGTTAATGGAATCCCAGACTGGCAGAGATGTGTCCCTCCTTAATTATCAGACATAAGGTAAGGACAATTACTGTAAGGTTAGAGCAGGGCCTCAGTAATCATCACCTTTAAAGTTATTTTGTGTTGGCTAACATATCATGATGTCACTAAGAATAAAACATACAGGCAGCTTACCAAAGTATTGCTTTATCTTTAAGATCTGAAAATATTTAGATATAATGTGTAGAGAAAAAACTTGAATTCTACAATGGAGTGTCACCCAGAGCTGACCCATTTCAGACTTGCATCCCCTCAATGAAGATGAAGCTAGGGAAGGACCCCTGAGGAAGGATTCTGCCATATTTGTATATGTAAATCTTCCTCCAAAGTCTCTCAAAAGGGATCTGTGTCTTAAACAGGATATCTGAGCACAGACCAAAAAGAAATTACTAAATATTTCAGAAATTACTACACATGGCCTCTTGGTTAATATTAATTATGGAGCTATTATAGAGCTATTAAAATAGCACTGGGCTCCCCTAGTCTGAGTGGAGGCTCATGAGGATATGGTAAACAATAGAGATGTAACCTAAAGCTATATCTTAATGGGTGCAGTAATTCTGCAGACCCACCCTGTGATTTTTTTGTCCCCCCAGTTTGCTTTCTTTTCTCTTTTCTTTTCTTTTTCCTTCCTTCCTTCCTTCTTTCCTTCTTTCCTTCCTTCCCTCCTTCCTTCCTTCCTTCCCTCCCTCCTTCCTTCCTTCCTTCCTTCCCTCCTTCCTTCCTTCCTTGAGTTGCACTCTGTCACCCAGGCCGGAGTGTAATGGTACGACCTTGGCTTACTGCAAACTCTGCCTCCCAGGTTCAAGGGATTCTCTTGCCTCAGCCATCCAAGTAGCTGGGATTATATGCATGCACCACCAAGCCTGGCTAATTTTTGTATTTTTAGTAGAGACAGGGTTTCACCATGTTGGCCAGGTTGGTCTTGAACTCCTGACCCCAAGTGATCCACCTGTCTCAGCCTCCCAAAGTGGTGGGATTACAGGCATGAGCCACAGTGCCCTGCCCCCTCCAGCTTCTTAATGCACAGGTAGAATAAACATACCCTACCACTGACTGAATTCCCACCTGGGCTCACTGAAATAGGCTCACACATAGGCTATGAAATAGCATTTCATAGGTGTGGGGCATAATAGAGAAGGAAAAATACCAGGTCAGAACCCTAGAAACTTCCCCTCTGTTTCATAATAGCAAATCATGTGCCACAATACAACCCTGGAAAAAATAAGACATTAATATCACCATTAAAACCTTGAAAGAGGGCCGGGCGTGGTGGCTCACGCTTGTAATCCCAGCACTTTGGGAGGCCGAGGCAGGCGGATCACGAGGTCAGGAGATCGAGACCATAGTGAAACCCCGTCTCTACTAAAAATACAAAAAAATTAGTCGGGCATGGTGGTGGGCGCCTGTAGTCCCAGCTACTCGGAGAGGCTGAGGCAGGAGAATGGCGTGAACCCGGGAGGCGGAGCTTGCAGTGAGCCGAGATCGGGCCACTGCACTCCAGCCTGGGTGACAGAGCAAGACTCCATCTCAAAAAAAAAAAAAAAAAAAAAGAAAAACCTTGAAAGATGCAGTGGTCTTAATTACTATCACATTTTTCTTTAGCTTACCTGTTTGGCCTGAAGGAAGATTAATGGACCTTAGAGAGTGACTTTGAATTATAAATTGAATCATATAATAACTTCAGTCTTACAGAGATAAAAAATTAAGGCTCAAAAAGGATTGGATCCATAGTTAGTGAATAAGGTGGTAAGGATTGAAGCCACGTCTGTCAAATGATGGAACAGGTTTCCAGTCAGTATAATTTGTCTGAATCCCACTGGGAGACGCCAGGAAATCTACACAAAAATTCTATCCTGTTAAATGTCTTATTTAAGACCTGGTAAAACTAGAATGACAGAATTATTTCTCTCTCCTCTCTCTCTCACAAACGCACACTCCCAAACCCACACACGCTCAAACCATTTTTCTATGACTCAGTTTAAATCTACTCTTTATTATGTTTTCCCACCACCACAACCCACTGAAATCATGCCCTCCATATTTTGCGTAATGTTTATTTCCTGCTCAAAGACATATATTTTGTAGCATCTTTTTCATTGTTATTTAACTCCTCTTATTATTTGGTTTTTCGTGCTTTTTTTTTTAGTCTGTGATTACAGTGTACAGTCTTTGGATGTTATAAAACTCAAGGGGAGATAAGGAGCATATGGAAAGAAGGCAGAGATCTAAGATATCACAGACTTAAATTTGAATCTTGGCTTGTAGTTAATTAGCTAAGTTGCTAAGCCTCTAAGACCCAGCTTCATTGTCTGTAAAATGGTGTTATTAATAACTCCTCTCAGGTTCAGGCTGGAGATGTACATGACACTGTAAGCAAAAGTGCCTCACATATAGAATATGTTTCTTAATTTTTTACTCTTCTCTGGTTCTTCTACTCTGTGTATCTGCTCTTCATCCTTTAGCACTCAAAAGCAGTCATTCTGAAGTGTGGAATAATAAAGCTCAAAGAGATGCAGAAACTTATCTAAGGCTAGGTAATGGTGCAGGAAAACAATACAGGTAACCTGGCACTCAGCATCAGCTTAGAGTGGAATTTCAAAGGGAAATCACTTTCCAAGTAAGGGAATAGAATCACGTAAAGGATTAGGAGGAATCTTTGAAGAGCAAGCATCCTTCAAGGTATTCCAGAATAAATGAAGCACAGGATAGAGTTGTCCTTGAGTCATGCAAAACGGGAAATATGAATCTGCATGGTCCAGGTGAACAACAACCTTCCTACCTCCTACACTCAAGGAACTTGAGCACCAGGTTCCCACAGGGCTTTTCTAAGAGTGTGCCATACTGTTGAGTCTTGAACAACCTCTCTCATTAGCAGACTGTAGTTTTCTCTTTACCTGTCTATCATCATGCAACTATAAGCTTCCTAAGAACCAGTTGTGCATCATTCATCTCTATTTTGCCAGCACTTAAAGTAGTGCTTGGCACAAATGTGGCATTCAGTGAATAACTGCTGAATGAATTAATGATCCTAAGTTTAGAGATCACATCAAACATCATTTTCTTTTTATGAGTTACTTCATATTCTTAAAGGGACATCCGAAGAAGAAAAGCTCTCAAGGTGAAAACATAAAATCACTATTTGCTGAGTGTTCATTTTCAGGAGAACTTATGGGAGGAAGAAGCCATAGGTGTTGGCAAGCCATGGCCTGTGTTCTAAACTCTGCTAACAATTGTGTAAGTAAAGTTGTGTTGAAACACAGCTATGCTTATTTGTGTGTTGTCTATGGCTATTCTTGTACAACAGCAGAATTGAAGAGCCGCAATCTGGCCATCTATTCATATGGCCAAGAAAGCTGAAAATATTTGCTACCTGGCCTTTTACAGAAAAAGTTTGCTAAATCCTGCTTTAGATCACGCAAACTGCTTTCACATATTTTTGTCTCATATAAGGTATTAAAATCCCTGCATTGCCTTTTGAGGTAACTACAGAATACAATTCTATATATTATATATAGAATTCAATATATTCAGAAACTGCCTCTGAAAATTGTGGCTGGAACATAAGAGATTGTAAATAAATATTTCAGAAAGAATAAAATTTCTAGGTACTGTTAATGAATTGAGAGACAATGTATTCTGGTCTGATATGAATAATTGATTCAGACTAAAAGGATAATAACATTCTGTTAAATCTCATTTGCATGTTTTGAGAATAAATGTTAATATAGTAACGGACAATGTCTTTCCCACTCACTCCCATGTACATTCATGCCAGGAGGGCTTTGGCTTGTTCTTCCTTCATATACACCATCGCTCCTTCTTTGCAACACACAAGCATGGAGGTATGAAAGGATTCAGGTGTATTTTCTTTTCTGTGGTTGTTTATCCCCTTTCTGTTCATTTGTGCAATAAAGCTGACTCTTCTTTGCATCTTATTGCACCATCAATACTGGATTGATTCACAACACTAGCTGACCTGAAATATAAAACGAGCTAGTGTTAACCCAGTGTTGGACTTCCCATTTCCCCATAATCTATTACTTGAACGCACATTTTAGCACATTTTAGTGTTTCTTTTCGCAAGTACCCCCAGATAATTAGCTTTTCAGGATTATTGTCTTTGTCAGTATAATTCCATCTTCTGGCATTCCTGAGAATATCACTACTGCAAAAGAGGAGACATAGTTTGCTCCATCTTCTAGCTAGGACTCCTACAACAGGCATTTGAAAGAGATGCTTATGAAAATGGATAACAATAATATATATTACCGGTGGGCTCATAAATGTGTGTAAGTGTTAAGAAAAACACATGACTCATTATAAGTCACATTAGTGGATGTCTCTGGGAAAGAAAGGAGCACACATGGACCAGGTTACAAGTAAAAGGGAAGGGAGCTTGAGCTTAATCTGTAATGGTCTAAGGTTTTTTTTTTGTTTGTTTTTTGAGTTGGAGTCTCACTCTGTCACTCAGGCTGGAGTGCAGTGGCGTGATCTCGGCTCACTGCAACCCCCACTTCCCAGGTTCAAGCAATTATCCCACCTCAGTCTCTCAAGTAGCTGGGATTACAGGTGCCCATCACCACACTCATCTAATTTTTGTATTTTTAGTAGAGATGAGGTTTCATCATGTGGGCTGGTCTTGAACTCCTGACCTCAGGTGATCTGCCTCCTCAGCCTCCCAAAGTGCTTGGATTACAGGCATGAGCCACTGCATCTGGCTGGTCTAAGTATTTTTTTAAAAAAAGATTTTATATATGGCTCGTGTAACTGACAGTCTTCTCCTCCAAAGAATTCTTATTAACCATAAGCAACATATAATAAAAGTTTAATCAGTTACACAGGAGTTAGATGAGGTTACTTTCCCTATGCCACCAAATTCCAAACTTTCAGCTGTCTTATACCCCACTCTTCACGACAGAAAAGTGGTATGTGTTGGAAGAGTTAGGATGTCTTCCAGAGCTGTTGTTCATCTCTGAACTCTGTCACATGATTGTGACAGCATGTTCAAACCCATGTATGATTCTGTGCTTTTGTAGGTTTTCTCTCTCCCAAATTTTATGCAGACTCCTTTATATGAAAAATTAGAAAATGTGCAGAACACCGTACCTACTCCTATGGCAGAGCCTGCAGAGCAGATATCTTAGGACCCCATAGCATATCTCTTCATCATCTGTCTGACTTAATCAACAGTTGTGGTAGATGGTTTTATATGAGTGACTTCATGATGACAAATCCCATCTCAAATGTGTGCTATGCATCTATTTCTGTCTCTCCAATTAGTCTTCCCCAATTTGTCTGGAACCCTCTTTGATTAACAGACAAGCTCAGCCCAGATGTGTGGGATGGTTAACGTCCCTGGGATTGTTATAGATAAATGCTCCAGCATGCAGTCATTCTGGTGGACAGTTCTAAGAGGAATACTAAATATTTTTTCTGGTAGAATGGAATGTTGACATTGTAGTCACTAAAGTAATAAATGGGAGCCTGGGAAGGGAACATCTACACAAACACCTCTGAGCAACTTAGGCATGACTGTCTTCTGTAGGCCAAATTTATTGATAGGAGATGCTTCTATGAAAAGGGGCTTCCTAAAGTCAATAGGATAGAATTCCAGAAAGGCACATGCCAGGTGGATGCACTTAACCACCAGAAGCAGGGTAAATGCAATTACTGTAATGAACAACTGGCATGATAATCCAGGAGCCTCAACTACAGGGATAGTTGGAAATGCTTATTAAAGAAAGGGTTGCTAGAGACAAGATAGATGGGCAGAATCAAGGTATTAACTGTCAGTCAAGGTGCTGTTTGACGTATATATTCAACAAGATTAAGAACAGGTGAGTGGGAGACTAAGGTCAGCACCACAATAGAAAACCATGGTCTTTTATCTAATTTGTAAACAGAGTAAGTTCTTTGTTCAGGAGCAGGGTCCGATTGAGGAGGAACCTCAATGCAAGTATACTGTATATAATATTCCCTGATTCTTCCTCAAAGGGACTTGGGTCCGCTTACTAGATAATTCACCTACTAAATTGTATAGTAGGGTACACAAATGAATAGGAGGTATTGAGCTGGCACTGATACCCAGGGACCTAAATACGATCACATTTCCAATTGCAGCAACCATGGCTTAATAAAAACAAGGTTAGGCCGGGCGCAGTGGCTCACGCCTGTAATCCCAGCACTCTGGGAGGCCGAGGCGGGCGGATCACCTGAGGTCAGGAGTTTGAGACCAGCCTCAACATGGAAAAACCCCGTCCCTTCTAAAAATACAAAATTAGCTGGGTGTGGTGGTGCATGCCTGTAATCCCAGCTACTCGAGAGGCTGAGGCAGGAGAATTGCTTGAACCTAGGAGGCGGAAGTTGTGGTGAGCCAAGATCGCACCATTGCACTCCAGCCTGGGCAACAAGAGCAAAACTCCATCTCAAAAAAATAAAAATAAAAATAAAAATAAAAACAAGGTTATCAGAGTCCATATCTTTCTTGGATGAAGATTTCAGTCATACACTGGGCAATGGAAGAAGGAGGTAACAAATGCCAATTGTGGACTAGAGAAAAGGTGCAGCAATGGAAATTAAAGTTTATCATTAGGTTAAATCTTTCATAGATATTTTGGATAAATATCATCTTGAGTTGGTGATGGAGTATACCTAAGAGTAACAAGTTTATCAGAGTAGTGCAAGGAGTGGCCTGTAGCAAAAGCTCTCTTTCTCATCTTCAAGTCCTCTTGGCCTACTTTTGATTTAGCCACAACTCTGTAGCTCTTTATGATCTCATATTCCCTTTGTGTTGAGAGTCTTTCTACAAGCACATGCAGCTTCTCCTGATCCAGGGCCTTCCCTGATGCCATGTGAGATATAATGATTGAAGTAAGGATGCTTTGCAGGGAGAATCAGCAGAACTGAGTTTCCCATCAGTACGAGTGACAATGTGAAGGCATCTTATGTTGGAGTTTTCTCTTTCCCTGACTCTATCTTGACATTCCTGAGCCCCCACTCCTACTTCTTGGAATCACCATTCAAATAAATAATCTTCATCCAAATTCTTGTTTCAGGCTGTTTTCACAGCAATTTAAACTAAGACAGCTTCTGTTCCAAAACATTCAGTCTGTCCTTTCATGCCTCATACACTCAGTGCAAATACACTTCTCAACTGCATTTAATCTAGGAATCAGACCATCTTCAGTCCTTCAAATAATTAACTAGCTTTCTAGTTGAAATCTAGGCTTGACTTGGTAAAATTTATTTTGTACCCTGGTTCCTGCCTGATTTTGATTCCTGGCTCTGAATGTAATTTTTTATGTATATTTCTTATGGTGATAAGACAGTCAACTCAATTTAGATGTAAATATTCTTCCAAAATATTCTCATTCACTGAAGAGTTACAGTTAATTACTTTTAAATGACCATCATTGTTAAAATCCTCCCCAAATTTGTGAGAGTGAAACCTCTCACACTGTGAAGCACATCCTTCCATAAGTAACAGTGTAGATAATTTTACTAGTCACCTCAGTGAAAAACCATGAACAAGTTCAAAAACACAGATTGAAGCTTTCCAGTGCCCCAGGAGGGTTCTAATTGGATAGGTATGAGTTTAAACTAGAAATGGGAAGTGGTTTTTGTTAAAGAGGTCATAATACTTCAAACATCTGGCACTGCTAAGAGCATCAGTAGCACTGGTATTTTACTTTTTAATTGTGGTAAAATAGACATAAAATTTACTATCTTAACAATGTTTGAACTTACCATTTAGTGCTGTTAATTATATTCATTGTAGTGCAACCATCACCGCCATCTATCTCCAGGACTCTTTCTATGTTGTAAAACTGAAACTCTGTATCCATTAAAAGAGTGGTCCCCAATCTTTTTGGCACCAGGAACTGGTTTCATGTAAGACAATTTTTCCATGGATAGGATGGTGGAGGGTGGTTTCAGGATGATTCAAGCACATTACATTTAATGTGCACTTTATTATTATTACATACTTACCATAATGTAGAGTCAGTGGGAGTCCTGAGCTTGTTTTCCTGTAACTAAATGGTCCCATCTGTGGATGATGGGAGACAGTGACACACCATCAAGCATTGGATTCTCATAAGGAGCATGCAGCCTAAATCCCTCACATGTGCAGTTTACAGTAGGGTTCCTGTTCCTGTAAGAATCTAATGCCCCTGCTGATCTGAGAAGAAGTGGAACTTAGGCAGTATTGCTTGCTCACCACCTGCTGTGTGGCCTGGTTTCTAACAGGCCATTGACCAGTACAGGGGGTGGGGAAGAGGAGAGGGAGTTGAGGACTCCTGCTCTATCTTCTCAGAATCATTGTTCTACTTTCTGTCTCTACAAATTTGACTAGTCTCAGGTACATTATACCAGTGGAATCATACAGTATTTGTCATTTTGTGACTGATTTATTTCACCTAACATAATTTTCTCAAGGTTTATCCATGTTATAGCATGGGTCAGATTTCTTTTTGTTTTTTTAACTTTTAGTTTAAGTTCTGGGGTACAACTGCAGGTTTGTTGTATATGGTAAACTTTTGTCATGGGGGTTTGTCATACAGATTATTTCATCAACCAGGTATTAAGCCTAGTATCCATAAGTTATTTTTCCTGATCCTCTCCCTCCTCCTACCCTCTATCCTCCATTGTTTTCTGTTCCTGCATTAGTTTGCTAAGGAAAATGGCCTCCAGCTCCATCCATGTCCCTGTAAAGGAAATGACCTCATTCTTTCTTATGGCTTCATGGTATTCCATGGTATATACATACCACATTTTATTTATCCAATCTATCATTGATGGGCATTTAGGTTGATTCCATGTCTTTGCCATTGTGACTTTATTCCTTTTCAAGACTGAATAATGCATTACATATATGTACCACATTTTGTTTCTCCATTCATGGGATGTTTATATATATTTATTTTTCTGAGGTAGTTTCCTTCTATTTATAGTGTGTTCAAGATGTTTTTGATAATAAAAAGGTGTTGAATTTTGTCAAATACTTTTATTCATGAATTCAGATCATCATGTGGAGTTTTCTTCATTCTATTAATATTATATTTACATTGCTTGATTTTAAGATGTTGAACCATCCTTGCATTCCAGAAAGAAATTCCACTTGGCCATGGTGTGTAATCCTGTTAATGTGCTATTGCATTCTGTTTCTTGGTATTTTACTAAGGATTTTTGAATTAGTACTTACCAGGGATATTAGTCTATAGTTTTCTTATAGTATCTTTGGCTGACTTGATTATCAGGGTAGTGATAGTCTAATTTAATTAGTTGGAATTTTCAACTTTTTGGAAGAGTTTGAGGAATATTAGAGTTAAGTCTTTATTAAATAAATGATTTGCAGAATTCACCAATGAAGACTTCTAGCACTTGGTCTTTTGTTGTTGTTGTTGAGAAGATTTTGATTACTGATTCAGTCTCCTTAATAGTTTAAAGTCTGCTCAGATTTCTTCATTATTCAGTGTTGTTAGTTTACAAGTTTCTGGAATTTATCAATTTCATCTAGGTTTCCAATTCATTGGTATATATTTGTTCAAAGTACATTTATGATATTTTTTTACTTCTGTAGAATTGATAGGAATATTCCCTTTCATTTATAATTTTAGTGATTTGAGTCATCTCCCTTTTTTCTTAGTCAATCTTGCCAGACATTTATACATTTTGTTGATCTTTTTTAAGAACCAACTTTAAATTTTGTTGACTTTTCTTTATTGTTTTCTATTACCTTTCATTGTTTATCTCTGACTTAATTTTTATTTTCTTTTTCTGTATCAGTCAGGGTTCTCCAGACAAAATAAAGCCAATAGAAAGAAAGTAAAAGAGAGAGAAAGAGAAAGAGAAAGAAAGGAAGAAAAAGAAAAAAAGAAAGAAAAGAAAACATTTATTATGAGAAATTATGAGCTGTAAGTCTCATGATCTGCCATCTGCAAGCTGGAGACCTGGGACAGCCAGTTGTATAGTTCCAGCCCAAGTTTGTTATGGCTTGAGAACAAGGGAGTCATTGGTTTAAATCCCAGTCTGAGTCTGAAGGCCAAAGAACCAGGAGCACAAATGTGTAAAGGAAAAATTAAATAACTTAGCTCAAGTAAAGAAGGTGAATGTGCTCTTCTGCCTTTGTGTTCCATTTGGTCTCTCAATGGATTCCATGATGTCCCCCAAATTTGGTGAGGACAATCTGCTTTATTCAGTCTATCAATTCAAATGCTAATCTCATCTGGACACACTCTCATAGACATTGGCAGAAATAATATTTTACCAGCTATCTGGACATCCTTTAGCCCATTAAAGTTAACACATAAAATTAACCTTTACATTTTCCTTCTGTTAGCTTTGGGTTTAGTTTTTAATTATTTTCTGCCTCTTTGAGATAGGAATTCAGATTTTTGAGACTTTCTTCCTTTTTAATGTAAGAATCTGTGGCTATAATTTTCCCTTTTAGCACTGTTTTCACTTTATCCCATAAGTTTTGGTATATTTTGCTTTTATTACCTTAAGATTTTTCTAATTTTTTGAAAATTTTTTTCCTTAACCCATTGTTTAAGAGTGTGTTGCTTAACTTCCACGTGGAATTTGTGGATTTTCCTGTGTTCCATTTGCTTTTGATTTCTAGTTTCAATCCATTATGACTGGAAAATATAATTTGTATAATTTTAACATTTTAAATTTTATTAAGACTAACTTTGTGACCTAATATATGGTCTAACTTGGAAAACAACCCATGTGCACTTGAGAAAAGTATGTGTTCTGCTGTTGTTGGTGGGTTGTTCTGTATATGTCTGTTGGGTCCAGTTGGTCTATAGTGTAGTTCAAGTCCTCTAACTCCTTATTAGTCTTCAGTCTGGTTGTTCTGTCTATTCTTGAAGGTGTAGTATTGAAGTCTTATACTATTATTGTAAAGTTATCTAGTTCTTCCTTTAATTGGGTCAGTGTTTGCTTCATATATTTAAGTGCTCTGGTGCTTGATGCATATATTTTTTATAAGTTGATACATAGTATACATATTAGGTGCATAGTGACTTTTGATACATACAATGCATAGTGATCAAATCAAGGTAATCAGCATATCCATCATTTCAAACACTTACATTTGTGTTGGGAACAATCAGAATGTCTTCAAACTTTGAAAATATACAATAAATTATTATTGACCATAGTCACTCTACAGTGCTGTAAAACACTAGAACTTATTTCTTCTATCTAGCTGTAATTTTGTATCCTTTAACCAATCCTTCCTTATTCTCCTTCTTTCCTACCTACCCTTACTAGCCTCCAGTAACCACTATTCTACTCTCAACTTCTATGAGGTCATCTCTTTTAGCTTTTGCATGTGAGTGAGAACAAGTGCACTTGTCCTTATTATGACGACATTTTCTTGGTGCAGGGACACTTTTATTATATAGAGTCCTTATTTGTCTTTTGTAACAGTTTTGACTTAAAGTCTATTTTGTCTGATATTAATATAGCCACCTCTCTTCCCTTTTGGTTACTATTTTTATGGAATATCTTTATTATTTCACTTTCAATCTAATGCAGTTCTTAAATCCAAAGTGAGTCTCTTCTAGAGTATACTTGAACATTTGAAAAAACAGCCACCTATGCCAATTTTGTGGATTGGCTCATCCAAGGGAAGACATTCCCTCATCAGCATGGTGTGAAATCTTATGCCTTTTCAGGTCATATAAAAAAAAATATGTATTTACTGAGCCTCTGTGTGTTCTTCCTCCTTCCCCCAAGTCCTTGTATACACAGCTGCTTTTAAATATCCTATTTTCCTTAAGAGCCTTACTTCTGATTCTTTTCAGGACCTTAAGTCTTCTATTGTATTCCTCATAGGTCTTGAATTCCCCAAAGCTTTAATGTGTTGTTGTGCCTATTGTGGCTTTCAGTGGCCTGTAACCTGATTTTCAAACTGTATCATCATTCCCAATTACTCTCTGAGTTAGGGGAGAAAGAAACTATTCCTCTAGGAAGCCACAAAACAAGGCAGAAGTTCTACTCGTTTTCTTCCGTTGTAAAGGAGGAACTCGTGATAGAGACAGGAGACAGCCAAGGGTCCCTGGAGAAACCCTGATTTCAAGCCTAAAACAGCCTGAAAGCTGAAACACTGGACTGCTGGTTGTGGATGACACCCACACTCTCCCAACTAATTCTTTCTGAATAATGCCCACCTGCACACTGGGAGGATGGGGTGGAGCCTCGGAATTTGTGCCCTTTGCATGGGGGAGGAGCGTGGCTTTGCCTGTTCCTATGTGGTGACCTGGGATTCAGTCAGCGAGGCAGGAAACCTGCTAGCAGGACTCTCTCTGGCTTTGCTGAGTTGCTCTTTCCTTTTTTTCTTTTCACCCAGTGCACTCTGCCCTACTCACCCTACAATGTGTCTGCGTGCCTAAATTTTCCTGGTCGTGTGACAAGAACCTGATTTCTTCTGTAACACTAGGAATTGAGCAGCTTCCCTCCTGAACATGCCAGGGAGGGGGTGGGGGCACAAGTGAGCAGAAATGACCCCAAATTTCCTACCGTGTTGAGTGTGGCTTTCTCTTGATGGACATTATCTTGGTTGCTGCAAATCCTTAACTGTTTCTAAAGTTCCCGTAAAGCTATTGTGGTTAATATGTTGTTTACTTTGTGTTTCCATGAAGGAACAAGGACCTGGAGCTTTCTAGTCCACCATCTTTCTGATATTACTCCACTACTCTAGTATATTTTTATTGACATTTTTCTATATTTTTTTCCCTCTCATTACCTCTAAATGATGCCACAATCTTCAAGAGTAAGCACTGGCCTTTTTATTTGGATTAATGTGTGATGACACAGCAATAAAAGTCAAATCACTTATGATCTATGACCAGCACATTTAGGAATTTATCAATTTGAATGACAATATTTTGGTATGCTTATTTAGCTTAGGGATTCTGCTATACACCTTATTTTATAGATCTTTATGCCTTGAGTGAATAAAAGGTATCCTATACATAACTAATGCCCCAAAATTGATGACCATCATGATGGCATTTGTATAGTCTATTTCCCCATGGTACCAAATCATAACCAATTGCTTACAGAGTTGACTTCTAAGAATCAAGTTGACTTCATGGTTTTCAATACTTAATGGAAAAAAAACTATAAATCTTCTGTAGATATCTTATGATTTCCTGGATACTTTGAGTCCTTAGAAGAATGTAACAGTTTTGGCTTCCAAAATATCCATCTTAGAACAGTGGGCATAGGAAACAGATTTATTTAGTTTCCTCCCATCAGGAGGATCCATTCTGCTGCAGCCAAAAATGCTTCTTTAGAAAATACCCACAAGTATTTGCTTAGGATCCTATGTTCCTCAAATATACCCTTCTAGCCCATTTTAAAGTATCACTTATTAATTATTCCTATTTTCTTATTCTTTAATCTCCTTGAAGAAAGCATACACTGTGATAATTCCCCATATACAGTTAGTTATTCAAGAAGTCACTGAAAGTCGTTCTGACGTTTCTATCATATATGCCTCTTCTAACTTTCAGCCCCTTTCAGCTCTCATCTCTCCACACTTCATTAATTTCAGTGTCATCATCCCACTTAAAAACTCCACCTTTCCTATTGGGTAATGGTCACCTTCCTTTATGACCTCCATAGTTTAGTTTCAAACTACATCTCATCTTCACATTTATACCCCCTAATCCCCTTGATAAATCCTGTGTTCCCTCTGACTACACTTGTCTTCACATATTTAAAGTAAGCTGTTCTTCCTTGAATGTCCAACCATCACCCCTCTTGCCAAATTTGCTGATTTATAATTTTCATTCATTCAGAATATTTATTTTCTCATTTCCAAGTCCTGCCTCTTCCATTATTCTTACCCAACTACTTCAGTCTTCAATGGGTTTGACTTCACTAGCACCACACAGTAATTTCTCTACCATATTCATTTGGTACTTTTGAGTATGATTTCTTAGCACATTTTTTTGTCTATGTAATATGTTCTCAATTAGACTATTTTTCTTGAGGACAAGAAATTTACCAACTTCTTTATTGCTTTAATGGTTTCAACTAAATGTCTATATTTATCTTTCTGAATAGTTACTGTTTTCCTTGATCACAAAAGCAATGATGGATAGTGACGATGCTTATTCAGTAAACACTGAAATCAACACACACACACATAAACACTGTTCATAAATGCATTGAAACATTGTGTTGTATAGGTCAAAGTCAAGGGCATTCTCTATATATTCCTCTGATACCTACTGGCTATTTTTCAGGATTTGCCAAGAAACTTTAAAAATTCAAAAGCTTCTTGGCTGGTCTGCAAAATATTTGACCCAATAAATAATAATGTATGAATCCAGAAAGTTAATTATGCTAATTATATTTCCTTTGGGGACTGAATGGCATTGTGTTGACTCTTTTTCTATAGGATCATCATCACTAGGTTGATGTACTTTTCTTTCCTGTCTTTAACCCCTTAATATTTCTATTATTTCCCTAGATCCTGTGGAGAAGGGGGGCTAAAGAGATCTTTCCATTTCTAAAGCATCTGTTAGGGAAGAGAAAAACAGAGAGTGGCTCTTGTCAAGAAAAACTTCTCAAAAGGGTATTTTTTTATTGCTGTTTGGGAGAAACTCAGATTCCTTAGATGAAAAATATGCTGCCAAGAACAAGCTGTCTTTGTTCTTCAGGTCAGTGGGCAAAAACGGCATGCTGGTTTCTTATTATGTCATGGTTATGTGCTAACAGAAAAGTCACCCATACATTTAACTAGTGGTGCGCTCAGCCTAGAACCTGGCTCAGTTAAGGCCTTCCTTAAATATCTGTGAGTGTCAGTGACACCCTCTGAATGTTTATGCAAATTAATGAAGCAGGCTAGTTATCTGTGATCTAATGATTAGTGTTGAAAATCAGTGTACGGCTTCCCTGGTGTCTCCTCTACTGAAATGTTCTCAGTCTTGGTGGTGTTATTTTCAGTAGTAGTAAGCAGTGGTTTGAGCAGAATCATTTCTAAATAAGATTTTAGATTAAGCTTTTTCTCCTTCCACAACTCCCTTATAGCTCCTTCCCTTTGGGATCTTGCACATAAGCTTAGGTGTTCATGACTCCCCATGTGTTATCAATCAATCACTTTGCTAAGAAAGAAACATGCGTATTTACCAGAAGTCTTTTGGAGACATGGTAATGTGATAACTTGTAGGAATCATTCCAATGAGAGGAGTTTGGAGAATTCAGGTGACTATTTGGGGGCTTTTTCCCCCTTTCTCAGTTCACAGCTGAAATACTGTCACCACTTTTTAATAATGGGACAGAGGTCCTGTTTTTCCAACTTGAAAAAGTCTAAAATGAGTAAAATATTTTGAAATTGGTTCTTTCTTCTATTAAAAAGACAGACTGTCAGTCATTTTCAATGCAGTATGAAAGTGAATGAAAACAAGGGGAAAAACAAACCACAAAATAAATATGTGAACTCTAAAAAATGACAGAATTATTTGGGTATCATCTATTTTATTGCTAATCTCTAAAAACAAACCAAAACATAATGCATTTTTTAAATGAATTTTCAGGAAGATGCTCTAATCTTTATTAAGTACATACTTAAAAAAAGAAAACATACTTGAGATGTCAAGATTAAATGTGTTTATTTCGAGTTAGTTAGTGAATACAATGGTATATTAGATACCAGCACTCCAAGCTACACCTATGTATTTGCCTCTAACTTTCACACGTTGTCAGTTTCCTTCCCTCTAATATTCCACCACTGGGCCTTCTATTTCTAGCAAAATCATAGTTCAAATTAAAAGAAAAAAATGAAAGCAAGATTGGTCACCATATTGTGCTTCCAGTGCCCCCAGAAGGATTTTAATTGTCTCAAATAGCTGTTTATTGTTTTCAGTAAAGGGGGGAAAAAAAAACATGATCACTAGTAATGGCACAACTAGAAGAGGAAACAGAATGCAGATTAAAAGAAGCATTTTAGGCTGGACTAGTTAATTTCCCCTCAGTTAAAAATCGACATAATATCACAGATATAGACTCAAGGTTAAATTGTTCAATTCGTGGGCCACACACTTAAGCGTATTGGCTAGTACATTTTTGCACTGAAACAGAAGCAATACAAGTTTTATGTTCTACCATTACACTTCCAGATTTTTCACTTATGAATATACCTGCCAACCTAATGATTCTTGCATGCATTAGAGTTTGCTTTTGTAGAGTTAAGTTTATTTTCCCCATCCCTCCCACTCCCATAAATATTGCGCCAATGCGAACTCTATGCCCAATTTTATGAGAATGTTGCAAAGGACAGCTCTGTGCCACCTCAGTACAAGAATGTCCTGTCTCCTTCCCAGGCTACAGATGGATCAGTAGTATTGATCTCATCTCATCTTACATGCAAACAGACACTGTTCCCTTAATTTCCCCATGCCAGAGGCATACGAGCCGGCAGGTATGCATACAAAAATGGAATTAAAAAGAAAAAGAAAGAAAGAAAAGAAAGAAAAAGCTTTCTTGTCAAAAACCTATCGTCCTAGAAGGAATCCATTGCTTTGAATTCACTTAAAGCCTGTACAGGCGAAATGTGTTTCTTCTGAGAACCTCGTCGAACTCGTGTCTGGAATTCTTCAGGCTTTTCTCTCTTCACAAGGGGCTTCTTCTCTGGAGCCTTCATCTTCCAAGACACAACAGGTGAGTTGACAGCTGCTGTTCCATAGACCTTCTGGTATTTGGTTGAGGCCACATAGGATGCTTTCACCGTGAGGACAACAGCATTCATCAGGTTTTTAGCTGCCTGGATAAGCGATGTGGCACTGTCCAGCTGGAGTAGGAAAAGAATGAGATACATGTGGGTTAACGGAGGCCCCAAATTCGCAAGATGGTGATGTACTTTCACAGTTAAAATAATGTTTTCCTTGTGCAAATAGTATTGCTGAAAGGGAGCAAATTATCACAAGTTAAGGTTTTTAAAATCTCAATACAGCTAATGGCAAAGCCCTCATCTTAACAGGTAGGAATTCCAAGGTAACAAAAGTTTTCCAAAGTGGAATATCTCATATTATTACATTAGGGTAATTAGCAATGGTGACATTTACTCAAATGTTGGACAAGCATTTGGCAGACACTAAAGATAAAAAGTTATAAGGGGTTACATCTCAATTTTATGGCCCAGCCAATGGAAGTATCTATCTATAGGCTATTTCTGTATCTTGAGCTCAGGGTTGGTGAGGATACAGTCATTTAGGCAGAATAATAATCCACGGGTGTTCTTGCTTCTGTGAGGTGTTAATTGAACTTGGACTATCAATTTAACTATTAACAGGTCTTGAATATACCATCTATATAAATACTGATACTTATGTCAGGATCTCACAGCATTCAGTGAGCCCTTCCCATCCATGCATTAATGAAATATTGAGCATTTACTATCTGCCAAATACTATTATGAGAAATTTGTATTTCCCCACTTAGCTCTCGTTAACAACTCTATGATATAGGCATTATCATCATGCCCTTTTAGAATGAGAGAGCTGATACATGCAGAGGTCCAGTAACTAGCACAGGTTTTAGTCTTTAAAGATACTACTCATCTATACTGCCACCCTGTTGGATAGGATGGCTTTT
The DNA here is from genome assembly GCF_006542625.1 of Nomascus leucogenys. Taxonomy (NCBI): domain Eukaryota; kingdom Metazoa; phylum Chordata; class Mammalia; order Primates; family Hylobatidae; genus Nomascus; species Nomascus leucogenys. The sequence continues at coordinate 64,847,702 of NC_044394.1, read as the reverse complement.
AAAAATGCCATGACAGCCGGGCGTGGTGGCTCACGCTTGTAATCCCAGCACTTCGAGGCCGAGGCGGGCAGATCATGAGGTCAGGAGATCGAGACCATCCTGGCTAACACGGTGAAACCCTGTCTCTACTAAAACTACAAAACATTAGCTGGGCATGGTGGCGGGCGCCTGTAGTCCCAGCTACTCGGAGAGGCTGAGGCAGGAAAATGGCGTGAACCCGGGAGGCGGAGCTTGCAGTGAGCTGAGATAGCGCCACTGCACTCCAGCCTAGGCGACAGAGTGAGACTCCGTCTTTAAAAAAAAAAAAAAAAATGCCATGACAAGTCACAACTTGAGAATAGGTTTAGAGGCCCATCACCAGACTTTCAGGCCAGGAATATTTTGGGTTACCTTTTTTCTGTCTTTAACTAGTTAGTGTGGTACGTACTGTATACTAGATCATTCGATATCTGCTTCAACCTTCTTCTTGCTTCACTGCCTGCATCACAGATGCTGGGGTTACATCTCAATGTTATAGCCTGACCAATGGAAGTACCTATTTATCTATACACTATTTCTATATCCTGAGCTCAGGATTGGTGAGGCTCAAAAATGTATTTCCTAGACTCTCCATCAGCCAGGATTCTACATGTGACCTAGTGAAAGAGAAGAATTAACAGCTGAACTGCAAATATTATTCCAGCCTCAGGGATGTTTGAGCATAGTCTGATCTTTTATCAAACTTCTTGTAACATCAACTAAGGAAATATATCAATTACAGTTAACTGAAGGAAGCAGAGATGTTCCTAAGTATGCTGTTCCTAGTTGTAGAGATTATTTGTTGTGTAGCCTGTAATTCATGAACTGTAGCTGCATTAAGCCTTCTGTGGGCTAGGTGACTAAGAAAGTGTTTAAACTGAGAGACTGTAAATCTTATGGTTCTCCTGTCTGATGTGACTGGTATTCACTTTAGCTTTGTGTCATTTCTTACTAACAAACAAAATATGTCCCATGCAGTATTGAGGTTATCAGAAGTTGTATCTAACACCACTGTGATACTGTTCCTTTGGCTGCTTTTTGTTCCATATCCCTTATTTAAGCTAAATTAATGTTGTGCTGTGTTTTAAAAAATGTCAATCAAATGAGCTCAATTTTTCCATCACCAGAAAAGCTTGCAGTCTGACCATTGGGGAAAACAATGGAAGATGTTTTATATAATTGCTTTGTGAATTAACTCAACCAAATGGATGGAGTAACCCACTTACTTGAGCACTTCTATTGTGCTGTACAAAATGCACATATACCAAAATCACTGCTGAACCCCATACTGTTTTGTTTATACAGCCTAAATTTCTAAAGATAGCTAAGGAAAAGCAAACTCTAGGTTATTCGTGTTAACAGGAGAGAAGCCGAGAATGAATTAATGGGGTGGTTCTCAAAGCCTAGTACCTGAGGTGCAACAGCATCAGCATCACCCGGGAATGTTAGAAATCGCATTTATCAGGCCCAATCCAAAACCTATTGAATCAAAACCTTGCAATCTTTGTTTTAACTAGCTAGCCATCCAGGAGGTTCTGATACTTGCCAAAGTTTGAGAACCACTGGATTAATGAAACCTAAAGACTGTCTTGATGATTTACTTTATCCAATGATTTCAGGACTTCTGTCATACACAAGTTTGGTAATACCATAGCCAGTTATCTCACTGAATTTTACTTTTTCATCTTTCCCATCTTACCCCCAGGTAGAAGTGTAAATAATGAAGGACAGAGATGAGACAGCAAAATGTTGGGAACAATCAGGAGCAGATAAGTCACGGTTTCTTTAGAAGCGAAATACCTAACACCTTTGGCCAATGCACAGTTCTCTGTAAGTCTGTCAGGTTTCAAAAATGAGTAATGTTAATTCATAAAATTAGTTAATTCTATCACATTCTATGAGTAAATAAAGGGTAAAATATGACAGGGATGTTTTGTTGATTTGCTTTGGGCAACAGAATTAGTAGAAGTAAGAACAAGATGATATATTTGCTATTGTATTATTAAATGGTTCCCAAAGAGTGAGTCTTGGGAGAATTGAGTGGGACGGAAGAGAAGGGATTACAAGTAAATTTGGAGATTTTTACCACAGATTCCATTTTCAGATAGATGGTGTTTAATTGTGCAGCAAAAATATGAGAACCTGTCTCTTCTTCAGAACCCCTTTGCTTTTCAAGCCTGATGCAGGAATCCTGTAAATAAACCTAATACATTGTTTGAGAGTGAGATAGCTCTGAAACATAAAGCCAAGAATTTTATTCAAGCCACCTGCTAAGGCAGATCTTGAATTTGCAGCAAGGTAAAGTGAAGAGGTGAGAGATCCAGCCAACTGAACTGGAACAAATATTTCCACAAACAATAAGCCCAATTTAAAGTTAATATAAAATTTGACTTTTTGAAAAAGTTGAATTTCCAAAGGTTACATTTTGCCCTTTTCTGTAGACGCACTTTCATAATTTAGATCATTATCGGCACAAATCACAATTCTTTCCAATTTAAAAATGGGTTTCTTTATGCCTTTCCAAAATGGTGCCAAAACTCTGTTTTCCAATTGGCAAGGTTGGCTAAAACTTCACTTCCTAAAGAAAAGATATTAGAATAAAGCTGCACGACAACATTTTTTAAATACCAAGTTTAGGAACATTTATTTAACATAGTTGCATTCTATTTTGTGACTTATTGTAATGATGGCATTTTCAACAAGATATGTAAGTGAATACATATAAGTTTTCATAATAATCAAAATTCAGTGAGCACTTACTAGACGCCTGACATTGAGTCCTTTTAATTGTGTGATTTAATTTTCAAAAATTCTTGAAGTAGGAGTGATGATTACCCCCCATTTAATAAGTGAGGAAGCTGAAGCTTAGGGAGGTAACGTAAGTTGTCCCTGCAGTCATTGGCAAAGTAGGGATTAGGACCAGTACTATCTCTCTCCAAAGCCCACTCATCTGAACCCCACCATGCAGCAATGTTCCCCCGAAGCATCACTTCATCTCTTAGGTCTTGTTTTTTAGTTATTACCTATCCAAAATGAACTCTTTTCTGCTAATGAACAGGCTGGAAGCCTGTCCCCTAAACCTGGCAACATCCTTTTAACATCATGGCTATGTCTGATAAGAGCCTCAACTCTCACAATCTGTGATTCTTAGTCTCATCCTCATAGCCCAAATCCTTGCTGACTATAGCCTATGACCTCAGGTATGTTGCTGCCCAGAGCTCAGCCCTTCCTTGTTCTTCCTGGCCTTGAGTCACCCTTATGGAAATAGACACTGGAAACTGATCTCTGCTAATTTGTCTTGGACTTGCTCCATTATTCTGAAGCATATTTATACTAGGCAGGGCTCAGCTACTCTTACTAGTCATCTAATCCTTTACCTGGTCCAGTCTTGCTAGTTTCAAAATGGCCTCAAAAATCAACCACCTCTCAGCCCTTCCTCAAGCTGACCTGAATTACGGTGACAGGCCTTTTCAGCAGAAAGACATCTCCATCTTTTCCTGGTTAAGGGCCTTTTATATTCCTATAGGATATCCCATTAAGTTCCTGTATCTAACCTAAGAGAAACTGCCTATTTTCAGCTAGTTTAAAAACAAGGGCATACATTTAACAAATTAGACCATGTGCTGTTTTCTGAACTAGTTCCCTGAGTTTCATTTATTTCATTCTATCTCACAACCAGCCCTGAGACAGGGCTTGACCAATTGAGACTTAGAAGCATATAGCTTGCCCATTATCCCACTGCTAACATGTGGTGAATCCAAGAGGTAAACCCAGGCCATCCAACCACTGAGCCCATGCTCTTACCATTCCTCCATGCTATTTATTTCCCAGAGCCATCCAGAGCAGATGAATCCTCAGCCCCCAAAATCTACCAAGATCTGCTACACTCATTCTCCCTATTCTATCCCATAGGTATCTGCTGTCCCTAACCACAGGAATTAGACTTCTCCTAATTGTTATGATTCTTTTAAAATATCAAAATATTATGTCTAAAAGAAAACAGATGTTTCCTCCCACCTTGTGCTATTATAGTCCATGAAAAGCAAATAGGGGCAGGAGAGCTGTTTTATAGGCCTTTCTATAGGACATTGTCTTTTTTTTCCCTGCCTCTATTCCTACTCTTCTTAATACCACTCAACTTCTAACAGATTTCTGTTCTCTATACTCTCCTCATTTTGTGTTTTGAATGGGCAGAAAGACTGGAGCAAAGACTTATCTGAATTGTGATTCTTCCATTTATTGATATTTGTGCAGCCTAATTCCTTCTATCATCGAAGCTGAAGAACATTGTAATAAGTATTTGAAATGACTCTTGTACAGCTTATGTTATCATCTGAATATTTCTGAAAGCCTATGTCCTTAGCTGCATGCTACTTCATTCAAACAGGACTTATGCTGCAACAGGTGTTCAGTTTCAACAGAAACAGAATTCGACTGCAGAAGTCAACCACATTCTTTCAAAGGGAAGTGCAACTACACCTCTTGAAATGTTGAATTGTCACTGACTTTTTATCCTCCAGTCTATCCCTACATTTTTCCATCTACACATTCATCCAAGTATTTCTTCAGACACCTACTGAATACTTTTTGCCAACTACTGTGCTTAAGTGTTGGCACAAATAGACATAAGCACTGAAACACAAGAGCTCACAGTACAATGAGAAAAATAGACACAAACTAAAGGTTTTAACACTGTATGACAGTGTTTTAGTAGGATGAGAGATGCTAAATGAACAAAAGGAATAGCAATTTACCTTGAGTCAGGTAGGGATAGGAGAGGGGAAACAGCTTCATTGTGGGCATGAAATCTAAACACTCTTTACTAAGAGGTTGTTGGTGACTGAATGGTTAACAGTGATGAGGAAGGACAATTCTCAAATACCTAACTAGTCCAGCTTAGTATACATTAATGCTCTTAACCTAGATTGTGGAAATAAGAAGGATGTTGAAGTGCTACAATGCTGAGTATAACTTTGGACATACTGAGTTTGAGGTGTGTGTGTTGCATCTAGGTGATTTATCAGAGGGCCAGTTGTATCTATGTGAGTAAATATTTAAAAAATCATGTTTTGCTTATATTGATCTTCCCAATTGTTTCATGTATGGTGGTGTTCTGCATACTGTAGGTGTATGTTTGATTTTGTCCTTTCATATTCCTTACTGTTTTTACAAAGATTAAATCCATACACAAAAGTTCAATAAATTTACCAAAAAATTTCTCAGCATAAGACCTTTAAAATCAATATTAATATCCTTTTAATAATCTAAGATATAATCAACAAGTATTTTACTTGAATGGAAAATAACCTTCCTTGGTTATGTAGAGAATAATTAAGTAATTAATTAGCAATCTTTTACCCTTCAGAATGATGAACTTCCTGAGGTAAGATAGAAATAAAATAAATGCTATTTAGTAACAGCTTGCTTTAAAAACAAACAAATAATAGTATTGTCAAAAGTGAAAAATAATATAAAACGGGTAGGGGACACATTGCAGATGATATGACATAGTAAATGTCTTAGAATGTTAATTTGTGGAGGCTGGGCATACGATTAAAGAAGAGAATTAGGATTTGACTGTTTTCTGAATTCATATATTGACAATATGCATGGAGAGAGAGAGAGATCAATTTTCACACTGTATGTCTTTTTTCAAAAAAGCTGATCATCTACTAACAAAAATTAATGAAACATAAATGGCAGTTCATGAAAATCCAAAGCACAAAGCAATCTGTCATTGGATTAAAAATAATGCAAATGTCATGGGACTGCTGGCTAAGCTAAATAGAATAAAATAAGCCAAATCTGTTTGGAAGGTGATTTTGAAACAAAAGAACTGAGGTGTTTGCTTTGATTACTTCAAATGGCTTAGAAATGCCTGGAAGAAGGAACCAGTTCCATTTGGGCCTTGCTATTTTATTTTCATTATTGTAAGTCAGAGCCAATGACACTAATGAGTTTGATAATGCTAAAATACTTATTTCCCTAAATATGTGTAAGGTCCACTTTAGCCTTTTGCAATATTTTAAAATGGGAATAACATAACTTTAACATATAAGAACAAGAACGATTTTAATGGGGTTATTCTAAACATGTTCAGACCTAGAGTAGGTTTTCAGGGGAGGAAGTTGTGATGGGAGAATTGGCAATAAATTGAAAGCAAACACCTCAAGAAAACTGGAATCTTTCCACTGGAGCTGGTCATTTATTTATATTTAAACTGTTACCTCCCTCAAAGGGGTCACAAATTGCTTGCAAGGAAAAAAAAATTTGCTACAAGTCAGCTTTGCTGTTAATGAATTAGAGGTTAGAAACCCAGAGCAATGGAGCCTATTATCCTCCAAGAAGAACATTTCATGTTTTAAAAATCCATGAGGCTTTGAAGAGATATTTGATGTCCTTAGAAACTGTGACACGTTTGAAATACCTTGAAATATCTGCGTACATTTTCCAGAGTCTATATCAATAACACTTTTTAAAAAACTCTAGAAAGTCCAGGATAACAAATAACTCAAGCAAACAAAGACATGGTGAAAAGGTTCAGCCTAATCGCATCTTTTCCCACTTAAGTTATCTCAGAATGTTTATATGCTCACAAAAAGACATTTCCTTGATAGCAAGCTCTCATTTCTGTGTTGGAGTCTACTCACTCTTTCTCATCAAACAAACTCCTGTCCATGGCAGGCATTATTAATCACTCAGGCACCTTGCTCCCTCAGAATCCGCTAAGTAGCGTGGGAAAGGAAACTTATTTACCTCCCAAGAGGGCATATTTTAACAGGGTTGTCCAAAAAAACTTGATTCTGTTTATGGCACAGATATATCATCCATTGTATCACTACTTCTATATTTGAATTAACTTGTTTGATGTCTATTGTTTTCTTTGCTAGCTATCAAATATTGTCTGATACTGACTTTTTTTTTTTTTTTTGAGATATTGTCTCGCTGTCACCCAGGCTGGAGTGCAGTGGCACAATCTCGGCTCACTGCAACCTCCACCTACTGGGTTCAAGCGATTCTCCTGCCTCAGCCTCCTGAGTAGCTGGGATTACAGATGTGTGCCACCACGCATGGCTAATTTGTGTATTTTTAGTAGAGATGGGGGTTTCACCATGTTGGTCAGGCTGGTCTTGAACTCCTGACCTCATGATCTGTCCACCTCGACCTCCCAAAGTGCTGGAATTACAGGCGTGAGCCACCGCGCCTGGCCAACAAATATTTTTATCTAAAGGATGTTGCGTTTACACTTTTGTTTCCACAGCTGATTTTAAAGACATATTGTGCACTTTTTTGTACTAATACCATATCATGAGTTGCTAATTAATGAAATCATTAAGGAGAAGATTTAAGTATTAACAGAAATGCAAAACATTTTGGGGATGATTTTAAATCAGGTGATAAAAATTGCCTGCATATTTTAACAAGGAAGGATGGTGTTAGAGGTAAAAGTGACCATCACAGATATGTTGTATTTATTGTTAAAACACACACACACACACATCAAGGCTGGGCATGGTGGTTCATGCCTATAATCCCAGCATTTTAGGAGGCTGAGGTAGGCGGATCACTTGAGGTCAGGAGATCGAGACCAGTCTGGCCAACATGGTGAAACCCCATCTCTACTAAAAATACAAAAATTAGCCGGGTGTGGTGGCAGATGCCTGTAATCCCAACTACTGGAGAGGCTGAGGCAGGAGAATCACTTGAACCCAGGAGGCGGAGGTTGCAGTGAACTGAGATGGAGCCACTGCACTCCACCCTGGGTGACAGAAAGAGACTGTGTCTCAAAACAAACAAAACCACATTAAAAGAATTAATATTACAACACATACTGATCCCTGATAAGTGAAATTCTATGTGATAACTCCTAAAGAGTTCCAAATTCCATTTGATAATAGGATCTTGTAAAGCAAATACGTTACAGCTCTAAGTAGTGGATCAATTACACAGAAAAGAGGACAAGAGGTCTGTTATCTTTTCTTCAGGGCTTCCTTAAGTAATGCCAGAGAACCAGCCAGTGCTGAAGGCCAGTTGTGAGGAAGTCTGTATGGAATGGCTCAAGATTAAATTGGCAAAGACCTTGGCAGAAAGGCACTGCAGGCTATCAGGCTAAGAAAAAACTCTCCACAGCCTTGCTGAGAAATTTACCAATTGGCTCTTTGGTAACTTTCTCAACTGGACATATTTGTGTCTTCATTTTTAATTCATTTAGGTAGGTAGTAGTGCTTCACAGTCGGCCAGTCCACTGATTAACTGTCTTCATTTGCATTTTTTCAATTATAGGTAAGTAAACCTTGGGGACTCCCATGAAATCTTAATTATAGTCAACAGATTTCCTAAATATGGCTTAGAGCCATTTTTTTTTCTCACCAATTAAGGCAAAACAGTTTTTGCTCAACCCAAAACAAGGCATTCTTTCTAACATGGAAATCTCAAAGATAAGTGGGAGTACTGACAGGTTGGCCCTTGGAAAGTTAGGAACAGGGCCACCTGTTCATCTAGGCAGTCCCCACCTTCTTTTCTCCTTGCTTCCTTTCAGCACCCTCCCTTATCCCAACCCTTCAGGGTCTCCTGCCAGAGACCTCCTCTAAGTTATTGGTTTCCATGTAACAAAAAAATCATGAGGAATTTTGCAACAAAGAGAAGAGCCAATGGGCTTTCAGGCACCCCCCCATAATTGGGAAATACTCTTGGGCAGAGAGACAGTCCTTATGTCACATGAATATATAAGGCATTAACTGTTGATCTTGTCATCTTTGATTCTGTGCATCAGCATGTCTTGACCACCCAAGGTTTATGTCTTACAAATAATTCTGCAAGGAGCTAAGCCTCCTTTTTGCCTTACCGATAGGAGAGCCAGCTAGCAGAGCATCACACTTTGATCCCTCTATTTCCACCCTTCTCCCTCCCTAGGTGGTATCATCAGAGCATCACTACTTTGATCCCTCTATTTCCACCCTTCTCCCTCCCTAGGTGGTATCATCATGACCAGAAGACAAATGTAAGAGGAACAACTATCTATGAACCCATGAGAAATGTTTTTATAAAATGGATCAAAGTGCCACTAAATGACCCCACACTTTCTGAACTGCCTTAGCAGCAGATACTACGTTTATACAAGGTAAGTACTGAAGGCCATTTAATAACTTGCAAAATGGCTCCTACCCTCCAGCATGCAATGCATAATCACCGAGAGAAAAGTAGACTAGAAGAGTCAAAGGCTGCAATTTGGGTGCAGGTTGGTGGAGTACTGTGCCTGGAAAATGAGCAAAATCTGAAGATCTGGAATGATCCTTCCTCATTCTTTCACTTCTCTTCTCATCTAAGCCCTAGGAGATATGTCCTAATGTGGCATTATTCATATGCTGGGGGAAGTAAACACCCATGCAGCCTGTGATCCTCTCCTCATAAGGTGTATGGAAATAACTAGTCAAAGGCTCTGTTGCTACCGAGGTCCGGAATGAGGAGATAGCAGAGAGATTCCGTTCCCAGTGAATGTTTGCTGCCTCTCCTTGGGACCCCAGCCCCTTTTGTTCATGTGATCACCTCTTTCTTCCTCTCCCGTGCATTCTCTGTCTCTGGGAATTCATTCTTACATGCATGCTTTCATCTCTCCTACCGAGGGAAACCTGGGCTCTAGACTTAAAGCCTGAGTTCAAACCTTGATTGGATGGATCACTAACTACATGATCTTGAACAACCACTAAACTTACCTCTACCTCATAAAAGTTCTTTAAAAGTAAAAATGAAAATAGCACTTTTTAGTATTATAAAGCATTAAATGAGATAATGCCACTGAAGTTGAGTGCCTGGCACATGGTAAGCCCTTAACAAATCTCAGCTTTTATTATGACTGTGACCCATCTTTCCTTAAATCACCAGGTGAGTCCAAACAGGGTCTTATAAAATTTATGTTTCTCTTTTCCTACATCTTCCTCCTTTTTTTCTTTTCAAAGTTTCCCCCATTCAGCATTTTAGACTTTTTTAAACTCTCTTCTTACTGAAGCTACCACCATCTTGGCTTGGTCTCAGTGCCTGAATATTACAGTTTTAGGGATAAGGAATGGAGAAGTTCATGAGGGGAATAGGAATATTGAATCCTTTAGATGGAATAAAGGGGTAGTCAAGACTGAGTGCAAGAAAACAGGAATTTTATGTAAAGATGTGACACCTAAAATATCTAAGAACATTTAGGACTTGGTAAGGAATATTGATAATATAGAGTCAAGGTGGCTCTACTAGAAGGTGGAGGAAAGGCAATCTAGCCTGGGAAGCTGATGTTTAAACATCTAATTTGGGAAGCATCAAAATAAATATTCTATATAAAATATTTTATACAGCCATTTCAAGGACCTTAAATTCTCCAAATTCCAGCTATTCATTTTGGTTAAGAATGTCATTTATAAATATCTCATATTAAAAACCAAATGGTGTTACCTGGTAAAGGATGATACCTTACTTCATTCGATTCTGAGGTATACACTGTTAGACCCCAGCTGAGATCCCTCTCCACCCCTAAAAAGGAGCCCCTTCTTGTTTGGAAGTGCCTACCAAACACTGAAGGCCAAATCTCCCAAAGCTCTGTATTTATCTCCTTCAAAACACAAACACTTGGGTTCCCTAGCATTGTTTCCTAAATCTTTAACTGTATTTTGCTACAAAGTGGGTTATAAATGCATAATTTTTAATCTTTTATTCGGTCTTAAACCACTGAAGCCAGCACCTGCCATCTCCAACTAAGACTGACCTTATCTCAGCATCTAAGTCTACCAATAAATTCCCAGTTTCGAACCTACATATTCTGTAGGATTACTTGAAAATCTCATCCAACTAGATTCCCAGAACATAAGCACAACAACCTTGCTGCCTTTGGTCCTGCTCTGCACACATTTATTAACCAAATAAGGTAGCAAATGGCAGGTTATATGAAAAGACCTTCCAAAGAACAAATCCAAGGTTATTGAAAAGGACAGTGCCTGGGCTAATGGGTATAAAAGCCTGGAAAAGGCAAGAAGATATATATCAAAAAAAAAAATAGCAATGGGCATCCTTTAGACAACCCATACTTGTCAATGCTCTCAGCCCTTTCTAGAACCAATAAAACAAGGATGATTAGTGTGTGACACACTTACTGCCATTTCTTCATTTGTATCCTTAATAGATATGCCCAATCAGGTCCTTTTTTCCTACTGATCCTAGCCATGGTCTCAGCATTCTTCTCAACACATAGCTCAGTCAAACACTAGCAATTGATGAGAGTTAGCAATCAAGATGAAACCATTTACCATATCCAGTATGGGCCTTCTAACTAACAGAACTGCACAGGAGAGGGCTATGATTTGACTCATGTCACCTGTGCAATCATTGCTCCAATTAAGAGTAGTATATTAATATCACTTCTACCTCTAATATAATTTCTCCTCGCATAATTCATAAAGAATGACCTCTTAACTATGGCACAGAAAATTGAAGTAAAATGTTAGACACATATGTAGCTATATAAAATAATTCACTACATTAACCTAAAATTTCAACTCTTTTTTCATTACAGAAATTAGAATTAAGAGGAAATGCTATCATCATTTAAGGGCTCATAAGAGGTCTTTAGTATAATAGTTTAAAAATCAGTAATTTTAACTAAATTAGTTTTAAATTTGAGCAGTTGATCCATGGGTTTTTAATAATTGAACACTTTTTTTTTCTGTCTTAAAATATTTTTTGAGTCGACACAGAATAATGCCCTCCAAATCATTTTCTTTTTTTCTGGTCCCTGCTTTTTCCATTGTGAGCTGTAAATCCACCACTAACATTAATACAATTTCAAATAATTTTCAAATGATTACTGTGTACACGATCACAGATGCAGGTAGGGGTTTTCTATTATTTTTAACAATGAGTTGTAACCATTCTATTATCTATCTTCCATCTAAATTATACTTCAGGTTCTTGCAAGAGTTATCTTCACAAAGACCACCTCTTGACACGAAGAGAATGATCTAATCATCTGTAAGCCTTTTCTTATGGACTGTTCCCAACCTTCCAGAGACAGTGAGAGCTCTGCGATTAACTCCACCCTTGCCCCTAACCTGACCCTTGTGCAGTCCTCTTCATGGCAACACAGTTCTTCCCACTGCTTTGGTTAAATACCCAGAATCTTATGCTACACCTGTTTTCTCCAACTCAACATCTAATCTGCCATCATGTCCTGTCAGCAACATCTTCAAAACATATCTATTACTTGATCTCTTTTCATCTTCTTCACTCTTATCCACTTGGCCAACTCATCAGAACCTCTTACTGGCTTGTTACAAAAGCTTCTCCTAACTAGTTTCCTTGCTTCCCACGCTTTACCCCGTTTATTCTCAAATGGAAGCCAGAACGATCCTGTTACATGAACTCCGTATCACTTATCTTATCAACAACCTTGAGTGGCTCCCCAATCACAGACTGAGTTAAATCCAAATCTATCAAAATGGTCTTCACATGGGGCCCAATACTTCTGATTTTGCTCTCATTAACTCAAGTCCTAAATACTGGTTTCTTGTTTACTGCTCAGAAAGACCAGTCATGTTTGCAATGTAAGGCCTTAGCACTTACTATTTCTTCTGCCTAGAAAACTCTTCCCCACCTGAGATACCTGTAGGCCTTGCTCCCTCACATCCATCTGAACTTTATTCAAATATCAGCATCTTGGTGAAAACTACCCAAGCCATACTTTTCAAATTGCAGCTCCATTTCCATCCTCATGCCTCAATTTGCCAATTTTTCTGTATTTTAATATTCTTATATACTCATATTTTTATGTTTCTTGTTCACCACCTCCCATTATATCCCAAACATCTAAAACAGTGCCTAGCATATGGGTCCTCCATAAATATTTGCCGAGATGTTGAAGCATTGTAATTTTATGGGTGGGGAAATAGGATATGAAAGGCTTGTCCAAAGACACAAAGCTAGGGCACAACGCCTAGTTCAGTATCCATTCTTACTACCTATTCATTCTTCCAAATACATGAGATTGTCAGGAGAGTAAAACTTGGAGAAATAAAAGAGAAAGTAAACTTTAGCAAATTGCAATACGAATCTATGTCCTCTTTCTCTTACTGTATCTTGCATGTAAGCATTTCAGGATCAGTCTTTGCTCAAAAAACAGCTACAATTTAAAAACCATCTCCTCCACTAATAGCACCAGCATCTAAGAGGCAAGAATTATATGTTTTCTAGGTATAGTGCTGGTGCCTTAATAAATTAATCTTCATAAGATGTACAAGCTGAATACCATCATTCCTGCTTTATATATGAGAAAACCGAAATAGAGAAAAGTAAACTTTTTTTGGTCTACTTGAAGGCTCATAAAATTCATTTCTGGGTAGAACATGCAGTCATCTTTGACCAGGCAGATCTACCATAGGCTTTTCCTGCCCTAAGTCTTTATTCCTGGCTATTGATGCCATTTATTTGGAGGGAAACATGCCTTATGATGTGTTTTAACTGTTCACAAGAGTGAGTCATGTGACGAAGCAGTAATGAGGTGAACTTCCTTAAGCCACAAGGGAAGAAAACTTGTACAAACTCCCAATCTTGCAATCATGATTCACCTGAGATATGAATTAGTCTAACAGCAGGGAATATCATCTTCTTCTTTTTCATTTTCTTGTCAGCAACCAAAAAATCTGTCTACATGTTCACAGAAAACTTGATTAAGTACAACTTCTAATTCTCCTTATCCCTAAACATTATATACCACTCATTTATCAAAAAATTTAAAAACTTTAACATAATCTTTTAATGTGTCATGCAGCACACACCATGAAATGATGTGAAGCTGATAATTTATAAGAACCTAATACATATTACCTGTTATCATCTATACCATCTGAAACATGCTATTCCCTGTATTTCTTGTTCAACCACTAGTCTACAGAGCACAGAGATACCAGCACCATCCTCACACTGCACAAAGCACAAGATAATACATTAGAGAAACTGGCTCTAAGTCTTGGCTGTCCCACTTACTGGCCATGAAAGTTTGGACACTCTGTAATCTCTTTGAGTTTCTAGTTTTTCAACTGTAAAAGGGGGTTAATAACAATATACTTTTGTGAGTTATTCTGAGGTCCAAGTGAGAAAATAAAATACTTGTGAAATTTTAGAGAAGTCTGTGACTATGAAAGATTATTACATCACTTCTGGGTACCTTTGGGAAGTTCTTTTGGGATCTTCATTTTAATTTATTAGAACTCCTTGGTGCCTCAGTCCCAGGGTCTTGGCTCCACAGGAGAGGGTATTTCAACAGATGACCAGCATAGCATGAGGGCATGATAAGCCCTAGCAAAACAAGAGAAAAGTACTTCTAAAAGAAGTTTTCTTCTTCTACCTGAAGTACTCGTGGGGTAGCCTAGTTACTATCTTATTTTTTTCCAATTACAGAGAATGGTCAGGAAATACAGTTTCCAAACTATGGAACACAGGAAACATGCTTGGGGCCCTTAAATTTGGCTTTGGAGTGCAGCACAAAAAGACAAAGAAATTCAACCAAAAAATGAAGGTAGACCATTCTTACAATAGGAGCTGTCAGCTCACTGATGAGCCTGTCCTTGGTGATTCCACCTTAAATCTGGTTGTCATTTATTCTGGAATCAAATCATTAGTTACTTATTTACTGCTTTGTCCTCCAAGACTTTGTGTGTGTGTGTGTGTGTGTGTGTGTGTGGTCATGTTGCCATAGCTAGATTTCTGGGTCTTTATGAATAAGTACCTTCTTGCCCCCTTTACTGGTATGCTGGTATGTTCTCCACTAAGGCTAGAACCACATAAACCATACTGGAATTCGCTGTACAAATGGGGATTATGGATGGTCTGTTCTGTGAAGGATTCTCTTATGTTTGCTTGGTGCAGGCTGCCCCTGAACATCAATTATTTATCAGTTGGCTGGTCTTATGCATCAATTTAATAATCAATAAAAGTTGATTAGCACTTATCTATTGGTTAATATACTTTTTTTCCCAGATTCAAAACATATTGAACCTCCCAACCAATTAGATCTCTCCTATTTGCTACTATCACTTAATTCTCACCAAAAAAAAAAGTACTACATCACTTTAGGCACATCATTCTGCAGATAGGAAACTGAGGCTTAGGGAGGAAGAACTTGCTAGCTAATAGACAATTACCAGGGATTCAAGCGCATGACCTCTGTCCTCAGGTATAGCGCATTTATCAATATACCACAGTTCCAACTGCCTTTAAATAAAAGATGAAATAAAGGGCATTTAAGGTGGTTCTCCTAATAAGCCAGGATACTTCTCCATATAGGTGCCTGCCAGGGCTTGGCCTAATTGGAACCTTCCAGTCTGTTTCTCCTGGAGTGAATGTACTTCAGGAAAATTCAGCAAAAGCACCAAAGGGTTCCCTTCAATCTAAAACTGGAAATATCATCTCTTTGGTCCAACAAAGAAACTCCATGGATGGACAACATATTGTCTGTTCCCTTGCAATGAGGCTGAGTTATACAAGAAACTTTCAAAACAACAGATTAAAGGAAATCGAATCCTCAGAGGACTGGAAATGCATAATAGTGTTGCTAAAAATAAATAAGAAAAAATTAGTGGTTTCTTTGAAAGAAAGCATCAAGTTCATGAAATTGGAAAACTTCTTTGAAAAAAAGGTACTACCTTTAACTTCCAATAAGATGACAACTTTTAACCAAGGAACAAAGATAAACATTAAAGGGCTGGAGATGGTATGATACAGTATCTTGTACCTACTAAAAATCAGGCTTAATATTAAGATGAAAGTTTCCTCATGGCACAATTGCTATCTTACAGTCCCTGTGAATCTAGCCTTTGACAAAGTTAAATCACCTCCATAGTTACTACAAGATGTAAAGGTTGCATCATTATTCCTTTACCTGATACATTAAAAAATGCCAGGAATAATTCTACAATTATACTACAGGTATATCTTTGAAAGAAAGCATGATTTCTGTTATATCTGAAGTCACTGCCTGTTACAGTTCTCCAATTTTCTTTTAAAAAACGAATGCTAAGCCATGCAACTTCTTCAGCTTCTCCCTACAACTTGCTTGGTTTTAAGGGCTCACCCAGCAGTAATTTCAACATTGCAGAGTTACTCATCATCATAATATATATTTAACAAACACAGAAGCAATTTGAATGTCAAGGGGATCCTTGGCCTTATGTTCTTAACATTATTAAAACGATTATTTTAACTATCATCACTTTAGTTTTTTTATTTTTTAAAATGTAGTTACTCATTCTCTCACCATGTAAAAATTTTAACTAATTATTTTTATTTTTTTATTTTTGAGACGGAGTCTTGCTCTGTCGCCAGGCTGGAGTGCAATGGCGCAATCTCGGCTCACTGCAACCTCCACCTCTAGGGTTCAAGTGATTCTCCTGCCTCAGTCTCCCAAGTAGGTGGGATTACAGGCGTGCGCCACCACGCCCAGCTAATTTTTGTATTTTTAGTAGAGACGGGGTTTTACCATGTTGGCCAGTATGGTCTCGATCTCTTAACTTTGTGATCCGCCCACCTTGACCTCCCAAAGTGCTGGGATTACAGGCATGAGTGAAAATTTTAAAATGTACAGAGAGACTAGGTAAATATGTAATGATATATGAAAAGGTTTTCTAAAAAAGTGGTATGAAAACAATTGTTTTAACTTCAATAGTCTTGTTTGTAAAAAGTAAGAAGTGAAAGCCATTTTACCTTGTTTAAACTTTTATTTCAGACAACATTTTCACTGAAACCCTTAATTACCGTTGGGAATAGAAATACATAAGCTCTAAGACAGGAAGATTTGGGGATAACCAGGCAGAGGTAGATCTAGACCTTTGTGCTTTGTAGGAAGGTTATGTCTAGAGGATTACTGTGGTGGGCTCTCAGGGGCCTGACTTTTAGAGAAGTGTACCTCCACCCACCGACACCTGACTGGAAACGAGGTTGGCAGATAAATCTGGAACTATCTTATCTGCCATCTTCCACCCATCCAGAGGGAAGACGTGAAAGTCTCCATTTAAAGCAGTATGTTTATCCTAAGTGAAAGGTCAAGATTTCAACCAGTCCTATAGTTCTCATCTAGGGGTAATTTTGCCACCCACTCCAGGATACGTTCAGCAAAGTTTGGAGATGTTTGTGATTATCACTACTGGAGAAGAAAAGTTGCTACAGGCATCTAGTTGGGAGAAGCCAAAGATGTTCTTAAACATCCTACAGTGGATAACTACAACAAGCTCCCTATAGTAAAGAATTATCCAAACTAGGCTAGACTGAACCAGCCTAAAGAAGCAAAAGCAGATTTCCTAGAAAAGGAACTAGGAAAGGGATTAAACTGTCTGGAGAAATTCTCACTATAGCCTATAGGTTTCTCTTTCCTCTACTTCCTAGACCAGTGTTTTTTAAAAGTGGGATCCATGAATCATCTGTATCAGAAACATTTAGGAATAAAATACAGATTCCTGATCCCTTTTCAGAGCTGAGTTTCAGAACTGTGGATTTCAGGAATCTCCATTTGGTTGGCTACCCATGTGATTCATTTACAGAGTGAAATGTGACAATCATATTTCACTTCTATTGAGGTTATTCCTTTCTGTATTTTCAACTATCCCCTCTCTGTCAGTGATTCCTCAAGGACTCCCAGTGACAAAAGAATGCAGTCTTGATGATAGCAGAGACCTTGACTGGTTGGTTGCTCACTGCTGTTCTGTCCAGCACCTTGCTTGGGGTAGACATAATATAAGAACCGGAGGGCACCAACATTATCCAAAAGACTATATAGTCTTTTGTGGGGAGAGAAGATAAAAAATACCTACTCATTTATTTAGTACACCTACATTCTGGACCCTGTGCTAAATGTATGGTGCACATCAATACCATTAATCCTAACAATAACTCAATGAAGTAGATACTAATATCATTTTCACTTTGCAGCTGAGAAAATGGTGCTCAGAGAGGTGAGGCAACTTGCTCAGGTCATATAGCCAGCTATTGAAAGTCAGCACTCAGTTCTTGTTCCACTCAATGGAGGGCATACACTTGCAAGAACTGCACCCCAAGCCTAACTCTTCCCAGTGCTTTTCAGATTCCTCATCTGATGGAGATCATCATGCCACTCAAAGCCTTCACTGGCAGCTTCTATCTGCCAGTATAATTCAGCAAGGGAACGCTACTGGGAAACAAAGCCCTCCACCTCCCAGAAAAGCCGGTATGCTGTAGGCAGGAGTTACCTATCTTAATTCCCTCAAAAACATAGAAAAAAAGCCCTTTAAACTGTTTGCAGAACAACTAAATATGAGTATTGAGTTTCAAAAAACTACAAAGAACAGGTTTTGTATAAGGTGTGAGGAAGGGATCCAATTTCAGCTTTCTGCATTTATCATTTATTAATAAATGGTGTTGGGAAAACTGGCTATAGATGTGTGGTGTTATTTCTGAGGCCTCTGTTCTGTTCCATTGATCTGTATCTCTGGGTTTGGTACCAGTACGAGTACCATGCTGTTTTTGTTACTGTAGCCTTGTAGTATAGTTTGAAGTCAGGTAATGTGATGCCTCCAGCTTTGTACTTTTGGCTTAGGATTGTCTTGGCTATGTGCTCTTTTCTGGTTCCACATGAAATTTAAAGTTTTTTTTTTTTTTTTTTTCCAATTCTGTGAAGGAAGTAAATCGTAGCTTGATAGGGATAGCATTGAATCTATAAATTACCTTGGGCAGGATGGCCATTTTCACGATATTGATTCTTCCTATCCATGAGTATGGAATGTTTTTCCATTTGTTTATGTCCTCTCTTGTTTCCTTGAGAAGTGGTTTGTAGTTCTCCTTGATGAGGTCTTTCATATCCCTTGCAAGTTATATTCCTAGGTATTTTATTCTCTTTGTAGCAATTGTGAATGGGAGTTCACTCATGGTTTTGCTCTCTGTTTGCTATTGGTATATAGGAATGCTTGCAATTTTTGCACATTAATTTTGTACCCTGAGACTTTGCTGAAGTTGCTTATCAGGTTAAGGAGATTTGGGGCTGAGACAATGGAATAAAGACTTAAATGTAAGACTTAAAAACGATAAAAACCCTAGAAGAAAACCTAGGCAATACCATTCAGGATATAGGCATGGACAAAGACTTCATGACTAAAACACAAAAAGCAAAGGCAACAAAAGGCAAAATAGATAAATGGGATCTGATTAAACTAATGAGCTTCTGCACAGCAAAGGAAACTATCATCAGAGTGAACATGCAACCTACAGAATGGGAGAAAATATCTGCAATCTATCCATCTGACAAAGGGCTAATATTCAGAATCTACAAAGAACTTAAATTTACAAGAAAAAAGACTCATCAAAAAGTGGGCAAAGGATATGAACAGACACTTGTCAAAAGAAGACATTTATGCAGGCAACAAACATATGAAATAATGCTCATCATCACTGATCATTAGAGAAATGCAAATCAAAGCCACAGTGAGATACAATCTCACACCAGTTAGAATGGCGATCATTAAAAAGTCAAGAAACAACAGATGCTGGAGAGGATGTGGAGAAATAGGAACGCTTTTACACTGTTGGTAGGACTGTAAACTAGTTCAACCATTGTGGAAGACAGTGCGGTGATTCTTCAAGGATCTAGGACTAGAAATACCATTTGACCCAGCCATCCCATTACTGGGTAAATGCCCAAAGGATTATAAATCATTCTACTATAAAGACACACACACATGTATGTTTATTGCGACACTGTTCACAATAGCAAAGACTTGGAAGATAGACTGGATTAAGAAAATGTGGCACATATACACCATGGAATACTATGCAGCCTTAAAAAAGATGAGTTCATGTCCTTTATACGGACATGGATGAAGCTGGAAAGCATCATTCTCAGCAAACTAACACAAGAACAGAAAACCAAACACCGCATGTTCTCACTCATAAGTGGGAGTTGAACAATGAGAACACATGGACACAGGGAAGGGAACATCACACACTGGGGCCTGTCAGGGGGTAGGGGGCTGGGGGAGGGATAGCATTAGGAGAAATACCTAAAGTAGACAACAGGTTGATGGGTGCAGCAAACCACCATGGCATATGTATACTTATGTAACAAACCTGCATGTTCTGCACATGTACCCCAGAACTTAAAGTATAATAATTTAAAAAAAGAATAGATTTTGATTTCCATTCCCTAAATTCTTGCTTACTTTGAATCAAATCTTATAAGGTTAATTTAATTCTTATTCTTAGCATCCTGTCATGGTTGCTCATCTAATATTCATTTGCCCTTCTCTTTATTTAGTGGCATCTCAATTTTAATCAGAGCAGCAATGTGCCTAGCTAAAACATTGTGTTTACCAGTCTCTCTTGCAGCAAACCGTATGTATGGTGATGAAGGTAGAAACTGAAGAAGGGCAGAGGGGTGGAAGTTTCTAGGAAGCCTCCTTAGAGGGTACTAGCATAGCTAGGAAGCACCTGGTTTAACCCTCTCACTTCTTCTTCCTACATGAAAATTGGAAAGATGGAACACTAGCAGTAATCTTAGACCGAAAGATGAGCTTGAGAATAGATGGGCCATAAAGTTAGGAGGTGTCAAAGTCCTTGATGACTCTGTGTTCACTCTACTCTCCCTGAACTACAGACAGGTGTATTCCACGTGAGAGAGAAATAACTCTATTTGCATGTTTCATCATTTGTAGTTGAATCTATATACAAATTTTTAATACAATAGTGGGCATTAAATATTTAGTAGAGTTAATTTAAAATATTTCATATTTAAATAACAATTCATATGTCATAACCTTTGCATAAGGGGGCAAATGAAATCAACCATGTTACTTTTAAATTTCTTTTTACAATAAATTACTAATTTGATTCATTCAGCTTTTTGGGAAAAAATTCTGTAGGTTTCCATGGCATAATCTTTTCTTAAAAAAGGTTTAATATATCTGAAAATTTAACAGACTAAACTATAAAGAAATTAAGTTAACTAGAAAAATAGTTGCATTAATTACTTGATTTTTGGCCCCAAATCCTAGTTAAACAGTGCATTTTGAAATCTAGCATTTGAAGTCAGATGCTTTCACATAGAAATAAATGAATGAAAGTATGAATGACTGATAGACTTCAAAATCAATTATTAGGATTTTTTTGGGTGTGATAACTCACTACAATGGAAGAAGGGATGGTAAAGAAGCTAATGTGTTAAGCATAGATTATGTGTTCATTATGCAGGGAATCAGGGAAAAAAATGAACATTCAAACATATTCCCTATTATAACTAGCTTACAGACTAGTTGAGAGAAACATAATGACATTAAAGTGTCATACAAGGAATGACAGAAAGAGTACACCATGCTGTTGGAGAATATCAAAGAAGTCTTCCTGAAGCACTACTGTGTACCAAACACTGACTTTGTGACCTCCAGGAAGTTTCTGAAATCCTCTGAACCTCATTATTCTAATATTTTCAATGGGGATGATAGTATTTCCTCCAGAGCACAATTGAAAAAACATACTTCATAGTGCATTTTAAATGCTTCGTACAATGCCTGGCACATACTAATCCTTCAGTTTATGTTAATATAACTGTTGATATTTTGATATTTACCATCGGCAATTATCCCTCTGAGTAGCTATTGCTATTTTAATAAAAAGCAAAAGCCCAGGGAGGTTAAGAATGTTGCCCAGTTTCATCAACTATAAAAGAGAGAGTTGGTTTCCAAATTCACACCTAATAGCAATATCGCTCTTACAATTTTAACATTATTTAACTTATATTCTTCAGACCTATAACAATCAAAACCACATAGCTATTGCTGTTCTCTGCTTGGCATTTATTTAGGTAAAAGAATAGGCCTTGAGGTAAATAATTTTGCCTGGAACATCTTTTTAGAACCACCCAAGGTTGTATTTGCTTTAGTTGGTGTAAACTACCATTCCTGATTCAAGAAGAGCCACAGATCATTGGCAAGAGATATCTGTAAGAACTAAAAATAACTACATATATCTATATCTAGATACCTAGATATAGATATATATATCCTTAGGTCAACCTTAGTTTGTTCAGTTAATGGCAGGCACTGCCTCCTACCAGTCAACTGATTCTAGAAAGTGACAGTATGTATACCAAGAGAAGACACTGAAATTAACAGCAGAAAACAAATAAAAATAGGGTTCCCCATCAATCCTCAACTTCCAAACAAAGCTATTCTCAAATAAAAAAAAATACAGAAGATACTGGCAATCTGGAAATGATATGTTGTGTGCAAAGCAATTAGGGGGCTAAATTAGAATCAATCCTTGTTGCTGTGAACTAAGGCTCACTTTATTCTCGACCAGGGCTCATTTCATGTCTCAGTAAATGTAAAATTCCTTTCTGGTATCTCCCTCTCCTTATGTCTTTTACTACTTCTCTAACTTTCTACATGGATTGATGAGTGTAGGATAACAGCTGTTGTTCACAAAAGAAAAAAAAACAAAGAATTTAGCACTTGCAAGTGACTATTGATTTAAACATATAGTTATATAATTAATATTTTCAACATAGACCATATAGGTCATATACTGCATGGGCATGAAAGTTCGGTTCTTCCAGTCATAATGAGAATGCTGATATACACATTTTTTTTCCAAGGAAGTTCACTTAATTAAAGGAGTCAAATGGCCCTACAGAAGAATACAATCCCAAAACAAATGTTACTCTGGATTATTGCCCCTATCTCTTATCTTGGCACAACTTGGAAGATGTAGAACAACTCAGCTTCAATTTTCATTAACTCCTTGTATTGGAGCATGACAAAGAAAAATGAAGGATGGTCTCTTGAATGTTTACAGTTTCTCCTCTCACTTTCAAGGAGATTTAATAGCATCACTGATTATTTATATTTAATAACCACCTTTCTTAGTTCTCGTGCTTAACCACAATTTAAACCAATTTTCTTGAGAATATGCTTATATTACCCTAAACTCCTATTTTTCCCAAAATCTTTTAATAACATGATACTTTAATTATTTTACTCTGAAACTGCTTCTAAGAACATAGAAACAGAATGAGTCAGTTCTACTGCCTTGCAGGGATTCTAAAACTTTGGTGTGAAAATGAATCACCTGTTGTGTGTTGGGGAGTGGGATGGGGTAGTTAATTACAGACTCCAAGAACATACTCCCTACCATTCCTGATTCAAGAAGTTCGCAACATGGCCCAGGATCCTGCAGTTTAGTAGTCTCCCCCAAACCCCTTGTTTAGCTGGCATGCAGATAATCCTGATCATTTTCAATGCTACTCATTAAAATCAGCATGGTCAGAAGAATTTCTTTGATGTCCAACACCAACCTCACATCTTTTACTTTTCTCCATCTTTCCAGCCCTCTCTGACATTTTCAGGTCCAGTTATCCTGGAATACTTATATACCTCAGTGGTATGGATGTTTCGTTTCTTTTCTGAGATATTCCTCCCTCTCCTTCTACCTGGAAAACTCCTATTCAGTTATGTGTGAAGGCTCAAAAAAAAATTACACCCCTTTATCCTTTTCTACAAAAATGGTCATAATATATATTTATTTTAAAGTGATTATTATCATCATAGTTACTAGTTCACGTGCTTGTTTTCCATGCTAAGTCTATGAATCCATCATACATAGCATAGGGAATATCCCATATTACACACTCAATGAATTTGTTGAATTATAGCTGACTGATGCTTTATTTCTAAAATGACCTCCAGAGACACTTATGAGGAAGAAAGGAGAACAGTTGTCTTCCGCATCATTTTTCTCTTGAAACAAACATAATTTAACTTCTGCTTGAACTTTTTTTTTTAAAGAAACTAGCGATAGGAGAGTATTTATTTCTTGCTTTGTTAAACTACCTTTGATCATACTACTTCACCATCCCCAAACAGAAAAATTTAGCCTTTGAAAGTGATTTCCTGAGCAAACAAATTCTAGAAGCTAATTCTGATGTCACAAATTAGAAGCCATGTCACTGGGTGATCTAAACTGAGTCCTTGTTTACTTACTAAGTTCTTATAATCTGGTAAAGGGGCTAGGTAACAGAGCTGTTCTAATCGTGGAATTCCAGTCTTTTAGAATGGCCAAGGTAATAACTTGGAAGAGACTTGAATGGCAAGAAATACAAAAACAGTTTTCCCTACATGAGGCAAAATATCCACTGCAAATCTTCTGCGAATCTACAGCAACAGAGAGGCTTTCAAATGTAAATGTTCTTCATCAATGTGAATAAATCATACCCAAATCAATAACCTATTTCCAAGAGTATATGGGAAGGAGACTTGCATAATCATGTTCAGTTTCCTTAGTGTTAAAACCTTGTCAATATTGGCTGTTAAAGGGTGGAGAAACTGATGTTATTCTTGCTTAGTGCCCAAGGAAACTGCTTTATAAAGTCATCTTGGTTACATGGATTCTCATTAGCTGATGGACATTTCCATCACCATCTGACATTTCTAAATCTGTTAATGATATCCCCAAATGATGATCCCTTTCCACTTTTATCACAATACCAGAATATCTCCAAGCTAGAGTCTTCTCTTTCCTTCCTCTGCCTTTTATGTATTTCTCTTCCATAGTTGTGGCTGTGAGTGATCATGTGGAGTTTTGTGTAACTGACCAAATGCCTGCCTGATTATATCTTTATAGTTGCTCAGTTCACTCACTTGCTGCCTCCTCAATTCTTCCAAAGACATGTATCTCATCTAGTACAGTCAGCATACGATTTAGGGGAAAAGGGTTCAGAAAAAGTATGAGGTTCAACTATAAGCAATATATTTTGATTTTGACACATGTCATGTCTGAACACAAGATATATCTTCAGCTCCATTTACAATTCTGTGGTCTTGAAGACCTGGAACACTTCCCTGTCCTTCTTATATGCAATAATACAAAAATCTAAACCATTCTGCTCTCTGCTAGCTAAAAGTATCAGCTTTTTATAAGACTCCCCAGTGCAATCCAGCCCACCCAGGCCACAGGGATATTTATTTTGGCATTTACTGTATTCACTTCCAAGTTGGCACTTGGCACGTGTACAGACTCCCCAAAAAGGTTGCACATTCCTCAAATTCAGGAGCAAGGCTTTACACTTTTTATCTCCCATAGTACATAGTTCCATACTCACCAATTCCCTACTTATCAACCCTTCCAAAACCACCTGGGATTTCCTGCAATATTACATAGGTAATTTTAAACTTTGAAGCCCCAGTAAGATCAGCTACATCTATTACCTAGTAAATGTTTTTTACATCCCCAATAATTAGAATAACACAAAGGTATGGAGTTAAAACATGAATTGGTCTTCCAAAATCAATATGTAGCTACCTATCATGGATTCTGCCTCTCTTCAGGTATCAATTTATATATAACTTTCTAAGTGGTTTAGATTTAGCAGATTAATCAAATGACATTGTCTATTTAAAAGAAATGGCTCAGTCACATATATTATTAACCAAATAGCACTGTATCAGATAGGAAGCACATTTTAAAACCTTGTTTAAACTGAATGTTTTTTCTGGATTTAATAATTGTATGTATAAAATAAAAACTGTATTTCATCAACTATTCAATCATTTTCCCATAAACCATTTCTTCAATAATATACCATAAAACCATAGATTTTTAGAGCAGGGATGCACTAGAATATCTCTTTTTGATCATCTACCATCATTTTACAGATGAGAAAAACTGAGGCCCGAGAGATCTAAGTAATTTACTTTGAGTTACCTAACAAGTCAAGCACAGAGAAGTAGCACACCAAGTGTTCAGACCCCAAATTAATGCAACCTCCACTCCATTTCGCTGTCTCCTTTAGAGCACAATATATGTATGTATTTTAAAATTAAACTTTTAATACATACAAAATGAATTGAAAAAACACTGAACATCACTATAAATGAAACAGGCACATGAAGATAAATAAGTGCATGCACAATGCATTCCATGATAGACTCTCTGAATTTGCACAAGCGCACAACACAACCGTTCTTAACTCACGAAGTTTAAAGATGATTGTGTCCCAAGGGTTTGAAAATATGAGCATTTCTTACCTGGCAGCTGTATGAGGGGTTGATAAAAGAAATTAAAAACTTGAGCTATGATTAGACATCAGATTTTTCTGTCACTGAAGGTTTGCTTCTACCTGGGTTTCAAGGGTCTAGTACTTTTAATGGAAGGTAGGTCAGAAACTTAAGAGGGATAAACCAACATATAAAACTCTGGCATTATTGCCCACATTGCAATATTAAGTTGCCTGCAGGTGACTGTCATCAAAATCTTCCTATTGGCCAGTTATGGCCCTACATTTCTTTATCAGGCCTGAAATCTTTACTGTTATAGTCACTTATTTAGGTTAGAAAACTTAGGTATCAAATAACTTCAAAACCCATTCCCCAACCCCAGGGTACTAAAGAGGGCAGTATCAGCTATAGTGCTTTTAAATATAAAAGTGTAGAACTTTGGGGGTCAGGGATTTATGCATAACAAAGAAGCTGTTGACGAGACAGAAAGGACTCTTCATTTTAAACTGAAACCAATTCTGCAACACAAATGTTCATCATGGCTAGCCAACCAGGGGTGTATATTTTGGAAAAAAAAAAAAGGGATGATACCCTCTTTATATATTTTATAATACTCATAATCCACACCAGGATGCTTTCATCCCACCCTAAGAAAAAACAGGGTTTCACATTCTGGTCATCAAACCCTTCTAAGAACACTCACCCTAGTGCTTTGATATCCCTTAAAGAGTCAACCACCTCCATGAACTCCCTTCACCCTTTTATACAAAAGCTTGCATCTTGACAGTTTTAATAGGTACCCAGGAGAGAATGAGGAAAGAAGTGGAGAAAAGTGCCCACTCCAGTTGATCTTTTCTTTCTAAATACTAAGGCATATAAAAGAACTAATCAGCAATATAATAGAAACCCAAATGAAACAATAGCAGCTTTTCATGCCTCTTAACTACCAAGAGACCCTATGAAACAGCATCAGTGTTACGATGTGCAACAACAAAAATGGGTAGTAAATCCGGCTGTGACACCTTGAAATAGCTGTGACCTTAAACTTGCAGGAGTTGTAACTTTTTTCAAAAACTGAATATTTTAGTCACTGCATTAGAAAGCTTTTATTTGTTAACACCCAAAGTATTTGTTGATAATCCTCATGTATCATCCTCATGTGCATTTTAACTTCCACAATTTTAGAAGGGCCCACTGATTCTCATGGCAAACATGAGTAAAGGATATTTCATGACCCTAAAATCTTCCAAACAAAGAAGAATACATCCTTCTGACTAGCCTTCCTTAGTGAAGCTCACAAAGAGACTATAGAATGGATTCATTCCACATATGCCACGACTTTCAGTCCCAATGGGAAGAAAGACTGAGAAATAAAGAAATAAAAATACCATTTTCACTTCTCAAGTTTAGACCACAATTGAAGATATATCTGTGCTGTGGAATTTCTGACCCACATAAAGAATAAATAAGTCCTTTGCCCAAAGTTGGTTAATATTAAGAGGCCTTAAGTGGGCACATTTTTATTTCCCTAAAATCCAATCCCCCCTGCCTTCAGAATTCATGATTACAATGAAAGACATTAGATTAGAAAGTCAATTTACTCACCATGGAGGAATCACTGCTTCCACTCCCGATCGGAGCTCCCTCAGCACAGGTTGGGAGGTGGGTAGAAAGTTGACTAGCCCTGCCCCCATCTATGACATCACAATCTACCTCATAAAAGGTAGTGAAAGTGCTCTGAACTCCTGTCTGATTTCCGAGAGATACAGAAAAGAGAGAGTGAGAGAGAGAGCAAAAGAAAAAAAAAAACGCACCCTACTTGGGAAGGGATTAGGGAGTGGAAGAGGGAATGGGTAATTGGGAAAAAAGAGGTATATGGAGGAATTACGTGCTGAAAGAGATATACATATGGGCTTTCTTGACATTAAGCGGCCTGGCCATTTGGATTTCTCATTGGCTCTTGAACAGATAAAGGAACCATGTGGGAGGAGAATGAAGATGCACCCTGCCTTGTCAGGCATTGAAAGGGACAACTGTAGTGGGGCTCAAAGGGGGTGAATCCCCTATTTAAAGTGTTGAAGATCACCAAGAGAGAAGGCAAGGGCTGCAGCTCTTAAAGCCTGGAACGGTATGTGGGGATCCCTGACGTCTTTCTTGGAAGTTCCATCGCCCTGCTGTGTGACCTTCCTTAAGCCTTTGGCCTCTGCACATCCAACCTCTGTACATGGTCCTCTACTAAGGGGATACTTACCTCTTTCATTGGGATCACTGAAGGACTAATGCATTCATTGTTGCTACAATTGCAACTCTTTTGACTGTTCCTTTTAACCCAAGGGTGGATTGTGTGAGGGGCATAATTTAAAGGATAAGCCAATAACCAATGCCCTTTTCTACCTTTAGAATCTTTTCATAAGATTCTTTCAATATAAAATATTACTGACAATCTTGACTTTTTCTGTGTGTATCAAATATACAACTAAAAGGAATAGTTAGAGTTCATCTTCAGAACTGTAGAAAAAATCAAATGGCAAGTTTTCTGCAAATCATAAAAAAATGCACTGTCACTCTCAGAGGTCAAGTTACATGACCCAGTGATGCCAACTGACCAAAATATTTTTGTCGTGGACGATTACTGCTCTAGTCATAGCTTTATTTACCAAGTCTAGTTTTCATAGAAAACAAGAAAAGGTATGAGAATAGTATGTAGAGCACTAAAGTATTTTTTTTTCAAATGAAAATTTAGGAGTTTAAAAATAGAATACTCAAAGTTACTGATTACGGCAAAACAAAAGTCACAGACACTATCAAAGAGCAGGCACATCCTGAAACCATCCACATAAAAGTCAGGCCTTCATCTGCTTAGTGGAATACATGAAAGTGAAACCATCTCTTTCCACAGAAAAAAATTTAGGAAACCTAGACATTCAAAACAATAGCTTGCAAATTATGGCATCATAAATGGGTAAAAACCAAAGCCTGTTTCTATATACAGATAAACAAAAATCTTAATTTGGGATTTGTTTTTCTGTTTTAAGCCAGTATAATTCTATTTCTAAGCCCGTCATTCTTAGCGTACTAAATACATAAGTGTATTACAATAATTGCAGTTTAAAATTAAGCAACATTGGCAGATTAGAGAGCAGTTTGAAACACAGAAGCTACTAAATTCAAACTGATTATGGATTTGTCAACATGACGTCCATTTTTCACTTCAAAATAAATGTTAGAGACATTTAAAGAATGTCTTTAAAGAATTAAAGTCAATAGAAAAGAAAAAAAAATGTCTTGCATATAAAAAGATGGGTGTTTAGCCTGTATTTGACTTTTTCTGTACTTAACAGAAGAGGCAATGATACTCTGCATATATTTTCCTTGCTGTATCATTTATTATTTTTATTTTCAACAATGCTAAGTCTAAATTCAAATTCTATATTCAACAACTTTTTTGTGTGTGAGATTTTGCAATTAATGGCCCTATAAAGTTTTATTTTCTCTCCACGTTTACATATTGGATCATTGACTAGTTGGCTTATCTTTGATTTTTTTATAACAATCTCATTTGGTTTTATAAGTTAGGGATCTTCTGATTTTTCCCATTGTAGGAAATAAATTAGTCATTTAGCACAATTTCTCAGTTTTAAAAATTATTACATATTAGAAACTTACTTGGATCATCTCATAAAAAATTTAAAGGTCATTAAGATTAATTGTCCATTCTTCCAATAAACACCTTAAGTTTTTACTACCCAATACAGATGGTACAATTCTCCCAGCATTAAGATATTAAATAAAAATGGAGTTAAACACTTTGAAAATACTGAAATAAAACAAACTGAACTTAGATTGTCTATTGGCATTTCTTATAATTGCCTATTGTCTCTTTGGAAATGGAGCATGACTTCAGGAACCCAATGCAAAACTAGGCTGCATCAAAAGGATGCTGAGTGGTGAACTGTGCTGACCTCTTAGGTGAATTTAGTATGATTGATTGTGATATTATAATAATGCCTTTAGTTATGATATTAGTTAAAATAATAAAACTGTCTTTGATACAGGATGCAATGCCAGGATCAGATAATTTCCAAATCTTAGGATCTAGCCTCTTGACATTTTTCATGAAACCTAAGTTCTACTCCAACTGTAGATTAGCTGCATACTTCCATGATATTTCAGAAATGGGTAAGTAGCCCTTTAAGACAAGATATGAAGTGTTCGCAAGGTTTCAGTAGTCAAGACTCCACTATTATAGTCACGGTTATAATTTCATTCTGACCAGAGAGATGTAGGGCTGGTCTCCAGTTTTTGTTTGAGGTTACTAAAAAGTTGTTTAGCTTCTTAGCACAAAAGATTGAGAAAAGTCAGGTGGAATAAAATGTGCACTCCAAAAGAACAATCTGCAGATGCATTCATCATGGAAGACATGGTCAGGCATTTTTTTCATGTAAGTTGACCAAAATGTTATAATTGAAGAGAAATACCTCAGTAAGAGGGGCTCCAATAAATGTGGATAGCAGCAGATTCAAATTGGAAGTTCTCAGATAAAGAGATGTTTTGATTTTGTTTTATGGTAGTGTCTCACATACAGAAATGTGGGCTGACAAATGTACATGGTTCTTAAAAGACGATGTTGACCATAACTTCTCCAGGATATTCTCAGTTGCAAAAGAGATTTGCCAAAGAAAATGGATGAAAGAGGTCAAGAGACAGGTTGTTCCGATTTGACAGGACGTCTAGCCAGAGTTCCAGTCAATTTCATTATCAGCAAGGCATCTGCACAGATGAAGGTATTCAGAGAAAAGTAATAAAACAAGATACAGTATTGATGATAAAAGAAAAGATTAAAAGTCTAAATTAAGAAAGCTTGCCTTCAAGAAAATAGAATTAGGATGAAGTATTTGAAATATATTTATAGCCCAGAAGGAAAATTACTATTTAAGATAGAGTAAGACAATGTGTTCTGATGCAGTAAAGTCTGAACAAAGAAACTCCACATTGCCCATCTGGAAACTTTCTTATTTGTAAGATACATGGGCCATAAAGTGGCACATATTTCTCTTCTAAGGGCTGCACTCAAGGCCATATTTTATAAATGATTTAAATTAGGCTGGAAAAAGCACTTGACAAAATAATCTGCAGGGACAGAATGTAGACGACAGTAAGTTAAACACACTTTTATTTCTAGAATATAGTAAACCAAGAAAACAATGAATGCACAGAGATAGCCATCAACAGATACTCTGCTATTCTAGCTGAAAACCCTATTTCAGTAAGCTGAGAAACTAAATGGAAAAAAAAATAAACATAGACTACACAGTCTAATAAAAACACAATGGACAGGAAAATTTATCCTTTTCATGAAAATTATTTGGTATTAGAGATAAAGAGACTTTAAATTCCCCAACTCAATCAAAATATATCACCATGCATTTTACATAGTAGGGACGCAATGGAAATGTTGAATTCAGTGAATCAGAAAATATTCTTATGTGAACAAGAAATAAATGCAACTCTTGGAATCTCTGTTTGCCACTGGAAATTAGAAACAACTTATGGAAACTGATCTATTTTAAGAAAAATATTATTGTCAAAATGTTATCAAATCCAGCACTGAATAAAAAAATCCTGACTCAGTTTTGCTATAGATTCTTATTTTTAACCAGCTAAGGTAATGGAAAGATGTGTAAAATCAATGACAAAACCCCCAGATAATCTTTAGCATATGATTTTAATATCCCTTCTCTTTTACCTGTTCATATTATATCACCTTGTTCACATATCAACTTTTTTCTTCAACAGATTTCAGTCCAGGAATTCCTGGGGTAAGCCCCAGTAGAAACAAGAAAAAAAAATCACAATGGATTTAAGTAACCAATTTTAAATAATCTGTTTCTTGACTAGAGCTGAGAGCTGAAAAATTCAAGTGTTTACAGGGGCTGAATTTACAGACAACATTTCTAAATAAAGGTCTTCACTCAACACTTTAGCTTCCCATAATTATTTGGGGTTCAATGTAAGGAAACATTACGTTGGATGTATTTGGATTTGCTCTTACAGATTCAAAACTGGGGAGAGGGTAGCTTTTAAGACACTTCTCAAAGCAATAATTATTTGAAACATTATTTGAAGTATTTTTAAATTATTTTAAAGAAAATCTTGGAATGAAATCAGACCATTCTCATATATGAACAAGTAATCAAAATTAGGATATGTCTTATGAGGAAGCTTTACAAAATAGTACTTCTTAAATAGGTCTGTCTGGGTTTTACAGATATCCCAAGATACAGTCATCCCTTGGTATCCATGGGGGATTGGTTCTAGGACCCTAGCAGATACCAGAATTCAAGGATGCTCAAGTCTCTGATATAAAATGGCATAGTATTTACATGTAACCTACACACATCCTCCTGTATACTTTAAATCCTCTCTAGATTACTTATACCTATTATGATGCAAATGTTATATAAATATTATATAAATACTATATTGTGTTTTATCTGTACTATTTTTATTGCTGTATTGTTACTTTTATTTTTTCCCAAATATTTTCAATCCCAGATTGGTTGCATTCTCAGATATAGAACTCACAGATACAGAAGGCCAACTGTATACGCAATCACCTCCCCTCATCCAGGTACCTCCCATGTGTCCAATTTCCAAGTTTTCACAAAGTATTACTGCTAATTGGCTACTAAATCATTCTCAGAATATTAACTGAAATCTAAGGCATTAACTGATAATAAATAAGTTGTCAATTATTTACCTTATTTTAATTAGAGCATCTCAAAACTTGAAAAAATTCTAAGACCCAAAGGAATGAAATTTTACTGACTGAATGACAAGTAATGGCACTGATTATCTCAGGGCACACTCTTCTTAAAGCTACTAACTCCTACTGTTACAAGCAGTAATGCCCTCAAACTAAAATAGAAATTACTCATCAGCCCACAAGTTTAGGTGACACAATCAAATCAATCCACAGAGTAGATCGAAGTAAGGTCAATCCATGTCTCCAGTTAAGGTAAGAAGAGTTATTTGCTTGATTTACATCCTAGCTTTGCCACAACACAGTATGTTTTCTTATTTTAAAATGAGTACATTGGAACATAGTATCTCCCTATGCATTAAACAACTCAGTTAGATAACCAATGCTTTAATTCCATCAATGAATGACTGATTTTTTTAAATGGCCATAATTGATTATATTGGTAAGTGTAGGGTGACCATCACAGAAAATGTAACTGAAGAGCTACTTCCTACAGTGGAGCAGTATACCAGACTCCTTTGTACAAGACTGTTTGAATTCAGAGAACATACACAGGTGCAGTGCAAAAGACACAAAGCTTTCTATGATGCCCAGCACCAAAATAAATTTTTACTTTTCTTATTAAAATTCCTATTAATTTCCCATCTCTTCCAAAAATAACAGTCTTGAATTGGTAAACTGTCACTTTTAACACTCTGGGGGAATGAATGTTCAGTGAAAACCCATATAAAGGTTATTTCCCTCTGAGGGTGTCTATAATTTGGGTCGTGCAGAAATCAATGACCATTCATACTGGTATGAATGTAACTAAGGAAGACTTAATGCAGGGATCAGAATTTAAATTGTTATAGTTTCACCATCAACAGATTGGGGAATGGGTTTTGGGGAAAATATGGAATCATGCAACAACTCATTTTACTAGCAAAGTGTATGCAAAGAACTACTGCCATTCTGTAAATGGTTATAACTACTCATTTCATTTTCTTAGTCACAATTTCTCCACTATGCCTAACATCCAGATTTGCAATCTGAAGTTTGTTTTTATCTTACTCTCTCTAGGTTTGGACACTGCAACTTTTCTTACATAAGGGAAGGTCCTTCAAGCATGGAAGGTCTGGATAAAATTATTTTGAACTGCTATGAATTCCTAGAACATATACCCTTTGGTTCAAATGAAACACTAACATGCATTCCAAACCCAAATTGAAATAGCTAGCACTTTAGATTTTTTTCATTACTGTTACACTTTGATCCGTGGAGATCATGAAGAATTGACTATAGACAAAATAGAAGATATAAAAATTAAGAAAAAAAGGTTGCTTAATGT
Source organism: Nomascus leucogenys (assembly GCF_006542625.1). Lineage (NCBI taxonomy): Eukaryota > Metazoa > Chordata > Mammalia > Primates > Hylobatidae > Nomascus > Nomascus leucogenys. The sequence continues at coordinate 64,813,558 of NC_044394.1, read as the reverse complement.
ACAGGTCTACACAGTTAGATGCAATTCTTGTTTCAATGGCTGTTTTAGCTCATTACAAAATACTGGCACTTTTTAAAAGTAAAAGGAATACACAGCTCTTCAAATACAATGTAATTCTCGTCTCAACAAACCATATATATATTATTGTACAAAATATATCCCACATTTTCTTTTCCCTAATTTGTATTGGATCAGATAGTTTATACTTATCAATCTTGTTCAGTTCCTGACCACTTCACTAAAGTTTATTGAGGGTGTAAGAGTAAATATCCAATCAATTGTGCTCTGTGTTTGTACGTTTGTATGCACATATGCATCTTTGAATATATGCCAGTGTCAGGTAGAATTGATTTGAATATTATCAGTTTCCAATATTTTTAGGAATGTATTACCTATACCATGAATATTCATGTTGACTGTAATTAAAGTCCAATTTTTTTAAATAATGTGAAACATGGGCAATAAGAATTACTGTAATTGACCCCTCAGTCTCCAATCTTCTCTTTACCAATTCAAATCCTACCAGTGTCACAAGTTAAACTTGCTCACCTTGTCAAACCTCTCCCCTAAACCCAATTGAGAGGCATTCAGATTTGGAAAAGAGATATTTAAATGGCAAAGAACAAAAGTACATATTAGGGCAAGCTTCTCAATCTCTCAGGAATAGGTCAGTAATCCATTCATTCAGCCCAAGGACTTAAGCAACTAGCACTCCTCACCTCCAGACTTGACTCAAATATTTTGTTAATATAAAGACATTTATATGTAATAAAATCTATTAAAATTTGCACCATTTTTGTGTACATTTGGCCATAAATTACATCCTCGTCTCTCCTGAACATCGAATTCCTGATCAAAGTAGGGTTATTGCTGTTATGTTCTGACTTCATTGTTATAATGAGGCTCCTGTTATCTTTTAACTTTAACAGTTTAGGTAGGCTTTATTAGGTTTATCAGAATGTTAGATATTCTGTATGCATAATTTAAAAGTCCTACATTAGTATTTCTAATATTGTTCAGAATTATATGCTATGTATAAATCTTTGGGTAGCTAAAGATATTAAAGGTCATGGAATGATTTTTATTTTTCCAGATCCATGTATACAGCTCCGTTTTTAACTTTAAAGGTGCTGATTAAACCCTGTGAAACCTAGCAAACAAAAATTAGTCAAAAACATGATAATTAAAGATACAGGTAATACTCATATTATGATACTGGAACATATTTGTATTCAAAATAGTATTTACATACTAAAAAATATATGGCTTAACTTTTCTCTCATAAGATAATGCTGTCACATTTAATGGACATTACTTGCACTAAACTAATTTATGACGTGTTATCTTTAACTTTCTTTCTTCTTCCACCTTCTTCCTTTATGCCTCTTCTCTTCTACTCTCCCCTCCCCTCCTTATCTTTCTTTCTGCTTTCAATATTCTTTTTTTCAAAAAAGCCTGTAAACTGGCTTAAGAATTTAAGCAAACATTAAACTAAGCAGACATTAAACTAAGCAAATAAAGCCAATTTATAGATGGTTTAATCTTCTGAAACTCAGTTTCCTCTACTTTCACTTTAACAATTCTATCATATTTTTTCTTTTCCATTACTCCCTTAGTAACCAGGTTAAGCTGAATTGGCTCACAAATGCATTTTCTACTTTGAGATTTAATAAGAATGTCACTTTTTGGTTGAGACAGGTTTAAGCCAATGACAAAAAAAACTAACTGCCAGGTAGAAAATCAATGGTATTTCTTAGATAGCAGTTGTGTGGATGAGCATACACAGAAACACATCCTGGACTGCTTTATTTCTCTAGTTCACCATCATGACGCCTGGAGAGCTTTTGTATCCATTCTCCTCCGTGACCTGTCGAATTATCTGTCCCCACTTCTCAAGCCAAAAGCAGACAACACAAGAGACCTTTCTCAGTTTGTATACATAGAATCACATAAAACAAAAACACGCTGACATAAGACATAATTGTGCATTTTGCTTAACATATGTTCATCATGCCAGCATGAGACTAAAAACGTGGCTCTCTGTTTTGACATCAAAATCATTTTTCTTGGCAAAATGGAAACAACATGTCCAAATCTCTTCTGTTTGGGTAGAGAGGTTGACTTCTAACAAATGTAACTTTCCTGGGGGCTTTCATATATTTCAGAGAAGCCATGGCTTTGAATCCCATGTGTATAAACACAGGGAAAAACGAAAGAAGATTTAAGTATTTCTTTTTTGATTGTACATTAAACTATGATGGCTTCTTCCGAAAAAAACAGCAACTTTGCCATGCCATATGACAGAATAAATGGGTGCAATTTTCTTGGCAAAATCATTGAAAATGTGTGTGTATGGGGTCTCACATTCTTGACTCTTTCAGAACTTTGAAAGCAGTCATTTGTGGCTATTTTGCACAGTAAGCATATTCATTTTTTTTTTTCTCCATTGGCCATCAGTGAAGGAGCATGAAGAATAAGATGGAGGCAGAATTGGCAAAGACAGCAGAATACAGATGTAGGTGTGGCACCAAACAGCAATCAAGCTTGGAATAAATCATGAGGAAGCCAAGAGCAGGCCCATGACAGAGCATATATAGCAAACTTTTTATAATGCATTTGCCTCAGAATTATTATCAAGTTGTACAACATTCTTCTAAAAGAAGCCTTCTCCCATGCAAGGATTTAGGAACTTTGCCAACAAGACTCAAAGAAGGGAACAGGCTTCTTGATGGTGTTCCCAATCTCAAACACCTCTATGAAAGCCAACAGTGCAAGTGATAAAAGCCAGTGATGGTTTGGACTACGTCTAAATGAGGAAAGGACAATGGAAATGAAGCTTTGGAGGCAGTGACAAACAATGGGTACTGAGAGGATGATGGAGAGCGGCTCTGCTAGTTAAAATTGCCCAGATGAGGCTGTGGAGTCTGAGATCCACAAAGATGCTTTGCGCATCCATGTAAATAATAAGATTGGAAAGTAACAAATGAAAGCACACAAGGCAAGCTGAACAAAAAGCACTCAGTTCCACAGGGGCTATATACAGATGGACATGAAAGCTGAGTGGTATGGGAAACTATACCATCAAGGCTGAAGATAAGAAAGGCAGCAAGGAAGATGCAATGATTTGATCACTTCTTGGCGAGAGAATCTTGGTAATTACCAGCTTGGCAGAAAGGACACATTGCAAGACAGATTGCTCTTGGTTGTTGAAGGATGTTGAAGCAGGATCATTTTGGAAATGCAAAGAGGTGACTGTGCTTTGGGAAGAGGCACAAAATAGCCAATTTACTGGGCTCTAGGTGGGACTGCATGAAACAGGCTTTCCGGATGGTGTCTCTATGCAAGCCAGATCAGTTCTTTTCCCAGCTATGTTTTCTGCAACTCAAGCAATATGGAAACAAAAACAGTTGGGTTCAAGAGTGATTTGTCCACATGTTTTTACCAAATGGCCAAACTTCTAAGTTTCCAAAAATGGCTTCAGAAAGAACTGAACTTTGTGACTAGTCTGATTTTCATAAGGTATTCACCACGCTGATAATATTATGAGCCTGGTAATTACTCACTTGAAATGGTAGCATCATGTCTGACTGGGAAAAGAACTAAGGTTTCAGAGCCACATTTCTGGACTTGCAAATAATTTGCAACAAATGGCACCCTGTGTTGAGAGAAACGGGTTGAGGGAGGAGAAGAAGCCAAGGTGAAGAACCTCAACACATATTTGGAAATCTTGCCAAGAAATTGTGATTCTTCTAAATATTCATTGAACTTATTTCTATGCATTTGATAAAAATGGACTAGATAATTATATTTTCATGAGAAAGGAAACACTGGAGTGATCGAGCAAAGAATATATAATTGTTAGTGTTCGACAATTACGTTAGTTTTTGGCAACAGCACATCAACCTGTATTAAATTCAAACATCTTCTGGCTTTCAAGGGTTACTGATAACCTAGTATGCATTGGAACCTGATGAATGAATTCCTATGGTTTTCATCATCTCTAACATGTGAACACAATCCACACATAGAGAGGCTGGCTCCTGAACAGAGAATGAAAATTACTAGGACTAACAAAAGGAAGTACACTCACAATGAGTAAATATACAAAAGCCCCAAATAATTATAATAGCCACAGCTTGGCAATGAGTTTCCAGACTACAAAATTAGTTTTCTTGTGAAGAATGGAGATTTTACAAGGCTAGAATAAACACAGGGTAATTGGAAAATCAAATTGCTCTTTGTGAGTTATTGTAAGGTCTGGAATAATGGTGATAACATTTATTTTAAAAAAGCCCTCCCTATAAACCACTGTAGTTTGGTGTTTTTAGCAGTACTGTTGCCAAGAATGTTTGCCTTGGAAGTGCAACGGTGGGAACTTTACATTGTGAAGCCCAAGTCCAGCTTACCCCTGACACAATGAGCTCTCCTCCCAGATTCTGCACTTCTGCCTTCACCTTGCTGCAGATATTAAGCTGATGGCAATACAAGGCAATTCGTTGAAGGTAGGCTAATAAATCCTGCTTACATGCTGAATCAGGACACTATAAAACATTAAAAGAGTGATCTTGATTAGTAAGTACTCTTCAGTTTCTAACATTTGTTATAGAAAAGCTGCAGGAAGAAAAGGTTTCAGTGTCATATACCTTAATTACATTCATTTAACTTAACTTTTTCACAGTGCATTTTAAAAAGGCCAAAGACTGTAGTTAAGAATGGTTGGCTCTATTTTAATAAAATTTTATCAGAAGAATATTGAAGATATTCCAGAAAGTCTTATTGGGACTTCTATACATGTTTATGAGTATTTTTACCTGCTGTCTTCTAAACTCTAAAGAAACCTAAATATTTTACAGTTTTCTTCAACTTTCACTATGTGAAATGTTATTTTAATGCAGAGGACCAAAGGATGCTAAAAGTAAATTACTTTGTGTGGCACTCTCTGCCAAGCATAGGGGACAGTTTCAATCCAGTTAGTTGAGGGAAGAAAATCAATTTGTTTCCTTTGGTTCTCTAATAAATGTATCATTGACTTATAAAAAAGTCTATTACACTTTTTGGAATTTAATTTTTATCAAAATGTAAGCAACATAATAACTTGCCTTTAAGTGAGAGACTGAAATGGTTCATGACTACTGTAAGAGAAACAGATTTGATAGAATGTATCTGAAGCCAGCTGAAAGAAGTTCATAAGAGTAGAAACAGAGTCCTTTAATGGATGCACCGGAGTCAACTCTGGCTAAGGAGTCTGAATTTTCATTATGACCGAAGTAGATGGGTGTCCATCAAGCACACACAGAGTTTGGCTGAACACTTCTAGAGACATCTACATGACTCCTGAAAACATTTCTGAGGCTTCATTGCCAATGGCTACCGACGAATTGAGATGCCTATATATTTCTTTTGCTATCAAAGGTTCAGCTTGAGCTACTTCCAGGCCATTTAATTATTCTGTATCAATTTGGTACTTGTAAAGGACATAAAATCACCAGATCCTTAATACTATAAGAAATAAGTACCTACGGCCACAACTTAAGTATCTTATTTAGAATGAGAGGATGGGAGAAAGACTCTGAGCTAAGTTTCCCTCAAGCTCAAGAAAGGAAATTCTTTTATCAATACTGTAAAGCCGGTGATTACATATAACCATCTATTGAATAAACAATAAAGGGATATTTTTTATATTTAACACTTACCATTGTGGTATTTTTTCACTAACTGCATTTATCAAGAAAGAATTCCACAGAAACTGTTTTTAGCTTCTTACAAGTACTTTATACTGTAATATTTATGCTACTCCAGGGACCCATACATGGAAAGGAATTAACTTTAAAATGATATCTCCCCAGAGGGCTGACAAGGCTTTTGATACAAATACCTTGCAGCAAATTAAACTGAGAGTTCTATCTCAATGGAACAGTAATTAAAAATGCAACAGTCCATAAAAAGTTTATATGGCATGCATATCTCAAATCTTTATAAAATATTTTCTGGCAAAATATATGTAACCAATCCAGTCCTTGGTAATACTCATTCTACTCTATTATTTAAACCAAAGCAGTTAAAATACACATTTAAAAAGGCATGATGAATCAAGGAAAATAACTCCTAAATCATGGAAATAGGTGCAGAATTTGATAACATTTTTTTCTGAAGATTTATCAAAAATTGCAAGTTATTTCACAGCTAATGACAATAATAATGCCACAAAGAGGATGTTTTAAACTTCATCTGTTTATTTTGAGTCACTGTGAAATAGTAGCATTTAAATACTCTGTCACTGAATCTCAAAATAAATGTAGTATCCTGGTTGTGTGTGTGTGTGTGTGTGTGTATGTGTGTGTGTGTGTGTGTGTGTGTGTTTGATGTGTTTTTCACATATCAACTGTTTTGAATTATGCTTCAGGTTGCAGAGTTGAAAATAAAAGCCCAAAATGGTAAAATCAAAAACAAAAGTCACAACAAAACTATTGAACTTGAGGGGCCTAAAGATGCCGAGAAATACTTTTGGCCATTGAGATTTAAAGTATAATAAAACAGCCATTCAAACCCCACTCATTTTCACTCCCAAGAAGTCCTTCCTAACAAATTGGTGGGTGGCCAATTTCTGGTCACGCTACACGTCCCAACTCTTTTCCACATTTGCAGAAAAAGAATGTGGCCTTTTCTAGTTGGTAATTTTTTTGTATGCATATTTTCAAGTAAATTCATTGTCTCTTCCCTCCTCTACATGAACTTTCTGGAATACTTACGGAAGTCTGTCAAAAAAAAATCCCTCAGTTTATGCTGTGAAGCCTCATGGTTGATATTGCCCTGAAATTAGGCAATAGCAATGGGTTAACACTCAACTCCTACAAATTGTGAGCGGTTCTCAAATTATCATAGTAATTGAGTTATCTCAACCAATAAGTGTTTCTCCAGAAGTCAAAAGTTAAAAACATTTATTGGATTAGCCATCTTATATGTAAAATAAAATTAAAATGAGAATTCGTTGACTCTTGACTCTTAACTGCAATCCTGATAGTAAAATCATGTGGGGTTTTGTTTGCTTTGTTTTTTCAGCCTTTAAAGGTGTGTGAATTTGGTATTGACTTGAATGATGTTAGAGCCTGGGATGCTGAGGCAGTAAGTATTTAGAGGAGCAACCCTTATATATAGGAATGAGGGAGGAAAACTACAATAAGCAACACAAAGACTCAAAAATCATCAGATCATCAGAGACTAGAGCCATATATGGAGAACGATGAAATTCTCTTTCAATATCTCCAGCTTGCATCAATGTACTGCAGTATACTAAGCAAATTCATGTTAATATTTCCATGTAGATAGTAGCATATATATTTTATTTCCAAAACTTATATTTTATGATACAATCCATCCAAAGTGGTTCAAACCGTAAACCACTATTGCTTATAGGGATAATCGTTAGTTACCTGGAAAAAGTCTACTACCTAAAGCACTCTTAAAAGAAATGGACCATAATTGCAACAAAACATTTAGAACAGGATTTTAAAGCCAAATAAAATGAAAAGTATGGAAATAAACATTCAAGGTGAGAACTCTTTCAATGTATATCCTAGTTTGGTTTGAAAGCATTAAGAGATACTCTGAGAATTTCATTTATCTCTGATGCCTCTGAGTCTGGGTTAGAATAAAGCTGAAATCTGAAGGTTCTTGATCACATGGAATAATCCCACTTATGTTGGAACGTAAGTTATTATGAAGAATATCATTAGAGTGAGATCCATATTAAATAAGAAAAGGTGAAGTTCTAGTTTCTTATTTCTACATTTAAAAAGGTGATGTTCTCCCAGATTCCGCAACCTGTTTCTGCCCTTTGATCTCCAAATACCCCTGACTGTCCTACCCCCAGTTTCCATTCTAGTCCTGGTAGAATCCGCAACAACTTTTTAAACAAACCATCAAATCATGACTCATCACATCCCTAAAGCTCTGCTAATTCAGTTCCCTGACCACAAGGCAGGTTGCTCTTTTCTCTCCTTTATTCATTCTGTCAGTCAGTTAAAATGTGCAACTTAAATTTCCTAGGGGCAACAGAAAAAAAAAGTAAAGCAGTAAATTAAATATATATTTTTTAAATGTGATAAGCACCATGAAGTAAGCAAAAGAGGGCATTATGTAGGAATCTCTGAAAAGATATTTAAACCAAGAGCCTAACGATGAAAATTTAAAAACCTGCTTTTCCCCCCTTCATTATGCAGTATAGTTGCCTTTCTGAATGGGGAAGGCTGGGACAATCTGTGATTCTTCAGGGGCTGATGTCTCATAAGTAGTATGTTCTTCTTTCTCAAGGAATTTTGGTCAGAAGCCTTAGCATTCCCTCCTGAGCTAAATCTACGTTTGCCACCAGCACGGTGTCAGGAGAGTCAGATACCAGTGTGTAAAATATCAGTGATTCTCCCCTCTGATTCATTCTTCAGAGGCATTTTATAGGGTGCATAAAACTAATTACAAAACCCAAGTGCTAATTGATGATTCCACTCAGCATGTGCCCACCCTTCCCTCTTCTATTACCTGATCAGCCACAGCGCGAGCTAATTTGTCCATTCGAGAACCTGCTTCGGCAATTTTCTTGGCAGCATTAATGACATCAGATGTATTTTTCAATGGGCCTTTGCCTCTGAAACAACATATACAACATAATTAGAAATCCACTTAATGACGGGAAAGAGACCAACCTACCATATCCTTTGTCCAGGAGTCTAGTGTTGTATTTTATTTGGCACTGGCCACATTGGTCGAATTTTGAATATTTTCTTGCTTAACTCCAGTTCCTATGTTAGTAGTCATTTTTAGAAATATTTTCCCATATTTTTAAGTGCACGTTCACATTTTATGTTTTACATTAAGTTCTATATTTTTAAACAATGGCCGATTATAAAAGATCATCACAGGAGAAATGAAAGTTTTATAGTTGCTTACCGTGTACCAAAAGCTGTCATACCGACTACCTCATTTTGACTTTATAACAAATCTGCAAAGTAGGTATCATCACTCCCATTTAGAAAATAAAATGAGACCAAAACGATCTAGTAACTCATCCAAGCTTACACCGGTCATAAGTAAAAAATTCAAAATTTTAAGCAGACTCTAGCCAAAATAAACGCACATGCATTATCTTCCTACTCATGTCCAGCATATTTATATTCTATTATTTAAATTTTAAGTCCAGTTTGGCCCTTTGAGAAGCAATTATCTCTTGCACATAACTGGGAACTGTTTGGCCAGAATTTCGGAGTTTTGTTGGCTTGTGTGCTTCCGATACTGATTTATGAAAGAACGTACAAAGCAATGAGTGACAGTAAATGTTTTTGTGCTTCCAAACCATCACCCTAATATTTTCATACAAGGTTTGCAATTAGGTGAAGTGTTTAATATTATATGTCTTTTAAATATTATAAGGGAAATGGAAATTATGCTGCATCATAAATCTTTAAACAAAATGTAGCATGTAATAACTTTTCTTTCCCTTTTTGTGAGAGGTAAAGAATAAATTATGTTTATCATTTTTAGCATCGTTAATTAACCTGGTCTCTTTATGTGCATGAAAATCAATGTGTTTTTTAAGGCTGCAAGATTACATTCCTGTAGTTAGAAATGTGGTGAGTTGTACAGAAAAACTATTCAGAAGGGATTTATTTAGACCATGTAGGGTTATACAGAGAGGGCAATGATTGCTATTGTTACATATTGACATTTTATAAAATAGAAGACAAAATGTCTTTCAGTAAACTAATGTAAATGAATGATATTTTGTCCCATTTCTCTACTAATTCACCTTCTTGGATTTTTCTACATTACTCGGTATAAGTAAAATATACTGGGTTTGTATTAATGTTTAAATACAGAAACAGACACACAACTTAAGGTATTTCATTTTGTTGTAGTTACGTTAACTCTTCCACAAAGTACTTTGATTTTGCGGTTGCTACTTAGATTTTAAAATGTAGACGGTAATTTCACTTGTGAATTTTACGTAATATGGATGAGTTAAAGATTCTGTGACAATCTGTTTGCTATTCCCTAACATTTTTATTAGTGCAAAATAAATGGTTTTTATTTTTTAAGGAACACTTGGATACAGAATCTGTCAATGTTTAATAATATTCTCATTATTTTATTGCATATTTCTTTGTAACTTCTAGACCTTAGAAAATCTATTTTCTGATGTTTACTCTGACACAATATTTGTTGTAACTTCATCTTAACCCATTCAATAAGACTGCATTCTGTTTGATTCTGCATTGCTAACAATTATGTATTTCAAGAATTTCAAAGGATCTTAGAAAATGCTTCCTCATGAACCTTCCATAATAACTTCCAACAGCTGATTGATTCTGACAAAATGTTCCAAGTTAAGAATGTCTATATAGACCCTGAATCTGCTTGATGCTCAGGCCCCCATATTGTAGACAAAGAATGAAAAGAAGCATGTCTTTTTTATTACACCAGAGACTACAGTTCATAGACTTACTAGTATGTTATGAAAAAAAAAGTTTGAGACTTTTGAATTCATGTTGTAGACTCAATTCAAATTATTGGAGTCGCAACCCGGGTATGAAGGTATATTTCATAATTTATGAAATTACGCAATTTCATAATTTCATAACTTGAAATTACGCAATTTCATAATTTCATAACTTGAAATTACGCAATTTCATAATTTCATAACTTGAAATTACGCAATTTCATAATTTCATAACTTGAAATTACGCAATTTCATAATTTCATAACTTGAAATTATGCAATTTCATAATTTCATAACTTGAAATTATGCAAAATAGAAGTTCTGAGATCAAATATTTTCTCATTTTCTAGTTGGGGAAGCTGAAATCTAGGGAGGAAGACAAAGTAACATGCCCAAATGACACTGCTACACACAGAGACAAACAGGATGGAAGTCTATGTGTCCTGAATCACAATTTAGTACACTTTTTTCTTCTAAATATGATTTATTCTTAACAGCTAAAGTAATATGCTCAGAGAAAAACAAGCAGCCTTAACTACATACATTAATACACAAGAAGCTACAAAAAACACTAAATAGATGGCTTAAGAATTCAGAAAAAAGAGGTTGGAAAAAAACTAATAAAATTACAAACAGATTAATGAGTCGAAAAACAAAACACTAGAAGTTATGAATAAATCCTAAAACTAGCTCTAAACCAAAAAGATACAGAAAATGTATTTAGAATGCTATCAAGAAAAAATAGGAGAAAAATATCCAAAAGTAAAAAAGATAAGAGAGCAATAACGTTAGAAAACAAAAAAAAAAATGTATCATAAAGCTGCTTTCTCAAACATATGTAAATAAAGGTGAAAACATGAAATAAGTTTCTAGGAGAATTATAAATTATCAAAACAGACCAGAAAGGAGATTTTGAAAAATCGAAAGAGTCTGATTTCCATGGAAGAAAGAAAGTGGTCAGATAGAACTCATCAAAAAAAAAAAAAAAAAAAAAAAAAAAAAAAAAAAGAAAAAAATCAGTAAATCCAGGTGGTTTCTTGGAGGAGTTAACTAAACCTTTAAAGAGAAGATAATCTCAATGCTATTTAATCTCTTCCAGAATATCAGAAGGAAAGTAATTTCATGAAGTGACATAATATTGATATTCTCAGAAGCAACTAAAACAAAACTATTTAAAGATGCTCACTTAGGTAGTAAAGAAAAAAAAAAAGAAAACCCAAAAAATGACAGAATTGACATGAGTGCTGGAATAGGCTCATACATACGAGAATTATTTGTTAGGTTTTTAGGAACTAGGCAAGCCAGTTGAAATGTTGGGAGCTTGAAATCTGCCATGATGGGAATATTTATTTCATGGACATCAGCAAATGCTACAAAGTTCAGGGCTTTTTCCCCCGTAGACCATCATCAGATCTTGAAAAAGCTCAAGGTAACAGTTACAGCTAGTCAAGAATAAAGGTATTGTGACTTAGAAAAGGTCTGTGAAGGTTTCTTGAGCTGGGTGATAGTTGTATAAGTTACTTTAATTAAAGCTGTATACTGACAGGTGCCTCACACCTGTAATCCCAGCACTTTGGGAGGCCGAGGCTGGTAGATCACTTGAGCTCAGGGGCTCAAGACCATCCTATAGTCCCAGCTATTTGGAGGCTGATGTGAGAGGTTTGCTTGAGCCCAGGATGAGGAGGAAAATGGCATATTTATTTTTCTGTAGATATGTTCAGTCGTTTAGATGTTAAGATGTATTCACTTTTTCTTGTCAAGCTGATGGTTATTAAAAAATTAATTTTCATTCCTGTTATGACAGAGGAGACTGAGTCTCTTCATCATTTATTGATCATTATTAATGACTTACATATTTTCTCTGAGTTGTCTTTTCAAATCTTTTGCGTATTTTTCTATCGACTCTTTTTCTAAATTGCTTATCTAAGCTCTTCAGATATTTTGGATTCTGATCTTTTGTTATATTGCACATTACTTCTAGTCTTGGTCTATATGTTAGGTTTCTTTTTTTTACAGTTTTTAAAATATAAATTTTAATTTTATTTTAGTCAAATGTATTCATCATTTATACTACAGTTTATGCTTTTCATACATTCTTTAAGAAGCTCTTCCTTATCCCAAGGTAATTGAAAATATCCTTCCATTTTATTCTAAAATTTTAAAGTTTCCTTTTTATATTTAGATATTAAATCCACCTAGTTTATGCCTTTTGTATAGGGTGAGATAGGAATCACACCTTCAGTTTTCCAACCGGTAACCAATTGTCCCTGGACAATACATTGAAAAGTTAATCCTTTCCCAAACAATTTTATTTTTAAATTTTACTCCCTTTTATCTTTAAATTCTGTATAAGTAAATGTATTACTATAAAATATAAACACAGAATGCAAAAATACCCAGAAAAACATGAGAAAAATTGTCAACTGCCAAATTCAATTGTCTAAATATTCATAAAAATTTGAACTACTAAAATGCAGTTAAAGTCATGTGTAAAATAAAGAAAATTATTTGAATCATCTGGGAAATCCTGAATATCTCACATGTGGTTCTGAGTATGATGCAACACCCTTCTAAGAAAGTTTCAAGGCCCAGGTTTCTTTAAATGAGCACAAAGTTAGTGACATGACCCAGTTTCCCCACATCATGAACAGAAGAGAAGGGAAATAGAAAAAAAATAGTTGTGCCATTTCTGGAGGTAGGGGACCAAAGTTACTCATTTCCTTTTGCTTACATAACAGATTGTGTGGCTGCCCTTACTGGTAGTTGAGGAATAACTGTGGAATAATAACCATATCTTTAAAAGAGAAGACCTTGAATTTGGCTTATGTAGCAAGCGTAGCATTTTCTTTTAATGCTATCATCGCATAGGTTTCAAGTGGATTCTAAAGCTCCTTCAGACATCCGAGTGTCTATAGCAATTTTAACAGAATTTCTGTAATGATGGGCATTCTATAATTCTGCACTATCCAATATGGAGTCAGTAGCCACATGTAATTATAGAACACTTAAAATATGGCTAGTGTGGCTGAGGAACTAAGTTTAATTTTATTTAAGTTTGTCTTCTATTTTTAACTTTTTATTTTGAAATATTATAGATTCTGTGGAAATTCAGAGATATGTGTAGAAATGTCCTATTCACTCTTCTTCCAGCCTTTCTCAATGTTTCTATCTTATATAACTACAGTACAATAGCAAAACCAGGAAATTGATACTGGTAAACTCCACAGGGAATATTCATCTTTCACTATTTTTTATGCACTTGTGTAAGTATAGCTTCATGTAACTACTACAATTGCGACACAGAACTGTACTATTACCACAAGTTTCTCTCATACTATTTATACCATTTAACCCATCCCTGACATATTCCTAATTATGAATCTCTTCTCCACCTCTACAATTTTGTTATGTCAGGAATGCCATCTAAACGGAATCATACAGTATGAGATATTTGAGATAACTCTTTTTCACTCAGCAAAATTATCTAAAGGTTTATCAAAATCATTGCATGTATTTTTATTGCTGAGTAGTAGTCTGTGGATAGATGTAACATAGTGTGCTTAACCATTTAACCATTTGCCCAGTGAAGGACATGTGAGTAGTTTCCAGTGTGGGACTATCACAAATAAAGCTGATGTAAATGTTTATGTATAGGGTTTGGGGTGAATACAAGTTTTTACATCTCTGGATAAATGTCTGAGAGCAAAATATCTGGGTCCTGTAGTAAAACCCTTTTTAGTTTTTTGAGGTTTTTTTTTTAAGTTCCAGGATATGTGTGCAGAATGTACAGGTTACATAGGTTTACATGTGGCATGGTAGTTTGCAACACCTATCAACCTGTCATCTAGGTTTTAGGCCCCGCATGTGTTAGGTATTTGTCCTAATGCTCTTCCTTCCCTTGCTCCCCAACCCTTGACAGGCCCCAGTGTGTGTTGTTCCCCTCCCTGTGTCCATGTGTTTTCATTGTTCAACTCCTACTTATGAGTGAGAACATGTGGTGTTTTTTTGTTCCTTTGTTAGTTTGCTGAGAATGATGGCTTCCAGCTTCATCCATGTCCCTACAATTAATATGATCTCATTCTTCGTTATGGCTGGATAGTATTCCACGGTGTATATGTGCCAGATTTTCTTTATCCAGTCTATCATTGATGGGCATTTGAGTTGGTTCCAAGTCTATACTATTGTACATAGTGCTGCTACATATGCATGTGTCTTTGTAGTAGAATGATTTATAATCCTTTGGGTGTATGTCCAGTAATGGTATTATTTCTGGTTCTAGATCTTTGAGTAATCACCACACTGTCTTCCACAATGGTTCAACTAATTTACACTCCCACCAACAGTGTAAAAACATTCCTATTTCACCACAGCCTTGCCAGCATCTATTGTTTCCTGACTTTTTAATGATCGCCATTCTGACCGGCATGAGATGGTATCTCATTGTGGTTTTGAACTGCATTTCTCTAATTATCAGTGATGATGAGCTTTTTTTATATGTTTGTTGGCCACATAAATGTCTTCTTTTGACAAGTGTCTGTTCATATCCTTTGCCCACTTTTTGATGGTGTTTTTTTCTTGTAAATGTGTTTAAATTTCTTGTAGATTCTGGATATTAGACCCTTGTCAGATGGGTAGTTTATAAAAAGCTTATCCCATTCTGTAGTTGCCTGTTCACTCTGATGCTAGTTTCTTTTGCTGTAGAGCAGCTCTTTTGATTAATTAGATCCCATCTGTCAATTTTGGTTTTTGTTACAATTGCTTTTGGTGTTTTAGTCATGAAGTCTTTGCCCATGCCTATGTCCTGAATAGTTGTGCCTAGGTTTTCTTCTAGGGTTTTTGTTTGTTTGTTTTTGGTTTTGGGTTTTACATTTAAGTCTTTAGTCCATGTTGAGTTAGTTTTTGTATAAGGTGTAAGGAAGGGGTCCAGTTTCAGTTTTCTGCATATGGCTAGCCAGTTTCCCCAGCACCCATTTATTAAATAGGTAATCCTTTCCCCGTTGCTTGTTTTTGTCTGATTTGTCAAAGATCAGATGGTTGTCGAGGCCAATAATCCTGATGAACATTGATGCGAAAATCCTCAATTAAATACTGGCAAACCGAATCCAGCAGCACATCAAAAAGCTTATCCACCATGATCAAGTTGAGTTCATCCCTGGGATGCAAGGTTGGTTCAACACAGGCAAATCAATAAATGTAATTAATCACATAAACAGAACCAGTGACAAAAACCATGATTATCTTAATAGAAGCAGAAAAGGCCTTCGATAAAATTCAACATCACTTCATGTTGAAAACTCTTAACAAACTAGGCATTGATGGAACATACCTCAAAATAGTAAGAGCTATTTATGACAAACCCATACCCAATATCAAACTGAATGGGCAAAAGCTGGAAGTATTCCCTTTGAAAACGGGCACAAGACAAGGATGCCCTTTCTCATCACTCCTATTCACATAGTATTGGAAGTTCTGGCCAGGGCAATCAGGCAACAAAAAGAAATAAAGGGTATTCAAATAGAAAGAGAAGAAGTCAAATTGTCTCTGTTTGCAGACAACATGATCATGTACTTAGAAAAACCCCTTGTCGGCCTGGCGCAGTGGCTCAGGCCTGTAATTCTCAGCACTTTGGCAAGCCAAGGCGGGCGGATCACGAGGTCAGGAGATTGAGACCATCCTGGCGAACACAGTGAAACCCCATCTCTACTAAAAATACAAAAAAAAAAAATTAGCCAGGCATAGTGGTGAGCGCCTGTAGTCCCATCTACTCAGGAGGCTGAGACAGGAGAATGGTGTGAACCCGGGAGGCAGAGCTTGCAGTGAGCCGAGATCTCACCACTGCACTCCAGCCTGGGCAACAGAGCGAGATTCCGTCTCAAAAAAAAAGAAACTTTGTCTCAGCCTAAAAAACTCCTTAAGTCGATAAGCAACTTCAGCAAAGTCTCAGGATACAAAATCAATGTGCAAAAATCACAGGCATTCCTATCCACCAACAATAGACAAGCAGAGAGCCAAATCATGAATGAACTTCCGTTCACAGTTGCTACAAAGAGAATAAAATACCTAGGAATACAGCTTACAAGTGATGTGAAGAACCTCTTCTAGGAGAACTACAAACAACTGCTCAAGAAAATAAGAGAGGATGCAAACAAATGGAAAAACATTCCATGGTCATGGATAGGAAGAATCAATATCATGACAATGGCCACACTGCCCAAAGTAATTTATAGATGCAATGCTATTCCCATCAAGCAACCATTGACTTTCTTCATAGAATTAAAAAAAACGACTTTAAATTTCATATGGAACAAAAAAAGCCTGTATAGCCAAGACAATCCTAAGCAAAAAGAACAAAGCTGGAAGCATCATGCTACCTGACTTCAAACTACACTACAAAGCTACCATAACCAAAACAGCATGGTACTGGTACCAACACACACATATACACCAATAGAACATAACAGAGACCTCAGAAAAAACACCACACATGTTTTTAGCTTTAAAAGAAACTGTCAAACAATTTTGCAGTTTTATTTCATCTTAATGAAAATTTTAAAACCCACAGCTTACTTTATTTATACTCAATGGTGAATAACAAAAGCTTTACCTCTAAGACCAGGATCAAAGCAAGGATGCCTGCTCTTGCCACTCCTATTCAACATAGTACCGGAAGTCCCAGCCAGTGCAATCAGGCAAGTTAAAGAACTAAAAGGCATTCAAATTGGAAAGGAAGAAGCAAAATTATCTCTGTTAACAGGTGACATGATCTTACATGTAGAAAATGCTTAAGATTCTTAAAAAATATATATCCTGGTAAAACTAATAACTGAGTTCAGGCAAGTTGCAGGATACAAAATGTTTCTAGACACTAGTAATAAAAAAAAATCCTAAAAGACAATGAAGAAAATAACTCCATTTACAATAGTATCAAAAAAATTAAATGTTTAGGAATAAGCTTAACCAAGGAGTCAGAAGACTTGCATACTGAAAACTACAAAATATTGTTGAAATTACAAAAATAAATGGAAAGTCATTCAATAAATGTGGATTGGAAAATTTAATATTAAGATGTCAATACTGCTGAAAGAGATCTACAGATTCACTGTAATCCCTATCAAAACCCAAAGGCATTTTTGGCCAAAATTAAAAAATCCATCCTAAAATTCACATGGAATCTCAAGGCAACACAAATAGCCAAAGCAATCTTGAAAAGAACAAAAATTGGAGGCCTCACACTTTCTGATTTTAAAACTTACAATAATCAAAATAGTGTCATACTGGCATAAAGACAGACATGGAGACCAATGGAATAGAGTGGAGTTCAGAAATAGACCCTTATATATATAAAGTCAAATAATTTTCCACAAAGGTATTAAGAGTTTTGCTAAGATTTAGGTCTTGGAAAAGGCCAGTGTTTTCAATAAATGGTGCTGGGAAAACTGTATTATCTACATGCAAAAGAAGCAGCAGTCCTCATGTTATACCGCATTTAAAAATTAACTGAATATTGTTGAAAGACCTAAACATAAGAACTAAAGTATAAAACTCGAAGAATAAAACACAGGAGAAAACTTCATGACATTGGATTTGGTAATAATTTCTTGGATATGACACCAAAAGTATAAGCAATAAAAGAAAAAAATAGATGTTGAACTTCAAGATTAAAAACTTGTGTGTCAAAAAACACTACCAGCAAATAGTGAAAAAGAAACCAATAAAATAAGAGAAAATAGTAATTCTTTATCAGGAATTTCTAATTCCTGATAAGAAATTAATATCTAGAATATACCAACGACTCCTACAACTCAACAACAAAAAAAGCAAACAACCCAACTAAAAAATGGGCAAAAGACTTGGATAGACATTGTTCCAAAGGAGATATACAATGCCAATAAGCATAGGAAATATGTTCAACATAAGTAATCATTAGGGAAATACAAATTAAAACCACCATGAGACACCACTTCACATCCATTAGGATGGCTACTATCAAGAAAAAACAGAAAACAAGTTTTGGCAAGGATGTGGAGAAATTTGACCATTGTGGAAAAATTTGAATACTTGTGTATTGCTGGTGGGAATGTAAAATTTTCACAGTGCAGCCACTGTGAAAAATGATATTGTGATTCCTCAAAAATTTAAAAAAATTACTATATGATCCTGCAATTCCACTTCCAGGTATACACTTAAAAGAAATGAAAGCAGGAACTTACATACTTATACACTCATGTACAGTGCAGCATTATTCATAATAGCCAAAAGGTGGAAGCAACCCAAGTGCCCATTAAGAGATGAGTGGATAAAGAAAATGTGGGTGGTACATGCATTCAATGGAACATTATTAAACCTTTAAAAGGAAAAACATTTGAGTATATGCTACAATATATGCATGAACTTTGAAGACATTATGCTAAATGAAATAAGCCAGTCACAAAAGGACAAATATTGTATGACTCAACTTATATGAGATACCTATATTAGTCAAATTCATAGAAACGGAAGGCAGATGGGGAGTTTACATTAAGTATAGAGTATCTGTTGAGGAAGATGAACACGCTCTGGAGATGGAGGGTGGTAATGGTTGCACAACAGTGTAAATGTACTGAATGCCATAGAAATGTACACTTACAAAGGATTGAGATGGTAAACTTCATGATGTATACCATAATAGAAAAACAATTTAAGTAGTCATATATGGCTAGTGGCTACTGTATTGGACAGCACAAGTCAAAATGAGCTACAGTCATTTAGATAATGTGAGGTGGAGACTGAAACAAGAAACAAATAGCCAACAGCAAAACAAACAAAAAAACGAAAGAAAAAAAATCACATCCATGAAAGCGTCAGAAATCTGAGTCTTCCTATCCGTGGAAGACAGTATCGACAAGAAGACTGGCCACATTGGTTGTATCTCCCCATTTTAATATTGCAACCCACAGCCCTTGTGTTTTCCTACCTTAGACCAGATTTTCTATTTTGTGGGTTTTAAAAGATGCTATGGGTAATCTCATGTTCTTAATGCAGGAGCAATCATATTGTCCCATCTGGAGTATGTTTTTAGTTTCCTTGGAAAGAGCATCAAGCCATATAATTATCTCTACTTATATAGATACTTGAAACAGTCTCTCTTTAGGACATAGGTAATTCTGATGCAAAGGTCAGTATCTGGAGTCTTTCCCGTGAAGTGGTCATGCCAAAAAAGAAAGTCAAGGAAAAGTATTACCGCATTACTGCTGTCACATCACCATTTATGAACTAATTCACATTTATTTTGTGAGAAGGTAATAAGTACTAATGTGAAAAATCTATACCTCAGTATATTCTGAGTTAATATACTTAGTATTCAAAATTCAAATTCTGAGTTAATCCAACTTAATTTTTATGCCTTCTCAATACCTCTAACATGTTAATACCAAATGTGACTCTCCAATAATGAGATATAGCACATAAAAAGGGTATTTGCAAATGTATCGAACCATAAAAGTCACTTTTCAGAGGCTTCTGAACATGTTTGGGAAATTTTACTAATGAGCTGCATTTCACTAATCAGCTGAGGCAGTATGAAGACAGCACGGTAGAACAGCTGAATGAATCTGGGGAATTTTGAGAACTCAGGTGGAACTACAGAATCACAAGTTGAACTATTCCAGGTACTTTTTGTAATAGGTTATAAGGTCAGATGTTACACATGTACAAAATTAGGACAGAAGCCTAAAGGTCAAGAAAGGTAGGCCTTGAAGAGCAAACACAAGGATTTTTATTTTGTGAAAACAGGAACTAACGACAGTTTTGGTGCAAAAGAAGCTGGATGGTTGCCCTTCGCTGGGCAGATGTGGCCTGGATGAATAGAGAATTGGAACTGAAAGACCAGTTAAGTGCTCCCTAAGCTGAAGTACTGAGCATGTGAAGTAAGCCAGGAAATCAAGTTTGGGAAATATAGCATGATTATATGATTTTTGAGTCTAGTGCTCAGTATTTTGCAGTCAGTTGTACTCTGAAAGTTTTTTTTCTTAGTCTCAAAACTGTTGAAGATTAGAACTTAAGTTTGATTCTAAAAACAGCTTTGCTCTTTGCTGTACAATTAAACTTGAGCTGTAGCTATCTGCACACCTTTTGTTGTTGGGACACAAGACTAGCAACATGCAATTTCTTTCTGAAAAATGACACGAAAAGCATGCATTCACTCCATGCAGGATGGTGCTTCTGCCACTGTCCATGAGATGGAAGTCAAGAACTGAGTGGGAAAAAGACATGAGGCATAATCAGTTTTATCTTCCATGAAGAAGTTATTACACATATAATGAGGCAGAACCCTTCCAATTTTAATAATAATGGAGTGAATATCATTGAGATTATTGAATCAAATTAATGAATTAGCTAGTGGTAAGAATAAAACAACAAGATAATAAATGCCAGGGTACTGTGTACCCACATGCGCTTTACACATACACATTATGGAGAGTAGCCAAGTTTCAATTCCTAATCAGCTACATCCATTCTTTAAATAAGAGAAAATGGTACTTAAGAATGTTTAGAGTTACGGAGCTAAAATTATTCCTCCTTGAAGTGGAATATGCAAGTGGAAGGGCAATATTAACAATGGATAAGGTAAAATATAGTGAACTTAGGTGAGAGGCCACAAAGAAAGGCACTAGTCAGCTGTCTGTTTGCAAAAAAAAAAAAAAACAGGCTGTGCAGATGGAGGCAGCAATGAAGCCTCAATTCCTATGTTGCATTTCAAACGCACAGTCTACTCTGGTTCTCTGGTCATTAATTACTATACTCCTCCCTTTGCCCTAACGAAAAGAACACAAAACTACTCATCATGCAGTGGGAAAAATTGTAACTAGTAGCTCCCTAGATATTTCGTTATTTAAATCAGCATAAAATAATGATATGAAATCCCTATAAAATTGAAGACACCTTCTTCTCACTTTTAAAACTATACTTTGACTAACAGACGTGTCTTATTTAACACCATGTAACAAGCCCCCTCAAATATATCTTTTATAACTGTGCCTTGACCACAGTTATATAATCTAGAGAATTATAAAATGTGCTCCTGATCAAAACTAGTAACATGACCAGCTTCATGATTCACTTTACTGAGATTATTTGTTCAAGTGATGCTATTAATGGATTGGATAATAACCATCAGATAAAGTACTAATAAAATGTTGAAAGCAAGCAAATTAAGTCATCACAGGCCTTGAGAAACAATGACTGAGGCTGCCATAATCATCTGATTTGTAGAAGTTTCAGGCTGAAATAATGGCTCAGACTTTTTTCCTGCTGTTATGCTTTGTGAAATACATGTGTGAAGTCCACGAAGACTAACCAAATGTACAAATTTGAACTTCTAATGAATACAATGACATTTAAAAGTCTCAAAGGGCTCCTTCATAACAGTAAAATCATTCCACTGAAGTAAAAAAAAATTTTTAAATATTGGGAAAAAGGGCCAGGCTATGTCATTAGTACATATTGGCCAGAGGCAAAGAGGGTGACGCAGAGATGTTCCATATTAAATTATAACTTGTAATCAATTCTAGCCTTTTCTCATTAGAAGCATTCAACAACCATTAGAAAAAGTTGTCACCCATCAGATGATGTCTTGACATTCCCATATATCTTATATTATTTCAATAACAAATACCATGTTAAGTCATTAAAACATCTTCACGTATATGTGTGTCTTCCAGAAAAAAAAAACTACGGTAAAACGATAGTTTATATTTGTATGGCAGCATAATTTATACTTGCATTATCTTTTTGGATTTTAAAACTCTCTTCTAAAGTTGATAAGACAAGTGTTATTTCACCATTTCGCAAATAGAGAGTAAGAGACTCGCCCCCAAATCACCTGATATTCTGATTCAAAATTCAGGGAGGTTCCTATTGAGTTTTGCTCTCCCTTGGTTTGCCCTTTATGTTGAAAGGGCAGAGATATCACCTTCTTTTAAAGAAGAGACCAAAATGCAATGATAGAAAGAGCACTAACCCTTGTTGAAGAAAAGTCTCCTGACAAAATTCTGACTGGTCACTTGATTTGTCAAAGGTACTAGCTCGGAGCTAAAGGAAATAAATCTTATACAACTTTAATTTCTCTGTGAAAACAATGGAATCTTACATTGTTGTATCTGATTCTTAATATGTAAGAAAATGAAAACTTAATGCTAGATCACAAGCTAATATTACAACATACTATATGTATACATGCACGCGCGCACACACACACACACGCACACAGGTACATATTTTTCCAAAGGGATATTAACAACTCATTCACTTTATCTTCAGAATAATATTTAAGCATATTGCAAAATAGCACAGACCAAAGATGAGTCACCCACCCCCCGAGGTTTGATTTTATGACTGCCTTAGGGTAGATAATTACAACAACAATAATTACAACATTGAATCTATTCTCCTTGACCAAAAAGATCCACCTATCTGCTAGGAATTAAGTCCAGATCATTTTGACTTACACATGTAAATTTATAATACCACCACCTTGCGTTGGTATATTTTAATTTTTCAGCAGGCTTTCACATGCTAATACACACTGCTACACTTCTGAGTTTAATGAAAAAATCTTCAGCTCCCTGGCTCTGGGCCTCACCTTGTGAAGTCTGTCATTTCCATCATGATCATACACATCTGCTTGGCCAGTACAATGATATCATTGCCGCTGTCGTCCCATTTGGCCACTTCTGCATCCAGCTTGCTTTTCTCTTGATGGAATATCTCCACCTGCTCAGCTATTTTTGCCTTCTCCTCCTGCGGTAGTTGCGCCATGATGGCCTGCGTGGGTTACAGAAAAAGCGTGAGTGACGGTGACAAAGGAAGTACAGACCGTATGTTGACTCTGCCTTCTGCGGATGGCAGAGTCAGACCCTGCAAAGGCTTATGAGCTACCCTGTCATTTCGAAAAGCACGTCTTTCTCCATTCCAGAGAGGCCACGAGCACAGGCTGATAAGCTCCCCAAAGTCCCCGTCCCACTCCCATATATGAAAAATACAGAGATATCCAAAGCTACGTGCGCACTGGCAATAACAGAACTTCTCTGCCGCTTTGATGGCATATGTTTGTTCAAAAGAAGCTATTCTTGACAATTTTTATATTTGGTCTCAGGAAACTTTTACCAGATGAAAGAATGCACCTCTTTCAACACTGAAATCTGTTCAGAGAAGGGAAAAAAGAAAAACGGCCTTCTGTCGCTGGAAAGGAGAGGAATTTTAAACACTATCTGAGCATCCAAGTGGGGGAGGATGGGGCTACTTTCTATGAGTGTAAGTGAAGGTGTCTACAGAGAGATGCCAAACAAAAATCCCCTGCCCAGCACTCCAGGGATGGTGTGCCTACTCTCAGTCCTCCCCCATCTCCTTTGGGGTGGTGGCATGCCTGTGGCTCCTTGTTAAAGCCTTTGAGTACGTAGGCAGAAAAGTTATAATGGGATAAAGGATAAAATTAGGAAGCATGGGTTCATTTTCAATAACTGCTAGGTAAGAAAATGTAGAAAAAGGAGAACTGCAGTCTTCTTATTCATGGATTCTTCATTTGCCAATTTGCCTACTCTCTAAAATATATTTGTAACCCCAAAATCAAGGCTTGTAGCATTTTCATGGTCATTTGCAAATGTGGGCAGAGCAGCAAAAAATTTGAGTTGCCTGACATGCATATTCCCAGATGAGGTTGAACAAGGCAATGCTCTGCCTTCCTTTTTCAGCTCTCGTACTGTAAACAAGTGTACTTTTTGCAGTCTATTTAATGCTACATTTTTCATATTTTTGTGCTTTTTGTTAGTAACTTTGCTGTTTAAAATGGCTCCAAGCATGGTGCTGAAGTGCGTCTAGTGTCCCTGAGCACGAGAAGGCTGGCATGTGCCTTATGGAGAAAATACATGTGTTAGCTAAGCTTCAATCAGGCATGAGTTACAGAGTTATTGGCTGTGAATTCAATGTTAATGAATCAGAAATATAAAGTGTCTAAACGGAAACACCCATTAAACATAGTTATGTATTGATCAGTTGAAGAAAATGTCTTGACTGGCAGCTCTGAGGAACCTAATGCTCTATTTCCCCTAGGACCAATGATTAAATATTTGCTAATTAAATGTTCATGATGACTTTATAGAATAACTATCAGGAGTAATGAGAATCTACTATATTTGTTAAACACCATTTAGGTAGCAAGCCCTGAATGAAATGTGTGACATCATCTTATCACATCCTCCCAAAACTGTATGCAACCTGCTTCTTCACAGACAGGGGAATGTGAATAGGTACTTCCAACTCCCCTGCTTCTGGGATACCCGTATTTTCCAGAAGACAGACCAAGAGAGTACAGTTTGGGGGACTGCAGTTTCTGCAATGAACAAGTAAAATAACACAAGAAAAATGCTTCCTAAATTATAAATCTTCTCCCGGTGTGAGTGAATAAATTTGGAAGGACTATAACTAAGGTCTAACAGAGGTTCAGGCAATGTGATCTCAGAAAAACTGGGTTCAACAAGGGCTCTGTAGCTGACACGGGTTAAGACTTCACTGTTACATGGATCTATCACTGATCTTTTCAGATAGAATATTGGCATAGTCAATAATTACCTCAAAAGGTGATGGTGGGCAGCAAATTAAATAATATGTGTTTTTTCAAATAAAATGAAAGTAAGCATGTATAGAATTATCATTAACATTATATTATAATTTCTGCCATTAATTTGCCTTTCCAACTATCCCTCTGGCTCATTTCTTAGTTGCCACAGGGAAAGAGATGGGCTCGGGGTCTATGCAACTATCTACAAATAGAAGATTGTTATGATTCCTTATGTATATCCACAAATACTGGGTACTGTGCTGAGGCTTATGTATGTCAAATAACAATCTATTTAATCATTCTAATACTATTACTATCCCCATTTTAATAATAATATCTAGGCTCAGAGAAATTCATAAAATTCCTAATATCACACAATAGGCTCTAGGAATAGGATTCAAACCCGCTTGAACTAAGATCATTCTTAACCAGTGTGCACAACTGGATCATCAGTTGTGCATGGCCATGCAGCTTACCCACTGTCTTGGGGTCCTCAACCAAGTGGGGCAAGGGTCACTGAAATCACTAGCACTGCTCGCCACGCTGTGCATCCTGGTGGATGCCATAGTCATGAGTTGCCTATGGTGTCCGATTTGCCTAAAGGTATCCTTGAACCAGTGGCTGCCCAGATGCTTCTTACTAGTAGCCACATCTACTGACTTCCACGGATACATGTATGTGGCTTTAAATAGCATGTGTATGTATGTTTGGATATGCATGTGTACGTGTAAATTTTAATCCATATTTAAAAATCCAGACTTGTATGAATACTATTAAGATATTTAAAATACTATATCTAGAAAGATAAAGTAGCTTTAAAAACTGTATTTAAAAAGATGCTTGATATACAAGAGTTTATTATAACCTCACATTTGCAATGTTGTGTTCATAGCAAGATAGCTATTCCACTATATCTGAGATATATTTGATTTACAGAAATTAAATATGCATTTTTTTCTTTATCCCTTTCTGATGACCTATTGCTGTTTTTGGTTTATTGTCCTCCTTATACAGAAGAGCGAATCATGCTTTACTTAGACCTCATAGGTCCTAAACCAGCATCATTTAAAGCATTCGCTAGGTGCTTCTCTGTAAAAGAATCCGTAAAACTATCAGCAGACTCCCAGACTCAATGTTCAATCCCCAGATGAAAAGCAATGCACATTTCATTGTCCCAACACAAGGTTAATTTGTGCACTGAAAGGTGAATACTTCTCTGTCAACTATAGCACTTGCGTCTCCATTATACAATTTAGCACTTGAATATTAACTGCTTTGCTTTGCTAATTAATTCCTATTAATGCCCCACTGGTAACTTCTTTATATGCTTCCCTAGAGTTTAGGCTGCCATATCCTGCCCAGAGTAGACGCTTAATAAACATCTTTTGACTGCTTAAAGATTTTTCCACTCACTGCATTAACATAATTCAAGAGAAGTTGCCAGAACTGACATACACATTCTAAGGACACAATTCTGAAGAAAAACTGTCCCCTCCAATGCAAGTTTGCAAAGGAAGATATTATTTTGACTCTAGGGGTGCTTGACCTGCATAATACACTTAATGATGTGTGACTTGGGTGAAAGCATCCTTCCATTTGCTTCTGCTTATGTAGCTATCAAGAGCTGAAGTCTCTTCCTAAATATTCTTAAAATGCTCTTGCTTTTAAAAATTCATAATTGGCCTTTTCTGAAACTGGAATTTAAAAAAAGGTTATCTATAAACAGTAGATCACAAACTGTGAAATTTGCAAGTTAATCAAATTAGAATTCAACACATGAGTTTTAATTAGGTCTTATCAATGTAACTCAGCAGTTTGAAATGTTAACACATTAAAGCCATTCTAGCTAGAAAAAAATAGAAGCCAGCTACACTGAAATCAAACTCAATATAAAATACATAACATGCAATTATTCATTCCTTCAAACTAAGGGAACATGAGAAAAATTATCTTCATGGCCAAGAGGAAAGGGGACATATCAGATTTTCTGTTTGTATAATATGATTACCCGGGACCGGTTGAAGTTTCTGCTCTTCACAGTAGCCAAGCACAGCTCTCCAAATTGTTGATCTGCCTGATGTGGGGTCCCAAATTAGTGGTATCCGAGATATTAATCCAAAAGGATTCCTTCCCCCTACCCCAGAGTCCCTCCCAGCCTTTCCTCTGAATCACCAACCGTTTTTTGGTGATTGTTATAAACCCTACCTATTAAACTAAAAGTGAAAATCACTAATAAAAGCAAACAACCATTCAAATAGCACTGAATCCTTTCTGAATTTAAATCTCAAGGAGATTTTGATATAATTATCTTCCAATTTCCAGAGAAAAAATGATTTTTAAAGTCTATGGGTCCCCAAACTGACAAGTGTTCATTTCTTAAGCCTAGAGCAAGAGGCTAACATTGAGTTTCAAGTACAAGAATGTTTATAAATAACAATTAAAGGGACTAAAACTCAATGTGCCCGTTTCTACTCACTTGACTTTAAAGCAGTATAATAAATATAAGTAGTTAAGGAGTGGATCCTTTGATTCTTACCACTCTCTAGCTGTGAAGTGAATTGGGAAATTGAGGTAATTGTCCCATTAACTCAAGTAAAAACTCTCATGATTGCCTGAATTATCCAACTCTTTCAGGTGAAATTAGTTAGTCAGCCTTCTAATGAATGATTAGGTCAAGCCACAAGCATCACCATTACCACCAACTTAATTATTACATATTTATATGATAAATCCTGTGATACATTTATCATGGAATTCTCCCTATGACCTTATGAGGTAGCATACGGGGAGATGAAGCGTGGAGAGGTTAAGAAAGTTGCCCCAAAGTCACACAGCTTCACTAAGTCCATATTTAAAATCAGGTCTGTGTGACTCCAAATAATATATTGTATCACCAAGGTTAAGTGCCCAGCAATTGTCACTAACCTATTTTAACTATGCCAGCCTGTGGAGAAACAGTTTATATTATGTCATGTCTAGGATCAAAGGGTAAGATCACCTCCACATTTTATCAGATCACCACCATCCATATTGATTCCCATTCATTCCCTCCCCCTAACCGCCCCCCCTCCCAAGTCTCCTCTCCCTCAGAATGTTGTAGGCAAGCAGCAGACATGGGCATATAAAGGACATTTTTTAAATACTTTCATTCCAGAATTTGAGAGCAATGTTGTATGGGGTTACTAAAAGCTTATCTCCCACTCAAACCTTCTTATAGATTAATTTACCATTTTCAGAAAGGGAGACTTTCTCTAGATGTGAACACAAAGTAATATCATTAACATGGGAGGACTTGCTGCAGGGAAGAGCAAATGCCTCTGTCAAAGACAAGGTTCACCTCCTTCACAATTTGGACCAACTTAGCACACTTTGCTGGTCAAAAGTCTGACCATCTATCATTTCAGCAATTCAATGCACCCTCTTATTTCCAACTTAACAGCCATAATTCCATGTTTCTGATTTGTCATCATATAATTACAGGCTAAAATAGGCTGACTCAATAAGTAATGCTGTCTGCTGCAAGTTAATCATACAGACCACGTGTAGACCTCAAAGACAAATGAGCAAGTGCTGAATTTATAGGAGTGCTCTGTTCTTACTATCTTGGACCCTGTTTATAATTCATGCTGAAAAAACTCTCAGAAAAGACACTAGTGTGAAGAAATAATAGATGATAAAGGCAGGAGTCTCTGAATTGTATTTCCACCCATCATTATTGACTTGAAGTCTAATGTAAATAAGACTAGAATTATGTTCCCAATGAAGCAGAAGTATATTGGGACTATTCTTCCTCGTAAAAGTGGGACTGTTCATGCCATTTTGACAAGATGGTGCTTATAAAGCAAGATGAGTTGTACAACCTGTCTTTGTCTTTAAGAAAACTAGTCAGTGGATACTAGGCTGTATGTATACTGAGTTGCAGTTAGTCAATTAAATTGACTTTGAATTGCTTCATGTTTGGATGAATTACTCAAAATTGCCCTTTGTCAGTGACATAAAAATGCTGGTTTTACTTAATTCTGAAGATGAATTGACTGTTTAATTCATCTGATGTTTTGCCAACACAGAGTCAAAAGATTTTCAAGTTACTGACCTTTCCAATTTTCAACATTTTAGGGGGGATTAAATAGATTCTGCAAGGAATTTTTGAAATAGGGGGCTCTATGCCAACTTTTCTATTGTCCCACCATTGTGTGATGGGAAAGGATTTCTCTTAGAAAGGATGATAATTATCACAGTCATCTTTATTGAGCACTTACTGTACGTCTAATATTGTGCCCATTATTTTACAAATACTAAGTAAGTAAATCTTCATAAGAATCCTATCAGGTAACCCTGTTATTCACATTTTAGAGATAGGTCTGAAACTCAGAAAAATTAAGCAACATGTAGCTTTGAGCATGGTTCTAATGCTGCCCAATATAATTCAAAACCAAATCGGTCTGAAATCAAAGCCTTTGTCTTTAATATTCTTTTACCTTCCCATCCCTCCTATTAATGTTTGTTTATATCTTTTGGGTCACTTGATCGTTGGGTGAGAATATCAGGGCATAAAGCATATAAGAGAAATTAGGTTTTAGACACAAAGTCTTACTTGACTAAACATCTCCTTCAAGTCCTCTTTATTTTAACCTCTGACTATTTTTCTTTCGTAATTCTTAAGGCAGTGTGGGCTTTCTGGCATTTCCCAATTTCTATTTTAAATTACCTTCTCTTTCTCAACCTCTTGCTTTCTATTATCTTTTATTTAAACAAAACTTAACATAGCCAATTAGAATATCTAATTCTCAGTTATACTATACTCTGATTGTTTTTACTCTTTGGAAACTGAGCCTTTAAGGGGAGGGAAATTTCATCCTCCTATGCAGTCTCTAAAGATTTCATCTCTCACCACCAGCCTTGATTACGTACACCTACTCTCTGGGTGATACAGCTAATCAGATTGATCCAAATTTAGGATGCTCTTTAGACCAAATGCATTGGTGAACAGTATCATGGAGTACTCAAATGTCAGGCAGAGCTGGTACTCTCTCTGTTGCTTCCTGATTCTTGCCTTAAACTTGAATATTTCTAATTCGTCTCTATTTTTCTATCACATGGCAGACAGATCTAGGAATACCACCATGGGAGTAGACAGGCATGAGGAAACAAAAAGTTCTCTATCTAATGGCCTTGAATGAATTTCAAAAGATACGGCCTTAGATATCATAGAACATAGGCCATCGCATGGAGCAACAGCCCAACTATAAACAAAGTAGTGCCCTGATTCCCCATTTGTCATTGCCTCTTGTGTTGATAAGCTTGGAGACTTCAGGAAGAACAATGGTGACTGTGCCAATGCAAAATTTGAGTATTACAGTGTCCCCTATCAGTTTATCATCTAATTCTAGTACCCAACCCCAACAAAATCAATTACACACATAAAAGCTTGCTGTGATATGGTTGCTATGTTTCTAGTGATAGCAAAAGAGAGGAGTTAGAGGAATCAGGAGCAGTGGTGGTGATTTTCACTGTGTAAAATGTGATTTGCTATAAACAACCTCAGATGAGAGCACAGATTTCTGACCCATGAATCTCTGGGGTACCACGTCTCTGGAGTTTAGAAATACCCTCAAACCATTTTAGTAAACACGGTCCCTGTGTGCCAAGCCAAAGTCTTAGGTGTGCACTCACCCGTGCGCTCTGCCCTGCAATGAGCTGGTCATCCTCAGTCTGAACACTTGTCCTGCTACGCACATCATAATCTTCCTGCTCAAAGTCGGAATCATCCTCTAGTTCTTCTGGGGTCTGAGGACAAAAGGATATAAATCAGCATATTTAAATTGATAACCTTCACCCCCATCTACACACTTCATTGCAAAGGCTAAATATCCCCCAGAACGCAGAGCTTATAGCATCCTACATAGCACTCACACAGCTATGTGGGTGAGTATTAGCCGGAATGCAGTCAGAAAAATCAAGCTGCCCTAATTTACTTTAAAATATATATTTTATTATTTCCTCATACAGGTATAGTAAGTCTAACTTGAAGTGATATGCTAATTTTAAGAAAAATTATATTTGTGTATTATTTCCACCCATCCAAATCTATTGAAAGAAAAGATCCATCAACAACAAAATTTACACCTATACCTCTATAATGCCACTTTTGCACTGTAAACAAAAAAGTTGATTATCTCCAGGCCAAAGGCTAGACCTGATGGAATCTGATTTGGTCCCAAAGCCATAAGGTATAAAGGTTATAAGCACAGGCTCTAGAGTCCAGACTGCCTGAATATGAGCCCCTATGTACTCATAAATAAACTATCTTACCTCTCTTAGTTTGACTTCTTCCTCTGTAAATTGAAGTTGATAATAGTAGCTATCTTTATGATTGCTGTGAAGATTAGGCAATGTACTCTCTGTATAGTATCAGACACAGAGTAGGTATTTTTCAAATGTTTGCCATCATTATTACTTAGGGTTTGTTGTTTGTTTTGAGACAAGGTCTCACTGTGTAGCCCAGGCTGGAGTGCAGCAGTGGGATCTTGGCTCACTATAACTTCCACCTCCCAGGTTCAAGTGATTCTTGTGCCTCAGCCACCCAAATAGCTGGGATTACAGGTGTACACCATCATGCTTGGCTAATTTTTGTATTTTTTAGTAGAGACAAGGTTTCACCACATTGGCCAGGCTGGTCTCGAACTCCTGGCCCCAAGTGATCTGCCCGCATTGGCCTCCCAAAGTGCTAGGATTACAAGCATGAGTCACTGTGCCTGGCCCATCATTATTATTAGGATTTTTAAATCAATTCGTTCAACAAAGTTTATGAAATGAAGCTACTGATTACCACATACCCATAAAGGATTAAATAACTTTTACATATGTATTATCAATTTAGCTCAGATGAGCACAGTGACATTAGGGATCATTCTCTATTTAGAGGTAAATAATACAAGGTGCAAAGAAGTTAAGCCATGTGCCTCATATCCCTAAATTAGTTAATACAGAACCAGAAGTTAGATCTAAACACCCAGGTGTGTCTGACTCCAAATATACTTCTCATTATTAGTTTTTGTTGTAGTTTATTCACGTTATAAATTTAGCAAGAACTGAAGTTATAAAATTGCTTAAAAAGAGTAGAGTTAGACCAAGACCCTTTCCAATCTATAAAGTCAGTGATAAGGAAAATATAAGAAAGAATCCATAAGCCCAGGAATAAAACACCTTTCCATCTTCAATGGCAATAATAATAGATAACTGTGCATTAAGTGCTTACCATGTATGTGTCTGTCAATGTTTTTTCTAAATGCTTTACAGGCACTAACTCACGCAGGTTTCCTAACACTCCTATGATGTAGACATTATTTTCTCCATTTTTCAGGTAGGAAAACTGAGGCATGAGACATTATATCTTGCTCTAAAGCTTTGCTAACTCTATGAGGTTAAATTTGAAAGGTGATAAGGATGGTGCACAAAAGTAAGTGAGTGAATCAGTGTGAGATTAGCCTGACAGGATGGTCTTCCACAGACTGCCTCTTGGCATATAGTAGGACCACATTCCAGGGCTTTGTCTTGCAAAAGAAAAGAGCAGACCACAAGGAATACCGATGATGCAGTTGCCCACTCCCCATCCAAAAGGGCACATTTTTATTCTGCTGATTTCTTTGGCTACCACAGTGTAATTAATCAGGTGTGGTTATTGATGAAGGCTTGAGATTGGTCAGACAGGCATAAAATGGGGTCCTTCATGCCAATATCACGTTATGCCTAGTAATTTTCCAAGCTTTGGCATATCACTCTTGTTTTTCCTTCTCTCTCACCATCAACCTTATTAACATTCACTCAGTCATCTACAGATGTTTACTTTCATAGGAATATTAAAATGAGAAAAGAAAGAGGTTTTGTTCTCATATTTTATTAACTAAAGCAGGGGTACAGTAGGCAGAGCCCAGTTCAAATAACTGGTTGTATTTTTATTGTGGACAGAGAAAATATTCTCTGATCATTCCTCCCTCTTTTGCAATATACTGTGGGACAATTATAGCAAGCTGGTAAATTCAGCTGACAGATGAGATGACAAGATTACAAGTGCTTTTCGTCATTAGTTCTTGAAAGAGAAAAAGTAAAATCGAAAATCTCATTCAACAAAAATAAGCAGAATATGACAGTTCTTATAGTACTGTGTCCAAACATTTCAGTGATCTGTGCATTTAATAGATGAGTCAATGACAAACCCAACCTGGCAGCATAAGGCTAATAATGAGTTTTTATTCAAGTGACAATGGCCCAAGAACAAAAAGAAAAAACATTAAAATCTAAAGAGATATTAACCTGGACGAGGACTCAGGGGACCTGCATGTTTTGACCTAACTCTGCCATTCACAAGCTATATGTCTTTGGCAAGTCACTTAGTTTCACTACTTCTGTGTCTCCCTGCTCATAAAACGGAGATTATAATTGCTATTTGCACTTTCTGCCCCACAGGACTCCTAAGCTCAGATGTATAGGAAAATGCTTTAGGAACCATAAAAATTAACTAAATTCATAAATGATGGTGATAATTACTGTGCTTAATAATAAAATATAACACCTAATAACAATAACAGCAATAATAGTGGCAATCATTGTTTACCACCCACTATGGGACAGGCATTCAGCTAAAGAATTTGATCCTTACAAAAAACCTAGTGAAATAAATGTAATAGCCATTTTATAGGTGTGTGAACAGGTTCAGAACTGTTGAGTGTATTTTCCAAAGCATCACACCTAGCAAGCGACGGAGATGGGGAACAAGTTGAAGGTTTCAGAGCCCATGATTTTAACCATCACAAATACCACCAGGCAAATAGATGAGCTTAAGCTATTTACATGTACCTTCAACATGCAACAAACCCGTCCAACCCATCCATATAAAAAGTTCTGTGCATGTGCAGTTTGCTAATTGCATGTGAGTGTGTCTCCTACTCATGGCATTATTTTTTGAATTACACATTTTTAAAACTATGAGTGCTATTTTTTAGTTGGTCAAAGACCTCCATGAATTAAAGGAAACATGGAAAATTACAGAGGGTCTGCAAATGGGCCCAGGAAGATTACGCTTGTATTATTAGATAGTGTTACAGGGTAAAGGAATAAATAAAATAAACAGTTCACTGTACTGGAGGATAGAGACTAAGGGTGAAAGTTCTATGTGCTCTTTGGGAAGGCTTTTTTCAATAAACAGAAACTATTTAAAGTCTACTCCTAGTTTCCTGGTTCCACTATTTTATGTTTTGTTGTGGAAGTGGGTCATACCTGTAAAATGGCACAAAGTATTTGGACAAAATCTCTCCTAAGAGTTTATGAGATCAACTTGTGCCCATTACAGGGGCCCAGGGAGACCATGTGGCTTGACCAGGGTCATACCACGTGTCAGTTGCAAAGCAGGACCCGTTCACCTGCTGCTGGTGCTCTATTTCCTCTGCAACAGCCTCTATGGAGAAACAAAGTGAGAAAGTATTGAAGGATTCAGTCATTTCACCCGGACGTGTGATTTGTTGAGTAAATTTTACAAATGAGTCCCGGTGAAATGACTCTGAATCCTTCAATATTTTCTCATTTTCATAAAATGTAATAAGGACCATTGAAAGAAAGGGCCCAAATGTGTATGAGAATTTCACTGGGAGAAGGCTGAGAATATAGGTTGGCAGGAGAGCTTGAGAGAGGCATGAGGTAGGATTTCCCAACAGAGCTCAACACCACTGGAATGGGCTGCAGACTAGAAAATCAGAGATCCAAAGGTAAAAACACCAACAACAACCAAAAACAAAAAATAAAAAACAAAACAACAACAACAACAACAACAAAATGAAAAAACTCCCTAGTCAGGAGTGATTGGCGACCAGCAACTCTGGCCTGGCCTGGATTATTCTGGAGGTTCCTAACTGATCTTGCTTCTGCTCTTGCCCCAGACATTCTGTTCTCACCAGCATAGCCATGGTGGTCCTTTTAAGGTCTAAGTCATATCACACTATTCCCCTACTCAGAACCCTCCAGTGGCTCCCAACTCATTCAATAAGATCCTTAGGTCTCTAGGTCAAGTTCCTGGCTCCAACCCTTGCACTTGCCATTCCCTCTGCCTGAAACATGCTCCACCTGAGTACCGTTAGGGCTTATTTCTTCTTCCTTCTCCCAGTATCTTCTCAAATGCCACCCAGGTACCTCCTTTCATAAGATCCATGCCCACCAGAAGCTCTATCCCCTTTAGGCTACTTTGGTTTTCTCTGTGGCACAATGTTTGACATTATATTTTTTCTTGTTTATTCTCTGTCTCCTACCAGAGGAACAGAAATCCTGTGAGGGTAGAGACTTTTGCCTGCTTTGTTCATCTCTGTATTTAGGGCAACTCCAAAAGTTTGGACATCTAATAAGCTTTCAGCAAATAAATGAATAATCAAGACAGAATTACCAATTTTTAATCATACTGAACTATTTCTAACTAATTAATAAAACTAGACACCTTAAGAGGCCATGTTGATTAACATATTTCATACAGAATTCAAGAGATGTTTATGTGCTACCCTTGAAATTTTAAAATATCTGGCAATGCTCCAGGGCACCTTGATACACAGTTCAGGAGACGTGAAGTTAAACCGTTACCTCCGCCTCCCAGGTTCAAGCAATTCTCCTCCCACAGCCTCCCAAGTAGCTAGGATTACAGATGCATGCCACCATGCCTGGCTGATTTTTGTATTTTTTTTTTTTTTAGTAGAGACAGGGTTTCACCATGTTGGCCAGGCTGGTCTCGAACTCCCGACCTCAGGTGATCCACCTACCTCGGCTCCCCCAAAAACAATATATATTAAAGAAGGTGTCTTTGAACACAAACTCACATAAAACAAGGTTAGGTATTGATCAGTTGATAAAAGTGTGGCCAGAAGTTCACAGTAACCTAACCCTGTATTTCTCCCAGGAGCAATGATTCAAGATTCACAAATTTGGTGTTCACAGTGAATTTGCAGAACACTAACTACTGTAAGAAATGAGAAATGACTATATGTTGTTCTGCCAGATTTGCATATATATTTTTAAGCCACTTTGTGGGGATAATCAGAAAATTCCTATGTACCTAACAGATCCCAATGGACAAGCCTCAGGAAGAAGCAAAAAAAAAAAAAAAAAAAAAAAAAAATGGTTTCATGGAAGAGGGGTAGAGTAGATTGCTCCAACAGAAAAGGAAGGTCCTGACAGCTGAGGCTGGAATACAGTAAGAACAAGCTTTGTCTACTTCAGAGGGTTGCCCGGAGCTGGCCTGAAGCACTCGGATACCAACATCACCATTAAATATGTATTGACTGCCAAGAAACAAGATGATAAAGAATTTGACCCTTCAGGGTCCCTTCTGTATTGTTCTTGGGAAAAGAAAAATCTTTCTTTGCAGCCTTTGGGAGGGAAGGAGGTATGGTCAAATTTTCTGGGAAAGAAACAATTCTACTTGTCATATTGTTTATCTTCCTTAGCACAAGGGATTTTTTAAAGTAGACTCAATCATTACATTCAGAAAGAAAACCAAGAAATTAAGTGCAAAATGAAGCCATTTGGGTGCTGAATGGAGAAGGATTTTAAAAATAACAATTTGTACATACTGTACATTTCTCTCTTCCTAAATTTTAAGTGGTGTGAAATCCATCTAATCAAATCACTTGAAATGTCGAGATAGAGAAATGACACTTTACATGACAAAGATACGACATTTTATCTAAAATCGTGTGTGTGTGTGTGTATGCGTGTGTGTGTTACAGCTCATGAATGAGTAAGTGAATGATGGCTATAAACTTTCTCAGCCTCCCAGATGAATGGTTGTCACAAACATGTGAAGGTTAACAAAGCAGAAAAATGGCAAAAGAGGGACTATATCTTGAGGATTACAGTGGGATTTAGTACCAAATGCTTTGAAAATATAACTCTCATGGTCTATTACTTTATTTCACAAGTTAGTACAAAAATGATCTAATTTGTTATGGGCCTAAAAGGCTGACTATCCTTCCTTTCCCTCTCTTCCAATTCTTATATCTCTTTTCTCTGTCCCCCTCCCATATTTCTAGGCATCTCTCTCCCTCTCTTACACACACATACACGCACACACACACACACAGAAAGAGAGAGAGAGAAAGATTTAGGCTCTGTGCCAAACAAAACACCATAATGTGCCACAAAATAATATTTTGGATACATTTGGTTAAATAAATTTTTAAAATTATAATTAATTTCATCTTTTTCTTTTTGCTTTTGTAGTGTGTTTACTAGAATATTTTAAGTTACAAGTGTGGATACCATTCTACTGGACAGCATGCTTTTGGGATTAGAACTGCAGAAGCCCCACCTCTGCTTCAAATATAATAGCAATAAATGTGCTTTTGCATATGCAGTATATTTGAAGAAATAAAGATTATTATGTGGCTAATAAATATGTTTGGACATTACTATGCTAAACCGTTGGTAAGATAAGGAGAAAAAAGCCATCTTATAATGGATTATACAGCAGTTAAATAAAATGAGGTTAGGTAGATGTCTTAACAGACATATGTGAATGTGCCTTGTGGGTGAACAAAGAAAGTGCAAATGATACTGTATGAGTTTTTAAATCAACTACAATATATATTTTCTAGGCCTGTGAATATATATATTAATTATTTAGACAACATTTTGGAAGGCACACCTACCTCACAACAGAAGTCTGAAGACGGGAAGATAGTGGAGTGGGTAATAAGAGGTTTGATGTTAGGCTATCCAGCCTTATTTATAATGTCTGAATTATTTTTACACAAAGAGAATGTACTTATGTATCACTTCATAGTTGCATAATTATAATAACTGTTATTATTATGTGTTATTATAAACACTACTATGCTGTGTAATCTTCATTTCTTTCCAGCCCACGGTCTTTGGATCCTGATGGGAAGAGTGTTAGCAAGAGCTACAAATGGAAAATAGCAAGGGTATCCCTAAGTGTTGTATGAAATTGAGGAAATAATGCATGCAAGAAGTAGGCAGGGTGTTGTCCTTCAGAATATTCAGTGCTCACTTGAGCTCGTTGATATTGCTCATCCCTTCATAAGTATAAAGCTCACTTTGTCTGACTAAATAAGGAGCCAAACAGCTTACCAAGTTAAACTCAGTAATCACAAAATAAATAATAAATAAGACAGTTAGCTCTTTAGTTTCCTACTAGATCTGACCAGCTCTGAGCTACAGAGGCCTCACATACCCTGATCATCAGCACAGCCTTTCTGATGTCCCGAACGCCGTCATACACCAGGCGAGAGGCATCGATGAACTCATTCTCCTCAAATGGTTGAGGAACGTTGGCACTCAGGGCTTCAATGGCAACCTCTACTTGTTCTGCAAAGCGTGGCATCACTGGGTTAAAAATAAAAAGAGGATTAGACAATTTTTCTCTCACTACCTCTCATTCCAGCTTTTGGCCAAAGTGGCAGGTCCTCGGGCATTCTAACAGTTAAGTGGAGCAAGACACTCATCTGTCCAGTTTGAAGTGAGCCCAATTTAGTAGTCTTTATGACAGTTACCTCGGCAGCAGGGAAAGGAAACTTTCCCAATCGTTATTCTGTGCATGGTGATGGTTTGCGAAAGAGAAAGTTTTTGAAACCTGCCCCCGGTAGTGTGGTGTAGTGTGTGAATATAGTTTTCATGTTACCCTAACCCCAAACTGGGTTGCATTTCTGCTGGTTACGGCTGGTTACTGGTTACTGTAAATCCTTGGCCATGTTTTAACCTGTTTCTTTGTCTATAAAATATAATAAAATCCTCCTTCATGATTCAGTGGGATAATGCAAAAAAGTTTTGGGTGGAATCTGGCCCTTTGGAAGTATCAATAAATATTTAACTAATATCAGATGTTACAGTCGTAGCTGGTATGTAGCAGACCTTAACCCAAATGGCTTCACAATCAAGTGTGGATGAAATGATAGAACCCTTCCCGCTTTTGTCAGAAATGCAGGACTTGAGACATGGGAGGGAGAGGGGAGGGTGGAGCAAGGGAAGATAGGGAAGGACTGTGTAATAGAAAAGAGGGAGACACAGGACATTTCAGCAGAAAGGCCTATGGAAAGAGAAGAACAATGGGCTCAAAGATAAAGTGTTCCATCTTACCAGGACCACTTGGATGAGAAAGAGGATACGTATATAAATTTCTAAAATGCTGACACTTCATTCTTTTCACAGGGATCCTGCATGCACCCTAGAGATTTGTGGAAAGTAAACTCAGCGGAGTGTCTGGAATACCTCCACTAACTTCTTAAAAGATGCTGCTGAT
Organism: Nomascus leucogenys; assembly: GCF_006542625.1. NCBI lineage: Eukaryota > Metazoa > Chordata > Mammalia > Primates > Hylobatidae > Nomascus > Nomascus leucogenys. The sequence goes on along the minus strand of NC_044394.1, from coordinate 64,774,186 downwards.
TCACTGATTCTCAAAAATTATAATTCAACTTCCTCAGCTATTATCCTGTAACAATCAATTCATATAGTAAATGAAAGCCAAAAGCATATTTGTTTTATTTACAAGGATGATAAAATAGAAACATTATTCATCTATTTCCATTTCTGAACTTTCATGCCTGGTTCCTCTTTATACTCACTTTCATCCTCTGTGGATACTTTAATATCCATTTTAATCCCTGTGTGAGAAATTCTGCTAAATTACTTTACTCTCTAGGGTCAGAGTATTCAAGATAAAACATTCCTGGAAAAACATATTTCTACCAGGAAGAGACAGACTTAAAAAAGGAGGGGAGACAGCAGGGTTAGAGGAAAACTGTGTGCTCACACTTTAGTAGAAATCATCGAAATCAGAGCATGCATGGGGAAATCTCCTTCTATGGATGAATTACTGTAACTGGTACTCTATATTACTTGAATTTTTCATTTGGGCTTTTAAGCTATATTTAGATAAAAGAATTTGGGAAATATTAAGCTGTACTGCCACAAATATGAATCAAATGAAACTACATATCTAAAAACCACTGCATTAAACTCAGACTATTTCAGTTATTCATTTGTGTTGGGAATAAACTTTTTTAAATGACTCAACAGTGAGCATGAAATTATTTTTGTATATATTAGAATTTGAGAATAAGTATCTCCTTAAATATAATTACAAGTTCCCTCTTTCTTAAACTGAGTTATATTAATGCCACTCCATGATGTCTATGTTGCCATAAGTATGACCATCAGTGATGTTACAGTTCTATGTAATACTACAAAGTAGCTTTCAGAGGCATAAAACTGTTTATCCCTATGGGTATAACTGATAAAGAATTAGTGCTCCTACATATATATAAAATAAATAGACTAATCCCACAAATCAATAAGGAAAAATATTAAAAATTCACAAAGAATTAGTACACTCAATTCACAAAAAAGCAATCCATATTGCTGATAAATACACAGTAAGACTTCACCCATAATCAGAGGAATAATGCAAACAATGAGATGTAATTTCATACTTATCAGCGTAGGTAAACAAATTAAAGCATGATAATATTAATCACATTGAGCAAGCAGACACAATGGTACCCTCCCCTTCTACTACAGATGGGAACACAATGGTTACACATCATTTCAGCAAGTGCTTTGACAAAATCTAGTAAAATCCACTCCCTGTGATTTGGGGCATTCTCTAGGGGCTTGGCCAAATATTAACTTCTAAAGAGATGCTGATTAGGAGGGGTAAGTAATTGTACATTGGAGTCACAAAAATGTTTTTGTGTCTCTATGGTTACAGTTGTTTCCTGCTAGGTTACATATTCAAGGAGTTAAGAAGAAAATTGTACAAAACCTGAGAATGAAAATAACTGCTTTAAGGGAGCTCTGTCAACAGGCTCTACCCAGCCCTATTCTGAATCCTACAGCTCAGGAACCACTTTGATATGCTCGTTGCAGATCCACAGTCAGTACATCTGGGTGGGATAAAACAGACTTAGGGATGTGAGTCAGGGGACAGTCAATATATTAAAGTGAATAAGCCCTGAGGTCAAAGTTTGAGTGGGAAAAACAATATCATTTGAGTAGGAAAAGAAACATCGTTTGTGAAAAATTTTTAAATACACGAAAACTCTGCATAATTTATATACATTTGTATATGTTCTTACATGTTCTAAAAGGATACATACCACTTTAAATATAGTAGTTACCTTTGAGATGGAAGGAGAGACATTTGTTATATTAAGTCTCTGTTCTTTCTGTATCTTTGAATCTTTTCATAATTCACATATTTAAAAAGAAATCAAATTATTCTCAAGGTTGGACTTCTTCTAGAACTGGGCTCTGAAAACATAAAGTTCTATCACAAGGCCCAGAACATGATAAAAACGAATCTGAACAGTATCATTAAGTGGGGAAGTCCCTCAGAAATTGTGACTGTGATCAAACACTTAATATTCTGCCTTAGTAACTGCCAACTAAGAAGTTGAGTGGGAAAACGCCCACCACTCAGACCCCAACCTGCATAAACACACCTCTATTTGCATGAAGACCTTTCTCGAATATAAAGGGGTGAGAAAGGTTATAGTGTTGCTTTGTTTGTGCAAGGTCACCCTGAGGAAGAGATGGGGAGGAGGACAATGTAGAAGGTGACATGCTATTAGGTTGGTGCAAAAATAATTGCGGTTTTTGCCATCTTGCTAAAACCACCTCCTGGCCCGATACTGCACCCAAGGGAGAGAGAAGAAAGCTAAAACCTAAATGGACTATTTTCATAGGGGATGCTCTGCAACTCAGAATACATCTAGTAATGCTGTGACATCAAGTTTGGAGAAGAGGATTCTATTTGCACCAGCATGGCATACATTATCTCTCTAGTGAGATTTGGATAGTAGGACTTTGGTATAAACAACAGTGTTATTGAACTGGGGTTGTCAGAAGTGGCAGAAACAATGAATTTTTATGAAGAGATTGCAACAGAAATACCATTGACCTTTCAAGGAAAAAAAAAACCGATAGGGTAGAGGGTGCAAGTTCTTTATTTTTAAAATAGGGGCTCAGAGTGCAATTGAGCCTTAATATTTAAACCATCTTATTATATTCTTTGGCCAGTAAAACATAAAACTTGAGCTCATTCAATTGATTATATTTACTGTAACTGACATCTATTTTTTTCTTACCATAAGTCAGTGTTTTTCTGGGTCTGACTCTTAAGAAACTCTTTCTCTGAGACCAATCCTAAGCACATTCAATATTTATTTAGGGATTGGTTAACTGCTACTGTTCTTTAATCACCAATACCCCTGCTCTCCACATTGCTGCTCTTTGCTCATTCAGTCTTCTCCTATTCTGCCTTTTTTTTCTTCATTTTTTTTTTATTATTATACTTTAGGTTTTAGGGTACATGTGCACAATGTGCAGGTTTGTTACATATGTATCCATGTGCCATGTTGATTTCCTGCACCCATTAACTCGTCATTTAGCATTAGGTGTATCTCCTAATGCTGTCCCTCCCCCCTCCCCCAATCCCACAACAGTCCCCGGAGTGTGATGTTCCCCTTCCTGTGTCCATGAGTTCTCATTGTTCAATTCCCACCTATGAGTGAGAACATGCGGTGTTTGGTTTTTTGTCCTTGCGATAGTTTACTGAGAATGATGTTTTCCAGTTTCATCCATGTCCCTACAAAGGACATGAACTCATCATTTTTTATGGCTGCATAGTATTCCATGGTGTATATGTGCCACATTTTCTTAATCCAGTCTATTGCTGTTGGACATTTGGGTTGATTCCAACTCTTTGCTATTGTGAATAGTGCCACAATAAACATACGTGTGCATGTGTCTTTATAGCAGCATGGTTTATACTCCTTTGGGTATATACCCAGTAATGGGATGGCTGGGTCAAATGGTATTTCTAGTTCGAGATCCCTGAGGAATCGCCACACTGACTTCCACAAGGTTGAACTAGTTTACAGTCCCACCAACAGTGTAAAGGTGTTCCTATTTCTCCACATCCTCTCCAGCACCTGTTGTTTCCTGATTTTTTAATGATGGCCATTCTAACTGGTGTGAGATGGTATCTCACTGTGGTTTTGATTTGCATTTCTCTGATGCCAGTGAGGATGAGCATTTTTCATGTGTTTTTTGGCTGCATAAATGTCTTCTTTTGAGAAGTGTCTGTTCATGTCCTTTGCCCACTTTTTGATGGGGTTGTTTTTTTCTTGTAAATTTGTTTGAGTTCATTGTAGATTCTGGATATTAGCCCTTTGTCAGATGAGTAGGTTGCAAAAATTTTCTCCCATTCTGTAGGTTGCCTGTTCACTCTGATGGTAGTTTCTTTTGCTGTGCAGAAGCTCTTTAGTTTAATGAGATCCCATTTGTCAATTTTGGCTTTTGTTGCCATTGCTTTTGGTGTTTTAGACATGAAGTCCTTGCCCACACCTATGTCCTGAATGGTATTGCCTAGGTTTTCTTGTAGGATTTTAATGGTTTTAGGTCTACCATTTAAGTCTTTAATCCATCTTGAATTAATTTTTGTATAAGGTGTAAGGAAGGGATCCAGTTTCAGCTTTCTACATATGGCTAGCCAGTTTTCCCAGCACCATTTATTAAATAGGGAATCCTTTCCCCATTTCTTGTTTTTGTCAGGTTTGTCAAAGATCAGATAGTTGTAGATATGCGGCATCATTTCTGAGGGCTCTGTTCTGTTCCATTGATCTATGTCTCTGTTGTGGTACCAGTACCATGCTGTTTTGGTTACTGTAGCCTTGTAGTATAGTTTGAAGTCAGGTAGCGTGGTGCCTCCAGCTTTGTTCTTTTGGCTTAGGATTGACTTGGCGATGTGGGCTCTTTTTTGGTTCCATATGAACTTTAAAGTAGTTTTTTCCAATTCTGTGAAGAAAGTCATTGGTAGCTCGATGCGGATGGCATTGAATCTATAAATTACCTTGGGCAGTATGGCCATTTTGGAAAACACTCTGCAAGATATTATCCAGGAGAACTTCCCCAATCTAGCAAGGCAGGCCAACATTCAGATTCAGGAAATACAGAGAACGCCACAAAGATACTCCTCGAGAAGAGCAACTCCAAGACACATAATTGTCAGATTCACCAAAGTTGAAATGAAGGAAAAAATGTTAAGGGCAGCCAGAGAGAAAGGTCGGGTTACCCACAAAGGGAAGCCCATCATCAGACTAACAGCTGATCTCTCGGCAGAAACTCTGCAAGCCAGAAGAGACTGGGGGCGGATATTCAACATTCTTAAAGAAAAGAATTTTCAACCTATTCTGCCTTTAAGAGTGATGAGGCTGGGCACGGTGGCTCACACGTGTAATTCCAGCACTTTGGGAAGCCGAGGTGGGTGGATCACCTGAGGTCAGGAGTTCAAGAAGAGCCTGGGCAACATGGTGAAACCCCACTTCTACTAAAAATACAAAATGTAGCCAGGCGTGGTGGCGGGTGCCTGTAATCCCAGCTACTCTAGAGGCTGAGGCATGAGAATTGCTTGAACCCAAGAGGCAGAGGTTGCAGTGAACCGAGATCGCACCACTAAACTTCAGCCTGGGCAACAGAGACTCCATCTCAAAACAGAAAGAATGATGAGACATAAAAACAAAAGTTTATAGAACAATGACCCATCTTGACAGAACCTAAGATGTTAGTTTGACTATTAATTTTTCTAATACTTTGGTAATGTCTAAAAAAACTAAGCCGGGCACCGTGGCTCATGCCCGTAATCCCAGCACTTTGGGAGGCTGAGGAGGGTGGATCACAAGGTCAGGAGATCAAGACCATCCTGGATAACACAGTGAAACCCCGTCTCTACTAAAAATACAAAAAATTAGCCGGGTATGGTGGTGGGTGCCTGTAGTCCCAGCTACTTGGGAGGCTGAGGCAGGAGAATGGCATGAACCTGGGAGGCAGAGCTTGCAGTGAGCCGAGATGGTGCCACTGCACTCCAGCCTGGGCAACAGAGCGAGACTCCATCTCAAAAAACAAAACAAAATAAAACAAAAAAAACTAAATACCCCAAAAGTAATACTGAGACAGAAAAAGTTTTGAACTTCCTCAAATATGATGCTGCTTCTGCCTCTCATTAATTAGGACAAAATGCAACATTGCATTTGTGATGCACACATTGTGTATTAACAGTTTTTGATATAGGAATATAAATAGAAGCTTCTTTCTGCTTTCTGAATTACATCCAAAAACTGTAGGCACCACTTTACAGTTATTTATCAGAAATGCTGATTTGTTCTTAATAGCTTACGTCTGAAAGGGTGATAAAATTCAGAGATAAACTTTTAAATTCTAGCTATATTTCTCTATGCAGTGCACACACTAGGCCACAAAACGATGACATTCTAGGAGTAATGAAATCAGAGTTAAGTATGCATATAAAAATCAAGGTCACATCATTCTAGTGTTGATCGAGATCCTAAACCAGAGGTGAGAAAGTTCTGGAATAAATTCTCCTGAGAGACATCAGGGGTGAAGTTTCAGAACACAGGGTGAGTCAGTTAAATGAATGAGAAGTTGTGTTAAATATTCAAATAGGACTGCTGACAACCCAAAGGGCAAAATCCAAGGTCAACCAAAGGTAGGGGAGATGAATAGCCAGGTAACCTCACTACCCTCAGGTATATAAAACGTCCTTGCCCCTGCTTTAAGTATTCCAATGATTCCCTGTACTACAGAGAGAACTATAAAACCTCTTTATCAAGAAACAAACACGAAAAGCATCCATTATCTGCCTATATGGTTCTTGTGTCTTTCTGTCTCACCCCTTATTACCACATACTCTCAAATGTTCCAGTTAGACAGAATTACTTGAATATCTCCAAATATGAAATGGACCCATAGCAACATATCCATGAATGATTTATTCTCTCATACTGAAATGTACATACTTGTCGTTGGCCCAGGTGAACTCCTCCTCAATCTTCAATCTCCAGTGTAGAACTGATTGCCATCGTGAAGCTTTCTTTAATCCTCAGAACCCAAAGTAGACAGTTCTCGACAATTCTCTGTAATTTTATAGCATCCTAATCACACACACACACACACACACACACACACACACCATTACAGCACTCAGTATACTGTATTAGGCTAGTTCATTGGTATTTCTGTATGTCAACTGTTTCACATATGAGTCGCCTTCAGGCAGAGACCATCTCTGCTTCATTCTTCGCATTTAAACCCTTGTCCTGCTTCTAGCACAGACAATCTATCCAGTTGGGTAGAGAAGGATAAGAAGTAAAAGAATAGGACAGGAATAAATGGGGAAAATTAAGATGAAGAACTCCTTTGTCATCCAGTATTTCAGGGACAAAATGAGTAGCGTCACATTTCACACACCAAGTCTCTCTTTTTCTGCCCATTATTTAGCATTGGTTCAGTAATTTTATTAGAGTATCACGAGTCATTTAACAAGTGATTAGTGGGCATTCTGGGTTTGGTCTGTAGGGACCTTTCAGAAACATGAGCTCAGGATTCTTTCAGGACTCTGCTTCTTCAGAAGGAGCATCACCACCGAGCAAGAAAGATTCATAATTCTATTCTCAACTAGTTCACCAAGGCCAATCAAGCACATCTGCATGCACAGGGGTCACCCAACTGTGGTGATGCAGTCAGCCAACACCCTCTGAGTGTATTTCTTGCACAAATTTTATTATGGAGCATAGAGAAAAGAAAATAGACAAAGCCCCTGTTTGAGAGATATAAACAGTTTAGTAACTGTTAACATAAAATAAAAAAAGAGCATTGAAAGGAATCTAAAAATAAAATATCAGAACAGGGATGAAATTGCAGCTAATTCCAGTGCAGGAATTAGTACAATATCCTGCCCCCATTACAGACAGTCACTGAGCCTCTACTGTAACAGTTGGAATTTGGTAAAGATTATGGAAAGATCAGGGTAATTGGAGCCAGAAGTATTAATTTGGAGGATCACTGTGGGGCCATTCCAGTGTCCCCTATACCAAGTAAGTGGTGTTTGATGTTATTTCTACAGGTGAAGTATTCTTTCCCAAAAATGGTTCCTGTCAGACACTGCTAAGGGATTATTCAGGTGGCCCCCTAATTAGATGACAGAAGAGAGGGGAAAAAAAAGGGTGAAAGAGTGTGATATAAACTACCGGGGCCCTAAAGTTGCCCAAAGGGAACTCTGACTGGCATTTATAAGGCACTGGGTGTGCCTTGACGATTCCACACATCCATGAGGCATAATCAGTTGTAAGAAAACCGAGTCTGAAGTTCCAATTCACAGTCAGTGTAGAAGTAGAAACTACCCCAAACAGAAGCCATTAACACATCTCTCCCTTTAGTTCCACTTAAGAACAGAGGACAAATCATAGAAGCTGGCCACCATTTTATATTAGTGATTTTAGTAACGAATGTCGTGGTCATAAATTAATAGAAGGTCTTTAAGTATTCCCCCAATTCACCCCTACACGGGGTGAAATTTTGCCTCAGTGGATCTTTTGTGCTCTAAATGCCACTGCGCAAGGTATTCACGGGGTACTTTAAAAATCCTCAGCTCAGAATCTTTTTAGAGATGTTTGGGTGGGAGCATTACCTACTAGGCAAATGAATCTACATGTCTACTTCACAAATAGTGACTATTTCATTTCTCTATGTATTTATAGGTGTGTGCCTTCCCCAGAAGGTACAAGGGTGGCTGGAATCTCATTAAGGCCCTTGGCTAAGAGTTTGTACACTGTTCAGAGCTTTCACTTCCACCCCTAATTTTACACACATGCACTCGAATCTTGGTTATGACTTCTGACACCACAGGCTAAAGAGCTTCTTCTTCAATTAATGTTTGAATCTCTAAACCTAAGTCAAATAGAATTTTTCCTGATGATGCCATTAGTTTTTTATTCCCTTTGGCATGCACACTGATCTTTGAATTATGTACCAGCTTTGTCTACGTACCATTCCCCTATTCTTATCTGTTCTCTTTGACTCCAACCCACTTCTCCAATCACCTTGAATGAATCTAGGTCCTTCCTTCTCCACAATCTAGCTGTTATTCCTCTGTCCCCTCCTGTCCACATACTGCATGGCTTCATTTTGCCTCAGTGGATCTTTTGTGCTCTAAATGCCACTGCACAAGGTAATAGGGCTATTATACTAGCATTTGAATATGTCCCTATTAAGTCCATGTTGTGGGATTTGTCCACACACCCTAGGACTGTTTTATCCAGTTATGTCATTCATTACCCTTATGGTCTTTCCTGTCCTCACGTATTTGCAAATATGTATGTGTGATAGATGCCTCTGAGAGGGCCCCCAGTGATTGCTCTTCTCCTGGTATTCATGCCTTTGTGTAATCCCCTCAACCTTGAATGTGAGCTGGAACTAGTAACTCACTTCTAACCAACAGAATATGGCAAAAAAAAGATGGGATGCCACTTCTGAAATGAAAAATGATGCTGGCTTCTGTTTTCTTACTATCTTGGTTACTTACTCTGATGGAAGACAGTTGCCATGTTGTAAGCTGCTCTAAAGAAAAGCCCACGTGGCATGTTAAATTTGGGGGTAATTTGTTACACAGAAATATATAACTAATGTAGTATGCTATGCCATAAGCAAAACTATCAGTAAAAATAGCTATGCCCTAAGTAAAAATATTGGTAAAAAAAAAAAATAGCTAGCAGGACACATGAAAATTTCTGTTTAATTGTAGCAACGATGCTTGATCTACGTTTCAAGTGTATTTATTGATTCTAGGAAAATGTGTAAATGAATCTTGATATTTAATTTTACACGTTATTAAACCAATTTAAGCCTCAGTTTACTCAGTATAAAACAGAAATAATGATCATTGCCCTTCAGGGTTTACATAAAGATCAGAAATACATTCAACAAGTTTATTACTAAATTTTATATGCAAATCTAAGCAGTACTCTAGGCACCGGGAATCCAGTGGTAAATAACACAAATACGTTATGCCTTGGAGGCACTTACAAACAAGTAGGATGCATGTCAGATGATTACCACACTGCCTAGCACATGAAAGAGCCACAGTAAATGCTTCTTGGGGCTGTCTTCACACCATGACTTTCTGCATTTACCCATGCACACACTGTTTGTTTCTACCAGGCTAAATCACCGAGTCTCTTTTGGAAAGAACTTGAAGGTACAACCATACGATTCACTACGGAAAAAAAAAAAAAAAGGTGGGCATAATGGGACACAGCACACCAATTAGTGCTGAATCGGAAAACTGGGAAGTTGGTACAATTTGTTTTGCAAAGTGAGCTTCCCCAGTTCTATGCCCTTCTCTCCCCTCAGCAGCCCTGTATCATCCTGGTGACAGTGTTGCATTTTTAAGAAGGAATTTCCTGTGAAATCTGCCCTCAGGACAAGATTTGATAAGCTTGCTCCTAGAACTTTCCTTTTTATCTTGCTTGCCAAGAAGGCCAGTGTTAAACACTGTGTTCCATTATGACCTCCCCAGATCCATAGGAAAGAAATTCTTTGAAAGGCTTTACCAACAAAGTAGTAACTTCCAAAAAGTAAAAGCAAAACCATTCAAACTCAGCTTGTCTAGCCCAGTTGAAACAGTTTCTAATCAGCCACCCAGTTTCATCCAATATTCTCTTGAAACTATTTCCCTTATATCTCATATTTACACCACTTTATTATTTAATTTACATCACTTGATTGAATTTAAATCTTAAGTGTCTTCAAATGCTTTTTTAAAATGTGGCAGAGGCAATGTAGAAATACACCTTACATACTTTCTCTAAATTTCAATCCTCCTCTGCCTAGACCAATGATATACTAGCTTCTCTTCTGTCTTGAGACATCAGGTTAGAAGTTGAAAATTGGAATCCAGGAGCAAGAACAACAGTACCACGGCTTAATCTGCTCCCTATTCGCTGCTATTTGTCAGCTGTTTCTACCTCTCCAGACAACCATCATCATCTTGGCCAGTCCCAATTCTTCCTGCATACATTCTTGGACTTTCTTTCATCAGAGTCAATCATCTGTTACCTCTGTGGGAGTTTCTAAAGGCTGCTATTTCCATAAATTCATGTTGGGAAAATTAGAAATGTATATTTCAAACATAAATCAAATTTAAGTTCCAGAAGGCAATACATAACCCATGAGCTGAATTGTTTGATAAAAGATGAAAAAGGACTGCCTAGAAGGAGGGGGTAAAAAAAAAACTCTCTAAATTCCATTCACGACAACTACCCTAAAAGAATCAGGGAGCATCCATCTGCTCTTGTCTAGACACAAATTCCTTTTCCTGAGGAAAGAAAATGCTTGCTTGGAAAGTTTTCTTCTATTTTAAAATAAGCATTTCAAAAATAATCACAAATGGTTTATAACTTAAAAGGATGGCACATTTAATTCTGCAACTGAAGGAACGAATAAAGTATTGAGCATGAGCATGATGCTTTATTTAGCTTAGTGTTTGTCAAAACCTAGCTTAATAAATAGTCTAATTTGGCATCTGTGATGTTTAAATACTTAGATTGCATTAAGATGTAATAAAGTACTTGCTAAAAATTTATTGCACATAACTTAAAAGATTCTTATCTTGATCATTAAGTATGCAATTTAAGGAGGGTTTAATCCCCCAGAATAAGGTAACTGTGTCATTATGTTACTCATTTATATTAATAACATCTTTGAGTTTCAACTCTTAATTAAAGCTGCAGGTAATGGAGAGGTAGACTCAGATCTTAAGAGGTCAAAATTTAACAAAAACATGCAAAAAGTCAATACATACACACATGCTCCAGGTACTAAGATGGACAGATGACAGATATAAACATTAGGACAGATATAAACATAGGTAGAAGAGTGGGTAACAACAGTATGAAATACTGGGCAGTATATGGTAGGTTCCAAATGAGTAACACAGATAATAAGAGTAACAGGTACACAGAAGAGTGGGCTTGTCTGGTCTGGTTAGAAAGGGGACTTCACTGACAAGGAAGAAATCAGGTAGAATTAGAGGAATGGTAAAATATAGAAAGGCAAACCAGGAGCCAAGTGGGATGGGCTCAATGCCTGTAATCCCAGTACTTTGGGAGACTGAGGTGGGAGAATCACATGAAGCTAGGAGTTGGAGATCAGTCTGGCCAGTATAGCAAGACCTGTCTCCACAAATTTAAAATTTGGCAAAGAGGTCATTTGGCCATATACAGTACTTCTTTCGTTCTTTTGTTCACCTGTTATTTCAGGCCCTCCGGCTACATGGAAAGCTTCCCATTTTTTCATTACCAAAACTATTTCTGGAATAATCCAAGGATGTACCACATGTGCTTCCAAATGAGTGGCTGTTAGCATATTCTTCCTCTGATTCAAACACCTATCACTGATGTGGCAGTTTCCCCTCTGTCAGAGAATCTGGGTGACAGGAACTTACTAGAGCCTCAGTTGTGCACAATTAAAGCATCCAGGCCACCAATTCCAGTGGACACCAGCACTGACTCTGCTAGACACAATATGTAGGCCCCTAATTTACTACACTACCATTACCACAGATGCTGGTCTCTGATGTCCTTGAAGTGACAAAGAAGCACATGTACTCTCCAGTTCCCAGGATTCTGAATCCATGAAGAACTGGAGATTCATGTCTTTTTTTTTTTTTTTATTTTTTTGGTTGTACTTTGACAAACAGGCACTAGAGAAGTGCTGTTTGTTCTGCTGTGTCACCCCAAATTTATGGCCTATACACACATGCAATTGTGAATATTCCTATGTCTACCCTACCCCATCTCCATCTTCATGTTAAGGGTTTTATTGTTAGAATAAAATTTTGTATCTTACTTTCTCTTCGTGTGCTATAATTTACCTTTTTTGAAAATAAATGGAACATGTTATACATACTTTTTCCACCTCATTTTTTAACCTAAAAATATAGTCAGAGATTGTATAGTTATTCCCCATTCTGTTTTATAGCTGCATAATACTCCACTGTGTGATTAGACCATAATTTATTCAGCCAGTGCCCTAAAGCTAGATATTTGTGTTGTTTCTAGCCTACAATCTTATCATAAACAACCTTGTGCATATGTTTTTATATTTTTTGCCAGTACATCTGAAGAACAGATTTTTAAAAGTGAGATTGCTTTCCAAATGTTAAATATGTTCTTTTGATAGAAGATGTCAAATTTCCTCCATTTTGCACAACTACAAGCAAAATATGAGACGACTTTTCCTCATCCTTGATAACAGAGTATATTATAGAACTTTTGGATCTTTGCCATTCCGATGGGTAATGGTTTCTCAGCATAGTTTTAAATTTGCATTTATCTTATGAGAGAGGTCAAGCAACTTTTCTTTTGGTGAGGAATCATTTACATTTCTATATTGTAAGCTATCTGGTTATGGTTGTATTTTCTGAGGTGGTTCTTCAGCCTCTTATGCTGAGAGAGCTGAACATGTCTGAATTGTGGGAGAACACATCATTTACAAACACACCAGTGTATAGAAAATATTTTCATGTTTCTGCATGGTCAACCTTTTCTGAACAAAAATTCTGGTAACCTGGTTCAAAGGTTAACAGTCCTAAGATAGTGAAATAACCTGAAAAGAGATTTATAGGCTTAGCTTCTCCAGAGATGTGTTTACATTTCAAAAGAGGGATAAAACTAGGAACTATGCATTTATATTCCAAAAGTTTTTAACCACTTGGGTACCTCCTGGACAGAATTTGTTTACATAAAAGAGAAAACGTGGCCAGGTGCGGTGGCTCATGCCTGTAATCCCAGCACTTTGAGAGGCCGAGGTAGGCAGATTACCTGAGGTCAGGGGTTTGAGATCAGCCTGGCCAACATGGTGAAACCCCGTCTCTACTGAAAATACAAAAAAAAAAAAAATTAGCTAGGCGTGGTGGCGACTGCCTGTAATCACAGCTACTTGGGAAACTGAGGCAATAGAATCACTTGAACTTGGGAGGCAGAGGTTGCAGTGAGCCGAGACTGTGCCATTGCACTCCAGCCTGGGCAACAAGAACAAAACTTCATCTCAAAAAAAAAAAAAAAAAAAAAAAGAGAGAGAGAGAAAGTGTTTCTTTCCTGCCCTCAGGAGGAGCACCAATTTCTAAATAAGCTCCTAGATTCATAATTGTGTGGTTCCCCACCTGTAGCACAGATCTCCACTGTATGTGCAGAATCTATCTGCCCTCACCACATTGCTCCAAGAGCGGGAATGGAACATGGGAAACTGACGTGCTTACTGTGCAAAGTAACGTTTGTTCTCTGAGCCCCAAACCTTGCATTTGCTTTTAGGAAAAATTATACAGATCTTCAAAAACTTATCAGATTTCTACAATACTTCGAGTATATAGGTTTTAGTCATATAAAAAAGACATTGAGACAAATTATATGTTATCTATTTAAGGGCTCTTTACTGGATGAGGCTTCTTTTTCATTCTTCCTACACTTCCGACTTAAAATTGGTCATGCCGAAGTAACTTAGACTGTAGATAGTCCTTCCTATCTCTAATACTTAATAGTTTGTCTTCCCAATAAGCTGCCCCTACCACCTTCTTCTGACATCAATCTCATACTCCAGCCCCCCATATTCCAGCCAGAGAGATAGGCAGGTCACACAGACCCCTGTCCAATCATAAAACTCTATTCCACTAGCAATAGAAATCAGTCCAACTGAAGGAAGCATACGCCAAAAAGCCAATCAGATGATTTCCCATTGATACGCAGAAATTGGTCTTGAGCTGCAAACCTGAGGCTGCTGGTAGACATACTTTCTACAGAAAAAAAAAAGAAAAAAGCGTAATGTTCTCATTTTTGGTATTCATTTAATCAATACACACGTATTAAACGTGTTACTGAAAACACCATTCTAGGCTGTGGGTACCTATAGAAACACTTGCCTCTAAAAACAGACAATCCTGTTGTGAGCACAGTCATTTACACCGAAGAGGACATACCGTACTAAATGTCAAAAGACTAATAGTTTTCTGTGGTCTCCAACTGAGACTAGAGCTATATTTTAATGGAGAATCTCAACAAACAGACGTAAAGCAGGAGGAGGAGGAGATGAAGAACATTGCAGGGAGGACAGAGGGAGCAGCATGGATATGTTTTGCCTGGAAAATAATGAAGGCCCTCGTCCAGATGGTGCAGAGGGTTTATACAGGGGACTCATGGGCAATAATTGCTTATGCCAAGTGCAGTCACCAGGAAACCAGAAACAGTGATGCATATATTACACTATTAATACCGGCCCATTCTTGAATGACAAAACACTGGGCAATACAGGAAAAAACCAAGTCCCAGAGGCACTAACTGATTTGTCTGAGGTCACAGTTAGTTGGTAGCAGTCAAGTAACTGAGTTCTTCTGAATCCTAACCTTGGATTCATTCTACTGCATTGTCCTGGCCCAAATGTACCCTCTCAATAAGATTTCTAGTTTGGATGCTATTTGCTGGTCCTTTTATACTTTCTAAGCAAAAATATATAGAAATGTTGTAAAAAGAAAAACCTTCTCATTCGTATAAAACTTTAGGTTATAGAGCATGGAAGTAAAAATTATACCATCTGCTTGGCCCATGTATTTTCCAAAATAATGGGATTTTAATCTCTGCATAGAGTGCTCCATAACATAGAACTGTTTATAAAATAGGCTTTCTTTCTTCTTTTTTTTTTTTTTTTTTTTTGGTCTATTGTTTCCTCTGAAGAAAAAATGTCTGGCAGAATCTCACAGATCTTTTAACCTAGTCATGCTCACATGGCCACAAACTTGAATCAGCTATCAAATTTACAAAAATGACATTATAATATAATCCATTCAGTGAAGAATGAGCTACTGTATGTATATCTAAATATGATATCACTGAATGTGCCTTCACCCCTCCTCAGCCTCCTGCAGCAACCTGACTTTGTAAACGAGATCTATGAAGATGGGTCTGGTCAAGCGTGTACTTACTACCAAGCTGTTGGCAATTTGTTATAATTCAGGTTTTATGGAAGAGCCCATCAAATATGCCATGTAAGTATTTAATGGGTCTGCTGTAGATCCAATTTATTGTGTTTTCATCAGCCTAGATTGTTTTATAGAAAATGAACAGGTAAATTTGTACATAATGCTATCCTATAATTCTTAGCATACTAATAATCTACAAAATTTTCTTAAATTTAACTCAGCATTCATATGAAGACAAGAAGCACTCTTAAGCAAAGCACTGTCTTTACTAAGGAAAGAAAATAATTCATGGAAAATAAACCACAGATGTGTTATCACTCTTTGGGTACCTCTCAATTTTCCAGCCACTCAGCAAGGGCAGCCAGGTGGTAAAAGTGGGAGTCTCCCTACAGCGACCTACCCCTGCAGCCATTCATCTGTCTACACAGGGGCTTGCCTGTGTGTAAACACCTTCAGCAGCAACATCCAGTTCAGTCAAGGCTGTTTGATTATTCTGCCCTTTTACAGATTCTTCTTTGTAATACACTCCCAACCCCACTCCCTTTTCACTATTGTCCACAGTACATAGGCTCCAATCTGTCCTGTTCGAACTTGTCCCTATTTTGGGTTATTTCTTTACTTTAGGGCAGTAATGCTCACTGCACATTATTTTGCCCACCAGGACCCACTTCCTTCAAGGATATCTGGCAATGTCTAGAGACATCTTGGTGGTTACAACTTGGCATGTAGAAGAAAGAGATGCTACAAACATCTAGCAGGTGGAGTCCAGGGATGCTTCTAAGCATCCCATAATGGACAAAACAGTCCCCAGAACTCTCCTCAAGAAACAATTGTTCAGACCAAAGTGTCAACAGTACAGAGGCTGAGAATGTCTGACTCAGGGTCTTGAATCTAATAGCACAGAATTTTTTAAAAATAAAATATCAAACAAAAAAATCAATGGGCAGAACCTAGTAGGTGTGGCAACAACAACAACAACAACAACAAAAACCATGACATTTTGTCTTCTTTCTCCTTATCTTTCCTCTTGGCATTTTTCCTTTTTCCCACTGCCACCCTCTTTCACCCTACAATGTACTCTCGTGACAAAATTTCATAGATTCACATAGAAAAGTGGCCAATTCAACATGGCTCTAGAATTGTTTAAGTCAGAAACAAAACTAAGCAAAAGGTAGATAATTTGGCATCAGGGACATGCATAGGGTTTCTATTTTGAGGACATATGTCTCCTTAGCACAGACACACAATGACATCAGAAGTAAATCACTTTAGACAACACACACACACACACACACACACACACCAACAAAACTTTGTACAACCATAATTACAGAACTGATCCTGTGGTCATCCTCAAACTCCACATGTCTACTCTATGCAAGCACATTCCCCAGCAATTCTCATTAGCGATCAGTGAGTTAACAGCTGAAGTTTTTTTCTTTCATTTCTTTGGCAACCTCTCTAGTTATTCACAAAATAATAACATTATTCCTGTTTCAGAAAGAGAAGAACAATTGGGGACAAATACCAAAGAAATTGTACACCTTTTTATTCTAGCTCTTAGTCCAGTGACACCCACTTTTCCTTGACATTTATTCCTATATTTTCAATTAAAGTTATATATAAGCTGTCTATTTCAGTCTCTGCCTGGTTACTTTCCTAGTTAACTTCAATAAATCCTGAAAAGTATAATTTAAATGTCCTGCTCATCTACCATATTCAATTAGGAATTGGATATGGGCATCAAAATAAGAAAGGTGCCTTTAGTTAAGCCCCCGGAGTGCTCAAGCATTGCAAGCTAGGATAAAAATTGTAAAAACTCAGCACAAGTAAGAGCAAAAATCTTGATTAGCAACAACAATCCAGGATGAACGACTATTTGTTTTTTTAAAAGTGGAAAAATCAACCAGAACATCATTTACATATCAAGACTTTGGGTGAAAATTATGTTAAAATATTACAATCAACTAAGCAATTGTCCTTGCCTTTAGATTTTGACCTTGTAAGCAGCACTCCTGTTGTCAAAGCAGTCCAAGATACAATAAGAAAAAGTTCTAAAATGTCATTTGAACAGTGCCTGAGTTATCTGTGGGTAGAAAGTCACATGAAAATTGGCAATATGCTCTGTATCTTTCATCTGCCACAGTGTCCTTCCCACCAGTCATGAGTGGGCAGGAACTGAGTCCTGTCTCTAGGTCTTCAACACTTCTCTGGTATCATTTATCTAGTGACAGACCCAAGTGAGTGTTACTCTGTCAGATATCCCACATGAAGCTGAGACTTTGTCCAAGAATAGAGCTGATGGGCTAGGAACTGAAAGCCACAGAAATGTGAGATGGTCTCCCTAAAGGTTACTAATGAAAAAGTCCTTAATTTGGAGAATTAGAAAAAAAATTTATCTTTTTATAACTCTTCCAAGTGAGGAAAGAAATACTGTATGGCTTGCTTTGTGTTGCTCAATTGAATGTAAAGGGCAAGCTTATGTGAAAGAAAGCAGTGCTGACTCTCAGCTAATTCAAATGCAGTTATATCTTGTCATTATTTTTGTTATTATTTCTAATTCTAAGTCTGTAAAGATGTTCCAAGGGCAACAGTCTCTAGATGTGCTCTTTATAACATGATACCACACTATTCTGTTTCTGCTTATATTTCAAAGAGAATGACCAATACCCGTGTTTATGTATTGTGTTTTACTTGTTATTCCAGGTTAGTAAATACCTACAGAACTCTTTGTAAATAATCTTTTCCCCATAAAAAGCAACATATTTCTACCAACATATCTCATCATGCAGAACTTGGAACACGGCTATATCTGACCGTTCAGAGATGGCTATTTTAAAAATGCCTAGTGGCATCCAAAGCTCATAGACAAACCCATGAAGGTCCCCCTTAGGGTTTGAGGGGAGAGGCCCTTCTGTGCATATATATGCACCAATTCATTATTCATTAACAACCTCATCCAATGTGGACTTACATTCTCTTTTTCTATTCCCTAGTTTCCTCTCATTCCTTGGACTATGTATCTAATCTCATATATACAAATATACAAGGCCTGAGGAAGCCAAAAGACATTGGTCAAGAGGGGAGAACTACTAAAAACAGGCCAGTCTTATATATTCTCCAGAGTTGTAGATTGTTCTAATTCAGTGGAAGCATTTTTTTTTTTTACCCCAATGCATCTGCAAGCTCTGACAAGCTTCCATAAGTAACCATGCCTTACCACAGCAGTGAGTCCTGTGAGCAGCCACATGCCCCTGAAGAAGGGCATGTAAAGCTTTCCTAGAAAGAAAGGGAATAAGCTGAAAGCCTAACTCTTTGTCAGCAGCCACCACCTTTCTTTGAGCACATGATATCCACCCACTATCTAGAACCTTTATGCTTTCCACTGGCTGTTCAGAGTTCTTTCTTAAGGTCCTATCCTCTCAAGCAATAAATGAAGAAAAGGTTAAATTACAGATTCCAAGTTCTTATCACATCTGCACTATTTTCTAACCTTGTGACCTCATTCCAGTCTCTTAGTCAATTCAAACCATAATTTTCTCAAATCATAAAATTATCTCATCCATAATTGGAGATAATTAAGCAGAAAAATTTTATTGTTTGTGAGAATCAAATGATCTATATGAAAAGTATAAAGAAATATATGCATGCAAAGCATACATATATGGAATGACATATATGTCATTCTCCTAATATTACTCAAATTCAAACTCAAAAAACAAAGACAACACTCAAATACTCCACCCATTCCACGATTATGTGCAATTTAGAAGCATAAAGGCCTACAGAAATCAATGAAACAGATTTATTCAGTTATAGAAACTAATCAAGGCATTAACATTTGGCCAGACCTAATACCTATGCTTACCTGTTTCAGAAAGCAATTTTGTAGCTTCCAGCACCTTCTCAGTATAAACCCCAGCTTCATAGTTCTCCATCTCAGCATTGATGATGTGTATGACTCGAGCTGCCCGGCCCCTGATGGCCCCTGCAGTCCTGTCCAGAGTGTCCACATCACCCTCTTGGAGGGCTATCACACACTTGTTCACATCCTCCAAGATGTGATTTTCTATGGAGAGGACACATACACATTTAGACGACTTTACATAACTCAGAACTTAACCAATTAAAATTGATTCAACTCGCATGAGCCCTTGCCTTGGACACATCTCAATGCATACCTAATAATACTAAAATTGTATGTAAAGGACATAGTTTATAATTACAATAGTGGTTCTCAAACCTGAGCATCAGCCAGAGGGCTGGTAGCATCACATAGACTGCTGGGTGCCACTCCTAGAGTTTACAATTCAGTAAGTCTGGGGTAGAGCCCAAGAAATTGAGTTTCTATCAAGCTCCCAGATGATGCTAATGCCACTGGTTTGAAGACAACATTCTGAGGACCACTGACTTAAAGAATATCCCTTCCTTTGTTTCGAAGTTTGATACTTACACACGACAGGGTCTTTTAGAAGTTGTAGCTGCCAACATGAAGTCAATCTGACCAAGTATAAATGTCCATAAATAAAACCAGAGTCAAAGCTTTGGGCACATGTTTGTTTAATCATGTTTTCATTATGAAAACATTTGAGGAAAAATAAACATCATGCAGTTGGTCTTTTAAAAGTATGTCATGCACATGGTATATGCAATGGGAAAACTGATTAGGTGAAGATGATCAGTTTCCCACAATTAAAATACAATCCAGTCTTGTGGCTGGTTCCCTCAGATTATAGTCAAGTTCTTCATAACTTTCATATGATCACCCAAAGTAGAAATCAAGCAGGCAGGAGGGGAGGCTTCACTCTCTAATGGCACAGGGAAAACACATTATTTCTTCCGTTGCAGTTTTAACAAGTGTGTAATTTTGTATTTTTCAAGTCCAATGTGAGATCTGTAATTCTATTCCTTGTGCATTCTTTAGAAGCAGAATTCTAAGGAAATGTTCAAAAAGTTTAGTGCTCTTTGTAAATAAGTTGAACACACACATACATGCACACACACAAACTAATAAACTGCATGTTTGTATTCCCTTAAAATTCATATGTTAAAATTCTAACTCCCAAAGGGGTAGTATTAAGAAGTGCAGACTTTGGGAGGTGATTGTGTTATGAGGGCATCATCTTAAGGAATGTAATTAGTGTCCTTACAAAAGAGACCTCAGAGATCCCTCCCCCTCTTTCTACCATGCAAGGTTCCAGTGAGAAGACTATGAGAAAGCAGAGTCCTTTGTCTTGGACTTCCCAGCCTCCAGAACCATGAGACATAAATTTCTATTGCTTATAAGCAACACAGTTTATGGTATTTTCCAAAACACACCAAGACATGAACACATAAAAATATGTGCTTTTGATAAATATATTTTTAAAGTCTTAAGTAACCTGTTAATATTTTAAAATTACAACTGCCAAATCCAACCAATAGTTCATAAATAGTTAAAATAAAATATTACCTCTTTAAGAAGCTTTTAGGGCTAGTTCTGATTTTAAATTTCTTAAAGAAGGAAAGAAAGGAGAGTATCCAGCAAATCCTAGTCTCCACTACCGATCTCCCCTACTTTCACTAAACTAAGTACTTAGAAAGAAAATTTATATTTTTAGGACACAGGATAGAAAATTGCAAGTTATAACTGACTTTTCATAAAGAACATCCATTTTGACCTCATACAGTGTGATTTCTTCACTCAAACCATTATAAATTGCTGATTTCTACATTCTCCAGTTCTTTAGTTTCAACTATAAATTAGAATAGAAAAATAATGAAACGTTTACATTTTAGTATTTCGATTTCTAAAACTTACAAAAAATAATACTTCCCAAATCATGACATTTTCTTGAGACATGACATTTTAATGAAAACATGATTAAACATGTGAACACAGTATATACCTAAAAGGACATCTGAGAGAAATGTTTACTCAAATGAATATTGATAGAGAATTCTAAATGTAAAACTTTGATTAAAAGAAGCTTCTGTTCCTGTCCTGTGGAATTTCTTAAGACAATTAAAATGTGTCCTGGCCCCTGAGAGTAAGTAACTAGAAAAGGATTTGTGTCAAAATCACACACCCAGCTGCTATTTTCTTTGAATAACAGTAATACAAGAATGGACAAAGTTTCGGTGCAGAGTTTAGAAATGGTACTTTGGAGTTGAGTAAAAAATAGTGAGACGTCTGTTGATTATATTAGATACTAATCTTTCTGGAGTTAATAAGTTTGTTTTTAAATTCTAAGAAACCTATTCATGACCCAATATGTTAAAATGAAAACATATTTTTTAATAGGACTATCCAAAAGTAGAAATATGCAACTAATTTAAGAGGCAAGAAGTATGTTTTTATAGGTATGATTATACCTATTTAAACCAGCACAGGCTAGAAGTCCATAACAAAAACATTGCTACTAATTACTCAAATCATCAACAAATTTGTTACATAGTCAGGTTAATAATGTTGTACAAAGTATTAGTTTTATAATTTACTAATTGACTAATTTTATTTTATTTTATTTTTTGAGACGGAGTCTCCCTCTGTCGCCCAGGCTGGAGTGCAGTGACACGATCCCGGCTCACTACAACCTCAGTCTGCCAAGTTCAAGAGATTCTCCTGCCTTAGCCTCCCAAGCAGATGGGATTACAGACATGCACCATCACACCTGGATAGTTTTTTTTTTTTTTTTGTCTTTTTAGTAGAGACAGGGTTTCACCATGTTGATCAGGCTGCTCTTGAACTCCTGACCTCAAATGATCTGCCTGCCTCGGTCTCCCAAAGTGCTGGGATTACAGGCATGAGCCACCAGGCCCGGCCCAATTTACTAATTTTTATAAATAAATGTTTAAAATTTTAATATATAGTCATGCAACATAAATCATTTCAGTCAATAACAGACTACATACTTGAAGGTAGTCCCATAAGATTGTCATATTTTTACCGTACTTTTAAAATATTTATACATGTTTAGATACACAAAACTTACTATTGTATTCCAATTGCTTCAGTATTCAGTACAGTAATATGTTGTACAAGTTTGTAGCCTAAGAGTAATAGGTTATAGCACATAGTGTAGGTATGCAGTAAGCAATACCATCTAGGTGTGTAAATACAGTATATGATGTTCACACAATGATGAAATTGCCCAACGGTGCATTTCCCAGAAGGTATGCCTGTTGTTAAGCAACATATAATTACAGTTTATTCAGTGTTTTTCAACCTTCTCCAATTCAGGTCCCTTTTTATGAAAAAATGAGTCACAGTTTCTTCATGATAGTAGTTATATTGATGGATGGTAGACATGTAAATGCTACTATGGTTCAGAATGTTTTCAAATAGATTTGTATTTTATTAAAAACAATCTACAGGCATGTCTTGTTTTATTGTGTATCACAGATTGGTGGGGTTTTTTGTTTTTTTCCCCCCCCCAAATACAAATTGAAGGTTTGTTGCCACTCTGCCTCAAGCAAGTCTGTTGGTGCCATTGTTCCAACAGCATGTGCTCATTTCCTGTCTCTGTGTCACAGTTTTGCAATTCTTGCAATATTTCAAATTTTTTCATTATTGTTTTGACGATCTGTGATCAGTGATCTTTGTCACTATTGCAATTGTTTTGGGGCGTCAGGAACCATGTCCACATAAGAAGGCAAACAATAAATGTTGGGCGTGTTCTGCCTGCTCCACCAAGATGGCCGTTTGCCATCTCTCTCCCTCTTCTCAAGCTTCTTATTCTCTGAGACACAACAATATTAAAATTAGGTCTATTAACAACCTTACAATGACCTTTAAGTATTCAAGTGAAAGGAAGGGTCACACATTTCTCACTTGAAATCAAAAGCTAGAAATGATTAA
This sequence comes from Nomascus leucogenys, assembly GCF_006542625.1. Taxonomy (NCBI): domain Eukaryota; kingdom Metazoa; phylum Chordata; class Mammalia; order Primates; family Hylobatidae; genus Nomascus; species Nomascus leucogenys. Next base: position 64,750,908 of record NC_044394.1, on the reverse strand, counting down.
GCTTAGTGAAGAAGACATGTGACAAGTCAAGAGAGGCCAAACAGCCAACTTGTAAGTACAAGAAAAAGTTCTTGAAAAAAAATTAAAAGTGCTACTCCAATGAACACCCAGATAAGAAAATGAAGCAGCCTTATTGCTAATATGGAGAAAGTTTGAGTGGTCTAAATAGAAGATCATATCAGCCACAGCATTCCTTTAAGCCAAAGCCCAATCTTGACCAAGACCCCTAATGCTCTTTAACTCTATGAAGGCTGAGAGAGGTAAGGAAGCTGCAGAAGAAAAGTTGGAAGCTAGTAGAGGTTGGTTCATGATGTTTAAGAAAGAAATCATCTCCATCACATAAAAGTGCAAGGTAAACCAGCAAGTGCTGATGTAGATAGAACCTGTGGCAAGTTATCCTAAAGATCTAGCTAAGATCATTGATTAAGGGGGCAAACGGTAAGTTTTCAGTGTTGACAAGATGGCCTTCTACTGGAAGAAGGTGACATTTACAATTTTCATAGCTGGAAAGAAGTCAATGACTGGTTCAAAGGACAGGCTGACTCTCTTATTAGTGGCTAATACAGTTGATTTTTAGGTTGAACCCAATGCCCATTTACCACTTTGAAAATCCTGGGGCCCTAAGAATTATGCTAAATCTACTCTGCCTGTGCTCTATAAATGGAACAACGAAGACTGAAGACAGCACATCTGTTTATAGCACGGTTTACTGGATATTTCAAGTCCACTCTTGAAACCTACTGTTCAGAATAAAAATAATTCTTTTCAAAATGTTATTGCTCATTGAAAATGCACCTGGTCACCCAAGAGCTCTGATGGAGATGTACACGGAGATTAATAGTGCTTTCCTGCTTGCTAACACATCTATTCTGCAGCAGATGTATCAAGGACTCATTTTGGCTGTCAAGTCTTATTATTTAGAAAATTCATTTTTTAAGGCTATAGCTGCAATAGATAGTGATTCTCCTGATGGATCTGGGCAATGTAAATTAAAGGCCTTCTGGAAAGGATTCGCCATCCTAGTTGCCATTAAGAACATCCATGATTGATTCACCGGAGAAAGTCAAAATATCAACATTAACAGGAGTTTGGAAAAAGTTGATCCCAACCCTCATAGTCGACTTTGAAGGGTTCAAGACTTCAGTGGTGGAAGAAAGTGCGTATCTAGTAGAAATAGCAAGAGAACTAGAATTAGAAGTGGAGCCTAAAGATGTGACTGAATCTGCAATGTCATGATCAAACTTCATGGATGAGGAATTGCTTCTTATGTATGAGCAAAGTGGCTTCCTGAGATGTAATCTATCCCTAGCTATGATAGTGTGAACATTGTTGAAATGACAACAAAGGATTTAAAATATTATGTAAATGTAGTAGATAAAGCAGCAGCAGAGTTTGAGAGGATTGACTCCAATTTGAAAGAAGTTCTACTGTGGATAAAGTGCTGTCAAACAGCACATCACATGCTACAGAGAAATCTTTTGTAAAGGAATAGTCAATCAGCGCAGCAAACTTCATTGTTATCTTACTTCAAGAAATTGCCACAGCCATGCCAGCCTTCAGGAACCACACAGGAACCACCACTCTGATCAATATCAAGGAGACCCCCCGCCACCATCAAAGAGATTATGGCTGGCTGAAGGCTCAGAACGATCTTTAGCATTTTTTAGAAATGAAGTATTTCTAAATAAAGGTATGTACATTTGTTAAACAATCCTACTGCACAGTTAATGGACTACACTGCACTGTAAACATAACTTATTATATGCACTGGGAATCTAAAAAAATTTGCGTGATTCACCTTATTGCAATTGCCGTTTTACTGCAGTAGTTGGAACAGAACCAGCAATACATTTGAGGTTTGCCTGTGTTTGGAAAAAAGCCATACCTGTTTACACAGACATGAACATGAACTTTTTCATCAGAAGACCATACTTGGTGTATATATGGATTTTTGAACCCCCTGTAATAACTTCCCCACCCCTATACCCTGTGCCTTCAGGTCTAGGACTTAACAGTTAGTAAGCACACTAATCTAGTATATATCAAGGAGGGCAGTCAATTATTTAAAGGCAGAATACACACTTCATTCATATTTGCATTCCTTACAGTGGCCTATAGGCAGCAGGCAATCAAAAGACACACTGAATGAACATGCCCATTGAGAAGGGGTGATCAATTACACACTTTTATTCTCAGGTGTTTTGAAGAGAAATAATTCATGAAGTAAAGAGAGAGAAATGTTGCAACTAGAAAGGAATAGAGATGAAAATAGTAATAAAAGGCAAAAGTATTCTAGAGATCATTCCATTGCTGTGAAAACTTGCAATGCTTGGGTGGCACACTCTAACATCAAGTGTGGTATTTAAACATGTCATGAAACATTTGAGTGCAACATATTTTATTGTAAACTTCCTTACATTTGGCAATGTTACTATTTTAGAAATGATATAATTTTGTTATGAAAAAAAATCAGTGATGACCAAACTATTTGACTATTGTAAACCATAAGGCTATAGATTCAAAAAAATAAAGTTCACTGTGAATTTTTAAAAGAAAACAATCTTAAGACTGTAGAGTTAAAAAAAATAAGGAAAAGTTAAAAAACCAAAACTCTTGGGCATTATGAGATCAAGTTAATAGCTTTTTCAGATCTTAGCTTCCTACTACTTTGTGAGCCAAATCCAAGAATCAAACTGTCACATGATTAATGCCAAGATGCTTATTTTAAAACACTATTAAAAATCGTAGGTTTTCCAAAGTGGGAAAAAGTTTGACTGTTATAACACAGTCATTTCACTTTTTTATGTGCATAGGCCACATCTGAAAATTGGTTTTGCTCCTGTGATGTTAATAGCTAGCATCATTGCTCCCCAAACTTGTTGCATTTCATATGGACAAATTTAATATCAGATACAGAAGTTAGGGTAGCATTAAAAAAAAAACTACAGTCTTTTAAAAACAAAGATCTGTTTTGATTGTTTTTTAAATAGAGTTTCCTGCCCAAAGAGATATTCCCCTAAGAGGAAACTGATACATAAAGTATCATTAATGCCATTTCAAAATATCTCTTGGGCCAAACTTGCAATTTACTTATGTAAATGTTCGACTCTAGCTCAGAGAGAAGATGAGAAGTAGTTTCCCTAACTATTGAGCTATGTCCACAGCCCACCAGCAGGACAGAGTGGGCTGTATCATTATTTGTCAAACCCCGTCTGTGGAAAGGTGCCTGCTGCCTCTGATTGTCAACTCCAAAGGCATCCTTCCAGCAGGCCCTGCCAAGCTGGCTCTCTGACAGTGCCTGTTCATTTTCCTGCCATGGCATGCTGTGGCACTTGTACCACTGGGGTTGGACTGCACAGTGTTATCAGCAGAAGCCAAAGCCTTTTCTTGTTGCTGGTAATAATGAGATGCACAAAAGAATGGCAAGGAGAAAAGGGAGCAAAGAGGCAGGACTCGGGGGACGAAAATTAAGAAAAGCTTTGCCCTATTGAAGAAGTCTGAGATAAGACCTCCTCACCTTGCTTGTCCCCACCCTCAGAAATTTTTATACATGTGTTTAAAGAATAGGTTGGAAAAGTTGTAAGTTCTGAAATGATTCCTCTCTGAAAAAGGCAAGGTATAGGTATTTCCTATTGATGTGAAGGCAGAAGGGGATGCAGAAGATTTCCAGGGGCTGTCAGGATAGCTGTGTGATCTGAGGCTGGTTGGAAAGGTCTCCTATTTGGAGCACCATAGTTATCCTGGAAAAAAACTGACCATATACTATAAAGGTTAGTATCAGCGGCCACCTTTCTATTCCCCATCACCCAAATTGCCAACATACCTATCTAAGCAATTCCCAAATACCTTATGACAGATTCATTTTGTGGAGGTATCTTTTACAAGATTGGGACTCAGCTATCAGCAAAGCAAAAAATAAAAATAAAAAAGCAGAAATGGGCCAGGCACGGTGGCTCATGCCTGTAATCCCAGCACTTTGGGAGGCCAAGGTGGGCGGATCACCTGAGGTCCGGAGTTTGAGACCAGCCTGACCAACATGGAGAAATCTCGTCTCTACTACCACAAATACAAAATTAGCTGGCATAGTGGCTCATGCCTGTAATCCCAGCTACTCTGGAGGCTGAGGCAAGAAAACAGCTCAAACCCAGGAGGCAGAAGTTGCTGTGAGCCAAGATAATGCCATCGCACTCCAGCCTGGGCAACAAGAGTGAAACTCCATCTCAAAAAAACAAAAAAAAAAAGCAGAAATGACAACATATTGAGTTCTTTTATCAGCTAAGCTCTAGATATGGTGATATTTAAATGAATAGTTGCTCTGACAAGTCATCAAAAACAAAGACCTTGGGAATAAAAAACAAGACAGGTTTCGGAAAGGGATTAGAGATTGGAATGAGAATGCCAGAGGTGGAAAAAGGAAGCTGAAATGAAAGCAGCAAGCACCAAAGGAAATTTCCTTTCTATCTTGACATATTGAGAATTATATAGTTTCTGAAAAGAGGATGATCTGGATTTTAATACCATCTTTGCCAAGTTACCTACCCTCTGTAATCTAGTACCTATTTTATAGAATTTCGATGAGAATTAAATCAAGCAGCAGAGAGTAAGGTAATTCTAGTCACAGGCCGCATGTTACATCAATGTTCCCATCTGCCTTGGCTTGCCCCCATCATTGAAAAGCTGGCTTTTTGATTATCCATCAAATCTAGATTTGACTACGTGGTTCTCAGACAAGCCCCAGTGGGAATTTATTATGTTTCTTCAGGAAAAGAAAAGACTGCAACCAGAAACATTTTCTAAACATGACAGCCTCCCTCAGAAATCAATTCCACCCTGTTGCAGTCAGAGGTCCTGGCTGCCTGGTTCCCACCAACAGTGATGCAATGTCTCCCTCAGCCCTCAGTCAGCCAAGAACCAGCAGGTCATCAGGGCTAGTACTGCCTGAGTCAGTAGATGTGAGTTCCACACACCTGTGTAGAATCAACATCTGGCCAATTTGAATTTCCAAGGGTCAGCTGGCTCTTTTAACACCTCACAAAGAAGGCTGATATTTCCAGTGACCTCCTCCTCACAGAGATTCTTCCAGGTGAACTGGGCCAAATAAGTTAGGTCAAAAGCATTTGGAAAAATGTTCATTTGCTGGCTGGTAGACCAATCTTGAAATGGACTCCTTGAGTCCTGTTAAAGGTCAAACTGTCTCCACAGTTATTCATGTCTACTAGCATCCTCCAGTCTGGCTTCATTTACAAAGAAGAAAGTTATAATTTCAAATGATGAGCAGTTCCGTTTTCTTTCACTCACTTCCTTCTACAGCCTCGTAGACAAGTGCTCAAAGCCTTGATAGCTACCAAGTCCCTGCTAAGGGATAAGTTCTGTGGCTGATATCTCTACCTGTGTTATCGCAAACCTTCACTTGTTGGGGAAAAAAAAAAAAAAAAAAAAAAAAAAAACAAAACTTAACATAGCCAAATTGGAGTAACTGATCACCTATTTTAAGACATAAACTGTGTAGATTAATGAATCCCATATTCCCTGGCCCTTTTTTACATGAGTGATTCAGATACATCAAAGGCCATCCTGATTTATAAACTGCAAACACTATAAAGGAATATAAGCCACCTTAAATAATGTATTCCCTTTTAATGCCTTGACTCTGTGTCTTGAAATAACAAACACTGAAGCATTTAAGAGAGTGTTATAATCACATTTGCAGAGATGATCAAAAAAAGCTGAAAGATCTAAGGAGTGCGCCTGAAACACAGACCCATGACTTTTGCAAGACCTTCCTTATCTCATTCAGTTACCCTCCTCTAGCTGCCTTGTAAGGACCTGTTTGTGATGATTACCTGAGACAGAGAGGAAGTCATCCACTGAGGTGATGTCATCCACGGCCTCTGTCAACACTCGGACCTGCTTCTCCCACTGGTCTTTGAAGACGTCCATGTTATCCTGAGCAACTTTGCTCTGTGGCCGGGCAGCCAGTGTCAGAGCGGCATTGATGACCTATTTGTTGGAAACAATCCAGGGACATGATGACCACACACTTCAGAAGAGGAATAAGCCGGTCAAAGACCATGTTAAAACCATGCACCCTGTACGTTCTACAGATAAGTGGGTTCTTGGTGTTCAGAAGGACAATCAAGCACATAAAAGATAAAGTAGATTTTCAACTACCATTAATTTTTGTTTGCTTCTTTTTAAGACGTAATAGTTTGCCTCAGGTTTCAAAAAGTATTTCCTGGACAAGTCTCATGACTTAGCACAGATACAGCAGAAATGCAACTCTTGCTTTCCACATGTGCAACTTTATGATTTAGCTGCTGAGACAAGGTAAATAGGTATGGAACATTTAAATCACAACCCAAAACAAACAGAACAAAGTCAACAGGAATGGAGAGTATAGCGGCACAATCCCAGCTCCCTGCAGCCTCGAACTCCTGAGCCCCAGCAATCCTCTCACCTCAGACTCCCCAGTAACTGAGACTACAGGAATGCACCACCACACCCAGCTAATTTATTTTTTGTAGAGATGGAGTCTCACTATGTTGCCCAGGCTGGCCTTGAACCCCTGGCCTCGATCAGTCCTCCCACTTCAGCCTCCCAGAGCACTGGGATTATAGGTGTGAGCCACCATGCCCGGCCCCTGCCATGGTAATTCTGAAGAGACTGGTGTGGTTTATTCTTTCTGAGAAAGGTAGAACTTGAAACAGCTCATAAATGATGAGTAGCATTTTTCAGCAAGAGGAAATAGAGAAAGAAAAGGAGGGGCACAAGGGCTGGAGTGGAGAAGGTCACCGACAGGCTTTTGAAACAAAGTGAATGAGGCTTACCTGGGGACACAAGCTGTCAATCTGGGTGGCTGCCATCCGAACTAATTTCACCCCTTCTTCATTGTTGGAGATGGAACAGGCCAAATTGGCAACCTGTATTGAAGAGGATTTTAGAGAGTATTAGGTTGGGGCAAAGGGAAAGTATACTGTTGCTCCGCCTTGTACCTTCTCTGGCAGATGTCTCTTCCAGGAGAATTCTTTCAGAAATAAGATAAGGGTACCCTGGCCTTCATGTAGAACCAACTATTACTATTTCTTATGCTAATTTAGGCATTTCTGTCAGAAGAGGCATTTCACGACTCTCAAGCATATACAAGGTTGTGTTTTAACAGGGTTTTTGAACTGTTTTTTCTTATGAACTGCCTTGATCCACCTACACTCTCTGGAGCCTCCTAAGACTCATCATCAAATGCAAAAACCTGTGATCTTGGCCATATCAGTACTCAGTTCTGACCCTGTAGAGTTGAGTGAGAAGAATGCTACAGGCAATTATTTGGGCTTGAGAGACTCATAGTAAGCTGACAATTATGGTGCCCTGCCCCCAAAATACCCGATCTGTCTGAAAATTTTAGTCCACTAATAGCCAACTCAAATGTTATTAGAGGCCAGCTGTTATGAGCAATGTAACAAAAAGGCTCGTAGCATTCAATACACAATGGCGGAATATATAGTAAATTACAATGTGCAGATCTAGTATAAAGACATTCAAATTTGATGGCCTCCTTGTTTTCTGGCACCTTCCGTCTTCAAAGCCAACAGTTTTTTTTTTCCCCCTCCTTGGTTCCTGGCCCAAATTTGAATGTCTTCTTTTCCCCTCTTCCTTGGTTCCTGGCCCCTTCCATCTTCAAACAGTTGGCTCTGAAGTTGGATGGGGCCAGGAACCAAGGAGGGAAGGGGAAGCAAGACATTCAAATTTGATTTTTACGAACACTCTGCTACCCCAAACAGCTTGACTGAATTCAAGTTCCCAGGTCAAGTGGTTCAACTTGTTATTCCTTCTCTTGAAGGAGAGTTGGTAATTCAAGGTGAGATTGATTAGCCAAGGTCAACAGCCACAAAGCCACCATCAAAAGACCAATCAGTCCCATCAGGCTGGTATCAAGACAACACAAGAACAGGGATACGAAAAGTCAAAGAAGAGGAGAAGGACAGCAAGGGGTAGGAGCTATGGAGCAAATAGAACAAATGATTAGCAGAGAGAATCCCCGGAGTCTTGTGGCCACCTGCCTTTTTGGTATCCTGCTTATGTTTAGTCTCCAAAACTGGGCTGCTCTCCTCCCACGGCTGAATGCCCTAGGATTTTAGAATGTACCACCCATGCTTATAGTTCCTAATGTGAAACAAACCTTAGGCAGTATGACATAGTGAGAAGAGTACAGGCCTGGAGGTTAGGAAGCTCGACCACTGGGCATCTTTATAAGTCACTTCACATTTTAGATTGCTGCTTCCTTATCAGCAACATGAGATGGGTTGAGAGTGATAGAATACTTTTAAAGATTACTTCAATAAACCATTAGTGTAAAGAATAGGGTTTTGGAGTTTTTAAGGGAGAAAGAGGATGCATTATATCTATTTCAGTGAGAAAATGTACTAGGAGAAATTATGACAAGTGAATTCCAAACATTACTATTTAGTTTCTTATAGTTTATAGTTTACCTTTGATTTTCATTCTTTTACTTAGTTTTCAAAATAAGTGTGAAAAGACATATGCCTTATTAAGACCATTCACAGATACTGCATGCCATGGGCAGGAAGGTTTTTCGATATGGGGCAGGGACTAACGATGCAGGTCTCTTAACTTCAATTTCTTTGTTATATCATGTCTTCTCTCCACATTTTTATTCATCTTTGTTACGTCTGTATTCTATATTCTAGTTCATTTTACAATCCAAGTGCCTGACTCAGTGCATGACACAGAATTGGTGTTTCGTACATGTTTATTTAATAAATTAAACAATAGCTTGTAAACTTAGTGTAACTTACTGTAGACGGTAATTTGGAATACACAATGGATAAATGGTGCCCTCAAAAATAAAGTTGAGCTTCACCCTTAATTTGGCAAGACAAATGTTCACCTTCTAGCAGATGTTAACCAATGCTATGGTGTTAACCAATGGTTCCTACATTCTGATCTGTGGTGTGAGTCCAGAATGCAGCTTCCCCTGTCCAAAGTGGCATGTGGGGGGAAAAAAAATCAGGATAGTGGAGAATCTTCCAGAAAGATATATGTATTTAAAGTTCTACCTTTTAATATTCAATTAAATTTTTCCTATATCTGTTTCTGAACAACCTCTCATTCTATGGAATAGTGGTAACTTTAGGTGATGGCTGTTTTTGCCCTGTACCATCCCTGCTTGCTGTGTCAAAGACTTGAGATCACACTTTTGCAAACAGTGAATAATTGCTAGAGTTTAGCACAACAACAATATGAAAACTTAAAAATGCCCCAAGAATCAGGTAATTTTTTTGCATTTCTGTAAAAAGCATAAGAAAATACCAACCCTCTTCATGAAATAAAGGATCCAGACCAAGTCATCAGTGGTTAACATTAAAAAAAGAGCGAGCGACAACCAGAGATCATGTGTTTCTTGACTGAGTGACATACCACTGTCTATGAAATATTCTTGCCAAAAAAACAAAATATCAGCCATTTAGGATCAATTTTCAATTTACAGAAAATTCAAGAGGAAAAGAAACATGTAAAATAAAAGCACATACATGGCAATCATAAAAATCCTGATGGTTAAAAACTGTTGGAAAAAAAGACATAGATCTCATTTGTGTCCTGAATAGAAAAAACAAACTATAACATACATATATATACATAAATATGTAAACAAATAAGTAAATAAGACATTTATGAAACCATCAAGGAAATTTAAATATTAACTACACATTTGATGATACTGAGGAGTTATTAATATTTTAAAGTATGCTAATCGTACTTTTTTTAAAAAGAACCTATAGCTTTTAGAGATATATAATCAAGATGTTTATGGATGAAATGATGTTTGGAATTTGCTTCACAATTATCTGGGGTTGGGGAAATGTGTAGAAGTGCAGAAAAAACAAGATTGGCCATTAGTTTATAATTGTTGAAGCTGAGTGACAGTGTATGATGGGTCATTACACTACTTTGGTTCATTACATTACTTTGGGATATGCTTAAAATTGTCCATACTAAAAAACATTTGGAAAAAAAAGTAGCAGCCACAACGTATCATATCACCAGCTCTGGAAAACACTTTCTTGCATCTGTGCATGTCTCCAGGGAGCATAGTGTAAGCTAGGGAAACCTGAATATGGTTTGGAGTTGAGGCTTGCAGACAGTAGAGGGTACCTGCCTGAGCACAGATGAAGAGTGCTGTAACTGGACTCTGTCAGTCACAGCATAGCTCCCCAGATCGCAGAGCTTCCCACTTATGCTGACTGCGAGTCACCTGGCAGAAGTCCACCCTGTGGGACTTAGAGCTCAGAAGAGCTGGACTCTAACAGAGGGAAACGCTAACTAGTAACTTCCACATAGCGAAAATAAACTTTTCTTTGTGTATCTTTTGAACTGTTTTCTCATCCTTTGTTTAAATTAAACTCTATTATCCCTTAGGCCTAATGAGGTAAACTCCTCACCCAACAGAATCTTAGTAGGGGGAAACCAAGCTAGCAACACTTGGCAAAAATAAAGAGCTGGCACCTCTTGATAGTCCTCCAGTTATTTATTCTCTTTAATTGTACTGATCCATAAATTCTAAAGTCTGGCAGCCTATACTCGCAATGTACTCCTGCTATTTAATTCCACTTCAAACTCAGAATTTCATTCATCTTGTATTTTCCTCGGAAACATTCTGAAAATATTTCCAATATGATGCTAAGGATTTCAGTATCTTCAGAAGCAGGCTTACATATTTTAAGTTGGTCATGGGCTCTATCCAAATCCCTACCTTCCTTTTTTCTTTTGGCTTGTCTTTCTCTGCTTCTCACTGGACCCATTGGCACAGTGGTGACTATCAACTTGGTTTTATATATTTTGATTTCTAGAATTTCATCAGTAAATGATCTTTAGCTTCATTGCTTGAGGCAGTCCCCAATCAATAATGTAGCTTGGGCCAGATGCAGTGGCTCATGCCTATAATCCCAGCAATTTGGGAGGCTGAGGCTCCTAAGAAGCCAGGAGTTGAAGACCAGCCTGGGCAATGCGGCGAAACCTCATTTCTACTAAAAATACAAAAAATAGCCAGGGTGCGGTGGCACACACTTGTAATCCAAAATACTCAGGAGGCTGAAGCAGGAGAATCGCTTGAGACTGGGAAGCGCAGGTTGCAGTGAACCAAGATCACGCCACTGCACTCTAGCCTGGGTGACAGAGAAAGACTCCATCTCCAAAAAAGAAAAAATAATATAGCTTGAAATGCCAGCTAACACCTCAACCTCAACAACATCAGTCCAAGATAACTATACACAGTAGGTATCTCAAAATTGATTTTTTTTTTTTGAGATGGAGTCTCACTCTGTTGCCCAGGCTGGAGTGCAGCAGCAAGATCTCAGCTCGCTGTAACCTCCGCCTCCCAGGTTCAAGTGATTCTCCTGCCTCAGCCTCACCAGTAGCTGGGGTTACAGGCACCCACCACTATGCCTGGCTAATTCTTGTATATTTAGTAGAGATGGGGTTTCACCATGTTGGCCAGGCTGATCTCGAACTCCTAGCCTCAATTGATCCACTTGCCTCAGCCTCCCAAAGTGCTAGGATTATAGGCATGAGCCACCACACCTGCCAGTATCTGATAATTGATTTCAACAACCTGTTCTTTAACTAGATCTCTGTTACAACATCAGAAACTGTGGTAAAGTAAATGTCCTATTTTTTTAAAGCTAATATTTTCTCCTACATGGTCAATTTCTCATGATAAATGGTGATAAGGGGAAGTATGGAGGAGGAAGGGAATGGTGGACTGGAATTACTAGACATTTGAAAAGATTAATATGAGTGAAAAAGCAGACAATAGATCACTAATACACTGCAACCCCAAAGATGTTGAACAATACAATAAAATCTGATAGAATTTTGAAACCTGCTTGAGGCAACCAACCAGGAAATGTTTATGGGATATACTTGCTCAACTGGGCCCCACCTCTGCCTTCTCCACTCTCGAATTATTTACAACTTAACTGAAGCCATGAGATTTAATCGCCTTCCTGGAAGCTTAGAAAACAATAAAGCATTTCATTAAGTATTAAATTTTGAGCAATTTAGATTGATCTGGTATTTCTGAAAGTGGAATAGGTCATGACTATAGGTGGTAGAGTTCGTTGGTGAGCTAATTGTACTAAATACCTACCAATCTGTTAGAAAGGAAAGCTCTCCTTCTTAACTTCTGAGAGCATAATGGATCTGGGGAAGTAAAAGCTGAGAAGACTGGGCCAGTCTATCTCTGACTTAGCACCTTAAAACCAGTTATCTTGAGGGAAAGGAGGATGCTTAGCAGCCATCATTAAATTGTGTGCTGCTGACCACAAAAACTTAGGATTACAGAAAAAGAAGAGACCAGTTCTGCTAAGTGGAATCAGTAAACATATCGTGGAAAGGTAAACTATCCATCCTGCAAGATTTATTTTCCGATTGCCGGTTTAGCACTACTTTCTGGATGCCCAATGAATATACTTTTTTTTTTTTTTTTTTTTGCTCTTCTGGGCACACTTTGTAAGTATGTGAATACTTAACATTAACAATATCATTAGCAGAACTAGAAAGGAACAACAACAACAACAAAAACCCAGCAAGGAGAGCCTACGCCTATTTTTTGAAGAAAGTAACTTACTCCATTAATTGAATTTGTATTACAATTGGCATCTATCCTCTAACTCTTTAATAATAACCTCAGCAAACCAAAAGCAGAGTGACAAAATTCCTGATAGGACAGTTAAAAATTGACAAAAATAACTCAGGAGGCTGAGGCACAAGAATCCCTTGAACTGAGGAGGTGGAGGTTACAGTGAGCCGAGATCGCTCCACTCCACTCCAGTCTGCGCAACAGAGTGAAACTGCATCTCAAAAAACAAACATGTGAATCCCTCATAAAAATATATTGTGACCCAATCGCTACAAAGATAATAAAATAATACCTAGGAATACAATTTACAAGGGATGTGAAGGACTTCTTCAAGGAGAACTACAAACCACTGCTCAAGGAAATAAGAGAGGACACAAACAAATGGAAAAACATTCCATGTTCATGGACAGGAAGAATCAGTATCATGAAAATTCCATACTGCCCAAAGTAACTTACAGATTCAATGCTATTCCCATTAAGCTACCATTGACATTCTTTGCAGAATTAGAAAAAAACTACTTTAAATTTCATGTGGAAACAAAAAAGAGCCTGCATAGCCAAGACAATCCTAAGCAAAAAAACAAAGCTGGAGGCATCAGGTTACCTGACTTCAAACTGTACTACAAGGTTACACTAACCAAAACAGCATGGTACTGGTACCAAAACAGAGAGATAGACCAATGGAACAGAACAGAGACCTCAGAAATAACACCACATGCCTATAACCATCTGATCTTCAACAAACCTGACAAAAACATGCAATGGAGAAAGGATTCCCCATTTAATAAATGGTGCTGGGAAAACTGGCTAGCCATATGCAGAAAACAGAAACTGGACCCCTTCCTTACACCTTATATAAAAATTAACTCAAGATGGATTACTGACTTAAATGTAAAACCCAAAACCATAAAAACCCTAGAAGAAAACCTACGCAATACCATTCAGGACACAGGCATGGGCAAAGACTTCATGACTAAAACACCAAAAGCAATTGTAACAAAAGCCAAAATTGACAAATTGGATCTAATCAAACTAAAGAGCTTCTGCACAACAAAATAAACTAGCATCAGAGTGAAAAGGCAACCTACAGAACGGGAGAAAATGTTTGCAATCTACCCATCTGCCAATTATTCCAGAATCTACAAGGAACTTAAATTTACAAGAAAAAAACCACCCTATCAAAAAGTGGGCAAAGGATATGAACAGAGACTTCTCAAAAGATGACATTTATGCGGCCAACAAACATATGAAAAAAAGCTCATCATCACTGGTCATTAGAGAAATGCAAATCAAAACTACAATGAGATATCATCTTATGCCAGTTAGAATGGCGATCACTAAAAAGTCAGGAAACAGGGCAGGTGTGGTGGCTCATGCTTGTAATCCCAGCACTTTGGGAGGCCCAGGTGAGTGGATTGTCTGAGGTCGGGAGTTCGAGAACAGCCTGACTAACATGGAGAAACCCCATCTCTACTAAAAATACTAAATTAGCCAGGTGTGGTGGCACATGCCTGTAATCCCAGCTACTCAGGAGGCTGAGGCAGGAGAGTCGCTTGAAACCAGCAGGCAGAGGTTGCGGTGAGCTGAGATCACACCATTGCCCTCTAGCCTGGGCAACAAAAGCAAAATCCCGTCTCAAAAAAAAAAAGGAAACAACAGATGCTTGTGAGGTTGTGGAGAAAAGGAACGCTTTTACACCATTGGTGGGAGTGTAATTAGTTCAACCATTGTGGAAGACAGTGTGGCTATTCCTCAAGGATCTAGAACCAGAAATATCATTTGACTCAGCAATTCCATTGCTGGGTATATATCCAAAGGATTATAAATCATTCTACTATAAAGACACATGCACACGTATGTTTATTGCAGCACTATTTACAATAGCAATGGCATAGAACCAACCAAATGTCCATCAATGATAGACTTGATAAGGAAAATATGGCACATATACACCATGGAATACTATGCAGCCATAAAAAAGAATGGGTTCATGTCCTTTTCAGGGACATGGATGAAGCTGAAAGCCATCACTCTCAGCAAACTAACACAGGAACAGAAAACCAAACACCACATGTTCTCACTTATAAGTGGGAGTTGAACAATGACAACACATGGACACAGGGAGGGGGAACAACACACACTGGGGCCTGTCAGGGGGTGGGATCAAGGGGAGGGAGAGCATCAGGACAAATATCTAATGCATGTGGGTCTTAAAACATGGATGATGGGTTGAAAGGTGCAGCAAACCACCATGGCACATGTATACCTACGTAACAAACCTGCACATTCTGCACATGTATCCCAGAACTTAAAGTAAAATGTATAGTGACCATTTAAAAAAGACAAGATGTTTTTTAATCACACAAAGAAAACCCCACACAGCTCACAGATCTTGATAAACTGCATCGTGGCTGTACAATTCAGTTTTGTGTGGACACCACCACAGAAAAGCAGCTCTGTCTCAAAAGTGCCACAGTCTTGTTTGAACACTCACAAGAAAAGCCAAAATGCCTGGAAGGCTGAGCTTCAATTAGACATTAAAAACCTCTGCTAATAAAGTATTTAGGCATTTAACTCCAAAGTAATATGAAGTACATCAGAAAAATGAGAACATTTTCCCTTTTTCTGGCCCTGGAAATCAAATTACATTTTTTAATATTTGTGATTCTGTTCTGTTTGAAACACCAGCAAATATTCACTGCATTCAACTCCCAAACACCGAATCATTTCATTAATTTTTACAGCTTCAGGTATCATATTGGTGTTTTAGGAACACACTATTGAAATAAAGCAGAATAGCAATTCGAAGGTCCATAAAGCACTTGCTCCTCATGTTAATATTTCATCATTGTAAATTTGAGAATAAAATGAATTTATTTACTATTAAAGGGGAATTACTTGAATTTATAGTCAGTCATGTAGCCATATAAAGCCACAGAGAGGATGGTGGCACAGATTTCACGCAAAATGTTTTTCTCTAAAACTATCATCACAATGAAAAGTGCTGCGGTCTCCATCTGAAGGTTTATTCATTTATCTGTGCTGATGTAATTAGTACACACGAAGATGTTATCATATATGCCTATCTTCTAGACAACCTCAAGGTTCCTACAGAACATGACTCCTATAATACAGATGGAGTTTCACAATTCACTAACAGTGGAAATGATACACCTCCCTGAAACCTTTGAGAGGCAAGACAGAAGCAGCTGGTAGACAAACAGGCTCAGCCTTTGACGATCAGCTTCCAGGAAGATGGGCATAGGAATAGGCTAAATGGCCACCATCAAAATTGGACTTGAGGAGAGTCAAGTCTGGCTGCCCAGAAGAATATTGTAGGAGTTGTCTCTCTTTCCTGCTGAGGTATTACGGAATCCTTTTAAAATGAGCAGCTACACACTGGGATAAGTTTATCAGCCTGATTAACAGTCACTGTGGTTCTAAAGGATAGAGGAAACTTAAACAGCAGTGATAATTTGATCAGGGAAGGATGCTCAGTGGATGTCAGCAGCTGGGGGCTTAAGTACACTGGGGGACAGGAGGAAATGGAATCACTTTTTCTTGCCTCTGTTTTAAATGACCTCTATAAAGCATCTGGCACTCTTGGTCATTCTATATAGTTTAATTTTAAAAATCATAATTGGTAAGACCTGGGCTTTGCAGTCAAGCAGCCCAGGGTTTATGTTCTGACTCTTATTCTCACCAGCTGGGTGAGACATGTTGCATCTCTGAGCCTCAATTGTGTCTCAGTTATAAAATATAAATATAAAATATTACAATGTTGCAATAAGAGATTAGTTAACCCAGCACCCAGTAAGGATTTGACAAATGTTACTGCCATAAGATGCAATTTATTGAAAGGGCACTATAAAAGTGAAAATATATTTGAATGACATTATCCAATCATTGATCACTCATTCAAAAAATATTGAGTGCCTATATATGACAGACATGGAAGATACAAGTAAAATATTACTTATGCCCTAGATGAGCTTATATTTTGGTGGGGAGACAGAATTTAATAAAGTAATACATTAAAAGTTTATATTGTGATGAGTATTACAAAAGAAACAAGGGGAAGACAATGATAAAAACTGAAAGGAGCTCTATGTGATCACTTGCATAGTTTATCCTTCAGTTTTGTATAAAGTTACAATTCTCAAGTTATCATTCTTTTTGTCACTGCTTATTTCAACCCGTTATATCCCAAGTATTTTATAGATTTTATATACACTTTTAACCAATATTTTTTAATGATTAAGATTCCCTAATATTGTTGCCTCATTGTTTGGTAAATTAATTCCTTGCTGTCATGCATTTAGGGGAGTCTCCAATGTTTGCTATTACCAAAAACAAAGTAATACACACCTTTAGGCATCTAGTTTTTGCTCCTGTCAGAAGGGAAATTTCTGCATCAGGAAAATTGTTACGGTACTTGTTTACCTGTGACCATAGTCCTTGCTGAAAGGTCCCTGGAATGAGTGAATTGCCAATTTTCCAGTGCTGCCAGCATTGCATCCCATATTCCTCAACACTGTTTCTTCTTGACTTCTCTACCAACATATCATCCAAACGTCCTTCTAACTATTCGTTCTATAAACCGCAAGTGCAAATCAGGATTGCTCAAGTAGCCACTTCACATTTCCCCAGGTAGACTGAATTCTTGCAGGACAGAATCCCCACTTTACCCCTCCACACATATCTGGGATCACAGTTGCTGAATTCCAGTTTTTCGAATTTACTAACTCCCACAAACTCTCTTCATGTTGTATAGAGGACCATTCAATTTGTCATAACTTAGTCATACATAGGAGCGCCCTGAGTTCTATGATCTAGAATTAGGAGGAAGTATAACTTTTCTGTATCAGTTAATAAGTTTATCATCAAATTAGCATACACCAGCTAATATCAAGTGAACCTTATACAACATCCTGCCACATGGTACAACGAAGAAATTTGTTCATGGTCCCACCAGGCATCGTACCCTTGACTGTAGTTATACATCTATAAAAACACAAATCTGCATTTTCTAGAGCTCTTCTGGGATGCGGAGCAGCTCTTTTGCCTGTGTTCTTAGGGATACACACACCACGAGCAAATGCTGTTTGCATGCCTCTGCCCAAATTAAAGTGATCAGTCTGCCCTGGTGACTTTAATGGAGGTAATCACCAGCTCACATTCATGAACAAATTGATGTGCGTGCTTCATAGCTGAATCACTCAGCATAAATCTATACCCTTCATATATAAAAACCTTAGTGGCTTAAAATAATGCAATAAAGCATC
This sequence comes from Nomascus leucogenys, assembly GCF_006542625.1. NCBI lineage: Eukaryota > Metazoa > Chordata > Mammalia > Primates > Hylobatidae > Nomascus > Nomascus leucogenys. The sequence goes on along the minus strand of NC_044394.1, from coordinate 64,732,971 downwards.
ACCTAATGCCTTCTTGATGCTGGCTCATCAATAATGTGTGGTTATGTGAAAAGGATAGGAGAGGCTTATCATGTCTTACCTTAAACCAAGGGAATGTAATGCCCTTTTAATTACTAAAGGCATCAGGGGATTTTGTTTTCTCCATCTTTACATGGAGGAACTAAAATCTTGCAACTCTCCACTATTATTTAGTTTTCAGCATCTCATATAAGTAAATGAAATCTCAACTTACTTCCAGTGAATAAAACATGTTGACCTTCATATATGTGGGCTGCATATTATTAGGATGAAAACTCCAGGATCCATCTCTAGCAATGCAGGAGGGCTGCACTGAACCATCCGGTGCTTGACATTTAACGGAAGCCAAGGAACGTTTCCAGAATGAAGATCCAGATGAATAAGTAAGTGCAGCTATTCTCTAAAGCCTGGTCTCCTACATTTCCAGATGACAAGTGGAAGTGTGGAGTCAAGGCCATATCCACAATGCAGGATGAATCTAACCATCCTAACCAATATTGGATCTGTGACTGCAGCCCGCTTCACACAGAATGAGGAAGACAGTCACGAGTCCCCAGTTTATGTCCCACATTGTCTTCTTTTTTTGTGGAGGAGATGCCTCCACCAATTAAACTAGCAATCTTCCAAGGTTCGATTCAAAATCCACGTGTTGCTGAAGGCATCCCATTCACACAACCAGTAAAAATAGATCTCTTCCAAACACCTTCAGGCTTACTGGCTGTGCTAACCATTGCAACTTACCACATACTATTGTCTTATCCATTATTTATTATATGGATGGAGGATACCTACACACAGAATTAGATCTATAAATCAAAGATATACACATAGCTATCATGTATCTTCAACTAAATTTCCACATCTTTGAGGATAATGGTTGTATTTTTATTTTCATCCTTGTGGCTCCCATGGCTCCCTGTACAAGACCTTGTAAACAGCAGCTATAAATGTGGTTCCAAGGCAGCGTCCCTGTCATGGGTTCTTTCTTACCTCCTGCTCCCATCTGCCCTTACCTCTGGGGTACAGCTCTTTCTTATCGCTGTTGGTTTACCTAGAAAAAGATGCTAATTGATTAATCAAAGTAACTATTCACTAAGGTCATATTTTCTTCTCCTAGGTAATATAACACCTTAATCTAATTAAGATGTTCCTGAGTCCTTTAGAGCTTTAAAAACACACACACACACAAATCAAACAGTAGTTCCTTCTAATCCATGGGAAATACATTCCAAGAACCCCAGCAGATGCCTGAAAGCACAAATAGTACCAAGCCCTATATACATAATGTATTTTCCTGAACATGCATACCTATGATAAAGTTTAATTTATAACCTGGGAACAGTAAGAGATTGACAATAACTAGTAATAAAATAGAATAATTTTAACAATATCCTAGCATTATTACTCTTGCACTTTGGAGCCATTATTAAGTAAAATAAGGGTTAACTGAACATAAGCACTGGGATACCTCTACAGCAGATTTAATAACCAAGAAGGATACTAAGTGACCAAGGGGCACGTAGCCTCTACAGTGCATATGCTGGACAAAGGAGGATTGACATTCAGGGTGGATGGAGCTAGAGGGCGCAAGATTCCCTTATGCTATTCAGAATGGTACTCAATTTAAAATGTATGAGTTCTTTCTGAAATTTTCCATTTAATATTTTCAGACCACAGGTAACTGAAACTCCAGAAAGCAAAATTATGGATAAGGAGGGACGACCGTTACTGTTGAAATTTCAGGCTCCCCAGGCAAGATTTTGGGGAAATACATAAGGACAAGGAGTTTTTTCCTTAAACTCTGTCAACCTTATCTAAAAGTTCTTTGGTCTTTTCTTCCTCCGACCACCTGTTTCTATAAATAAAGTCATATTGGAACACATCTTTACCCTTTTATACATATTGCCTATGCTTTTGCATGACAATGGCAGATTTGGGTAGTTGTGACAGAGACCATATGACCCACAAGCCAGGATCTCTTACTATCCCTTTACAGAAGAAGATTGCCAACCCCAAGGTTAGATGAAAACTTGGTCAGATTTAACCATTTAATTTTTTCAGACCTGTCAAATGCCAAAGTATTGTCATAGCAGGAAATGAGAGAAGTATCAACTTACAGTATTTATGACACAAGTAAAATCAAAGTTAAGTGGACCAAGGAGGAGCATAGGTTCTTAAAAAATAAAAATATGTGCCCCTCCCAGGTCTCCTTAAAGCACTAAGTTCTGGGGCCAGGAAATAAACAAACAATTAAAAAACCAGGAGGAGATAGGCATGGAGTAGAAGACCCAGAAGGACCTCTAGGATATTCTCCACCATCCCAAACATTTACAAAAGAAGTTTGCAGGTGAACACAGAAGCAATTCTGAGTCAGTACTGCCATCTGGCTTACCTCTCAATGTAGCACCATCAACAACTTCTTCCTGAAACTGGAGGATCACTCTAGAGGCCTTTCTAACCAAGAGGCCAATTTTGCAGCCTTTCATCTGTAGCTATATCCTTCTTGGATATCCACTTCCTTATCACTTCCTGCTCCATTCCTGGCTTTAGCAGTCTGTATGGGTAGCCCAAGACAAAGCCCTAGAGTATATCTAATAGAAGGTACTAGTCCTCATTGGCCCCTTGGTAAACACCTGGTCTGGCCACTGCAATGGTTATTGCCCAAAGGAGAAGTCCTGGGAACCTGTGTCACAACTCCAGAGGGTTTCTAAGTAAATCACAGCAATGGGAATATGGGGTAGGGGAGACAACCTGACTGCTGTCCTTGACTGCACCAGGGAACTGACTAAAGAAATGACCTTTGAACCAACTCATTCCCCTTAACAGCTCCGTCCCTGCCCTCGGAACCTGTAACTTCTGCCTCCTATTACCTGCATTGCCTCATGGACTCTTTCCAAGCTCAACCCCTCAAACCTGTTCACTCCATCTTACCTGAGCTCTAGTGCCACCTCTTTTATTTCAGATCTTTATTGCATTTTCCCCCATGTTCTCTTATGAAGTTTTAATTCCCTCCTTAGTGTATAAGTTCAAGCTTGTTTGGGTGCAAAGCACAGCTCCCTTTTTCCATGCTTTTCCCCTGGGAGCAATCCCATCCATTCCCAGACCAGGTGGTAGGCCAGATCCCTCAGTCATCAGAGAGGGAAAATCAAAGAGTTCTCCATATCTGCTCTTAGGCTCATTAAACAGTGCTATCAAAACCATCCAAGTATTGCAGCACCATCTCTGATACTCTCAAACCCTCCTCCCACATGGGCAGGCTCATCCCAGTTCTGCTTTCTTTATATGACTTCATACTCTGGTTCCTGACACCTGCTTCAAGTTCTCTTCTGCTTACTACCACTTATGAATAATGTTTCCTGGCTATCTAATGTCACTAACCCATCAGTAAGGTCTCCCCACTTTCATCATACCTGCAGCTATTAGTTTCTTCCTGTCTGTGTCCTGCAAGACACATACACAGTCTGACAAGGCCTCCTGGTTTTCATTGATAACCAGTGCTCTCACAAGTCTCTCCCAAGCTGGAAGCTCCCTGTTGAGTGCCCTGCAACTCTTCCTTTTATGGGCCACAAGCTGCTACTGAGGGCTGCAATTGCAACAGCTCCTTGCTCAGCTCTGAAATCTAGTATTTCCATGATGCTCAGAAAGCAGGGCAGAGCAGTGCCAGAGGGTGGGCAGGAGGGTTATTTCATGTCACCTGGGAACCCTCTCAGAAAGAGCTCTGCCACATGGAGTCCCTTTTTTTCCAAGGTGACCTTCAAGTAGCCACCTCTGCCTTGTTGGGCAGCAGATGCATCCCTCAAAGTCCAGAGCCATGGCCAGTAGTGGACCACAGATGCATTTGGTTTCACCTTCAGGCTCTCAGGAGACCATGGCTAGGTCTAGATGAAAGACGCAGCTGCACTTTCAGAAGTGTATGCAAACTCCGAGCCAAGGTTATACTTGTAACCAACACCCGTAGGAGCAGGCCGAGCCCCACTGTGCCCTTCAAATGTGCCTCACCTTATCAACTCTCTACAAGAGAAATGTTTTGCTTTCATCCTCAGTAGGTCATTTTTTCCCCCCTAGCTGAATCAGTCTGGGTGAATGGCCAGTCTGACCTTTCAATCTGCCATGTGAAATAAAGCTACAGTTGGTGTTCTGACTTATAGTACCAGAGAGAAGCAAGTAATGAGGAAATTCTATATATCTTGCATCTGTTTAGTTTTGCGCTCTAGAGGCTGGCTATTTCGTTATTTCACCCTGGGCTTTTGCCTCAAATAGGCTCTGCAATTTTTTGTGGGATCCAAGTTTAGCAAGCATACTCATTGTGTGAACACCAATAATATTTTTCAGGTGTACCTAGAGAAAGGAAGAGAACAAAAGAGGGCTATAAAAATATTTGGAGGTCTTCATCAATGTAAGTGCTTAAATAAGCAATAATTACAATTACTGTTTTAGCATTCCCTCAAGACAGAAACTTTAACTTTCAAATGTCTTAATACCTATTATTTCACAACAGATTATGTACACATAGATATACTTTTCCATTGGTATTTAGTTATAAACTATGAGTAACAATCTATGTCTATGGGCCAAATATAGCCAGTGGCTCATTTTTGTATGGTTTTAAAGCTAAGAATGGTTTTACACTTATAAAGGGCGGTTAAAACACCTACATACAGAAAAATCTGTGAGACTCTATGTGGCCTACAAAGCTGAAAATAGTTACTATTCTTACCAATAAAAGTTGGCTGACCCCAAAGTATGATGGTATACCTATAAAAACTACTCTGGTGTTTGTCTGCATGCCCACCAGGACGTGAGTTGCCCCAAATGCTCCAATCCCAGGAATCTTTGCCTCTGATCAAGGGAGCCATCTGTGCTCATATTTCCCAAGTTCCTTTCTGGTTGTGTTCTTCAAAGAGAAGGACCTTTTTATTTCTCATCTCTTAATATTTATTTATGTTTACATAACCTCTATGTCACCATTCATTATTCCACCAGATATAGCTTTTCCAAAAGTCTAATCTGTCCTCAGGGACTGAAGAGCTACAAAGTTTGAGAATGTTCCAAAGAATATGTTAGAGACTCACAAAGAATCAGTGTAGAAACATGTCAGTGGCAGCAGCCCTCCAATCTGGGCAAAAACTCCCAAAGGGTCTACTTTAAAGAAAAAAGCCCTCTCTGGAATGAGTAATTTATTTTTATTTTTATTTATTCATTTATTTATTTTTTGGTGGGGGTTGCACCTTCTATGTGCTAGGACCCATGAGACTCATCATCATGCCTGAAGCGTGGAGTTGGGCTCACATTTCAGTGTGAGACAGTTTGGATGGCAGCTTTGGTACCCAGAGCATTGTCCACAGGCCAGTAGCAAGGGCAATACCTGGGGGCTTGTTAGGAATGTACAGCTAAGGGCTGGGCACAGTGGCTCACACCTGTAATCCCAGCACTTTGGGAGGCTGCGGCAGGCAGATCACGAGGTCAGGAGATCAAGACCATCCTGACTAACACGGTGAAACCCCGTCCCTACTAAAAATACAAAAAATTAGCCAGGCATGGTGGTGGGCGCCTGTAGTCCCAGCTACTCAGGAGGCTGAGCCAGGAGAATCGCCTGAACCCCAGGAGGCAGAGGTTGCAGTAAGCCAAGATCACACCACTGCACTCCAGTCTAGGCGACTGAGCGAGACTCCATCTCAAAACAAACAACAACAACAAAAATACAGCTAAGGTTGAGAACAACTGATCTATTCCAAACAAACTCTCATTTCCTTTCTCATGTGCCCCACATCTCCATCCATTCACCAAGAAGAATTATTCTATAAGACGGAAAATTTTCCCTTGGTCATGCAGCTAATTTGCTGCAAAATGGAGACCAAGTCACAAGCCTCTATATTTCTGTTATTCATAAATTTGGATGCACATTGAAAATGCCTGAGAAACACTAAAGATATTGATGCCTGGGACCCACACTCATAAATTCCAATGTACTTGTCCTTGTGTATGGACAAGGCGTGGGCATTTTAAGGCTCTCCAGCTAATCCTAATATGCAGCCCTGGTGGAGAACTGTCTCCCTATTTGAAATTTAATCTAAATTTACTTTAAATTCAGTTAGAGTATTTCCAAGTAAATGAGTGCCTCTTTCTCTTGTAAGGCGTTAGTCTGGGTCCATCAGCTTTGCTTTCTCCTTTATAGAGGCCAACCAGGGAGAGGCCTCAGAGATGATCTCTCTCCCCCAATGACTCCCAACTTTGCCCCATCATAAGAATCACCTGGTGTGCTTGCTAAACGTACATTTCACCAGAAGATTCTGATTCCAGAGCTCTGCAACGGGCCTGACAATTCCTGTTTCTAAAAGACTCCCCAGCTGCCACTTAAGATAAAGCAGATTTCAGGTAAAACTGATCTAACACAAGCCCAGCAGCATCAGCATCACCTGGGGACTTATCAGGCATGCAAATTCTCAGGCCTCACCCCGGATACACAGAAATCAGAAACTATGGGGGTGGGACCCAGTCAACTGTGTTTTTAGCCCTTCTGGTGGCTCCAAAGCATGCGCAAGTCTGAGACTCACAGGTCTACCACAAACGCTTCACTTTTTGACAAATAGTGCCCTGTCTTCTAAAGTCCAGCCAACAGGAATTCCCCCACACTACACTTGCTTTGCTTTCTTTTTAAAAAATTGTCCTCATGTCATCACTTCTTACAACTCTATGAAAGTGAGTTATCTGAGAATTTTTTCTGACACTTTTAATTAGAAAGTCTTAATTACTATCATCTTTCATGAATATTCGGGTAAGAGTGAAACCTTGTGTTTTGACACAAAAAGCACATTTTCCTGAGCGCTCAGGGTGGTGCCATCAACTGGGTCATACTGCTCAAATTTTTTCCCCTGAAATGCAGACATGTCCATAGACAATTTGTACAATGACCATATTCTACTACCTCCCAAATTTCAAAAAATGTTAAGAGGGTGACAAAAGGATTTTTTGAAAATCCATACAGTTCTTGGAGGATTCTTAGAGAGGTTTGCATTCAAGGAAATCCTGGATACCTATGCAGTGCTTAAGGTACTTTCAAAAGTTCTAATATTATTTTATTCAATTCTCACAGCACCTGAAATGATGCAAGAGTTGGAATGCGTGAGTTTTAACTGTGCAAACACTTTTTTTTTATAAGCTCTATCTTTTGTTTTATCCTCAAAAAACCATACGAAGAAGGTACTATCATTATCATTCCCATTTTATAGATGAGAAAATTGAGGCACAGAGAGGCCAGGTGCAGTGGCTCATGTCTGTAATCCCAGCACTTTGGGAGGCTGATGTGGGCGGATTACCTGAGGTCAGGAGTTTGAGACCAGCCTGGCCAATATGGTGAAACCCCATCTCTACTAAAAATACAAAAATTAGCCAGGCGTGGTGACACACGTCTGTAATCTCAGCATTTTGGGAGGCTGAGGTGGGTGGATCACAAGGTCAGGAGTTCAAGACCAGCCTGGCCAAAATTACAGAGGTGGCAAAACTTCGTCTCTACTAAAAACACAAAAATTAGCCAGATGTGGTGATGCACGCCTGTAATCCTAGCTACTCAGGAGGCTGAGGCATGCGAATCCCTTGAACCCGGGAGGCGGAGGTTTCAGTGAGCTGAGATCGCGCCACTGCACTCCAGCCTAGGTGACAGAGCCAGACTCCATCTCAAAAAAATAAAAAAAGAAAAAGAAAAAGAAAATCGAGGCACAGAGAAGTTCAGTAGCTTTACTGAGGTCATACCAGAGTAAGGAGAAAAGGCAGGTTTGAACTATAGTGGCCTAACTTCAAAGCACATTCTAGAGATTCCTATATGATGCTCATTTATTGCTCACCACAAACATTAAAAACAGATTTTTCTATTTTTCAGATGAATAACCAGAAGCTAAGAGAGAGGATTAGGTTGGTGCAAACGTAATTGTGGTTTTTGACATTACTTTCAGTGGCAAAAAATGAAATTACTTTTGAACCAACCTAATAGCTTGCCCAGATCATACAGCTAATAAGTGGCAGAGCCGATGTTTGAACCTGGAGTCTGTTTCCAGGTCCCAGGCACACATATTGCACCTTATGCAATCCTGCCAGAGGGTAAGTTAGCCATTATCCTTACAGGTCCTGGAGCACCAATGAGGCAGCTTTTCAACTTCAAGTTACAGTCACTCTCTTAAGAGAGAGTTAGGAAAAGCTGACATGATGAGTGTGATCAAGGCCCCTTCAGAAAAACCCTAGCATAAAATACATTTTCCAAGGGACAGGCTACAATAGGAGAAAAAACAAAGGCAAACATTTGATATTGAGGGTAGAGAGCAGATGCGTGAGGGGGAAATTGGAAAGAAAGGTTTAGCCAAATTCATGGTTTTTCGTTGTTTGTTTGCCTGAGGCCAGTCCTGCTCCTGACAGTTACCCAGATACAAGCCAAATCAGATTCAGAGTTGCTGAACTTGACCAGAGTAGTTATTTCTCTGTTACTTCACAGTCACTGGGGAAGGCATCACCAACACAGAAGGGAAATCCAAATCATTCAGATTGAAAGAGGCCCCAAAGACTTCAGGGACCTGCCCTATGAGACTCCAGCTGCCAGGCAAGGATTCTCTCTTGAGCACACTGAGCCCGTCCAACCAGGCAGGAGAGGGCTCCTGAGACTGTGTGTGTTGAGGAGGCAGGGTAGCAAAAATTGCTATTAAAAAAAAAAAAACTCTAGCTGTGCAATCCTGCCACAGCACAAACAGGAACTACCAGAGGAGGAAAGAGTGAGAAGACATTGTTTGTCTTCTGCTTCATTCACTCACTCACCACATTTAATTAATCACCACACCAGCTTCTGGAAGTCATACAAAAAAAAAAAAGTGTATACTGCTCAGTGATGAGTGCACCAAAATCTCACAAATCACCACTAAAGAACTTACTCAAATAACCAAATACCACCTGTTCCCCAATAACCTATGGAAATAAAAACTTAAAAGTATGAGGTGGGGGTGGCACGGGGGAGACATCTAATGAGATAATACAGGCCATAAAAGAGCGAATGAAGTCAAATACAAATGTGCTACAGTAGAGATCTATGCTTGTCAGAGTGGGACCACAAAGTGGGTGGAGAGCATTTTTTGTGTGTGTGAGACAGCATGCATGAGGGCAGTTGTTTAGGAAAAGCTTCAAAGATACACAGGTCCCTAGGCTTACAACAAGGCAGACCCTAAGATGGGGAAGGAGGTAATGGCAAAAATTAGGGGCTAATGGCGTAGGGAGACTATTCTAGGGAAGAAGAAAGAATGTGAGCCATGGCCAAAGAGACTGGGGTATTTGGAGACTGGCAAGTAGTTCAACGTGACTAGTCGGCAAGAGGGAAGTCGGCAGGAAATACAGCTGGGATGGAAGTCAGCACCAAAGATGGTATAAGAACTTTCACCTGTAGGCAACGGGGAGAACTTTAAGCAGGTGAGTGACCACTGGGCAAATGTCATATAAAGAGCACTTGCACACCTGTTTGGAAGATGAATCAGCAGAAAATGAGAAACAGCAGGTAGACAGAGTTAGCGTCTCCTGAAAAGGAAAGTGTACACCTACTATTATATATTCAAGGTAGGAGAACAAGGAATGTGGAGGAGGATATACAAGATACTATTTTATGAGGTACCTCTTCTGATCCCTAATTTACAGACAAGAACACTTGGAGGTGAAGTATATCTCCCCTGATCACCTAAATGGTCAGGCTCAGAGCCAGGAATATTCAATGATCTGTCTCCCACACCAGTGCTCCTCTCACTATGCCACAGCCCCTCTCCCCAGCTATTTCCCTGCGGGACATCCCCTGAAGGCCTGTAATCCCCACCAGCAGCTATGGTTTTGTTAGGACTACATAGGCAGGTATGACAACGCCTCAGCGCCAAAAGCAAAAAGCCTTATGCTGTGCTTTTGCTTATATGATTCACCCTTCTACCTCTCTGCCTATCCTAAGGTCAAAGTCATGCCTCACATCATCTAGGAAGCCTTCCTCAACCAATTTCCCCTAAGTAGGGCGACATAATCTTCCCTTACTCTGAAATCTTACATTAGTGTAAAGAATTTGTATCAAGATTGGTTATATTAAAACGTTGTCCTCTGTGAAGACTTGCCTTCCCCATTATATTGTCAACTTTTCAAAGTCAGGGACCATCTCTTGCCTCTTCTGTATTAACCTTAGCATGAAATACACTGAGAACACAACAGATGCCAGCCCCTCCTGTGTGCAAGCTGCTGGCTGCATGTCTGTGCACCACTTACACCCTTACAACAGGGGAGCCGAGCTCGCTGTAGAGCCCAGCCCCATTGTCCACTCAGGACTGCAATAGAAAAGACCCCATGGTGGCATAAATACTGTTATTTAGGTTTAATATCAGCAGTAGGAATTGTCATAGCCTATCTTCCTCTTTCCATCTACCTTATAACTTTCTCTTCACACAGGCCTAACATTATCACCAAATCACTAACATTTTCCTCCTTTTGCTTCTCTTTCCAGTGCCCCAGTCATTCATAAGGAGTTTCTTCTCTCGATTTACAGCGCATAGACATCTTTTTTGATTCTATGAAAAGTTACCTCTTTCCATGCACCGGGACTGACTTCATATTTACTCAGCCTTTGTTGCATTTACAACTTCACTTTCCTTGCTGCTCACCCATTATTTGAATTCTGCTCTCCCATTGAGGCTGCTTGACATGTTCAAGATTGCTACAAGTGGTTTTTTTTCATTAAATAAATGCTTTCCTCTAATACACAGGTATGGCATGTATTCAATACTTCCTTGTTAGATGATCTCATTCACCCTGACCCTATTTTCATTACTGGGTTGAAAATACATAACTCATTATCCCAGACTCTGGCTTCTCACTCTTATCTTTATGTAATTTTCTGAGTTGGTTGATAGCTCCAATTGAGTGGTGCACAATCACCCCAAATGCACGAATTCCACAAAACATATGCACCACAGGCCCCCATCTTCTCCTGCTCAGTGTCACGATCAGCTCATGACATATTGTATTAGTCTATTCTCACTCTGCTACAAAGACATACCTGAGACTGGGTAATTTATAAAGAAAAGAGGTTTAATCAGCTCATGGTTTTTGCAGGCTGTACAGGCCTCTGCTTCTGGAGAGACCTCAGGAAACTTACCATCACGGAGGAAGGCAAAGGGGAAGCAAGCACAGTCTTCACGTGGCTGGCAGGAAGTGGGGGCTGGGTGCTACACACTTTTAAACAAGCAGCACTAAGGGGATGGTGCTAAACCATCCCCATGATCCAATCACCTCCCACCAGGCCCCTTCTTCAACACTGGGGATTACAATTCAACATGAGATTTGGGTGGGAACAAAAATCTCCAGGATAGAAAACTAAGATTCCTACTCAGCTCTTAAAGTCCTGTCACCTTTAACTGCAAGATATCTCCAACTGCTTTATTCCTAACCCCTTTATTGCAGTGGTCACAGTTCAAATGTTTATCAACACACACTCTAATTATTGAAATTAAGTGCAGTCTATTTTCTATAGTATCTGAAGTCCTCCACTGTCTGGACCCAACTTAGATCTCCAACTTTATCAAACACATCACAGCCCCCATCCTCTTGCCACAGAAGACTATAGTTCTCATTAAGACTCTCTTTTGAGGCTTCTGTTTTGAGGATCCTTGAGAACAGCTGAGGCTCACACTAACTACCAATCACTCTGACAGAGCTGACTCTCTGCAAATGAGTAGAGCTCCATGAAAACTGTTTCCGAATATGGACTTTGGACATGACCTTTGTTCAGAACCAGAGAATGCAAAACCCACTTAAGAGAAACACAGGATCCAGGTTCCAGGTTGGCCTTGTAGGGAGCTTCTAGAAAGAAATACGGGCAGATGACCTGATTTAGATATGTAACTGTTAGGTTGAGAAACCACTTGGGGCTATATATTCTTAAAGTAACTTCATTTTTTGGTCTCCCTCTCTTCATTTAAGTTATTCCTTGAGGCTAATTCTTTCTCTACCTATCATTTTTCTGCTTCTTCTGAAGTAATGCAGTTTTGATTTAGTTATTTAGTGTGTTAATTTCTTACTGCTACTGTTACAAATTACAAATTTAGTGGCTTCAGACATCACAAAACTTATCTTACCTTTCTGAAGGTCAGAAGACTGACATGGGGCTCACTGGGCTGAAATCAAGGTGTCAGCAGTGCTATGTTCTTTCCTGGAGGCTCTAGGGGAGAATTCGTTCCTTTGTCTTCTCCTGCTCCTAGAGGCTGCCCCGATTGGCTCATAGCTCCTTTCTGTCTCCAAGACTAACAACAGCAGGTGAAGTCTTTCTCTCCTTGCATGAGTCTAACTCTCCTGCCTCCTTCTTTCACGTATAAAGACCCTTGTGATTACACTGGGCCCACCTGGATAAATCCAGGCTCATGTCCTGACCTTAAATTCAGCTGATTAGCAAATCTTAATTCCATCTGCAACCTTAATTCCCCTTTGCCACATGAAGTAACATATTCACATTCATGGGTTCCAGGGATTAGGATGTGAGCAACTCTGGGGGGACCAGGGAGCAATGATTCTACATAGAGTTCCATGTAAGAGTTAAAATTTGCATTTTGCTTTGAAGTAAAGACTCCCCTCTCCTTCCCTGGATGGGGCTTTGGCAAGTATAGTGGGTACGAGGAGGCAGTTTCTTTTTTGTTCTCCCACTTGGTAGCCTCAAATCCTGTTCCCTCAATTACTAACCCGTCTCCAGAGTTGGGTAGAGGAAGGGAGAAAAGAAAGGGGAAATCGGAACATCTTTCCTCACTACACAGGGATGCGGCCGCAGCACAAGCACTGTCAGGGCTTGGCGGGTGCTCACAGCTGGCTGTCTCATCAGTGGTTTGTTTCTCTTACTAGGGGCCAGCATGTCTCATCCTCATTCACCTGGTACCCCTGCCTCAGCCCCTGGCAATGTAGAAATACCTCAATATTTCTGCGGAGGTTTATCCACTCTCCAAGCAGCCCTCTTGAACAGGACCTTGGATCATTCCACACCAAACCCCTCGACTCACAGAAAATACCACTCTTTTTTAGTGACAAACTCTGGGAGTGTAGGGCAATCCTAATGCAGCCAACTTTTCACTGAATCAATGTGGAAGCAGATGCAGCCAGCTTCTTGCTCTTTAGATTTTCTCAGTACAATGCCCCCCAAAATTAGTATGTTGAAACCCTAATCCCAATGTGATGATATTTAGAGGTGGGGCCCTTGGGGTCTAATTAAATCATGACAGTGGAGTCTTCATGAATGGGAATAGTGCCTTTATAAGCAGACACTAGACAGCAAACTAGCTCTTTCTGCAAGGTGAGGATACAGTAAGGAGTTAGCCACCTACAACTCAGGGAAAAGGCCCTCATCAGAACCTGACCATGCCAGCACCATGATCTTGGACTTCCAGCCTCCAGAACTGTGAGAAATAAATTTCTGTTGTTTAGGCCTTCCAGTGTATGCTATTTTGTTATAATACCTGAACCAACAAGGGCCCTCAGCCTGAAGTAAACCCTATTTCTCTGTCCCCCACTGACAGGTCAGGAATTTTTCCAGTTGTCTCCTTGCACTTCTATGAAGGCCTATTTCCTTTTGATAATGAAAAGGGGATGGCACAGGCTACCAACAGCCTTCTCCAAAAATGTGTCCCCTCTAATATATGCTTATTGATCCCTTTATGTCTCTAGTGTGGGTGAGTGTATTCAGAGTTCATTCACCATCTTTTAGCCAGCTGCTTAGAAACACACACCCTCTTGGTCTCACACCTCACTTTAGAAAGTGACTCAGCTGAAATTTCTATTTTAACAGCATTCCTGGAGGAGGAGGGATGAGGAAATCAGGGAAGCACAGGGGTTGTTCCACTCTGTGGGGTGAAAGGAAAGAGGCTTCTAAGCAACAGTGGATCAACGATGTGACCCCATCTTAGAAAGATGAAGGACTACGCACCATGTAGTCAAGGAGTGACAGGCATGACCAGTCTCCTGATGTCGTCCACTACATGTTGTTCCAGAGGATCGTCTCGTGGTGTCACTTCCCCCAAGTGAGGACAGCTGTCCATTATGGGTCTGCATCTGATGAGCAGCTGAGCCTCTTAGGACTTAGTTATTTCAATAAGTTCATTAGAGCTATTCCCAAACTACTGTGCTATGGGCTATTTCAGCAGGAAAGTAAAGATACTAGCATGTAGTTGTCCTGTCCCCTACAATCTACAGGAAATATTACCAAACAGAAAAGTCAGCCTTTGAATAAGTATAAAAATTTCTGGGACACGGAGTTCAGGGGAGGTCAGAATAGATCAGGTCAAGGAATTAGTTCTGACCTATTATTCTCTATTGCTCAGAGCTGTGCCCAGGCACATGCTGGGGAGTAACAATGCTGTTGCCAATATTTATGCAATATGGAAGCATTTTTAAGTGACTCACGATGCGAAAACTAGAAGGGGGTGTAGAGAGCATCTAAATGGAAACCCAGAGTGTGATTTTTTTTCAAAGATGCTCTCTCTGTTAATTAGTGACCAAACCAGATTTCAAAACCAGGCACCCTAAGTACCAGTCCAATGATCTTGTCACTTTTTCGGTCTGGATTTGGCAATGCGTTTCTGTGTTTTGCTGTTTCATCAGCACAAAGCACAATCCATGAGAGTGTTCAAAAAATGCTTCTAGGACTTCACAATGCTAATCTGTTTTCCTACAGCATTTTCCTTTTGGCTTTCTCAGCTACATTTTTCTATCTCAGATGCTCCTTGATTTTATAATGTAAATCACACATACATACACACACACACAAAAGAGAGAGAAAGAGAGGTGTTTATTCTATGTATTCCCTTATCAAATCAAGCTCCAGGTGTTTCATATTTTTCACTGCCCCATTAAAAACTTACTACTTGTGGATTCCCTTCTTTCTTCTAAGCAATGCCAGATTTCAAAAAAAAATTTTAAAATCCCATTTATGTGTTAGTAAGTAAATTATCTTACCCTCTTAATTATCCAGGGGCAGAAGTGAACAGAAACCAGGATAAGAAAATGCACAGATAAGTCTATTACAATCAGATACTAGGTTTAGATTTGGTTTCTTGAGAGCTAAGGCAAAAAGGCAAATAATGGGCTATAGAGTCTTTTCTAAAATATTATTAACAAAAAGAAGCTTACAGATTTCTTCAAGAATCAAATTTTTCCTAAAATTAATTCACATTTACTCATATAAATAGTCAAGAATATTTGAGAATCTAGTAGCAAAAAACCCATTAAGTATGTTTTCATGGTATATACAACATGCCATCCATATAACAATTATTGCTGAGATGAATAGTGATCACTAAGAACCTAACACTGCAGACCAGCTGAAGACTGAGTATCACAGGCAACCAAGAAGCAGAGCCAACCAAGTTCAAGGTTTAGGCAGAAACTCAACAGAACATAACTTCTATGTATTTCAACATGTCTAATATCCATGATGTACATGTTGGGGCAGGGGTATATCCATCATCCTCTATCCATAAAGACAAGAAGGACATGGAATGTTCTTGGACAGTTGGAGACGTCCCAGTGTCATAACCAAAATCTGTGCTTCTGTGAGTGTAGGAAGAGGGGGAGAACTTGACAGATTGGGGAAATGATGTTCCAATACCAGAAGACCAGATTGATCCAATTATTCCATTATAACATTCCACATCCACTAGAGATCATCAGCTCACTCTGCTTTTAACTAAATAATATTTCATTATTTACTTAACTGAAAATGAAAAATATGCTTGAAGAATCACCTCAATAATCCATTGAGATTTCAAATGATCAAACCACAGATCAAATTCAAAGCTTTTAATATAAATATCTTTGAATGAAGGACAGCATTTCCAGCTATCTGCAGTCTAATGGCAAGTCTAGTGTCTTGCCTCAGAGCAAATTCTCGTATTTACTGCCCATCACCTGAAGGTGTTTTACTTGTAATCCCTAGAAATGTATACTTCAGGGATGTGAATTCTGGCAAATATCTGGTTAGTGTGATCCATGTTGACAAGCCAATGTTTTCAATACACTCTGATCATAAAATGAGTTTCCTGGATCAGTAAAGTAGCCATGAAGACCAAGTTTAGGCAACAAACAGTAAAATAAATATTGTCCAGAAAATGACTCAGTGTGATGCAATGCAAAAAGCCTCCAATGTTATTAAAATGATTTGGAGTTATGTGGCCCAAAACTTGTCCTGAGCACCATTTTGTGGCAGGATTCCCCAATGTTACTCTCAGCTCTAGACATTCTCTCTATAATTTCCTCAATGAACACTTCCTTGACATCACCCATCCCCTAGGAATCTTCCTTGCCTGGCAAAAGTTATACAGTTACACAAGATTAATAGACACCTGTAAGTGGTCCTGTCATCCTTTAACTCAAAGGAGTAACTCCTACAGACAAGGTCAAGGACTGGTGCCAGCAGGCCAGTGCACAGCTGGGCCCCAGGGCAATTTACATACTTCCTCCACGGCAACGGACCACTGTGATTACAGACAAGGCAAATTCTTGGTGGGAAGAGTGAAAGCAAGGCACCCTTTGCAGTGTCCCTGAGCAAATCCATCCGTGGTGCCCACCTTTCCCAATCATTACAAGTAAACTGCTCCTTTTCCTCCCGATACTGCTGATGGGAAATGAGCCTCCAGGGCTGACAGCCAGAAATTAACTTGATCGATTTATTTTGTGTTCCACGTTTTGGGTGCAAATGCTTTCCTCCACCCTGATGGAGCATATTTATGCTCTCCCATTCGCAGAAAACAAATTTATACTGCCTAACTAACAATTCTTTCACTGAAGGTCAGAAACAAATGTTCCCATCATCTCTTTTTACCTTTCTGTGCAGCACCAAGTTGCTTTCCTTTTTAATTTCAGACAAACAGGAGGATTGTTTTCTGGGGAGGGGTGGGATGAGAGAAAGCAATTGGAACTTAGAAGTTTCTACCAAAAACAAAACTTAACTTACCCCTCATGAGAGGAATGAAGCAAAGAAATAAAAATCTCTTCTAATTTCACACGGAAGAGAAAACTTCAGTTATGCCTTAACTCAACTAAACAGAACACCATTAGGTAAGGACTATTAATTTACCATTGTTAGACAAGTGGAATCTGGCACTTAATTTGTCTGTATTTCTTGCTCACTTGAGACCAAATTCTGTCCTTGGCAGGTAACTTCCAAAGACTGCAGAGAGAACTAAACATAGATGATCAGGACTATGAATGGTTAATCCTATTTTCTCAGGGTATAAACTAACTCTTCATTAAGATGAATAGTTTTCAGGTGTTGCTTAACACTAAAAACGTTCACATGTCCCTGAGAAAGAAAAGTTGATAGTCTCAGCCCCTGCCACGTGCTTACCCATGTTTGAAAAATGACCTCCTCCCCTCAGCCAGAGTTAATCTTGGACCTATTTGAGGAGCTTTGAGGACCAGAAGTGGAGCATTAATGGGGAGAGGCAGAGCTGTGTAAGGTGAGACAAGTAGGAAGCTCATTTGCAGCCAGTCACCCTGGCCTGCACAGGTACCCAGCTGAGGCAAAACGGTAAGGACTGCATGGAAATCACATAGCTTCTGTGGCTTTTATGTAAATAGCATCCTACATATGGGTAACAAACACCATTCTGTTATCTTCCATCTCTCTGCTTCTGCCCTGAGAAAAAAAACCAATGTTGCTTAGATATTCACGGCACGAAGTGGCCAAAGGCAAGATGCATATTAGCCAATCAGCTCAGTCTGGAAACAAAGGCTTTCCTGAGCACATCCCCTTCCTGCCCCAGAGATGTTAAGCTTGGGTGGCTTCGCACACTCTGCCTCAGGGAGATGTGTTCTGCATAATGAATCCCATTGTTGTCCGTAATGAGAAGGAGGTCATCTATACACCTGACCTGAAAGGAGTAGAGAGAGAGAGAGGGAGAAGAGACAGAAAAGTGGGAGACACAGGTGGATAAGGAAAAACACACCCAGACCTTAGCAAAAACTGTCAAAACTGGTTCCTTTGATCTGGATTTGGGCAAGTTTTTGTCCCAGCTGTAAGGATGAAACAGACATGCATTTCAGTGATACTGAGGCTTTTGTCATTCATATGGAATCTGAAGCCTCAATTGATTTCGGCTGAAGCCACCAGACCTTGGCCATCATCCCCTTCTGCTTTGTTTTCCACAAAGCAGAACAAGAAGTAAATTAGGTCTTCAGTTTCTATGTTTCTTTACAAATCTGAGCTCATGTGGTGAATAATAAAAAACACATTTCAAATTTAAAGAATACGTAACAAAAGTTTCTTTTAAGCATTAGAGAGGGATGAATGCCTTCTCATTCTAATGCAGCTCAAGAGAAAAAGATCCCAATGTCAGCCTCTGGCAATTGAAATAATCAATTTCTAACAAAATAAAGAGGCAATAATATCTTTGAGGTCTCAAAAAGTTATCTAAGACCCAGGTACTCCTTCCTGAGTCTCAGCTTTAGCTTCTGAGTCAGCAATACTATTATGTCGTTCTGAGGGAATAAAAGAGAAGATTGTGAAAATCCTTCTTTTCTTCCCTCCCATTAGCAATTAATTTATCATCTTATCTTTTTTTCATATTGGAAGCCCTGAGACACAGAAAGAGAAATTTCCATCAAAGAAGAACAGAGCTGGGCATTCTCTTGGTGATGGTGGGTCAGTTGGCAGAATTCAATTCCAAGAAAAAAATCCTATTTGAAACTCATGAGAATGGGCCTGAAAATGAGCAGTTTCCAAGGGAAAAAAAAAAAAACAAAAGATGGGCAATTCACCTAGAAATTGTTGGTACCATAAGATCCATTTCTTATATTTGAAGGCTTTTAGTTACCCTAAGAATGTGTGCTGCAAATCTCCCTGCAAAAGGAGAAATCAAAGGACTTGACACACTCCTCTTCATAGAGGAAGAAGGCAGAGAAATTCTAGACAGACAGGGGTAGGTCCCTCATGAAACCACACCTTCAAGCCAAAAAGCCTAAAACCTGCGGCCCGAAGTGAGAACTTCTATCCCTGTGTGCCCTCTCTCTCCCGATTGGTTCTTTCTGAATAATGTCTTTTTATCAATCAAATGTTGCCTTTTCCAAAACTACCTACAGCTTGTCCCACCTCCCACCCTGTGCCTATAAAGATCCCAGACTCAGTCAGTAGGGAGACAGAAGCAGCTTGACTGGAAAGAGGTGACTTGACTTCAGAGGGACGGCTGGACTTTGGAGGAGAGATGGCTTAACTTTGGAGAAGAGCTGGCCAGAGACAGCCTGACTTCAGGGAAGTTTATCTGCCTGCCTGGTCACCTCTCCCGCTCCCCTCTCTTCTGAGAGCCATTTCCATCACTAAATAAAATTCCCCATGTCTAACATCCTTCAAGTGTCCATGTGAACTCATTCTTCTTGGACACCAGACAAGAGCTTGGGACTTACCGAGTATGGGTACCCAGGAAAGGCTGTCACACTGGCCGTTTGCACTCATTGGTAGAAGGTGGCCACCACACAGGACAAGGCAAGGGGCCCACTGAGCTGATAACACACCACTGTTCACGAACAAAGGCGCTAAGAGAGCATTGTAACATGCCCTCTGGGACTTCAGAGGTCGCAGGCACCCAACCTGGGTGCTGCCAGGGGGCCTGCACAGGGCCTGCTCCTTCTGGCACCCAAAGTGGCCAGCTGGATCCTGTACTTGCTCACTCATGCACTCCCTCCTTCAAGAGGTTGAGCACGGCTGGCCAAGTAATCAGGGCACCCCCATTGCAAGTCCAACAAAGGAGTTGAGAAAAACTCCTGCATCACCCTCAATAAACCAGGTTACTTAACACAGTGAGTGCCTAGACAGGACAGATATATACAATCTAGTTAGGAAATCAATCTAAATCAACAAAATAAATAAAAATAAAGATTATGAGAAAGAGAGACATTCAAATCAAATGGTAAATGATTGCTGAGAAAAAGAATGTGATTCAGGAGAAGAAAGGAAAAGACGACCTTGTATGGTAGAAAAGTTATAAAGAAATTATAGATACTGAAGAAGAAATATCCGTCTATTATGCAGAGGGAAGAACCCAGAAAATAGAGAAAATCATGGTACTATCCTATGGTATCACTAGTTCTGCTAAGATCTAACTCTCCTCTTCTTTCACAGCAAAGTAGAGTTGCATTTTCTCCTCTCTTGCAGTTGGATGGGATTATGAGACTAGTTCTGCCTAACAATTTGGGAAGATAAATTATGCATGTTACTCCTTTGCTAAAATTGAGACCCTCCAGACTATGCTTTCCATCTATCATGTGACAAGATAGATGGAGATGATGGCATCAAGATTTTGGAAGGTGTTTTGTTACTGCAGCATAACCTAATTTATCCTGACTGATACGCAACCACACATTCAATAAAAGAAATACAAAGCTAGAGAGTGGCCAAAGATTCTCTCTTGAGGAAAGTGAAGAAAACCATACCTAAAACTGATACAGTATCTGATAAGAGTGTTTGTCTTCTTGTAGTATATACCTGAGGTGGTACAGATAATGTCAAGAAAGTGCTCACACACATTTGCTAAAGCCCAGCTTTAACAAATTTTCAAGAAATAACAACTGTTATTTCTTGAAAAATAAAGAAAGAAACCTGGGCTGTATCTTTAGACTTCGGCCTGGAGGAAAAAACTGAAGGAAGGGAAGAAGCCAGGTAGTATCGTTTTTTCTCTGTTCTTTACATTTATGTTCCTGAAAGAGGAGCTAATGGGATGTTAATAGTTATGCGTAAGAATTAATGTGTAGGACCCCCCTCTGGTGTGGACCATGTAGAATCTAGTTTCTGGTATCAGGACCACAGGATCTTGCAAAGCAAAGGATGTGTCTTTAGCACACCAAGAGAGGAGCACTTGTGGGTATACTCTCTTGTGTAAGCATGGGAGCTACAACACAAAATATTAAGGGAAAGAAAAGATGCCCCAAAATAGCTCAAATCTATATATTGTGCATAGAGGAAATCAGTTATAGCACAGATATTTCATTTTCAAAGGGACAAAAATTGATTCTTGGTGGATGCCAAAAAAGCTTAAAGATTACAATGGCCCTCCAAAAGGCCATAGTGCATAAATAGATATGCAGTATATCTGTGGTATTAACATTATATATAAGAGGTGATTGGGGGAAATAATGTTTTAAAAAGACTCCTTAAGGGGACAATGATGAAAAAAATACTAAAAAAACACTGACATAGATGAACAAATGTAGTGATTCTTAGAGGGAGGGAAAACAAACAAATAAAAGAAGAATTCAAAAATATTTATAGCCATATATATTTTCCAAAATAGAAAATGTATATATAATAAACTAGGTCACTCTAAAATGCTACCCAGAATTAAAGACAATTTTAAACGTTAGCCTGAGTCTTGGTAACCATGAGCCTCTTCTTTCATCTTCTATACATGGCCCAGAAGCTCATCAGAGAAGGCCCATCCCATTTTCTTTCATTCAAACTATTTGCAGCAACATAGTCTGAACATTTATCTTTTAAACCTACACAGCCAGAGTCTCAGCCATGGAATTATTACCATTTTTCTTTGAAGTTTTATTTTTATATCTGCTTTTGTGAACTACCCGGCACATAAGGTTCCATGCCCTATATTCCTTTTCTTTGCTATTATGAACTTCAAGAAGTTATGGGCATATTTTTCCAAGACTATTTATTTATATATTTTTAAAACATCTACATTATCTAACAGATGAGAATTAAATCCAGAGCAAAAGTCACCATTATGGTTTCTGACATACTTTTTTTTTTTTGAGACAGAGTGTTGCTCTGTTGCCCAGGCTGGAGTGCGGTGGTTTGATCTCGGCTCACTGCAACCTTTACCTCCTGGGTTCAAGTGATTCTCCTGCCACAGCCTCCCAAGTAGCTGGGATTACAGGTGCCCACCACTATGCCCAGCTAATTTTTGTATTTTTAGTAGAGACAGGGTTCGCCACGTTGGTCAGGCTGGTCTTGAACTCCTGACCTCAGGTGATCTGCCCACCTTGGCTGCCCAAAGTGCTGGGATTACAGGTGTGAGCCACCACGCCTGGCCCTCCTACATACTTTTAACAAAGGGATTTTGTAAAATCATTCTAGACTATAGGAGATGCTCTACTTCTAAAAGATACAGATATGCAGTTGGTATATGGAAAAGCAGAAATAGCCTATCACTATTAAATTTGACCTTGGACACAATTCTGTAATTTTTAGTAGTATTACAGTACTCTATTCTCTACCAGATTATGTAAACTATAGAAAACAAGTGACTTCGAATCTCCTTTTAATTTTCATTCAGATATTTTTAGTATGTCCCTATTTTGAGATTCAAGGATTTTGACAATGATATATATTTTGTCAATATACAATGCCACCACCTCATGTAATAAAATAGTCTTGGCCTACCAATGTGTTAAGAAAGCAATAAGAGTACCATCTGTTTTGAGAGGCACTCCCTACACTGGGAAAGAAGTTGTATAAGATACAACGAGCATGCTTTGAACTCACCTATAACCATGACAGACAATGCTAACAATGTCTTGCTCACAGTACCTAGAGGTAGCCTCACAGTTGTTTTGGATAAAGGCTTCAAACCTGTAAAATTGATGTTGATAGACAAGGTAAAAATTATCCTGGAAAAATATCTCTAATATCTTTCCATCTCTAAAACTCTCATTATGCTTTTGAATTCTTTACAATTTTGCCTTAGGTTGACCCAAGTAGATGCATACTGAGGATTCACATGTAGTTCAGCAGGCGTAAAAAGGTAGGGATGAATATAGCAGGAATTTATTAGGCTACTTCCCAGAGAATGACTGGATACCCAAAGCAAAAACTTTGGCTCTCTAAAGTCGGTCACAATTCTTTGCAATTGTTTTATAAGTTGCCACCAAAGCCTTCCCTTCCCTGAGAGATGATATTAAAGTGCAAGTACCCTGGGAAGTGTAATACTGTGTCTCTTTGCTAACAAAGATAAATAATCAAGAGCAGAGTCATTACTGTGAGTGAACGCGATAAAAAACATATAAACCAGAATCTTCTGCTATGGATACAGAGAATGTAATGTGGAACAAGGGGTAGAGGACACACATGACCATTTAGCAGAAGTCAGTCTATTCCAGGATTATAGATTCTACTGTTTTATTTTATAACTCTCACATCACAAGGATCCTATATTCTTTCCCTGAACCCTAAAAGTTATACCTTTTCAGCTTTCTTGCCTGAAAGTTGATTTACTTTCAATGGCAAATGCCACTATAACTAATGATCATCAATAAATTGCAGAGAATGTGACCAACTTTTTCAGCATACATTCAAAAGCAAAAACTAAAGCCAATACATCCTCTTGAGAGATGACCCAGGAAACCATTGGCATGTATGATATATCAAGGTGAAGGTATGGTGATTGTTGAGTTGGGTCTTGAAGAGTGAACGGGAAGACTTTATCAGATGTATTTAGAATCTGACAGGCAGGTCAGCAAGGGTGGAATACAAGGTGGAAGATGGTCTCAGTTAAGATGGGTGTCAGATAATCAATAAGGAGACTTCAGATAGCAGTATATTTCAAATGAAAGATGATGAGGTCTGAAGCAAGAGGGCACATAGAGAAGGAAGTAGCTTCACGAGATAATCAGAAGGACATCTCTACAGGTAGTAATCATCAACATAATGCACCGTATGGTGTTTTGTGGGGTTTGTTTGGTGATAAAAATCAATGAGCAACTAGGCAGACTAAAAAAGTCTAAGTATACCAAGGAACTCATTTTTGAAAGTTAACAGGGAGATACCGAATTCATAAGCTAAATGTTTTTTTATTAAATATCTATTGTATGCCATAAACTATACTAACTGCTGCAGGCTACTAAAATGAATAGAACATAGGCATTGCCCTATAGAGGGGCAGAAGTATATGCAGGTCAACAAACATAATAAAGCATTAGGTACAATGAGAGGAGAACAGAGGAAGCTGTTATTTCTGTCCTGAGAATTTCTCCAGGGGGATACTGCTTCTCAGGCCTGAATATCTGTGGCCCTTTAACCAACGTAATGCGACAGTGGAGTGAAGAATGGATCTGACGACAGGAGCCCTGCATTCCAGTCCAAGCTCTATTACCTTATTACGAAGGTGTGGAGACAAAGACTGTCCAATTTGGTCCAGCATGTACTGTAGGTTACCTGCCAATAAGCTAGCTAGAACTGATGACAACCATTATCTCAGCAGAGGGGAACCACATTTTCCCTGGGTGATAGAAGGGCCTGGGTTCCTCCTTCTCTCATTGGTAGTATTGTGCTGAACTTGGCTTCCCAAGTACCCAGGGACCCCAAGGTTTTCAGGTGCCAAAAAGCTGGTATTTCCTAGCACTCTCTTAGACAGAAGACATCCAAGTTCAGTCTGCCCTTTTTCTGAGCTCAATATGTTAGATAACCCTACAGAAGGCCATTTTCACACTTATACCATAAGAGCATCAGCAGGACAATTTCTTGTCCGCAGAGTATTACTTCATGGTGTATCAGCATTGTCCTGGCCTCAGTGTACCTCTCTTAGGGATAATGAGGGATTAGGGGACTGAAAAGCTCCTCTTGCTGAACCTTGGCTGGTAAATGTTTCTGTTAAACCCAGACCACTGCACCTTTCAACACCAAGCAACATGCAGCAAATCACTTGCCTTCCCTGAGCATCAAGTTTCT
Organism: Nomascus leucogenys; assembly: GCF_006542625.1. Taxonomy (NCBI): domain Eukaryota; kingdom Metazoa; phylum Chordata; class Mammalia; order Primates; family Hylobatidae; genus Nomascus; species Nomascus leucogenys. The sequence continues at coordinate 64,708,253 of NC_044394.1, read as the reverse complement.
GCATCTGTAGAATGAAGAAAATAAAGAACTTCACCACACACATCACAAGGTAGTAATAAAAATTCAAAGAGTACTTTGTAAATTGAAATGTGCTATACCCACGTGAGGGGTTATTTTTATCACCGAAGAGTGAACAGCCTCCTGAGCACAGACTCTGCTTTTGGCACCTAAACCTTCTGTTTACCACACATTGCTGCTTGGTTTGATCCACAGATAATTAGAGGTGGATTAGATGCATCTATGCAATAATATGGAAAAATAACAAAGATAAAAATAAAGATCAAATAAACGAAAAAGAAGAAGAATAAAATGAGGATGTGTCACCCATGTGCATATTGAATCACTAGTCTGGGCCAAGCTTCCTAGCCTGCAAAGTCGAGGCTTTGCAGATGCACACCTGCCAGAAATAGTAGGAAAGAAGCATATCAATTCCTCAGGGAAACATGGCTTCATGGAGGGAACTCTGTATGAGGAGGTCAGTGATTTCCTTCACTGCATAAACACAATCAACACAATCTCAAGTTTGTTTGTTTGTTTTTTGCATAAGGCCCATAGCACAGTTCAAGGAAATTTATTCCATAAAGGACCTAGCACACATGGTCTGATAAGAATTGATCCAGAGATAAAATATAGACTAGAGAGAGTTCATATGTTGTAGGGTAAAGCTATGGATTCCTTAAAAAACAACAAGAACAACAATAACTTTAAGATACACTTGTTTATAATATTTTTTGAGACAGTCTGGCTCTGTTGTCCAGGATGGAGTACAATGTGAGACCTGGGCTCACCGAAACCTCTACCTCCTGGGTTCAAGCTATTCTTGTGCCTCAGCCTCCTGAGTAGCTGGGATTACAGGTGTGTGCCACCACTCCTGGCTAATTTTTTTTATTATTATTATTTTTAGTAGAGACAGGGTTTCACCATATTACCCAGGCTGGTCTTGAACTCCTGGCCTCAAGTGATTTTTCCATTCCTTTCCTCGGCCTCCCAAAGTGCTGGAATTATGGGCATGAGCCACTGTGTCCAGCCCCACTTGTTTATTCTTTAGAAAACTTCTAGAAAGTACCCGGCTCACATTTAACCAGCAAGTGTAAAAGTTGGGAGTTAACTTAGATATTATCTAGTGCCAACCCAATTTAATGAAAGTAAAACTGAGGCCATCCAATAGGAAATGTCTTTTCTAAAGTGGCAAAGGCTTCATTGCTAGGACTGATCCCAGGTCTGGGCCTCTCCAGGATGCAGTGAAGTGCCTGTCTTGCCAAATCTGAGCAATCAGAGTGCTTAACGTCCCTACACAGGACTCAATGCTCATTAATCACCTATCAATGCCAGCTGAATCTCCCTACCTTGACAGCCATCTATTTGACTCAAATTTGTTTCCATCTTCACAACCCTTAGCCCAAAGATGGAAGCACTCAGTGGATGCTTAATAATGCCTGCATAATAGATTGAGCATAGTAATATTATACATTGAGCATTTTCTATTGCAATTTAGAGACCCAGTCTAAGTGCCAAATTTGAGTCTTATTCCTTAGTTCCTGGCAGTGAGCAACCCAACTGGAGGACAATAATGACATTCCCTACAAAATAGATTATGTGAATACCAAGGCCAAGAGATATTTTATAATAAAATTTCAGCCTCAATAAAGAAAAAATTGGCACTTTTACCTTCACTTCATAGTCATAGGTCAAAGGTGTTACGCAAATATAAAATTATAAGATTAGTAAATGTGTCATAGATCTTTTTCTTGAAACATCAAGGTTAATTTAGCAGGCAGAGTAGTTTTATATTATGAGAACTCAAATATAGGTAAGAAAACCAAACGATGTGGGGAGCATTTCACTTTTCATATAACTAGTAACCACCATATACTACTCTCAAAAAAAGTAAAAAGTAGTATATTGGCTACTACTAGTAGCCAATATACTACTCTCAAAAACAGTAAAAGGGATAAATGAAAGAGTTGCCTAGATGATGATGATGGTGATGATGGTGGTGGTAGTGGTAAAGAGTCATTGGCTGTTAAGATACATCCGTCACTTGCTAAGTACTTTACGTGTATTTCCACATTTAATTCGTACTGCAACCCTATGAGGTACATACTATTGTTATCTACATTTACAGATGAGGAGACTGGGGAACGAAATGGTTAAATTGCCATGGTACCCTAACAAGTATCTGATTCAGGATTCCAACTCTTGGAGTTTGTCTGAGAAATGCAAGTTTCAGGGCTAAACTCTTTCATAACAATAATCACTAACATATATTGAATGCCTAAGATGTGCCAAATACTCTTTAGTGCTTTTCCGTGTATTCATAGGTGTGATCTTTGCAATACTAGTATTCTCACGCCCATCTTACAGAGAAGGAAGTTTGCGAAGGTCACACAGGTAGTTCTTAAAGAGTCACACTGGGGCAGTCTGGCTTCTATACTCATTTTATAAGTGGCATGCTCTATTCCTTCCCATGAGAGAAAAACAAATACAGAAGCTGTGCTTTTAACTCTTGTCCATCCCTCCCACGCTAGACCTGCTTATGACTTCCTCATTGCTAGCCTGAATTACTTCAACAGCCTCCTCACTGGCCTCCTGCCTTCAGACTTGTCCCACTTAATCTATTTCCTCCACACAACATTTAAGGTAGACTCTAATAAGAACCCACCTGAAAAGCAGTTCTATCTTTAACTCTGCCCTGACTAAAATCCTTCAGTTGTTTGCCACTGCCCACAGCAAACTCCTTTAACCTGCCCAATTTAAATTCCTTTAAATTGCCCAACAAGCCATTGTGACCTATGTAGACCTTATTCCCTCTTTGACCTGACCTCCCTTACACTCCCTTTCTCACTTCCCCACAGGTCAGCCTCCAACAGCTCTGAATTGTTTGAAGTTCCCCACTAACACTATTTTTTGCCTGCCCAGGCTTGTTTTATCACTGGTCTTCCTGTGTGGAACCTATTTCCCCATGACCACCTTCCATTTTATCTCACTTCTACCAATCCTTCAACGAGTCATCTCAAGTGCTGCCTCCTCCAGGAAGCCTCCTCGACTCCTCTAACCAGTAACTGTTACTAACAGTTGTCTGATTCCATTGGTCATTCAAGTGGTCATGAAGTCCATTAGTAACCACTGATGCTTCCACACTAACTTCCTCAGAAAATGGCTCGTGCACTGTATCTGTAAAATCACGCTGAGTCTTTTGAAGACTCTTTGTTTCCAAAGAGTTTTCAGGTGTATACTAATAATAAACTGAAGCTGATGTTGTTGTAACTTTTTTGGGAATACGTGACATCTAGTAAAAACTAAACAGAACTATAAATTGCCTAGCTGATGAAAATCCTCCACATATTCCTTGAGGCTGCCTTACAGATCTTTTATAACTGGCTCAAACAGCTGCAGCATTCTCAAAAAAGGTCTAGCACTTACAGTTAACTTTTTAACTAACTTTAATAGCAAGAATAGCTAAAGAAAGCAAGCACCTGGAAATTCTCATATGCAAGTATATTTGTGGGGAAGGAAGTGAGTTAACAAGATTATCTGCAAAGTTGAGCTATTGCATGTTATATAAAAAATGGAAATGTACATGAGGCTTACTGGACGTTGGGAACAACTTGAAATGTCTTTCTCCATATTGGAAGTATACATATGCCCACTGTTGTGGAACTTTAGATATCACCCCTAATTCATGTTCCCCTTCATCCACCACACTGCTGATATAAACCATAGCCTTCAATGTAAGAAAGACATAGGCTTTCAGTTTTGAGAAAAGTGGACAGTTGTTGATATGCATTATGTCAATTTACACTTTGTTACTAATGGCACACACACGTAAGAGGCCAATGGCAGACTTAAAGAATATGTAAATTAATTAGGTTTTAATTATTTTAAAATTAGATAAGATCTTGACACAACGTACGTTAGTTACTCGCTCCAAGTTACTTGCTCCCCTGATGTGAGAAGAGAAATGCCTTTATTTAAACCAAGAGATAAGCCGAACCCTGGGGTGGGAGCTTTACATAAATTATCAAGAACACTTTCTTCCTGACTTTGACAATCCAAATTCTACCTGCTTTCAGGTGCCAATTCAAACTTCATGTCATCAGGAAATTTGAGCCAACCCTGATGCTCCCTTTATTTATTTATTCATTTATTCATTCATTCATTCTTATTCTACAATGTGAACATATGATGCTCCCTTTTTAACTTGGGGCTAAGGCTTAATCTTCTGCTTAGCCATTAGCCTCCGTAAGGCATGCCACCAAGGCAAGCCATGAGAAAGGACCCCGTGCTCTGCTGGGTGTGTGTGTGGGACATCTAGGAGTGCCAGCACCTGCAGTTCATCGTCTCAATAAAGTTCTGAGCTGCTTCATGACCTCGTATTTCTTAAAAGGGAAAATATCTTTCCTGACCGGAACCCTTAAGCCAATACAAGTATCAGAGTGCAGATGGTTCTTGAAAGGTGAGCCACAGGCCACGTGTTTAAAAAGCTGGTATTCATTATGAATTGACCCTAGGTCAGGCAGTGATGAAGAACTTTTGTGTATACCTCCATTGAATCTCCATCACAACCCCTGGAGCTAAGTACGATTACAATTCCATTTTACTGGTAAGGCATAAAAGAGACCTAGAGAGAGTTTCCCACCCAAGGCCCTTCAGGTTCCATGTGGTAGAGAGTCTGCATTTGAAGCCAGAAAGACTGTCTTTGCTCTGCCTGGCTTCATTCCTGTTGCAGACAAAATTATAAGACCACCCCAAGGTTCCCACACTCTGGTGTACATTCCCTGTATAATCCCCTCCCCTAGAGTATGGAAAGGATTCATGAATACTATGGGATTGTCATTCCCATGTTTAGGTTACTAATCAGTTTACTTTGGTTAAGCAAAAGAGATTATCCTGGGAGAGCCTAGCCTTATCTATGGAGCCCTTTCAAAAGATGGTCGAGCATTAAAGTCATGCTCTCCTAATAAATTAAAAAACTCCCTCTACAGTAGAGAGAACCATGTGGCAAGGAACATCGGGTGGGAGCAAAGAGTAGCCCCTGGCTAGAGGCCAGCAAGAAAGTGAAAATATCCATTCTATAATCTCAAGATACTGAATTCTGCCAACAACCACGGGAGCTTGGAAGAAAACACTGAGCTCCTCAAAGGAATGAAAACTGGCCAACACCTTGATTTAACCCTGGTGAGGCCCTGGGCAGACAACCTAACTAAACCATGCTCAGAATTCTGACCCATACAAATTTTGAGATAATAAATCTTATGTTGTATAGTAATTTGACCTGTAGTAATTTCTGCAAAAAATAGCAATGGAAAACTAATACCATTCCCCTAACTTTCCTTCCATCCAGTTCTAACCCAGCTCCTGAACCTTGGCTCAGCATTCTCTTTTCAGTTTAGCCCCTTCCACTTGGCCTTGCAGACTATTTCCTAGACTCCAAACTCGGCTTGGAAGCTCAGGGCTCAGTTCAGCCACTATCTGGTTCTTTCTCCAGCTTCCCTGATCCTCTTTCCAGGCTCTGGACCCCATCTGACACTGACCTGTTTGGCCAGAGCTTCCCTTTTTTACGGGGCATTCCAAGCTTGAAACACATGATTGGGTGCAGGACTTTCCAAACAATATTAATCAAGCTCCATAATAAAGGCCCATCAGAAACCTAAAGCACTGAATTAGGTCTCTAAGAGCCATTAAAAGTTTGTTTGTTTTTCAAGAGGGAATTTGGCACAGAGCTGCAAAAAGAAGAAAGCGGTTTAGATTTGATTTTGGGCTCCACATCTCCCACTTCATATGAATTAGGTCCAGTTGGTATATTTCACAGCAAGATTTTTTTCAAAACAGAGGCTATAATGCTAATAAATAAAGTCTGGTAACCATTGGTGTCATAGAAGTGTAGTTGCTAGCATTGTCTACTGTGTGATTGTGAGGAAAACATCTAAGCTATGGAAGCTTCAGTCCATTCTTCTCTGAAATTAATAGGTGGGAAAAAATGATCTCTAAACCTCCCTCCAGCAATAATATTCTATGATTGAAAGATTTCTAAAGCCTAACATTTTGCAATTGGTAGAATTTCTTTTATTTTTATTTATGGTTTTTCTTTTTGAGACAGGTCTTGCTTTGTCATACAGGTTGGAGTGCAGTGGCACCATCATGGCTGAGTGCAGCCTCCACCTCCCAGACTCAAGCAATCCTCCTATCACAGCCTCCTTAGTAGCTGGGACTACAGTTGCATGCTTCCATGCCTTGCAAATTTGTAAAAAAATTTTTGTAGAAACAAGGAGGTCTTGTTATGTTGCTTACACTGGTCTCAAATTCCTGGGCTCAACTTATCCTCCAGCCTCAGCCTCCCAAAGTGCTGGAATTACAGGCATAAGCCTCCATGCCCCGTCACAATTGGTGGAATCTCTTGATTTGAAAGAAGCTTGAGCTAATGAATGACTCAGGAAGAAGGTTCTCAACCCAGCCAAGACCAAGGAGGGCCATGTCTTTCCATCTGGCTACCTTGGTCGCAGAAGGGCCATTTGTCTTCCTTTAAAAACCACAAGGGTACACATGGAGGGTTTTGGCTGAGAGATGCAGAGGGTAGCCTGGATCCTGACCAAATGATGAGGTGCCTGACAGAGCCTGCTGACCACTAACTGCCAGATACCTTAGGATCAGGGAATGCAGTACAGAAACTAAAACCAGCTTTGAGGAGGAGGAAAGAACACAAAATAATAATTGTAGGTCAGGAGCTTAATTTGGAAAAAATGAAAATAAAAGCAGTGCTTTCTTGTAATTTGTCTTTGTCTTTAGACTTCCTTGAAGAATTTTCTTTCAAGGGTGTGTGAAAAGAGGGCCTGCATTGTGGGCAGGCTGAGTGGGCAGGTGCATCTGCAGAGAGGACTCTGGGAAGAAAAAGGACTTTCTGTTTCCACAAATAAACATACCATAAGTATTTCTCTGTTGCCAGGAATCATTTGAAATTAGGTTAAATCCCATTATTTTGCAGAGAAGTAAGCTTGAAAATTAAAATCTTCCTGGAGGAGAAAAGTCAAAAACTAAGATTTAAATGACTTATGGTGAAAAAGTTCCAAATATTAAATTTTATAGAAAGCAGATGTGTGTGAGGAGGAGCACTGCTGATTTAATGCGTATATATTTAGGGATGGTGCTATTTACTCTAGGCCAGGTTTTTCTATTTGCTGGCAAATAGCAGGGTTAGGATTCAATCCTAGGCCTCTCTGACTCCACAGCCATGTTTTCCTTTCTACTACTATTCCAAAGGACCCCAGAATAGAGTGTGTTATAACAAACTTGGAGAGTTTTGCAGAAACCAACCTCTGACAAAATTTTCCAATCTTGAGTTCAGCATTTCAGTGCACTGAACAGTACTGGTACCCCATGCAACTCCCTGTAGATTCCTTTCCAAGCATGGTGTGTTCATCACCCACCTTCCATATACTTAGTACCTGCACCCCTTTAAGGATGGTCTTCTGTAAGTTATGCTCCAAAGCTCCTTTCGGGATAGAGCTGAGTTCAGGTAAAAGCAAACCTTTTCTTGGCTTCCCCCCATATCCAATTTTGCTTCCCCCACTCCCTTAGGGGTTCCTCCTGAATGCACATTCATAATAAATCCTTTGCACCCAAATCTTTCACTGAGCACTGTCTCATGATGAACCCAAGATACAACTTCATGAGAGAATTTTAAAGGAATGATATGGCAGCTTCCTTGTTATTTTACCTTATTTAATGAATTTCTCTTCCATGTATTCTTTAAGGAGCTTCTAACCCCAGTTCATATTGTTTATGTTCTTGAGCTGGTAGAAAACTAAAGCAGTTCTCTAACCGTGTCTTTCAATGTGTCACACTTAATTCTAAAGCAAATGTCTAGGGGATTGGTTAATAATACAATGTCAGCTTTTCTCATTTCAGTTATCTGTTCAAAAGAATATGGCTCTATCTTTCAGAAGAAAAGAGTTATGGTGATATATTTTTGATTGTGCAGGCTCAAGTTATTCTCTTTCTGAGATGGTGAAAGCATTCTGACTGCTTCACATAATGGGACATATACTGGCCTAAGCAATCAAGTGTATAAGGGATATAATCATTAAGATGTAATTGATCCTTGTATCGGCATTATGCCAAATAAAGCAGAAATTGCAATCTTTGGACCTATTCAGTTTTCCATTAAGTAGAAGACTAAACTGAAATAGAGAGATGTGATATTTAACAAGAATCTCTGTCTGGCTCAAGAGATTCATTACATTTGAATTCATCTTAGAAATAAGGAATCAAAGTGAACCTGACCAAGTATGTAGACATTCACTCCTCTTACCTGTAAATCAATCAATCAATAAGAAGAAAAACGGCTATCTAACCTTGTTAGAAAATGAGCCTTCTGGAGGAGAGATAATAAGCTTGAAGCTTCAATGAAAACTGGCTTATTAAAATAAATGAATCAAATAAAAATGTATATTGCAAAACAAAGTTCCTGAAGTCTATAGGGCTGCCACATTGTACAACTTGAGGCAATTTTCTGTGCACCTCTACCCAGTATACACTGAATCTAGGACCCATTGTACATTCTGTCAGCAAGAGGGGGAGGGAGAGAGAAAGTGGGGAAAAGGAAGCATAAGGCACAACTGCAAAAAGCTATCTTCAAAAGTTTGAATGTATTCCGCTGCACACTACTCTTCAATCTCTGAACGACAGATAATTTTTCAATGTCCTCTTTCTCTCTGGATCATTGAGGTATTATGTAAAGAAATTCAAATTGGGTACTGGATCATCCATTAATGCTTGGCAAATGACAGGCACTCAACTGATGTTTGTTGGGTCGATGAATATATGGATGAAGAAATAGATGGACAGATAGATGGGTAGGTGGATAGGTGGATGGATGAATGAATGAATGGATGGATAATAGATGGATGGGAAAATGAATGAATGAATAAATGGATGGTGGATCATGGCAGGGAGCTGTTAAAAGAAGTAGCAGGAGGAAGAGTTTTGAGAAAAAAACAAAAAGAGTAAACTTTTATTCTGCATTTTTGAGGATCCCATTCTCAGATAGCTTCTGTCTTTTTGATCTCTGCAATCTTTCTTTATTATATATTAAAAAGTATCCACTTATTTATTCTTCTGGGCTGCATAATATGGCTAATGCTATGATTTGTAAGCATACTCTTCTATTTTGGAAAATGTTTAATCATATTCCATTCTTCTACTACATAAACATTTTTTGCATTTGGATTTTTCGTATAATAAGTATTTAAGACTTACATGGCAAGGATTTGTGTGCTTTTAACAATCTAAAGCTGAATTCCTTTTATGTTTTAACCTTTATTTTTTTTTGTAGAACGTTTCAAACATACACAGAGGTAAAAAGAAAAGCACAGTGAATCCCCATGTAGCCATCTTGCAGTTTCAATATCAATATTTTGCTAATCTTATTTTTTATTCTTTTGAGATGGAATCTCACGTTGTGACCCAGGCTGGAGTGTAGTGGCATGATCTCGGCTCACTGCAGCCTCTGCCTTGCTGGTTCAAGCAATTCTCCTGCCTCAGTCTCCCCAGTAGCTGGGATTACATGCACTCACCACCATGCCTGCCCGATTTTTTATTTTTAATAGACATGGTTTTGCTGTGTTGGCCAGGCTGGTCTCGAACTCCTGACCTCAAGTGATCCTTCCACCTCAGCCTCCCAAAGTGCTGGGATTACAGGCATGAACCACCATACCTGGCGATGCTAATTTTGTTTTAATTAGCTATAGCTCCATTAAAAAAAATTCAGGCCAATGACACTATAAAGCAACCACACAAACGAGTCTGCACTCTTTCTTATCAAACATGCTTTCAAGAGAGAAACTGATAAACTCATTCCCATGAAAATATGAACATTTTTAAAAACTTGAATAATGTACAAAGCAGAATCTTGAGCATACATCCACTAAGTTCACTGCAGCATAGATACAGCACATCACCAGGGGGCACCATTCACATAGAATAACATGAGAGCTGTACGCCTTCAGAATTATAAAATATGGTGGCTTGGTTTATATAATAGTTTGAGAAATACCAGGTAACTCCTTTCTCGGCTTACTTCCATTTTTATAGGGGCCAGAGGAATCATTACATAAATATGGAATATTGGCCATCAATAAAGGGACAGAGTAGGGAAATATTATGGAGACAGCCCTTCCTAACGCTCTTGAAAAATTGCCCCACATAGACTTGTCTCAATCTATGAACAAGGCAATTGAGAAATCATGTTACTTACTGCTTGATAGACACCTTTATTTTAAGTGCATCTGGGTTATGTGTGAGTGAAAACTGACTGCCTTGAATGATTGGGAGGATATTATTTTACACTCTGAATTTATCTACCTCACAGAGCTGTAAATATAGCTCCATAAGTCAGAAGCCAATTAACAAAAACCCGACTATTTAGCAAGAAAAGGGTTACATATTCAAATCTAGCACCCCCAAATATATCAGGGATGATGTGAAAAACATGAATTCAAACATATTAAGAAATTGGTAAAAATGTTTTCCAATTTAAGAGGGAGATGGGGCATGGAATGCTGAAATGCTGGCAGGAATGCCAGGGTGGCCTTTGTGATGCCCGTTTATCTGAGCAAGATACACTTGGGTGGGAAAACAATATGAAATTTTTACTGGATGGTCTTTTCTTCTTTCCCTGATCATATAAAAAAGCATCTTCATGAATTCACTCTAAATAAGCAATATGCTGAATGGGCCCTTTAGAATGTACATTTGGGAGAAAGGTGGCGGCAGCATGGAAATAAAGGAACATTCAAGATCAAGGTATTCTTTGGTAGCGAAATACATATGAGATTGCAATTGGCCTTAAGAAAATCATTATAAGGACACATAAAAGAAGTGTGAAACAATAGGCATTCAGTCGGTCACAGGTTATTACACAAAATAATTGCTCCACTAAATCAGTAATAGCTCAGCTAGGCTCATCTAGAAAGTCATGTAGGCCATGGCAATGTCCAGCTATAAAGGGGCTCCCACTGGTTTTGTGGAAGTCTGTGATAACGGGAGGGGGAGAAGTCTTTTGTGAGTTACTTGAACAAAAACAACTTGGGGTGTGGTTGTGCACAGAATGGTTTTTTTTCGTTGTTTGTTTGTTGTTTATTAACTAAGAGACTCGATACCCTGCTCCTGGAAATTAGAATTGTATTCATTTTTTATTGTTGCATAATAAATAAATAGAAATATAGTGGCTTACAGCAACCCACATTTATTATCTCTCACAGTTTCCATGGTTAGGAGTTCAGCATAGAGTAGGTGGGCTTTGGGAACAGGGTTTCATGAGGCTGAAATTAAGGCGTCAGCCACGGTCTGATCTCATCTGAGGCCTCTTCCAAGCTCACTGGTTGTTGGCAGAATTCAGTTCCTTGCAGTTATAGGACAAAGGTTCCTACTTTCTTGCTGGCAATCCATCAAGTGCCATGCTCAGTATTTAAAGGCTTCCCACTGTTCCCTCCCCTGTGACCTTCTCCACACATGCCAGTTTGCTCCTTTAAGGCCAGGAGGAGAGTTTCTCTCTGTCGGTTAAGATGGAGTTTAATACAATGTAACATACACAAGGCAGTGATTATCCCATCATATTCATGAGTCCTGCCAACACCAATGGAAGGCATTATACAGGGTGTGTAGAACAGGGGATAGAAATCTTGGGGGCTATCTGAGAAGTCTGCTTACCATCAGCAGTACAGTATGCAGAAGAGTACTCATCTTCTGCAATAGGGAATTCTACGTGATATTCCCATGAGCACAGTCAAAGCGTTTAGTGTTTAGTGTAGGGCTTAAGAAAGGAGGAATATAGACTTCTTTAAGCCTATTCTCTTTGAGAATTCTGGAGCTAGGAAGGAACTAGCTTCTTGCCTTTCTAACCCAGGCATGGGTAGATTTCTTTCCCTTGCACTAGCCACTCAGAAATGTGGCCTCTGGTGTTTCAGAAAATCAGACTCTAAAGGGAATTTCCATACTGTCCTCAACACCCTTGTGCCTCACACAGTGGCACTGTGGTTTGGCATTCCTGCTGTGAGCTCATATGATGGTAAAATAAAAGAAGTTTGAAAAACCAAGTTTAAGATATACTGAAAATTAACGAATCAAACTCAAGCACATGCTCAGATATCTTTTCTTCAGCAAAACTTTTCGGGCTCTACTTCAAAGGAAAAATAAATCCAAATGCTCCTCCTCCATCCTCAACACAACCATCTCCCCACCCTCAAATTCTTTCAGGCGCTTGGTTCATGCTGCTCTTGAGTCACATATTGCTTTAAAAGGCATCATGTTGATGATGAATTGGTGAGTCATAAACATGGGGGATTAATAGTCCTTTAAATTTAGTAGCAGTTCAAAAATAAAAGTGGAAAGCACTAATTTTTCAAGTCTTAAAATGTCCAGGATATAAAGAGAATTTTAAAAGCAGTCATCTTTCTCCTTATGAATACAACGATTATAAATTCAATTGTTTGAACAAATATAACAATTACAAACTCCCTAGCAGCAATGCAAGTCATGAAGCACTAATATAATAAGAATCATCGCGCAAGAAGAATAAAATCACAGTAGTTACTAAGTATTGGGTGCTTACCCTGCACCACATGATCACAGCCATTGTTTCTCATCTTTATCCTGACCAGAAAGATGGTTTTATCCAGAAAACAAAAACAACAACAACAACAAAAAACAACTGTCCTAAGTCATACTAAGTCATATAGCTAGCTAGCTAGTGGCAGAGCTTGGATTTAAACCCAGATTTAATTCCAAGTCATGTTCTTCACATTATGTGGTAATGCAGTCACTTGGTTTATAATTTACAGGTTCTAAGATAAAAAAAAAAAAAAGACAGTGAAGAAGACTAATACTTAATTAGTGCCTTGTATTTGCCAGGCATTATATGTGTATAACACATTACACCCAGCTCTTCACATTTAGAACAATGCACAGAGCCAGCCCATAGAAGAGAAATTTGTCTATATCCCTACATTAGTTTCCTAGGGCTGTTGTAACAAAGTACCACACACTAGGTGGCTTAAAACAACAGAAATGTATTGTCTTACAGTTCTAGAGGGAAGAAGTCCAAAATCAAGGTATCATCAGAACTATGTTCTCTCTGAAACCTACAGGAGAGTCCTTTCTTGCCTCTTCTTTGCCTCTGGTGGTTTGCCCAGCAATGTTTGGTATTCCTTGACTTGCAGCTGTGTCACTCTAATCTCTATTTTCATTATCACACAGCCTTCTCCCTGTGTGTCTCTGTGTTCAAATGGCCATCTTTTTTTTTTTTTTTTTTTTTTTTTTGAGATAGAGTCTTGCTCTGTCGCCCAGGCTGGAGTGCAGTGGCATAATCTTGGCTCACTGAAACCTCCGTCTCCTGGGCTCAAGCTATTCCCTTGCCTCAGCCTCCCAAGTAGCCAGGATCACAGGCGTCTACCACCACGCCCAGCTAATTTTTGTATTTTTTAGTAGACCAGCATGTTGGCCAGGCTGGTCTCGAACTCCTGGCCTCAGGTAATCCGCCCACCTCAGCCTCCCAGAGTGCTGTGATTATAGGCGTGAGCCAACCGTGCCTGGCCAGAATGGCCATCTTTTTATAAGGACACCAGCCATACTGCTTTAAGGGCCCAACCTACTCCAGTATGACCTCATCTTAATTACATCTCCAATGACCCTATTTCCAAATGAGGTCATAGTATGAGGTACTGGGGGTTAATACTTCAATATTTCTTTCTTTCTTGTCTTGTCTTTTTTTTTTTTTTTTGGGTGATTGGGAGAGGTAAAGATTCAACCTAAAATAGCCCACACGATCTTATCTTCTACAGTTGTTTCTTTTTCCAAGTCAAAAGCGCTTTAAGAGACAGGAAGAGAGTTTAGTTGGTGAATGTCAGAAAAATAAGGAGAGAACTGGAATCCAAAGGGCAGGTAGATTCTCAAGGCACAGTGAGAAACACAGGAAACCCTCATCAGCTGGGGAAGGACAGTTGTTTGTATTAACAGGAACTTGAATTTGTAAAAGGACCCAGCTCTAGTGGTACAGGTTCAGGAGCTGGCTCCCTGAGTGGTGAGGTAATATCTTAGAATTTTGAAATTCTTAACTATCTTTAATGTCATCCTGGCAAACCAACTATCCTATGAGTAAACTTTTTCTACAGTATCCCCAACAGGTCATCATTTGGCTACCTCTAGGTCATTCCTGGTGCCAAACATAACATAGAACCAGGAGCCACCACGGTTCATGCTACAGATCGAGAACAATATTTCTTTGATAATATTTTTGGTCAAAAAGAGACACTCTAGGGGAAATTTGCAAATTCAATGGAAAATTATGCCATATCTGATTCTGACTCCTTGGGAACTATTTTACAAATCTGAATTTGTTTATCCTTTGTATTTGCCTTGGAACTGGTTGTAATACCTCACCAATTTCCTCATTAATGAGTTAAGTAAGATTTTTAACACATATTTATTTTTATTCTATGAGTCATAAATTTGCCTTTTATTAGAAATTATCTTTTAACACCACAGAGACATAAGACATACTTAATATGAGCTAAACTGTCCCTTCGTCTAGCTTTTCTGTAAGCAGTTCTAACTAAATCATGCAGAATAATTCTAATCTCTTTTCCACATCATGACCCAATAAATATTTGAAAATAGCACTCCTAACTCCTCTTCTGCCCCCTATGTCTTCTCCACACAAGAATTCTCTGCTCTATTTTTTTTGAATTAAGAGAAAAAAAAATCTATGTATAGTTCCCCCCACCATGCATCTAATACTAGGTTATTATAAAAAATCATTAAAAACATCACCTGTCATCAGGGACAGCCACTGTTACTCTTTTCATGAATGTATTTGGAATCTGTTTCCCATTCATATTTGTCTGTTCTTTAGTCAGTCCACAGCCATCACAGCTTTCCTGGGGTGGACTGTGTGTTTCCTGTCCAGTGACTTTGCCTTTTCTTTTCAGTTAATATCATTGCAGGCACTTTAAGTTCAACTCTCTGTAAAAATCATTGTTAATTATTGTCCTAGTTTTCCAAAATACACTCCTTATGTTTAAGACTCTGCCAGACGTTTTTCTTTCAATAATTTCCCACTTTCCAATGCCTCCTTTATTATGGAGCTTGATTAATTTAATACAACCCTCCTGTTCTAGTCCTATCAGGGCAAAATAGAATAGGTCTCAGACTCCCTACTGTGTTTCTCCTCCCAGAAGTAACACTCCTTTCTCACGCAGACCACTTATCCACTTATCCAACCTTCATTCAGCTGCTACGTACGTACCATTCCACTGTTTACAAAGGTGAAAATTATAGTGTAGAAACCACTTCTTTGAACACTCTCTCAGATCATATAACCTTTTAAATAGCCATATTACACTTTGACTCATTTGCCTTTTTCAGTGTATCAAAACCACCCAAATGTCCTTTACATGTTCATCAGCCTATTCTTTCAGCAGCTACTCTGTGATTACAGCATGCCATGTTCCGTGTTGGAAACCAAGAACGCAAATGTGTATAAAATTATTTAGCTAGTGGAGAGGACAGATATGCAAACAGACAGTAAATTAGATGTCCTTTCTAAGGAGAAATTAGGCAACAAACAGTCCTCCTTAGTCCAAGTGATTCCCATAAGATAATAATTAGGAACTCAATGGATTCACTAATGACTCAAAAAAGTCCACTTATTAATCCTTTGTAGAATTTTGCTAGTGAGTGTCCATCTTCCAAGCCCATTGGCTGAGAAGTCCATCTTCCCATTTCATAAATTCAGGAAGTGTTATTCAGTCTTCCAGGACTACACATACCTTCCACAATTATTCAAAGATCACCAACTTCTATCCTGCATGTTCTCTGGGTACTCTGGGTTGTATTTAGAGAGGGTTCCCAGAGAAACCAGAGATGCTGATCACTGTGGCAACATTTGCACTTAGAAAATGAAACGTGTGTATTGATGAAAATAAATTACAAAGCCTCTCTGGAGGCCACAAGCTGGAATGGGCCCTGTCACTGGGACACACAGATTCACACTAATTTAGCCCCACATAAAATCAGCATGCATTTTGTACTGTGCTCTGTGTCTTATTAAAATCCTTATCACCTGTGTCTGCATATTTATGTTTTTCCTCTCAGAAGTAACACTCCTTTCTCATGCAGACCACTTATCCACCTATCCAACTTTCTTTCAGCTGCTATGTACCATTCCACTGTTTACAGAGGTGAAAAAATTCGGGGTCCCACATTTTAGAATTGAAGTCCGCCAAGGGAATTATGGGAGTGGAATGAAGAGAAAAAAAAGAACTAGTAAGAACGAAGAGAAAAAAGAACTAGTGGAATGAAGAGAAAAAAAAGAACTAGTAAGAAAAGAAAGCCAACTTCCAGTCTGATTCTGAAAGGAAAAACCAGCACAAGGCTGGTAGGGCAAAGCATTCCAGCCAGAGGAAACAGCATGTGCCCAGTCACAGAAGGGCAAGAGTATGGTACCATAAGGACTGCAAGCCACTGAATATTAGAGGAATCTACAAGATAGGAAAGCTGTGGGCAACTGAGGAAGGACAAAGAAAAGACAGAAGCTAGGACATCAAAGGCTCTGTATATCAAGTTGAGAAGTTTTATTTTTCCTTGATGTAAATGAGGAGTCAAAAAGGGTTTTAGAGAGAATTGTGTTTCAGAAAGCCATTTCGAGTAAGAGTATGCATATTAGACTGAAGTACCATGAATGTGTATAAGGGATAGTGACAAATTTCAAAATACTATGGACTGTCCCATCTGTATGAGTCCACTCTCATGCTGCTATTAAGAAATGCCAAAAACTGGGTAATTTATACAGAAAAGAGGTTTAATTGGCTGATGGCTCTGCAGGTTGTACAGGAAGCATGGCTGGGGAGGCCTCAGGAAACTTACAGTCATGATGGAAGGCAAAGGGAAGCAAGCACGTCTTACATGTCAGGAACAGGAGGAAGAGAGAAAGTGGGAAGGTGCTACACACTTTAAAACAACCATATCTTGTGAGAATGCACTCAATATCACAAGAACAGCAAGGGTGAAATCCATCCCCATGATCCAATCACCTCCTACCAGGCCCCGCCTCTAACACTGAGCATTATAATTCAACATGAGATTTGGGTGGGGACACAAATCCATACCATATCACCATCTGATTCCATACCCAGACAAAAAATAGTGTGAGGACCTGAGGTTCAATATCATGGCTGTCTGTTTTGCCCACCTCTCTCCTCACTTCCCATGGATGGTGGATACCCCCACCAGGTGGCTCTGGAATAATCTAGAATTGATACTGGAGTATACGGGTTGGCTCTGAACACAGGGAACAAAACCAGATCCTACACTGTAAGGAAAAAAAGAGCAAGACCAACTCACAGTCAGAAGTGAGATCAAACTTCTGAGTCCTTTAAGATGACAATGTGTCATGTGAACAGAGACATTTTTGAGGGTGAAAGGGGAGCTTTGAGTAATTATGCAAGTACAACAGATATAAACCAGAACTCTCCCAGGCAAATTGAATGGCTTCCTAACCACAGCATCTCATAGTTGCTCAATAAAATGCCCTGGAAAGCTAATTGCCTCTTATTTCTCTCCTTTGTCTTCCTCCAACCAGATATTTTAATTTTCCTTTGTTACATCCTCCAACAGTTTTCTGACATATCCCTTCTGAATTATATTAGCAAAAGTCATTGGATTGTAACTAAAGAACCATAAATCCTACCTTCATTTTTCAGATGACAAAATTCAACTCAATAACTAGTCTAACTGCACATGGAACGGTAAAAATTAAAACCGTTGTCTGTCTGTCTTCACAGACGGTGATCATGCCATTCTCCCACTGGAGTTAGGTCTGCAAGTAGAAGCCATGGATCAAGGGAATAGGGGCCATTCAGGTCACTATACAAGACAACTGGGATGCTCATATGTAATTCTTCCTTTACCATTTAAAGTCTGCTCTGAAGCCATCAAACTGGGACTGATATACAATCAGTTTGCCTCGCTGCTGTGTTTCTTAACCTAAGGTATGCCCAGACCTCTGGGGTATGCTGGCGGTATGGCAGGTCACAGAGGAACTGCATATTTGTTCAGTGACTTAAAACAGTTTGTGTACCCTGAAATAAACATAGCTATCTAGTGGTATAGAATGCAGAATTGACATAATATTTTAAGATAAAGCACTAGACTTCAGAAACAATTTATCAAATTGGTAACTTGAGGCCATGCCCCTAGATTCCCAGAATATACATTCTTTCTCCTCTATCTTTCATGGCAGTTCGTGGGAAAAGATGGCATTTGCATCTTAATATAAAACCAAATAAATATATTTCTAGTATTGGAATTTGGGGAGAGGGCATAACACAAAGATGTAGTGCTCACTTCTCTGACAAATCAGGTTAGCAGCAAGAAAAAAATTGTCAGTGACAAATTATTTTGTGGGAGAAAACATTCTGTCCTTTAAAAAAATCATGGCTTTTTTCTTAGAAATTATTTAGAAAATGTACTATAGGTAAATCTTTATACCACTGTACAAAGCAGCACAAATCAGTGGTTACTGTGAATTATCTAAAACTGAGCTCAGCAAACTGCAGCCCGCTGTTCAAATCTGGCCCACGGCCTGTTTTTGTATAATCCCACAAACAAAGAGTAGTTTTACATTTTTGAATAGTTAAAAAAAATCTAAAGAGTAGTATTTTGTGACACATGAAAATTATATGAAATCTGAATTTCAATGTCCTTAAATCAAGTTACTTTAGCACAGCTATAATCATTCATTCGCACATTGTCTGTTGCTCCTTTTGAACTAAAATGACAGAGTTGAGAAACTGTGTTAGAGATCAGAAACTGTATGGGCCACAAATCCTAAAACATTTACTATCTGGTGCTTTACAGGGGGGAAAAAAGAAAAAAAAAATGCCAACTCTGAATCTAAATTTTTAGATTAGAAATTTAATTACTTTCAAATAATTTACACAATTTATCCATGGTCTAATGTAATGAAAATATAAGCATGATTTGTAATTGACATTCTAATTTACATCTCTAGATATGGTTACTGTTCAAGAGTCTGAGAGCAGCTGGTTCACTCAAATAAGGAGAAAGCATTTCATGTATTGATATTCGTATAACTGTTTTGCTTAGTAATTTTTGACAGATATTGTAAAGGTTAACTTTAACTCAGATCTGATTCACATCCCTTTTCCATCCCCTTGGACCTGTTTCCTGTCACTTGGAATGAGTTATGATTCACTTCTAGGAAGATTTCAGGACCTGTGCGACCTCACCATCGGTCTCCTCTTATACTCTATATCTTATTAGTACTAATTTGTCTCCAAAAATAGCCTTTAAAACACATACGCACATATACAACACAAGATACCCTTCTCTCACTGCCAGAGCAAGGCTCAAGGTTGAATTCTCACACTGTCTTTCCACAATCAACATGTCAGAACATTAAAATAAAATTTATTTCAATGAGAATACATCTTGAACTTATGCTACTAGGAAGTAAGTTTACAACCAAGAAGCAGAACTGTGGTGTCTGCCACAGAGATAGTTTTATTTCCTCCTAGATAGAACCCAGTTCTATTAAAATATTCAAAACACATTCAAAAACCAACCTACCAACATTCACTTTTCAGAAACAAGAAGTGAAATATTCATTTCAATATCAGAACACCCTTATATAACATGGACTCTTAACAATCACCATGCCATTATTTTGGTTTCCAGCAACCTGAGGCTAATATGTTCAGGATGATCTACTAAAAAAGAAAGAACCTAGAATATATTATCAGCAGTGCATTTATAAGGTAGTTTGTGTTTTTATTTTTTTCTCAGTCTCAGTATACCAGATCTTAGAATTTAATGATGGTGTATCTTTTTTTGATTGCCAATCATTAGAATGAACTGATTTTTACTTTCTTTTCAAAGACTTTCATCAAATGCTACTTATAAACCCCCTGGATTATATCCCTTTTCCTTAAGAAAGCAGTAATTTTAAGCCTCATTGTGAACATGATTTAAAAGATTTCTACGGGAAATGTATGAAAAAGACCTGCAGAAATGTCCATCTCAGAGACGTATAACTTGCTGAATGCTGTCACCTCATTCAAATGGGAAATCTGACCAGCATAAAATCACCAGGTACATGTCACAAAGGTACATGCAAAAACAGAAGTAAATGCAGTTCTCTGGGGTCCAGAACTCCAAACCTTATAACCAGCTCTGCATAAACGCCCTTCAAAGAAATCCAAAACCAAAACATGCATCCAATAAAGAAAACTAATAATGTACCATGCTGTGTGTGTGGGCACACGTGTGTATATGTGTATGTGTATGCACGTGTGTATGAGAGAGTGATGAACTGGATTCCTCATTCCTACTTTTATTCCACTAAGAAATGTGAATTTAATGGTTGATTTATTCTGAATTCCTTGTATCCATCTTTGGCAGGCATTTGTACAAATACAACCTGGGACTTAGTTCTATGACTATAAAGTGGGATTTATTTAGTTATCTGGGGTCAGTGGACATGTAACATGCTTTTATAAACTGATATTGAGCAAGGAAGAAACTGTATTAGAATGGAAACTGAATAACAACAAGCTGAACTCAGAGGTGGCTATCTCAGGCTCCTGTTCATTTTGTTTGTCCAAGCAGGAAATAGCATTGATTTTAACTCTTTGCCTAGCCTGAACTTCACAGTGGATGTTAGACACAGAGTTACAGCTTATGGAGGGAAGATTTTTTTTCTCTTAGGGTTTTAATGTATTTCATAAAATTGACAGCATCTGTCCTATAATGATCCCCCAAAGACTGTAGTAAAGTTGAGGGACTTAGGGAATTTTCCTTACCCAAATAGAAGTGCTGGTAAACAGACATATACCCTATTAACCAGGCCAGGTGGAAATAAATAAATAAATCCAAACAAAAAAATATGATCAGTTTTGGAAAATTTATGAATTTATGAAATGAGTAGGCTTCAAGAACAGAATCACAATTTATAATCCTGTGCTGTATCCATAGGAGGTAAAATCATCTTCTGTTGGCTCATTTTTTTAACCATTATCCAAAAACTAATTCACTCTTCAATAGAGGATCGCTGCTACTTTTATTCAGCAACTAGAAAATTGCAAATAAGGAATAGGATTCCAAATACTTGCTTTAGCCATTGAATCTGGGACATTCAAATAATTTCCTTAGCTTTAAAACAATACAAGTCATCAGAAATAAAAAGATCTACAAATTTAATCATTCACAAAGTAAGAACTTCTATATAATGAAAATTAGCACAACTAAAATTGGAGGAGGTCAATTGTCACAGAAAAAATATATCAAAAGTAACACATTTGTGTCTGTTATACAGGGAACCACTTTAGGGTAGATGAAAGAGCCTTAGTTTGGCATCTAAGAGACACAGGTCGTAGTGAAGATTAAATCATACAATGCATGGAGATTAGTTTCTTTTAGGATTCATATGAAAAACATCAATAGTCAATAGAGGTTTACATAAATTATACTATTGTTATGGTTTGGCGGTGTCCCCACTGAAATCTCACCTTGAATTGTAGTTCCCATAATCCCCATGTGTCATGGGAAGGACCCAGTGGGAGGTAATCGAATCATGGCAATCTCCATGCCATTCTCGTGATAGTAAATGAGTTCTCAGGAGGTCTGATGGTTTTATAAGGGGCTTTTCCCCTTTCGCTTGGCACGACATTTCTGCTTCCCTTTCTGCCATAAGTTTTCTGAGGCCTCCCCAGCCCTGCAGAACTGTGAGTCAATTAAACCTCTTTGCTTTATAACTACCCAGTCTTCAGCAGTTCTTTATAGCAGCATGAGAATGGACTACTACAACTATATAGACTTAATTGATTAAAATTGTGCACTTTTTTTTTTTTTTTTTTTGAGACAGAGTATTGCTCTGTAGCCCAGGCTGGAGTGCAGTGGTGTGACCTCGGCTCATTGCAACCTCTGCCTCCTGGATTCAAACGATTCTCCTGCCTCAGCCTCCTGAATAGCTGGGATTACACGTGTGCGCCACCACGCCTGGCTAATTTTTGTATTTTTAGTAGAGACGGGGTTTGGTAAAGTTCAGGCTGGTCTGGAACTCCTGACCTCCTGATCCACCCACCTTGGCCTCCCAAAGTGCTGGGATTACAGGCATGAGCCACCATGCTCGGCCAAAGTTTTGCACTTTTTAAAAGCAATATGTCAGAGCTATATGTGCAGATATGAAAAGATATCCAAAATGCCTTGTTAAATAAAACTAAACATGCACTACACACAATGTGGGATCCAGGATCTGAAAAAGGACATTAGTAGATGAGCTGATGGCATACAAATAAAGTATGAAATTTATTGAAGAGTAGTAATGTACAACTGTTAACTTCTTAGCATTGGTATAAGGTTATATATAAAACGTTACCATTAGAGGAAGTTGGACAACGGGTAAATAGGATCTCTCTGCATTATTTTACCAGTCTAAAATCATTTCAAAATAAAAAAGCTCATGAAAAAACTGATTTCAAAATAGTACAGACAAAATGTACCCCAAAATTAATAGAATGTAAGTATATACATAAGAAAATTTTCTGGAAATGTAAGAACTAAATTCTTCGCAGTGGTTACATCAATATTGGAGATGAAATCGCAGTGAGCCTTCTTTCATTTTATTTATTTTTTTCTCATTACTGAATTTTTAATAATGAACATGTATTACTTATATAATCAGAATTATATAGTATTACAAATGTGTTTCCATGGTTATTATGGTTTCTATTTACTGGAGAATGCTATATCTCAAAGAAGTCACAGGGTTTGTGAACAGTGAAACAAAACAAGATTTGAACACAAGCCCTAACTGCAGAGCCTGAACTATTAGTCACTATGTGATATTGCCTTTGGATCCTGAGCTTTCTGGGACAAGGATGGTATTTTATTTATGGCCATATTCCCCACACTGTCTAGTGCAGCACTTAGCATGTCCTAAGCAATCGATATGTGTCTATCAACTGCAATTGAATTCCAGTATGAACATTCTGTTTCTAACACAAATGTAATAGACTTTCCATTTATAAGAGCATAACTATGTACAGCTGATTTCTAATATGCTTCTTGATTGCACTTAGGAACAAATGCATCTTTACAGAGTCTGAGGGTATAATTAGGAGCTGGAAAAAGAATGGAACCAAATTCAACATGAATAATGTCACACAAATGCAAAAAAATAAAATATGGTGAAATCAAAAGCTAGACTCCTAAAGCTTAACTTGCTTTGCAAAATACCATCATGAAGCTCAAGATAAAACACCATTAAAACAATACCCCAAACCACTGCTGTAAGTAATAGAGAGTGATTGAATGTACATTGGCTGATGTATGTTTAAATTGCTTTATCCAATTCTGTAAAACTAGAAGGTGCCCTGGCTGGACTTTTTTGTGATTCTGTTGTTGTTGTTGTTGTTTGTTTCGTTTTCCAATTATTGTTTTCAGTTCACTGGTTAAGGAATCAAAATGTTTCAATTTTTTAATAAAAATATTTATTAAAACTAAAGGTTAAAACCTTGCTTCCATTCTTGTTCTACTGAAACACATATGGATTTTGTCACAATATAATGGCATTTGAAATCTGAAAAATGTTATTCCTTAAATGGACTGTCTGACCTTTTCATTCATTTTCCATTCACAAGATGTTTAATGGGTTGTCAGGCTGGATGTCCTCATTCCAGGCTCCAGGGTGAATACAACTTGACCACTAAATAGAATCTCAAATTGTTAGGAATGAAAATGAACAGAGAGGTTCGGAGAAACCTTGTATGGAATTATCAGAAAAGTAATTCTTGGAATAGTCAATGTAAGAGTAAAGGTATTTTTTTTTCCTTCCTGGCACAGGGATGCTGATTATATTTGGCTCAAAAGGATGAATGATGTCACTTAACTTCCAAAAACAAATATTCTGATCAAAGATTCCTAGAATATTTCACAGAAGTTAGTTTGACAGTGGATGAAAATAAGAACAGAATTTATATACACACTTTGCCTGATTTAAAGAACTTGGGAAAACACACACAAACAACACACACATACACTTACAAACTATTCTGCAAAACAAATGAGTAAAGCATTTTTAAGATTCATTCATAGACCATTATTATTATTATTGTTATTATTATTATTTGAGACGGAGTCTCGCTCTGTCACCCAGGCTGGAATGCAGTGGCACAATCTCGGCTCACTGCAAGTTCCGCCTCCCAGATTCCTGCCTCAGCCTCCCGAGTAGCTGGGACTACAGGTGCCCACCACCATGCCCGGCTAATTTTTTGTATTTTTAGTAGAGACAAGGTTTCACCGTGTTAGCCAGGATGGTCTCGATCTCTGGACCTAGTGATCCGCCCCCCTTGGCCTCCTAAAGTGCTGGGATTACAGGCGTGAGTCACTGCGCCCAGCCAGACCCATTATTTTGTTTAACAAAAACTTTCTGCCTTTGAATTATAAGTATGTACATTATCACAGAATGAGTTCCATGTTTATTATTTGGTATCAAAACAATGATAGCTGTCCTACAGCAATTTCTCAGGTTTCCATTCGTCTCTTGGAATCTGCTCCCCTTCTCCCTCCCATTCATGTGCTGTAGACTAGAACAAAGGCTATTTCCTGTTCCATATGCATCAGAGGTTTGTTTACATATTTCAATCATATTCCTTTTTCGCCTAACAGCCTATGAGCCAAGTATTATTACTATTATTAATTTTAAGACACTAGACCCTGTTTTCAGTACCATTCTGCCCATATTCAATTATTCAACAGCTCTCTAATGCACACACACTATGTATCAGGTACATGCCCACATATACCTCTTTAACTGCTCTTTGTGGAACATCTGCTACGTGTCTAGATTATCATAGGTACGTGTTATAAATCAGTATCACAAATCTTGCTTTAAATGTATTGACCACAAGAGCATTCAGAATTCCAGACATAAGTGAGCATACTTTAAATAAAAAAAATTTAAAAGCCAATGTTTGGTTTTCTATATATTTCTCGGTAGTTCCCAATACTTTGGTGGTGCTTTATTTCTAACTCATAATGGACTAATGTCATTAGTGAACATTCTTCAATGACTCTTTTTATACAGCATTACTGACAGCCCAAAGAACACCATCTCATAATAATTTGTATTCTTTTTCCTTCAAGCAGCTACTTCGCATTTACCCATGATGAAGTTCATTTATTGCCTTACAAATCCTTGCAAGTTTTTCTCTTCACTAGTTTTTATCTGCTTGGCACCAAGCTGTCCTATACAGCCCTGCACAGGTCTTTAAAAGACTGAAGTCTCACAATTCATTCTCAAGCACAGAGTACTTTTTCAGATGTTAAATAAAACATCCATGACTCAATTTATCAAACCACAGAATTTCCTATTTATCCCAATATTTTGTTTTCTGAACTGAAACCAACTCACCACTCATTTAAAATAAGTTTTTGGTAAAGAGTTATGTTTTCCACCATTCTCCTTAGCTCATATATGGACTCATTTGTAAATTCAAAGTATTCTGTAGATAAGATTCTCCATTTCAAAGTCTCTGTTTACTTGCACCCCTCTTCCATGACAGGAACTCTGACTTTACATTTCAATGCCCAACACAGTGCCTGGTACATAGTAGGCATTGAATGAGTTGAATTAAATACATTGAATCATGTAATTAAAATCTCACATTCAGTGCAGACCTGATCATCTTTGAGGCACAATAAATAATCTACTTTTATTAAATATATATGTATGTAAATATACATATATATAAAACAACAACACGACTAGATGGACAAAAAGAGGCTGAAAATCATCTGATTAAAAGATATAAAATGCTGAAGGATAAGAATAGAAACGTACACTTTCTCTGGTGTACTACATGGGAATGAAAGAAAGAAGGGAGACGGAAACAGACTTGAAACCTGAGATATCATTTTAGGATGGATGTAGGAAATGAACAAAAGGTACAATATGTTCACTACCTCTAGAGCTCAGCTATGCCACTCTCTCAGAGACACTAATGCTATTGTACAGCCATATATCAGTTTGCAAAAGCATGCCTGGTCCTCAGCCTCAGTGAGCCAAAATGAGATAGCTTTTAGGAACAAGGAATGAAAGAGGAAGAAAGATAAGATCTACTAAAAAGTGTTCACAAAATCAAGTTCTTCCAGGAGCAGAGCCGGGGCAAGACAGGTAGTGTAAATGAAGGAAGTGGGCCTGAATTTCTGGAAGGCACCAGGGAATGGTGAGTATTGTGGAGAACAAGAAAGCAAGTGCCTGTTCTGAAGCGGGCACAACTACTGTTGCTGTGGAGGAAGACAGATGGGTGTTACCAGATCTTTGCATGTTTTTCAGATATCAGATTGCATATTTGTATGTAAAAAATCTCCTGATTTTTAAATGTTGGCAACTAGTAGAAAATATGAACATCATGCAGATCGACACTGTGGGATCAAAAAATAATACACCTTCTAGCTGAATTTGGCCAGTAGCTGCCTGTTACATTAGCAACCATTCCTCTAGATGAAGGGTCAACAAGCTATGGCCCTTGGATTAAAGCTAGCCTGCTGCCTCTTTTTGTAAATACAGTTTTCTTGGAACACAGCCATTCTCATTCATTTACCTATTGTCTATAGTTGCTTTCACATTACAATGGCAAAGTTGAGCAGTTGTGACAGACTGTCTGTCTCATAACGCCTAAAATGATCACAATAGGCCCTTTACAGAAAGCTAGCTGACCCCTGCTCTAAATATTCCTTTTCCAGCCACCACCTGCCAGTACCAGGAACTGTACTCCTGTAATTACCATGCATGTCAAGAGACCCTTTAAAAGTTAGAGTTTCCTTATTGGAGGGATTACATGAAGCCCACACTCAGCCACTTAGGTTTCAAGGTGTTCCCAGATGAAAATTCTGGCCCAGATTCATGTCTGACAGACTTTTGGGAGGAGGAGGAGGAGGATTGGATCACCAGATTAATCAAAGTCTGTTGCCTTTATTTCTAAAGACTGTTACATGACCTAAGTAATTAAATTAAATTAAATTAAGACCTTGGGAAATACAATTCTAAGTCTTAACATTTTGCATATGTTGTTAAATGTCCATGATTCATAGCAAATGAGATCTATTTATTGGGAGTAATCTTCCCGATATGGCCGTCTAAACTTGGTTCTGCATCAGATATATTCTTGGGAAATTACAATTGTTTTTTCCAACAAGTAGACACTTGTTTACCTTCTAGGTTTGTGGAAGGCACGAAGTCCTTTAATAGTACCACTTTTTTTTCTTATTTAATATTTACTGTCATATATGTTTGCATGATTAAAAGGAGGCATTACACCTTGGTTCTTTTTTTTTTTTTTTTTTTTGAGATGAAGTCTTGCTCTGTCGCCCAGGCTGGAGTGCAGTGGCCCAGTCTCGGCTCACTGCAAGCTCCACCTCCCGGGTTCACGCCATTCTCCTGCCTCAGCCTCCTGAGTAGCTGGGACTACAGGCGCCCACCACCATGCCCGGCTAATTTTTTGTATTTTTAGTAGAGACGGGGTTTCACTGTGTTAGCCAGGATGGTCTCGATCTCCTGACCTCGTGATCCACCCGCCTCGGCCTCCCAAAGTGCTGGGATTACAGGCGTGAGCCACCGCGCCCGGCCTACACCTTGGTTCTTAATTATAATCTGTGATCCATAGAGGTTGCAAAGCAAAAGCTCAACAAGTTTGTAGTCCTTAGTAATAGGCGACTGCTTTGTTTCTACCTGAAAGATGATGTTCCCTGTACTAAGAAGCAGAACAAGATGGAAAACTCTGAGGTCCTTTGACTGGTGGGGGTCCAATAAGACGGTCAGGTTTAACATCCTTCTAGTGTTAGACCAATCTGTTTACCAAGCGATTGTACCACTTGGTAAGAAGCATAATTTCCTCTGATTAGGTACTTCTGTTAAAACAAACATTATTCATACTAATAATACCTGTCATGTATTAAGCCCTTACCGTGCGCCAAGCACTTTTAAGTTCCTAACTGAATTATCTAATTAATTCCCTTAACAGCAACCCTGTGAAGCAGGTACTATTATTATCACCATTTTACAAACGAGGAACTTGGGAATGGGGTGTTAAGTCAATGTATACAATACCCCAAAGAAACGAGAACAGACATGTTTGCACTACGACTCCTCCACCATCAGACACTTAAACATGATTTGAGTATAAGGAAGCACAAAAGAATAGAGATCGCTTTCACAGCTAAACTTCTCTCTTGGACTAATTTAGCCACCAGAGTTACTGTCATTCTTGCAGGCTTCAGGCATACAATTTGGCATTTTACCTCAACCAAGGTATATTAGTAATGAAAAGGAATGTCCAGGTAACCAAATGTGGCTCAGTTTTCAACTATTTAGTAGCTTGGATGGACATTGCATTTTGCAAAACTCAGAAGTGGCTCAAAAGATGCTTAGGTTTAGAGCTAGAAAATACATTTCACTCACCTGTTCACCCACCTGAATGTAAATGAATTCCTTGGTGTGGGATTCCTAGGAGTCATTTATTTATCACAACTATCTTATTAAAGTGCTTTCCTACACATTTATTTCTCTAGGTATAAAAGCCATGTAAAGGAAAAATAGAGGGTTCTTTTAGACACATTTGGCAAACGAGAAAACTAGCATATAGAGATGATAAGTGAATTGCTTGCTGTCATGTGATAATTAGCGTAAAAGCTTGCAAAGGGAAGCTCAGACTTCTACCTCCAATCACCTGAGCATCCTAATTTTAGGCAGGAAAGGTTCTGAATTATTAAAGACATCTCACATAAGTCCTGGGTTGAAAATTCAGGATGCCAATTTAAGATTACAAAATTTTACATCAATAGGTTCAGGTCGCACAATAGTTGTAGGCCTAGTTTTCTCACAAGCAAGATATTTACATCTCATAGACTGGGGCAAGTCTGCAAACTTACCAGTCCTACTCCATGATGAGATAAACACAGGAATTGGGTGTAAAGATTTGGAAACTCTTACAGGAATATTAGACACTAATTTTATGTCTGCTAAATCTAATTTTTTTAATTGGAGCTTTTATTTCATAGGTCTGAAAAAATGCCATTCATCTGGATTTTACAATAAATTGAAAAATTACCTTTTTTTACATTTTAAAAACAAAACTGTGCCTTCTCACCTCTGGTAGATGAAAAGCATCGAGTTAGAGCTCTTTGTCCAATTCCATGTAGGAAAATGCATAGAATTCTTCATTTTGTCAACTTTTAAAACTTTAATTTGTGAGAAAAATAAATTATAAATTATATTAACATGCAAATAATGGGTAAGGTTTACATTTTATTTTTTATTGGGCATATGATCAATTAAATTAGAAAATTGCTGGTCTAGAAAATTACGTAAGGAAAAGTAGTGAAAATGTTACATCTATTTCTAAAACCATATAGAAGTAAAAGGAAGGATTAGTAAAATAAGTCTAGATATCTTCCTTCAGTGCTACTTACATACATTTATAATGCTGTATATGGAACCAAGCTTTCCCCAAAGTTGACAAAAGAATGAAATTATTCGAGCTTTGCATCTGAAAGTGGCCACTTAAATTATCTAAATGACCTTTGCAATGTGGACTCCAATTTCCTATCACAATATCTGTGATTAAAATGTTTTCAATAAATCAGTTTTGTATAATAATTAGAGGACATCCCTTTCCAGTGACTAAGTTATGTTTTAGTTATCTACAGATGAGAATTTACCTTTTCTTAGGGCAGTACATTTCAGCTTTGTAGATATCTTTTAGAAAGCTTTCCTCCGTATCTGCCTATTTATAGTTTGCACCTGTTGATCCAAGAGCCCTACAAAAATAAGCAGAGTTAAGTGTAACCCACCTCACATATAAAAGCCCTCTAAAAACTTGAAAGTGGCCATTAGGTCTTTCCTTTGTCTTCACTTCATCATGCTATACATCCCATTCCTTTAACTTCCCCATAGGGTTTGTCAACCTTGGAATTATTGACGTTTTAGGCCAGATGATTCTCTGTTGCTGGAGGCTGTCCTGCACACTATAGGTTATTTAGTAGCACCCTAGTCTTTACCCACTAGACACCAGTAGCATCTCTTCCTTTTCATCACCATGTCCAGCGGCCAAAAATGTCTCAGAACATTGCCAAATGTCCCTAGACATTGCCAGATGTCCCCCAAGGAGCTAAAATCTCTGACTGAGAAAAACTGTTCTAAGATACTCTAAGAGTTGTTATAATAAAATGGATCCTAATAATGATCAGAGGAAAAAAACTGTTAATAAATAAAAATTTTAAAATACTTAGGAATATATGTAATCAAGAAGGTGAGAGATCTCTACAATGAGAACCACAAAATACTGATGAAAGTAATTGTCGATGACACAAAAAAATAAATAAAACCCATGCTCATGGATTGGAAGAATCAATACTGTTATAATGGCCATACTGCCCAAAGCAATCTACAGATTCAATGTAATTCCTCTCACCAATGTCAGTTTTCACAGAATTAGAACAAAAATCCTAAAATTAATATGGTACTAAGAAAAAACCCAAATAGTCAAAGAAATGCTAAGCAAAAAGAACAAATCTGGAAGCATCACAGTATCACTTAATTACATCAAATTATTGCAAGGCTATAGTAACCAAAACAGCTTGATACTAGTATAAAGGAGACACATAGACCCATGAAACAGAATAGAGAACCCAGAAATAAAGCCAAATACCTACAATCAGTTGATCCTTAGCAAAGCATACAAGAACATACCCTGGAGAAAGAACACCCTATTCCACAAATAGTGCTGGGAAAATTGGATAGCCACACGGAAAAGAAAACTGAATCTCTATCTCTCACCGTATATAAAAATTAACTCAAGATGTGTTAAAGATTTAAGTTTAAGATCTGAAACCATAAAAATTCTAGGAGAAAACCTAGCAAAAACTCTTCTGGACATTGGCCTAGGCAAAGAATTTATGACTAAGACCCCAAAAGAAAATGTAACAAAAACAAAAAGAAATAAATGGGACTTAAACTAAAAAGCTTCCGCATAGCAAAAGAAATAATCCACAGAGTAAAAAGACAACCTATGGAATGGGAGAAAATATTTGCAAAGTATGCCTCCAACAAAGGACTAGTATCCAGAATTTACAAGGACAGATCAGCGAGAAAATAAACCCATAACAAATAATCCCATTTAAAATGTGGGCAACTGACATATACAGACATTTTTCAAAGAAGATATAAAAATGGGCAATAAACATATAAAAAATGCTCAATGTCACTAATCATCTGGAAAATGCTAATTAAAACTATAGTGAGATACCACCTTACCCCAGCCAGAAAGGTCATTATTAAAAAGTCAAAAAACCATAGGTCTTGGGGCAGATGCAGTCAAGGGGAATGCTTATACACTGTTGATGAGAAAGTAAATTAGTACGACCTTTAAGGAAAATAGTATGGAGATTTCTCAAAGACCTAAAAGTAGATCTACTATTCAATCCAGCAATCCCACTACTGGATATCTACCCAAAGGGGGGAAAAAAGTCCTTATATCAAAAAGATACCTGCATGTGTATGTTTATCATAGCACAATTCACAATTGCAAAGATATGGAATTAACCTAAGTGCCCATCAACTGATGAGTGAATAAAGAAAATGTGAGATACACACACACACACACACACTCACACCATGGAATACTACTCAGCCATAAAAAAGAATAAAATAATGTCTTTTGCAGAAACTTGGGTGGACCTGGAGGCCATTATCCTAGATAAAGTAACTCAGAAGCAGAAAATCAAATACCGCATGTTCTCGTTTATAAATGGGAGCTGAGCTATGGGGATGCAAAGGCATATAGAGTAGTATAATGAATGGAGACTCAGAATGGGGAAGGATGGGTGGGAGATGAGGGATGAAAAATTACCTAGTGGGCACAATGTACATTATTCTGGAGATAGGTACACTAAAAGCCCAGAGTTTGCCACTACATAATTCATCCTTATAATGAAAAACGACTTGTACCCATAAATCTATTGATTTTTTTAAAGAAAATATTTCCCAAATTAAAATTTATTTCTATTTACCAGGAACAGACTAGATGGCAATCAGTTGGTATTGACTATTACTACAACCACTTAAGATAATCAGAATCAAAAATAAGTGTTAATTTTTCAAAGCCTGTTTTTCTCCTACATAGTATGCTTCTGTGTGTGTATGTGTGCACGTGTATGTGTACTACATAGGTACAAATGTATTCTATTCCTTATCAGTGCCACCACATCTGCACATTCCCATTCTGAAATCTCCATACTGAGACTGATTATCTATAAACTCTAGGCCAGTCATTTTACAAATCCAACCCAATATACTCTAAATACTAATTATTCTATCAAAACAAAGAACTTCTGTTATGCATGAGAAATGCATGATTTTTGCTTTTTTGCCTGGTAGTAAAAGGCC
Source organism: Nomascus leucogenys (assembly GCF_006542625.1). Taxonomy (NCBI): domain Eukaryota; kingdom Metazoa; phylum Chordata; class Mammalia; order Primates; family Hylobatidae; genus Nomascus; species Nomascus leucogenys. Next base: position 64,675,738 of record NC_044394.1, on the reverse strand, counting down.
TCTTTACTCTAAAATTAACAGATAATCATCTCCCTCCTATGAATCCTGATAACATGGCCACTGCTATCAAGCAATTTTCTTCTTCAACAGGCACAAATCATAAGTCCACCCTCTGAAACTAAGCAGGTGAACAACATGTAATTAGCTGTATTTCATCCTTGGAGGGCATTCTGTTTTTCATTCCATGATGCCCCCTTCATTCCCAAAGAGACTGTTCCTTATGTCTGAGGCCAGAAAGCAAGAGAGGGGAGGAGCACTGTAGTGTTGTTAGTAAACTCGTCTGTGGGCCTGCCTGCCTGGTAGTCGTCTAACTGGATTTCACTTCTTATAAATAGAAAAAATGTAAAGAACTGATCCAAGGGAGAAAATACATTTAATAATTCTTAAACCCCTCAATACACATAAATAATTTAGTTGTAAAACAATTGCCTGGGAAAAATGGATTTTTTGCTTCTTGATGCTATATTACTTCTGTCACTTTGTTTTCTTAGAATTGACTGATGTCAAACACTGAGTTAAAGTCCAGTTTCCTACAACTAGTGTATCAAATTATTTTTCCACCTTTTCCCCTAGAGAAGTAAGTTGAAAAAGAGAAAATTTGGTAGTTACGTGAAGCTCATCTGCCATTTGGGTCTTAAGGAGTGTGCAAAATATGTTTTCAACAAAATCTATCCTAATTGACATGAACATGAGAGAGTGTCCCCAAGAGCCAAAAAGCTTCAGCCCGACTTCTCAGATATCTCTACACATTTGTTTTGCCTCCTTGGGGGTGAATAAGACATCATCTGTGGTCATGGGTTCAGCTAATTAAAGGACGTCGGTGCTATTCTCAAGAATGGCATTTAGCTCAGTTCTCTCAAGGCAAGTAGTGTAAAAAATTAAAGAGATAAGTGACAATTGACATGTCCTCAGTGCCAGGAGATCTGGTGACTGGGTGAACCTTGAGAAGGGCACACAAGGGCGAATCTATCTGTGCCCTAACATTATTGCTCTAGTCGATAGGAACATGACCCTAGATTGCCAGAATTGATTTTTTTTTTAAGAAAAGCACAAGACATTATTTTTTTCTTTTAGAGTATGCTAAATGTTTAACTATTTGTAACGAATTCTGTTTTTTCTTTCCCCTTCATTCCATATGTGGCAATATTCTGTGTACTGTAATCATTTCCTCAACAGGCCTTATATAATACACAGACAGGCAGTTTGAGACCTCTCTAGGAAGATTTGACTATTAGTAAATTAGAACGTTATTTTATGATTACGGCAGCTCTTCAAATGCATATGTGAACAAAGTCATCGTGTCAAAGAATAGTGGACCCTGAAATAAGTCCCAAAACACCTAATCTCCCACCTCCACTTCACAAGATTTCATAGGTGTTTGGTGACAGAATAGCAGACTTCCTGATGCCCACACAAGGGATATTTATATTTCATCACTTGACCTCATATTTGTAGTTGAGAGCTCCAGTCCTTTACTTATCAAAATAAGTAAATAAATAAATGTCCATTACTTTTTTCTTAATAAATTAAAAATATCTTTATGAACTCCTTATTTTGCACTACCTCTCAACTTCTTTGTTAAATCAGCAGTTATTAGCACATGTGTATTACATGGACCAACAGATTTACCCTCAAAAGTAAAGGGGAAAAAATGCCAAAATATAAAACCCAGGATGCTCTAATCCTTGTTAACTCAACATACAATGACACAATTTACACTTTCCAGTGGAGGGATACTGTTGGCCATTTCATTCATTGGCACATGTACTTATTATTAACACCGAAGAACATGTGAATGAGATCGTTAAGTTATTTGAAGAAACATTTATCATATTTTTTGGAAAAGGGTGCTGATGACTGTACAGCATCATCTCTAAAAATGGCAAACAGAAAAATTAACATGTTGAGTAAAAATCATCCAACTCACAGACACCTCATTCGCTTAGGTGTCTATATCTCTGAGATCTGGGCCTGTGGGATAATTTTTTGGTCTTAAGAATGACTATCTTGCTAAGTCATCTTGGGTTTGACTTTCTGATGAATGGCAAACTGTGTGCTCTTCAATTCTCCATCCCCAGGGAAGAATGCTACAAATAATCTCAATATTCAATTTCCTTGCTTTTGTCCTTGTATACAAAAATTCTACCACGGTTTTATTTCTGTTTTGCAAATTTAATTTCCTGTCAACACTTCCAAGTAGCTATCTAACCAGCCTGTCTTCTGTTGATATTTACCCTAATAACAGAGAATTCGTGGCTTCACAGGAAATTTCAATAAAAAGCACCGAGGAAGGCCCTTTGGTTTGTCATTCAGTCATTGTCTAGATAATAAAAAGACTTTGCATTTTATTGGTTTGATAGGAAATGGTTCAATTTATGGTAGGAAAATGTAGGTATGTAACAGTATAAGCTATGCTGGAATGGGTAGGCAATACTAAACTTTACCTCTTGCCTTCTAAACCAGGAACTGCCCAATTCTGGTTTTGTTGTTGCTGTTGTTGTTTTGGGGATGAGATGGGATATGGTGGGGGTGGATCTTCACACACAGGAGTAGGCTGTGGATATGGAACACCCACCTCCACTCTCTCCTTAAACTCTTCTTTGCAGGCAGTGTAGCCCCATGAGGAAGATCTTAAGGCTCAGGGCAAGCAGCAAAATCTCCAGTGCCAACAAAAGCCAGCCATGTCACTTGGTGTCTGCAGTCTGTTTGAATAGTGTTTCCACAAAGAAATACACTTTCTCATTTTTCTCTTGAAATATATGGTTCTTCTGATGTACCTTCTTATTTTTTACTGTTGTTAAAACAGATTTTTAAAAATAGGTCTCTACCATTAAGAAAAAACAACTGTTGTGGTAAATGGCAACTGTCTTGGCCTCAGCATTAGGAAGCAAGAGTGAATTGTAAAGAATGCAGAGAACTGATCATCCAAGGGGCAGCTGTGCCTGCATTGGAGCTGTGTGTGGCTGGGCAGGAATGTGAAACAGATGGTTTTGAAAAGAGAAGCCAGGGATTCAAATGTTTATACATAAACTCTGATTTTTAATGTTAGCTCAAGTTTTAAAAAAATTCTATGATGGCCAGAAACTACACAAAAACAAATAACAAACACATCTGTGAGCAGCCAGTCAGGGACCCCCAGGCTAGAAAAATTAAAGGCCCTTTACTGCAGCATCAAATCTATTCTCTAGAGATATTTTTGATCAGTCAGGATGCACAAGCACCCATGATCGTAAGTCTGAATATTTTCCTGTTGTTGGGGAGCAAAAATGGAGATTGAGAAGGTTTAGTAAAATGTAAACTGACTGCTGAGCAAACTCAGGCATGCCAGAGTCTGGAGCTTTCACTGGTGAGGTGGGTTCCAATGAGTGCAGCATTTATAACCTCTTCAAAATGTCCGGACTTTCATTTCAGCATGAATTGCTTAAGTGCCTATATTTTATAAAACATATTACAGAGGTTGTATATTTTCATTTTAGGAAAATTAGAATATATAGGTAATGATCAAGTAGAAACTCTAAATCACCCATTATCTAGGCACCCAAAGAAAATCGACATTTTAGAAAATGCCCTTCACGATAGTTTTGTTTTCTTACAAATACTAGCTTTTATTGTGTATTCTGTTTTGTAACTCACCTTGCAATGTGCCCGCAGCTGAGGGCACCATAGCCTGACCCCTCTAGCCTTTGGCTCCTCTGTTCCTTCCACTTGGAATGATCTGGCTTCCAGCTCAATTGCTGAGGAGCCTGAGGCCTGGGGAGTCTGGGGTCATTAACACCAGTCCACACCAAATGCCCTTACTCTCAGCAGAACTCACCTTCCCTAGCATTCAGATAAGGACGCAGGTGCTTCCTACCTTTAGTTGTTCTCAAATAGTACTGTCTCTTTTCTTAAACTGTAAGCAAAAGTTGTACATATTGACTTAGTGACTGTGCGATGCCTTTAAGGGGTCCAGCAGATGAGTGGGCACAGTAGGTACCTAATACATTTCACTGACAAGCTGAACGAAAAGGTGGGATGGGGCAAGGCAGACCTCATCCTCTCCTAGCCTGATGACATGTGTAATGACAATAACTGGAGGCCTGTTCACTAAAATAATAAACCAGTGATACTCTCCCTGTTCTACGGGAGAATGTGTCAACCAATCTCCTTCCTGCTTAGCCCACAAGCCTTGTTTAATTCTGTCTTGTGCTTGACTGGCTCTGCATAGGCTCCATCTCTCCCCACCCCAGATCAAGAAAAATGGGCCTTCTTGGGTCCCAGTCTCTTCTTGGGCATTCAACCCTCAACACAGTTCCTTCCTCCTCCAAGAGGTGTGGGAATCCAACCCCATGAATGTACATGAAAATCTGGTACCTAAAGGACACAAACTTTATTTCATTCAATCAGAAGCTAAACTAAATTGGGAAAGCATCCTTCCTTTCAGGTAATTTAGTACTGCATGTTCAGAGGTTGCTTCCATGGCTCCAGCCTATGGGTGCCAAGATGCCCTCTTCCCACTATAATTGCTTCAGGTGGAATGGGCTGCAGGATTCAGAATGAGTAATGTGGCACCTTCTCCACGACCTCCCTCCAAGTCAGTCTTCACTGGGAGCAGGTTGACTGTAAGAGATTACCATTTATTAATCAGCCATGGCAAGATACATGCAGTCTGTGAAATATGGTCCTTTTGGCACCACTGAGCTGCCAGGATCATCATAATCATCCTATCCCTAGGCTCTCATAGTAACTCTCTATCCTTCCATTTGCCTCCCTGCAAGCCCCACCCTTATCTGCAGCTCCTCTAGACTTCTAGTTCTGGATATTTTCTAACCTTTTTTTTTTTTTGAGATGGAGTCTCACTCTGTCGCCCAGGCTGGAGTGCAGTGGAGCAATCACGGCAACCTCTGCCTCCCAGGTTCAAGTAATTTTCCCTGCCTCAGCCTCCTGAGTAGCTGGGATTACAGGCATGTGCCATGACACCCAGCTAATTTTTATATTTTTAGTAGAGATTGGGTTTCTCCACATTGGCCAGGCTGGTCTTGAACTCCTGACCTCACATGATCCACTCACCTTGGCCTCCTAAACGCTGTGATTACAGGCATGGGCCACTACGCCTGGTCACCTTCTTTATGCATTTTTTTTAACAAACTTGAGGACAAAGGACCACTTTCCCACCAACAAACAAAAAACCTCTACTGTTACTCACCCTTCCTTTTTTATCCATACATTATGGTATATCAAAGTAAATAAGGAATCAACATTTAAAAATTCCTCATAGTCTGGGACTGCAATAACTGGCTCCTATGAGGTCATATCCCATGGCCATATCCATGAGTTAAACTGGAAATTAGGTAAACCTTTGTTTTAATACCACTCTCCAGTGATAACTGCCTCTTCTTGGTTCCTTCCTCAATCCCTGCTCCCTGGCTCCTGCCTCTAAACAGAATGAATCTCTCCAGATATTCTTAGTAGAGACTGTGCCTCCTTTACCTTTGGATCACTGGCTCCTACAGTAGTGTTAAAAACATATGCCATGCTTAATAACCACATGTTGGATAATAAATAACAGGATAATAAATGAATACAGCTTTTCTTCACAAACAAAGGTAAGAGTTCCAGTCTTTAAGATTTAGCAAACGCTACCTAATGAGAAGGAAGATATCTTATTGTGGAAGCACCCTGGCTTTCTTATGGATAAGAACAATCACCATTGTCTCTTGCCTGAATTCTTACAAAAGGCCCCCTAATCAGTCTTCCTGCTTCCATTCTTCCAAAGATTTCTTACATGGGAGTCAGAATGACCTTTTAGAAATATAAATCATACTGTGCTTAAGGCCTCCATGGCTTCCCACTGCAATTAGGATAATATACCAACCCCTTATCATGGGCTGCTTGCAAGGCCCTTTACAATCTGGCTCTGCACATCACTCCAAGTTATGTCCCACCTCATAGCCTTTCCACATGTTGTCTTCTGGGCTGGAACCCCCGCTCCACTCCAGTCTTCCATGGCTGGCTCCTCTCCCTTCAGGGCTCTGCTTAAATGTCACTTGCTTAGAGAGACCCAACTGGAGTAGCTTATCTCAATGAAACTCTTCTCCCCTTTTTTCTCTGTCTCCAGATGCAGTTGCCTGGGTGCATGATTTTATCACTATTATTTCATGATTTTATCACAATCAGAAAATCTTTATTAATTGGTCTTCCTACTCCTGTCTTCTGTATACTTTCTCTATTCCTCAGGTTTCAAGAGGTAGGAAGCACATCCGTCTTGGACAGCATCTCCTCAGTATCCATACACACAGCCTGGCACACAGTAGGTATTCAGTGAATGTTTGGTAAATGAATGAATGAAGTAATAGTAACAACTGCCCTTCTTTCTAACCTCATTGGCAAGTTCAGTCCAGTATAGAGCAAGACCCTGGGCAGGAGGAGAGCTGGGTGTAGGGGACGCTGCTGTTTTCCCCAGGCTTACTCATAACATTTTTGGGATGTAGAACAAAAATCCAAATTTGGAATTCAAATTTGGACGAATCTGATGCCTTGAAATTCTTTACTGGCATGTGAAGGCAGGGGGCCAGCTGACCTGTGGCTCCCAAATCCTTGTCTGGCCCTTTATCTCCTTTCCATCCCCAGCCCTGTGTTGCCCTATAAGGGGGCAACTCCAGCCTCTTCCCAACAGCTGCCCTTTGACCACTGCTTTGCCAAGAAGTATGTTCAATAGCAGCTCAATCTCCTTCAAGAGAAACTGGTAGACAAAGTGGTAGGCAAGAGATCTAAGAAGGTCCCAGAATTAGATCTAGACTATTTGTCAGGGATTTCTGAGTAGTCTACATCTAAATGGCAGTGGATGTGGGCTCTGGATGAGCATGCTCCCTTGGCCCCAATGCTTCTCTCCCCCACATGGGTAAAGGAATGCTGAAGGAGGGCTGGAGCAGAGTCCTCTGAAAGAGAGAGGCTCAGTGGAGGAGCCACTCTTGCCGATGTCTTAGGGTTATATTGCTATTGCCCCATTCTAAAAAGTGGGACCTTTTCAAGGTATATTGACATGGCCATTGCAAGAACATCATGAAAAAATATTTTGAAGCCAAAAATAAGATAGTGAGATACTTAGAGAAGTTAATGATAGGATGACCTCCCTTTTGCTTAAAGTTTCCCCACCAACCAATGTCATAAGCCCCTTGCCTACCACCTACTTCCTCATCACTTCACACCAGCCCCTAGCCTAGACTATACCCTCCATAAGGTACCAACATGTCTATGCCCATCCCAAAGGTCCAACAGACAGACATACTAAACTCTGCAATGAAATCCAGCCCCTGCCCTTATTAGCCAATCTCAGGGGCACCTAGAAGCCAACTTCCTATTTGTGGCTTGTCAGTCTTTCAGTGTTCAGCAAGAAAGCTACTAGTACCTAATGTCTACTAGCTACTAGTGTCTACTCTCCAGAAGCTGCTCTATCCAGATGATATTTTATCAACTTGTGGATTAGTGTCAGATATCACCAACCAAATTCAGTAAACTCTGTAATACCTGAGCTGACTTTTTTCCCAGCTGGAAAACTCTGTCTATCTTTCAGGCAACTGATATTCAGCAGCCTCCGACCTGCCAGAAACACGGCTTTCCATCAGTCACACTGGGAGACACAAGTCTGTTTATCAAACAATTATCAATTACTTGGAGGTTCTGGCTGTTCAGGCATATAATGAACTCCTTGGGTATTTTTTTCTATGATATTTCTAGGACAGAATATATGTCAGTGCAGTCTCAAGATGTTAGCAAAATGACCAAAACCTCAGAGCCTAAGAAGAGAAAGAGGAAAGGACTTTCTCAGAGGTAAATTGAGGGGGAAAACCAAAACCCTGTGCCACAGTAAGACCCCTATGAGCCGTCATACCACCACCACCACACAAACAGCAAATCTTCCTGATCTCACCTGCACCTTCAGCACCTCCGTCCTGCCTCCTGATACCTGCTTCAGGATGCAAGTTACTGAATGGCAGAGCTGAAAAATTTAGCTTTCATTTGGTTCAAGCCCTCTGTTATTTGGATAATAAAAAAGGCTCAGAAAAAAATAAGGTACTTTTCTTGGGGTGAAATTCATCATCATCCTCCATCATGATTAAAGCTGCTAAGTTTTAACTGATCACTTACTACTGATCAGGCCCTGTGTTAGGCACTTGATAATAATCATCTCAATGTGATATTGAATTCTGAGTCTACATAAATGTGTACTAATCTTAAAAATAGCACATGATGGCCGGGCACAATGGCTCACACCTGTAATCCCAGCACTTAGGGAGGCCAGGGTGGGTGGATCACAAGGTCAGGAGTTCAAAACCAGCCTGGCCAATATGGCGAAACCCCGTCTCTACTAAAAATACAAAAATTAGCCAGGCATGGTGGCAGGCACCTGTAGTCCCAGCTACTCGGGAGGCTGAGGCAGGAGAATCACTTGAACCGGGAGGCGGAGGTTGCAGTGAGCTGAGATTGTGCCACTGCACTCTAGCCTGGGTGACAGAGCCAGACTCCATCTCAAAAAATAAATAAATAAATAAATAAATAAATAATAGCACATGATAGAATAACATACGTCTCTGTAGCCTGTGTTCAAGACTTTCCATTATATACGGCTAGCTCCGTGTTTATAAACATAAATAACACTGTATTAAACATGGGTTTTATTGCTGTTGGTTTTTCAAATAGGGTCCAAATTTTAGCACTGTGTAGGTATTAAATTGTATTTAGTTTATTTTACTGTATTCAGAAGACTTTGCCCTGATAACTCTCGGCTTTGTCAAAAGCCAATCATGCCTTCAAAACATAAATATATGGGTACACAGAATATCCAAAAGAATAGGCCACAGGTTCTTCCAGCAATTCCTCACAAGATACTCTAAGGACACTGGTAGTGACAGAATAATGATCAGGAAAAGTGTAAATCCTTCCATGAAAAATCCAACACTTATTTGAATAAATATATTCTATCATGTTTGTATCTTAGTTTGTTGGGGCTGCTGTAACCAAATACTATAGGGTAATTTATAAACAACAGAAATTTATTGCTTGCAATTCTAGAGGCTGGGAAGTCCAGGGTCAAGATGCCAGCAGATTCAGTGTCTGGTGAGGACTCACTCTTGCTGTATTTTCACACGGCAGAAGGGGCAAACAAGCTCCCTCAGGTCTCTTTACAAGGATACTAATCCCATTCATAAGAACTCCATCCTCTGACTTAATCAACTCCTAAAGTCCCCATATTATTAATACTATTGCCTTGGGAATTAGGTTTCAACATACGCATTTTAGGAAGACATAAACATTCAGACTATGCAGTTTGCTAAAAAAAAAAAAAAGAAAGAAAGAAATGGCAAGTCAGCATTGCATTGTAGTGTTAACTTACAGATGTTAGGAAACTCTTGCTTTCGTAGAAATAATGGATCTCACGAGTGCCCTAGCTCATTAAAGTGAAGTTTTGGGTTTTTTTTTTGCAACTTTTATTTTGAACTAATTATGGTCTCACAGAAGTGCAAAAATAGTACAGAGAAGTTTCATGTACCAATCACGTATCTTCCCCCAGTAGTGTCTTATAACAGACTGGTACATTACTGAAAGCCACAAATTAATGCAGGTACAATGCAGTCAATTAGTGTAGAGACTTTATTTGATTTTCACTAGTTTTTGCATATATTCTTTTCTCCTTATCTTTCTTATTTTCTCTTTTCTTTTTGGTAGTCTTTGTGCATGAAGGATGGAGGTACTTTTAGAGTGAGGAAGCACATGGCATGTGAAGTAAGGCTAAGTCTGAATCATAGCTCTACCACTTTCTTAATGTGGGACTTATAACCTCTTTGAGACTTTTTATCTCTCCCTGAAAGACATTTCTTTATGTTAAGGTATTTGGAAGGCATTAATAAGGCTATGAGTAAACATGGCATGCCTAATCACAGGTAAACCTCCTTGGCTAAACTGATGCTTTATGATATCTAGTCTATCCTGTCCATTAGCTTGTAGATACAATGACATGTAGCTTACATGTAGCTTGTACAGCCCATGCAAATCACTTATTTGAAACATATTTACTGATGATTTATTAGAACAATGCAAAGTATGTATTATACCAAATGTAGCCCTCTCCTTCTTATCTAAAATATGCTGTTCCTTGGGGAACCCCAAATTTATAATCTTATTTTCACTGAACTCTTTGATGGAAATCCTGTTGGGGCCTAAGCAAGATAGCATGAAACAGAAATAATAGCCCAGCTGAACTCACAGACAAATGCTATGGGAACTGTGAGAACTTTTCATGTATCAATCAAATGTACTTTTTCCATCTGTTTCTGAACATTGCAAATTGAAGTAAGATTTTTTTTGAAGAAATATGTGGACAAAACAAGTCTTCATTTTGAAAAAAGTTTCTTTTTTTTGCAAAAATACTGTCTGCAACATTTTTTATTAAGAGGCTCCCCTAGTAAGTTTTAAATTATTTGGTATGTTAAAGAAACGTGCTTTGCCAAGTTATACCTGGAAAGTCAACCTTAACTGTCCAGAAACACATATGTAATGCACATTTACTTATTTCATTAGTGTCATCCATTCATAAAATCAAGGAAAGAAGAAATGAAAAGCTAGAATGACACAATCTCTGTATTCTTGGTGTTGCCTGAGAAACAGGCACGCTTTTGCGTCAGTACATCTCCCTTTTTCTCTGAGCATTTTATTTGGGTAGAAAGCTCTCTGTAAATCACTTCAATAAAGACTAAATAACTCCCTCCAGCAGGATTCAGATTGCTATTATTTTATATGCTGGAGTGCTGATGAGTTTTCCAAATCAATATTACAACAGAAATGTGGCAATTACAATATAAGTTACAGAGGAAGAACATATAAGAAGTTGCCTTCTCATTCTATTTTTGGAAGAAAAGGTCAGGCAGGAATAACAAAGGAAGAAAACACAAATGGAAGCACAAGAGTTGCAGATAACTTGTGACCCCTCATGCTGACGATTAAAACACAGCACTAAATAACCAACTATATGAGACACATTATTATTTCATATTAGAAGAATGCCCACTTCATTTTTAGATGAAAAAATAAAAACCATCACACCATACTGAAACAGAATACAAAATTCAGGAAAACATTAGTGAAGGCTTGGGCTTATTAAACAAATAAATGAAGAGCTTATTCTAACTGCATCATAAAATGAAAATTAAATTATAAAATTGAAATTCTTTGGTTTCACATCTTTTCTAATCCCTTATTTAAAAGAAAGAAAGAAAAAGTTAGGATAAAATGGAGGGCTAGGGCAAGGGAAAATGACTTCTTTTTTTGTTTGTTTTCTTCCCAAAACTGGCCTTCTTGATGGGCTGCTTTGATATCTAAATGCATCAACATCTCAGAAAGCTTTGGGGCACCTCCAAAAGGAGTGGAAGAAACCCTCTGTGGCCTTCTTCAAGCATTCAAAGATACTCAAAGGGATACCTGTTCCTGGCAACATGTGCCAAATTCCTTTAGTCTGCAGTAATTTACGTTGTTGTCACCCAGTCTTCCATTTGTAATGGTTCTGTAACTGCAAAAATGGTAGGAGGGAAGTACACCAATAAACACTGACTACATAGTCATTAAACTTGGACAATGGACAATGGAATAAGTATAATTCATAATTTGGGGAATTATTCACAAGCACATATGTATTAAGACCATACCCCTTGATCACAAAATGCATATATTTACTTGACATTCATGGAGTCTATCATGTGTTTCACTGTAATTGGAGCAGGAGGTTGAGAAGATTAATTCACCAGTGCTTATTGAGAGCCTACCTGATTGTAAGCAGCAGGGTTCAATACTGAACAAGTCATAGCAAGGTTCCCTGCGGGAGAACATGAGTAACTCAAAACCCTTGCTTTTGAGTAGCTCTCATCCCAACGGAACAGGGTGAATGAAGACTCATATCTTTTGACAAATAATTAAAATACTGTGAAATTAGTATTTATGAGGGTTTATGCCATTAATCTCAGAGAAAGATACAAAACCATCAGAGTAGCTGAGAGCAAAGACTCTGGAACCAGAATGTCTGAATTTCAACACCAGCTGTGCCACTTACTAGCCAGCTGAACAATGGCTAAGTTAATTAACTTGTCTATGCCTCAGATTCTTCACCTGTGGTATGAGATTTGTACTAGTACCTTCCTCATGTGTTTAAATAAACTAATGTTTATAAAGTCCTTAAAAGAGTGTCTGGAATATAGGAAATTTACATAAACAAGGTCTCATCCCAAAGTGATATACGAACATTGTGCATGCCAGAGTGGGTATGCAAGTTGGGGGAGGCATTAGAGAAAAAGAAAAAAAACTTGATTACAAAGCAAAACTTCCTAGCTAATATTGAATTTTCAGCCATTATTACAGACACCGTTAGAACAGAATGTCCTGATACTACTCATTCTACCGATTTTTAAGTCCGTTATCTGCTTGTTCCCTTTTTACTGTGAGAAAAATGAAGCACAAAGAACTTTGGTAGAAATGACTCAACCATCAGGGCAGGAGGAACTCTAAGTAAAAGAGAGTTAATTAAAACATCTGACCACAACTCAAATTTGTCCATTTCATTGCATGAATCAATTTTAACCCAATGTCTGATGCCCCATAGAAAACGTGGTACCATGATGAAAAGCTCAAGAACCTGTAAATTATTTGGAATTAACATCACTGTCAAAACAGATTATTGGATCTCCATTATATTGAAGAGGGTTCTTTCTTCTGGTGCATGCAGGACAGATAGAACATTCTTTCTCACAGTTCAGGCTGGAGCTGCTGGGGTAAGATCAACTAGAATTCCAACAGGGCTGCAGTGATGCTTGGAGGCTGGCAGAGAGAGAGAAGGCATCAATGCTGGGTCAAGGACAGAACAATACGAGTAAACCTGTTGGTTTAGAAAGATGGAAAAATATGAAAGGGGTTCACAGAATCATGAAGGGGAGATAAAGGAAGAGGCAAAAGACGAAAAAGGAGAATAGGGCTTCATTCCTGAAACCTCAGTCCATGAGCTACAAGTCCCTAAAAGTATGACTCCACGACCATTAGCACTTTGAGACAGTGGATAAAACAATGAATTCTAGCTCCTCTGCATACAGCAATGTGCCTTGGGGCAAGCCATTTATCCTTTAGGCAAACTGCCTAGAAAACATATACTTGATAAATGTTTATTTTCTTCCGTCTTTCTGAGCTTGGTTTATTGACTGTAAAATAGCAATATGAAGATCTACTTCACAGGACTATTAATGTAATCAAATTCAATAATGTATTGGAAATGCTTCATCACAAGCTTCATAGGGTGGAATCAGAACTCATTCCTCTTGTTACCCCAAATCCTGAGTATCCACCAGTGGAGACTGTTGATTTTGAAAGCAGCCTGAACATGAAAATTCCCAAACATTCTAAGGAAATCCATCCTAATAACTCCATACAGAATGAAAATAAAGAAAAATAAGATTTAACCAGAGCCGAATGATTCTTTCCCTGTGCTCTATAACCCATCTAAGGATCTGCAATCCCTACCTCAATTAATCTAGGCATTTCAACTACTTGAAAAACTACCAATACCTTAAAATGTACAAAGTACTACCTTAATGAACAAAGGAAGTTAGACCTAACTGTGCTAATAATGCTGGCGACTATTAAGTGGGTTGTTCTATTTTTATTTTCCTCTGCTCACGTGTCTATGTTACTGGATAAAGAAGTGAAGAAAACAAGGACTTAAAAGGAACAGAAGATAAAGCAACAGTTAAAGAACCATGTGATAAATGGAGCAGGGGATTTGTCAGACAGTATTTAGCAAGCCACAGTATGAAAAGATTTTGAGAAAAAGGTCAGAGATGGAGGCATAAACAGTCAAGTAAGCATCGCATCACAGCGCCAACTCCTAGGGAGTCAGGTAAAAGATGAGAAAGGCTGAGAGGGTTGGAAACAGGAACCATAGAATCTGGAATAATTAGTGTGCCGACTAAGTAGGGAGGAAAAAGAGACTAATGATTTCAGAGCAGAGGTTAAACCCTGCACTAGAAAATAAACTATAAAAGATCAAAAAGAAGCTAGAGTGGAGAGGGTAGGGATGGGGAATTCATAACAAGGTGGAACTGGGACTCCAAGACAAGAAAGAAACCGCATACAGAAGACATCATTGAGGATAACATCCAAAAACTGCGTAGACTAATTCCTGGATGCTCGCAACTCATGTCCTAGTGTCTTTTCGACCAGGAATGCTGCTCTCAAGATTAATAGTGACTCTTTAGGCTGAGAAGTGATGACCCAGCAGCTCTTTATTCGTCAAAAAAAAAAAAAAAAAAAAGGAAAGGAAGGGAGAGAAAATGAGATATATAAGAGAGATAGAAAATTGTACCTAGATGAAATCAGCATAAATGGAAAACCCAAATGTTTAATCCAGTCATGATCATTGCCCAAAATTGAATGAGTAAATGATGCTGCCTACAACAGATATAACTCAAGAAACAGAGGCTTAAAAAAGAATTAAAATGATCAATATCTATACAACCTCAAACTCAATCAGTATACCCTAGATAGAGACTCTATTTGCTGCTTTCAAGTCTTCCCGTATAAAGCAGTATGTTTCCAGGAAAAAAATAAATAAATTTGAAGCCAGAAGTTTCTAAGTTCAAATTTTAGCTTGGCCATATAATATCATCAACAGACTTAGAAAAGCACTTTCAGCAGCCTGAGACTCATTTTCTTCAACAACAAGACAAAATTAACCTGTGCAGAGTCCCACCTCCCAAGGTTGTTATCATAATGCCATGAGATCTTGTTTTTATAAGTGCCTAGAATATAGCAGGAGTTCAATTAAAAGTGTTCATTCCCTAGACTTCTAAGGCATGGCCCAAGGCACTGTACATAATCAAAATAAGTTAACTGACTTTCAAATAACAATGAAAACATCACCAAACCTTTTATTGCCCAGTGAATGATGTCTTGCAAAGCAGATCCCCAGGGGGCTGAGCACAAAGCCCACCCAACCTGCCCTTGCTGACAACTCGCATAGCTGGAGCTCCCCTTCTAGAAATGCTGTAGGAGCTTGGGGCATATATCTTTGATTATCCAAAAAGTGGAAAATATTCTTCTGAGGGAGGATATACTTCTGGAAAAAGTCGGCATTATTTGGATCCAAGTCTAGCAATAAGATCTAGCTGAAGTGTGGCCACAAAGCAGTGAGACTGATTTTCTCCTGTGACTCATAATCTAGTTCAAAAGACATTTTTTTTTTTTAAGTTTTGGATCCTAGCAAGATAAAAGCACCAGTACATGAACATAACAGTATAAGGACATTTATTGCACCACTGAATGTAGAGACAAAATAATTGCATGTATATTGTCAAACAAACAGAAACATTCAATGACACTTGTTAAGGCATGATAAGGCAGACTTTATTTAGGACCTTTGCAATAGTTATAGGAACCCTGGCAATGGGAATTTGCAGTTGGGGGTCAGTGTGAGCTGGTGGGGAGATAGGCTCAATTCTGAATACATCATGGGCAGTGGCAATTTATAGCTAAGGAGTAGGGAGGTGAGGGAGGTCAGTGGATGAAAAATTACTAGGAGGTAACATCAGGGATAATTACTAGGAGGTACCATCAG
The DNA here is from genome assembly GCF_006542625.1 of Nomascus leucogenys. Lineage (NCBI taxonomy): Eukaryota > Metazoa > Chordata > Mammalia > Primates > Hylobatidae > Nomascus > Nomascus leucogenys. Next base: position 64,660,113 of record NC_044394.1, on the reverse strand, counting down.
GGATATGTTTGGAATCCTCCAACATAACAGGATTCTTGTAAACAACAGGCCAGGGTGATCAGACATCATGTCAGGCATGGGGGAGGATAAGGAACTTCATCAGACAAGGAGGGTGATCAGATAATGACAGTGGGTGGTTCTTACTAAACTGACTTAACAGGATTCTTTGTTAAAACTGGATTTTACAAGGAAATGCACAAATGGGAGTAGGAAAAGATTTAGGAGCCTGGCTAAAGTTAGGTAAAGCAAAGAATCTTTGTCAGAATCAATAGTGGAATGACAGAAAAATTCATGCTATATCTCTACCATTAAAGATTATGTAGCTATCTAAAAGAAGCAGTTAGAAAGTCCTCTCCCAAATTGTGTTCCCGGAACAGTAGTGTCAACATTGCCTGGGAATGTGTTATAAATGTGATATTGACAAAAAATCACTGGGCTCCACCCCAGATATACTGAATCAGAAACTTGGGGGATGAGATCCAACAATCTGTATTTTAACAAGTCCTCCAGGTGATTCTGATGCATGCTAAAGTTTGAGAACCATTGAGTTAGAAGGATATCCTCCATTTATCTAGAATGGGAATGTACAAGATACTTTAAATAAGAAAAGCAAGTTGCAAACCAATAAGGAAGACTTACAGTTGAATTAAATTGTGTGCGTGTGTGTCTGTGCGTATTGTGTAAAATACAAGATGTGGTAGGGTATTTGTAAGATTCAAAAAATGAATACAACTAATGACAGCTGGGGTGAGGGTAGATGGAGAGGGCGTGATAGGGAGGGAAAGAAGAAGCGGGAGAAAGAGGGAAATATACCTTGCATATAGTACATAAAGGGATAAGTTTACTAACTGCTTCTCCAGCTTTTTCTTAAAGCCTATGTCACATTCTTTTTGAATATCTTACTTTTCTTTGAGTGTTACAGTTTCTTTTTCTTCAGGATTCTTTGTGTTAAGATCTAAAAAGCACTGGAGTATGTGCATAAGAAATGAACAAGATATAGGCTTGCTTAATATGTGCTACAATTCTCCAAAGACCATGCAAATGTCTGCTAGCTAAATGACTGTCACTCAAGATTAGGGAACAACCTATGTCAGTTTCTACAGTTCCAAGCAAATAAAGGCTATGGATTGAGAGCAGTTTTCTAGCAGGACCTGTGCACAAAGGCAATTTTTTTCTTCTACGAACAAAATATAAAGAAGTAAACTATCCTCCTTAATGGGGTCATATCTGACATATGCATAGCGTCTTAAGAGTTTAAGTTTCAGGAGCATGAGTAACTTATTTTCAGAGCCCTGACATTTTCTTAAGTATCTGAGAAGTCAGGGGATTTCCCGAATAAACTCTGGGTAAAGGAAATTATTTTGAGTCTCAGTACCCCCAACAGGTTTATCTGACCTGCCAGGCAATTGAACACTATGAGAATGTCCCAAGTCTCTGCCAGTCCAGCAAATCTCTCACATACTGGCCCACCTACGCTTACACCAAGCCTACAAAGACTTGAGTACCCTGGCAGGGGAATTGAGTGGCTTTTATGGGAATCCAAACAATGTGGCCAAGGGATATTGGCACATCATCTCCAAGACAGATTTTGATGGTAGGAAAAGGAGATGATTGTCAGAAGTACAGAATAGCAGGAGGAAAAGGAGGCAAAATCAAGTGTATGTCTGTGTGGGGTGTCCTGGGACAGATTGGTATGTTCCAGGTTAGGAACTGGAGCACTGATCAAGGCAATGAGGGGAGGCTGCCACTTTCAACAAACTCCCTTAACTCTTCATCTTTCGGCAAGGCATTTTTTTTCCCTGGCTCCTGCCTGGGCCCATGTTCTCTGTGCGATCACCTTAAGATAAGAAGGATAAGAAAACTGCCCTTTTCTTGCTGAATTCAAAAATGTACATGGTGCCTTTATTATTTCAGATATGAATATCTTATGAATAGCTTTTAACCTCAATGTCAAGGTGAACTGTGGTCCTTCTGGTCTTCTACGTCCTCTCATCAGCACCTCAGCAGGTCAACTTATATAGTGGTTTTTAGCCTGGAGGCACATTAAAAGCACCTAGGGAGCTTTTCTAATGTGAATGCCAAACTCCTCCTAGACCAATTAAATTCATGGATCACTGAGTAGGAATACCTTCTAAGAAATGCGTCCTTAAGTGGTTTCATCATTGTGTAAACATGATAGCGTGTACTTACACAAACCTAGACGATGTATCCTACTACACGCCTAGGCTATATGGTATAGCCTATTGCTCCTAGGTTATAAACCTGTAAAGCATGTTACTCGATTGAATACTGTAGGCAGTTGTAGCACAATGGTGAGTATTTGTGTATCTAAGCATATCTAAACATAGAAAAGTTACCAGTAAAAATATGGTATAAAATATTTTTTTAATTGTACATCTGCACAGGGCAGCTTCATTATAATTTTATGGGACCACAATTGTATACATCTATTCTGGACTGAAATGTCCTTATGTAGCCCATGACTATACATCAAAGTTGTCGGGAGGTAGAAGAGAGGGGGCTGATCATTTATAATTTTTTAAGTCTCTATAAGTTAATAATATAAACCCAGGATAGACAACCACTGAACTAGTTGTTATCTAAGCTGCTAGAGGGAAGATTAGAGCTTTTGGTGTGTGGTTGAACAAGCTGAACTTCAAGGTCCTTTCCAAACAGGAGAAGGGTCAGTGATTTGCAGAAAGCAGTCTGCTAGAAAAATGATTTTTCACAAATAACAGTGGAAAGACTTTTTCAAGGTTAAAGAGAAATGTGTTTGCAAAATGAATTGGAAAATTGAACTTGCTATCTAGGTATTTCCAACCAGCCAAACACAAATATAAATACGTATTTTGTAGTATGTCAATAATCTAGATATTTTAGGGAATCTTAATTTGTTATTTTTTAACATAAATTTACTGGTCAGGGATCCAGAAAATTAACCATATTATTTGACACACAGAAGCACAGTCTACTTCTTCTTTGAATAACTGAATAAATTAGGTTTTAGTAGTCCACATCTGATTAATAGACACTAGGTCATATTAACTACACATCACTATATGAATAATTGAAACATCCAAGTTTTTTAAGATAGTCCCCCAGTTCTAACAGAGGTAACTTATCAACTGACCTAAATAGAATTACGCTAAATATTTCTAAAAAAAAAAAAATCGAACACTTATTTATTTCTTCAAAGACTTCGAAGGAAGTTAGACAAAATGTAAAACTTATTTCTGTAGCTGTTAGTTAAGTCTCTTGGCACCTACACAAGGATTGAAAAATAGATACTCCTTCTTGCCCTCCTCATCTGCAGCCTAACTTCAGCTCTAGAAGGAAGTAGCAAGGGTGAAGGAAGGCACTAGAGGATAGTCTGTTCGATGAACTAAAATTTCAAGGAAGTCATTTTTTACATGTTCAAAAGTGAATCACCTCTTTAGATCTCCTCAGCAGGAGACAAGGGAGTTGGAAGGGTGTCTGACTTTTAAACAAGAGAAAAAAAAACAAAAACTTAGAGAGCAGAAATACTAACTGAGGGAGACAAAGAGGAGGAGCATTAAAATCCCTGAAAGAATAAAACAAATTTTAGAGCATCAGTATATGAAGGTTCATTCTCAAGAGAAAAGAGAATGAAGAGAAATGTGAATCCATCCATCAATACAGTGTTTACTCTAAATCTACTACGTGCTGAGTCTGAGAAGAGATAAAAAGATGAGTTTGGAAAGAATTCTAGAAGCAAATACAATGGATCTTACAAAGCCTAGTAAGGAGTTTGTATATTTTTACATCAGTAATATTAATTTTAATAACATAGACAATGTATTGTATACTTATTATGTGTCAGCATTATACTAAAAAAACTTTCCATGAACATTTTTTCCTTTTTTTATTGATACATAGTAATTGTACATATTTATGAGGTACAATATGTTATTTCAATACATGTTATTTCAATATATATAATGTATAACGATCGGTCGGGCACGGTGACTCATGCCTGTAATCTCAGCAGTTTGGGAGGCAGAGGCGGGCAGATAACCTGAGGTCAGGAGTTAGAAACCAGCCTGGCCAACATGGCGAAATCGCACCTCTACTAAAGATACAAAAATTAACTGGGTGCGGTGGTGGGTGCCTGTAATCCCAGCTACTCGGGAGGCTGAGGCAGAAGAATTGCTTGAACCCGGGAGGCAGAGGTTGCAGTGAGTCGAGATCACAGCCTGGGTGACAGAGTGAGACTCTGTCTCAAAAAAATATGTAAAATAAAAAAAAAATGTATAATGATCAAATCAGGGCAATGGGCTTATCAATCACCTCAAACAGTTATCATTCTTTTGTGTTGAAAACATTCCAAATACTTTCTTCAAGCTATTTTGAAATATGCAACAAATTATTGTTAACTATAGTTGTCACCCCACTGTGCTATCAAGTGCTAGAACTTATTCCTTCTACCTAACTGTATTTTTGTACCTGTTAACCAATCTGTCTTTATTCCCTGCTTCCTCCAATCTTCCCTGCCTCTGATGACCACCTTCTACTCAGCCTCCACGTGCATGTACCTTTTCTCATCTAATTCCCTCAGGTGCCCAATAAGGTATCTATTATGCTTCCCATTTTATAGTTAAGGAAACTGAAACTCGAAGTGTATAAGTATCTGTTTAAGGCCATGTAGCTAAAATGCATTGCCTGGGTTTTCAATGTGGGCCTAACCTGCATGAAGCCTTGAGCCCTTAAACTCTAACTGCATTTAATTACTTGTAAAACACTGAGAAACCCGAAGACAATTGTATGGTGGTGACATAATCTTTGAGAACTCATACAAGCTACATTCCAGTTGAATGTCATGCAAAGTGGCCTTGCTCTGGGATCTCACTATCCTGCCCGCTCCCTCTGCGTCCAATAGCACCCCAGCCCACCCACATGTACTGAGACTACATGAGTTGCAGTATTGCTGGTGATTCCTGGAATGGCAGCAGGGCTGCTGCACAGCACACAGAAGCCACAGCAATACCAGATCAACCAAAGTGCAGGGGATACCAACGTGCAGGGGATATTAAAGTGGCCACACTGAAAGAAGAGGCTTCCAAGAAAAGCAAGTAACTTTTTATTACACATAGGAGCATTGGTCTACAACCTGGGTACTCCATGTCACCAATGGCTCAGGTGTCCAGCTTCTGGCTTAGTAATAGAGACCAGAAACTGAAGGAGATGCATTCAGCACATCCCACATCTGGCTCCAGGCATTAGGAGCCATATCTTCAACTCAAAATCCTCACCAACTTGAGTAAAATTATGGTACGAGTAAGGAAAGTAACTTCTCACTGATAAGCAGTAAAAGGGACATTTTGTTTTTGAGCCACAGTGTGACTAAGTTTAGTTCCAAACTTCTCTTTGTAGCCATGCGACCTTCCTCAGGTGACATAACCACTCTGTGTCTCAGGTAATCACAGGCTTGTTTCAAAGATTAAATGCATCAGTGCACTGAGAACAAAATTATGCCCATAATATGCATCTAGCCACACCATTCCTCCTCCCCTCATCTGACATTCTGCTGGTAGAGACTCCCTGCTCAATGGTAAGCAATGGCACTGGCCTTCTCTTAGAATCTCCTTTTAAAACTCAAAGGTCACACGGACAGCACACATTAGTCACCACCATCTTGGTGTGAATTAATTTATCATATTGTTTTCTTCACTTTAATGAGGAGAGGATTTGTGAGAGTACACTCCTCTCCAGGAAGATGTGGAAGAGGAATGAAAAGGTACAAAAGATAAGGTGGTCTGAAAGCATGAAGCACAAATTTCCACTAACTCGCAACTTCACGGAGACCTAATGCTGTGGAGACCCTAATGTCAGTCTCAAATTCCTCTCCTCTATTCATGCCCACAAAAAAGAAACAAAAAGAATCTTGCTAAATCTGCTTCTGTTTCCCTCACTTTGGCTCCACAAAGCCCTGCCTTCTCAACCATCCTGATAGAGAGATGACCTTTATACAAGCCCATTCAACCTTGCAATTACTAGCTGGGTAACAGTTTCTCTTTATGTCTTTCTTCCTGCCTCTGCCCAGTGGCTCTACTCCAGACTTATGTGACAAGCTTTCTTTCTTGACATAGGCCTATTGACTACATCATGGCACTTAAAAAATTTCATTTATAGGTACAAAAAGGCTGCTTCATAAACCCCTGACACCTCATTACCCCAACCTAACCATTTGCCATTTGTTTGCCAGGCCTGACAGTCAGTAAGCTGAAACAGGGCGATCACTAATTTGGAAGAAAGGGACTTGTCTTTTGGTCCAAGTTCTGCTGTCATGAGGGATACAGCCTCCGCATATCATCTCCCTTTTCAGAGCCTCTGGCTCCTCAATTGTGAAAAGAAGGGACTGAGCTCTGATTCTCTGATATGATTTCACAGCTTCCTTGTTTTCCTTCTGACCTTTGGCTCTGGGCCTTCCCCGGGCTAGCCCATCATCAGAGAGGGAAGCACTGACTGCCTGCCTGCCAATCTGTGCTCAGGCCAAAGATTCTGCTGGGAGGCTGACAATGATCAAATGCCCAAGGCTGGCCCTGTGCCATATGTCAGCTCAACACGCTGTCTGAGAGGCTGCAGATGGAGACGTGGGGGGACCAAGTGTGCCGCATGCTGCCCAGCAGAACTAATAAGCAAGACCCAGTGCCCAGGGTACTTGCCCTCCGTCAGCCTCACTGAGTTCTGCTCATCCATCTCCTTATCTCCCTGGCAGAACCTAAGAATTCAATCTCTGAGCTGAATAGAGCTTTTTAAAAATCTAACATTTGAACACGTTCAAGGACAAGAGATTCATGAATAGTAGTATTAAATGGCTGATTATCACCAACAGCCAGGCACATATTGTCTCTTTGGGGATGGACTACAGTTTTCCCTGTTCTACACATGGGGAAGGTACAGAGTAGTTTGCGACGTGCTAAGTCCCACCATGACAGTCTGACCCCAGAACTCCGGAGGTGAACTCTGCATGGTACTGCCTCCAGGGACCTTCCATAACAGCATATTTTCCCTTTAAAGGAAAGCTCTTCCTGCAAGGAGACAAAAATCTATCTTTCTATAGCGTTCCTCTCAGCCCCTCCTTTTCTCTTATTTGATCCTCTCCAGACATAGATAAAGATGCTCAATACAATTAATTGTAATCTTTTAAGATAAAGAACAATTAGAGCAGATAAGAGTAAACTATGTCGCTTTGCCTTTGTTCTCAGACAGCCTCCCTTGATAATTGGAATGGGGCTCGATATGTTTTTCTTTCTCCCTCTTTGCCCTTTCTTTTTTTTCTTTTCTTTTTTTTTTCTCTAGCATCATGTTAATATAAGCCAGAGCTTTGACAATTGTGCAGCTAATTTCTAAATGATTGAAATAATTTATTATTATTTCAGTCAAGGAGACTTCCTACAGCAGCTAGGACAGCTGGTAATGGTACCCATAGAATGGGTATTTATTCATCACACAAAAAGCTTGACATTCAGTGGAAATTACCATCAAGAAAAACACGGGGGTGGAGAATAGAAACATACCTTTTGATTTATAGTTATGTCAAAGGACACAACCATTCTGATTGAAACTACATTATGTTATATGACCCTGGCTGTCCTCACATTCTCCTACACAACTTTGTTTTGTGAGACCTTGTGGTCCCCTGCAAATAGATATATGTTCTGTAGTGTTTCCTATTTAAGCAAGTTGCTAGCTCAATTATGGTTTCTCTCTCAGTATTGTTTTTCTGTTTTATTTTGTTTGTTTTTTTAACAGCTTCCATGGAGCTAAACAGAATTATGTGAGCGCATCACACACATGGAGAAATCACTAACCATGAAGCTGTTGCTAAAGCCAGCAGAGAATATCCATTTTGAATGCACCATGTTAGAGTCTATCCACCCACTTGCTTCCATAGTGAAGTTCAGTACCAGTAACACAAACAGATGTGCTATTCTCAGACTGACACTCTTAACACATTACTTTTCCATTATGTTCTTCCAGGGTTAGGGTGGGGGTGGGTGCTTAGTCAGCCCCTATCCCTACCAACCTTGGCCATGCCCAACCATGGCCAGTGGTGACCAGTGCTCAGCCTGCTCAACCTTGCACAGACCCTGAGCAAGGTAAAGCTAGATGACGGTGTGGTAGGGGGAGATTCGATTTCACCAGTGTTGAAATGGAAAGCCACTTGATGCTCCCATGCTTGCTCTCTGCTTGGATTTAGCTCCCAAAGTACCCTCAGGAACATTAGGTAGCAGCCCCTTAACAAATCCCCACTGGGTGTGGCCAGTCTGTCTCTTTGGCCGTCAAAGAGGTCCCAGGCTGTCAGGTTCAACCCCAGCTACACCTGGCCTAGAAGCCACCCCAGCCTTTCATCCCACTCTCTCCCACCGTAACTTGGCCGACTAACTCTGATATTTTTGCCTCATTCCATCAGATACCTTTCCAAAAACCTGGGAGGTCTTGCTGTATCCCAAGAATAAATCTCCCTGATCTAAATGATAGATCTTATCATACCTCAAGGATACCAGCTAACCAAGGTTCATTAATTTCAGCATCCCTTCTATGTCAATTTGAATCTTCTCTAGTCAAAGTTGATGGTTTGAATATTTGACCCTTTCCCAGATTTTTTTTTAAAATCTAAGTTGGTTTTCCCCAACCCAACCTGCAAGAAGCCCTCAATATCACCAGCAACCTTTCTCTCCCCTGTAAGCTCCATGCATTTGTGAGGATGCCAGCCAGCATCAGGGGCTTGCCATATGGCTCAGAATCTGGTCGGTTTGTCAGTGGTGTTAGAACACTGAGAGCTGCCCAGAGGACCTCTCCCATTTTGGCAATCAGCCCCATGAGACCTGACTGATTTGAGAAACAGATGGAATTTTATGGACCATTGGGTTAAAAACTATTGGGCACACAGCCGACTAGAATACAGCCACGTGTCTGTAAATGAGTCAGAAGCAGGGATCACGTCTGTGTTACTCATCCATGTTTATGGTACCTAGCACAATGCCTGTCAAATAGGAGACACGAAGAATATTTGTTGATTGAATAAATGGATGGATGAACTGAGATCCACAGTATATCACAACAGCTGTAAACAGGCTCTGAAGTTACATAAACCTAGCTGTGAATCCTGATTGCATTATGTACTAGCTTCATGACCACAGGCAAGAAATGTAACAGGTTCAGCTGCCTCATCTTTAAAATGAAAATAATAGTATTTATAAATATCTTGTGGTATGGTTGCTAGGTTCTTGGTGTAGTGCCAGGGACAAAAGTACCAAATATAGTTTAAATATTGTTATAATTAGTCATATATTGAATATGCTTTGATATATAATTAGCCTCATGTTCTGGATTTAGGGATTTTTTTCTATGTCCAAATTCTATTTTTGCCCTCCTCTTTATGCTTATCTTAAACCTATTCTAGTACATGCTGATTTAAATATATGTAAAAATCTTTTTTTTTTCAATAAAAAAAATGTTGGACTGAGAAACTGACATCAGCATGAAGGAATATGTAATTCTTGAATTTTGGATTGTAATAACTTCTGATTTAGGCTATATTTTTCTTAATTCCCAAATAAGACTCAAACATTTCCTCATCCCCCCAAAATAATAAAATATTTTACTCAAATCATATTTGAATTATTGCCCGATCTAAGACAACAAATCTAAATTAAAGGGTTGACCCATATATTACATATCAAACCCTGGTGCAGTGATTCTCACAACTGTCTCTTGATATGAAGCTAGGTCTAGTCCAGTGAAAACATGGAAGCATCTGCTATAGGATGCGCACATGAGGCCAGGGGTCAGTGTATTAGTCTGTTCTCACACTGCTGTAAAGAACTCCTTGAGATTAGGTAATTTATAAAGGAAATAGGTTTAATTGACTTACAGTTCCGTAGGGCTGGGGAGGCCTCAGGAAACTTACAATCATGGCAGAAGGGGAAACAAATGTACCCTTCTTCACATGTCGGCAAAAAGGAGACGTGCCAAGCAAAGGGGAAAAGATCCTTATGAAACCATCAGATCTTGTGAAAACTCCCTCACTCTCATGAGAATGGCATGAGGGTAACTGCCCTCATGATTCAATAACCTTCCAGTGGGTCCCTCCCACGATACATGGGGATTATGGGAAATGCAATTCAAAATGAGATTTGGGTGGGGACACGGCCAAACCATATCAGTCAGTATTATAAGACATGACTCTTAATCCCCTACTCACAGTGGCACAGAATCACATGGGAGGGGGAGAAGGCCACACAAAGGACAATGCACCAGATATTTTCAGAGAAAGGTAAGTGGACGTATATATTTCTTCCAAAATGAGAAAGGGAAAAGAAGTACTTTTTTTTTTTTTTTTTTTAACAATGATACCTAAATGGTCAGGAGGCTATTAATGAAGACTTGGGTAAGACAAACAGACAAAAAGACTATAAAATAGAAATAGAACTGTCCCTCTCAAGTTCCACTGCTGAAAATTACCATCCAATCCTGCGATTCTATTGATTTGCCTGCACTATATCAAATTTTAATCACCATAAACCATAGACTAATACAGTTCTGCCATTAACAAGTGCTCTTAGAAGAAGACTTTGATTACTTTGGACATCTCTGAAAATCTTTTAAGACTGTCTAGCCTGGAAACTGGAGATTCAAGGAAGCATCTGAATGTCCCTCCTTTGATTTTGTAAAAAAGGAGGTATCATATTCTGCTTTTTTAAAGTTAGGACTTTCAGAAAAGACACTAACACAAGAAAAAAGATAGACCTGGAGGGGTAAGTTGAGCAACTCCAGACAAGGGTAATTACTACAAGAATTCCTTGAGAAGAAATGACAAATCCACTTATGTTCGCTGGGTTAAATTACAACAGGTTAACTTTATGCTCTCAGCACATCTTTGTCCTTTAGAAGGTGTTCTCTGGATGTTGCCAAAACACAAAGCCTAACCAGATAAAACCAGCATGTTCTAAACTGGTTGAACAACCATACTAGTTGTTCAAGATGTTAATAAATGGTCCTTTTAAAAGGAAAAAAAAAAAAGCTATTATTGTTACAACAAGGAAATTTGCATACTTTGTCTCATATAGGGATTTACAATGCGCATAAGCTTATTGTAGACCCAGGGAACTCCTATAATTATGAAACATGTTTGTTTAATTTGGTTTAATCCAGAGTTTTCCATGGAATATCTATTAACATCTTAAGAACTAGTGTTCTGTAAATCAAGGTTTGTGACATGTTGGGCTAAATACTATTGTTTCTGTGACTAATTTCTTTGTACATTCCCAACGTCATAGCTTTGCCTTAACAGAAGATGAGATATGTATAAACCAATGCACACCTTGAATAATCAATTCCTTCTTCAAAGATTCCAGGAAATTCAACCACAATCATGTTATTTCTCAGATCATGTCAAGAATATAGTCAACTCTCATTTCTCATTCTACTGTGTAGGAACAACAGTAAATACTTTAAAAGCATAATTTACCACTTGCAAACCCAGATTAAACTGACACCCTTGTACCTGGCTACACACCAAGCACATAGTGTGAGCTACAGAAAGGCACATGGCCCCCAGAACCTAGTGACCCTGGATTTTGTATTTTTAATTCTGTCACTGATTAGTTCTGTGTTAAGCTTTCTGAAACTCACTATCCTTATTGATCACTGGATAATTCCAAAGCCATTCTAATGTATGGAGTTCTAAGAAACTACAAGTTTTGAATTCAAAGGTACTAAGTTGGCTTAAAATCTTAAATGTTCCTGCCTTACAGAACATGTAGTCAGAGGCTCTATTTTAACATGTACCAAGAGGAGGATCCATTAAAAATCATTTTAAGTATAGAAAGTTATTTGAAAACAGAGAAGGAGACAGAAGGAAAGCCAGAGGCAACCCTAACTATATTACAGGTGGTTTCCGGTTTGTTCTTTCTAACTTATCTACATTTTCTAATGTTTTTGCAATGAACAGATATTACTTCTACAATAACAAAATAGACCAAGAAGTGTATTTTATTTAGTGTATTTATTTATTTATTTAATTTTAGAGACCAGGGTCTTGCTCTGTCATCCAGGCTGGAGTGCAGTGGTGTGATTGATCATAGCTCACTGCAACCTCAAACTCTTGGGCTCGACTGATCCTCCTGCCTCGGACTCTCAAAGTGCTAGGATTACAGGCCTAAACCACTGCACCTGGCCTATTTTTGCTTCTTGGTCTTCTGATATCTTAAGCAGGCTGCTACTGATTGTGGGTAGCTAATCAAACATTTCAGACTACATGTACAAACCCATACCATCAATGTTGGGATACATAGGACTATGCCTTAGAAAGCATGACCCCTAGCATCAGCTCTACAGGTAGGTAACCAAATATACGGCAGAAATTTGAGTGTGAATCCCTTAAGAATTGCCTTTCAAATTAATGGAGGAAAAGATAGAGAAAAAGGAGGAAAGGAAGGAGAGTTGGGGAAATGAAGGCAACATTGCTGCCCTGTCAAGCCACCATTTTACCATTATTATTCAGGTTCCAGGTTTTCTGAAGACCCTGCTAATATAAAGCCTCCTGGGATACATGATATTTTATCAGCTCCTTGCCTACTAAGAGCATAACTCTGTAAAAAATCAGTTCTAAGATATTCAGGGTATAAATAAATAAATAAATAAATAAATGCTAACAAGAAAGGAGACTTGTGCAAATAATGCAGCTGGTGTTCTGACACCTGGCTGTACATTAGTATCACCTGGAGGACTTCAAATTAGTGACACCCAGGCCCCATCCCAGACTGAATGAGCATCTCTAGGGGTGAGACCCAGGCTTGGAGTTTTTGAAGTTCCTCAGGTAATGCTAACGTGTAGTCAGGATTCAGAAACACACAGGCTAGGCGTAACAAAGGAATCAAAGCAAATCCTACTGACTTTTCAATTTTGCTGACTGCTCCTCAGAAACAAAAGCAGTTTAATTTTTTGAACTATTTGAAAATTTTCAGATTGTTGCTAAGAGTGAAACAGAGAACATAGTAAATTTACCCTTATTGCTAAGCATCACCCTAAAATGCCCACTTCTCCCTTGCTTAGTAAATCCAGGCTGCTGAATGGAATGGTTGTCTTTCTTTAGTAAGTGAAGACAATCTGGGATTTCACAAAGGATCTGAGGACAAAGATGGAGAAGGTGTCAGTGATTGGGCCAAGTTAGAAAAGAGCCCAGGGCCTTCCTGGAAAGGTGTTATTAAAGCAAGAATCTGATACCAGTTACTTTGTTGTAATTTGACTCCTTCCAGAACTAAGTGCAGTAATAAAGGCTCTGATTTATTGAGTTTAGTTATCGGAGACTTTACCACAAATATTTGGCAGAACATTCTATTGATATACTGCTATCTGTCTAGTTCTTCTTTCAAAAAGGTAAGGATGAAAAGATTAGTTTCACCCTGGCCCTCTCCTTGGAAGAATGAGCAAGCTTCCGCGTTCTTTCTCAGCCATACCTCATCTTCATCCCTAAATATGCCCTCCACCCTCCCACCTTCCACATCAGTTAACAGCACATTTGGATTTCTAAGGGTGAACTAAAGAAAATTCCCACCCATGTGTTTGTTTGAAAGGTTGGGTACATCAAGGGATTATTAAACGGAAGTTATCCCAGTGTGGGAGAAGGATGAAGGGAAGGGCCTGACTGGGGAAGAACGTTGGGATTTCCCAAGATTACAGGAAGGAAAGGAGGAATAATTCCACTAGTAGCTTTTCCCCCACTAGACTTAATAAACATTCTCCTCTTGCAGCAGGAAGTATCAGAGCATCTGTGCATACATGACATTCTGTTATAACCTATGCACAATTTTGTATGAATGGAGTGGCTGCTCCCACACAGGCCTAGAGTAAGAGAAATAACACAACAACCCCATACCAAGAAGCTTGCTTCTAGACTTCCATAGACGCCAGATCTTTTGGAAAGTGGCCAGCTATAATTATATACCTTAGAAAAATAAAAACAAGGGATATTCTTGCTCCTGAGTTTCATAGACCAAATATACGCCCATTACACATATTACCCAAAAGATTTGCAATGGTAAAAGTAATAGATTGAAGGCACTGGAAAAAATGTACTATAGCAGAAAAACTACATCAGAGAATCTCTAGCTCTTGCAGAAGAAAATTTGGACTACTAATCATTCTCTTCTAAAATATTCCACTATGTTACAATAAAAATGACACCAAGCACAGTGATAAGATCATCATTTAACTGAAGTAACACTTAAGTTCTATCTATTTTTGGCAATGTCTTTGATTTTGATAGTGAACATATTCATGGTGGTCATAATTCTCATCAGATTTATGGGGAAAAAAGCTGGAGAGTTTGGAGTGCATGTTAAGAAATGTTGGTGCAATCAGAATACATTTGCCTTCTTTTTTTAACAAGCAAAATCCTTGTTTTTCCTCAAAAAAACCCTAAAGAGAAAATTATTTTTTGTTGAAAATTTTTATTTTCACCAAAGAATAGGAATAAAGACGAAATGAAAATGTATACTGACAGGCCTTTAGTTTTCTACACTACTAGATTTTTTTCCTTAATAGGAGTGTGTACTGCTTTAAGAATTTCCAAAAATTAATTTTCTCAAGTTCACAACCCAACTTGTTGAAATGTCCTGTTGAAAAGGGTTTTAAGTCTAGGTGACATCCTTTCTGAAGTATCTTCTTCCTCCCTTTTTAAAAAGCCTTAAGTGATTTTCTTTTTCCAGAACACAATTTGGAAAGCTTCCAAGGAAATCAAATAAAACTAGAAGCTAAAGAGAATGCTTAAGTATAAATACGAAAACAAGAAATTCATACGATGTTTTGTAATCACCTCTATATGGGATATTCAGTGGAGAACAGACTTAAAGATTATATTCTAGCATATAGTCTATCACTTGAATAGATCAATGTAATAAGCAGGTCGAGTGTGCACATAATACAGGCTATTTTCCTCAAGATAGTTTGTTTCTATGTGCGGTATCTGAGTTGGTTGCATCATACTCATCTGGATAGCTTTATAAACGTGCAGGCCTAAACCTCACCTGGGGCATAATGAATTAGTCTCTCTTGGGTGGAGGAAGCTGGGAACATGCATTCTACAAACTTCCCAAGTCATTCATAGGAGCTCTGGAGTCAGAAAAATCCTGTGCTAAGTGCATTAAGAATTGTCAAGAATGCCCTTACAAGGCTGCTATGGCAACAGTCCACACTTTTTATTTTTAATTAACCTTTGCATCTACCACCAAACATTTATTGAACACATTATGCAGGAACAATTACCAGAGTCTTGCCATGTATCCAGTCATACATAATGCCAACGTATGAGGGAGGCACTGACAATATTCCCCATTTTACAGGTAAGGAAGCCCAGGCATAGAAATGCTGAGTGATTCACCCAATGCTACACATCCTGTAAGTGACGAAGCCTGGCTTTGAAACTAGGGCATCTGATCTTAGAGGCTACATGCTTAGCCAGCTCACTTTATAATCCCAAGTAAATAAAAAATGCAGGATTAAACCCACAATTATTTGTTCCCAAGGCCACTGTCTTTCTACTGTGCTTGCAAGGTCCAGGTTGACACTGACTATAGCAACTATATCAGTGTTTCTCAAAGTAGGGGTCCCTAGACTGTGTCAGAATCACCTGAGTTAGGAGCTGGTTAAAAATCAAATTTGTTGGTTTTAATACAGACCACTACACCAAGTTTTTAGTGGACAGAAGACTAAATATATGCATTTTACTATGTTCCCTTGGTGATTCTTATACACAGGAAAGTTTGAGAACCATACTAGGCAAACATAAACTTAAAGCAGCAATATTAAGCTTGCAAATAACGGGGCCGAGCACAGTGGCACACACCTGTAATGTCAGCATTTTGGGAGAACAAGGTGGTGGATCGCTTGAGCTCAGGAGTTAGAGACCAGCCTGGACAACATGGAGAAACACCATCACTACAAAAAATACAAAACTTAGCCAGGCATGGTGGTGCACACCTGTAGTCTCAGCTACTTGGGAGGCTGAGGTGGGAAAATCGCTTGAGCCTGGGAGGTCGAGGTTGCAGTGACATATGATTGGGCCACTGAACTCCAGCCTGGATGACAGGACAATACTCTGTCTCAAAAAAATAAATAAGTAAATAAAAATTAAAAAACAACAACAACAAAAAACCACAAAGCGATAAACATAAAACCTAAACTTGCAGATAATGAAGTTTATGGCCTAAATTAGAATTAGGATAAGGTTAAGACAGTGGTTCCCAAGTGATCTTCTCAAATTGTGAACTTAAGAGAACTTGAGGTGATTTATCCCCAGGGGCACTGGGCAACGTGTGGATATATTTTTGGTTGTCATAACTGGTTGGATGCTACTGGTATCTAGTGAGGAGAGGCCAGGGATGCTGCTAAACAGCTTAGCCTGCTTGGGCTGCCATAACAAACGTCATACTACAGTCTGGGTGGCTTAAACAACAGAACTTTATTTTCTTGCAGTTCTAGAGGCTGGAGGTCCAGGGTGCAAGCCTGGTTGGGTTCTCGTGAGGGCCCTGTCAATCATTTCCATGGCCGTCTTCTTGCTATATCCTCACAAGGTAGAGAGAAAATAAACTCTCTCCTGTCTCTTCCTATAAGGACTATAATCACATCATAGGGGCCCCACCCTCGTGACCTCATCTAAACCTTATTATCTCCCAAAGGCTCTATCTCCATGTATTATCATGCTGGGGGCTAAAACTTCAACATATGAATTAGATGGGAGCGGGGTACAATTCAGCCCTATCAACATCCCACAATTCATAGGACAGTCCCCAGGAGAAGGGGTTATCTGGCCTAAAACGTCAATAGTGCTGATATTGAGAAACTGTGGATTAAGGTATTAGGAAGGAAAACAGTCCTCTCTCCAACCTTTCCTCAGTAGCTGCCTCCTCTTGGTAGGGATAATTTTTTATATTGTCTTCCCTACCTATCATTCCCACCATTGTTCTAATATTTATGCCTAGCAGAAGTAGTCTCCTTACATATAAACGAATTCTACTGGTTCTTCATGGCCTAATTAATACTTCTAAAAGCCTCTTGTGAATGCAGTGCTCCCATCCTTATTGCCCTTGATCTAAAATTCAGTTTTACTAGAAGATTGGATGACGTGGAATCCAAAAATTTAGAGCTGAACTCAGAGCCCATTTGATCTATCCCAATATTTTCTCACATGGGAAACTGACATTAAGAGAGGCTATGGGAGAGTAGAAAGTGCACAGGATTTTGACTCAGATCAGAGTTTGAACCCAGCTTTGTCTCTTACCAAATAGCAGACCTTACAAAATTTTAACCTATTCATGTCACGATTTTAACCTATTCATGTCTCCCTAACCCACTTTACAAGGCATTAGTGGGGATGTATAAAAACGCATATGCGATGTGCCCCGTTTGGTCTCTAGGGCACAGGAAATACATAACACAAGTCTGGTCTCTTTTCTGTCCCAGAGATTTTCAAAGGCTTGTCTGAAATATTAAATGAATGATGTCTCATACTTAATGTGTCGTAAATATAATGCTAGCCAAGTTTTAACTTTAAGTTCTTGACAAGCCTTTGAGTTGGGCACTATTATTAACCTCTTTTTTACAGATGAGAAAAATTGATGAGAGGTATAGGATTCTCTCAAGGTTTCACTGCTAATTAACGACAGTGCCTTATTTTATAGCTCTGAGAGCCCAATTCCAGGGCAGTCTACACTTAACCACACACTATACTACTCAACCGACTGTAACAAGACCACAGATCTCCTGATTCCAGTTAAGTGTTCTTTCTATTAGACCATGAATGTTAGCTTTGTCTCCCCCAAGGAAATGTTAAATGGTAAAAGCAGAGGTCATCTCTCATGCTTATTCTGTTTCCCCTTCAATGCCGAGCTCATAGACAGTGCTCAATAAATATTTGTGATTGACTGATAAAAGAAATAAATAGCAGCCTGAAAAGTGGATTTCCTTGCTGTGTCAGTTTGAATTAATACTATTATGGGTTGAAAATCACACCTTGTTCTCCATTCTAAAGGTGGCCTACATAACTGGGGTGAAGAAGAGCTGTTTTGCTTCCATCATTGTCTTACAATCTCATAAAAGCAAGCGGTGTTTCCCTGAGTCAATGCTAAAGAACAGCACTTGTGTTCACCCAGGCCCAGGGCACGATTAAGTGAACTTTGGTTCCACGGGAAGGCTGCCTTTATTCAGTTTGGTTGTTAATACCGCAGGCCTACAAATTCATCTTTCCACCAATTGCAGATCCTAAAGGAAGATTTAAAAAGGTGAAGGAAAAAGCATGAGTTTCAGTTCCTTATTGCAGGCCCCTCTCACTGCTAGACTCTGGTGGGTATTTAGGAGATGCATGGGAGAAACAGAAAGGAAAATTCTTGACTCCAGTCAGAGCTAAGGTCCCTTTGTTTTCTGCTCTGAGCTATCTGGAGGTTAATTAATAAGAGAAAAGAAGACGAGGATGATGGCAACAATGATGGGAGCCTTAGTCTAGGGCTTTCTCTGAGGCCGCTCATTCTGGTGTTTTGTTTGGCAGGGGAAGTGGTTTAAATATTTAAACTCATTCAATTATTCTCTTGTCTTCCAAAAGAGTTCGGGAAGGTATTAGTATCTCCATTTAACATACAGGAAACAGAGAGGGGTAAAAAAGACAGAGACAGTATATTAATGGCTTAAAATTCTGTCACCCAATGGATCATCCTCTTGCTCAAGCCATGGCACTGGGAAGGCATGGTAGCTCCTTGGAAACAGAAGTGGTGCATGTATTAAGGAACAAAAGCAAGATGGAGCCAGGTTCCACTGAGGATGGGGGTGACTGCATGTGTGTTGAAAGGGTATGAGATGTGAGCACTTGCTAAGTGGCTCATGGCTGGTTTGGAGTAATCAGATTTTAGACTACGGTCCTGCGTTTCTGGCAGTGAATTCTCTATAAGGTCCAGATGGCTGGGCAATACAACTAAGAAGACACTGGTCTATTGCTCCTGCCTTCTGGGCAACCCTGGAGCAGAACACATCAATTAACTGGGAGCTTTGAGAGTAGACTCATGAATGCCCACTGACCACATTACCATACTGCCTCAAGAGGGTGGCCTAAAGGGGAATCACTTAGAAAGGCTGAGCTTGAGATATGGGCTAATCAGTGGAGGAGAAGCACAAGGATGGCCCATGTGAAGACCTGCTGATATATATGCTTTGTAGAAAAATAAATGAGGAATTGTCATATGTGCAAACCTGTCACAAGAATATACAAACTTACTTTGCAGGCTACTAGTCATCTTAGAGCCAGTCCTCTGCAAGTGCAGAAAGATGCAGAAGAAGGATAGTGCCACCTCCCCATGGAGGACTGCCTGAAAGACTAGTGTCTCCCTTTTGTTCTGGCTTCTGCCTTTTGCCCTGGGAAAATGGCTCACCTGGGCATGTCTTGCTCCTCAGTGCTACTGACTGAGTTCCCCACCTCTTGCCTCTTCTGAGTCAGGCCTTTGAGAACATCTTGACCTCTCCTATTTTACCTAATCTTTGGGCTTAACTTATTTCTTGTGTGACCTTTGACATCTCCTTGGCCTACCCATTCTGTCTCCATTTCTTTACTA
This sequence comes from Nomascus leucogenys, assembly GCF_006542625.1. Classification (NCBI taxonomy): domain Eukaryota; kingdom Metazoa; phylum Chordata; class Mammalia; order Primates; family Hylobatidae; genus Nomascus; species Nomascus leucogenys. The sequence goes on along the minus strand of NC_044394.1, from coordinate 64,640,491 downwards.
AACACATTGCTTGCCTAACATATTATATTTGTCAGACCTTTCTACACTCATGAGCTCTTCTCAGAAGCTATAGAACCTAATATCTTGGAGTTGCAAAACAGAAGTCATGGAGATCAAAAATCAACGGTGTTGCCTATGGTATAAGAATTATAATTTTTAAAATTTCCTCTTTGGAAGATAAGACTGCTTTTATATATTTTTTTGCAACCCAACATGAGCTTCTGAGAAAATGACTTCAGTATAAAAGTATATTGAGTATACTGTCAACAAAACTAACAACAAAACTGTCATATGTTGACCTTAAACTGCATCTCTTCAACTTCAAATCATTGCACAAGTTGGTCCTGCCCTACTCCTTCCTGAAAAATGAAGAACTACACAAGAGGAATCAAATACCCAGTCTGAACAGCAAAAGGACACCTCATCAAATAGCAAAAAGCAACTTCACCAATAATTTTTTTTGAAGTCTCAGGGTAGACAGAAACTACAAAATTTTACCCACTGTGTGAATCCCTACACAGTTCACAAATATCTTGGCTCTTTCTCCTTCCAGCCACCATGTAGGATTTACTTCCACAAGTACTTGAACATAATTCTGTCCAGGTAAACTTTCTTTAGTCCATGGATATTAGGGGAAGCATGTGTCATTTTCCAAAGAAAGCTTTAGAAGCTAGTGCATGTTTGGCCACATTGTTTGCCTCAGCCTCAAATACTGGCATATTCCAGATAGTGGCTGCTTCATCAGTCTTGCAGTGAGGATGGTGGAGAGAAACAGGTGCCTCCAAGTAACCCTGGGACTCTCAATGGAAAGTTATGAAGAAAAATTAAGTCTATGCTATCTTAAGCCATTGAGGGTCAGGGTTGTCTATTACAAGATTACTTAGTCTATTCTGCCCCACCTACTTGGAATAATTTCAGATCATGGGGTGGAATTTTATGGCACAGGATAAAGAATCCCCCTAAGAGATGTCAAATATGCTTTCATATATATTTTCATAGCATTTAGGTCACAAATTCCCGTAATGCCTTTTTTTCATTGCTCAACTAAACACCTGATTCTCCCTATAAAGTTCTATCTTCCTTTCTTTATCCTTCATCAACTTTATCCAGTAAGGAGCTGGATCTGCAATGATCTATAACAAAGCCGGTAAGGAACACTCTTAGGGACAAACAGAAGTCTAACTTCATCTCAATGTGTTGCCCAAATATGCAGATGGGCATCTTAGAAGGAATACTGATTAGCCCACGATAGCCATGAACTCAGCAGAAACACCATTTACTTATTTAATTCTAAGATTTTCTTAAAACTGTGGAACTCATTTGTCCTAAAAAGATATTGCAATTTTCAGCTTACCAAGACTCAAGGTGGACTACTCCTAGTTCACATTGTCATTTTTTTAGAAGTCCAGGCCAATGTCCATTGTTCTTTCTAATCACTCCATGGTTGTTAAGATTTCTGAGCAAATACTTGCAGGTCATTTGGGTAATTATGCTATAACCAACAAACAGGTGGCAGAGAGACAGTGAGCAAATTACTAAACACCAAAATCACTCCTTTCCAGACTTTGCTTAAATGCCACTTTCTCAATATAACCTCTTCTGACCACCCTACTTAAAACTGCAACCCTGTATCTCAACCTCCCTTACTGCTCTACTTTTCCTTTTTCCATAGCACTTGTCATCTTCTATTACATAAGTTATATATTTATTTTGTCTATTGTTTATTATCTGCCTTCTATAATTAGACTTAATCTCTGTTTTGTTCACTGACACATCTCACATATTCAGAATACTATTGGCACATAGTAGATGCTCAGTTAATTTGGACTCTAGAATCATGTCTGTTACCAACTGGTAATGTCACATTTCTTAGAAAAGAAATTTGCCTTAGCTTCCTCACTGAGGTGTTCCAAGAACCAAGTATATATTGATGAAAGTGTTTTCAAATAATATAAAACCATACAATACAAACGTATAAAAATACCTTATAAGGCCTGGCGTGGTGGCTCATGCCTGTATTCCCAGCATTTTGGGGGGCCAACGCAGGCAGATTACCTGAGGCCAGGAATTCAAGACCAGCCTGGCTGACATGGCAAAACCTCTTCTCCACTAAAAAAATACAAAAATTAGCTGGGTGTGGTGGTTTGTGCCTGTAATCCCAACTACTCAGGAGGCTGAGACAGGAGAATCACTTGAACCCAGGAGGCAGAGGTTGCAGTGAGCTAAGATCATGCCACTGCACTTCAGCCTGCAGCCTGGGAGACAGAGTGAGACTCTGTCTCAAAAACAAAACAAAACAAAAAATCCATATAAACATTAGATGTTATTGTCAAGTGCAGCTATAACCAATGCTTCATTTATTCATATAACTGCCAACTTTTTTGCAGAATCTTAACATTAAAATGCAGCAGGGGAAGTGAAAAATAAATTGATGATGAATTTTTCCCGACAGTCTTTGTCAACAGGGTAAATAGCTAAATGTAATAGATGACCTGGCTGTAGTTGATGCAACACGCAAAAGACCCTAAAGTAGTCAAAAAATTATTTAGACTGGGGAAAGTCTAGCTCATAATTACATGATATATTCAATATCATTATTGTCCTCACTTCCCACTCCTACTTTATTTACTCATATAATTTTCAGTGAATATTTTATTATCAGAAGGAGAAAGGGATTTAAAAAATACCTACTCCCTCAGCAGCAGTGGCAACAGGCTGCATCAGAGAATGGCAGCTGCTCAGGCTAGGAAATGAAATTTCTCAGACAGAGCATAAAAAGGAGTGGTCTACGCAATACTCATCCTTCACTCTCTATGAGCCCTTTTAGCAAACAAAGTCTCCTGTGATTTTTCAAATCCTGGAGGGAAATGATATAAACTTTGGTGAATAAATTACAGCAGAAGGAAAACCTCGCACAACTCTGCATCCAGTACCTAAAGGAATGGATGGAATGAGGAGTATCACTAGTTGGATCTCCACTGACTGCAACATCCTGGACCAGACTCTAGAGTTCGAGGAACTCCCTGATGAAGTCAGGTTTATTTTATGTAATACAGTTGAAAAGTTTGAAGATATTTTTAAATAAGGTGAAAGAATCTGTATCAGAAACAAAATAATTAGTGATGACCTAGACCATCATAAAATTCATCTCTGGGGCACGCAATAATTGGAATAAATAATGAGTAAAAATTAAATGTAAAGCCTTCAGAACATATGAAAGTATTTCTGCTTTCCTTCTCTCAAAAACAAAACAAAACAAAACAAAAAAACTAACAAACACACGGAAAAAAAAAAACATTCGGCATTGTTATAGGTGAAATTGTGTTCTCCCAGAATTCATATATTGAAGCCCTGACTCCATAATTGTATTAGGAGAGAAGGTCTTTAAATAGGTGATTAAGTTCAAAGGAGCTATGAGGATGGGCCCTAATCCAATCTGATTTGTGTCCTTATAAACGAAAAACTGGATGCAGGAGGAGACTCTAGGGATGTGCGAGCATAGAGGAAAGACCATGCGAGGGCGCCGTGAGATGGCATCTGTAAGCCAAGAGAGGCCTCAGGAGAAACCAAACTTGCTGACACTTTGGTCTTGGATCCCTTGTTTCCAGAGCCATGAGAAAATCAACTTCTGTTGTTTAAGCCACTCAGTGTGTGTTGTTTTGTTCATTTGTTTGTTTGAGACAGAGTTTTGTTTTTGTTGCCCAGTCTGGAGTGCAATGGCGTGATCTCGGCTGACTGCAACCTCTGCCTCCCAGGTTCAAGAGATTCTCCTGCCTCAGCCTCCCAAGTAGCTGGGATTACAGGCACCCACCACTACGCCCAGCTAATTTTTGTATTTTTCGTAGAGATGGGATTTTACCATGTTGGTCAGGCTGGTCTTGAACTCCTGACCTCAGGTGATCTGCCTGTCTTGGCCTCCCAAAGTGCCGGCATTACAGGCGTAAGCCACTGCACCTGGTCAGTGTGTGGTATGTTTTAATGGCAGCTCTAGCAAATGAATACTGTACCTATACTTTAGAACTGTCCATATTTTACCAAATAGCTTTAGAACTAATGCCAGAAAGAACAATAACTGCCAACAAAATAAATAATTAGACTCAGTAAATAAGCATTGACTCAATAGTAATTATGCATGTCTGGATTGCCTTTGACAGGATCACTTGGAAGCTAATGGTATTTAGCAAGCTGACTGCCACGACATATGACAATGTATCCATTTTCTGACATTAAAAAATAATAAAGTTGATCCAAAGTAATCACCTTTCACTTTTATCATGTTAAACCCTTGTTTTCCATAACCAAATTTTACTTAGAAATGTCTAGAATTCAAGCCTCCCCCATCCCTAAGGCCTGATCTTGTAACTTGGAATTTCCTAAAGTATGTTTTTCAGTGGCTATGTACGTTGTGAATCTCCAAAAAGTGGCTGTCTTAGTGTGTTCAGGAAGCTATAGCAAAATATCTTAGCCTGGGTAATTTATCAACAACAGAAATTTATGGCTCACAGTTCCAGAGGCTGCAAAGTCCAAGATCAAAGGACCAGCAGGTTCAGTGCCCAGTGAGGGCCTTTTCCTCATAGATGGTGCCTTCTAAGTGTCCTCATAGAAGATGCCTAAGAGACAAGGCAGCCTCTTTTATAAGGGCATTAATATCATTTATGAGGATGAAGCCCTCATTACCCAGTCACTTCCTAAAAGCCCAACCTCTTAATACTGTCACTCTGGGAATTAGGTTTCAACATAAGAATTCTGAGGAGTGCTATTGTCTGACTGTTTTTCTCTCCAAAATTTACATATCGAAATCCAATCCTCAATGTGGAGGTATTAAGAGGTGGGGCCTTTGGGAGGCAAGGAGATCCTGAAGGTGGAGTCCTTGTGAATGTGATTGGTGCGCTTATAAAAGAGGACTGATAGAGCTTGTTTGCCTCTTCCATCATATGAGGAGACAGCAAGAAGCCTCCATCTTTGAAGCAGACAGCAAGCCCTCATCAGACACTAAATCTGCTGGTACCTCCATCTTGGACCTCCCAGCCTCTGGAACTGTGAGCAAGAAGTTTCTTCTGTTTATAAATTGCCCAGTCTAAGGTATTTTGTTCCAGCACCATGAATAGACTAAAACAGAGGGTCACAAACATTGAGACCATAGCAGTGGCTACAGCATGAGGAGATCCCCACATATATACGTATTTGAACCCATCCTTCCCCAAACCCCCGTTGTTGTTTCCCCCACCACCCCCCAGAGCATCTCATGAGAAGATATTCTGGAAAATGTTTCTTATGCCAGAGCTTCACCAACTTGAATATTATAGAAATGACCTGTGAATCCTGTTAAAATGCAGACCCAAGAGTCTATATTTCCAACAAGCACCCAGGTAAGGCCAATGCTGCCTGCGGGCACACTTAGAACAACGAGGCCTTTTGCTTTCTGTAACCAGCATGCTCATGCCCTGGGTAGCAGTGTCTGTCCCTTGATATACTTGAACACACTCATCTGCAAACACTGACCTGCCTTCAGAGGTTGCGAGCGAAGCCACTAGCGTCGATGACCACGACTCTAGTGATAAACATGATCTTCCTGCCTCTGTGTATTGCCCTCACTTTGGATAGGGCTTATTTACTATAGCACATAGTTTCCAGTAACAGCTTAGAAATATCCTGCATTCTTACTATCTTTTCATTTAAAAAATAAAGCAGGAGATCACTAGGCAGAGAACTGGGAAAGAAATTCCTGGCTCAATGTATTGCAGGAGTTAAGGATCAGAGGTAGCAAGTGTGTAATACGTCAGGGCACTATGGAAAGATGCTAACTGTATGAAAGATTTATTTTCCTTTTTTAAAAGAGATTAATGGAAAGTAAAACTAAAGGTAGATTGATCATAGGCCTATCCAGAGAATTCCAACCTGAATTTAACCCTCAGCTAATAAGTGCTTATGGAGCATGCGCTATGTCCGCCCTGTGGTTGCATGTAATAACTGGTCCTAAACTTTATGGGTGATATGAATAGAATGGGCCTTGCCATCTTCCAGTGTCTTCTTTATACACATCTTCTCTGGCATATTTTCTACCTACCTGTTCTTGTCCTCTTTCATTACAGCCTTATTTTAAGCTAGCTGCCTTAGTTAAAAAGAAATCAGTGGGAGAATCCTAATTAGGTATTACTATTTGAACAACAGTAAAATGTCCCCTTCTGGAAGTAGTTTCAGAATACTAGGGCATTTTTTTTAAAATAGTGAAATTATAAGCAGCAGTAAGATCATAGAGAAAAAAAAAATTGTGACAAGGTTTTTACCAAATTACTGTGGGGAGAGAAACTGATAAGAATTTTGAGTAATGGTAATTTCAGAAATCAATTCAATTAAGAAACAAACCTTCACCTATTTCTTGTGTTATCTGCTGATTGCATTCATATCAAAAAATGTGTGTTGCAAATGAACTGATGTAGGTATAGGACACTGAGTGTGCATATGCATATTTATTTAAAGATTATAGAGAAGTGATTCTCAACCAGGGATGATTTTGTCCCCCAGGAAATATCTGGATCATTTTTAGTTGTTGCAATTAGAGAGAAGTGCTCCTGGCTTCTAGTGGGTAGAGGCCAGAGATGCTACTAAATATCCTATAACACACAGGACAACCCTTCACAACAAATAATTATCAAGACTAAAATGTCAGTAGTGAGGTGGCTGAGAAATCCTGATAAGATAAAATAATCTTATTTTACTCCTTAAGTACTTTGATTTCCATAATCTCTACCCAAGAAAAAAAATTTCATTCAAAGTAGAGGAAATGAGGCCGGGTGTGGTGGCTCATGCCAGTAATTCTAACACTTTGGGAGGCTGAGGTGGGCAGATCATTTGACCTCAGGAGTTCCAGACCAGCCAAGGCATCATGGCAAAACCCTGTCTCTACAAAAAACACAACAAATTAGCCGTGCAGTCCCAGCTACCCGGAAAGGATCACCTGAGCCCAGAAGGTCAATGCTGCAGTGAGCCATGATCATGCCACACCACTGTACTTTCACCTGAGTGACAGAGTAAAACCCTGCCTCAAAAAAAAAAAAGAGAGACAGAAAGAAAGACAGACAACAATGACAACAATCAAAGTAGAGATCATCAGCTCCTTCGAAGTCATGATCATCAACCATAGTTTTCCAGAATGAAAAGCAATTAAAAGTACACCACCAGAATAGCTACAAGTACATTAAGTTTCTGTAAAATTATGCGTTTTTGAACAAAACAGAACATTCACTGCTTTGAAAGTTGTTGTAGAAGCGATAGGTAGAAAATTATGAGCAACTACGTGAAAATGAAAACCTCTCTTCATTTCTAAGAAAACTTGTCATGGAAATTGTCATTTCACACTAAAGTTCTCCAAGATAGGCTAGAGAAGTATTAGCTTTGATGCTTTTCGTTGTGGATGTATCAGGCAAGAAAATCACTTGTACACATGTCATTAGTATGTTTTGACCGTGAGAAACTCCAGAATTCTGAGGCCGTCATTTATTAATAGCATTTGAGCAAAAGCCTTTTTTCCACAATTCTAGTTAAGCAACTGGGACAAAGGTTGAATTGTTTTCATCTTGAGAAAAGTAATTGTTACTCTCAAATTTCCAGGCAAAAATCAAACCAAGAGAATTCATTGGACATTAGATGTTTTTCCCCTGAAAACAATCAGGAGAAATAATGGGCAATAATATAACCCATATTTGTAGCAAGGCACTAGAATCTACAAGCATATAGAATAACCGTTTGAAAGGTTTCTGGTGACAGGAGGACCATGGGGAGAAATAAGAAAGGTCAGACAGAGTCTGTGAAGTCAGTGAGAGAGGAAAATGGTCCTCAAGGCAAAATTCAAGGGCAGAAAAACAACAAGAGTTTAACTTATGAATTAGAGCTGCGTCAGGAAGAGCTGTGAGCAGCGGCAACCAGATTCCCTGCTTTCCCTTTCTTTTCCCACTTTCCTCCAATATATGCACTCTCCAGTCTTCCTTGTTCTGCTTGTCTGAACTTTTGACCCTGCAGCAACAGCCTGAATCTCTCCTCCTGCACTGTTTCTAGCTGTTTTCCCGTGTCCTCTGCAAGAATGGGGCCTGCTTTAATTCCTGACTGCCCCATTATTTGTGTGTTTGGCTTTGGCTTTTTCAGCTGTGAACTTTACCTGTAGGGGTATGATTCACCCTCCACAGTGGGCACTGAGATGGCGGGGTTCCCACCTGAGCCCCTTCCCCAGACGGGTATGAGGCTAAGATGTTGGCCAGCCAGGATGGAGACAAACACCTGGCTGGCATCGTGTTTACAGAATCGGCACAGGAAAAGTGTGCCAATTTGGATGTAAATTGCAAATTAGTTTTTTTTAAGCTCTATGTAACAGAGATACTTGAAGTCACCTACTTGAAAAAGACTTGACTTTTTCAGATACTTGATTGTGGGGGTGAAAACAGCCTCTTTAGCTGAGTGTTGTGTTGGGATAGGTCCAATCACAGCCTATTTTTAGTTTGCAAAACTATTGATCCGTGAAGTACTCTACTGCCCCACTGCCGTTAACATTCTCCAAGTCTCCAGTCTCTTGTGCAGAAACTGTCATGACATTTTACAGAAAAGCTGAGCACCTTTTCTCATACAGGCAGCCTGAAATCCATTTTTAAAGATACATTACAGGCTTTACCATCAAACTACCTTGTATTCTAAAATTAAGTTATAAACCACTCTTTTCAAAAAAATTAAGTAATAAAATAATAAGAAAATGTGTGTGGGTAAGGGAAGGTGATAGAGCTCATGTGTCTTGGATTCCCCTCCTATCAACTTGGTAAGAAAATCATTTGGTTGGGATAATTTACAGATTTGGAAGGGCATGTTTGTTCTTTTGATCTTCTAAGAAAAGATTTAGAAAAGATAAATCATGAGGGTCCTATTGTTTTAAGAGAAAAAATAACAATCTGTCAGTGTAAGTAAGTAACTATATTTTGGTGGCCACTGGTATTATATGAAAATATTGACTGAATTCCCAGGCACCTTGGATCTGTGATATTCACACTCTGTGGCAGCTCCAGAATGTCTAAATAGGAGCAGCCAAAGGCAGCAATCTGGTGGGAAGTGGTAGTGTGGAAATTTTCAAAAGGTGCATTTGTATTACAAACAGTATTTACTTAGATTTTTACATTAAGGTCAATTAAACATCAATTTTTTTCCCCAAAAGATGCTCACGTTGTATTTTACATATGATTAAAAAATATTGTTCTTTAGATCAAAGAATGTATGTATGTGTCTAACACACATACTCACACATACTGGAGTGGCTTTGAGGGACAGGGAATGTTTCTGGAGACTGGAAAAGGGTGTGCTAATAAGCAAAACGATGTTATTCAAGGGCCTGGTGTACTGTAAGCAAAAAATACATTCTAGAATTTAAAGATTGAGTATGAAAAAAGAATGTAAAATATCTAGTAATTTTTATATTAATTTCATGTTGAAATAATATTTTGGTTATACTGTGTTAAATATATTATTAAAAATAAAAAATAAAAAGAATGCCACACCACCTGCCAACCCTGGGCACTGTGGCCACTCACAATTATCGGCTTTTATCAACAGGCACTAATGTGCCTACAGAAAAAGAAAAAGAAAAAAAAAGTGGAAGCTTTTTATTTTTATAAACAAATGGTCTCAGTTAATAACAGAATGTTATTTAGCTAAGGTGTAGGGGTGTAGGTTTATATATATGACAAGCACGGAACTATGTTCCCTCTTTGGCTTCTACTTACATAATGGCCAAGCTGATTAAGAGTTATTCAAACCTGCGTTTCGGACATTGGATCAGTCACAGGCCTAAGTTATGCGAGTACAATAAAGAGTGATGGGTTCCATATTGCTGGTCAGTTCACAGTTTAGAACAGCTCAGCTACCAGCTGTACTCCAAGCTTCAGTTCCTTGTTCACCTGAGTGTGAGGCCACCTGGGAAACCACTGTAATGACATGTTTTCCTTGTAACCCCCAAATTCAAGATTCAACCACAAATGCACCCTAGAACATGTCTTCCCTTTTCCTAGAATCTGAAATTGGGAAAGGTCCTGAGAATTGTAAAATATCAAAGATAGGCGGCACCTAAATAGTGATAAGCCAGATGCAAAATCTGAGGGTCAGAGGATTAAAGTGATCTGTCTACACACACAGCAGTAGGGGTAAATCATTACACATCAAAGAAACTCCAGTCATCAGGTCCAAAGGACCCAATGTTGTCTTTTAAAGTAAGGGTTGAAAGTACATACCCACTGAGCCTTGGGCAGGCTTTGTGAAGTTGAACTCCACCTCCTTCTAAAACTAATGGAGTCAAAGAAAACTGAAAACTCATTTTTGGTTCTAAAAAGCAATGTCCCAATACACGATCCCTCTCCAACTATGGCTTCAGGCTGGCTAGAAGGCTTTGTGACATTAAAAATCCCTTAGAGTTAGAAGAAATTGAACACGTGACCATTGAATAATTTTTTTCCTGGGCAATTAAAACACTTCTTGCTCTTACATACCACATCATTTTTACTGGGGGTTGACTTTTTTATTTTTGCATTGAAGGTGTCTGATCTTAACAATATAAGGTTATAACTTTTCTGAGGTAGCTGCATAATATATACACACCTTTCAACAGTTGCAGAAAACACAAAATACAAGAGAAAACATACATATATATGTATACACATACATACAGAGAATAGACACTCCCTACTTAGATGATGAAACAGCAAAACTAATTAGTATAACAAAAGACCAAATATTTTCTACCTGTCTGCAGAAGCAACATGAAATGCAACCTTCTTATGTCTGATGTGGCAACACTACTATTAAAGTCCAGATGCCAGTTTCCTGGGAATCTTTCTAGTCCATCACACCACTCTTCCTCAACTTTGGAGAGTAGACTAAGCAATATTACCAGTATGCTGGCTTATGATTTTATCATGGTGAGGGTAGGCAGGTAAGGAATGTACAGGGTTAATATTTATAAATATGAATCTATACAGCTAGAGCAAGCACATGGAACAGGAGAAAGAACATGGACCCTAGGGAACTTGAATTCATTTGGTTCTGTCACTCATCCATCATCTAGTGACTTTGGTCAGGCTACTTTTAGTTTCCTTGAGCCTCAGGTTTCTCATCTGCAAAATTGTTATATTAACTATTAAAGCACTTCTTTAGAGGATTAGAAGAGATAATGTGTGAACATTACCATGGTATCTAGCATAGCGAACAAGCTAAGTGTTGATTCTCTTTCTCCTCCTTAGGTAGGGACAACATAGTTAATTGTCCTCTATTTTCTGGATATTTCTTTGTAAGTGTACTTAATTCACCTACTGGAATATAATTTGGAGGTTTAGATATGGTATGGTTAGTTTTTATCTAAATGCCAGTGAAAAATTACAGAGATGAAATTGAGGGCTGGGTATAAAGATTTTGTATTTTAGTTAGATGTTTGAGTCCATCGGAAGGTTTTCATGGAAACTAATCGTTGGTTTCTCTTACATATGAAAAAAATTGATTTCATAATCATGGCTCTATGCTTTATAGTTTGCCTATGGTGTAAAGATTGAAATGTTACCTGGTAGTATTTACATTATGTGCATAGTTAATTCAAGCACTGCAATAGACCTTTGACACAAAAATACTGAATGTCCTTGAACTCCACCAATTTGCAAGCAAGCTTGAAAGTCTGTGGCATTTAGTAATTTGAACAGATATGAATGATGCAAGCTGTGCAGGTGAAGACTCATGAAGCCAGTTGGTGAGCTTAGTTTACTGCCCAATACCAGTACCTGAGAGCAGTTTGCATGATCTATTCCACTAGTATATAAGAATTCTTCTGCAGTAATATGTATTACTTTCAGGGTATGTGCAGTAAAATAAAGCTGTTCTCTAAAATGTGATTTCAGAGATATGAAATTTAATGCCTATACAATAACACCAACATCAGCAGCTAACATTTTTAAACAATTACTTTGGGGCCAGAAACTGTACTAAATAATTACATGAAGGATCAGACTTTAGGCTGTGCAGACACCTTGGATAAGAGCCTGGGGGCAGTGTGGCACAGTGGCTAAGAATGTGGTCTCTGGAGCCTGGGATACTTGGCCTTATGCATGGATTCTGCCTCTTTCTAGCTATGTGACATTGGGTCAATTATTAAACTTCTTAAAACCTCAGGTTTCTCATCTGTAATTTGAAGTAAAAATTAATGGCCACTTCATAAGGTTGTCAGAAGCATTAAATAAGGTAATAAATGGTTAATTTTAAAACCCTAGCCTTATATCTAAATAGTTATTAAGAGTCTAAGGTGGGCCCTTGAACTTTTCTGCAATGCTTTATTGTGTATTATAGAAAACCTTACAAAATATGGTGGGGTTTAAGAATTGGGGAATTCTTAAATTATGGAGGAGAGTAGTACTGGAATATACACTTCTTAGATGACAAAATTTACTGTAAGTTTAACATACGTGAGCTGAACAAAATAGCTCTTATAGAGTATTATTATTTACAGACTTGCTATGGCTCAATTGATTAGAGAAACTTCAGTAACTCAGATCTAGTTCAAATATTATTAGCTGGATTGAGGAAGGCAGCAAGGAGAAAAAGGGGTATGAAAATGTTGGGTTTGTCTTCAAAAAATGCATGGAGGTCCAATTCCATCAATGTAGTTTTTTTTTGTTGTTGTTGTTTTGTTTTGTTTTTGACATGGAGTCTCACTCCGTCACCCAGGCTGAAGTGCAGTGGCATGATCATCATAAATGTAGTTTTTGATGCAATTTTTCTAGATTTTCTTTTTAGTTCATGTTTTGAAACAAGGCCCTGGAACATACAAAACTCTTACATTTATTTAAACCCAGAACATTTGTGTAGGGGTTTTAGGACCACATCTATCAGACGACTGAAGCCAGAGCCAACTGAGAAACAGTCTGGGATTGTAGGCTATGTTTTATTAAAGTTTCAACTGATTATGTCACTGCAGCTTGTCAAAATATGGATTCATCCCAGACTCTTCTCTGTCTCACACATCCCAACATCCAATATCTCACCTCAACCTTCAAAATACAGGAAAATCGAGCCACGTCTTCCCACTGACCTTGCTTCTCTTCTAGTCACAGTACTGATCACTTGCTGGACTATTGCAATATCATTTTACATATTCTTCTTTCTTTGCTTTTTATTACTCTGTGATATATTTTCCATCCAGCAGCACTGTGAACTTTTAAAAATGGAAGTCAGATTATGTCATGCCTTTGTTCAAAACCTTCCAATGAACTCAATATTGGAGTAAACTACAAAATCTTTATACTCAGCTCTCAATTTAATCTCTGTAACTTTTCCTCTCACTCTCGGCTCCAGTCACACTGGTCTCTTTGTTTTCTACCAAACATGCAAAGCACACTGCTGACCTGAGGTCTTTGGACTTGTTTTTTTCACAGTCTGGAATGTTCTTCCACTCCCTTCACATCTCTATTTAATAGTCATCTTAGAAGGGAAGACTTTCCCGACCTCATATGCCCTCCTCCTTCATTCTTTATCATCCTACTCTGTTTAATTTTGTGCTACAGCACATAGTTCTGCCTTACATAGTATACACTTACCTCTCCCTTTCTTATCTTTCCCAAAAGAATGCATGTCCCATGAGAGCAGGAACTTCCTCTGATTTGTTCATGGTTATGTTGCCAGCAACTGGACCTCTCAGCAAATATTGCTGAATGCAGCATTGTGCAAGGGGAAGGATTAATTGAGAAGAGCGATTTACTCAAGGGTGAAAGGAAGGCACTCTGGTGCTGAACTGATGGATGATCACATTAGTGATTCTGAATATTAGGGTTTGACTCTGACTTCCAAGCCCTGCATTTCCAGTAAATACAGCTTCTCATCCTTCATGGGGCACTGCTATCAGGAGTAACTAAGTCAAGAGGATGAAGCAAAGAATTGAGATTCCCTTGTCTAACTCATCATTACTATGGCTTCAGTGCTGTACTTTACTTTGTCAGATAGAGCCAGCTCCCTCTCTCACATCCACTAGCTGAGGATGAGAGCCTGAAGCACACTCGTCAAGCAGAGGACAGGAAAGGAATGATAGTGGAGTTAGGGACACAACTTTGGGAGCCTCTTGAGAGAGTTAATTCAACTCCTCAGGGATCCTAGTAGCAAAGAGCAGGTGTTTTCTACTTGGTACAAATAGTATTTCTTCACATTAGTTCTTCACAGATTTGAAATTCTTTCTTGGTAATAAATTAGGCAATTAAAAAAGTACAATGCCTCTTTACTGCTGATCTCCAAGGTGAGCTTTAGGATCCTACAACTGTGCTATTGAAATATATTACCTCAGGGTCCCAAAGGCTGGCAACATCACTGGCTACATTTATTATGTTATTCCTTTTTAAGCACCATCTCTTTCTTGAATACCTTCTATATGCTAGGCACTTGGCTAGGAGCTGGGTTGTAGTTAGGATTCAATTAGACATGATCTCTTTCCTAAAGGAATTGGTAAACTAGCAGAAGAACTAGCATACATTTGTAGAGCTGAATGGTTACAATCCTAAAGTAAATGGGATGTCATGAAAGTGAAAGACACAGGGAACTGATCCCACCTGGGGCCATGATGTTCAGGCTGAAAGCTGAACAATGCCTAGAAACTAGAGGAAAGGATAGAGTGGGGAATGCATCAGGAAACGGACAACACAAGCATAGGGCTAGGATGGGAGGGAGCATGGCACATTTAACAAGCAAAAGATGGCAAGTGTGGCTGATTCCTTGTTGGAGGTGGTGGAGGAAGGAGGGGACAGGACGGACGGTGAGCCTGAAGACTGAAGAGAAGGTCAAATCCTGAAAGCCACGTAAGCTTCTTTACAATGTTGGTCTTTAACCTGATAAGAAGAGGAAGTCTCTGAATGGCCTCAGGCAGGGAAATTATATGATTTTATTTGCATTATTAGAAATTCACTCTGACTGCTCTGTGCAGAAGGGACTGTAGAGGGCCAGGTAGATAAAAGAGGCCTGTGGGGAGGCCACTGCAGTTGCCTGCACAATAGAGTGTGTGGCTTGCACTCAGGTGTGCATGGTAGAGATGGGGGGGGAAGGGAAAGCAGGCAGGTTTACTGAGCAGGCGAGCAATGGAAGGAATAAAACAAGTTCAGAGGCCCAAAATAGCTATATTGATCTTGCATCTCATTTTCAAGATTAGCTTTAATTTTCATTGTAGCAATACATATTTTGTGCCCAATTTACATCCACTCCACCCCAGCCCTGACCGAACTGCTTTGCTGCTGAGTTGCCATAATTTGCACTCCATTTCTCCAGAAGGCTTAGACGTGAGGTACAACCGGTGTTTCTGGATCAGCTCAGCACACCCTCAGGGTCGGCCCCACCCAGAAGTCCTTAGCTAATCTTTAGAAGGGCATGATTCTGAAGATGAGAGAAAACTACTAATAATTATTTTATCTAGTTCTACAGATGATACTTCCTATAGTGAGTTTACATCATAGTTGACCTGTTAAATTCTAATCAACACACCCCGGTGGAAGTTTCCACAAATTTTATTAAAAGTTTTAAATATTGTGGAGAAAACAACAACAACAACAAAAAAAAACTTCTTAAAATTTCACTTGTTAAAGCAATTATGAAAACCCATATTATTTTTCCTATGAACATTTTACTAATATTTTATGTATACTAAAACTGTCCTTGCTGAGGACTTTTCTAAGGTTCTTAACTTCTGTAGGTTGTGAAAGGGCCCCATCACTTCATAGACTCTATTTTTATGAATGTCAAACTGGGAAAAAATGGCGCACAAATACAAGGGGAAAAAAAAACATAAAAATAGACAGCAAACTGAATATACTATCATTAAACTCAAGAAAAATGTTGAAGGACTAAAACCATCATCACTGATTCATAGATTGATTATTTCAGGTATTTATGAATGATTCTTATGTGATTAATGGAAATGTAGAGATTCATCAGAGGTTTTCAAACAGAGATCAAAGGCGCCCTGGGAAGGATTGGAAGGTTGTGCTTAATGGGGAGAAGAGGCATTAAGTGAGGGATTTGTAGGAAGTAGACCTCCAAGCTTGTTATTTCAGTTCAGTCAGAACTGTTTTTATTGATTTATTCATTTATTTGAGGTATGTAAGTCCCAAAATTTCCACTGTATAAAAAGATGTCTGACTAAAAATACTAATAACAAAACAACAACAACAAAACACCATAAACGTATCTAACTGAGCCCTCTCAGGAATTTGCACTTCTTGACATGATGGAGTAGCCTACAAGAGACCCACTTGCCTGCTGAGAACCACTAGAAATACACAATAAAAGCAATTTTCTTGAAAGCACAGGAGAGCTGCCAAAGATGTCAAAACGTAAACTACATCAAAAAGAGAGGCTCATTGAGGGGAGCCTAACCTTCCGCCTGTCACTCCAGTCACCCTTGCCGGGATTTGCTAATTCTTAGTGTTGAAGGAGAATCTGAGAAGTCAGAAAGAAGGTTGCTGCTGAGAGGAAGAGAATTCCCTGGAGTTTTCAGCAATCTCATAGGGCTGAGGAGGCAAAAAATGGAGCTGAGCACAGCCCCGCTGTGGCAGCCAACTCGGACTTAAGATCCCATAGAGAAGAGAGGGTCAAAGAAGCAAGCTTGGCGCTTCATCCCCAGTTTTTCCCCAAGGCGTTTGACAGTCAATTAAGTTACAAATAGCAACAGGCAAGAAACAAATTGAGAGCATCCAAAAAGCAAGGCAAAGCAAACTCAGTCTCGTGGTGTTAAAGAACAAAAATTGGGGTTTGTGATTCACAAATGAGGTGACACATCTGATCCTCAGTTGGCCACCCTGGAAGATTATTCTTCAGGACTATGGTGAAAGAAAGGTAAGCTGAACTTTGAAAGTGCTACAACCTAGGTTCAAGTCACTTTGATCTTTGATTGTAATGAGATGGTCTGCCTCTCTGCTGCCCAACAGAAAATAGGGTGAATCCTCTCTGGAAGGAGAGCACATTATCCAGACCCTCTATATTTGTCCACACAAATGTTCGCCATTCAATCCAATATCACCCAGCACATCAAAAAACACAATCACAAGAAAAATTAGTAAAAACAGACAAGCAATAAAGTCTGTCTCCATTTTGAAAGCCTCATAGAGTCCCATAATAGTTCACTTAAACATGTCTAACTTCAATAAAATAAAACATGGCACATTCCAGTCATCAGTCAGACAATAAGGGTGAACTGTAATGAACAGTCCTAGTCTATTTTGAATGTTTGCTGGGCCAGGCACGGTGGCTCACGCCTGTAATCCCAGCACTTTGGGAGGCCAAGGAGGGCAGATCACAAAGTCAGGAGTTTGAGACCAGCCTGGCCAACATAGTAAAACCCCGTCTCTACTAAAAATACAAAAATTGGCTGGGCCTGGTGGAGGGTGCCTGTAATCCAAGCTACTTGGGAGGCTGAGGCAGGAGAATTGCTTGAACCCGGGAGGCGGAGGTTGCAGTGAGCAGAGATTGAGCCGCTGCACTCCAGCCCAGGTGACAGTGCGAGACTCCATCTCAAAAAAAAAAAGGTTTGCTGACAGTTTTTAAGCAGTCCTACCCTTCCCCCATTTCCCTTTTGTCCCCAAAATGGGCTAACTGATAAGAGGGGCCACCTTTTTATTGCTATTGGGAAATACAAACCACTCAAGTCCTGGCTATCACATAGAAATCCGGATCCCAGCCACATGCCCTAACATGATAAAAACTAAACCCACTTATTCTTCTCTTTGTTTGAATCATTATGAACTGGCATGGTTGCCTGCTCTGCTGTCCCTGAAGTCCCATTACATGAGCAATAAACCTGTCTAGACCCTCTTGGTGGGTGTGTTGCATCATCAATATTAACATCCCAGTGGATTTTGGATGTGTTGGGGGCTGCCATCTGTGGAGCTGCCCCAAAACAAAAACAAAATTGATCCAAACATTGGAGTTCTTTGACTTAGGCTTTTGAAATAACTGTGATTAATATTTTTTTAAAGGAGATGACCTGATAATATTTTACTAGAGAATTGGAGTCCCTTTAAAAAAGAATCAACTAGAAATTTAAAAAAAAATTGAACTCAATATATAAGTTTTAAGTATATTGGACACACATGGATAAGTGAACTTAAAATTAGGACAGTAGAAAATAACCAGACTTAAGCATAGATTAGAGGGAAATTTATATCCTTAAATGAGTACAGCACTAAAATAAGAAAGACAAGAAATTAATGACATGATTATCCATTCCAATAAGTTAGAAAAGAAGAAGTAAGTTTTACTGGAAGAAAGCAGGAAAAAAAAAAAGAACTATAAAGAAAGCAGAAGTCAATAAAATAGAATACAAACAAATCTATAAAGCTGAAACCATATTTTTAAAATTGATAAACTATTTGCAAAACTAGAGAAAATACTAATTAGTTAAATGAGGAGTGGGGAAAAAAGAAACCGTACTGCAGATCCTTATACATCTAACAAAAAATACAAATGTATTATGGACAATTTTATGCCAGTAAATTAGAAAATTAAATGAAATGACAAATTCCTAGAAGGCAAATTAACAAAGCTGATCTTAAAAGAAATTAAAAAAATGTAAATAGTCATATGATTTTAAACCTTTCCGCAAATAAATCCCCACACTCACACTGTTTTATCAGTGAATTCTACCAAACATTTAAAAAATAAATGAGGCTCATCTTACACATTCACTTCCAAAAAATAGAAAGAAGAAAAAATTTTCAATTCATTTTTTAAGGGAAAGCATAACTTTGATATCCATACCTCTGAAAGAGAATAAAGGAGACGAGAAAATCACCTCAACATCTGCAGAAAAAGCATTTGATACAATTCTATAGTTATTCATAGTTTTTTTAAAGTATTTTGGCAAATGGGTACCAGAACTAGCTTGACCTAATTAAAGTATCTGAAAGAAACACAGAGCAAAGAATATAATTAATGGTAAAGAAATGAAATTTCCCCACTGAGATCCAGAAATCACAAAAGTATTTATCACCACAATATTGTACTGTAGGTCCTAGCTAGCACTATAATGCAAGGAAAAAAAAAAACAAACTATAAGTATTGGGAAAGAATAAATACACTTATATGGTTTGGCTGTGTTCCTATTCAATCTCACCTTGAGTTATAATAATCTTCATGTGTCAAGGGCAGTGCCAGGTGGAGATAATTGAATCATGGAGGTCGTTTTCCCCATACTGTTCTCCTGGTAGTGAATAAGTCTCATGAGATCTGATGGTTTTATAAAGGGGACTTCCCCTGTGCAAGTTCTCTTGCCTGTTGCCATGTAAGATGTGTCTTTCCTCCTCCTTTGCCTTCCGCCATGATTGTGAGGCCTTCCCACATATGTGTAACTGTGAGTCAATTAAACTTCTTTCATTTATAAATTACCCAGTCTTGCATATGATATGTCTTTATTAGCAGCATGAGAACAGACTAATACAACAGTCATAATTTGCAGGCACATGACTACGTACATAGAAAATCCAAAAGGAAATTGTCAAAATTTTAGAATTAGTAACTGAATTTATCAAGTTCAATGGATATAAAATCAATATACAAACCGACTTTTTCATATTACAGACACAGAAACTAAGAAAAGTGCCCATATCCACACACTTTTCAAAACTAGAAAAAGGCTAACACTCAGCTCAGTGGTTCAAGTTTGGGTTTTTTTTCTGTATATATGCAAACTTGTAGATTTCAGTTACTCCCTAGTCAAACAGAGGCCAGACCACACACTAGCCCCTGTATCTCCTACGCATCAAGACATTAAAATGCTGCTGGCCACAGTGACCATCCATGGGAAATGAAGGGAATACCTGATGGAAGCAAAGTGCGGTTTTCTGAAATGTGGAGCTGCAAGTAATCTAAGCTTCCAGCTTCTGTCACAAGTTGAGGATCAAGAATCACATGTAGTGAACAGATTTACCTACAATGGAACCTAAAGACAGAATAAGGGGAAAGGGTGGATGTGTCCAGGGCCTGTCACAGGAGAAAGGAGAGTGAGTGGAAAAAGCTGGGTCTTTGGCCCCAGTCTCATATTTACACAAGATGTTAAGTTTGAAATTCAAATATGTCCTGCAAATAAAGTAAAGGCACTAATAGGACTGAAAGTAGATGTTTATCACACAACTTCAAATCCATGTCCCATTCTTCACCCACAGTGTCTACAACACACCATCAATTAATATTTTTGGTAAACTCTGCAGTTATCTTGTAAATATTGTAATTATATAGATAGGATGGTATATTTATATGCTAACATTATTTTATTACGTGTGAATATTTAAAGCTTTGTAGCACCCATCAGCATTATTTTTTTTTCCTCCTCTTTCTTCCCTTCCTTCTGTACCCATATCCTCCTCCTTCTCTGCCTTCCCGTTCTCAAAACATGAAAGTGATCAGAGCTTCCAAGGTCAACCTTGGAAAGACTCTGGATCCCTAAATAGCTAAGTGAACTCTCTGAGCATGTAGGTGGAATGTGAAGGGTGATAGAAGCCTTGCCTGATACGAGAGAACAGAGCCAGAAAAACTGCTTTGATATTGTATTACCCTAGTTTTAGCTCTAGGCTGGTATTGTCTCAAGACATTGGGGTTACGGCAGGAAGTTCAAAGCTTCCATTATTGTGGCCAAGGCTTTTGCACATAGAACCTGCTGACTGCTGTCATGGATGATGGCTCAGCCTGTCTCCTAGAGAAGCAGAGGCTTGACGTAGGACTTCCTGTTGGCTGGGTGTCTTCAGCCCAAGGCACCTGCAGTGCTGGATTAATCAAGGAGCAAACTAAGCAGGTGCTTAGCATGCAACTAAATCAAACACCACCCCCATCACCCACTCCAGGAAAAGCAGAGAGGATTTTACATTTAATGAACTTTCTGAGGATTTTAATTTTTCCATCCAAAAGAAAAAAAATGAACTTATTTTCCTTTCAGCTTGCATTTAAGTTTTCTGTCATTTTAAGTGATTTTATTTTATTATGAATTAAAGTGGGAATGCATTACAGTGGTGGTGGTGGTGGTGGTGGTAGGATTAAGTGCTCAGAGCCTGTAAAAGTTTAACCTGGCCCTAATAACCATTCCCTAAATTTTCCAGGATCCATCCTCATCCCTCCTGGGCTCTTGTTCTCTAGCACACATATTTCTTGTGTAACATCTCTATTTTCTATTGTATTTAGCCCCACATCACTAATCCTACCTTTGCCAGGCTGTTCGTTTTCAGCTCCTTAATTTAGGCAGCCTAATTATCATTTACTTTGTACGATTTTTTTTCAATATTACCCAGTAAAATTTTGCATTTATAAAGCAACTCCTACAGATTCCTCTAACACATAAAATATACTTACAATGCTTAACTTACCCTAGTACTGCCCCAAGATCTTCCACCAAAAGTTCAAACATCTCCTTGGGGGAGTTGGGTTTGTTTTTTTGTTTTGTTTTTTGTTTTTTTTCACAAGTTCCCAGTGTGGACGGCATCTAGGCACCACTGGGTGGAGTGGACAGGGGTTTGAGGCGGGAAAAAAGGGACATGTGTCCTAGGCCTCCATTCAGAAATTTTAATTTACTCCCTCAAATCAAAGCTGGTATTCAGCACTCCAGAGTGTCCCTTCTACTTCTTTTGTTTCAGTTCCTGCTTGTTGTCCAGGAAAAATCGCAGATATGTTTCAGAGCATGCTTAGAATTGTGAGATAGATAAAAGAAAGATGATTCGTAGCTTGATTCCTCCGAAAGGGGGTACAGTAATCAGAAAGTAAAGGAAAGAATGATTCCAGGACTTTATTTCTCCAAAAATACAATAGAGTAGCTCTCTAGTGAAATTCTAAGAGCCATATGCAGAGATTGAACCCATCGGTAAATTCTAGTCTTCAGGCCCCTCCACACTTACCTCTACCAGTTTGTTGGCATGCTCACGGAAAACTTGGGCATATTCTTTCACTTCCTTTTCATTTCCGCTCTTTGCAGCCTCAATGAGAACTAGCAAAGGAACATTGGTTTCCAAGAAAGAATCAGATATGTGATCCATCACTGCTTTCCGAAGCTACAGTTGAAACAAGAACAAAAAATGACATACAATTAAGAAATAGTAGAATTGTCCATTTTTTTTCTAAACTGTTTTTGAGCTCTCATTACCCATGGAGATAATATTCATATTTTCTTTTTAAAATTTTCCCAATGCTTATATTATTAAAGGAAAGCCAATGACTGATGGAAGCATGTGAATTAAACATATTATATGTCAACTTGAAAGTTACATAAATGGCCTGTTGCTCAATACACTATGGGTCCTCTCCCATCAAAGGTCTTCTCTCATCCTTCATTGACCCAAACCTTCTGCATATTTTGAATCATGACACAGTTGAAGAATTCAGGCTCTTTGAAAAGGAAAAATCTAGGCATCAACCAACAAGTCGGGAGAACTTTGGATAAAGATCTAAACTTTGAAACCAACCCTGAAACTTGGCCACTGTGCAGTCTCCTGCCCATTCTAGATCCATTGTTTGTGTTAGATAGAAGCAGAAACATGAAACATCTAACAACCTCAAAACTGTTTGTGCCCAGGTGCTATGATGACATAGTTGCTATGTTCCCGAAATACTTATAATTATTCTTCAAGATAAATGAGAATAAACAAGCCCAAATCTTCTAACAATACATAATTACACATCATTCCCACATTGTTAAAATAGAAAACAGGGCAGCTGCATGAAAATAAAATGAAACTGTCCCTGAAAAATCACCTTGGTGCTGTTTTGCTCATAATTATCTGAATGTATATGGGATATACATAAAAATAAACAGAAGAGAAGATGATAAACACTCTGCATGTTTTCCAAACAAATATACCTATCCAGGAGCATTCAAGTGAATCTCTTGATAGGCTGACACACACAAGTTCGTTATTGGTTAGAACAAGGAAAATTAAGGACAAATCTCAATTCCTTTTTGCACTAATTACCATAAGGTATGCAATGAAAGTATGTATAACTTACTTTGGTTTAACTCGGAATTGTGTTTGACTTTTTACCATATAAAATGTAATAAAGTCTATGCAAAGTTAACGTCTCCCACATACTTATTTGACAAAGTGTATTAAATTACTGCCTGGGATAATGTTGGTTATTGGTGAGCTCATGTATAATGCATCATTTACTCAGCTACAATATTTGCATATTATTTCATTCCTATTACACACTATGAGATAGGAATGATTCTTATACTAGTTCTTCAAATGAAGAAGCTGGGACTTTAAAAAGTTAAATAACTTGTCTGCAATCATGAGTTAACAAATGGCAGTGCCTAGGGTAAGAAGGTCTGAAGGAGATCCCACAGTGAACACTCGAAACTGACCTGCCATGGCTCTCTTCCAGAACAGGCCCACAATGGAGGAGAAAATATTTAGAGTGGAATCAAAATTGAACTTGACAGGGACAACAGAGATAAAAGAAAGAGAAGGTTGAGATAAAGTAGGGGAGATAATAAGATTCAGGTTATCTCAACAATTAGACAAACATATTTTTTAATACCACACAAAAATAACAGAAGTGAGAGCTCTGGGAAGCTTGAAAAGCTGTCTGCATCAAGCCTCTTTCTAAGCCTTCAGGAAGATAATGTTCACAAAAATGAGCAACTTAAAATTATCAAGGCCAAATCTTATCCAAAGTTATAAGAAAAATTATATTAAGAAATATAATATCATCATCCCTAGGCACATTGAAAGCATGCCAGAAAGATATACTTGTAAAATAGATTAAAACTGTAACCTACCATTTCAAATAAATTAAAAGCATCACAAAAATAATATAAAATATGGAAGAACATGATAAATAAGAAAAACTAAAGAATTAGGTCATGAAACTCAAGAATTATAAATAAAAGAAAATCATTTGAAAAAGACTAAGAATGAATAAACACCACACCAAATGCCATAAGACAAATAAAATAAGGAAAAGTTTTAAATCCAAAAAATATTTTTTAAAGAGCTAAAAAACCATTTTAGAAAATGTGACAAATATTGAAGATAGGCAAAGAAAAGTCAATACAGGGCTACCAGGGGGTCCATGAAAAAAGAAAATCAAAACAAGAAAACAGAATGAATACCAAAAATTGTAATCAATGAAAACTTTCCAGAATATACGTATGTATTAAAACATATCCTAATACTGTATATTTTTAAATTGCTGATAAGGTGGGTTTTTAGTGTTCTCACCAAAAAAAAAGTATGTAAGGTGATGAATATGTTAGCTTAATTTAATCATTCATAATATATACATATATCAAAGTATCACATTGTACTCCACAAACATATATATGTTAATGAAAAATAAAAAATTTAAAATTAAACAAATAACCTACAATCTGAAATAATGTATCATGTACCTGAGAAGACTGACCCATAATTATCAACCAAGATATTTTCCAGTAAGATGACTGAATTCTAAAGAAAAATGAGGGGGAAAAAAACTGCATTTCAGCAAATATAGCATATGATTTATACAGGAAAAAATAGATTATCACCAGACTTTTTAATAGTAAAGACTTATGCCAAAGGAAAATATTGTCTTTAAGATACTCAAGGAAGCAGAATGTAAACTAAGAATTTTATAACCAGCAAAACTGACTTTCAAGGATATAAGGCATAGAAAATCAGATAAAAATGCAAGAACTCAGAATATTGTTCTCATGACCCTTTCTTATCTAGTTATTTTAAGAATTAAAATAACTAGGAAAATATTAACATAAAAAGTGATAGAATATAGTTTAAATGTTTATATACTCTGACAATAAAGACATATTACAACATTGTAAAAAGGGGACGACAAAGGGAATAGAAAATACCAAAATATTTTAAGTATTTTATGTGATTTTAATTATAGAGGAAGTATAAATATTATTATTCCAACATTACTATGTTTAAAGGTAGAATAAAGCAAATTATTAACTGAAATTTAAATTCATCATTTCCTATGTCCTTGCTAACCAGGAGTGTTGGTGGGGAAGAAAGTAGTTAAAGAAAAATTCTCCAATGCTAGATCTGAATTAAAAATGTCAGTAGAAACACAAAGGATTTGATTCAGCTTTATTGAGGTATAACTGACAAATAAAATTGTATATATTTAAAGTGTATAACATGATTTGATAAACATACATTTTTTATAAACATATATATTGTGAAATGATTACCACAATTGAGTTAATTAACATACACATTCCCTCATATAGCTACCTTTTTTTTCTTTATTGGTGAGAACACTTAAGATCTACTCTCTTAGCAAATTTCAAGCATACAGCACAGCATTTTTGATAGTCATCATGGTGTATATTAGATTCTCATAGCTTATTCACTGTAAACTTAAAGTTTATAACCTTGACCTGCATTTCCCATTTCACCACCCCCACCTCCAGCTCCTAGCAACCACTGGCTTACTTTTTGTTTCTGTGAGTTCCACCTCTTGTTTGTTTTTAGGTTCCATATATAAGTGATGCCATAGAGTACTTGTCTTTCTCTGTGTGGCTTATTTCACTAAGCACAATGCCCTCCAAGTCCATCTATGTTGTCACATATAAAAGATTTCTATTTTTATATGGTTAATAATATTCCATTGTGTATATATCTATTTATCTATCTATCACATTTTTTATCCATTTATCTGTCAGTGGACACTTGGTTGATTCCATGTCTTGGCTATCATAAATAATGCTGCAATAAACATGGGGGTGCAGATATCTCTTCGAGATATTGATTTATTTCCATCAGATTCTACCCAGAAGTGGGATTGTTAGATAATATGGTAGTTCTAGTTTTAATTTTTTGAGGCACCTTCATACTGTTTTCTATGATTATACTAATTTACATTCCCACAAACAACGTTCAAAGCTTTCCTTTCTCCATAACCTTGCCAACGTTTGAAAACATGAGATTTTAAATTGAAAACATGAGATTTTAAATTGAAAACATATGCACACTTGCAAACACTTTCTCAGTTCTGTCTAATGAAAAAGGCCGAAAATAATGGCTAGCCTAGTAGTTATGAACAACTTGAAACAAAATTTTACACTACAGAAAAAGAAAAAAAAAAAACAGAGCTTCATGGAGAAAGAGCTGACTCCAGGCACCCTGAGGCCAGGAGTGTACAAATAAGCTTGAAATATCTTGTCATGCCAGGTAGCAAAGAACTATCAAAGACTCCCAGGGGCATGCCAGAATAACAGGAGACTCCCACTGGCCAAAGATAGAGATGCTCTGAGTTGAAGATAAAAGACACTCCCTGCCTCCCAATTAACTTAGGCCCTTGCATACATGAAGGAGAACTGCCTAGTGTTCTGTTACTGACCCAGTATTGTACATTATTAAGAAATGTAATTCTGTTGTTCGGAGCCTTTGTACATTTTGAAGTTTATTAGCTACAGTATTTGGCCTGCCCTAATTTAACCTGGAAATAGAATTTTTACTTTCCTACAAACTCTGCCTTCCCTTACTTAGATCCTTTCTACCTGAAGTGTGGGCCTCTGGCCAGTACCACTGCCATTTCCTGGGAGCTTATTAGAAATGCAAAACCAAGGCCCCATCCAGGCCTGCTTTTAACCAGAATCTGCATTTTAATAAGATGCCTAGGTGATTATTCCACAGTATAAAGTTTGAGGAATGCCTCCCTAGAAGACCTATTGTCAAGTTCTTAGTCTCAAGCATTAGAAACTAATTCTAGCTGATTTAAGCAGAAAGATTGACCTGTCAATTCACAAAATGGGCAAAATTCAGAAATGTTAAGACACCCTGTGTCTTTGTGACAATAGGCTTTGATTCAAAATATTAGGCAGACCTGATTTTCATCTGGGTGAAACAGAGACCAGAACTCTGGGTCATACGTCCTCACCTAGTTGCAAGAGTACAGGAGGTAGTAGCCGGGAGGAAAGTTTCTTTGAAAACAAGTGTTTTGGCCATTTAAGCCTCTTATACAAAGATTCATAACATGAGGAATTCTCTGAACACAGAAAAGGAACTCAGATACTGACCCGAAAACAAAAAAGTGGCCAGCAAGGAAAATATCTGGCAGAAAACTAATTCAGGGATTCAAGCATGAGTGGAAGTGGAAAATAGAGATACATTTATAAGAAATAATTAAAAGGTGAAGAGTTGTTTATAAGGAACAAGATCAAAAGCTATGAAGTAGGACTGGAATGGCAAGTATGCTACAACTGTTCCTTTCTATGCCCACACCAGACATGATTAATCAATTGCTGCATTCTTTTATGCTGAGCTCAAATACTACTTTATAATCCTTTTCAACACAGTGCTCCAAGTAGCTACTACTAATCAATCATGTTTCTCCTTCAGGATGAAAGCTTTCTTTCTTTGCTAAACCTTCCCTGCAACTGAAGCCTTCTGCATGCCAATCTTTAGGCAGAATTGGCTATGTGTCTGAGCAACCCAATGCCATCTTGATTTTCAGAAATAAAAGTTAACACCCAAGTGGAGGCTGGGTGGATGATGTTTAATAAATGGCTGAACATTTAACATCTACCCTGTCATTTAGATAAATGTATACAAAAATCTTCTTAAGAATAATAGTGTTAACCTCTTCATTACAATGATATAAGAAATACCAGCCAAGGTCAAAACTGGGGTTAGAGGGTGATTTCAAATAGGCTCAAAAAATCTGAAGCCTTAAATCTTTCCATGAACGTGGCTGCTCCAGGCTCTACACGATTATTGACATGTTCTGCCATATTTCCTTAAGCTGTGTGGTATAATTGTTATTAAAAATGTAAAATCAAAGCAACAAAGTGACTGAGCCAGGAGCCATCCAGCCTAGGGGGCTTGACAAGTATTGAGCTTCGTAAAGTCTGGCAAAGTTTAGCCAGTCAGAAGGTCAATTAGGGTAATCAGTCAGTGCTATAATCTATTCAAAGCCACTTTAATAAGCCGAGGTGCCATCAATGCACACTCCATTGGTAACGAAGGCACTCTTCATCGTTCAGGTTGGGGTGGGAGCAGGTAGGGGGAGGAGAGGCATATCTATAAAGCCTGGGGAAGACATTTAAAGAATAATCATGGTTCTTGCTTTATTTAGTTTTCCTTATAAGAGAAATACAAAATTCTCTGGTCATTATCTTGATGAAACCAACTGTCTTTCATGAAGCAAAATCATTTTAATTGGGATACTAGCATCTCTTTTTAATGGAACCAATTACCTCTATCAGGCCCTGTGCTTTTCCCTACCCATCTCATTCATTGTCCACCAAATTCATTCAGGTCTGCTGGATCAATTAAAAGTACAACTGTCATCATTAGCAACACTCATACTGGAGCCAGATCAACAGCCAGATCAACATATGTGCCCTTAGATTTTTTTCTCTATGAGTGATGATAGTCAGTGTAAAAATTAGGAACATGTCTCACTGATGGAATAGATAATTGTAGTAGACTTGTTGCATGAATAACTGTATTCTTCTATCTTCTTCTATCCATACCACTGCCATGTAACTCTGTAGTTCCTGCCCTCTATGACTCTGGGCTTGGCCATGTGTCATGTTTAGGGCCAATGGATGTTGGCCACCATGATGCATGTGGACATTTGAAAGGCTCATTCAACATTAGGTGGGCTTGGTCTTGTTCTCTGCCATCCCCATGAGAAGGACACGCCCAGGCTAGACTGCCTGTCCCAGGAAAAGGGTAACAAACCTACCGACCAGGACTGAGTCACCTCAGTCATCGCTCTCAAGGCCATCCTAGATCCATTAAGAGCAACAGAACCCAGACACAGGAGAAGGCCGGGCCAAGATGACCACCTCAGACCAGTGAGCTACAAATGCTATTGCTGTATGCCCCTGAGGTACTGTTATAATACACTGTTGTGACAATAGATAACTGATAAGATGTCATACATAGAATAAGTTTTCATGGTCACCAAATCACCTTTTGGTGAAGTGGGAGAGACATCTTGAAAATAAATTTCTGATCAATTAGTGGAATAGTTTGTTGCCATTTCAATTCATTTCTTTGGCCAAATGCACTGAAATAACAGTAGTCTACTCCTCATGTTTCATTATATAGCCATGGGCTGTGTGTAAGAAAATCACAGCTGTAATTTATTATTTTTATAGATTAAACAAATGCTTTACTTAAAAAGTTATAACAAAGAGACAAGTCATGGGGACTAGGACAGGGAAGGGTTGATCGGGGCTTTTCCTGAAGGACAGTAACAGGTACTTAGCTCCTTCTGTTGACTTCATTTTCTGCCCCAGCGCACACAAGTCAGTGTCAAATTCCTCTTTTACCTCCACGATATGCAAGAGCACTTGCCTTTATGAGAAGAGACAGTGAAAAGCTGCCTCAGGGTCCCAAGGAGTGCTGGGATCATTGTGGATCTCCAGATGGCTTAATCCAGCAGGTATAGCACCTTGACATGGTGCTGTTAAAAATGTTAGCAGAAAATGGAGCCCACGGCTGCTGGATGCAGTATAAGAAAGCAAAGGAGAGGCTAGTGGAAGGGAGAGTATATGCAAAAGACAGAAGCAACTGCAGCAGTGAGATGAGGAGAGGTGGCGAGAGCAGAAAAGCATTGGGGAAAATTAGTATTTCATAATAACAATCTTCATTTAGTGCTTATTTTGTGCCAGATACTGTTCCAAAAAATTAGAATAACTTGTTTATTTCTCTCAAAAATCACTGGCTACTATTTTATTCATTTTATAGGTGAGGAGACTGAGACAATAGAATTAAGTCACTTGCCTACATTCACAAAGCTAACAGATGGCAGTGGCAGGATTTGAACCAATATTGCTTGGCCCCAGACTACATGCTTTTAAATACTAACATACACAAGCTGTCATATGTCTACTTTGTGCCAGCTTTGTGTACATTATTGACCAAAAGCAATGGTATATATGATGACAGCAGCAAACATTCCAGGAACAAATGTGATTCCTGAACGAATAAAGTATATATACAAGGGATTCTGAAAGCTCCCCTCTTCCCCACCCATGATATAGTAAGACCAAAAAGAAGAAGAGCCCCTGTGGAGAGGATAAAAGAAGAGACCCCATGGCAGATGGACACCATAAGAGGGAATCAGTGATCCTACCAGAGGTAGAAGTGATGCTGAGTCCTAATGAATCCTTACTCTGGGAGTAGAAAGAGACCTGCTCGATACTCACTATGAGACTCTCACTTTCTGGGGGTTTAGGGGTCTGGAAAAAAAATGGAGAACTTGTGGTCTAAGATATGCCTACTTCAACAATGTATTTGATGAATTATACTTGCTCTAATATAACCATTTTCTTATAACTCTTAATGATCAAAATGTTTTAAAATAGTAAACTGTAAGATGCTAAATAAAGTGTGTTTCTTAGGATTCTAACTGGGTTCAAGCCAAGGGACAAGAGACTTCTCCCAGAAAGACTGGTATCCATTTTTCACACTTTGATATGGTAATTATGGTTTATATGGAAATCCATAAGCCAGGTGGTGGCAGAGGTGAGACTTACTATAGAGAAATCTTTGAAAGCTGCAAATGCAGCTTGGTACTGTGACAATCTAGCATTCTAATTTGCATTCTCACTCTTAAGAGTATTAAGATCAAAACTTCTTCTTAAATATATCTTTTCTATAGTCTACAAACACAGGCATATCCAAAAGTGGGAG
This sequence comes from Nomascus leucogenys, assembly GCF_006542625.1. Lineage (NCBI taxonomy): Eukaryota > Metazoa > Chordata > Mammalia > Primates > Hylobatidae > Nomascus > Nomascus leucogenys. The sequence continues at coordinate 64,609,820 of NC_044394.1, read as the reverse complement.
CCAGAATCCTCAGCAGCCAGGACCAGGGACATCTTGAACTTGGTATCAGCTAGCAAGTGCAGAAACTCATAAATACTGCCTTCATTAGCTCATGGGCCCTGTGATTTGTGTCTCTGATGAGCAGGGGCACATTTTTTTGACCCCTCCAGTAAACAGGCAATGTAATTCCTCTGTAAATTGACTACTAGAATGGTTTAAATGTCCTTGCCTACAAGCTGAAAGGCATAGTTAACACTTTTTACATAAGCTAGAAGACCAAAATTTAGCTATCAATCAACCAGGGCAGAAAGGAATGACTTGACAAAATCGTTAGTTAAGTCTGACAGGAGTCAAGAACACAAGACTTTCTTCCAATGGTTTAAATGTATGTGTGACAAAGGAATATTAATTGCATAAGACAAGACATTTAAAGGTATTAGCTCAGCACTACCAGTCTATTTTACCCAATTAAGGCTATTCATCAATGTAAATAACTGCATTTTCTTCAGCAAACCCAAAGGAATGCAGTCAATGGATCAGACCTGCTCTAGCAATTCTTATTTCATAGGAGTGCAGAGTCATGAAAGAATAGACACAGTTTAACTCACTAACTCAAAAAGAAAAACAAACTGTCTCAAAAATGACCAAAAGTGTCTACCTATTGGATGGGGTATGAGGACTGTATGCTGTATATTGAGCCACATCTAATACTGCAAAAGCATTTTGTACAAAGTCTAAAAACCTGCAACCATTTGATAAATATGAAACAGTTCCCTGCAAAAGACAATCCAAGAAAAAAAAAGTCTCTCTCCAGTAAACTAGTTTTGCAGAAGCTCACACTTGCATAAGACTTTGAAGGCTGTGTGCCTCATTTTAATGTGCTCAATGAAAAACACCTCTGCAATTCCTTTTACTGGAGAAATATTCATTCTTGAAAAACTAAAAAAGGTCTCTTATTTGCCTTTAATTGTGAAATTCAAAATTCCTTTCTGATATCAAGAGAAACAATGGATCTATAAAGAAAAATCTACACAAATGCCACAGTTTTATTCAGGATATTTAAGTGTTATGCCAAAGAAATGAAACGAGAGTAAGCGTACAAAAATATGATGGTACAGATACTGATGCAATTAGCTCGAAGGTGGCAGGAACCTTATTATAAGAGAAATAAGAAGTCCTCAGAAAGAAATTATGCTTTATCACTTACTTACTTTACTAAACTGTACTCAAGGGCCAGTGTTCAGTCATTTATTCCTTCCACTGGCATTTAAGTAGCTCTTGGTAGAAGAAGCACTGTTTTTGGCCAGGGATACAGAAAAAAACAAGACAAGCCATCTCCTCTCACTTTCTGCTGAAAACTCCTCCACTGTCTCAACTCCCAACTACTAACAAAGCTACAGTGATCAACATGACCTCATACATGGTTGACTGGCCTCATAAATGGTGCTTAGAGGTAAGCACGAGTTATTCCTGTCAAATGTATTGGAGGTTGGCCTAAACAACACTGTAAAAAAGTCTAATTTTTCTACATTTCTTTCACACCATATTGCACTTTATTTTTCTTACTTAAAGATTCTCTTAAGATTTCTCCACCCCTCCATCAGAACAGGCATTCTTTCAATTGCCCAATGTCTAACTTAGCCCAGAAGAGTTGGCATTTCAAAAGGGTAAAATTTTAGGTGGCAAGGGTAAAGGTGGAAAAGACATTTCCAGCATAACTACCTTGCTCAGATCTCTGAACCCAGACCAAAAAGCAGGTCAACTCTTCTGTGTATTTGGAAGGTCTACTCAGTTTCTGGCTGCTTATTTTAATAATAATCCTGTGCATGTCCTGTTTTTATAGCTTGCAGAGAACTTTCCTAGACATTGTTTCATTTGACCTTCCTTACAATGTCATGGTGTGGGTGAAGGGTGCAGTTCGTAGGGTGAGCATCATTATTTGTGTTGTTTAGATGAGGAAAGGGAGGATCCTCTGGTTGCATATAGAAAATGCCAGAGTCAGGTGTTTGGGTTCCAATAATAGTGCCATTTTACTTAAGATCTATGTGTTTATGGACCTGGCTGTTGAAGTCCACAAATCCTAACTGGACAAAAGTCACTTTTCTTTCAATTCTTCACTCCCACCCCTAGTCAATTACTTACTCCCAGCCTTATGTCCCATCCACCATTGCTTGCTCCAAAGGGAGATCTAAGATCAGATGCCTGGATGTTTTATTCTGAGTATCTAATATCTGCCATTGATTAACTGGTGGTGAATAGGCACAAGCTTCTTGAATCCAGTGTGAAAGAGTCAAAAGCTGCATCAGTAACAGAATAACCTTACCCTACCAAGGACTTTTAGGAAGCTTGTAATATGCCCCAAAAATGATTTAATCCCCTCATAATTTAATTGGTAATTGGGAAAGACAATTACTGAAGGGATGGATTTGATGGCAGGCTAAGAGCAGAAGCCTATAAAAAATGTGTGGTTAAAGAGCATGAAGCAAGACACAGAGACGAGCTCTCAAAAACTATTATTTCTTTCTAATGGGGTCAATTCTACACACCTATTACGGTGTGGTAGGATTGGTACCAGGTAGAGTCACCTGGCCTGTACTTCCACATGTCATGCATTCCACATTACAGCACAAGTCCTGTGGGTCTTAGAAGAACGTCTATTATAAATATAAGCACCCGGGGAGGATCCCAGATAAAACTCACTACTTCTCACTCTAGGTATGAGTGAAACCTCAGTTCACTTGAGTGGGATGGGTAACTTGGGGGAATAAGATACTGTTGAGTGAGGAAGGGAGAATGATGAGCACTTACTTCTTGGTGCAGATGTCACTGATAAATGTACCTCTGAAGTTTCTGGCCATTTGTGGTCAGTAAAGGGCTCAACACATTTTCTAAAACAGAAAACCATTTACCACACTCCCCTGTTTTACTCCAGTTACGGATAATGGTGTACCTCCAAGCTACCTTCTCTCTCCAGAGTTCTGCTGCCATATGCAATACTTTTCACTTCCTGTCTTTAACTATTGCACAGCCTTGCATTTCCAACAGCTGCTGAATTTTTCCCTAGAGGTACTTCATTTCAGATAGAAGCCCAATGATTACTCCACATTCCCAACTTTGTGGAAATCCTATAAAATGACTGGTGCTGTCGCTATTTAAGGGAAACGTAGTTGGATTCAAAGTCCTTTAGCTTTTCAGGGAATTCAGGTGCTTACACCATATTTGCCTTATCTCAAGCTAGGTTTACTTTTAGAGCAGGGATTGGCAGACTCTTCCCTGTAAAGGGCCAGGTAGTATAGATTTTGGCCTTTGTGAGCCAGTTAGTATCTGTCATGACTACTCAAGTCTGCAGTTGTAGCACAAAAGCAGTCAATACAACATTATATAATCAGAGGGCTAAGTTTGGGACAGAGATAGTAATTGGCTGATGATGTCTGTTCTAGATGGTTTCATCAGTGGATTTTAGTCTTACATGCCTCTCACTCTATACATAAGTTTCTACTGCAATCTCTGGCTATTTCAAGCTCCATTTACCCACTGCTTACTTATAACCAAGCATCTGCTGTGTCCAGAAGCTACCTCCTTAAGAAGAGAACTGAGGAGGCTAACTGTGGCCTCTAAGAGCCCCCAGGTGATCAGTGTGACTGGTATTTGACCAAATGACTTTTGTTATTTCTTTGCCTCATAGTCTGCTAGAAAGCAAAGGTTATTCTAGTGGTCCCTAAGAAATTCCTTTTCTAATATAAGCTTTGAGGCAAGGAAGGAAGGGGAAAGTTACATGGAAGAGTAGAAGTTGTATCTAGTTGGGTTGGCTGGCCTGCTTAATGTAGGTGTTCTGACCTGGACTGGACCCTAAATCATGAGTTTCCTGCTGATTTGGCAACAGTATCACGGGTACTTCCACAGACTGCCCAAACACATAGAGAATGCACCCAGAGCAGCAGGCAAGCTGGTTGCTATGGCAACTTGTGACACAATGCCTACTTGATCAGTCACAAGTTATCCCCTTTCTTTTTTTTTTTTTTGAGATGGAGTCTCTCTCTGTTGCCCAGGCTGGAGTGCAGTGGCGCAATCTTGGCTTACTGCAACCTCTGCCTCCTGGGGTTCAAGCGATTCTCCTGGCTCAGCCCCCTGAGTAGCTGGGACTACAGGCACCCACCACCATGCCTGGCTAATTTTTTGTATTTTTAGTAGGGACGGGGTTTCACCGTGTTAGTCAGGATGGTCTTGATCCCCTGACCTCGTGATCTGCCTGCCTCGGCCTCCCAAAGTGCTGGGATTACAGGTGTGAGCCACCGAGCCCAGCCATCCCCTTCTAACTAGTTAATTTGGTATCTATAGATACAGCCTCAGGGCCACATTGATCTAAGCTTTTGTATTTCAAAGGAGGGGCTGAAGGAAGTCTGCTCAGAGTCCATTAGTGCTGACTTCTCCCTGCCCTTGGAACTCAGCATCCTCCCGCTCCCATTTCTCTGGTTTCCCAGCCTTGCTCAAAGGTGCATTTTTTTTTTTTTTTTTTCAAGAAGGAATTTTGCTCTTGTCGCCCAGGCTGGAGTGCAGTGGTGCGATCTCGACTCACTGTAACCTCCACCTCCCGGGTTCAAGCGATTGTCCTGGGAATACAGGCGCAAGCCACCATGTCCAGCTAATTTTTGTATTTTTAGTAGAGATGGGGTTTCACCCTGTTGGCCAAGATGTTCTCGATCTCCTGACCTTGTGATCCACCCACCTTGGCCTCCCAAAGTGCTGGCATTACAGGTGTGAGCCACCGCGCGTGGCCCAAAGGTGCTTTTTTAGCTTTACAGTCACCCCCTTTAGAAAGTTGCAACTCATACTGTAGCTACCACTTAAGAACTGATCCTTGTTGAAATTGAAGGAATCAAATAAAAATCCAGAAGTCCTGCCCTTAACAGTTAAACAGGATTGATGCATTTGTGAAAAACTAAGAAATTATAGAAGGAAAGAGGATGGGTCTGGGACTGATTAATCACCCAAACTTCTGACATTTATGGTTGGATCAAAGAGAAAAATCCACCCATATCCTCAAACTCCTCAGGACAAATGGTCCTCCTTTAATCCTGGAATGCTCAAGTATAATCCATTCAACCATTTCTCACTGAATACACCAGGCAAGTCTGCTAGTCTCCTGATATGCATTTAATCAGATATTCCCCCAGCTAAAATGAAAGTCCTTAACTTTTTTCCCTTACGATTAATTAGAATAATAATTATCAAAATCCTATTCACAGTTCAGTTTCTGGCATGGAGCTGGACACAGATATGAATGGCTTAAGGAAGAAAGAAATGGTGATTCTATTAAACAGGAAGCCTATTATTATAATTATTACAGAGAAACTCAGGTCTCTTTAATAATTGATATTTACCTTATGCTCTTCCCATTAAAGAATTTTAATAAAAGCTATAAACTAAGAGCAAAGTGTACAAACTTTAACAACCACAGTCATTAAAAGGACAGGCTTCAGAGTCAGCCCACTGGGGTTTTCTAACTTATGAGCTTTATATCAGCAAGAAATTTAATCTTATTATTGGGATTTCAATACTCTACTCTGAAAAAAAAATCTTTTTGATAGTAATATCTCTCTGAAGAATTGAAGGGATCGTCAGTAAAGAATCAAGTAAAGAATGGACACTAAAAAACTGTCAGTCTCAGTGGACAGCTTTACTTTTCTGACCTTCATACATAACCAGGTACAAACAGGAGTAATAGATCAGATGATCAAGATAGCTGATTATTTCAGTTATCTCAGTGACCAGAGACATGCCCAGTTCCTAAGCCTAACCATTCTTAGCACTCATAGCTACGATAAGGCAAGGCAATTGTTGGTGAAGCCATGGCTTTGAATGCAATAATGTTTAATATTTGTAGGTCTCTGGAACTCTAAGTAGAGTTCTTTACTGAAGTTTTTATCTGGGGCTTACACATAGGAAGAGAAATCAGTTTTGTAGCACAAAATCAACATAATGGCTGATAATTACAAAATCACTGATCTTAACTCAATTTTCTAACAAGTAAAATTACCCAATAATTGTACCAACTGCTGTAACGAAGGAATTAGCTCCCATCTTTAAAGCTGAGGTAAACAAAAGGCATCTGAATATTCCTGAAGAAAGACCTCTTGCCCTGGGAAGACCCATAGTGTCCCTTCCAGCCCTAAGAAACTATGAACCCATGATTTCTGAATCAATAGCTCCTTTTCAAAGATAGTTGAGAAATAAGTCCACAAAATAGTACTATTTTTCCTCTCTCTCCTTTCCCCAACTCCTACCCATCTGCTCATTTTGGGGGTAACCAAAAATCATTAGACACATGTAACCACATACTTACTAGTCTGCTTTTAAAATAAGTGTTCAAAGAGACTGTAACCTTCTTCAAGTTAAGAAGATATGTGATATTTCCCCCCTCATTGGGGAACATTCTTTGTTGAGAGAATTACATATATTACTATTTTTTCTCTATATAATGGGAAAATCAACAAATCCAGGAGCTGTGTTTTTTTGAAAAAATTAATAAAATCAACCACTAGCTAGACCAAAAATGAACAAAATAGAGAAGAATCCAATAGACACAATAAAAAACGATAAAGGGGATATCACCACTGACCCCACAGAAATACAAACAACCATCAGAGAACACTATAAACACCTATGCAAACGAACTAGAAAATCTAGAAGAAATGGATAAATTCCTGGATACATACACCCCCATTTTGTGAGGCCAGTATCATCCTGATACCAAAACCTAGCAGGGATATAATACAAAAAGAAAACTTCAGTCCAATATCCCTGATGAATATCAATGCAAAAAATCCTCAATAAAATACTGGCAAACCAAACAAAGTAGAACATTAAAAAGTTTATCCACTACCACCAAGTCAGCCTCATCCCCAGGTTGCAAGGCTGGTTCAACATACACAAATTAATAAATCTAATTCATCACATAAACAGAACTAAAGACAAACATCACGTCACTCTCTCAATAGATGCAGGAAACGCCTTCAACAAAATTCAACATCCTTTCATGTTAAAAACTCCCAATAAACTAGGTATCGATGGAACATACCTCAAAATAATAACAGCCATTTATGACAAACCTACAGTCAATATCATACTAAATGGGAATTTTCCATACTCTAGTATGACAAAAATGCCTGTTCTGGGTACAATTTCTTGAAATGTGGCACCACATGTGCATCAGTAAACATTATGTGTAGAGTAAATTAAACTGAGCCTTATAATTAGGCAGTAAGGAAATTGCTGTAGACCTGAAAGAGTAAATCAGCAGTATTAAAGTGTTCTCCATTTTCTCTAAAGCACTTCAGAGTGCCATAAAAAGCCCATGTCACTGTGATAAACATCAAGAAGAAATGCATTTTGAACAAGACAACCTAAAAGACAATAGCAATTCAAATAGGTCTTCAAACCTGGAGTCCAAGGTGTCATCTCATAAAATTTAAAAGCCAGCCCTTTTGTCACTACTGTGAAAGGAAAAAGAAAGCCATCTGACATTGAGACTTTGCTGGGGAACTTTCTCCTACAGCAGGTGCAATAAAGATTTTGATAGATAGAGGCTCTGGAGCAGAGCCAGGACTAACAAGAGGTTCATCCATGATGAAGAAAACAGTAACATCGTAAATACAGACAAAATCAGTATTGCTGATTTTTCTTTTGCTTCCAGCTTCAACAAGGCTCAACACTGCACTATCTTATTTATGATGATCCTGTCTTTATTTACAACGTTGATGTTTTGTTCATCATGGACTTCTGCATTATTTTTGATTTTTTAAAATGTTGCACACAATATTATTTATTTTGATTACTGAGCTTTTTGGTAGCCCCTAAAATCTTGCACCTGAGGCTGGGCCTCACTTGCCTTACCCTTGTCCTGGCCCTGCTCCAGAAAGCACAGATCTTTCCAAGCCCTACAATGAGAAGCAGTGAACAATCAGACCATTCACTTCTAACCTATGCCCAGAGGAGAGGAGCCTTGTGAAATAATAAGAAATATATAAATATATAGAATTATATAAATATATAATTTATATTAAGCATAATTTATATATTATAAATTATATAAATATATAATATAGAAATATATAAATTGGCCATTGCCCCTGGTTCCTGGACCCCTCATTCAGACCTCTGCCCTGGTTCCTAAAACCCTTGTAGATAAGGGGTACTAGGAGAATCTTTTGTTCTAATATTTGGTCTTTAACCCCAGTAACTGACACAGAACTCTTAAAATCTTTGTAATTTCCTAGGTAGTAACATTGGAAACAGCTTCTAAAGCCCCTGAAATTTCTTGGGTGACAGCATCTTTTATTCTAATGAGGCAATTTTTGATGGGCTCCTGGATAGCCCCAGGATCCAGGCTGTTTGCAAGGGAAACCAACCATGTGATTAGAAGGTGAGAACTTTCAGCCCCACCCACCCCAACCTCCAGAGAGGTGAGAGAAGCTGAAGGTTGAGTTAATTGCCGATGGCCAATGACTTAATCAATCATGCCTATGCAATGCATAAAAACTCAAAAGGACAGAGTTTGGAAATCTATTGGTTGCTGAAAAAAATGGAAGTACAGGGAAGGTGGTGTACCCAGAGAGGGCATGGAAGCTCTGAGCCCCTTCCCACATACTTCATCCTATGCATCTCTTCCATTTGGCTGCTCACCTGTATATTCTTTATAATAAATAGGTAAAAGTATGCAGTTTGCCTGAGTTCTGTGGGCCACTCTAGCAAATTAATTGGACCTGAGGGAGGGATAATGGGAAGCCCCCAATGTATAGCTGGTCAGTCAGAAGTATAGGTGACAACCTACTACTTTCAACTGGCATCTGAAGTAGAAGCAGTCTTGTGAAAATGAGCCCTTAGTCTATGGAATCTGAAGTTATCTCCAGGTAGACAGTGTTAGAATTGAATTATAGGACAGACAGCTGGTGTCAAAGAACTAGTCAGTGAGGGAAAATCATACCGCATACATTTTGGTGACTAGAGGTAAACTGTGCTAAGGAGAGTGTGTGGCAAAACACTGTTTTTTTTTTCTATCTCTTACAAGCCTCAAACATGGATTTTCTGCCCCTGAAAACAGGTATTGTCTCTGTGAAGTGGAAAGGTCTAATAGAGGCCAAGGAGATTGGAGAAGAGTTGGAAGGCCTCACAAATCCTCAAAAATAGCACCAGAGGGACTGGGATGAGGTCTGAAAGTTCCATCTATCAGAAACAAAGACAGTGGAATTCAAACATGGGAGAATATCAGAAATAAGTAGGAAGCTTGTTATGACAGAGATTTTAAGGTGCCACCAGAGGTACATGAAGTCAGAATCTCCCAAAATGGAGTCAAATACGTTCATTTTAGCTGCTCTTGAGCTAAGTCTTCTCAAGCCAACTGAGTAACAGGAAACTACTGGATTAGGATATCCTCATTAATTGTGGAAATTATCCTCAAAATATAAGTGAACTTTTTAGACTAGCATTTTTAGCCCTTGAGACAATGGAACCAGAGACATGTGAGTTTAGAATGGAGGCAAGTTGATGATTGAGATATTTCCTGGGTGCAGTGGCTACAGACAGGGGATTTTTCACTCTTTCAGCACCTGTGTGGTGCAGGCTTACTTTATTTTGGGCACTAGGATATTACCTGAAGAAACAAAGTAGCCTTTGTTTCTTTGAAAGACATGAGCACTGGCAAAAACAAATAAACAACTTAAACCCACTGCAAAAAGTGTCATGATAGAGATATTTTTAAATGCTCTGGGAGTCTACTGGATAAATCCTGTTTACAGGAATTGGATAAAGTTGTAATGATAAGGTGACATTTAAGCTAAGCCTGGTAGGAAAAGATGTGAGTTTTCTTGGAAGAAAACAAAAAGGGTGGTGGGAGCATTCCAGGCAGAAGCAACACAAGTGCAAAGGCAGAAGGATCTGGAAACACTGGCTTATGATACTGCTGGGGCAATCATAACTAGGGTCTAGGAGTTACCAGGGGGCTGGGGTCTAGGATACTGGTTATGAGGTTGTAGCCAAGGCCATTTTTTTGTGTGTGAAAAGCAGTGGATTAGGGCCAATAGCAGTGGAGAGGAGCAATGGACTCAAAATGCATTTAGGAGGTGGTATCAATTGGATTGAATGACTGACGGAGATTTAAGGAATAACAAAAGGAGGAGTTGCATGGGACTGTCCCTGTCTTGAAAAGTGGATCACAGTGGGAAACACATAATTGTGTAGAGCCATGGTGGGGTGAAGGTTTGGTTTTAAGATAATCTGGAAATTTCATTCAGCTCAAAAAGAGGACAAAGATGAGTCAGGGGCATGTAATGTAAACAGAGTGTTGTTAAAACGAACATCACCTTCTTCACAATTTTCCACCCAAGCAAAGAGCAATGTTGAATTCCCTCAGCCATCAGCAGTGGCATCCATGGGAATCACGAAGACACAACATGAGGACATCCTGGAGCAAACGGGCTCCCACCAGGACTGGTGGCGACAGCAGGCGTGGCAGAGCCTGCAGGAAGATGACTCACTTTCTGAATTTCAGATTTGTCCAGGCTCCTCGGGAAATGGGGAGATAAAGAAATATCAGCAGTCCTGAAGGAAATTTCCCCTGGGAAAGATGATGCCAGAAGCCATTTCAGGTAATAAAAGGTAACCTCAGCAAGGAGGGGTCAAATGGAACAGATATATTTGGCTACAAGCTGACTATAAAGATCCACTGAGTACATTCAGTCAGAATCAAGGCGATTAGCTGTTATCATCAGCTCTAGAAACACCTCAATTCAGGCCATAATGGTAGATGCACCACACACTCTAAAATTATCTCGTTTTCAGTGACAGTTTTGGATAAGAATCCCAGTCTAAACATAGCCTCCAACAACAAATATGGGCCAACCTCACTTAACCAGGATGGGTGTAGTAAAATGAATGTTCTGGTGAACTGAAAGGGCATTCTATGAAACAATCTTTGTTATTTAAGTCACCATGGTTGAAAATATTCTAAGTTTCCCTGCTTAGGAATTTCATGCTGAAAAATGTGATGGCATTTTTGTTTCATAATCCTACAGTGGATCTTCCAGTCTCAGGATCACGAGTCTTAATAGTATTATTCTCTGCTAAAAATAGAAGAAGGTGTTGGGAATTGAACCAAACACAGACATTATCTGGAAGGTGTTTTGGGGCTCAGTCATTGCTATTTACTCCTTCCCTTCCCACTTTTCCTTGATTTCTAGGACCTAGAGAAATTAGTAGAAAAGAATAAATTAGTAGTTGAAGCTTCTACTTCATTTAGAGTTTTCATGTTCATACTTACTTTATAGATCCCTCTGCTCAGTATATTGTACCATTTGATGAAACAATGTTGATCAAGCTACTAGGCTCTTTGCTCCTTTGTGTGATCTAGACTTGCTAGTGTCAAGCCAATGTGTGAACAACCAACCATATGCTGCCTTATAGAAATAAACTGAACCACTTTGTGAATTGAACAATACCTTGACAAAAGAACAGCTAGCCCAAGATGATATTTCAAGAACCGTTTCCAACTGATGAAATAATGTACTTTGGACTTGGCCTAATGACTATTTTCCAGGTGATAAGTAAATGGTGCTCTGACATTTAGGGTTGTTTTATCAGGATTTTCCTAAGGTAGAGGTAGCGTGAATGTACTACCCATCATCAAGGGATACATCCGAAGGATGGCCTTTCATGGTATTGAGGTCAGGAGTTTGAGACCAACCTGGACAACAAGGTGAAACTCTGTCTCTGCTAAAAGTACAAAAAAAAAAAAAAAAAATTAGCCAGGTGTGGTGGCACATGCTTGTAATCCCAGCTACTTGGGATCCTGAGGCAAGAGGATCACTTTAGCCCGGGAGGTGAAGGTTGCAGTGAGTTGGGATCGCACCATTGCACTCCAGCCTACTACCTACTCTGCTCTGCTCCTCCTGGTATTTTTGATTCTAATTTTTGGTGTTTCTGATTCCATTTCTTTCTTTCTCTTTTTTTGAGACAGAGTCTTGCTGTGTTACCCAGGCTGGAGTGCAGGGATGTGATCTCGACTCATTGCAACCTCCACCTCCTGGGCTCAAGCAATCCTCCTGCCTCAGCCTCCCAAGTAGCTGGGATTACAGGCATGTGTCACCATGCCGGGTGAATTTTTTTTTTTTTTTTTTTTTGTATTTTTAGCAGAGACAGAGTTTCACCATGTTGGTCAGGCTGGTCTTGAGCTCCTGCCTTCAAGTGATCCTCCTGTCTCGACCTCCCAAAGTGTTAGGATTACAGGCACAAGCCACCATGCCCAGCCTCTGATCCCATTTCTATTTAGCTGTCTCTGGGTTCATGTTTCTTGTATTTCAAATCCCATTTGCTGCATGATCACTTTCTGATCTCCATGTTTCCACAGCAGCTTGATAATCTGACCTAGACTCCAAACTCCAGGGATTGTTAGCAATTATGTAGGGTTTCAGTTTATAGAACACAAACCTTAACACTTGGAGGAACTCAATATTCTGTAATATATTTTGTTGCCATCTAGATAGCCTCATATCCTTATGAAGAAAAACAGATTCAAATCCAGAAATAAATGATTTAAAAATGTTTTTTTTACAATGAACTTAAAAATAATCGGCCCTATCATGAGCAGATGTGAGAAAAAGAATAGAATGCCTTAACATTCTCTTTTTTCTGTAATTATTCTGGAAAGTCTCTAATTCATGTTTTGAGAAGCCAGATACCTAAACATAATTGCACTTTTTTAAAAGAGAATCCAGTGAACCATAACAGCTGGAGACCCAAGAGATGATATATCACAAACAAGAACCATGTTTTTGACATTTACTATAGTTGTTTTTTTTTCTTTTCACAGTGCATTCGTGCCACCAGTTCCAAATCTTAGAGTTGTAGATGTGCTTCTCAAAACCTCAAAGCACTTCTACATATTTATGTGAACCTTCCTTCTTCCCCACATGCATTTCCCAGAGTGCATTAGTATATGGTTGACCCACATGCATATGCTGGTTCTATGGAGAGGCAGGATGGAGTAAAATTTATGAGTACAAGACCCTACAGCCAGATTGCCTGGCTGCAACTTCCATACGTCCACACCCTATATGGCCATGGGTGCTGTACTGATCTGTTCTCACGCTTCTAATAAAAACATACCTGAGACTGGGTAATTTATAAAGGAAATAGGCTTAATTGATTCACAATTCCACAAGGTTGGGGAGGCCGCACAACCATGGAGGAAGGTGGAGGAAGAGCAAAGTCACATCATACATGGCGGCAGGCAAGAGAGCATGTGCAGGGGAACTCCCCTTTATAAAACCATCAAGTCTTGTGAGACTTATTCACTATCACAAGAATGGCATGGGAAGGACCTGCCCCCATGATTCAATTACCTCCTACCAGGTCCCTCCCATGACATATGGGAATTATGGGAGCTAAAATTCGAGATGAATGGGTAGGGAAACAGCCAAACCATATCAGGTACAGTACTTGGCTTCACATCCTCATCTGTAAAATGAGCATGGTGACAATCTTTTAGAGCTAGTGTGTGGATTAAATGTGGTCAATACGTGGAGATAACTTAGAACAGTTCCAGGCACCTCGCAAGGACTTAATACAAGTGGGTTATAAATTAGTTTACATTTTATGGACAGTGATTTTACAAGCTCTCCATGGTAACTGTTCACCTTCAGCCAGAGTTTGTACATAAGGAATTGGGTCAAAAAGGAGACAGCTAAGGAATTTTTTAGTTGTAACTGTTTTTTATTAATCTTGGAAGATTTTTCTGTAGTACTACTTGGAGACACAATATTAATGAATCAGCCTTTAAACATTCCATCCAATAACATGTTTTGCTTATTGATTTTTAATGCCTTGTTATATTACTATTCTAAGTACTCATTCTAATGTAAAAGCATTCTATATATAAATTTTTGTTGTTAAAAATGTTTTGATTGTAACAATAGAAATTGAGACCTTTGTCAGGTTGACACTCACTAAATCTCATTGCTGGAATCATTGTGGTGGCTAGTAAGGGTGAAGGAATAAGAATTAGGCCTTTGATTTGTTTTGGGAGTGAAAGAGTTGCTAAGTTTAGCAACATTGTAATGTCATAGATATTATTTATTAGCTTCTCAGAGAGAAATGTCTGGGTGCTGATTTACCAACTTGGAAAAAACGGGGACTAACAAAAGTACAAAAATAATATTCAGAATCAACTAGCATCCCTGTAACTGTAGGAAAAATTAAGAGATCCTACCTAGAATAGTTCACAGGTGGCACAGAGCAAAAGGGAATAGGGGTGCAGCTGGCAGACACTGACTGTGTCTTCTCTGGGGGATGAACAGACCATGTGGGCCACTAGGAACCCAGAAGGGGCATCAGCCAAGAGCTATTGTTTCCACACTGGGCTGATTCCAGAATCACAGCAGTGACAATAGCTCACATGCGGGGCCTGCTGTGTGCCCACAGCTTTAAAATGAGAACACAATGCTTAAAGCTGGCAGTTATCATCCCCTAAATCCATTTTTGATTCTAAACAAAATACTCCTTAGGAGGATTCTGCTCTACCACTGCTCCCTGTCATGGGTTTGACTGGCAAGATGGATTCATGTTAATCAGTTTTAAATGATACCTTTGTTTCTCTATAATCTTTTTCACCATTTATAATGCCCCAGTTCCTTGGGATATGTTGCCTCAAGACAGGAGTTCTACTTACCTGAAAATTCCACTTAAACCAAAATCCTTTATATTCAATTAATCTTGATTTCTTTAAGTATCTACAAGTGTAATTCCACTTTCTTTCATTAAGAAAGTCCAAGATAATGATCATGATTGACATTATTTCTTTTCAGTTTGGTGGCTACAACTTTTCAAGCCTCCAGGGTCACCCTTCTGAAAAGCACTGCCCAAACTTAGGGCTACGAGGAGGAGGCAGGAGACTGAAAGAGCGGGACGTCATGAATGTCACTAGAAATATTTTTTATAAACTAAAATATTTGATTTCACCTTTTTCCCGAATGAGATTCGATCTCTCTAAATATTATACAAAGGAATACATGTGTACAGGGAAGTGGACATGATCACTGAGGGTTCTCTTTTAGAATCTGCTCTAGCATACATTTATCTGTAATTGAAAGAATAGAAAGTATCTCAGCAGTATACATTTGTTTGAGCCATTAGCATTCTCTGAGCCGCTATTGTGGAGGGGCTATCAGAAACCCAGGTAACATCTTGTTAATCTAATTACTAGTTACCCAAATCTAAGCTTATGACCTACCTGGGCCAAACAAATTAGTCATTGCATGTTGCATCTGCCCCAGTGCTAGGTAGGTTCAATTTAGATCAGAGAAGCTTTTGTGCCACTACAGGTGTACATGGGGAGGCAAAGAGATGAGAGGAAAGACAAAAATATCTCAACATATGGGCAGGGATGAAACTGACAGATGGGGACCATCATCGTTTTGGAAAGGCAGATTGGAGAAGAGAAAGATGTTTCAACCAAATTCATGGATATGGTATGAAATTATGCCATAACTGTTGGATCTTAATACCATGAAACAATTCTCCTTTTATCCTTATTCCTCTATATTTTGAAGAAAGGTAAGGGAAAAAAATAACATACATGGAATAATTTCAGGGAAGGACACATTCCTTCCACTGCCATCTTACAGGTAGCTCTCTAAGGAGCTTGTCACCTAAGCATTTAAAATTACACCACCATTTTTCACCTTCAAATTTTACCACTGTCCTCTGCTAAAAAGAGTCAGCCCTTTCCAGGAATTGTAACACAAGAGTAAAAATTACTTTTTCATTCCTTTCTAGTAATAATAATAATAATCCTGCTATGATTGGTCCATGATTGAAAAGAGCTGAAGGGGCTTGTTCTTGAATGTAAAAAAATGTAATCACTACAGAGACCAAGGGATCAGGAAGATGGGAAGTCCCAGTTCATGAATTTTACCTGGTTGACAATCTAGCCAAAGGCAAGACCTGGAGATGTCCTCCTACTGCTTTTAAAAATCTGTGATTATCAGTCATTGGGACCTCTGACATAGGAATGAGAATATCCCTTAGACTCATAAAATCTTATACAGCTTAACAAAAAAAAAAAGAGTTCACAGATCTAGTTTGGCTCCTTACTTTTATAAGACCAAGAGATGAAGGATCCACAATCATGCTGCCAGTTTAGCGGCAGAGCTAACACTAAAACCAAGGGCTCTGATATCTGATTCAGTGTTTTCAACTAATCTCCATCCCAATTCCTGCCACCCATATAATTTCATATCAAATGGGGATATGTAGAGATGGTCTAAGAGAGCAAAGAGATAGAGACCTGGCCATATATTCATTTGCTGTTAGTTACTAATACCTAAAAGTACAATGTTGTATTCTGCCTTATTTCAAAGTAAAATAAAAGGGAATATTTCCCCCAAAAGGTTTGTTAGCTGGGGAGCTAGAATATTCATATTCCAGAAATAATTGTGATATCTTCTGAAGGACACCAGATCAAGTGTGTCTACACCTTCAGGTGATGTCTTGATAAAAGCCAAGAAGCTCCCCTGCAGTCATCAGAAGTGGTGGGTTCCTCTCATTCAAATCATTTCCAAGTTGCTGCTTGGCCATTCTTGCCCAAGCCTCTTGCTAATTTTGTTTGTACTTTACACACTGCAGGAGCAAATGCTGGATGTGGCCATGCTAACCCAATTGTTTCAGCTGCAGAAAATACAGCAGGTGCTGCCATGGCAGTGGTTGGTTTTAGCTGGCTGTCACAATCAACAATTAGTGAATGAGATGGACATAGCCGAAGCTACAGCAGGAGACAGGATTCTGCTCTCCTGGGCAGAAATCAAGAAGAGGGGGTTTTATTATAAATCAGTGGGTGGTATAATCTCTTTCAGAGAAATAGTACTACCAAAGAAAGAGGAGTTCATCATGGCCACATACAAAATCAGGGTTCTAAGGCAACATTTACCAGTGTTCACACAACACTTTCAAGGAGAAAAAGGGCCCTGACTGGAGATTTCTCCCTATTAAGAAAAATAGACCCATCAAACTAATGATGTCATTAGCCATTTTATTCCCTGCTTCCCAAACAACCATCTGATAAGCAAACATTCTCCTAGATTTATGTTCCCAAGGGAATACACTGGCCAAGAGACCTTAATTAACCCATCAGATTAAGAGTTGTATTTCTCATTAACCATTAGCATTCTGGCTTATCACTAAATTCCCGGGAGTTTGATAAGTAAGAACCAGCAAAGATCAGAGACAGGCTCTTGGCATACCTGGATTTGGAAAACTAAAGACCAGATGTAGAAGTAGTGAATTCATCCAGTCTCCACTGGGACAGATTGGATCTGGGCAGTGAGAAGCCGCCTGCTCAGGAATTGTCTCCTTGCTTGCAACTGGCTCATCTCTGCCCAGCAATCTCTACCTTGCCGATAAAATGGGGTTTTTATTTGTATATGCAGATGTTATAAAGAATAACAACCTCATCGTCATCTCCAAGAAGACACCCTGGAAAAGGATATTGTTGGAAACCACTACTACATATCAGGGACTTAAAGTAAAAATAAAAAATAGTACCTGTCTCCTTAGATCTCTTGTTTTCTTAGTCATCTTATCAATCGCAATGTTGAGAGGATCTCCTTTTTCTTTCCTTCCAGTCTATGAAGAAAAGAGAAATAATTTCTGATTTAGCATATTCAATGTTAGAGACATTAAAAATTAAAAAAAATCAGGAAAACATGCGATGTTAAATTCAAACAATTTTTTAAAAAGATTATTTTCAATACATAACTATAACATGATTTGGTCTCTAAAGTTGGTTTTTCCTGAAATAATAATTAAAATTGATAAAAATCAATACGTTCTCAGGATGGTTACACATATGTCCATATTCAACTCCACACAAATCTGTGTTTTCATCCCTCCTCCAGATGCTTAGCAGTTAAGTAAATATAACAAGGATGTTTTGTTTTTGCCTTCAAATACAAATGCTTTGTGTGTCTATATTGTGTAGGCACATTTCTGAACAGAAGATAATTGAGATAATAAAAACTAAATCAAAAAGGATTTTAAGTAAATCACCAGAATTCAGAATTTTATACCAATATTTTTTAAGCCATATTGCAACTTCTGTATCAAATTCAAAAGAGATGCTTTCCTAGAAAATACAGTATTGCCAATCTCTGCTCTGTCACGTAGTGGAATGCTAAAAGTGATAATAAGCAACCCACAGCTTGAGGTCATGAGGAAAATTTCCTTTATGACTATAACAGGCAGAGGTAGAGAAAAAAAAAGTGTTCTTTAATAAATTATTCACTTGGAAGTTTCACTAGCTTCCTATTTCTTTGCTTTTTCTTCTTTTTTTGGTGGGTACAAAAAAACAATTAAAACTCAACAGAAAAGAATCCCCATTGTCTTTTTAAAAGAGCAACAAGATTCCCATGGATGCAAAGCTCTATAAACTTTATGGATGACAATTATCTTCCCCTTAAAAGACAAATGTTTTCAAAAACCTTGTCAAATTGATTAAATTATCTAAACTTTAGTCAAACACTACAGATTGATTCATTTATGGTGCTAGTGGCAAGTCAATTATTGTGGCCTATTCAGTCTCTATAAAATCATGTAGGTCTCTGTAGTAATTTGCTTATATGATAAAATGAGATCCCAGATCTTAAGTTGTGCCTAATGGGATAACATGATTTGGCAATGCATAAAAATTACCATCCAACAGGTTTCTAAATGTTCTCTTTCCATGGCAAAATCTGGGAAGCATAAAGCGGATACATACATACCAGCTCTCCATAGCTGGGTTTAAAGTAGTCACTCTTCTCTGCCACTTGCTTAATTAACTATTTTTTCTGAACAAATGTCTGATGCACAGCCCTATAGGGTTTTCATTAAAAAGCCCAAAGCAAGGCATATGTGCATATATTTTTAGTCTTCTAAAAGCCTACAATTCCCCATCATCCTTTCCCACTCCCTAAACTCACACACTCACTCTTTCAGATGTAGACACTAAGGTTTGTAAGTAGAAAGAGCTTAAAATACAGTGGCTAACATTTTACAACTTTGAAATATCAGCCTACAAATAGCTCCAAGAAAACAAAAGTATATGGAGAAGAATAACGTGCTGCTCTATCTTTCAAGGGAATGTGGTTGGGCAGTGAGTGTGACTTCAATGCTCTGCCTCTCCCAAGTTCAGATCTGCCACAAATTCAGCAGCCAAAGGCTATTCCCTTTCTGTTTGGTTCTCTCCTTGCAAATAGGTTGTCTGCCATCAAAATACAGGGCACCTTTGTGGGGCTCCGGACCATGATCATTCTGAAAATCATAATTTCCTATGGCCTTTTCATTTATTAGAATAAAAAACTTACTTTCAAAAATTAAAAATTATAAGTTTAGTTTAAAACTTGGCTGCAACAGATAGAGGATCGATTACTAAACTTTTCAAAGTAAAAGAAAAAAATTGAGACACTTTAGATACACAAAATAATTACTGAGTGAATGTAAATGCCAGACTCTGGGCTTATTCCATCCTGCCAGTGCCATATCTGTACAACCATTTTTCAGATGAGAAGAATGAGGATCAAATGGGCCTGGGACTGGTGTGAAGAGAGTGAAGAGGGAGAGAGGGAGTATAATTTAGATGTAAAATTTAAGATGGCACAAAGGAACTCAGTCATCAAGATAAATAATATCTTAATGTAATATATACTTTTTTTTTTTTTTCTGAGACAGAGTCTTCCTCTGTCACCCAGGCTGAAGCGCAGTGGCACAATCTTGGCTCACTGCAACCTCTGCCTCCCAGGTTCAAGCAATTCTCCTGCCTCAGGCTCCTGAGTAGCTGGGATTACAGATGCCTGTCACCATGTCCAGCTAATTTTTTTGTATTTTTAGTAGAGACGGGGTTTCACCATATTGGCCAGGCTGGTCTCAAACTCCTGCCCTTGTGATCCACCCACCTCAGCCTCCCTAAGTGCTAGTATTACAGGCATGAGCCACCACGCCCGACCTAATGTAATATTTTTAAAATCAAAACTAATGCAAATAAACCCATGTTGAAAATATAATATCAAAAATTTAAATAAAGACAGGATCCAATAGGGCTAGGATTAGGGTAGGGTGAATGGGGTGACTTGTGCAAATGCAGCAGCAGATGACATTTTAAACTTTTAAACTTAAAAAAAGTGCATATATATTTATTCTTTAAAAATGATTGTTTACCTAAAATTCACATTAACTGGGCATCCTGTATTTTTATGTGTTGAATCTGACAATCCTACCCCCAGGGGAAAGAGTCATGTTCAAGATTGTAACTGCAGTTGTTACAGACACGTGTGGGAGGCTTGGTTGCCCCATTCTGTGAGCAGAAGGGCAACATGTGGGATCTGTATCCCTTCTGGCATCAATATCCTGCAACTGTAAAATACACATCCCTTAGATGTGAGGCGTCCTGTTGGTCACTGTGGGGAACACATGAAAAGTGATAGCCACGATTCTCACCATCAAAGAGCTCCTAATACAGGGGAATAGACCAGAACACAAGATCAGAACAATACCAAAAACTGTGCAGAAATTAGCACTCTCAACGACTAAGTTGCTCAGAAGAGGAAAAGATGTTGCCTTTGGGAAGTCAAGTCACAGAGGAAAGAGAAAATTAGCTGGACCTTAAGCCCTGGGCAAGATTAGAATAGGAAAGAGAGAGGCACTTTCACTGGCAAAAAGAAAGTCATGTAGACAAGAAGGCAAGATGGTTCTGGGAAGGCAGTGAGTGAAATGAGCCAGCTTTTTCTCCATCATGTGAAGAGATCAGTTCGACTAGCTACAGAGAAAAATTATTTTTATAAGAGCTTCTTTATAGTATGATTACTACTAACTTTATTTTGATCTGCAAGCCCAGAGAATCTCTCATAACATTAGTCATTCCATGTCACTCTTGTCCGGATTCTGCTTGTGTAATATTTGTGATCCTGGGTTTCTCCAGCCTCAAAGTCTTCGGCTGAAAACAATTCAGAAATGCAGTTGACTCAGGAGCCATATTTGTTGTCACTGTACATGAAGGCTGAGGAATGTTAAAACAAGGACTAGCGTTTAGGAATTTGGCCCACTGGATGGGATAGTCAATTTACTGGCCCTTTCTTAGCTCCAATTTTAAAAAATAAGGTATTTGTGTAGGAATAACAATAGTAGCTTGTCAACGTTCAGCTTTGCACAGCAAATGGGGACTTGGAAGCCATTATGTCCTACTTTCTTCAGCTTTGTATGTCTAAATGTGGCCATAATTTTAAATTCATCAGTTTAAACTGGACGGGAAGCCAGCTACTGAGAGTGAGACAGACAGAGGAAAAGGGGGAGAGATAGAGAGACACAGACACAGAGACAGAGAGGAAGAGGAGAGGAGAAAGGGAGAGAGCAATGGGGGATGGTGAGGAGGAAGAGAGGAGCAGAGACTTGCCTCCTAGTGTCAGCTCCCTATTATTAGCCTCCACGATCCTGGACTAACCATTTACCCCATTTTCTTAAAAAAGTCTGAGTTTTGTCATAAGCACAATGGATAGCATAGTATATGCTCTGTCTTCTTCACAAGGTTAGCAGGACGATCAATCACAACGTCAGTGTGCTAGAAACAATAAAAGACATTAAGACTATTCAGGGTAATTAGGAAAGTATTTTTGCTGTGGAAAAAAAAATGAAAGAATTGATTTAGAAACTACACAGAAACTATTTTTGGATCACCTGTCCTTCTGCTTTCTCCATCCAGGCAGATAATGTACAAAAACCTTGCTAAAAACTGGTATCCCTAAAGAAAAAGTTCTCTCCCTTTAAAGAAGCAATATTTGGGGCAGTTCATTTTAAATATGCAACTAGTCCGAGATACTTCTAAGAGGTGAAATGAGGGGCAGAATCTCCAGTTCAGTCTTTTACATAGTAGGTCCTGGGACATATTTTGTTTAGTAACTAAGGATTTGATCATCACAAGCACATTCTAGTTCCCTAGGAGTCAACCAGAAGCCTCACCTAGCTCTCCATCCCTGACCCTCCAGGCTCTACAAATTAAAAATACTTTAACAAACTGAAGTGAAAGCAGATCTAAGTATTTATTTTGACATCATCACCTAATAATAAAAGCAAAATGTGTGCTGTTAAGTCAGTCATCCAATTATTCCCTGTTTTTGCTGAACAGAATGAAACAAAAGCCAATTAGTTGTAACAACTCTCTGCCAATAACCACCTAGGTGACCTGGCCACTCTCTAGACTCCAAACTTATCATCTGTAGAACGAAAGGGCCAAGGATGAATTATGGAATTGTGAAATATGAGAAGCAGAAAAACCATCAAACACCTGTAACTATACTTCCCTGTTACAGGGAAACAATCATAACACTGCAGAAAGGGCTGGGAATTGACAGGCAGTTGAAGTTTTTCTCATCTCTAAAACGTGGCTAAGTGCTTGCTCCCAAAAAGGAGCGTGAAAAGACATAGGCCCTGTAATGTGTTTGGCCAATACCTAACCAGCAGAGTTAACTCAGTCAACGTTAGCTGTCTTTCTTTGCCCGCCTCCTCATTCCCCTCAAAGATAAGGACAGCAAGGTCTAGAGAGACGAAGTGACTGATTATGATCACCTGGCTCATTAATATTTGACCAGCACCTCCAGACTCCCAGCCAGGGCTTTTTCCATTCCATATCTATACAATCTCCCTTCTCTAAAATTTCAGGATTCTGTGATTTTATAGTTTCATGTGTTTCTCTTCAAAGGCTACCAGTAAAATCTCACTTTGAGGTGTATTTCCTTTGCCGCTTTTTGTCCACAGAACTTATATGCCTTTTTTGAGCCTGCTCCCCACTTTTCTTCTTTATCTTTACCTGCAGAGAATGAGTGTGCAATAGACATAGCCATTTAATAAATATCACTGTTAAAAAATGAAGCCGGGCAGAACTACTCTCTACATTGCTGTGGGCACCTTCCCTAGTTGCCATCTGTTGTGCTCGGGAGATGCATGTTTATTAAACTTTATTTGTTTTAGTCTTTGAGAACTATTTTACAAAACACATTCGGGGAAGATCCATGGCTTGAATTCATGAGAGTGAAGGGAATAAATTTCCTGACTTGGATTTTTAATAGGAGATCCTTTATTCTCCTATCCTCTGGCTTTAAATTCAAGTCCAGTTTGCTAAAGTATCAGATATTACCTTGAAGACCTTTATATTTCCAGTTTGTCCTTAAATAGAAGGATTAAGCCATTAACAGAAATTTCTATTTTTACAATTAATCTTCAGAAAAAGAATATTTTATTTCAACAATTTCTTTTTAATAACACTGCTCTTTGCCCCTTTGCAAAATAAAGGCCCATTCTTTGGCCCACTTTGGACAAGGATCCCCACCCCACTGTCTCCCTATATGAATACCCATCACCCCTTCTGAAATTCTGAAGATGTTTGTAATGGATTTATATAAACATGCTGAATAATACACAGCTGATACTGACTCCCTAACTTATAAAACAAAAAGCAACAAAAAGTATTAATTTATACATCTCTGAAAATGAGTATTTCTTTTTTCTTTTTTTTTTTTTGAGACAACTGTCGCCCAGGCTGGAGTGCAATGGCGCAATCTCGGCTCACTGCAAGCTCCGCCTCCCGGGTTCATGCCATTCTCCTGCCTCAGCCTCCTGAGTACCTGGGACTACAGGCGCCTGCCACCATGCCCGGCTAATTTTTTTGTATTTTTAGTAAAGACAGGGTTTCACCATGTTAGCCAAGATGGTCTCGATCTCTGGACCTCATGATCCACCCGCCTTGGCTTCCCAGAAAATGAGTATTTCTTTAAAGACTGTTCCCATCTCAGCCCCTCATCCTACCATAAACACATAATCCAGTTCTGGGGGGTCCCTCATGGAAGCCCTGGGAATATAAATCGACCATTTTGGTGCTTCCATTGGATCCATGGGTGTACATCAACCATGTTTCAGGGTACTATATTAATATGTAGGACATGGTTGTAAGAAGGTAGATGTTTATCACTTCCTTTCTTTCCCTTGAAGGGACCTGCAGACATGACTGAATGTATAAGGAATCTTCAAAGTATTGTGTAGCTGTGACTCTAATATATTAGATGTTTTAGGAGCTAATCAAATGCCCAGTTTTCAAATTGTTGTCATTTGAAAGAAATGGAAGTCAAAATCATCAGAATGCCAGAAAGCAATAATATGCCATGCACTCTATCTCCAACACATTTTGCTGTCATTTAAACCTACAATTTAGACAACAGGAGGGAGAAGAAAAAATTATCTATTGATCCAACAGTCACACTCTCATTTTTGGAGGGTTGCCCACCTACACTGAAACCCTGGATATAGAAATCATATCCTTATTACAGATAGCACCATTATTTATAGAACCTTGAACATTTCATTATATCTTTATATTATGTATAAATCATAGTTGGAGCATGTGGACCTTTCTAAATATACCTTTTCACTAGCTAAGGACATTCCTCTTGGAAAAGAAACAGGCAGTATCTCTTTAGAATGGATGAAAGTTGAACAGTGGCCACAAAGCAAATCTATAAGCAACATACTCTGACCACATCACAACCTAGCTTTCTTGGTCTCTGAGGTGGTGGTGGGGATGGGAAGGAGGTAAAGGTGGAGAGGGAAACACTGATGTATCTCTGACTCTTCTCTGCCAGACTGCATCCATTTTCAAGGAAATAATCATCAATGTATAATGTAAGAATATGATAATATTGGTGAGACTACCAGGCCCTACCCGATAGTAGAGCAATATCAGGATATGCCTTGGACAATGCGCAAAGCAGGACTGGCTCAGAGAGATCAACACCTGTTCTCATCCCCCCATCAACCCATCTATGTTATTTCAGTAGCAGCCCTCCTAACTCCCAACCAAGACTCTGTGGGCAGGGAACAAACTGATAATAACATCCAAACCAGTGAGAATCCACAGTAGAATCACAGGTTGTAGGCAGAATTATTAGGAAGGAGACATATTTTCCCACTGAGGTTGAAAAACTGGTACTAGATAAACCTTGAACTACCTAGGGATTCTCCAAAAATAGACCCCACAAAAAGAAAAGCATAGCTGAAAGAAGGAGAGGCAGAGGAAGATGGAGAAAGACAGAGACAGGAGGGAGAGATTATGAGAGAAGCTGCGGCAAGAAAGGGATGAAGAATTGGAGAAAAAGAAGTTTAAGGGAAGAAGAAGGAGGAGAAGAAAAGAGAAGTCAGCTCTTGGAATCAAATCAAAATGGTTCATATTTTCCATTATGTGCTCTTTTATTAATAATTCATTTGAGCTGCTATAACAAAAATATCATAGACTGGGTGGCTTATGATGACAGGAATTTATTTCTCACATTTCTGGAGGCTGGGAAGTCCTAGATTAAAGCATTGGTAGACCTCTGTGTCTGGTGAGGGCCCACTTCTTATTCCAAGAGGGCTGTCTTCTTTTTGTGTGTTCACATGGCCAAGGGGGCAAGGGAGTCCTCTGGGGTCTCTTTTAGAAGGGTACTAATCCCATTCGGGAGATCTCCACCCTCATGACATAATCACTTATCAAAGGCCTCCACTAATCCCATTCAGGAGACCTCCACTTTCATGACATAATCAATTATCAAAGGCCTCCACCTCCAAATACCATCACATTGGAGGTTTCGACATTTGAATTTTGAGGGGATACAAACATGCAGTATATAAAACACATTAACCTATAAAATAATTGTTTTGCTTGTCATTATATAGAGCCTGGAGTTGTACCTGGAATGTAACAGGTTTTCAGTACATTTTTCTAAGTCAATGAATGAAACGCTTGGCCTCCTGAATCTAGTTGCACTTAAAGCCATAAGTTTCTATCCATGGGTTACCTGGTGCCATGAGTTAACAAATGCCTCCATGTTTATTCGTGTGGCATTTCTGTCACTTACAAAGAAAAGGGTCTTATTAAACCAGAGATCTTAAAATACTAAGCCGCAATAACTGGAAAGCAGAGTGGTGGGGATCAGGGCAGACCTCAGGCAAGGTCTGGAGCACTGTCTGAGGAGTTCATGTCTTGGCAGGGCATCTAGGTTCATTCACAGGGTTTTCCCCAGCACTAATTACTGAACCAGCTCTAAATCTTAATAACGTATTTCTCCCCTAAATCCAGTTAGTTACTAACCTTGAGAAACCGCCCATCAAAAAGTCTATAAGGATTCATACTGTTCCTCAAATCTCTCTTTCCAGGACACCCACTCACCGCAGTGGAGATCTTGAATGCCACAGCATCCTTTGTTGACTGCGTTCCCTCATCATCCTCATTATGGCCTGCTAAGAACAAGCTTTAATTTCCTTAGCTCAGTATTCCTGAATTCTTATTTAGATTTTACTGAAGTCCTATTTCCTTTTTTTGAATCTTTTTTTTTCTTTTAACTTTTAGGTTCGGGGGTACATGTGCAGGTTTCTTATATAGGTAAACTCATGTCACAAGGATTTTGTGTGACACATTTTGTGTCAAACACATTATGTGTCACATCACATCCTTCATGCAGGTAGTATGCCAAACAGTGCAGATATTTTGTGACATGAGTTTACCTATATAAGAATTATTTTGTCACTAGGTACTAAGCATAGTACCTGATATATATTTTTTGGGATCCTCTCCTTCTTCCCACTCTCCACCCTCAAGTAGACCTCAACGTCTGTTGTTCCCTTCTTTGTGTCCATGTGTTCTTGTCATTTAGCTCCTATTTGTAAGTGAGAACATGTGGTATTTGGTTGTCTGTTCTTGTATTAGTTTGCTAAGGATAATGGTCTCCAGCTCCATCCATGTTGCTGCAAAGAACATGATCTTGTTCTTTTTTGTGGCTGCATAGTGTTTCATAGTATATGTGACACATTTTCTTTATCCAGTCTACCGCTGATGGTCATTTAGGTTGAGAACATGTCTTTGCTATTGTGAATAGTGCTGCAACGAACAAATTAGTACATGTGTCTTTATGGTAGAACGATTCATATTCCTTTGGGTATATTCCCAAGTAATGGAATTGCTGGGTTGAATGGTAATTTTTTTTTTTCTTGGGCCTGTATGTTAGGGCTTCAGAATCTGGTCTCCCCTTCATAATGGTCCAATTCTAATCTATTTGTATTTTCTCAACAACTCACAAATGTCCTTCTTCTTTATAGACTCATATTGGTGCCTGGCTGGAAGGGGCCATTTCCCTTCTAACTCACAATTCACCTAGCCAGGTTGTACCCATTCTTCAAAGAAAAGCTCAAAATCTCCCACTTCTGACCACATCTTTCATGCAGGTAGTGTGCCAAACAGTGCATATATTTACAGTATACTACCTAGTGTTGCCTAATAAGTTTTTTTGTGGCTGAAGAATACAACCCAAGCTTTTTGTGAGTAGAACATGCCTGGTTCTCTCCCAAAGAACTCAGGATGAAACTCTTAAGCCATGGTCAGGAAATGCTTGTTTAATGATAGAAAGATGGATGGTCCAAGTAGGCACCTGGGGATGGGCCACAGGTATGAAAGGGATAGATGATTTGGAAAATATGGAGTCCTAAAAATAAATTTCACCCACTTCACAATTTGCTGATCAGAGCCATAGGAGGTAGTTGGCACCTGTGTAAGGTTACAATTCTTGTTCCTTGATTTATTTTATCAACACAGGTGTAGTCCTCAGTGATTACTTGCCAGGCAACCCTGCATAAAAGACATTTTTCATAGTGCCAACCCCCCGAGCTTGGGTGATTGCTAAAAGCTGGGGTTAATTAACCACATATCCCTTCTAAGCCTGTAAGAGACCATGAACTGAGCAAACTGCTAAAAAATGCCATTTCATCTTTACAGTTGAGATAAAAGTAGTCAAGGCAAAGTGCAAATTCCCATTGATTTTATACACACACACACACACACACACACACACATACCCAAACTGAATAAATAATTTAAATTTCAATGAAATTTAAAGTTCCATTTCATTTTTAAGTGCATATTCCCCAAACCACTCAGCTACAGTTAAAGCTTTCAACACCTAAAGAATCCCTAGAGTCTGGCATTTTCCACCATCTCAAAAAGAGGTCAATAACTGGGTCCACATTGCTGAGAACTCACAGAAATCAGAAAACATTCAGGGAGAGGGTTACTTTAATTTATGAAAAGTATGTCTACGTGGGGACCCACAGTCTTGGCCTCCCTGTGCCTCATTTACCATTCTATCAAGAGCCAGCTCATGTTGTAATTCCTCCATCACCCCTTCCCTGCCCTCCCAGTTCACAGAAACCCAGCCTCTTCTGTGTGCCTATAGCCATCTCTACCATTTATTTGGTTCTGTATGAACAATTCTAACCAGGGAAATAATTCTATACTGTGCAAACCTCTTGCATTGTTAATTGAATTTCCGATGTCACACGGTATACACATACTATAAGCTGCATCATTACTATGGCGTAGTGTTCAGAAACTTGTCATGAGCATATTTTTTTTTATCCAATTAAAGGCACAGCGGCCCAAGGATAGGAAGGTGTCAGACCATTACATTTGCTTGAAACTCTGAAGTTTCTGGCACAGTGCCTTACACAGAATAGGTGCTAAGTAAATTAGAAATATGTATAGATATGTACATATAAATACGTATTGGCTATGAATGGAGTAGTTAGTATTCTGGCTGCTTGGCTTAATTAAATGATACCGATCTTTGGAGACAAGGCTAGGTGCAGAGGTGGAATTGGTGGCTCGCTGTGTCTTCACCAACGGTAGATTCATATTGTTGCCTACTCTCATCCCCTTTTTACACTTTATACACTCATTCCCTTTCTTCCCTGCTCAAATACTTCCCCTATGCAGGAAAAACGTGGAAATTTCTAGGAGCCAAAGCTTTTCATTGTATGTATAGGATTAAGTTGTATATACCCTTGGAAGATGAAGTACAAAGAGTAAATGGCTTTTATCAAAGTAGTGAGTGGTGGGAGTAGATAAGCTTGAAAACAGTAGGTACTGAAAGAGAATAGATTCGATAAAATGGTGCTTCTAAGAGATGAGCACCCTTAATGGAACAAGAGGCAGGATGTATTTGAGAACACCTGGGACCTTTCCCATTGCCAGCCCCACAGCAAAGGAAAGTGAGGAAGGTATGTGGGTGTCAGTGGGCAGAAGAAGTACAAGGTTTGGGAGCACCAAGGACTCTCTGCATCCTAGGAGATCCCAGAATTATCTCCATTCTAGTGCCAGAGCCAGGGCTGTTTTGCCTGCCCAAATCAACTCTGACCTCTCTTTGTCTTTGCCAAAGCCTGTGAGAATGACCTCTTCCTGTCCTCTCTGGCAGCACCACCTTTCAATCTCTATCTTGGTGTTTTCTCCCTCTCATGTCCCCCTCCAAAATGCCAGCACTGTCTTCAAAGCAAGCACACAGGTCCCAAGCACTTTAATTCTTAACATTACGAAGGAACTAGCAGAGAATAATGTCTTCTTTTTAATTATATGAACAGTTGAAACAACCAAAGAAATATTTCAACTATTTACACACTAACAAGCCCCAATCTAAAGCTGCTAATCTTATTGTTAGCCCACTTGCGTTGTCTTTTGCTTGCTTTGGGCGAAGCTTATCAAGCTCTGTGCTCTTCCTCGACTTCTGAAACTGATCTCCAAGCTGGGGGAAAGCCAGGCTGCCCCCAACCCCAGCACCAACACCCAGGAGACTACCAACCTCCTGAACATGAAGGTGCAAGCCACTGGCACTCCTCGGGCTTAGGTGAATCAGGGACCTCGCTGAGCATGCTTGGAGTCTGTCATACTAGTACTATCTCTTGGGGCATTCCCTCACACTTGGAACCAATGAAAACTTTATGAGGCAAAATGGAATTTTTGTAGCATGACAGTTAAAAACTAAACTATGTAGAAAGCAGGCCGAAACCCTGGAACACATGTCTCACATCGTCCCAAATATTCCCCACTATGTGGCTCCCACAAACACCATCTGCTGTGTTAATTTGTAAAGAATTACAAGGTTCTTAAAATTACACTTTGCTCTCTGTAGTGTACACTGTGTCTATGAAGGGGGAGACTTGAGAATGCATATTACATCCAGTCAGACACTGAGATCTTCCTTCCTATGCTGGGATCTAACTGAAAGTTTGCTGGGTCTGCATGGAATTTTAAGAAGTGCATTGTATTCTCTGCAGACCAGCTGTAGGGAAAGAAAACACAAAAACAAAAAATACACACAACAAAACCTTTGCCTAGGTTATGATCCTAGAAGCTTACACCTTTTCAGATTGCACATATATCTCACACTTCACTGGATTCTTATGACAACACAAAGTCTTCGGTTGTAAGTGAAAGAGGCTGAACAGCCAAAACTGGGAGAAATTCTTGGGAGAGACTTAATTCTCCATTGCTGGCTCCCGACCTCCAAGGCCTCCTCAGAGCCCTTGCGGGAGGCTAAGAGTTTCTCAGTTGTTCCTCCCTGTCTGCTTAGAAATTCAGAAGAGCAACATCTCTTCCCAAAAGTACATCTCTGGCCAGGCGTGGTGGCTCACGCCTGTAATCCCAGCACTTTGGGAGGCCGAGGCGGGAGGATCACAAGGTCAGGAGATCGAGACCATCCTGGCTAACACAGTGAAACCCCGTCTCTACTAAAAATACAAAAAATTAGCCAGGCGTGGTGGCAGGCGCCTGTAATTCCAGCTACTTGGGAGGCTGAGGCAGGAGAATGGCGTGAACCCGGGAGGCGGAGCTTGCGGTGAGCCGAGGTTGCGCCACTGCATTCCAGCCTGGGTCATAGAGCGAGACTCTGTCTCAAAAAAAAAAAAAAAAAAAAAAAAAAAAAAAAAAAAAAAAAAAGTACATCTCTAACAATGCAAGATATTGGTGAATGGCTGCTAATGAATACTTTTATGTAACTTAAGTCCTCAGGGTGCTGCTGGTTAAATAGTGGTAAATGGTGGCTAAAAAATGAGAAAATAAATAGGAGAGTCTTAGACTCAATAGTCCATAGGCTTAAAACTATTAATATGAGATAGTTATAACAAATGCAGATTCCTGGTCCCTTTCCCAAAATATTCTGTTTCAGTATCTCTAGGGTAGGGCATGGAAATCTTCCATTTTAATAAACATTTTTAAATTATAGATAAATTATTGAAACAGGAGGATAGTTCAATGGGTTCCAAACCAACTAATCATTTGATTAATCAATCTCTCCAATTGTGGCCTAGGAATCTGTATTTTCATATTTCCTTCAAAATTCCATTGTTTAACCTAATTTGGGAACTTATTTTTGTAACCATTTACTGGAAATAAACCTGAAATAGAACCAAAATCCACAATTAAGGCAATTCTACTTAATTCCCAGTGAATTAGTCACTATATCTAAAAAACCCATGAGATTCATAATCAAACCACTTAATTAGAAGAGAAAAGCCATACTTTCTGAGAAACTAAAACAATACAGACTAGGCATACCCTGTAACAACATTTTAAAAAAAGTCCCTGCACAAAGAAAGAAAAAGCTATACCAGCTTCCCAAATTCTTTGCCTGTTATTGTCATATCCACCTGTAGACATCAAGTAAGGTTAGCTGAGACGATGGACAAAGAGATAAAAGTGACTGCTGATCTTACTAAGGCATAAAGAGCTTAAGAAACTTTTGCAAGTTTACAAAAGTAAAACACAAAACCAGGATCCTGATACAGGCAATATTTCAGAGCCTCTGCTGGTAAACCTGTCTATACTATGCTGATTTCCTAATATTTTAAGAAAATTCACACCCAAGTTCCTCTTTCTATGGTCCCAACCTTTCTGTTCCCTTGTAATTATGCCCCAGCCCTCAAGAAGAAGAGTTTCTCTGAGCACCCCATAATAATCTCCTATATCCCACTTCTGCCCTCTTCCCCATCCTGAAGCATCCTCTACAGCCAAGATAAAACCCTGCCTCTCCCTGACCCCAGAGCCTACACAGAACTCCCTTCCCGATACCACAACAGATCAGTCCTTTCTGATGTTGGGCAAGGGTATCCCTCTCAGACAAAGCCCTAAATAGCTTTCTTGGGGAAAGCTGGCACCGAGTGGTCTCACCCCACATCCCTCATAGTCAGATACCTGGCTATAGCTATTCCCTGTCTTCCAAGCGCTGATGAAAAAGGCAAGAGTAGGGCTAAAGGTGGGTGCTTGAAGCTTCTCTGTTCACTCAGAATAAGCTGAGGGGAATGAACTATTGTTGCTTCTAATTATGTCATTGGCCCTATGGAAAACTGGATTTTTAACACTGATTATAAGAAACTATTGGAGCAGGTTGACAATAACTCCTAAACTGTTGATGATGCATTTGTTAATTGTATATACAACACAGTAGAGTAAAATAAAAATGTTGTGATCATGTCTTGCATTTGAATATGTGTGCATATGAATGAATGAGTGTGTGTGTGTGTGTGTGTGTGTGTGTGTGTGTGTGTACTACAAGTTCATGTGACATTATCCCTCCTCTGTTATTTATTTATTTATTTTTGAGACAGAGTTTTGCTCTTGTCACCCAGGCTGGAGTGCAGTGGCTCAATCTCTGCTCACTGCAAGCTCCGTCTCCTGAGTTCAAGTGATTCTCCTGCCTCAGCTTCCCCAGTAGCTGGGATTAAAGGCACGCCACCATGACCAGCTAATTTTTTGTTTGTTTAGTATAGAGACGGGGTTTCGCCATGTTGGGTAGGCTGGTCTGAAACTCCTGACCTCGTGATTCGCCCACCTCGGCCTCCCAAAGTGCTGGGATTACAGGCGTGAGCCACCTGCGCCTGGCCCCCTTCTCTGTTATTTGTAAGCAGGTACTCTCCCAGTAGATAGAGTTTAAACTATGTCAGGGAGAGACCACATCTCCCGGTGTCAGGCACAATGCCCCCAAAAGGAGTTTCCCTTGTACTCAATAAAGTCTTGTAGTGACATTAGACTTGGGAGTCAAAGAATGTTAAGGCCAAGTTTCCTTTGGCCATAGATGAGAGATGGGGCCATAGACGACTGAGGAAGATAAATTCCAAAATCTTAGTTCTTCCAGAATCTCATACCAACCTGCTTATTTGCATCCAGAGCTACCTATCTGGCCATGTGTCGCCATGGAAAGCCATAGTGCTAGCTCCAAGGTTCATCTTAGTCTCCTAGAAGGCTTATGACACTAAGACTTAGGGTGTGGAAAGATGGATGCTTTGATAAATCAGTCAATGTTATATCATTTTACCTTCCTATGTAAAATCACAATGCAAATGCAATTTCCAGTCCTCCTACCTCCTCAACCTTCATGCTCTTCCGCATGCCTTCCCTTCCTTCCAAGAGCTTTTGAAATAGACACAGACTTATGTTACATCTCAGCTGCTCAACTGTGTGAGGCTGGGCAATTTTCCTAAACTCGCTGAATCTCAGTTCTCATCTGCAGAATAGTGAAAATAATGCCTAACCCAAGATTATGGTAAAAATAAGATAATGCATACAACATGTCTATCTCTGAGTCTAGCATGCAAATGGTATCCAATAAGCAAATTCCTTACCCTGATCTTTTCCTCTTGTGATAGTAAGCTTCCTAAGGAGAGGCACAGTGCCAAGACTCTGAACTATGGATAAATGGAAGACAGATGGATTGAATGTCTAGGGAGAATATATTGTTTTATAGGCTGGATCTGGATTTACCAAGACTTGCCATTTGGAAATCTGTGAGCATCTGAGTAATATTTAACACTTGTGAAATTTTCACCAAGTTAAAATCCATTCATGACATACTCATATATGAGGCAAATGAAAAAGGAGAACCAGACGTTGACCCTGATATTTCACTTATATAGTCCAGTCATGAGGAATTCAAGCTCCGACAACTGTGGTAGCTTCTACTAGGGAAAGATGGGGAGCAAATGCTGGGGACTGATTCCTCCTTTTCAGTCCTCTGCATAGTTAATGAAATCAGTAATGAACACACCTCACTGATGATTTTAATCAAACTGAGCACCTGTAACTGCCAGAAAGAGGGAGATCCCCCAAGCATCAAGAGTGGATTCTATTTCAGTCACCCTCACTTGGCATATCAAGGAAGGGATGGCCTTGCAGAAATTAGAAAGCCAGATGCAGCAGGCTTTCCATGTCTGCCCCACACTGATGGGGAGTCCTTGAAGGGAATTGCTAATCACTTATACACACCTCAGAAGGTAGCGGCCTCCAGAGCTGGGTCTGAACAGCAAGGAAAATATTCTTTTCTAAATGTCCTCTCCACCATGATGCAAAGTCTAGAGATCTGTCTGTCATTAGAGAATTGTAACTCATTTGTAATGACTCCAGAAGTTCCCTGCTAAAACACTAATAATACTAAGAAGGATGTTACATATTTACTTACCGTTTTCTTTTTCTTCCTGTTTCTACCATTAGCCTATAAACCTCAATTAGGAACTTCATCTTTCTAGTTTGCTGGCATGTCTACTAAGTCCAGTAGCTCGCAAAAGGTTCTTAATGAAGGTGTGACCTAAAATGGTTGTCATTCTGGAAAATAGAGAGCTGTTCCCTAAACAGATAGAATAGAAAGGCAAGATGGAAACCTCTGTGTGAGGGGTGGGAGAAGAAAACTTAAAGAGTTAAATAAAACAAACTCTGGTCCCATAGGAAATCAGTTCATCAGGAATTTAGGATTTAGGAATTAGACATATGTATGACTCTAAACAAAAAACTGAGGGGAAAAAAATCAAATAATGGTAGAGATGTGGGAGGGGCAAAAAAAGAATACGTTTTTATAGTTTAAGGCAAAGAGTGACTCAGACCTTCAGACCTTACCCTGGAGCTTCTGTGTGCTGTGGTGGATCCAAAGCAGGAACTACCAAGGGAATAAAGCTGGCCAGAGATCCCATTTCTACTACCGAAATAGGAGGTACTTAGAGGAAATCAAAAAGGGAAGCCAGAAACCAGGAATCAAAAGTTAGTAAAAAGTCCTGAGTAAAACCAGCTATAAGTCTGACTTGAAGGCCAGGTGTGGTGGCTCACGCCTGTAATCCCAGCACTTTGGGAGGCTGAGGCAGGCAGATCATGAGGTCAGGAGATCACGACCATCCTGGCTAACACAGTGAAACCCTGTTTCTACTAAAAATACAAAAATTAGCCTGGCGTGGTGGCGGGCGCCCGTAGTCCCAGCTACCTGGGAGGCTGAGGCAGGAGAATGGCATGAACCCGGGAGGCGGAGCTTGCAGTGAGCTGAGATCACGCCACTGCACTCCAGCCTGGGCAACAGAGTGAGACTCCGTCTCAAAAAAAAAAAAAAAAAAAAGAGAAGCCAGAAACCAGGAATCAAAAGGTAGTAAAAAGTCCCGAGTAAAACCAGCTATAAGTCTGACTTGAGGGTGGGTCACCATGTTATGGGTGAAAGTCTTTTCATTACCTGTACAGAAGCCAGACTGGTACCAAGCTCAAAGTTTCCTGGCAATCCACCCCTCTCCCCATAACCTACATGTAAACAAACACAAAGCCAGGTTTATGACAACCAAACTGTATACTTCCCTTCCCCCTCTCTTCCCCATCCTGAGAGCTCCATAGAAATCCCTACCTCCTGGGGAGGCCCTTTTCCCTCCAGAGGACCTCCTTTGCCTTTCCTGAGGGTATCCCAACCCTCTCTTCTCCCTTGTCTCGTTCTCCTGTGATTAACCAAAGCCTGCTAAATGGAAAACAAAGAAAGAACTTCCAACCTAATAAACATTAAATACAGTCTGAGTATCACAATTTTGTTTTCTTAAGCACAGTGACTCCAGGGGTAGAAGGAGTAGGCTTCCATCTGTGCTCGCCTGGGTTGGGGAAGAATCTGCAGGCTGCAAATCACATCAGCTGGGCTGAAAGAGCCTGCCACCACACTCCATTTCAAACAATAGATCACTCCATTAAGTAAGTGTTTATTGGGCACCTATGTAATGTTGAGTCCTGTAGAGGTGTGATGTGGGCTGAACTGTGTCTCCCCTACCCTCAAATTCACATTGTGGAGTGCTAAATCCTAAGACCTCAGAATGTGACTATATTTGGGGGATATGACCTTTAAAGGGGTAATTAAGTTAAAATGAGATCATTAGTGCTAATGATCTCAGCCCTAATCCAATATGACTGGTATCCTTAAAGAAGAGATTAGGACACACACACACACACACACACACACACACACACACAGGAAAGACAGTGTGAGGGCCGAGGGAGAAGATGGCCATCTCCAAGTCAAGGTCAGAGGCCTCAGAAGAAACCAACCCTGCTGACTCCTTCATCTCAGACTTCTAGTCTCCAGAACTGTGAGAAAATAAATTTCTGTTGTTAAAATCTCCATCTTATTCACAACAGCAAAGACATGGAATCAAGCTACGTCGTACCCATGAACGGTAAATTGGTTAAAGAAGATGTGGTACATATACACCATGGAATACTGCACAGCCATAACAAGAACAAAATCATGTTCTTTCAGCAACATGGATGCAGCTGGCAGCCATTATCCTAAGCAAATTAACACAGAAACAGATACCAAAAACCACATGTTTTCACTTATAAGTGAGAGTTAAACAGTGGTACATAAAGATGGAAACGATAGATACTAGGAACTACTAGGGTGGAAAGAGAGGAAGCCAGGGAGGACTGAAAAACTACCTGTTGAATATTATGTTTACTACCTGGATGATGGGACCTGCACCCCAAACTTCAGCCTCATACAATCTATCCATATAACAAACCTGTACCTGTTGCCCTGAATCAAAAATAAAAGTTGAAATCATTTTTTTTAAAGAAAATTTCCCAGTCTTTGGTATTTTGTTATGGTAGCCCTAGCAAACTAAGATATGATGTAACAGGAAATACCAGAGTTATAGTTTGTTGAGGTTTGATGACATTACTGATTAGGCTACAAGGAGTCCTAGAGAGCTGAGATGAGGACAGGTAGGGAGGATGTGTCAGCCTCCAGAAATCTCTTGTGTGACTTCTCAGAAAGCTCTTCAGTATTTCACAGCACAAGACTCATATCAATCAGTTTGTCTGAATAACCAAAGAGCACCATCTCATCCAACAATTAGAAAAGAAATTTCCCAAGCCCAGGAGGTTCCTTGGTCTGAATGCCAGGCTGGCTTCCTCAGGCTTTCTCAAGCTCCTTCTAGAGTCTTATATCTCTTATTAAAAATTGGCAGCTATAGGATGCAAAATAATTAAATAATAAGTAAGTAAATAAATAAAACAAAGTAAAGCCACCTTCCTTATTGGTCCTCAAATATTTCTCATTTCAGTAAGCATCCAGAGACAAATTTAACCTCATGCTGTCTCACGGTTTAATGCAGGTAAAAAATAGAACTTCTGTATGCTATGTGAAAGCTTGCAGGTGCTTTTGATTAAGAAACTTGAAGTATTTTAGGTAACTATATGATACCTATCCCCTTATGGGTAATATTTCAGAGTTCAGGTTTACTATTCCTGGCACTTCAAGCAAGCAGCGGGTAGCTGTGTGCCTGAGACACCATGAAAACAACCTACATGTTGACTAAAGGGAGTGAAGAGATACATGCAAAGCTGGATCATGGCTAACCATTGGTCCTGATTCATTCATTCCACTAATCAACACTGAGACTCATAGAATGATCACAGGACTAGGCACTGGGCCATGGCAAGACAATCATGGTCACGACCTGCATGGAGTTATAGTCTAAAGCTTGTAGTCTAAATGTCAGCACTACCGACATTTTGAGCTGGATAGTTCTTTGTTGTGGAGGGCTACCCTAGGCATTGTAGAATATTTAGCAGCATCCCTGGTCTCTGCTAATTAGATTCCATGTATCTTTTGCCCAGTTATGACAATCTAAAATATCTCCAGACATTGTTAAATGTCCTGGGGAAGGGGGGAGCTAAATTGTCCCCACTTGAGAACAACTGGCTTAACAAATGAGACACAATTTTTAAAGCAATTAAAATAGAGAAAGACAAATGGTACGATACAAATACAATGCAAATTGACTGAGAGGTAATGTGGCTCAAAAAAAAAAAAAAAAAAAAAAGCTGTTTTCCCAATGAAGAGATACGAAATGAAGACAATGTCTATTTTTATCTATTGTGTGTCAAACACTTGACCTTGATTGTTCATTTAATTCTTACGACATACCCATATGATAAACATTTTTCAGGTATGCTCAAAAACACCAGTGAACATGTTCAAGGGCCAAAGAGTGAGAGATAAATCCAGGTTCTACACTCAGCTCCAATTAACTCTTTAGGAAGGACAGATAAATTTTAAGAAAGAGCAACATTTGCTACATGAGGGCTAAAGTAGCTAACAGCTTAAAAAAAAAAGTCTCTAAAAATGGAACTTGCATGGGGATTTGTGGCCCTAAATAAATATATTATTGAAATAATGTAAATTTGAGACTGGTTTAAGCCAATGAGTAAAGGTTATAATGGAGAGGTTCTGGGGTTCCACAGCATCCTTCCTATAGTCATGAGAGTCCATGGATTGGCCTTATGTTTAAGAGTCCTCAAATATCCACCTGCCAGCTAATTATCATCCATAAATCCAATCATCTCACATCTGCATGAATTTATTTCATAGGGCGGGAGATGATTCCTTCCAATTTGCTTATATTATCTTTGCATAGTTGATAATAATGCCTCCTTTCACTCTATAAAGTGCTTCAATTTGGATGACAAGTTTTATGATCACCTTATTATTAGTTCAATTAAGTCTGGAGCTGAAAAATTATTAGGCCAGCTATTTTACGTCATTTCATGTCACCAGTTTCACTCTGTGAAAATCCAGTCCATTATTTAATCATTACCTTTAATAAGCATACATTACTTCACTCACCTGCATGAAATCCTCCAATGCCAACCTATCATCTACAAGATAAGTCCAAGAGGGTCCTGGGCAATCTGACTTCAGGTTTGCTCTCCAACCTTACCTTCCACCTCCATTGCTCAAATAGTCTGTGCTTTCATGCCTCTAGGCTCTTCCACGTGGCATTCTCACTGCTGACATTCCCTCCATCATTTTATTCAATAACATTGATCACTGTGTTAGAATCTACAATGCTCCCCATTCTCTCTGTTTATTGATGATCCCATTCAAATATTATCTTCTCTGTAAAAAAAAAAAAATCCCTGATTTCCTCAAACATTATTTTTTCCTGTGTGTGTGTGTGTGTGTGTATGCACTGCATTTCATGCATCTTTCTACCACGGTTCCTCTCATTCTATAATTGCAGGTTTCTTTGTCTATGCTATTCATAATACTACTGTATCATCATTATATTGTTAACACCTTCATTACCTCATATTTAGTTGACATCTGATACGTATTTGCTGATAATGACCACTATAGGTAAATGTTAAAATCAGAATTGGTCACATTTTGGACAATTCATCTGAGTGCCTATCATGTGACGGGCATACGGCTTTTGCTGTGTAATGATGGAGTTCAGGACATGCTACCTCAAAATATGGCATCTTGGCATTTGAGAAATCTGCAGAAGCAGAAAGGTCACTCTCACCTTCTTCTGGAACTTCTTCCCTCAAGCCAGTCATATGACCCTCATTTGAGAAGTACCCTTCCTAACAATGAAGGGAAAGAACATTCTTAACTCTGAAGATATGGGGACACAGAAAAGAAACTGAAAAACAGGCCTTGCTGTTTCCTCCAGTTTCTTACCATTAGATCACATCGTTTTTGCTCAATCATACTTCTCTACAACTATTTATGTCATCATCAAACCTAGCATTAAAAAATATGTAGATTTAATTATTTCATTGGGTCTTCATTTCTTTATGAAGCCTCTTGTGTCATGTAAAACATACTAAATACACTTGTATGCTTTTCTGTTACTAATCTGCCTTTTGTTACAGGGGCCTCAGCCACGAACCTAGTGATGAGTGAGAAAAGATATTTCTTTTCCCTTTCAGCAACAAACACAAGAAAGTGGCTGTGTGGTGTAGTGAAAAGCCAGAATATCTTTATCTTATTTTCCATTTTCTTCTTTGTCTTTCTGTGAGGACAGGAAAGTCACTGAACTGTATTAGATCCCAGCTTTCTTATCTCTAAAGCAAGGTGTTAGAACTAGATAATTTTTAAGTTTTTTTCTCCTCGATTGTTAAGTCATCCTTGGTCAAGGTGACATACCAAAGTCTTCTGGCTAGTTGTCAATGAATCAGCATTGACTTGGCCTTATTATGGCTATATTCTTCCTCCATATTTAAAAAATGGTATTTAAAGTTACACAATAGTATATATTAAATATTTTGAACAATATTTATATGAATAAAGTAAAAGGTGAATTCCCCCCTTTCCACAAACACACAGCCCTTCCTGCCCTGAAATTATTGGTAATATTTCACTAGGTAGCTATAGGTCTTTTTCCATTCACACATGCACACAAACACATACACACACACACACACACCACTCAAATATGTTCATATACAATATTTTTTCGCTGAAATAGGATACAATGTCTGCACTGAGTTCTCCTACTTCTTTCACTCAGCAAGAGTTCACCAACACTCTTCCATGTTTCATGGCAGTACAATATAAATGCCTCAACCTTTTGTTGTGAATTCACGATACTTGCTATTTGGAGTGAGCTATCATTCAAGTGTTTCCCTATATTTTAGCATCTGTGTTGCCAAATTAGTTTTCTATTGCTGTCATAACAAATTGCCAGACTTAGTGGCTTAAGATAGCACAAATATATTGTCTTAAGTTCTGTGGGTCAGAAATCCTACAGCATTGAAATCAAGGTGTGGTCAGGCATACACTCCTTTCTGGAGGTGCTAGAAGAGAATCTGTTTCCTTGCCTTTTCCTGCTTCTGGAAACGGCCCACTTTCTTGGCTCATTCCCCTCTTCATCTTCAAAGCTAGCAATTTAGCATCTCTCTGGCTGTGCTTCTGTAGTTTCGTCTCTCTCTGACTCTAGCCAGGAAAGATTTTCTACCTTTAAAGACTCAAATGATTAAATTGGATCCACCTGATAATCCAAGATACTCTTCCCCATCTCAGGGTCTTTAACCTTAATCACATCTGTAAAATTCCTTTTCCATATACGGTAATATATTCGTGGGTTCCAGGACTTAGTATATGCATATCCTTTGAGAGCCATTTTTCTGCCTACCACAATTTCAATATTTCACTTTTACAAATAATAAGGCAGTGGGCATCTGTATATGTACATTCTTGCGTGCTTGGGTGAGCACTTGTGTAGAACAGTTTCCTAGAAGTAGATTACTAGGTCAAAGAACATGTATATTCCCCAACTTTCTAAGATACAGAGAAATGTATCTCTTTAAGAAGTCCCTGCCTTATTTTTAAGTGTCCTTTCTAAACGTTTAGATATTTGAAAATGGTGGGGGAGAAATATATCCTTTGTGGCAAAATAACCTAAAGCGTTTAAAATCCTAGTTCACTATAACTTGCATAGGTATAAAGAGATAAGAATCAGATGGTGGGATTATCTGCCCAGGCACCTTTCACTCCTCTTTGGAAGCTTGAGGAAGGGGGTTGTAGGAAAAATAAAATGCTCTACATAGTGAAAATAAACTTTATGAGCCTGTTCTTCAAAGTATTGCTCTGAGCTGACTAACCCTATAGCTTTAGACACAGGGTTCAAGAAAAATATACTATAATATCCTGGAGCACAGTCACCCAGCTGACCTGACAGCTCCAAACTTCACCAGTTCTCCTACCATCATTTCTCATTCCTACCCACTAGCTTAGCATGCCAAATATATATATATATATATATACACACACACACACATATATATACACATATATACACACACATATATATATACACACACTGTTTTTCTTTTTTTTTTTGCTAAAAATGGCAAACCTGTCAGCCATTGAAAACAGGCTGCTAAAAACAGTTAGAGATATTTAGAACATGCCCCTAAATTTGGAGTTTGGTGTCACAAAAGGAAAATCTGACATCTCCCAGAACATCTGTATCATGTAAGTGCCTTAAGAATAAATCTGTGCACAAAAGAGATCAATCAGGCTAATTGGATACTTTTCACAGGCCTTTGTATTAAGGTTTACTTTTTGTACCCACATTGGCCTGCTTTCTAAACTGAAGCAAAAATGGTTAAAAAAAAATGGAATCTGTGTATAGTGCATTCAATTCTCCAAATTTAGCACATTCACATGAAAATTTATAGAAAGGAGATTATATGATGGGAATTAGCTTTACAGCGTGAGACAACTTCTGTCCTCTACATGCATCCTATTACTACTAATAATTTAAAATCTAACTAGCTAAAATGTAGACAACATTTCCCAGTCTATGAAATACTTTTCAATGCCTTATTTCATTTTAATCCTCAGCACAACCCATAACTTGGGTAGTATTTTATAATCTCTCTTTGCAGATGCTGAAAGTCTAAAAATGGTAAAGATTACATAGACAGGACAGGGGAGAAATTCAGAGCTTAAATGCAAATATATGCCAAAACAGCCTATGACATTGATATGACCTCTGAGGTTCAATCAAATTCTAAATTGATATTGTGTGATCTCTGCCACAGGAATATCTTTCTATGAATGTGTCAAGCTTTCAGAAGTCATTTTTGGCATGCATGTATTTGGTAACGTGGATTTCTACATTATGATGATAACGGTCTGAGCAAACTGATAAATATCTTGGAACTCAACTGCTAAAAGTCACATCTAAACACAATCCCATCTGAAATTAACAAGTTGCTATGAATCTCAATGGAGCAGATGCTTACTATTTCTGATATCCTACTCAGTTGAATGATAAAAACAAACCA
This sequence comes from Nomascus leucogenys, assembly GCF_006542625.1. NCBI lineage: Eukaryota > Metazoa > Chordata > Mammalia > Primates > Hylobatidae > Nomascus > Nomascus leucogenys. Next base: position 64,567,057 of record NC_044394.1, on the reverse strand, counting down.
ACAAAATAAAAAACAACCACAGGAAAGAAGAGAATGTAATCCCTACTAGTTAATAGAGCTGATATTGAATACTTACCTCTTTTTTAAAAACTGTATTATTTCAACATCTTTAAACATTTTTTTCACACCATTACAAGCAGGATATAAAAGTTATTAAAAAAGTTAATCATAATGCTGGTTTTCACCAAGCATAAAGCTATTTATAAAGAGCTGAATGCTCAACCAACTTATCAATTTGCATCTAGATATTGGTCGTAGGGTAGGTACTGGCAAAAAAAACAACAACAACAAAAAAAAACACACAACTAATAAAGGTTTTAAAATCTAAAGATAATAATAACTGTTATCCTTAAATGAATGTCTGCTACAGGCCAGCAGACTTATATTCATTTTCTCCCACCTCCACAATAACCCAAAACCCTAAAGCTTCTTTTTATCAATGCATAAATGGGGCTTCAGAGGCCTTAAGAAATTTGCCTGTGCTTACAAGACTAGTCAGTCAGAGGTCTCAAACCTGGGTGAATCTGTGCACTCTCCACAACACCGCATTGTATACTCTAGTTCAGCAGCACTCAGAATAGAAGGGAAAAACAGTGTGATAATGAAGTATCTTTTTTTCCATTTTTCTATGCAATGTGAAAGTAAAATAAATCTTGGGGCCCCACTATCCTAAAGGGAAAAGTCAAGCTGGGAACTGCTTAGAGCAAACCTGCCCCCCATTCTATTCAAAGTCATCCCCCTGCTCTTTGAGATACATGTATATCTGATTGCCTCCTTTGGAAAGACTAATCAGAAACTCAAAAAAAAAAAAAAATGCAACCATTTGTCTCTCACCTACCTGTGACCTGGAAGCCCCCTCCCTGCTTCCAGTTGTCCCGCTTTTCTGGATGGAACCAATGGAACCAGTCTACATCTGTCATATATTAATTGATATCTCATGTCTCCCTAAAACGTATAAAATTAAGTTGTGCCCTGACCACCTTGGGCACATGTCATCAAGACCTCCTAAGGCTGTGTCACAGCTGTGCATCCTCAATCTTGGCAAAAGGAACTTTCTAAATTAACTGAGACCTGTCTCAGATTTTTGGGGTTCACAGCAATATGCCTGAGGGATTTGACACACTGCACCAACAGCAGCCGAAGAAGAATGAAGAGGCAATGAAAGGGAGTTGAACAGGTATTTTAGGAAGTCTGATCCAATATCTGGTGGATCCACGGTCACTACCACGAGGGTGGAGAGCCTATCACTAAATAACCATGTGACAGTCTTCATCGGCTAGATCTGCAGATCTCAAAAGATGATCTGTAGGACACCAGGCCTTGAATTTGCCCCTTAAAAAAGTTATCAAATATGCAAATGCATCTGTGAAATACTTTATACAAACAAATGCATGCCTAGGCACACGCCACCACTGCCACCACAGCACACCTTTAAGAAATCAGTGCAAGTATCAAGGCACTGACAGTGACAAATAAAAGAAATCTGTTTAACTTGATTAACCCTGCTTTTCCAACTTCTACTGGGCCTCAGAAACGTTTTTTCTCCTGTAATATCCATTAAAATCTTCAGGAGCTCATGCTCAGAGGAGCACGCCTATGAAGAAGATATTCTTTGTAACCTTTCTAACTCACATACTCCATCGCCCAAGAGGTGGGATCAGAACCCCAGAAGTCCTTAGGTCTTCCCTGAAATGCATTCTTCCTGGTAAATGGGTATTTGTTTGGGATGTTAAGTGTTCTGTGCAAGAATTGCCACATTCTAATCCCATTGCCTTCCCTATCATTAAGGTAAGTGACAGCAATTGGAGTTCCCTGTCAGTTTAATTAGAGGAAGTGAAACACAATTACAGGGCATTAGTGGGCATTAGCGCAAGCCTGATGCAGGAGAGCAGCAGGCCCCTAGGGGCAAGCGTAACAGCTGACCACAGGGGGAAAAATGCACTCTTCTCCTCTGACAATTTCATTGAAAGTCTTAATTACAATGCTACTGTAGGGGGAAATTGTTTTATAAATGCCATTACAAACACAGTCTGATTGCAAAAATCTTTTCATCTAAAAACTAATTAAACCATTATTTCCTCTCAGATGACAATGGTAAGTGTAAGTTTTTCATTTATGAAAACAGTTACATAATTTTAGGTTCCTCATATTTAGAGAGCATCTTTTTTTAAAAGTATCTACAGGCCAAAATGATTTTAGAAATTAGAAACACTATGAAGACCATAACAGAGTTTTGTTTTTTTTTTCAAAAAACACAAACTATCACGTTGTAGGCAAAAGACACAGTGTTTTTGCTAAAATGTAAAAATATAATGAGCTTACATGTGCCAGCTCATTTTGATGAGTACATTTTTTTAAAAATCATGTAAAAATTAATTTACAAAATACTATTTCCAGATATGACAAAAACAAGATTATTTTACAACCTTTAAAATATAAGCTGTGAGAGGGCAAGTGGTTGTGTTTATTCAGGGCTGCACTGTCAGCATGTCAACAGCGAACAGTGGGTGCCTACTACTCATTCTTTGATGGGAAGAAAGCTGCTCTCCAAGTGGCTTTCAAGTAGTCCCTTGAATTTCATGTTAGAAACAACTGGATATTTGAGTTGACTGGAATTGCACAGGTTTTCTTTGAACAATTTGATGTAAGTAGATTAATTTTTGAATAGATACGGTAAAGGTGACAACAACCCCAAATAGATGCCATTTCCAATTACAGGGGAATGGGAAGAGGCAAAAGGCCAGGTATGCAGGTATGCAGATAAAAAGAAAGAAGTGATGTTACATGAAGGCCAAACCCCACAGATGACTGGATTACAGTGTGTAGGAGCACGCTTAAGCCAATGCCGCTAAATCGAGCTGTCACTATCGCACTTAACCCCATCACTAATCATAAACCCGAGTTTCTTCCCTGTTCTCCCCTCTAGAGTCCAGCTATGTATCAAGGGAATCTTTCACTTGCTTAGAAAAGATAAAACACTTTCTGCTTTAAGGAAAAGCTGATAGACTAAAAATCTGTGCAGAAGAAACAGAGGTGATTATAAAAGGCTTATTTGCTTAACAAAAGGATTCTCTGCAGGCTTATTTTAAATAGTGAGCTTCTCTAATGAGGTGAAGTGTTTATTTACAGATCATCAATTACCTGGGGTGAGGAAGGAAAAGTATGAGGAGTGTCAGAGGGAAGATACAAAGTGCTTAAATCGAGTAAATCATTAGGAGACACTGACAAGTGAGGAACCATCAGAAAAAAAACATTACTTTCTCTCAAATAATAATACAGACGTCCATGGGAAACTTACTTTTAGAATACACAAACTGAAATTACACCCATAATTTTAGGAACGACTAAAATAAGGCAAAGAGTTTATATTTAATATTTTCAGGCTTCACCATCTCCTTTTTTGTAAACTGTGTTTTAAAAAGGGAAAGGAGAAAAGAGAAAAGAACATCTTGTTACAGAGGCTTTAATTTTAAAATGGACCCTTTCTATTGAACTCTGAAGAAGTGATCAGGTAATTTACAAAACACGCCTTCAAAAGTTTATTTTCCAAAGCTTTTTTCTCCAAGAGAATCATAGGCAAAACAGCAAGACAGGAGAACAGTTATTTTTAGCAATCTCAGTGGTACAGCTTTCTCCTGAGGCAAAACTTAAATCAGATAAGGGTCTCCGAGGACCTGAAAGGAAGGAAACCACCCACTTACTGTATTCAACTCAGTCCTCCCCACACAAACTCGATTTTAGAAACAGAACTAGAAAACATGTTAGAGAATATTTAAGGATGACACACTGCAGTAAACGCTAGGAACCACATTTCAACAACTGTTAGATGCTATTACCACTCCCGTTGCATGCAAGAAAATTAGCTGTAATTGGGTAAGCGACACAAGTGTACCACAGGAATGGGAATTGAGCAGACACTTAATTAATGGTATTGGGAGAAGGGAAATGGGATTAATGAATGGTTGATATAAATTCCATTTTGCCATTGGGTTAATCACTGGTCTCATGAAAATTTATTTCCTGGCTAAGATTTATAGCAGGGGTTTTAAATATTTTACTCCATTCTGAATAATTTCTAACTGGCATTGTAATTTCCAGAATCATAGTAGCCACATTATTTATTGGTGTGTATACCTGCTACCCATATGCACGCACCATTATAAGAATGTGGCAGGACTCAATTCTAAGTACAGAAATCCTCATGCAAATAGAGGAGGATAACTTTGATTTGACATCTTGTTTATATAATTAGGGCCTCACCAATGATTCATCACCACAAAGGTGATGAATTCCATGTCTGAAGAACAAAGCCCAATCTTAGTGTTGTTTCAGTCACCGGAGCATTTACTGAGCCTGGCTTTATTTAAGAGAGCTGGTAAAATCATGTAGCATGCTTGAGATTTTTGAGTCTTTCAATCTTCAATTTAATTCTTATACTCAGCATTATCATGGAGCTATTTTTAGTTATTTTTGCTTTGCTTGTACTGTCAAATCGAAGTACCTCTGAATTCAAGCAATGGCATCATTTTTTTTTTCTTTTTAATGTTTTTAAAAAGCATTTCCCAAGAAAAAATATTTCTGTGCTTGTTTTTCACCATATCTAAATTCATTTCTTGTACTTACATTGATTTTCTGTATTAAAATGTATCTTGCAGGATTTTTTAAACCAAAATAATTATTTAGGACATGTCTTTGTAAAAATACAATTTCCGAAAAATGTAAGTACATCTAGATGAATTAGTTAATAAGTTAGAACAGCTTGAATTTACTGTGACTTTTTTTTTTTTTGAGACAATGTCTTGCTATGTTGCCCAGGCTAGAATGCCATGATGCAGTGGTAATTCACAGGCCTGATATATACCAAACCTAAGCCTCAAACTCCTGGGCTGAAGCGATCCTCCTGGCTCAGCCTCCCAAGTAGCTGGGATTACAGGCATGCACCACCACGCCCAGTTCCTAACATTTATTGTTAATACTATTATGGAAAAAGAACACATTGGTAACAAGAGAATTCGTACACAACATTTACAGAAAACTGGTTCTTATGGGTAAGACGTGCAGAGAGAGTAAATGTTCAACTCCAGCCGATAAATGTAGAACTGACACATTTTTGTTGCAAAAAGATTCTTGGCCTTGTAGAGAGAGACTCTTTTAAAAACGTTAAGTTTCCACTTAAATATTAGATTCCACTTAAATATTAGATTCATGTATTAACCAGTAAAGATATCTCATTTCTAGTAATTTCAGCATCTAAAATGACAAGTGAGTTTTGCACAGTTACTTTTCTTAGGCCCTGTGTGATGTGAAATAATTAAGAGTGTTATTACTCCCCTTCCACGGATGAGAAAAAAGATTCAAGATTGAGTGGCTTCCTAAGATGTGTAACCGTAAGCACAAATCAAAAAAGAAAAAGTAAATGATTCTCTGTTGAAAATGGAGAAGAGACCTCTACCTCATCCTTTTTCTTGCTCTAGAAAACTTGTAAATTATTTTTCAGTCTCTTTTAAATGTATGTAAATCTTTTTCAAAGTTAAATAAGCCTCTTGCCAGCCTTATAATGGAGGAGTGTCTTTCTCAAGGACCTCGGAACTATCTCTTTGAAATGTAATCAAGGAAGAAAGCATCCTCATCAACCAGTTCTGTGGCAGGGGTAGGAACCTAACTTCATTAGGTTCCTTTCTCCAAGTTGCAAAACTGCCTCATGTCATAAAGATAAGAGTTTATTTTTCTTTGAGACAAAGCCAATTAGCTAAAACAGATGGTCACCCTAATTACCAAGTGAATTCAGGTTGAATTGTGTGTGACAAATGGTGCTGTCAAGTCCTCTTACTAGAGGACTAGTTACAGTTTATCTTAAGAACATGTATGGAATGGGTTGCATCTGTTTGGCTTTTTAAAAAGGTGGGATTTCTTTCTGTCTTTGCAATCTCTTAGTAGGCGGTCTACGATGCACATCATATTCTTGTTTAGTACTTATTCAAGAATGAAACCATTTTCTTTCTCTTCCACCTTCATGGAGAGGTTTTGGGGGAAGGAGGAGATTTTGTTCTTAATTATATTTCCCCAACAGGTGACACACATAATAAACAACAGATGGAGTTCAGGCCAGGCCTCCAGAATCCATCCCTTGCACCTCCCTGTTCATCACAGCTACTAATCCTGCTGTATTTTTCTAGTTGTGACTGTGTCATGTCATGATTTTTAAAATGTCCTTTTTTGGGAACTGGGACTATGTGTCACCCAAATGGAAGTCAAACTACTGATGTGTGGTCTTAGAAATAAGAATAAGCCATTAAAGAAACTACATGAAGTTTGTGAGCATTTACTTTAACCATAATCCTTAGGATTACCTTCACTTTATGAAACAAGAATGACAGTTTTTGTTGTTATATATTCAGAACCCAGTGAGCTACAATACATTTTGCACCCATGCTGAGCAAAAAACTAATATAATGGTGTGGCCCAAGTGACGAACGAGTAAAGTTATGGTTGTTGTTTAATTTTTAACCACTTATTACTATTAAGAAATGCATTTCTATTTCCTCATGAGGACTCGCAGATAATTCTTATGATTTCCTGAGAAGGCCTGAATATTTGACCCAGTTCGACTAATAAAGATCCATTACCTTTTCAGGTTGTTGTTCCATCTGCTAGAAAACCAATCTGTAGCCTGCAAAAATTGGTATTACACAGCTCTTAATGGGAGAACAAAATAAAGGGGTTGGAGGCAATGAAGGCCAGCTGGGAGAAAAAAATGTGAGGACCTTGTTCATATGATATCCGTGCATACCATCCATTCCCAGGGTAAAAATCAGGTTCTGGCAAATCATCTATTTAAAAAAAGCACTATAATAAGTTTAATAATTAATAACTAATAATAAACAAATTAATAATAATCAATAGCAAGTATCAATAGAACATTAACAGTAGCATATTCAAGTTAGTGGTTTAGAGCGACAAACTCCAGGTTATACATAGATCTCTATGACATGAGAAATCTTACCAGAAAGCAAGTAAGTCCAAATGCTATCTTTATAGATTAACTTTAACTTCATTTAAAAAAATAAAACATTTGCAAACATCACCCTTCTGATTCACTTGTACTTCTGTTCTAGAGAAGCGGTTTGTAAGCAGGGTCACTTACATGTACTCCCTAAGCATATGCAGGGACTGATTAATCATAGAGTACACTGTCAGGACACTTTTAATAAAACAATTGCTAGATCCTCAAACTCCATTAGTATTGTGACCTAAAATTAGTCTTAGATGCTCCTGTGGTTGAAATTCTCCTTTTCCACTTTCACTCTTACCACTCTCCCATTTTACAAAATACAGGCACAATTCTCACCTATTCTATATCTTACTAAAGTATACTGCTCTGAGGTGTAAAAAAACCCTCAAGTCCTACCAAAAGGGATAATTAGACAATTATTTTAATCCAAGTACCCTAATAGCTACCTCCATCTCTCTATAATATGTATTTTCAAAAAATACACCTTGTGTCATAATTATCCACCAAAAATGGTTAATAGTTTTGATCAGTTTTGTGTTACTTATCATAGAAATAGCTCAATGTACAATGAACTTTTCAGCATATATAAACTTATGGTTCACCAGATAAAAATTAAGTGTCAGTTTAAATATTTTGTTTGACTACCTTTTCCAATCCCTTCAAAACAATAAAAAAAATTAGGACTAAATTTAGTGAGAGGTGTTTAAGACCACTACATTAGAAACTATAAAACTTTGCTAAAAGGAATTAAAGACGTAAATAAATGGATGACTATATGATGGTAAAAGATAAGAAAATTCAATTTCATTAAGATGTTAGTTATCCCCAAATTTACTGACAGATTAAATATAATTCCAATCAAAATCACAATACCTTGTGTTTCTGGTACAAATTAACAATTTGATTCTAAATTGATATGGAAATACAAGAAAAAAGAAGAGTCAAGATTATGTTGAAGAAAAATTAGGTTGGAAGATTTACTCCATCAGATTTCATAACTTAGTGAAAAGCTATAATAATTAAGACAGTGTATTATTCCATTCCTACACTGCTATAAAGAAATACCTGAGACTGAGTAATTTATAAAGAGAAGAGGTTTAATTGGCTTACGGTTCCATAGACTCTAGAGGAAGCATAGTGGCAACTGCTTCTAGGGAGGCCTCAGGAAACTTACAATTAGGTGGAAGGTGAAGGGGAAGCAGGCACATCTTACCTGGCCAGAGCAGGAGGAAGAGGGGGAGGTGCTCACACTTTTAAATAATCAGATCTCATGTGAACTCTATCATGACAACAGCACCAAAGGGATGGTGCTAAACGCATTCATGAAGGATCCACCCCCATGATCCAGTCACCTCCCACCAGGCTCCACCTCCAACATTGGGGATTACAACTGAACATGAGTTTAAGTGGGGATACAGATCCAAACCATATCAGACAGTGTATTATTGGCATAAATGTAGACAAAAAGCTCAGTAGAACCAAATAGAGTCCTAAAATTCACTTAAACACATATGGCCACTTTATTTTTAATAATGATATCAATCCAATTTGATATGGATAGAAGGATTTATTTATTTAATTATTTATTTTTTAAAATTTATTTTAGAGACAGGGTCCTGCCATATTGCCCAGGCTGGTCTTGAACTCCTGAGCTCAAGTAATACTCCTGCCTCAACCTCCCAAAATGCTGGTGATTACAGGTGTGAGCCATAATACTCAGCGGCCAAAAAGTTTTTTTTTTTTAATTAGTGAGCCTATAGTAATGGAGTTAAAAAAATCAATAAAAATGTTCAATTCTAAAAATATATTGCTTTAGAATCAATTTCTGTGATAGAATAGAATGGAAACCCCAATGCAAAAAGGAAAAAGAATGAAGCAATATTTGAAAATGTTATAAGGAACCTCTTCATGTTTTTTTTATGAGTGACAGTGATATTTCTGTTCCATTTGTTATATTTCAGAAGAGTGATGTGAGAGTTTTACTTTACAATGTTAACATATTCAATATACTAGAAAGTGCATCCTTTGCAACAGGTTAGACTTGAGATATAACATTTTATATATCTACTTAAAGATATACAAGGAAATACATACTTTTTCAAAAATTATTTAAGGGACGTACAAGCTAAACAAAAAAGTAGAATAGTGGCTGGGCACAGTGGCTCACGCCTATAATCCCAGCACTTTGGGAGGCTCAGGCAGGTAGATAACCTGAGGGGTCAGGAGTTCAAAACCAGCCTGGCCAACATGGTGAAACCCCATTTCTACTAAAAATACAAAAATTAGCCAGGTGTGGTGGTGGGCACCTGTAATTCCAGCTACTCAGGAGGCTGAGGCAGGAGAATTGCTTGAACCTGGGAGGCAGAGCTTGCAGTGAGCCAAGATTGCGCCATTGCACTCCAGCCTTGGTGACAAGACTGAAACTCCATCTCAAAAAAAAAAAAAAGTAGAATACTACTGACATAGACCTCATTCATACATTTATTTAGCAAAAATATTTTGATATCTATTACATGTCAGACACTCTTCAAGCCTAAAATACTGGTAAGCAATGGTTAATGACTATTGAAGGCTTACTCCTTGCCGGGCACTGTCCTAAGGACTTTGTAAGTAAGCATTAACTGAATTTATTTTCACATCGCTCCTGTGAATAGGTACTTAGAGTATCCTTACTTTCTGGATGACAAAACTAAGGCACAAAAAGGCTATAGATGTTTCCCCGGTTCACAATGCTAAGGAATGAACAAGAAGGACATAGTGTCTGCTCCCACAGAGCCTACCTTCATGAAGACTAGAAGTTAGGCAGCCCGATTTATATCTAGCTTTGAGTGTCACATGCAAAGATAAGTGCCACCTCTACCCTCTCATGTTCTAAGAGCACCCTGTATTACCAAATGTCAATAAGAAAATCAATTTCAGAGATGGCTTCTCTTAGCACAGTTCTGGGTCAGGCAGTAGCTGTTGACAATCTATGAAGGTAAGTATCTGATGGTATTACCTATGTGAACCAAATAGGTTATAAATTTGCCCAAGTCCTTGGAACCAGGAACCCTGACCTTGCCTTTTATTCTCAGTGCTTGAGTGCCAAATAGGTGGTTTTGACTAGAAGAGTCATATTGATTCTTCTGTCTTTAGTATGCAAGCATCAAGAAATATCAAGATACTGATGAGATCCTCCTTTTTCCTATATTCTGCCACACATCATTGGTCCCACTTGGAATCGGGGAGCAGGGAAGAAGAACTGGTTCCATCTATCTGTCAATTCAGTCTGTCCATAGAGGCATCTGCTTTGTGCCCAGCTCTACGATAGGCACTGTCAGAGATGAGGATATCGAAAAGACTTCCTGGCCTCTTGAGATGCCCAAAAGGAGGGGGCACTATGAACATAAATACCAAATACAGATAGACTGTGAGATTGCTGAAATATATCTACAGAACATCATGCTACCTTCTTTCTTTCCTTTCCTTCCCCTTTTGACTATTTTCCTTCCTTTCTTACCAAAAAAAAAAAGCTATTTTGAATGCCTCCTGGCAAGGCAACTAAAAGGTAAGCCTTCAGGGATCTGTGGTGATGAACGGATACCATGGACTAATTAAATGAAAACTACTGTTTTCTATCATAACCATTCACTGAACTTTATCTTTGCTATAATTTAAGCACTCCTCAAGGGGTGCATATGACTTCCAGTTTGTGCTTGATTATGAGTGGTTAGCCTGCCTGAAGTTAACACTCCTATCTACCTTCCTACCTTCTCCAGTGAGCTAAATTCAATCCAAAAATATTAATATGACTCCTCGCTATGCCTCTAGACTTTTGAGGAGATCCATAGCACTTGCCTGGTTTATCTTATACTTGATACCAAAAGGTATTTTGATTCAGCCATACACAAATACCTGGCCTCTAAGTGCTTTCAAACTAGTTGAGAGACAAGAAAAATGCCCCCAAAGAGACTTCCTAAGACAGCTGACTGATAAGTGTTGAATGAATGGCGTTGACAAAAATACTTGGAGGTTCCCTGGATGGTAAGATTAATGATGGCTGCAATGATCCTGGCCATTAAAATGGCCAGGCACATTTTAGTTACTGTTTCTATTTCCCCCCTCTATTATTTTTTCCCATGACAGTTCTTCCTTCTGTTCTCTCCCATTTCTGCACTCTCAAACCTTGGTTTCTTCTCTCTGTATGGTTCATCCCCACATCTCCATTGCCAGGACAGTGGCTGGCCCATCATAGGTACACAATAAATGTTTATTATTGGATGAGAATAGCTCAGGATGTTTGAGCCGGAAGAAGTCTTGGAGACCACTCTTTTATAACTGAGTTACAGAGAGACTAAGAGATTGCAGGATTCGCAGTTGGAATCAGCAGTGTGGAATCTTGGTGAGCTCACTCTAGGTATAATGATGTTTTTACCATGTCTTGCTGCCCCTGTTTATGTTCAAAGCAAATACAGATTCCATTTTCTGTCCATTAGTCACCTTTGTGCCAATGTGAGGTTAAATCCACTTACCTAGTTTTTGGCTTTTATAGACAGCCAACTTCTTTTATCACTAACCATTGGTCAAAGCTATTTTCAAGAAGAAAATCAGGCCCAGCAGGCATGTTCCCTATCTTATTGCTCTGCGGGCTGCTTTGCAGAGAGAAAAAAGAAACAAAGTGAAACAAAAGCCAAAAAGGGCCAAACTATTATATAATTGACATAACAGAGTTGCCAAGGATAAAGAGGGATCCAGCGGGAGGACAGTGATTATTTTGAAGAGTGAAATGGACAGGCTAAGAAATGAAATATTTTTTGGGGGGGAAAAAAAAAGAACAATGTGACTGTGCTATTTACCCAGCAATATGGAAGGTGGGTAAATGGAAGGTGAATACTTTTTTGGGGTATCATTAATTTTAACCTCAGGGCAGTAAAAATTGTTCTACCTAAGTAAAAATGGTAGTTTAACGTTCATGGAAAACAAGACTTTTAAAATTATGTAAGAGTTCAAAAAAGAAAGAAAGAAAAAGTTGTCCAATGGGAACAAAAATAGAAAAGTTCATCATACATAATGGAGCATCTTTACTGATGAGAACTGGTGTTTCCCTAAAACTAAAGTGACAAGAGGTTACTTGCCTGAGGCATGATGATCACTAGAATATCAGTCAGGACTGTGTGTGGCAGCGTGTAGCCAAAACCCAGTAAAGAACAGCTTAATAAGTACAATGCTTATTGTTCTTACACAGCAAGAAGTTGTGCAGAAGACTAATCAGGGCTTGTACAGTGGCCCATGGGAGTCAAGTTGGCATCCCTATCATCCTCAGAATGTAGCTCTCATCCTCATCATCAAAAAGGAATTGCTGAGCCTCCAGACATCATGCCCATATGCCAGGCAAGATGGGGAAAAGAGAAGAGCAAAAAGAGCATGCAGACTTTTTATCAGAAAAACGATCTGTCCTAGATGGCTTCTGTTTACATCTCATTGGCCAAAACTATGCCACGTGGCTTCTCCCAGCAGGAGGAGAGTCTGTAAAGTCAACATTTTTGCTTTTTAGCTGAGAACATTGCCAGGCTGGACAGTGATATTACTAAGGAAAAAAAGAGAGAATGGATATGTGGTAGGCATATAGGGATGTCTGCTACAATTAGAAAGATTCATTGCCAAACGGCCCCTGACTAATACAGAAACTGCAGTGGTAAACTAGCACATGATAAACCAGCCCTTACCCTGTCCACATCAGTGCCCTGGTCACTGGGAGGCAGACAAATAAACACCACGAATCCTACCACTAAGTGCACTCCCTGTACAAGGTATTAGAGTGGTTTAGAGGTGAAAGAAACACCCACACTTCTCTGTCCACCTTGCCATCTGGAGCAACAATCCCTGACCCAGCACCCCTGTCAGCAGATCTTCTGGCATACAACTGAAGCCCTCCAGTGAGTAGCAAGGGCGATCTAGACCCTCACTGTCAGAGTATGGGCCCAGACCAGCAGCTTTAGCACATGAGTTTGAGAAACACTGATGTAGAAGTAATATCACTTCCAGAGAACAGCGCTATTTATTAGAAAAAAAATCTTCCACATGCTGTGTTGGAAATATATTTCCCTATCATTCTGCACATGATCAAGTTATGTATTCAAATATTTGAATTACAGAAATGCTATCCTCCCTAAGACTTCTCTTCTAAAATTCCCCCGAAACTCCTTACCCCATTTGCTTTCACAATCGTCACAACACTGGTAATTCTGTTTGTGTTTACTTGTACCTTTGTCCCCTCAAAATTCTATCTCCAGGAATCCACACCACCCTAAAGATGCCCTCTGTTTGCAAGAGGGAAAATGGAGGCCATATGACTCATGATCTTTTCTAGTTATGCTTCTGGTGGGTGAGTGATTTGGTTATGATGGCATTGGACAAAAAGACTTTTCAAATCAAGCACCTTTATTATATCCTCCCCCCTCTTCTCCTCTGTAGTATATTCCCATCTTCACCCACCAACTCCCTCCTACATGTGCACTCCCTTCTAGAATTCCATCCCCTGATATTCTCCAGTGATGACATTTTAATTTCTGTCTTGTTTCTTTCAATAAAGTGTTTGGATAGGAGTACTCCTGAAGTTAGGGTGCCACAACTGAAGAAGGGCAAGGGACTCATTAGTTGAAGGCTAAGAAGAAGAAATTCTGAAAGAGGCTCAGTTGTGAGTGGTTAACTGCTTTAACCAAATTCTCAGGGGCAAACTCTGGTTCTCTCATTTACCTCCATTTACCCTGGCAACCACCTCCCTCCTTTGGCTGTATTAACACATCTCCTGAAACCCGGAGCACAGAGAGCCTGTGTCAGTGAACAAAGCATGTGGAATGAGGTTTTTTTTTTTTTCACATTTAAGCAATTTCCTAAATTAGGCTCTTTTGGCAGCTGTATTAATACAAGCCACTAAGATATTATTTAGTACCTTGCTGCTCCAGGGCACTAAATAATGTCACATTTTCAAAGCATAATGCCATTAGAGTTTATAAAGCACTTTCACCTGGGTTATCTCATTCGATCTTGGCAAAAGCTCAGTGCAAAAAGTAGAAGTGGTGCATAATCATTGTTTTGTAATGATATAGATGCCTGTTTTGAGCTCATGCGGTAAATATGTTAGAGGCAGAGGTAGGTCTAGAACATCTGTCTCTTAACCATTTGTTCAGAATTAGTCTCACAGTGGCATAAAGGAGTAAAGAGCCTCAATTAAGGGATATGTGATCTTTGTGTTATAGATATTTTTTAAATGTAAATGTATTCAATTCAGCTGGACACATGGTAGCTCAATATATTACAGGTTATAGTAGAAAGGAGAGAATAGTTAACAAGATTCTAACCTGTGTGGTATGTCCGATATTTGACAACAGAAGACAATTTCATCGTACTTATGCAAGCTACCATATAACTCCGTTAAGTTAGAAAACGGTAGTAGTTCTTGGGCTGTTTTATCCAGTCTTATATTGTCACGGCAGAATTTTGTCCCTTATTGCTTGAAAATTACCCCCTTCCCTACCCCCAGTACCTACTTTGCTATTTATCAGGGGCTGAGAATCTAAATGTAGACTCTAAATCTAAATCTAAATGGAGGGGAAATGCTAATGATTGATAAGCAAGAGAGCTCTGGCCATGATAAAGATGCTCTAGGACTGAGCATTTTGGTGGAACAAGATGAACTAGGTTTCTTGGGGAAGACAGTCACATCTAAACCTCCTGAACACTCATTTAGAGGGTTTTGTCTTCTCAAGCACTGATATATGTACTGTCCTAATAGATGTAATGAACCTACTTCCCCAGAAGAAACATCTTTTTTGGAATCTTTTTTTTTTTAAAGTAACCTCTTGATCTGACATAATTCATGGGAAACTACAGTGGGGGGTCATATGTGGTCAGGAAGAAGTTAAAAATATCTTCATTGTCTGGTACTCCATGCAATGGAATCAACTGAAGATACATTTGTCTTATAATAAACTCAAATAAATCGCTTAATTAGATGAAGCACATAGTTCTCCTGAGATCTTTTACAGTACTCATTGACTATCATTTCAAGAAATGGCATATTTCCACAATCTATTAAATAATAAATCATGCCAGTAAACATACAAAGTGACAAACTAAGAAAGCGATCTTTTGGGGACCAAGCAACCATTCCTTTGCAATTCTTAGAAGCAAAGTATTTACTTAAAGATCCCAGTGGAGGAATTCTTACTGCTGATGAAGTGTCCTATCCAAACATTTACCTAAAAGTACAATTGGCATTAGACTCATTGCATGAATCAATGACTGCTGCTAGTTGGCTTTCTAATCACCAACTATAGTTGAGTTTACATTTAATATGAATCCTGACCAGCAGAAATAACAGTTGGGGACATGTAGATTACATAGCAGAGTAGTAAGGCATTTTCAATATCCATTACATTAGCCTCAGGCAATAAAAAAATGGCTCATTTATAGGTTGCTCTCTAGGTAGGTTCAAGACATTGATTCACTAGAAGCACTTTATTTTTTTATTGTTTTATTATTATCAGCATGCAAATTTTCAGATTAGCTCAGCCTTGACTTACTCATGTCAGAGAAATAGCTTTAAAATGACATGACTTTGAGGACCAACTTATATTACTTGAAAGCTGGATTGCTACATCGAAAAATATTAAAAACAGAACCCTTGATTCCAAATTCTCCCTTGCAGTGGGCACACTCAAGGTGAATGAGGGTTCCGCTCTGGGAAGACAGACACGAAAGAACAAAAACGTAGCACCCTATTAGAGGAGCTTCCCTCTGTGTCCCTGCAAAGACTGGAAAGGTCTGGAAATGGTCAGTAGTTGTCAACTTTCCCCAACTATAAAATTGAGTGGCTAATATGCTGAATGTTAATTAGATCATCAACTAAGCAAGTAACTAGCACATGGTAAGTGCTCAGTTAATACTGACATTAAAGTGAGAAAGAATGAGCATCGTGGAAAAAAAGATAAAATTAGCCCAAACTGGTAGACTAAAGTACCAAATTTGGTCAGAGCATCATGCCTGTT
Organism: Nomascus leucogenys; assembly: GCF_006542625.1. Taxonomy (NCBI): domain Eukaryota; kingdom Metazoa; phylum Chordata; class Mammalia; order Primates; family Hylobatidae; genus Nomascus; species Nomascus leucogenys. Next base: position 64,551,016 of record NC_044394.1, on the reverse strand, counting down.
TTGAAGAAGAAAAATGAGAGCAAAGTATTACACCACGATTTTAGTTATTTTCAAAGTACGGCAGCAACTCTCAAATGTGAAATTAACGCCCCTCTGCTTACCCCCCATGCATGTTAAAGCAAATTAAATTTCATGCCAAATCACCCAGGCAGTTAGCGAGCAGCACAATTTCAATCTGTAGGATTTAAACTGATTGCTCTAAAAATATAATTCACCAATCGGGCAGCATTGAAGTCAAACATGGTCTTCTTTAGTCATTTCTCCTGACAAGTTATTTTCCCAGGAATGTGGCCATGGTGAACTGCAGGTTGACTCATCTCATAGAAGTGAGAGGTTTTATTCTCATCTGCCACCCAGACACAGCAGGGAATAATAAACTGACCTGCTGGAGGCATGGAGTTCTTCCCCTGGCTATAGGTGAGTATTACATTTAGGCTCTATTGACCAGACAACAAAATGCTTCCTAGTTCAAAGAGCCACTTTCTCTATGTGGGGAAAGAGGTCACTTTTGGTTCCCTATTTTTATCACATTTAATCACATTTGCAACTGGAATGTATGTGTGTGTGTATGTGTTTCATTTTTAACCTGAATCTTACTTGCTATAGTAGGAATCTGTTTCTTTTTATTCTTTTATTCTGTTCTCAATGGTTGTAGGAGTGTTCTAACAAAATGTATATAAGTGACTGTTAGAGCTCATCACGAGAAAGAATAATGATCAAACTCATTTGCTTTCTTCAGTTCAGGCTTTAGGTCATCTGAAGTGTTAGCTTAAACCCTGCATTCTGCCTTATTTGGAGTTGTTTCCAAAATTATTGTCACATGAGAGTTTTTACTAAAGTCCCCCATTTTGAAAAGTGCAGGTGTTAGATTTAAACATCTAGAAGACTGCTGTCACGCTTGAGGCTGTTGTTAATATTAACAGAGAATCTCAAATTCCTGAATTCATGAAAACAGTCATTGAGCCATGGTTGTTGGGGCACTGGTGGTGGGTAAGCAGTTATCTTCCAGATATAATCAAGGCAATGCCAGAGTTCAAATTGGCTCCAAGTGCTTTACCACATTCATTTATTTAATTTTCATTAAAATCCTAGGTAGAAAAATATTTTTTCCATTATAAATTACTATAAGGTATGGACTCTTAGTCTTACTTGGAGAGGTTCAATCAAGGAACAGAAAGCTAGCATTCATGTAATCAGGACAAGTTCCTTTGTGTTTAACTAGAATGATAAATGTTCTATGTGCCACTTCTTGTAGCAACTGCGTTGCACTTGATCTTCAACACTGACATGTCTACATAATTATTCTGCAGTAAGCATTAGAAATCTGAACAAATGATTAGCGGGCATCTATCTAAATGATGGTACAGTTTTAAAGAAACTATTTTAGTTTTAACATAGAGAATAAGAATGCTGCACTAAAATAAAACTTACCATTTCATTTGGAAATCTGTGTAAATGTCCTTGACTGTCAAATGACTCAGTTGGCACTATGGGCATTTAGTGGTCAGGGCCAAGGATTCCAAACTTTCTGTCAAAGCCCAGCAATCCCTCATACTGAAAATTTATCCACTGAAAAACGCCAAAAGCTCACCCCTAGTTCTGAAGCATGACAGTTTAAAGAATACCTTCTCTTGCTCTGCAGTTATATTTATATTTAAATGATGCTTCTACAGAATTGAAGATTCATTCATACTCCATTGTATTTTAAATATCTTCCTAGAATTTATTGTTGCTGTTAATAAAATATTTTAGAAAATCTTTCATAAATATAGACCATATAAAAATCAGCTTCAATTTAGCCCCTGGACTAGTCATCACAATTTCAAATAAGTTGAAAGAAAAGTTCTTAATCAAAAAAGATAACGGAGGAGAGTGGCAATTCAAAGGGGAAAAGATGGGAGAAGAGAAAATGAACAGGAGAGCTGAGTACAGTGGCTCATGCCTGAATGCCAGCAACTCCAGAGGCTAAGGCAGGAGGATAGCTTGAGCCCAACAATTCAAGACCAGCCTAAGCAACATAGCAAGACCCCATTTATTTAATTCATTCATTCATTAAAATGAACAGGAGAAAGGGTAGAATCTAGGGATATAACAAGATACCAGTGAAAATAAAGTGGGAGGCAGTGGAAGTTAAAGAAATAAAGACAAATTGAGGAGAGACCTGGAAAACAGGAAAAAAAAAAAGGAAGGTGGAAGATCTCTGCTTCTGTATATTACTCATAAACATGGTGATTGTAACAGGAAATGGTAATCAGAACATGGTGCCAGAACTCCCCTACCAGGATCTCCTTTTTGGCTTTCCTAGGGTTTCAGTATCAAGTTTAGAATAGTTTATGCCAGAATATACCCATCTCCAATAAACAAACGAATCAACATATCAACGAAGCTGCCTTTTTGCTAGCAATCTCTCAGTGTGATGATATGGAGAAACAGGAAGCCATTGGGAGCAAAGATGTTGACGAGCCAAGGTCCTTCTCAGATATACAGAAATTCAAACTCAGAAAAGAATTCACAAGGATATGAAAACAACCAGATGAAAGAATCTGCGTTTTCAGACAGAACAATTCCAGTCTTCATCAGACAATGAGAACAGGCAGGGACCACAGATGGCATGTTCTGGAAGCTATCATTTAACAAAGTCACTGCTTTGTTAAGTGCCTTTTATGGTTGGCTATGAAGTGGACACCAAAAATCTCAGCAAGTTAATCCGTTTGTCCTTTACATTGTGCCATCTGCTGCAATATATAATCTGAAATAATCTTTTAGTATTTCTGATAGTAGTACTTTTTCCTTTCTTCTAAAGCTTGTCTTTCCTCTGTTGCTTCCTTCCAATCTGACTAGAGCAGCAGCTCTTAGTGAAGCATCTACCTCTTGCGAATTCTTTCAAGCTACCCTATCCAGCGCACCTAACGAACATCTCAATACCTTGTGCTCCTCAATCACCTTCAATTCCCCTAACTTCTTTACTTGTTTGTTGTTATTTTAAATCAGAACCTAAGGGCATATACTATGTTTACTCAGTAATGGTTGGTGGAATGGCTTACACAAAATTTCAAAAAGCTACACATTTCTATGTGTACACTGCATAAGGCTACACAAAAATAAACCAGAAATGCTCTTTTTAAAGTTGCTGTTAATCATACACAGCTAAGTTTTTCCGGAAACAGCATGGAGGATCAGAAAAGTATGGGCTTTAAGAATCAGATAAAGCCTTCTCAAATGCCAAGTTCAATCTTTGGCTTTTCCAATGACCGGCTGTGCAATTTAGGCAGTTATTTAACTTTTGGAAATCTCAGCTCTTGCTGCTTTAAGAGAAATAACTACCGCATAGCATTGGTAAGATCTTTAAATGGCATTCTTTAGACCATAACCTTCCCTCTGAAAACATATTTGGAAATGAGATTCAATTAAGCAAATCTTTTGACTGGTCTAGAATAACCATATAAACCAAAGCTATCTATCAACTTTCAAATAAGCAGATAAAATAGAAAAAGCAGTAAACTAAATAGATAACTTACTTGTCTCTGGTGATTAAGAAGACAGCTAACATATGAGTAGATAAAACACAAATAAAAATTTGTGGCTGGTAGAATGCCAGGTAACAAACTGAAAGTCTGTTTCAGAAATTGTCAACTCTTAACCATTCACATGTGCCTGAGATGCATCCTGGTTCTGCTCTAAACTAGAGGCTCTCAAACTCCGTTGTACTTTACAACCACCCGGGGAGCTTTGGAAACCCATCATGATCAAACTGAACCCCATATCAATAAAATCGGGCACGCTGACTGCAAGACCCAGGTGTCAATCAGTATTTTAAAAACTCCCCCCAGGTGCTCCCAATGCACAGCCATGTTTGGGAAACAGGGCTTTAAACAACCCTTCCGGAAAAAAAAGAAAAAAAGAAAAAGGAAAAGATAATGTGCAAATGAATCAGCTGGGGATCTTGTTAAAATACAGATCCTGAGGTGTGGATACCAGAAACTGCCTTCCAAAAAGCTTTTAGGGTATTCTGATGCTACTGCTCTGGAACTACACTTTGAGTAGCAACCTCTAAATCCAGTGTCAACAGCTAAGTATCCACATGGAATGTCAGATACAGTTTGTTGCTTATTTCCATTATGCAATGTGAGCTCAAAAAACACATGCTTCTCTTACTATTACCCCTCCCACCCCCATGAAAAATTACTGAGAATCTAAGGAGAGCTGTGCATTTCAAAATCAAATATAAATGAATTAGGTTGGATCATTCATGTGACGGCTCCTCTCCCCTGGTGATGCCATTTGTGGGCACATATATAAAACACAGGCACTCTCTCTGCTAAAGCAGTCCAAAGCAAGTTTTCTTAGAAATCTCTACACTTGTCTTGGGGCTTTAGCTGAATTTCCTGTTAAATGGCATCAATGAGGACTCAGAGAAATAAAACCACAAACATTGGTTTTACAGTGTAATGTGGGGAAAGTGACCAAGTGTTCACATGGAGGAATACATTCAACTCATCCCCACATCCTGTAACTCCGAAGTGAACATTTATGATTTTGAGGCCCTTTCCAATAGAAGGTGTCAGCCTAGTAGGGGCAGAGTGCTGAATCAGCCACTGCGGTGCTCGCTGATTGCTTTATAGCACGAAGCTTGGTTTATCTCTAGCAGGAAATATGAGTCCACCGATAGCAAAGACTATTTACTGTATCAGCTTCTCTGCAGCCTTTAATCAAGACAGGATCCCAGCATGTAAGTCCAGATCTTCAAACCTTTCTAGCGGAAGCATGGTCACCCATAAATCCTTAATTCACAGAGGCCATTTTCCTTAAGAAGTGCTGAGGGCAAAATTCTGCTGTCTTAGAGCTTCTCAGCAACAAATACACCATTTTATTCAACACATGGGGGTACCTACTTAGGAGATGAATACAGAATTTTAAATTGGAAAGGCAGAAATTAAAATAATTTCATTCCTGGACATTTACATAAACCTCTTTCAAACATGATCTTGTAGGCATTTCCTTTTTAAGGTTTGTGAAATTTAGATAAATACCTTGGGAAGACAGAAAGGGAGCTTTGGAAACGCATCATGATCAAACTGAACCCCATATCAATAAAATCAGGCACTCTGATGCTGAAAGAAAGGAAAAGGGAAGAACTTGAGGAGTATAAGCAGAAAGCTACAAAGGTGATACAGTTTGGATATTTGTCCCCACCCCAATTTCATGTTGAATTGTAATCTCCAATGTTGGAGGGTGACCTGGTGGAAGGTGTTTGGATCATGAAAGCAGGCCCCTCATGAATGGCTTGTGCCATCCCCGTGGTGATAAGTGAGATCTCACTCTGAGTTCACACAAGATCTGGTCATTTAAAAGTGTGTGGCACCTCTTCCCGGGCGCTCTCTCTCTTTTACTCTTGCCTGCTCCCACTTCACCTTCTGCCATGAGTAAAAGCTTCCTGGGGCCTTCCCAGAAGCAGAGGCCAGAGCCATGCTTCCTGTACAGCCTGCAGAACCATGAGCCAATTAAAACTCTTTTCTTATAAATTACACAGTCACAGGTGTTTCTTTATAGCAATGCAAGAATGGCCTAATACAAAAGAGTTTAAACATGATTTTCACCCTTGTAAAATTATGCTAGCAAAATTAAGTCCCCGAAACAAAATAAATAAACAGATCTGAATTCCTGTAGTTCAATTAACTGGTTCAAAAAAATTGTGATCAGAAATGAGTTCCAGTTTTATTTTTCTTATAAATAATTGTGTGAAAATGGCAAATTATTTTCTCCTTATGCCCTTTATCCTCAATCTGCCGGCCACCATGATTTAAGCAGTAGCAATCATCCAACAGACAATAGTAGAGTTTGGCTTTATACTTTGCCCCTTCCTCTAGGCCACGTATGATCAAACAGGAGTTCTTGGGTGTGGAAAACATCCTTGCAAAAATTTAAGAGGATGTATTAGCTTTAGAATTTTAGTACAAATTATGTGGGTATAACTTTTTCTAAAAAAAAGCTTCCATAGATTTCATCAAATTTTAAAATAGTTCATAGTCTGTAAACTAGAAAAGATTAAGAACTATTCAGTCATTCATTCAATTTTCTTTTTTTTAAATTAGTCCCTACCACGCATCAGGCACTCTTCTGGGCACTGATGATATAGCAGTGAACTAAACATACAAATATCCCTGCCTCCTAGAAGCTTACATTCTTCTGGGAGGATGCAAACAATTAATAAAATAAGTAAAATAGATAGCATGCCAGATGATGATAAATGATACAGAGAAAATAAAGCAGAGATAAAAGCCAAAGCTTGGGAATTGTGATTTAGAACAGTACAGACAAGGAAGGTCTTATGGAGGAGGTGCCATTTGAGCAAAGCCTGAGGGGCCAGAGAAACAAGTCATGAATATCGGTGGGGCAAGGGCCTTCCAGACAGAAGGACCTGCAGATGTAAATGGCTCTGAAGCAGGAACATTGCTGAGAATGGCAATGGGGCTAGTGTGCCAGGAGGTGAGTGAAGAAGAGCAGTGGAAGATAACATCTGTGAGATAAGGGGGAGGGGGCCACAGATGTGGCCGCTATAGAACACTGCAATGATTTTGGCAAACCACTGGAGGGTTTTGAGAAGAGAAATGATTCATTCTACTTAGATTTTCTAAGGATAACTCTGACTATTGTGTTGAGAATAGACCTGGAAAGAGGGTGGCAAAGGCAAATATAGGGAGAGCCATTACAAAGTATTTGTAAAAATTCTGATGCGAAATGATGGAGATTTGGTAGTGATTGGAGGTGGTGAGAAACAGTGAGTGCCCAGATCTATTTTAGTGTAGAGGCAACAGAGTTTGCTAATAGATTAGACATGGAATATGAGAGGATGAAGGGACCCCAAGGCTTTTGGGATAAAGCACCAGGATGATAGAGTTACCTTTGATGGACTTGGGAAGAGCAGATAGAGAGGGATGGTCACTAATTTAGTTTCAGAGGCCATATGTTGTGGCTCACACCTGTAATCTCAGCATTTTGGGAAGCCAAGAAGGGAGAATCACTTGACCTCAGGAGTTCAAGACCAGCCTGGGCAACATGGAGAAACCCCATCTCTACAAAAAATACAAAAAGTTAGCTGGGCGTGGTGGTGCAGGGCCGTGGTCTCAGCTACTTGGGAGGCTGGGGCAGGAGGATCACCTCTGCCTGGGAGTTTGAGGCTGCAGTGAGCCATGATCACACCACTGCACTCCAGCCTGGGTGGCAAAGTGAGACTGAGGGAAGACAATTGGGAATGTTAAGACTGAGACACCAATAAAACATCCATGTGTTGAGATTTCATAGGTAGTTGGATATAGGGATCTGGAGTTCAGCAGGTAAGTTTGAGTTAAAGATATAAATTTGGGAGTCAGCAGCAAAAAGGTGATATTTAAACCCTGACCCTGGAGAAGATCATTAAGGGTATGGGTGTGCATCTAAGAAAAAGTCCAAAGACTGAGGTATGAAGCACTCCAGAGTTAAGAGATCAGGGAGATGAGAAGGACCTAATCTGGAATGAAAAAAAAAAAGAAATCCATGAAGGAGGATAAAATCAGGAGCTTGTGAGTTCTGGAAGCCAATTGAAAGAAGTATTTCAAGAAGAAAAGGATCAAGTGTGCCCAAGCTGCTGATAGTGAGTAAGAGGTGGGCTGAGAGTCCTCCACTGGATTCAGGACCTTCACAAGGGTAGGTTGGGGCAGAGTGCAGGTGCTAAAAGCCTGATTGGAGAGGCCTCAAGAGAGAATGGGTGAATATAAATACTGGAATAGATCTTCCCATAAGAAGTTTTGTTACCAAAGTGATAAAGGAATGAGGAAATAGCTAGAGAGAAACTGAAGTCAAGTTATCTATATAAGTGTGTGAGGGAGAATTTAGATGTTTGTATACTGATGGAAATGATGCTACAGAGTATTGTTTAGGTTTCTTAACAGACCTTACCCATCTTCTTTTCTTTCTATTTTTGACTGGTTTATTTTTAGCCAAAGTACCAATCGCCAAAGAAAAAACATCACTCCTTACATTTTTAGTAATTTCTTTTATTGGTTCAAAAGGATCGTGATCAGAAATGGGTTCCAGTCCTATTTTTCTTATAAATAATTGTGTGAAAATGGTAAGTTTGTTTTTTCCTTGTGCCCTTTATCCTGAATTTGCAGGCCAAGACGATCAAAGAAATGGTAACACACATACATTTCTTGGCAGCCAATAAAGAGTGTTCTAGAAGTAAATGACACAAAACCAGGGGATAATCAAACTTCCCAATTATATAATCATTTTCATCTTTTTTTCTCTGCAGGCTTGGAACACTGGAGTTTTTTTTATGTGGTTTTTTTTATCAAAAGTCACCAGATGTAAAATGACAAAGTCAGTCAAAGGAGCCCATGTAAACTTCAGTTCATACATGGATGATCTTAAGAGAACATCTATTCTTGCCTCGCTACAATGGATTCCTCTAATTAAAATTATAATTTTAGCTAGGACAAGAGAATATTAAAAAATTATAAGCCCTAGAATGTGACGTAGTGTTATAGATTGAATTGTGTCTCTCCAAATGATGTTGAAGTCATAACCTCTGGTACCTGTGAATGTGACTACATTTGAAAATAGTGTCTTTGCAGATGATCAAATTAAGATGAGGTCATTAGATATGCCCTAACCCAATGTAACTGTTTCATCATAGAAAAGGGGAAATTTGGACATAGAGACAGACACACACAGAAAGATCACTCTGTTCTTTCACAGGGACACAGGGAGATCACCACCTACAAGTCAAACAACATTTGAGGCTACCAGGAGCTAGGAGAGAAGAATGGTACAGACTATCCCTCACAACCTTCAGTAGGAACCTCCCATGCTGATACCTTGATCTTGGACCTCTATCCTCCCAAACTGTGACACAATAAATTTCTGTTGTTTAAGCCACCCAATATGCAGTATTTTGTTCCGATATCCTCTAGAAAATCAATACACTTAAAATTTAGTATGTAGAATTCAGGTCTTTGTTAAAACATTAAATGAGTAAACAAAAAACATGCAAACAAAAACTGGCATTCTGCATTTTTTTTTCATAATTTGAAATTTTGTACGAAAAGAAAAATTTTAAAAAAATTTAGGTGGCAGTTGATTATTTCAGTGCATGAAACATTTTATTTGCCTGGAAAAAAACTATTTATATAATCAGGAAAAAATAAAACTCTTCAAATAAAATTTATCATTGTAATTTGTATGCTAATTTCAGGATGACCATGACTGCTTGCTCCCTGGCAAAGCCAATCTGACAACACTGTCAATTAGCTCTTACAGCAGCAGCATTGTTTATTTACAAGGAGAACTGACTTCAAGTTCCAGTTCACCAAGTTCATCAGAGGGCAAATGAGAATTGCAGTGCTTGGAGACTTAATTTTAGATGTACTTATATGTTGTCTGGATGGCCCAACTCCAGGTGATACTATTTGCTGATTTTTCTAAACATCTTTAGATGCAATGCACATGCCATAAAATTCACTCAAAGCATACAATTTAATGAGTTCAGAGTTGTGCAACTATCAGCACTCTCTACATGTAGACACTTTTATCTTCCCCAAAATAAACTGGGGAATTACCAATCATTTCCCATTCCCTCTACCCTTTCCTCCAGCCATAGACAGTCACTAATCTACTTTCTGTCTCTAGATTTGCCTGTTCTGGATATGTAATATAAATGAAATTGTACAATATACAGTCTTTTGTGACTATCTTCCTTTACTTAGCACAATATTTTTAAGGTTCATCTATGTTGTAGCATGCATCACTACTTCATTCTTTTTTATTGCTGAATCATATTCCATTGCATGGCTATACCATATTTTGCTTTTCTATTCATCAGGCAGTAGACATTTGTGTTCTTTATAATTTTTGGCTGTTGTGAATAATGCTGTATGAACATTCATGTGCAAGTGTGTGTGTGGATGTATGTTTTCCAATCTCTTGGATTATACCCAGAAATGGAATTACTGGATCATATGGTAACTCTATATTTAGCAACTTGAGAACCTACTGAACTATTTTGCAAAGTAGCTGCACCATTTTACATTCCTATCAGCAATGAGTGAGGGTTCTAATTTCTCCATATCCTCTCCAACACTTATGATTGTCCATCTTCTTTTTTTATTATAGCCATCCTAGTGGGTGTGAAGTAGTATTTCACTATGGTTTTGATTTGCATTTCCTTAATGGGTAATGATGTTGAGGATATTTTTGTGTGCTTATTAGCCATTTACATGTCTTCCTGGATAAATGTCTATTCAAATCTCTGGTATAATAAAGCATATTTAGTCTTCATCCTTTGTTCCTGTCACACAGCTTCTAAAACGCTTGTAAGCTCTAGAGTGATAAGCGCCTTTTCTATATTAATGAGACGACTGGTGGTCCCTAGATAGCTTCAGCATGGGGGCTGTTTGCCAAAAAGACCAAACCATGATTAAAAGCATGTAAATTTCAGCCCCATCATCCCGACCTCTGGGGAGGAGGTAGGAGCTGGAGCTTGGGTGGACAATGATTTAACAAATCACGCCTATATGATGAAACCTCCATTTAAAAAAAATCTCTAAACATCAAGGTTCAGAGAACTTCCAAGTTGTTGTTACAAACACATCCACGTTCTGGGGGAGGTGTACCCCAACTCCTCAGAGATGGAAGATCCTGTATTCAGGAGTCTTCTGGACCTTGCCCTGTGTACTCCTTCATCTGGCTGTTCATTTGTTTCCTTTATAATAAACTGGTAAAGTTAAGTTAAACGCCTTCTTGACTTCTATGAGCCTTCTTAGCTAATTACCGAATCTCAGGAGGGGATGATGAGAACCCCCAATTTATAGACAGTTGGTCAGAAGTATGGGTGACCCAGGATTTGAGATTGGAGTATGACATAGGGGCACTATTGTGGAACTGAGACCTTTAACTCATGAGATCTGATGCTAGCTCCAGGTAGATAACGTCAGAATTGAATGGAATTTTTGCACCAACCAAAGAGTCAAATATTTATAACTTGTTTCCCAAAGAATGTATATAATTGTCAACAGAACTAATCAAACAAGTTCTATGTCCCACACAAGAGACAGAATGAGACGCTAAGTCTGTGATCTGGAAACCTTGATGTGATCATCATTGTATGGCTAAAGGACTGTATGTCACCTGGTACATTCAACTAGCCTTGTTGTTTCTCTTTCATGAGAGATAAAATGGGAGGAGACTCAATTCTTCCCAATCTAGTAGAAAATTATGAAGATTAAAGAAAATTATGAATGTCAAAACCTTTTGAAAAGTGAACCATTATAACAGGGTATTCACAGGAATCAAAACTTTGCCAAAGGCCTCTCTTAAAGTCACAAACTTGAAGACAGCAAAAGGCCATGAGAAACCTCACTGAAAGTTACCAGTTGGCTGATCTTTCTCTACAGGGTTCAGACAGATGAGCAAGTTCAAGGCAGTTCCTCCCCTAAGAGATGCCATTGTACAACCAGGCTTGCAAATTACTGGCTCTACTGACATAACCGCAGGACCGCTCCATAGATTATAGTTATTATCCACGTCCATGAAGAATCTGGCAAGTACTGAGAGGGGTAGCCTGACTTTAAGTGATAAAGACTGCATGAGAGAGATTAAGCCTTGTCAGTCAAAAGAAGAAAAAGAAATCGTATTTATTTTCTCTTCAATTACTTGTATGTTTGATGAAATATACTTTGTCAGCACAATGACCAACATTGTTAAGAAGCTACATTAATAACCTGGTGGTGTTCCAATGTAAAGGCATCATTTTTAGATTAAAATGTCTGGGAAATGAACTCCCCAAAGACACATAAAAGAAGTCACTTGCTTACAGAAAACATCAAGATCAAATATCTTTGAGCTACTCCAACCCAAATAATCTCCCTTAGCTCAAAGTCATGTGTTGTCTGATTTCTTTGGTTATACCTGGTCCTAATTGTTAACAAATGGTTTGTTTCTTACTCTTTCCTCTCATGGCTTCATTAAGATGGTGAATTTGTTGACCACCTTGAAGATGGGGTTGCCTTACTTTTCTTTTGAGTCTCCAGTTGCACCAAACCCATGGTAGGTATTTAATCAGTAGGGGATGACTAGTTGAAGAAGCAATATGCAACGTATATTCTTGAGGGACCTACAATTTCTAAATCTGCACTGGAAGAGGTATTTCTACTTCTCTCTGCATAGCTGGGATAAGATTTGTCAGGGCATTCACCTTATATAGAAAGTATTTGGACAGTTGGGTTATGGTATTCTATTTTTTTCTTTTATCATTGAGTTTATAAAAATGGCCCCTCAACCCAAACCTATCTCTAATAAAAATCAAATATTCTATCTGCTGAAAGTTTTGGGATAGACCTCATTAATACCCTTTCTAGGTCAGTGCCATAAACCACCTAGATGCAACTCAAACTATAAATCATAGTTTGGGGATGACTATCTGGCTATAAAATATTTTATTCCTTGCAAAAGAGAGTTGATTATTGAAACTCAATGGATGGGTATAATACACACACACACATGTGCACACACACATGTTATATTATTAGTGAAACTGGTTTGTTTTTGTAGATGTTAAAAAAATCTACCATATGTCAGGCTCAGCACTCCCTATATACACACTTCCATGGAGATTCATCTTTTCAGCTACTGGCCAATAGAGAGCAAATACCACTCATTGTGCCATTCTGGTATGAAGTACAGTGAAGTAGACTCATCAGAAATACACTAAAAATAGCCAGCTCTGATTGTAATCAGGGATAGAAAATGTGCATCCCTGTTCATCTTAATGTGCTGTTTCATTTTTAAATTTGTTCCTTTGTTGTTTTTATGTCTTTTGCTCCCGGCCTATCCAAAAGCTCTAGAGTCCCCCTATCCTGCCTGGTGATTGGAATTCTCATCACAAGCTTAGCTCTCTCAAATCATTAGGAAAACTACCAGGACTGCAGTAAGTTGGCACCATTCACTTTCTTCTGTATGTTAATCACTTACAGGTTTTTATTAGGACATTTGGACTGGCTTTGGCAAAAATAAAAAGGATGTACCTTCTTCACCAGTCAGTGGTGAAGGCAGTTCTCCAGAGTTGGCCATGCTCAGATGCCAAGAGAGAAGGCCTAAATGTATACTTTTTAATGCAGGGTCAGCATTGAAGAACTTCCACCTAACCCAACTGTTAGCATGTTCCCACAGTGCTCCCATAGCCAACAAGTTGATATTATTTGTACTGCTCTCCCATTCCTCATTTTGGACCATCTGCTTTGGCTGAAGGCCCAGCTGTTACTGAAATGTTCTGTTTTCTCCAAAATGGTTTTCTGGAGTTCCCACAGAAAGACTTCCAGAATATTCCCTCTTTTAATCCTTTCTCCCCTCCCATTCTCTGATTTAAAAGTGGAAAAAACAAACAAACAAACAAAAAAAACAGCCCAGATGCAGAGGCTCATGCCGGTAATCCCAGCACTTTGGGAAGCCAAGGTGGGAAGATCACCTAAGCTCAGGAGTTCAAGATCAGCCTGGCCAACATGACAAAACCCTGTCTCTACTACAAATATAAACATTAGCGGGCGTGGTGGCACACACCTGTAGTCCCAGCTACTGGGGAGGCTGAGGCAGGAGAATCTCTTGAATCTGAGAGGCAGAGGTTGCAGTGAGCTGAAATTGTGCCACTGCAGTCCAGCCTGGGCAACAGAGTGACACTCTGTCTCAAAAAAAAAAAAAAAGTAAAATACATTCCCTTTCTGATTTTACTGCTGCCCATACATTCTGCTCTAGGAAGCCACCTGGGGAGCAGGCCTTTGGCAGCCTTGGGCGTGCTACTATCCTCTGGACCAGCCCACTTCCCACGGTGGGGTCAATTTGCTTACTATAAGGGGCTGCAGCAAGTCCTCCTATGACTTGTCTCTACCTTTTGACATAAAACATTGGCAGTTAAGGTGCTTGAAGTGTCTCCCAGTTGTTGGGTGCAGCATTCCCCAGGGAGAATCCATCATGCCTGAAGCCAGTACTGAGCCACTAGTCACCCACAGTTTCATCCATGAAAAGTCAGTTGTTTTGGCTCCTTGGTACAATCAGGAGATGGGTGTGTGTGTGTGAGTGTATGTGTGTGTGTGCACTCACACACCCTGCAGCATGCATGGGAAAGGGAGCTTGTGAAGGGAGTGTAGAATATCGTTCTTCAGCATCTGCCTCTCAAAACTGCTCTACCTTTTCTGATTAGTTTCCATAGGAGCAAAAAAGAAAAAAAGGGTGGGGGGAAATGTAGTCAAATAGAGCATTCCTACAGCAGAAGCAAAAGAGCTCGTGACTTTTTTTTCTGTCCTGTTTACTTTTTTCTTTTTTTTTTTTTTTTGAGACAGAGTCTGGCTCTGTCTCCCAGGCTGGAGTGCAGTGGCACGATCTTGGCTCACTGCAACCTCAGCCTCCCAGGTTCAAGCGATTCCCCTGCCTCAGCCTCCAGAGTAGCTGTGACTACAGGTGCGTGCTACCACGCCCAGCTAATTTTTTGTATTTTCAGTAGAGACGGGGTTTCACCATATTAACCAGGATGGTCTCGATCTCCTAACCTCGTGATCTGCCCACCTCGGCCTCCCAAAGTGCTGGGATTACAGGGGTAAGCCTGTATGGGACCCGCTTTGTCCCATTTTCTTATGCCCACACCCCACCCAGTTGAACATTTCCAGGTAATTTGCCTTTTTGAGATGCAGAGTGTGGAGATGGAGGAGTGAGGAGGCCCAAGTCAGTAATGGGCTGGGAACAATGCTCAATTTTCTATGAGATTTTGTATCCTTCATATATCCCCTTTGAATATCTCCACTTCTTTCCCACATGAGTGCATTTCCCTGACTTTGAGACTTCATCTTGCATGAATTAAAACTTGCATAGAGTCACTTCTTAAGTATTTGAACAGAACACCTTACAGAACCTGCTGTTAAAACTATAGTCTAATGTTACACAAATCCGTTTCCTGTGAAAATGTTTTCTATATAAACAAGTACATCTTCAACAGCAAACAATTTTAAGATGATTGTTTAAGTAAAATGTAGCATGTTTTAAAATTTTTAAAATGGAAAACTCAAAGTACTATATAGGGGTTTGAGATGCATAGATGCAAGCATTTGTCAAAACTCATTCACTGTGTATAAATTTTACCTAAAAAGATAAGCAAATATCAAACTTTGGATAATAATCTGCATAAGGTGAAGTGTAGTAATGTGTGCGATTCCTTCGAAATGCTTCAAAAGTAGGATGGATAGATATCTGATAAAGCAAGTATAGCAAAATGATAATTATAAAATTGAGGGGGGAGGTTGCTATAATCTGCATGCTTATGTCACCCTAAATTCATATGTTAAAACCCAATCCCCAGTGTGAGGATACTTGGAGATAAGGCCTCAGAGCCCTCATGAGTAGAATTAGTATCCTTATAAAAGGGGCCCCAAAGAGCTGCTTTGCCCCCTTCACCCTATAAGAATACAGTGAGAAGGTGCCATCTATGAGGAACGAACCCTCACCAGACACTGAATATGCTGGAGCCCTAATCTTGGACTTCCCAGCCTTCAGAATCATGAGAAATAAATTTCGTTTGCTTTTAAGTCAGCCAGTCTAAGGTACTCTGTTATTGCAGCCCAAATGAACTAAGACATGAGTACATGGGTGTTCACTGTACAATTTCTTCAATTTTTCTGTATATTAAAAAGTTTCCATAATAAAATGCAGGTATAGAAGGGGAGACACAGCATTTGGAATTGAGAGAGTTGGGTCCTGGTCCCAGTGTGGCATGAACAAGCTGTACAATGTGGTCAACTCTTAACTTGTCTGGGTCTTGGTTTCCTCATCTACAAAGTAAGAATCTCAAATGCATTTTTGTGTCTAATAACCTATTATTTTCAGAAACAAACATGGATCAGATGGTCAGAAGCCCTCAATTCACAGGAGTTGGGAACTCTCATTTATTGAATTTACATAGTCTAAAGGAAACACTGAAAATTCTGTTATTCAACATTTTACCAATTGGAAAGCTCTAATGTGCCTTTCTGATTGTGTCATCTCTCCCAGTGCAAACTTCTCATCTGGTGCCAAGTACTGATGCCAGAAACACAGTGGGCAGGAATAACCTCTCCCAGACCAATTGGTCTGGAAAATTTGAGAAAAAACAATTAGACTGCTGTCCCATGGTGCTCTACCCAAACTATTTTGATGTGATTGTACACTGTGCTGTACTTTCAGACCCCACAGCCCTGTGGTCTGACCCCAGGTAGAGTGGAAGCTACCTATAGGATAAGACATTTGGGGCCAGTCTGAAGGTAGGCCTTCCTCCTCACTCCTCTTCCTTACCCTCAAACTATATTCTCCATTCCCAGTTCAAAACGTCTGACATTATGAGATGATCATGTGACTGGAGGTTCTATTTTTTATTAAAAATGCAACTACTCCTGGAGTAGGTAACATATTCAACTGTGGCAGCCATTTACATCACATTGTTAAGAACCTCCACATCCTTTCCAGGTAGCACTTAGTAGTGGGAAAAGAGGACAGGCTCTAATGAAAGTTTTCTCCCTGTCTACAATATTCTTCTCCTAACCTCATACTGAAACTGTAACTCATCCTTTAAGCTGAGATGAAACCTTATATGCAAAGCATCCCTGATTAACCCATCTGAAAGTCACCTCTCTTTCATTGTACTCCTTTCTTTCTTAATTTATTCAACCAACTAAAGTCTTTTGAGCACCTATAACTTATTGGGAACTACTCTATGTTCTGTGGTTACAGTGGGAAACAAGACAAATCTGGTGCTTGCCTTTGAGGGAATGATATTCTCATGTGCTGATTTGGGACTTTCCTGGTTTTAGCATTAAAATCTCATGTCCCTGCAACTCTCTTGGTCCCGGGCAGACCAAGAGGATTGGTCATGCTAGTTGGACATATAAACAATTACATCAGTTGCAATTCAATTATAATTATTAGAAGGAGTGAAGGTGCTCTGATTGTGTATCAAGAGAGGATTTCACTTACCCTCTGAAGTCAGAGAAAAACTGATAGGTAAAGAAGGGCAAAGCAATCACAAATAAGGAAAAACAATCACATTCAAAGACTCTGATGTTAGAAAGAGTGTGGGATGTCTGAGAAATGTAGGGTGACTTTATATCTTGGTTTGCCTGGGACTGTCCTGATTATAGCCTGTTGCCATGGCATCATTATTAATAGTGCCTCCTTTCATTCTCACAAGTGTCTTGTTTTTGAAAAATGAATTATATATTCACCCTACAGAAACTGTAAGATGGCCACATGGCCAGAAGAAAGGAATTAAGGGGAGAGTCATGCAAATGAGGCTCTGAGGTCTCAAAAGCTGATTGTTCAAGGTCTCAAGAGATATGCCCAGATTTGGGATATTTTAATAAGAAATATGGGAAAAGTGAGACTCATCATACACAGAGAAGTAGCATGATTATATGTGAATTTTAAACAGAACAGATGCAAGAGTGGACGTGAAAGATCCATTGCTTTAGCTGCGATCCAGGCCAGAGATAACAGTGGCCTAGATTAGGGAGGAAGCATCAGAAATGGAGCTAAGCTGACAATTCAAAAGATATTCTTCAAAAGGAAGAAATGACATAATTCATTCTCACAGCAGAAAGGTCCAGGGAGTTGGAGAGGCAAGCCTGCCACAACTGGCCACATGGGCTAAGCATAACCCTGGAGAGTGCCTTTGACATGCAACACTGTGCAGGGTGCACTGCAGTGCAAGCAGAGGCAGCAGGTAACTGGGTGTCAAAGATGGTGGCTAGGCGGGGTGCGGTGGCTCGCGCCTATAATCCCAGCACTTTGGGAGGCCGAGACAGGCGGATCACTTGAGGCCAGGAATTTGAGACCAGCCTGGCCAACATGGTGAAACCTGTCTCTAGTGAAAATACAAAAATTAGCTGGGCATGGTGGTGCGCACCTGCAATCCCAGCTACTCGGAGTCTGAGGCAGGAGAATTGTTGAATCCAGGAGGCAGAGTTTGCAGGGAGCCGGGATCACGCCACTGCCTACGGAACACAGCAAGACTCCGTCCCCCCCACTACCTCCCCCAGAAAAAAGAAGAAAAAAAAGGTGGTGGCTAGCTTTCTGGTCTGAGCAACCCACTGAACGATGGTACTATGCAGGTAAAAGGAGTCTGAAGGAGATTCAGAATCCCATGTCAGTTTTCCTGAAATCCTCTTATACGAATGTGTCACTCTACCATGTATTTTGATCATGCATATCTCTTATTTATCTCCATAATTTATCTTGCTCTTCTTCACATGCTCTCTAAACAAACTGTAAGTACTCTAGTGCAGACACCAGATTGAATTCATCTGTTCAATCACCCACAAAGCCCAACGCAGGATCCACCAGCGTTGGATCCTTGGAAACTCTTGGAAGTAGGTGAGTAAATGGGTAAGTAGGTAAGGGGATTACCTTCTGCAAAGAGAAGACTAGATGAAGAAGGGTTAGACAGACTGGTGGAAAGGTGACAGCCTTTAGTAACTAATTCCTAGTTACTCTGAGTCAATAGACCAATACAGGGATCCGAAAACTTTTCCTGTAAAGGGCTGATATTAATAGTAAATATTTTAGGCTCTGCAGTCTCTGTTGCAAGGAATCTGCTCTTCTATTTTAATGAACAGACAGTCATAGAAAATATGTAAACAAATAGGTATGGCTGTGTTCCAATGAAACTTTATGTATGGATACTAAAATCTGAATTTTATATAATTTTCAAATGTCCCAAAATATTATTTTTCTTTTGGCTTATTTCCAGCCATTTAAAAACATAAATTCATTCTTATCTTGCAGGCCCTATAAAAACAGGCAGCAGCTGAATTTGGCTTTAGGGCCACTGAACCCTGGACCAGTATATCCATTCCCCTGAGATGGAGGATAACAAGGCCTCTTATTATACATTTTTCCAAGCAGAATTACTTAAAAGCTCACGCTAAATGCCTTCCTTTTCTTCTTGTCTCAAGAACAAGGAAGATATCTAAGATCATACCATGCCTGCTCTCTAACTCATCTTTCTAAAATGGCTTTGATTTCTTAAATGTTTTCTCTTTCTTCAACCTTCTTCTGGGGCCTTCCTTCCTTCTGTGCTTTCCGTCTTTAACTCTCCTTTTTTATTGGGCAAGTTTGTTCTCTCACTAATAAATTTTGCTTTTACTACCAGAAGCATTACTGGGCTTGACATTTTTAGTGAGCATGCTGAGATTTCTCCAGTTTTTGTTTATCACTTGCCTTTTCACAATCATGGACAGCCGCAGACCTTCCTAAATTAAGGATTGATGCCTACACAGCATGACCTACACCTGAAAATCTATTAACAATTAACAGCCAGCAAAAACAGACAACCCAAGATCCAGAGGCTGCCAGCTTCATAGGAGGTGAGGGCCAATTTATAGTGCTGATGATGTGCACAGGACTTAATATAGTAATGCCTGTTCAACAGTATCTGGAACTCTACGCTGATCATAAAAACAGTGAGTGAGTTTGTTAGTTTAAGGAAAAACACTGTTCTATGACACAATAACTTCCAAAACTAAACTAAGACATGTAAGTGAGAAGGAGAGTGTCATTCCTGCTTGTTTCATTATAGAGCAATTAGACCAAGGCTGGAGACCCTCACTAAAAGGCGCTCCATTAAATGTGTTCTGCCAAAAGGACTCCTGTCCAACAGAAACCTTACTCCTGCATGGGAATGGTACCTCCAGTGGAGGATAGTATCTGCCCAAATGCACAGCTTACAAAATGAAAGAAAATCTGACACAACAAGCAGAAGGATTGGAGTAGCATCAATGGAGTCATTTTATTATTTTTTCCCAGATCTAGACAAGGTGTAAGTTATGACAATCATAGCCAAGATTTTGGAGGGGAGCAGTTCTTAAGACTATGAATGTAATGGGGATTGGGAAGGAAAAGTGGGGACCCTCACTCTTTTCTCAAGCCAATCCATCTTTGATCTGTCATCGGGTGGAGATCACCCTGCCCTTTTGGTTTTTGCTAGCAAAAAGTAGTTGGTCATCATTGCTGGGGAATATAACCCTTTATCTGGGAGATAGCAGAAGTAGTGAAGGGAAGGAGAGAGGATGTGAGCATAGTGGGCATCATGCAAGAGATGCTTTCTACCCATTTCCCACCACAGAGAACACTTGTAAAGACAACTAGCAGTTATGGTCTTCTCCAATAAGCTAGGCCTTCTGAGTATCTCTATTACTGGAAAGGCAGTGCTTTGATGTGCAACCCTATTTCCCAATCGACTTATCTCTGCAATCAGTTTCTTTGGAATGTTGAACTAGATGTCAAACACACCAGGCTGAATTGGAGAGTATTTAAACCCATACGCTTCGATGCCATTAAAATGAGACCTGGCAATCAAATGGAGGCAAGAGAATTTGAGAGACAGCAAACACAATCCTGCCACATGAGTATGTCTGGCGTGGTACTGCATGCCGGATGCGATAACGAATACCTAATGTGCTCACGCATTCGTGGCTGTTCTGCCTTTGGTTCACCTCAGTTGTGGCAGACTCAGCCTTGTTAGATAAAAGGGCTGCACTTCTTCTTTGCACCATTCACTGGCCCGTGGAAATGGACTGTTTTCACAAACTGCTAATTCTGAAAGCCTTTAGTGGATGGAGCCAGGGAAAGAAAAAAAAAAACCATACAGTTTAAAGGCATGCTCTGAATTTGCTAATAGGCATGCATGGTCCTTTTGGAACCAAAATAGAATTTTTGATGAAGTACCTTGTGGCAAATCTGAAATATTAGCCTGGGGGTCCCAACGAGACATAATTCACTCCACTGGTGAGAACAAATCTCATTTCCACATCCATTCCTCTAAACTCATTACTGACCCCAGGGGAAAATGCTAGCCTGGAGCAAGTTTTAATAAAGACACTGGTGGAGCCATTGCTATAGTACTAAACGCAATAATGAACAACAAGACTCTTGGTGGCAATGGATCCCTAGACCTGTAGAGACCCTGGAAGGCAGCTTCTGAAGGGCTTTACACTCCACCCAGAGCAGAACACAGTGTCCAGAAAAGATTTCATTACTTTATGTGATAATTTGTCACATAAGACTCACTCTGGCTTAAACGGCCTGATTGTCAGCTTGCCTTCAAATGAACAATTGCTAAGAATAATTTATTTTAAATTAATTTCAATTGCAAAAAAAAAGAAAAGAAGTAGATGCAGTTGGGAAATTAATGACTTTGGGGTCAGAAAGACCTAGATTCAAATTTCAGATCCAGGACAAATCTTATAACCTCCTCAGGGCTTAATCTCTCCCACTAGAAGTGGTCTCTTAGCTAAGTACAAGTTATCTGTGGGCATGGCCTCTGCCTTTACTGTTTCCTGTTTTATCCCCAAATGCTTTGTCATGTAATCGATGCTCAGTGGATACTGTTAAGTAGATCTACTTTAAAGGATTATTATGAAGACTAAGAAAGTGAACATATGTAAAACCTTTGGCACCTTGCTTGGCACAAGGTAGCTCCACAATGAATTCAGAGCAAATTAACTGCTAGTATAAGACCACTGGTGGACAGGCCACAAGAAGGGCTTAGAATGGAAAATCCGAACAAATGAAGAAGTTTGACAACTACTGTGGTTCTGGTAGGAAGGGGCCAGACTCAAGGAGTTGAAGGAAGTGTTCCATAGAAGAACATGGCAGGGAGGGGTGCAGGGCATCTTGAAAATGCCAGTGGGTACTTAGGAAGAGCCATAAGCCAGTTATAACAGGTGGGAGGTCATGCTTGCTAATCAATCCTCAGCTTTAACAAGAAGATTGAAAAGTTCCCCTTGGTTTCCAGAGCGGATCTATATCTAGGCAGGTACAGTCAAATAAAAAACCTAAGTTTGTGGTGAGGGAACACACATACTCAGCCATTCCCCTATGGACAGTCACTTTCCTGCCACACATAAACATGCCCTTTTACCTCACACAACTTGAAGTCACCACATCAAATGTTCCAATGTTGCTTCCTCATTCAGGACAGAGAAAAGCTCTCAGGAGGGAAGTGCAAATGTATTTGGAGGCACACCCTGTCCTGACTTGTTAGGGTAGGGATTCTCCTTACTTCCCACCGCATCCTAACACAGCCCTTCCGTTTCAGTCTGGCCAATCTGTTCCCTACATACTCTGTGACCACAGGATGACTTCCTTATTCCCATGTGCCTGCTCTTTGACCAAAACTACATATTCTTTAAGTCTGAAATAATCTATACAACCTTTCCATTCATTAAGAGAGGGAACATGAGAGCAACCTGGTGCAATGGGATCATTCTCCATCTCCTCTCAGTCTTTACCACACTCTTTCATTTGCTTCTACATAATATGAGAATTTTCTCTAAGTGTTTATAACAGACATCTTGCTTCCTCAAACAAAACATTACTTCTCCAAAGCAGGAACTCCTTGTTGCATATTTTTCCATGAGCTGAACACCAGGCTGGTTATTCACCCAAATGATTCAGCAAATGCCTATCAAATAAAGGTTGAAAGGAAGTCAGCAGATACCTGCTTCACATCACATGGACAGGGGCAAACAGAGTTTGTGTGATTCTTGGGAACTTTCTGCAAATATTTTTAGTAAATATTATACACAAAGTAATCAAAAGGAATAGCAACTGCATTGTACAAACTTACATATAAGCATATACAGTCACAATGACACTCTATAATGACATTTTGGCCAGTGATGGGCTGCATATATGACCATAATCCCATAAGACTGTAATGGAACATATATAGAAACCTGATACATGGTCCTCGATATCGGCATTGCAGATCAAGTAGCGAAAATGACTTATATCCCGTAACGGTGCTGGGACATTTAGTTTTCCATACGAAAACTGTATAGAAATAAAAAAAATACGTACCATCTAGCTTTGTATAAGTGCATTCTGTGACGTTCAAACAACAATGAAAAACAGCATTTCTCAGACCATATCCTGTTAATAATGGAAGCATGACTGTCATGAAACATACACAACACACACAAACACATTCACACACCACTTAGCCCTTCTCACAGGCAAGATTCCTATGCAGCCTCTGATTTAACTTCTGGCTGTAATCAACTCTTGTGAGCCGAGGCTGCCCATAACCAGCAAAGCCACTTGGGAAAGAGTCTACAGTCTCTGTAAGAGTATCAGGGCTGACCCACTCCAGCCACTAGGGCTGACTCTCTGGACTACCTGCTGCTCCAGCTGACTGCTCCAAATCTATTCCCCTCTACGCTGTCCTTTCTGCTCAGTGGGTCTCTCGGTCTGGCCCCTCAGCCCAGCCATTCCCCTATGGAGAGTCACTTTCCTGCCACACACAAACATGCCTTTTTACTTCACACAACTTGAAGTCACCACATCAAAGGTTCCAATGCAGCTTCCTCACTCAGGACAGAGCAAAGAAGGAGTTGTTATTGGCCCTTTAATGAGGAACTGATCATGCTTCCCTGACAAAGACAGATAATGACAAAACCCAAAAAAGCAATCCATCTGCTCTCTGATTGCTGGGATTAGAATGTGGGTGAGCGAGGAGACAGGGACAAAGAGTTTGTTGCCGTAAAGAACAGAACGGAGATTCCAGAGAGTTCTCCTCATCACTCCAGAATTATCAACTGTTCACTTCTCATTTCATATTAACTGTGAAATGCATCTAATGGTGAGTGCTAGATAAGCTATCCATGTTAATAAGTAAACATTTCCAGGCATCGGAATTGTGGGAAAACAGAGAAAGTAACATAAAAAATTTAAAAAAAAAACATTTATACATATAAAGCAGGGAAAGGAATTCTAGCTCAGATGGTTTCCCACACTGAGCAAACGGATACATGATTATCACAAAGTTGAAGGAAGGAAGTCTTGGGCATATGTTATATCTAAAGTCAAAGCAGGGGTGCAGATAGTAAAGCAGGGAAGAACAATTAGGGAATTAATTAAATAAAGCGCTGTTTATACTTCTATTGTCAGTGCTAATTAATTATTTGTGGGTTTGAAGTAAGTTAGCAAGAGTTCCCTCCACGCAGCATTTGCAGACCACCAAATCCAATCCCATTCTGTGTCCTTCCCATGTCCTTGCTCAGGCTTTCCTGAGGCAAGCAAGTGCTTCTAGGCAGGAGATCTGTTTGCATATCTGTAGGAAGCCTTACAATGAGGAATTGGTGACAGAATCAACTTGCTCATGCCTGTGATCATTAACTTTTCCTTTAATAAAGGAGTAGCAGCTATTCTTTTCTGTTGATTTCTTACAGCTGCCCTCAGAGTTGCACTCAGAAAGCAGCATGTGTTTGAACTTCTGCAATCCTGTAGGAGTTATGAGGATCTAGCTGGTAGGAGAAGGGGTTGGAGTGGTGGGAGCAAAGACTGGGAGGAGAGAAAATAAATGTCATCAGCACTAGTGCCTTAGGAACACACCTAGAGAGAGAAACCAGGTTTCTAAAAAGCAAATAAATTAGGGGGCTAGGCACAGTACTTTTGACAACTGAGAGAAAGAGTGTAAAAGGGAGGGAGAGGGATGGAAGAGAAGAGACAGCAGAGAGACCAAAAATCACAGTGTATGAGAAATCTGACACTGCTCTTTTTTTTAGCCAGTAACTTAGATAATCTAATCAAACCCATCTTCCTTTAAAGCTAGAACTGGAGAAATTGACATTTTGTTTCTTTTGAAGATTTTTTTTCCTTAAATGGAAAGTTTTCTGTGGTACATCTTATTTTAGAATCTCTGTCTTCTCCCCCTCTTTTTTTTAAAAAAAAAAAAAATTAGAACTATTGGCTAATTTGTGATTTTGTTATTTCTAGGCATACTTAGATTGGCCTTCACAGTCAGATGCTAATGGAGGTGATTCCATTGGCAGAGGGATGGATCCACTTACCCATATCACCCTGAGCAGTACATAAAGATGAACTTCTCAGGGAGAGGCAAGGGGGGCAGGGATGGCAGAGGACAACATCTTCTAAGTATAGAAATAGATAAAATGACAAGAAGACTAGAGTTGCCATCTGCTGGAGGATGGAAAGAATGACATTTGACACTATTTGCAACAGCAAAGCTAAACTCATTAGTAAAAATCCCTAATAAATCTCCATGTACTGTGTACTGCCAGTTAAATGATACAAAATTATAGCAGTGTGTTATTATTTCAGCATGGCAGTTTTTGGATAATGTTGAAAATATATGGAGGTACTAAAACAATAGCATCCACTTTCCCTAATTTGTACTCTACCTACTCTTAGAAGGGCTGACAAATACTGCTTTATTCCCTTTCAAATGCCAGCAAGTTCCTTCAATATGTATTTCTCACTTTCACCACTGTGACTTTGAAAATGATGATGGGGTTTCTTCTATGAGTATGCCTAGTCATTGCTTCCAGATTTTCTTTCTGCTTATGTAACATGACCAAATGCATGAAGCTCACTAAGGTTCAATATAAAGATTGCTGGATGGCGAATCAGAAGGGTGGGGTTGATAATCTGTTTGCCCACCAGCTACCAATGTAACCATAAACCAATCACTTTACTACTCTGGGTCCTGGCATTTTAAACTGCAAAATTTAAAATGCTATGGAGGATGGGCTGCAGAATCTAAATGATCTCTAAGGTCCTTTTTAGCTCTCAAATTTTGCAAATCTATAAGCATTCCAAACTCATGTAGCACTTATAACATGAATATTCAAGCTAAATTCTCATCATGGCTTCTACTGAATGCAGCAAAACTGTATCTAATGGCCTGATTAATCAGCCATAACCATCTTCTTTGCCAGTGAAGGGAAAAAAATGTTTTCCCCCTTCTCATATTGTAGAGAAAGAGGCAGTTATTTAAACATGATTTCTCTGATGCTGTTTTTGTTATGGTGAGTGACATAACAAAGTTCTCTGATCAGGAAAAATATAAAAGAAAAAACAGCTTTAAAAACCACGGATTTAGAATGGCAAGTAGATTGACCTCTACTTTAGAATGGCAAGTAGTTTTGCCTCCAAGACTAAAAGTGGAAACTGAGGTTAAAGGATTCACCTATACTTGAATATCTGGTTTGGTGCCAAAATGGATTAGATCATTTAATTGGCAAATACTTCCTTACCTGAAAGAAACTCATCATTCTTCTTTCCACAGCTATAAATCCTACAAATCTACAGTATCCAAGTCAGGTATCTCCTCCTCTCTAATCAATTCTTGTCCCCTTCAGCCTAGAGTAATTCTTCCCTCTTCTAGAAACACTAGTGTTCAATGTCTGAAAAACCTCACTTGGCAAGTAACATAGTCTTTCATTCATTTATTCATTTGACAGATATTTAATGAATATATTTTTAATGCCTTGCATTCTTCTAGGTGGGACAGAAGCATTAAAATCCCTGTTCTCATGAAGCTTATATTTTAGTGGGTAAGCAAGAGAAATATATATACATAGGAAAATAATATCCAGTAGTAATATGTGCCATGGCAGAACATTAAAGCAGGTGCTATGATAATGATCTGATGCCTTCTTTAGATGGAGTGGTCAGGGAAGAGTTCTCCGAGGCAGTGACTCTAAATTGAAACTTGAGTGATGAAAAGGAGATGGCTATGCAAAGATGGGAGGAAGGACATTCATAAAACAGATCTGGCATGGGAAGGGGATCAAAGGAAAGAGTGTGTCTGGAATAAAACCAATAAGAGACATAGTGACAGCAAGATGAGGGAAGGGAGGTGGTCAAGGTCCAGATGATTTGGAGTCTCAAGGTCACACCAAAAAAGGAGTATTTTATTCCAAGCATTCTGGGAAATCACTTGAAGCTAAGAATTTAGTTCTCTTTTCATGTAAATCAGTCTCCCCCACATCCAAGAATTAACATGTTACCTTTTAAAAATTTCTCACAATTCCTAGGTCCTCCAAACCTTTTTACATAAAAGGCTTTTCAATAAATAGCTGCTGGCTGATTGTGTTGTACATGAAATCTTTAAGTTAGTTAATAGTTTAAGTAGGGGCTTAACCCTGAGACGATCAGAGGTCATGATGATTGCAGCCCTCGACCTCAAATCCACAGGAAGGCTGAAGAAATGAGCTCAGCGTGGAAGCAGAATGTCCTGACATCGCCTATGACTCGACTCTGAGACTCGTGAAAGTGCCTCACACTGCGAGCAGAGGCCCACGAGGATCCAAGAGAGCCCCTTTGTCGACTCCTTCAAAGCAAAGCAAATCACCTAACTTTGGAGAGGTTCTGACAGTCTTTATACTCATGTGTCACTTAGCTTTAATTGAAACTTTGGAACAGGTAAATTTGTAACAATTCATATTTTTCATGCTCAAAACAGTATCTTTGTGTAAAACAGCAGCCTGAATAATGGGGGGTAGGGGGAGGATTAATTCAGGGAGGTTATTTGTTTTTTTCTCTCTTGATGCAAGCTCCATTTTCACATGCTTTTCTTTTGACTGCAGGGCAATCTTTAATTGCAGCTTTAAGGGAAGCCTAAAGAGGTCATTAAACATTATGAAAACTGAAATATCTCTAATGTTAGCTGAGAGTAACCTAACTTGTTTTTTCATACTGAGCTCTAGAAAAGGCAAATTCCTTGTAAAGAGTTAGGGTGGAATATCCTGCTCCACCCACCCCTAGTGGTCCAGGAGTCCTCTAAGCTATGATGGGAGGAATTTGTGGCTTGAAACCCAGGCAGATGCTAGAAACTTTTAAATCCTGATATTCATGGTGCTAAAAATACATATGGATTCACTAATAGAAAAAGAAGGAGGAGGAGGAGGAGGAGGAGGAGGAGAAAAAGAAAGAAAAGAAGAAGAAACACAAAGAACGTGATTAAGAAAATGAGAGGATGAAAGTACAGAGAGAAAGAGAAGAGGAGCTGGCAAGAGAGAAGGTCAATGAGAGACCACAGATGCTGCACAGAGGCAGAGACCATAACCTTCCAAGCATCTAGGACAGTGCCTGACAAACAACAGATGCTTAAAACGTTGGGGGAGGGAGGAAAATACATGGGAAAATAAAAGAGGAGTTGTATTTGTGAGACAGCAGGCACGCAAGGAGGAAAGAGAGAAGAGGAAAAGCTAGAAATGAAGGGGAAGAAAGAAAGGAGGTCTTGGCGATGATTCTCACATCTGGATGCATATCAGAACCACCTAGGGAGACCGCCTCAAAACGCAGATTCCCAGGCCTGTTCGGAGCCCTATTACATCAGGAGCTTGGAGTTCTAACCCGTGTCTAACAAGTCAAAACCAAAAGCTCTCGCCAGCGGCTGCTATGTGCTGTGATTTGGGAACCCCACTGAGCTACACGAAAAGAAGAAGAGAAGAAACGTGCGACCAGTGTGCAGTGACAGAGCCGGTGCCAGCACTGACCCCGGTCACTGCTCAGAGACAGGGCACCTGGGGGACCACGACGGGGCACGCACTTCTCTTCAAGAAGATGGCTCATCTTCAAGAACTAGAGTTCCTCTCCGGTTAATACCCCTTCTCCCTTTTGCCTGTTCCCAAATTATACACCTTTCAGTGATGCCTGGAATGGCAAGGGGTGGGCTACAAAGGGAACTGCATGGGAAGGCGGCGTTCTCCTTTGCCCATGGCACAGGGTAGGGAATTAGCCTCGCCTGGCCCGAAACGTCTTGGATGTCCAGGCAGCCCTGGTTGATTTTGGAGTATGGCCCCCGAGTGGCACCGAGTGAGAAGACAATCTCTCTCACATGCTGAGTGAGGAACTAGCAAAAGCGACTGGGTTTTGGATAATGGACAAGGAGACACTGGTACCCATCTCCCCACACACGCGTTTCCGATCGTCATGACAACACACGCGGAGGCTGGGCTGCGGCCGGCCGGGGCAGCGCATCTGCGCCGGGGCCAGGCTGGTGCTTGGGGCCCCGCGGCCTCCGCCGCCGCGCACCTTCCGGGAGCTGCAGGAGCCCGGGGGCGGCAGGCAGCCCCGCGGGGAGCGTAGCCGCCCAAGCAAGGGAACAATTGCCTCTCGGGATTAAGTCTACGTGGGCCCGAATTGTGTGTTACTATGACAATGGTAAATAGGTTCACTGGCTTTCAGGGAAGTGGCTCCGTACAGAGTGAGCTGAGGAAGGCACAATTTTTCTCCAGTTCAGCACACCTACACCCATTCATGGGTCTGTTTTCACGCCACATAAAATGAGGGGCTTAGGGAAGCCACTGTATTACTTAGTTTTCATCACTGGGCATTTTATTGACAATGACCTATATTGAGTTTGATTTAGTGGCTCCAACTAATAAAAGCCTGGTAGTAGACTAGAAAGAAGAAAGTTAAGCATGCTTATCAGATGGTAATTAATTTGCTCTCTAGAAAGAAAAAAAGTGAGCTAAATGTTTTGATAAAGTAGTTCTATGAAATTCTACACATACCAGGAATGTCTCAAACCTCATCTTAAAAAATACACCCACATTTAAAATGATGTTTTGTTCTATTGTTGCTTCGTCAGCAGGAGGAATAACCACTCTACCCTGAAACCTAGTACACCTTTTTAAAATAAATAAATAAATAAAATACAGAGAATTTTCAGAAGGGCTATAGCTTTTCCTAGAGTATAGATTACCTACCATGCCAGAGCCAGCCTCGCAAAACATGTTAGCAGAAATAAGGTATTGATTAAATATAGTCACAGTAAAGATGAAATTTACATTAACATTTCCCACTACTGGTGATTTAGCATTTATCATTCATCAGAGCCCACAAGTACATGCGTGCATGCATTCACAAAAACTAAATCTTGCCACAAGCAACTGGTTGTAGCATATATAGACTTTTGATACATCAGAAAAGACAGATTCTTTAAGCCCACCATGGTAGGCTTTAAAAAAAAAGATTTATTCCACAATTTTCCTGGTTGTAGTTCATTTGCATACATTTTATGAATTCATACACCACAAATTATTTTAAAATATGCTATTCAATAAAGAAATAACAGATTCAAGATAAATCACTGGCTCTAAC
Source organism: Nomascus leucogenys (assembly GCF_006542625.1). Lineage (NCBI taxonomy): Eukaryota > Metazoa > Chordata > Mammalia > Primates > Hylobatidae > Nomascus > Nomascus leucogenys. The sequence goes on along the minus strand of NC_044394.1, from coordinate 64,521,058 downwards.
CTACTTCTTTCGCTTCATCTCAATGTGTACTTCCCCTAGCATCTGTACTCTGTTCAATATATACTGTACTGGGAGTGTTTCTGTTCCTACCAGTTAGACTTCGTCCAGAATATCCTCACCACCAGTCAAGCCTGGATCTTAATACCCTTTTCCTAGTGCCATCTCCCCACGATAGAAAATCTCTAAACCCTCTCAATGAAACCTCCAAAGCCTCTCCAATTTCCTTTTTTTTCCAGGAGGCCTTTCTATTATAATCTACACACTAAATATTTACTTGAGGGTTTATCAAGTTATTTCATGTTATATCCGTCATTAACTTTTCTTATATCATTTCTTCCAGTCATTTTTACATGTGGCCATGTCAGAGAACCTATCATGTCAAAAAAGTTATATCCAAATATCTGTGCCATCTAGCATATTTTTAAAACTTTAGTAAATATTTGATTATGTGAATAAACATTAATCTTGGCACACAATGGTGGACTGATTTGCTTAACTGAATAGAGTTATTCTCCTTCTTTGTCCCCACTTAAAGACATCACCACCCTAATGAAGTGTGGAGACATATTTTGGTTACACATTAAAACTCATTCAACTTTAAAAAAATTGAGGAATAATTGGACACATCTAAATACGGACTATATATTAGATTACATTAAATAATTGTCATTAATTTGCTAGGGTGCAATGACAGCATTGTGGTTATGTAAAAACAGCTTTTTAAAATATATACATAAAATATTTAAGCGTAAAATATTACGAGATCTGTGATTTACTTTAAAAATGGTAATGCTAAAGTGGCAAGATATTAATCACTCTTAGTCTAATATTAATAATTAATTCTAAGTCTAATCAAGTAAATTTTTAAGGTTGCTTCTCTTCATCCCACACTTGATATTTAACAAGAAATGAAAGTAAGGGTTTCTCCACATGGCAATCATCGGGGGGTGAATTCAAATGGTCTGTTCCTCACCCAATTACTCTATGAGGCAAGCAGCTGACTGTATCACAATTCGGAGAAGGTGAAGGCTCAATCCTAGAGACAGGTACAAGAGCTGCTGAAGTCAGAAGAGAAAAGCAGAGGTGGGTTAAACATTAAGGCTTTTTCTAATATAGATCCCCACTTTGGGAAATTGTGCTTATTTGGCCAAATAGAAGGAGAAATGGCAATGCTATAAGCAGGTCTACTATTTTAGAAGTGGTCCTTACAAAAGTGACAAAAACAATAAAATTATCTCATAGCTACAGAATGTACCTGTGAAACCAACTGTGTGTGTATCATTTCATGTTTATTTTCTTAAAAGTTGTGCTATGAGGCAAGACTATTAATCCTGTTTTTTAGATGAAGACATTTAGGTTCTAACAGTAACTTTACATTTATTGTTGAGTTGTTTAAAAATATTACCTGGATGAAAAATAATGTCCAGAATGAAGGCAATCGCTAAATGTCAGAATCAGAACAAGATTATTTTCTGACATCCTTATTATTACTTTATAACATTCCATTCCTCTTTTATCTGCTCCCAAAATAGTTGGATGAAAAACCTTGCCTCATTTCCTACCAGCAGGCTGCAGGAAGAGACACTCTCACTTTTACAGAAAGGCTGAGTCTGTGAATGGTTACCGTCTTTATACAGAACATCAAATATTTCTGGAGGACTTTTGAATATGTCTTATTTTAACCCTCCTGACACCACTTCATTTAGGTGGGTGGTAAATGCCATCTAGTTTACTTTATAACTCAAGAATTCTTATTACAGCTGGGATGGGGTGCTAGGTGGGAACAGAATCAGAGTGAAAAGCAGGACTGTGGAACTGGAGACCCAGATACAGTCTCACTACATCCACATCACCAAAGTCACAAAGTATTGCTTTTCATTTTCAACCCTTAGAGATTTTGAAAGAGCAAAACCATCAAAGAAAACAGTACTTTGTTCTCCATGTTGGTTGAATAATATCCTGAGTGGTATACTTGGATCTCAAAAAGATTTCTAAAGCCTTTGCAATGTTCACAACAACTACAGAAGAGATATACTGTTCACCATATTATGTAATGAAACAAATCCTGTTTGGGTCTGGAGATGTGGCCAGTTTGGCAATATGCCAGTCTCATTTTGCTGAACAACTATTTAATTGTTTGAAATAAAAACAACAATAAAAAAACTGGTTGGTATCCATCAGCCCTTGCTAGGTAATTATATTCCAAATTAGTAGATATCCTTCAAATACCAATTACATTAAAATTAGTTGATGAATTTAAATTCTTTTAGAAAATTATGTTTTTCTAAAATGAGTACTTACCCATATAGGGTTATTACTATCTGAACATAGTTAACCTGTGCATATGGTCAAAGGAATTCAGAAGACCATTTGAATAGAGTTGCAACCAGGCCAGCCTCCCATCTGTGATGGGGTTTGATAAAGGGTGAGATCCTTTCTTTGATAATACCTTCTAAAGCACAGAGATAAACCACTAGCATATTATCTTTTTGAAATTATCAGTTATGGATTATTCCAACATACACTAAAACCTCTTCTAGGATCATTCTGATACTGCCAATGTTGACTGTCTAGTGTAGGGGTAGCACCCTAAGAAGGCTGAAATAGAGAACTGGCTTACTAAGGGACTATCTCTTGTCTGCATTGCTCTACGGGCTTGGAAAGAATCCTAACCTAACACTCTGTTGAAAGGCCCAACTTCACAACAAAGGTCCAATCTGATTTTTCAATAGTTTGTTTTTAAATTTACTGTCTCAGTCTATAAGCCAGGGACAATGTTATATTTCAGTTAGAAAACCACCCACCACATAAATAAGTTAAAAATAAATGCCTTTGAAACAAGTTTTGTATTGCATGTTCCCTTCACTTTCCAGACCTTGTTAGGTATTTTAGAATTCACGAATCCATGAATGTTAGAGCTCAACGGGATCTTAGAAATTCTCAAACCCAACTCTCACTCTTTACATAGAGAAGGAATTTACCCCCAAAATTACTAGTAAGTGGCAAAACCCAAACCTAAACATAAATATCCCAACTCTATCTTCACTGCACCAGGAATATAACCTGGACTTTGCTCCTGAGAAATTTCAACCTAGAAGACATAAAGGAAAACAGGGGAGGAGGGGCACACAGAAACAAATACAGAGCAATTTAATACAGTAAGTTTAAATTTACTTAAGTTGCTCTCAATTTTAGATAAGTAACATCTCAAAGAAGGAGGGGATTAATATGGACTTCTGGGAGTATGATTCTCCTACTAGTGAGTGAACTCTACAAAGAAGAGACTATTATCTAAAATATTTTATATATCTTAGCACTTAGTACACTTAAGAAAACAGAGTAAGTACCCACTACATGATTGAGAAGTGGATGGGTGAATACGTGGACATACGGATTTGTGGGGGTAGATGGGAAATAGTCCGGAGTGAGAATGGGATCCCTTAGAAAGAAGGTGGAAATTAATAGGAGTTAGAATCAGAGTGACAATGCAGAGGCTAGAAAATACAGAAATAGGCATTATTTATTTAGAGGTTCTTGAGAAAAACAACCAGCTTGAAGCAGGTTACTAGGAAGTAACAGGTGATGTATCTGGACACTGACATCTGAGTATCATGAAGCTGATTATTGCCTATTCCCATGACTTCAATGAGTTATGTTTAGATTGGTGTTGTAGTACAGGGAGAGTTGGAGAAACTTGTTAATGAAGCCAGACTCCCACATACAAAACGAGATTTCTGAATGTGTGTGGTTGTCGGTATTCTGTTCTGTTCTTCTTCTACGCAAACAGCAACAGATGGTATAAGGGGGCCGAGAGGAGTGGGAATCCAGGAGGAACGTTTGAATTGCCCCATCCCGCCTCTTGCTGGGTCTAAACCTGGGGGAAAGGAAGATTTTAATAGGGTCAAGTTTGGCTTTTACAGAGTTAAAAAGTTGATTGGTATCCAGCCCTCTTAATTGTTCCATAAAAGGATCTAGGGAATGCAGAAAAATCACTTTATATCATCAATACCAGCTGTGTTAAGTCACATAGCTTAAGTTTACTGTTCCTTGATTTCCTTTGTATATTCTGAAAGTGGAAGGGTCTAACAGAATTTTGATGAATAAATGGAATTAATATATTAAAGTGCTTTAATTTGGTGCCTGAAACAGAGCAGTCAATCACTTTATAAGGTCTAGTGGAGGTTATGAGGATGCTGGTGAATGTTTGTCAACATTTATACAAATGTGCATGGATTCTTCAAGAAAGCATGTCTTGTGTTCAAAATCCTCCTTCCCATCTCTTCATCCCCATCTCACTCACTTGAGCACACTAGCCATTTTACAGTCTCTTGGACCAGGTTTGGTTTAGTGTCCGGGCCTTGGCACCTTCTGTTCTCTCTGCTTGGTATGCATATCTCATGGCACTTTAAATGGCTTCCTCTTGCTCATCATTCAGGTGTCAACTCAAATACCACCACCTCAAGGAAGCCTTGCCTACCCGTAGATAAAGCAGGTCCAGTCCCTCAATTTCTCTCTTCCATATGGTCCTATTTAATTCTCCCTTTATCAGTACCTAAAATTATCTTATTAATCTATTTGCTTACAAAGTTGCTCAGTTTTGTTCCCCGCTGTATCCCCAGACCTAGAATATGCCTGCATGTGTGAAGTACTCAATAGATATTTGTTAACTATTGATTGGCTGGCTAATTGATTGAAAAGAACAGGACCTCAAAGCATATATAGTTAAAAGAACAGTTATAGCTTCAAAGAATTTGTCCCATTTGGAGAAGAGATTATGGCAAGCAAACATCACACAAAACAACAGCATTCGGTTTTAATGCAAAATTGCTTTTTCTCTCTCTTTCTGTTCAGACTTAATGTAAAAAGCAAACTAGGGGAGACCAGCAGCCGGCACATGCCAGATGCTTAAATTGTGTTGGTCTTATTAATTGTATAATATCTTAAAGAGTATCCCGAGACTTGCACATGTTCTAGAGATATTTAAACTGCAGACTAAAGGTTGGAGAATCAATCTTTGAACCTTCAGAAAATCAAGGTCCAGTTAAGTAATGGTTCAGAAATGGAAAAGGTCAGTTTAAGTACATGCCTAGCCCTTTCTGCTTCTTTAAAAATTGCTCTAATATCTCAACGGTGCTGCCTGGTTAAATACAATATTTTAAATATTTATGTACTGTTATCTTAATTTTTAAATTTCTATTTAAAAAAAGGCACAGGACAATTGAGCATAAAATGTTATATCCTCTCTCTCTAGCTATTCACGCTGTGAAGCAACCTGTTTTACTATATAAACCTGTGTTTGTTCTGTTTCAGCTGTGCAGAAGGAAACAGTTCTGGCACCTTTAAAAATCAAAGATCTATCACTCAACAAGAGAAGATAGCAATTCTAAGAAAGGGAATTATGAGAAACAGCAAAAAGATACAGTGCTTCTAAAACCTTAGCGGGCTTATGAATCACTTGGAGATCTTATAAAAATGTAGATTCCGATTTGTTACAGTGGGTCTTGGGTGGGGCCTGAGATTCTGCATTTCTAACAAGCTATAGGTGATACCTGCACTGCTGGTCCTCAGTGTTTGTGGATGATACTGTTAGAGTCATATGGCTTGAGAAATAAAAATCACTTTAAAGCATTTCATACTTACAGTTGTAATAATATTAAGCCACCACTGCTGCTGTACTTAATCTGCAAAAGCAACTATAAATTCCTCCCATCCCATCAAGAGGTGGAGCCCATTTCTCCACTCCTTGATTCAGGCTGACCATGTGATTGGCTTTAGTTAACAGACAACAGCAATTTGCCAAATGGTGGACTTGAAAAGTGTTTGTGCACTGGGACTTCTCCTTTGCTGCTCCTGGAACCCTACAATCACCACCTGATTGCACCAGAGCTAGCCTACTGGAGGATGAGATGACATGCGGGAGAGAACTCGGGTACCCCAACCTAAAGTTAGTTGAGTCCCAGCCAACAGGCTGCCAATTGCCATCCCTGTGAGTGAAGCCATCCTGGATTGTCCAGTCTTCCGCTAATTTTCCAGTTGATCATGGACACTTGAGCGAGCACCACAGCTTTCAGTCAACCTGGTCCCCACAGAAGTTATACTCAGCCAACACATATTGCCAGAAGCTAAATAAAGTGATTGTTGTTTTAACCACCATGTTTTGGAGTGTTTGTTGCTGCCTTTTTCATTTTGATTTTTCTTTTTATGTAGCCTCTAAAGTAGGAACAGATATCTAAAGAGGGAGCAGTCAAAAGTTTGAGTTATTGGTGCACAATGCAACTTGTGCTTATGATTATTTTCCCTCCTTTTCTTCAATCTATAGGGTGTGATTTTTGCCCTGGCATAGTAGAAACTGATATAGGTAGTTATTGCAATAGCATTTTAACTATTTTCTGTTTTTATAATTCAACTCATTTTTCCTTTGTTTTACTACGTTGAATGTTTCTGCTTAGGGGTTAAGTCACTTGCCGAGATCACACAGCTTCTAAATGGCAGAACACTTTTCAGACTAATAGAAAGTCAGAAATTTGAAAATGCTTTTCACAATGTTATTAGATGTCTCAAATTCTTCTGCTAAAATGCAAATATAGATTTGCCTCTGAAGGACATGACCTCCAGCCATCACCTTGTTCCATGTTTGAGGAAGGAATATAAGGTCTATCCGCAAAGGAATAATCTTACATTGATGTGATATGCCAATGACAAACCCTCTTCAGAAATGATACACTCAACATCAGCTAGACATTGACATAGAGCCATGGGGCAGAAAGCATCATCCTTACATGTTTCCTTTGCAGGTTCGCTCATGGTCAGGCATCCTCCCCCATTGTTGGTGATCTTGACCATCCAATGTCCTCTCCAAATCTATCAGGCTCAACCATATTTTATCTTTTCCACAGCCACATGAAATTCATATTAATGACAGTCCCATGGCCATCCCTATATGTTTAAGGCTGCTTGCTATGGACTAGGGGAGTGTTTCCTAATTTTACTAAACTGTCCTTCCTATTGAGGTGATCTCTACTTCTTCTGCCCCACCCTATTCTTTCTTGTTGAGAATCATCACTTAGAGGCTCTGCAAACTGGTATTCCTTAAGCTGAATACAGTCCACAATATCACTTGCTCACTAACAAAATTCAGTTGTAATAAATTAGAATTCGAATGCTTTTAATCAAAATATGCACTTTGTAGGTAACACAAGGTCCTGTTATTCCTCATCTAGCTGCTACCCCAGATATTACCTTAATGGACTGTGAAAACTTTTGATTGTGCATCAGCCGGTATTCTAATCTTTCTTTCTGGAATTTGCATCTACTGCCACCACTATAGCCACCAAGCACATTCCAGGGACTCCCTGATCTATATGTGCAGCTCTAATGTCTGTTCAGATCTTCAACTGCTCACTCCTGGCTCCAAGTGTGAGCTTAGCTGGCTTTTACATCCTACTATTCCTTGCCTCCCTTCTCCCCTAGAGTAATCCATCTATTGAAATCACCTTTCTTAGAAAGAGTACCACTTAAAAGTTTGTCAGTCCACTGCAGAGCTATTATTGCACCTGCTGCCCTGCCCATTTGTAATGTGAACATAGCCACATAGTATCTCATTAGGGAAGATATGGTAGTCTCCCAACTGCTCTCATTGCTTTCAGTATCCTTTCTCCTCCATTCATGTTCAAGGGAGTCATCAGAATTATATTCCTTGTACCTGCATTTTGGAAATCATATTTCTAGTTGAAAGTCTTTCCAATCTGGCACTAAATTCACACTCTTGTCTCCTCTTTTCTTACCCCCTTCTCCTGCATACCTGTGCTTCAGACACGGTATGCATCTCAGAAGTCTTCATTTTTTTTTCACAGACTTTGCCTACTGACTTGAGTGGCCTTCTCCATCCATCCATCTGGTCAATTCATCTTCCTTTCCTCTACCCGGACTTGCTCAATTAGCTAGAAAAATCTCTTCAACCACAGCTCTTGTTTACATCTCTGCCATAGCATGAATAATATTGGTTTGTTACTCATCATCTCCACTCCAGAACTGTGAACACACAGGGTAGGAACCACATTTTATCTAACTCTGCTTCTCATCAGGTAAAATTCCATCTGACTTAAAACAAATGAACAAAAACAAGAATAGCAGCAAACACTTATGTTAAATAATTAGAAAGGCATTTTCAAGATTCTTGTCAGAGATTAAGGAGTGAGACAGCTTGAATGAAGAGATAAATGCATCTAACTAGGCAGGTTAGTTTACCACTGAAGACCTGTTGATTATGGATGGTGAGGGATTTCCTACAACTAATAGATCTGTAACAGGAGGCCACACATAAAGGCATTAATCTGTGTGACTTCAACTCAAGAGTTTCGGCTTTGCTGGGCTAAGAGCTTGTGCCTATATGTCAATGTAATATAGAGGTTTTTATATTTAGTTTAGATTCCACAGGCTATCGATTAGGCAAGCATTCAAACTAGTTAATAAACTCAATTCAATGAGAGTGTTTACAAACCCAGAACTATGCAGACTGCACTAAGAGAAGAGAAAACATATTTACTAGTGCTATGTGGCAATTCTCATCTCTCTATATCTGGTCTCTCATATCTGATCTTCTTCTCCCTTTAAAGGTAGATATTAGAAGGTCTAAAACACAGAGCAAGTAATACGTCTGTTCTTAGAGAATTTCATTTTATCTGTGAGGACAAAATTTCCAACATCTGTAAAATTCTATAAAACAAGATAATTAAGTGTCAAGGAATATTAGAGACAGAACAGACAGAACTTACTATAGAATTAAATTGGTTCTGTTACATATATTGAACCCAAGTTTCTCTTCAAAGAATCAGTATGTCAGTAGGTTCAGCTCTCTTATTCTTTGATTCTCCATTTTAAAGTTTAACTTCCTGGTTCTCTTCACCCAGTTGCTTCTAGTTTCAGTAAACAACTTTCCCACCTATCCTAATCAGCAGTTCACATCTGTTCCCCTGGTCATCTGCTCTGGCCTGACTCATTCTGGTCACCTGCTTTGACCTGAGTTACCCTTGGTCACCTGCTCTGACCTTAGTTACCTTTAGTTACCTGTTTCTAACCGTCGTCCCTGCCAACTACTCACCCCACTACTCTGGCTCATACCCCTGCCCTCTTTAAAATAGCCAATCAGAATTAGCTTAGACTGTGCAGTCCAACCCTAGCCAATAGGGGAACCACACAGCAGTAGGGGCTACCTGCATAAGGAATAAGAACTCCTGCCCCTCCTCTGTCCAGGTGTGCTCTCGCCATTGTTCCATCTGCGATGAGCACCCTTTCTGCAGAAAGTAAAAACTGCCTTGCTGAGAGAATCAAATTTATGTTCGAATGCTATTTCTTTGTGGCAATGAGGAACACGCATTTCTAACAGTTCCTTTATTTATGGCTAGGATGGGAAGGTGAAATTTGCTAATACCAAGTAGAAGAACTGTAGTAGTCTAGGTATCCCCCATAATTGATAAAATTATGACATAAAACAGGTTCCTGCACCAGCATTCTTCTATAATGCTTGAAATCTGAACCTTAGAATGTCTTGGTAAGGTGATAGCCAGTTTAAAGTCAAATGCACTATAAACTGCAATTAAATAAGTTTTCAAAACTGTTCCGGTTTAGTGTTAATAGAAATCCCAAATAAATGGCTGAAACCATGAAAAACAAGATTTCTTACAATTGAGATTGTGAGACTGAGATTTCTTATGAGGGTGAAACATGAACAACAGAACAAAGCCTTGTGCATTTCACAAATGCATTTAAATACTTTTACCCTCATAGAGCATTTTAAGTAATGCTGGATTAATCCATTTTCAGACATTAATGGCTTTGTGAAAATAATTTGGCTGGCCAGCTACTTAATAAGATGCAGGAATTAAATTCTCATAAACTCCCAGAAGGAATCTTGAAGGCCCCAAGCCAGCCCTCTTTCTGAAGTGGGAATTGCCTTCATAGGACGGAATGAGGAAATGGATGTAAAGAGGAAGAATGGTTCCAAGGCATCATAAACAAAAGGCAGACAGAAATACAGGTTGGAGCCCCAGCCAGATGAAGGAGAGGGGCCCAAAACGTGTTTTAATTTATGGTGTCATGGGGGTTTCTCAAGGCAAAGAGAAAGCAGCAAAGCAGCTATTGAGGATGAAAAGTATGAAATCTTTCAGGATGACAATTTGGCATCGTGTATTAATAGTTTTTTAAAAGTCCTCATCCTTTGAACACCAATTCTACTTCTAGAATAAACATTTAAAGGCATGGGTGCCCATATACTCAAAGGTATAAGGAAATTAATCACAGTATATTTTACAATGACTAAAAACCAGAAACAACCTAATTAATAAACAACAGCAGACAAATTCTGAAAGAATGTATACCCAAAACTTAATAGTTCATCTCTGGTGACTGAATTTTAGGTGACTTCATGTTCATTTAATTTTTGTCACTTCGTTTTTTTTTTTTTTTCTTTTGAGATGGAGTCTCGCACTGTCACCCAGGCTGGAGTGCAGTGGCGCGATCTCGGGTCACTGCAACCTTTGCCTTCTGGTGATTCTCCTGCCTCAGCCTCCCAAGTAGCCGGGATTACAGGCACCCACCACCAAGCCCAGCTAATTTTTTGTATTTTCAGTAGAGACAGGGTTTCATCATGTTGGTCAGGCTAGTCTCGAACTCCTGACCTCAGGTGATCCACCCGCCTCGGCCGCCCAAAGTACATTTTTTTAATTTCTTTTTTTTGAGATGGAGTTTCGCTGTGTCACCCAGGCTGGAGTGCAGTGGCACCATCTCAGCTCACTGCAAGCTCCGCCTCCTGGGTTCACGCCATTCTCCTGCCTCAGCCTCCTGGGTAGCTGGGACTACAGGTGCCCGCCACCACGCCCAGTTAATTTTTTGTATTTTTAGTAGAGACGGGGTACCACTGTGTTAGCCAAGCTGGTCTTGAACTCCTGACGTCGTCATCCACCCGCCTCGGCCTCCCAGAGTGCTGGGATTACAGGCATGAGCCACCGCGCCTGGCCCAAAGTACATTTTTTATAATAAAGTATTCATTAGAAATATGCACATGCCATAGTAGCAGATTGGCAGTGATAAGAAAACTGAGGAATAATGTAAGCAAACTCTGTTAACATCAAAGCTTTTCCCAGAAAGACAACCCTAATGCACCTCCAACTTACCTCCCCTCACTCGTCCCTGCTGTCTTGACTCTTCCAAAATTGTATGTGTGAAGGGGCAACATGTTGGGCTATCCCATGGGATCAATTACCATGCAACTCTGCCTGCCTTGGAAGACTGCAGTCAAAGTCTCATGCCAGATGTCAGAATAACATTATCTCCTAGGATAATATGGGAAGAAACCAGCTGAAAGATACCTAAAGCTAGAACCTACGAAGGCTCTACACTACCTGCTGTACCAATTACAAAATCAAACTTTAAGAGCTCTGCTAAGTGCTCAGGCCTGTGATACACATAGACTTTCCATTCTAAGTGTTTAAAATCTAATAGGAGAGAAAACACGTTATTCAGAAAGTTTTATTTTTTTGGACCCAATTCCACTAACAAGGGTGGGCAATCACTTAACATTTCTGCCCCTTTAGCTTCTCAATTACAAAACTAGGGAATCAATGATATCTGGGTTTTTATTTCAGGTTAAAATTTGTGAATGTTCCAATAATGCATCTCAAAATTTAATGAATTACCTGTGGCTAATGGTTAAATGCAGATTTGATTCCATGGGTCTGGGGAGAGGCCTGAGAATCTACATTTCTAACAAGCTCCAAGGTTTCTGGTCTCAGGCCTACACTTTTGAGTGGCCAAACTCTATTAGAGTTTGTTCATTTAATTTTTTTCACTTCTGTGTTTCTCTATTTACATTTGTTTTTTGAGACGTGGTAGCTGGGCATGGTGGTGGGCACCTGTAATCCCAGCTACTTGGGTGGCTGAGGCAGGAGAATCACTTGAACCTGGGAGGCGGAGGTTGCAGTGACCCAAGATCATGCCACTGCGCTCCAGCCTGGGTGACAGTGCAACACTCCGTCTCACAAAAATAAATAAAATAAATAAATAAATAAATAGAGAAACACAGAAGTGACAAAAATTAAATGAACAAACTCTATAGAGTTTACATGATCTCATTTAATTCCCCAAGTATCCTCTGAGCTAGCCATCCTTAGCCCTATTTCACTGACCAAGAGGTGACTTCTATAGGGTTATACCGATTGAAAAGTGGCAAAGCAGAAATCCCAACAAGATCTTTTTACTCTTCGTCTCCAAGATGTTTAATGTCCCTTTCAGTTTTAAAATACTATCATTAGAAATTATTGCCACACTCATATAAAGTGAACAGGACCACGAGATTGATAAAGGTAAGCTGCTAATGGAGTTCAGAAGAAGAAAAAGGGATTGCTTTATAGAGGGCGGGGGCCTCGGAGTCAGTTAAGAAATCATAGAGGAGATTTGCCATCAACTTTGAAGGATAGTTAAAATGAAGGTAAGCAAAGATGGAGAGAATATTAAAAAATAGGTAAGCGTAACATGGCATAATCAGAGAACCAGTATATTCTCTACACCAGTATAGAGAAAACCTGTGGAGAGGGAGGACAGGCCTCATGAACTGGCATTTCTTTCTTTTTTTTCTCTCTCTCTTTTTTTCCTTTTTTCCTTTTTTTTGAGACGGAATCTCACTCTGTTGTCCAGGCTGGAATGCAGTGGCATGATCTCGGCTCACTGCAACCTCCACCTCCCAGGTTCAAGCGATTCTCCTGCCTCAGCCTCCTGAGTAGCTGGGATTACAGGCACCCACCACCATGCCTGGCTAATTTTTGTAGTTTTAGTAGAGAGGGGGTTTCACGGGTTTCACCATGTTGGCCAGGCTGGCCTCAAGCTCCTGACCTCAGATGTTCTGCCCACCTCGGCCTACCAAAGTGCTGGGATTACAGGCATGAGCCACCATGCCCGGGAGAACTTGCATTTCTATTTATTATTATTAATTCATTTATTATTTCTTTTATTATTTATTCTCATCATTTACATCATTCATAGAGCATGGCAGTTAGTTTCTTATTGCTATCCATGTTACAATGTTGCTTTAAGAGTTGGATAAAGTTTGATAAGTAGAATGACCTCAATTTCTAATTTGTGTCTCCTAAGTGGATCTCCTGAGAGCAGCCTTGGGGCCCTCACCCTCAGCCTCTCCATGCACCTTTTGAGGCATTCTGTAAAATGCCAGCTGTATGGTATGTGCCCACAGAAACAACAAAGTTAATTCTCTATTTTTGAAATTGTGACTCCCACTCTCCCCCAATTCTTCTAAAGGTTTCCTTTTAAAGAAAAGCCACGGTTCGCTGCCACTGAAAATTAAAGACAACAGCATAAAGATCAAGGTCCAGGCTGGTGCTAGCGATGACAGAACATTAAAATAATCACTCAAATTTCCTTCCTTGAACATTGACAAAGACTGCTAATGGAAAGCCAATCCCCAGAATGCAGATTCATTTCAGACTTTCTGCACTTGCATCTCCTTGTTCACAAATTATTTTGACTAAAATGAACAAATTGGAAGTGTTGAGATAAAACAGGAGAAATAATGACATACCAAAAAAAAATTGTATGTGACTCCCCCAGTCCACGTCACAACATAGAGTACCACAAAAAACAGGAGGGCTCATTAGGCAAAGGCTAATTTACAAGGTTGAAGAGAGAAGGAATTAATCGACTCTTCCCTCCGTTAAGCTATACTTCTGGCCTCTCTAACTACAACAAATTTGCTCCGTGAGCTTATCTCTTCTACCTCCCCTTAGTTCCAGATTACGTTTGGCCATCAGATTCATAACTCATGTAACCCAGACTTCCTTCCCATTTGCTGAATCCATATTTTCAAGATTCTTATCTTTTCTTACCCCAAACTGGAGGTCTGGCCTCAGTACCCAATCACATGTTGGCATGATGGCTTGGGATGGTATTCTTGATACCCAACTATTAGTACCAGACTTGCAGCTATAGCAGTTCAGCTAGATGAGCTCAGGTTCCTTCCCCTGACAAACATGGAAAATGTCAAGGGTGTTTTCAAAGCATATAAAGCATCTCTTATCCAATATACAACATTGAAGAAGAAGTTTGCCAACAGAAATCTATGGTCACCCGGGAAGAAGAGATTGATCCAGTACACGCAATAGCTACATTGTAACCTGGTGAATCAGATATTTTCAAAAGACAGGTAAAGGCATATGAGAGAATAAGCAGGAGGAAAGAAAAAACTTTAGGTGAGCTTTTCGTTCTTTTTTTCCGTTTTTAGTTCATTGGACACTTAGAGGCATGAAATTAAAACTCGTGAAAAACAGCCATATCGACTTGCTGTGGTGACTCAAAAGTTGTCGTTTCTCGACTCAACTTTGCTGAAACACTCGATTCATGTTGTTCTTATTTAACCTAATTTGCATTGATTTAATCAGTGCTGGTATGCTTTAAATACATAATAAATTGGGATTCTGCAACTTAGATGACTTAGAATAGCTAAATTTCAATAAAGCTCATTTCAATCTGTTAATGTATACGGTTCTGCCAAGGGGTTTAAAACTGTAGAAAAGATGCAAACTTGCCACATTAGAGGTGGGAAAGGCTTAAAGATACCATATAGATGAAATGATTTGCAGGATAATAATGCAAAAAGCAATATATATAAAATATATATTTATATATAATATATATATAATTTATTTTAATTACAGCCTAGGAACATCTTCTAAGTTTTGAGTAGCACACTTAGAAGAAAACTCACATATAAATCAGTGAATTTAATTTTATTCCCTTTCTTTCTTGCCAACACTCAACTCTTCTGCCTCTCTGCACCAGCTCTACAAATCAAGTGACATCCAAAGTGGGACCTCTTCTTGCCCATTTGGCAGCCTCTGTCACCACTTTGCCAAGCAGCCAGCATTAGGAGGATTTTTTTTTTTTCCTAGCAGCCCTAGGGATTGGGTGGTGTGTACTCACAGTACTCGCTGAATGGCTGGCCGCTGTTTAACCCTGCCTGCGCCTACTCAACACCCCTCCCTCACCTCCCAACCCTTTAGCGTTTATGGCTCCATCAGCTGGCCTGCTGTCAGGAATAATTGTCTTGGCAAGAGGTGAAACCACTTGATGGTGAATTTGTTTGTCTGTCTGTTAAAGTGTTCCGCAGCACCTTGGAGGTGCCAGGATGAAACCTGCAAATGCCTGATCCAGACTTAGGTAGGCAGCAAGAGTGACAGAGAGGCAATCATCAAGAATGGCAAATTAAGAAAGAGAGAGAGAGAGAGAGAGAGAAAGAAAGAAAGAAAGAAGAGAGAGAAAGAAAGAAAAAGAAAAGAAAGAAACAAAGAAAGAAAGAAGGAAAGAAAACCATCTGTGCCAGTTGCAAGCTGTATGACCTTGGATAAACCATGATGTCTCTTGGCCTCAGTTTAGTCACGTGCAAAATTAAGGGGGTTGATTTTCTAATGTCTCTTCTAACTCCTAAGACAGCATGTGATGTCTAGGACATTTCAGATTTGTGTTCCTTCCAATTAAATGATACATCTCAGAGATGAATGACCAGGGCAGAGCTCAGATGAATACAAAATGGAATGATTCATGCCCCTGTTCATATGACTTTTCCTGAAAAGTACCACCAGTCTTTGGCGACTTTGATTCCATTGGTTGGTCTCTTCAGCTTAGATGCTAAGGACCAATCCAGTTACTTGTCCAGTCCATCTACCCTGGCTCTGGTAATCTACCCTCATTCCTATCAAAGTAAGTGCCACTACATATAATGCCTACTGATTTTGACTTCCTTAGAGGCAGAAACGATAGGAATTCAAAGAGTGGAGCTGGAGACTCACATTTGACTCCCCCTACCATCTCCCTGGGCATCTTTGTCAAGAAGGAAGGCTTGCCCACACTCACTTCCCGCAGGCTTTCTCAGCCATCTTGGAGGATTCTGTTTAAACAGATGACCAACTGACCCTCCCCAGGGCAGACCGTCTCCAGACCAGTAGGCACAAGGTGTGTGTGTGGGGAGGTGGGGGGGAGAGCTCATTGTAAGGACTCCTATCTATAAATGATTGTGAATAGAAACAATGAGGCAAAGGCTTCTCGTCATACTCAGAGGAAAAAGTGGCACAATTTAGTGCAGTCTCAAAGCTTAATTAGGATGTGTGTATGGAGACGGGTAGGCTTCATTATGGCTTAAACTACCACATCCCTACACATTCACACTCTCCTGGAGTGGGGTGCACTGCAGGGCCCAGTAATCACCATGAACAGCACAAGTCAGGGTTAGCCCTCCCCACGTCAGACAGTACAATCGTTCTTTAATCCACCCTGTGCCCCATATGTATCTGTGGAGCCTGATGAAGCCCCGGAGGGATCTCAGTCAAGTCTCCCTGTACACAGACATACCTTTTTGCCACACTGGATCTCACACCACCGGGACTGGGATGGCTTCCCAAACTAGGTGGGTTTAGAAAGCATTTCCCCTTTCCACCTCAAAAAAGGGCTGGCTGACTGCAGAATTCCAGTACCCGCAAGAGTGGGGGGAACCCCAAATCTTAGCCAAGCCCCAAATCATTGCCTTCCTGCGTCTTCTCTCAAGTTGCTTTTCTAAAGCAAAGGTCCAAATGTTGATTTCTCTACAGACTCCTACGTATCTCTTACACGTAGACAGTTTTAAAGGGGAAAAGAATATATCCCCAAAAGGGAAGGGGGAGAGCACAGAATATTTCAGTTTCCCACTTGGAAATATCTTGTCGTGGATGATGCTACCCCTACCTCCACCTCCCTCTCCCCTCCTTTTTTTTTTTTTTTTTTGAAATATGGACAAAAAAGCTGAAAGTGTTTTCCGTTTCATCAAAAAACATATATTACTTTAGTGGTTCGGTAAAATGTTGGTTTTATGCCCACCCCTTTTAAATCTGCCCATGTCTGAGGTGCTCGGGGAAGACGCACAATCGTGAGCAGCTTACGACACTCAGTGAGCAGTAGGTGCCTGTGCAAGCTCGCGCCGCACATTGCCTGGTGGAAGGAAGGAGCCCGGGCGCCGCTCGCCGCTCCCCGCGCCGCCGCCCGCACCTCCCCACCGCCCGCCGCCCGCCGCCTGCCGCCCGCAAAGCATGAGTGAGCCCGCTCTCTGCAGCTGCCCGGGGCGCGAATGGCAGGCTGTCTCCGCGGAGTAAAAGGTGGCGCCGGTCAGTGGTCGTTTCCAATGACGGACATTAACCAGACTGTCAAATCCTGGGGAGTCGCGAGCCCCGAGTTTGGAGTTTTTTTCCCCCACAACGTCACAGTCCGAACTGCAGAGGGAAAGGAAGGCGGCAGGAAGGCGAAGCTCGGGCTCCGGCACGTAGTTGGGAAACTTGCGGGTCCTAGAAGTCGCCTCCCCGCCTCGCCGGCCGCCCTTGCAGCCCCGAGCCGAGCAGCAAAGTGAGACATTGTGCGCCTGCCAGATCCGCCGGCCGCGGACCGGGGCTGCCTCGGAAACACAGAGGGGTCTTCTCTCGCCCTGCATATAATTAGCCTGCACACAAAGGGAGCAGCTGAATGGAGGTTGTCACTCTCTGGAAAAGGGTGGGTAAGACACTTTTTAATTAAATTCTTTCCCGAAGATTTTTTTTTTCCTCCCTTTTCTTTGCTGCAGCATCTAACATGGACCAAATCACCATCTCTTTGATCTTTCCGTGGCTGTGAACTTTCTATGCTGCCCAGCTTTCTGCATGCTTAGAGGTGAACGTGTGGTTTTTGGGGAGGGGGGTCCTTCTTTATTTCTATGTATTTATTTGATTTTTTGCCCTTTTCTCCCCCTCCCCCGCTTCCCCTCCCTCGGAATAAAAAATGATGTAGATTTCTGACCGAGCGCTTCCAAT
This sequence comes from Nomascus leucogenys, assembly GCF_006542625.1. Classification (NCBI taxonomy): domain Eukaryota; kingdom Metazoa; phylum Chordata; class Mammalia; order Primates; family Hylobatidae; genus Nomascus; species Nomascus leucogenys. The sequence goes on along the minus strand of NC_044394.1, from coordinate 64,503,188 downwards.
GGACATTCTCCAGTCTCTCTGGAAAGATTCTCGCTAATGGATTTCCTGCTGCTCGGTCTCTGTCTATACTGGCTGCTGAGGAGGCCCTCGGGGGTGGTCTTGTGTCTGCTGGGGGCCTGCTTTCAGATGCTGCCCGCCGCCCCCAGCGGGTGCCCGCAGCTGTGCCGGTGCGAGGGGCGGCTGCTGTACTGCGAGGCGCTCAACCTCACCGAGGCGCCCCACAACCTGTCCGGCCTGCTGGGCTTGTCCCTGCGCTACAACAGCCTCTCGGAGCTGCGCGCCGGCCAGTTCACGGGGTTAATGCAGCTCACGTGGCTCTATCTGGATCACAATCACATCTGCTCGGTGCAGGGGGACGCCTTTCAGAAACTGCGCCGAGTTAAGGAACTCACGCTGAGTTCCAACCAGATCACCCAACTGCCCAACACCACCTTCCGGCCCATGCCCAACCTGCGCAGCGTAGACCTCTCGTACAACAAGCTGCAGGCGCTCGCGCCCGACCTCTTCCACGGGCTGCGGAAGCTCACCACGCTGCATATGCGGGCCAACGCCATCCAGTTTGTGCCCGTGCGCATCTTCCAGGACTGCCGCAGCCTCAAGTTTCTCGACATCGGATACAATCAGCTCAAGAGTCTGGCGCGCAACTCTTTCGCCGGCTTGTTTAAGCTCACCGAGCTGCACCTCGAGCACAACGACTTGGTGAAGGTGAACTTCGCCCACTTCCCGCGCCTCATCTCCCTGCACTCGCTCTGCCTGCGGAGGAACAAGGTGGCCATTGTGGTCAGCTCGCTTGACTGGGTTTGGAATCTGGAGAAAATGGACTTGTCGGGCAACGAGATCGAGTACATGGAGCCCCATGTGTTCGAGACCGTGCCGCACCTGCAGTCCCTGCAGCTGGACTCCAACCGCCTCACCTACATCGAGCCCCGGATCCTCAACTCTTGGAAGTCCCTGACAAGCATCACCCTGGCCGGGAACCTGTGGGACTGCGGGCGCAACGTGTGTGCCCTAGCCTCGTGGCTCAGCAACTTCCAGGGGCGCTACGATGGCAACTTGCAGTGCGCCAGCCCGGAGTACGCACAGGGCGAGGACGTCCTGGACGCCGTGTACGCCTTCCACCTGTGCGAGGATGGGGCCGAGCCCACCAGCGGCCACCTGCTCTCGGCCGTCACCAACCGCAGTGATCTGGGGCCCCCTGCCAGCTCGGCCACCACGCTCGCGGACGGCGGGGAGGGGCAGCACGACGGCACATTCGAGCCTGCCACCGTGGCTCTTCCAGGCGGCGAGCACGCCGAGAACGCCGTGCAGATTCACAAGGTGGTCACGGGCACCATGGCCCTCATCTTCTCCTTCCTCATCGTGGTCCTGGTGCTCTACGTGTCCTGGAAGTGTTTCCCAGCCAGCCTCAGGCAGCTCAGACAGTGCTTTGTCACGCAGCGCAGGAAGCAAAAGCAGAAACAGACCATGCATCAGATGGCTGCCATGTCTGCCCAGGAATACTACGTTGATTACAAACCGAACCACATTGAGGGAGCCCTGGTGATCATCAACGAGTATGGCTCGTGTACCTGCCACCAGCAGCCCGCGAGGGAATGCGAGGTGTGATTGTCCCAGTGGCTCTCAACCCATGCGCTACCAAATACGCCTGGGCAGCCGGGACGGGCCGGCGGGCACCAGGCTGGGGTCTCCTTGTCTGTGCTCTGATATGCTCCTTGACTGAAACTTTAAGGGGATCTCTCCCAGAGACTTGACATTTTAGCTTTATTGTGTCTTAAAAACAAAAACGAATTAAAACACAACAAAAAACCCACCCCACAATCTTCAGGACAGTCTATCTTAAATTTCATATGAGAACTCCTTCCTCCCTTTGAAGATCTGTCCATATTCAGGAATCTGAGAGTGTAAAAAAGGTACCAATCATTGATTTTTTTTTTTTTTGTAAACTAAAATGTTTAAAATAAAATAGCATTTACAGTTTTTACAGACTGGTGTAACCTAAATGAATTGTTAACTGTGTTACAAGAAAAGCAACAGTTAAAATTTCCTTGGTGGGTGGGGAGGGGAGTTGTCCAGGGGCCAGAAGGAAAATCCAGGAGCAACGTAGTCAGATTCGATTTGAAATTTTAAAGAAGGGCAAAGAAAGCTTATCAGATTAATGATTTGTGTTACTTTACTCCACATGTGTAAGGACTAGAAAAAGAATAACAGCAAGACCCTTTCTATTACTGGGGCAAGGACAGTGCAATCTAACCACCTTCAGGCAACTGAGAGGTGGACTGAGGACTGGGCACCCTTACTCAGCCTTTAAAGCAGAGAGCATTGCAAATGGTTTTTAAAAGGCAATGCCAGACAGTTTCTCCTAGGAACACGAAACATTTTTGCACTTAATGTAACCATCTTTCAAATCAACTCAAAATCTCATCCCCAAATGCCACCTGTTCTTAATTCTCCTGAGTCTTTGATTCACCAGACTTCGTAGCATTTGTGCCCTTCTTGTACCCCCTGTTAAAGGGAACCCCTCAGCTCACTGCTCTCTTTGGTCTGGCTGAGGGGAAGGAGGCAGAATCCCGATGTTCAGGGCTGAAAGCTGTGCTTCTGGAGCACATTGCTAAGACTGCAGCAAGCTTAGGCTCCCAAACAGTGACAGCACATTCCTAGTTTCTATGGGGAATGAGGAGAAAAACCTACCTCAGGATGAATGCCTGCAGGGTAATGACTTGTAGCAAGAGACTTTAGGGGCAGAGGTGACAGAGCAGTGATGGGGTGGGGAGAGTGGGAGAAGATAATCATTTGATCCTGTGTTTGCATATTTCTGAGATGGGAATAATTTGTTAACCTAGGACAGAAAAGCTGCCTCTTCTCAGATTGCCCTTTTGTGTAATGCTTGCTTTCCCTATTTCTTTTTTCTGTGTTGAGATTGATGATTGCTCCTTCTCACCCCTCATAGGTTTCCAGGTCCATCATTGAGATTTCAGTTTCTATTGAACTAAAGTGAGGAGGTGGTGGTAGTGGCAGTTGGTGGGTGCGGAGAAGGGAAGGGGAAGGCTGTGTGCATTGGACGGAGGGCTCCTTCATCAGATGACAATTTAAGCAAATGTATGATTGAAATAAACTGTCATGGACGACAGATGCTGAACCAATGTAGCCCACGTCCGTAAGTCTTTCTCTTTCTCTTCCCTAACTGACACTAAAGAGTTGCATCTTTCTGTTTTTATTTTTCCTTTTTTTTGAGAGAGAGAAGCCCAAATAGCAGGAAGAGGGATGGGGGGATGGGGAACCACACACTATCATCCCCCAAAATGCAAATGTCTCCAGCTACCAATCTTAGGAGGCAAAACCAGCTTTTTGAGATGCAGAATGGTATCACCAGAAGGTTTTCTTAAGCTAAGGGTTGGTGGTAGGTTTCTCTTCTACCTATGGAGAAACCAGTATGCCTAAAAATAGTATTTCTAAGAGTCTCTTTCAAGAAAAATATTTTGCAAATGTCTTTCATGATGTTAAGCCCTGGGGACAGCTTCTTACACACACACACACACACACACACACACACACACACACACACACACCCCAACACCCCAGCTCATTTTTCCTGGCCAAGAAACTTCATCTTGCTTTATTTATAATTAAAACGTGACATTATGACACACATCATGCACATGACACCCATTCAGACTGTTAGTGTTCTAGAAGAGAGGTGCTTTGTTTGATAACTTTGAGGAGGGGGTTTTGAATTTAAGCATAATCATTTGTGTTTGCCTTTCTAAATAGCATACCACTCTGAGAGCAGGGGTAGCAGGAAAAAGATTCTCTCAGGGATGTGCCTTACCTAAAACCCTACTAAAGCGACCTCCTCTAGAAGACGGCATACCTTTTTTAGGAAAAAAAGATTGTAGCAACTGAAGGAGGGCTCCTTGGATTCTGTGAACTTAACCATCTCATAGGAAGGCTACAGGAATCCAGTGCCCAAAGCTGCTCTGGCTTGGTGCATTAAAGAGCTGTGTGGGTGTGCTTATAGGGAAAGCTTTCAGAAGCAAAACCTTTCTGGCAAGCATCAGAACCACAAGTCCCCTCCTACCCTCTAGAAATCTGAATATTGGAAACTAGTTTATCTCCTATCCCCAAGACATTTTTATCTTTCACTCTTCTTGTTTCAAGGTGGCCATAAGAAAGAGAGAGAATAATCGTGCTTTGTTTTATGTTACTCCCCCCACCCTGCCCATGATTAAAAATCATGTATGTAGAAGATCTTAAGTCCATACACATTTCATGAAGAACCATTGGAAAGAGGAATCTGCAATCTGGGAGCTTAAGAGCAAATGATGACCATAGAAAGCTTTGTTCTTACTTTGTGTGTGTGTGTGTATGTTTCCGTGTTGTGTGTCTTTGTAGGCAAGCAAATGTTGTCTACACAAACAGGAATTTAGCTCACATCATTTCATGCCCGTGTGCCTCTAGCTCTGGAGATTGGTGGGGGGAGGTGGGGGAAAACGGCAGGAATAAGGGAAAGTGGTAGTTTTAACTAAGGTTTTGTAACACTTGAAATCTTTTCTTTCTCAAACTAATTAATCTTTAAGCTTCAAGAAACTTGCTCTGACCCCTCTAAGCAAACTCCTAAGCATTTAAAAGAGAATCTAATTTTTAAAGGTGTAGCACCTGTTTTTTATTCTTCCCACAGAGGGTGCTAATCTCATTATCCTGTGCTATCTGAAAAGAACTTAAGGCCACAATTCACGTCTCGTCCTGGGCATTGTGATGGATTGACCCTCCATTTGCAGTACCTTCCCAGCTGATTAAAGTTCAGCAGTGGCATTGAGGTTTTTCGAATATTTATACAGAAAAAATGTCTTTTCACATGACAAATGACACGCTCACACCAGTCTTAGCCCTAGTAGTTTTTTGGGTTGGACCAGAGGAAGCAGGTTAAATGAGACCTGTCCTTTGCTGCACTCAGAAAAAAAATAGGCAGTCCCTGATGCTCAGATCTTAGCCTTGATATTAATAGTTGAGACCACCTACCCACAATGCAGCCCATACTCCCAAGACTACAAACTTGCCGTCGCAAAGAAAAGGTTATTCCAGTAAAAGGAAATAGTTTTCTCAACCATTTAAAAATATTCTTCTGAACTCATCAAAGTATGAGTTCCCTACCTTTTCTCTCTGCCTTCAAGAAGGCAGACATTTGGTATGATTTAGCATCAACAACACATTTATGAGTAAGTGTAAGTAATCAGAGGGGCAAATGCCACTTGTTATTCCTCCCAAGTTTTCCAAGCAAGTACACACAGATCTCTGGCAGGATTAGGGGCCACTTGTGTTTCCAGTTTATTTTAGTCAGCTTGTCAGCAAGTTTGATGCCTAGTCTATCTGACATGGCCCAGTAGAACAGGGCATTGATGGATCACATGAGATGGTAGAAGGAACATCATCACACACCCCTCTCACAGAGAAAATTATCAAATAACCAGAAATTATATCTGTTTTGGAGCAAGAGTGTCATAATGTTTCAGGGTAGTCAAAATAAACATAAATTATCTCCTCTAGATGAGTGGTGATGTTGGCTGATTTGGGTCTGCCATTGACAGAATGTCAAATAAAAAGGAATTAGCTAGCATATGACCATTAAATGCGCTTCTGAAATATGTTTTGAGATAGGTTTAGAATGTCAAAAAAAAGGAATTCGCTAGAATATGAACATTAAATGCGCTCCTGAAATATATACACACACTCCTACCTCTCAATCTATCTCTGTATATATAACAGCACACACACAAACATGCACACACATATGTGTGTGTGTATATATATATATACACAGGCAGGTGACCATTATGTAACTACCTTCTAGCACTAATTACCCTAATACTTTCTTCTTCATAATCAAACTTTTATTCAATACTTTCTTCTTCATAATCAAACTTTTATTCAGGAAAAGATCTGATAAAATCAGTGACAGTTAAGATATAAAGGACTGATATGGCTGATGGTATTTTCAGGCATTAGTTAATGAGTAGGTAGATGCTTTGCAGGCTGGGGAACTTCTGGGCTCCTTATGCCACAGCAGAGTGTAACCTGCTGTCTAGTGGGAAGAGCCAGCAAATGGGAATATATTTTCTGAGAGTATTTTCCACCTCAGGGTTAAGAAACATATTTTTCCATTAAATAATGCTCTACTCTGATTTTTTTTTTCTTTTCTGGGATTCAGGAGGCAAAATTCTTACTTCTGATTGGGCACCATCTCCTGGCCTTGCTCAACTGGACACAATTTCTGAAGACCTTTGCTTTTTTTACTGAAAGTGAAGGGCCTGGCAATTGCATTCTTACAGTTTAGACAAAGATATAAATGAGATGGAGAAATACAATTTACTGAGCGGTCACTGGTATGGTGCCTTTATCAAGATCACAATAAGTGAGGGAGGTGCTAGCAACCTTATCTTCACATGAAGAACCTGAGGCTTACGGAGGTCAGGTACATTGTGCAAAGTCACCCAGCTAGTGATTGGAAGCACTGTGATGTGCTAATTGACTTGGTGGCCTTTACACTACACCCTGTTTCTTTATTTCTTGAATGGTTGCCCCTCCACTCCTATACCTAACAAAGAGCCTAGAAGTAGACTGGGAACAGGATACATGCTCAACACATTCTTGTTGAATGCCATGGGCGCAATGCTCAAATCTAGGAATTCTGACCATGACTTGTTTGCTCTGGTCACTGGTAATTGGGCAATGCAGGACTCTGCCAATAGAGGAGACTTCTCCAGGGTTCCAGGAGAAGAAATGGCCAGTACATTCAGTCCAACCCCTTAAAATAGGATTTTAGACTCAGAGTAAAGTATAGACATCCATATGGTATTGTTAGGGATTCATCTGCATTTCTTCCTTAGTGATTAAATGGATCATGTGTCTATGGTAGTGGTTCTCAACCAGGGACAAATTTGCCACCCAGTGGACATTTACTTGTTTGTGTCTGGAGACATTTTAAATTTTTATGAATGGGTGAGATGGTGTTACTGGTATCCCGTGGGTAGATGTCTGGATACTGTGAAACATCCTACAAGCAAGGGACATCCCCCACATCGAATAATTATTTGACCTAAAATGTCAAGAGTGCTGAAGTTGAAAAACCCTGCTCCACGACAGAAAGTAATGGTGCTATCTAAAGCATCATGCTGTGCTTCAGCTTTGCATGGAGTGGTCTTACTTCTGAGTTAGCTTTAGATTTACCTAGACTTATTCCCTTTAGGTCTTTCTCTTGCCAGGTAACTGGAAATCTAAATTAAAAGCCCTTAGGTTCGTTGATAATCAGCAAAAGGGCCTTTAACACATGCTTCTCAAAGAACATATGGCAAAACTTAAATTAACTAGGACAAAACTAGTCAGAACCCTCAATTGACCCACTTTTTCTTTAGCAATACCTCATTTAGGAAACAGGAAAAAAAAATCAACTTAACAGTGGAGATTTAATTAACAAGAAGGAAAATGAGAAACTTGATATTCCTTCCAGGAGGGGTTCTGCAGTCTGAACAAATCCAATTCACCAGCCTGTGCCTTCTTCCCCAACCAAGACTGTAATGTATGTGAGGTGGTGATGAACCTCTATTTTAAAAATCAGTGTGCTAAAAAATAAATGCTTGAGGTGATAGATACCTCATTTTCCATGATGCAATTATTACACATTGCATGCCTGTATCAAAATATCTCATGTACCCCATAAATTTATGCATGTACTATGTACTTGCAATAATTTTAAAAAACTAAAAAAAAATAAGCTAGAAAAAAATCAATGTGCTCAGTCTGGTGAGTCGGGTGGACATATTTAGGGAAATGATCTCAGTCCTTAGAAACAGGATAGTCTAGAGATACAAGAATTGCAAACTGATATCCATCTGGGGACAGACAGGCAACACAGATGAGTGAGGTTCATGGGCAGATGAAATTATAAGGAACTAGAGAATTCACTTAAAAGAATATAATTCGCATTTGGTTCTGGTTAATCATAACATTTCTGCAGGGCAGGTCAAGTAAGTGCTCTGGAAGAAATAGGGTCTAGAAGTCAGGAGTCATCATCTTTAGACACAGTACTGTCATTTACATGCCTGGGATCATCTGTTCATCATCTTACTGCAACTGGTCTCTGTGTCTACTTTTAGAAGGATTCTTCTAGGTATTCCCTAAGAACCTTTCCAGTTTGGGGCTTCTATTTTGCCATTTTTTCCCCACAATAAAAACTTGAAACAAAAGTTGTTTTCAAGAGAGTGTCACTTAACCAGAAAATTAAAATTCCCCTGAATTCCTATTCCTCCAGACATTCTGATTCATCAGGCTTGCCTGAATATGAATGAGCAGATATAGGTTAAAAAAATTCACTGGGAGTCAGGGGCTTCAGAGAGGTAGGTGGACATGGTGGAAAACAGAGGAGAAGATGAGAAAGCTCAGGCATGTGTGGGTGGGAGAATCGGGTTTTTAGAATGTGCAGGAAGAGTTGAAAGGGAATCCTAGAGAGGACACACACACTCACCTGCACATGAGACGTGAGACACAGGGATGTGCTGTGAAGTAGCCCCCTACCCACAAAAAAAAAAAAAAAATTTGTTCAGTCAGGACTCTCAAAATGACATATACATTGTAAGTGGCCACAATGGATATTAGGAGTTGAGAGACCTTTCTCGTAAAATGGGGTATGGGATGGGAGGGAAAGAGAGAGAATGAGAGATTGAGAAGAAAAAAGGCAAGGTGGGGGAAGGAGATGAGAGGAGAAGAGAGAACAAAACAAAACAGAAAGAAAAAAGAAAAAGAGAGGAAGAGGAGAGAGTTTCAAGATCTGTGTTTTATGCCACTCAAGTTTTCATAAGTAGCTGTGATTACACTGACTCCTCAATCCTTTTCAATCATTTCTTTACTCTGGTCCACCAGGTTAGCTATTTGTCTGTTCTCAGTGTAACGTTGCAAAGTTATTTTCCCTCATTAGGAGAAGAAGGAATTCATTCTCTAGCTGCATCTTATTTCTCTATTGCTCAGCTAGGAGAGTGCTTGTCAACCCTGGCTGCACACGGGAGCCTCAATAAATACTGACTCCTTGACCCCACCCTCAAGAGATTGTGAGTTACCTGGTCTGGGGTGTGGCCTTGGTGAGGAAAATTATTATTATTTTTAAGCTTCCCAGGTGATTCCAAAGTTCAGCCAAGGCTGAGAAGCACTGAGCTAGAGGGTCGCCTACTCACAGCATGGACAGCTCAGCAATCTACAAGATCCAAAAGTCTGACTGCAGCTCTTTAAAAATACATGGTTGGCTGGTGCCTGGGATCCATGGGGTCAGGGCTCCATGGGGTCAGGTTACGTGGGCTACATGGCAGGGAGAAGGGAGTCACCTTCCCACCTCCCTGCCATTGACTCCATCTGGCAGCACTGATAGAAGAAAGACGTGCAAGTATCGGTGTACTTAGAATTAGTCTCTGAGCACTCTGTAGTTTACAAAGTGCTGTTTAGAATTATTCTTATATTTGTTTTTATTCTCCCAATAATTTCACAAGGCAGACATAAACTTGTCCCATTTTTAAGACAAGAAGACTCAAATCTGAAAAGGTTCAGTAGCTTGCCCAAGGTCATTGTTACTGCTGGGCTGGCACTGAGAAATGTCTCTTCTAAATTCTGGGTCCTTCGCCCTCTACCACCTTCCTTTCCTTCTCTGACTGGTTGTGTCATTATGAGGTAAAGCTAGTCCTGCTCAAAATATACAAATCAATAACTCCTTTAGGAGGATTCCTGGAAAACCCATTGCACACAGGCTTCTACCCCTCCTCCAACTGAAGTCCTGCAGTTACAAAGTTTGACATCATAGTTTCACCACTGTCCTTCTGTGTCTCCACCCCAATCCCAAGCCTGACACTCTTTTCTTTGCCATAGGAGACTCCATGACACCCAGGAGACAGCCAAATAGGCATCAATTCTTTCCAAATACCCCTAACACCAAAATATTCCCTTTCCACTCAGTCCACTGCATCCACAGATTTGCCACCAGTTCTTCCAAGAATGTAAACACTAAATCCTAGTAGGACACTGATTGGTAGAGTGGTGATAATTCTACTCCAGGGATTTTTGCAACTTAAACAAAGGTCTTTGGGGGAAATAACCAAAGGGAATCACTCTAATGCTGGAATTTCAGGCACTTAAACAGACGGGTAGCATACATTTGGCAGGGATGTCCGACCTTGTTCCCCTTAAATGAAACAACACAAGTGAATGCTCACTTACAAGAGCAGATTAATCAACAGTTTATGGGGCTTAAAGTAAAGCCAGGATAAAGATTGGAACTTCTGTCATATTTTACCTCCTTAAACCAAAGTCCTGTTTAAAAATCACATATTTTTAGGTGTTCACCATCAGTATATTTATCCTCAGTGAAGAACACTCAATATTGCAAACCATGTGTAGCAGGGCTGTCTATCTCAGAGATATTGTAGGCAGCCTTCAGTAAAAGTGAGATGGCTCAGCAGCACGCAAAGCTGGATTAGTCTGCCACAGAAAGGTCTGGAAAAGCCAAGTTACACACAATTAATGGAACAATGCAACAATCTGTCTTCAGCTGGCCAAGGCAATTCTGTCATTTGTCCCTCAGCTGCAGAACAACCACTCACTCTGTTATTTTGCCTCACTGTCTCTGTTCCATAGTGATTGCATTTATGGTGAAATCTATATTTCCCTGCAACTGAGACTGTGTTTCTTTTATTTTTTTAAATTTTTATTCTAAAAATAATGGAACTTCTCAGAATGCAGCAGCACTGCTTTGCTGTCCGGGCCATTTTTTTATTTGAGTGTTTCACATTGATCTTTTTTGCATATTACTTCAAAAATCATAAAGGTACAAAAAAAAAAAGAGCAAACATGCTGTAGGAAAGAAAAGGAGAAACTACATTATAACTGAAATGCCACTAAAGATAACACATCACTCAGATGCTTTTAACTTCTGATTATATTGTTCAACTCATTCAATCAAAGTAGCACAACATTTCTTGTTCATAGCTTAAGTCAACATTTGTGGAGTGAACAATAGAACCATTTAACTTATAAATGATTGCACCTGTGAAGGTGAGGCATTCTCAAGAGGACTGTGCTGGCATAAGCCTATCAGACTCACCATGAGAGTATGCAGAAGAGGCCTCCACTTCTTTCTGATCCATTTATGAAATGTGACCCCCACCTATAGGAGTGTTAATCATATATTTTACTTGCTAGGTGCCTGGCAACCTGCTAAATCCTTAAGATTTTCTCATTTAAGCCCTGCAAAAAGCCTTCATCCCTCCTTGTTCAGAGTAGTATTAGCATCCTCCCTTTACAAACAGGTAAACTGAGGTTGGGGGGGTCAACAACTTGCCCAAGGTCACTTACCATGGTAGGATGTGTCAAGGGAGACACATTCCTTGGGTTCAAATTCTGGCTGAGTGACTTTGGCAAGGCATTTAACCTTTCTGATCCTCAGTTCCTTCATCTATAAAATGGACATAGAGTTGTTATGAGAATTAAGCCCATTGTTATTGAGAATGAAAGAGTTATTCCTTATAAAGTGCTTAGAATGGTGTCTGGGATATGGCAAGTACTAGATAAGTGTTTTCTAAATAAAAGATAAACAGAACAAGGTCACATAGCCAGGAAGGGGTTGAACCAGGGTGTAACCAGGATTGTCATCTTGCAAAGCTAGGCTGTCACCATTTTCTTCTGTGATAGGATGAGACTCAAAAACCTGAATTCCTGAAAGCACTGGGCCTAAAAGAGGGATATGGAGGCAGTGAAGTCTGGAGTTGCAAAGACTACACATGGCTTCCTTCCCAGCTTTCTAACCGGCCAGGCCTTAGCCCATACACCACTCACTGACTTTGTTCTGGTTCTTTAGTGGCTTGCCTTTACCGCTGTGGTCTGGCAATCCTGGTGAACCTGATCCTGGAATACACATGGCCACGTGCACACACATTCGTGCACACATATCTTCCAGTGTTCATAGGAGCTGAAGGCTAGCGGCCAGCTACATGGGCCTTCTGGTGATGTGGCAAAACTCATTTCCACATCTGAGCTGTTTGCTATCTGTAGTCAATTCCTGGAGGTGAAAAGCTGTTACCCAGTTTGCAACTGTTATCCAACTCCCAAACTCTTATTTAATATTGGCAATATTAAATCATACTGGCCCCTGGGACACTAAGCATACATCTTCAGCTGAAGCAGATTTGCTGTTGTTTACTTAAAGAAGCTTTTTTGTGTGTGTACTCACAGCCATAGTTGGATGCTGCTCAAGGAAATTTAACAAATGATGAAGTACACATCGGAGGTTGACCCTTTCTTCTGGCAGAGGAAGTCTTGTATCAAGAGGCAAACTCCATGTCCCAGCTTTGACACTAATTTGCTCCTGGCCCTTGAGCAAGTCGGTTCCACCTGTCCAGGCCTTTCTTTCTTATGTCTGTAGTGGTGAATTCTGGCTTTCCTTCTAGTTCTCCAATTTATTAGGCAGGGTATGAAGTTAAGGAGGAGAAAATAAAGGTAAGAGTAACTTTCCATGCATTCCCCTTTGCTATCACTTATCAACAGGCAAAGCGATGAACTTCCCCCAAGGGAAAGACTCCAGTTGTCTTTAGAGATCTACTAAATCCCACAAGGAAAAACTATGTTTGGTCAGAGGGAACATTGTCTTTTGCAACTAGGGAATTGAGATAACAAAAGTTGAATGTGTTTCAAGCCACATCTTGTTCTTTGGGATTCACTCACAGAATGATTAAAGCATGCTGTGTCCCAGCTTTGGACAGAAATATTGGCAATGCTTTGGCCATAGTGAAACCTCAATACTTGAATCTATACTAGCAGGGAATGCTAGAGCTGTTGGGAAATTGAGGACATCGTCAGTTTAGTGTTTTATGTCATTGCTGGTTTGTTTTATTGTTTGTTTGTTTTCTACTCTCCCTTCATTTTTTCTTTCCCTCCCTCCATCCTTCCTTCCTTTTCTTTTTACTGAATTCATAGTTATGAGCTACACCAGGCATTCACAACAAGAGCAAAATGGCACTGAGGGAGCAAACATTGTTTCTTATGTGGGTGAAATAAATTGTACTGATTTTTGGGGTAAAGCACAGATAGACATATAGTACATAAAAAGATATACAACATATCTGTGGTATTAAGATTTCAGGGAGGGGGAGTAATTAGGAAAAAAACGTCTAAATAGTATTTTCAAGGGGGGCGGTGGGAGAATGAAAAAAACTGAGCTAGATAATGATTACCATGTGGGAGAAAAAAAACAGCAAAAAGTAAAAGCATCACGGGAACCTCACCAACCTCACCATGGTGAGGTTCCCATGATGCTTTTACTTTTTGCTGTTTTTTTCTTAGCCATGGTAATCACTGGGGAAGAAATGAGAAGGTCAAGGAAGTTTGGGTACTTCAGTATTCAAAACGAGGACTGAGACTATTTGGACAGGTTCATGTGAGGGACTTTGTCTTATCAGCTCCTTCTGCACTCAACACAACCCAGAGTTGTCTTTATTTGGAGGCTTCATGATGTACTAACAAACTATCTGGCATGGAATTAATTAGACAGAGCTTCTGCCATTTGCTGGCTTAGATAAATCAGCACTTTTCTGGACCTCAATTCCCTTGTCTATAAAATTCAGAAAACAATCCTTGCTCAGCCTGCTTCACAAGGATCTGGTAAGGATCAAATGAGATCACGTGAGTGACAGAACTTCAAAAACTGTGAGGTCCTACACAAAGATTTAAGGCAGTGGGAGGAGAGTGATGAGGATGCGAGCTCTGTGGTTGGCCCCTCACACACAGTGACTTTTGAGGGCCGTATCCTTCAAACTCTCCTCCATAGGGATTTAAATTCCTGCTCTTGGTCACTGCTGTGAATTAAGTCCTTCATTACTCCATCATCCGTAGCAGGGAGCAGGGAGGCAAGTACACTGTTGCCTTCTTATTAGGAAGAAGTCCCTCCTGTCAGTTGACTTTTTTCCCTACCATATAACACAGTCTGACCCCAGTGGGCTAAGTGGCCTTAGGCAGTCACTAGTGTGACTCTGTGAACCTGGGTGTCCACACCTGTAAAATGGTCATATCAGTGGCTGCCTTGCTGGTTTTTAGGAAGATTATCAGAGCGTAGGTGCGTTGAGTTGGCCAAATTGCTGGCCAATAGTACATTCTCAATCAGCATTAGTCCCACCCCTGCCCCATCACCACAGTACAGTGACATGTTATGTTTATAAAAATAGCCTCAGGGGAAATGTGGATGGCATTAGGAGCAATTGGTTCCTAGAAGCAGAAGCTAAGAATAGGATTTAAGAGGTTTATTTAATGAGAATACTAAATCGGTTATATAAAAATTAAAGAGGAGAGAACTGGGGTAGAGATTAGTAGGGCAAGTAATATTGCAGAATAATTAGCAAACAGGATGAAGAATAGCACCCTGTCTGTTAGTCAGTGGCAACTGGAATGTTAAGAGGGAAGTTACAAAGATCCCTTAGCCACTACAGGTGCTTTGACACTTGCCTCAGGTGACTGCATTTTATTTATTTATTTATTTTAATATGATGGTTCTTCCCAGTTCTGTCAACAGATTCAGTCCCCAGTCCTCCTTCTCTGAGCAGACCTCTCATCCGCAGCATATACCTGCTAGATCTTCTAAGAGCTTAAATGGAGACTTCTGGAAGAAGGTGGGAAAGAAGTCCATCTCGGCTTAATTAACCATTTATCGCATCATATTACTCCCATCTTAAAAGTGCACGTGTTGTTTTTCTGAACCCTCACACAAAGGCTACTACTGTGGTCCCATATCTGTCGGCCCATGAGAAATAGTGTTCTTGGACCTCACAGCCAAGCAGCACTGAACTGCAGCAAAATCCAGCAACACATTCAGCAGCAAGCAGCCTGCTGAGCTCCACTGGTTTATCCAGGGCCACCAACCCCAAAGAACTGGGATGAAAGCAGATGTGAGAGAGGAAAAGGATCTGTTTTTGTTTTATTTTCTACCAGGCCCAGCTCTTTGTGGGGGGAATAAAAAAGAAGAAAAATCGAGCTCCAAGCTGGTGCCCTGCCAAGCTTCCTCCCCTCCCTTCCTAGTCCAAGCACTCCACCGTCTGTGCAGACTGCATAACAGCAATTTCTGGAAACAGGCTGAAGAATCTGGGCCAGTCCAGAGGCAGTGGATTCCTGGTTTGTGTGTGGTGGGGTTTTTAGGAATTTTGTTTTTCACCTTAATTCTTTCAACAACTGCCAGCTGTTTGAAGCACATTTGTAATAAACAGCTTCTGTTTGTAAAATGAGACTGAAGGTATCCTCTCCAGAGAAATTCCTGAATCTTCTCCAGAGTTCAATCCTTCACTGACAGTTTGGCTCAAAAAGTACGAGTGTGGTAAATATTAAAGAATGTTAATACAAATGTAATGAAACATCTAGGGATCTTTTTTTCTCCCCCCAAATTCTGCTTTGCTCACTACTAAAGTTAATCTTGACAGAAAATTTACTTCTCTGATCCACATCATTTCCCAAAGCAATTTTCTAACAACAAACATAAATTTCTGGTGATCGCTTGGAGGTTTTCAATCCCTGTGTTAAGGAGGCCATGGGGTTTCAACTGTTTGCCTCACTTTCAGGTGAATGTCCCTCACTTGGAATGCTATCACCAGAAGACCCTGGGCAGCAACTAAGGACAAAGGCCCAAAAATGGGTTTTGAGGTGTCAACAAAAATAGGGTTGGTAGCGGGGAGATGATTTGAGTATCAAGATCAAATCTTGAAAAGGCAATTATGTCATTAACTAAGGAGGTAATTGCCTAAGCCCACATGTACTCGCAAATAAGATGAAGCACTAAGTAAATGCAGTGTCTTTACCTGGTGCTGAACTTTGAGCTGGTTAATGCAGATTACATTTATACCCTATCGAAGGTGTGAGTTAAGCACATATCATGAGATGACACTTGTGCTCATCCCTTTGTCATGTTTGTCAGCCTTTAGGGTTCTAGGGAATGAAAAATGACCGGACTTTGGAATACAATACACTTCAATATGAGCCCCTGTTCTACCGAACAACAGCTGTGTGATGCAGAGCAAATGACTCAATCCCTATTAATCTAGAGATGGCTTAAAAATTCGACTTTCAAGGTGCTGGGAGGTTTAGTACTAATATATACAAAACATTTTGCACATGTTGAGCACACAGTGAGTGTTCAGTAAGTGTCATTACTATCATCAGTATTGTCACCATCAGTGTCATCGTCGTCATCATTACTTTTGGTACCAAGCATATCTATTACCAATGGAGTCCATTTTGACTATACACAGTGAATCTCCTTTACAATGTTATTTGCGATGGAATGAAATTCAGTCTATGGACCTCACTAGATGAATCATGTAAAGTAGTATATGTGACAGCAGTTTATAAGTTTTAAAGTCTGATGAAAACATAAGGTATCACGAGAGGGGGGATGACGGTAGTCTTTCGGACGTACCCAAAACAACCAAAAGATGCTTAAGTCATTTCTATCATTCTTTTTATTTCTATGCCTTCCCTGTCCTCTCCTTTTCTTTCTACTCAGTAAAATTTTCATGATGACACAACATCCATCTCAAGTTGTAAAGACAGCTATGAGGCTTTTCTTGATGCCCTCAGCTCACCATGGTCCTCCCTCTTACCATCAGAAGGTGTTAGAACAGTCATTGTCCTTAGCAATCAACTCTGGACTGTTCAGGACATCTCTTTTCATTGCTCATAACATTAATTTACTTACGTACCCATGTCTATATATTTTGTGTCCCGTTATATACTATTTATGGTCAGGGGACAACTAATTTGTATCAGTTCAATTCAGTTAGCTTCTAGGGACTGAAGATGAATCACAAAGAAGAAAACATAGCTCTCCTCTCAAAGGATTTACATACTAATACAATGGGTACAACGTCCACATATATAATGACAACCAAAGGTGGAACAGGATGAATACTATAACACAGGTGTAGCAAAGTCTTCCAATGATACAGCAAAAGGAAAGTGTTTCCTCAATTCAGGGAATGTGTGAGAAGTTTCATAGGGCTTGATGAAGAAGGTGGACTATACACTGTGTCTAGTTAGGTGGGTGGGATTTGACATGCAGAGTGGAAGAAAAGGGTCTCCCAGGAGCACAATCCATGATGTGCAAGAGCACGGAGGCAGGCAAGTGAAAGGGAAGCACTGGCTAAGCACACCAGCAAAATGCTCAACAGCATGTGACGATTTGATATTTTATAAGTAGCTACTTCATCACCAGGACAATCCAGAATCTAATTTTATTCCATTTCAATATGGAATGTATCCTATCTATAACAGGATGAGTTAGTGAGAAAACAACTCACCACTCTTATATCCTTCCCCTACACTCATCATACAAAGAACAGAGTCCAGACTAGTGTTTCCTAAGGCCCTCTGAGGAGAATATCATCTCATGGGGTTGGGGGGAAAGAAGAAAGTACTTGAAGGAGGTTGCTGGACATGCAGACTCCATAGGGGAATGGGTACTGAGGGCTCCTTAGGAGGCTGGGTCATGGCCACCAGTGGGTCTATCCACAGAAGAGACTTCAATAACCAAACACAGCATAAAGCAGCAATTCTGCCTGCATTCAAGGGACCATGTGGACATAGACAATGAGCAGGTAAGTGGAAATCAGGTGGCCTGAAGATCAGAGCACCATTCCTGAGAGTTCTGGACCAATATTGGGCCGCCTGGACCACTGCATAATCAAGATGGGTTGGCATGGTAAGAAAATCTTTGCGAAAATTGACAGTCAACTTCCCTGGTAAGAGGAAGCATCAAGTGAATTAGACGCAATTTTGAAAAGAAAAAATAAAAAGGCAAGTGAAATGTTTTTACCTTTGTTGTACAGGGAATTTTATACCCATTACAGTGACCATTATCATACAAGCCATGCCTGTCTAACAACATGTGAACAGCAGTGGCTGAAATGTTGCTGGTATTCTGTATCAATTCATATTTGAAGGCTCATCTGTCAGGAGACCATTTAATTCTACATCATACTTTGATTATCTGATGAACATCTCTGAAGGGACATTCATTTGCATTCCCACTGGGAGTCCTGGCTTCTCTGAGTTTTATCTGTTTATCCAGTGGGCTCACTGGGACAAAATAAAGGAACATTTTGGGAATAATGACTTGGTCCCCAGACTATGACCCTTGTACAAAGACCAGAAGCAAGATGACCATTCACCTCTCCATGGATCCCCTGGAAGAAAAGAGAAATCACCCTGAGGTAAGAATGTCAAGACACCCAGGCTTGATCTTAAAGTGTTAGTTGACTGTCATCAGGGATGGACACATTTGAGTATGACACTGACTTTTATTAAGACATTAAAATAATCCAGTGAGAATGTGGGTAGTCCCGCTGAATGTATAATGCTTCTTGCTGCCACTGCTGCTGAAGAAAGAGGGCAGAATCTCTTCCTTAGAGAATGAATGAGAATAAAAATTCAATAAGAGAGATACCAGTGTGGTAGATGCTACTGGCAATCTACTCAATTGCCATTCCCTACCTTCTTCATCCATGATGACAGTCTGCTGCCATGATAAAGGCTAAAAACATCATGGTCTGGTTTTGCCAGTTTCCATGAAGCCAGGTCATGGCTGACCAGCTGGATGGACATCTACTTGGAAACCACAGAGTAATATTTCACTTCCAGAAAAAAAAAAAAAGAAAGTGATGTCTAGAAGAAAGAGCCCCTCCTTTTTGGCCTACAGACAACCTTCTTGATTCTTGCAATGAACAAACACTAGGACTAAGTGAGATAGCAGAGCAGAAAATGGAAAGAGACTCCACTGTGCTCCACAGTCTAGCTGGTGGGATCCACCTCTAGACCTATTGCCATGTGGAGTAATAAACAACTATTATTCAACCATTGGAAAGTGAATTATCTACCTATGCAACCATAATCATCTTAACCAATATGACAAAAATTCTAGATGGAGTGGGACAGAGACAGGGATGTGTGGAAAGCTAAAAGGATGGGGCAAATGAATATCCAAGGAGAAAAGGAAAATGACATTTCCCTGGGGACAGGTTGGAATCCTGCCCTGCCTCTATTAGGAATTTGAGGAATTCTCAGAGATGATGCAAAAAAAAAAAAAAAACAAATGTGATTGAATGTCAGAGATCATGGGAGGGATGGAACTGATGGCTTCATAGTAGAGGAAAAACCCAGTAATGAAGAGAAAACTTCATTGAACCACATTCAGTGCTCTTCATTAAGAGCACTGAAGAGGAAACTGGTTTGAACCACTGTGTATCAAGATGGAGAGAGAAAAGGCCACCACTTCTGTCCTTTTTGGGCTCAGTCAAGGGAAGCAAAGGTTGGAAGAACTGCTCTGGATAGGGCTCAGAGCTGAAAACTACAAGCAAAATCTTGACAGTTGTTTATCTTACTCCTTTACTGACTACTTTAAAATTGACTGGCCTGGGAAAGTTGGGACTACTTCTGCCTTTGGAGTAGAGTGTTTTCTGGTGGTATTTTACCATCCAGAGTTAGGGCCCCTTATCCTCCAAAAAATTAGCTAGTAATTCCATTCAATTGTTAATTTACTATCCTCATCTTTTAAAACATGAAATCTTTATTAAGGCATTAAAATAATCCAGTGAGAACTTGGGTAGTCCTGCTAAATGTAGAATGCTTCTTGCTGCCACTGCTGCTGAAGAAAGAAGGCAGAATCTCTTCCACTTGGATTGCCATGAATGGGATCATTCTACTCACACTAATTGTTCATGGTCAAGGAAATTGAGATAATACAAGTCAAATACTTGGCATGATGCCTAGAATTAACCATTCAATAATTATGAGTGGTCAGCCACCTTTTATTTCCCTCCTCCTTCTCCCTCTCCTCCTATCCCCTTTCTTTCTTATCTCTTCCTTTCCTTACCCTTCTTTTGCCCTTCCATCTTCTATTCTTCCACTCCCTGTATGTTCAGCATATGCAGTAGCTGGAGAACTGCCCTTCTTCCTGCATGACTAGCTGTGCTTCCAGTTCTAAGAGAGCACAGGGGCACTCTTTCCAGCTTCTCTCAGCTGCATTAGGGTGAACCAGAAGCATATCCAACCTGTTATCATCTATTGTAACTCATGAGACATCTTCCCATTGAAATAATGCCAGAAAAATGGGTAAGTCCCTAGCCTATCAAACAATACTTAACTGAAAACTTAAACACGTTCAGGTTCTATCTCTGAGGTTCCATTTATTAATATGAGGTTACTCCCTTTTTATGTAGGTCTCACACACCAATACTATCTCACTATTTGTCCTTTGATTATTTTTTAAATTTATATTTTAAATTGACATGTAATAATTATACAGAAAGGTATTTCAATACATATATACAATTTGTAATGATCAAATCAGTGTAATTAGCATATCCATCACCTCAAACCAGCATTTCCTTAATATTATCAAATATCCAGGTAGTTTTCAAACATCTCTGATATTCTCTCCCCTCCCTGCACCCTGACCTTTAGTTTGTTTGAGTCAAAATCCAAACAGGGTTCATACTCTCATTGGTTGATAATGTCTTTTAAGTGTCTTTCAATCACCACTCATCTCTTTTTCTCCCCTCTTGCAATTTATTTGATGATTAAAACTAGTTATTTGTCCTAAAGAATTACCTATATCCTAAATTTTATTGATTTACATGACTTTTTAACTTGGTTTCTTTCTTTTTTTTTTTTTTTTTTTTTTGAGACGGAGTCTCGCTCTGTTGCCCAGGCTGGAGTGCAGTGGCGTGATCTCCGCTCACTGCAAGCTCTGCCTCCTGGGTTCGCACCATTCTCCTGCCTCAGCCTCCCGAGTAGCTGGGACTATAGGCGCCTGCCACAACGCCCGGCTAATTTTTTGTATTTTTAGTAGAGATAGGGTTTCACCGTGTTGGCCAGGATGGTCTCGATCTCCTGACCTCGTGATCCACCCACCTTGGCCTCCCAAAGTGCTGGGATTACAGGCGTAAGACACCGTGCCCGGCCTACATGACTTTTTAAATGTTACCCTCAATCTCCAAATTTCTGCCTTCTTTAATTTAATTCTTATAAAATTGCTTCCCTTTTAAAGAAAAATTGCAACTTGTCATTCCTTTGCTTATTACCTTGAGGATCCACTAGCCCATATTTTGCCTGATTTTGAGCAATATCTTCTCATTTTAATATCCATTATTTACCTATTACTTCTTTCTGAAAAAAAAAAAAAAAACTTGAACCATCTGGAGTGCCCTTTAAATCAGGTTTTAAAATGGGTACTGGTCTACTCATCTAGAGAAGCTTGCTCAGCTCTAAGATTGCAAGACATAACTAGTAAGCAACAGGTGATGTTTTGATTAACAATTGTGCCACATGACTACATTTTAAAAGTACATTTCTATTATTGATTAAACACATACATATTTACTATGAGATTATATATCTGAGATTTGCTTTAAAATAATAGGAGACAGGGAGCAGTGGTTTAGATGTAATAAGATTGCCCATGGTTGATATTATTGCAGCTGGATAATACCTATAGGAGAGCTCATTGTATTATTCTATCTACTTCTGCTTAAATTTGAAATTTTATACAATGAGAAGTAAATGTGAGTTGTACTATGTTACCAAAACTAAGTAATGAGACATTTCACTTGACAGGCCTACATTGTCATATTTTTTGCCAAGGGCCATCAAAAAATCATGTCTAAGGAACAATGTACTCACTTTTCTCATTCTACAAATCTGATTTGCCCAAGAAAAGTAAGTTTTAAACTTAAAAAAAAACAGCAAATAAATAACATTTAAATAATAGGGAAATGGTTTGAAGTGAATGAAAATATAACTCATGTAGAAGTGGTTCATAGGTTTTGGGATTTGTCTAAGCTGGCTTTCTTAAGACTCTAGTGTGGCAGAACCCATTGGCATTTCCCTGTGACCTATCACTAGCTGATAGAAGACTCCCAGAAGAAAAGTGATAGCAAGATCCACTGGATCACTTCCTAAGAAACAATTGCTAGCATCATTATGAAGGCTGCACTTAAATGCTTTTCCTACTACAATGCCGGATGAACATGCAGGTTCTATTATTCCAAAGTGAAAATTAAAAAAAAAAAAACTTTCTAAAAACCTATTATCTTCCAACTTTAAAATTACTTCTCTTTATTCCATTCAAATGTTGAAAATATAAGAGAATTTGCTGTTATATTACACTAACCATATATACTAGAGAATATTTTTAAAAATATATAGCCTTTATCAATAATAATTTTGTATTCATTTATTAGTATTATATTAAAGTAATTTCATTAATACTAATTTTTAAACTATAATCAACTATACAACTGCAAAATTCATAGTGTTGATTTGTTTCAATATATCTTTTCTGAAGT
Organism: Nomascus leucogenys; assembly: GCF_006542625.1. Lineage (NCBI taxonomy): Eukaryota > Metazoa > Chordata > Mammalia > Primates > Hylobatidae > Nomascus > Nomascus leucogenys. The sequence goes on along the minus strand of NC_044394.1, from coordinate 64,480,788 downwards.
TGCATGAATTTAACACCACATATGCAAGTTCTCAAGTCAGTCCAGCTGAAGATAATGAAGGGAAAAAAAGTAAGAACCAGGGGCCCTAAATAGAGAGGGAATAAAGACAGATGCATACTGAAAGGAGGTGCTTTTCTATGAAGGCTTGGAGGACATAAGGAGAAATTGCCCTTTGACTATACCCACAGACACTAATGTACACTCCTTAGAAAACAACTTCTTAAAAGCATTTAATGACGTGTTTCAGTGATTAAATCCCTTATTCTCAAGTTCTCCCCCTTTAAAGCTAACTTGTGCATCCCAGATTAAACCCTCAGAAGCTGACCTTTTTATGAGCTCTAAGGACTTCACCTCCAGAAGTGAGTCACTTCTGCATGCCACAGGCTGAAGAGACTTAGTCTTTAAATTTCCAGTGCGCTCATAACCCTGGCCTAAGCCTTGACAATGCACCACCCTAACAACACGGATCCTGAGCAAGTATCCAGGGACATTTCTGAATATAATTTGTGTGTAATTAATCTCTGGTCACCCTGGGGATCTCAAATCCCTTCAGATCAATGAAACCAAGAGGCAGCATTTTAGCTAATAGCCAATAGCATTTTACGGCTCTCTTGAGAAGGCAGAGAGAAATGATGGCGTTTCCCTGCAGCATTTCAAAAATAGACCAAGGGGGAAAACCAACTCACCAAAGGAAATAATATTTTGTGTTCACTGAATGCCTTTCAGAAATACAGTAGTCTCTCCCTTATTGGCAGGAGTATATTCTAAGACCCCCAGTGGATGCCCGAAACAATGGATAGTGTCAAACCCTATAGGCACCATGTTTTTTTTTCCTATACAGTAACAGGCAGGGAGCATATACAATGTGGATATGCTGGTCAAAAGGGTAACTTATGTCTCAGACAGGACTGAGCAGGACAGTGCAAGATGTCATCATATTCCTCAGAATAGCATACAATTTAAAACTTATGAGTTGTTTATTTCTGGAATTTTCCATGTAACATTTTTGGACCACCCTTGACTGTGGGTAACAGAAACCGCAGAAAGCAAAGCCTTGGATAAGGGTGGAATATTATCTGAGAGTCCTTTGCAAATCTATATCAGGGGTAAAAAATAAAAGGTGTATAAGATCAGTACAAGATTATACAAGGTCGAAGGTTAGCCATCTCACCCATAAGCTGAGTGCCACGGGGCTGAAATATTTTATTGAAATGTACCATTCTCTAAAGGGCTTAAATCAAGGGTAGGTGCCTATGTTTTTGTTGCATTACCTACCTAAGGCTCCGGAATTCAAGTTGATATGTATAGACCCACTTATGGGTTGACATCCTCAGGGAAGTGGGTCAACAGTCAGCAGAAGGCAGCAGTTGGCAAAGCTTGAAACTGGAGGCAAAAACCTGGGTACATCCCCAGTGCTGTCTCTAACACAGGTGGGTACCTCTGAGCAATGAGAATCTTCTGGTATTTCTCAAATCCTGGAGTATGTGCTGGTGCCGATAATAATAATTCATTATTTGTTTTGTACTTTACAAAGTGCTGCAACCAGCACACAAGATCCTATTTGATCAGCTCAGCAAAGGGGTAAAGGGACAAAAGGAAAACAAATATTACTTGAAGTCATACAAGGACAGAAGCCTTGACCTTAGCATGTATTGAGCTTTATGTCATTTACTTCTTACAACAGCACTGTTAGGTGAATATTGTTGGATTGAAGAGAAAACTGAAACTCACAGAGGGTGAGTAAATGCACAACATCCCATAGCTAATGCTGTTCTTCCTATTCCAAATTTAACCAATACTGTCATTTTAGAGGAGGTATAAATACAAAAAAAAGCCTGATTCCCACCTTAGGGTGAGACAATCACCTATTTTTATCAGGAAATCTCCCAGGAGTCCAGGCCATGACATAGAAATCTCCATGCATTGACCATTGTCTCTCATTCGGGCAAGGAACATTTCAAGGCTCTCTATGTAACACCATGCAGGGATCATGAAAAGTCCTCTGCCACAGAAATTGTCTCTATTGATACAATCTTTTTTGTGATCAGTATTTCATTCTGCCCATTGGTGGGTGCCATCAAAGCAATAAGCTGAGAGCTGAAGAGCCAGGACAGAAAATGAGTAAGCTTTAAAAGGGAAAAAATAAATAGTATAATATTGTATAATTGTACAATATCACAATTGGAAGATGCCTTTGAAATCAACAAAACTAATGCCCTCGTTAAACAGATGTAAAAGAAAAATGGTTTTTCTATGATCACTTGGAAAATCGTAGCAGCAGCACTACACACTGTGTCCAGGCCAGTACCAATCCTGGAGAAGACACTCAACATGTCTTTGCACCATGAAAGAAATATAACTCTCTAAAACTAGTCTAGTGGCCCTTCTCTCTATTATATCACCAGAGCCTGAAGTGCTGGAAAGGTGGGCTGGCCAGAGCTGCAGGCCCTCCTCCAGTTCTCTAGCCCAGATGGCATGAGGCTATCAAGGTCTCTTGCCTCAGGAATGTTTCTCCAGGCTGGCCCTCCTAGTTTCCCTTCATTATTCTGTCTTCTTCATTTCTTCACTTCTCTCTATCTCTCTGTTTCACACACACACACACACACACACACACACACACACACACACACACACAAGTAAAAGTCCCTGTACCAGGGAACAAAACCAAATTCAATCTCCAATAGAAAATCCATTCTCCACTGGCAATTTTTTTTTAAGAGACAGAGTCTCACTTTGTCACCCAGGCTAGAGTGCAGCGGTGCAATGGCTCACTGCAGCCTTAACCCCCTGGGTTCAAGTGATCCTCCTGCCTCAGCTTTCCAAGTAGCTAGAACCACAGGTGTGCCCAACTGATATATATATTTTTTAATTTTTAGTAGAGATGGGGTCTCACTATACTACTCAGGCTAGTCATGAAAACTAGCACCTTTAAAATACCATTTTAGAAAGAGAATTTTAGTCTGAAGCAGACTGCCAGATGAGCCATGCCATTCTTTCTCTCTCCTTTAATCCACAACCTTTGGAGTTGCTGCCCCACAGCAACTCTAGACTTTCTTTCACCATTAGGATGGTAGTAAATTTGACACAAATGGGTACTTGGAAAACACTTGTGCAGCAGGATATGCCTTCTGGCTGCTCCTGGGAATCCTGACCCCCACCATGTGAACTAGCCCAGGCTGACTGGATGATGACAAGAACACCTGTCTGGAATCACAGATGTGGCCAATCAACCACCAGACCATGGGTGAGAACTTCAACCACCAGTAGGTGGCAAACACATGAAAGAGCCCACCCAAGATCAGCAGAACTCTCCAGCTGAGCCTAGCTCAAGTTGCCAGCACATAGAATCATGAGTTATTTTAATTTTAAGATATTAAAGTTTGGGAGCTTTTTGTTATTTTATTATTTTTTATAGCTAAATCTAACAGACACAGTCCATTAATAATACATCATATACATCAAATATTTACTATATTTGGGGTACTATCTTAAGTGCTTTGCCTACATTACTTCATACAATTTTTACCATACTCTATGAGGGAATTATTAATATCCCTACTTCATAGAAGAGGAAACTGAGGTTCAAAGTGGTTAATTAATGTATACACCTGGACAATGGCAGGTGTCAAATCACAATCTCTCTGATGTTACAAAACACACTTTCAACCACTACCCAATCCAGAAAGACAAAATCAATGAATGGGTAACTCAGAACAACATGGACTGAAGGATGGGGGCAAGAATTAGGGTGGCTTAACCCGGAGAAAGTAGACACTCAGAGGCCATGAAATAAACTGTCACTCTTCTAGTAACTGTTTCATGAAGGGCAGAACAGGGCTCTGAGGACAAATTACCAGAAGGTTGACTTGGTTGATGACAAAGAAGAACCTTCTAGCAGAAGGAGCGATGAAGAATAGAACAGGTCTACTCAAGGGAAAAAGAATTCCCTATAACCAAATATTCAAGCAAGGAAATATAAACCATCCATGAATACCATAAACTTATTCCTGTCTCACATTTTCTCATTTTGTTCCTCTCACCAAGAAGGTCCCTATTTTCTCCTTTTAGGATCCAGTTTCTACACATGCTTCAAGGTTTGGTTGAAGTCTTTTTTTTTTTTTTCAGAAATCCTTCCCTGAGCCTCTCCTTCCCCACTGAGCTCTTTTTCCCTGAACTTCTACTGACAATGTTCACTCCCTGCTACCTCTCAATTCATGGTGAGATTCATAGGTAGCTTCAGGATGGTGGCCAGTCATAGAAAGAGCAATCAAGCAATCAGAGGATTAAAACTTTGGGCCAGCCCAACCTTCAGGAAGGGAAGAGGGACTAGAGATTAGGACTTAATGAATCCCGCCTATGTAATGAGACCTCAGTAAAAACTCTGAACTCAAGGATCTGTGGTGCTTCCTGACTGACAAACACATTGATCTGCTGAAAGAGTGATGTGGCCAGATTCTGCAGTGAGAATACAGAGAAGCTTTGCACCTCCATCCCTCCCTGACCTTGTCCTATACAGTTTCCCCATTTGGTTGTTCCTGAGGCATCCCTTTTATAAGGAATCTATAATCTTAAATTTAGCTTTTTCTGTGAATTCTGTGAATTATTCTAGTAAGTTTTTGAATCAAAGAAGCTGTCAGAACCTCCAAATTTTTCTTCAGTTTGTCAGAAGCTTGGGTGGCCCTGAGACCTACAACTGTCCCCTCTAGAGAGGTGTCTAAAGTAGCAATAGTCTTGTAAAGGACTTTGTCTTCAACCTGTGCGGTCTGGGCTAACTTTGTGATGTGGTTTGGATATTTGTCCCCTCTAAATCTCATGTTGAAATTTGATCCCCAATTTTGGAGGCCGGGCCAAGTTGGGGGTGTTTGGGTCATGGGGTGGATCGCTTATGAATGGGTTGGTGCCATTCTCACGGAATTGAGTGAGTCCTCATTCTTAGTTCCTGTCAGATCTGGTTGTTAAAAAGAGTCTGGCACGTCCCTCCTCCTCATCCTCATCCTCCTTCTCCTCCTCTCTTTCTCTCATTTCCTTCTCTTTGCCATGTGATGCCTTCTCTCCTTCATCTTCTGCTGTTAGTGAAAGTACCTTGAAGCCTTCATCAGAAGCAGGTGCTGGCACCATGCTTCTTATAGAGTCTGCAGAATCATAAGCCAAATAAACCTCTTTTCTTTATATATTCCCCAGCCTCAGGTATTTCCTTTATAGCAACGCACATGGTCAAAGATACTCCAGGTAGTGTCAGAACTGGGTTACAATCCATACTATTGAGGTAAAGATGAAGCAGCTTGAAATTTGTATCCAGCTGCGCAGAAATGCAAGTGGCTTGAGGACAAACACCCAAAACTTACGTCTGGCATCTGAAGTGGGGACACTCTTGTGAAGGACTTTGCTTTTATTCTGTGGGATGTGTGCTAACTTCAGGTAGTTAGTTTCAGAACTACTCAATAGTTCTGAGTTGTGGAATATCCAGTTCATATGGAATGACTGATGTCAGAACCTAAAACCAAATAATCAAGCATTTATTGAATTCAGACTATCTCTTCCTGTATCAGAAAAATAATTCCAACAAGTTGTATTAAATATATATGCACTTAGAGTAGCTTTCTTTAAATTCCCAACATTAATTGCCTAAATTATTTCCCTCCATTATAAAGTTGGTATTTAGCATCCCAAAGGATATCATTGATAGGAATAAAAAAATCTCCTAATGAAATTCACAAGGAAAATATTATGACATATAACTTAAAGTATCAGTTATTAATTTTAAAAAAGAGAGAAAATAATGTCATTACTTAAGTAAATTCTGATATTTTTACAACATGCCATAATATATACCATGCATTTTCTTTAAGCAATTAGTTTTGCTTGAGTGCTAAACTACAATTTAGATTTTTTTTCCCTTTGGAAGTTTACACATATTTATTCTCTCTCTCTCTCTCTGAAAAATTCTTGTTAAGAGTGACAGAATAATATTCTCTGTAATTTCCTGAGATAATGTTACTGGGGTAAATGAAGTGTCAGGTTCCACACTAATTCATCACTTATTAATTAACAATATCAACAACTCCTTTTTCATTAGTGATAACACATTTTACTGACTACCAGAAGGATTCTTTATTACAAAACTTATCTCAAAGGCTCTTTCCTGTTATCTACTGCAATAATAAAAAAATCATCATTCAATCATCATTTTAATGACTGATCATTTTTCCTCTCACTAAAATTAAATCATAAAAGCCATTTAATTAAATCAAATGGTAATTGAATGACTTTAATCATGCAAAGAATTAAAATGAAGAATGCTTTTTCTCAAAGCCTGACAACATGTAATGACATGGTTTGACCAATGTGGGAGATCCTGAGAGTAAGCAGGTTGATGATTGTCTTGCCTTTTGGTATGATCAACAAAAGAACTACTGTTAGACATTTTGCTCTCTCTAGTTTTGGAACAGGGTTCAACTAACACATCTTCATGTGACCAAGAGGTCATAGGGGTTTGACTTAAGGGAGGTTATTATGAAGAACAAAGAAAAACAAAACCAGTGTCTCCAGAGAACTACAGGTAAAGGAGCAATAATAAATTTCTCTGAACTTTCCAAACTAAATTATCTAATGTGACTTAATAATCATCTAATTATTACATACCTTCTATATGCTATAATTGATGGTAGAGATACACAAATGCTCTCTCTATCTTCTGAGGGTGACAGCTATGTCAACAAATCATTATAGTATCATAAGGTCAGTTGCAACAAAAGTATGTGCAAGGCATTATGAAATCCTAGAAGAGGGACCAGTAAATGACTTCAAGAGAAATGAAGAAAATTCTCCAAAGAGCTGACATGTGAGTTGAGTTTTGAGAGCTGGGAACTTCTCCAGGCAATGGAGGTGATTCTAGAGAGTGGGAAAAAACAAGAACGATATGAAAATGTGCAGAAGCTCAGTGTAGCTAGCCTGTAGAAAGGACTGAAGGAAAACAAGGATGGGAAAACGGGGTGGTGGAGTTTATCCCCAGTAGGGAAAAATGCTAATTGAGAAGCTAGACAATAATACGGCTTGATTAGTTCTTTAGGAAGATATTTCTGGAAGCAATGTTATAAGGGTCTTCGAATTGAGACTACAGCATAGAGCAGAAGAGAAGAATAGAAGCAGAAAAGAGTGGCGGAAACATCAGTTGTCATAATACACTGTGTATATGATCCCCACAGCCGAGAGCAAACTGGGCTTTTAATTATCTTAATGTCTTCCCAGATCCTGGGAATAATGTGGGAGCTCCAGCATGAAGACTAATGCTATGCGGAGTATTACTTTTGTAGCGAGATGATAAACAAATACTTCTAGAGTCTGATTTTGCAAAAGGACAGTCTCTGGCTGAATTATAAAGCATCCCCAATACTTCTTCAGACAACCAAAGGCCTCATAATGACCTGCCTATCCAACTGTTCCCTATTGTCTTGGCCTTTTTCATCTCCTGCTACCACACTCTGAATATTCTGCAAAATGTGACCCTGCCATTACAGCTACCCTGTCCTATGTCCATTCTTTTAAGACTGCTATTTCCAAATAAGTGTCTAACTCCAAAAGCAATTTGTTTAAAAACTGTTACTGATGTATTCATTCAACAAATATTTATGGAGCACTTTCCATGTGCCAGGCACTAAACACTGGGATACAGTAATAACCAGAATAAGCAGGAGCCACAACACGTCTAGCATCTCCACAGAGCTTTCATTCTAGTGGGAAGAGATACGCAATAACAAGATAAACGGGGAAAAGGTAGAGTGTTGACAAAGACACATGCCAGGCAGAAGAAAGGTAGTATAAGAAACAGGGAGTAGAGGTGGACTGCAATTGCTGAGGTTGAGACATCTGAATGGAACTTTGAAGGAACCAAAGAAGCAAAGCAAACAGATACCTGCTGCAAGCAGAGGAGACTATTGCAAAGCCCCTGAGGCAGGAGTGTGTCTGTGATACAGTGAGAGATTTGCAAGGAGGCCAGTGTGGCAGGAGAAGGGTGATGGGGAGGCACTGCAGGAGATAAACTCAGAGAAGCAGAATGGAGGGGAGTGGAGCTGGCCTTACAGGTCATTGCTAGGGCTTGACCTGAGTGAAATAGCAGTCATTTAAGGGCTTTAAGTGACATCTCAGATTTAGATTTAAACATGATCAATCAAGATGCTATGTGGGGAGTAAACTGAAAGGGCAATGGTGAAAATGGAGAGAGACTGAGGCTACTTCGATACTTCAGGTGAGAAATGATGGTGTCCTGGACCAGCTTGTTAGCAAAGGATGTGGTAGGAAATGGACAGATTCAGCTTATATTTTGAAGGTAGAGCTGACAACATTTATTGTTGGATTGGATTTGCAATGTAAGAAAAATTGATTCCATGATTTTTGGCTTGAGTAACCAAAAGGGTAAAGTTGTCAAGTTTCAACCTTCTTTTCCCCTCTCCACCCACTCCAAGATTTATGGTTAAAATTTAAAAATAAAAATAAAATAAAATAAAACAGTGATTGCATTTTGATCCTACTGCTTTCCTCCTTCCTTCTCTCCTTCTGCCAGGCGTGTGAGTACAGGGAACAAATGCCACCTATATGTTCTAAATTTAGGTACAACAGAAAGGCTTTCCCAACAGAAGAATCTTTATAAACTACCTTTCACGCACGCCCAAAGTTCTACCAACAGAGATTCACTTGGGGGATCAAAGAAGAGTTTGGTCTTTCAGATTTTCTAATTAAAGTTATGCCTTCAGAAAGATAAACTTTGACCCTATTTTTTCAAGCAACTATCTTGGCAAAATAGTTGTCTCGTAGCTTGGGTTGCTAGATTTAATAAACACAAATACAGAATGACCAGTTTCAGATAAAAGATACATTATTTTTAGCATAAGTCTCAAATATTGCATGGGACATACTTATACTAAAATACAATGGTTGTTTATCTGAAATTAAAATTTAACTAGGGGTCCTGTATTTTTTCTGACAGCTCTATTTGTAGGTGAAAATATATGGAGTTGTTCTCAGCTATGCTAGGGATGAAGAAGGGGCATAAAAAAGTAGGGGAGAAGAGAGAGAACATAGTTTTCCTCGTTTCCCTCTTTTCCCTGGGTCTGACTGCTAATCTGAGGGTTCTTTAGAGCCAATGGTTCTAAACTGAAATGTGCAAACATCACTGATGGTCCTTAGAGGAAATAAACATAGAAAGATTTAAATAAAACTTTCAGCCTTTGGAAATCACATTTTGAAAATGTAGCCAACTCTGTAATTAAGTTCCAAATTATTTGGTATAGTCAGTTTGGCTAACAGATGGAATGGTATTTTTGGTCCTCCTTCATCCCCGGAGTGAGTTTCCAGAAATCCTACATGGGGCATTTCTAGATTATTGCCTGAGTGACAGTTACAAGTGTCTAATAATTTACTAGAATCAATGGATTTCTTTAAACGAATTTAGTGAACTGTTATTTATGTAGATATGAATAATACATTTATAAGGGGAAAAGAAGCAGTTGAAAAATACTTCCTAAAATGATGTATTGCAGTAATCATAAGTAATTATACAGCCACATACTACTTGCTGATAGGATTTAAGAAGCTCTGTTTCAAAAATGTTTCCTCCTGTGGTCCACTGTGATTCATATTCCAGTGGAATCCAACCTAACAGGGGTGGCCTTCTACCCACAAGGCAGAGAGCACTCACTAAAAGACTCTCCTATGGATCAGTCTGATATGAAACATTGGCCAGATGAAATCCTCTAAGGCTTTAAGTTGTCTTGTTTTAATATGATCCTTATATGGAATTTTCTCCCAGATGTATTTTTAGTGTTTACCATATATGTCTGTGTTATTTATCACTTGAGGCAGCCCTCTAAAGTAATTCTTATATCCACTTTGATGAAAAAGTACAGTAAGACTGAGGATAGGCCGGGCGCGGTGGCTCACACCTGTAATCCCAGCACTTGGGGAGGCCGAGGAGGGTGGATCACGAGGTCAGGAGATCGAGACCATCCTGGCTAACACGGTGAAACACCGTATCTACTAAAAATACAAAAAATTAGCTGGGCATGATGGCGGGCTCCTGTAGTCCCAGCTACTTGGGAGGCTGAGGCAGGAGAATGGCATGAACCTGGGAGGTGGAGCTTGCAGTGAGCCGAGATCGCGCCACTGCACTCCAGCCTGAGCTAAAGAGTGAGACTCCATCTAAAAAAAAAAGAAAAAAAAAAAAGACTGAGGATAAAGAAGCTTGGTCAACGTGGTATAATTTGAGACTGGAAGATCCTTCTTCTTACCCACCATATTATGTTAACGGAGCTAGCCAACTGGGGACATTCCCCACTCTCAGTGTAAACATACACATACATACCCCAACCTCACATCACTATCAACACCAGTACGTATGTTACAAATATATTTCTCGGTCTTATATGACCCGAGGGGGGATAGAGACTCTCTTTATTGCTGTCAGATATAAACTTATTTTTCCTAGATTTGTGTCTTGGCACCACACTGAAACTTTCTGTCATTTCACTAACAGCAAAATAGTCCACATCTGCTAGAGGGGCGTCTCACATTACAGGATTGGGATTGAGAAATTGCAGGTCAAACTGATCTTGTGTTTTCTTGGGGGTGGGGACCTTATATGATCAAAGATAACTTTTCTTGGCAGTAGCTGCCAATTGTGTTTCTTTGCCATCCACTTACCCATTCACACTTACTCTCAAATTGCCAGTCCCATAAACAATCATCTGAATATACCAGGGTGGATAGCATTTAATTATTAAATATTTTAATAAGCAGAATGAATTGTTATTGTAAATAACCCCACCAAACTTTGTTCAATTTATTTATTTTATTTATTTTTTATTGTTATTATACTTTAGGCTTTAGGGTACATGTGCACAATGTGCAGGTTTGTTACATATGTATCCACGTGCCATGTTGGTGTGCTGCACCCATTAACTCGTCATTTAGCATTAGGTATATCTCCTAATGCTGTCCCTCCCCCCTCCCCCCACCCCACAATACTCCCCGGAGTGTGATGTTCCCCTTCCTGTGTCCATGAGTTCTCATTGTTCAGTTCCCACCTATGAGTGAGAACATGCGGTGTTTGGTTTTTTGTCCTTGCGATAGTTTACTGAGAATGATGTTTTCCAGTTTCATCCATGTCCCTACAAAGGACATGAACTCATCATTTTTTATGGCTGCATAGTATTCCATGGTGTATATGTGCCACATTTTCTTAATCCAGTCTATCGTTGTTGGACATTTGGGTTGGTTCCAAGTCTTTGCTATTGTGAATAGTGCCGCAATAAACATACGTGTGCATGTGTCTTTATAGCAGCATGATTTATAGTCCTTTGGGTATATACCCAGTAATGGGATGGCTGGGTCAAATGGTATTTCTAGTTCTAGATCCCTGAGGAATCACCACACTGACTTCCACAATGGTTGAACTAGTTTACAGTCCCACCAACAGTGTAAAAGTGTTCCTATTTCTCCACATCCTCTCCAGCACCTGTTGTTTCCTGACTTTGTAATGAGGGCCATTCTAACTGGTGTGAGATGGTATCTCACTGTGGTTTTGATTTGCATTTCTCTGATGGCCAGTGATGATGAGCATTTTTTCATGTGTTTTTTGGCTGCATAAATGTCTTCTTTTGAGAAGTGTCTGTTCATGTCCTTCACCCACTTTTTGATGGGGTTGTTTGTTTTTTTCTTGTTGATTTGTTTGAGTTCATTGTAGATTCTGGATATCAGCCCTTTGTCAGATGAGTAGGTTGCAAAAATTTTCTCCCATTCTGTAGGTTGCCTGTTCACTCTGATGGTAGTTTCTTTTGCTGTGCAGAAGCTCTTTAGTTTAATGAGATCCCATTTGTCAATTTTGGCTTTTGTTGCCATTGCTTTTGGTGTTTTAGACATGAAGTCCTTGCCCACGCTTATGTTCAATTTATTATAAATTATATTTTCTTTAAAAATCTTCTTCTGAAGTCTCAAACATGTTTACCTGATGGGTTTTGAATTGCCTAAGACTGGCATTACTGAGTTGAAAATCATATCACTCAAAAAATTACAGTACTACCTCTGGTATGCCAATTTTTGTCAGACTCAGAAACAGTGATTTGAAGAGACTGTCATACAGTCAGAACACAAACCATAAAGGGCTCTATGAAGACATCAGGTAAACTTTCACTGAATTGTGTCTAAAAATTTTTCTTCTTATGTAACAAACTTGCACATTTGCACATGTACCCTAAAATTTAAAGTATAATAATAATAAAATAAAAAAAATTTCTTCCTTAAATTAAGACTGTGGTTTGGGTTTGAACCAGTTATTTTGAATGCTGTAGGTCCATAATCTATTACACTTAAGACAATGAGTTCCCTGCCGAGTAAAAGCAATGGTTAAGCTCTGCACCCCATCAGTGGCAAAGAAAGCCTTTTAATACATCAAGAAACCTCTAAGGCTTGTCTTTTCCATCTTCATAGGCTGTTTTTAAGTTAAAAAATATTGGAAAGAAATTGGGAAAAAAATCCCTAAAAATATAGAGGATTTAGTACAGTTTGGGCTGAGCAAAGAAAATGGAGGAATCACAAACTCAGGTACCCACAGTGGCCAAGCAGGAAGCATAAATGAGTGCATAGGGCAAAGTATATCATTATGGAATGGGGGAGCCTGTGGCTAAGGGACAACATCTTTCTCATTTGAATGAATTCACCTTCATATGTAAATACAAATTATATTAGCCAAATAAACATACCTGGATTTGGCCTGCTCACAGTCAGTTTTACAACTCCTGGTTTATGGCGCTGATTATAGCCTCTTGTTTACAGCCCGTTTTATTAGGTGACGACTCCTGCTAGGTTGGCCAGAGCTGCTTAGGTTGCTGGCAGCTTTTCTCAAATGGTGCTCATAGCACTTTAAGAAAAAGCTAGAGGTGTTTCTATTTCAACTCAATATAAAAAATAATTCATAAATAACACAGTTATTTAGTTTTCAAATGTTTTAATTGTAATATATTAGTATTAAGAAAATGAGTGGGAAGACTACTCATATTTGCCATATTATCTGATGGAAAATAGTACTCAAAATTTTCCGTTTTAAGTAGAAGGACCACTTAATAGCATTCAGATTGTATAGTTCTTATACATAAACATGTTTCTGATATTGAAAAAAAATTCATAGTTGAATCTGCTGGGCTTGGGATTGATAGAAACATGTAACAGCATTTTTTTTCTGAATGATTTAGCACAACACTAACACTTTCTTCAGGAATATCTAAATTGCAAGAGCACTGATGAATTAAAATTAAGGTATCCTTTTGTATCAGTCTGTTCTCACACTGCTGTAAGGATATACCTGAGACTGGGTAACTTATAAAGTAAAGGGGTTTAATTGACTCAACTTCTGAAGGGCTGGGGAGGCCTCAAGATACTTATGATCATGGTGGAAGGGGAAGCAAATATGTCCTTCTTCACAAGGCATCAGGAGAGAGAAGAATGAGAGCTGAGCAAAGGGGGAAGCCCCTTATAAAACCATCAGATCTTGTGAGCACTTACTATCATGAGACTAGCATGGGGGAAACCACCTCTATGATGCAATTACCTCCCACTAGGCCCCTTCCACCACAACGTGGGGATTATGGGAACTACCATTCAAGATGAGATTTGGGTGGGAACACAGCCAAACCATATCACCTTTTAATATAAAAATTCAAGTTGTAACACAACAAATGGGATGATACAATTTGTTAAGCCTTGACTTTATGTTATGGTCATGAAAACTTGCTTGCTTTCTTGAGCAGACAGCTATTTCTTTGACTACTGCATTGAAATACGTAGATCTCTTCTCACTTCCATGCACTTTGCTACTTTTAAGACGTTTTTGAAAAGTCATCATTTTCAGAAAAGGGTTGCAGGAGAGTATGGAGCCCCCAGCACTTCCAGTATCCTGACTGATTCTGGGTGTGTTTATCAGTTTCTGGCCTTGGACTATATAGTGGTCACCTGTTTCTATAAAATCCTTGGAAAAAATGAATTTTTCCTTTTATTGCAATATTGTGGTCTCCTCAGAGTTGTCATATGTATCCCATACCAATGATTCAGAGTACAGTAAATACACCTAATAGGACTGAACTAAATTAAATCTTTCTTTGATGATTTATAAGGCAGCTTGAGATTATTCTTGCGGGATATAAATTTTCATTATGTAGGAGCTGAGGTAGTAAAGTTATGTGTAAGAAAGACTAAATGTTGTCTGAGATTTATCTTTCAAGAATTTCTGATCTCAGTTTTCTTGTCATTTGTCTCCAAATGAAAAATGTGGGCTCTAATTAGAGGGTTACTCCTAAATGAAAACCAACAAGGAAAACTAAAAAGAATGTGGTCTGTGAACTTGGGCAATCATTTCACTTCTCTGTAATATGGTTTTGTCACCTGTAAGATAGAGATGTCCTGTGGATAGCGAATGAAATAAAAATAGATGTAGGACAGGTTTGCAAATTTCAAAACACTACAAAAGGAAGCAGAGACCTCTTTAGGTCTGATAGCATTCTACACCCGTCCAGCCGGTACCCACCCCCTTTCTATTCTTGGGTTATAATTTTGCTTTAAAATAGTGCCAGCCTGTGCTTGCATCTGGGGTCCAGGGCTATGAGCACAGCCATGTCTGGCATGAGCACAACCTTTAGGGCAGCAGCTGCCATTCCAACTCTCAGCCCAGTGGAAGTTTCCAGAAAAGCAAGAGCTGAACTCTGTGGGCTTACAGCCCCTGCATAGCCCCTGGCCTACTTCCTGTTTACCAGAGCAGACTGCAGCCACTTCCAAGTATAAACTCAGTTCCATATCTACCTAGTTTTCTTAAGACGCCTCTAGGGCAGTAGCTGGGAAGCAGAAAGGAAGACATCTTTAGGATTAAGGCAGCCTCCTTTGGTAAATTCCTTCTGGTCACAAAAGGAAACATAGGAACACTCTTGCCCTTCCTCCTACTCCCCTTAGACTCTCATCCTCACTGAAAAATCCACTAACACAGCCTCTGTCCATTCATCTGAGAACATTGTCAGCTCACTCTTTGGCTCCAGTCACGTAGATTGCATGTATTCATTCTACAGATGTCTCCTCAAATATGCTTTCCTCCAGAAAAACTTTTCCAGGTCCCCAGACCAGCCCAGGAACCCTTTTTTATGTTCTCATTGCAGTGAATCTTCTCCTTCCCAGCATGTATTGTCATTTGTAGTTATGCATCCAGGTGGCAATTTCATTCCATCTGTTTCCCTCCTAGACTGGAAGCTCCATGATGGCAGGGGAAGAATGTTTGCCTCAACACTATAGTCCTGGATCCCAGGAATGCATGGATAGAAGAAAATCCAATTAGGCTATTGGTGAGCAGTGCATCAGGTACTGGGTCCAAGATTTTGCTGTCAGCAAATGCCAGTCTTATTCCCAACTCTCTCTTTCTCAGCCCTTTCCTTTTCATTTTCATTTCTCTTATTACTTTCCACCATGCTATATCTATTCTATTCTCTGAATGCTGTTCATAGACATATTTATCAAAGTTGTGCCCCTGCCCCCTTCACCACCACGTACACTGTATATCCTCTGAGAACTAGTCGGAAGATGTGGGGGAAGTGAGAATGAAGGGGAGAGGGAGAGGAAGCCATCGGAAGGAGCAGTCCATGAATGTGAGTGAAAGCCTGATATAGCCCTCAGGGAAGGATGTCTTGAGGGGGTGTCCCTCTGGGGACTGGGGAGCCTGACATAGGTGTTTTTCAGCTAGGGTTCTTCCTTGATCCTCACAACATGGAAAGTGACTTTTTCTCAGTTCTCCAAGGGATGCTACAAAAATAACACCATTCTAGATGCAGAAGAAATTAATTC
The DNA here is from genome assembly GCF_006542625.1 of Nomascus leucogenys. Lineage (NCBI taxonomy): Eukaryota > Metazoa > Chordata > Mammalia > Primates > Hylobatidae > Nomascus > Nomascus leucogenys. Next base: position 64,464,921 of record NC_044394.1, on the reverse strand, counting down.
CTTACATACAATGGATGCCTTAAGGTATTAGGACTTGATCTACTTGCAGAATCTGGGATGACAGGGGCCCATCTGGAGGCAGGACATCCAGAGAGTTTTAGGAAGATGCCTGCTCTGTGCTGGGTGCATGTGTAAGGATTTGGGCACACACAGGTCTCTCATTCTGCATAAGTGGCTCATTCCCTCCGTATACTTTGCAGTCCAGCTCAGTACTGACAACTTCACAAGTAACTTCTTCTGATGAAGTACAGCCAAGAAGGCAAAAATAGATCAAACTTATTTTTTTTAATACTGCACATCAATTACTCTTTATCCATACCAGTTAAACAAGGAGGAGCTTGCTGTCAGCCTAGCATAGGAAAATTCCTACTAGCTCTCCATGGAAGAAGGGGGCATAGAAAAATTTTATAACAAATCAGCAAGCTTTCAGCACACCTGAGGTGTGGCTCAGGCATCAAGGAGGCCCTGTAGGCGAAAAGCTGGCAAGAGGCAGGGGCACAGCTGATGCTGGCCCACAGGCGTCTGAAGGGAGCCCCCACACACTCTCTTAGCCACCTACCACCATCTGGTGCTCTACATAGGACTCTCGACCACACTTCCCTGTGGGCGATGGCATTGGCCATGAGCTCTCTCTGTGTGCCCACCCAGCCTCCTCACATGGAGGTCCCTTAGGCAAGAAGATCCCACCAGGGAGAGTGACATAGAATATTAGCATAAGGATGCAAGCTAATATCTTTGGGGAATTACCTAGTCTACTCCCAGGACAGACTCTACACTTAAGGTGGGAAATTAGTTATGACCTAGAAAGCAATCTCATCTAGGCAAATCCCATGGCAGAAGTGACCTCTGACTCCAACTACTTCAATGTTGTAATTTCTCAAATGGGGAAATTGAGGCCCTCAAATTTTAGTGCCTCGATACGACCACGGAGTCCGATAAGACCAAAAGTCAGAATCAGAAACTCTCCTGACAGTTTAACACATCCAAATGGCCATGAGAATCAGCTGAAGTTAAAGAACATACATTCCTGGATCTCATTCCAGAACTACCTAATCAGATGTTCCATGTTGGGACAAAAGAATCTTTAGTTTTCCAAGTTCCCAGGTAATGAATGGGTCAGATATGGGAAACATTATCCCAGACTCTTCTCTTCTCAGTTGTTATTTATGTCCACAGAGGATGCAAAAGGAAGGTAACCAAGGTCTGTGACTTCTAGGAGCTTATATATTAGCTGAGTAGATCAGGCACATAGAGGAGAGAAGTTACATGTCAACACAGAATAATAGGTAATGTTTGGGCTCAATAAGGGATGCAGAAGCAGCAATCAATGTTAGGCTAGTAAGTAGATAAGGGGTGGTCTATGTCACCTCTCAGGTTTGGGAAGGGTCTCAAGACTATACTCTGATCATTTACATTGAAATAGGTGAAGGAGGGACGACTGGGGAAATTCCAAATGTCTCCAGAATCCCTGTGCATCTTTCCATTCCCAATGCCACTGCCACCATCTTTGTTCTGACATTTGAAATTCCTTAGTTTTACCAACAGCCTCCCAACTCACGTCCCCTGCTTGAGAACCACTCTCTTCTAACCTACCCTCCGTATTGTTGCTCAAAAAACGTTTCACAAATACAAAGCTATTGTGCTCTTCTGCCTAGAACTCTTCCTGGCCGGGAAGAGTGGCTCACGCCTGTAATTCTAGCACTTTAGGAGGCCAAGGCAGGCAGATCTCCTGAGGTCAGGAGTTTGAGACCAGCTTGGCCAACATGGTGAAACCCTGTCGCTACCAAAAATACAAAAATTAGCTGGGTGTCGGCCGGGCGCGGTGGCTCACGCTTGTAATCCCAGCACTTTGGGAGGCCGAGGCGGGCGGATCACGAGGTCAGGAGATCGAGACCACGGTGAAACCCCGTCTCTACTAAAAATATAAAAAATTAGCTGGGCGTGGTGGCGGGTGCCTGTAGTCCCAGCTACTCAGGAGGCTGAGGCAGGAGAATGGCGTGAACCCGGGAGGCGGAGCTTGCAGTGAGCCGAGATTGCACCACTGCACTCCAGCCTGGGCGACAGAGCGAGACTCCGTCTCAAAAAAAAAAAAAAAAAAAAAATTAGCTGGGTGTGGTGGCGGGAACCTGTAATCCCAGCTACCCAGGAGGCTGAGCCGGGAGAATTGCTTGAACCCGGCAGGTGGAGGTTGCAGTGAGCCGAGATTGCACAACTGCACTCCAGTGTGGGCGACAGAGCAAGACTCCGCCTCAAAAAAACAAGCAAATAAACAAACAAAAAAAACCTCTTCCCTATCCTTTCTCATTGATAAACTAAAGTCAAAAAGCATTAGAAATAATTTCAGGATCCTTCCTAATCTCTAATCTGGTCATTGATTATCTCTTTGGCTTCATTTTCAATCTGTTCCTACAAACCTTGAACTCCACATAAGAAGAAATATTTGCTGCCCCCATTAAAATTGCTATCTTTGTGTATCAGTATCACCACCTCAATTCTTTCTTTTTTTATTTTTATTTTTTATTTATTTTTATTTTTATTTTTATTTTTATTTTTTTTGAGACGGAGTCTCGCTCTGTCGCCCAGGCTGGAGTGCAGTGGCGCAATCTCGGCTCACTGCAAGCTCCACCTCCCGGGTTCACGCCATTCTCCTGCCTCAGCCTCTCCGAGTAGCTGGGACTACAGGTGCCCGCCACCACGCCCGGCTAATTTTTTGTATTTTTAGTAGAGACGGGGTTTCACCGTGGTCTCGATCTCCTGATCTCGTGATCTGTCCGCCTCGGCCTCCCAAAGTGCTGTGATTACAAGCGTGAGCCACCGCGCCCGGCCCTTTCTTTCTCAGTTTCTGCTTGTATGACAGACACATATTCTTCAAGTCATAGTTGAAATGTTATCTCCTAATATTAATAGTATCCTACCCTAGAGATATTTTCATTTTAATAGGGAGAAAAGCTAAGGGATTTTAGGCTAAGCTAAGCCTGGGATTCTAGGCATCAACCAGTAAGGAGGAGGATGTTGGTGAGCATTGAAGCCACTGAAATCCCAGCCTGTAAACAGTTACCTCATTTGCCAATGAATAATGCAGTCAAAATCAAATGGAGAAATATATGAATGTTGGGCATGAAATAATTTCTAATACATTTTTACCCGAAACAAAGGCAAACACCTTCTTGTGTGATTGGTGAAGACACAAATATTGACACTGTTGAGTCTAACATACAAGTCCAGATTAAATTTTTGGGCTCGTTTATGGAAATAAGTAAGCTGGAAAATGCAATTACTATTTGTAAATCATTTTGCTATAACCTTCTCCTCCAATATCGTTAAATAGCAAAATGCAACTGATGCTATTTTAGCTACAAGCAGAAGAAAATAAATCGTTGTGGCAACATGCATCTGTCAAGGGATTTGATGTTCTCCAAAATACTCCTTGGTATTAAGCAAGCAATCTTTCACTTCTAAAGGGGATTCTCATTGATATGTATGACCTAAGCACTCTATTATTTATGGTTAAGTGCAAATTGGTATGTTTAAGAAAAATGCAAAATTAAGGGACGTGTGTATTAAAAGACTTAAAGTGGTAATTATGCACCCAGTGTGGATAATTTAAATACAGTGACATTACAATATGCTTTAATAAACCTAAGTATGGCTTTGAAATGCAATAATGCATTGCTTTCAAAAGGTCTGCACATGAAGTTACAATATTCAGGGTTGCTCTGGAAGACATTCAGTGGCTGTAAAAAATGTTTCAATGGAACAGTGGAACCAATATTCGAGTGTTAGACTAGAGGTTAAAAAGCAGAGTTGGCTAGTAGAGCCTTCTCTGATAATAAAAATGTTGTATATCTGTATTGTCCTATATGGTAGCCATTAGGAACATGTGACCGTCAAACACAACACTTATTATGTGGCCAGAGTGGCTAAGGAACTGAATTTAAATTTGCTACACATGGCCAGGTGCAGTGGCTCACATCTGTAATCCCTGCACTTTGGGAGGCCGAGGCGGGTGGATCACTTGAGGTTAGGAGTTCGAGAACAGCTGGGCCAACATGGTGAAACCCCATCTCTACTAAAAATACAGAAAACCAGCCAGGCATGGTGGCACGTGCCTGTAATCCCAGCTACTCGGGAAGCTGAGGCAGGAGAATTACTTGAACCCAGGAGGCGGAGGTTTCAGTGAGCCAAGATTGTGCCACTGCACTCCAGCCTGGGCAACAGAGTGAAACTCTATCTAATAAATAAATAAATAAATTCACTACACAAAATTTTGTCTCTTCACCTCTCTAGTCCTCAGTTTCCTCATGAGCAGAATAGTTTTAACAAAATAACATCTAATATTCTGTGGATTTATAGATTTTTACTTGTTCTCACACCCAATCTGCCGCCAATCCATCAAGTGAAACAGAAAACAAATAAAAATCAGTACGGACATCCTCCTAGGACCAAAAACCCAGTTAAGCAATTATGTACAAACTCTCCCTACTCCACACCCTACCCCCCATGCCCCATCACATACACCCAGTTAAAAGTGTATTCTAAAATTAGTCTAAAGAAATTCCATTTCCGAGGGCCAGATTACATAATTCAATTCTGGCACATTAGAATTTGTATTAGGTATTGTTATTGTTGTTTTTATTATTTTTGTCAATATTTTTGTTGACGGAATAGATAGTCTTATTAGAATTTGGAAATTTTGAAAGCGTCCTGATTTTTAGTTCTTAAGAACCTTCTGGAGATGGAAGCTGAGGACATGTTGATAATATGTAGGCATAATGTAGGAACTAGCCAACAAGACAGCAGGGATGGCAACCATATCTATGTTGTTAATTAAGACATTGCTAACCCTTATCTGTTTAAACCTTTCAAAGGCCTCCCTCACAAACAAGAAAGCAGCTCCAAGGCCATAGGACCCCGGAATGCATATGTGTAGATCCAAGGAGAAAAGGGGAGAGAGGTGTGAAGGATCACATTATAGGCCTAAGTAACCCTGCAGAGCACAGCCACATGGGCAATCCTCAGAGAAAGTCAGGAGTGAAAGGAGAAGCATCGGCGAAGCACTTCTACTCAGCAGTTACATTTCGAAAGAATTCCCATTAGGAAATAAGCTTAGAATTGTACAAAAATATATATACACCAATTTATTTATACACAAGCATTGTTGCAATAATGAAATCCTGGAAACTATCCACATTCCTAGCAATAGGGTACTGGTTAGAGGATAATCTATAGAACAGAACACTCTGCAGCCAATAAAATTTATATTAAAAAATGGAAAGATTATCAAAATTTACCTTATAGTTATTATAAAATGAGTGAAAATATTAAGGAATATGATCTCCAGCTATATAGATGTAGAATCTCCAGATACATCTGGAGATCTTCATATATATATGAACAGGCACCAAAATGTTAATAGTAGGCCTTTCCAGGTGGTAGGATCTTGCGTGACTTAATGTTCTTTATATATTTATTCTAGTTTTTCTAAAATTATCATGTATTTACAATTGTTATTAATCCTATTTTAAAATCTTTCTTAAATTTAACTTCTTATTGCACTAACAGAATAGACTTCAACAGAGTAACGGACTAGCAAGTAGTCAGCTTTGCAGATGTCACCACATTTATGTACAGTGAACTGAGAGGTTTATTAGCAACGTGTAATAACATGTCTTAGGGTATCACAGAAGGGATAACAGTCCTCCTAAAACACTCTATTTAGGCATAGGGAGAACACCAAATTCGTTTCATGTTGGATTTAGACTAATAAATGGCTAAAAATATTCATCAACATCTATTGCCTTTGGTTTTATGTAAAGCCTAAATATAATTTTCAAATCACTATTTATTTGCCCTTAGGAAAAGCAATGGCTACTACAAGTGATCTCTTTATAACATTGGAGTTAGCTGTGATTCAATTGGGTATTCAATTATTACCTCAGACCGTACTGGTAGTGAAAGTCCCCAACCACCTGGACCCTATGGGGTCCCATTTCAGTGACATTTTTTATTTTGGCCATTTAAACAAGTGAAACCCCCCTCTCCTACTACACAGAAATAGCTCAAGATAGCTACAAACTGGTGTTAAAAAATATATTACGCAGTGCTTGAGAGCACGCAAACTGCTCTGTAATGAAGTCATTAAACTGGATGAAGCTAATTTCTGAAGTACATTCTAACCTACAACCTAAGCCAGCAAGCAGAAGTCAATAAACTTTTATGGGGTTCTGTAACCAAGCCATTCCTAGGAGCTAAATTACCAAAGCCTATTACAAGGGGTGTTTGACCAGCAAAATTTGAACTGACATTTGCACACACAAAAATAAAGTTAGCAAATACACATCTAAATTTTCTACTAACTCAATAGGTATATGTGTCACCTGAGGAGAGCCATATTTATGTATGAACCGGGAAGCAACTATTGCATCCTGTTTTGAACAATTAACCTGAAGTCAAGCAATTCAACCAAGGATCAAAATGCAAGCATTGGAAATGTTTAGAACTGTGCAGAGTCTGACTATCATTGTGGTGCCAACAGGTACTTAGGTGGATTGTTACACTGTCAGCACCATAAGGGCAGAGACTAGGTCTATCCTTCCACATTTGGATACTAGCACTTGCACTTGGCCTGGCAGGTAACAAATGTTACCTAAATATTTTACGATGATTGCTTTGGTGGAAAAAAAAATGTACAACTCAAAGAATACATCCTCAAATGCGTAATTCAATTATGAATTATCAATTGACTTCTTTCTTAACCCTTTGTATTCCCACAAAAAATAGATAAGATGGAGCTTATTTTAACATGCGATGTGGGTTGGCTCTGCTCTTTGCTATCATACACACTTGGCTTATCTTTTCTGCTCTGAGAACTTGACAATTTCTCAGTCTCTGGCCTATCCATGAATCTTGGTGTCTGCATTCTTCCATTGGTTTATGTGAGTGAGGTCATAGCTGTTACCTGAAAGCCACACATTGAAAAACAAAACAACAAAATAACCAAATAAGAAGTCAGGTTCCTTCAATTTGTGCAAATAAACAGATATAGCCTCTACTTTGTGCAAGCACCAAGAATTAGGACTAGAAAAGATCTTACCATTTTAGTCAAACCATCCCAGACCCTCCAGGCAAAGACAGAGTTCGAGATACCAGTAAATGAGATATTTTTGGATATTAATGTCCTTCAGAAATAGTGCTATGGCTCCATGAGCAATTTCTACAAAATATACACTCATTAGCTGACCCTCTGCCATCTTTCTTCATTGCCAGATTAACGGAAGAACATCAATCTTCCAGGTTGTTGTTTATTAATGTTATATTAATTGCTACATCATTGAGGAATAGTGTAGTGATGATGGTTGAGAGTGCAGGCTCAGGGTTGAGTCAAGATTTGAATACTGGATTTGTCACATAATTGAAATACTAGGAAAATGTTTAACTATTGGAACTCTTCACAATAATGTCAGAAAATAATGGAATAATAATGGTACCAAGCTCGTTGGATTGCTATGATGATTAAAAGAGATAAAATGTGAAAAGTAATCAACGCTATACCTGGAACATAGTTAAGGGCTCACGAGGTGGCAGTTATTCTTATTCTTATTGGCCATATTGTGGTCCAAGATTATAAAACCCGCCTTTTAATTTTCAAACCATTTGCACAGCCACAATCTCATTTAATGCTCCCATCAGCTTTGTAACTTAGACAGAGGAAGTATTAGTAAAAGGAAAGAAGTAAATCCTTTGTCCATTATTACTTAGTAACTTAGTTGAAGAATGAGAAAACAAAGGCTGAAACCTATATCTTCTACATCATAGCTTAATTCCTCTTTCTGCCACACAAGGCTGAAAATAACAGATTAGATGTCTTGATTGAGACAGCATTGTAGCAAAGAAGATTCTTGAGTTGCTTTATGTCCCAGGAACACCTTGTGGGATCCACAGAGATTCTGGTGAGTGAACCGAGACTTCTGGAAAAGGGGCAGAACGGGCCACTTAGGACTGTGGGAGAGGCACAGTGCCAGGAAGGAAGGTCACTGTGAAGAGGGATGTACGACAGCTCACTACTGGAGGCAGCCCAGGGGCTCCTGTGACCTCCTTCAGCACTGCACATCATCAGGGGCTGGACAAGCATCCAGGTGGAATTAAAGGCCCTGCAGGAGGTTTGGCCTTGCAGATGTCAAAAGCCCCAGTTACTCTGTGCAGTTCCGTCTCCTCACCTTGGTGCTCTGCTTGCATCCTCTCAAAACCCTGACATTCAGTGAACAGTGGAATAAATGCGGTCAATGTTAGGGATCATGTCTTGGTTGGGAAATGTCCCCAAATGGGCTGTCTAATTACATAATGCTACTTATAGCAGCTACCCAGTATCTAGACACTGTTGAACCTCAAAATCAAGAGTCAGTGTTCCTGCCCAAATAGAGAGGATCTAATTAGGGCCATGAGTCAAGCACTCCTGGAACGAACAACATAAAGCCTGGGACAGGGTTTCAGAAACCCTGAATTCTACCCAGTTCTGACCTTGACGCTGATAATTCTACTAGCTAGACATTATCCGAAGCACTTCTCCTTTTTAAATGGGGGCCTCTTTCTCTGTAGAAGTAGACTTAATCACGATGTCAATAACATTTAGGAGAGGTACCATGTATCTGGGAAGTGAGGCGGTAAGAGCAGAGTCCTTTCCACCAAAGGTCCTGCCAATCCTGGTAGTCCTGCCAAACTCAATATGTGTCCCTTTGTCCAGCAGAAGAATCCAGGCTCCATCAGCAACTGCCTTCCTACCAGGTTTGTGTCTAACATGCGAGTTCCTTCTGCCTTCCCTGCCAGTTATGGTTTTGATGCCTGTGAAATGCTCCCTACAGATAGTTCCACTGAAGCAGTTCTCAAACATGCAGAATTGCATGTGAAAAATATTCAATTTCCCTGTTGCCTCTGGAAACAGGGAGACAGTCTGTTTATCATCAGTGGCTCAGTGGAACATTCCCTAGCTTGAGTGTATGTCTCGACTCCAATGCAATACCATAATCTCACTCCCATCTCCACACTTTGCCATGCCCCTCACAGTGTGCAACATAAATAAAGCTTCTACTTTGCACTGTTGTGTGTTCCAGGATGCTGTCTTCTACTTCCCTTAGGACAAGGATCTGCAGAAAAAATGTTGCACAAATTAAGTTGACTTTTCAGATAACAAATTTACTTTTATTTAGGAACAGCTGCAAGCTTCCTAAGTGCAAAAAAAATAACCTGAGATTCTTAAGATTGGAAGATTTTTAAAAGGAAGTTTTGCTCACTTCAGTCTGAGAAGAATTGACTGTCATTCTGCCCAAGATAGGAAAAGCTCACACATAGAGCTCACATAAAGAACAATAAAATGCTTCAAAGCAAGAAAAATTTATCCTTTTAGCTAGCCCATACAGTACCTTACTTTACATCCATCTGTTAGAAACATATTGCGAAATGTTAGATTGTTAAAACCACACACTTCAGGAATTTGTCATAATAAATATACAACTCTCTAATGTCAAGGGTGCGTGTGATGCACCCTTACTTTGTGCAGTATGCAACCTTCACAACTGTATGTGACAATTTTAAATTTGACCACAGATAGGATTCCTCACTCTTGGGATGCTTGTCTTGCCTTCTGAATACAAATAAAATTCAGAAAGCAAGTTGCAGTATAATCGACTGCACTGATGATTGCCTGAGTGTAGACTTCCCTATGAGCATCTCTGTATTCACGGACACTAACATCTGGCCTCCTTGTTCAATTATTTCTTATTCCTGACAGAATGCCGAAGGCAGAGTTGCACCATATACCAGAACGCGAGTGCTTGAGGAGAAAATAATCACATCCACATGAATGGTTTAGGACTGAGCTGCACTGTGCACACTAACACACCATCCATGGATTGATGAATCCCACATTCATTGGAACTCTCCTTGGAGATCTACCTTCTAGCCTCTCTCCAGCACTGCGTTCATCAGGGTGGCTACACCCAGGCCTCAGAATATGATGAAAAGTCCTTTATTCTGTTTGCCCTTTCTCACAGCAGAGACAATCATTAACATTCACAGGGTTCTTTATATTTTCAAAAGTCCTTTTACTACATGTGTCATCTGAAAATTTGTTCCCTGTGGTGATGCTCTAGGGTAGGTCTGATTATTATTCTCTTTAAAAACCAGCAAAACGATTTGCTGAGTGCAACACAGCCAATATAGACTGGCTTTGGATCTAACAATTAAGATACATGACTCTAAATGATTATCTACTATATATTTATATGTATGTATTTATATACATATATTTTACATATTTTTAAATTGTAACCACCTATCTCAAAATTAATAAGAAGGAGAAACGGTAGGTAAGAAGAAGTAGAAGCAAAAAGAGGCAAGACAGTGCTGCACTGAAGACTAAAATGCCCTTGTAATGGTGCACCTGGATCCTCAGAACTTTCCAGAGTGAAAAGACGGTCTTTAAACATGATACATCGATTTTAACTAAAGAGGAAACACTGGGTCATATTCACAGATACGGTTAAAGTGAGGTCATCCTTCCTACAAAATGAAGCCCCAATAAAATGGTGAGCTGAACTCCTCTTGAATCAAGTGAGTGTTCTAGACACAGCAGCTTCTACTAAGTGCCCAGAAGAGATGAACCAATGGTGTTATTCATTCAGTTGCTGCTTCATGTATTAATAGTTCTTGTTGTTCAAGCTGTGAAATTCTCATTCACCTACAACTTTGCTAGAATCTGTCCTATATCTGGCTTCAGCAAAATTTTGAAGTTTCTGCTTCATAAAAAAGCATGTATGAAACATTCCAGATCGCTGCAATGATGAACTGGTGTTCCTCAAGATCTGAGGGATTCTGCTTTACTGAAGTTGTTCAAGTAGAAGGCTGGATGACCGCTTTCTAGGGCTGGTGTGAGTCACTCCCCCAAGTGGAGGAAACTTGAATTGATGACACGTTTTTATCCAGAAGTAGGAATTTTTTTTTTTTCCCTAGATGGTGCAACAAATGAGTTAGCAACAAAGTTCCAAAGGATTTCTAGAAGGATCCTGGATGTTTCTGGAAAAGAGAGGTTATTTTCTTGCCATGTTATCATAGTTTCTACTGATTTTGTATTCAGATGTGCCACAGCTGTCTCAACATCCAGGGAGATGAAAGCAGCACAGAGGAGCTACGAACACACCCATCGGTGAGTGGACTTTGGTGTGAGACTGAAAAATATAGAGCCTATGAGGGAGTGTTGCTGGCTAGATAGAGCCCATGTATATATTTTTGTGACGAATTTCCCCTGATACAGGGGAAAACTGAATTCACATGGTATGGCCGAGGGCAGCAACAAAAGGCTGTGCCTTTTAATGGGTTTCTGAAGATGCTGCATTCCCTCCTTTGACAAAGGAAGCCCATTAATAAAGGGAGAGTGGCTGGTAACCTGCTACCGAGAGTGGGGCTGTGCCGGCTGTCTGTGATTAGAAGGCTTGCTGCATTTAATACATCCCCTATCCACAATGAAACAGCTTCATTTAATAAAGCAGTATTACTGCTGACACAAATGTATTAAAAAGTTGACATAAGCAGTAGTCTTGGGAATATTCCACCTGCCGGAGGGAAGGGTGGCAGGAAGATGCAGTCCTAAATAGGCCTGTATTTATTTTCCTGGATACTAAAAGACAATGGCAACAGCACGTGATTCCTGTGAAGCCAACAGAGTTCATAAATGTAAAATACCACCTTGGGGTAAGGATACACGCACACATTACACACACACATTTCAACTAAACAAATCTGTCCTTTCATCCTTTCCTGGAACAATAGGAAACTCTTAGGTCACCAATATAGCTTTCTTTCAACTTATTTTTATCTCAGGGAAATGTGGGATCTTTTATTCAGACATGGCATAAACAAAGTTGGGGTAGGAGAGAAGTACTGAATCTCAAGACAAGGCCCGGGAGTTTGATGGACAAATTTTCTCTTTGAAACAAGTTAGTCATTTATCTCCTGGGAGAATTCATTACAGACAAGGCTCACAAATCTATTTGAAAGAAATCAGCATTATAAAATATAAATATGGGACTGAAGCCCAGCAATTACAGCTCATTTAGATCAGTGTGCATTTTTTTTTCTTTCATTCTTTATGAAAGGAAAAAGAGGAAACAGCAGTGAGCTGTGAGAAAGGCACCAGAGCCCGTATGGAATCACTGTATTACCATGGGGCACTGGCTTTCTTCATGTGGAAAATGGGGATAATCACACGTTCTGTTCTTAACCTCCTGGGTTCATATGAGGATTCAAACAGATACTGTGGGTGAAATTATTTTGAAAGAATAACACAGATGTAAGATGTATCTAAAATTTCTGCTAACCATGAAAGGATTGGGAAATCAATTTGCTCAAACACAGATCAGTGGAAAGACGAACATCTATTGACACAGGAAGGCTGGTGGGTAACATGTGGAGGAGACATGCATTTCTGGGATTCCTGCCATGTCAGGACCCATTCATCCCCCTGAACCTGCTCAGGATAACCCTAGAAGCTTGAGCTCATTATGTTCAATTTCTGCATGAATAGCAGAGTAAGAGAAGGAATATGAAACCCATACAACTCATAGGGAGAGTGAGAGCACCCAGTACCCAGGTTCTGTCTCTTTCATTTGAGATGTAGCCCAACTCTGCCAGTTACTCACTGTGTGATCTTGGCCAGGTCAATTTCTTCTTTTGAAAAACAAAGGAATTTCCTCAAACTTAGTAATTTAAATACAATTTTCATGACTTTGTTAAATCTATACACTACCTATTATTTAATGCTTTTCTAAATTTAGTAAGAAAAACCCATTGTTTCTGTAAATGGGAAATCAGTATTTTTCTAACAGTCATTAAAATACAAAGCAACTTTTCCAATGTATATCAAAATGGCCAGCTATGATAATAAAAAGGCACTCATCTGTCTTCTTCCTAGGCTCCACAATTTGGGAAACACTAGGTCAGACAACCCTTAGCTCAGCTTAGCTCTGGAAACCTGTGTTCTGATGTGGCTCCAAGGGCCAGACCTGTGCAGAGTTCCTGAACCAGCTCCCCCATACCCTGGCTACACTTTTACAGTGGTTTCTTATTCTGTTTCAAATACTTTTCCTCCATCCTTTCTTTCTTATTTTTTCTACAGTCTTTCCAACTTTTAGTTTCTAGCCCTCTTCAATGCAAATTTCAGCAAGCTTTTTCTGAGAATCAGTGTGGGCAGAAGCATGTGGTAGGTGTTATAGGGGCTTATAAAATGAATAAAGAATGCACATAATATATGAGTCAAGAGTCAAAACAGATGAAACAGGTTAAGAAAAAAACTTACAAAAAATTGCTGTTAACATACAATATTGTAATGTAATCTAATAGAGATATAGATAGAGTTGAAGAACAAATATGCATATTGGATTGAAAAGGCACTACAACGGCCCCCAAATTCATATAACCTGTATATCAGAGGCCTAGGATGCGAATTCAACTGGCAAGCATGTTTGGCTCGGCATGCAAATTACTTAAAAAAATAATGGAATGCTTCTTTTCAGTCTTCAGCACTCTCTATGATCTTACCCCAGACCTATCTTACTTATTTATATGCTCTACCTTCCCATGAAAATGTTTGAGAATATACATTCTCTGATAAACTTCAACCCCCAACCCTATCTCCATGCCATTATACAAAAGTAGGAGAATGAGGCCCAAAGTGGCTAATGGCCTTGTTGTTTGTGGCAGATCTGGGACTAGAATCCTATAATTCTTTATTATCATGAAAGTGCTTTAGTAAATTCAATCTACAATGATGCTTCCAGAATCTATCACTCTTATACTGTGTCCTCAAAGAGATGATAATGAATCAAATCTTGAAAGAAGAGATTTTGATTGAGGAAGTTTGCAAAAAAAAAGGTTGAGGAGAGCGGATTGGGGAGCATGAGAGGTGAAGGAGATACACATTAAAACCAAGCCAGTGCAAAAGAACAGCAGGTAGATCGGAATGCAGCTCAATTCCTCCTAGGGCCTGCAAGGTAAGGAAGATGAGAACATGCAAGATGAGAGAGCATAGAACTAAAGAGTCGAGGCTCCACCACAAAGGTTAAGTGTTATTTTAAGAACTATTTGCAGGTACAAAGTTATGTATCTGGAAATACCCTGTTTTAGAACTAATAGGAAACAAGTCTAAAAAGTCAGGGTGGTCATGAGAAATAGAAGGGCTTGAAAATTAATTGAGATGTCTTAGTAAATGTACTTAGATATCACACAGTGCAAATTGATTCTTCTCAAGAAGAGACAATGGCTCCAGAAAGGTTATGAAACTTGCTCAACTTTACCTGGCTGGGTAGACACAGAAAGAAACCAGGTACCTGGCCTCTGCACTTCCAGTTTGGTGTATTTTTCCACTTGTTTTGGGTTGGGGTTAATATAATAGGCAATAAAGATAATGGTGATGTGAAAGTATAGTTTGAGGAGTGAAGTTTGCTAAATGCAGGAAAGACTGGAGTAGAAAGTAAGGGGGAAAAGAGATCTACATCTGCTACTACTGCTTCCCGGCCTTATTTTAGAGCCAGGGTTTCTTTGTTGCAATTACCAATATCACCATCCCCCTTCCCAAGAACCCGATAAATGAAATTTAAAATCAATGCTCTTTGCAAAACTCACCAACTTACCACTCCCACTCACCCTACCCATTACGCCTCCTGCAGATACATCACCTTGCAAACAAGTTGCCGCCTACAAGTCCTCTTGTAACCTCGTAAGCTTGCATAACTTCTATTATAACATCATCGAGTGAAGGCACAGTCAACCACTAGTCATGGTAAAAAGCACCTAGGACATATTTCTGAGCAACTACAGGGCAATTTATTTTCCATCTGCCCAGATCCATGTCAACAGTTCACTTTCCGACTTTTGAAATCACAAAGAGTTTCTGTTGACCAGAATTTATCGAGCTGTTTTAGAAAACACCTAATGTCAGCAAAGGGAACTATTTTTATCACTGCATGTTGTTTAACAGCCCTTGATGGTGATCAGATTTACTGCATCTATAAAAGGCAGGACAACCCAAGAGGCTGAGCCAAGAACTTTGAATTTCTAAAGAACTAAGCATTACACAGCAAAGATTCTAGCTAGCACCTCACAAAGCAAGGAATAAATGGTGCCACTAAACAGAAAAGTAAAGACATAAAGAATTAGGCATATAACCATAAGGATAAGTATTTAAATTATCTTCTTAATACTAACCCCTCCTCAGAGTTTAGTAATCCAGAAAATATTTATTGAGCAGTAACTATGCGCAAGGTTCTGTTCCAGATATTAAATAGTGAGGCATAGAGAGATGTAAATAACTTCTTGTAATATCTAATAGGATGTTTTAAGTATTATAATAGAGGTCTAAGCAACATGCTGAAGCTTGCCCAGAGGAATTGACTCTAGAAAGTTTTAAAAGGTTGATTATTATACAAACAAAATTTAACAATTTGCAAGCAATAATGTGGATTAAATCAACTTTTGACTGAAAATTAATTAAAATAACTAAAACTGCAGCCATTTAAAATGCTGAAATTTTGTCTACAAGTTTATTAATAGAATAGGGATTTTAAAATGTGAAGGCAATTTTCTGGTAAATGTTGGCTAGACTCCACCAGAAAGATGAAAAGCCGTTAGCTCCAATGACTCTTAATTAAGTGTTTGTAGGTAGTACTTCTCAGGTAACTGGATTAATACGGGGCCCAAAGCAGGTTTTGCTGTCTGCCATTTTCTTTTTCCTGTTTTTGTTTTTAGCCTTCCAACAATTCAGAAATGAACAATCATCCAATAACAAAGAGAGCCAGAGCCAAATGGATCAGATCGGGGCTAGATTTAGGAGAAGTTATATCACCTGTAGAAAGTTAGGATCTTTGGTTTGGTTGGCTTTCTTTATAATGTAATGGGAGTCATCACCCTAACTGGTTCCATGGGAGCCTGTTAGAGCCTTCCTTTTTCATTGCACAGTTTAGGAGGGTTTCATTGAGGTCCCCCTCTTCGTATGGATTTCCATTTTTCAAACTGGGAAGTTGGTGGGGGCCTCTGAACAGAGGCCAGTGATTGGAGTGGTAGAACACCAAACCAAGAATGAATGCCAAGACTGATTATTTCAGCAAACTCACTCTGTGGTACCAATTTGATTATTGCTTTCAATATCATTATTTAACAAATGGCATTTCAAAGAAGGAGAAAACAATTGGTAAAGTTTAAGGAACATGCTGGGTGCCGGACATAGTTCGTACATGGACTAGATGGACACCAAGATGTGGGTTCTAATAAGCCCTGAATCAGTGCTACTAAGGACTTACTTAAAATTGTCCATAAACGTGTGGGAAGGAACACCACTGAGGAGATATTAAAAGGGTACACTCATCACTCATGACTAAAAGTAAAGTATAAAAATGGTATAGATAACAACAGCAATTTTCAGAAGGTCAGATATTTGACCTCCCTTAAGACTCATTTAGCCCATAAGTTGATGACTACTCTAGAGTTAATGTTTCCCCTTGAAGTCTTTGTCTTGGGTGTCTGGGGAGAGTTTAATACCTACCAATATCATAGTATGCATAGCATTAGAATTGGAGTGTATTTAGACAACTGTAAGCCATTTCCCTAAATTGTATAGCTTAGGAAACTTAGGTTCAGAAAGATAAAGTATTGCCCAAAGTCACTAAATGCTAGTGTTAGAGCCAGAACTAGAAGCTCAGCATGGAGAGAGGAAGCAGGCTGCCTCTGAACCTTTTATTTTCTCCTCAGCCACAGCCCTGTGTCCTGCATGCTCATTATCTCAATGGAATGACACTTACTAACCTCCCCACTGGCCCATAGCATCAGATCCAGAAGGCAGTCTCCAAGTATGTTCTCTAAAACATTCCACCTTCCTGGAACCCTCTGCTCCATTGAATGAAGCCCCTTTCTCTAAATTTTCTTCTGACTTCTCTGACTCCTTATTCTCATTCACTATCACAGGTCTCTAAAATGTTGGTCTTCACTAGACTCCCATCCTCAGCCTGCTTCTTTTCTATCTTTGCATTTACTTCCTGAAACATCTCTGCAGACTTACATGGATCATATGCTAATAATTCCTGGTTATATGCTAATAACTCCTAAAGGAATATCTATGAGCCAGACTTGACCCCTGAGCTGCTGGTCTCCTGGGCATCTCCATGTGGATTCCCTACAGTCATTCCAATTAACATGTCACCAACTTATTTCAAGACACACACACATACACACGCACTCTCTCTCTCTCTCTCGTCCCCCATCCATCTATCTACAAATGTGTGTGTGTATCCTGTGTCAGAAATAATATAGTTGTAAAAAGTGCTTTGAGCTTCAAGTTAAAGACACAGGGCCTAAGAAAGGGGGCAAGGCAAAGAAGCAAAGAAGCAAATGATTCCATCTTGTATATATGGGAGGAGGGGCTGGAACGTGATTCAATTCTTTCGATTCATACTCAGTTAAATATAAGTTGCAAATTGCTTCAGAAAATAATAGAAAAAGAACAGAAAGAGAACATTAAGAAAATATAAAAAACAGATAACATGAAGCAAGATATCCGAAGTAACAATATTAAGCCATAAATATAATAATGATGAAGAATTTTTAATAACAGGTATGCTATGCTTTTTCATAACATGGGATGCTTAGTGAAAAAAAGCAGGCTATGAAATTGCATGCACATGGATCACAACAACGTCTAACGTGCCAGGATGTTGACAGGCAGCTGAATGTAATAGTTTTAAATATGTATCTTAGAATCCCGCAGATCAGGGCTTGAGTTCCCAATCTACGAAGCACCAACTGTGTGACCGTGAGCCACCTATCAAACCCACTGTGCCTCAATGTCTTCTTCTTTTTTAATGAATATAGTAATAGTAGCTTGTCGGTGAAGATTAAGTTAAAACTATCTTCCAGCATTAGGAAAGTTCCAGGCACAAAGTACATGCTCAATAAGTGGTTACAATGATTACACTATTAACCGCTTGGTAAACAGTATGCCAGTGTCTTTGATTCATTCCCTAAGAGCTCATTTCGCAAAGCAATATTGGGGACGAAGCTTGGAAAGGAAGTAAGGAGGCCTGAATCCTGGCTCTCCAACTATCAATAAAAAGCTCAGTGATGTTGAGTAATCCACCTGAATGCCCTATGCAACGAGGAGCTGGTCTCAATGCCCCTGCAGGTTCTTCAGAACTCTATCATAATGGTCAGAGGAAGGATAAATAAAAGAAGGAGAATAACAGTGTCAAACACAGACTCTGGCCCTCTCTTTGTGTTTTGGTTTGCCTTGCCTTCCAGGTTACTCTCTGTAGAAATAAAAGCATGCTGTGGAAATGAAACCACATCATCACCTTTTCTTCTGGAAGAGCCTGCTGATGATGGAGGAGAGAAGCGCACTGCAGACTCTTTCTATTAAAACCCTGATCAGAAAAGTAAATCAGGCTCTGCCACCTGACCGTGCAATCACAATGTTCAGCATGTAAATTATATGTATTTCCACTTTTATCAAACAATATTCCTTCACCTCCATTATTCCTCATCAGTAGCAATGGTAGTAAGATCCGAAGTTCAAACATTTTCTTAACTTACTGAATAATTAAAAAATAATTAAAGTTCATTGCTTCACTGCTAAACTGGGCCTTTAGCCATTTCTCTCTCTACATTCTGAGGACCAATATTTTATGTCCTAGAGACACATTTGCTACCACCCACAGTGGCAAAGGGACCAGCCAATTACAGCCAGCACCTCTGAGAGAGATGGCATCTCTCCTGGGTTAAGGCCTCAATGATCCAACCTGCAGCTGCTGAGAGAGAGACTCTCCAGGGAAGCAGCACAGTGGATGGAAGACGGCAGACAAAACTGGGCTACAGAGTGCCTGAGTTTGTTTTTAATAACTATGATGAAATGAGACACTAATGGGATAAAACAATTTTTAATGCAATGAATCTGAAGAAATAAAAGACGACCCTGCAAACCCTTAGTTAGATGTTACAGCCAAAGCACAAAGAGTAGGGAATGAAATAGGGGTCAAAACTCTGGAATCTCTCCTGCCCAACAAACAAATAACAGTTCTTAATTTCCTCTGGCAGGAGATTGATGATCACATCTGAAACAACAAGAAGAATTTGTGAGCTGTTTCCAAAGCAGATGGAGAGGGACCGCACTTCAGAGTAAGTCTAAAATTCCATCTATCTTGACAAAAGCTTGCTAACCGACTGAAAGATGAACCTCTGCTCACTAGGCCAGGCATAAAAGAGGCTGTGACAGGAATGGTGAGAGAGTTTCTTAAATAATAAAGGCAGACAGGAACACCCATTAGTTAGTCCAAACCTCAAAGAGATAGGGCACAGGCATAGCCAAACTTCCCATTATGTACTTCAAAGTCCAGAAAAATGAGCCCCCTGCCTCCACAAAAAAAAAGAAAAGAAAAGAAAAATGATAGAGGTACCAATTTTAAAGAGCTTTTAGAATTCTAACATGCAGATTGCTTCAGTAAGAAATTCTAGATTTCAATAACCTGCAGAGTAATGCCACTTGGGATATTTATTCTGGGTTTCTGGTATCCAACCAATATAAGAATCTATTTAGTTCCTCTAATTTCATTTTCCTCCAGACTTCAGGCCTTATTAAATCCTGGATATCCACCTACATAATCTAAGTTACAGACGCTTATGGGTGAGTGTTTTGTACATGCCAAAAAAAATTCATTTAGAAGGGATCTGAAAGTTGGACATAAACAACCCAAGAAAGATAGCACAGAGAATTCTAAAAGGGAAGAACGGAAAAATAAGGTTTGAGGAGGTAGAAGGTTCTGATTAGGAAAAGTAAAAAAAAGAGAGAGAGAGAAAAGCAGAAGACGTGGCACTATCTCCTCCATCCAAAAGGATAGACTTGGAGATAAGCTACTGGTCTGGCTCACTGACATCCTTTAAGGTCTGTAAGTAGTGGTCAGCAGTCAGTTCCAAGTTAGTCAGGTGGGGGAGGTTCACACAGGAGGTCTGGGATAATTGATTACAGAGAATGGTAAGGCTTGAAGATGTCTGAGAGGTTAATTGCTCCAATCTTCTCCTTTCATAGGCCAGGAAAGAGAGGTTTAAATTTACTGGTCAAAGTGGTACAGCAAACGCAGTTATTATGAGTTCTATTGGCAACAGGGAGTCCAAAGCTTCCCAATTTAATGTTCTTGTCCCTATTGGACATCAGCAGGGATCAGCTTAGGCACCTCATTCTCATCTTCATTATTTGAACTGTCTGCAGCTTTAGAAGAGTTTTTGAATGTCATCAAGATCTTAAAGCTTTCTCCATCCTTCCCTTGCAATGTACCCCTTTATATTGGTTCTTTCTCATTTTTATCAATTCTTTATTGCCTCACGGTGCTGGGCACAGTACAAAACTCACTAAATGACATTCTATCAAGGAGGAGATGGTCACCAAAGATCCGAGGTATTCAGTGAAATATTTCCCATTTGGAATGTAAGATCCTGGGCAGAGATAAGTGGAATTGTATTTCCAAGGACATACCAAGGTACCATAGGCCTTGGTTCTTATCTTAGACAATCTAGTGTCTCAGGGTCTCAGAGGTTCTGCAATTAACCAGTTAATGTAAGTGGCCTGGAGCTAAGGCTAGGGAATATGTGCAGATGCCAGAAGTGGTGCCTGAGTAATCCTTTCCTTTGCACAGTGCTTACTTCTTGCAAAGTGATTCCAGATCTAGCATCACGCCTAATGCACCCAAGAGGATCCCTCAATGTTCAGTGAGCTGTAGAGAGCAACATCAAATTTATGACATGTCCTGTGTGTGGTATTATGACATCACCACCATCTAGCTTTTGGTTTTGGCTTCCTAAGAGCTATTTATTCATTTGAGCACAACTACCTAACAGGTCCATACTTGGCCTTTGTAGTGATTTAACAAAGACCTGCATCCAATGCTCTGATTATTTTCTATATTCAAGTTATGCCCAATTCATTTGTTCCGTTTTCATTAAACAAGTTATTTCTGCACCAGCAAAAGGTCAATTTAATTGCAACAATAACCTTGAAAAAGACAATCCAATCAATACAATTGTATTATATATGTGCACTAACATTTACCTTGCTACTTCCAACAGCAAATTGCAAACAGTAGCAATTAACAGCAATTTATTTCTGCTTTTCAATAACTCCCTCACTTCCCAGCCCCATTAAATAAATCCTTGTGAGACCATTCACAAACTGGGTCTTGAAATCAGCAAGCATTTGATGCTGGGATGGGCACTAAATGGGGGAAACAGGTAGCCCTCGATCTGAAGGAGTGCCCAATCTACTTAGAGAGGCAAGACATCAACAGGTAAAAAGTTAAATCATAGGCCAAGCGTGGTGGCTCACGCCTGTAATCCTAGCACTTTGGGAGGCCGAGGCGGGTGGATCAGGAGGTCAGGAAATCGAGACCATCCTGGTTAACACGGTGAAACCCTGTATCTACTAAAAATACAAAAAATTAGCCGGGCGTGGTGGCGGGTGCCTGTAGTCCCAGCTACTCCGGAGGATGAGGCAGGAGAATGGCGTGAACCCGGGAGGCGGAGCTTGCAGTGAGCCGAGATTGCGCCACTGCATTCCAGCCTGGGCGACAGAGCGAGACTCCGTCTCAAAAAAAAAAAAAAAAAAGAAAAGTTAAATCATAATCACAGTTTCAAATTGTTGTTCAAAATTTAAAATAAAAGAGATGTCATGAAGCACCACCTCGTTAGCTGTCAGATTAATAGGACAGAAAACAGTTGTCATAGGGAGTCAGGGGAAAGAGAGGTCCCTATAGGCTTTGATGGTTTCATGAGTTTTAGAGAAGGCGCAGGAATGTACACACTGAATGACAAGCAGGAATGGGATGAGAAAAAGCAAGAAAAATATGTGAGGAAAGGCATAGAAGGCAGAAGTGAAAATGATATATCTGTGGGACTATAAGGAAAATAACCTAATAGAAGAGTGGTTATGTAAGGACTCGTTGTGGATGTGATCTAAATATTCACCCCCTGGTTAAAATATTTCAAAACAAAGAATGTGAAAACGAAAGTGATACAATTTTAGAGAAAGTACGAATAACCACTTCAGCTACAGGTAGCTTTCCAAAACACATCCTAGTAAAACAAACGATTAGGAACATGCCCTAAATCAATATTTTTCATAGGCTCTCATGTTTGCCAATGACTCGAATAAGAGACAGAGCTCATTGACAAAGAATTTGCAAAGAACAAAGCTGGTTCTGAACACTGCAGCCTGTGCAGGTTATTCTCAGAAACTTCAAGTAATAACAATACACATTTTCAGCTCAGCTGCCCCGGCTTTCCAAACCAAATGCTGCCTTGAGATAATGAATTCAAAAAGGGGAACTCAACTGTGAACACTTTGCAAGGTTCAGCAGCGTGGAAAATCCTTTTGTGCACTTCATAATTTTCTGTTTGTTTTAGTCTCTGAACAATAAAAACGCCTGCTTTGTCACATGCACATAAACTAGTTTTCGGGGCAGGTGAAGAGTCTCCCACCTGGCTCTCGCTTGTAGGTCTGCTAGATTTTCCATGTGGATTTTCGTATTTCTCTGTTGAGATGTGTAATGTGGAAATGACTACAGAAACTCACAATATTTCTCTGTGAGCACCATGCTGAGGATGGTTAGCTCTGGGATAAGTAAGCCCCAGAGCCGAGATCCCAATGGCCCTAAGATACTGCCCAGTTATATGATTTTAAGATGTACAAAATGAAAGAAGTATTAGGTTGGTGCAAAAGTAATTGTGGTTTCCTGACGTTACTTTTAATGAAAAAACCCCCCACAATTACGTTTGCACTAACCTAATAAAAGAGGTGCTATTGTCTGAAGCCTGACTTAGCTTCCCTATACTGTGGACTTGTTCTGTTTGAGCAGTGTTATGTGGACCATCTAAGTTACTTCATGTGCCCAGGCCAGTAGTTACTAATTCCTTAGATAAAAATCCGCTCCATGAACAAAACTCTTGACTAGAACCAGGCTTCCCCAGGAGGTAGTGAGCCTGTGGGCACTTGTGTTCTGAGAAAAGGTAGAAGGGAATTCTGCTCTAGGCATTTGGGCTAAATGACCATGGTCAGAACCACTTTTCTCTCTGTTAAGAGCCGTCTACGGTAGATTTTTCTTTCTCTGAACATCACATATTAGTCAATCTACAAATAACATTTACTGGATTCTGTAAAAAGAAAGACAAAGCGTATGTACTTTCCTTTCTTCCTACATAACAATGGCCAGAAATTTTGATCCACATTAATTTATTACACCATGGTTCTGACAAACACTATACTGCAAAATTTCTTCTTTAGTTATTTGGAAGCTAACAAAATAGACAGTTTCTGTTCATGTTAGGTAATTAATATCCCTCAGTCTGTGTTTTTCTTCTTCGTCCAGCCAGAACCTTGACTCTTTGATGTGTGGCCAGAGATAAGAGGCCACGTTTGATGAAGATGGCCCTGCAGGCTGCTGCATTGATGTCCCTTAGTAGAAATTGAGGCAAAAGCCAGTCAGGATGTGGAGGAATTGGGACTCTCAGTCAGTGGGAATATAAAATGTTACAGCCTCTTTGGAAAAGGGTTTGGTTGTTCCTTAAAAAGTCAAACATACTCTTTCATATAAACCTATTCTAGGTATCTACCCAAGAGTAGCTGTTCTACTCCTACATATTTAACCAAGAGAAATGAAGGCATGCAAAAGCTTGTACACAAATGGCCAGAGCAGCTTTATTTGTTATAGTTCCAAGCTGGAAACAACTCAAATGTCCATTATCCAGGTGAATGGATAAACAAACTGTAGTATATACACACAATGGAATGCTGCTCAGTATCCATCACCATCGATACACGATGCAATATAGATAAATCCCGAAATAATCATGTTGACAGAAAGAAGCTAATACAAAAAGAGCACATATTGTTTGATGCCATTTATATAAAAGTCTAGAAAATACAAACTAATTTATACTAACAGAAAACAGACCAGTCGTTGCCTGGAGATGAGAGTGGGATGTGAAGGGGGTGCAAATAGCCCAAGGAAATATTAGAGCATCATGGATCTTTTCATCATCTTGATGGAAATGATTATCTTGTGGAAACCATCAAATAAAAAAACTTGTCAAATTGTTTATTTTAAATATGTACAGTTTATTAGATAACAATTATATCCCAATAAAGCTGATTTTACAAAAGATTAGAAAAATAGCTTAGAAGAAAAAGGAAGACACAGGAATTCCCCCTTAATGTCTTAGTTATGACCCCCATAATGTTTCTTACTACTCACTACTGAAATAAAAATTTAAACCAAATAACATGCTCATGTCTGAAGAAGGAAATTCATAAAATAGCATTCTATCTGAACATGCTGGTTTCTTCTCTAAACAACCTGGCTGATACTTGTGGAGTCATTCTCTAGCTCTTGACCTAGTTCTGATCTGCATTTGGGCCTGTATTCAAACGACCTCTGTTTTACACCTCCAGAAACTGTTTCTGGCCCTTTGCTGCTCCCTCCGCCTCTCTCCTCCAGTGGTCCTTGTGAAAACCCATAGGCCGGACCCTGGTGGCAGCATAGCTATTCTGCTCCATCTAGCGGGATCCCTGTGGAACGAAGAAAACACACCACCCAGAGTCACCATCGAGAAGAGAGACCAGACCCAGGCTGGCAGAGGAACAGCTCGGGCCAGACTGCTGTTCAGCTGCCCTGTCTGGATAAGGGAGGCATCTGGGGAGATGGAGCCAAACTCTGAGTGGGAAATGCTGTTGTTTGAGTTGACACTTAGACAGCGAGGGCTGGGACAGATGTAAACGTTTCCTGCTGCAGCGCAAGATGGAAAGATCACAGGAGGCTGGCACCTTTGATTTGGCTCTCACAGTACCACAAGGAAAGCCAGCAATGCCAGGCTATTTTTAATGCTCAAAGAGCCTAGCAAAAGATTTATGACTACAAATATGTAGTGTGGGAGAGATAAATTGAAGTAGGACTCTCCCAGCTCCAACAGAGGAGTCAGCCTGCCAGCCTGGTCAATAAAGTATTTAAGCCCTGAGTGCTGTGTGGGTTGTCATAGATTAAAATTTGAAAATCTTTTATGGTGTAACAAGGTCCTTAATTATAACTCTGAGCTTTGGATCACTTGCAGGTTGTGCAAACAGCAAGAGTTATGCCACAGTGAACATCCTTGGATACAATAGCCTTTCAATCCAATGTCCATGAGAGAAAACAGTCAATTCTCAAGTTCAGAATTATTTTCCTGGAATAAAGGAATCTGAGAGATTTCCACCATAAAATCTTCTCCAGTCTCAGTTGTACTTGGTATTATTTCTTTTATGGAATTCAGATAATCTAATGAGCTGACGGAAGTTTCAAGGTGATTTTGTTTTCAACTCTTTTTCTTTTGTCACTCAATATTGCTAAAACATTCTTTCTAAAATTTAAGATTCATGATGATTTAACTTGCTGTGGATTTCAGCTGCTGATGAACTTCTTTGGATGACAGTTATTAAATCAACAACCTCTCTTGGAAAAAAAGGAGTCTTGAGTCGGTAACTAATAGGACTCGAATAGCAAAATATTTAACTACCATCAATAGATTATACTAAAGTAGTTTTGATTCTTGAAGAATGTCTGGCATTAATCTACAGCAAAGTTAACCTTATCCTTAGGCTCAGTGCTTGGGACTGACTTCTACATCCAACTGCCATATAATCGGGCAATCTCAGAATATCATTAACCTAGAGTTAGTTAAATGCCCTATACAGACGAATTTATCTTATAAAATAGAAATTATGTATAGGCCTAAATATAACATAGATGATAGATAGATAGATAGATAGATAGATAGATAGATAGATAGAATAGATGAATGGATAGACGGAGATATAGATGTATACATACATATGGCATTTTATATATAGGAATGTACGAAGGGTATTCATGGACCTGTATAGCTCATAATGAATATATACGTTATATCTAGGCCCCAGATGAATCTTAACTTATAAAACAGAAATTTCCTAAAATGCTTTAAAATAATAGAATCACTGTGCCATCTAGTAGCTCCTCCTCCTTCCTCCCTCAACTGACTCTATTTACCATTTTCAAAGAAACTTTCAAAAATGTTTGATGAAGTTTTTTTTAACCTATATTTCTCAATTTTTCTGGTCACTGAGTAAATAAATACTGCAGTGCATTAGAAGTACTCCTGATTTAAAAAAAAAAGGACTCTATAAAATCAATCACATTTGCAGTGAAAATAAGTTCCAGTTGGTTAGAGATGAATTTGTGAAGATGGGATACTTTTATAATGGCCCTTTAAATATGAAGGCAGATTGAATAGGACAAAGTGGGTGTCCTGACCGAATTAGAACTCCTTCACCTGCCTGAATTGGCAGCCGACTTCCATGCTAACTTCCCCATTTTTCCAACCTTGTCAATTGAACTCAGGGAATTTAGGGCAGTGGGAAGGGCATTCACAGACCTGTCTGGCTCCTAAAACGCCACCCAGCCTCAGAGGTCTAACTATACTCACATGTGAAGTAAATGGCAAATTCCCGAATATGCATACCCTGATGCTACTTCAGAAGATGTACCCAACACATCCATGTTTTACACTATATGTTAACTCCCTCAAGCAGTTAAATCCTGCCTCTTCCTAAAAGCCCAGGTTGAACCTTGGCTCCACAGTGAAGATTTTAATGATCTTACATTCCCACATGAAATCTTCTTGTCTCTATACCTATAAATTACACTATGGTATTAATGATGAGGGAGCAAAAAAAACAGAATCGTGTAATAGGGAGAATTTTTTTCCCAGGGTTATTAATACTGTCTGGGAAGGAAAGAGAAACAAAGATTTGGACACAAAATGAGTATGAATATATGTTAATGTACCATGGGAGCCAAAGAGATTGGGTGGGTTTCACAGGGCTATACTCGAGAAATAATTTGAGCAAGTAATCTGGTGAGAAGGAGTGGGACTAGGGTGCACACATCTGTGGAGATGGCTGGAGGCAGGAATAGCAAGCAATTTCCGTAGAAAACATCAAAGACTGAGTGTTGCAGGGGAAACACAAGGTACTAGCATTAACACCATAGAAGTTCTCAAAGCTGGGTTGAGTTCAAGTTATTTTGTGTATTCTCTAAGATATCCTAAAGCCGAGGCCAAGTGATGACTTATGTTGTTGATCATTATTTCATGTGTGTCTTAGAGTCACCACTTAGATTGGACAGGGACTTTGTTCATCCTTCTCTAATACCTTCCATTGGGATGAACCAGAACTCAGCTCACTGAGGGTGTTCAATACTCCTTGCTGGGTTCTCTCAGTACCACCTGAGAGGTATGTAGGATGCCCATACGGTAGTCCCCACTTATCCATGCTTTCACTTTCCAGAGTTTCAGCTAACTGTGGGCAACCATGGTCCAACAACATGAAATGGAAAATTTCAGAAATAAACATTCACACAGCTTTTATTACAATATATTGTTACGACTTTTTTTTTTTTTTTTTTTTTTTTTGAGATGGAGTCTTGTTCTTGTTGCCCAGGCTGGAGTACAATGGCTCAATCTCGGCTCACTGCAACTTCTGCCTCAAACGATTCTCCTGCCTCAGCCTCCCGAGTAGCTGGGATTACAGGCACATGCCATCACGCCTGGCTAATTTTTGTATTTTTAGTAAAGACGGGGTTTCACCATGTTGGCCAGGCTGGTCTCGAACTCCTGACCTCAGGTGATCCACCCGCCTCAGCCTCCCAAAGTGCTGGGATTACAGGTGTGAGCTACCATGCCAGGCCATAACTATTCTATTTTGTTATTAGTTATTGTTGTTCATCTTTTACTGTACCCGATTTATAAATTAAGCTTCGTCATAGGTATGTATAAAAAAATAGTGTATATAAGGTTCAGTACTATTAGACATCCACTGCGGAGCTTGGAACGTATTCCCCGTGGATAAGAGGGGGGCTATTGTGTTCGCTTCAACTTAACAAATATATTTATACATATGCCCACACACTACATACAATCACAAACACACTCCCCACACACATACACAAACATCCCCACACGGTACGTAAATGACTTTCTGACAATCTCCCAAGTTTCGCATAGCTAAGCTGGGGGTGGTTACCCAGGTCTCAACTCTAGGCCAAAAGCTATTTTCAGCACTGAAATTCTCCCAGCATGAGAGCACTCTTCAGAGTACATCAAAAGTAGTATCTCATGGAAGAACTTTATCTAGAACAGACATCTTAAAAATAGCATAATAATTGTAATCTTTAAATACACACATGGATGGAAGATGTAGAATTGGTTACTATATTCAATTATCCTTATACTCAACATCATCTAATCCTGAGCTGGATGAATTGTTTCAGTGAAAAATTATGTTGTTTTTAGGCTAAAAATCTTCCCCTGCTCTGAAATATTTTACGCCCCCTCTTCACATTTTTACAACAATTAGCTTCTATTGTGAATACGGACTATATTAAGACTCCCAGCCCACAGATCAGCATGTTGTTCCCCATTCTGCCACCAGGTGGCCGGTACTAATTGATCTGATTTATCCCTGTGGCGTGAATTCCCAGGAGTGAGACTTAGAGACAATTCCGGATGTTTCTACCGTGTTGATGTCCTGTGGGGAAGCCAGTTTTACTTTACTTACCCTAATGACTATGTCCCTTCCCTCATTCAATCCCTCTATTTCTCTTTCAGAGCAAAGTGCTCTTTAACTTTTACACTAGCTTCAGGATGTTTCATAAGCAAAGAGGTTGACTTTCTTCCAGTTAAGCTATGGGACTTGTCAGGAATTGTTTCATGTTCTTATTTCTTCATGATCTTAGGACTCATGAGAGTCTCTGAATTTTCTCTGAGTGAGCTATCATTATGCAGGGGCCTCTCTGCAGGCTGTCTACAAAATCTCTTTCACATCTGCATCGTTAACATCCTCCGTACTTCTCCTCCTCATTCCCTTCCCCAGCTTCATAATAAAAAGGCACATCAGCCTGTAACAAACTCTTGTCAAGACTCAAGGGCTTCTAATTAATTCCTTGTAATGCTATTTCTTATATCAATTAAGTCCTGGGGAACCAGCAACTCCCTGTCAAGGCCAGCTCTTTACAACTGCAGAGTGGAAATCTTTCTGTGCAGGAAGTGGCTACATGAACTCGACTGCACAACGTGCTGTCAGCCCCTCCTTGCCTGCCATGCCGCCATTCCCCTTGCCCTGGGGCCTCAAATGACCTTGAGTAAAGTTACTCCTTGAGGTCACAGACTCATAAATGGACTTTTGTTTCTGGATTCTCCTTGTAAGAATGCACTATTACAGCCCAGAACAGTGTTGGAGCCAGGGGAGGGAGTCTTACTAGTTCCTTCCTCTAGATGAGGTATGCTCATTCCTTAAAGCTTGTCCTTGGAAGGCACAGATACCTAAAGGTAGCCTTAAGAGACATGTCAGGGGAGTGGCCAGGGGGAGCAAGAAAAAGAAGTGTCAACTTAGAGAAGGTGCTGGACCAAGAACAGTTGTCACCAACTGGGTATCCAGAATGAGCCCTTCAATGAAGGGCAAGTCGAAGACCAACTCAACCTGACACCACTTTGCCCAGGATATAGAATCTTCACAAAGCAAATCCTTTCCTTTTCTTGCTTCATTTCCCAATCTTGAGTTTCATATTCAGAACAGAATTTTAAGAACTCATGCCTATGAAACATCAATGCAGATCCTTAGAACCTCGTAGTTGGAGGAAGTATTCAAAGTCTTGTTGCCCAGGGCAGGGCTATGCAGATGTCTGTTCCACAGGTGTTTTCTCTGGCATCCAGTCTCACTAGACCCTTCCACCATGAAGGCCTGGCACATTTTGGAGTTAACAATGGTAACAAAAAAGGAACAAGAGTACCTCTCCTACTACTATCGCCAAGAACAACCACTGAGAAAACACAACAGTCAGTGTTTAGGTTTCTTTACAGCTATGTATAGATGCTCCTCAACTTTCAGTGAGACACATCCTAATACACCCATTGTAAGTTGAAAATATTCTACATTGAAAATACATTTAATACCCTGATAAACCCATCCTAAAGTCAAAATATCATGCATTGAACCATTGTAAGTTGGGTACTGTATGTATTTTGAACAAACACATTATTCAATTTTTTAGCAAAAATGCAGACATTTAGTAACATATCCAAAGTAACCACATTGGATATTAGCAGGGCTGGGACCAGTGTCTCCACATGCTTGACTCAATCATATAGAATATTACTTCTCTTGTATGACTTGTAAGACACTTATTCTGAACTCATGTCTTTGTGGCTGTGTTTTCTGAGCTAAGGATGACGTTACATGGACTGACAATGGGAAGTGATCCTTGAAATTTCAGGGTAATACTAGCTGTTGAGATGACACAAATGAAAACTGTGTATTTCTTTCAATACGTTCCTGCTTTCCCTCTTAAAACAGAGGTTTGAAAAAGCTTCCTTCTCTTTGCTTTCCCTCTTAAAACAGAGGTTTGAAAAAGCTTCCTTCTCTTTTGCAGTGAAAAAGTCCATGGAGCCTATAAATTGGTGCTGGCTCACATTTAATAGTGAGGAGAAGCCTACCACCATTTTGGATTCTCTGTGTCTGATTAGCCACAATGTTTTCCTTTTTGGGAATGAGCCCAGGAAAACTCTATTTCACTTATCCTAGTGATTTCACAGATGTAAGGCTCTTTGACAAATAAATAAAAGTAAGTTTAAGGACACTTGTGCAAATAGACAATAATCTATAGGCCTACTTTACTGTATTTTTAGACTGACTAGTTGTTCACTGAATCCATTTCCCTTTCCTCCTGCACGCACTAGTAGATTACATTTCCCAGTATCCCTTGTGACAGACTGCTGCCTGAGTCTTCATTTGCAAGCAGGATAGGGAGGACTACAAGGCACTAGGTAATGAGAAGGCACAAGATGGAAAAAAGGCTAAGTAACAGTATGACTCTTTGGAAGAGACCACCCATCTCCCTCACTGCACTGCACTGATTTGACCAATAACGTCAACTCTCTTGAGAACTTAAGTGCAAGATACAGAAAGTGGGATGGCCACCATCTGAACCAGCAATCACATTAATGGGTATATACTCAGAGGAATATAAATCACTCTACCATAAAGACACACACGCACAAATGTTCATTGAAGTACGATTCACAATAGCACAGACATGGAATCAACCTATATGCCCATCAGTGACAGACTGGATAAAGAAAATGTGGTATATATAAACCATGGAATACTACACAACCATAAAAAAGAACAAGATCATGTCTTTTGAGAGAACATGGATGGAGCTGGAGGCCATTATCCCTAGCAAACTAATGCAGGAACAGAAAACCAAATACTGCATGTTCTCACTTATAAGTGGGAGCTAAACGATAAGAACTCATGAACACAAAGAAGGAAACAACAGACATTGGGGTCTACTGGAGGATGGAGGGTGGGAAAAGGGAGAGCGGCAGAAAAAATAACGATTGAGTACTGGGCTTCATACCTGGGTGATGAAATAATCCGTAAAACAAACGCCCATGACACAAGTTTACTTATGTAACAAACCTCATGTACCCCTGAACTTAAAATAAAAGTTTTAAAAAAATCAGAGAAGCAGCAGAAACACAGGAAGCCACCGATGTGCATTTATGGTGCAACCCTAAGGTAAGTGGAGTGACCAAGAGACTACCACCAGGTACTTGATTCTTCACTGGACTGTGTCTCTAGTTCTCCCCTAAGGTGGGGGCAGGGCTTCTCTGGGTTCTCATGAGGCTCAGGCAAATGGGAGTGATCCCAATCTTCTTCTAATAAACTTTCACTCCCTGAATTAACCTGTGTGAGTCTCTGTTTCCTGCAACCAAAGGACTCTCCCAACTAACACAAAGGAGCCAGCAGCCACCTGTTCTCTCCTGCTTCCCACAACTTCCTCAGTCAGTATCTGTGCCACTCATCAGCCAGGCAGCCCCACACTTGGCCTTGACTGGCTTCTACTGTTATTAGTGTTTGCAGTGATTGACAGTTCCTTCAAGAGCAGAAACAGCCCCAATACTTCGAAAAATCTCCTAGAGTGTTTCGTACAGTGTCAGGCTCTCCATTCACACAGAATTGCAGTGTTGTTTTCAGGGTTTATGGTTCCTAGAGTTAATTATGGAAATCCCTCTTTTATGGGGAAGAAGTGTGTTAAGCTTAACTCTATGTACTAAACAACCCTACTTTCATATGTGCATATTTGAACATTTACAATATTATTAAAATAACAATGGACAAATATGAAAAAAAATCACAAAGCTTAAAAAGGGAGTTACTAATCTTCAGAATACTAGCTCATTCTAAATTTTAATAAATATAAGAATTGGGTTTGGCATCAGGCATACCATATATCAACGAATGTAGTACAAATTTTATAAAGAAGTGATTAGATAGCCTGCAGGCCAAATCAGCAATCACCTTCTTTTGGTAAGTAAATATTTATCAGACACAGCCACACCCATTTATTTGTTATTGTTTATGGATCTTTATGGCTGAGTTAAATAGTTGTGACTGAAACTGGCCTACAAAACTAAAAATATTTACAAGCTAGCACATACCAAAAAAAAAAAATCTGCCAACTTCTGGAATAGAAGAAATATTATATTAACCATTCCCCTGTCTTCATAATATTTCTCAGTACTGTGTCCTCTTTCTTCATTCTTGTTATTTCCCCTCTGATCTGCATACTCAATCCTGCTCCTCTCATCTGCAGCAGTATCCTCCAATTCAACTCCTATCATCTATTCCTCACCCTCTTGCCTGAGCCTTTGCCTGTGGTAATCTCTTCTGTAAGACTTTATCA
Source organism: Nomascus leucogenys (assembly GCF_006542625.1). NCBI lineage: Eukaryota > Metazoa > Chordata > Mammalia > Primates > Hylobatidae > Nomascus > Nomascus leucogenys. The sequence goes on along the minus strand of NC_044394.1, from coordinate 64,432,033 downwards.
GCTGAAAAACTCTTGATAGCATCAATCCAGCATTCAAAATGACAAGATCCCTGCTTTACCTTTGAGAGGTCATGAGTAAAAGAACCCTTCCCAAAGGAAGATATAAGAGTATAATGAAAGATTAGTGAAATATTAACTAAAGCACTTTTCCTAGAAGCCACCAACAAGAATTAGATGTGATAGGGTGGGGGAAAGGTTCTACGACGATTAATATCTTCTAACATTTGTGCTTCCTCTATATGCAATATTTCCTTTAAAGTATAGTGAGACCTGTAATCCCTGTAGTTTGAAAGGCCAAGGCAGGTGGATCACTTGAGGTCAGGAGTTTGAGACCAGCCTGGCCAACATGGCAAAACCCTTTCTCTACTAAAAATACAAAAATTAGCTGGGCATGCTGGTGTGTGCCTTGGGAGGCTGAGGCAGGAGAATTGCTTGAACCTGGGAGGTGGAGGTTGCAGTGAGCCAAGATGGTGCCACTGCATTCCAGCCTGGGCGACAGAGTGAGACGCCATCTCAAAAAAAAAAAACAAATAGTGAGTCTATTAGTATCCTTTATTTGGGCATGAGGATGAGGGGAGATTGTAAAAATCTACTTAGTCAAAGTAGTGATACTAGCTAACACATATTTTATTTACTACTTCTATAGTACTTTGAAGACCAAAAGAACTAGATATAGCCTCCTACAAAGACAACACTTAATATTATGAGAAATCTTTCCTTGTTCTGACATGTAATGAAATACTTCTTCAAAGCTATTAACCCAAAGTCTAGGTGGGATTGCCTTAGTGAATGAATATGGCATTCACTCCCTGACTTAGTGGGTGTCCTAAAGGTATGGATGACATTTTTCTGTGCAGATATTTCTCCATGGCTGTTTCCAAAATCTGACTGCTAATTGTCATCACTCATAAAGAGATGCCTTTTCTAGCAAAATATGATAGCATTACCTCAAATCCATGTCAATATAATTAAGTTTTAGTCTGTCTGTCACAACACAGATAATGGCTGAGTGGATTTTCATTAAATTTGGAGGCTATGTGTCATATGCTAAAATTAATTTGGGGGACTGGTAGAAGGGGGAGTCACCACCAAAGAGGGCAGTTATTCTCCAGAGCAGCTGCAATTGAGATAAGATGGAAGGTTTAGAAGCTTTGCATGCAGAAAAGACAGGCCATAAGTATTAAAATGCCATGACAGAGAAAACAAGTAGTGGCTTCAAATGAGTCTCAAATCGACACTTGCAGGGGGCATCTGCTCCTTTTCGGTGGGATTGCTTCTCACACGGGCAACTTTGTGGAAGAGCACTCTGCTGTGGAGCTCAGCAGACATTTATTTCACAATAATTAACATTTTTGCAACACTACCAAGGCCAGAGTCCTCAATAATTTAAAGAAGATACTCTGTGTTTTATTACTTAGGTATACAGACCTATAGTTACCATTACCCAGTTTCCTACTGAATTTTCAGGGTGGCAGTTCATAAACCATTCAATTTTCATCAAGGATGTCACAAAGCAAAGGGTAATTCTCTTTTCTCTGATATCTAATGGGCAACAGTCACAGAATATTTTAGGAATAAAGTAGATGAATTGATCTTTCTTGGTCACTTAACCAGCAAGTGAAATGGAAAAAATAAAGATGATAAAGTTAGAAAAACTAGGCTGAATCCCAGCTTGCTACAAATCAGCTTTGGTGAACCTTTCTCATCTTTGATTGCATCATTTGTAAACTGAGATGAACATGACCCCTTTTTGGGTCAGTCAAGGTTGTTTGGTTACAGGAAATAGAAGCCATCCCAAGCTATCTAAGGAAGTGACATTGGAACTCAAGGGCAGGAAGGCAGGGGCCATTCCTCATGTGAGACCTGAAACAGGGGCAGAAGGTCTGGCTTTCCGGGATGCTTTGCTCTCTAAGACTGTGTGCCACTTTGCTTCTGCCCAGAAGTTTTCTTTACTCTGCACATAGCACAAAAATGGCCACTCCAAGCTTGCAATCCATCTAACATTCCAGTTAACCTGCTCACTAACAATTTCTGTATCAGATTCACAATCAGATAATCTGATTGTTCAGCCCAGATTACCTCTAAGTCAGCCACTCACTCCTGGCCCAAGTCAGGACTGGGTATGGGAGATGAAGAAGGAAAAGGGTGGGGAAAGAGGTTACAATTTATAAGTAGAGCAGCCAAAACTAGTGTTAACAAAAAGAAACCCCAATTCTGTAAAATATTTGAAGAGATTTATTCCAAGCCAAATATGAGGACGATGACCTGTAACATAGCCTCAGGAGGTCCTGGGAACATGTGGGAAAGTGGTTGGGTTACAGCTTGGTTTTACATGTTTTGGAGAGACTTAAGATGTTAATCAATACATGTGACGTATACATTGGTTTGGTCCAGAAAAGTAGGACAACTTGAAGTGAGAGCTTACAGTTCACAGGTAGATTCAAAGATTTTCTTGCCAAGATTTGCAATTGGTTGAAAGAGTTAAGTTATTATTTAAAGACCTGGAATTGATAGAAATGAGTGTCTGGCTTAAGATAAGGTTGTGGAGACCAAAGGTCTTATTATGTAGATAAAATCTCATAGGTGGCCACCCTTAGAGGTAATAGATAGCAGATGATTTCTATTTAGACCTTTAAAAGGTGCCAGACTCCCTGAAAAAAAAACTAGTAAGGGAAGGAGATTCTCTACAGCATGCAAATTTCTTCCATAAGAGACAGCTGTGCAGGGCCTTTCTAAACTATGTCAAAGAAATATATTTTGGGGTAAAATACTTTGATTTCCTGCGGGGCCTGCTATCTGTCATGTGATGCTGTACCAGTGTCAGTTTGGAATTTGGGATCTTATTGCTACCAAGAGCCTCTTTTGTCACTCTTAATATCTTTTAATGTTAATGTTGGTCAATTGTGCCTAAACTCCAACAGGAGGAAAGTATAATGAAACATGTCTGACCCCTCCTTCCCATCATTGCCTCAAATAGTTTCTCAAGTTTTCTTTGGGTCCTCTGGGCCCTGAAGAGGGGTCCACCCAGCTGATTGAGAAACTTATAATTTTATATTTGTTTACACTGGACAGTAGAAATTACCGAAGAAGGACAGTGCCTTGCCTGATCAGTGGGAAAATGACCTGAGGCATGCATGTATGAATGCCGTACCATCACAGGCAGTCTCAGAAGTGACGCTCTGAACCACTGTGACTGAGCTGGATGATCAGAGTGGATTCAAACACCAGGAACAGGCCGAGTGTGGTGGCTCACAGCTGTCACCATAACACTCTGGGAGACCCAGGAGGATGGATCACCTGAGGTCAGGACTTCAGACTGAGGTCAAGAGACCAGCCAGGCCAACATGGTGAAACCCTGTCTCTAATAAAAATACAAAAAAATTAGCTGGGGATGGTAGTGCATGCCTGTAATCCCAGCTACTTGGGAGGCTGAGGCAGGAGAATCACTTGAACCTGGGAGGTGGAGGTTGCAGTGAGTCGAGATCATACCACTGCACTCCAGCCCGGGCGACAGAGCAAGATTCTGTCCCATAAAAACAAAACAAAACAAAAAAAACACCAGGAACACAATCATTCTACGTCTGCTTCTGCACTGTGTTAACTGAGAGGAATTTGGCTAAAAGTAAGATAAAGTCCAATTCAACCTAGCATAAAGAATGAGAATCTTTATTGGCTTACAGAATAAAAAGTACAAAGGTAGAGCAAGCTTTGGGAATGAACTCTATCTAGTAGCTCCAGTTTTGGATCCCTGGAATTCTCTGTGATTTCCATATGTGAGCTTCAGATTCCTCTGGATAACAACAAAATAGCTGCAGTGGTTCCAAGCCTTGTAGCCACATGACAATGCCCAGGAGAACAGTGAATACATCTTTTCTTGTGGCTTTCTCTGAAGAAAGAGAACACTTTTCATCATGGCCCAGAAAACCTTTTCAGTCTACTTTTTCAAATTGGAACAGGTGCTCATTTGCGTAATGGGAAACTGATAAATGCCACAAACTGTTTGTCTTATACCTGGATTCCTAGATAAATCCAGAGACATGGGGGCATAGAAAGTGATGATGAAAAAACACCCACAATGTTGATTATTGTAATACTGATTTATAATAATTAATATTGGCCATGCAGTGGCTTACTCCTACAATCCTACCACTTTGGGAGACCAAGGCAGGAAGATTGCTTGAGGCCAGGAGTTCAAGACCAGCCTGAACAACAAAGCAAGGCTCTATCTCTTAAAAAAAAAAAAAAAAGAGAGAGAGAGAGAAAGAAAGAAATATATACAGGCATGCATTGCTTAACAATGGGGAATAAGTTTTAAGAAATCTGTTGTTAGGTTATTTTGTTTTTGTGTGAACATCATAGAGTATACTTACACAAACCTAGATGGTACAGCCTACTACATGCCTAGGCTGTATGGTATAGCCTACTGCTCATAGGCTACAAACATGTCTAGCATGTTATTCAACTGAAAATTGTAGGCAGTTGTAAAACAGTGGTACTTCCATATCTAAAAATGAAAAGATACAGTAAAAATAGGGTATTATAGTCTTATAGGACCACCACTATCATATATGGAGTCCCTCATTGGCCAAAACATTATATAGAGAACCCCTAAAGCACCCAGAATTTCCTAAGTAATACAAACAATAAAAGTGAAAGGAGTGTCTTTTAACAAGTCCCTTTCAACCTTACTTGAGTTTATGTTAATGAGTAACTTTTGGAAGGTCCCTAAGGATAGAGACTGGTTGCCATGGGAATCAAGTATTTGAACATATTTGATTAGAGGGTTGGAACTTTCAATCCCCTGCCCCATCACCAACGGCCAGGGATTTAACCTATCATGCCTATGTAATGAAACCTCCATAAAACCCAAAGGATGGAGTTCAGGGAGCTGCCAGGTTGCTGAACACTTAGAGGTGCTGGGAGGACGGTGCACCTAGAGAGGGCATGACAGCTCTGCACCCATCCGTCATATCTTGCCTTGGCATCTCTTCCATCTGGCTGTTCCTGAGTTGCATCCTTTTATAATAAACCAGTAATCTGGTAAGTAAACTTTTCTTGTGTGATGTGAGCCATTCTAACAATTATCAAACCTGGGGAGGAGATCATGTGGACCTCTGATAGACAGTCAATCAGATAGCACTGGACTTGGAAATGGCATCTGAAATGGGGGCAGCCTTTTCGGACTGAGTCCCTAACCTACAGGATCTGATGTTGTCACCAGTTAGCTAGCACCAGAATTGAGTTTAATTGCAGGAAACTGAAGAATTGCCTGGTATGAAAAATACTCCATATCTGATGTCAGAAGTGAAGTATAGAGTGTAGTACTGGCATGAATTTCATAGAGAGGAAAAAAGAGTTTCATTTCTATTATATACACTTACCCATCTGATTCCTCAGGTAATTGTGACATGGAAAAATCTATTTGTTTGTGAAAGGGAGAAGCTACCTTTAAAAAATAATTCTGCCTCATCCATTGGATATCAAGGAGGAAATAATGTCTATCTACTCTTAGAAAATAGGGCTGGGCATTTGAATCTAAAATGCATGCATAAAAGGTATGAATGACTAACATAAAGCTCAGGGTTTATGTTTGCTGTTACAAAATGAGAAAGAACGTAAGAAGAAGAGTGAAGTAATATATTCAACACTAGTCCAATCATAAGGGAATAAGCAGTACACAAACTGTAAATGGTGACATAAGCTCTCCTACAACCAGCTTTACCCCTCTATTTTGTCTTATGTGCCTCTTTTTAATTGTTCTCAATGTGCACTGAACAATAACATTACTATTTCAGATTCAGACAGTGACCTCAGAATCCCCTGTAATGAGTCCTCCCCAATAGGTGAGTGGATCTGTTTCTTGTGACACCAAATGAGGAAACACCTCAAAGGGAAGTTAAAGGAGAGGGGACAGTAAAAATAGGGTATTATAATCTTTTGAGATATGATAGCTGCTATGGCCTGAATATTTGTGCTCACCCCCATCATCAGATTCATATGTTGAAACATAATTCTTGGTGCAGTGGTTTTGGGAGGTCAGACTTTTGGAAGATGATTAGGTCATAAAGGCAGAGACCTCATGAATGATATTAGTGCCCATGTAAAAGAGGCCTGAGGGAGCTTGTTCACTCCTTCCACCATATGAAAACACAGCCAGAAGACACTATCTATGAAGCAGAGAATGAACCCTCATCAGACAACAAATCTGCTGGTCCCTTGATTTTGAACCTACCAGATTCTGGAACTGTGAGCAATAAACTTCTGTTGTTTATAAATTGCCTGGTCAAAGATATTTTATTATGGCAGCCCAAATGGACTAAGGCAATGGCCAACCTTACTGATGACAAAATTTTGCTGAACATGGATCCTGACCATGTGCACTCATGGAGAGTTTGTCCAAGTTTGGTCTTCATAGACAGAAAAGCAGCTTGGTCTACACAGGACTCAAACACAGTACACACTGTACACTAACACTGAACCCACCAGCCACATTTCAAAGGGCATATTTTGGGGAAAAAAAAAAAAAGCTACCTGGGCAACTTCCCTTTCTCAAATTTGTCCACACTTCCCCATGTCTAGATCACACAATAACTTAAGCATGTGGTTATTCTCTACTGGGGTCCTGTAATAGTTGATTTTTTTTTGTTTGTTTGTTTTTTTTTCGAATTTTGTCTTTATACATCGGTAAGCTGCTAAACACCCACCTTTCTCCTGGATCTCTCAGACAAGTTATAAATGTCATCTTCACTATGTTTCCTCATCAGTCAATCTGGTTGACATCTGTAACCAAGTGAAGCAAAATCACGGCAGGACAGCTAGAAAGCATGGGAGGCTGCCCTGTGCACATCATGAGGACCTAGGCAACATTTGTGGGTCATCACGCCACAGGCACAACACAGGCTCACATCCATGGACAGAAAGAGCCATCAGCAAAGTCAAGAAGCAGCTCCTGTCTGTGCTTCTATGGAGAAGGATAATTATCAAATAGATGGCTGAATGCCTGGAAACATCAGTAAGGGCTGGGCGTGGATTGTAACTTGAGACAAAAGACCATCAACGCAGAAGTCAGAACAAACTTGGACAAGCTTCCAGTGCTTCATCTATAAATGAAGATTATATCACCCCCTCCTTATATTAGTACGTGAGGAAAAAATAAGTCAGAAAATATTTTGTAAACTTATCATTCAGCACCTGACACTTGGTAAGTATTCAAAAAACAGTAGTGCTTATTAATATTTCATGAAATAATGCCTAAGGTTGCGTCCCCTCTTGGAAACACAGGCCCATGAAAATTCATCCACAGTGGCAAAAATACACTAATTTATATCCACTAAGCAATAACATATATTAAAGGGAACCCTAAGTGGAGGTTTGGAATGGATGATCCGTGTATTCAAATACTCCATATCATCCTAAAATGAAGGTGGCATTTACAGCAGCTGTGCCCATGCAATCCTGTGAATGAATTTGCTACATGATATATCCTAAAGCTGTTGTTAACCCAAGTTTAGCATCTATGATAACATACCCATGCTTCTATAAGCAGGAGGAATCTAGAGTTGATTTTAGGGAAATGAAATAAAAGTGAAGGGGGGTGACACTTGGGGCAGGGCAGAACAAATGCACTGCATCCTGGAGATGAGCTGGAAGGGAAGGGGCCCAAGGAGAGGTGTGAGATGGGATATGAGAAAGAGGAAGATGTTTCTATGTCAAGTATTTTAGTCTGAATTTCAGGTCCCTTTGGCCCCCAGAGTCATGAAGTAGGTTTGGGGAATTTGTCACTCAGGACCTCCATCAGGTCCTTCCTGTGCAAAAAGGCTTCCCAAATTCAAGCTGGAGGAAAAAAGTAGGGTGGAGAGAGATATGAAGACAGGAAAGCATGGCTGTTTGTGTACAGCATATAAGCCACGCACTGCCTCACTCCAGGGGGACCAGTCAAATCAATCATGCCAGTGCCACAGTGAGTTGGATCCAAGAGATGTACACCACCATAGGCAGAAGGCCCACAAATTGTCAGTGACACTCTAAGTCACCTGTACCGATGTGGTGCCTGCCACAAACAAACACGTTTGAACAGCCAACATCCCAAGTTTCAGGGCAGCTGTGTGACCTTGAACCTCTGGTAATACTCTCAAGATCTAGTCATAGGGAAAGGGCCTCCAGTCCCTCAGAGGAGTTCTGTTTAAAATCATGCCTTTATCCTTTCATCATGAAGTCATAGTTATATATTCGTCTATTGAACATAGATTGAAATCACAGGCCTATTAAGAGAGACCAACTGTAATTATCCAAATGAGCTGTTTTAACCCTAGCAATTTAGGCATGTTCCACAAAACACATAGTCCCATTAGCTGAAGTCACTGAAGGCCATCATAAGGATGGATATCTCAATCCTCATCTGATAATGAACGCCACAGAAAAAAAGATTATTAAACTTTTGGAGGAACTTAATATTGGGAATGATCAATTAAAAACTGTGATACAGAACCAATTCATTATACACAAAAAGGATAATGCCACAATCTTTCTGAATTGAGATCAAGAATGGCTCCTAGTATCTAATCAGTATTTTTTGTTGTTATAGCTATCACTTAAAACAACACAAATCCACCATCAGATAAACACTAATAGTACATCCAAAGGAAATTGAAATTGATTTCTGTATTAGCTTGCACTAGATCAACAAATTTCATTTATGTAGGATCCCATTGCTTTGACTTCAAGGCTGAATGAGATACAAAGTAACTATTTTAATAAAATCTAATTCCTCAGGAAAAAAATATCATCATCCTAGATTTATGCTTCAGCTAGTAGGAAAATAAGTCTGACAGAGCCATTATATGCCATTCTATATACATAGCTGTTTTCAATGAAGTTACTTCACGATGTTTTCCTACTATGGCAATGGAGAATTTTTTCAAAAAAAAAATTAAAAATAGGGAATTGCTGCTATAAAACATATACATCACAAAGGACTCATATTCTGCATTTTTCTTAAACCACTTACCATAAAACTTTCATTTTTTATGGCCAACTCGGTGCTGATTTCATGATTTGCAGCCAGAAACAACTGATTTCACAGCATCAGTCTGTCATAAATCTTAAGAACCTAAGTTCTGAATCCCAAAGCAGTGCCCAGAGACACAAATGAGATTTCTCCTCACAAAGTGTGACCTATATTTGCAGCTTAGATTAAAAGAAACAAAGTTGAGAAGAGGGCAATTGGGCTCTGCTTTTCCCATATTTGGAGAAATGTTTAATTTCTTTTCCAAATGTAGCCATGGCCAGGTTGGAGCTCTAAGAGTGAACCTGCTGGATGGTTGTCATTTGAGGACAGCAACACAAATTCCCAAGGAGGAGACAGCCCTGACCTCCATGGCACTGGTGGGGCCACTCATGGAACCAAACATTTATTTTATTGTGTGGCCCCCTTAAGGAAAGATACTGACACACTAGAACGGGGTCCATGTGATAGTGACCACGCTGGTGCAGTGTGGGGATTCGGATGCAGCAGGTTGAGTTTTCTTAAGCTATTTATCCTGCACAGAACTGGACAGGGGGGTTAGGTGGGAATGATCCTTTTATTTTAACAGCTCTAAAAGGACAATTAAATTTAATCTGTGGAAGCAAGAAAGGTGTGGGAAAGAAAAAAAAGCTGTATAATTGAGGATGTGATCAATTGACTGAAGAGGGCCTAATAATTTAGCAACTAGAGGTAGGGCTCTTGTAGCATTAATAAATACAACTGTGGCTGGGCACAAGTGGCTCATGCCTGTAATCCCAGCACTTTGGGAGGCCGAGGTGGGCGGATCACGAGACCAGGAGATCAAGACCATCCTGGCTAACATGGTGAAACCCTGTCTCTACTAAAAATACAAAACATTAGCCGGGCATGGTGGCAGGCACCCGTAATCCCAGCTACTCGGGAGGCTGAGGCAGGAGAATCGTTTGAACCCAGGAGATAGAGGTTGCAGTGAGCCGAGATCACACCACTGTACTCCAGCTTGGGTGACAGAGCAACACTCCATCTCAAAATAAAATAAAAATAAAAATAAATGCAGCTGTAGAGGACAGACTGAATTGACAGGCTAGATGTGAATACATGGAAAAGAGATACAAGCCATGAGTATGCCAATGTCATTCCCGACTCTTAAGACTTAGGTGGACAGAATCTTGCTTATGGCCAGAAGACATATGCTTCATTCATTATAAAAGAGAAGAGGGTAAGTGTGGGTGCTAATGAAGACGATGTGGTTGGTATAAATTGAGGAGTGGTAGTGTGGGGTCTCCTTGGTAGCTGGCAGTTGAGAGTGTCCTTCTTTCTGTATTCTTTATGATATGAGCAGGATCCTAACCTCTAGGGACATGAGAACAGAAGACAAGAGAGCTTTTGTGTCAAGAGGGCTAGAACAAGTCACGGGAAGTGAGCAGCTAAGGCTGGTTCTCTGGCTGGGACAATCGAGGGGCCATCTAAGAGCACCGAGTGCCAATGGCATACTAGGAACTGGCACTGGCAGATTTCTTTCTTCTTAACTTCTTATATGTCAGCTTTACTACCCGTAATGCATATACTCAAGTGTGGTATCTAAACAGTATGATTACCTTGGACCTGGCAAACCACAACACCAAGGAGGCTGGGATAATATCTCTTTTTAAGATTATCAGTCACATCTGAATCCACAGGGATGAGCGTTGATTCAAAGCCTTAAATGGGATCAAATTTTCCAAACTAGATGGGAGCCTAGTTCATTCTGTAGAAAGCCAAGTTGCTTTTAGGATATATCCTAAGTGGTGGTCACTCTTTCCTTCCAACAGACAGATTAAAGAGTGTCCTGTGACATGAACACAGAACTCTTGAGTGTTCTGTGACATGGCTGTTTAAGGAGACTGAGAAAATTATATATGTAAGAAATAGGGCCGGGCGCGGTGGCTCACGCCTGTAATCCCAGCACTTTGGGAGGCCAAGGCAGGCGGATCACCCGAGGTCGGGAGTTTGAGACCAGCCTGACCAACATGGAGAAAACCCATCTCTACTAAATATACAAAATCAGCTGGGCGTGGTGGCTCATGCCTATAATCCCAGCTACTCGGCAGGCTGAGGCAGGAGAATTGCTTGAACCCTGGAAGCAGAGGTTGCTGTGAGCCGAGATTGCACCACCAGCAATTCCTCTCTCTTCCCTTCCTCTATCCTGACTTCCTGATGTTTTCCTTTATCCTCTTTATTGACCAAAAGCCTCCTGGAAAACAAGTATTCTTCATTACGTTCCAGAAATAAAGACCACTCAAAGAAAGCCTCTGTTACATCCTGAGAAACACTAACTTCAACTCAACTTGCCTGATCTTTCCAGTGCACTGGACAGACCATAGAATTTACAAACTCAATAAACAGATAATATGGTCATGATGGGTATCTGAAACCTAGGATGTAAAAAAACAGATTATGGAGATCTGCATGAGTGCCATCAATTACAGATATTTTCCGGAATACAAATCCTATCCAAGCAAAACTAATATAACCCCCAAATTAGGAGAAGTCCGCAGTCATTTTAGATGAAATCTCAAAAGAAACCACAATCTCATTCTCTACTTTTCAAATTTCAGGACTTTAACATTTACTAAACAACAAAAACAAAAATGCTGACATATTATATTGTACATATTTGCAAATCCAACTGTGTAAGAAGGTGCTTTGGTGGGATTTGAGATTATAGCTAAAGAGATCCAGGCATAAAGTTATCACTGCCTGATAGGGAACATAAGCTTTATTCACTATGAGATGACACATACTTTTGAGTTTTTCTTGTACATCCTTGTACACCCACTTGGCTTCCTAGGGTTTGTGTACCAGCTAACTAATTTATGTATTGTGACAGCAAGAGTGAAGAAGAAAAACGTGCTTGGGCCTGGGCTTTAGAAGGCCAAAATTCTAGTTCTGTCTTTGCCATTAACTAGTTGTACCATTTCAGAGGAGTCACCTACGTCATTTCTTTGGAGCTTAAATTCCTTCACCCTAATCTTTAGGATCTGAGTCTCTAGAAGATCTGAGTCATGGCTTTCTCTTTGCATTATATAATATTTGCAAATAGAAAGAGCAAATTTAATATTTAAATAACAAAACTATGCATGGTATAAGGAAATATAAGTGATGAATGATAAAGATATAATTTGAAATCAGGTAGAGTATGAGAATAATTTATTGTGAAGTGAGACTTGCTTTTGTGTATAAGCCGAATTTGGGACTCTGGAGGCAGAAAAGTAATTTAAAAAATACAGACCAGGATGATGAGATGATGGGGCCTAAGGCTGATTTTCTAGCCTGGTTTTTGTCACCAGTGCTTTTTATCCTGCCTCCTATCTCACTGTTTATTGACAAATGCCCTTGTGTTTGGCTTGGGCAAAGGGGATGTGCTGGTTTGCTCTCCATAATTCTACATGTCAAGTGTTGGCTGTTTGGCAGTGGTGGGGAATGGCAAAGCCTTCCAGGAGTCTGAGCACTGGTAAGCGTTCTCAAAAGCAGTGGTTTTATTATGAACCAATTTAGATAAAAAGCCAAACTCCTTCAGTTTAAAGCCATACAACTGGAGGCAATTAAACCTGCATGACTAAATTTCAGAAATTAAAAACCTATAAAAAGCATCCTAGCAAAAGGATCTGTCTTGCACACATTTTGATCATTAATCTGAATGCTCTCTGGCTGTCCAATACCACCTCACCCTTTCCTTCATCTTTTTGATTGCTCAGGCAGTTTATAAGACATGTAGCACATGGAAAATCAAACCAGAGTAGTGCAGCATTGGATCCATTTCTACCCTTCTTCCATGAAATTTTCAATAATTAAGGGGAAGAGGTACAAATAAGAAGATAGGTGAGTGGGTCGATTGGTGAGTAGTCTGGACACAGACTGGTATTCTAGATCTTACATTAGGTAGTACATATTTAAAACAAAAGTAATAGAAATTAGAAACTTTGATCCTCACCTAGATAATTCATGGGATTCAAAGAGGTTGAATCAAATGTGAAAATATATATAAGAAATTATTTTAAAATCATTAAATGCTATAGGAACATTGTGTATTAAGATTATAATACATAACAGTGCTTCAAACCCAATAGTTTCTCAATAATTTGGTTGAATTATAGATATAGCCAAGTCCCCTCTCATTGTGCAGAATCCTGGGAATATAGTGGGATACTGAACAAAGTTTATTGCACAGAATTACTGCAATCAAAGATGGCATTGCAAAGGCCATGCAAAGATGGGATGCAAAGATGGTATGCTCAAAATTACTATATGACAAAAGTCAAGGTCTTAGCAACCTAAGTCAGTCAAGGTTCAATCCTGGCTTTTTTTTTTTCTTTCTTTCTCTTTCTTTAGCTCTTGAAAATGGATTTCTCTATTTCCACTAATAATTGCCACCATATCCAAGTAACCTAAGTACAGTCTACACAGGTGATTATATTTCTGGTTGTGGATCCTTAGCATGTGATTCTACATAACATTAAATTGAGGTTTTAATGTGTGCAATCATCCATTACTAAATGATACAATGAAATATTTCTCCTAATAAGTATTATCTTATACCTCAGATAATTCTAAGCATTAAAGAAACTCTAGTATCAATTCAATGACACAAAGTACTCTTAAATATATTTTCAGTTTGTCAAATGGGGAGAAAGTTAAATGTATAAGGAGGCCAACATGAATACTAATAGCTATATTTATTGAGTCCTTACTAAGTAGCAGGCACTGGGCTAAGGGCTTTACATGCATTATGTCTTTTAAATCTCACAACAACCCTGTGAGTAAACAATATGACTATTCTCATTTTACAGTCGAGAGAACTGAGCCTAATAGAGGGTAAGAAATATGTTCAAGGTCACAGAGCTAATCATATCAGAGCTGAATTCCAATATCCTCTGATTCCAGAGCCCTTGCTCTTAACTACTTTGTTGTACTGCCTTTCTATTCACCTTTTAACACATTGGTCCATAATCGGATGTCTGCCCCAAGGGCAATCCCTTTAAATATAGGTTTGTCTGGTCTTTTCATGAATCCATAAACTGCTGTCGGATTAACATAGGATGTCCTGAAGGTCTGCCCACCTCCAGGTACTGTAAGAGCTGTCACCTTGTTGATTGAGCAAATATCTCTGCCCTCTCAGCCTCTTCCCATAAGATGGGGCACAAACAGAGACCCACAGCCATTTTCTTCTTGCCTTCCAAAGCCCAAAGCAGTTTACCTCTCTCTGGGTAGAGCCAGACTTATGGGTAGTCAAGAGAGAGTTTTTCACAGTTGGTGAAAACAGAAATATTGAGAAGCACTCAACACCTCAACTGCTCCACCCTTTCAGCTCATCCCCAAGTTGGGAAAAATAAATACCCTCTAGCTGATTGGTGTTATGCTGCAATATTCATATTTAGAAACACTTTCTTCAGAGTTAGGTAATAGGCAAATGCAAACATATTGAGAGGATACATCATAATGAGTTATTAACCTGTGATATGGCCTCATTAATAAATGAGATCCTTTTGCAACAGTTCCTGCGAAGCATGATGGCCTATGCAGAGGTTTTCAAGGTGGGTTCTGGGAGTGCTCTGCAGGCTCAGGTGTGCAGAATGTCAAGTGGGTCAGCCCCAAACCCCTCTCCCCATTTCAACCACAGTGGCTCTGCTATTATCTGCCACTAGCCTGGCTTCTGCATTTCACTTCGGGGAAAACAAATGATTAACAACAACAAAATCATTACACAGTTTTTATAAAATGAAAATCACAGTTTAGTGGAAGGAGTGAAAATGTGTACTCAGCAATATCTAATATAGTGCCTACAACAATTAAGAGTCAGTTATCACTCCCTTAGAGCAGGTTTGGATTTGGGAGTAAGGAAGTAACATTTCTTGAAAGCCATGGGCTTTCAGTGTCACTCAATGGGTCAGACCCTGAGCCTGATCTTTAATTTTTAGGTCCTCTGTGGGGAATGCATTAGGCCCATTTTATAGGTAACAAAACTGGGGCTTCGAGAGGTTAGATGATTTGCACAGAATTACACAGCTGCTGAGTAGCAGAGCTGGTACTCAACCTAAGGTGTCCTTGGACTCTGAGACACTGGGTTCCTGATGATAAGGATGAAGTTATATGAAGTTATGGGTTTAGAAACCAATGTAAAAATTGGCATCTGAAGGCCATAATTTAAGCTTTGCCTGCTTAGCAATATATATATGCCAACCAACCCTGTAGTGTTTGCTTCAAAAGCTACATAGAAGCTATTCATCTGGTTCATTATCATTTTGTGGGGCCTCTAAGAAGTAGAAATAGGCTAGGCACGGTGGCTCATGCCTGTAATCCCAGCACTTTGGGAGGCTGAGGTGGGCAGATCACTTGAGGTCAGGAGATCAAGACCAGCCTGGCCAACATGGTGAAATTCTGTCTCTAGTAAAAACATTAGCTGGTTGTGGTGGTGCATGCCTGTAGTCACAGCTACTTGGGAGGCTGAGGCATGAGAATTGCTTGAACCTGGGAGGCACAAGATGCAGTGAACCGAGGTTGTGACACTGCACTCCAGCCTGGGTGACATAGCAAGACTCCATCTCAAAAAAAAAAAAAAAAAAAAAAATAGAAATAGCTTAGGCTAAGTCAGGCCCCAGAGAAATATTTCCTGATTATGTCTGTGAATATTTCCTTTATTATTATTATTAGCCTTAGTTAGAGCTACTATAAGAAATTACTTATAAACAACAGAAATTTGTTTCTCACTGTTCTGGAGGCTGGAAGCCCAAGATTGGAGTGCCAGCCTGGTTGGCTTCTGGGGAGGGCCCTCTTCTGGGCTGCAGACTACCAACTTCTCCTAGTATCCTCACATGGCAAAAAGAGAGATAGCTAGCTCTATGGCTTCTTCTTATAAAAGCACTGATCTCATTCATGAGGGCTCCACCCTCATGACCTAGTAACTCCCAAAGGCCTCACCTCCAAATACCATCACAATGAGATTACAGTTTCAACATATGAATTTTGTTGGACACAAACATTCAATCTACATTATTATTATTATTGTTATTTTCCATATTAATTAAACTGCTGTGCCTGCTGCAAAGAATGTGTTCAGAGTTCCGGTTCCAAGATGGTCGAATAGGAACATCTACAGTCTACAGCTCCCAGCATGAGTGACACAGAAGATGGGTAATTTCTGCATTTCCAATTGAGGTACCAGGTTCATCTCACTGGAGCTTGTTGGACAGTGGGTGTAGCCCACGGAGTGTGAGCCGAAGCAGGGCGGGGCATCACCTCACCTTGGAAGCACAAGGGGTCGGGGAATTCCCTTTCCTAGCCAAGGGAAGCCGTGACAGATGGTACCTGGAAAATTGGGACACTCCCACCCTAATATTGCAGTTTTCCAACAATCTTAGCAAATGGCACACCAAGAGATTATATCCTGTGCCTGGCTCAGAGGGTCCCACACCCATGGAGCCTCGCTCACTGCTAGCACAGCAGTCTGAGATAGAACTGCAAGATGGCAGCAAGGCTGGAGGAGGGGCATCCGCCATTGCTAAGGCTTGAGTAGGTAAACAAAGTGGTCAGGAAGCTCGAACTGGGTGAAGCCCACTGTACTTCAAGGAGGCCTGCCTGCCTCTGTAGACTCCACCTCTGGGGGCAGGGCATAGATGAACAAAAGGCAGCAGAAACTTCTGCAGACTTAAATGTCCCTGTCTCACAGCTTTGAAGAGAGTAGTGGTTCTCCCAGCACAGAGTTTGAGATCAGAGAATGGACAGACTGCCTCCTCAAGTGGGTCCCTGACCCTCGAGTAGCCAAATTGGAAGACACCTCCCAGTAGGGGCCAACTGACACCAGGTGCCCCTCTGAGACGAAGCTTCCAGAGGAAGGATTAGGCAGCAACATTTGCCATTCTGCAATATTTGCTGTTCTGCAGCCTCCGCTGGTGTTACCCAGGCAAACAGGGTCTGGAGTGGACCTCCAGCAAACTCCAACAGACCTGCCGCTGAGGGTCCTGACTGTTAGAAGGAAAATTAACAAACAGAAAGGACATCCACATCAAAACCCCATCTGTACGTCGCCATCATCAAAGACCAAAGGTAAATAAAACCACAAAGATAGGGATAAACAAGAGCAGAAAAGCTGAAAATTCTAAAAATCAGAGCACCTCTTCTCCTCCAAAGGAATGCAGCTCCTCACCAGCAACGGAACAAAGCTGGATGGAGAATGACTTTGACGAGTTGAGAGAAGAAGGCTTCAGATGATCGGTAATAACAACCTTCTCCGAGCTAAAGGAGGATGATGTAACCCATCATAAAGAAGCTAAAAAGACTAGACAAATGGCTAATTAGAATAAACAGCACAGAGAAGACCTTAAATGACCTGATGGAGCTGAAAACCATGGCACAAGAACTACGTGACAAATGCACAAGCTTCAGTAGCCGATTTGATCAAGTGGAAGAAAGGGTATCAGTGATTGAAGGTTAAATGAATGAAATGAAGCGAGAAGTTTAGAGGAAAAAGAGTAAAAAGAAATGAACAAAGCCTCCAAGAAACACGGGACTATGTGAAAAGACCAAATCTACTTCTGATCGGTGTACCTGAAAGTGACGGGGATAATGGAACCAAGTTGGAAAACACTCTGCAAGATATTATCCAGGAGAACTTCCCCAATCTAGCAAGGCAGGCCAACATTCAAATTCAGGAAATACAGAGAACGCCACAAAGATACTCCTCAAGAAAGGCAACTCCAAGACACATAATTGTCAGATTCACCAAAGTTGAAATGAAGGAAAAAATATTAAGGCAGCCTGAGAGAAAGGTCGGGTTACCCACAAAGGGAAGCCGATCAGACTAACAGTGGATCTCTCCGCAGAAACTCTACAAGCCAAAAGAGAGTGGGGGCCAATATTTAACAGTCTTAAAGAAAATAATTTTCAACCCAGAATTTCATATCCAGCCAAACTAAGCTTCATAAGTGAAGGAGAAATAAAATCCTTTACAGACAAGCAAATGCTGAGAGATTTTGTCACCACCAGGCCTGCCTTACAAGAGCTCCTGAAGGAAGCACTAAACATGGAAAGGAACAACCGGTACCAGCCACTGCGAAAACATGCCAAATTGTAAAGACCATCAATGCTAGGAAGAAACTGCATCAACTAACAAGCAAAATAACCAGCTAACATCATAATGACAGGATCACATTCACACATAACAATATTAACCTTAAATGTAAATGGGTAAATGCTCCAATTAAAAGACACAGACTAGCAAACTGGATAAAGAGTCAAGACCCATTAGTGTGCTGTATTCAGGAAACCCATCTCACGTGCAAAGACACACATAGGCTCAAAATAAAGGGATGGAGGAAGATCTACCAAGCAAATGGAAAACAAAAACAAGCAGAGGTTACAATCCTAGCCTCTGATAAAACAGACTTTAAACCAACAAAGATCAAAAGAGACAAAGAAGGCCATTACATAATGGTAAAGGGATCAATTCAACAAAAAGAGCTAACTATCCTAAATATATATGCACTCAATACAAGAGCACCCAGATTCATAAAGCAAGTACTTAGAGACCAACAAAGAGACTTAGACTCCCACACAATAACAATGGGAGACTTTAACACCCCACTGTCAACATTAGACAGATCAACGAGACAGAAAGTTAATGAGGATATCCTGGAATTGAACTCAGCTCTGCACCAAGCAGACCTAATAGACATCTACAGAACTCTCCAGCCCAAATCAACAGAATATACATTCTTTTCAGCACCACACTGCACTTATTCCAAAATTGACCACACAGTTGGAAGTAAAGCACGCCTCAGCAAATGTAAAAGAACATAAATTATAACAAACTGTCTCTCAGACCACAGTGCAATCAAACTAGAACTCAGGATTAAGAAACTCACTCAAAACTGCTCAACTACATGGAAACTGAACAACCTGTTCCTGAAATGACTACTGGGTACATAATGAAATGAAGGCAGAAATAATGGCATTAAATAAATAAGCAGAATTCGTTCCTAGATGTTCTTTGAAACCAATGAGAACAAAGACACAACATACCAGAATCTCTGGGACATGTTTAAAGCAGTGTGTGGAGGGAAATATATAGCACTAAATGCCCACAAGAGAAAGAAGGAAAGATCTAAAATTGACACCCTAACATCACAATTGAAAGAACTAGAGAAGCAAGAGCAAACACACTCAAAAGCTAGCAGAAGGCAAGAAATAACTAAGATCAGAGGAGAACTGAAGGAGATAGAGACACAAAAAAACCCTTCAAAAAATCAATGAATCCAGGAGCTGGTTTTTTGAAAAGATCAACAAAATTGATAGACCGCTAGCAAGACTAATAAAGAAGAAAAGAGAGAAGAATCAGATAGACACAATAAAGAATGATAAATGGGATATCACCACCAATCCCACAGAGATACAAACTACCATCAGAAAATACTATAAACACCTCTAAGCAAATAAACTAGAAAATCTAGAAGAAATGGATAAATTCCTGGACACATACACCCTCCCATGACTAAACCAGGAAGAAGTTGAATCCCTGAATAGACCAATAACAGGCTCTGAAATTGAGGCAATAATTAATAGCCTACCAACCAAAAAAATTCCAGGACCAGAAGGACTCACGGCCAAATTCTACCAGATGTACAAAGAGGAGCTGGTACCATTCCTTCTGAAACCATTCCAATCAACAGAAAAAGAGGGAATCCTCCCTAACTCATTTTATGAGGCCAGCATCGTCCTGATACCAAAGACTGGCAGAGACACAACAAAAAAAGAGAATTTTGGACTAATATCCCTGATGAACATCAATGCAAAAATCCTCAATAAAATACTGGCAAACCAAATCCAGCAGCACATCAAAAAGTTTATCCACCATGATCAAGTTGGCTTCATCACTGGGATGCAAGGCTGGTTCAAAATATGCAAATCAATAAACATAATCCATCAGATAAACAGAACCAAAGACAAAAACAACATGATTATCTCAATAGATGCAGAAAAGGCCTTTGACAAAATTCAACAGCCCTTCATGCTAAAAACTCTCAATAAATTAGGTATTGATGGGACATATCTCAAAATAATAAGAACTATTTATGACAACCCCACACCCAATATCATACTGAATGGGCAAAAACTGGAAGCATTCCCTTTGAAAACCGGCACAAGACAGGGATGCCCTCTCTCACCACATCTATTCAACATAATGTTGGAAGTTCTGGCCAGGGCAATCAGGCAGGAGAAAGAAATAAAGGGTATTCAATTAGGAAAAGAGGAAGTCAAATTGTCCCTGTTTGCAGATGACATGATTGTATATTTAGAAAACCCCATTGTCTCCACCCAAAATCTCCTTAAGCTGATAAACAACTTCAGCAAAGTCTCAGGATACAAAATAAATGTGCAAAAATCACAAGCATTCCTATACACCAATAACAGACAAACAGAGAGCCAAATCATGAGTGAACTCCCATTCACAATTGCTACAAAGAGAATACTTAGGAATCCAACTTACAAGGGATGTGAAGGACCTCTTCAAAGAGAACTACAAACCACTGCTCAACAAAATAAAAGAGGACACAAACAAAGGAAGAACATTCCATGCTTATGAGTAGGAAGAATCAATATTGTGAAAATGGCCATACTGCGCAAGGTAATTTATAGATTCAATGCCTTCCCCATCAAGCTACCAAAGACTTTCTTCACAGAATTGGAAAAAACTACTTTAAAGTTCATATGGAACCAAAAAAGAGCCCGCATTGCCAAGACAATCCTCAGCCAAAAGAACAAAGCTAGAGGCATCACACTACCTGACTTCAAACTATACTACAAGGCTACAGTAAACAAAATAGCATGGTATGGATACCAGAACAGAGATACAGACCAGTGTAACAGAACAGAGCTCTCAGAAATAATAACACATATCGGCTGGGCGTGGTGGCTCACACTTGTTATCCCAGCACTTTGGGAGGCCAAGGCGGGCGAATCATGAGGTCAGGAGATTGAGACCACAGTGAAACCCCGTCTCTACTAAAAATATAAAAAAAATTAGCCGGGCGTGGTGGCGGGCACCTGTCGTCCCAGCTACTCGGAGAGGCTAGGCAGGAGAATGGCATGAACCCGGGAGGTGGAGCTTGCAGTGAGCCGAGATTACGCCACTGAACTCCAGCCTGGGCGACAGAGCGAGACTCTGTCTCAAAAAAAAAAAAAAAAAAAAAAAAAAAAAAAAAAAAGACATAATACCACATATCTACAACCATCCAATCTTTGACAAACCTGACAAAAACAAGAAATGGGGAAAGGATTCCCTATTTAATAAATGGTGCTGGGAAAACTGGCTAGCCATATGTAGAAAGCTGAAACTGGATCCCTTTCTTATACCTTATACAAAAATTAACTCAAGATGGATTAAAGACTTAAATGTAAGATCTAAAACCATAAAAACCCTAGAAGAAAACCTAGGCAATACCATTCAGGACATAGGCATGGGCAAGGACTTCATGACTAAAACACCAAAAGCAATGGCAACGAAAGCCAAAATAGACAAATGGCATCTAATCAAACTAAAGAGCTTCTGCACAGCAAAAGAAACTACCATCAGGGTGAACAGGCAACCTACAGAATGGAAGAAAATTTTTACAATCTACCCATCTGACAAGGGGCTAATATCCAGAATCTACAAAGAACTTAAACAAATTTACAAGAAAAAATCAAACAACCCCATCAAAAAGTGGGCGAAGGATATGAACAGATACTTCTCAAAAGAAGACATTTATGCAGCCAACAGACACATGAAAAAATGCTCATCATCACTGACCATCAGAGAAATGCAAATCAAAACCACAGTAAGATACCATCTCACACCAGTTAGAACGGCAATCATTAAAAATCAGGAAACAACAGGAGCTGGAGAGGATGTGGAGAAATAGGAACACTTTTACACTGTTGGTGGGAGTGTAAACTAGTTCAATCATTGTGGAAGACACTGTGGCAATTCCTCAAGGATCTAGAACTAGAAATACCATTTGACCCAGCCATCCCATTACTGGGTATATACCCAAAGGATTATAAATCATGCTGCTATAAAGACACATGCACACGTATGTTTACTGCAGCACTATTCACAACAGCAAAGACTTGGAACCAACCCAAATGTCCATCAATGATAGACTGGGTTAAGAAAATGTGGCACATATACACCATGGAATACTATGCAGCCATAAAAAAGGATGAGTTCATGTCCTTTGTAGGGACATGGATGAAGCTGGAAACCATCATTCTGAGCAAACTATCGCAAGGACAGAAAATCAAACACCGCATGTTCTCACTCACAGGTGGGAATTGAACAATGAGAACACTTGGATACGGGGTGGGGAACATCACATACCGGGGCCTGTCATGGGGTATGGGGAGGCGGTAAGGATAGCATGAGGAGATATACCTAATGTAAATGACGAGTTAATGGGTGCAGGACACCAACATGGCACATGTATACGTATGTAACAAACCTGCACGTTGTGCACTTGTACCCTAGAACTTAAAGTCTAATAAAAAAGAAAAAAAAAGAATGTGTTCAGAAAGTATGTAATAGGATGGCTTTAATTTGACATTGGAAATGGAAACCCTAAAGTTATCTAAAAAACTATCTCTGCATACTGATGAGAAGATGTGTCTAGGGTGAATTCTTTAAAAATTGTAAAACAACATATATGACTAGGATCCTATAGAAAAAATTGTATTTACATATGTTTATTCTTGCAGGGGAAAAGTTCTTCCATAAACCACACCAAGCATATAGCAGCAGTTATCTTTGGAGATAGGAGCACTGAAGATATTCATTTTCTACATTAGGTTTTTCTGTAATATTTGAATGTTATGTAATATCCATACTAATATTTTTGTAATCAAAAAATATATAAAAATATAAAGATATAAATACTACATGTCTATGCTAGCATGCGGGTTTATGCTCTTTAACCTAATCATGTATAGCTTTACTCAGGTTGTTAGCTGAGGAACCTCTAACTGATTGAAATGACTTGCAGGTACAGCAGAGCATCAGAATATTTCTCTTTGTACAAGCACAGATGTGAAATATTCTGATGGTATACTTCAGGCAATTTGATGATCATGCTGTTTTTAGTGTGTGTGTGTGTGTGTGTGTGTGTGTGTGTGTGTGTGTGTGTGTGTGTATGAGTGGACACTGACAAAAATGTTCATTAGAGAATGAGATCTGAATATTGGTTATGGAGAGGATTTCAAAAATTTGTGGCAGAATAAAAATACTCTGGGCAGTGTATGGCGGCTCAAGCCTGTACCCTCAGCACTTTGGGAGGCCGAGGTGGGCAGATCACCTGAGGTCAGGAGTTCAAGACCAGCCTGGCCAACATGGTGAAACCCTGTCTCTACTTTAAAAAATGCAAAAATTAGCTGGGTGTGATGGCGTGCACCTGTAATCCCAGGTAGTCAGGAGGCCGAGGCAGGAGAATCGCTCGAACCTGGGAGGCGGAGTTTGCAGTGAGCCAAGATCGTGCCACTGCACTTCAGCCTGGACGACAGAGCAAGACTCCATCTCAGAAAAAAAAAAAAAAGAATAAAAATACTCTGAAAGGCTAGTTTTTAGTGTGACAGATACTGTTTCCAAATGATATTTTCATTCATCACAAAGATGTAGTTGGTGGTTTCACGATGATGTCTCAGTCTTCCTACCTCCTATGACATTTTCTATTTACTTTAAAATTCTCTTTAGACAAAAAGAGTGAGTTATGTGTGTTTTTTGGTTTAAATCCCATTGAAGGAGCAGTTTATTGCCTTGATCAGGAATTCACACCCTCATGGGTGGTCACAAGTTTTCCCCCATAAAAGTCACACAGTAGAGGTGGCCAGCGTAAATGCTCCTAGGTATATTTCAATTAACATTGGGGCATTGCATAACAAATATTAGAAATGGCTTTTCATTGGCGAAATTGTTGGCCAGTTAATTAACACAATGGATGATTCCTGGGTGAGAATACTGATATTCAACATTATGGATGGGCTAAAATATTTTAGAGATATTGCCCATGATTATATGAAGAATAAATCATATAGCTAGGCCTGAGGCCTGGATCCTTAGGTATGGTAGGCGAGGTCTGAGCCCTAAATGCTTCTGTGCCCTGAGACTGAGATGCAGAATTGCTTTTTTTTTCTTTCTTTTTTTTTTTTTTTTTTTTTTTTCTGAGACAGGGTCTTGCTCTGTCACCCAGGCTGGAGTGCAGTGACAGGATCTCGGCTCACTTCAAGCTCCGCCCCTGGGTTCACGCCATTCTCCTGCCTCAGCCTCCCGAGTAGCTGGGAATACAGGTGCCTGCCACTACGCCCGGCTAATTTTTTGTATATTTAGTAGAGATGGGGTTTCACCGTGTTAGCCAGGATGGTCTCGATCTCCTGACCTTGTGATCCACCCGCCTCGGCCTCCCAAAATGCTGGGATTACAGGCTTGAGCCACCGTGCCCAGCCGAGATGCAGAATTTCTGCCTGCCTGACCACTCCCATAAGGTAACAATCCTGCCTCTCAAAGGTAGCAGGTTTACCTCAAGTGCTCCTTTCATGCAAGCTATTGTTTGGAGCACCTATTAGGACAGGAAATTGAGAGTCCGTCAATACATTTTGTTGAGAATTGCTTTTGTTATAATTGTTAGCAGTATAGTAAGAGAGTAGCTGAAGCTCTCCTACCTCAAACATTTTGGTAGCCACTATTTATCTGTCTTATCTATCTATCTATCCACCCATCTGTTTATCCGTCTATATTTAACAGTTGCACATAACCAAATTGGCAACTAGGTTATTTTTCAACACTCCTATTTCTAAACAAACAAACAAACAAACGAAAATTAAAGCACATATGAAAAGAAGTCATAATGATCTTGTCTGAGAATGGAGTGGATTGACTGACCTGTGTGCATTTGTAGAGGTGTAAACCTTCTGTAAATAAAGCCAATCTAGAAACCTTGGCAAAGTACCCTAGCACAGGGATTGGTCTTGCTTAAGCAATAAACATTTTCTGGAAACACATCTGACTTCTCTCTGAGCTACTTATCCAGATCCACAAACCACTGGATGATTTCAGTTCTTATTTTATC
Organism: Nomascus leucogenys; assembly: GCF_006542625.1. Classification (NCBI taxonomy): domain Eukaryota; kingdom Metazoa; phylum Chordata; class Mammalia; order Primates; family Hylobatidae; genus Nomascus; species Nomascus leucogenys. Next base: position 64,406,902 of record NC_044394.1, on the reverse strand, counting down.
TGATCTCCCTGCATGTGTTATTGCTGACAATTTCTTTTTTCCTGTGACTCCACCCTTCTTGTTCTTCTCTCAGCTGCCTGACTATTCTTTCTCAGTTTCCTTTTTTGGCTCCCTTTCTTAGTTGCTCCCCTAAGTTCTGCTGCTCCCCAGAATTCTATTCTTTGCTGTCTTCCTTTCTCCCCTTGGGCAATCTCATCAATTCAGTGGCCCAAAGAGCCTTATTTATATATGGTGTGCTGCTGCACTCCAGATCTATAGCTATATCCCGAAACCCTCTCCCACACTCCAAACACTTACGTAAAACTGTTCACTCTGCCTGCATGCCCTCAAACTCAACTTGTCCCAGACTGAACTTAGCATCTTCCCCAGGGTTGCTCACCTCCCACATTAATTATGTTGCAAGTAATGCCAATTCTATCCCTTAGTTATTCCTCATCTGTCTCCACACTTCCTCATCCCTAATACCATAAGCCCTAGTTCAGACACTCACCATCTCTTCACTGGATTATTTTTAAGGATGCTCTCTGCCTCCATTTCACCTCTCTCTCTACTCCAGTCTCCATGCGGTTTTAGTTGGATCTTTAAGGTACATAAAATCGTATCTCCCTATTTTGCTTTCAGCATAAACTCAAACTTTCTAGCAAGGAGGCCAATGGCCCTGCTAGGCTCAATATAGCTATCATCATCTCCATTTCTCTCTGTCTGGAATTTCTACTATACCACATCTCCCACCCTTCCTATAGACATAATGTCCAATACATCTCTAATTAATCTTTGTTCAATAAAAGAACAAATGACAAGATTTATTTTAGTGGATTTAAAAATATATACAAACTATTCTCCATTCATTTCCCATGGCTATTTCAGGAATAGTCCTGTGCAAAATCAAAAAACCCCTCAAAGAAACTTAGCCTCAGAGACTTTAAGTAAGCAAAGTCACGCAATCAGAAATGAATACGACGGAATGAGAATCAGATATTGAGATGCCTACCCTAGAACACAGGAGCCTTCAGATGCCAGCTCTGCTTTTTCTAATTGCTTATCAGTTGGCACTGGGAACATGCTTAAGGAGGAAGCCTCAGCCTTTCTCCAGACCAGCTTCTGTTAATACATCAGATGGCAAAGAAAGAATGAACTCTGCATTTAGAGGAAATCCATCATGCTCAAATTATTAGTGATTCATAAACAACAAATTGGTTTATCAGTTCTAATGTTTTCAGGCCAAAACCATATCAAGCAAATGTGACAAACTTTCAAGAGCATTCAAAACACCACCTCAGAGTGGGAGATGTAGGGGAGGGAGGGACAACCAGAATCAGAATAAGTACAAGATGCAGGTAACACAGATGATAAAACAGGAACATAGAATGCACTTGCTTCTCCCTGCCCACACCATATGTAGATACCTCTTTTTTCACCATGCAAAACTGTATGTTTTTATTGCTTCTCCATAGAAGCTTATTAAACACTTGAATTTCAAAATTGATCATGCCTTGTTAAAGAACACTGGATGCGATGTGATAGCATCTTAAAAATACAAGGATCTTCCCTATATGTTCAAGTCACATATTCAGTTTAGCCCCAAATAATGCACAGGCTTCAAATGGTTCTAATCCCAGTGTGTGTGAGTCCCTCTCCTCAGCAAGGCTATGCCTGAAATCAAGGATTCCTTAGGGTCTACATGATAGTGATCTTTACCTGAGGGTTGGGAACACAATGGTGTTCTAAAAATACACATTCTATTCTAAAGAATCCACATCTTAATCTGTAGTGACATGGTTGGAAACGTTCAGGTCTACATTCTGTAATGCTGTGAGCACAAAAACAATAGATTTCCATATGATTAAGGAGAATATGCTGATAATTATGGAAAAAGGCAATGGTGAGTCAGAGTATTATGGCAGCTGTGAAAAGAAAACACATGAAATGGATTACCATGACAAGAAAGCTGAACAAAATATAATTCACTGTAATGTGAAAGGCTATATCTAAAGTCACTTGATGGTCTATATAAAGTGCTTTAAAAATATGTTTTAAATGCATTGTCGTGAATCAATTTAAAAAACTTTTAGCATCAGTTGTTATATTCAAGATGTCAGAACTTTGGATTTTTAAACAAGTATCTCTCTTTTCTTGGATTACAAAGAAATAAAATACAGCTGACATGAGAAACAATTTTCTCTTTTGGAACAATCAGAGTCACCTTCTATTTGAGGAGTACCTTAAGACATACAGAAGGGTTTCGATAAAGAAGGTTTAGCAATCTGGAAAACCGCAAGAGAGACAGTAAGTTAACACCAAAAGCAAACAAAAAAGAAACTCATGAGCATCCAATATCAACTTCAGCACTATACAGTGTTAAATGTGTGTGATCATTTGCTGATTAAAATTTATTCCTGCTAAAGAAGAAAATTGTTTCATTTAATTCAGTTTTCAGGGAAAATTATCCATCTTCTTTACCTTCTGAAATGAATTTCCTTTAATCTAAATAAATCTTTTTCTGCTGCCTCTGGTCCGTCAGTGTCAATACCAATTATTGTGCTCTTTAGCATGCAGGGACAACAGGAGAGTTATTGAGAAAGCTAAATATCTGCTGTTATTTTCATTCCCTGGATCTGTTGGTTTTCAAAGAGGTTTTTTGTTCAACTGTTTTATAGCTTTTGTGTGTATGTTTTTTTTTTTCATTATTCAGGTATTGGAGGTCACATTTTCCCCGGGGTCAAGAAACAATCCTTTAAATAACTCTCTACCTTTTAGGTTTGGTTATTGCTAATTGTCCAGGATGTCAGAAAGCCAAGAATATCAGAACTGAGTGTGCGATATGGTTAGGTTCTATGTCCCCACCCAAATCTCATCTTGTAGCTCACATAATTCCCATGTGTTATGGGAGGGACCTGGTGGGAGATGTTTGAATTATGGGGGTGGGTCTTTCTCATGCTGTTCTTGTGAGAGTGAATTTGTCTCACGAGATCTGACGGTTTTAAAAACTGGAGTTGCCCTACACAAGCTCTCTTTGCCTGCTGACATCTATGTAAGATGTTACTTGCTCCTCCTTGCCTTCCATCGTGATTGTGAGGCCTCCCCAGCCATGTGGAAGTGTAAGTTCATAAATCCCTTTTTTTTTTTTTTTGTAAATTGCCCAGTCTTGGGTATGTCTTTATCAACAGCATGAAAATGAACTAATACAGTAAATTTGTACCAGTAGAGTGGGGCGCCACTGAAAAGATACCCAAAAACTTGGAAGATACTTTGGAACTGGGTAATAGGCAGAAGTTGAAACAGTTTGGAGGGCACAGAAGAAGACAGGAAAATGTGGGAAAGTTTGGAACTTCCTAGAGACTTGTTGAATGTCTTTGACAAAAAATGCTAATAGGCATATAAAAAATAAGGTCCAGGCTGAGGTGGTCTCAGATGGAGATAAGGAACTTATTGGGAACTGGAGCAAAGGTGACACTTGTTATGTTTTAGCAAAGAGACTGGTGGCATTTTGCCTCTGCTCTAGAGACTTGTGAAACTTTGAACTTGAGAGAGATGATTTAGGGTATCTGGCAGAAGAAATTTCTAAGCAGCAAAGCATTCAAGAAGTGACTTGAGTGCTGTTAAGCATTCAGTTTTAAAAGGGAGAGAATAAACGTTTGGGAAGTTTGCAGCCTGACAATGCAATAGAAAGGAAAATCCCATTTTCTGAGGAGAAATTCAAGCTGGCTTCAGAAATGTGTATAAGTAACGAGGAGCCAAATGTTAATCACTAAGAGAATGGGGAAAATATCTCCAGGGCATGTCAGAGAACTTTGTGGCAGCCCCTCCCATCACAGGCCCAGAGGTTTAGGAGGAAAAAATGATTTTGTGGTCTGGGCCCAGGGTCCCTCTGCTGTGTGCAGTCTAGGGACTTTGTGCCCTGTGTCCCAGCCACTCCAGCCATGACTAAAAGGGGCCACAGTATAGCTTAGGCTGTTGCTTCAGAGGGTGGAAGCCTCAAGCCATGGCAGCTTCCACATGGTGTTGAGCCTGCAGGTGCACAGAAGTCAAGCGTTGAGATTTGGGAACCTCCGCCTAGATTTCAGAAGATGTATGAAAATGCCTGGATGCTCAGGCAGAAGTTTGTTGCAGGGGTGGGACCCTCATAGAGAACCTCTGTTAAGGCAGTGCGGAAGGGAAATGTGGAGTTGGAGCCCCCACACAGAGTCCCTACTGGGGCACCACCTAGTGGAGTGTGAGAAGAGGGCCACCTTCCTCCAGACCCCAGAGTGGTAACTCCACCAACAGCTTGCACTGTGCACTTGGAAAAGCTGCAGACACCCAACGCCTGCCTGTGAAAGCAGCCAGGAGGGAAGCTATATCCTGCAAAGCCAGAGGAGTGGAGGTGCCCAAGACTATAGGAACCTACCACTTGCATCAGCATGCCCTGGACGTGAGACATGGAGTCAAAGGAGATCATTTTAGGGCTTTAAGATTTGACTACCCTGCTGGATTTCCAACTTGCATGGGGCCTGTGGCCCCATTGTTTTGGCCAATTTCTCCCATTTGGAATGGCTGTATTTACCCAATGTCTGTACCCTCTTGGTATCTAGGAAGTAACTAACTTGCCTTTGATTTTACAGGCTTATAGGTAGAAGGGACTTGCTTGTCTTGGATAAGACTTTGGAATGTGGACTTTTGAGTTAATACTGAAATGAGTGGAGACTTTGGAGGACTGTTGGGAAGGCATAGTTGGTGTTGAAATGTGAAGGTATGAGATTTGAGAGGGGCCAGGAATGGAATGATACGGTTTGGCTCTGTGTCCCCACCCAAATCTCATCTTGTAGCTCCCATAATTCCCACGTGTTGTGGGAGGGACCCAGTGGGAGATGATTGAATAATGGGGACGGGTCTTCCCATTCTGTTCTGATAGTGAATGGGTGTCACGAGAGCTCATGGTTTTAAAAACAGGAGTTGCCCTGCACAAGCTCTCTTTGCCTGCTGCCATCCATGTAAGATCTGCCTTGCTCCTCCTTTCCTTCTGTCATGATTGTTAGGCCTCCCCAGTCATATGGAACTGTAAGTCCATAAACCTCTTTCTTTCGTAAATTGCCCAGTCTTGGGTATGACTTTATCAGCAGTATGAAAACAGACTAATACAGTATGATTTGCTTTAAGGAGAGGCTTTAAAAAGTCTTTAAAAGCCAATACAATCAGCTCAGAGCTTACAGGTAGCTTTTTTTTTTTTTAATCTCTTGGAAACCAAGTTCTTTGCTCCATAGTTTATGGCTGGTTTGATTATTAGTTGAGCTTTGTGCTATTTTAATTAATATACTATTTTTAATATGGACATTCCAAAGTACCTTATAATATTTTCTTAATGGAAATATTACTGAGTTATGGAAAAGAGATGAAAGGGAAGTCAATATCACTGATTATCAAGGTTTGCTATTAATGCAAATGAATTCTGGATTCAACCCATTTTTCTACCTATGGTATGGTCAATCATTCCAAATGACAGCCAATAGGGGAAGCCTTCCCTGCTACCAAGGCTGGAGTGGTAGCTCCTTCTCTGTGTTCCTGCATCTTCTTCTAATCTGTATGGTTGCCTGTATCACATTTTTTTTTTTTTTTTTTTTTGAGACGGAGTCTCGCACTGTCACCCAGGCTGGAGTGCAGTGGCACGATCTCGGCTCACTGCAAGCTCCGCCTCCCGGGTTCACGCCATTCTCCTGCCTCAGCCTCTCCGAGTAGCTGGGACTACAGGCGCCCGCCACCACGCCCGGCTAATTTTTTGTATTTTTAGTAGAGACGGGGTTTCACCGTGGTCTCAATCTCCTGACCTCGTGATCCGCCCGCCTCGGCCTCCCAAAGTGCTGGGATTACAAGCGTGAGCCACCGCGCCCGGCCACCACATTTTACTACATTTTCTGTTTATGTGTCAGCCTCTCCTTTCAGATTGCTGGTTCCTGGAGACTATAATTGATGCTTCAGTGTCCTGGGGCCTGTTTCATATAGGTGCTGAGCTATGTCTGGGTGATTAATTAATCCATCAACAGATGCAGGTACATAGAGGTTTAGCAATAGGAAAAGAAATACAGAGCAGATCAAGCAGGGAAGGAGGGAGGAGGAGAGAAGACATAGTCATATGCATATTCTGCTGTTAATGAAAAGTAAACATAAACAAGGCTATGCAGCATCAGTTGAACTTAGTAGGGAAAATAAAATGCAAAAATGCAGTAGAGTATGAGAAGGGTGCAGGGGATAAGAATGTTTTCCTTGCTCAGTTGGGGTGGTGAAGGGAGCAGATAATAGGGATAAATTAGGCCCATTAAAATGTGGAGAGGGCAGGAGATTAATGTTTTCTCCAAAAAGGTGGCAGTCCTGAGCTCATTCTTTAATTAGTGTTTAACAAAGAAAAGAAAATTGGGCAATTAGAAAAATAACGACGACTAGGCAAAAACATCTCCTGTAAAAAGGCTCAGGAAGAAAAGGAATATACATTAATTACAAAATTAGTCCTGCATGTTGAAACATTGGGAAATCTGGCATGTTTGCTGAACACTTTACCATGATTAGAAAAAGAAATATTGTGGCTGGGCGCAGTGGCTCACATCTGTAATCCCAGCACTTTGGGAGGCTGAGGTGGGCAGATCACAAGGTCAGGAGATTGAGACCATCCTAGCTAAAATGGTGAAACCCCGCCTCTACTAAAAAAATACAAAAATTTAGCCGGGCATGGTGGTGGGCACCTATAGTCCCAGCTACTCAGGAGGCTGAGGCAGGAGAATGGCGTGAACCTGGAAGGCAGAGCTTGCAGTGAGCCGAGATCACGCCACTGCACTCCAGCCTGGGTGACAGAGCAAGACTCCGTCTCAAAAAAAAAACAAAAAACAAAAAGAAATATTGTGGATGTGATAAAACATGCCCAAATACTCTTAAATAAAAAGGCTGATTAGCCTTATTTTTCTTCTTTGGGAATGTAGTCAGGCCTCCTTATCTGTGAGTTATACACCCATGAATTCAAGCAACTGAGCACTAAAAATTTCAAAAATATACAAATTAAAAATAACAATACAACAATAAAAATAATACAAATAAAAGACAATTCAGTATCATAACAATTTACATAGCATTTACACAGCATTAGGTATTTTAATTAATCTAGAGATGGTTAAAGTAAACGAGTGGATGTGTGCAGGTTATGTGTAAATACTATGCCATTTTATATCAGGGACTTGAGCATTCAGGGGTCTTGGAATCAATTCCCTGTGAATACTTAGGGATGATTGTATAATCTTTGTTACTTCCTCAGGTATCATGGCTCCCATCCCAAGACACTGAGAAGGTACAGGAAAAAAAAAAAAAAACCAAGGCTATCAGGTTGGCAAAAACACTCACTCACGGCCAGGCGTGGTGGCTCATGCCTGTAATCCCAGCACTTTGGGAGGCTGATGTGGGTGGATCACGAGGTTAGGAGATGGATACCATCCTGCCAACATGGCGAAACCCCATCTCTACTAAAAATACAAAAATTAGCCAGGTGTGGTGGCGGGTGCCTGTAATCCCAGCTACTCAGGAGGCTGAGGCAGGAGATTTGCTTGAACCTGGGAGGCGGAGATTGCAGTGAGCCGAGATCGTGCCATTGCACTCCAGCCTGGGTGATAGAGTGAGACTCCATCTCAAAAACAAACAAACAAACAAAAACAAACAAAAAAACTCACTCACTTTAATATGTCCATGCATAGGTTTATATAAAATACAAATGTATACATATACACACTATTCTCATACAAAGTAGTATGGTGATTTTCCCTGAACTCCAGATATCAATTACATAACACAGCATAATGACAGTGAGGAAGGCCACTGATTTAGAAATTAAAGAGCTTGGGTTTGTATTCTAGGTTCATCTCTTCCAGGCCTCATGAACTTAAGCTAGTCATCTAAAGCAATTCAGAGTCTGTTTCTCATATATAGAAAGGGAATAACAGAGTCTGCCTGTGGAATATTATATATAAAACATCTGATACATTGTCTGGCACAAGGCAAATTACTCAATAAATGCTGATTTTCTTTCTTTCCTTTCTCAAGGGTCAAAATGGGAAAGTGGTGCTGATTTCATTTTCTTCTGGAGCATTCCTACTCTCCCAAACAGTTGTCGAGTTGTTTCAAATGTCTCCAGGTATCTAAGTGTGTTAGCTTTCTCATTATGTCTAAGGAAAATCAGAAACATAGGTGCCTAGGAGAGAGTCAGGTGAGCTCCTGGTGGAAGCTCCTGCCCTCTGCCCTTCCTGAAAGAGAGAGAACAGGACATGCTCAGATCTCACACACTTCCTGGTTCCACTTTGGTTACACTTTTTCTAAGTAGGTCAGGAGCTAATAGCCCTTTCTTCTTTATGATGACATACCTGTCTTCTGGAAGCACATCTAAGTACATTTAATCTCCCTTTACTATCCTGACCAGCACTTTGTCCCAGGAAGGATCAAGTCTAAACAAATACCCACCTTGCGCTTCCACAGAGGTAACCATGATACCTAAGACTGGTCAGCAAGGTGGTTCAAGCTACCTTGCATTCTTCAATTATTTTTCTCTGCCTTTCTCCTTTGAAATGTACTGCCCTTTCCCTCATTCTGGCTCTCACTTCCCATGTGCTACTCCTGCTCAGGCATTAATCTGGACAAACAGTTTATGACAGCTGACTTATTAACAGGTTACTACCCTCAGGAATATTTGCATTTCTTTTGGCTGAAATATTCAAGACAGAGATGATCTTAGAAAGGGTGATTATACTGTCATATTAACAAGAATGTGTCACAGCACACAAAATCATAAAGATCCTTAAAACTCTCTATGTCTTAACTCTATTCAGTTTCAGGGATCATGTCTTCAAGTTGCCCACCACATGGCTAGAACAGACAATTGAAAATATATGGCAGTGATTGCCTTGAATTTTCTAAATTAAAGAGTTTAGCACTGTTCCTATCAACTATGTACTGCAGTTCTTTTTTTTTTTCTTTTGAGATGGAGTCTCCCAGGCTGGAGTGCAATGGCACAATCTCAGCTCACCGAAACCTCCGCCTCCCGGGTTCCAGTGATTCTCCTGTCTCAGCCTCCCAAGTAGCTGGGACTACAGGCACCCACCACCACACCAAGCTAAATTTTATTTTTAGTAGAGATGGGGTTTCACTATGTTGGCTAGGTTGGTCTTGAACTCTTGACCTTGTGATATGCCCACCTTGGCCTCCAAATGTGCTGGGATTATAGGCGTGAACCATCATGCCCAGCCCTATGCATTGCAATTCTAAAGGAGAGTTCCACTCATTTAAGGAAACCAAAACAAAACAAAACAAAACAAAACTGATGTTGGGCATACAGAAATCAGTAAACACAATAACGAGCAATGACATCATGGGCAATAAGCCTCATGGATATAGGCAACATAAATCCTCTTCCAAGCACTTTGGGATAGGGGTCATAAAATTAGTAAATTTAGCAATGAACGGTGTTTCATATTTCAACTTCAGGAGAGAATATACTGTTCTGTCTTGTGGCATTTCACTTGCAAATTTGATTCTAATTTGATTGGTTAAAAACAGTCTCACACATTGAATATTGAAGAGCACACTGTTAAAAAATCAGACTAACTGGCAATCTCATGAACTGAAGAGAGGTGAATATTATGGTTTATTAAGCATAGGTAAGATGTATCCAACAAAGACACTGTCCCTTGATAATAATGCTTTATATTTTATGACAGCTTAGCTTTCACTCCTTTCACTAATTTAACTGCATTGACATTAATTTCTTTCATCTTCTCATAGACATTATTGTCCAGAATTTAATCACTTTGAAAACAATCTCCTTTCTGTAGTCCCATGTTCCTATAAATCTGAAAGAGCAAAGACCTCAAACAAGGGTAAGAGCAGAAGACACCCATGACGTAACTGGCGAGCTCACTTCCTGAGGCGTCTTTAGGTGCTCTGGTGTCATACTTGAATTTTAACAATGGTGACTCTATCATGGGCTCACTATCAGCTCCTCCTCCATTGGAGTTTATTGTTTTTACCCAGATTTTTTCATGTGCATGAGAGGTGATACAAAACCCCAAACTCTGGGTTCTAAAGCATCAATCCTTTTCTAAATGTTTTCTTATATTGTGAGCCCTGCTAGTATTTCAGAGTGACTATTGCCACAGTCATAAATGTTCAGTGGGTAGGATACATGGGGAAGTGGGATGGCCATGAGTCCATTCACATTGTAAGTTGGGAACTTATTTTCTCCCAAGCTTTAGGCCAAATAATTTAGGTAGTAGCTACCACTCAAGTAGGGAATGCTTGGGCTCTGCCTAACCAAACAAACGTTGGCACATCTCTAGGCTACAAAAAGCAAGTATGGATACTAGCTTATGACTCAATTACTGAGACTTGTCTACGTTAAGATAATTCCATGTCAGAGTGAGAGACTGGAGGTGAGCCTGACGGGACCCAGAGGGGCTGACGCACACATCAAGGGTCAGGTTGGCACTTGGTGATGGCTCTACAGTAGATATCTGTAGAGAGGATGGAGAAGTTTGGGCAGTAGAAAATGAATGTTCTTAGGTGGGAGAGCACAGGCTGGGGAGTCAAAAAGGTTCGGAACATAATTCTGGCTTCATCATGACTAGTTTTATGACTTGGCACAAATCACTACATGTTTATCATCTCCATTCTTGTAAGATGGGAATAATAACATCTGCCTTATATTGAGACTGTAAGGATTTGAAGTAATTCATGCTGATTTCTTGTTACATAAGATTTGACGGCAATAAACAATAATTATTGTTAGGAGAGTAGGGAAAGAAGCGATACATTATAATCCAAGCAGACAATCTGTTCATTTAATAGTTTAAACGTGAAGTCCACAAACCAACCTACTCTACAAGTGAATAAATTTGCTAAGATTTGGGTATCCAATGATGAACAATGTGAGTCTGGGCCCTGCCTTCACAGATCCTACTATCTAAGCAGCCAGTAAGCAAGAGAGACACACATAAATAATTGACTACAGATTGTGAAAAGTGCTTTGAATAGAGATCTCAGTGGGAAAATAACAGAGTGTACCAATGAAATAACATATTCACAGAGACCTGAAAGATGAGTAGGTATTACCTTTAAGAGCTTAGAGGGGAAAGGATGCCAGAGATGGAAAATAGTGTGTGCATACAATATACAGAAAGAAAAAGGGCAGCGGGTTTGAAGATTAAAAGCAGTCAGTGAATAAGAGACAGAATGGCTTTGGAGGATTGGACACAGGCAAGATTATGCAGGGACTTCAAGAATCACATTAAAGAACTGTTTAATGCACTGGAAAGCCACTGGAGTAGTTTTGAGTAGAGATGCTGCATGATCCAATTTACTTTTTAGAGTGATCTTTCCAGAAGCTGGATTGTGTATTGGGGTGGCTGGCAAATGAGAGAACAGAAAAGTATTGTAGTAGTTCAGAGACAGATGGTGATGACTTGGGCCAAAGTGTAGAGAATGGCTTCAGAGAAGTCCAGGAAGAAGTAATCATTGGCCATTCCAGCAGCTAGGTAAAAATTTTCAGCAGGAAACTCAAAATTAGCCAATAAAAAGGGAAATCAAAGCAGAAGATAGTAGGCATTTAGGGTTGTTGAAAATTGGCAATAGTTCCACTGCTGAGTTGGTGTGGGTAAAGCAAAATAGGAATTCATTTTCTATAAAATCTGTGCAGTGCCAAGAGATTAAAATAGGGCCTTAGCTGTGACATGCAAGTTTCTGTGACTACAGATAAGGTAGGACATGGATGCTGAAAGTTACGAGGTAGGGGCAGAAGGTCACAGGAAATAGCATAGTTTGCTCATGTTTGCCAACGCTGAAATGATGGCTGGCAATGCATTTAATATCCTATAACTAGGAATAGGATCAGTCTCAGACACTAGGAAGAGCTGAACTAACAGATGAAAGCTATGAGACCCAACCTTAGGACCCAGCTGTCCCCAGGCAGCAACAAAGGGGGATTGTTGTGCTTTATCAACTTAATTTGGGTATATGTTTTTTACAGTCTCCCAGTCAGAAAAATCTGTAATTACATGCATTTTACAAAAAAAGATGTTAGGTCAGGTAAAATGACACATTCAAAGACATAATTTCACTACCCTGCCACATAAGCAAAATATCACTTATCTATTTTCAGTATAATGGTATTTTTCATTTACTGTTTCATAATGATGCAAATCCAGTGTCTCAGGACTATAGAGAGCTCTGGGTATTAAAAGATGTGGACCTTGTCTTCTCTGCAGTTTGGTTTGTGACCTGTGGTTCCCAACGCAACACTACTTCTCAATTTCTTGGCCTCAAGTGATGCCCCCGCCTCGCCTCCCAAAGTTCTGGGATTACAGGTGTGAGCCACTGCATCTGGCATATGCAATATCAAGTGGCTAGCAAGATAATGAGCAATGTCTTTCATGTCATTCCACGAATATCAGGAAACAAAATCACATAGGTTTTCTACTTGTTTGTTTTCAAAAGCAAAAATCTTTCTGAATTGCTTTGCATTTTTAGTGTTCTAAATCATATTGCTTCTATTCTAAAAAAAAAGATATTTTGGTTTTCCACCATGGACTTGGATGGATGATTAAATCTGATTATCTCTAGAAGTCATTAAGGCTCAATCAGAAGGACTAAGGATTAAGATTGGAGTAAGGACTAAGATTGTAAACTTGGACTCGATTTGTCAAAATAAACAGTTCTATTCTTGCTCACATGGAATTGTTTATTTTACCTTTCAAATACGTTAAATCAAGATTCACAAACCAAAATATCACATGAATATGTTCTCTGTGCCGTTTGATCTTTTTTCCCCAGGCATGAAAATCAAATTTACAATGCTAATATTTCTCCAGAAATGTTCTGAGTGGTACACTTTTCTTCAAATAGGCAACAGATTTGTCTGTCTCTAAACATGCTTATAGTCCTATTAGAGTAGAGAAAAGAAGCAGGCATACGGAATTCAATATATGGACTATAAAACCAAGAGAACACTCATACATTAGAAAGCTGTCGTCAAGAACAGTCAACTGTTCCTTTACATAATTGAGCTCAACAAACATTTACTAAGAGTCTTTAAGTAAAGGTCCGCTAGTTGCTGCAAGGAATGAAAACTAGATAAAGCTCTTGTTCTCAAGGAAATGAAAATACATGAAGCAAACTAAATTATAGATTTTTTTCATTAAAGCCATTATTAGGCAGAAGGAAGAAAAGATTTGAATTTATGTTTGAATTTGAATTCTGAATATCGCTTGTTCTTCAAAGCAGGAATCTAAAGTCAAATAAAGCATGTGTGTATATATATATACATATACACACACACATATATAAATGTATATACACACACATAAACACAGATGTATATAGCTCAATTTGTCAATTGCAAATATGTAATATATTAATAGAATTAATTTATATAATTAATATTAATAAGTATATATAGTGACACACGGGTATTTTTCCTCAAATAAATAAAAAATTGCCTGTCTTCTCAAGGGTATAATAGAACTCCTTATTACCTAATCTTTTTTTACTACCTAGAGATATTTGCCTGGGTCTGGTTTTAAGCTATAATAGAAACTATATATACAGACATTGAGTCATACACCCACCCATCACTCCCTATCCCCCACCATACACCTGCATACCTTAGTGTAAAAAAAAAAAAAAACTATCACATCATGTAAAATATAATTTTGAAGTTAAATTATGCTAAGCTTGTCTCAAATTGAAAACATGTTGAAGCACTGCTAAACTTAGTATAGTTGCCCTAAGAACAACATCTCACATTAATTTCTCTGTATTTAAAAAATGGTGATATCCTGCATTTGCCATCCATGGTATCACTGTTCTCTTGGCGTGACGGCTTAAAGCCTTCTAATCTGAAGCATCAGCATGTGCAGGGAGTATTTCCTGATGAATGCCACCTTTAATAATTTAGTATGTTGACTTATACTTTCCACACGAATAGAATGTGTCTTAACAGTAGTAAATACAGCTACAAAGCAGTGAGGAATGGCAATTGGCTGAGGGCACTAATTACACTGACTTGACTTGAATTAAAATTGCTAAACAGCAAATGAGATTACCAGTCTAAAGATAACCTTAATTTAAATGCCAAGCTGCATTTATCTCATCTACAATGTAATTTTCCAGAGGTGTAGAATAATACAATTTTAATGGAAATCCATTGTTTAAACATATAATTAAAGTCTCTAGTCCCTCCCCACCACGCCCTTTGAGTTTGTTTTACAGGCAAGATATGCAGACTGATTTAGCGGTCAGAATGAAAACATTCAGATCTTGTCCTCATGGCCAGACATGACTTTCAGTACCATCTTCCTTTTTAATGATTAACGGCTGGATACGAGAAAAGTAAATGCCAAAGGGGTGAGAGGTGCAGGAGGAAAAGAAAATGACCTTCTCTAATTCCTGGAGCTCTAAGGAACTTTACACATGATAAGAGCTCAAACCACCAAGTGACTAATGAGAAAACCCAAGGCCCAGAAAAGCCAAGTGATTTTTCTAAAAACACAGAGCAAGAAAGCAGCACCACCCAGCAGAGATGCTAGCCTGGGATTTACAGACAGAAAATCTATGAATCCCATCTCTTTTCTTATTAGTTCTGTAAAGGCAACTTACTACCTTTCAGCCTCAATTTCTGCATCTGTAAAATGGAGAAGGGAATAATTCCAATTTCACAGGTCAGTGAGAATGCATACATTTCTGACTTACACAAGTGCTCAATAAAAGACACATTTTATTGTCAATGACTTCCTAAGACCAGAACCCAAATATTCTGATTCCCATCTCAAGTTTGCTTCTATTACACCTACTTTACCTTTCACTAACCCAAGACTATGCCCATGGTCTCATGAATCACACCAAACACTTGATGTACATGTAAGTGGAAAGGGACAAAGAAACAAGAAATAATTAAGAACTAATATTTCTTATTGGTTGATATTAATGAACATTCAGTTTGATAGTTACCAATGAACTATTATTACTAAAAACACTAAGGTTTATAAGATAAAGGTCAAGGGTTTTTAAAAATCTGCTCATTTTATGAATATGAAAGCATACAAACAAAACAAAGCTGAAGGTTAGTCACTCAGAATTGAGGGACAGTAATTTCAATATGAAGTTCCTCGTCATCAATGACCTACAATCCTATATACACTTTACACACTTACAATCACTCACACATACACCACTACACACACTCCCAAAATATGCATCATAGTAGTTTCATCATTCTCAGTATGGTGGGACTGAGTAGATGCATGACTGAATAGATTATATATCTGAGGGTAACAAAGAGGTGGATTCTTTGAAAAGTTTTACAGATTAGTTCCCGGGCGCAGTGGCTCACGCCTGTAATCCCATCACTTTGGGAGACCGAGGCAGGCGGATCACAAGGTCAGGAGTTCGAGACCAGCCTGGCCAATGTGGCGAAACCCCGTCTCTACTAAAAATACAAAAAATGTGGCTGGTGCCTGTAATACTAGCTACTCGGGAGGCTGAGGCAGGAGAATCGCTTGAACCCGTGAGGCAGAGGTGCAGCGAGCCAAGATTGTGCCCTTACACTCTAGCCTGGGTGACAAGAGCAAGACTCTGTCAAAAAATAAAAAGAAAAAAAAAAGTTTTACAGATTAGCCCATTTTAAGATTTATTTTACTAATCTCATTAATCAGAGAGAAGATGAATAAATACTAAAAGGGAAGACAAGAAAACAAGAAGAAAGGAAAACACAAAGGAGTTAAATCATCATGACCACTGGGCAATAGAGTCTTCTTTACAGACAATCATATGGTGGTTTTGGCTAAGGTAAGGCTTGCAATAGAGTGAAAACAACTTTGAATTAGAAGAAAGGTGTCCTAGTTTCTAACTTTGGTCTTGCCTGTATGTAGTTAGATTACATTTGATAGTTGTTTAACATTTCTGCTACCTATCTACAAAATAAATAATTTTCCTTATCAGTGTGAAAATGAGATGGTTAGATGAGAGTTCCTCCAAAGTTATGTCTGCAATTCTGTGATTCCATGAATATTCACCACTGCAGACCTCAAACTCTTTTTGAAGATGAAGAATCCCGTATTTTCAATGTATAATTTTAGGGAAAATTCACTAACCAGTTTGATGAATTATGGTAGGACCTTTCACTGGGTCCTAATGCTCTGAATAATTCTACTTTCTAGAATGGGTCATGACTAGCCAATTAATGAGGATTTCCTTATGTCTTAGCTTTATGTCTAAACCTGGAGAAGTAAAAGATGCCCATGTTTGGTTATATTTAACCACATCCTAAACTCTGAGTTGTTTTCAGTAAACTGCACTAAGTACTGTTTGTAGATGAAATGCCTTAATAAGTATCCATGTAGTCACCATCATTTACACTGCAGTGTTGAAATATATACGTAATAACTCACTCTTCCCTACAGAGATATATTAGGCATTTTTACTTCTCAAATAATGTTTTTTGTTACTCTTCATATTTTCAAGTTTCTCTAAACAGCACTTGCTGTCTCAGTCTCAACTTTAAGATGACTCAAGAGACTACGTCTGAAGTTGAGTATATACTGAGATCACTTGTTTTCCTGTTGGAAACCAGTGAGGAGTGAAGAAAAAGGTGAAGAAGGGAAGAAAAAGGGCATCTGAACTGGAAGAAGTGAGACTCACTTGCTCATCTAAACTGAAGTCAGTCTCTTGATAGGATTCGCAGGGATTACTTCTTAACTAGACCTTAGCACCACTTCTGGTACACAGTAAGTATGAATAAATACTTCTTGGAAGAAAGAGAGATAGTAAATAAAGACAGCCAATAAGGAAGAGAAGACTTAATTCATGCTGGAGTTTGTTGGAATACTGATAGGAAGTGTGAGTAAAATCTTACCAAAGTTTATTTTTCTTCCCTAAACTAGTTTCATATCTCCTACTATTCTGTTTTATGGCTTTGTCTTCCCTTTTAAAATATTGGCAAATTGCACATTTCCTCAGATAAGGAAAGCACAAAAGTGGTCATCTCCTGGCAAAGTAGTCCAGGAAAATGCTGTCTGATTTAACTTTTTGAATAGTGTAAAGTATGAGTATGAAACAGAACATTTCACCGAGGAAGTTTAAGGTCACCATACATATAAGACCCTAGCGGTCAATACACGAGAACAGCTGCAGCCTATTTTAAAGGCGGTGGAACAACTTGCACTTCAGATCATGGAAATCAGCTCTCTCTGTCTCTTCCCAGGACAGCTCATAGACTAAAGAATAATCAGCAGCAACGACTGAACAGCCAGCTGCCTCAGAGATGGACATTGCTGTTGCAAAAGGAATCCCTATAATTTAGAAATTAAGAAACCATAAGAGATGACATTCTAAGTTGAAGAGACTTCAGAAAATACTCAAACAGGAGCTTAATATGGGACTGTATTTAGGCCAGAAGCCATAGAAGCCAGGATATTACCTTTTGCAACTAACCTCAGTAGTCAAACCAAGGGGCCACATAGAAGGGTAAATGCACCTGATAGCAATGATTTCAGCATACCCTTAGAATAACCCTGTATGGCAGATGCACCTGAATGTGTGTTTTGAGCTACAGATTCCAGGAGTGGCCAACCCTGAGATTCATTTCTCATCTATAATAAACATCTGAACACCCGGCCCATCCTGTGGAACATGGGCCATACATAGGACTGAGGCCCTGAGTTTTGGGGTAAATGAAGGTTGCCAGGTGGAGTTCATTATGGGGAAAGTGTTTACTGAAAATGCTATACAAACTGCATGCTGTTTGCAGGTGGTTGAAGTTGTCCTGCCCAGCCCACTGCCACTGAGTGATGCAGTTACTGGTCCAGCTCGCCACCACTGGACCATTTCTGCAGGTAAGATGGTTTTCCTCTCCAGCCCACCACCATTGGACTCTCTCCCCTCTAGTCAGCCCCTAGTAAAACCCCATGTCACATTTGCTGGCTCTGGGTCTCCTTCAGGCTTTTGAACCAAAGCCTTCCCTGTTAAGATCAATAGGGGTTAACCTCATTAACCCCTATTAATCATGATACTGATGGCTTTAAGGTCTAGTTTTAGAGATTCAGTTTCTATGTGTGCACACACTGAATCTCTAAAACCAGACCTTAAAGGCATCAGTAATAAGATTTTTTTTTCATGGATTTCCCCATTCATGGTTCCTCTGACCTCAAAGTCTTAAGTATATGCTTTTCATGAAGGAATGCTCCCGTTTTAACATCTTCTGATTAACTGAGGATTAAACACACACACAACAAAACTCTCTGATTTATCCTCGTTAGTACAAATGCTTCCTAAATAGTTCACATTATTACACTTCTACCTGGAACATTTTCTTATGGGAAAATATTTTTTTATTGTGTGTGTGTGTGTGTGTGTGTGTGTGTGTGTGTGTTTTAATTGGTTGAGGACCTTGTCTAGTCACCTCTAGTCTGGTATTGTGAGGTGGAACTACACCACATAGGCCCAGGCACGGGTCTGGAAGTCTGTGTAGCTCTAGGTTCTACATCTTTGCTAATTTATTTTCCTTCCCTGAGCTCCTCTTTGCTCCCTTAGGAAAATAATAGGCTTAGACAATGTGATCCTGAAGGCTACTTGGAATTCAATGCTACTGTTTCGTGGAGGGCAAACTTTGATGATGGCTGCCAAAGTCTCAGGATCTCATGCTGCGGGGAAGAATGGGATACAAAATTTTGTAAGCATGGAGAAGGAATCAAAGATGTGACTCCAACTTCTCTCGTGGCTAGCTCAGCTAGAGTTGAGAAGTGGAGGCTGACAAGACATTGACTTCAATTAGTATCAGAAGAGAATCAGCACTCAGCATTGGTAGAAATTTCTGGCCAGGCCCAGTACTCTTGTTAACTGAGGCAGCTTATTAAAAAGTGACCACCAGGCCGGGTGCAGTGGCTCATGCCTGTAATCCCAGCACTTTGGAAGGCCAAGGCAGGCGGATTACCTGAGGCCAGGAGTTTGAGACCAGCCAGGCCAACACGGTGAAACCTTGTCTCCACTAAAAATACAAAAAATTAGCCAGGTGAGGTGGCAGGTGCCTGTAATCCCAGCTACTCGGGAGGCTGAGGCAGGAGAAGCACTTAAACCTGGAGATGGGAGGTTGCAGTGAGCCGAGATCATGTCACTGTACTCCAGTCTGGTGACAGAGTAAGGCTCCGTCTCAAAAAAAAAAAAAAAAAGTGACCACCTGCACAGGACACAATAGGTTGGAAAGAGTTTGTTTTAGTTTGTGCTTATGGTAGGCACTCCCCTAAAGATGTCCACATCCTAATCTCAGGACCCTGCAAATGTGTTGCCTTACATGGCAAAAAGACCTTTTCAGACACAAGTTAAGGATATTGAGACGGGGGGGTTACCTCGACTATCCAAGTGGTCCCAATGTAAATCATGAGTCTTTGATAGTGGAGAACCTTTCCTAGATGCAGAGAACAGGACAGATAACAGCATGAGAAGGACTTGTCTTACTGTCACAGGCTTTGAAGATGGAAGAAGGGGCTGTGAGCCTAGGAATTGGGTGGCCTCTAGAAGCTGTACAAGGCAAGGAAATGGATTTTCTAGAGGCTCAAGAAGGAATGCAGCCCTGTCCACATCTTTATTTTAGGCCATTGAGACCATATTGGACTTCTAAGCTCCAGACTATCAGATAATAATTTTTTGTTGTTTTAAGCCTCTAAGTTTGTTGTAACTTGTTACAGCAGCAGTAGAAAACTCATACAGTGCCACCAGCTGAAAGAATCCAGGGACACTCCCATCTGTTCTTAAAACACTGTCACAAAGTGGGCAGAGGAATTTGCTTAAAAAGAAAAAGAAAAACTAAAAAATCTTCTTATTTTGTAACTTTTCTCCCTTGCAAGGATCTTCACATTCACATTTTCTTATCAAAATTCAGTCTCATGAGAGAACCTAAAACATTCCCTCTAGACTAGAAGTATACATGTGACTGACGCTAGCTTCAAATATTCAATATGCATTTTAGCATAGATAAAAGCTTGAAATAACTGATGAAATTTGAAAATATTGTCTTCAAAGAGCAGCCAGTAATGGAGAAACAATAGGGTGGGGGCAGTGGCTTTACTCAGGATCTTGTAAACATTCTACACAGGCAGGTACAAAGCCTCTCTGTCCTTCTGGCTACACCAGGACATCCTGTAAACTTTGTTCTGATGTCTTGGGAACATACTCTGTCTAACCTATACATCTACAACCTTAGCAATGGAATCTTAGGAAGAAAAAAAATATACGTATGGTTGTAAGGTGAGGATAAAAGGAGTGGAAATGAGGGATAGAAAAAAGCATTTTTTTTTTTAGTGTTTAAATTTCTCAGAGATGTAGACATTCAAGGTTTTAAAAATTGAGAGGCATCTGTGATAACTATAAGCATCATTCTCACTATTGCTCCATACCATCTGCCCCTCTTTCTCTCTGTTCTTCCTCTACGGATGCTGCTGGTTCCAATTTCCCTCTGTTTTTCTGCCTGTTCTCTGCCCTTTGCCTTGTAAAGTTCAATGGTAGCCAGAGGCCTTACTTTATTCTATTACTGCCCTCTTTCTTGGGCTGGACCACACAACCCTTAGAAATACAAACATGTTTTCTGTAAAAAAAGGAAAGGCCCTATTTAGAATAGTCGGCCGTTTCCACGGGAAGTATAGATGAGCAACATACGTAGTTGATTTATAAACCAAACCAGAAACCTGTGACAGCACTTTGTTATATCGTGTGAATAAAACTTAACAAATTACTATTTAGTTGACTGTCTTCTACTGTGTACTATTTTCCATCACCATATCTTTCTTCACCTCCCTCCTCCTACGTTATAAATTAGCACCATTTTCTGGCACTTTTCAGACACAACAGATGTAATGCTATCAACATTCTGATAATGCTGAAGTCACCACGAGCTCCAGGCATACTGTTTGCTGCCAGTGATCCCATGTTTTTATTATAAGTTCCTCTCTTTTTCTAATGCATTGGACCATATGAGATATATATTACATAGAAGTGTGTGTACTACAATACCAATTGCAGAATGGGCCATAAACCAAAATGAGCAAATGGAAACATCTGCTCACCTTCAAAAGTCATTAATGAATAAATAATTTCTTAAAAGCAGCTGGAGCAAGCACCATAATTCAGCAAGGTGTTTAATATGCTATCCAGCGTAAGTTCTAGATGCATCAACCACCCATAGATTAGTACTAAGGCAATATTCCAGCAAGAACCCTTCTTTTGCAGATTTCTGGTGACTTGATTAGTGAGACTTCCTGGTGGCTTTTGTTTTGCTGAAAGACTATCTCATGAAATTGTAGGAGACATAAAGAAGAAAAAAGTGTGGATGTGCAGAGAGACAAAAATACATAAACGTAGATGTAGACACAATAAAAAACCTGATTTAATTTAACTCATAAGAACTATAAAAATGTGGGCTTGGCATCAAAGAGGTATGAATGATCAAAATCTTCTCTCCAAACCTCCCCACTGGAAATGTGCAAAATAATATTTACAAGAGGCAGGAAATGAGAAAAAGAATAATTATCAGGCTAAAATACAAACAAACATTGTTAATGTGTTCAGACATTTAACTATGATCTAACAATAATGATGCTTATGCCCCACCTGCCATGACAATCTACTCAATCCACCAAACACCCAGAGCCTATTTAGAAAAGTGCCCAGGGCACTGAACTCTGCTGTACTGCGGAGGGACATGCAAACATGCCTGGTACAGTTCATGATATCAAGGCCATGATATCTGTCTGAGAAGGACAAAGCACATGGGCCATTAAAGGTCCAAACAAGAAGTTAAATAGCAATGCAGTCCTTCTATACATGAGCTGCTGCAATTTATTGTTCATTTTTAAAGTAGAGACATGAGAAATAAAGTAAAATCAACAAGGCAATGTGTCTCTAGGAGTTGACAATTTTTTTAGAGTGATGTATGAAGGTTCCAACATCTTTATTTCCAGAGTGAAGAAGATAGTGATGGATACTGGTGGCTTTCCAATTCCCATAAAGATGGGGGTGGGGTTGGACTAAAGACAGAAGTGGCAGAGTTGGCCACAGTCTGGCTTTGCCATCCACAAAGGGAGAAAGGAGAGCACCAGCTGGAAGCTAATCTCCACAACAATCAGCTCACAGATATTTCATAAATGGGTTCAACATCAACACTTACACTCTTTTTTACTTATATGGCTTTTGTTGCCAGCAGCCGATGTTAGAGATGGCCCAGTGGAAATCATGATCATGGTGGCATAAATAAACCATGTGTCAATCTAATAAGGTGCAAAGAACCTCAGAGCTTGAAGAGAAGTGCACTGGCCCAGGTTCTGCAGCCAATGGCAATGCACCTCTCATATTCTCAGTAACTTCTGTGTCAAGTGACAATGTTAGGCAGCCATTCACCAAAGGTTTTGAGAAAGGATCATTTAACATGTCACTCATTAACAAAAAGGACTCACCGAACAAATAGGATTGCGAAACACTCCATTCCATAGACCCTTTCCACTTACAATTTGCAGTGCAGTTAGCATGTTCAAGACTCTGAAAGGTCCTATGATAAACCTGACATTTCACAATCTTTTAGAACATTAAGCTCTCATAACATTACTACCTGCCACAGAATTTCTGAAATGTCTCCCAATGATCCCCACCTCCTGGTATTCATGCTTTTTTGCGATTCCTTTTCCTGAGTGTGGGCTGGACTTAGTAATTAGCTTCTAATCAACAGAATGGCAAAAGTGATGGGGTGTCACTTCTGAGATTACGTTACAAAGGACAGTGACTTCCCTCTTGTTACTACTCCCTCTTTTGCCCTCTGACTTACTCAGTCTGATGAAGCTATATACCATGTTGCAAGCTGACCTACAGAGCAGCCCATTTGGCAAGAAACTGAGGGTGGCTTCTGGCCAACAGCCAGTAAGAGACAAAATCCTGCCAATAACCACACAAATTAACTTGGAGTGGATCCTCTCTGAGTGAAGCTTCAAGATTCCTGTAGCCCCAGCTGACTTGCAGCCTTGTGAGACACCTTACACGAGAGATGCAGCTAAGCCATACTTGAATTTACAACTCACAGAACCAGGAGATAATAAACCCTGTTGTTTTAAACCATTGAGTTTTGGGATAATTTACTACACAGCAAATAGCAATAACAATATACTAGCATATAGAAGAACTATGCTATGGGAAACTGACTTTAGGATGTGCTGATAGGATGTTTAAGCATAGGATGTTTCTTGCACATCTTTTAAATATGTGAGATAAAGCAAATCATTGGAAAATTTAAAAATTGCTTTAGTGAAGAAATTACATAAGCCTTTAAACAAAATGAACTCAATTGCTACTAAATTAAAATGACTGAGCCAAGGTTTGTCTTTTCCCTGTCTTTTAGAAAGGGTATATAAAACAAACTAAAGTATAGAAAAGACAGGCACACATTCTTCAAGCACTCTGGATATATGGGGTGTTCATTGCACACTAAATCCTATCCATTGAAGCAGGTCATCAAAATGCCTCTCCTTGACCACACATTTTCAGACCAGTTTAAGTCTCGGTATGAAACTCACAGTATTAAAATTATATTTCATCAATACTACTGTTCCTTCTAATTGGCCCCTGATTCAAACAAGCTTCAATTCATCAAAACTATTCTTCCACTATAAAGCTATGATTCCATCATTTATAGTGTTACCACTGTGAAGCAATATGAGAATGCAATCAAAGCCCTAAGCACTGTGATGGTGCATAATACAAGCTTAATGTTAGTACTATCATTATTATTTCTTTATCACACTTAATGAATATATAAATGTATACACAAAAATAAATATGCATCTGTCTGTCAATGACATGCTAAAATTAATAAGATTGATTTCCTAATAAATATACAGAATGTACAAATGCAAATGAGCATTGTCTCCTTCAAATGAATCACATTGAAGAACTCACACTTTTCTTATGATGCTGTCATCAGTTAGGTTTTTTTTGCATAATTTCCTTTTAAATTATTTTTAAAAGATAACATTTTTGTGGTTATTATTATCATTATTATAGCCTACAATGGTAAAATCCAATTTTATTATCCATCTCATTCAACATAAT
This sequence comes from Nomascus leucogenys, assembly GCF_006542625.1. Classification (NCBI taxonomy): domain Eukaryota; kingdom Metazoa; phylum Chordata; class Mammalia; order Primates; family Hylobatidae; genus Nomascus; species Nomascus leucogenys. The sequence continues at coordinate 64,382,770 of NC_044394.1, read as the reverse complement.
TTGTTCAGAATGACTTTCAGTTGTTCAAAAAACAAGGCACAAGCTCATAAGTTGATGACTTGTCATGATTTAAGATCTCCCCAAAGATGCCCCATACAATGTTTACACACACACACACACACACACACACACACACACGAGCACACACTTCTTCTTATGTTTAATTGCAAGGTTAATCGAAAACAAACATGAAGTCAAAGCTGTATTGATTTCTAAAAAGTTAAGTGAAGCAAAAAATTAAACAACAATCATATCTTCTTCTAAATATCAAGTGATTTACTCATCTAAATGCATAGGGAGTTAAAGCCATAAATTATTTTGCATCTGAATGATAATATACAATGTGCTTTGGCAGATTAAACATTACAAACAACATCCGGCTGCAGTGAGCAACGGAAGAATGTTTATTGCAGTACATCAAACTTATTTGTCTGGGGCAGCATTGAACAGAAGGTGGGCTTTCAAGTTTACCTTCCCTCAAAGCACAGATAAAGACCATTAACAGAAAATGTCATCCATAGAAATCTGAATGTATCAAAGAGGAATATTAGGAAAATATTCTTTTTACACAGCATTTTTGTGGTTTTGGTTTGCTTGCTTTCCATCTGCCAAAACCAACTATGATTGGGGGTAAAAATATGGGTGATAGTTGTGCTGTAGTAAAATAAGTCCTAGGTATTGAGTCAGAAAAGAAGACCCAAGTTGTGCCATTTATTTGCTTTCCTTTACTGGGCCTCCGTTTCCACATCTGTAAACTGAAAAGGTTCCAGTCATTCTAATCAAGATCAATACCAGCCCTGATTAACATGTAGAAAAGTGTGTATGCTGGTGAGGGAGAGGTTGGTATTTTCAGATAAATGGTGTCTGGGGGGAATCTATTGACATTTAGCAGTGGGAAGCAGGCAGAATTTCCAGGAATAACACCAGGAATAATACCAGGAATACCATTCAGGTTGTATTCTATGTAAACAGTATTGACAAGCATTTTGCAGTATGATAATGCTCCTGCACAGCAAACTGTCCTAACCGGAGTGATCATGCTTCTTCTCCCTTTGAATAACTGGTTTTCTTAGGCACCTTCTAATCACCCATTCAGTGGTGCTAAGATGTAATGCCTTTGGGTCAACGCCTTGCCCTTGTTAACCCTAGGAGTAATGGTATGTTAAAGTTTTTCTCATTTTCTCTGACACAGATAGTGCCTTATCACTGTAGGGCTTTTTCACTCACTACTGCTTCTGCCTGGAAACCTGTGTCCTCAGCTGCACATAGCTGGCTCTTTCACCATAAAAATCCAGCTCAAATGCAATGCCTCAGAGAGGCCTACTTGGGCAATCCAACTCTTCTGCTAAGGCCATTTTCAATCTAATCCTTATTTTCTATCACACCACCTTATTTGATTTTCTTCATTGAGCCTATTGTGATCTGCAATTTTTCTCATGTATGTGTGGGTGTTTTTGGTTTTGTTTTTGTTCTTCCCCATCAGAATGAGCATGGTATGTGTGATGATTAATGTTGAGTGTCAACTTGATTGGATTGAAGGAGGTAAAGTATTGTTCCTCAGTGTGTCTGTGAGGGTGTTGCCAAAGGAGATTAATACTTGAGTCAGTGGACCGGGAGAGGCAGACCCAACATTTAATCAGCTGCCAGCACAGCTAGGATAAAAGCAGGCAGAGGAATATGGAAGGACTAGACTGAGTCTTCTGGCCTCCATCTTTCTCCTGTGCTGGATGCTTCCTGCCCTTGAACATTGGACTCCAAGTTCTTCAGCTCTACTCTTGGACCTACACCTAAAACAGTGGTTTACCAGGGGCTCTTGGGCTTCAGTCACAGACTAAAGGCTGCACTGTCTGCTTCCCTACTTTTGAGGTTTTGTGACTTGTACTGGCTTCTTTGCTCCTCAGCTTGCGGATGGCCTACTGTGGGAATCTACCTTATGATCATGTGAGCCAATACTCCTTAATAAACTCCTTTTCATATATACATTTATCCTATTAATCCTGTATCTCTAGAGAACCCAGACTAATACAGATGTCAGTACCAAGAGTGGTTCTAGAGGAACAGAATTTTAAGGATGGAGTTCTTTAGTTGATTTGGGGGCTTCTGGATTTGGCTGCTTAATATGATTAGACAAAAAACGCTAAGGACTCTACTAATAGCGTGGAGAACACTGATAGTCCTTGGCATGAACTGTTTAGACAGTTATGCAAAATAAATACATTTGATACTCCTGATTCACCATTTGTGAGTGGCAAAGAATACAGTGACTCTGTACATAATACCTTTGACGATATGTGGAGAACCAAGGAATATAATGAAATTGGTGTCTAGTTCACTAGACAAAGTGATGAAAGAAAATGATGAACTGAGGGATTCTAGCTCCCAGCTTCAGAAGCACATACTGAGCCTCAAATCTTCTAAGATTGCCCTGAGTCTTATCTCCTGTAGAGAAAGAGCTGAAGCTGTGGAAAATCAGACACAAGCTCTTGACATGTGAGTGGCTGACCTGAAAAAAGGTGCACACATAGCCTCGTCAGATGTCTACTGTTAAAGTGAGGGCACTGATTGGAAAACAATGGGACCCTGCAACTTGGAATGGGGATGTGTGGGAAGACCCTGATGATGCTGTGGGCACTGAACTCCTAAATTCTGAAGAGCCTCTTTCGCCAGAGGAAACGGGCTTCCCACCCCTAGTGGTGGCAACATCTCCTTCCACCCACACTGCCATCAGCCTTTCCACCTTTGTCAGAGATTAATCCTGCACTGCCTGAGACAACAGTGATGGCCTCCCCTGAGGCACTTGCTAGGCAAGACAATGCTGATTCTCCTTAGGACCCACCCCAAACCCTGTTTGCTTCTAGACCTATAACTAAAGTCCTGGCAAGCCCCTAGAAGTGAGATTGAGAGTGTAACCCATGAGGAAGTGCACTACACTCCAAAATAACTCCTTGAGTTTTCTAATTTATATAAGCAGAAACCTGGAAAACAGGCATGGGAATGGATATTAAGGGTACGGGATAATGATGGAAGGAACATAAAGTTGGATCAGGCTGAATTTATTGATTTGGGCCCACTAAGCAGGGATGTTGCAGCTTGGAGAGTTAAAAAATGTTCTAATAGTTTACTTGCTTGGTTAGCTGAAATACGGATCAAAAGCCAATGTGAGAGGGCTGCAAATGCCTGCTCTCCATTGGTTTAATGTAGAGGAAGGGATCCAAAGGCTTAAGGAGATTGGGATGTTGGGGTAGACTAGTCAATTTAGACTTACTCATCTTAGCTGGGAGGGTCCAGAAGATATACCCTTTAACAATACTTTGCAAAATAGATTTGTGAGGGCAGCATCTGCTTCCTTGAAGGGCTCTGTGATTGCTCTTCTCTGCATGTCAGATCTTACAATAAGAACCACAGTCACTCAACTACAAAATTTAAATGCAACAGGAATAATTAGATCCTGAGGTGGCAGAGGCCAAGTGGCAGCACTCAACTGTCAAAGGCAAGGTGGGCATAGTTACCGTAATGGACAGCAGATGCAAAGCAGCAATCAGAATAGTCTGACTCATGTAGAGCTCTGGCATTGTCTAATTAATCACAGTTTTCCTAGAAGTGAAATTGACAGCAAGCTTACTGCATTCTTATTTAATTTATATAGGCAGAAAACTGCCAGGTTGAGTGAACAAAAAACTAATTTGAATTATAAAAACAGAGGATCATGGTCTCTCAATCAATTTCCAGACTTGAACCAGTTTACAAACCCAGAACCCCTTGAATGAATGGGAGACTGGGTCCCCTTGAGGAAAGACCCCACTATACTATTGATAATTTATGTTGTTAATCTTTCTCCCATCCTTGCCCAAGGAGATCTCCAGCCTTTTACCAGGGTAACTGTGCACTGGGGAAAGGGAAATAATCAGAACTTTCGGGGACTACTGGACCCTGGCTTTGAGCTGATATTGATTCCAAGGGACAAAAAACGTCATTATGGTCCTCCAATTAAAGTGGGGTCTTATGGTGGTCAAGTAATTAGTGAAGTTTTAGCTCAGGTCTAACTTACAGTGGGTCCAGTGGGTCCCCAGACTCATCCTGTGGTCAATTCTCCAGTGCCAGAATGCATAATTGGCATAGACATACTTAACAGCTGGCAGAACCCCCACATTGGCTACCTGACTGGTAAGATGAGGGCTAGTATGGTGGGAAAGGCCAAATGGAAGCCATTAGAGCTGCCTCTACCTAGAAAAATAGTAAATCAGAAACAATATTGCATCCCTGGAGGGATTGCAGAGATTAGTGCCACCATCAAGGACTTGAAAGATGCAGAGGTGGTGATTCTTGGCCAGGCACAGTGGCTCACGCCTGTAATCCCAGCATTTTGGGAGGCTGTGGTAGGCAGATCACAAGGTCGGCAGATCACAAGGTCAGGAGATCTAGACCATCCTAGCTAACACGGTGAAACCCCTTCTCTACTAAAAAATTAGCCAGGTGTGGTGGCGGGCGCCTGTAGTCCCGGCTACTCAGGAGGCTGAGGCAGGAGAACGGCGTGAACCCAGGAGGCGGAGCTTGCAGTGAGCCAAGATCACACCACTGCACTCCAGCCTGGGTGACAGAGCGAGACTCCACCTCGAAAAAAAAAAAAGAAAATTGAAAGAGGCAGAGGTGGTGATTCCCAGCACATTCCTGTTCATGTCTTCTATTTGTCCTGTGCAGAAGGGAAATGGATCTTGGAGAATGACAGTGGATTATCATAAGTTTAACCAAGTGGTGACTCCAACTGCATCTGCTGTACCAGATGTGGTTTCATCGCTTGAGAAAATTAACACATCTCTTGGTAACTGGTATGCAGCCACTGATATGGCAAACGCCATTCCTGTCCATAAGGCCCACCAGAAGCAATCTGCCTTCAGCTGTCAAGACCAGCAATATACCTTCTCTGTCCTACCTCAGGGGTACATCAACTCTCTGGCATTGTGTCATAATCTTGTTCACAGAGATGTTGATCACTTTTCCCTTCTACAAGACATCACACTGGTCCATTACATTGATGATATTATGCTGATTGGATCCAGTGAGTGAGAAGTCACAAACACACTGGACTTATTGTTGAGACATTTGTGTGCCAGAGGATGGAAACAAAGCCAACTAAAATTCAGGGACCTTCTACCTCAGTACAATTTCTAGGAGCCCAGTGTTTTGGGGCCTGTCAAGATATTCCTTCTAAAGTGAAGGATAAGTTGCTGCATTTGGCCCCTCCTACAACCAAGAAAAAGGCACAATGCCAAATGGGTCTATTTGGATTTTGGAGGCAACATATTCCTCATTTGGGTGTATTACTCTGGCCCATTTATCGAGTGACCTGAAAGGCTGCCAGTTTTGAGTGGGGTCCAGAACAGAAGAAGGCTCTGCAACAGGTCCACACTGCTGTGCAAGCTGCTCTGCCACTTGATCCATATGACCCAGCAAGATCCAATGGTGTTTGAGGTGTCAGTGGCAATAGGGATGCAGTTTGGAGCCTTTGGCAGGCCCCCATAGGTGAATTACAGCAGAGGCCTCTAGGATTTTGGAACAAGGCCCTGTCATCTTCTGCAGATAACTAATCTCCTTTTTGAGAGACAGCTCTTGGCCTGTTACTGGGCTTTGTTAGAAACCGAACGTTCGACTATAGGTCATCATCAAGTCACCATGTGACCTGAACTGCCTATCATGAGCCAAGTGCTTTCTGACCCATCTAGCCATAAAGTGGGGGAATGTACAGCACCATTCCACCATCAAGTGTAAATGATATATACATGAGCAGGCTTCAACAGGTCCTGGGGGCACAAGTAAGTTACATGAGGAAATGGCTCAGACGCCCATGGTCCCCACTCCTGCCACCTTGCCTTATCTCCCCCAGCCTGCACTGATGGCCTCATGGATATTTCCCTATGATCAGCTGACAGAGGAAAAGAAGACAAGGGCCTGATTTACACACGGCTTTGCACAATATGCAGGCACCACCTGAAATTGGACAGCCGCAACCTACAGCCCCTTTCCAGGGCGTTGCTGAAGGACAGTGGTGAAGAGAAATCTCCCCAGTGGGCAGAACTTTGAGCATTGCACCTTGTTGTGCACTTTTCTTGGAAGGAGAAATGGACAGATGTGTGCTCATATACTCATTCATGGGCTATGGCCAATGGTTTGACTGGATGTTCAGGAATTTGGAAAAAGCATTATTGGAAAATTGGTGACAAAGAAATTTGGAGAAGAGGTATGTGGATGGACCTCTCTGAGTGGTCAAAAACTGTGAAGATATTTGTATCTCATGTGAGTGTTCACCAAAGGGTGACCATAGCCAGAGGAGGATTTTAATAATCAAGTGGAAAGGATGACTTGTTCTAAGTGCACCACTCAGCCTCTTTCCCCAGCCACCCCTGTCATCGCCCAGTGGGCCCGTGAACAAAGTGGCCATGGTAACAGAGATGGAGGTTATGCATGGGCTCAGCAACACCTACTTCCACTCACCAAGGCTGACCTGGCTACGGCCACTGCTAAGTGCCCAATTTGCTGGCAGCAGAGACCAACACTGAGCCCTCAATATGGCAACATTCCTTGGGTAATCAACCAGCTACTTGGTGGCAGGTTGAGTATATTGGACTTCTTCCATCATGGAAAGGGCAGCAGTTTGTCCTCACCAGAATCGACTTACTCCAGATATGGATTTGCCTATCCTGCATGCAATGCTTCTGCCAAGACTACCATCCATGGACTCACAGAATGCCTTATCCACCATCATGGTATTCCACATAGCATTGCCTCTGACCAAGGCACTCACTTTGGAGCTAAAGAAGTGCAGCAGTGGGCTCATGCTCATGAAACCCACTGGTTTCACCATGTTCCCCATCACTCTAAAGCAGCTGGACTGACAGAATGGTAAAATGGCCTTTTGAAGTCAAATTACAATGCCAAGTAGGTGACAATACTTTGCAGGGCTGGGACAAAGTTCTCTAGAAGGCTGTGTATGATCTGAATCAGCATCCAACATATGGTACTGTTTCTCCCATAGCCAGGATTCATGGTTCCAGGAATCAAGCGGTGGAAATGGAAGCATCACTTCTCACCATCACCAGGAGACACAACAACGATTCTATTAAACTGGAAGTTAAGATTGCCACTTGGCCACTTTGGGATCCCCCTACCTCTAAGTCAACAGGCAACAAAGGAAGAAAGGAAGTTATAGGGTTGGCCGGGGTGATTGACCCGGATGACCCGGAATATCAAGATAAAATCAGTTTACTACTCCACAGCGGAGGTAAGGAAGAGTATGCATGCAATACAGGAGATCCCTGAGGGCATCTCTTAGTATTATCATGCCCTATGATTAAGGTCAATGGGAAACTACAACAACCCAATCCAGGCAGGACTATAAATGACATAGACCCTACAGGAATGAAGGTTTGGGTCACTCCACCAGGTAAAAAACCATGACCTGCTGAGGTGCTTGCTGAAGGCAAAAGGAATACAGAATGGGTAGTAGAAGAAGGTAGTCATCAATACCAGCTATGACACGTGACCAGTTGCAGAAACAAGGATGGTAACTGTCGTATTTCCTCTTTATTTTGTTATGAACATGTTTGAGCATGTATACACTTGCACTAAGAAAATATCTTCATTTTATTTCTTTTTCCTTTGTCATGTGACATAAGATTTATTGACTTCATATCAGCATTTCAGTGTTGTTAACTTTATCTAATAGCATTTGGGTTGGGAATTGGTAGTTTCTGGTAGTACAAAAGATAGCTATATTATGTTAGGCATAATTATGACCTTATTGTTGTCTTTATTTGAAGATTATGTATGATTTCAAAAGATGTGTATAGGTTTAAGGTGACAAGGAGTGGACTTGTGATGGTTAATATTGTCAACTTCATTGGATGCAAAGTATTGTTCCTGGATGTATCTGTGAAGGTGTTGCCAAAAGAGATTAACATTTGAGTCAGTGGACTAGGACATGCAGACCCACCCTCAATCTGGATGGACACCATCTAGTCAGCTGCCAGCACGGCTAGGATAAAAGCAGGCAGAGGAATGCAAAAGGATAAGACTGGCTGAGTCTTCTGGCCTCCATCTTTCTCCTGTGCTGGATGCTTCCTGCCCTCGAACATTGAACTCCAAGTTCTTCAGCCTTTGAACTATTAGACCTACAACTAAACCAGTGGTTTGGGTTTAGTTGTAGGCCACAGACTGAAGGCTTTAGTTCAGCCAAGGACTGAAGGATGAACTGTTGGCTTCCCTACTTTTGAGGTTTGACTCAGACTGGATTCCTTGCTCCTCAGCTTGCAGACAGCCTATCCTGGGACTTCACCTTGTGATCATGTGAGTCAGTACTCCTTAATAAACTCCCTTTCATATATACATTTATCCAATTAGTCCTATCCCTGTAGACAACCCAGACTAATATAGCATGAGAGAGCAGGAATCTTATTTGGAAGCACAGTTCCAAATATAGAAGCAAACACATGTAGGTGCTCACTAAATATTTGTTGAAGGAGAGAGTAAATTTCAGCAAGAAATTTTAGCACATGAATTCCAATATTTATATTCCTTATTATGCCTAAATAAAAGGCATTGGGCTAGACACTGAGAATACAACAGTGAGGAATTGTTAATGCATATTCTGCCAAAGTAGATTCTACAGTCTAGAAATAGGCATTGACCAAACAATTAAGTGAAAAAACATAACATTTGACTCTGTAAAGTGCTATCAGAGAGAAGCAGTTCCTAAGGTGCGATGGGAGCTGATAATGGGGGCATTTGAGCTGGATAGAGTGATCAGAGAATGGTTGAGGTGGGATCTGAAGAGTATTCCAGGCACAGGGAAGAGCATATGCAAAGGCCCTATATCTTGAAAGAGTGGGTTGAAAAAAGCCAGTGTAGCTGATCCAGAGAAGTCAAGAGATGGCCAGAGGTGAAGTCAGTCTTGAGAGGTGGAGAAGAGCTAGACCATGCAGGACTTTGAAAATCACATCAAGGGTTTTGTGTTTGTCCTAAGAGCAATGAAGAAACATTGAAGAATATGAAGCAGTGGGACAGAAGTGAAGGTGAGGGTGATATTAGATTCATATTAGGAAAAAGGCCAGAGGGGTTGCTGATAGATCAGTTGGGAGGCTGTATGGTGGTCCAGGTCATATGTGATGTAGTACACATGTGGGTGGTGCTAATGTAGACAGGGAGATGTGAACAAAATCAAGAGGTATTTAGGGGATAAGATCCAGGAACTTTGACATGGAAGTGATATGGAAGGTAAAGGAAAAGAGAAAGATAACATAAACATAAGTTGCCATTCTTTGAGAGAGAGAAAAAAATAACAGACTGGGGGTGAATGTGGTGATAGTAAATGAGTTTGATTTGAATATGTTGAGTTTGGGGTGTCTTTGTGACCTTCAAGATTGGCTTCAATGAGACTATTGTTAGGAACTCAGAAGAGAAACCTGGTCAGAGGAATGTGTTCATGAGTAATTAAAGCCATGGGCAAGAATGAGATGGCCTAGTATTGTATAAATCAGCTCAATTATGGCATAAATGGTCCAGAGTCTTAGAAAAACAGCCCAAGGAAGGTAGCCCCAGAGGATGACGACTTAGATAACCAGGAGTCAGGGTGAGTTCCTGGCACTGCTGTGCTGTGGGTTATCGTAACACAAGAGTATACATAGGTGAGCACCATCATCGAGGTATGCTCAGTTCCCAATTTTAGTAACAACTTCCCTTTTCAATATTATCTCACCCCTCCAAATCATATTATGAGGCAATGTAGTTGGAAAAAGCAGTGTATATATGGGAATTAGAGAAAGGCTAGGGAGAACTAACTACTTATCTATCAAATAAGGCATTAAGAATTCCACATTTTTTATTTCTCTTATTCTCTGAGGCCATATTTGATATTAGCATTGAGAAAGCAACTTTATATTGGCACAGTGCATGTGCTAGTTATCAATCTATTGCCTCCCAGCTATAAAGTCTGTCCTTCATTACTCATTGTGCAATAGTGGAATGGATCCCTTAGCATTTCTTTGTTGCAACAGGCATGACATTAAATTATGTCAGTAGAAGGTGTTGGAGCGGGAGTGAAGAAGAGTCTTTTCTTCCTGGTTCTGGTGTACTGCCCTTCTTTTCACATCTTCCGATTGCAGGCTACCAGTAGTTCAGTGTAGGGGCATCCAGTGTTGTGTACATTCCCTAGGTGAGCTCAGGGCTCTGTCTGCAGTCCAGTGTCCATGTAACTGCAGACCTACTGATGCAGACATCATGCACCCTAGGCCTTCCCTTGACAGGCAGCAGGTTCCTGGCACCTTGGTTCCCTCTGATCCCACTCACCAGCATTGTGCAACGTATACCCTGGAGCATACAGGCCAACCCATAAAACGTGTTTACCATCCAGTGCGAGGCAACTATACCTTCTCCAGTGAAGTCTGAATCCAGGCTTTGGAGAAAAGGCCCCTTCATTTAAAATTTGTCCCTTTCTTAGTCTCCCTAAATTCTAAGGTCATCTTTAGAGTTACTTTTTATACCTTTATAATTACTCTCCTCTAATAGATACTAATTTCCCTGTTCAAATGAATTGTATGTGTGTCTCCTGACTGGACTCTGACTGATACAGTCATGCTTTCTATTTTTAAATATTTGGTAAATCTGAGAGTCTTTACAATATTCTTTTGAAATAACTATTCCCATTTTAGACATGAAAGCACTTTGGCCCACTTTTTTCACTCATCCAATAAGTGTTTACTCAGTGCTGAATATAAGTCTGGCACATGGCTGTGCACTAAACTTGACATGGCTAGGGTAGGGCCAGAATCCAAAACCCAAGACTAGGCTGCTTTCCATTACACATTTAAGGTGGTAGTAAGTGTGTTGGTGGCACATTATTTTTTGAAGAATGTTAAGGCATGGCTTCTCAAATTTTAATGTGCATACAAATTACCTACTTAAGTACAGGTTCTGATTCAGTGGTTTTTATGGATTGAATTGTACCCCTTCCCCGCAAATTTATATGTCAAAGTACTCACCCCCCAGGACCTCAGAATGTGACCTTATTTGAAGATGGCATCATTGTAGATGATTAGGTTAAGATGAAGTCACACTGGAGTAGACTGGGCCCTTAATCCAATATGACCAGTGTTTTGATAAATAATGGCATGTGAGAAGGCACCTGCACACAGGGAGTGCACCATGTGAACTTGAAGGCAGAGATCAGGGTGATGCATCTATAAGCCAAGGAACATAAAGACTGCCAATTAACCACCAGAAACTAGAAAAGCTGCATGGAACACATTCTCCCTCAGAGACGATAGATGGAACCAACCCAGCTAACACCTTGATCTCAGACTTCTGGCCTCTAGAGCCATGAGAAAATACATTTCCATTGTTTAAGCCACCCAGTTTATGGCACGCTGTTATGGCAGCTCTAGGAAAGTAATACAGTGGGTTTGAGGTGTAGCCTGAGATTCTGAATTTCTAACAAACTCCCAGGTGATGCTGATGCTATTGGCCTTTAGATCACATTTTGAGTGGAATGAGGAGTGAGTATATAAAAGAGGACACCATACCTTCTCCCCCTGCTTCCTTTTAGAGAACAGTGTCCTTCCTACGGTATCGGTTAAAGGAACTGATAGTCTGCCCAGTAACCTAGAACCTATATAGCCTGTCTCAAAACAATGAAACGATTTTCTGGTTGGCATAGAGAAAGAAATTATACATTGTTAAAAGGGAGAGTAAAGCTCAAGGCAGTTCATCTACAAGTGTAAATTAAGAGGAATAAGCAGAACAAACCAGTTAGTTGGGCTGAAAAAATACATGTGCCGGTATAACCAAATCATTTTAGTGCAGAAGGTGGCAGATCAACAAAATCCAACTGCAGGGGTTCCCGAGTAGCCATAAACATGGAAACCACTCCCTGTCACGATCTTTGTGGGGTCTGATCCTGCTATGCTTGCCTTTAACTTCTATGATTTCTCCCTTGCTGCTTTACATGTGCCCTCATAATACTTCCTCTTTGCTTTCCCTCATTATTTGTAACCAAAGTGTTCTAACCATTAAAATACACAAAGTATTTTAGTAAAGATGAACATGTCTGTCCTCTAAAATGGATCTCCCGTAGCAGAGATGTTAAATTGTCTCCTGCTAGCCTTACTTTTCTTTCTTCCTTTTATGAATTTTACCAGGACATACGGCCTCCAAGCTGATGATTTTGTTTCCCAGCTCCCCTACCGCTAGGTGTAGCCATGTGACTGAGTTTGGGACAATGGAATATATGTTGAGGTGATGTGTGCAATTTCAGCATCATGTCCTTAAGGCAGAGCTTTCCCCGGGCATCGCTTTTTTTCATTACAACAACCTGGGAATCAGCAACAAAACAGCAGCTGTTAGACTCAAAAATGGAAGCTGCATGGAGGAAAGTGCATGAGACTCGCTAGCCTAGATGCCTTGAGCACTGAGGCCGCCCCATCCTAGATTGCTCTTACCTTTGGGTTGTTACATATTTGGGGGCTTCTTTGTTACAGTATCTTAACAGGTATGCTAGGAAATACACTGTCTAAGAAACTGTCCACAATGTTTACTTTTATAGAACCTTGCTGTCCATGTCCAATTCTAAGCCTTGGCCTGCCAGTTCCATTCTGCTTTATTTGAGATTGATGGGACTTAGCAGTACTAAGGTATCTGTGTCCATGCACAAACCAGAAGATCAGCACTTTCATTTTTAGTCAAGGCTGTACAGCAGCTTCCGGTCATTGCATGAGCCTTAAGGACATGCTTTTCCATCAAGCACGATCGTGCCTGAACTGAGATGGGCTCTTGTCTTCATTTGGAGCTAATGTTATTCCATCCATATATATGCACAGGCTAAAATGCTAAAATAGAGATCATCCCTGCACAAAAACAAACACAAATGCTGGATGACTAAGGAGAATTTTAAATAATAAAAAATCTCTCCTTTTTCAGAGCTAGTATTTACACAGCCAGGTCTTCTGCTAATCAACGACTTATATTGAGAGCAATGCTCAACAATTCCCAACGCTCAACTAGAGTACCTAGTTTTATTAAACATTTTTCCCTGTTTAGACAGATACTATGGATCTATTTTATAGACAGGGAAATTGATACACTGAAAACTTGTACCCTTTCAGTGCATAGAGCAATTAAATATGAAAGCAACCCCAGCATAACACCTCATCCACCCAATAGATGTTTCTTCACCATTCATTCATTTGTTCATTCATTTAATTTATTCTTACTTTTTAAAAATTTATATATTCAACCAATAAACATGTGGCTTGCCTGTTAATTAATATAAAATGGGCCAGTTATATAACTTATCATTTGCTTATTATTTCATCTGACAAGCATTAACTAAGCACTTACTACGTGTGGCCCAGTACACCCAGGAAAGGGTATTGAACAAGGAGCATACAGTCCTGTTTTTGAAACACTACAATAGGTTGTAATAGGTCATGGTTAACCTCTTGAGACTGGAGTCAATCCTGCCTCAGTTTACCAGCACATACTGAGTGCCACTGGCTGAGTACATCCAGGCCAAATGACCAGGCTCCATCCACATATCAGTTCCACTGGTCTTACTGTAGAAAACCTAGATCAGGTGATGGTTGGGTGAAGAAGAAGATAAACTGTCAAAGAAAGAAATACGAACAGCCTTCTCCTCACAAAAACTCAAAGTACTTGGCCTCCTGATAGTAGGCTAGTTGTCACTTCGATGTATGAAGGATGTACTCCACACACACACACACACACACACACACAGAGAGAGAGAGAGAGAGAGAGAAAGAGAGAGAGAGGCAGGCAGAACTAAGAGTTGGAAAATGCATTATAAAAAGAAAAACAAAAAAAATCAATTATTTAGTCCAGAAAATGTAAATAAGAGGGGTAAAGGAGAATTGTTATCGTTTTTAAATGAATTGGCCTTACTTGATAAACAGAAACAATTATTTACTGAGTTCTTGCTACCTCTAGGCACTGTGCCAGCACTTTCCCATGTTTCCTTGTTTCCTCATTTAGTTCTATCACCATGCCAGGTAGGTATTGCTAACTCTGATTATAAATATAAATATAAATAATAAAGAAGCCAAGGTTTAGAAAGGTCAAGGATGTCACCTAAAGTCACGCAAGTGGCAAGTGGCAGAGCTAAGACTAGAAATCATGTCTATCTGGCACCAAAACCCATGTATTTTGTATACTGTTACAATCCTACATATGCAACCATGCAAGAGCCAGGAGCAGCTCACAACCAAAATGACAGGGAGCTAGTGAGAGGAATCCAGAGGTGAAATCTCAGTTGGTCAGGGCTCTGTGGGTAACAAGAGGAAGGTGCTGCCAAGGTAGGAAGCATCCATCAGGCCAACACCTCCTACCCATAGAGTTTAGGCCACAGAAACAGATAGAGCAGGGGGGTCACAGGCCAGATGCTGACATTTCCAGAGCTCAGCAAAGAGTCAATATGGGGACCCAAATACCATATCTTAAATATTTAAGTGTTATAAGTCAAGCAAACAAACTTAAATATTTTCCATTCTTCTTTTGTAACACGTATACCTTTGTAACATATACCTTTGTAACAACTGGGAAGGCCAGATTCTGATTGGATTTCTCCAACCTAAATGGTTAATCTGTGACCTCAGCCACCAGTATCATCCCAAGGCCTTCGCCCTTTCCCCTCCTATCCCAGCTCCACGGTGAGGGGTTTCATGCTCATGACTACGGACATCCAGTTAAAATCAATGTCCAGGCTGGAGCCACACAAGCTTCCCTACAAATAACAGCATTTGGGGGATCCATTCACAGCATCACTGTTTTCTGCCCCAGGCAAGAGGCCCCACAAACCCTGGAAGCCAGCTCGGAGCTATTTGGATAGTCAATTTTAAGGCCTTGGTACCCATAGTGTGGTGCAGGATAAAGGCATGGGCTCCCAAGGTCAGGCCCCTTGGCCCATGGATTCCTTATCCCACGGAGCAGAGCACAGCCAGGGGAGGCCAAAGTGGGGGCCTCTAAATCACATGGCTTAGGATAGGCACCCCTCTTGCCCAGATCAAAGGTCAGTCTTGTGGAGTCACATACTTCCCTTGCAAAAGGAGAAGAAAATTTGGTTTGTGGGAATCAACTGGGTTAGAAATGTTCTAATTTGTAAGTTCTCATCCCCTACTATACATTCAAATCACCTAATAAAGTCTAAAAAAAATGTATACCTGAAAAAAAATACATATACCTGGTCCCACCCATAGAGAATCCGATTTAATTGATATGGAAAGCACCTTGGGTATCAAAAATTTTGTAAAGCTGCCCAATGGGATGTAAATGTGCAACCAAGATTGCATATTACTATTAGTTACATAAAAGAATGTATATTATGGCCGGGAAACAACTCCTCCCACTCTAACCATGTATGTGTCTGTGAAACTTTGATGATCACTAAGGGGTGAGAGTGAGAATGGTAGGAAGGTGATCAGAAGGAGGAGGGGAGGGCAGGGGCCCAGGCCAGAGGTAAGACACTGAGACAAGACTGTGCCATTCATCTGACAGCAAAGCATTTCTCCAGGAGTAATGATATGTGATTTCTTTGGGCAGGTAGGGGATGGAATTAGTTTATTTGGCTTTTATAGATATTTTCTTTCTTTCACATTGTCCCCACATCCCTGCACCTCAATGCCTGTCACCTATTTCAAACGAGTGGTTTTGATAAAATCTTACTTCTCCTTAGGGTCAGAGAGTCTTCCAGGATCATGTCCTTGAACTTCCCTTTTCTAAGAGCTGTGAGGCTGGAGGGGGAAAGAAAGGGAGTGCAGAGAACAAACACCTCTGCTCCTTTCCTCTGGGACTGCACCCAGCCACGCCCCTCCCCTGGTGGTACCTCTCTGATACCTATTCAGGAGATGAAATAAACAAATGCACAGCCATTCCCTGCTTCTCCCCCAAGGCACTGATTTTGTGTCCTCAGGGTAGACTGGTTATGGTAAAGAATAAAAAGTGGGAAAAAGTGTTTCAGTAAAGTGAGCACACAAATACACGCTGATTAAATGCTTCCCTCACAAACAGCTGCAGAGCCCCTGCTTTATCTCTATCAATATTATCAAAGCACACCTTCCCTAAGGCTCTACTGGAAATTCCAGTTACAATCACCTACTAGCTACTTTATTTTCAGGCATTTTTCCCTCTAAGAGCTAAATGGAAAACTCAAGCTGAATGCATTAATGGAATGATGGAAAAAAAATCCATGCATTACAACTAATTCCTGATAACCATTCAAGACAAATTCTGAATATGGCCAGAGAAAAATATCTGACTGTAGTTATCTTTTAGGCTAAAGGTCTAGGCAGATGTTTTGCTTAAGCAAATTCTGGTTAGAACAATGATCTTTAAACTTGGGAATATATGGTACCCTCAGGTCCACATTCAAGGACAGTTATGAGGGAAACAAATTCCATGTTTTCACTCTATTTACTCTCTCAAATTGCCCAAGAATGTATGATGTATCTTTTTTCAAAAGTCCTCCCCTTTTACCAAAGATTGCATAACTGTTGGCCAACATAAATATATCATTACTGCATTGCCCTGAGAATAGACATACTTCCAAGCACCAAAGGGATAAAGCTAAATATTATTTTCTAAAATGTGGTTTAAAACTTTTTGATAAAATAACCTTGTATATTTATTTCAATTATAAGGATTCCTCTTATTTCACTCTCTGAACTGTTTCATATTGTCAAGCTTCTAATAACAAGAAAAATATATTTGAACCTTAATTAAAATGTTTAAATATAAACAAAATGTGTGAGATAGACTTCTTGGAAGATACGGCGTTAGGTTGGTGCAAAAGTAAGTGTGATTTTTGCCATTAACAGTAATGGCAATTACTAATATACATACACTTTTTTTTCCTATTCCTCCTGCTAAGTACCAGTAAAATTTGTGGCCATTATGTATAAAACAAGTGTAAGAAGACTGAAATGCAAGAAGAAGTCAGGCCGGCTAGGGACTACAGGATCTGTGGAAGGACAGTGGTGAGTCCCCTGGGTTTTCTTTCTGTAATATCTCACACTTGAAACTAATGGCACAGACAAAAAAGACCCAACCTAAAAGAAAAACAAACTGCTTCCTAATTCTGACAGAAAACGTGAGGGTTTTCGATACCAAACAATTTTCCAACTCTCCAGACACCAACTGAGTGTCCCACAATTCAACTATGACACCAACTTCCCAGAGTTAATACAAATCCCACAAGTAAAGGACTCATTCCCACAAGACTGCACCCCTCCCAGCTTCAGACAAAGATCACAAGCCCCAGATTGTGACCTGTCATCTGATCAACTGGCTATAAATCAGGGGTTCCCATGACCTTCCTCAGGTTTGACAATTTGCTAGAATAACTTGTGGAACGCAGAAAAACATTTACCTAAGGATACAACTCAGAAACAGCCAATGGCCAAATAAAACAGTTGAATAAGCTAAGGTATGGGAGTTAGGAGGTGGCATGGAGCTTCCATGCCCTCTCCAAGCACACCATCCTCCCAACCCCTCCATGTGTTCAGCAACCCAGCAGCTCTCTGACCCCATCCCTTAGGTTTTAATGGAAGCTTCACTGCATAGGCATGGTTGATTAAATCATTGGCCTTTGCTGACTGAGTCAATCTCCAGTCCTTCTCCTCTCCCTGAAGGTCTCGGAGATGGGAAAGTAGAGTGGAGGTGAAAGTTCCAACCCTTTAATCATAAAACTGGTTTCTCTGACAATATGCCCCATCCCCTAAGAGTCATTCCTTAGCATAAACTAAACTCAGGTATGGTTGAAAACGTGCCTATTATGAATAACAAGACACGATCCTCTCAGTCCTACCACTCAGAAAATTTCAAAGGTTTTTGGAGCTCTGTGCCAGGAAATAGGGTCAAAGATCAAATATATATTTCTTAATATATCACAGTATCATGACATCAAAGCTGCTTTCTCTAACCAAAGGATCATAAAAGGGAAAGCCTGTTAATGTAGAAAAATTTTAGATAATAGCCACTTTACTTTAGGTAAACACCATTGAAAAAAACTGTGCCTCCAACCTCATGTAGGCCAGCAAAGGCCAAGTGGGGAGCTGAGACTTCCACACTTATGAGGCTGTAATGACATGTCCCAACATTCACACCAGGGTGGTATCAGAGAAGCCCAAGTAGAATGCCAAGACTGTGATCCACACAATAAGAAAACTTGCCAGGGGTCTTAGTGGAGAATATGTGAGGAGCTTGAAATACCATCATCCTACTCTGTTGACATGACATCAGAAGAGGCCTGTGAAGAGTCAGGTCTTCACCATCAGCCAGTGATAATCAGGTCATCCCCACTAAGATGTCAGTGCAGAAGACATGAAAAGCCAGAACTCCCAATCCTTTCCAGCAGCAATGGGAGTTTTCCCCACTTACATGTCAACAGAGACTTCTAAACTTCTACTTCTTGTAATGCAGGTATGACAAAAATGCTTCAAAAAGCAATTACTAACACACTTGGAACAATAAATAGAAGGCCTTATCAAAGAAATGGATAATTTCAACAAAGAAATAGAAGATATTTTTAAAAACTGTATGTAACTTTTAGAACCAAAACAATGCAATAACAAAAATTAAAATTTCAGTGGATGAGCTTAATAGCAGAATAGAAGAGATGGAGGAAAGAATTGGTGAACTGGAAGATTAAAAAAAAAAGGAAAGAAAAAAATCAGGAATTAGCCAATCTTTTGAACAACAGAGAGAAACCAGATTGAAAAAAAAAATTAATTAACAAAGCCTTAGGGACCTATGATGCTATAAAAGATCTGACATTCCTGTAAGTTGAGGTCCTGAAGGAGAAGAGAAAAAGCATGTGGCTGGAAAAGTGGTCAAAGGAATAAGAACTAAAAAAGTCAAAAATGTGTCCAGAAATATAAACTTACATGTTCAAGAAGCTCAGAAAACCCTAAGCAGTGTAACCTGAAAGAAATCCCCATTAAGGCACACCACTGTTACACTTCTGAAAATTAAGAAAAAATACAAGTCTTATGTAGAAAAAAAAAAACCAACAAACCTAAAAGTTGGGAAAAGCTGTTCAAATAAGAGTAGATTTCTTATCAAAAGTCAGGGAGACCAGAAGGAAGTGGCACAATATTTTCCAAGACTGAAAATAAGAACTGTTAACCATAATTCTATATCCAATGAAAATATTCTTTACGGAGGAAACCATTACATGCTCTATTGAAGAAAATGTTAAGACTTTGTTATCAATAGACCTCCCCCAAAAGAAGGGCTAAAGATGGGTCTCTAAACAAAAGGAAAGAAAGGAGAGGAGAGGAGAGGAGAGGAGAGGAGAGGAGAGGAGAGGAGAGGGGAGGGGAGGAGAGGGGAGGGGAGGGGAGGGGGAAAGGCTAGAATATAAGGAAAAAAGAAAAATATGGTAAGCAAAAATACAGGAAAATACAAAATACCTACCTTCTCTCCTGAGTATTCTAAATTGTATTTGATGGTTGAAGCAAAAATTATAAAATTACAACACTGTCTAGTTTGATTCTAAATGTATACATAGAAAATATTGATAGTAACTATAAATAAAGTGAGGATAAAGGGACATAAAGGCAGATAAATATTTCTAAACTTCACTAGAATTGGTAATATGAAAACATCAATATCTATAATTTATGTGTAAAGAATGTATTGCCTAGGTCAACTATTAAAAAGGCTATGCAAAGAGATATATTATAGATAAGTAAAACAGAATTCTATAAAAGAAAAAAGATCAAGTAATATATAGGAAGACAGGAAAAGAAAACAGCAAAGTAAAAACAGAGAAAACAAACAGAAAACAAAAAAATAAAATGGCAGACTTAAGCTTTAGCATACCAATAATTACATTAAATGCAAATAACCTAAATATGCCAATTAAAAGGTAAATATTAGAAGACTGGATCCAAAACCATTATCCAACTATATGCTCTCTATAAGAAAATCACTTAAAATATAATAATATAGGAAGTAGAAGTAATAATGTAAGTAGAAGGATGAAAAAATACATACATACAGAAGGATGAAAAAATACATACATACAGAAGGATGAAAAAATACATACATACAGAAGGATGAAAAAATACATACATACAGAAGGATGAAAAAATACATATATATGAAAATATAAATATTATTAATGAAAAAAAGCAGGATTGGCTATATTAATATCAGATTAAGTAGACTTCGGAGCAAACAAAACCATCAGAGACAAAGAGAGACACGTGATATTAAAGGGCTAATCCATGAAAAAAGCAAAACTAAATATGTATGTATTAAAAACCAGAGTTATAAAATATGTGAAGCAAAAACTGACAGAACTGAAAGAATAGACAAGTCTACAATTATTGCTGTAGATTTCAATACTTTCTTCTCAACAATTAGAGCAACTAGACTGAAAAACAAAGATACAGAAGAACTCAACAGTACCAATCAATAAGATACAATACTCAATCATTAGGATATAGCCAACATTTCTAGAACATTCCACCCAGCAATAGCAGAATACAGATTCTCTTCAAGTGTCCATAGAACCTATAACAAGATACACCATATCCTGGGTCATAAAACCAGCATCAACAAATTAAAAAAAAATTGAAATCATACAAAATGTGTTCTCTGACCATAATAAAATCAAACTTGAAATCAATAGCAGAGTGATAAAAAGAAAATCTCCAAACACCTGAAAACTAAACAACGCACTTCTTAATTTATGGATCAAAGAGAAAATCTCAAGAGAAATCTCCTGTCCCAGCAATATATCATTTATATATATATAAAATGACCAAGTGGAGTTTATATCAAGGATACAAGGCTGGCTTAATATTTGAAAATCAATCAATATAATCTACTATAATAATAAGCTAAAGGCCGGGTGTGGTGGCTCACACCTGTAATCCCAGCACTTTGGGAGGCTGAGGCAGGTGAATCACCTGAAATTAGGAGTTTCAGACTAGATGGGCCAACATGGTGAAACCCTGTCCCTACTAAAAGTACAAAAATTAGCTGGGTATGGTGGCATGCGCCTGTAATTCCAGCTACTCAGGAGGCTGAGGCAGGAAAATCACTTGAATCCAGGAGGCAGGGAGGTTTCAGTGAGCCAAGATCACATCACTGCACTGCAGTCTGCGACAGAGAGAGACTCTGTCTCAAAAAAAAAAAAAAAAAAAAAGCTAAAGGTGAAAATTCACACAATTATATCAATTGATGCAGAAAAAGCAACTGGCAAAAGTCAATGACCAGTCGTGATTAAAAAATAAACTCTTTGAAGAATATGAATAGAGGCGAACATTTTCAACCTGATATAATTTATCTACCAAAAAAATAAACTACAGCCAACATTATAGTTAATGCTGAAAGACTGAATTTTTCCCATAAGACTGGAAACCAAGGATGTCTATTCTCACCACTTTTATTCAACATAGTGTTCTAGCCAGTTCAATAAGGCAAGAAAAGGAAATAAAAGGCATAGTGATTGAAAAAGAAAAAAAAGTGTATTGCAGATGATATGATTGTCTAACTAGAAAAATCTAAGGTATCTACAAAAACTCCTAGAACTCGTAAGGGAGTTCAGCAAGGTTGCAGGATATAATATACGTGAAATATAATTCTATTTCTTATGCTAGTAATAAACACCTGACATGGAAATTAAAAATATAACACCATTTACAATCACTCAAAAAAGAACACATTTAGATATAAATCCAATAAAACATATACAGAATTTGTTGGCTGAAAACTATGCAATGATGATAAAAGGAATTAAACACCTATTGAGAGACATATTGTGTTAATTGGTTGGAAGATTCAAGGTAATAAAGAAATCAATTCTACCCAAATTGATATACTGGTTAACACAATTTCTAGCAAAATCCAAGCAAAACTTTTGTACATATAAATAACATTATTCTAAAATGTATATGAGAAGGCAAAGGAACTAGAATACTGAAAACAATTTTAAAAAAGAAGATTAAAGAGGGAAGAATCTATTTAACTCAATATTGAGATTTATTTTATAGTTACAGTAATCAAGACTGTCATATTGGTGGAAAAATCAACACATAGTACAATGGAACAGAACAAAGAACCCAGAAATGGACATGTTTTTGACAAAAGTACAAAAGCAACTAAATGGGGAAGAGGTAGCTTTTTACACAAATGGTGCTAGAGCAATTGGATCTCCATAGGTAAAAAACTGAAGCCTGACCTACATTTTACACCTTACATAAAATTAACAAAAAATAGATCACAGCTCAAATGCAAAATGGAAAAATGTAAAACTTTTAGAAAAAAATAGGAAAATATTTTTAGGATCTAGGACTAGGAAAGGAGTTCTTAGACTTGACACCAAAAACACAATCTATGAGAGGAAACGTACATAAATTGAACTTCAAAATTGAAAACTTTTGCTCTTTGAAAGGTCCTATTAAGAGGATTAAAAAAGAAGTTACAGGCCGGGCACAGTGGCTCACACCTGTAATCCCAGCACTTTGGGAGGCTGAGGCAGGCAGAGCACTTGAGGTCAAGAGTTTGAGACCAGCCTGACCAACATGGTGAAATCCCATCTCTACTAAAAATACAAAAATTAGCCCTGGTGGTGCATGCCTGTAATCCCAGCTACTTGGGAGGCTGAGGCAGGAGAAATTAGAAATAGACAAAAGATATGAAGGGATGAAGGGACATTCCAACCAAGGAGATACATGGTTAGCACACGAAAATATATTCAACATCATTAGTCATTAGGAAAACACAAAATAAAACCACACTGAGATATCACTATATACCTATCAGAATGGCTAACTTTTGTTTAAGTTGTGAAAACACCAAATGCTGGTGAGAATTCAGAGAAACAGGATTACTTCATACATTGTGATGAGAATGTAAAATGTTACAGCTAATCTGGAAGGCAATCTGGCAATTTCTTAAAAAACTAAACAACGTGTGGTGGCAGAGGATATAGGCAACATATCTGTACCTTCTTCTCAATTTTGCTGTGAACCTGAAATTTTGCTCTAAAAAATAAAGTTTATTTAAAAACAAACAAACAAAACTAAAAACTAAACATGCAAATTGTGCTTCTGGGCATTTATCCCAGAGAAATGAAGTCTTGTGTCCACACAAAAACTAGATACACATATTTTTCGTGGCTTTACTCATAATAGCCCAAACCTGGAAACAACCCACATGTCATTCAATGGGTGAATGGTCCAACTGAACAACCTGCATGAATCTCCAGAGAGTAATGTAAGTAAGGAATCTCAATCCCCAAATGTCACAGACTGTATGGTTCCATTTGTAGACATTCTTTTTTTTTTTTGAGATGGAGTCTCGCTCGCTCTGTCACCCAGGCTAGAGTGCAGTGGCGCGATCTCGGCTCACTGCAAGCTCTGCCTCCCGGGTTCACGCCATTCTCCTGCCTCAACCTCCCAAGTAGCTGGGACTACAGGCACCCGCCACCACGCCTGGCTAATTTTTTGTATTTTCAGTAGAGACGGGGTTTCACTGTGTTAGCCAGGATGGTCTAGATCTCCTGACCTCGTGATCCGCCTGCCTCAGCCTCCCAAAGTGTTGGGATTACAGGCATGAGCCACCGTGCCCGGCCTGTATGACATTCTTAAAACAACAAAACTATAGCAATGGAGAACAGACTAGTGGTTGTCAAGGGTTAAGGAAGGGATGAGGCTGGCAGGGAAGTTGGTGTGGCTACTGAAGAGCAACATGAGTGATACTTGTAGTGACAGACATAGTCTGTATCTCACTGTATCAATGACAACATCTTGGCTAGGATATTGTACTACAGTTTTACAAGATGTTACCATTGTGGGAAACTAGGGGAAGAGCATACAGGTCTCTTTGTATTATTTATGACATGTGAAATGCATGTGAATAGATGATTATCTCAAAATTTTTCTGTTTAAATGTATGAGACAGTACATGGTATTTCAAAACTCTTTAAGGAGGTGTGTTTGTGTCAAAATGCTTGAAGACCACTGATCCAGAAGACTGACGGACAGAGGCCAAGAAGGAACACAGACCTTGGGGCAACCTTGCTCTCTGATGATCTCTTTGGTTCATAATTAATCGGGTGGAAGAGGCTATTTCTGACATTTGCATTCAAAAGTACCACACTGAAGTGATGCAGGGTGATGAGGTTGAGTTTTTTAAAAATTAAGTTGCTTTTTACCTAACTGATCAGTTTCATATTCGAAATCTCATGAGAGGCTCAGCAAGCTATATAGTATACAAATCAAAACAATATGATGACAAAAGAGCTTGAATTTCCATGGATGGGAAAGGGAATTGTTAAACTTCCTGCCAGTCTGTATGCTTGATCTTTGATTGGGGAGTGCTGCCCCCAGCTGAGGCAAGCACAGCCTCCACTTATCACCTTTTGCAGTTGCACAACTGAGGTGCGGAACACCAGTAAACTGCAGGAATCGGCACCTGTGACACAAATGTGTCAAGGAAGAGCACATGTCACAGACATACCATACCTTTTAAACATGTCTGTTTTTTCTCTGTGGTTGCATTAAACATTCCCAGACACAGTAAGTGTTAGCAAATTAGAATAACTACCTTCCCTTGACTTAATTCTGACAGGGTACACAGCACCAGAACAGCTGAGAAAAAATAGAAACCATTCATTTGCCCAAGTTCCACTTGATACAGTTTTGATAAACAAAAAAATGGTCACAAATCTTCACTCAACTGATGATCAGATGTGATGCAACACATACACACATCTAACAGGCAGTCATTTGGGATTTTTCCAGTTGTCATGCACTCATGTTAAAGGCCCAGTGTTGAGAATAAAGGAACTAAATTCCCCTTGAAGTTCAGGGTCCTGTAGGACCCATGAGATAGCTCCATTCCTGCTGGGCTTACTGAGAATTGTCAAAGAACCCTCTTTCACACCAACCACGCCCCCACTTTCCTGTTCAATGTAAGTGACAGACTGGTGAGAAAGGTAGGAGCATTTTTGGGAACTGTAGTCTTTATTAAATGCAGTTTTGCCTCATTCATCCCCTCTTATGGAGTTTGAAAGAACATATTTTTCTACCCTGAGATGAGGAGGATAACCTGAAAAGATTGAGGAAGTTTGTAACAAGGAAAGAAAAGAGAAGGTTTACATTCTATTCCTCTTTGCAGTGTATATCTTAGCCAGTGAACTAGCTGATCTGCACTATACCACCAGAGTGAGAAAACCAGAAACAGGGACAGAAAATCTCATGGAGAGGGGTAGAACAAGAGGTACCAGTTCTCCTTCTCCCTTCTTTTGAGTTCCTCATTTTGGATAAGATAAAACATCAGATGTTGCTTGGATTTAAAGGTCTGAGAAGGTAAATTTGGGGGCCTCTGTATTTCTAATACAACTCTAGTTTGAGGGTTAAGAGAAAGTAAGTATGGTTCTACCAACTGAAGGATGTGGCCAAAGGGATCACCACAACTAGGTAGCTGTTCACAGATGTGCCCCTCATCAGCAATGCATGTGGTACTCACCACCTATCTGTGCTGAGTCTGCAGATGGTGAGGCTGAATAGCAGTCACAGCTAATGAGGAGCGAAGCTCAGCCATGTCAAGTGAGGAGACTCTAATCTATTCCTTCTCAATTTCTCTAGTCCACTAGCACCAGAATTAAAAGGAGACATGATGTGTGAGCACCAAACCAACCTACCTTTTTCTCCTTTCTCCTAAGCCTAGATTGCTACATGGAGCACCTGCCCAGGCACAGAAGAGAGATTACCAGCTATGAAGCACAGTGCACCTTAGAAATCCAAATTTGTATTTGTAAGTAAATGCACACAACTGAAAAATGATAGACTCTCAGCAAATTTTAAGAGAGCTACTTGCAAAGTAGGAAAGAAGATTCATCATACCAAGTTCTGGGCAGTTATTAGAAACCATAAAACTATCATATTTCTAACCTGAGGACTTGAACATCTTCAAGTACATTGGTGGTACAAAGTGTGTAGTGGATGGGATTCACAATGAGTTTCAAATGATTGGCTAGAGTTGGAAGATTAGCCAAAGTCTCTTCTGGAGTAAGAGGCAAACCATCAAGAGGAATGGCTCCCCAGAGGATATATACGTTGGGACTGGGTTTACAGCCTTATAACTCAAAATGTGATCCAGGACCAATAGCATCCACATCACCTTGGAGCTTGTTAGAAATGCAGAATCTCAGTCTCACCCCACAACCTACTGAATCAGAATCTGCATTTACCAGAGCCCCAGGTGATTCATATGCATGCTAATATCTGGGCAATAGTGGCCTAGAGCAATGGATAACAGAAGGCCTCAGGCAGACATGGATGCTGAAAGTTCCAGAAGTCCAAGGTGAATCATCTCTACTTCACATCTGAGAACTGCTTTGAGGAAATAGTTGATGTGAATACAATGGCTGGCAAACCATGGATTTGAATGTGAGTGGACAGAAAAAATGCCAATACAATTTTAATTTTGAGAGGGTCAAAATAGCCCAAGAGAACTACATTAGAAGAGTAGATGAAAAAGATACAAAGGAACAAGAGGAAGGTGTCACACAGTTGCAATAAAGGCAGCTCAGGGCTTGCCAATCTGCCTCAGCTCTCCCTGATATCCCATTTTCTGAACCAACTTTCACTGAGTTTGATTTCAGTACTCTACAGGTCAGCATTAAAAAAGAAAAGAAGAGAAGAAAAGAAAACCAAGAAGTCACTGGCAAGCAAGTAATTGGGGAGGGAGGTGGGAAGGAAAGGAAGGACTACCAAGATATTAAGTGGATGATTTTGCGGCAGAAACAGTGTTCCTCATCAATTACTTCATTTGTTTTCCTGTATTTCCCAGCCTTAATTGAAGTGGGGCTTGATCATGTGGTGAGTTGTACGCAACAAATTATAAGCAAAAGCGACTTACATTCCTTCTGATATTAAAGAGCTGTAGAACTATCACTCTTGTTTTCAGCCACAGTGACTGGAAAAGTTTTACTTCGGCAGTCCTCAAACTGTGATCCCAGGACCGCTGAGCTTTCTTAAGACCATTATAGGGGTCCAAGAGATTGTTTCTTTTCTAATCACATTTCTGTGAAAGCCTAGGTTTTCTCTTCAAGCAAAAAAGCATGTGGCAATAGATTAAATGCAGAAGCAGATATGGGAATCCAGCTGTCCTTAACTAAGCTAGGCATTAAAGAGACCAGGAAATGCAAAACAGAGTCGTTCTTTTGCTTTGTTTTGGAAAATATGGTCATTTTCCATGAAGTGTTATTCATCTCAACATGTATTGGCTCTATACTTACTTTTAAATGAGTAAATAAATATTTTAAATCTCAGTTTTAGTGCATAATACAGTAAATATCTATAGTTATAGGAACAAATGTCTTCTATATATTTTTTAAGAATGTAAAGGAATCTAGGAAATTAAAAAGTTTGAGAATGGCTGTTATTAAAGGTGGAGGCTCCACCAGCCTGGAGATCTGGGCTGGTAAGTGGAGGAGACACACAGGACTCACCCCTGCAGCTGCTTCCACTCAGCAGGTATTAGGAGTGAGAAATAACTCTGTGTTATTAAGCCACTGGGATGGGGATTAGGTAGTTTCTCAGCACGATCTTGTCTACCCTGACAAACACAAAATACCCATAGAGGCCTAGAACACTTTATGAGGTCAAAAGACCTAATAGAGTATGACTTTCTGTCCCTAAGAAAATTGCCTTAATGTCACATGTTTTCAGGCTCCCTACCCCTCGTAATCACATTCAATACTTGGAATATATTTCTTAGCTCGGTTTATTCCTGGAACTTAGCTCCCGGCATTGTGGAAACCCACACTGTGATAAGCTATCTCCCCGGTAGCAGTAGCTCTTCAAAAAACATCATCTCATTTTTCAGGGCACCACCTGAAAATATCTCTTCTAATTAAACCAACGGGCGATTCACCTTTCCAATAGCTAGAGGCCCTTCTAAGATGCCATTTTATATCTTTCTAAAATACCAACAGGAAAAAAAATGCTTAATAGCCAAAAAGCCATGAGCCTTCTCTAGGGAAAAATACTCAAACCACATAAACTGCAGAACTAAATGTGGGTGGCAGTGCCTAAATAATAATTATAATGGCAAATTTCAGGTCATAGCTAGTATTTATTAAGTACTAATGTTGTGTCAGCTACAATTCTATTACATAGGTCTTTCTTTGTTTACATTTTTCTAACAAGTCTATGGGACAGACACTAGTATTTTCTCCTTGTGATAGATATGAAAACTGAAACCCAGAGAGGGTGAGTAACTTGTCCAAGGTTGCAGAGCTTGGAAGTGGTGAGTCAGGAAGAAAATTTGTGTTCTTATTACACTATATTCACTCTCATATTTCAGGGAGAACCATGTAATTTGAATGTAATAATACCACTATTCATTCCTCCAATGCTCTGTACATCTCAATCAACTTTACAAAATGATTCAAAGTTTTCCCTCCAGAAGCAGAAGGGAGGCAGCTGCTGGTTTTTGTTGTTGTTGAATACTGTTGTTGTTGTTGTTGTTGTTTTAATTAGCTATATCATTCTCCATGCCCCCAACATCATCTGCTCTTTCTACCCTTGCTATAAAGCCTCATCTGTGTTGTGCTTGTACTAATTAGCTAATCCATAGGAATGGAGGTCAGGAAAAGAAAGAGCAGTGAGGAAGAAGAGGGAGCTGATCTGATGCAAAGAGAAAACAGGCGGTTATTATTTCCAGGAAAAGCCAGATCCTTCCTTTCAAACAAGGCCAACACCTGGCATAATCTCTACTACTTTTTAAGATCCACTGGGTGCATTTTTGTCAGTGTGAGGCATTAGGTTTCCTGGAAGGGTAACATACCAGGAGGGATTAGCTTAACCTAATTAAAACCACTGAGCATCTTCTTTCTTAGCCCTGAAGTGATGGCACTCAGGCAAGGCAGGATGACAAATACTGAGAAAGGGCAAGACCATAGGCTGCTCCCAGGATGAAAAGACCCTGGAGACACTAATAGATGGAAACAATGGCACCCTCAGCCTTGGGTAGGAGCATCCTTAGCACGGACATTGAAGCAGAGGAGAGGTGCCTTTCCCGGCACAAGCATCAGTGGCAACGCTTTCCGTGGCACCAGTGACCTGGATGCTAAATTTGGCACCGGATGGTGCTGCAAATTTCACCACGGTGTTCTGCAGGAGCAGGAAGAAAAAGTCAAAGATCCATATAGTTGTCAAAATGGCTGATTTTAGAAACACAACGTAGATCGTCTGAGGACTTCTATAGCTATTTGGGAAGAATATAAAAGGCTGAAGTTCTAAAAGGGAAGGTGCAGGAAAATAAAGGTAAATCCAGTTATTTCGGGTTTATTGTTACCCAAATCTTAACAATCATGTCCAAAGATTTCTGAACTCTAGTGGGAGAGGAGCCAAGGCCTAAGTTGCAGCTTGCACAGATACAAATTTCCCATGTCCCTGTCCGCATCACCAATATTTAATGAACAACAGAATATATTTGTGTTAGTGAGAAAATTTTTCTCAATCTTTTATTTTATTTTTTTTTAAGTACAATAAAGGCAAGGTGGTGACATTATGTTCATTTGCATCTCTTTGATTTCTCTTGTCCCTTTTTGGTAACTTTTGATGTGCTGACTGGGTAGAGTTGCTGGAGAGTATTAAGCACTTTGTTCCTAGTCATTTGGAGCTTTTAATAATAAAAAAATGTTCTGAATGAAAAACTTGAAAAAACTTCTCATCAAACATTTATGGAATCCTACAGCTTGGCATCAGAGTGCATGCTTGGAGGTTAATGTGATTATAATGAGAACTAACCCCCGCTCTGAAAAACTTGTAGTAGTGACACCAGATACAGAGAACACACATGCACACATAAGCACACACGCACAGTCTCACACAGGGAATGCCATGGAATAAAAAAAAAAACAACATCAAGTGGCATTGGTTCTTCTCCGGGATCTGCCACAAGCCTATACCACCTGCCCTATTCCATCCACTTAGAGGTTCTGGGTCTCCACTGAAAAGACTCACAGATGCTGAAGTGTTGAAAGGATATTGGGATCAAGTATTCTTAACTGAATCGTATGAAACCACAGTCCAGAAAGATGAAATATATATATATATCCCAGTTATCTTTACCAATTACTCACTGTCTTTTATAGTGCTCTGCCCTGTTCCTCTCTCCCCTTTATTGGATAGCCTGCATTTTCCAGGAGGGAGACATACAAGTGGCCACAGTGCCATTTGGCCTAGGCCCCTGAACCCTTGCCTGATGCCCATGGCAATGCAGCAACAAGACAGCAGGGGGGAAGCAAAGCTGCAGTGCCGGCAGCATCTGTAATTTTGGCGATGGCAGCAGAAATGTTGGTGGAAGCAGCAGGAGGATGAAAAGAGTGGGGTTGGCAGCAGAAGAGGCAGCACTGGCAGCAGCAGCTGGATCCCAGACATCAGGCATGGCAACCCTTGCCAGAAACATTGGGTAGCGCCAGCCATTACACAGAAATCAGGACCAGTAGGAACCATGCGGACTTTGGTGATGCTCAGCTAACAGTGGAGGAGCCTGTCATGGATGCTGGTGGCACGGCTATGTGGGCTTATGGTGAGAAGGAGCAAGAAGGAGTAAGACAATGGCAGAGATCTTGTACTGCCAAGTCAAGTGTTTTTTATAATATGTGTTAGAAACACTAGCGAATGCTCAGAGCAATCTAGGAAGAAATGTGTGGGGTGCCATTAGAGTCCTAAAGTGCTGTGTGAGTAAAGGCTATTTTGTGGCTCTTACTGTATATTTCACAATCATTGTACAGCTATGGAAATCAAGCCTCAAAGAGAAGCAATACCTTGTTCATTAGTGTTAGAACTCCTCATCAAAGGACTCTACACTCCACACTAGACTGTAGCTCAAGAGAAACTGTGCCTATTCACTTGGGAGAACTAAATGCCATTTCTAGTTGGTTTGGTATGAAATTGAATCCAGATAAGACAGAAGGAAAGATCTGAATATCACTGTTGCAGGGAAGGAAGGGCAATGTGTTAGCTTGGAGGGGAAATATAAATAGACCAAACAGGAAGGAAA
This sequence comes from Nomascus leucogenys, assembly GCF_006542625.1. Classification (NCBI taxonomy): domain Eukaryota; kingdom Metazoa; phylum Chordata; class Mammalia; order Primates; family Hylobatidae; genus Nomascus; species Nomascus leucogenys. The sequence continues at coordinate 64,351,681 of NC_044394.1, read as the reverse complement.
CATAGGCTTCTGAGCTGCTTGAAGGCACAGAGCCTGGGAGGAAACTGCCCAGCAATGAGGCCTGGAGAGTGGGGCATTAAAGAGGATGGGAAGATTAAAGTAGGCTTACAGAGAAATGCCCCTGCCTACTTCTTCATTTTTGCCCAGGGATGGCCCTCTGTGGATTCTAGACAGCCAACCTCGTGGGCAACAGGCTGAGCTTTCAACTTCACCTGAGGAGAAAGTGATGGGAGACTGATTCCCTTTCCACATCCAGCAGCCTACCTGCCCACGACCATACCTCACATTAAAAAACAAATGGTTCCATGATCTGCATGAAAATAAAAGGGTGATATATTTTTCCAAGTTGAAAAAAGTGCACTGCGTCAGTGTAAATATCCATTTTCAGAAACCACATGGGGAAAATAGGTGAAGTTTTTGTTCCAGCATTGCATACTTCTTTAAGTAGGCAATTACAGAGAACAGTGCTCTGAATCAACACCAGTGTTTATTTAAATACAACAATCATACTTTGTGGTTTTTCTCCCCAAATGGTCCCCTGAGAGACTGTAAGCCCTTCTCCAAATCACATGTGTTCCAAAATCTAAAAATCCTCAAAGTTGTAGCTTGGAATTGAAAACATGAAAAACAGACTTTACATCCCCTAAAGAATGCAAATTCCTTGGTGTGGCATTCCAGGCTTTTCCCAATCTGACCCCAGTGATCTGCCCCAGAAGCCTCAGTTTCCATCACTTTTTGAGTGGGAGGATGTGGGACCAAAGCGTAGCAATTGAGTGGCATGCAAGGTCCTCAAGGCTGAAGAAGACAGATGGGGCCAGTGAGACTGAGACCCTGTGGCCAGGGAGCTAAAGTCAGGGTCCCTGAGAGGATGTAAAGTTTGAGATGGAATTGTGAAGTCAAAAAGAGGAGCCTCAGAGGAGGTAATGAGAAAAGAGAGAGAGAGAGAGAGAGAGAGAGAGAGAGAGAGAGAGAGTCTGGGCTCACAGATGGCAAAATGCCAAGCTGTAAAATCCAAATGAAAGCACCACCACAGCAATCTCAGTGGTGGCAGCAGTAGTGCAGGCGTGACCATCTCAGAAAAAGATTTTCCACAGTGTGGCAACAAATCACTTGACCACCCTGAGAAGATGTGCAGAGGGCCTCTGGAGCCTGGGGATGACCAGCACAAGACCCAAGAAGCCAACAGATACAGGTGGAGGTGCAGGAGATAATGAACAGGCCTGGGGTGGATGCTTTGGCGTTCACTCTTCATTCTTCAGGCATGTGTTTTTTGTGTTTAAACAGGATCTTGAATGTGGTTTAAAATTGTAACTAAACATTTGCATCTTGGGTCATTGTCTAAGAAACTTTCAGAAAGTGAATACACTGTGTGTGTGTGTGTGTGTGTGTATGTGATCCATTCTAATCGAGTATTCCCTGAATCTAGAGTTGAAGAGCTTTAAGAAACCTAATCAACATGACTTGGAAAGGAACTAGCAGTTGGAAATTCCAGTGTCTACACAGGCAATCTCCTTAGTTAACTGCCAGGCCTACAGTTACGTAAGTATGCTATACAAATGGTGCATATTAAGGGGTATTTCCATGGCCTAATGCCTGTAGCACTACAAGGGCTGGGGACATATTATTAGAAAAGCCCTGACATAGAGAAAGAAGAAACTGTAATTGGCTGTAGTGAACAGAGAAGGCGACATTTGGGCTGAGCCCTGTTAAATGGATATGATGTGTGTGTGTGTGTGTGTGTGTGTGTGTGTGTGTGTGTGTGTGTGTATGTACACGTCCATCTATAAAGAAATATCTTGGAGTGTGAACAGTACATTTTCTAGAGGTAGTGTTTCTACAGACTTCCCATAACAGGATCAAAAACATGTATTTTATAAGTCAACCCAGAACTTTGGGAAGCTGAGTGGAAAGGATTGCTTGAGGCCAGGAGTTCAAGACCTGCCTGGGCAGCAAAGTAAGACCCTGTCTCTACAAAAAACACTTTTAAAAATTAGCTGGATACACTGGCATGCACCTGTAGTCACAGCTACTCAGGAGGTTGAGTCAGGAGAATTCCTTAAGCTCAAGCATTTGAAGCTGCAGTGAGCTATGATCAAATCACGCTGCTGCACTCCAGCCTGGATCATAGAGCAATAACTTGTCTTAAAAAAAAAAAAAGAAATATAACAAAATAAGTCAGAAGGTTGAAGCTTCTCTGAGTTTTATTTTTTTTAATTTGGTAAATTCCAGTTTGGTCAGCAGTGCTAATGACACATCAGGTGAAAGAGATTTCCATCCACTGAACAGAGGAGTGGAGCACACAAGGCAGCAATAAAGAAGAGGATCTGCTGCCCAAAGTTGATTTAGGACACAGAGGAGGTCAGTGGGTCAACCTTCTCTTGTCATCCGGAGATGCTCTTTCCAGTGCCGAGCCTAGGAGAGTCTGGTTTTATTTTGAAGAGGAAGACAGTTTTCCTCATGGCACCTAAGGAAAACTACGCTCTATATGGCATACCTTCATAAACTTTCAAAGCCTCAGAGAAATAAAACTGAAATTCAGCAAAGAGCTTGGGAAAACTGTGCTCATCCAGAATCAAATCTCATAAAATAAAAGCCTGCAGCTGGGACAGGTGGCCTTGGTGGTAAGGCCCATACTTTGCTTCTGGTGCTGCTCCTCTGCTCTCTCCAGTGCATTGCCCCACAGTGCACATGAGCTCCTGCCTCAGTTTGCCCCTGGAGCCCTAGAGGCCTTTAGGCAGCTATGTGCAAGGATTGGAACATGCCAGCTGGATCAGTGATCATTTAGCCTTTGTATTCTTTGGGATTCTATTGCCCACCTGACTGTTGACTTGTCAATATCCAGTTCCTTGTCTTTCGCATGATATGTTTTACCTTCCCAACTTCCCTGTACTCAGCAGTCTTTGCTGCTGATGCTACTTTTGTAACCCCCCGAATCCAGACAAGACTGGCTAACTTTAAGCCTGTACAGAAAGAAATCTGCCAATGCCTTTAAAAAGAAATCCCCGAACATCTCAAGAGAGACAGATTCTACCAACTAAACTGAAAATAGAGACATTTAGATATTTGCAATGGAGGAAAGAGTGGAGAAAAAAATGAAAGTCTATATTATAAACTGAGCTATGTACATTTACCAAAAAAATTCAAATCCTTGGCTCTAAAAAAATGACATTAAAAAGTTAAGCAGTACTTACTCTTATTTAAAATGTCATTCTTGTTCAGTGTAACTGTTAGACATTTAATACAGACAGATGAGCCACACTGACTCCATGAAGACAAAACTTTCCCCTGTACATCCGCTCTAAAAGCTTTTAAAACCACTCTGTCAGGAGCAATTTGATGGCATATCAATTGTGTTTCTCTACAGAAGCACAGTACTGCATGTGACAAATGAACATCATAACAAGATTGGGTGGGTGGGCGCAGGGAGGTAGGGGCTGAGAAGTCCACCCTGTGGTATAAATGACTAACACAAAACACTGCTGATAAAACAGGAGAGGAAATGCATTAGCCTGCTACAAGGGGCTGAGGTGGACCATTAAATATTTCATATAAGAAAAGCATATACAGCATCTCAACAGGACTTTGCTGAAATTTAGGGATTCAAAGGCCCCTAAAAGTGATTTACAAGGGGCATTTTGTTGGAAAATCTGACGGGGAGTCCTATTGGAGTTCATCGTGGGTGGTGGGTGTTTTCTTCTAATCTTGGTGCCCCTCAGCTAGGACCATAGTTCCCAACAAGAGAATTTATATCCATTCGCCATTTTTATGTTCAGTCTTTACCCCACACTGATTAACATCCCTGTGATTCAAAAGAGGGCTGTAATCCCAGCACTTTGGGAGGCTGAGGTGGGTGGATCACTTGAGGTCAGGAGTTCAAAACCAGCCTGGCCAACATGGTGAAACCCCAACTGTACTAAAAATACAAAATTAGGCTGGGCATGGTGGCTCACGCCTGTAATCCCAGCACTTTGGGAAGCCAAGGCCAGTGGATCACCTGAGGTCAGGAGTTCAAGACCAGCCTGACCAACATAATGAAATCCCATCTCTACTAAAAATGCAAAAATTAGCCAGGCGTGATGGTGTGTGCCTGTAATCCCAGCTACTCGGGAGGCTGAGACAGAAGAATCACTTGAACCCAGGAGGTGGAGATTGCAGTGAGCTGAGATTGCACCACTGCACTCCAGCCTGGGTGACAGAGGGAGTCTCTGTCTCAAAATAAATAAATAAATAAGTAAAATACAAAATACAAAAATTAGCAGGGTGTGGTGGTGGAAACCTGTAATCCCAGTTACTTTGGTGGGAACCTGTAATCCCAGTTACTCGGGAGGCTGAGGCAGGAGAATCACTTGAACCTGGTAGGCAGAGGTTGCAGTGAGCCGAGACTGTGCCCCTGCATGGGTGACAGAGGGAGACTCTGTCTCAAAACAAAACAAAAAAAAACCAGAGGGGACTTCTTACTTCAAAAAACAATAGTATAAATTGAATCTATAACTAGAAAATGATCAATCTTCTTGGTTAACCAGTTAAAGTGAGAGTTTCATGGTCCAAATCTAGACTCAAGTAAGAGCAAGAAAGAGTAAGTGAGTAAGTTTTGGGGAATGGTCTATTTCTTCCCCAAAGGCAAGACAATTCATCAAGGATAGAGAAAAAAATGGACAGAGAAGCTAAATTGAAAGCCCATGCCAGGGACAGTCAACTAGGCCCTTAGGGACTGGACTTCCTAATCAGCAGAAAGTTGGAGAGAGTTCAGAGGGAAGAAATTTTGAGAAGTAACTGTCTTGGTTGTCTATTGAATCTATTGATGAGTAACAATCCAATAAACAACTGTGGCTTAAAACAAAAAACATCATGTATTTGCTCACAATTCTGCAACTTTGGCAGAGCTTGGCAGGGACAGCTAATCTATGCTCCACGTGTTAATGGCTAGGGCTGCAGAACAACTGGAAAATCCAAAATAGTCTCACCTCCATGGCTGCCAGTGAGGGCTCCCTGTTGTTTGAAGAGCCAGCTAGGGCTGTCCATTGGAGCACCTCAGTGCTCCTCTGCATGGCTTGAGGTTTTCACAGCATTGCAATGATATTCCAAGAGAAAGTACTGCAAATGGCTGGAAGTAGCCACCACAGATCTCCTACAGCATGGCCATGGAAGTTACAGAGTATACTCCTGCCACATTCTATGGGTCAAAGCTAGGAGACTCCAGAGGAGGGGAAATAGACTCCACTGCTCAGTGGCAGAAGTGGTAAAAATATTACACAAGACATCTTTAGACATCTATAATCCACCCCAGCAACTAAGACCAAGTTACCAGTGTGTGTGCGGCAAATGGAGAATTTTTAAAAGAAAAATGAAACCTTTTCTGTAAAGTCATGTACACATTAGATTGCTGATGATGGATACTATAAACCTTTGTGGGAACCACCCTTAACAGTTCTCTCTGGTAGACTTCGATCTGCTAGGAAAATGCTCCCAGGGCTTTGGAAACAAGATGTCCCAACTTCCAGAATGGCTCATGGTCAAGTGAAGGACCCATACCGTATTCTTCTTAATCTATCTCACAAAGAGTAGGCACTAATTAAATGCCTGTTAATTGAATCGTGAATTTCCAGACCTCCTGTGTATTCCATATGGAGTAGGCACATGGCAGTTAAATAGAAATGCTTTGGGGAGGCAGCATGGTACTGCAAATGAATAGCTTTTAAAACCCCCAACAGTGGCTAGTGGCTAGTTCTGGAGGTCATGGAGAAAGCTAATCAAAGGGAGAAGGGGAAACAAGCATAACATGCCTGGTAACCAGTGGACTCTCAGTAAATATTTGTTGGATGAATGACTGGGGAGAAAAATGCTTTGAGTGCAGATGAGAGGACCCTTCCAGGGAGATTCAACCCAGAAAATGCCTTTTGCTGCCACCTACAGCCTTGTGAGTCTATAAATATCCTCCCAGCCTGCAGTAGATTTTATATAGATCATTTATTTCAAACAGGGCACATAGGCTACTAACTAAGGAGATGTTCTTATGTCAACATGTTATATTGTATGCATTTACAGTTTCAAGATTTTCTTCATTTCTGTATCCACAGCTTCTAGAACAGTGATTGACAGAGAGCAGTGGTTCTCAACCAAGGGTGATTTTGCCTTCCAGAGGATATTTGGCAATGTCTGGAGGCATTTTCAGTTGTGACAGCTGGGGGGAGAGGTGTTACTTGCATCTAGTGGGTAGAGGCGAGGGATGATGCTACACATCCCACAATGCACAGGACAGTCTTCCACAACAAAGAATTACTCAGCCCCAAACGTCAGTTGTGATGAGAGTAACAAACTTTGCCATAGAGTAAGTATTCCATAAATATTTTCAGGATGAGAAATGATGAATGAGAAACAAATGAAGAACAACACTAATGCAGTTAATGAAGATTGTGTGGTTAAGGCAAAATATCTCAGGTCTATTGATCAACCACAGACAGACAAATATAACTGGATTAATAGGAAGTGACTTGGGCGAAAGTGAAAAATAACAACGAACACCAGCTGAAATGAGTGAGGACAAATAAAGAGTAAGAGACAGCTCAGGCCTCTGATAGGGAAAAACCCTCAACAGCGTCCTCTGAGTGTTCTAGTGATGACTTAGGAAGAAGTGATTGGTGAGCAGCTTCAGAAATATACTGCTGTGAAACTGCCTTGTTGATAAGTTGTTGTATTCTTACATTTGTACTTAAGTTTGTCATTAGTAATTTAAATAAAACTCACTTCATATTACAGGTTAAGATCTTAACTAATCTTTCTAAATTTTCATAAACTCACAAGGTCTATAGCTTTCTTCTGGTATTGTTAAGGAGGAGGCTGTATTTTAACCAGGTGCATCTGTGGGGAATCTGTCGTGCCTCTTACAGTTGCATGCTGCCAACTTCTTACTTAGGACTTAAAATTCTCATTTTCTATGTGGATAGGACTGTAACCCGCTCCACTAACATCACTACTGTCATATTTTGTCTACGTACCTCAAGCTTCCTACTATTTTTATAAGTATGAAACACTTGTGTTAGAGCTGAAAGATTGCATGGGGCAAAAGTGACAAAAACCTAAAGAAGCAGCATCATCAAATATAAAGAACATAGAGGATCCGAAGCCTGTTGGACTTAGTCTCATTAACTGGGGGAAAGACCTCTAGCCCCCAAAACTTCGAAATTGTTAATGACAACTATACTAAACATGAGATGTGACTGCTTTAAGTACCCCTGCTGATATATTTTAAAATCTAAATTCTCTCCATCAAAGCAAAATGTAAATTAATGTTTTGACAAGTAAGTTGTCACACTTACTGGGTCTTTGGAACTGATTTTTCCACTCAAGTATTTGGCAAAACAGAACTTCTCACTGCAATTATGTGATCCTTCCCCTGCCCTCCCTCAGGCAGTTTCAAGTTACACTTAGGGCTGCTTTAGCTTTGATGTTTTTGATTTTTTTATTTCTTGCTTCTTTTTGAAAGGAGAATGTAGGAATGTATTTTACGTAATATCGTGAAATCTATCTGCTACTCCAAATTGTTCATTCTTGGGGAGGGGCCATGGGTGGGGAAAGGGGAGACTTTGGTGAAAGAGTGTGAAGTTTCAGTTAGGACAAATGACTTCTGTTGGTCTACTGTGCAGCATGGTGATTACAATAAGTAATAATGTACTGCGTGTTTCAAAATAGCTAAAAGAGAGGATTTTAAGTGTTCTCACAAAAAATATGATGAATATTTGAGGTGATAGATACACTGACTCGCCCGATTTGATCATCCCGCAATGTGTGAATATATCGAAACATTACTTGTACTCCATAAATATATTCAATTATGATTTGTCAGTCACAAATAATATAACACAAAAAAATACATAGAAGTCATTCTGTTGTCCTTCAGGAATGTTCACTTTGCTTGTGACTAAATATCAGCATAAAGTTCTGAGGAAGGCTCTTGGAGGAAGGACACTTGCGCGGTAAGTCGAAGTGCACGGAGAACTTTCACATACATTCAGCACTGGCACCTAGCATCAAAGACCTGGGCTGCTGGAGAATGAGGCATTGTCAATGGTAGTTAATCTTGATGGGGCACATGAGGGATGATCCAGTGGCCTTTCCTTACTCCATACAAGGTTGTCCAAGGGAAAGAATACAGTCATGGGTCCTTAGCTTCTGTTTCTGGTTAGGCCAGTAAAGCTCCTTTTTCATCTCTCTTTTCCACTTATCACTATGAGGCATTGTCAACGGTAGTTAATCTTGATAGGGCACCTGAGGAACGATCCAATGGCCCTTTGTTACTCCATACAAGGTTGTCCAAGGGAGCGAATACAGTCATGGGTCCTTAGTTTCTGTTTCTGGTTAGGCCAGTAAAGCCCCTTTTGCATCTCTCTTTTCCACTTAATCACTAGAGACAGCAACTAAAAACCATGGCTTTGGGCTGCTGAAAGCCTAAAACAAACAAAACAAAGCAGAACAACAACAAAATAAGGTGGGTTGGACAAGCTTGTATGTCCTCATTGTTCATATGCATTGTAGAAGTTTGGGAAAATATCTCACTACACACAGGGTATTTCAGAGACTTGCAACTGAGAAACTCAATGCTCCATCTGCAGATAGCCAGCTTCATTATGTCTTCTTTCCTTTCCTCCATTTTCTGCTTTTTCTTCTGTTAACAGTTCTCCTTGATCCTCATTTTAGGGCTTCCAAGACATCCTCTAATACTCTCTTGCTGGTGTTATCAAACCAAGCTGGGGTCTGCTCACTCAGTGCGGCAAAGCCAAACACTGACATAGGGATTGCAGTGAGAGAAAGTGAGGCATTTATGGCAGGGCACCAAGCAAGAAGAGGTGAGCAGCTAACGCTGAAGACTCAAACTTCCCAATGACTTACAGGTAAGGGTTTTTAAAGGTGGGGAGGCAGACATTACAGGCAAAGTCATAAGTCAAATACATGGAGAGTAGGCATTGGTTTGACCTAAAAAAGTGGGACATCTTGAGGAAGGGGCTCATGAGTCATAGGTGCATCCAAAATTGTTCTAATTTGCAATTGGTTTAGGAGGCGAAGCTTTCTCTAAAAACTTGGGATCAACAGAATATTACATCTGATCTCCAGGCCCCTCAGGAAGAAATTCAGAACAAAGAACAGCAGTCAGAATTCAGTCCTCAGTTTCTCCTTATCTGAGGTCTATATGCCAGCGGATCCATTTGGTGGGGATCTGGATTTTTGAAAAACAACTCAGGGACATATATTAAGACGTTATCTTTAGAGTGAGACCCTGTCTCAAAAAAAAAATGCTATCTTTAGTTCCTGTAGGGAACCAAACATGCAGTGATTCTTTCTGGGATACTGTTTTAAGCTACTATTACCTTCTTGCTTGTCAAGTTGCTCATTTACTTCTCAGGGCTAGCTAGATGCCTGAAATTTCCCATGAATAACTCAAGATTTTCCTTGATTTCCATGCTTTGGGCCCTGCAGACCCCTAAGAACGATCCCTGCTCCATCTCACTGGTGGAACTCAGCCTACAGAAATTGCCCTTCATGGTGGTTTATGTTTTCTGCCCCAACTCTACAGTCACCTCACTTGGGCTTGCTCTTTCTGCAAGATGAGGCTGGCAAGAGGCAGAGCTCACAGGGTTGGAGGCGGTGGATATTTATCTTTGGTGGTTTTCTTTCTCCCTTTAATGTTTCTCCCTCCCTCACAATATGCCCCAAGTTTTCCCCAGTTTGTGGCTTATTTTAGCCTTCCACCCTCCTTTGAACCTTACTGCTCTTAAACCTCATCCTTTGCTTGGTAAGTCTGTTTATAGCTAATATAAGAGGGCTCTGAAAATTCCTTCAAGGAAACTGTGTTACATGTTGAATTGTGGCCTCTGTGAGACCAAGACTAATATTTATTTGAGGGCTTTCTTTCTTGGTGAGGATGTCAGAAAGGGAGAGCTCTAGACAGCCATCCCTGAGTGACTTGTCACCCTTCTTCTCAAATATGTCCATCCTTCCTGAGGCAGGCTCCTGCCTATGGAGCGGTCCTAACAAGAGGCACAGAGAAATACATACACTGGTATTCTATATCCTAAAACAGTAACAAGCGAGGGCCAAGTAAAATAAATAAATAAATAAATTTTTAAAAAGGAGGGAGCCCAGACTGGTAGTTTCAAGGATGCAAATTGCATTGCAAAATCAAACTGAATCATGAAGCATTTGGGCCGGTGCACCGTTTACTTCCATCTGTTTGCAGACACATTTGTGCCTGGTGTTTGGGAGCCCTTTGTATCAATCATCTGACAAGGGTCCCTATAACCTTAACCTACTCGAAACCAGTTTGGGATGGATATGATGGGGTTTCTGTGCTTTTGCTGGGATTGGGAGAAATAAAACATGCAATTTAAGTGGAAGCAAAGAAATTCAAAGAGGATTTTACTTTGCTTGGGTCAATCCCTGTTCAAAGGGAGGTGGGTGTGTTTTCCTTGTGCTGGATGGCATGATTATGTGAATGTTTTGATTTATTAAAATGAACTACAAGATTTTTCACAGGAATGACAGACATTTATGACTGCATGTAATCATAAACTCCTGACCTCCTGGTGGGGTTGGAGCATCTGTTTCAGATGTGGGACGTACAAGCACCTCTCACATGAGAAATTAGGGGTGGAAGTGAAGGAATGGGACAGAGCTTCTGTCACCATGGACTTAAGACCATGCTGGATCCAAAAGGTGGCCTGAAACCCTGAAGCTTATGCTTCACAGCTGGGCTGTAAGTCAGACTTGAACCCAGCTGACATGCAAGGTCATGGCATGCCTGAGGTGGTGACAGTGAACAAAGTGTATAGTATGTGGCCAGTGGTAGCAATGATAAAAAGTATACCAAATGGACTTTGAAGGACCAAAGGTTTTAAAAGTCAATTGGTATCACCTCCACACTAACTAGGGTAGTGGGGTGCATTTGTTTTTCAAATTGGGTACTTTTAACACTTTCGTGCCTGACTGCTGTTCTTTGCTGACTTGATTCAGTCACTCGTAGCTTTATTGGTCTGAACCAGCTCCTTGTTCCCAGGTTACAGACCTGCCTATCTTTCCAATAATCCTGTTTCACTTGAATAAAGGAAGTATGTCTTAAATGTAAAGTTTCTGGTTCTCACACTGTACTCTGAAGTCCAAATACTGTCTGTCAATGTGTAACCTGATGTCTCAACCCCCAGTGAGAAGAGCTGATTCTTTGGTGTTCACCAATGTGGGAGGCTTCACCGGGACAGGCTTTTTTTGCTTTGGGCTCTGCTATTTGTTTGCAGAACACCCAAGAGCGAGCAAACATGCTCTCTTCACAGCAGTACCTTAGGGTTTTGCCATTGTAAATGGGTCTGATGTGATATGACAAGACCAGAGAAATCGGATGTAAATTTACATTTTTGAATGTGCTTGTTGTTTCACATGATACATTTAGGGTGTGCAGCTCCTTTTGTAGTTTTTATTTTTACTATTTAAGTTTGGAAATGATGCTAAATTTTTGTGTTTCTTTAATCAGTGTGTTCCCTTTGGTGATATATATTGCATTATATATTGATGTGTGTATCAATATATAGTGATATGTATTACACTTACACATACAAACACATACATAAGAGGGGGTGAAAACTGTAGCCTTTGCATTCTCCATTGCCTTTGCAGACAGATCCTAAGCAGTAAAATCTCGGTGTTGTGATGTACAGAAATGGAAAGGAGTATTAAACCATATTTAAGAATAAAAGAAAAAAAAAGGAGGGAGTAGAGACAACAGAGCAACATCCTTGAAACTCTCCAAGAGCAGATATTGTATAATTAAATGCAAATACCAATCTATGGTCATTTTTCATCAGGTGGCTTTTGACGGCTCCTTGCTGCAAAGTAGTTTAATGATTTCATTGAGTAAGAGGCGGTGGACTCAAGATGCGTGCATTGGCTGTGAGATAATTGCATTTAATGAAAGGCACATCCATAGGTTTGGGGAGGCAAGTGATAAATCTTCCTCCAGAGTCTGTGGGTCAGTCATATTCCGACTGATGAGTGGTTGGAGAATCAATTAATAATCATGATGAGAACAAGACTTTTCACTTGCAATTTTCCATAGGTCGCTTAGAACAGCTTTAAAAACATGAACATCCGTCTTCTTGGTCCTTCTGGGAAGTAAACATTTGGTAGAATTATCACCATATAGTCAACATGGAAATTGAGATACAGGGAATTGATTGGCCACTATGACAGTAAAAAAGGGAGAGGGGCACAAAAAAAGTGGACACATCTTGGTATTTTTTATTGGAATGTTGACTATGTATTCTGCAAGCATTTTTATTGATCTCTAAGGATAATATTAGCTAACAATTTTAGTGCCAGGCTTTGTGCTTAATGAAATGCTTTACTGGTATTGTCTCATTTATTCACCTCATTTTTATAGATGACAAAAATCAAGAATGAGGAGAGTTAGTACCATGCAGATGGTCCCATGATGAAACCAGAATACGAACTCAGACAGTCCAGCTGCTGAACCTGTGTTCTTAACCTTCATGCATATCATGTTCCAGCCCTGTGTTGTGATGGGTACTTGGGAAGATGCCCACACAAAGCACATGATACCTGTTCTCAAGAAGCTCACAGTGAGTAGGGTGTACAAAACCCAGTACTAATATTATTTGCATGCCAGACACTATTCTCCATGCTTAATGTATATTAGCACATGTAATCATCATAACAATTTGATGAGGTAGGTGCTATTACAATACTCTCCATTTAGCAGATGGGGAAACCAAGGCACAGACAGGCTATGTAACTAGTCTAAGATCAACATTTATCCCCAAGCAATGGGACTCTAAAGTTGATGCTGTCAATCATTGACTGCCTTTTTTTCCACCCCAAGGAGTTTGATGTTCATGTTGGAGGTGATCAGGCAACGCTAAAGGATTTTAAGCAAAGGAGCCATATCAGATCCAGGTTTTTCTAAGACCACTCTGTTGACACTGGGGTGAATTGATTGTTTATTCCCTCTTCTGCTGTACAAGATACTTATGCATTTAATAGAGTCCAAAGGATTGAAGGTTTGTCATACTTCCAGGATGCTCTATGGAATTCCATATCAATTTTTCTTTATTTTCCACACCTAATCTTCTCCTTTGTAAAACAGACACAAAACTGAGTTTGAACTTGTCCATAAGGCACCAGAATGACCTGTAGCTCTAACAGCTAATTCTTCTATCTTATGAAGCCATGCTGGAGTGGGGCATGTGTCCCCCAGCAAAATAGTTTGAGAAACTGCAGCCCAAGACACTCTATTCACAATACTTTGTTGTTTAAAATCCCAACAATGGAATGATCAAGTGTCCAAAAATAAACAGAAGTCCCAATAGAAATGTCCTAGTTTATCTGAATGGCTAAAGAACTTAGAAAAAAATAAGGCAGAAGATCCAGCTGTTCTAATACCCAACCCATGGATTCCTATGTGCATGGTCCTATGTCTGAGTATCAGCCAATGTCCAAGCTCCTAACTTATTCTATCCCATTGCCTGAAAGCACCTTTCCCATGCTTTCTGCTTAACTAGTCTTTCATTAGTTAATGGGACCTCAAAATCCCATTTCTTCAAATAACTTTCCCATTAACTCCCTAGTCCAGGGAGTCTTAAGTCTCAGACTCCCAGGAATTCAAGGAGATATTTTAAATTGCCTTGCTAATTCACTGTTAGTTCGTAACTCCTACCAAAATGTTCCCATCAAGTATTTTATTACCACCTTTGACAGGGAACTCACCACTTCATGAAACGGCTTCTTATATCTTTGAGCAACTCTGACAGTTTTATAGTTCATCCTTTTACTGAGCCAAATTCAATTGCCTATAACTTCCTTCCTAGCAGCCCCAAACTCCTGTCCCTCAATTAGGCTCAGTGTAGAGTGAAATAAACCCTCCTTTACCACCTTGGACTGTGGTAGGTTTCTCAAAATATCTGTATTCTGCCTTATAAGATAATAGCCCAGATTATATGTAACTCCCTGTGTGCTGTTTGGTCTCTCTCAGTAAATTATAAACTTCTCAGGAACAAGAGACGTATCTTTTATTTCTGGCAGCTGTTACAATTGCTGGCTACCACAGATACTTCCTGTGCTTGGAGCACATCACTGATGGCTGACCAGGAAAGAAGATCTTTTTACATAAAGATAACATAAACATGTTGTAAGGAGGGAGGCAACAAAGAGGCCACCTTCATGCAGCAGAAGTTGTGTGCTGCTATTGTAAAGAGATAAACATGTGTCTATCCATTTGACTAACCTTCAGTCCAGTAAAGAGGTTGGGCAGAGGCAATAAAGCCAATTACACTAGACTTTATTACATCTTAAATGGTGGCTTCATTAATAAACATAGTATGTGGCCAATGTACAATTTAATCAACAGACTCAGGGAAAATAAAATAAGAAGGGTATAAAGATCAATGGCTCTGCTTTTTGCAAGAGGCCAAAGAGTACAGACAAAAAGAAAGTCACCAAAGAAAGGAACAGGAAATAACATAGAAAAGATGAAAGTGTCCACAGTAGCAAAATTCCTGAGAAGTAAAGCACAAGCTCAGAACCCAATACAAAAGAACTATAGTTGTGAGGATAAAGGATGACTAGGGTGCTCACTGGGAGGAAACTGCACAAGAAAGAGGTCAAATTTTGGAAACCGCAAGAAGGAAGATTCCAAGCAGGGTACATTGACTATTCACAGAAGAAAGCCAACAAACTTAGCATTGGCAGTGGTTGACTATAGCAATCAATAAATCACAAGACCTTCCTGCCAAAGATCTTCTAACCCAAATCCTCATTTTACAAATCAGATGCTAAGGCTGAGAGTTTGAGTACTTTGACCAAGTCACAGAGCCAGGTTTTGGCAAAGTTTCCCAGATCCTGGACAACGATACGATGCTCTTGCCTTCTCCGCAGGCCTATGCATCAAGAACAGTCATTATGCATCAAGAACAGTCATTTATTAACATCCAGGCACTTCTCAGGAACTTCACAACTATTACCTCATCCAAATGCTGCAACTGCTATACAAATACCAAGAATCACGTCGTCATTGTGCACAGTAGGACACATAAGCCCGGGAGATTAAGTTTACCTACTTAGTATCCCACAACTAAGGCAGGAAATATTTGGGATTCCAGATTGCTCTACTTCAAAATCCTCCTTCCTCTATACCACACTGCCTTTTACCATAGGTTAGCAAGCATGGACAGTGAGTATGTTCTCTATCACCATCCTCCTACCCTGGGGTTATAAGGAGTGCACAGAGAAAAGGAGTGCAATTTCAAGCCACTGTGAGCAGTATCCACAGCATTTGACCTCAGGGCAGGCCAAGGATACAACTCTTTCTGGCAGCCAAGCGATTCATATTTACAGAGGTCTCCCAATGCAGTTTCTGGATTCTAGACTGTAAATTCCTAAAGAACAGGACTGTCTTCCCAGCACTTAGCTCTGTGAATGACACATGATAGGAGGCCCACAATCAGTCATTAAACTGGATGGTTCTCGAGTGCCTATCTGAGGTCAGGACAGATTTACAGACAACTCTCCTCCAGTCAAGGGCAAAAGTATACAATGATGCTTCCCTGCACCGAGAGGGCAGAAAAGAGATGTGGGACTTCTGCCCAACCTCAGTAAGGCAGGATTCCCTTACAGACCTCTGAATTCTGGCTATAACAAACACTTATGATTTCTGGTCTACCCACCTCAAAACTCTATGACAAAGAAAGAAGAGGCTGTATCTCCTGTCCAGAGCTCTCCTTCCTTTGTCTCTGGATTGCTCCCTGTGAGTTTCAGGCCTGCTGGCTTTTGAGCCGCTGACATCTGTCTCCTTGTGAAAACTCCATTTGTCAGGTCTTCCTGCCAGAGTTCATGGCCTGTTGGCTGCTTGGAGTAGTAAGGTTAGGTCCTGCTGGTTGGCCCCTAGCCCAGGTCTCTCTCTGTTGGCCCTGAACTGCATCACCCAAGCCTAATCCCCACACCAGACCACAAATCCTCAGACTGTCTGTGAAACTCTTTTCAGGCTCTTTAATGCAGAGCATTATATTTAACTTTCTGCTCTTGTACAGATAAGCAGTACATGAAAAGAGAAAAATATGCAGATCACATTTTAATAAATATGGAATACTGCACCTGGCATCTATCTAAAAAAAAAATAATATTACCTGCACTGCGAGAACAGCAATAACACCACCATAACAATAACATTGTCGGAATGCAGAAAACCAAGATGTTTTGAATTGTGTTATAATTAGAAAGCAGATAAACAAATAGGAACATCATTTATTCATTAAAATTGTGCACATGGAAAATCTACTTAATTAATTTCTTTGTACAATGTCTGTAAACTCTTTCGGGGAAGAAATCTAAGGAACAATTTCAAGCCCAGAGCAAGTGACACAATACCGGCTTTGAAGCACAACTGGAAAGGCAGAACAGTGGTGGTGGCTTTTTGGCAGTAGTGCTCTTTTGAGTGAGATGCTGAAGAGACAAAGCTGACCTCATGAATAGTATGGCACAGGCACCCAATCATCAGTGTGCCTTAATTCCATTTGTCCTGTGCATCTGAATAGTACCACTTCCTCTTCTGTCTGCCCTCAGAAGTGGGGTCTCAGGGTCACATGGATGAAGTTGAAGTTGATTAACGGGCTTTCTGCAAAACCCCTGGAAGGTTTACAAGCTGGGTCATTAGCGGGTTGCATATCCATTATGGTGATCATTTACCAAGCAAAGGGTTTGGGGGAGGGTCAGCACTTAGCATAGTTGCACAGCAACCATCAGTTGGCCTTGGTTCCAGTTCTCTCATCCCTGCCTCCTTCCTCCATGCCCCTCTTCTTACTCTTATTTGCTCCCTTCATTCTTAGGCCTCCTTCCTTGCTCTGTGTTTCTCAGACGCAATCTTCCTCTAGCTTGCAACCTTTTCAGCTTACTCTCATCTTAAAACAGTCCTGTATTCAAGTTAGTAATGATGGTTGGGTGAAGCTAGAGGTGAAGAATACTTGATAATATACAACACTTCTATTGATTCTCTGGGTTAATTTTCCCAACAATCTGTAAAATAATAATAGCAATAATGGCAATTATTTATTGAACACCTTGAGCCAGTCATTGTCACGAACTCCGAGTGCATTATCTCATTCAACCCTCACCACGACCTAATAGGCACTATTAGTATTATTCCCATATTACTAATGAGGAACAGGGGTCACAGAGTTGATTAACTTTCTCAACTATCACAATTCAGTACATATAGTCTGTCTTAAATCTAATTTTCCAATCTTTTTCATTTCTTCTTCTTTTTCTGTAATGAGCATTTGTATTGAAGGTTTTAAAATTGTTTTGCTTAGTCATATAGAGAAAATTATGTAGTTCAGTAGAAAGCAACCCATAGTTTAAAAAACACCTGTCAAGGTTATCTGATTCTGATGCAACAGGAGCTATTTTGCAACTCTGTAAATTGTAGGTGAACTGAGAACAATGCATAATTTTTTTCTATACACATGCAAATTATGTTCTGTCCAGTAGAGGTTCAATTGACTTTTCTGCCCTATTGTAGGAGAATCTAGTTTTGGTTCCATTTGTGCATTCATTTCAACGTTCCTTTACTCTATACACATTTGGGCTTATTTTTCACTTCTTTTTTGAATTGGTTGTAACACCTCACCTATTTCCATATTATGAGTTAAATAAAATTTTTAACTTGTTTTTTGTTTGTTTGTTTCACAGGGCTGACGTAACAAAGTGCCACAAACTGGGTGGCTTAAAACAACAGAAATTTATTATTGCATAGTTCTGGAGACTAGAAATCTGAAACCAAGTTGTTGGCAGGTCCATGCTCCCTCAGAACCCTCTAGGTGAGAATCCTTCCTCGCCTCTTCCAGCTCAGGTAGCCCCAGGTGTTCCTTGGCTTATGGCAGCATAACTCCAGTCTCTGCCTCCTTACACACAAGGCCATCTCTTCTCTGCTTTTCCCACTGTGTCTTCACATGGCATCCTCCTTGTATGTCTGGGTCCAAAATTCCTTCTTCTTATAAGGGCATCAGCCATATTAAATTAGGTCCCATCTAATGACCTCATCTTAACTTGATTAAACCTGCAAAGACCCTATTTCCAAACATGGTCACATTCACAGGTACTGGGAGTTCAGGCTTCAACATATCTTTTAGGGGCACACAATTCAGTCCATAAGAAGGTGTTCATTTTTATATCCATATGAGAGTCATGATTTTACCTTCTTTTGAAAATTATTATAACATCTAATAATCTCCTGACAATACACTGGAATACAAAATCACTTATTTTTTCTTTTTAATTTTTTTCTATAGAAAATGTCAAATATACATAAACAAAATAGAGAGAATAATAGACAATGTGTCCCCATGTACCTGTCACTCAACCTCAACAATTATTAACATTCTGCTAGTTTTAGTTTTACTCACATCAAAGCCTGCATTTACAGGAGTTCTGCTCTTGACTCTCATCCCCATTCTCCAATTCCAGTTAACTGCTGAGTATTTGGGCTGGCAAGAGTAGCTTGTTACTTTAAATAGAAATAAATAATCAATTCAAAGGTAGTAACAATGATAAGCCCTTACACCACCTATCCTAGAAGGGAATTATATTGCTTCTAGACTTTGCACTTGGATAGTATATCATAAACACGTACTCAGATTTTATGGAGAGAAATTAATGTGTCTCTCTCCTGTGATACATTTATATTTTAACTAGAGCATATCTGGAAGGAAGATGCATGAAAGAAACTTTGAAACAGATGGAGACCAGTCTTGTCTCTATGACTCCTTGAAGTCCTGCTTATGAGAGAGCCCTCTCTCCCACCTGCATGCAAGGACAGCCCAAGGTTCTCATGTAAGGCTGGCAGCATGAAGCTTTCGGTAGCAATGTGTCTACTCTTCTCCTCCAAAGTGCTCTAGCTAACAGTACGTACTAAGATGTCTTCACTTCCACAGACATCACAATAGCAGGCATATCATCCAAGCAGAAAATTAAACTGCACAAGATATATTTATATATACATGTTTTTTGAGACAGAGTTTCACTCTTGTCACCTAGGCTGGAGTACAATGGCAAGATCTCAGCTCACTGCAACCTCCACCTCCCAGGTTCAAGTGATTCTCCTGCCTCAGCCTCCCGAGTAGCTAGGATTACAGGCGCCTGCCACCACATCCAGCTGATTTTTGTATTTTTAGTAGAGACCGGGTTTCACCATGTTAGCCAGGCTGGTCTCGAACTCCTGTCCTCAGGAGATCCACCCGCCTCGGCCTCCCAAAGTGCTGGGATTACAGGCATAAGCCACCATGCCCGGCTGATAGTTTTTAATGACCTGCACAAGACACCTGTTAGAGGACTGCTCTTGAGGATTTAAGAACATGTGAGAGAATGTATGTACAAGTTTAATAATTGAACACATGGTGAGGCTTAGAATTTGAGGTGGGTGGAAAAAAATCAGAGCCATGGAATCTGTGGGCTGTCTTGGAAGATTCTACCCCCTACCTGATTTGTCACTATTAGAGAGCTATGCTCTTTAGCAAATTTTCTATCCTCATTCTAGGTTCTAGTACAG
The DNA here is from genome assembly GCF_006542625.1 of Nomascus leucogenys. Classification (NCBI taxonomy): domain Eukaryota; kingdom Metazoa; phylum Chordata; class Mammalia; order Primates; family Hylobatidae; genus Nomascus; species Nomascus leucogenys. The sequence goes on along the minus strand of NC_044394.1, from coordinate 64,332,087 downwards.
TGATGATAAAAATCCTCTGTAAGAACAGAAATATCTTAGAAGTAGATAGAATTTTATACCATCATTACCATTTTTTAAACTTTTAATTTTGAAATAGTAGGAGACCTATGATAAGTTGCTACAACAGTACAGTGAGTTTCTGCGTATGTTTCCACCCAGCTTTCCTCAATGATAATGTCTTACATGACCACAGTACAGTGGCTCATGCCTGTAATCCCAGCACTGTGGAAGGTCAAGGCAGGCAGATCACTTGAGGCCAAGAGTTCGAGACTAGCCTGGCTAACACGGTGAAATCTTGTGTCTACTAAAAATACACAAATTAGCCAGGTGTGGTGGTGCACGCCAATAGTCCTGGCTACCCTGGAGCCTGAGGAATGAGAATTGCTTGAACCCAGGGGTGTGGAGGTTACAGTGAGTGGAGATTACGCCACTGCACTCCAACCTGGGCGACAGAGAGAGACTCTGTCTCAAAATGAACAAACAAAAAAACAGGAAATTGACATTGGTACAATAAAATGAACTAAACCATATGCTTTTTTCGCATTTTACCAATTCTCTCTTTTTTTTTTTTTTTTGGTATAGCTGTGACATTTTCTCTCATATATAGATTCATTATTATTCTTTTTAATCACAGGCAAATTAATATATTTTCCTAGAGTTGGCCCACTCTTGTTGTGAGCCTCATTTCTATTTCCATCCCCTATTTATCTGGGCTTCATGAATTCTTTTTTTTCTTTTTCCATTAACATTTTAAAAAGCAACTTTATATCAGAAAGTTAAAAAAAGAGTACAAGAAATAACAAATACAGACTTCAAAGCAGATTTGCTGTTTACTTATATACCTGTTTTGAGTAAAGTATTCTCTATCCTCATTCTAGGTTCTAGCCTCCTCCTACATTCAGACACAACCACCATCACAGGTTGACTGTGTTCCCTGCTGTTTAATGTTTCTCTACTTTGACATGTATGTTTTATGTATACATAACTTGCATCTTTTTACTACAGTGATTTTCAACCATTTTCTCTCACTGATATACAAATAGCAGATAATATTCAAGTAGGAGAGTGGGAGACATACTCCCAACTGCAGCTCCTGGAGCAATAGTTGTAACTCTATCTCTTTTGCTCCCACTCATGAAAAATAGTTGGAATACGTGACAGACTGCTCTATAATGGGAATTACCTTGAATGTGCTCCAATTTAGAGAAACAGTAAAGCCTGCAGAAATTCTAGGGCTTTAATTATTTGTAGTAATTACTTGAACTACACCTTGTAACTGATCTCTACGTAACATAATGGTTTTAAATGGCTGCTTTAATAAACATAAGCTTTCCAGGCAAGCAGATCTTATCTTAAAACAGCAGAGCTTGACTAGAACACTGAATGGAAAAATTGTGAGCAGGTGAAAGGGTTATAGGTTCTCTTTGGCAACACTGTGATTTGGCAAATGCACTTTGGTCTGCCTCAATTTCTCTTCTTCTTTTGATCAGGTTAGTAATCCCCTCTCATCCTGCAAGATTGAGCTCCAGTTTATCTCAGTGCTCTCAGCAATTCCCACACTGACATGTATCATAATTTTTTATTTAGATTTCAGTTCTGACTCTCATCATAAACACAAAGTCCCCAGGACTTAGCATAGTTCTGAGGTTACTTGCACTCCCAAGTTACTTGGGAGACTTGCAGACTTGCACTAGATGGGAAGAAGCACAGTAGAGTAGCCAGGTGACCAGGCCGATCCAGGTTCCAAAGGAATTTCCATCACTTACCAGCTATGTGGACTCAGAACAAGTGATTTATGCTGCGAGTTTCATCTGTGAAATGGGGATTTTCACAGGAGTTCCATTATAGGGTTGTAGTTAAGGATGAGATGATCTTATATGCGTACCAGTTAGCTTGGCGTCTGACATCTAGCAAAAATTCACTAACAGTGGTGATTGGTGCCTAGAGTATTTGGTGACTGCTGAGTTAACTGGGTAACTGAACCAACAGTAGATAGCCTGGCCATACAGCAAAGCCACCTGGCCCTAGAGGTGTCTGGGGATGCCAACATAGGGCTGAGAAGTGCAGGATAGGAAGTATCAGTAATACCTGTGGTGACCATGAAGGTGTCTTACTCATTTCTCCCTGCAAGACAGCCTGCTGTGAGGAGCAGTTGACTGATAGCTTTAACTTGCTACTCCTTTGAAGCTGTCATGGTATTTACAGAGGCTACTGAGCATGGAGGCTACAGAGGTAATTCCTGCTTAATGCGGGACCCCTGTAATAGACTTTGTTCAGGGCCTTCCCATCAGCCTGACTCAGACAGCCGGGACTGCAATTCAAGGCCCTTCCTATATAATCCTTCTTTCTTTCTGTCCATCCACAGATGTTAGACTTGCATCACGGTCTGAGGCTCTCCCAAACATCATGTCTACTCCCATCATCCTTTACAGGTGTGTTTCCCAAGATCTCCTGTACATTTAATTCCATCTTAGAATCACATCTTGGCATGAACTGACAATACCTAAAAGAAGCTTCATACTTTCTTTGAAGTGTAGATCATATGATGTTATTTATGCTGTCTTATATTCCCATCCACGGATTGCATTACAGAAGAGGCTAGCACATCTATTTCCATTTGTGGGCAATATCCAGGAGCAAAGCATAATGTTAAGGTAGTGTGTGAATGGACTTTAAGGCATTCTCCTTTTCCACTTGAAAATGGCCTGGTGACGACTCCCAAACCTGGTCTAAGACCGATCTACCCATGGATCAGTAATTTTGGAATCATTTCCGGGATCATAGAGATGGAACAGATAAAAATATCAAAAGACGCAATCTCAGGACTGCCTGAGCTTATAGAAAACAGGAAACCATTTGTACTTGGCACATTGTCACTGCTACTTGGACTTCTGATCTTTGTGGGTTTAATTGGCACTATTCTTTGGGTAAATTTCTGGCGTTTAGAGTTGGCTAAAGTTACACAAACTGTGCTTCCCATTGGCCCACTATTTATCCATCTCTTGACTTATGTTGCTTTGAAAACACCCATGCATGGCAGAGGGGCAGATGTTATTATTCTGATGTTGTTCTTTGGGAAGCTGTGGCCCAGAGAGGACAGGGACTTCGACTGAGCTCACAGAGGCTGGCTGTGTCAATCCTCCCAAAGCCCTCAGCTGTGCTGACTACCATCGGAGGTTAAGTGCCTCTCATAGTATGAAGCTGAGGATTCTCTAACACTGATCACTCAAATGAGCAAAATCACATTTGGAGTAATTGCAGTTAAATTCCTTTCCACCATTAGAGCACCAGGCTTCTGTTTTCACAGCCTGACTGGCTCAGGACTTTGCATTGTCAAAAACATTTCAAACCCAATCACAACTTCTGCCAGTGGCTGATACCCTGAGGCACGATTTTCTTTTCCTGTAGCTTCCTAAATTTCTTCTTTTCCCCAAAAACCTATCTTCTTGATCATTGCCCCTGAGAAGAATCTGACAACTTTCATCAGCATATTTTATCAAAACCACTGAGCAGAGTGAGCCATGACAATCGCCTGTCCAAAAGTTTTCAAAACATATCAGTGAATATAATTGATATTTTAGGAAATCGACGACTTTAGAGATTTGCGACCAATAAGAACTCTCCTACAGAGATCATACTGAGCTAAGAATAGATGCCCCCTGTACTCCAAGTAAAAATGTCCCTCTTCAGGCTAATGATCCCTGCAAATCCTACACTAATTGATAGCCCAGAGTTCCAGAGAGTTGCACTTCAATAAATGGTCAAAATGACACATTTGGCATTAGTGTCTTGACTCTGTCTCCCTCAAGTGCAATCTCCTTTTCAAATCACTCCGCAAGATAACCATCCTAACTGCTAATTTGCAGTCACAGATCTCTACTTCATTTTCTATTCTCCTTCTTCAGGGGCAGGAAGAAGGGGCTAGGGTATGGAGTCAAATATTTAAACAACCTGGGTTGAATCTCTTCCAAATAACTGTTCGTGTCCATACACTTGGCTACGTCCTAGCTTTTACATGCACACCTGGCCATACAGATTTCCACATCTGTCATGTTAGACGGTTGGAGGGAAAGGCTGATCATTATGAAACTAGTAGTCAGTCCATAGTGTTAGCCACTTTCATGTCAGTTTCCATATCTATTCTTCATAGTATATTTTTCTACCCCAAAAGGCATAGCTGGAGTTCCTCTCTCTCCAGGGACAGCAAGCTAAGGTGTATAGTGAATAACAGACATATGTGGAGCTAAAATTTAACAATCTATTATTTGCACCTTTCTATACAAAACAAACAAAAAAAACCTTTTGATCTAAAATAGTAAATGGTTATGATAAAGACTGGCTATAAAGTTGATTTGGGGACAGACACTTCTGTTCAGGGCTCCCTAATCACAATGCAAACATCTGTTTACCTGACTAACTTGCAAGGTCAGCCTTGTCAAAGAATGCAACCTAGTCCTCATTTCAGTTTTCTCCAAAAATGTTTCCTGGCTTTTGTCTGAGAAAACAACACTGATGAATCATAGCAACAACCCACACTTGTGACTAAGAGCCGTATTTAAAGGAGAAGAGCTGAAAGAAACACAGAACAGAGTTCCCATTCCTACACCTCCTCCTCCCCATGTGGTTTTCTTAAGCTTGTTTAGCTGCTTCATCCAGTCCATTCTCTTTCTCTAAGTCTCTCTTCAGGTTTAGATGTGACTGCTGGAAGGCAAGAGAAAGAACAGAACAAGGGTAGCTGAGATTAAATCAGACAGCCATGATGTAATCAAGCCCTGAGGGAAACGGGAAAAGAAGGGTAGGCCACGAGTTGGTAGACAAGGGAAGCTGGGGAGGAAGGAAGGAAAGAAGGAAAGGAGGGAGGAAAGAAGGAAGGAAGGAAGGAAGGGAGAGAGGGAGGGAAGGAGGGAGGGAGGGAGGGAGGGAGGGTTGGAGGGAAAGAAAGAGCAAAGCAGAATGGATGGAGGAGAGAATAAAGAAGAAAGTAACCTAAGAAGAAATAAAGGGGATTGGGAGAGGGATTAGGGGAGAGGGATCTAGACAGAGAGAGAGAGAGAGAGAGACAGAGAGAGAGAGAGAGAATGGCAGAGTTGGAGGTAAGAGATTTAGAGCAAAGAGAAGCAGAAGATGGGCCGGAGACGATCTCCCCTTGAGGATTCCCCTTAACTTTCACTCTAGGAATAACTTTCACTCTAGGGAGGATCATTAGGGAGAGGAGGGGGTCATGCAATGGCAGTGCTTTAAAACAGTCATTTTAAACCCTCTATGTCTATAATCATCCACCCAATCTAACACTTGTGATGCTGAGCTCCCACTATTAACCAGACACCATGCTTTAGATTTGAGTTTTGCAAATTTTATAATACCTTGCCTCATTTTTCTTTTCAGAAAAAAGAGGGGGAAAACACAGAAGAAAGGTAAAAATGTAGGCAAAGAAGCAGGAGCAGAAACAGCACAATTCTACACAGGGCAAAAATCTATATAGGAGTATGGGGAAATCTCTATATCAGGCAAGAGAGGGAGGAGCTAACATTTATAGAGATGGATGGCTTACTGAGTGCAAATTATAGTACTAAGCACTTTCCAATCATTATTGCTTTTATTCTTTACAAAAGTGAACCAGGTGCTTTGGTATTCCCATTTTGCAGAAAAGTACAATAGCCTTTGCCTCCCTGGGCTTTCTATCATGTGGGGTATTATTGGCCTGTGTGTGGATATCATTTTGCCTTACACAAAAATTTCTTTTGTAGCAGGCTGCAGAGATCAGGGATGGTGCCACAAAGCATTAAGAATAGGCCTGAAGAAAATCATAAAGATATCTCCAATTTCAGCACCAGGCACTAGAGCAGAAATGGTAAATGGGTTTCATCTCACATGCCAACTCCAATTGATTAAAGCCAGCTTCATGAAGGAGTCTGATGAGAACCATTCTCTTGCCACCTGGGACCAGTAGGAGAAGGCTGTGGTATCTAGATAGTGACGCCTGCTCTATGCACAGGATGGCAGAGGTTGCATGTGTGCCTTAGAGATGCCTTCCTTGCACGAGATGGAATGATCAGCTCCGTGAGTTACTGACATCCCTGTGGGCTGCCAAATGATCTGGTAAAACTAATCTATCCATATCCAAGAGCTGTCTACAGTCCCATTTAAATCTCTGCATCAGAGATAGTCCTTGTCACTGTAATCTTCAGGGGTCCCCAGACTGAGGATACCATCAGTGTTGCTCAGATCCCATTTGGGGAAGGCTCCATGGTGCAGTGGAGCCAGCAATGGACTTGAGAGCCGGAGCCTGTGATTGAGCCCAGACTTGTCACCTCGAATGACACAGAGTAACTAACTTCACTCTTAACACATCTTCCTCTGCTGTAAAATGTCATTTGGGCCAGATGACACCACATATAAAATTCTAAGATTTTGATGCCCCAGATTTGCTGTACTTCAATCGTTTCAGACAAAACCTAGATTTGGTTCTCATCCAAACTGGTTCACTGATGTTCTTTCCAAAAACATTTTGTTAAATGTCTAAAATGGTACTGGTGTTCTCTTCTGAGCTTGCAAATCAGCACCGATTGTCCCTTGAATAGGCCATGCTAAATCTTCCCCTCTGCCTTGGCCCCTGCCCCACTCTCAGCTCCTCCGTGTGCTTTCCAAGTCTATTCATTCTCCTGCTCAACTTCCTCCGCAAAGCTATCGGTGACCTCGACATGTTTCTAAAACTCTCCTGCTGATGTCCAAAGCTTGACAGGGGTCTTTGAGGACTCTCAAAGATTGCATATTTATTCAGAGGAAGAGGAAGGGGAGGGGTAACCTCGGTCAACCCCTGGGAAAAGCAATGCATGGCAATGCTGTACATTTAGGTAATGGATTTAAATATTCACAATTTGACCAGGTCTCTTTGATGCAACAGAATTTCATTCTCAAGAACTTTGGGTAGGGAAGCAAATACCAATGTCTTCACACAACTTCAACCTTTATATTATATAAGAGAAAATATTTAGTAGACTATGTATGGAAAACAAATGAGAATATATTCTAATAGAGAGCATATTTTATAAAGAATATGGAGATATATTTGGTTGCAAAACCCGGACCGCTACTTTCTTGATTCAGGCATTTGGGAAATTCTTTTAAGGGCTCTGTTATTCAATGTCTTCACTGGTAAAATGGGCACAAAAAGTATCTTAGATTATGATGAGGATCTAATGAGGCAAGGTGTGTAAGCACTTAATCCAGTCCCAAGGGTATGGCTCTGAGCCAAAGATGGCACCTGGGCCTAGATAATCTGCATAACTTCAATCAGAAATGCAGGGCAGACATTGGTAAATGTGGAAACAGTGTCTGGACATAGATCTGGGGCATAAAGCTCAAAAAGGAACATGACATGCCACCAAGACTTCGCTCAGTGATGTTTCCTGCTGAAGTTAAGGATTAGTCTCACAGTGTGGCTGGTTCTAGGCCAAAACCACAGGGATGGATGTGAGAGGCAGAAGAGATGGGAGCTTGTGAACAGCAGCAACCCTGCTTCTTTGCCTTTCCAGCCTATTTCAAAAGCATCTATCTCACAGGGTAAAGGAGGATCAGAGCCCCTGCTGGGCTATGCTGGGGGCTTGGTCAGGGCCCAAATGCAAATGAATGTGGCCAGTCCTAAGAATCTGTACCCTGTTTTCCCTCAGACAATTTCTTTATTAAACTAGAGAGATGGCTAAAGTATCTACCATCACAAGCCTCATACTGCCATAGGACCTGTGAAAACATCTAATGGAAGACGAATCTAGTAACATCCTAGTGAAATCAGATTTTGCCTTCTCTGGGTGGTTATTTCACAAGTGCTTGTTTCACTGTCAGGCTTCAAAGCTCTTTTTAAGACCTATTATAAGTACTTTTGTCACAAAAATAGGCAGGAAAGCAGGGCAAGGGAATACATACTGAACAAGAAATAGGAAAGTCAGATTTGAGAAACGATTGTTCGCTAGCATTCTGTAGAGCTTCAGAAGTAACATTTTAGCCCAGTGATGCCTAGATCAGTTTCTGGAAAATTCCTGTTGAATACCATGTGTTATTAATGTCTCCAGGCCTTCTTTCACATCAGGCCTGGAGTATTTTTTTTTTTTTTTCCTGTACCACTAACAATTCAAATGTTCTCCATCCTCTTTAAGGACAAGCTGAAGATGTTCTTCCTTGCCCTTTCATCACTTCTGCAGCCCATTCTGATCTGTAACATGTGTTTCTGCATTGTTTAGCACTTGTCTGCTTCATTGAGCTGTTTTCTTTCAGGAAGGGTATAAGGACGAGCCGGTTTCTCCATAAACTGCAGAAAATAAGAAAAGAACGAAATGCTTGGGAGCTGAATGAGGCAAAGCCCAATGGCTGGCTTCTAAAGGGCTTAATGAAGTCAGCCAGTGAATAGGCAGAAAGTAGGCAGCAGTCATGAATTAAGCCTCTCCCTGTTCTTTTCACAAGTGAGAGATGACTGGAGACTGGATGAACTTATCCCCAGAGGAAAGGAGGTGGTGGGACCCACACTATATCACTCTCAGAGACAGCAGAAGTGAGACGGTTCCGTTTGAAGCTGATGAGCTTTGCTTTGGTTTTTGTAGGCATAGTGCAGGGCTTTGCCTTCCTGGATGAGGGAAGGTTCCAGGAGGTGATAAGCTGACTCTGCAGTCTGCTCAGGAAACTAACAGAAATATTCTCCTTGCCTCTGCCAACCACTCACAGCATATGTCTTCACTTTCCACTGTCATGTAAGCCACCCAACGGCAGGGACTGTATTATCTATTCACACACGTGTGCACATGTGCACACACACACTTTTGCATAGGTACCTATGGCTATACCTATACTATAACTATATAATTACCTATAATTCACTAACTTAAATAGCAGACATTTATTGAGTGTGGACTGTATCCACAGACCTCTGCCAAGCATGGATCAAAATCTTGGGTCAATTTCCACAGAGTAATGCATATGTGGAAAACCAATACGTAAAACAGATCAACTCTGGAAACAGCTTGAAAATGACTGCTGGCCTACTTCAACCCTCCAATTTTCAGCAAGAAAAAAAGTAGATTCAGTTTGGTGATATCAGTTAAAGAAGTGTTTCCTAACCTTGCCTGAAAGTAGAAATTATGTTGGGCAAAGAGAGAAAGAGAAAGAGAGAAAGGGGGCTGGCTGGGAGAGACAGCAAAAAAGAAAGGGGGGAGAGAGAGAAAGAGACAGAGACAGAGGAAGAGGGGGAAACAGAGAGAGGGAAGAGAGATTGAGAGAGAGAGAGAGAAAGAGGGGGAAACAGAGAGAGGGAAGAGAGATAGAGACAGAGACAAAGAAAGAGGGAGAAACAGGACGGGGGAGAGAAAGAGAGAAAGAGAGAGAGAGATTCCAAGCTCCAACCCAGAGCCACGTAATTCCTTATAGAAAAAAAGGTGAGCCATCTGTGAATTTATCAAGTGTCCTGAGTGATTCTTACCAGTCAAACCAGGGAATGAAGTCATTTTCCAAGATTCTGCGTTTGTGACCAAGTCCAGGAAACTGAATGCTGGGCTGTGGCAATTTCCCTGTTACACCCACGGCCTTGCCACCCAACAGTACTTCATGTGTGGTTCATACTTCATTCTTGTCATCCCTTATCTTTCCAAGGGGCATGTCTCATCTTCCAAATGATGAACAGCTCCTCCAGGTCAGCAGCCAAGCCTTTTTATTTCCCACTGGACCAGTTTTACCATATAATGGATATTCAGTAATCTTCTATGGGGTTGATTCATCCGGGTTAGATTTTCACTTTGGAATTACACCATTCACCTTCCCTACAGGTTCTCTCTGATTAATGAAACCTTGTGATCAGGAAGGAATATGTCATGAACAGTTGAAGGCACTGATTTTTACTTTTGCCACTTCCCACAGACCCTGGGAGAATCACTAAACTCTACTGAACATCAGCTCCTTCATCTTCAATACGAGATTGCCATTTTAGGTTTTCTTAGATCCTTTTCAATACTTTTAACGATTCTAAGACTCTCACTATGGAAAACTGCCTCCCAATATAATTATTTTTTATTGCTGCATGGTTCTGATAGACGTTAATACTAATCTCTTAGATTTACATGATATCACACTGTTTTCAAAACTTTCATATGCATTGTTTTACTCTTCAAAAACCAGCTGGAGAGGATAAAAGTAATAATAATGATTATTCCCATTATACATGTTAATAAACTGAAGTACAAAGAATGTATGTGACTTGTTCAAGGTGATATAACTAATAAGTAGTAGAGCTGAAATTCTAATCTATATCTACATTGTAAAAATCTAAAATCTAATCTAAATTATAATCTAATCTGTTGACTCTGTGGTATTCAATGGTTTGCCTTTGAGAGCCTGCTATTTTCACTTAAGGGACAATTATTTGCTAATAGTAGCTTTAAAAGCAGTCTAGCCTTGAGACAAAATCAGAATTGGGAAATGGCTTCCATCAGCATTTTTTGTAAACACAAAGCCATACCTTTTGGATTTTCACATGCCCCAGAGAGTAGATGCCTTCATTAGCCATGTTGTACCATGTGGAAAAAATCTAGAGCAGGCATTCGATCTACACCACACACTCCACTTATTTATTAGTTTTATCCAAGATAGTCATCATTGAGGCACATGGGACATAACTGTTCCAAGGCAATTAAACCAAATGTCAGTGGTTCCTATTCTGAACCAACCATCCCACCAACCAACTGCAATCAGATTAAATAGATGAGTCTAGGTATATGCCCTTAAGAGCACCTCAGAAAAATAAGACCCAGAGCCCTGATATCCTGTCCTACCTGCCATCATGATTTGTGGCCAATATGATCCCCACACCATTGCCATAACTTCCTAGCAGCTGAGTAAAAGAAAATACAAATGTCCTTAAATAATTCATTCACCCAAATAGCAAACACTGGGTGACTGCCGTGTCTACAGCCCTATGCCAAGCATGGAAGGCATTAGAAAGAGCCAGTTAAAGGCAGCCATCTGATCCCCATGCAACTCTTAAACTTGGAACAAAATCCTTCCTTGGTCTCAAGTTCATCCATCCTAAAAGGAAAAAGTAGGATCCAATGAGCACTCAGGTTCCTTCAGTTTCTATTTTTCCAGATTCTTGTTAGACCACAGGGTATCCCGAAGGAGTTTTCCATGGCATGTCAGCAAAATCCAAATATCACTCTTTAGAAGGTAAGATACTTAAAACAGAAATAAAAGAGTAAAATTGCACCCATATATTCACAAAATTTACACTGGAAATTATTTACAGATGTTTAGCTCAGCAAATATAGTAAGCTATTAGTTTTAATGAATGAAAGTCTATTGACTGTCACCAGTCAATTTAGTTATGAAAGGAAGTAAAAACTATCAGACAAATTAAAATGATTGTTAAAAAAAGCACTGAGGAACTTTGATCTGGTTCAAGAAAGAGAGGAAGATTTAAAAAGTTCCTCCTCAGCAATGCAGAGCCTACTAGTAATTACGCATTGTGTTATCAGCACAGTGATTGACTAAACCTTTTGTGGGTAATGGGCACTTCAGTCAAAACCAAAGGCTAGTGTGTATAGATTGCCAGAGGCTTTTAATTTCCTTATAGCACATTAAAACCTAGTCCATCTTTGCCACATTTTAACCTTGATTAGCATAAATTGTTGCACTTTAAATTCATTGTCTTACATAGTCCACTGGAGATCACATTAAGGAGTGTCATCATAGTATTCCCATGACCCAAACTTTTTAATCCCTCCTCCCCTTACAGCATATAAAAATGTAGTTATAGATGACTACCTGTCTCCAATTCTTTTAAAAATTTTCTGAATCATTTCACATTGAGGATTCAGAAACTATAAAGTTTTCAGGAAGACTTGATAGAAGTAAATACAATTATCTTGCATGAACTTCCTATGCCTTTATTTATAAATGCCAACTGACATATATGTTTTCAAAGCCAACGAGGCTGATCTTGACTTATAAGTTCATTTAACTAATAGTTTCGCACCTACATGAACATATCAAAACTAATGATGGACATCATTAGTGGTATGACAGACACAGATATTGGTTTATCCAACAACCATTATCTAGTCCTTGCATATTCCTCCCATAGGTGCTTTCTTTGCAAGAATAACTTGCCAGCTATGTCTCCCCAATCCCTGTCCCTCTGCATTTCTTCCTGACATGTCATAGTCTGGTGACCCAATCTAGCTAATGAAATATGTCAGGGAGAGAGTCAGGGAAATCTGAAAAATCTGATAGCTCTCTGATAGAAAATGGCAGAAGACACTTCTCCTTATCAAATATCATTGGCCTCTGTAAGATGCCTGCAACCGCAACAGCCATCTTGCCACCATGACAAGCCAAACCTAATGATCAAGCCTATGAGCTGAGGTTAGAAAAAGTCAGGGTCTTTGAAGGCTTTGCTAAAACAACCGTGGTTCTGCCCACTTTCAGGCTTCTGGTTGGTTATTATTTGATTGCTTGCATCCTAACACCTCTAATCTGATTAAAAAGAGGGTAGCATATTGCATCCACATTTAACTCAGTTTTTACCTTTGATATACCCTGAGAAGTAGACAATACAAGACAGAAGAGATAGGTGAGATGGATGGTGGTGAAGAATTGGAGTAAAGGCTAAGAATAGAGATGTCTTCCCAGGGCACTCACATCAGGCCTGGCTAGGCTCCTCTGCAGCAGACAAGCTGCCTCAGCTGGGGCCCTACAGGCCTTTCTGCCTGGGGATGCTGACCTGTGGCTTGCTACTTCTCAAAAAAGTAGCCAAAAAGTAACTAGCTCTGTGTTCATGTTCAAAGGAAAAATAGCAAATTTCCTTATGTTTTCTACTTCCTTTGTTAAAGATGATCATGAATTGGCTTCATAGAAATATGATCTACTTTAATTAAAGCCAGTGACATTGAGTAAATTAGAACGTAATTGCATTTTCCATGAATTTCACACAGCTTGCATTTTACCAAAAGAAACCCAGTTTCAGTCAACGCTTGTGTGCTGATACCTGCAATCAAAGCCTTATTAAACTAAACAAATCATGCCTTCATGGAAGTTAAGGAAGCATAAATACAAGGCTGATTCATAAAGTTTCTGATTTCTGCTATTTGGAAAGGCAGAGTTTGGAAAGAGCTATTTGGAAAGGAAAACTTTCTTTCAAGGAAAACGGAAAGCCTGGACTTCCTCCATTCCAATGACGATTTGCCCTAGAAGGCTTTGGTCTTCCTATATGACTATTTATGCCCCACGTCTATTTTGAATAGAGTGAAACAACTGCAAGAGAGTAGATGTTTTACAAAAAATGTTCAGGTAAAAGGAAAGTCCTAAATCTGAGATTTGGTCATCAAAAGAATACCAATTTTAACACAATGTATTTTTCAAAACAAGGAGCACAGATAAAAAAACAAACCGCATTTCAGTGATAGGTAACTGTTGAGAGAGAGGGAGGAGCCTGTCTTGGTTAAGAATTTGGGCTCTTAGCAATTGTGCCAGTATCCTCTCTTTCCATGTACAGACTGTGTAACAACCTTTCCATATGTCACCCTATCTCTAAAATAAGGATGAAGAAAAACAATAGTCACCTCGTAAGGTTATTGTTAGGATTAGACTATATATATAAAATGATGGTAATACAATCAGTCTTCTTTCCACGGTCAGAGGCAAGATAATAGTCAAACACTAATATTAATGTAACACCCAAACTATGTGTTGTAAGCTGAAGTCTTATTTGAACATTTCTGTAGAGTGAAGTGCACTCACTGCAGGCTGCCACCAGCATGATCCACATTGCCTGTTCAATCCCCCCAGTAGACCAGTTAGTCTCACTGCTTTTCAATGCCCCAGATGGTACTCTTACCTCCAGCCAACTGGCCTGGAAAAGCCAGCTGTGACTTCACAGGGGGCTGGGGCATGAAGCTTTCCACAAATCAGCAGAAATCCACCCACATCAAAAGATCAGTGCCAGCTCAGCCAGAATTGTGCATTTCAGCAAGTCATTTTTGGAATCAGTTGCTGGGGACACATTGTACACACACACACACAAACACACACACACACACACACACACACACACTCTCACACAGGAACCATCTATGCTGAATAAAATATAATTTTAAAAAACCTAAATAAGAACTCAAAAAAAGCCAGGGAAACTCTAGGTAGGTGAGTCAGTGAGACCATCCACATACATATGGAATTTATGTAAACTATGTGCCCTGGAGGTCAAATAAAAGGATTTTTATTGAAATCCTCCATTAGAGTAAAGAACTATAATCTGAGTGTTATACACATTGTTTTCTATTTTCTTCTCTCCACTTATTCACTAAAAGCAGGTCCTTCTGTCTTACCTAAAGGTCCAACATAAAGATACTTCTTTAGCTTCTACAGACTCTTACAGGTAAGGAATTATATAGCTTGTGAGTATCTCGACAACTGACACCTTCATAGTAGAAAGGCACTCTTGAATTTGAGCAGTATTTTGAGAAGAAAATTTTAAATCTTCTTTCTCCCAATTCCCAGAACTTCCAAGTGTGTCCCTGTATCTCTGGCCTTATGTTAACACATGAATAAGTTAGCCTAAATACTTTTGCATAGACACACACACACATACACACACACTATTTTCTTCTATTTTCCCTTCTCTGGGATTAGATTAGGCATGTATTAGTGCTTTCCACAGTTGTATCTACACACCTTGTCTCTTCTGAACTCAATATGCCCACAAGAAAACTTATTTGATGGGCCGATCAAACTCACCCTCTCCTCACATGAATGTAGCATCTTCCCTGAGCCTGTTCCTCCAATAGCTGTTATTTCAATCACCAAAGTAGAAACCTGGCTGTCATCCTAAAATATCTAAACACATTGTCACCCAAGGGTGCTCTCTTCTCTATTTCTAATGCCCTATCTTATCCCAAGTTCTCATAATCTCTAGACTATGTCAGTAGCTTGTAGATTCATCTCACTTCTGCCAATGCTAACACACACATACACATGTACAAACACAAATTCCCACGCATATGCATATGCACACAAACATATACAGAAAATTGCACACTTTGGTAACTGCACCACTCTGTTCAAAGAGTGCTGTCTTTCTAAATTCTAAAATCTAATTGTGTCGTTCTTTTTTTTTTTTTTTTTTTTTTAGCTGTTTAGGGGCTATTAATGTAAAAACTATGAATGAATCCCCTACACCCAACCCTGTAACACACATGAACGTGTAACAGCCAGAACACAGTCCATATTCTAAACACATGGTAAACTATAGCCCACAGGTCAAATCAATCCCACAACCTGTTTTTGTTACTTAAGTTTTATTGGAACACAGCTATACCCATTTGTTTATGTAGTGGCTGTGGCTGCTTTTGTGCTATAATGATATTGCTGAGGAATAGCAGCAGAGACTACAGGTAGCCCACAACCACAGCCCACAATATTTACTGCCTGATCTTTACGGGAAAAAAAAGCTTATTAAACTTGATTCTATATCATAAGACATTCTTTACCATTTGTCTAATATATATGTTGATATATTAATATGTGACAGCTCCCATTTCAGGCAGATTGATATCCTATTTGCTATCCATATGGATAGAAAAACAAAGGCATGGAGAGGTTAACTGTCCAAATACATCTTACAGCAATGAAGCAAGGACCCAAACCCTGGTCAAAAGGTTTCAGAACTCCTTCCTTAACTGTTATAATTGCCCTCATCTTTTTCCATGTCTCCCTAATAATCTAGAACTATTTTCCATTCCCAGAAACTTGCCCTTCCACGTGGCTGTGCTCTGCACATACTGTTCACTCTTGAAACAGCACCCTACCCAGGACACAGCATCCTACAAGCTATATGTGTGCCCTCCCTCTGTCCCAAATCTTTAGTGCACACCATGTTATTCATGAGTAACAGCCATTCCACCACCCCTCTCTTTACCATGCTTTAAGATTGTCATCTTGCTTTTACTGGCACAATTAATTTTGATATTTTCTATTCCAGCCTTTAGGGAATGAAGACAATGGTCCTAAAGATCTTTTTAAAATTATCAGCTCCTTGACAGCCCAATCTTCAGAAGATGGAGTGTACTGTCTACCTCCATTTCTTCAAGTGTCAGGTAGGTAACGTCTTCTTCTAGGGTTAGGTTCCCTTCCCTCAACCAATTATCGTAAGTGTATACCATGTCTGTTAAAATAGTCTCACAGCATACAGAATCACACCTTGCAAATGCAGGTACTCATTTGCAGAGTGAATGAATGAATGACTCTTAGGCCAATGAAGGCTGGCCCACACAGCAAGGGAAGGCCTTGACGGAAATAGAAACAGTACTAAAACTGGCAGCTCACAAAGCGTGAAGCCTGAGTCAGGCCTCAGCTCTTGCTGCATTATCTAACAAATCGTGTGTGTATCACTGGCCCCCAGACACCCAGTACTACCTCAAACGCTGATCTCATTACATTAGCTGCTTACTGTCTTCACTTTTGCAGGCTGCTCTGGAAGAAGCAGACCATTTCCTGAGGTGTAAACACAGCTTCTGATAATGCCAACCTTATGAGGTCGGTCTGCTCTCGGAAGTCCACGGGTCAACCACAGAGCTCAGATACACATTTCCTCATCAAGGTTTCTTGGAGTAAGATGAAGATATAAACTGACGTTTTTGATGGAAACCATGGAGCAAAAGTCAGGCTGTTTGTGAGGATATCTTCAGACACCTTGTCAAGCTGAAGTCACAGCAGAGTGGTATCTGGCCCTACCCAAAAATCTCGCCACCCTTTGAGAAGGTAGGTTAGAAAATGCAATTCTGTGGAAAGTCTGGTTATGGGGATAGGAGCCCAGTGCAATGTAACTTCTATCCGACTCCTGAACTTATCTATGTGAGTGCCCTCTTCCCTCAGAAAGCCAGCGTGCTTCTCTAACTGGACGCTGCATGTGAACATTTGCTGCTTCTTTATTTTTTCTGTTTCTACTCCAAATATGGAAAGTCTTTTGGTGTCAGATGAGCAGAGGATATGACCAGTGGGTATGGCCACCAGGCTGGGACACAGATCCTGGGTAAAAAGCTTAGATTAAACAGAGAAAATCTACCATCTGCAAATAAAATCTAGCAAAACCTATGTATTTGATACTTGTGTTTTCATGTTTTAAAAATGAATATTTTCTTTACAAAAGAATATGTCCCAGCTTTTTTTTTTTTAATGTATTTGAATAAAACTCTGGATTTGATATCCTGGAATCACAATAGTTTTCCCATTCAGGAACCCAACCGATTCCTATCGCATAAAAGAGGGTATATCTGAGTTTTCAAGGAACACAAGTTACCATATATTTTTCATCTTCTCTGAGGACTGAGGAGGAAGAGACAGATACACCCAGAGGATAGAAGAACAATTTACATTATTTAGAAGACAGAATTTTCTCTGTGTTCAAATTATTAAGCTCTCAAATCTTCTCTCAGTGCCCATCAGAAAGGGGGCACTCAGAAACGCCTCATGATGCAGATAATAAAATGATCATAAACACTTGAAGAGTTTGCCCTGAAAAACAAAATTCTTTTAAGTAGATTGAGTAAATAGATGGCCATAGAGGCAAAGGAATTGCCTGTATAAATAATGAAATATTCTTTAGCTTTGTTATTCCAGAAATGTACACAATATCCAGAATTAATACTCCAGAATCCCATGAATGTTTTTGTCATATTTTCTTCCACCTTACCAGATAGTACTTGCATCCTTATGATACATTGGGATTTAAATATCTTTTTAAAAACCCACTCTTGTCCATGAGAAAACAATAATTGAATGCAAGGGTCCACATACTTTTTCTGTAAAGGGCCAGATAATACATGTTTTTTGGCTTACATGCCAGATGGTCTCTGTCACAACTACTCAACTCTGCCATTATAGTGCAAAAGCAGCCATAAACAATAAGTAAACAAATGAGCATGGCTGTGTTCCAATAAAACTTTATTTACTAAAACAGGTGGTGGGCCAGATTTGGCCCACTAGCTATAGCTTGCTGATCCCTGATCCGGAAGAATGACTCCCAATCTATGGACTACAGACTCATGGCGGATCTGCAATTTATAGAAAAGAAAATTCAAATCCATATGCACAGCAAGAACTATTTATTGAATAAAAATAACTTGTGTACGCCTGTACTGCTCTGTCCTCAATGTACGTCAATACAATTGTGATTAACACATTTAAAAATAGCTTTGTTTGCCACTGGTTATCTGTCATTAGAAGTTAAATGTACAGTTATTCCCACATGAGGATCCACTGAATGTTTCACCGTATCAAATTATATGTATAACCCAAAAGCCTACATCTCCAGATTTTCACTTAAATTCATTTACTTCCTACATTTCTCTGACTTTCCTTGTCTTTCCTCTTGGGTAAAATGTGGTACATTCCTCGCCCCAGCAACATGCCTGAAGAGGCTCCCAGATCTCTGTAAAGCACACCTCAACACAGGGGTATGACAGCCACACAGCACTGGCTGATAGATGGCATCGGCTAATCATTGCACCAGCCAGCCTTTACGAAACTCACATGTAAGATACTGCTCCAGTCGCAGTCACAGCTGGCTCTTGATTAGCTCTCTAATGGGGGCAGCACTGAGGCAGAACATCCCAAACAATAGGTGATCCAAATATAATTTATATTTGGCTCAGCAAATGACCTTATTTTGTATCGGTTTTACCTTCATAATTATGTTTTCCTTAGACTAATAAAATTTGTTGGCACACACCATCTGACAACAGAATTGGGTGTGCAAAAATGCAGGTAGGTGGCAAAGAGAAGCGGGAAGGATGAAAATTTTGCTGGGGATACTTAAACAAATATAACAACTTCTAACAGAGAGAAACTTGACTATACATCATTCAAAGGGTCACAAAATCAAGCAGGAATTTAAAGTTTATCTGTTCTGAATGTGACAATGATGGGTTAAACAGTTTGTCAGAGATTACTCATCTAGAAGATATAAAATAATAATTATGATGATGAAGATAATAATGGTGATGATAGAAACCTGTAAAGCCTTTTTCTGACCAACATAGACAAATTATATCCCCATCACAGTCCATCACAGCAATCAGTAAATCTTTTTCTATGAAAGGTCAAATAGTAATATAAATAGTAAATATTTTTTATGATCTCTGTTGCAAATAATTCTGCCATTGAATGAGAGTATTTGTGTTCTAACAAAAATTTAAGTATGAATATCAAAATTTCAATTTAATATAATTTCACATATCAAGAGATCTTTATTTTTTAAATGTTAGCCATTTAAAAATGTAAAAACAAATCTCTGCCCCAAGGCAGTACAATAACAGGTAGCCAGCCAGATGAGGCCCCACCCCTACTCTATCTCATTGCCCTGTCTTACTTTAAATCATTATTATTTGAAACTATATTGTACATGTATTTCTTGTTATAAACAGTTTACTAAATTTTTATATTGCATCTACCCTCACTCAAATATAAGTTCTTCAAGAACAGGTACCATTTGCATCTCTTTCAACTAGGTATCATCAGTGCCTAGAATAGTACCTGTGAAAGATAGATCTTAATAATACTTATTGGATACCCAAAATGAATGGCTAAATATTACTATTAGCCATATAGTGATAAGCATTTGCCACTAGCAAACTTCAAAACACCTCTACATAAAAATATATTTTTAGGCTAAACACAGTGGCTCATGCCTATAATCCTAGTACTTTGGGAGGCTGAGACAGGAAGGTTGCTTGAGATCAGTCTGGGCAACATATTGTGACCCCATCTCTACAAAAAGTAAAACAATTAGCCTAGCGTGGTGGTGCATGCCTGTGGTTTCAGCTACTTGGGAGGCTGAGGCAGGAGGATTGCTTGAGCCCAGGAGTTTGAGGCTGCAGTGAGCCATAATCATGCCACACTGCACTCTAGCCTGGGCAACAGAAGCTAGATCCTGTCTCAAAAAAAAAAATAGAAATAGTTTACCTCAAAGTCAAGCACTTTATAGGTAAAGGGGAGAGACTATTTTCCACATTCTATATGTAAGTAAATGTGGAGAGCTGAAGTGACCGGCCAGAGAGGACAGCTGGTCATGTGCGGGACTTGCATTGGAATGTGAGTTTCCTGCCACATCCAGGCCTCTGTTTATTGCAGCAAACCGATTTCTCATGTAGTCATAGCCCCCAGGCAGGCAACCTCGCTCACAGAACCATATTGCCTAAACATTTTAAATGTGAGATGCTGAATAATAAAACAGAATGTAGAAGATTTTAAAATTATCCTTGATATGTTTTGGCTGTGTCCCCACCCAAATCTCATCTTGAATTGTAGTACCCATAATTCCCACATGTTGCGGGAGGGAACTGGTGGGAGGTAATTGAATCATGGGGGCAGTTACCCCCATGCTCCTGTTCTTGTGATAATGAGTGAGTTCTCACAAGATCTGATGGTTTTATAAAAGGCTTTTCCCTATTTGCTCAGCAATTCTCCTTACTGCCACCATGTGAAGAAGGACATGTTTGCTTCCCCTTCCACCATGATCATAAGTTTCCTGAGGCCTCCCCAGCCATGCTGAACTGTGAGTCAATTAAACCTCTTTCCTTTATAAATTACCTAGTCTTGGGTATGTCTTTATTAGCAGCATGAAAACAGACTAATACAATCCTCCTCTAATGAGTTTCAACCAAAGTTTCATCTCTGGGGTCTCTGGGTTCCAGAAAGTTTCTAAGATGTTTCAGTTAATATAAACCAAGTTCCAATCAACCTTCCATGCTACTACAGTGGTGCCACTTCCACACAGGGGAAGATCTGGAAATTCTGAAGATGTAAGATTGGATGGTAAGTCCTGATGCTGAGGCTCCAAGTAGCTATGGGTCCACATGGTCCACGTCAGTACTTTTTCTCTCACCTACACCATGGGAAAGGACAGCTAAACTCTACAGGCTATAAACAAAACCCTGACAACCCATGAACTGTTCTCTGCTACTCTTCTTTAGCTAATTAATTCTCATAGCATTTATTGAGAATCCACAGAGGGATGATCCCTATGCCATATGTACTGGGGACTAATTAGATATGAGGGAAAGAATGTGGACTTTGAAATGAGGAAGATCGGAGTTCAAATCAATGCTCTGTCATGATCACCTATGTAACTGAACAAATTACTTACATTTTAACCTCTAAAATAAGGAGACAATTCTCAAACTTTATAATTATTAACAGAATGAAGGGAGGTAACATATTGCCCAGCCCAGTTTCTGGAAAACTAATAGATATCCAGTCAATGATTGTTTCCTCTAGACCTCAAGGTGCGTGCCCTGCAGAGAAGAACAAGATAATTCCCAGCGTCTGACTGGGCAGTTGGAACTGGTGGGTAGCTCTTTCACTATTCAATATGGCACCATCGTGTGCATTAACAGAGTACCCCTTCTTCAAGGCACTCTCCTATTGCATGCTGGAATGATGTAGTGATAACTATACAAATTTTCAGTGACAACACTGTGAATGGGATCCTACAGTAATGCAGTGCACACACAATCAACCATAAAAAGCAGCTCTTATCAAAATGCACACTGTATTAATTCAGATAAAAGAAGGATTAATACAGGTTAGACTAGTCAACAAGTCACACAGACAACCATGACTTGAGTTAGATTTTAAGATGATGAGCACTGGTGGAGGAAGTAAAAAAAGCATTTAGTGAGCGCCGTGGGTGGGGAGCCAGGAGAGCCCTGGGAGCTGGCCAGCCTTTGAGTTCCAACTCAGTTCTCAGAAGAGCTCCCCATGAATAGTCCCATATTGGGTAATTTGACTGAAGAGCCACACACAGAAAACCTTGACATACAGATCAGAGCATGTGTTTCCACGCCAAACAGAAGGCTTTTGAGAAGCAGAGAACATAATGCTGTACTCGGCCATTTCCTAGAATTCAGAATACCAAACATTTTGAAAGTATACTCCCCAGTGACAATGTAGTGCTGGCCTGGAGACCAGAGGCTCTGTATGACAGAGGCTATCCTGGGAGTCAACAAGTTTTTTTTTTGTTGTTTTTTTTTTTGAGACAGAGTCTCACTCTGTCACCTAGGCTGCAGTGCAGTGGTGCAATCTCGGCTCACTGCAACCTCCGCCTTCCAGGTTCAAGCGATTCTCCTGCCTCAGCCTCCCGAGTAGCTGGGACTACAGGCACGCTCCACCATGCCTGGCTGATTTTTTTTGTATTTTAGTAGACATGGGGTTTCACCATGTTGGCCAGGATGGTCTCAGTCTCCTGACCTCGTGATCCCCCCGCCTCAGCCTCCCAAAGTACTGGGATTACAGGCGTCAGCCACCATGCCCAGCCCAATAAGTTTGTTCTTATAGCTTATCTCAATGTGACAGTGCAAATAAAACACGTTGTTCACGGAACAATGCTAAAACTGGGGCTCACTTGGACTTTATCATCATGAAAACCAGGTATTTTACTGACCAGGGTCCCAGTAGGTGGAGGCAGCTTTTCAAAGGGAAGTATGTGATGAGGTATGTCAGATTAATTCCTAATATTTATGGGGTCACACATGAATCCTAAGCTCATGCCATTTGTTAAGAAATAATTGGTGTGTGTTTTGTTTTAGTGAAAATCTACACCCTTGGGAGCAGTACCTTTGTGTTAACATCTCCTAAAGTGTGTAAAGAGAAAAGCAAGAAGCACCTGTGATTTCAAGGAAACAGCTACACAGAGTAGACGAGTACAGGGTTTGAAGAGGTCAGATCCCATTTTGAGGTGTCTTTCTGCCATAAACCACCGGATGACCTTGGGAAAGCTGATTGTCATCTCTAAAGTGAGTAAAATCAGCAAAATGGGAGACAATATTGATTCTGCAGCCTACTTTATCTAGAATGTGCAAATCATAGCCTGAGGAAGGCAGATCGATTATATCACATTAGTAAAATCTGATGAAACAATAATATTTGCCTGGGACGCAGGGTTGAGAAGGATCCTGAGTGAGCATGGGTTCAGCAGGAAAGTCAACTGAGATGGAGGAGTGGCATGTGCCAGGCATGGGAGACAGGGGTGGCAGCATAGCTATTTGCCATCACTATCATTGAGAGTGGACTTCTCTTGAGTCCGTCTGCCAAAGGAATAGGGTTTGGGGCAGAACAGTGATTTTACTGGGTGTTCTGGTTAATGTGGGTCCTGATATTTAAACACTAGCCTATACCCACATACTTGCTGCATAAGGAACAAAACTGTTTCCCACATGACAGCCTTCCTAGGTAGGTCAGTAGAGACCACCTTCCTCAGGGCCCCAAAGCCTAGGCTACCCAAGGCTGCTCCCCTCTGGGCTCCTCGTATTTGATATTCCACTACTAGATGTTTCATTCCTTTGGTTTTTTACTCTGCTTGATTCTCATTAAAATGAAAAGTCTCTGTGAAGAGTAACACATTCAACCAAGAAGCATAAACCTTATCGAATGTCCCTTTTCTTCTCTCTATCAGGACTGGCTCAGGGCCCAGGCAAGACACTGGGCCCGCTAGGTGACAGCATTGCAGGAGTTTTTCTCAACCCCTTCATCAGACTTGTGACAGGGGTGCCAACTTATTCAGCCCGCCCCTCTCAACCTCTTGTAGGAGGGATCACATGAGCAAATGAGTTCAGAATCCGGCCAGCAGCTTTGGACTCCAACAGGAGAAGGCTCCGTGCAGGCCCCATGGTGGCGCCCAGGTGGGGTGTCTGCAACCCCCAAAGCCCCAGAGGGTATGTTACAATGCTCTATTAGCTCTGCCATCCATGGACAGCAGTGTGTTATCAGCTCAGTAGGGCCCTTGCCTCGTCCTGTGGGGTGACTGCCCTCTGCCAGCAAGGGCAAAGGGTCAGTGTGACAGTCTTTCTTGGGTACCCACACTCCGTGAGTCCTGAGCTCTGTTTGGCATCCAAGAAGAATGAGGTTGCACAGACACTTGACGGATGGTGAGGCAGAGAATTTTATTAGGGATGGAAATGGCTATCAACAGAGAGGGGAGCAGGAGAGGCGACAGGATGGGCAGGTAATCTTCCCTGATGTCCGGCCATCTCTGGCTGGCTCTTTTCTGAAGTTAAGCCATCTCTCCTCCTAGGGCCAACCATACCTCTGAAATCAAGTTCCCTCCCTCGAGTCAAGCTGTTTCTCTCTCTATTGAATGAGTCTACAGTCTTTATAGGCACAGGATGGGGAGCAGGGTGGGCCATAGGTAGTTTTAGAAAAGGCAACATTCAATTGGTAAAAAAGACATTATTCGGAAAGAACCAATCATGAGAGAGTGGGCACACAGGGATAGAAGTTCTCACTTTGGGCCATGGGTTTCATGCTTTTTGGCTGGAAGGTGGGGCTTCACCAGAGACCTGCCCTGTCTGCCTAGAGTTTCTCTGCCTTCTGTCTCTATCAACAGGACACTGTTGGGAGTGATGTATGGTCTGAAAAGATGAACAGTAATGACCCACAATTTAGGTGAAGATGAGTTTCCTAGGCTGGTGCTCAATATCATGCTCAGCACAGCTCTCGCACCAGTACCTGCTCAAATAGGGAATGAGAAGTAACTTTTCCCTGCCAGGGCCCCGAAGGACAAGCATTGTGTGTCCCACTGCTGTACTGAGACTCCTACTAGAATGCCTGGGACAACCTGACAGTGAATATACTGGCCTCATCTTACTCCCGGCGCTTCTCCTTGAGTTCCGTCCTGGAGAGCCTTAGCAGCATTAGGAATTTGGAGTTTCAAGCACCTGCCAGTGAATGGCAGCCTCCAGAATTTTCTAAGAATTATTAATCTGAGAACATAGAGATTAAAGGTGGAGGTTCTTGGAATGCATGAGGCCTTGGAATGTGCAGTCTGGGGGCCACCTCTTACAGAGAACGAGGATAGTAAGAGACCAAGAAAGAGCTACTACTTGTGGAGTGTGTTCTGTGCCAGGATTAAACGTGCTACTTCACCACCACAGCCTCTCTACTTGGCAGAGTTAACCATCCTCTGTTCCAAAAAACCAAACTTCAGAAAGGCTAATTTATGCACAGATACACACAGACAGTGTAACCCAGGGTTGCTGGGTTTCAGATATGCATTATTGTGAAAATGTATCCACTTGTAACTGTTGAATCTTGAGTTCTTGTTTCAAAAAAGTTCTAGGAAGAAGCTCAGCCCAGGAAAAACAAAACTGATGGGATCCAGAGATACCTGAGTTGGAGATGAACTTTGGCAAACTCCACTCATTACCATACTAACCTCCAAACCCAGGGAGAAGCCGATTTGCCATTTCCTATACATTTGACATATGTAGAGGCACGATCAGTGGCTGCGCCTGTGCTGCCTATATGCCACCTCTACATAAGACTCAGTTAACCAGCCCAATAAAAGCCCTGTGTTCACCTTCGTTAGGGGAGGCACTGCTTTGGGACTTATCCCCGGTATCCTCCTTACCTGTGGCAAGTAATAAAATCCCCTTGTTAAATCCTCCTTGGTTGTCATTGGACTGTTGTCTGCCAAGCGATTGAACCCACCTGTTGTGTGGGTAACACTAGTAAGTGAGAACATGTGTGACTCTAATGTCCCAGACCATCTTCTTTTCCCTGCACCGTGCTGCAGGCAGATTGCATAGTAAGGCCTGGGGTGTAACACACATATGATTCTAGCACAAACAAACAGAAATAGGGGCCTCACAAATGGATTTGTCTATTATAATTCTGGTTTCTAGATGAATTTTAAGTTCAATCTTTTTTTTTTTTTTTTTTTTTTTTTTGAGACAAGGTCTCACTCTATTGCCCAAGCTGGAGTGTGGTGGCATGATCGATCATGGCTCACTGCAGCCTCCACCTCCTAGGCTCAAGGGATCCTCAGCCTCCCAACTAGCTGGGACCACAGCCATGCGCCAACCATGCCTGGCTATTTTTATTGCTGTTGTTGTTATTCTTTGTAGAGATGGGGTCTTACTATGTTGCCCAGGCTGGTCTCAAACTCCTGGTCTCAAGCAATCCTTCTGCCACAGCCTCCCAAAGTGTTGAGATTACAGGTGTGAGCTACTGCACTCAGCCAAGTTAAATCTTTAACAGTGATAGGTAAAGCTTTATGTACCTGATAAACCCTCTGCCCAGTCAATTCTCAACTTCTGGTGCCACAGAAGGAGAACATTGGCATAAGTAATTCACAAGAGCATTTCTTGTTAGATTTTCTTGTATTTTAATTAGGACTGCATATAGTATCACAGAGAGGCATGAAATGGCCTGTCACGTGTAGGCCTGGAGAGCCGATGACTCACTCTCTACACATGTGTTGGATTCAACATGATCAATCATTCTGTTGGTGTATTTTCACTGAAAAGAATTCCACAGAGAATAGTAAGGAACTGACTGAAATTTTTTCATTTAGGCAACTCCCGGTCCTGCTGGTCCCATTACAATTGCTTTCCTTTCATTTTGAGAAAGCACGAAACTTTCAAGAACAGTAGCAAAGCTGTAAAACTGTTGACAATCAGCAAATCTCCAAGCAAGTTTACCATCATCCATTCTGATTCATTACAATCATTGAAATTTTAGGTCACACAAGAGCCATCTGTGAAGCAGCCTCCCCAGATGATTAAAACACTCCTGTACAATGTACATTTACAAATTCAAAATTAATGAGGAAACATGTTTAAAAATTGACTATAGCTACCCAAGGGTTTAAAAACACTCTAAAATGCATAAAGAAATCACTTGGCTATGCAGTCCTCCTTAGTGAGAAATAAGTTGCATTACTTCTCAGAATTACTGTTGCTGAATTAACTTTTCAATGTGTTGGTTATTATGGTTGCATACCAACATCATATCTCAAAAAATATTAATACAAATCATATCCCCCCACTCCTGGCCTCCGGGCTAATTCATTTCGCATCTTTCCAACTCAAGGTAAATGACCCAGAACAAAGCAAAGATATTCCTCATGAATGACTAGTGTAACAACAAACAAAATTGTATTCTGCCAGTGGGAATGGTTTATTGTCAGTTAGAAGTTTTTCTAGCATTCTTGGCTGCAAAGACCAAACAGAGACTCTCTGTAGCATTTTCTGGACAATAGGGGCTTCCCTGTAGACTGCTCCTTTTTGCTGTTTGGATTTGTTCTCTCTCCTCTCTCATCCCACTTTGCCTTCAGTCAGGCATTCCATCTATCTGCCTTTGGGACAGGAGTCTTTATTAGAAAGACAGAGGGATAGGAGAAAGCATAAGTATTGTCCTCTAAAAGCTTAGCTGATAAATAAGAGTAGCAAGGGCAGGATTTGAGTGGAGAACCAACTCTTGAGTGGAGCTAAGTACATGTTTGAACACAGTCTAGAGCTTTGCATATGTTATTGCATGCAATCCCCTCAACATGCCTGAGAGATTGGCAATCTAGTATTACTGTGAGAAAAGTGAGGCTTAAAAACATTATTTAGGCCAGGCACAGTGCCTCACATAGCTGTTATAATTAACAGCTATGAGAGATCACGCCTATAATCCCAGCACTTTGGGAGGCCAAGGAGTTTCAGACCAGCCTGGCCAACATGGCGAAACCCCATCTCTACTAAAAATACAAAAATTAGCTGGCATGGTGGCAGGCGCCTGTAATCCCAGCTACTCAGGAGACTGAGGCAAGAGAATCACTTGAACCTGGGAGACAGAGATTGCAGTGAGCCAAGATCACGCCACTGCACTCCAGCCTGGGTAACAGAGTGAGACTCTGTCTCAGAAAATCAAAAACAAAACAAAACAAAACATTATTTAAGCTGCCTAGGGTTACAGACAACACTGGGACTGTGTAGAACTCACTCAGGTGTGTGCACACACCATGAAAATAACACCTGTGAATTGGTAGTAGACACACAGAAGCCAAGGACTGCTCATCTGGTTAGATGGGGATACTAACTTGCAGGCAGTCATAGCTGACTCATATAGCAGGTACCTTACACTTGGATTGTTATAGACTAAATTATACTCCTCTTGGAATTCATATGTTGAAGCCCTAACCTCCAACATGCCTGCATTTAGGGACAGGGCTTTTAAAAAGGTAATACGGGCAAAATGAGGTAATTAGGGTGGGGCCTTAATTTAGTAGGACTCGTGTCCTTCTAAGATGATTAAGAGACACCAGAATTCTATTTCTGTGAGCTGATGCAGAAAGTAAAGTCCATATGAGGACATAGCAAGAAAATGGCTGTTTGAAGGGCCAGAAGAAAGCTGTCACCAGAAACCAAATTTTCTGACACCCCAATCTGGGACTTTTCAGCCTCCAGAACTGTGAGAAAATAGTTTCATTCTTTAAGCCTCCCAAGTCTGCAGCACTTTGTTATGGTGGCTGGAGTGGACTAATAAAGAGGTACTAAAAATCAAGGACAGGAAACTCAGTATATGTGACTGTAGGTCAATGCCGGGGTGGGGCAGTGCAGAGATGGCCCCCACATATGAGCAGGAGCTACTGAAGCTGCTCTCCGACCTCACTCACTGGGACTCTTGCAGCACTGGCAGTGCTTCTGGAATAGAACTCATGTCACATTGCAGTATTTGCTCTAGGTCTGCCCCCCACTGTCCTGGACTATGATCCAGTCTGTGGAAGGGCTTATGTAACGAGCATCCTTTTATCCCATCGTCCCTGACACATAGTTGCTTTTTACATTTATTTAGTGGACTAGGGAGGGTGCAGTGGCTCACATCTGAAATCCCAGCACTTTGGGAGGCTGAGGCTGGTGGATCACTCGAGGTCAGGAGTTCGATACCAGCCTGGGCAACATGGTGAAACCCTGTCTCTACTAAAAATACAAAAATCAGCTGAGTGTGTGGTGTATGCCTGTAGTCCCAACCACTCAGGAGGCTGAGGCAGGAAAATCACTTGAACCCAGGAGGCAGAGGTTGCAGTGAGCTGAGATCACACCACTGCACTCCAGCCTGGGTGATAGAGCAAGACTGTCTTTAAATAAATACATAAATAAATAAATAAACAAATTTAGTGGATTGCAGATTGGATTGCTGAGAAATAGGGCAGGCCTTGCCTACAGGAGGGATCAAAGAATGAGGGAAGCACCAGGGACCTGTAGGGGCGAAGCATTGGCCAGACTGTCCTGGAGAGCAATATGATCAAAACAGTTTGGAGAAGATGAGTCTGGCAGCAGCATATGGGACAGGGCCAAGGTGGGAGGATTCTCCTTCTGGAGGCTACTGCCAACATCAGTCAAGACAAACTCAGAGGGTGAATCAGACAGCAGTTCTGGGAGGAGGAAGATATGAGAAAGATTGGAAGGAAACATTAGTTGTAATACTGAGTGGATGCCTTCAATGATTCAACAAATACTCATTGCCTACCAACCTTATATCGGGCACTAGGTACTGTCAGAGAGACTGCAACTCAAGAGGGAGAAAAGCCACACACACATGGTGTCTGTGCCCAGTTTGCTGACAGGGGAGCCAGAAATGAATAAAATAACCACAAAAAAATTTATAATTAACAGCTATGAGAGATCACATGCAGAAACATTGCATGATCCTATAAGAACCTACAAGAGCAGACTTCCCTAGTCTAGGACGTTCAGTCACCCCCAGAACCCTAGGGTGAGGCTCCTTCCCTTGCCAACCTGGTGAAGAGGACCAACATATTTCTACACCCTTGGGAATCTATGTACTTGAAACTCAAGAACAAAGAAGATTCCATTGTCTAGTGTATCTCTAATCAATCAACTGTCCCTTAAATACACACTGGTCACAGGAGGAGCCAGAGAGGAGACATGCTGCCATGTTGCCTTGCCACGATCCACCTCTGCTGCAGAGAACAGATGTAGAGCAAGCATCCCGCTGATAGCACATTTCTGACATGAAGGATGGCACCTGAATTACTGCCCAAACCATTTTGCTTCAATGATGCCTCCTTTCGCTGTTAGGAGGAGAATTGGGATTAGGCTATCAGGCATAGACTTGATTAAACAAATGTATTCATTTCAGGTTTCTGAATGAAAGTTTCAGACGAAGATAATAATAATAAAAAAGAATCAGTTCAAGTGAAAATTGCCATAGGTGTGATATTTATTTTTAATTTTAGGAGTCAGTGTGAGATGGTTTGGCAGATTAAAATCATAATGGGCAGTGTCAACTGTTTCAATGTTATCAATTTGGCTCTTACAGAACTTATGTTGACAGTGTGGGGCTGTCATCTGGCAATCACAAAGCATTTTAGAATGCTTACTGTGAATGTATTATCAAACGGAAATGCATCAAAATGGACATTTTCCAAACCTTTTTGTTGTGGTAGTTAATATGCTAAGGGTAGGGAAATATAAGAGCTATTTTAAATCCTCTGAAACATCCACTAGATATTTCTCAAAAAAGTAAAAAGACAACATTTCACTTGGATATTTTATTTCATATCAAACAATCCTCTCCTTTCTAATCAGATTTACAACAGCCAGAAGTCCCATAAACACATCAGGAGAGTAAGCTTAATGGGGCTTATGAGAAACAAAGGGATGTTTTTATAGCATGCGTTTATGAAATATGTTCTACGAAGACTCAGCAGACTCCTAGACTGACAAGTGGAAGTTAGAGGGAAAACGATCTTTGCTCAAAATGAAAAAATGTCTCAGGTCCAACTTCTCCAAAGCTGGAGGTGGAAGATGTATGCTCAGAAGGTTGAAGGTTTCCACCAATGTTGATGAGAGTGCTGAACTTTGATTAACCACTTGATACAAGAGATTCAAGCCTCAGATGATGAGTTGCCATAAACAGCCTAAAATGTTGCTTTAAGCACCAAACACCTGGAATACCTTGAGCTGGGCACTATGCTGGGTGTTTCAAAGACCCCTCTTACCTGTTGGAGAGAGAAGACCTGCATGCCCCAAGTGATAGTGGAACTCATAAAGTTCAAGAATAGTCTCATGACATTGACTAAAAGGATTTCAGAATGTGTGAAAAAAAACAAATATAGTAAATAGAAAATGCTTGAAGACGTTCTGTGAAGATACCAAGACTTGAAGGACAGGCAAGATGGTGGCTGGAGAGAACCTTAAAAAGTGAGACAGACAAGATTATCAAGGCTACTAAAAACTACTGGTGAGGAATTTAGACCTTAGAAAGCTAACAAGTAAATTGTTGAACCAGGAATGAAAGCAGTATTTGAAGAATGATCTGCTTGTAAGAATTCAGGATGTATTACCTATAGTGTCTGCAAACTTTAGTAAGCATAAGCAAAGCCTGTTTAAAATTCAGATTCATGGCCGTGAGCAGTGGCTCACACCTGTAATCCCAGCACTTTGGGAGGCTAAGGCGGGTGGATCACCTGAGGTCAGGAGTTCGAGACCAGCCTGACCAACATGGTGAAACCCCATCTCTACTAAAAATACAAAAAAAAATGCAGCTGGGCATAGGGACAGGAACCTGTAATCCCAGCTACTTGGGAAGCTGGGGCAGGAGAATTGCTTGAATCTGGGAGGTGGAGGTTGCAGTGAGCTGAGATTGCACCATGGCACTCCAGCCTGGGCTACAGAGCGAGACTTCATCTCAAAAAAAAAAAAAAAAAAAGCAGATTCAATGGCCACAAACCCAAACACTCTGATACTATAGTTCTAGGGTTGGGTCCAGTAATATGATTTTTTACTGTCTCTCTTGGTTCTTCCATCTTTCGTCTCTCCACCCCCTGAATCTGTAGCAGGTCGTCTCCAGATCACAGTTTGATAATTTTTTTTGAAGGAGAGAGTAAAAACATAAGCAAACTTGGCAACTGTTCCTACAATGGAGGCACCAGAAATATGAAGTTTAGATGACTCTGCTGAAAATTCTCTAAACTGATCTGCAATCTGCATTTTGGTGACCACACACCACATTGGAACTTCTTCAGCCTTCTGACATTACATTAATACTCAGCCCCTTGCCTACATACCAGTCATTTAAATCTCCAAAGACATTTAACATGGTTCTCCCAAGTAAATTCATCTCCAGGATGAATGAAATTGGTTGCTTCAATTGTTTCTCACAAGAGAGGATTTCTGACCACTACACAACTTTGCTCATTTTCTTCCTATATCTGCCAGTGTATCAATGTATTCCAATGTGCAGGGTTGTAACTAAGCAGATACAGGACTATCTCCTCCCTTGGTCTACCCACTTTGTACTTATTAATGCAACCCAAGATCTCATTAGCTTTTTCTGGGGTCCAGAAAACTAAGCTACTAAAAACTCAGCTAGTAAATGGTAAAACTGGTAGAAAAAGAAAATTAACTAAATTAGTCAGGACTTATTCTTAATGAATCTGTGTTTTCTAACCACCATAAGAATTGAAACAATTCTTTCAAGAATAACTTAAAACGAATGCCTATATCCTTGTATTCATGGTAGCATTTTAAATTGGTGCTTATAAAATATGCATGTATAATTAAATGAAGATTTGAGTTTTAAAATAAGCTATCTAACCCTTAATGCTTGTTCTTCAAATCATCTAAGTTTATCTTATCCCATCCAAGGGAATCTCTGGATGGAATAGAAGCTGTCATGACAATAGGAGCTGGAGAAGAAGATGCATTCTCCTCAATGAGAGACCTTGGCAACAGCTAGGCCAGTAAGCAGTGGCTGCTACTGTTTCTTAGACTATTGATTAAGCAATTTGTAACCATGGCAATGATCTTGTCTTCCTGGACAGGTGAGCAGGGTAGGATGGGCAGTCTTCTATGTTAAAAAAGGAAATGTTGAAATAAAGCAATGCTCTTAACAGTTCTTTTCTCATGTCACTGAACAGGAATTGTCAATACAGCTTGCCAGTTTCTTACCCTAAACCTTTCATCACTCTAAAGAAAATCCACCCAGATTCTTAAACCACATTCTCAAGGCAACATGGGAAAGCTTCAAGATACAGGGAAGGCGAGGACTGAGGTGATGGGTGTATGCCTGTTTTCTTCTACTGAATTTAGAACATTGTTTTTACTTGCTATTCACTACAAAGGGAGCTATCTCTTTGACTCCTACTGAGGAGGAATGCAAGTTTATTGTTGTGACAAATATTTGCTGTACAACTACTTATTTGCACCTATGCAGAGTTACAACAGCTGAACTGCCTTATTCTAAGAGGCCACTGTCCAATTGTCTCCAGACGAGAAACCCAAGAGAGAAAGGCTTAGAGGAACTCCACTAAAAGGGAATCCCAGCAAACGTGGAGGCAGTTCAAATGCAAGGTGAGCCATAATTTATATACACACCTATTAATAATGATCATTTGTGGTGATTGCTAGAGACACAAAAGTAAATAAGGTACATTTCCTGAGCACAAAAAAGCTTTTTGGCTAATAAACAGAGAAAACAAAGGTAACAAACATGGGGTATGTCTAAGAGCATCAAAATTAAAACAAAAATTTAACTTAAAACAACAATTTGGATGGCCAGAGGATCCTGTTTCACAGAGGTTTTGCATAAATTGATTAGGATATGCTCCTGTCTTGTCCAGTCTTTCTTCTTGAAACCAACTGATTGATTTGGCTTCATAGGCCCAATATTGTCTTGAAGCCCAAACCTCAAACTATTTTGTGCTCCATTTTTTCTAATGTTCCTGGTATCCCATCACCTCACAGCTGAAATGAGGCTAGGGAGGCTCACCTTGCTCTTTTGGCATCTCCTTCCGATGTCATTGGCATAATACCCCTTCAATCTGACTTGGTCCCCAGGACTCTGTCCTAACTCTAGCCCAGGTGTTCAGTTTTGTCCCGGTTTACACCAGACTGTAGGCAGAGAGTATCATGCTGGCTCTAGCCCAAATCCCCACAGCTATCATCAGAATTCTCTAATCATTTTTACAACCTTTCTCTGTCCTACACATCTTAGCATTTTTGACTGATAAGATTGGGCACAAACCAGCATATCAGCTCATTTTCCAAAACTGAATCTGGTCCTACAGACCTTGGAAATTGATAAGATAGGGCACAAACCAGCATATCAGCTCATTTTCCAAAACTGAATCTGGTCCTACAGACCTTGGAAAAATAATTATTTCTTTTCATAATAGCCTGTGACTAAACCTGATGTGTGGGTGGACAATGGCCCTTAAACCTTCAAAGAAAGCTAGAAAACAAGTCGAATAGTAATGAGTCCTATTGATAAATTGTAGCTCTTAGCTGCAAAAGTGCTTATTCACTGACCAAGAGTCCTGCAATTTATTTTACTTCATTAGATGCTGAATCCTTAAAAGAACTGCTGGAATTCCAAAAGCTTTGAATCTAATTATTATAAGCATGTTTAATCAAACTTTAGAACTACTTGGAGTCTAATGCTGAAATTTAGATGAGACTATACCTCTCTGACACTCATATGTTAATACAATTCCAAATCTCTGTGAATACATGAAATAGACCAAACATTTTAAACAAAGCAATAGAGTACTTTCAATTTTAAAACATTCTCTGCTGATAATTCTTCTCCTGACCATTACTGACATTCTATTCATCTTCTCCAGAAAATCCAATGTAAAGAAAATAAGAAAAAGCATCTTAAAGATAGAGCTACAGATAAAAACTAGAATCTTAGCTTTGGGAAAGGACTTACAGGCTCAATTCATTATGTGATGTGTGGATTACCTCTACTATACTCATGCAGGGAAACATCCAACCTACACATGACTATTTTTAGCCTCATGGTGTTGTCAATCCCATCTTCGCATATCCCTGAAAAGGCTTCCACCTTTTCTTATATGAACTTATTTTATGGAAATTTTGAGCTCATATTCACACACAAGTGCACACTGCATAAGACGAGGTTCAAGAACTGAACACACATCCTAACTCAATTTGGAAAGAGCCCCATGAGCCACTTGCTACGTATTTCACAAGCGTCCTCATGCTCTCAAGCTAAGAACAAATTAACAACAGCTAACTTTCAAATTCTTACCAGAGGCACCCAAAGGGAGTGTTTCCCAGACTTTTCAGTCCAGGACAGCCCTGTGTTCACTGTACTGTATTCCTCTGATGGTGCTTGTAGTAGCAGGAAGCAGACTGTCTATTCTTTAGTTATTTAGTTCAGTCATGTCTTCTTGGCCACAGGGGCCTGCACAAGCACTCATTGAGCATATGCAAACATGTACATACAAGCACACAGACTGTGTGTTCCACAAGCAAAACTCACATGTAGGCATGCATACACAGACACACGCATGCATACACACACACACACACACACACAGAGAGAGAGAGAGAGACAGAGAGAGAGAGAAACTTCCTTTCTTTCTCTACTATGGTCACCACCATCTCTATACTTTAACTTCTAAGTTATAATTTGACAAACCTCTCTTGAGGACACCCTGAATGAACATCCCACATCCTGGCAGATCAACAATGTTTTATAGAGACCCAACATTTTAACACCCTGACTGGATGACAGAAAACACCTGAGGGCATCATTCTTGGCAAAGGCAGAGAACTGGGGAAAGCTGGGGAAATGAAAGTCCTCCAGCTTGGGGGGCCCCAGAGATCCACATTTCTCACTTGACACAAAATAACTTATTTGTTCATTTGGTAAAGCTTGTAGCCGCTGGCTGGCAAGATGAGGACGCTGGGAAAAGTGTCCCTTGGATCTTCCCTAAAGCAAGGTCTGATGAGAAAGCAGAATGGGGTGGTAAGTTGCTGACAATACTCACAGTGAAGGCAGTGGGTGAGGCCAAATGATGCTTTCACTGCAAAACTGAGTCAGAAACTACAGGTTAAGCTCACTGCTAGAGAAATTTCTTAATCTAATTTTACTAATTTTTTTTTGCATTTTATTGTTTCTTTTATTTCACTATGGTGAAAGAAGTGAAATCGTTGAAATAAAAAAAGCATCTATGAGCGTAATTGGTTGGAAGGAAGAGAGAGCTTTCAAGGTCGAGTTTAGCGTGCAGGCCAAAGAACCCCCAAAATGCAAAAGGGAGTGTAGGTTGTAAGGCGAGGGCACTAAAGAAGAAACCGGATGCTAAGACCCTGGTTATCCTTTGACATTATGTCTTTGCTTTATTAGTGACTCCTTTCTTTGGCTTCCAGAGAAGCCCTCAATGAAAGTGAGAATGTAGACTGTCTTTAGCGTCTAGCTCTGCATTTTCCAACAACCTTCCCACTTTTGCTCCCACAATTCTAGAAGAGCCCGTTTTAAAAACTGGCACACACTGTGAGATCCAGAATTTACAGGATGCCCCCACTAGGCAAAATAGATTCACAAAAACCAGCTAAAGAGGAGGAAATAGTTCCTCTAAAGTGCTACACACGAAAGAACTTTTCATGGACCTTCTGGAGAGGGTAATAGGTCTTCCACGCATGAATGTTTGTCTGGTGTAATCAGGATGGGAAACACCGAGCTAAATACAGTGAAATGGGTTTATTTTCCGCTCCACTGATCACACTCTCCAATTTTCAGTTGTCTGTTATAAATTTCCAAGCAGGAGTAGGAACGTCATATGTACAGAAACCTCTGTCTGACAGGAAAGAAACACTAACAGAAGAGCTGTAGGTCTTAGTTAACAGCGATTTAAGCCAGACAAAGTCTCGGGGTCTTTCAAACATGTTGAGTGTTCTTCTTCTTCTAAAGATAAAGTGGCCCAAGTGACAACTCTTGCTTTGCTGAACAATTTCACTTTTCAATCCTTCTTTCTTTCTTTTTCTCCCGTAAGTGAACAAATACCAATTGAGCATCTATGTGCATATAATCCTTCTTGATTTAAAACAAAATCAAAATAATAACCAAAGTACCTACTCAAGGCAAGTATTTTTTAAAGAAGAAACAAACAACAGAAAGTATATTGTATTTATTCCCAATATAATAGCTTATATTTAAAGATATAGTACAGACTTGTTGAATGAATATGTCTACTCCTACTAATTCCACAAACATATGCTAAACCCAAAGTATTTAGTCATGCAAATAACCAATAAGGGACAAGACAGCCTTAGGCTAAAAGGTGGCCCGGTCTTGTCAACAGGAAGGGTAGCAGTGAGGTTCAGAGGCTGGGCTTTAATTCCAGGCTCAGACGTCTTACTCGTAAAATATAGATAACTACATAGTGTCTGCCTTGTAGGAATCATATACGGGTTTAATAAGATGATTTCAGTAAAACACATAGCAGAGAGTGAGCCCTGAATAAACAACAAGTATTATTAGTATTGGTTATACTTATCAACTCTAGCTTAACCAGGAATTTTATTTCTCCTTCAAAACAGTGATATTAGGATGATTACATCTTAAATAGTGAGTTTTTCTGAACTTAGGGGTACTTTCTGAGGTTCGACGTTTCTTGTGCTGCTGGAATAGCACAGCCACCTTTCCATGAACAAGAAGGGTCTCAGAACTGACAGTTCCTTGCCCCTGAGAACTGGGTGGTTGGCAAGGGCTGAAGTGATTAATACGTGATTCAGCCCATTCATATTCCTTCTTGTTAAGACTTCAGAACTATTTTCAGTTGTATCAAAGATAGAGTGATAAAGTGAGACTAGGGAGAGAAAAAGAGAGAGAGAGAAAGAGAGAGAAAGAGAGGAAAAAACCAAGTCTGCCTTACACCTCTGTGCCAGAACTCCCTTGCTACTCCAAGAGGGGGCTGTAAACCAGCCATATGGGCATCACCTTGGAGCTTGTTACAAATGCAGATATCAGGCACCAGCCCAGACGTACTGAATAAAATCTGCATTTTAATAAGATGCCCAGGTGATTTATAGGCACATTAATATTTGAGAAGTGCTACCTTAGAGAACTTTCATTTTCCTCAGGCTTGCCAACACTGCTCACTCCAGAGAGCAGCCCACACAGGCTAGAGAACTTCCCTATACCCAGAAGGCTACTTTGAAATAGAAGGAAACATAAAAATCCTCAGACCCACTTCACAGGAAAAATCCATCCCGTACTTACATAGACCTGCATACCTGCTTATGGGTTAAGCTGTTACACTTTCTGGTTTGACCTGTTTCCTTGTGACTAGCTTGGACCTCAGTTTCTTACTGGAAACAGACATATATTGCACATATCATCTTTCTACCTGTTTTCTCAGTATATAATATTCAACTTGATGGGAGTTGTCCAGTGATGTTCTGTGCCCATGTATTCTTGTATCACTTAGGTTTTCAGTTTTATTTCACTCATTTCAGGATATACACAGAAAGTCGTCACACAACTGTCTACACCCTGAAGGTGTAGACAATTAGAATTTGCAAGGCTATAATTGCTGACTCACTGTGAAATGCCTTCCCACTGTTCAGCTTGCCTTTTATAACAGGCCTAACAATTGTTACTATCAGTCAAAGGAAGGTTGACATAGCAAAATAAGTGGTATCTGGTCTGTCTTATAATAGGATTAGGGCATGGGCCGGTGGGTCTGACTGCTTTGTAATAGCTGCTCTGTTAGTAATCCTCAAAGCATCATCTGGAAACACATTTGAGTCACTGCATTTATTTTGAAAAGTCTCTGATAGAGACTCTGGTAACTGCGGCCTCCCAGTAGTATATTTATGTTGCACAACCAAATCAGTTTCTTGAGGCCATTCGGAAAATGTCATCATAATGCTTCCTATCTTTGTAAAATGCTTTGCAATTTACCCCGTGCTTTCCTGTACATTATCTCACTTAGCTCCCACCACTGCTCTGTGAGGTTGGCAGGGCAGGCTTCACCCCAATCTACACATTCCAAGCCTTTGCCTGTAAATAAACTTAATAACCTAAGTTAGCTAGGGTTAATTTAGTAACTTCAGTTACAGGGGGTAGATGCCTTGCCCGGGGTCCTAAGGTGAGTAAATGATAAAGCCAGAACCAAGGCCCAATTCCATGATTCCTAAGTCAGAGCCCTTTTGCCCACTGTGTTGCTGCTTCCCAAATTTTGATTCCACATATCACAAGGAGGTGTCCAAATAATCAAGTCTCTGACCAAGAATTTCTGGATCAAATTAATTGGGTCTTATAATGACTCCAGTTTACCATCTCATTAGTTTGCTTGTTATCTTGGTGCATTTCACTTTTTTCAACAGTTTAAATCAGCACAAATAGAAATATGTTGTCTGTGTGGCCTTTGGTTATTTAGAACAAACCTGCATTCCTCCTATAGAAGGAAGGAACTTTAATTGCCCTTAAACGTGTGTGTTACGTTTGGAAACCTAGGAAATACTTGTCCTTGTTTTAATTCATTCATTCATTTGTTTGATAGATGTTTTTGAGTACCCACTAATGCCAGAATCTGCAACGTTTGGGTCAAATTCATTAATCAAGAAAGTATTGTTTTTTTAGATTGCCAAATCAACCTATTGTCTTCTATCACTTGTAACAAGATGATGGTTCTGAGGAGGATTTAGAATCACTGATTTCAAGTCAGATATTCCCAAATGTCTGCATATATGGGTGATTTACAAAACATCTAAATACAGAGCTATGCTTTCTTGCTAAGTTTAACCATAGGCATACATGTCCCACCAAGATCAGTTTGAATTTTGTGCTGTATTAACTCTCTGAGCCAGCCTTTTGCCTTACATAGATGTAGTCAACATCAGACCTCCCCTCACCCTTCTCTCTTTTCTCTATTTAATACAAGTCATTAATACAAATATTGAGCAAAACTGACACAAAGAGGGAACCTTATAAGTATTCATTAAAGGCCCTTCTCCATATCACTCCAAGGTAACTCATCAATATAGGGGAAGCCAGAGAACTTGAAAAAAAGATCCAGAGACAGACAACATGCAGAAAATAGGGTGAAATAACGGCTTTAGTAAATCCCTCTAAAATTTTAAACAAACTATGGCTTTTCAAAACCACTCAGCCTTCAGAATTCAACCATTATAGATATCTCAGGAATACAGGTGTGCATACCTAACTGTGCACCACCACTGGCCTTATTTTTTTCCCCATAATTTCTCTCTTGTGCTCTGAAGTGAAAGTTACTAGAACTGTTTGGAAATGTTTGTGTCCTCTTTTTGCACCACGGTTAAGATTTGATGTCCTTGTGCCCTTTTAACTTCAGCATGGCAATGTGACCTGCTTTGGCTAACAAAATGTGAAGGGAGGAAATGTTTGACACTTTCCGGAGGAAGCTCTGGGGGACAGTGCATTATGTGCCATATTTCCTTCTCCCACTGATTGCAGGAACATGAGTTGAGGACACAAGACTACACTGAGCGACTGTGATGAGCAGAGCCCTTACCAACCAATATTGGTCATGGAAAATGAATAAGAAGGCATCTGCTGCATGAAGACTTTGAAATTTGAAAGATTTTGGTTCACCTTAACTTGGCCTATTCTCACTGACACATCTAGAATAACCAATGGGCTTTCCACGCTCATAAAAAGATATCTAAGTTCCTCTTCTACCATTTAAGGTCTTCTATCAATTTTACCTCAACTTACTCCTCAAACATTTTTCACAACAGTCACTCACATACTACTATCTGCTTCTTCTAGGAATCCCACTTTTACCAAAACTCCACCTTGTAATGTTCCTTTTGTTGGTCATATAGTTCAGTGCTATGTCTTGGGAGCCAAACTAGCCTTCACATTTTTTTTTCATCTTAATTCCTGTACACAGAACATCACAGGTAGAGGCAAAATTTAAGCGATTCCCCTGACCATTTCCTTTGCTTATTTACATAAGTGCCTCAGGAACTGCCAACCAGAGAG
This sequence comes from Nomascus leucogenys, assembly GCF_006542625.1. NCBI lineage: Eukaryota > Metazoa > Chordata > Mammalia > Primates > Hylobatidae > Nomascus > Nomascus leucogenys. The sequence continues at coordinate 64,291,491 of NC_044394.1, read as the reverse complement.
TAAGTAAAATAAACCATAATCAGGTAGAAAATTCCCTAAGTAGTTAATTAATGTATTCATGCAAGATTGTCTTATACCATCCTGGAGGTGTGTAGAAAGCATGAGTTCTCCAGAAATTTGCTTTCATTAATCAAGTCAGTAAGCAATATAATAACTACTTATTATAATTCGTGAAGTTTTCTTTGACAATACGAGCTGATTGTGTGTTCCCGGACTTAGAAGAGTATTGTCATATATAATGAGCCAAGGGCAATGGGTTGGACATCCTAAAAGAGAGATTTGGAGTCAATTAAAGATAAAAATAAAAAGGACTTTGTTAAAAATTAGAACTCTGCAACAAAAGAATGCAGTGCCTGTAAGAAGCATTGTGTGTGCTCCGAGTCAATGAAAATGTCCAACAGAGGGCATCTATCAGAAATGTCACAGAAACAGTTCCAGCACTGGGTGGTATTTCTACCAGATGATTACTAGAGTGCCTTCCTGCCTTCTTGTTCTGTGATTTCATTTCTATTTCCCTGTGTCAACTTCTCAATAGTTCCTGTCATTCCTTTCTGAGTTGCTCCTAAATCCCATTACAAACAACAGATTAAGGGCAAAGAAAGAGACTTTTATCTTGTCCTTGGTAATGCAGGTCTACCTAAGGAGGTACTTAGAGAACGTGATTCCAGGGCAGCCCAGGAGATTGGGTTGGTGCAGAGGAAGGCAGTGGCTGAAGAGCTGAAAATAAACCCTCTTCTACAAATGCTCTTGTCTCATCAAGATACATTACCTCTCTGTGGGAAAGCCACCGAGCTAGCATTTACTATTTTGAGATTATGATCCACTTCCCAACCTACTGTTAGCACCCCTACATACCTCACAAAGTAATTTCTTCTTGTAAGATCTTGACAGGAATATTAAAAATTCATAAATGTATTGCCTTTAACCCACAATGAAAAAATATGGTGTAGAGTTTGGTAAAGAAGCCTAGTATAATATAGGAAGTAAGAAATAGCAAGATCCCTTACTCAAATAATACCACATGGACTTATACACATATTGAAGTAAGAATATTCCAGCAAGGCTGGTGACTCTGACAAAGTTCTCAAAAATGACTCTTCAAGAACATCCTCATTGAAAATGAAGAGAATACAGGAATGCTTCCTTCTTTCATGTTTCTCTGACATTGCCTTATTCCCTAGACATTAAGCCAATATGTTCAATTTGACTGGAGATGCTTCGAATGCCCATGCCCATCTTCTGCATGGTCCTAACCTCTGCAGACAAATACAGAAACTTCAATGGTTCTAACTCTCTTCTGTGACCCAGAGTCTTGAATATCTCTTCTCAGCTTGCTAGTGTGGCAGCCAAGCAGCCTACTGAAGCAGTTAATAGACCCTAGTAGATTAAAACAATGTTCCCGTAACAAAATGTTTCAGTCCAGATCCATTCTGGCTTGGGAATTTCAAAACTAGTACTGATGAAACTAGTTTTGAAATTCCCAAAGGCTATTTGCAAGATAAAACAGTTTGATACAGATTGAACTTTTGAATGTCATTCCGCCAATGACTTCACAGCCCCAGTCTATTCATGATAATGGAGTCCAGAGAATCAAGGCGAACCATGTCTTGAATGTCCAGGTTCCAGGGGTGTTTCCCACATGAGAACAGAAGGAGGGAGGTAACTGAAAACCTTATATTTTTTCAGTGATGGAAAAATCAAAACACCTCCTGAAACAAGAAGCTATACCCCTGCTTTTTTATAAGATAGGGACAACCTAATAATAATTGTAATACAATTCAATATGGAGCATGGGAGGTTGCCTTCTGAGTGCAAGAAATCACAGGGCACAGTCTATTACAGCCCTGTAATGCAAATGTGCTGTAAATGATCTAATTAAGATATTGGTTACAACACCCAGTTGTCTCCCAGGTGACACAGTGGAAACTCCATTGCTTAAAAGTGATTTAAAGCTATAGCATATAAAGAAGTAAAGAAAACAACTTGACCCTCACAGAGACATCATATTCTGGTCATCTAATAAAGATAACTTTAATGCTCAATTTTTTCTTTCTGTTTGGAGATAGAAATAGTTTTTAATAAAATACATCCACTTATTTGGAATTTTAAAACTCTCCCAAACTTAATCCAAATAGATTACCATCTCATTTATCCAGAAGTCACCTGCCGAGCAAATGCACCTGCCCGGAGTTTACCCAAGAACTCCAAGTAAAAAGCATTGCACTTCAGGCAAATAGATGCCAAAAAATCTTTTTGGCAAAACTTTTGAATTTTATTCTTAGATTGTAAATTCCTTGGTGAAATTTACTGTTTCATGTATTTGTTCATTCAACAAAACATTATGAGGTACATACCATAAGTTATGCTCCCATTCTGCTAGGTACTGGGGATAGTAAATCAGAGAAGCCAATACTGACCCTCCTCAGTCTGTTTAGAATACTTTTTAAAAGAATGGAAAACAAGAAACCAAAATAAACAAAACCACCAAAAATAGTGAACTATTTGAAACAAAAACAAATCCCATTAATTCTCCAAAGTTATTGAACTAGAAAACATAGCATCAGATTACAAAATATGACTCAAAAAGCATTTCCATTTGGTTTGAAATGGAAATTTCACCAAACATTCAGAGCAACCATATATTGGAACCCTCTGGAGAAACACCCTTAAATTCCTACACTTAGGTCCTCCAACACCACAATATTAATATAATCACCCAGCACTCAAAGAAAACCAGACTTAAGGCTAAATAGAAATTTCATATACTTTGTCTCCTGCATCTAGCTACAATCCTTTAGTTGTCCCAAAATCTAGAATAATCAATCTTCAAATATGGATTTGGTATTAATTATTTCCTCAGCTATTAAAAGTGCTTCTATACAGGATACTTGGCTATGTTGTTGGTTTTCAAAGATGAGAGAGGAGATAGAGAGAGAGAGAGAAACACAGACACACACAGAAATAGAGAAAGAGAGCAAGAGAGAGAGACTGTCTTAGGGGAGTAGTAACTTAGATGGAAAAGAGAGAAAAAAAGAAAGTGAAATTAAAGAATAAAGGTAAGCAAGAAAGAGCTTCATGAGGGAAAACAAAGTTTCTCAGGCCAAATCAATTTTTTAAAGCAACTTATATCACGTCTTTTGCAAAGCTGAAGTTCATTGGAGTTTGAGATTTTACAGAAAAAGAACAAAGCAAGAGACAGAAAGGGAGAGAGGGAGGCAAGGAGGGAGAGAGAGAGAGAGAGAGAGACTTTTCTTATCACATGTTTCTGAAGGGAGCCACCCCAGCGTTTATAGATTGCCACTTATTGTTGGAGATACATACCATCAGATAACGAAAACAGCCCCTGCATGTTTTAAAATCCCCCATTTAAAATTTAACTTCATTAGTTTATGAGGTGCTGAGAATTGACAGTTTTATACCCCAATCCTCCTCGAAATTTATGTAAAGGCTGCCATAAAATGGAATAGGGGAGCATCGCTAAGCGAAAACACCAAAACACCAAACACAAATTGCTAAATAAAAACGCAGCTGAAGCCGATTTGCTGTGGGTCATATAACCGAGAATGTTGTTTTTATTAAGGGGAAGTTCTTTAAGCATTTGCTCCTCACTCGACCACGCTTTTTTTTTTTTTTTTTTACCAACATTTAAAATATTAATATACTGTTTTTATTGCTTCCTTGCTTCCCTCCTCAAACGGCATTTCTATAACTGGTTCCACACGTATAAAGTATGTCCCATGTATCTGCAACACGGCAAGCATTTCATTTTTTTTTTTTTTTTTTTTTAGTGGGAGAATGTGTGTGCCTGCGAGTGGTTTCTTTCTGACAGTTTATTTCACAACTAGACTGCTGTCTCCTGATTTTGGAGATTTTAATTATAATACAGCTTGATATATACTAGAGACTAGACTTTAGAAATACATGGAGGTTTGTGTCGGATTTGTCTTCAGTGTTGAAATTTAGTTCTTGCTTTTAAAAGCTTTTAAAACAAAGGTCACTGGGGACTGTGCATATGAATTTGATATGCTACAAATAGGAAAGATCCAGGATGTATCAATGAATCAGGTCTCCAAATAAAATATGTGTACACAGGCTCGCAACACAGTTCTCTCCAAACAGGGAAGTCTCAACCACCCTTTATGGATCATACTTTCTGGATTATCCCTAAGAAATCTTTGCCTATCCCAATGTCCCAAAGCTATTCTCCCATGTTTCTTTTACTAGCTTTGTAGCTCTGGCTGTTACACTTAGCTCTACAATCTATCGTGAATTTATTTTTGTACATGTAGTAAGGTACAGATCAAGGCTGTTTCCCTATCGAATTGTCGAGGTGTCCTTGTCGAAATCATTTGACCATGTATGTGTGGGTCTGTTTCTTGGCTTTCCATTTTTTTCCTTTGATCCACTTGTCTCTCCTTTCACCAATACCACAGTGTCTTGAGTACTGCAGCTTCACTGTAAGTCTTAAAGTCAGGTGGGGTAAGTCTCCAACTTTGTCTTCCTTGTTCAAGATTGTTTTAATGATTCTGTTCTTCCCACTCCAAATTAAACTTAAGGTTTATTTGGTTTCTACCAGCCACACTTTACAATGCTGCCATGCTCCCATACTTCAAAGAGGCAGCCTGGAGGACACTGGGGGAACCAGTCTCCTCCACACTTGAACCTTCAGACCAACCGGGAGCTGTGAACTTCTAAAGGCCCATTGACGTGCAAGGCTCAAATCACTATTTTAATCAAATCCTGATTCTACAATGCAGATTCATCATCTCAAACTTTAGGCAATAAAGCAATAATAACTGAAATTAAAGAGGCTGGCCTCATTTTATTATTTTATTTTATTTTATTTTATTTTATTTTATTTTATTTTATTTTATTTTTGAGATGGAGTCTCCCTCTGTTGCCAGGCTGGAGTGCAGTGGCACAATCTCCGCTCACCGCAAGCTTCGCCTCCCGGGTTCACGCCATTCTCCTGCCTCAGCCTCCCAAGTAGCTGCGGCTACAGGCGCCCGCCACCACACCCGGCTACTTTTTTTGTATTTTTAGTAGAGACGGGGTTTCACCGTGTTAGCCAGAATGGGCTCCATTTCCTGACCTCGTGATCCGCCCACCTTAGCCTCTAAAGTACCGGGATTGCGAGCGTGAGCCACTGAGTCCGGCTGGACTCATTTGATAAGACTAATCTGCGTCCTGGAGCTCCCAAAGGCAGGGCTAGCTCTCTTTCTTCTTGGTATTCCCAGCACATAACAGAAATTACAGCGCTTAGTAGGAGTTCCCATGGTATTTATGAAATCTTTTCTCTGCAGGGGCAGCTAGGCCAGTGTAGTCACTACTGCCTGGGTGAGCTTTCTTCTTCGCTACCTCTTTTATATTTCTTTTCCCATTTTGCTTTATCAGGCAGCCATATTGTCTTCCCTTTAAAATTATATGTCAGGTGAAGGCAGAGACTACCTTTTTATTTCAAAGTGTCCTCACAGTCCTTTGCACAGGAGAACAATAATCATCTGTTGGGGAGTGAAAGCAGGGAAGTAAGGGGACAATCCATCATGCCAGCTAGCAAATTCACCAGTATCTCACAGCGTCCCAGACACAGGGCAGAGAATAAGTATATATCAGTTCACTGGAAGAGTAAGTAGACTTTCTATTATAAATGCTCTCAAAGGTAGGGCAAAGCATAGTTTCTTTGCATCAATGAGGAAATCACCCATGGCAGCAGTTCTTTCAAAGGAGGAATCAAATAAGACTCCTGTTTCTTCTAAAACCTAAAAGGAAACCATGTCATCCCCCTAGCCTGTGTTCAGGACAAGATAAAAGGGAGGGGAGAATAAGACATGTCTGGAGAATAAGATATGCTTCACAAAACATAGAGGGTAAGGGCTGAGCACCAAATGCCCCTGGCAAAATGAAACAAACAAATACACACAAAGCAAAGCAAAAACAAAACAAAACAAAAAAGCAGCACCAGATGGCGCTGGAAGATATTTATTAGATTTCACAAAGAGCCAGAAGAGGCCAGGTCTCAAACGTCCTATTTTTTCATTCTTACCACCACTACTAGATAACGTTAGTGGTTTGCTACCCAGCCTCTCATCATAGTGACCTCTGCAATCAATACACCATACAGATGCCCGCGGGGCTGTTCCAAAGCTAAATGGACACATACCATCCTCTTGAAATGCTTAATCACATGACTCATGTCCACTTTTCTGCTCCTCACTGGTCACCACACCCACCATGGCTTTGCAGGAGCTATTTCCTCTTCCTGGAGCATCTACATCCCCTTCTCTATCTAGTACTCAAATCAAACTTCACCTCCTCCAGGAACCTTCACTGGTCCTCCCGGTTAAATGCCCCTCTCCCACACACCCATGGTCCCCCACACTTCCTGTTGTTGAAGCTCTGTGTGGCAACCATTTTCAAGCTGGTCTGCTTGCCAAAACTGCAAACGTTCTGTGGTTACAAAGTCACCTTTGATCTCTGTATGTTATGTACCTAACACTGGACTTAGCATCTGGTCAGTTTAATAAATGGTTGAATAAATGACTAAGTGCATAAATAAATGTGTCAAATCAACACTGGATAGATTCATATGTTTCTGGATATCTTTACTGTAGGACAAGTGAAATCTTTCCCTACCTTTTATTTTCTGAATTGCTAGTCTTATTTGAATATATTTCATATATACTACATAAAAATATACTGTTTAGCAAGTTATATAATGTACTTATTTTATGTACCCATTTAGTTAAGTTTTGAAAAGTCTCCATGCCTTTATAAACCACACCCACAACCAGGATACAGAACACATCCATCTTTCCAAAAAGCTCCCTGTGCCCTCTCTCACGAGTGTTCCTCTTGCTTCAAGCTGCCAGTGAGTACTAATCTACCTTCTGTCACTACAGATTAGTTTGGATATTTTTAAAAAGTTATATAAGTAAAATAATACAGTGTATATTCTTTTGAGACTGGCTTGTTTAGCTTAGCAAAATGTTGAGCTTCATCTGTTTAGTTATGTGTATCCGTAGGTTTTGTTTTGCTTTGTTTTGTTTTTGTTTTTGTTTTAATAGAGACAGGGTCTCACTTTGTTGCCCATGCTGGTCTCAAACTCCTGGGTTCAAGCAGTCTTCCTGCCTTGGCCTCCCAAAGTGCTGGGATTAAAGGTGTGGGACACCAAGCCTAACCACTAGCTGTTGTTGTTTTTCTAAAAACTGTTGACTAATATTTCATCTTGTGAATATACTATGATTTATTTATCCATTCATACTTGTTGAAGTTATATGGGTTGTTTCCAGTTTGGAGTTATTATGAATAAAGGTGCTACAACAATTAATGTATAATTCATTCTAAAGATATACTTTTTATTTTACTTTCTTAAAGTATTATTTACTTTCTTAAAAGTGTTGCGGTTGGGTACTATCGTAAATGTATGTTTAACAAAGAAATTGCCAAACTGTTTTCCAAGGAGGTTGTACCATTTTATATTTCTGCCAAAAATATATGAGAGTTACAGTTGTTCCATATCCTCTCCAGTACTTGGCATTATCAGGCTTTCTAACTTTAGTCATGTTAGTGGGTCTCTAACTTATTTTATTTATTTATTTATTTTGAGACGGAGTACAGTGGCACGATCTCAGCTCACTGCAAGCCCTGCCTCCTGGGTTCACACCATTCTCCTACCTCAGCCTCCAGAGTAGCTGGGACTACAGGTGCCTGCCACCATGCCCAGCTAATTTTTTGTGTGTTTTTAAGTAGAGACGGGGTTTCACTGTGTCAGCCAGAATGGTCTCAATCTCCTGGTGGGTCTCTTAACTTTTTAAAGCATCTCCTACGTCTCCTATTTATCTTTTAGCAACTTTCTGTTTTCTTGTTGTGAGTTCTAGAACATAGAGGGGCTATATATTTGCATTAGAGAGAATGTCCACCTGGTTATAAGGCTTGTAAAATTATTTAGCAAGATGCAGTATGAACAGGACCCAAGTCAGAAGTAATGAGTGAGAGGGGCAAAATGATATGCAAGGGACAACTCCACAAAGAGCATGATTAAGGAAAAAAAAAAAAAGCCAAGTGCAGTGGCTCATGCTTGTAATCCCAGAAATTTGGGACCGCAAGGCAGGAGGATCGCTTGAGCCCAGGAATGTGAGACCAGCCTGGGCAACATAGTGAGATCTTTGTTTTACAAAATAAAAAAAGAAAAACTAGCCAGGCATGGTGGCACATGTCTGTGGTCCCAGCTACTAGGGAGGCTGAGCTGAGCAGGGAGAATCACTTGAGCCCAGGAGATCGAGACTACAGTGAACCATGATTGCACCACTGTACTCCAGCCTTAGCAACAGAGTGAGATCCTGTCTAAAAAAGAAAAAGAAAAAAAAAAAAAGGAAAAAATGATGCTGAAAAGTCTGCAGGTAAGTTGAGAAACCCGAAACCTATGCCATCTTAGATGCCCACCTCCATTCCCTAGACCCAGCACAAGGCTAAACACCAAAGAGGCCTTCAATGAATACTTGTAGATTTCCTTTTTGAGAAGGTGGGGAGGACTTTGTGGCATTGAGGCTTTTTGAAAGGAGGGGCTTGATAAGTTCTTATCAGGGAACAAGGTACAGTAAGAAAACAGAAAAAAAAAAGTTGTATTTATTTCTTACGGTCCCAAAGTAGGTCGTCAGCTGGCAGAAGACAAAGTCCTTAAACTACCTAGCACTCCTTTCCCCATTGTCTCCAGCCATTCAGTACACATGCTTGTAACTAGTGATGAGTAAGCATTTCATAGTCAATAAAGTCTATTAGAGTGATGGCCTAAGACACTGGTGGATTCAGCATATAATACAATAATTTATAAATAGTATTTTTATAACAGTTATTTTTTGATGACCACGTGCAATGCATTTTCCTAAGCAGGTTATACACAGTACATCATTTAACCCTTACACAGCCCTAGGAGGTCACCTTTATTTTGCAATGGAGGAAAATGAGACACTAAGAGAGAATTGAACTGCCAAGAGTGAAATGGCTAGTAAGTTGGAGAGCCCAGAGTAGAACTGAGGTACAACTAACTCCAAAACCCTTCCTCTTGACCACTATGTTCTGTGTTGAGATAGTGTGTATATTAAAAGCCACTTTGCCCTATCAACCTGCAAAGTACTAAGACAGCTACCATTAGAAAGTACTTCTTTGGTGACAGCTGTATGATATCACTATCAACCATTAACACCCAGCCATAGGTAATTATTGTCATTAACACTAGTTAACATCTTAGATGGTACAGAATGGATAGCTTAGGAATATGGGATACAGGTATCTTGATATGGATGATAGAAGAAAAAGCTGAAGTATGTTCAAGTTCCAATACCTATCTCATGGCCTTCCTAGGGCAGCCAAAAGGCAGAATGAAGGGGCTTCCCATCACACAGGGATAGAAGTGCAAACACCAAAGGAGAAACAAGAACAACAACAACAACAACAATAAACAAAAACCAGTAAGGGAAGGGATATGGACAGGCCTGGTAGAAACGAATCAAGGTCAAATGTTCACCTACACAGTGGTTTTAACGGACTTCCCCAATTGTCAAATTATCTGTATAATCTTTTAGAGGTAGCACAGATTTTGAAGAGTTTCAGATCTAAGTTCAAATATGGTTCAGCCAAGATCTTGAGGAAGTCACTAAGATATTTGTAAGGCTTAGTAACCTAACCTGATCTGAATATTGAAGACGTACAATTTGCAGTATTATTTGGGGTGATTCCACTGAATTACGTAAAGAAACGTGTTTTGTAAGTTGTCTGGCATAGACTATTCGAGCCTCATCTTGTTTTCTTGCTCCTTATTTCTCCTTAGGTTTAAGCAGCGTCTAATACACAAATGGTCACTGAGGGGGAAGAGCTCTGAGAATCACCACTGCAACTGCATTGAGAGTACAGGACTCAGGTTGTTTGATCAGACGTTGTTCCTGCAGCATATCTTGCCACGTATAAGCCCTCTATTTCACCCCACACATGCACACGGACACACAATGAGGAAAGTGGGAGTCACACTGTCATTCTGCCACCTTCTCTAGCTCATCCACTCTTTTTGCAAATGAACTTCAGATATTAAATAGTGTTTTTACTTACATCTTTCAAAATGGGGAAATGCCATCCCTAATACAACTACTGTCTCTTTAAATGTTTTGTGTCACAGTGATTTGTTGCAGATGGGTAACATGTAGCCAGATGGGGGTCTGTTCTTTACCTCAAAACTAGGATTCTTCAGGGACCCAATATGACGGAGTGTGCTTTGCATAATGGGCTTATTTGATGAGCACAGTTGTTTTTTGACTAAAACCAATCTGCAAGCTTAGGCCACACATCACGTTGCTAAATAAATAAATACTAAATAAATCAACCCATAATTAAATATTTTAGAATCTGAATGAAATGTCTTTTTCTTAACATTATTTTCAAAAATCATTTGGTGATTCCCCAGCTAAACAGTTACTTAGTAAAGCCAAGAATCCAAAACAGGTTTGGAAGCAAAAAGCCCCCGGACTCCATCACTACATACCCGTAGGTCACTATTGGAAATACTGGACTATCTGTTAGAAAATATCAGAAATAGAGGATTAGTTAATCATGAGAGAAGCTCATGATGGAACAATATGCAGCCATTAAAAAAGAACGTTCAGAAGAATCTGTAATGGCATTGAAAAATGATTAAGATGTTATTGCAAATGTTATAAAACAACATATGTGATATGACACCAATCCTATAAAAGTGTGTGTGTGTGTGTGTGTGTGTGTGAGAGAGAGAGAGAGAGAGATGTTTGTTTTACGAACAAACCAGAGGGCCCCTGCACACCGGCACCTGGTTTCTGTGATTCTTCACCATAGGCTGAGACCCATTAGCCCAAAAGCCTGCTGGTACCAATCTCAAATTTTTACACATCTGATTATCTTAAATATTACCCAAATAAGCAGATTTTCAGTGAATTGGAGTCTGCTAGCTTTGCACACTTCACAAATCTGTGCCCAACACCTGTAGCCACAGATAACATAAGCTTTGGGTGTAAAGATCTCAAGCTGCTGCTACCCTTCTGAGCACTCAGACACAGAGATCCCCTGCTGTCCTGCCCAGTGTCCTGCCTAGATACACAATCTCTGTTGATCTCTGCCCTTTTTCCTTTCTGAACTGGGACCTCCGCGCTTACCCTCAGGACAGACTTCCACAGCAAGGAACATCTCTGCCTGCAAACCTGTCAAAGTGCCTAACACAGCTTGTGTGTGCTACTGCCACCTTGTGGTCATATTTTTTTCTTTCATTAGCCCCCAAATCCTTTGAACTCCTTAAAATGTCACCCAGCATCTCCTTTCCCCATGAGATGTAGAGAAGATTGGCTGCAACCTTATGCCACAAACCCACATTTCTCCAGATATTTTCAGTGCTTACTATTTCATCTTTACTTTTGTAGAAAGCTTCTGGCTTCTACTCACGATAATTGCTTCACTTTGATTGATTCAAATATGAAACCAGTTTTTTCCCTTAATTTCCGCACGAAAATAGACTCATACATCACATGTGTGATACTGACTTAACAGAAGGTTTGACTGTGAGTTGGGGAATGTTCTACTTGCAGCAATGTAAACAATAATATCAAATGGAACATCCCTCGTTTTCCCCTCGTTTTCCTTCTCGGAAGTCTTTCTCTGTTACCTACCACCACAGGTCGCTCAGTGACCCTTGACCCTCCCTATTTTCTTACAGATTCTCTCTCTTCACCATCGCTACTCTGTTCCACCTTCCCTTTTTGCAATGCCCACAATAATTCACTGATGACATGTGGTTTTAGTTGGAATAGGTGAGACAGGACCAGCACTGCACCTTGAATGGTATTGGAATAGTGGATGGGAGGAGGGCAAGCTCCCCAGAGCCCTGTCTTAGTGGCAGGGCTTTTCAACTTCCAAAGATGGAAATGAAGATACTCGATGTATTTACAGTAAGCATGCAGTTTTTGAGAAATATGTGACAGGAGAAACAGAGACAAAATCTTAAACATTAAACAAATAGAAAATAAAAGTGATACGGAGCAGTGGGATACCCAAGAAGGCCCTTTTCCAAGCTTAAGTGCTACAGAAATCAGGAGGGAGAGTGAGCACCAGGAACCTGGCAGAACCGGAGCAGGGCTTGGAACTTTTGGCAGAGGACATGCTGGGGGTGGGGGAGGGAAAAGAGGAGAAAAGGTAGGTGACATTTTAAAGGAGGAATATGATCTGTGCAAAGTACCAAATATGAGATGTCTTGTGGAATTCTGAGTAGCCCAAATTGGAAAACTGGAGGCGAGAAAAGTAGACTAAGAGGGGCAGATGGAGCTAGATTCGGGAGACATTGAGATATCAGGCTAAGAGTTGACACTATTTTTAAAGCCAGTGTTTCTCTAATTGAGAATTTGTGGAGCTCTCAGTGTCTATCTATAGACTCCAGCTTAAGAAGCATTGCATGACTCTGAAAAGGGTCAAAATCTGCCAATATGCAAGATCCCCTTGCCAAAGCATTTGGAACATTTTCTCCTCTTAATCTGAGTCTTAGTGCCTCCCTCTCCTTCTCTTCCAATAACTTTGCAGGAGATAAACTTTACTATTTTCATTTGCAAGTTTTCCCCAAATCCGAGAATTCCTCTGTTATATCTGCAGCAGAAATTACATGTGGTACCACCTTTGCCACCAAATGTGCCCCTGCCAACGAGCTCATCTGTTACCAAGTACTACGTACAAGGTTGAACAGCATTTTAGTAAAGACTCTGTCCTCCTTCAGTCCTCCCTCCCCTCCCCCACACTAAGTGCAAGCTGGGAACCAGCTCAGATTTATTGGATGTAAGGGCCTGTAATGACTTATCAGTCTGGGTTAGAGAAGTCTATTACCCTCCAACCATACATCAAGTGGTTTTCATCTCAGGTCCACACACCACCTCAGGGGGCCCACAGCGGGAGTAGGACAGTAAATTCACTCCAGGGTTAAATAAAACTTTGTTGTGGGCAACAATGACAGACAAGGTCTTGATTAAACATGTGAGATGGCAATTTCTGTATGGGTAACCAAATCTATATTTCAAAGTACAAACTTACAGAAGCTTTCAAAGGAAGACATTCAACAGAGCGGGATGCTACAATTGACAGCACAGAATGGGGAGGAGGTATATTTCAGCAAAACTTTGTTACTATCTCTCCTTCCTTTCTTGTTACAATCCTTCCATTTAATGAGTTTGTCCTCTAGTTTTTCAAAAAAAAAATTTTCTTTCTATGATTTAATAACAACCAGAATACAGCACCAATGAGGAAAATATTGAAGTGCAATAGAGCAAGGCTCAGGCTTTGGGATGAAATGATGTGAAACTTTTTGTAATAGGCTGAATAATGGCCCTCAAATCTATCAGATCTTAATCCCTGGAGCCTGTAAATGTTACCTGATTTTTAAAAAGAGTCTGTGCGAACATGAGTAAGTTAAGGATCTTGAGATAGGGAGATTATTCTGCATTATTTGGTAGGGCCCTAAATATAATCACATATATCTTTATAAGAGGAGAGCAGAGAAACAGTTGACACAAAGAGACCACAGCAAAGGCAATGTGACCATGGGCACAGAGACTGGAGTTATATGGCCAAGGAATGTAGGTAGCCACCAGCAGCTGGAAGAAGAAAGGAGATTTCCCCCTAGAGCCTTCATGGGGAGTATGAGTCTGCTCACACCTTGATTTTGGCCCAGTGGAACTGATTTCAGACTCTTTTTTTTTTTTTTTTTTTTTTTGGAGACAGGGTCTCACTCTGTTGCCGAGGCTGCAGTGAAGTGGTGCAATCATGGCTCACTGTAGCCTCGACCTCCCAGGCTCAAGCGATCCTCCCTCCTGAGCCTCCCAAGTCGTTTGGACTACAAGGACACACTACCACACCCAGCTAATTTTGTTTTATTTTTTTGTAGAGACAAAGTCTCACTGTGTTTCTCAGGCTGGTATTAAACTCCTGGGCTCAAGCCATCCTCCCGCCTCAGCTCCCAAAGTGCTGGGATTACAGGTGAGAGGCCCAATTTGAACTTCTGGATGCTGAAACTGTGAAAAAATAAATTTCTGTTGCTTTATGCAACCAAGTTTGTAATAATGTGTTACAGCAGCCACAGGAAACTAATACACTTCTCACTCACAATCCCCTAATATAGAACATTTTTGGAAACCATCCAGGTAGTATTTCTTCCTGGGCATCATCCCGCTTATTGTAAATTAGACTCAAACACAAAGCTACCTTTTCAGGAAAACTGGAGCGCCCATCTCTGCTTTATTGCAAAGTTAGTTAGATCAAATTAGAATCATCTCACCCACTACTTTAAAGGGTTAAATGTACCTATGAGTGAATAGACTGAGAAGGGAGTTACAGTGTTGGCTGGGCTGATTGATCCACACTAACCAGGGCAAATTGTAGCACTCATCCACAGTCAGGGTAAGAAAGAATATATCTGGAATATAGAAGATCTCTTAGTTTAGTATTATCACACCCTGTGATTAATGTGAATTGAAAACTACAACAACACATTCCAGACAGAAGTACAAATGGCCCAGACCCTTCAGGCATAAAGATTTGGGTCAACCTACCACATAAAAATGCATGACAGGTTAAGGTGCTTGCTGAAGGCAAAGGGAACAGAATGCATAGTAGAAGAAGGTAGCTATAAATACCAGCCATGGCCAGTTACAGAAAGGAGGACTGTCATTGACATGAGTATTTCTTTCATATTAGTTATGAATTTACACACACACACACACACACACACACACATAAACATGTACATATATTAAGCAAATCTCTTCAATTTATTTCCTCTCTTATTCCCTTATCACATAACATAATATGTTTTGGCTTTATATTTAAGTATTGTTAATTTCACATCCTAGTATTTAAGTTATGGTGTATCAGAGAAGAGTAAACATCAGTCAAAGATTTTACCTTCTTTTTTGGGGAAGGAACTAGTACGTTTTCAATCGTATGGAGGATAGTTGTATCATGTTAGACGGAATTATAAATTTCTATTATTTTTATTTAGAGATAAAGTATGACTTAAGAAGAGGTGTTTGTGAGTACCATGTAGACAAGCGGTAGATTTGTGATGGTTAATTTTATATGTCAACTTAACTGAGCTAAGGGATGCCTAGGTAGCTGGCAAAATGTTATTCCTTCTTGTCTCTGTGACTGTGTTCTGGAATAGATTAGCATTTGAGTCGGTAGTCTGAGTAAAGAAGAACTACCTTTACCAGTGTGCACAGGCATTAGGGCAGCTTCCAATATGCTGAGGGTCCACAGAGAACACAAAGGTGGGAAAAGGGTGAATTCTCTCTCTTCTCAAGCTGGGACATCTATCTTCTCTGCCCTTGAATATCGGAGCTCCTGCTTTTCAGTTGCCCCTAGGCTTAGGCTTCCCCTGTGTCCCTAGTTCTTAAGCCTATCAGGGGACTTTTTGGCCTCCTATATAATAGTGAGCCGTAATAAATCTTCTCTTCTATATCTGTTCATATCCTATTGGTTGTTTCTCTGGAGAATCCTGACTAATGTAGTGCCTGTGTTAGGTCCTTGATCATTCCATTAGGAAAATATAACATATCCATCCATGGACCATGCATCATGGCTCATTCTACCTGCCACTAGTCAGGCGTGTAAGAACAGAGTCTCATATGAGAACATGTGAGATGTCTGTCGTGGTGTTTTGGAAATAACTATCAGGTTCCTGAGTCCAGGAGAGGGTTTCAAACTGGCCAGTCACTGTTTCTGACTTTTTTCCTTTTCCCTACCCTCACTCTCCAACTCTCAAGTTATTAAGAGAAAAGTTAAAAATGAACAGTCAAAAAACTCAGTATCAAGTAAAAATACATTATAATTTGGCAATGGCCTCCAATCACATACTTGGGCTTTCAGCATCAAAGGGAACTTGGGCTGTTTTAATAAACATTAAGATGAAAAGCAGTGAGCCAACAAAGCGTGACAGGATTTAAAAAAAATTCATGCAATGTGCAAGGAGTTGCAATTATATTTCCAGTTAAAGAGAGATGAAGGAAATTCAACTCCATTTTCAGCAATTTGCATGTTTCTCACAAAGAGCTTCGCTCTAGTTAATGACCAAGATGTTAAACAGGAGAAGCATGACCTCCCTGTTACCTAGTGCCACTCCCTGCAGGCTCTCTAGGTACTTCAAAGCACTTAGTGCACTCCATTCTGCTGGTCCTCTTCCAAAAAAACTGGCCTTCAGTACTGTGCTTATAAGCAACAGTGTGAGGTTGTGAGGTTGCTCTTTGGCATCCTCAGCCTCTGCCTGCTGGGTCCTTTTCCTGCCTCTCTCCTTCCATCTGCCAGTGCATCTATGCTTTCTCCTCTTCCCCATATCAAAACAAGCGTATTAGTTATTTATCACTGCATGTCAAACTACCTTGCAATTTAGAGGCTTGAAGAAACAACAAATGTTTACTACAAATGTTTACTATCTCTCATTGTTTCTGTGGATCAGAAGTCAAGGAGCAGCTGACTAGTTGTGGCCTGGGGTCCCTCATCAGGTTGCGGTCAAGATGTCGGTGACAGCTGAAGTCACCTCGAGGCTTGACTGGAGCTGGAGCATCCACTTCCAAGATGGCTCACTCACATGGTTGGCTGGTTTGTACTTGCTGTTGACAAGAGGCCTTAGGATTTAGACACATGGAAGTCTGCACAGCTTTGCTTGAGTAGCCTTCAAACATGGCATCTGGCTGTCCCCAGAGTGAGGGATCCAGAAGAGTAGGGTGAAAGCCACGATGTCTTTTATGACCTAGCCTCCAAAGTCACACTTCCCTTCTTTTATTCTCCTTTTCTATACATTTTGTGTAAAATTTTGAATATCTTGACATTTACTTGTGGAGATAAAGATAGCAGTGAGGAAGAAATCCATCAGGAATTGTGTTGGAAATAAGCAAATAAAAATAATTTTCCTTAAACAACATTACGGCAATCCACATTTGAAATTCTGTATACGTACTTTAAGAAAGATAAAACAAATCAGACCAGAATAATTTCCAGATATGATTTTTGGTGTTATTATTTTCAGTTGACAAATAAAATTATGTATGTTTATATATAAAACATGTTTATATTCAAAACATGATGTTTTGAAATATATATATAAAATACGATGTTTTGAAATATATATATAAAACATGATGTTTTGAAATATGCATACATTGTGGAATGGCTAAATTAAGCTAATTTACATATGCATTATATCACATACTTTTCATTTTTTTGTGACGCGAACACTTAAAATCTACTTTCTTAGCAATTTTCAAGAATACATTAACTATAGTCACCATGTTGTATGCTAGATCTCTTGAACTTATTCCTCCTACATAACTGAAATTTTGCACCCTTTGACCAACACTTTCCCAATCCCCACTGCCCTAGTCCCTGGTCACCATCATTCTATTCTCTGCTTCTATGAGTTCTGTTTTTTTAGATTCCACATATAAGTGAGATCATGCAATATTTTCTTTCTATGCCTGGCTTATTTCACTTAATATACTGTCCTCCAGATTCATCCATATTTTTGCAAATGAAAGAATTTCCTTGCTTTTAAAGGCTGAATAGGTTCTATTGTGTATATATACACCACGTTTTCTTTATCCATCCATTCACTGATGAACACTGAGGTTGATTCCATATTTTGGCTATTGTGAATAACACTGCAATGAACATGGAAGTGCAGATATCTTTTCAACATACTGATATCATCTCTTTTGGATATATAGCTAGTAGTGGCATTGTTGGATCATATGGTAGTTTGATTTTTAATTTTCTGACATATCTCCGTATTACTTTGCAAAATGGCTCTACTAATTTCATTCCCACCAACAGTGTTAAAGGGTTCCCTTTTCTCCACATCCTCATCAACACTTATTTTTCATTTTTTGTTAACGGCCATTCTAACAAGTGTGAGGTGATAGCTCATTGTGATTTTTATTTGCAGTTCCCTGATGATTAAAGATGTTGAAGATTTTTTCATAAACCTGTTGGCCATTTGTGTGTTTTCTTTTCAGAAATGTCTATTCAAGTCCTTTGCCCACTTTGTAATTGGATTATTTGTTTTTGTGCTATTGATTTTTTTTGCTATTGTTTGAATTTCTTATATATTTTAGGTATTAACCTCTTGTCAAATATAAGAGGTTAAGGTTTGAAAATATCTCCTCGCATTTCATAGGTTGTCTCTTCAATTTGTTGCTTGTTTCATTTGCTGTGCCAAAAGTACAGACAACAAAAGCAAAACCAGACAAATGAGGTTACATCACACTAAAATGCTTCTGTACACTTCATTTCTGTAATATCCTTTTGAGTTAAACAAGTCAACTCTATTCAATGTGAGGGTAATTTTAAACAAAAGTCTGGATGCCGTAAGGCACGGATCATTGGTGCCTATTCTGAAGACTGGCTACCACACTGGCTTTTCCCTTAAACTGTAGTGGGAGTACTAGTCACCAAGTCCCTGTAGATAACAGGAACAAGTTTGGGTAAAGTCATTCTCTCCTATTCTCATGAAATAAAAAGTGTTGGTCAATCTTGAAGTTATTTCAGGAATTGGAAAGAGGAAAGCAAGGACTTCTCTGAGTGTACATTCTTTAGGTAGCTATCCCCTCCTAAGGTGGATAAAGAGAGCTATGGTATGCTAGCAATACTTTTTTCTAGAATGATGATAACGAAGATGATGATAGCTGATGCTTTGTGAGCTTTTACAATGTGCATAATTTTATTTAAATCTACAACAACACTGTGAGGTATGGAGAAGTGAGGTAATTTATGTAACGAAGGCAAACAGTTAAAGAATGCAAAAGTCGGGCCAGGAGTGGTGGCTCATGCTTGTAATCCCAGCACTTTGGGAGGCCGAGGTGGGCAGATCACAAGGTCAGGAGATCGAGACCATCCTGGCCAACAAGGTGACACCCTGTCTCTACTGAAAATACAAAAATTAGCTAGGTGTGGTGGCACGCACCTGTAATCCCAGCTACTAAGGAGGCTGAGGCAGGAGAATGAACCCGTGAGGCGGAGAGTGCAGTGAGCCGAGATCATGCCACTGCACTCCAGCCCGGTGACAGAGCAAGACTCCATCTCAAAAAAAAAAAAAAAAAAAAAAAAAAAAATAGAATGGAAAAGTCCGAGAATGGAACCTAAACAGGCAGATACAATGGTCTTTACCACTAGGTATATCTACTTCTGCCAAAAGCAGTGAACCAGAAGATCCTCATCTGTCCCCCTTACTTAATCTCCCCCGAGGTCCCTAGAGCCACAGCATTTAATCTTTTTTTTCTGACAAGTAATTCAAGGCAGATAACATTAACAGGGCTATAGTTTTCCATGGGTCTATTCAATATTATGCACAATTCCCATCATACTGGCCATAAGTCCACTGACCTCTTCCTCAAAAAAAACTTTTTTTGAGTGAAATGTTACAAGTCAGCAAAAGGGTTTTTACTTGGAGGATAAAGTTGCATTTGCACTAATTTATACATTAAAGTATAAATTCTTCATAAAATCTGGTTCTTCAACCATTATCAGACACAATAGTTTACTGATCTAATAGATGTGGAAGACTGTTGGCAAAGATAGCCCTGTAGTCCTGCTATTCCTCTCAATGTGACTTTACCATGCTTTCCATTAAGAGGTACAGCTCATTTCTCTTCTCCTCAATTCTATACTTAGCCATATGACTTGTTTGGTCAATTTGATATTAGAAAACATAATACAAACAGAGGCTTGGAAAGTGCTTGCACATTGGGGCATGCCTTTTCTTCCTGTTGGAAATAATGAGACCATCCTATGAAGAAGTCCTGGCTATCCTGGTGTGGAAACCACATGGAGGAGAAATGACGTGCCATTGACCAACAGCCTGGTACCTACCAGTCATGAGACTATGCCAACTTTAACCATCCAGCCCCAGCTGAGCCACCAGCTACTTGGAGCTTCAAGAGCAAGCTCAGGCAATACCAGCAAAAGGACCATTCAGCTGAATGCAGCTCCAATTACCAACCCACAATAAAACATGAGCTAATATATGCCTGTTGTTTGAGCATAAAGTGCTTATTAATGCAGTCAGGCTAAAAGATGGTCCTGTGGTGTTTCTCAAAGTGTGGTTCACTGATCAGACCACCTCTAACAGAATCATCTGGGGCCTTGTCAGAGAGGCAAATTCCCGAGATACTCCTCAGAGAAATTAAGTCAGAAATCAGCACCATGGCCAGGAATCCATCATTTTGAACAAGTTACCAGATGACTATTCTGCACATGAACATTGGATAACTCCTTCACATTCTACTGAAGGCTTCAGTGAGCATGTCAGCTTAGAATGAGGAAGGCTGCATGGAAGACTGGGCAACAAGGATTTGAGTACTAAGACAACTATAATTTTGTTTTGTTTTCTTCTCCCTCTCTCTCTCCTCTTTTTCCCTCCTCTAGTCCCACACTTTTCATTATTGCTTTTTGTTTTCAATAATCTGAACATCTTTCTCTTTATTTTATTTTCAGTTTATACACTGGTGTGACAGCCTACAGCCTTGGTAGTGTAGCCTAGACTACAGAATGATCCCCAGGGAGCCATCAGAAAAGATCCATATCAAATAACTAGGGGTGGGTAGAGTGTGAATTCTTATACTTTGGAAATGATAAAATGCTAAATAGTCTATTATCCTGGGATGGAAACAGCAGGTGTTACAAATATAAATTCAGTGTTGAAGCTCAAGAGAAACAAGAATAAAACTGGCTGGAATGAATGTTCAGGTTTATCAATGCTGTAAGATACACATTGTCATGATATGTATCTAATTAATAGTTTGCATGTTTCTCTAAAGAGTATCAGAAAAGTTTCAAGGGTGTATGCATTCCAGCTTTCTGCTCCTCTGACGCCTTCCAGGCAAATACTGTTAATCACGTATAGTCCCAACTGTAGACACTCACTTGAAGGGTGCCTAAACAGGTACTACAATACAAAAAACAAATTCTCCTTTACAAGTCTGCCAGGGATTTCTAAACATTGTGAGATTCTTCTTCTTCTTTTTTTCTTTTTTTTTTTTTTTTTTTTTTACATTTTGTAAATGTTTTCGAGAATCTATTACATTTCAAGACCATTGAACAGTGAAGATAGGGAAACAGTCCTTATGCTCAAAGCATTTACAATCTTATTAGAAAACAATGGGATTGATAGCTACAAGGCAGTATGGAAAACATTGAACTGGTGGCATGTGAAGTTGCCTAGAGAATAAGAGAGAGAGAGAAAGAAAGGAGGAAGAAAAGGGGAAGGGAGGAAAGGGCAGGAGGGGAGCAAAAGGCAGAAGAGGAGAAGGTTTCACAGGCATAATGCCTGGACTTTGTTTTAAGAAAGGATGTGTAGGCATCTTCCAATCAGAAAAAGAAAAAAATACAAAGGCAAGAGAGAATGCAGCTTACTTGAAGAAGTTTAAGTATTTGACCATACCTTAAGATCACAGTGCTTTGGCCGGGCGTGGTGGCTCACGCCTGTAATCCCAGCACTTTGGGAGGCCAAGGCAGGCGGATCACGAGGTCGGGAGATCAAGACCAATCTGGCTAACATGGTGAAACCCCATCTCTACTAAAAATACAAAAAATTAGCCAGGTGTGGTGGCGGGCACCTATAGTCCCAGCTACTCGGGAGGCTAAGGCAGGAGAATGGCGTGAACGTGGGAGGTGGAGCTTGCAGTGAGCCCAGATAGCGCCACTGCACTCCAGCCTGGGCGACAGAGTGGGACTCCATCTCAAAAAAAAAAAAAAAGTAAAAAAGATCACAGTGCTTCACGGAAGAGGAAATGGTGAAAGCAAGGGCCAGTCTACAAAGATTCTTATGTATATTGCTAACAGATTTGATCCCATATCCTCTAAATGATGGGGAGAATAAAAGAATTAAGTTAGTTCTTTGAGTTAAGGTACCAATGCTCTTATTAAAATGTAAATGTATTACCCAGGAGCATTATTGCAATGTCAGCTCAATAGAACCTGTTAATGCCTTTGCAAAGACTGGCTAAATTGTCGCTTCAAGAAGCCAAACCCAGGGCAAAAAGGCAACACTAAGTTGTACATTTTAAAATGGCTAAAGTGGTGAATTATATCACAAATGAATTTTACCTTAATAAAAGAAAGGGACTACTTATTAGTAATTATAGATGAGGACGGAAAGGGCAGAGAATAAGACTACTTCAAAAAAGTTTCAAATGCAATTTTCCAAAATTAAACTTGCAGAAATTTGAAAATATTCCAGAAGAAACACTGGCATTTTTTTCTTTTTGAGAATGACAAGAATTAAAAGGACCATTGTGAAGCTGAAGACAATATTCATCACTGTTCATTTCTTCTGAACCCAAACTGATGCTTATCTTGACAGCCTCAAAGCTACAGCGGCAATGTCAGCTTTTCCCCAGGTTCCTTTGTAAGCTGCACAGAACTGAAACACAGACAGGCTGAAAGCCTCTCATTTTACAGCATTCTATTCTGAAGCAATCAGGAAATGTTAATCGGGATTTCGAGGCTTCTTTCTACATTTTTTTGCTTTACTTTCAGTAGTTTGCCCCCATGCCAATCAAATTCTTTATGCTTTTAGCCTCTAAATGTTACTTTATTGATTCATTCATTTATTCACGCATTCCCTCATTCACTCATCTATAAAATACATTGAGTGTTTACAGAGTGGAGGCCACATCCAAGGAAGGGAAAACATGATTTTCTATCCTCATAGAACTCTCAGTGTATTATAAGCGACAAATTTAAATATTTGCAGTACCGTTTGGTAAAATGTAATGATAGATGCATATATATGAACAAAAAAGGAAGTATTCAACTTTATGGACTTGGACAGGGGCAGATATTATTGGAACATAACACAGAGAATGACCATGGAAGCTGAAGTTTTTCATTTGTCCCCTGATGGTGAGTTAGCTAGACTTTTGTTTATGTATTTTGTGTTCTGGGGGTTGGTTTAGTAATATTATGCCCTTTTGCTTTTAAATGACTTAATTAAATCTTATAATGTTACTTGCTTAATGTTACTTGCTCATGTTTAAAACAAACAGAAAACGGAAACAAAATTCTAGAGAGATACACAATCTGTGTTCTATTTTAGGAGTAGTTCTTCCTGAAAAGATATATTTTTTTCTTTTTTGTCTCATCCTTTTTGTCATTATATTCTTACATAATCAGGAACACAATGCATGCACAGTTTTGCCGCTTGTTTTTGTATTTACTTCATTAACTTGAGCACTTTTCTATGTCATTAAATATTCTTAATACATAATTTAAAAATTTTAATGATTACATATTATTTTTTCCTAGATTTGCCTTGTCTTTAGGTTACCTGGGAAACACACTCTGAAATAGAGGTTTACATACTGGGGAGGATGCTTTGATTGCTGCCTGTAAGGAAGCAAGACAGGCAGGGTTGGGCAGACGGAGAGCTTGGGATGTGGTGCAGTTGTGATGGAGGCTTCAGGCCATTCCGGGGGTAGTTCTCAGCTAGGCTGGCCCTTTGGAGCTGTGCAAGCCTCTGTACCCTTGCATGAACTGGCCACTGGATGTGGGTTCATATAACCCTGGGCAAAGCAGCTTCCTTCAACCCAAGGCTCCAAGAGCAGAAGGCCTCAGTGAGAACAGTAAGTGGCCAACACTCCTGACAGCTGGTGAGTGAGTGCCTTCGCCCTGACAGGGAGAAATGGATGGCAAACCACAGTAATTCATGTATCCACTGTCTTCTTGTTGGACATTTAGGATGTGTTTTGAACGATGAAAAGGAAGGAAAGAAGAAAGAGCACTCCAGGTCAATAGAACTGTAAGAACAAGGTCCAGGCACATAAAAAGAAAAAAGAGAGAAAACAATATACAACTCTTCATAGCAAAGGGAGAAGATTACAATCACACAGTGATAAGAGATGTTGGGGAGAGGTAGCCATGCGAGGAGCCAGATCATGGGGCTTGGGGTTTATATAGTAAGAAATAGGAGATATTGAATGGTTTTGCCCTGTTTGCACCAGGAGGGTAATGAGAGCAGCTGCTTCTGCTCCAAGGCAGGCCATTATCTTTCGGTTCTGGGCGGGGAGGCCTGGAGATGGCAAAGTTGCTACCAGAACTGCTGCCATCTCAGCCACAATTTGCAGGGGCCTCTCCAGCTGTATCTGCCTTTAGCCATCTATGGCAAGAGCCCAGTTCAATGCAGAGAACCTCCAGGCCTTGACTCAGCTCTCATCCAAATGTCTTGCAAGGGTGGTGTCTTGCAAGAGGTATAGCAGTTCACTGAGCCTATGGGAGGGGACTATGCAGTGAAGTCAAGGGCAACAGGCTACCAGACAGAAGCAAATATATACTGTGCTCTGACTGGAAGCCAAGCATCCTTGGCATGACTCTTCCATGCTCATTTTTGGACTCGGTGAGATCGAGAAATCCTGGTCTAGAGAGACAAAATAGCAAATTTTATTTAGTACCTAAATAGTTTAATCTTTTCCCCTAATAGATGAATCAATTGATCGACTGGTTGATTTTCGGAAAGGGAAGAGCTGAGCTGATACTAGGCGGTAGGAATCAATCATGGTGGGGAATTTGTTCCTGAATAGCAAGCAAGGCCAGCTCAATGGTTATGGCTGCTATGAATTCATAAAGATCTTGGCCTTAAGGCCAGAAATCCCCATTGTTTAAGTTTGTCAGGCTTTATTAAGCCAGCAGCTCTGTGGTGATTGAGAGCAGAGTGGGGCGGGCAAGAGAGCAAGCGTGTTGCCATGGTTACAAGAAGAGAAGCAAGGTGCGTGGGTGTCGCCACCGTCTTGACTCCAGGAAGTTTATTTAGCAATAGGCTCACACGCTGATGGGGAGAAATGGCTTTGAATCTCTCAGAATCATTATGGAATGAGCGATCTGGACCCACTATCCTAACAGTGTGCTGCTATCCAAGCGACTAAAATATTCCTTGACACGCCTGAAGAATCCGGGAGACTCCTGTGAAGCTGGCAGTTGTGAAGGAAGCAAAATACTAGTGGCTTAGTCAAGGAGGCTAAGATGCTGTTGACTCAAATTCCTTGCAAAGGCAGAGTTTCAATGTGCATTTATTCATTCACAAATATGTACTCTATTGGACTATAAGTGCCAGACACTGTTCTAGGGTGTTGTAAGCACCTCTTTTCACCTGTCATGCCAGGTAAGACAAGTAGGCTCACTGAGTCTGCCCTGCATGAGAGTCTTGCAATTTGTGATAGGAGAACCCAGCCAGGGCAACTGAACTACATGCCACAAAATATGGTGTGGGTCAAAAACCAAGAGCCCTCGAGTGTGTATGTGCTAGGCTAACAGGAATGTATCCCTAAATCTAAGAGTCTACCTTATAACTACACAGATGCAGTGTCATTGTGATTCTCAGCAGATATTTTAAAAATGTGTTGTTAACAATAATTTAGATACATTTTAAAGAATAAGAGCAAAAAGCAGAAGAAAAGAAGGAAGATTGGTATTATGTCAATTAGGGAGCTGCTTAGTGGATAACTAAAAATCCTTTGCAGATATCATGTAAATCGGAAAAATCAGAAAACTTGGCTGACAAACATTTCCTGGTTGGCACATTTATCAGTGTTTTTTTAATGCAGGAGAAAATGCCTGAGGAAGCATAAGGAGGAACCCCACGACCGGGCTTTGTGTAGTGCTTAGCAAGGGGTCTGGGGGATTCATTGTACCTGTGCAGTTGTGGTTGCATTTGCACAATCAAAGAGTTGAGTTGGAAGATCTTCACTTCCAGCTGTAATAGTCTAAGGTTCTGTGGCACTTAAAATAACATCTACCCAGACACCTCCCAAGACCCTACTTCTTTGGCCAAGCAGCTGGGTGGTCATTAGTGTGTAGTCAAAAGGTAGGATTGCTTTTATGCCTATAAGTAACACATTCTGCTGGGTTGGCAGGCCTATGGACTTCTTCAGAACAAAAATCATTTTAAATGTTTCTCCTTCTCATGTCACTGTTTGTGGCAAACTCTCAGAAAATAACTGGAAATATCAAAACAATATAGCAGAATGTTCATAAAAAGCCCTTGATCCAAAAGGAGGAGTCCTGTCCTTATCTACCATGTGATCAGTTGAGAAAACTTTCTACCCCTCAGTTTTCTCTTCTGCAAAATGGGATTAATGAAAACTACGTATGATCTTTAAACTCTGTAAACTAAAAATAAACAGCTATATGGGTATTGCAAGACCAGTATTTTATATGGAATTCCCTAAGTATTCTTCCCTCAGAATAACTCATCTTACAGAATGACAAGAAGACCCAGTATTCTATTACAGCTCTCAAGAGAAACTGCAGAGCAGATGTTGAATACAACAAGGTTATGCTTGCAGATGCAGGGAAACAGGGAGAAAGTTAAACAGCTGCTTCTGGAGGCCACTCACTATACATACTTATTATTTTCTTTTTTAAAAATAAATGTGTGAATAAATGTCTCTCTGGGAGCTACTCTGGAGTTTTAATTTTTTTTTTCCTGGCTAGGTTGTTTTTTTGTTCTCATTTTTAGTATGAAAGGTATTGTTTCCTTTTATTTCTTTAAAAGCAAGAGGGGTATCTGCTAGGATAGCGAGAAGATCTTCAGACCATATGTTTCCATTTTGTGGCTTGTCACATGAAAGTATCATGGCCCTCTCCAAAACACACAAAACAAATCCAAATGTTTTTGTTAAAGATGTAGCTTTCTCAGGAGCTCAAGTCCAGTTTGAAGTCTTGGTCCTTTCCTTTGCCTGCTCATGGGGATATGCAAAAAGACTGAAATGATCAAGGGACAAAAGAAAGGCTGGGCTCAGAACGTAGGCTGCCTCCTGTCCCCCTTAAATCCTTGTGTTCCCTAATACAGCATCCGAGGACTGCCTGTGAGTGGCAGCCAGAGAGAAAAGGAGAGATGGAAGTACCGGGCCCAGATGCAAGCTGGATGCTCTGCAGACCCAAGACCATCCTCAGATATCTGCTCCCAAGAAGGTTCAAGATTTTCTCTTTAAATTAACATTTAGGGCCTAAAAATATTATTTAAAGAACCAAAAGCGTACATGTTCCATCGGAATGGTGTATTTCAGAAAGTTAGTTCAGGACAATTATATGCTATTCTTATTGAACAACAAGTAATTTCGTTATCTTGTCCCAGTTGGGAAACAATCATTTATATTCCCAATAGTTTGAGTAGAGTATCTATTTGGGTGTGGCAGGCGGAGGTCTAATCTTGAATCTACAGAGTTACGTCTCAGTCTTCCTTAAAAAAAAAACAACAAAAAAAAAAAACTTTGTATACTTCTTATCCCATGGATTTACTTTTAAAAAGCTTTATGTAAACCTTTGTAAACTGATTAATATTTAAACAGAATGAGGCCTTACACATATTCTTTGACAAAAATATAAAGAATGAATTTTTAAAATGAGTTAACTTCACCTATTCCAAAAGTGAAGATATGTAAATTCAAATTCTCATACAACTAACCACATGAGGAACCTTTTCTATGCTCATTGGCCAGGAGGAGACCATGTCACTGAAAAGTGTTAGGCTGAGAGCACTGATTCCTAATACACCATGGAGACTGAGCTTATGATGAAGATTAAGAGAGATATTGCCAGAGTTGGTGAAGTTCCAGGATCAACCATGCACATCAGTTTGGGAAACTGCACTTCATGGTGGGTGGGAGTTCTGATGAGACACTTGCCTTTCCATGTGGGAAGGAGCCCCTGTCTCTTGATACTTTCATAGTACCTTGCATAGCATTTAAACACTTGGCTGATTACAGATGAAACACTTGCATTGGGCGATAAAGCAAAGCAAAATGTATAGGAATAAGGAATGAAGGATGTATGTAAAGGAATGAAGATAGTATATATGGTTTATGGTACGGTAACCAGGAGTTGAGTGTAAGGATCGCTGAGGCTTGATCCCTGTCTTTCCTTTGCCCCTACCATATTTACCTAATGTCCACTATGGGCAACATCTGGGAAATCTTACAGCCACAAGACACAGTCCATGCAAAGACTGCCAGTAGCACCCTAATATTCATTGTCTCCTTGCTTGTCTTTAGTTGGAAACAAGGTCACCCAGAATAAAGACTCTTTTCTAGCCTTACTTGCAGCTAAATATTAGGTTGGTGTAAAGGAAATTGTGTAATCACCATGTGACCAAGTTCTGGCCAATGAGATGTAGGCAGAAGGGCTGCATGCAATGTTTACAGGGTTTCCTTAGAAGGAGAAGGCATGCCTTTCTCATGCTTTTTCTCTTTCCTGCCAGCAAGAGAAGGCTAGAGATGAAGCAGTCATCTCAACTCATAGAAGAGAAACTCCATCTTGAAGATGTACGATCCTCATCAGAAATGTGGATTTCTGATGGTTGTGGACTCATAGCAGCTGTGACCCATGCATCCAGACTTCTATGACAGTTGAACATGCATTGCCCAGTTGTTTAAATGACTATCATTTTAGATTTTCAGCCATCCACAGCTAAACATAATCTCTGTACTAAACCCTTCCAGATAATTTAAACCTGCACCTGTATTCTCTGGCTTAGATGGCTGAAGTCAGAAGTCAGAAACATGGTTTTGCACGTATCCTGGGTTTGGCCAGTTTGGGATGCACTTAGCTCTCTTGAGCTTAGTCAGCTGCACTGAAGGCATGCCAGAACACTCACACGATCTCAAGCTTTTGCAAAGGCTATTCTGTATTAGGAGTCACAAACTCAAATGCAGGTGAGAGCAGAGGACCAAGCTGACGAGTGGTTAAGACTGGCAAACTGGAGAGTGTACTCTCAGCCTAAAGAGGAGTGCAGCTCTGCAGTCCCACCTATGGGCAGCTACACAGCAAGGCAGGCCCTAGAAAGAGGAGTCTCCAAGTTTTTAAGAGTCATTGGAAATCTGGATTATTATATGAAAGTGCCCAATTTTTAAATTTTAGCAACTAAAATAATAATAATAATCAACTTTGTGGGTCCAATAAAATGTGGTTTCAGTCAAGACTTGGCCCACCGGCTAGCTATTCTCAACTTCTAGTCATGATTACTGGGGAGGGCAAGGGATTACAAACTGAAGAGTTGAAATGTACACGCTCCCAACACAATCAAAGTCATTACCATGTAGACAGAATTTAAGCTGTTAGAGATGGAATAGACATGTCAAAAGTGCCTGTAAGCCCAGTACTTAGGGAGGCAAAGATGGGATGCTCCTTTGGGGCTAAGAGCTCGAGGCCAGCCTGGACAACATAGTGAGACCCCGTCTCTTAAAAAAATGAAAAGAAGTGAGCTGAGCATGGTGGTGTGCACCTGTAGTCGCAGCTATTTGAGAGGTGGGGCAGACGGATCCCTTGAGTCCAGTAGTTCGAGGTTGCAGTTTGAACTAGGATCCCACCACTGCACTCCAGCCTGTACCACAGAGTGAGACCTTGTCTCAAAAAACAACAACAACAAAAGAAATGTCAAAAGTACCTAAAATCAGGTCATAAATTATAAAATATAAGTACAGTTTAATTTAATTTTAGATATTATAAAAATAGCACCATTCTTCCCACTCACCCCCTCCACTATCCTCACCCTATTAAGATGGGAAGCTAAAAACTAAGATATTTCAGATGCGCCATGTTGAGGAGAGAGTTACAGTACCCCACCTACCTCACCTCAGGTACTTCAGTAAAAAGCCACTATTGCCAGATAACAGGTAATCTCTTCTGCTACCAGTATACCTCATCCCTGGCAACAGAAGACTAGGGGTCAGAGCCTCAGGTCCTCCACTTTTGCCAAGTCCCTTTTCTCCCTTCCTAGGGCAGCAAGTTCTCTGGTTCCCATATCTCCTTGTGATATTAATTACACCTGCCCACTAGTCCTTATGCCTAAGGGGTGGAGAGGTGGAACTGTAGACTTGGCTGTCCTCCAGAAACCACATATTCCTCCTACCCCTGCCTGGCACCCAACACTCTCCCTTTGCAATTAACCTTGCCATCCTGTTCCTCCAGGCCAAGAAATGATGCCAAAGGCATGAGTGTACAACAGGCAAATTGCGGCATGCCTGCAGGGTTAAGGAGTCACGGCGTTTCTGGAATTTTCACTCTATGTACAATTCGCTCTGTAACAACCTCCTTGAGCTTAAGTTGCTCTCAGAATCACTCCTAGATAGTTTTGACCTCCTGGTTTAGGGTCTGTCAGAATTGTGACTAAAGCAAATGCTAACACAAACCCGCTGGAGTTGTTTTTATTTCAATTAAGTGAATGGCTCCCTAGAAGCTTAAAGCTTAACGCCCAACCACTTAGGACATAGCCAGCAAGGTCGGGCCCTCAGAATCAATCAAACCCCCATCTGATCGCATAAACTGAGCAGTGGCATACAATGTAAAGAGTGAATAGGCACTTTTTATTTTCTTTATGCCTCTGGTTTGCAGCCACAAGGGGGGGCAAAGCTTTGCAGAGCACTGTTTGCCCACTGTATGGTTCACTTAACTAAACTTATCCCTGTTGTGCTTTTGTAAAATGAATACTTGTAAACACAATGATTTCTGTTTATTGATACCGATTACAATTCAAAATATTTCTTAAGACTTAAAACGTATGTATGAAGATACATGCTTTCATATCTACATACAAATTTGCTAAGAAAAGACAGTTAACCACATTGAAAAAATAAAGACTGGAAAATGTAATGAAATTCCCGAAAATGTGCTGTGCTACCTCACTGTGTGAACAGAAGATTGTTAAAAGCCTTATGATTCAATGTGTGTTCAATGGACCAGCACTCAGGGAGCTTGTAAGTGGAATTTCAGGCATCAAGGGCTAGGAGTTTGCTAGAAGTGCATAATCCCAGACCTGAGTCAGAATCAGAAACTGCATTTTAACAAGGTTTGGAAGTGACACCTTTGCACTGACTACAGTTTGAAAGAGGCAGAACAATGATAATGAAAGGCATCGTTAGTCCATAGTCCATGTCACTTAGTCTGGAGAAAGGACAAATGGCCTTAAGTCCTAATTACACCATGTAACAAAATTACTTGACTTCTCAGTTTTCCTCATTTGTAAAACGGGAATGATAGCAGATCTCATATGATAGAGATATTTACTTAGTAAACTATTGAGGATTGCTCAACTATAAAGTTGTGTTGCCATTATTTACCTGCATTTTCATGCATGTACACAACCATCTTGGGCACTTTTTGAACATATCTAACTGGAGGAAGTCACCTTGAGAATCCCTTGGAAATGTTGGCTAGAACTGAGGACAAATGGACACTTGCCTAAACAGGAAAAGCTAGAATAAGTGTAAGTGATGAATAATTTGCTTCCGAGTATAAAGATAGGCCATAAAGACAAGTCTTAACTTCCACTGAAGTGTGTGGTAACAAATTGAATGTATGTCAAAGTAAGGAAAATACTGAAAATAAAACTTTAAAAAATCTTTGATAGGCATAATCCTAAAATACTACTCATGCATCACCAAAAACATAAGGAACAAATGAAGCAGGAAAAAATGGAAACGATGACAAAAACGAAAAAGATATAAAGTCAAAATCTACCCGACATTATTTAGTTCAGCTCTATTAGGTGTGCACACCCAAAAGCTATGTAGATCCTCTCTCCCATCTGTACTTATAAGGACACCTCTAGCTGCTTCCTTGAGTTTGGATTCTTATGAAAGGAAGCTTGTCTCAAATAGTCAGAGCAAATTGTTCATTTCTTTTATGCAAACTGCTTCTATCTATTTCAAATCCTCTCCACTCGATGAGTTAGGTCAACAAAGACTTCTACGGATGTAGAAGTAGTTACACTACTTCAGTTACTAAATGTACCTGGTTTTAAGAAAATTGTTTAAAAATATACACTTAAGTTTTACTCTATTTGAAGTAAGAAGAGCTTCACCAACACACTATACCAATTTCATTTTATAGAAAGTTTTCAAATGCATGCATTGCAATCTGCAATTTCAACTGGCAAATGAACTCATATCTACTAAATTGATAAATCAGCAGCAACAAATCAGAGTGAAATGCGGGTTGCCTTATTTGATATAGGAATGCAATATGGCTTGAATTAATAGCTATATGACATCTAAGATGTATAATACCTGTATCATACACACTTTTGTATATGTGCATGTGGCTGGGCAAGCTATGTGTTCTAATGAAGAAAGCTGTCATCATCATTAATTAATTGAGATATACAGAAGGACACATGGCTAAATGTATGTAGCTGTATCTATTATCCAGTTTATTACTGTCGTTTCATACACAAGGTAATGAGTTTGGGATAAATGTCCACAACTCTCTCAACGTAGTTTCTTTTTTTGAAAATGTTAGTATTTCAGATCATATTTAAAGTCCCAAACAAGTCAAACACTTTGTGAGTCTATGCTGTTAAAGGTCACATTCTAATTGAATACCTTTCTCTACCCTTGATGTATCCATGTTGTCCTTAAAATCAAGAAGCTACATCAACTCCTTAAAACACCCACTTCTCTTAGAAATAGAATTAGTTGAACACAGCTTTGTTTAGGGGAAACGTGCACTGCAACAAAATGAAATTTTCAATAAACCAAAAAGAAAATGACAAGAGTACTTTTGCATCTTTGTGCTGGGGGAAATCAGAGACATGGCAATGCTCCCATGGAAAGGGCACTTTTCTGCACGTCGTATTCTTGAGGAGCAGCATACCCAGGCCTGGGCTTTGCTTGAAATGCAGGCATTGTCTTTTAATTTTCCTCAGGAATTCTTCAAGGAGAGAAAATGGCATGAGCAATGGCCTCTGTGGGGGAAAAAGAGTTCCTTTTCTTCCTATCAACTCCCTTCACTGCTTCATTATCTAAACTAGCCCTGATTTTTCATTGTTGCTGTTTTTCAAATTGATTTTGGGATCTAGCCTGTTATTCCCTTGCAATTTTGCTAATATCCAAGAATGTAAGTTTATAGACAAATGTGCTGGTATACCATTTTGCAGCAAAAATTATTATTCACTTTTCTAAAGGATAAACAATAAGCTTTCATACTTAAAGTATGATCTATCTGGCAGAATAAGATTTACCTAAGTCCATATTGCTATTATTTGCTTGAATCTACATGTGTTTAGAAACCATAGGAAACATGTTCCAACCATTATTTTTCCTTTGAAATGATACACAATACTACAGAATTCAGAAAAGAAGAATTGGATGCACCATTATGTGAATGACGTAAGAGTTCCATCCAACAACTGTGAAACAACACATTTAACCTCAAAATAGAGATGTTCTCATGACTAGAGGAATAATTACCAGTGACAATCCTATGAGATCCTAAATATTCTTATAAGATTCCCAAACATTGCTAGTTGGCACTCTTTACAAAATCCCTTTGTTACTAGAACAATTGTGAATAGTATTTCATGGTAACATTATATACCGCCCCCATAAAAAACTACTAATGGGTCACATTCTCTACACAGAAGTCTCTGCTAGGTGTCATGGCTCACGCCTATAATCTTAGCACTTGGGGAAGCTGAGGAGGCAGGAGAATTGCTTGAGCCCAAGAGTTCTAGACCAGGCAACATAGTGAGACTCCATCGCTATGAAAAACAAAAAATAAAAAAATGAGCTTGCTTTGGTGGTACATGCCTGTAATCCCAGCTAAAGGCCTGAGGTGAGAGGATGAAGCTGAGGCAGGAGGATTGCTTGATCCCTGGAGGTTGACGCTGCAGTGAGCCGTGATTGTACCACTGCACTGCAGCCTGGGTGACAGGGTGAGACCCCAGCTCAAAAATAAATAAATAAATAAATAAATAAATAAACAAATAACAATGTTCTCTTCAGTTAGGGTTTGGGTCTATGGCTTGTACTCATCAGGGCCACTATGATTTGGAAACCTGTTGGCCTCTCCCTGCAGTGGTCTGCTTACTCTTGCTCAGGTTGCTGGCCAATCTGTACTGACTTCTCATATAACCAGCACTGTGAAGCAAGGGCCCACTATCTCAACAGATGGCACAGATAGCCTGGTAGCTGGGAGCACAATGCAAGGGACATGTGGCACGCTGACTTTGTAAATACACTGCAAGGGGAAAATGATTAGCCACATATGTCTGTGATTTACCGGTCAGCTGGAAGCCACAGACCCCGAGTCTGTTGAGTCTCTAAGAAAAAGGAAGGAACACACTGGCTCGATAAGTGAAACGAATACAGGGCAGCCCTGCTCATACTTGGACTTGGTGCAGCCTCACCCTGTAATGAATATTTTGTGGCTCCATAGTTTAGGAGGGTGGTAGAAAGGTGTGCAACTAGGTTTTAAAAATGTGACTCGGCTTCCCCACATCACCATAAACCCAGTGTGGTAATACTCTGATGTAGCTATTTAGGGACAAATGGCTTGTCAATAGGTAACTCAAATGGGCAGCATCAGCTTATAAAGGGAAGCCTTACTGGATCCATGATCCCTATTTTATCTTAGTGTGTTGGGGTGGTGGGAAGAGGAAGGAGAGGGCATGACAGGGGAGACACCACTCTTGGTAGCAGGTGACTGAGAATCCTATAGGCCACAAGCCAAAACCCCTCAGCAGGTTGGTCTTTAGAGGGGAGGGACAATTCTGG
Source organism: Nomascus leucogenys (assembly GCF_006542625.1). Taxonomy (NCBI): domain Eukaryota; kingdom Metazoa; phylum Chordata; class Mammalia; order Primates; family Hylobatidae; genus Nomascus; species Nomascus leucogenys. The sequence goes on along the minus strand of NC_044394.1, from coordinate 64,256,911 downwards.
AGACAGCTTGGTTCTTTTTCTGCCAAGCTCCTAACAGACACATGTCTTGGTTATATAAAGAGCAGAATCGGAAAAAAAAACTCAAAAAGAGCAATTTCATTAAACTCTGGAACACTCTAGAAACAAAACTACTAGCAAAGACAATAGTACAGCTTCAGGAGCCCTGGGGGGCCATGAATACAGAAGTGCCCTCAGCAGAAGCCAGGGAGCCTCCCATGCCAGTGGAGCAGCAGACATTGTGATGCCAGAAGAAATGGTGCCACAAAACCTCGTGCCTGGCAAAGGCAGCACGGCCATGAGTGAACTGGATGTGAACATGTGTGAAGAGGTCCCTGGGCTCCTAGGAACAGCTGAGTTCACAGTGTTCAACGGGGTTGGAGGTCCTAAATTAGCCAGCTAGGTGCATGAGCTCTAGGTAAAAATGTGAAATAAATGAATTCGTTACTTCTATCAAAATGTATGATAATTTTTACTTGTTTAGCACTGTGTCAGGCATTTTCTGTGTTTGTTATATTATTTAAAACTCACACATACCTATGAGGTACAGGGACTGTTGTTGTTCTGCCATCTTTCAGATTACGGTTGATGTCAAGTGTTAAACTGATGACTTCAGGGTCGCAGAGCCAAGATTCAATTCCAGCATCACCTGACCCAAGGCCCATGGTCTTAACTGTTATTCTCTATTGCTCCCCTCATGAATGACACATAAACTGGCCAAAAATGAGACTTTAAAGAGATATTAAGAAGATTTTTAACTACAAAGTTTCATCCTATAATTTCAAAACATTTGAAATATACTGCCATTTAATGTTCTATTGTTACTATTTTCAATTACAGATTAGATCTTGCTACTTCCCTGCTCGAATGCCTCCTCTTTGCCCCTAGACTGTATCCCCTAATGACTTGGTTCCAGCCCCAGCCCATCTTTTAACCATATTTCAATCTTCCTACCCACCTGTCCGCACCCCAGATTCCTACCATCACTGACCACTGGCCAGGTTCCTGATCACACCTGTTCCTTCACAAATCTTGCTGTGCACTCTTGCCTGCATTCCTGAAAGCCTAGCTTAAGCATCACTTCACTACACAGTCTTCCCTGACCCCTAGTAGAACTAATGGCTCCCTCCTGCATACTTATTGTGCATAGCTTTAGATTCACTTATACTCCAGTTTGTCAATTTGCATGTGTCAATTTCCAGTGTCAGTTTGCATGTGTGATTCCTTCACAAGATAGCAAGTTACTCTGGGGCAGTGATTTTGCCTTCATAATTTCAGTTCTCCAGTGTATGGCATCATATATTTGCTATACAAGAGTCACTCAATACATTCATTGAACTGAACTTCCTGGCTTTGGTTATAACCAAGTGTACCTGAGAATTATGCTGACTCTCGTTTACTCAGCTCTGATAGGAAATAAGCAAAAATCAAGTTTCTCTTGTGTCTTTAGACTTCCCTTATCCCAATTAAAGACGTTTTATATTCATTAAATTAAATGCACTTTCTTTTCTGTCATCACTGCCCCTCCCTTCTCACTGCCTAAAGATGTACGTTTTCTCTGAAAGTCTTCCACTTTCTCTTAAGGCTGCCAAATAAAATACATGTCTCTCAATTAAATTTAATTTTCAGATAAACAGCAAATATTTTAGTATAAGTAGATTCCAAACATTGCATGGAATCTACTTATACTAAAAATCATTTGTTGTTTATATGACATTCAAAATTTAACTGGATGCTCTGTTGTTGTTGTTGTTGTTGTTTAATTTGTTAAATCTGGTGATCCTATTTTCTTTACAACTGTCTTTAAATCATTATTTTCCTCAAATGACCCATAGCAGCCTCCTCTTTGCTTATAACATAGGGCTCTACTGTTAATGAAATGACTTTGTGCCATAGGGGCAATAAAACACACAAACATGAATTTTCAGTGACCCCCTATTATTGGTAGGATAAGATGAAAGGCACATATTTGTAACAAATTGTTAGGACTACATGATTGCTCACGCTCCTGCATCTGGTTGTCCCTCACCTTTCAAATTTAACCTGGGAAACTGTCTTCTATGTGTGTGTTCTTATACTCTTTTCAACCACTTTTCAAGCTCTCTCCCTTGCTAATTTTCCCCAATTCTAGTCAGACCCAGGGTTCCTTACCCTGAATCCTTCCCCTGTGGGTAGCAAATCTGCTTATCTTTGACCTTTATGAAGAAATGAACAGGTCTGTAGCTTCCCTTCAAGAGGGTCTCGTCTGCATTTTTTCTGCATTCACCAAGGTCATGGGCAGACGCTGGGCCCATGTAGGGTGCTCTCTTCCTGCATACACTGGAGAATATCCAAGGAGGGGTGGCTTGCTGATTGTCAGCAGAGTCAGCACAGCAAGTTCTTCAGGGACTGTCTTCTTCCCTAACCGCCTAAGGAATCATAAGGGATGAATCTCCCATTTCCAAATACCAGATATTCACTTGTGTGTTAGCAGAGTTTTGTCTACATCAGTGCTCTCCTATTGTACTTAGTGTCATAATGGAAATATTCTATTCTGCTCTGTCCCATACGGTAGCCTCTGGGTTCTGAACTATGGACAATAGATTGATATGTGGTAAGTGTGAGTGAGGGACTAATATTTTAATTTCGTGTAGTTTTAATTGATTTAAATTTAAATAATTACATGTGGCTAGAGGCTACTGGATTGGACAGTGTAAACCTACAGAATTAAATTGCCCAAAGGAACTGAAGTTACTTTATTTAGGAGAGGTAATGAATCCCTACAGCTCTGGATAAGGTCTAGGCCAGAGATTTTCAACCAGGGCTGATTTTACCCCAGGGGATATCTGGCAATGTCTGGAGATGTTTTCAGGTATGGCAACTGGGGGTAGCGGTGCCACTGGCATCTAGAGGGTAGAGGTCAGGGAAGCTGCTAAACATCCTACATGCATAGGATAACATTCCACAAAAATAATTATCCAGCTGATCTAGATTTGAATCTGTGCATACCTCTCAACCTGGGCAAACTTCCTATGTGCGTAGGATAACATTCCACAAAAATAATTACCCAGCTGATCTAGATTTGAGTCCGTGCTATACCTCTCGACCTGGGCAAATTATTAATCTTTCTTGAGCTACAGCTTCCTTATAAAATGGTGTTAATAATACCTACAGTACATGTTGGTTATGAGAACTAAAAATTAGGCAAAGTGTCTGGCAGAAAATGTACATCCTGTAAAGTGCAGCTATTACTGAATTGCTCAACTGACAAAACAATGAGAGCATCTGGACAAATCCTAGTCCTTGGTTGCTGAGGCACTCTTGATTGCCTGGAGGTGAGTGGGTCTGAATGGTTCCTCCATCTTCTGCTAGAACAAGTAGCTGCTTTTTATAATGGGTTTCCAATTAAGATATTGTTCGAACATAGAGTTCTGTAAAAAAGTTTGAACACCACAGGTCTCAGCCATCAGTAATTCTAATGTGAAAAACTGTATCCAGGCAGGAGGAAGGGAGCTATTTGGGGGGATACTTACCTTTGTCCTCTTTTCAGTTACACTAGGTAGTACGTCTCATCTACTGAGAACCTATAAATAGAGTCTTAGTCACTTATTTTTCCTGTGGATGGAGACATATACCTCCAGAGTCTGAGTGACTTAATAAAGGCATTTTGGGGCATTTAACCTCTCTTGGGCTGGTGACCAGAGAATTTTCCAGAAACAATTGATGGCATCAAGTCCAACCCAGTTCAGGAGAGGCATGGCATACTTCTCAGCAACTTCCTCAATTGCTCTCAAATCTGCCTTGTGTTATCACTGTCTTTACATTTGTGGACAAGGGACTGATGGAACTTGTTTTATTCTGCAAAAGTTTTGGAAATAAGAATGCAGAGGAAAGAGCAGATTCTACTTGCTGCCTTGGGGAAGCAGTGGGACACTGGCCTTTGCGAAACTGGTTTAATCTCTCTTTAAAGCAAACATCATCTGTCTGATGCTCTGCTGAGTGATCTACTCTCACTTTTCGGGATGTAGGCTCATTTAACAACTGGCAATCAAACCCGCTTCAGCAGCCACAATACTGACTGTCGAGGTTCATTAAACTGAAAAAATATGCCATCTTTATTTCTATTCTATTGTTTCCCAAAGATTAACAATGCACATTTTTTTCAATGGCCTGTTTTCATGAAATTTCACTCAGATATATTTCTAAGCCCTCGATCCAGATGGTACAACGCAGAGTCAAATATGAATGGTGCTTCTTGTGCTGCTATTATAAAGCATGACCCTATTCTGGACAAATTCAGAAAAAAATGGCATCAGGAATTCAAGAGAAGAAAATAATATGAGACTCAAGAGTTTACGATGTGGGAGTAGGGAAATGTACTCTTGATTTAGATAGTGATTACTGATAATGATTTAATGGTAACTTGCAGTTCACTGCAATTATTTATTTAGTGTGACAAAATTCTTGCAAAATCCTGGTGATATGTAGTGGACACAATATGCATCTGTCGAGGAAAATATTAAAAGAGTTACCCTTTGTGGTACTTTGGGGAAGCTTAAAAAATGGGGAAACCAACAAAATAGTGATAAGCTATTGCAACTAAAATTTAAAAAGAAAGTAGAAATAACTGATTTTGAGAAGATGAGACAATGGTAGTTTTAAAACATGGCTCACTTTTTAAAAAGAGTCCTCCTACTGATAGATGAGGTGTCTGTCTCCTCCCCTTGGGTACAATTATGACTGCTTTAATGGATAGATCACAGATAGATACAGAGGGACATGGTGTGACTTCCAAGGCTAGGTCATAAAAGGCCATGAAACTTTGCCTGGCCCCCTTGGGACATTCTGGGGAAAGCCATCCACCATTTCTGAAGTCCAGCTGCCCTGAGACCATTATTCTGGAGAGGCCATGAGGCCCATTGGTCAACATCCTGGTTGAGTGCTCAGCTGCCAAATAAACCCTCATGCAACCGAGTGAGACAACTTGGGTGCCCAGGGCAACCTTTCCAATAGCTTGAGTGTACTGCAGTTAGCATCCATACCCCGTATCTCCCAGTCAGAAACCCTCCATTGGAGGTTAGATCAGTTTATGAGCATAGCCTTCTGGGGCCCTGAAATAGAGTAAAGATCATTGATCTCATTCATACATGTGACAAATACTGATGACATATGTAGAATAAATTTTTTATACGTTTGTCTTTCTGAAGCCAAAGAAAAAAAAATATGACCAAGGCACAGTGCATGCAAAGAGCTGAGTCTTGTGGGGCAGTCAGGGAATGTTCTTATCCAGTGCTGTAAGTTCCATAACGAAGGACGTGCCAAGCTGAAGGAGGGTCCAGAGTGGGGGTACATCAATCTGTAGGGAAGTTGGGGAATGCACCCCAGGAGAGGGAGAGAAAAACCCAGGGCTTGCTAATTGTGGCTCTCAAGTCCATACCAGCTGCATTTGGTACTCAAGAGACAATACAGAGGTTTTTAACATCTGTATTTTCTTTCATAATGGCACATGTTTTAGATGACTATTTGCTTTATAAAACCATGGTAATATATTATTGAGTATCCTGAATGCATTTAGCATTTAATTTTTTTTTTTTACAAATGTGGCATTTGCATCCTCATAAATGCAAATATTCTTGCAAAGTGATATCCTTTGCATCATACAGCAAAAACCTATAGTTCAAATAACAAAAACAAAACACTTTTTTGAGCACCTAGTGTTTGAAAGGTGTATGGCTGAGTTATCTTTCTATCCTATAGAAAATACCATAGTTTTCCCTAAAATGTTGTAAATTATATACTAATATATCAGCCTGTCTTCTACTATCTATTTTATAAATTACCAATAATAAATATCCTCTGGACAGATTTTAAATTGAGTCAGAAATCCTGTTACTTTGTGAAAAAGCCTATGAGGATATATCTAATGCACGAACATTTGAAGTATTTTTACCACCAAGGCAATAGCTCTACATATTTGCTATAGTTTTCCTCTCACCCCTTTTCATTCAAACATCGGTGTGTACACATGCACCACATGAGTGTGCATACATGCACAAACACAAACACACTCACACACACCATTCTAATTAGTATATAAAATTCTTCCTAGCACTTAATAAAAGTGCTTTGACTTTGACAGCTGCATAATAAAATAAAGCCTCACTTCTCTGGACACATTGGGAAGACTTGTTTGACCTTCCCTTTCACCAGTGTTAGCACATGAGGTGGGAAAAAGGCATGGGCTTATATCTGAGTTGTATGATCAACAGACTGTGTGACATCATATTCAATTCTCTAGGCTTCTATTTCTCTATCAATAAGATGGGGAGTGCATCTGAACCTTCTAAGGGTATTGTGAAGAAATATGAGAAATCAACTCCATTGCCTGTGAGAGCTCTGCATTCAACCCGCAAGGACTCTAGGTTTGATCTATATTCAGAGCCCATCTGAGGGACACCTTATGAAAACATGAATGCAGGGGCAGGGCGTGGTGGCTCATGCCTGTAATCCCAGCACTTTGGGAGGCCGAGACAGGTGGATCACTTGAAGTCAGGAGTTCGAGACAAGCCTGGCCAACATGGTGAAATGCTGTCTCTACTAAAAATACAAAAATCAGCTGGGCGTGATGGCATATGCCTGTAGTCCCAGCTACTCAGGAGGCTGAGGCATGAGAATCGCTTGAACCCAGGAGGTGGAGGTTGCAGTGAGCCAAGATCACGCCACTGCACTCCAGCCTGGGTGACACAGCAAGACTCTGAAAAAAAAAAGAGAAAGAAAAGAAAGGAAAGGAAAGGAAAGGAAAGGAAAGGAAAGGAAAGGAAGAAAAAGAAAGAAAGAAAGAGAGAGAGAAAGAAAAAGAAAGAAAGAGAGAAAGAGAGAAAGAGAAAGAGAAAGAAAGAAAGAAAGAAAGAAAGAAAGAAAGAAAGAAAGAAAGAAAGAAAGAAAGAAAGAAAGAAAAAAGAAAAGAAGGAAAGGAAGGAAAGAAAGAAAGAAAACATGAATGCAGAGTGAGTCTCTTGGGCTTCCATAGAAGAAATTATAGGCTCCAAAGTCTCAACCCCAATCTCAAACTGACCCTGATTTACCCAAGGCTGTAAGGCATATCACATCCCCTATGATTTTATAAACATGGCTTTTAGAGAAATTAGGTCAACAAAGCCAACAGCTTAAGTCTGTAACAATCGAAAAGTCATAATAACATATCACAAATCCCTCTAACCCCTCCAAATGAGTTTCCTTTGCTCTGAGTTGGTGAATGTACCACATGAGTACTGTTGCTCTTCTCACACCTAACTATGAAAGGTATCATGAATCAGCCATGGTCCATTTTCCCACAGAGACAGGACAGTGCCTCAAGATCCTTCCTGACACATTGTTTGACTGATTAGAGTTAAACCCTTTAGATGAAGATTTGCCATCCATGCTCTAGGTAAAAGAGGTGATAGATAAAAGATGTCAGGAAGGCTTGGCTCAGCGCAATTCTCTCACACCTTTGATGTTTCTTTAGGATAAGTTAATTTCCTTTGTCAATAAAAATAAGTGTAGAAATATTATTAAACCCAATTCTCAACAGCATTTATTTAACTAGGTTAAGCCTTGACGCCATTCTCCATTCTGCACCAGATCATTAAGAATGGTAAAAAAAACAGAACAAAACAAAACAAAAAACAAAAAAACAAAAATCAACTAGGTCAAATGCAGTGGTTCATGCCTGTAATCCCAGCACTTTGGGAGGCCAAGGCAGGCGGATCCCTTGAGGTCAGGAGTTCAAGACCAGCCTGGCCAACATGGTGAAACCCTGTCTCCACTAAAAATACAAAAATTAGCCAGCATGGTGGCGCAAGCCTACAATCCTAGCTACTTGGGAGGCTGAGGCAGGAGAACTGCTTGAACCTGGGAGGTGGAGGTTGCAGTGAGCCGAGATCACGTCATTTCACTCCAGCCTGGGCAACAGAGCAAGGCTCTGTCTCAAAAAAACAAAACCAAACAAACAAAGAAACACACAAAAAACCACTAGCTACTAGATTATCAACTGCTGTTATTCTGAACCCATGAGAGAACCTATAATGACTTTCTCCAAGCCTATGTGCTACTTGTGATCTGTCCCAGGGACCACCTTGATGCTAATCTCTTAAATCCACATGTCTAGAAGCAATGCTTCAGTTATAAATATCTTCCAGGGGGTTGAGACTGTCTTATTACAGATGAAAATCGTGCTTTGAGTATAGTGTTTTACCCTCTAATTTGTTTTATGTACTATCCATTCTGTAAATACATACTATTACTATGGGAACTCATTCCTCTTCAAAGACAGGAATGTACTGAAAAATCTTTCACAATTATTCTTTTCCTCCAAACAAGTCACTTAATTAACAGCAATAGCATTAGTCATGTCAGGGGAAAAGTCCTTTCAAAATTTTGCTAGGTAATGTCTTTATATACAAGCAGCTGCATTATCATAATGCAGCAGTTATATTGGGTGCTTTCTATTCAACCTCTGTACCCCCCACCCCAGTCTAACGAACAGCACGAAGCAAATAGATTCTTGTCTATACAGCATCCATTAAATAGCCTATTTCCTAAACACTTTAAGAATAGCAAGTATTATTTGTCGTACCATTTCCATTATAAAAACTTTTAACTTGGAAATATTCCACGTAGCTGATAAGTAAAAAATAAAAATAAAAATTACTCTGCCTCCTTTCCTACCTTCCTCTATGATTATAAGAAAAATGAAAGTACATTACAAAAATAAAACGTTCAAAACTTTATTTGCAAGAAAATTTAAATCACTCATGATTTTCTCAGCCACAGTATATATCATAAATATATATTGGTATGCCATAAATATATTATATTGTTAATGACATATATTTTTCATTTTATAAAATATTGTGGAGCTCTTCACCTGTGCATAAACCAAAATCTACATTACAATTTCAAAGAATTATACCATATTCCATTGTGTGGATTGACTGTAATTCGCTCAACCAATTCCCTGTGCCATTAGTAATTTCTAATTATTTATTATCATCAACATACTTGTTAACGTATTTTTTGATGCATATACATTTTACTCATTATTTGTATTATTTCCTTAAGGTAAATTCCTAGACATCAAACTGTTAGGTCAAAAGTATACGTGTTAAATGTTAAGACCTTTAATTGAATCATCCAGCACAAAATCATTGAGACAGTAAAATCTTTGTAGCATAGCAAAAAGCACAGAGCCATTCACAGAGACCTGGGAGTGAATTATTCTTGACCCTCTGCTGGCCTGGGAATGGTATTGCTGGCTTTGGGATGCAGTATTATGCCAGCAGTTTATATTTTTATTTTTTATTTTTATTTTAACAGATGAAGTACCAACAGGGCCCAACTATGTAAATAACTGAGTTGATTTGAATAATGGTGAAGGTGAAAATGTGGTGTACAGGAACAGCCCCTTTAAAAACTGCATCGCCAAATGACAGCATGACCAAGAAAAACCAATTAGATCTGAGAGCTCGATCTCTGCCATAAACATGCTGTGTGACCCTCAGAAAGTCACTGAACCTCTCTGTGTCTTAGTTGACTCATTTGTCAAATATCAATCAAGTCTGCCCACAGTATTTTTCAGAGGGAGATTAAAAAACAGAAAAAATGCTTTGGAAAATACAAACCTTCTTTGAATCATATTTAAGAGTCATTATTCTGGAAAGGTGTTACTGCTTATAAATAATACAAAATTAAACTTAGCAGATAAATAAAGTATAAAATGATATAATGTGTGATAGTCTGGAATCTACTGATGTGTTAGAAGCCTAGAATTTGGCAAAAAGATCCGACAAAATGGTACAAACTGCCAGAGTTTGGTCCAATTTTCAAATAAATTGAAAAGCTTTGACATGTAGAAAGATCAACAAGCTTTCCATATCTAGATAATTTTTACATTTTATTGTTTCCTTAATTTTATTGTTAATATCTAGTTTTCAACATATAGTACTTTAAGATTCAGCATTTAACCAGAAGTTAAAGAGAATCTCACTTTTTATTTTAAGTTTGCAATAAATCCCATGAAATTACCAAACAATTATTCTCCTTTTTTTCTGACCACATCTAGCTAAGACCAAGCCAACATGTTTTTCTGAATTCAGATAAAAAGAAACTTCTGTCTTTCTGATAGCTTTCTGTTTTTTGGGTTCAAATCATAATGCATAGGAAACTGTATCTTCCTGGCAGAGAAGCAACAGAAGCCAATGAACACAGAAATAAAAATCAAAGGGAAGATTAAGAGATGGATTGGGAGACTCCAGCAAATGTCAAAGCAGTAGTTTCAGCGTTTAGGACCAATATCTTAGAACCATCCCCACTGGAGTCAGATGGAAGATGGGTGGTAGGTCAGCCATCCCTCTTGGGTCCCTGCTCTTTTAGGCAAAGCCTTTACCCCCATGTCTTGCTCAGTGTAGAAGTCAGGAGAGGGTATTACTGGAATTTCACTTTTCTTCTGAGTGAGAACATCTTTCCAAGAAACCACATGAGAAGACGGACTGATAAAAAGAAACTGGTAGTAACTGCCCATGGGCTCCATACTTCCCCGGACATTCTGGTTTTAGCCAAAGTAAAATCATTCTAGCCTAGCCTGTGTCCAGCCTTGTGGCTGCTCCAATCACCCAGGGCTCTGGGTATCTCTTATGCCTCCAGAAAAATAGTGGCACAGTGGTGGGGGGGGCAGGGGCACTCTACCTATCTCAATGAGCAATGGATTACCTTCCATCCTCCCTACCCTCCATCTACCCTGGGCTTCCTGGTTGGTAATTTGCATTAAGAATTTTAAAAGAAACACACATATAAAACATGCCCTTGAATTCTAACCTCAAAAAATGCCCAAGAAAGCATCTTGTACTCCTTTTCCCGCCTCCACTCCCTGCATTATCCATTATTGCTGATCCTTCTCCAGCCCTAGAACCTGATTGCCTTCCTGTCTCAGCTACCTGAGTCTTTCCTCCCAGCCCTGCGGCCATCTCTTTACAGTACAGAGACTTTGGGGTCCATGTGTTGATAAAGTGATACAGAATTCACATTTTATCTTATTTTATTTTATTTATTTTTTGAGACAGAGTCTCACTGTGTCACCCAGGCTGGAGTGCAGTGGCACAATCTCAGCTCACTGCAACCTCCACCTCCTGGGTTCAAGCGATTCTTGTGCCTCAGTCTCCCCAGTAGCTGGGATTAAAGGCACCCTCCACCAAGCCTGGCTAACTTTTGCACTTTTAGTAGAGACGGGGTTTCACCATGTTGGTCAGGCTGGTCTCGAACTCCTGACCTCAAGTGATCCCCTCCCCAAAGTGCTGGGATTACAGGTGCCCGCCATCATGCCTGGCTAATTTTTGTATTTTCAGTAGAGGCCGGGTTTCACCATGTTGCCCAGGCTAATCTCAAACCCCTGACCTCAGGTGATCTGCCCAACTCTGCCTCCCAAAGTGCTGGGATTACAGGCGTGAGCCACCGCGCCCAGCCTCACATTTAATTTTACTTTTGATCAGCTAGAGAGAACTGTGATTCTCCAGATACTCCAATAGTACTGGAATCCTCAGAGCCCCAGGAAGCCCCAGGCTAAGAATGAAACGTTTGTTTTTTTTTTTCTTTAATTATAAAAAGTTCTCCCCATCTCCCATTTCTATCTTCCTTCTGACAAGAAGACCGCAATGAAGGCAAAGTGTTTGCTTCCAAAGGACAAACATTACATGCTGTGCTTATCTTAGCAGGATCCCGACCTTCTCCAAAGGCTGCCGACAGTACTAGGCATAGTCCATCTCCTCCATGCCAGATCTTACTGGAGTGCAAAATGAAATGTTTAAGTCCCCGAGAGAATCAGGAGTCAGTTTATTTTTCAATTTTCAAAACCAACTTGTATAAATTAAAAGTCAATGTCAGAGGACAAGTTTATTCATGTCATCACCCCTGATTAGGTCTCCCCACCCTTTCTAATAATAATGACAACATATATTTAATGAAAATTTACTATATTTCACACATCGTTCTAAGCCTATTTTATGTCATCAGATATAATGAATGATTTTCATTACCCGATTCTGACTTCATGGGTATCAAGAATGAAGTGGTCAAGTTCATCCTTCATGCCCAGTGTTTGATAAGAAAAATAGCTTTTTTAGTTACAGAATGAATGACAATAAAGAAGAGAATAAGCCAAGTTTAACTTGGATTTTCATAAAAAGCTAACATTTATTGAACCATTGCTATTGCCCACTTTTGTATATACACTGTCTCATTTAATCATCATAGCAACCTTGGAGGTGGGCATCAAGTCATCCCATAAAGTCATGATGCTCTTGTTTCTTCCCAGCAATCTTACTCAATTCTCCAGACAAACCACACAGTCAGAGACTAGGCATTACCCAGAGTTCTGTGTCACATTATCAAGCTATTAATGTCATTAACAATTTCCTCCTCAGTAGTCAACAAAAGAAGGATCACTTGCCTTCGAGTAGTAATAAAATTATCAAACTATTATGATGATGCAGTAACTGAGACTGAGTTGAGAACGGAGGATCATTTTTTGCAGTAGTGAACTGACAGCACCACAATTAGAAGGACATGTTTACTGACATGACAAATTAAGAACTTTCTAATGAGAAAATTTACCTTATTGTGTTAAAAATAAGGCCACGATTTCCCTGGGATGGGAAAATACCAAGTCTTCTTTACGTTAGAGGGCTCTTTAGACTGAAGTCAAAGCTATTTGTGACCCATATTCCCTCACCCCTTCATCTTCTTATAACAAGTCCAGAATCTGAGCTAGGACAGCTAGCAAAAGACAAACTAGTCCATCCAGTTTTGGTCCTCATATTCGTATCTTTGACTCAACAGTAACATTCATTCCTCCTTTTCCAGTTCTACAGTAATTCAATGGACAAGTTTCACTAATATCTACAATGAAACTTTCCAATATCTATATGATCCTGAAGCAGAGTTCCCAGTGTGAGCTCCGCCCTTCCCACCTTCATAACCCAATAGTTTCTCACAAAACTCCTAAGTGAGATTTCACCTCCTCCCTCTTTTCTCTCTCTCTGTTTTTCTCTCTCTCTCTCTCACACACACAACACACACAGACACATACACACAATGAACGAGTGAGTGACTGTGAATGGTATTTTTTGTCTAGTTTTCTTTATATCCTCAGTGACATGGAGGTGCTTGGCTTCCCCGCCCATCAAGATCTTCCCTTCCCATGAGAAGCTCCTTGCTGTCAACACAGTCTCCCAGCTCATATTTATCTCCTTGAATGTTTCTATTTTTATTTTTATTTACTTTTCTTCCTATTTTTTTCACTAAGACAGGGTCTCACTCTGTTGCCCAGGCTAAAGTGCAGTGGTGCTATCATAGCTCACTGCAACCTAGAATTCCCGGGCTCAAGCAATCTTCCCACCTCAGCTTCCCAAGTATCTGGGACTACAGCACACCTACACCTACATCCCACCACACCAGGCTAATTTTTATTTACTTATTTATTTCTTTTGTAGAGATGGGGTATTGCTATGTTGCAGGGATGGTCTGGAACTCCTGGCCTCAAGCAATCTTCCCACCTTGGCCTTCCAAATTGCTGGGAAAACAGGTGTGAGCAACTGCACCTGTCTGAGTGTCTTAACATATAGTCTCCTAATCCTAGAAACTTTCCACATATTCTCTCTGTCTCTGACTCTCTCCTTCTTACTCTGTCTCTGGGTCTACGTTAATTTCACCTCCCTCTATCCCTTCTATCTTCTCTGTCATCCCTGACATGCTCCAGTCTCTAGTAGATCATCGCACTGCTTCTATCCAGCACTCTGCTAGGGTTGGGTGACGCTGGTGGGGGTAGGAGGGGCCCCAGTTCCTCAAACCCTGATTTAGACCCAATCTTCAGAAAGCCCTGATGAGACTGTCATGTGGGACTGAATCAAAAGACTTGCTGTGGCTCATGTAGATTACATCTATTGCTTTTCTCCTATCTCTGTGACCTGTCATTCTGTCATAGGAGGAAATTGAATTGGCCCACACAGTTTTCTCTTTACAATACCATGCTGGTTGCTACCCAGTTCCTCAGGCTGCACTGAAAGATGGAAAATTGATTGCCAGATGTTGTTTTGGTGCCTTCCTAGGTACTGAAGGTGACTGATGATTCGATACAGGTGAAATTCACTTTATCCAGTTCCTGTTTCTCTGAGAACTTGTGCAAATCAAATTTCATACAAATTGAATTTTACTTCCTTCTTTTTTTTTAGAGATACTTGATTTCAGATGGAGCCTTATTGGTTTGTATCTCTTAGCATTAGAGCTGTGATGCTGTCCCCTTTCAATCCTCAGGCACTCTGGGACTTAATGAGATACATATTTTTAAATGTACAAATACAGTGGGTGAACCACAGCAAATAAATATTAGTAGGTGCTAGGCTGTCAGATTAGTTTCTAAAGTTTGTAAGTTTATATAGAGAAGGCAGAACCCCTTAGAGTAGTAACTGTCCTTTTTACAACAATTGGGAACCAAATACCTTGCTAAGTGCTTTGTAAATATTTTTCTCATTTAATCTTCCCAATTTTTTTTTAGGTGGTAGTGATTATCTTCATTTCTAGGTGATACCATTGAACCCCAGACACAATATGTAACTTGCCCAAATTTACCCAGATGTAAGCAGTGGAGACAGGATTAGAAACCTGCAAGTATGAACATATGTTACTATTTTCCCTTTGTAACACAAAAGGCAACCTGCTACACACACTCCTCTTTATGTTGAATTGTTTCTGAACCGTATCCCGGGGAGATTTACCCAAAATAACATATAGGGAGCGGCCATATTCTTTTTCTCAATTACATAATGTTCATTTGTATGGATGGACCACACTTCATTTAACCAGTCCCCTAATGATGGACATTGGATTTTTCCCTAAACTTTTGCTATTTTTAAAAGAATGCCATAATGAACTTTTACATATTATTTCACATAATATGAAGGATAAGTTCCAAGGATAGCATTTCTCTATGTTCTCAGAGCGATATACGAATTTGAAATTTTGTAATTTTTGTAGTTGTTTCTAAATAGACTTCTTCTACAGGAGTTGTGCAGATTCATGCTCCCTTCCTCCCCCACTGCGTTCTATGAGAATGTCCATTTCCTCACGCTCTCACCAACAGAATGTTTTATCAAATTGTGGATTTCAGCCAATTTTGATAAGTGAAAAAGAAAAACCAAACAAACAGTAGTATCTCAATGTATTTTACATTTGCATTTATTTTATTACGAATGAAGTTGAGGCTGAGCGTGGTGGCTCACACCTGTAATCCCAGCACTGGGGGAGGCAGAGGCGGGCAGATCACCTGAGGTCAGGAGTTTGAGATCAGCCTGGCCAAAATGGTGAAACCCTAACTCTACTAAAAATACAAAAATTAGCCAGGAGTGGTGGTGGGCACCTTTAGTCCGAGCTACTTGGGAGGCTAAGGCAGGAGAATCACTTGAACCTGGGAGGCGGAAGTTGCAGTGAGTCGAGATCATGCCACTGCAGTCCAACTTGGGTGACACAGTGAGACTCCGTCTCAAAAAAAAAGAAAAAAAATGAAGTTGAGCATTTTTCATATGGTTAAGAACTGTTTGTACTTCCCTGTCAGTGATTATTTGTTTATATTCTTTTTCAGTTCTATTGAGTAGAAAATCTTTTTTCTTCATGATTTCCCAAATCTCTTTTTATAGGGATTTTTTAAGGAAAATTAGGCCTGTTATGTGAATTGCAGAAGCTTCTCCTGGCTAATCAGTGGTCTTTTGATGTGTTCCCCCTGTACAGAAGGTTTTTATTTTCATATGGTTGGATTTATCCTTTTAATGATTAACGGATTTTCAGTCATATTTAAAAGCCACCCCTCTACTTCAAGTTCATAAAGGAATTTGTCCATGTTTTCTTTCAGTACTTTGTTTTATAAGCTTTGATTTGTTTGTAATCTATGCTGGTGTGTGGCTCAAGATAACAATCCACCTGTAATTTTATGTTTTTGTTGTAGACTGTTACAATTTTTACTGAGTGATCTATATTTTCCTCACTGCTTTGACATGGTACGTTTTATACACTGAATTTCCATATGCATTTAGATCAACTGTCCAGAATGTCCATTATTTTCCAGAGATTTCTTTATGTATTCATAGAAGCTTGCAGTGTAGTCTCAATTTCTAACCAGAGATACTTCATTAATCTTCTTATATGGTATTTGTTCATTCATTGTCTAATTTGCTGATTTTTGCATATAAACTTTAGAACTAATGTGTCTGATTCTACAAACTTGGTGAGTGTTTTTTGTTTTTCTTTTTGTTTTTCAGAGTCTCACTCTGTCTTCCAGGCTGGTATGCAGTGGCCTGATCATGGGTCACTCACTGCAGCCTCAACCTCCTGGGCTTAAGTGATGCTCCCACCTCAGAGCCTCCTGGGTAGCTGGGCCTACAGGTGCATGCCACCAAGCCTGGCTAATTTCTAAATTTTTTAGTGGAGACAGAGTCCACCATGTTGCCCAAGCTGGTCTTGAATTCCTAAGCTCAAGCGACACGTCCCTCAAACCCCATCATGGTCTCCCAAAGAGCTGGGATTACAGGTATGAACCACCATGCCCAGTATGGTGGTATTTTTCTTGACATCATTTTACATATAGAAATTGACTTATGAATCTGTCATGTTTTTTTTGCTAATGCGTTTTTGTGTTGTTGTTGGTTTTTGTGTGTGTTTTTTTTTTTTTTTTTATGAGATGGAGTCTTGCTCTGTCGCCAGGCTGGAGTGCAGTGGTGTGATCTCAGCTCACTGCAACCTCTGCCTCCCAGGTTCAAGCAATTCTCCTGCCACAGCCTCCTGAGTAGCTGGGACTACAGGCGCCCACCACCATGCCTGGTTAATTTTTGTATTTTTGGTAGAGACGGGGTTTCACCATGTTGGCCAGGATGGTCTCCATCTCTTGACCTCGTGATCCACCTGCCTCAGCCTCCCAAAGTGATAGGATTACAGGCGTGAGCCACTGCGCCCGGTCGTTATCTTGTCCAAGCACATGGTGGTATGTCTTTCCATTAATTAGACTTCCTTTTTGGTTTTCAGGAATGGTGGAATGTTTCTTCACACGGGTCATACATAAAACAAAATGTTAAGTTTCAAGTATTTCAATTTCTGTGGACTGCTATTTTAAATTGATGTTTTTCTATCATTAAATCTTCTAACCAGCTATTTTATAGAAGCAATTGATTTTTGTGTATTAATCATATACTGCTACTTCACTCAGTGATCTTTGCACTAATGGCTCAAGTATTAACTTTGGGGCCAAGCCTGAAATATTTTATCATATTAGAAGTGTATCCATGCATACTTATTTTGAGTGTGTGTGTGTGTTTAATCAAGAATAATTATTTAATTTTGCCAAATTTTCACTTCGGTGTCTGTGGTGATGATTGATCATAGAAATTTTACCTTTGTACATTATTAGTATGATGAATTTTATCAATAATTCCTTTGTATTGCTCCAATAAATCCCACCTCATCAACAGTATTATTCCTTTAACTGCCAGCGGCTTTCTGTTTAGTCATATTTTATGCAGGATATTGTCAGTATTATCCATAATATGTGTGGATATTATTATCCATAATATGTCCATATATCCATAATATGTGTGGATATTATGCAGGATATTGTCAGTATTATCCATAATATGTGCCAACACGTTGGCACATCAGGGAGAGACCTCCCTGCAGAACGTGTATTTTTGCTGGTGCTCTCTGACACCTGCTGCCATTGGATCCTTTCAAAACACTCCTCATGTCCTCCTGCTCTTCCTCCCAGGCAGCTTCAGCTCCATCTTAGCCTTGGCCTCCTTATACATTCTTATGAAAGCTATAAACTTCAAGGAGTATCAAGGAAAAGAGTTTAACATTAATTTCTTTCTCCTTCTTGTGTTTGTATAATTTCTAAGAGGAGAAGAAGAAAAGTGCTGTTGTACACAGTGACCTTCAAAACAGATTTCTCAAGGATTATTTTCTACATTTAAAACAAATTTGGTCTATTCTTACATTCCATTATCACAATTACATGTGGAATCGTTGCTGTCTGCATATTTATCTAATCCCTTCTATTCTAGAATGCTTAGTTACTATCTATAGATAGATGTAACCACAATCAGTTAGAATTATTTAAACAATTTTCCTAAACAGATTTTAAAATGTATGTCCATGGCTATGCGTGTTGAATTATATAGTAATTCATGTATATGTTCTCACTGTAAAATAGTTAAACAATATAGAAATTTATAAAATAAAAGGTGAAAATCTCCCTTCTCTCCTTATCTGTCATATTCACCCTGATATAGTTTGGCTGTGTCCCCAACCAAATCTCATCTTAAATTTCCACATGTTGTGAGAGGGAGCCAGTGAGAGGTAATTGAATCATGGGGACAGATTTTTCCTGTGCTGTTCTCATGATAGTAAATAAGTCTCACAAGATTTGATTCTTCTACAAGGGCGAGTTTCCCTACAAAAGCTCTCTCTTTTTGCCTGCTGCCATCAATGTAAGACGTGACTCGCTCCTCCTTGCCTTCCACCATGTTTGTGAGGCCTCCCCAGCCACGTGGAACTTTAAGTCCATTAAACCTTTTTTCCTGTATAAATGACCAAGTTTCAGGTATGTCTTTATTAGCAGCATGAAAATGGACTAATACACACTCTCCTCTCCAGGGTCAACAATGTTAACATGTTATATACTTTTTGAGGTTCTACTCTTCTACACTGATACATACATATGTACATCATATATACTTTTTTTTTTGGCAGAAATGAGATCCAATAAATATATATACATCATTGTGCGCCTCTGTATATCTCTGGGATTTATGCCTGGAAATGGGATTATTGGGTCAAAAGATATGCACATTAAAAAATATCTATGCATATTATCTATTGCCTTCCAGGAAAGCTGTAATAATTAATGATCCTATCATGAAATTAGCTGTTTTTCTACATCATTTCCATCACTGGATAGAATAAATTTGTTTAATTTTTGTTATTTTCATTTTTAGCTTGTATTTCCTCCATTATTATTGAAGTTGATCACTTTTTTAGTCTATTGACCATTTATATTTTTTCTCTGGATTTCCTTTTACATTCGTGTGTCCATTTTTCAAATCTTTATTGATTTATAAAAGCTCTTTATGTGCACTGGAGATTAATCATTTGTCTGTTACATATCCTACAAATGATTCTTCCTAGTCCATTACTCAGTTTTCCACCTTAAATTTATGATACTGGAAGTTATTTTTATAAAATCAAAGATCGTCATCTTTATTTTTTTGACTTCTTTGTTGATTTTGTTTATTGTTTAATTATGGGGAACAAATATAACTACACTTGGTAAAAAGTCTCTACATCCTGCTTTGTCTCCTTAGCTTTGAAGACTGAGGACAATGAAACGAAACCCTAATGCCCTGAATTCCCAAGGTGAGAAAGCACTGGTTACCTGGAAGTCCTTGTTGTTACCGAAAATCTTGTCGAGGTGCTTAACACTGCTACTCAGTGTCAAGGATAATCAAGTCAGGATAATCAAGAAATTTGAGTTATCCTTTGCTGATGAAAGACTGCATAGAGACATTATGCTAACTACAAACTTTCAGTTTCATCATTAAGAATTGGAGGAAGGGGAGCTAGTGCTGGGGCAGTCTATGAGACACTTGGCAGTTTTTTCTTTTATTTTTAACATCTTTTTTTTAACAATAATTCTCATCTCAAAAATGTGTCTGTGTTTGGATGAAAAACAGCATGCAGATTATTAACTGAAGATGTTAAACAATTACATTTAAATTAATTCTAATTTTCCTTCAGTCTCTGTTTCCCACTTAGATGCCTTTCTCTATTGTTTGCATGAGCTTGCTGTTTTCAGCTTGTGTTTTCCAATTTTATTTCCCCCAAACTGGGTGATTTCTCCAAGCATCCCTTGGGGTCTTGGCCGAATTGCTTCCTTTTTTATGCCCCTCCCATTGTCCAAGGCCCACACTAATATGGGTGCTTGCACCATGGAAGCATTATCCAGCTCAATGCCTGTTCAACTTTGTGTCTGGATATTTTTGCTAAATGGGCAATACTCTGTATTTAAACACTCGTTGTGCGCTTTAATGTGTTTTTATGTTCGGTACATGTGTTACTATTCTATAAACACAGCAGAGATAGATGATGATGCACTTATAAACTTGGCATCTCACCTCCTCTACCACATAATGCAGATGTAGCCAAAGTAAGATTCTTAGTAGAATCTTAACAAATCTTAGTTTGTGAATTGTTAAAAAATATATATATATATATATGCCAGGCTGTCCTAAGTTCTCTCTTCCTATCTTTCTACCTCCTATTAACTTTTACAACTCAGTAAACCCTTCATCAAGAAATGTGCACCTAAACTAGTCCCTTGGTCCTAAATGTTAATTAACTTTTCTTAACTCTCAGGAAATGACCTAAGGTTCTCTTTCTGTCATGAAGCTAGGAGACCTCTGAGATGGGAGTCAGTATGAGGTCTCCAGAGATGTAAATTTATAATTGAGGTGAGTGAACTCTTGAAAACATACAGTTCAAGTTTTTCTTTCCACCCTCCCTTTCACCTGCAAGATGCTAGCAAGTGAAACTCTCACAGAGGAAGAAGTAAGGTCTTCACTGAAAAGCTGGTGTCACACTCCTTGGGCCAGAGTCCTAGTTTCCTATTTTGCAAAATAAGGATGACAAGGGCAGTTAAGTGTTTAAAACAGTGCAAACACATAGTCAATGCTCAAATGCAGTAGTAGTAATCGTAGTAGCAGTAGTAGTCATAGTATCCATTATAATAGACCTCAAAAAATATAAATTGGGAAGGCTAGATAAGCCCTTTCCATTACCAATAATTGTTTGGTCTCAGTTCAAAGGTCCCTTCTCAGAGAATAATGGCAGAGTGCAAATGTATTCATCTCCTGTTGTGGCTATGACAAATTACCTAAAATTTGGTAGCTTACAACAAAACAAATTTATTATTTTATAGTTCCAGAGGTCAGAATTCCAAAACAGGTCTAGGTAAGCAAAAATCCAGGTGTTGATAGAGCTACTTCTCTTTTGGAAACTTTACAAAGAAATCTGTTTCCTTATCTTTTGCACTTCTAGAGGCCATCTGCATTCCCTGGCCCTTGGCCCACTTCCTCTATCTTCAAAGCCAACTCTTCACACCTCTCTCTAACTCTGTTTTCCTGCTTCCCTCTTCCACATTTAAAGAACAATTGTGATTACATTGTGCACACACCAACAATGCAGCATAGTCTTCTTATTTTAAGGTCAGCTGATTAGTGACCATACTTCTATTTGCAACCTTAATTCACCCTTGCCATTTAATATATTACAGGTATCACCTGTTAAGATGTGGGCATATTTGAGGGGCCATTATTCAGCCTCTCCTAGCCAGAACTGCATCTGACAATGAATCCAAAGAAATTAAGACATATTCATAAAGAATCAGGAGTACAAAAACTTAGAAAAAATTCAGTGCTCTAAAAGCTCTCCATGTTTGAAGTTTGTGTTGAGATTTTTCCCAGTGATTATCCCAAAAATAAAAATCCTCATGGTTTATATTTGAGGGCCACAAGGAATCAGGGAGCTGGGGGAGACTGCATTCCACCTGGCATCTAGCTTTGCTGGGAAAACAACCCATGGAGATAATCAAACAACTTGGCAACAAGTCATATGGAAGAGGGAGGAAAAAAAGACTAACTTCCCATAGCTGGAGGGAAAGCAGAAAGTGATGCTTAAGCTCTCATCAGTGGGAGCCATTCCATCCCAGGCTCCTTTCAGCAACCAATTTGGAAGTCTAGGCTTTTCAGTAAATCGTTTTATCTTGTGTTTGGAAAAAGCCACACTTCATCTTCTAAGCCTCATATTCTCTTACATGAAGTTACTAAATAAATCTGTATTTCTTTTCTTTCTTTCTTTTTTTTTTTTTTTTTTTTTGAGACAGGGTCTCACTATGTTGCACAGGCTGCAGTGCCGTGGTGAGATCATGGCTCAGTGCAGCTTCAAAATCCTGGGCTCAAAAGATCCTCCAGCCTTAGCATTCCCAGTAGCTGGGACTACTGGTACATGTTACCACGGCTACCTAATTTTTAATTTTATTTTTTTGTAGAAACAGGGTCTTGCTGTGTTGCCCAGACTAGTTTGGAACTCCTGGCCTCATGCAATGCTCCCAACCTTGGCCTCCCAAAGTGCTGGGATTACAGGCACGGGCCACAGCACCAGGAATTCCCCACCCCGCATTGATTTATATGGCTAATGGTACTCCAAATCTGATAGATAAGAATCCAGTCTGCTCCCACTTTTTCACTTCCAGTGCTAACCAAGCACAAGCCTCAATCTCTCTTGCTGGAGCTGGTAAAATTGCCATCTATTTAATTTCCTCACTTCATCTTTTGTCCCAACATAGTCCATTCTCCACACAGAAGCCAGATCTTCTGAAAAATGAAGTCTGATGTCAACATTTCCCTGTTGAAAGCTTTCTGACATTTTCGTAGACCTGTCTAACCACAGTCTTCAAGAGGCCCCACGTGGGCTGGCCACCTTGCACCTCTCCACACCCATCTTACATATCACACCTCCATTACATTTCAACTATGTGGTTTTTTGTCTGTTCTTTGAACACGCCAAGCTCGGGCCTTTGTGCTGGCTGTACCCTCTGACTGGAAAACCTGGTCCCCTCCCCATGCCACTCCCATACCACTAACTCCTGAAGGTGGATCTCTTCTCTGCTCAAAGTTCACCTTCTCAGAGCAGCACGGCATGGCCACAGCTCTGGTACTTTCTAATTCTTCTAATTCATCACTGTGCTTTGATTGTCTTTATATCACTTATCTTTCTCTGAAATTATTTTGTCCATATATTAACATACTGGTTTGTCATCTATACATACTACTCCCAGCTCTCCCTAGCCCTACCCCCACCTCACAGCACAATGTAAATGCTGACTGAGTAGGGATGAAATCTATCTTATTAATTGTGGCTGAATTCCCAGATGCCAGAATAGTGTCAAATACATAGTAGGGACTTCATAAATATTTTAAAACATTTTTGAAACTATAAATTTAAGGGATTATATATATTTTTCAAAAGATTCCTTACCAGAATACTGCTTTAAATAGTGAATAGATTTATTTGTAATAGTATTTCAGCTACACTTCATACCTTAGTTTCTTAAGAAACTATAAAATGAGAGCTGGGTTAGATGACAAACAAGGTCCTTTCCAGTAATTATAGTTCCATGATTATGACTGAAATAAAAAAAAAATTAAAGCTAATTTTCAAAAGGACAGTTGCTAAGTGGTGTCCACCTCTGTAATTTAAAAAAATGACTCATTGCTGTCTGATTCATCTAGAGTAGAAAGTATCTCTTAACTCTTTTGCTGCAGGCCTCTCTGTTCACCAAAACTCTCTCCACGGCCAGCAGGAAAACTGTCCAGCGGTACAAACAAATACATATTTTCACAAGACTGAAAGGTTAAGTCACAGCTCTACAGAATAGAGGAAGATTTTATTTCACCCTGCCTGTCACCCTGCTTTCTACCTAAGAATACTTAGGGTCATTGAATCCTTGGATCAGTGAATGTTTGTTATTCATTTCAATCACTTGCAACTGAATCCATCCCATCTCATTCTTCTCTTTACTCAGACTGTCCAGTCATACTGGCCTCCCTGTTTTTCTGCAAAATCATCCAAACATTCCTCACTCGAGGTGAGGTTTTTGCACTTGCTTTCTTCCTTCTGCCTAGAATATTCTTCCTCATGGCTTGCTGCCTCATCTCCTTCAGGTCTTTCCTCAATGTCATCTCCTTAGTGAGCTCTTCCCCAAGAACCTCATCTGAATTACAAACATATCCCAACTCACCCTCTTCCCCCTTCCCTGCTGTGACACACATCCCTGTTATGTAATACTTATCACATAACACACTGCACACATGCTTACTTATGTTGCTTTTGTCTTTTAAGCTCCAGGAAAACTAGGTTTTTGTTTCCCTTGTTGCTGTTTCTCCAGCACCTTGAGCAGAAACTCATAGCTCATAGCACAGCATATAGGAGGAGATGGTGCAATAGCTACTGAATGGAGGACAAGTACGTGCTGCTTTGTGATTCCTGGTATCTATACCTCTCCATACATGTTACAACAACTGAGAGCACAAGCTGTCACTACTTCCTTATATTCCATTACATTAACCCCATACTGAAATCTTTGCCAACAGACTTAATTTTAAGTGTTTGAGAATGGTCATTTTGGACTCAGGCCCTCCTGACCCACCTCCATAGACTCCCAACAGTTCCTGTCACGTTCCCTGAGCACACACCATACAGTAGGAAACAACCTACTTCCCTAAATACACCTTGTTTTCCTCTAGTTCATGACTTTGCATGAGCTGCTCCCTTTTCCTGAAATGTCTTCTCGCATCTCATTAATGATGACAGCTCTAAAAGCCACCTTTATTAAACTTGCTTTAATAAGTGGAAGAAGAGGTAGCTATTCCTTCCTCTATGTTCCTCCTATGCTTCCTTACATCTAGCATGTGCTCCCATCCCTCTGATATGGACAGGAGGTAGGGGAATGCTGGGTAGAAGAGGGTGGGTCCCTGGTGAGGGTTCGACCCTCAAGCCTGGACCCATGGCCCTAAATGAGAACTTCACATTTCTGTTTTCCCACCCAAATGTTGCCATTTCCAAAACCACCCTGGCCCATCCAGCTACCCACCCTGTACCCATAAAAACCCCAAGCTCCATTGGCAAAGGACAAAGTGGAGTGGCAGAGGAGGAGAGAAGAAAATAACCAGCTGGATGTCAGAGAGAAGCAGCTTGACTTCAGAGGAATGGCTTGATGGCAGGACTTCAGAAAAGAGCTTGGCCGGGGATGGTCGAATTCGAGGGGAAGATTATCTTCCCACTGCCTTCCCCCTTCCAGCTCCCCTTCCTGCTGAGACCCACTTCCACTGCTCAACAAAATCCTCCTCATACACCATCCTTCAATTCATTTGCATGACCTAATTCTTCCTGGACAACAGACAAGAACTCAGGTACCAAGTGACAGAGTGTAAAAGGCTGTGTCACTCTAATCTTCCACTGAGCTGGTTAACACTTAGCTGTCCATGGACATCGAATGCTAAAGGAGCACTGATTGTAACATACGCCCTCTGGGGCTCCAGGGGTCGCAGACACTCTTTCCCAGATGGCAGAGCTAAAAGAGCATTGCAACACAGTTGGACACTGCTGCGGGGCCCACACAGAGCCTGCTCCCACCAGAGAGGAGTGACCAGCCAGTTCCAGTGTTCATTTGCTCCCGCACCTGCACCCGCTCACCTGCGTGCTTCCCCTCCCATGAGGGGTTCAGAGCTGCAGGCTGAACAAATGAGCCTTCACGAATCCTGCAGATGGGTCAAGGGAACTATCCCTTCTCACCTTCATGCCTTTGCTCATGCTGTGCCCTCTGTCTGACACCCCCTTACTCCTTCTCTACCTAGCTAGCTTGCCCTCCTCAAGACTCAATGCAGTGTAATCTTTCCCAATAAGCCTGTTCTAATCCTCTACTCTCAGTGAGGCTGCCTTCTACATGCAGTCCTGTATCCAAGCACTTGTCACATTTTATTGAAAAGTCCTATCTATGTGTGTAAAACTCATAGAGGCAGCATTCCCTCTTACATATTGTTCTATTCTCTATCACAATCACTACATATTAAATGAGCTAAATTATATATGTCTATGAAAGCAATCAACACATCTGATTTTCAATATTTGTAAAATATATTTCATCAAACCTTAATAGACTTTTTTTTTTTTTTTCTTTTTTTTTCTGAGACAGAGTCTCACTCTGTCACCCAGGCTGGAGTGCAGTGGCGCCATCTCGGCTCACTGCAAGCTCTGCCTCCTGGGTTCATGCCATTCTCCTGCCTCAGCCTCCTGAGTAGCTGGGACTACAGGCACCCACCACCACGCCTGGCTAATTTTTTGTAGTTTTAGTAGAGACGGGGTTTCACCGTGTTAGCCAGGATGTTCTCAATCTACTGACCTCGTGATCTGCCTGCCTCAACCTCCCAAAGTGCTGGGATTACAGGCATGAGCCACTGCGTCCAGCCAAACCTTAATAGACTTTAAAACCTCTGGGGGCAGCAACTATAATTTATAATTTTGTATCCCCAATGTAGCACAAATAGTAGGAGATCAATACACATTTCTAAGGAAGTGGATTGTGGGCCCTGGATTTCCTAGTATAGTAATTTGCACAAAAATGTTGCCATACCATAAAGAGTTACTGTGTAGCTGATTATATGTTATTAGGAAGTATTTTACATGCAAAAACAAATTCCCCACAAAGTCCTATGTACTTTGGAAATAGAGAGAACCACTTTAATCATTCTGTCTTTTGTAGCTCATAGAACAGAAAGGGATTGCCTGCTGTAGGAAGCCCTGAAAAAAAACAGAGCTTGAATCCACAGTCCAAGGAAATAATCACTGGCCCCTTGGTCAGTAGAAACTTCAATCAGGAAATAATTACAGAAATAATAGCCACATATACACACACTTTGTAGAACAGAAAAAGAACATTTTAGGTGCTCAATAAATCCATCAACTTTCAACCATCACCAATTTTCTTTAAAAAGCCATTAGCTCGCACTAATGCTCACTCAGAATATTAGAAACAGTGACTTTTTAACATAAAAACAAGAAGAAAAACAAGTTAGAGATAAAAATGCTAAACTAGATTACATTTGGGAAAGTACCAGTTTAGGGTAATTTTCTCTGAGTCATGGACCACTTTTGAGAATCCAGGGAAAGTTTTGCATGACATCTGCCCAAAGATGCCCACGCTTACCATATTTTCTATAATATAGTTACTTGGAGCATGGACAAGCTGTCATTGCCTTTGACAGCTACTAGCAGACGGAATCTAATGGTTGCTGGGTCATTAGCAAGATAATATAGTTGTCTCTCCATTGGAGGGGGATCTTAGGCTTGGTAAAGCTCCCAACGGACCCCAGATCTGAATGATGGCCCTCTAAATCCTTCAAGGCTTTGTCATTAGGAAAAGGAGCAAAACCTTTCAAAAGGCCTGCCATACGAGTGATCTCTGGACCTTGACTAATCTCTCTTGCCTGCACATGAAAGGCCTTCCTCCTCACAGACTGTATTCCAGTTGCACTGTTCTTTTGTTTCTGAGAAAGCCCGTCATGAGAAAGAAAACATTGTCATGTTGTTGCCTCACCTAGGATTTTTTCCTTCCACTCCTCCCCCCATGTCTCTTCTGTTAGTTCATCCTTCTTACTTTTTAACTTTTATTTTTGTAAAGATAAGGTCTCACTATGTTGCCCAAGCTGCTCTCAACTCCTGTCCCCAGCAATCCTCCTGCCTCAGCTTCCCGAAGTACTAGGATTATAAGCAAGAACCACCACACCTGGCACCTGAACAGTTAATTCTCGTTTGCCCTTCAGCTCTCAGATCAAATGCTTTCCCACCCTTGTTTGTGTTTAAATAATCACTCTTTAATTTCCTTCACAATACTTGCTAGAATTAGAAATGTATATGTGGGGTTATTTGAATAATGGCTACTTCCCTCACTTGACAATAAAATCCTTGAGGAAAGCATCATATCTGTTTTACTCAGCCTTTTACCTCCAGGGCCCACCTCCATGTCAGCCATTAGTAGGTGCTCAATAAATAAACGACAACTAAGCAAAAGAATAGATACCTGTGCAGTATCAGTGCTGTCATATAAACCCACAAGATTAATTTTCAATGACCGGTACTGTCAGCACTATAGCTGCAGGTTTCTTTACAATTATACTTTGAAAATTCCCATTTTATCAAGCCATTTGATTAGCTTTAATGTCACAAGATCTAGGATATTGGAGGCAGATCTAAAGGAAAGAATTGCAGACTGTTTGTCTTCTACTGGGAATAAAGGTGTGGAATATTTTGTTCACTATTGTAAACTGTAGTATAATGGCCTCAAATTTTAATAAGTAATTCATTACTTTAATGTAAAGTAAATACTTTTTGTGGATGTATGGCACATATAATTCAGTTATTTAGGCCATGTGACCATTCAAATACAAAATTTTCATTAGCAGGAGTAAGTTCAGGAGATGTATTATATAACATGGTGGCCTACGTATTGTATACTTGAAAATTGCTGAGTGTAGATTTTAAATGTTCTCACTACAAAAAAAATGATAAGTGTGTGAGGCAATGCATATGTTCATTAGCTTTAGTATTCCATAATGTATACATCTATCAAAATATCATGATGTGTAACATACATACATACAACTTTTATCAGTTAAAAAAATAAAATAATACTATTAGGCCATGTAACCATAAACTGTCATTTCCATTTGCAGCTCCTAGAGTGTGGAATGTGGTGGTCTTTGAGGAGGGTCTTTGAGGTGGTCTTTGTTGATGTGGTCTTTGATGAGTCCCCAAGACTGCATTCTTCTGCACACCACTCAGATCCTACCAATCATCAGCAGGTAATGCAGTCAGGGATAATTGAACAAATGATTCCAGTCCCACCATATGAGCTCCTGTATCATGAATATACATTCACAGATAAAAATAAAGGATTGGTCCGGGCATGGTGGCTCATGCCTGTAATCCCAGCACTTTGGGAGGCTGAGGCGGGAGGATTGCTTGAGCTCAAGAGTTTAAGACCATCCTGGGTGACACGATGAAACCTTGTCTTTACAAAAAATACAAAAATTAGCCAGGCATGGTGGCATGTGCCTGTAGTCCCAGCTGCTCAGGAGGCTGAAGTGGGAGGATCACTTGAGCCCTGGAGGTGGAGGTTGCAGTGAGCCAAGATCATGCCACCGCACTCCAGCCTGGGTGATAGAGCCAGAACTTGTCTCAAAAAAAAAAAAAAAAAAAAAAAAAAAGATGATTGGTCATTCCAAAAATTTCAACCAAAGAGAAGAGGATTTTAGTGAGACTTGCTTGGGTGGCATTGAGGAGGTCATCTCACTTTGGCTGGTCCACAGCATACGAGGTCAAATAGCAAGTCAAAACAAAACTCATAGACTAAGGCAAACTTTGTGTTCACGCTTTCCAAATTCTTTCTCCTCCAATTTTTTTGCCAGTAGATTAATTGTGCATGCAGTAATTGGTGGGATCTGCCAAATTCAGAGTAGAAACGAGCAAGTTGATATAAAGAAACCAAAAGAAGAAAACACAAGAAACCTTTTATTTAGAAATTGATTATTTTTATCTTAATACCTGAAAAAGGGTTCTCTGCATAGTACAGAAGAATAGTCTAATAACTAGAATGGTGTACTTGACTTTATTGTCAAGTACTTAAATATTATATTGTAAGTCATTTAAAAATAAATCTCCTATGAGCTTGATAATCATGATCTGGTCCTTCACATCTGATCATTTCTGGGTGCACTGAAAAAAGGCATCATTTTGGGACTTGCAAAATGAGAATTTTATATTCAACACTCCATGCCAATGAGCAGATTTTTCTACCTCTCCTTTCCCTTTCTAGCTCATACACTGTTTATGTTGCTAATCTATAACATCCTGGGAGATACAAGTCATCCAGATACCTCCACAGCCAGCAACACCCCCTTGTTTACAATAGGCCTTTGATTGGCATAGCATGAAACAGACTCCATTCCAGTGTCCTCATTCACTTCCCCTTGGCCTTTTGCAAATTACTTAACATTGCTGCTTGATGTGCTTGGTTTGTACAATACCACAAATGAAAATATCATATTTGCAAAGTGTTGCATAAGCTATTGTTTCATTGTTATTTTAATCACTGTGCTCTCTAGTTGAAGCTCTTTACATAATGGTGCACCTGGCTAATTTCTAGCATGGAGAGCAGTGCCTCTATCTTTTTTTAACTTCCTTTTGTAACAGTGCGTTACCCACGACCTAATGATCTACTTGCAACAACTAAATTTACAGGAAATAAGGAGTGCCTTAGAGGATAAAAATGTAGGGAACTACAGGGGTCTAAATGTCTGCTCTCACAGAAACTATAGTTACTCCATAAAATCCCTGTGTTTAAATCCAATTAGATATATCACTTAGATCAGAACTAGAGAGAGAGAACAGAAGTATGAAACAGTCTTTGATTCAGTGGGGCTTCATCAGATATGCCATTCCCACTGTGTTGATGACAAGGATGCTACTTTAGGAATTTGGGAGCTGGTTCTGAGGGGCAAGAGATGTCCAGCTGTCATCAGGGTGATGGTTGACAAAGATGGCAATCAGTCAGTCACAAACAAAAGTAAATGGCCTGACAAGAAAATAAAAGCTTCCTTAGGGCAGAAGAGATTTTCTTTAAAAAGAAAATAAATCACATTTTGGCTGGAAAAATTCAAATTGACTGGTTAGCTTCAGTAAACTGACTAGTTAGGTGATCCTCTATTTTAGGGCTAGCAAATGGTACATGCTTTCCCGGTTTCTTGAGTATGTAGGAGAAAAAGATGAAGGTTTTGGCCCATTGTTTGCTTTTGTCTGGGTGAAGTAGATATAATTTCTCCTTAATAAACTAATACTTGGAATTGCAAACTATAGTTCAACCATTGCAAGCTAAATCTCAACCTTTGCCGCGTTATTGGTTTCAACCATGCCTCAATTTAAATTATTCAGATCACCCAGTATTACTGAGTACAGTCAGTCCCTCAGTATCCATGGGGGATTGGTTCCAGGACCCCCACTCAGATACTAAAATCCACAGATGCTCAAGTCCCTTATGTAAAATAGCATAGTCTTTTCATATAACCTACACATATTCTCCCATATACTTTAATTTCTAGGTCACTTATAATACCTAATACAATGTAAATGCTATGCAAATAGTGGTTATACTGTATTGTTTAGGAAATAATGACAAGATAATAAGTCTGTCCATGTTCAGCACAGATACAACCATCCTTATTTTTTCATTTGAACATTTTCAATCTGTGGTTGATTGAATCCATGATGTGAAACCCACAGATACCAAGGGAAAATTGTACCTACTCTTTCGCTTTCAGAATGACAGATACCTTTAGATATTGGCTATGGTATATTGGTAAACTGGATCTCCAAAAAACAAAAGGTCCCAATTTTTTTTTTTTTTTTACACGGAGTCTCGCTCTGTCGCCCAGGCTGGAATGCAGTGGCACGATATCAGCTCACTGCAACCTCTGTCTCCCGGGTTCAAACGATTCTCCTGCCTCAGCCTCCCGAGTAGCTGGGACTACAGGCATGTACCACCACGCCCAGCTAATTTTTTGTATTTTCTTTTTAGCAGAGACAGGGTTTCACTGTGTTAGCCAGGATGGTCTTGATTTCCCGACCTCGTGATCTGCCCGCCTCGGCCTCCCAAAGTGCTGGGATTATAGGCGTGAGCCACGGTGCCCGGCCAAGGTCCTGATTTATAATATTTACTGACTTCCTTTGTGTAAATACTCCTGCCGTGGCCAGATTCAAGTCACTGAATTAGGAGTTGTGAAAGGCACAAAATCAACCTTCCTGATCTAAAGGGAACCGTTTCCAGCAAACGATGAGCAGGATAAAAATATTATAACAACAACAAAAACAAAGTAACAGGCTTTTTTAATATAATGCTTCAGAGCCCACATAGCACTCTTCTAAAATGTGTCCAATTCTCACAGCTTTTTGAGACAGGAGGTATCCTTGAAATTGAAGTTCAAAGAGTTTAAGTAGTTATATCTATTATGAATAGCAGCTAACAGAGCTGAGACATCTTTCTTAATTTATGAAGCCAAATTCCGTAACATTCCATAACATTCTCAGGTATTTTCAAATTCCATCTAATTAAAATTACAAATTAATCATTAACATATTTATGCTTCCCTAAACAATAACAATTGCTTAAATTTTATAATATTACACTTTATAATGTTTTAAAACATTTTTGCATCTATTATCTTAAGTGAACTTCCCAAAAACATAGTAATGTAGGCAATTAAGAGATTATATCCATTTTCTAAATTCTGAGGTTCAAGTAAGTTAAGTGACTTGTGGAAGATCTCCTAGTAGGTAGCACTATTTTAAAATGTAGGTAAAATGACTTTGTGGCCTACTGTGACAGGGAGGAATAAAAAGTTAAACCAGAAGTGATATTTCTTATCAAGATCACCAGTATTGGTAGGTCAGTGTCTACGAATGAAATTGAACAGAAATAGAGGCTCCAGGCCTTCTGAGATAAGGATACCACACTGACTCCACCTAGACCTGCACATTAGAACCCTGGGAAGACTTATAAATCCCAACCCTTGGGCCAAATCCAAGATCAATTAAATAAGATTATCTGGGGCTGGGACACAGGCATCAGTATTTTTTAAAGCTATTCTTGTTGCTTTACATTAGTAAATTTACATATATACATATATACACATATACATATATATACACACACATATATATATCTCAATGTAAATCAGTATATATGTCTATATATACACATCAATGTAAATCAACAAGGATATATATATATACAGGGAGAACTACCATTTGTTTACTCTTTTATTATATTCACACACTCATCCATCCTTTCATTTATACAACTAATATTAGTTGCACACCTACTAGTACCTAATAGTGCCAGGTATTATTTTAGATACTGAGGCTGCAGTATGGTCAGAGGCAGGATCCCACCCTACTCCCAGTTAAGTTTACACTCTAGAAGGGGGTTTACCCACTGGGCAAAGGAATTGTGCATTTTGGGGGCTGGAAGAAGAGCACAGCAAAATACAGAAAACTCCAGCATAAGCCCTGGGCTCCCTCCCAGTTGGCCCAACGTTTTTGCCTTGTAGGCTTTTAGAAAAAGTTACTTTCAAATAGAATCAGGATCCTGTTCCTTATAATGATATTTCACCTTGCAAATCAAATTAAATGAGAGGCTTTGATAGTTTGAGGTTTAATCATATATTCACCTTAATTTATGCACTAGAAAGGCTCCTAAATTGTTCTGTGTAAATCATTTTTAAGGTAACGTTGAATACTGTCTTCGTATTAACTCAGATTATCATTTATCTTCATTACAAATGAACTTTAATTAGAAGTGGCTCCTAACAAATTTAGCTACAAATGTCTCACTGGGCCTTCCATTAAGCACCAATCAATAAAAAACAAATGAACCAAAAGACAAAAAATTCCTGGTAAATACATAAAATGAATTACTTATTATTTCAAGTTAATTTCTACCAAGAGACAGAGATTCCCTGATCCTCTAAGTCAACCACTTGAAAAGATAGCTTTGTAACTATAATAAATCTGTATTTATTCCTCATGGTCAGGAAGCAAACTCTCTTTTCAGGACTGATTTCCTGAAATAGTTAATATTTTTTAAAGTGTCATTATTAAAGAGGCCTCACTCTCTGACACTTTGCCCTGGTTCCACCTTCTCACTGGCTCACTGGGCTTGCTTAGAATGTTCCTATTCTCCTCGTCTCCATAGCCAAGAAGCCCACAACTCACCCCTCCTTCCTTCTGAGCAGCCTGGCACTCTGTATTGACCCAGCACTCAGCACTGTCATCCTGCCTTTCAAAGCTGACTCTCTCACTAGACTCCATAGCTTAACAAAATAGCTCTGTTATCTCAGGACCAAGCCCAGTGTGTAGCACTTACTTGTTGCCCTCAAAAGGTAATAATGAATAAATGAATGCTTTATTTAAAATTTAATGCAAAATATACTTCTTCTACACTGCAGAAAATTTTCTTGGTCACTAAATGCTCAAATGTTCTTTTTTAACCAATAAAGCCTCTTTTTATTTATATACATATTTAAAAGAGTGGAGGAAATTACCAGTTTGGTCGCAATTCCAGAGACTTCCAAGTGCTGAAATGACTCTAAATTGCTGAGGGAGGCCATCTTGGATTTTCTTAAAGTCACGGCTGTCCTTTGAAGCAAATACGAATTCTGTAAACACTGATCATCAAGTCTGCAGATTAGACTTTCCCTTTACATCTCTCTTTCCTCCTTACATTTCCTTTTGACCACTGAATGCTATCAGGAAATGGGTATGAAAATTAGATGGAATCCAAACTGAATACATATTTCCACTCAGCAAAGGAAGCAATTTGAATGGCAAAGTAGAGAAGCCTAACAATCTTCAATCCTGCGGTACTTGAGTGTTTACAAAAACTGCTCATTTAGGCAGGACGTGGATTATCATATCTGATTTATAGACAAGAATATTGAGAAAGACATCCAAAATCACCTAGCTGGTGGAGGGGAAGAGCTAGTAAGCAAATCCCAGCTCCCCATTCCACATCCTGTATCCTTCTGCCCACACCAAATTCTATGGATTCACTTAGGCACCATCTTCTCCTCTACTTCACCCCCTCAACTATGGATAATGGAGAAACAACTGTAATTGGAGACAGTAAGTACCCCATCAGAGAGCGCTTCAGGGTGACAGCTTTCATGGTATTAGGATCAGTGATCTGATGGTTCCATTGCTTGATGTGATGGCTGTGAACGAGCCCTGCTTATTGTCATATCTATTACTGAGAGTAATTAAAACAGAAGCTCTTTCTCTTTCAATTATAGCGTTGGGTTGGTTTAATTTCAAATACAGAGAGAACAGGTACACAAGCAGGCCAAAAGAAGGGGGGAAAAGGGATATTATGTGATTATCAGAGCAGTACCAAATAAAGCTTCATCTAGAACACATATGGAAGGAAATTCAAGCAGTAAAAAGATGTGAGGATGAGAAAACAAATGCATTCTTTGTTATAAACCAGCCAGAAAGCATGTCATTAATGTCCATCCATTACACAACTGCTTCTAAAAATTAAATAGACTCCCCCATATAACGGAATCGTTGATTGAAATAACTTTTTGGTCCAGTTTGGCTGAGGATGGTGGAATATTCTAAGAAAACATAGAGATACTTTTGACCACCCCACATCATGGCATCTCCAGATTCCTCTTCTAAGTATTACACTCCTTCCCCATCTTAAGGTGATTAAAGGAAAGAGATTCTTAGCATAAAAAGAATGTACACATTGGCTGAATAATTTAGTGATTCATATAGGTTAATTCCAAAGTCATTATCTCATTCAGTGCATCTATTTTCAGAAAAGCACATTCTGATGTCAGATAAAGTCTGCAAATTCCTCTTTTTCATGACTGTTGACAAATATTTATGAAAGAAGAAAAAGGTGAGAGAGGGAGAGAGAAAAAGAGCACCAGCTTGTGTCTTTGTGTCTGTGTATTGTTGAAGTTTGAAAGAATGTGCAGGGCATAGTCTGGGTGTCAGTGAAGAAAGCAGGTTGGTTGTTGGCATGGAGTCTTTTAAGGTGACTTACAGCTTGGTGTATTCACTATGGTTCAAAAACTTTGGTGAGGATCAAATGATATATTATGATATATGGTAGCACTTTGAAAAACATCAAGACTTACATAAGCATAAGGCTTTATTATAGAAAATACATGTCTCAAGAGATTAGGAAAGCTTAAAAAAAAAAAAAAAACAGAAGAGATCACAGAATAAAACACTTTTTCATGAAACTTCTTGTCTTTGTTCATTGTCATCACCCCTCCGGAACCATGCCCTTTGCCACACCAGGAAGAAAGGCATCTTTCTAGCTCCCTTCCTCCTGTAGCTTCTGCTCATACTATGTTTAATATCCCATTTCAGAAACTGTTATAAAAATGACTATTAAAAGAATTAAATTTTGATAAAATAATGAGTACAGTGATACAATGAAAGTACCAATGAGCAATAAACTATGTACAAATCATAATAATGCTACCTAGCAATTTTGTAGATATATAACTTGATAAATATTGCTGTCTTCTATGGTAGAAATTTTTAGACTTGGGTCCTAGTCCTACATTGTAAATCCTAACTGAGTTTTAAGCAATCTAATTCTCCTTACTGAACTTCAGATTTTTTCCTCCTGCAAATAAAGAGATTGCACTCAACAAGTGCCTAGAAGCCCTCCTAGACCTGGTAGGCTGTGAGCCATGAATTACATGCTACTTGAGGAGGAGCCAGCAGAGAGAATTCATTTCTAGAGGCAATCCTTAGGAGTAAAACACCTGTTCACTTTAGACTTTGACTTTCATAAGTAAGTAGGATGCTGGAAGACAGTGTGTGGCCAATAGCATGTACATGTAATGTGGGAGAGCATGCTTGACCCATCACCCCCCAGATTCTACTTAGGGAGAGACTGATTTTTCCTGGTGAAATGACTGGGTAAATTACATGGGTGGAAGAGGACAACAGGGTTAGATGGATGTGCTAAGAGCCAAGGCAACCAAAACTGTTCTGCAGAAGGCACAGAAAAGGTTTTGGTTTTACATTTGGGTAGATGAGGAAGAAGTATGGATAAAGCAGGTTAGTGTAAGTTTAGTGTGATGTAGGGGAAATAGTCAATGAATGCCTGCTAGTTTTGAGGTAGCTGAAGAACAATTTAAAAAGTGGAATGCTTAATGTTCATTTAAAAGATAGCTGCAGTTTTGCAGTATAAGTCCTCTTTTCCCCTCCCCTAAAATACTCAGGAAAGAGTGTTATATTCCTGTTTTGAATAAATCTAACGGTTAGTTCTTTTGATTGTCCCTTTATGGAAATAAGAAAAGGGTGAAAACTCAAATCTGGATCTAAATGTGTAGGACAGAGATAACCTTGAGACCATAAACTACCAGGGGTTTGCAGGCCTCTTTGAGACTGTTTTGGACTTTTTTTTCTTTTTTAGGCAAGATCTTGCTCTGTCACCCAGGCTAGAGTACAGTGGCATGATCATAGCTCACTGCAGCCTCAGTCTCCTGGACTTAAGTGATCCTCTTGCATCAGTCTCCTGAGTAGCTAGGATTACAGATGTGCATCACCATTCCTGGCTAAGTTTTAAAAACTTTTTGTAGAGACAGAGTCTCATTATGTTGCCCAGAATGGTCTCAAACTCCAGAGCCCAAGTGATCCTCCCAGCCTCCCACAAAGTGTGCTGGGATTACAGGCGTGAGCCACTGCGCCTCGTCGAGAATGTTTTAAATTTTAGAAGAGCATGGAACAGGAAGAATATCTGATCTTACAAGGCCAAGAAATATCCTGTGATCATTTATTTTATCTATTCTCACGAGTGGCAGATAAGGAAAGACTAAGTTGGAGTTTAAGAGAACTTTGTAAAACTTCTAGACTATAAGCTAGAAGAGGAATCGACAAAAACTAAAACCCATGGGCCAAATCCAGCCTGCCATTTGACTTCGAAAATAATGTTTTATTTAAACATAGCTATGCTCATTCATTTGTATATTATATATGGCTGCATTCATG
The DNA here is from genome assembly GCF_006542625.1 of Nomascus leucogenys. Lineage (NCBI taxonomy): Eukaryota > Metazoa > Chordata > Mammalia > Primates > Hylobatidae > Nomascus > Nomascus leucogenys. The sequence goes on along the minus strand of NC_044394.1, from coordinate 64,219,624 downwards.
CCATGACACGAGAGTGGAGTAGTTGTGACAGAGACCATATGGCTTAGAAAGCCTAAAATGTTTGTATCTAGTCCTTTACAGAAAATGTTTGCTGACCCTGGGATAGAAAGGTACTTTGGTGGGAAGATACCTTCGGACAGCCTGACTCAGAATCTTAGGAAAGGTAGCCCCCTTTTTCTCAAGAGGCAACACGACAGCTTTCTAAGATCTGCCTCAAGAATTGTTATGCTCTTTCTTCATCAGCCTCTCATGGACCATTATCTTGACAGAATGCATTCCCAATAAGACAACACATATGGCAATTGGGAGGAACTTTTGAATAGGAAACTCTAACTGCTGGGTTTCCTCTCATTACAACCATCAAACCCTCATGTGTTTATCAAACATGGACAAAGTATCTTCTCTCTGCTTGGCACCATCGTAGGCAATGAGAGCCCGGGGACCAATAAGACACTGCCTGCCTTTAGAGAGGTTATAAAGGGAGGGAGACTGGTCTCACATCATTGGAATCCAGAGCAGTGGTTACAACAGCAGAGGCCTGTAAACATATATCTGCTCTAGCGATTGCTTAAGTGTTCAAGTTATCGTCCCAGTAATGAGAAGTGGGGTATGACTGCTTCAGTTGTACTGAAGTGCCCCCATCCTCTGCTGCCAACATCATGGTTAATCTTATTCAAACATGGCACACCTGCATAAAACAGGTAAACATAATGCTGATCACATTTTCAAATACTTTAAAATGAAAGCAATGAGTGTTTCTTAAAAAACATGTTATCACATAACACAGAGACTGGAACATCAAAACACTTAAATCCATATTTGTTGAAAGCATATATGGGAAAAACAGAGAAAGAACTCTTAACAACTTTATTGCTTATATGTAGGTAACAAAGATGATGACTTGATGAAAACCAATAATTTAAAACGAAACAAACAACGACAAGAAAAAACAAAACGTCAGAACAGAGGACCATGGAGATCATTCGTTTAACTCCCTCACTGGACACTCATCTCCCTGGTTCCTGGCAGAACTAGCACTAGAATGCTGATGTTGTTTTTTTGAAGTTACATCTCTTTCTACTCTACTGGTAGGTTCCCTACTATGTACTGTGTGACTCTCACTTTCTGAGGTGGTGACTTGGGTGTGGATAAAGGCAGGGTGTGCCAAGGCAGCAAGAAAAAGGCCAAACAGTTATGGGCCAAGCCTCCAACTTCAACAAGAGCAACTCTTTATTTTCTGTCATATTTCTATATATGTAGATTCCGCCTGAGATTTGGCTTGAAAAAGAATAACACAGCCACAAAATTTTAAAACTATAGCATTTTACCAAGCTTTGCTTTTGAGTTGAAAATATAAATCATCTTTTCTCAATATTAGCCATGATGTGAAGGCTTTAATAATGCATTACATTTTGGCAAGGACTCTAGGTTTTTTAAATAATAATAAGCATGGACTATTTGCTCTTGAGGGGTGTAAAAATGAGTCTGTAAGAGGTGTGCTTCTTCTGTTTGGAGTGGGGAGGTGTCCCTTGTGACAGGCAGTGAATTCCATGTTTTTGATCTGGCAATCTAATTCATAGCAAGGATGATAGTGGTGATATTCCACTTAAGCCTTTACCTCAATGATGCCATTGATTCTACACTTGAAAATCTATATATGGAGACCCTCAATTTTACAGAGATTTTTATGATCTTTAATTTTTGTATGAATTTTGGACAAGAGCAAAGATTCTGGAAAAAGTTGCAAAAATGTATTCCTCCAAAAATGTATTCCCACTATTTTTCCAAAAGACAATGCTGAAAATGAAATGTGGAGAATTTTCATTCTAAGACTGCTTTATTGGTGCAAAAGTGATTGTGGGAAAAAAAGTGAATGGAAAAACTGCAATTACTTTTGCACCAACCTAACTAGACCATCCAGAGCACTATGACAATTTCAAAATCTTTAGGAATTATTACATTTGTTAGAATCACTTAATGTTCCTGGGCACATGGCTCACACATATAATCCCAGAACTTTGGAAGGCCAAGACACAAGGAACACTTTAGCCTAGGAGTTCAAGACCAGCCCTGGCAACAGAGAAAGACCCCTTCTCTACAAATAATAAAAAAAAAATCCAGGCATGGTGGCACATGCCTGTAGTCCCAGCTACTCAGGAGGCTGAAGTGGGTGGATTATTTGAGGCTGTAGAAACTTAACACACTTGGCCTATAGAATAGTTAATGAGGACTGCTGAGAGGTAACCCTGAGTTCTGTCTCAGTCTTCTAACCTGTGTTCTGGGAGGTGCAAGTGACACTCAAATTAGGGAACTCCATGGCTTTGTAAGAGGGAATATGTGAGAAGGCTGAGAAATATTTCATTACTCTGCTCACAGATAAAAGATGAGAAGGGGTAGGGAGCTATTATTTCTCAATGTTTGTCAAACATTGTGCAAAAAACATTTATTTATATAATCACATTTAATTCTAAGAAAGGTTATTGGAGGTAGGTGGCAATTTTACCAGTGAAGGAGTATATCTTGATGAGTCTAATCAATTTGCCTAGGTTCATGCAACTTGTAAAGCAACAAAGCCAGCATCTGAACCTAGGCCGGTCTGTTTCCCAAGTTTGTCCTCTATAAATAATCTCTTTTATAAAATGTTTCCAACTATCCAACATAGAGATCATGCCTTAAGAAGTTAGACTGCAGATAATCTTAGATGAGAGTGTATTCTGTCTTAATCTCTGTCTCTCTGTCTGTCTCTCTCTCTCTCTCTCTCTCACACACACACACACACACACACACACACCAGCTTTGTATAGTCTACATCCTTTATAGTATCCTCAAAATTGCTCAGGATGAATGATACCTTTAATTGTGCAGAATCTCCTCCCATAATAAACATGCTTTCATTTAAAAACTTTTAAATTTATATTTAAAAAGTGTACATGTGTGAATATGCGTATATTTGCATGTATGTGTGCACATGTGCATGCCTGTGTGTGTTGGGAATATTGCGAAGTACAAACACACAAGACAGCTGCATTTCACAGTTGAGTCTTCAGGCAGCAATATTTTAACAGAATGAACATCAAATCTTCCCAATGACTTGAGAGCTGTGAAAGACATTGCAGCTAACTCCAACTGTAAAAAATATATTGGCTTCAGAAGAGAAATGGCATTTGGAAAGCTATGCTTTAAAATGATGTTGAGGGAGAGAAAAACAGAAGGCTGCAGTTCTCAGAGTGAAATAATCACATTGAAGGCCCAGATGCAGAGCTGGAGGTGTGGGGAGAAGCTCAAGATCTCCTTTTCTGTTTATCAGATTTACTGCAGATCCTGCAAGGATATGCAGTTATAAAAGTACTATATACTCAGATAAGCTTTGGATCATGGGATGTTCCCTGCCTTTCATTCTGTCCTCTGAATTCTAACACTATGTTGGACAGTAAAAGACAACTTCCACCCCACCCAAGATGCCTTCTCCAATGCCATCGTTTGTATGTATGCCTTTCACTTTGTTTTGTTTTAAACAGAACCAGCTTCCTCTGGCATTTCAGTGTCTCGGAAAGTCTAAAATATTTTCTGTAAGCTAGCTCCTCCATGCTAACATCTTGTTCTGCACAAAAGTTGATAGTATCATGTGCTAAATAAGGGACTGATTTTGTTGTTTACATAAGTTATCTCATCTGGTACCCAAAACAGCCCGACTGAGGGTGGTACTGCCATTTCCATTCTACAGGTGGCAAAACTGAGTATTAAAGAACGTAAGTGATGTGCCCAAAAACACACAGACAGTGGCAGGGCTGGGATTCAAACCCAGGCAGTCTGACTGTAGACCCTCTACCTAACCATGGAGGGAAACTGAGTCCTATAGCTACACTGTCCTTTCCTTGAATCTGGGTCCACTCTTTCCTCGGTTCCTCCCATGCATGAATACTCACAGAGAGTTAAGAAGAAAAAGAGAAGTTGATGTGCAAGTGATGAAAAGAATCGGAGAACTGCTTCAGTAGATATCTACCAATGCAGCCACCCCTCCTCTTAATTAGTAGTGAGTGCCTGGGGAGAAGGTTAGCTTTCCAAAGAGCTGGTTCACGGAAAAGCTAGGGAAATTCATTACTCCTCACCACAGGGGTTCAATTCTCCCTCCCCAATCCTCCTTAAGAGCACAGTGGGGTGACTGTGGGAGCGATAAGGAAACATAAATAACAACTGTGCTTTCTAAACTGCCTAGTCTGCTTCACACTTCTTCCAAAGAGGTAACTGCAAAAGTACATAAGCTTTGTTTCCAGACCACACAGTATGTCAAAATAAGAAGTCAGAAGGACTCAGATTTTCCATCTGTTCCTGGGACAGCAAGAAGAGGAGCAGGGACTTTACATAAAGCTGTAGATCTGGGTCATAGAGCCCCATGATTGTAACCATTCCTTAGAGTTCTAGAGAATTTTACAGTTCATAAAGCATTTTCAAGTGGCTGCTCTCAGTCCTCTTTTGAACATTACAAGTTAATGAAGTGGGTCTGAGGCTCTCACAGAGTATGAAACTGATGAGAGGTTGAGGAATTGTGCAAGAATCTCCCAGCACATGTGTGCCTTGAACCCATGGCCTGACCTGAAGAGTGCTGGTCCTCCCACTGTCCTCACCTCCTCCAATGTTGGGGGAAAGGGTTGGTGCACTGGACCTTCTAGGACTCTATTAGTGAATACACCTCCCCTTACCCCTTCTCTCACTTCTGGCTATAGAATAAAAGGATTCCCCATGCCTCTTAAATCTGATCTCTAATGAGAACTGTTAAAGAAAGCTGATACAGATATAAGGACTTTAATAGAAAGAGACGGTTGCTTTAGCTCAGAAAATTTTCAAAGGCATCTTCCTAAGGGCTTGGGCAGGGAAAGGGGTCTTGTTTCCTCTCCCTCAGCACCACCCATCCAACAGGCAGAGGAGGCAAGACTGAACACATGTCTACATGGCATGTTTTTGAGAGTACAGGAAAATCAGTCTCTCCAAAAACACCAAGTTGAGCAAACCTGGTTTGCTTCTACTGCTACTAATCAGATTTAAAGTAAAGCACGTAAACTCATATCCTGGTTCTTCTCACGGATAAATATGTGGATATTTATGATATCTTCAAGTTAGAGCAGTAATAAAGTTTTGATGGAATTGGAAAAGGAAAAACTTGGATACACTTGAGTTCATTTACAATTAACACAGTCTCTCGGTTTTGAAAATTGATTGTGTTAGCCTATATGTAGATCATATCCTTTAATCTTCTTGGTAATCCTGTAAACTAGATGTAACCATCCCCATTGCACAGAGAAGCAAACTGAGGCTTAGAGAGCTAAATAACAAGTTCAATTGAGATGTGGAACTGACATATGAATTCAGGATTCCAAATAGCTCTAGCTCCACTATTTCAAATGGGAATAGATGTGAAAATCCACATTTAGAGAATTACAAAATTCCAGATTTATAAAGGGTAATATTGAAACATTACTAGCCACAAATGCATTGTCAAAAGTTCAGTATGATACTGACGAAATAGGACTCAAGAACGGTAAGATTTCATAGGCAAGTGAAGGGGAGGGTAAGTTCTCAACTCTTGGGTGATGCTAAGAGGCAGGTTTGCATGGGGATTCCAATAAGAACAGAGTGAAAATATAAGGAAGGCAAGGAGGTAGGGCAATTAATAGGAAACAGACATTTCAAAGCAACTTACCAAGGTGACCTGGACTTTTAGTCATTCTAGTAAATAGGGTAGTGCCCACAAGAAGAACACTAACCCAGCCTCAGCATCCACACCCATCCTGGAAACTCTCCTGTTAGATGTTTCATTTCTGGGATCAGATACCTAGCACAGTGGAAATTTGCATGAGCTGCAGCAGATGGAGTTGAATCCAATAGTGCCATGTTTTTGTATGAGTGTGGTCTCCCCTGAGGTCAGGATTTCGAGACCAGCCTGACCAACATGGAGAAACCTGGTCTCCATAAGTGCCATGGTTTTGTATGAGTGTGGTCTCCAAGGTTGTGACTTGAAGCATGGCTCTCTTACAAATGAGCTGTGGGGTTCTAGACAAGTTATTTGACCTCTCTGTGCTTCAGTTTTTGTTTTGTTTTGTTTTGTTTTGTTTTGTTTTTTTTACTGCACTTCTCATAGGGATGTTATGATGATTCTGAAATGACATATGCAAAAGGTAGCACAACTTAAGCACTTTAAATATTATTATGACTGATAGACTTAATACACTTTCTGCAAATATGCATATATAGAATCATGATTCTAAAAGTGTGTACAGGTGAAACACCCGAGTCCCATTGCTAAAACATATTTGTCTCTTCAAAGTCAAACAATTAAATACTGTTAAAATAATTTAGTCCATAAGTTTTTCCTTAAATATTAGGAACCTACTATATCAAGTCTAAACCTACTTTATTCACAAAGTGTTAAGTCACAGAAACACCACAGAGCAACTTCTAAATAGCAATGGATTATGGAAACTTGTTCTTTAGTGGATATAAATGTTCATGAGTATAATTTTATATTGCTCCATGCAAAGCAAACATAGCTTTGCTATTATGTGTAGCTCTAGTTTATGGAGTTAAATATAAAAAATAATTAAATATCTCAATATTATATTACACTCCAGATGTTCCACCACCTGAATTAGCTTGAAAACCACTGATATGAAAATGTCCTCATTCTTTAGCTGTGCTTGTTTAAAAAAAAAAATAAACATATTGATAAACTTGAGTTGTTTGAGTTATTTCTAAATGCATAGTATGATCAAATAAATTGAGCTTGCAGCTGACCTATTAATATAATTAAAAAATCTATAAGTAGAAGAACTCTGCCCTTCCCAATAGCTGATCTATGGTAACAGGCTTTCTAGGATTTTCTTTTCAAATGCCACTCCTTGGCTGACCCAGGCTGCTGGTTACTATACCATTAAGTGCCAAAACCAAGATTTCTACCATAGTAGGTGAGAGAAACAAATGAAGCACAGCAAATGTTAGTTGCCAGTAAGTGCTCTAAAAGTTCTTTTCCCCTTAAGTTGTCTCTGTTAAGCTCACCATGATAAACTTCTGTGATAGGAACTCACAGTAGGAGATGGTGAACAAGAGATTTGAAAGCCTCATTCTTGCTCAACATGAGCAGGGCCACTCCTAACCCTTAGGACATTTTTATGTGAATTTTAAATATGTGAATCTCCTTCTAGATTGATGTAGCCCCTATTTGCCCCTCCACAGAATGTCTTGTACATTGTAAAAGTACACAGCTATATGCACACAACTGTATGCAGGGCCCTAAACATGATCAGTCTGTGCTCTACGCCAGATTCTCAAGATTTCCTGCAATCCAGCACTTCTTAGTCTTTCCTGTGTTACTTCCGACCAGTACCATTCCAGCCTCCCAATTAGGGTCCTTGGCTATCTCCCTGGGCAAGACCTTTTAATAAAGAGCAGAGTTTCCTGTGTTAGAAAATCAAAGTTAAATGTTGCCTCTGGCCAGGCGCGGTGGCTCCCACTTGTAATCCCAGCACTTTGGGAGACCGGGGCCAGCAGATTACAAGGAGCTCAAGACCAGCCTGGCCAGCATGATGAAACCCCATCTCTACTAAAAATACAAAAATTAGCCAGGTATGGTGGTGTGCACCTGTAGTCCCAGCTACTTGGGAGGCTGAGGCAGGAGAATTGCTTGAACCCGGCAGGCAGAGGTTGCAGTGAGCTGAGATCATGCCACTGCACTCCAGCCTGGGCAACACAGCAAGACTCCATCTCGGTTGGATGGATAAATAAATAAATAAATGTAAAATAAAATAAAATAAATGCTGCCTCTGCTTCTTAGTAGCTGTGTTATTCCGAACAGATTATCCAATCTCTTTTCTCTTCCTCTCTAACATAAAGATGATGATAGCCCCTATGTCAAGAAGATAAAATTAGAAAAGGCAGGTAAAGCATTGACCCATCTGCCTGGCCCATAGTGAGTGTTCAGTAGGTATTTGCTGCTCCTGATGTTATTATTTACTTATTTACATTTGTAACAATGATCTCTGACTGGTTCATGGCTTCTCTTTTACCCTCCACCTTTCTAAATTCCCTGGGTCCTTTGAGGACTAGTCCCTTTCTCCACTAACCTTACTCTAGGCCATATTCTTATCACTTACAGCATGCATACCACACATTAAGCATTGAATTATGCTCTCTTATTTCCTAGCAACAAAGTCTGCAAGGAATATTACTCCTATGAACTGCTCCTCAGAAATAGTTATTGCGCCCAGATAAATATAAAGGAGACTGTACATTATTTCTCTTGGAAATCTACAAGCATTCCAGCATAGTAAAGGTTCTGAAAAGTCTTGCAGCAAAGAAATTAAAAAAAAAATTTAGCCTCTATTTTCTCACCAGTTTTAGTAAAGAAGGCTGGTTTTCCTATGAAGAGTCCACAGAACTAACGTGCCTCAGTTCACACTATGGAAATTTCTACCCTATTGCTGAATCCAGTGGAGCTGTTGGATTCTGGGAGATGAGAGGGTGATGCCCAAGCCTCACATCCTCATCCTTCCCTTGTTCTCCTAAAGCTGCCCTCCAGGGACTTTCCTGGCATCCTAGGGATCTATTGAATGCAGTTAAAAAATAATCAACATAGATTCCCTCATGTGATCCCAGAAGCCAGGATCAATATTATTATCTCTGTTTTACTCATAAGAAATCTGTGATTTAGAGTGATCAGGATTTGATGACCACATCTTGACCAACCAGCATGGGCAGAACTGCAAATCTTCCCATTCCAAATTCAGTGCTCCTTTTACTGGGCCTTGCAGAGTCCATTAAATGTGCAATTAACATATGGAATTCTACCCACTTCCATGTACTTATGGACAACTAAGAGGTGAGAACAGATGAAAAAAAAAAAAAAAACATGGCTTCATTTTTCCCTCTGCTAGTAAAAATGGTGTCCCGAATATGGTTCTGGATTTCTGAGGTGCAGTGCCCATTGTGTAGGCCCAATGGTACCTATGGGCCAGGGGAAGCTGCATTATTGCTATGGCTTTGCATTGAAGTATGCACGAGTGGCATCAGTTCTACCTTTCAGGGATACTTTTGGCAGTTAAGTCTATTTGGCCTTGACACCTGACAAAGTTTAGTCTCAGCATTAATATAAAAAACAGAATCAATGAAAGGTAGAATAATTCAATTAAGAGAAGGTGGGGCAAAATGAAATGCATACAATGGTAAAGATGAATCCTCCTAAAAACCCAATCAGTGAGAGGTTAGAGGAAACCTCAATAACAGAATTTTCAACATAAACCTGTCCTGGTGGCACAGTGTCCGACAGCAGTGGTGACGATGGTTCTCCCATCTTACAGGCTGCTGCTGCTGCTAGTAGCACCACCACTCCGATCCTCACTAATCACCAGGTGAGGCTTTTGTAACACTTTTTACCACTTAGCCTAAGTGGGTAGGGAATGTCTTACAGATGTGAAAATATCTGAGCTCAGAGAAATCATGCCACATGAGGGTAACCATCCCAGCATGTATAAAATGGCACAGGCAGAAGGAGCATTTAGTTCATGTGTGGCTGGAAATAAAGGAAGGGAGGGAAAGGAAGCTAAACAGGTGGTTTAGATGTTGATTTGACAGGGCCTGACGTTATCCTGTAGGCAGAAACATGTCAGTGATGAGGGTGGAAGGCACAGCTCTGCAGAGTCTGATGGTCAGGAATATATACTTGATTGATCAGGGGGTGGAGGAGCAGAGCTGCTATTAAGTGAATTTAGTAGAGCTTGTTGGTCTCAGCATTGGGCAAGAACTTAGGTTTCCCTGTTCCTAGTGTAGGATTTTCTCCAATACAGCCCACTGAGACTACAGAATTCTTTCATCCTTCCTTTCCTTGCCCCCTCCCTCTCCTTTTTATTGCACAACCTCAGGTTCAGAATTAAGTACCTCCGTTAAATTACCTCCCAGGATTTCACAAAGAGTAATAATGTACATATTTGATCTAGAGGTCAGGGAAATACTGTAGACAATGATTTAGAGCATCCATTTTCCACTTGGTCAGACTCATTTTGATGTACTTCTCTCAGACCTGACTGAGCCAAGTCCCTCTTGACTGAGGACATGGCTTTAGTAAAATCGAAACACTTTCATGGCGGTCTCAATTTTCCTCTTAGAGTAAGAGCAGGTCCATGTGGTACCAGCCCAGCTCCAGCTCTAAATCAATGCTTAGGCATTAAAAAGTTGCTCTAAAGAGCACTCTTGTGAGATAGTGTGTCCTTAACTAAGAAAGTGAACCTATGTGGAAATATCATAAATGCAAATCATCAACCATTGCATTTCTTAAAGAATAACATCACAAAGTGTGTCTTAGCCATAGAACCAATCGGAAATATTTTAGGGTTGTCACTAAGCACTTAAAAAACACATTGTTTAAAGCTTTTACATTTCTGTGTGTGGTAAAGAGATAACTTGGAAGTAAAGAGAGGTATGTTCACAAATGAGTAATTACAGTATAGCAGAATCTGACACTCAGAGCTCTGGTACATAAAAAATGAACAGTATTCTAAAACGTAGTGCTATGGTTTTTAAACTTTTCAAAAAGCTAGAATAGCACATTTTATGTCTTCCAAATGAACTCATACAGGGAGTCATCTTATGTAGGACAGATGACGACAGCACTGTCCTGGTAGCAGTGGGGGTGAGGCACAGGAAGCTGTGTCCAGCCGCCTCCTCTTTCCCCAAGGCATCCTTCCTCAACATCAGGATCCCAAAGAATTCAGTCTGCAAATTGCTCAGCTACTTCTTCTCTCTCCCTTTGCAATAGATTGCAAATACTCCTCGATTAAACATACACATTCCTGGCCTTTTTTCTTATCTCTGCCAATTATTAGACTAACCCCCAGGAGAAAAATTTCTTAGATGTTCAGCCTCCATTTCTCCTATAAATTGTGAAGATACATATATGCACACATGTTATACTTCAAAGGTTTGTTTTGAGATCAAGTTAGATTTTAAAATGCTTTTCAAAACTCTAACACTTAGATAAATGTACAAAATCATTGGCCACACAGTTTATTCATAGCTAATTTCAAGAGAAAATAATAGAATGATAAACCTGGCTATCATGATATAAGGGGAAGAGAAGAGAGAAAAACAATTCTGAGTTTGGCCATAACCCTAGAGAAATATTTCACTTTGGACATCTTCACTGAACATTTAACCGATTGTATGGGCACGAAAAACTAATGCAGAGTTCCACTGGTGACACAGACTCCAGGGAAGAAAGAACCGCCAATTAATTACTGATAGTTGAAATATTTTACACACATAAACAAATATACAAAAAAAAGTTGTTGTGTAAATGGAAATCAAGCAGTCAAATCAAAACAAGGAACAAGCCACAAGTAAAGGCAGTAGTTTGCTTACAGCCTTTTAGAGCATCCTCATTTAGGTCTCTTCCAAAAGTGGCTGTACCCATACTGGCTGGAAGCATCTACCCTGAGCCTAGGAGGTCAGCCTGCTCACATCCCAGTGGGGCCATCTGGGGCAAATACTGAAATCTCAATGGGCAGATATCCAAATCAGTTGCTCACTCACCCTTCCCCCCTTGTTGGCCTTTTCTCTTCAACCTCAGCCTAAGCTCTCTTTCAACAATTTGCCATAAATCCCTAGGCAGGAATGCAGCACAGCACAGCAAAAGCCCTCTTGACTCAGGACACGCACAGAGAGAGAGAACTTCTTTCTTGCTTGGAGAATTCAGGATCATCACTGTACACTACTTCTCCATGGACATGTGACCTCAGGGGTTTGGGAAAAATGAAAAGTTGCATCTCTTTACCCCCTTGCAGGAAGTATAATATCAATTATTGATTTGGAGAGGATGTTAATTGAGGGAAGTGGCTAGCAGTGAAGGCCAACATGAAAACAAGGCAAAAGCTATCAGAAATTGCAGAGGAAAAGTTTTTTAAAATGCTGCCCCTAAATATTAAAAGGGTGAGCTCTATTAATTGTAGATTTCTGCAGTGATGGCTGTTTTGTTTGCTTATTTGTTTTTCATCATCTCCCACTCCCCCAGCAGAAATTAATTCACCTTTGCATCAAAGGTTCTCTTTGTATTGTCAGAAACTGCAAATACTCATTTCATGCCTCAAACAATGCTATAGACCAGTGTGCAACGTTATAGTCGTGTCTCTCTAATTATGTGATGTTTGTAAGTCAATATGATAGCACAGAAATCATCTTTTTTCATTTCTACCACTCGGCACAACATGCTCTTAAAGGGAACTCCGGACACCCAATTCTTTAAACTTAAAACCAGAGAGTTGTTTTTGAGTTTCTTTTAACTTTGCTCTCCACATCCCATCAGTGGCCAAAAAACAAGGATTCTTCATCTGTAAATAACTAATATTCACCCTTTCTCATAATTCCCACTGTCCTAGCCTTCTCCAGACCCACACTAGTTCTTCTGTGAATTACTGCAGTTCCTCCCCACAGGTCTTCTTTGCTTAACTCTTCCCATCTCATTCTCATCTATACATGCTGCTGAGTTAAAATTTTCTGAAAACAACCATGAACACGTCAGTAAGTGACTAAAAGTGTCCTGTGGCTCTTCTCTGCTTATAGAAGACTTAAATGAGAAATTGCAGATGCTAATACTGCTTAATGCCCATCTCTCTTACTAGAACATAAGCTATAACAGAGCACGGGCTTTGATTTTGAGCTGTACTGGGCTCATAGGAGATGCAATAAATATTTGTTGAATGAATAAATGAGTAAAAATGGATGAATGGTTGGATGGATGAATGGACAGAGGAAGGCTGAGTAGATGAACAATGACCCCTTCACAGGTTTGTTTACAGAACTAAATAAATAAAATAATGTATAGAAGAGTGCCAAGCACAGAATCTAGGCTTGTGAAATGTGGGGCTCCTTCTTTATTCTCTCTGTTATACTCCTTGTACCATTCCATGCCTATCTCTCAGCCACAGAAGGTCAGGGCCCAACTGTGGAAGGAACATGTTTCCAAGATGTTGAATTTGCACCTGCCACGTGGGCAGTGGGGGATACTCAACTTTGAGGCTTTAGTTTAGGAGAGATATCCAGTTGCTTTGTTAGGAAACAACTACGGTGGCAAGATGGAATGAAGGAGGCGGCTTACAGATGTCAGATGGGCAGTGAGACAGCTTGCAGCAGGACAATGGTAAAGACACCTTAGGGCTGCACCAGGATGGTATGGAGGAGAAGTAAGGTTGAAAGGGATTTCCAAGGGAGGTTTATGGGGGAGCTGGTGAGCTGGGATACAGACAGCCTCTACCACCAGATCTCAATCTCTAAAACTAGGCCTAAGACCAAGGCTCAGATGTCCTTCATGTTTTTGTCTTTTTTTTTTTTTTAATATGGAGTTAGAAACAATTTGGCTTTTTAGAGCTGAAAGCTAGAAACAACACATCCAGGAACAGTAGGCTTCTACTGTCTTCAATCACTAATGTCCTACTGAGTATGTACCCTATGGAGAAGGCAAAAATGACATGGACCAGGACTCCTTATATGGAGAGTGTTTTAAAAGGCAGTTTTTAAAAAGCCCATTTTGTGGAAGAAACCAGAAGGCTCGTAATTGCTATCTGCACTGTGGTTTCTCCTGGGGGTTGGGGAGGGGAGTGGATTAAAGAAAAAGTTTAGAAGGCCATAGGCATAAATATCGAAATAGTATGAATTTTAATATATACTTTAAAAGGGGTTAGGCAATGATGAAAAGATATGACTGCTTTCCTTTCATTTCTGTATTAAATTAAAATTCCTACAAAACTGCAATGGCTATCTTTTTGAAAACACTGCATAATTTTAAACTTTGGGAAGGTTTATCTTTCATAGCCACAAATCTTTGCAAAAGCCTTTGGCTACAGGAAACACAGGCTCCAAGTCTGCCATATGATGAAGGCTTTATGTGTGTTTCTAAAAGGTAACTGTCTTGAAATAGGTACCCTTCCATTTATGAGTGAAACCACCTGATTATCTAAATGAAACAGAAAGATGCATGAAACATTCTTCTCACCCCAACTAGATAAGAAGGCTGAGCTCTCAAAACATTATTCATTGTCTATCATTTAAGAATTATCTGATTATCAACCACAGTATTTCCAAAAAAAAAGTAGTCCTAAATAACATTGTAAATCTCATTCCCTACTATCCATGCTTCTGAATAGAACAGGCAACAGACATATATTTAAATAGTGTCAATGAAATGAATCCACAGTTTATTGCTACTATTCATCTTGGCTAGTAAATGGCCTCCATACTATTCTTCATTCATTAAAAATGGTTCATTTCCTTTGGCCTTTATTCATTGCCTAATATTCCTAATGAACTTAATGTAGCAAGTGATGTAATCAGACAAAAGACCTGTAAGAACCCCTTTTCTGCCACTGTAAGCAGAATTAAATCATATTTAATTAGGATTTTAGTGTTCACCAAAAGTCTCTGTTAACTATTTATCACCCACACTGCTGTCTATTCTAAGCAGCCTTCTCTTTCTAAGTAGGAAAGCACTATCTTTTTGGCTCAGTTCTCTCTGTTGGACACCGTAATCTACCAGGCAGGTGGCTAACTTAGTTCTAGCCATGAATTAGTCATTGGATTAAGGTTTGCCTTAATTCTCCATGGCCAAGGAGGTCCAACGCGGTTTAGAAGACAAAATGAAGTCACACTAACAGTGACCGATTTATAAGCACAGAAGAGGAGAGTCCAGCAAACTTGAGAAGAGTTCTGAGAAGCAGTGGCTTCTGTGTAGATTTTGCTGGAAGTCTTTGCTGTGTTTTAGTGAGGATGAAAGAGTTGTATATGCAGAGAGGGAAACTGAGAACACACAAAGGTGGGGGAAAAGAAATCTGTGACAAGAAAGCATCAAGAAATTAAAGAGGAGTGAACCACTGCTGGGGCACTGGAGGGCATGTCAGCTTCAAGAGTTTGTGCCAGACCCCACAGGAACAGGAAAATCCTGCAGGTTTTGTTTGGTTTGGTCTGGCTTCACTTTTCTTTCTCTTTTCTCCTTTTTCCTCTTTCCTTTCCTTTCATTTCTTTTTCTTTTTCTTCTTTTCTTTTCCTTCCTTCCTTCCCTCCCTCTCTCTCTTTCTTTCTCCTTCCTTCCTTCCCTCCTTCCCTCCTTTCCTTCCTTCCTTCCTTCCTTCCTTCCTTCCTTCCTTCCTTCCTTCAGGAAATAAACATAGTAGAAAAGGTGTTTTGAGGAAGATGATTAGGCACCATACTAAATATTTAGTGCAGCTAGAAAAACAACTAGGATTGATTTTGCAGCTTTCTGGTTAGGAGGCAGTGAGGTCTTAGACCAGAGAGTTAGCAGAGATGCACCCAAAAGGGAGTTTTGGTGCCTTTCAAGAGACTTATAAAGGAAGAGTTGTTGACCAATTGGACAGTGTTATAAAGGAGAGGCGAAGAAGAGAGTGGGTAAAATTTGCTGGGCGGATTTTGACCTGGTTCTTACTCTGGCCCCTACCATGTCTGCCCTTCTTTCCCATCTGCTAGGGCACAGTTCCATACCACCTTTTCTGCTTAGTCATCTCTGAGCAAGACAACTGATCATGACTCTCCCCCAGCTGAGTTCATGCAGCCTATATGGCCAGTCTTCCACATGGCAGCCATCCTAGCCTGCCTTGGATGCTTCTGAGCAGGTTTCCTATCGCTCCCCAGTGTGACAAGTTCTCTGCAGCATGTCTGTAATCACCATGTTCCAGGGCCTGATCCACACTGCATTGTAGCGCCACACAGGTATTTGTGAAAAGAATAGTGAAAGTTGATCACAATAGTTTTCCTCAAGGCTTTTCAAAAGGGGCTCAATTCTGGTTAAGTGAATAAAATCTCTCCTTTGTATAAGTGCTCAAGTGCTCTACAGTGACTCAAAAAGGATCATTGTCTTTCCAGAGCTGCTTTCTGATAAAGGTCAAGCAATTTTAAAACAAAAAAATAAATGTCCATTTGATTTGACATTTCGAAAGACAGCTGAGCATCTGTCGATGATAACCCATATCTTCTTTTTTCTACTCCATCATCAGAACACCAGGCAGGTATAATAAACTTCTCATGGATCTCAAATCAGAATTATGTTGAATTTTCTCACTTAGTCAATGGGGAAGGCAATTCTTTATAGGGAGGAGGCCAAATATCAAGCATCAATTTGCATAGAGGACAAACTCACTAGGAGGCTGTTTATGCCGTGTGTCTAATAACATGCTCTGTCTTATGTTTAAAGGACACATTTGCAAAAATGATTTTATGTGGTACTCACACATCAATAAACTAGCAATATAGCATATGCTTCTGACTTAGTCAAATAACATTTTAAGGCTTATTAGGAGACAACAGTAATTCATAGTTGCATCACCCACCATCTTAGGTGTTTCCCTGACATCTCAACACCTCCTACTTAACTTCAAGGCCAAGAGTCCTTTGGACTTCCAAAATTACTGCTCATGTCCAATCCAGAATAAGCCTGCAAAAGAGAAATCTTGAATTGTTTCCAAAAGGGTTGGGCATGGGAAGTGTAAAGCAAAAATAGGTAGCTTCTTGAAAAAATTGAGTCTCCACCCAATAGTTTTATCACTTTTTTTTGAAGTAAAATCAAACATTAGCTACATCCATGTTCGAATACAGATCATATTCTAAAGGAAAATGAATATTTTTGAGAAAGGGTTTCACTTGGTTGCCCAGGCTGGAGTGCAGTGGTGTGATCCATCATAGCTTACTCCAACCTCAACCTCCTGGGTTCAAAGGACCCTCCTACCTCAGCCTCCCACTGGCTGGGACCACAGGCATGCACCACCATGTCTGGCTATTTTTAAAATTATTCTTGGCAGAAATGGGGTGTCACTATGTTGCTCAAGCTGGTCTTGAACTCCTAAGCTCAAGTGATCCTCCCTCCTGGGCCTCCTAAAGTGCTGGGATCACAGGCATGAGACACTGTGCCTGGCCCAGACTTTTAAAAAATTATGACTCTGGATTACCCATATTATTTTATTCTTCTGTGTAGATTATCGGGATTTGACCATCACAGGGGAAAATGATTCTAGAATATAGATGCTAGATGGCTGCAAAAAAGGTAGGCTGCTTCCTCACAGATACAAACCCTAGGAGGGAATGAATAAAGAAAAGAGCCCCAAGTAACTGATTAACGGACATCCCTTCCAGGGTGATTCACACACCACCCCTGCCTGTGTAACCATTATGGATTTATTAACATTAAGGCAATGTTATTCAAACAGGTATCAAAACATTTTAATGCAATGGAACACTGAGTGAAATATTATTCCTACCTCTCAGCAGAATGAAACAAGCTGAGATAATTGCATTGCCAAGGAGAACTGACTCAGCCTCCAGATGCCATTTAAGGCTCTGAGGTTTATCTTCTAAAACTGCAGCATTTAGTGTAATAATGAGCTAATGGCATGCACAGAATCAGCTGTCCCCATATTGTGGTGCCCAATGGACACCACTGATTGCATCCCTCTGCTCCAATTATGTTTTCAGAGGCTTAATACCAGAATCAATGAGGAGGCTCCTGTCAGTCAGTAGCCTGAATTTACTGGGCACCTCCTGGTACAGCCTTGGTTCTCTGAGGCCATGGCGGGGGTAGGAACATCAGAGCGGAGGTCAGGGTGATATCTCCTGAAAGCATCAAGAGGTATTGCATGAAATTATTAAAGAGCAGATGTTAAGCACAAGAGCAAATGCGGAGTGCCAAATAAAGTAAAGACATATTTAGAAAATGTACCAAAAGCTTTTTTTTTTGCATTTTTCATTAAAGCTATTTTCATTTCTGAAAATAAAAATTAATTTCCTCTTCCCTGATTTTAGCAATATCCTTATTCTTTTCCCCATTTCCCCTAGACTTCAATTTTTTTTTTTTCCTATGAAACAGAAGAAAACCTAGCAGTGCCTGCCTTAAGTAATCTTGCCACCATGTTGGGGCTCCAATGACTGTCTGGAAGGTGAGCTAGCCATCCATAGCAGCCAGCAGTCACCATAAGGTCGCTTTCCAAAAGCCACTCTCTGAAGGTGATAGTGTGTACATGAATGTCTATAAGCTGGGGGAAAAGAGGAAACAAGTGACAAAGTACAGCAGGTAAATTCAGGAAGTTTTATCTGAATATGTCGCAACTTGTGTGTTTTACCACATTTAGTACTAAGGCCATTTATTGAATGTTCCCAGGACAGGTCCGTGGCTCAAGAAGGCAAAGTTTTAAGGAACATGAGGTGCTTTTAAACCATAATAAACTCTTTTGGCTGGATGCAGTGGCTCACGCCTATAATCCCAGCATTTGGGAGGCCGAGGTGAGAGGATCATTTGAGCCCAGGAGTTCAAGACCAGCCTGAGCAACATAGTGAGACCCCATCTCTAAAAAACAAGTAAAAAACCCCCAAAATAGCTAGGTGTGGTGGTGCACACCTGTGGTCTCAGCTACTCCAGAGAGGATAAGGCGGGAGTATCGTTTCAGTCTAGGAGGTTGAGGCTGCAGTGAGCCGTGATAGTGTCACTGCATTCCAGCCTGGGTGACAGAGGGAGATGCTGTCTCCAAAACAAACAAACAAACAAAGAAACAAAACAAAAAGACCAAACCTTTTTTGCTTACTGAGTCCTGCATGCTGTAAAAGCTTGGCACTGGCAGAGTCATCACACCAGGCCTACTTGGCTCCCCAGAGTCACTTCTTTTTATTCTCCCCCCATGCCTGTCTCCCCAGTTCCTGAGCATTTCCACTCTCAGACCCTTCTTTGCTCTGTCTGCCCCAGTAACTGGAATGCCCTTCTCATCTCTTCTCCCTCTTTATTCCACACTACCTGATCTGTAGACTCTCGCTCAAGCATCCCTCCCCCAACAGTGCCACTGCCTTCCTATTCTAGTTTCCTGAAACATTTGTCATTTTGTCACTTCATCATTTACTACCTTTGTTGTTATTCCACTTCTTCATGCGACTGTATACTGCATCTTTGATGAGATCTTAAGATGCCCAAGGGCAACAAATTGGAAACTCCTGGCAAGGTTTCCATTCTTCGTTTTAGACCAAGCAAAGTCTGAAGATGTGCCAAGAGCTGTGGCTCACTTTGAAGCCCACGTGGGAGCCCAAAAAATGGAGAGGGAGAGAGAACAGGCCAATTAGCAGTGAAGTGACTTCGGTGCATACCACGCTGCAGGGAGTTGCTGGAGTTCCAGGGCAGGTTTAAAGACAGTTTAACCACAATGCTCATGTATGCTTCTTGTCAGCAGGGGATTAATTTAAAAGCAGATTTCTTAGATAAAATGAACAAACCTCTGTGGGTCTAAAGCTGCAGAAGTAGAAGTTAGGAAGTAACCACTCTGTGACATTATGTAAGAGTTTAAATCGTTTTTTCCTGCTCTTCCCCTCAAATAAATTGCAAGAAAGCCACCTGTTGATGGTTCTTGGGAGTTGGGGAGAACCAAAGAATCCAGAAAGAGGAGTTTGAAGGGGAGAAGTAATGAAAGCAAAATTTTGTCAATTTTACAATTTAGCCAGGACACTTCTACATGTCACCAGATCTTCACAGAGTGAAGAGCCAGAAGATAGTGTTTGGTTGTAGTCCTACTTTCCCTTTTCAATGTATCTGAATATAAAGGACATCTTCAAGAATTCAATCTGGTTGGAAATTTCCATTAGTTCAGTTTTATACATGCCTACTACACTCACAAGTTTAAGAAAAAAGCAAATCATAATCTTAGAAGCTACAAGCACAACAATACTCATAGCATTTATAGAAATAAGGCAAAATATTACATTTATACAAATAAAGCAAAATTTCAACAACTACTACCACCTTCACAAGGAAAATACAACTCCCATATAAACACTCTTAGCATAGCAGCCCCAATCCTTCCCCAGATCTTACATTAGGTCTGAGCTACTACTCACACAGTGACCCTTGCAGATTTTATTAAACTAAGACAAGGAAGTTATATGCAAGTATTTAAAAAGGTATTTACCAACAATTGTAAAAACATTACTTGCTTAAATACAACAAATGGAAAGCCCTATTAACCAAAATATATCATTCCTCACACATTTTGGTTCCTTGGGGTTTTACTGACTCCATTTCACCATATGCAACATTAAGTATGTCTAATTTTCAAAGCAGAAAATATAATTATTTCTTTTGTTTTTTTGTGATTATTTAGGTAGAAATAATCACTAATGTGAACGTTGCCATTCCAGGTTGTTAAATTCAAATGAATATAAATGCGGTTCTTTCTAAATTATCCTTCTAATTCGAGGCACAAAATGGCTTTTTGCCCTCATCTTCAAGGCTTGCCTTTAATATTCTCTGAAAGATAAATTACATTATTATCTTAGGAAAGTATGCTGAAAATCATTGAATTTTTAGTTCTAGGAGCTGCAGATACCTCTTGTTTGACAAAGTATATCAATATCTGTCACTGACACCAAGATTGGATTTTTAAGGCATCTGTGGTGCAAAAGAAACAAAACAAATTTTACCTTGGCATTCATTTTCAAGCAAAACATATAAATAAATCAGACCTGGCTAAGAACATACCTGAGGCCTTGGCTGGATTTAATTACACAAAGAATTGGCAAATATACAGTCGTAATCAACAAGCAGACTGTGGCACTCCTCAAATCATCTCGACACTGACATGTCACAGGCTGTTGATTTTCCAACACACTGGAGGCTGGAGCCATTTTGGAGCCAAAGTGGATGAATAAGTATGGAAGCCACCAGTGCATCTCACTGATCATGGGCAACTTTATTCTAGATTTAGTCTTTTCATTACGGTTATGTAAAAATGGTTGAATAGAAATTAAGATGAGTACAAACAATAATAACATAAACACATTTATAGTTTGTTGAATGCTGCTTGCATGCTGAGCACTACGTTTACTGTGCGTCTCATATTCAATGGATTCATTTGTTTTGGAACTCACAACAACTCTGTGAGCTGGGTATGTTGTTCATTTCACAGATGAGGAATTTTCTTCTCTAGGGGAGATCTAGAGAAATTAAGTTACCTGCGCAAGGTTATAAGGATAGTTCATGTATCAGAAAATTATGTGAGGTAGTAAATGAAAAGCTCATGGAAAAAAAGGGGGAGGTGGTACTGAAATCTAAAGAAATTTATCTGAATACTTCAATTCCATTCACTATAGCTTCGTATTTCCTTCAAGTTTGGGAATGAGGAGACTCTAAGTACTAGTCTCCATCTTCAATGAATCCAGGAGCTGGTTTTTTGAAAAGATCAACAAAATTGATAGACTGCTAGCAAGACTAATAGAGAAGAAAAGAGAGAAGAATCAAATAGATGCAATAAAAAATGATAAAGGGGATATCACCACTGATCCCACAAAAATACAAACTACCATCAGAGAATACTATAAACACCTCTAAGCAAATAAACTAGAAAATCTAGAAGAAATGGATAAATTCCTGGACACATACACCCTCCTAAGACTAAACCAGGAAGCAGTTGAATCTCTGAATAGACCAATAACAGGCTCTGAAACTGAGGTAATAATAGCTTACCAACCAAAAAAAGTCCAGGACCAGACAGATTCACAGACGAATTCTACCAGAGGTACAAGAAGGAGCTGGTACCATTCCTTCTGAAACTATTCCAATCAATAGAAAAAGAGGGAATCCTCCCTACCTCATTTTATGAGGCCAGCATCATCCTTATACCAAAGCCTGGCAGAGACACAACAAAAAAAGATAATTTTAGACCAATATCCCTAGTCTCCATCTTCAAATGCAGGTGCATGAGAAATGTACTTTTTCTCTTCTTCATAAAATGCAATAGTAACAATAATAGCAAATGCTTATAAAGCTTTTATTTCATGGCAGGCTCTATTCTAAACACTTTTGTATTATTTATACCTATTTTACAAAGAAGAAACTGAGGCATAGACAGGTTTATTTGCCCAATGTCACACAGCTAGTAAGTGGAGGAGTGGGATTTTGAGCATCTATTCTCTGACTCCAAAGTTAGTTTTCTTAGCCATCAAGTGTCAGTGCGACTCCCTTCGTCCGCTTTCTCTAATATCTGTGATCACTGCACTCTTCCTGGTATCAGTAGGGCCACAAAAAACCTGGTGAGGCTATCTGGGACCTTTCTTCCCCTCTATCCTACTCTCGGGTGCACACAAATCATTCTATTTTGCTGCAATTTATGGACACAGGGGGTTCTGAGGGGCTGCCTCAGCTCACCCTCAGGACGGATTCTGCAGTCATTTTTCCCTGGGGTTGCACTGCTTCCTGAGTCCTCCCTAGAGCGAGGCACACATCTTTCTACATCTACCTACCATCCCCTTGTTGTCCTATCCCTAATCCTCAGCCTGTGTGCAAGAAGGGCATGGAGCCTCTCTCAGGGACACATCAGCCTCTAATCACTCTTTGTTTCTTCCCACAGCTAGAAGAATCTTATTCTTAGGGTCTATTCTCATGAATTTGAGATCCAAGTCCAAATATTACGTCAGATCCCAGGAGAGAGATTTGATCTGATCCAGTTTTCCATAGAAAACTAAAAGAAACAAAGAAATTTATAAGGAAGCCAGCCCTAGAGAGTTAATCAAAGACTGTCAGATGCATGCGTATCTTAGTCACTAATACTCCAATTTTGTTGTTGTTGTTGTTGTTGTTGTCTATTTGAGGCAGGGTCTTACTCTGTTGCCCAGACCAGGCTGGAGTGCAGTGGTGTGATCATGGTTCACTGCAGCCTTGACCCAACCTGGGCTCAATGATCTTCCTGCCTCAGCCTCCCAGGTAACTGGGACTACACAGGTGCATGCCACCATGTCAAGATAATTTTTGTATTTTTTTTTTTTGTATAGACAGGATTTTCACCATGTTGCTCAGGCTCGTTTTGAACTTCTAGACTCAAGTGATCCACCCACTACAGCCTCCCAAAGTGCTGGGATTACAGGCGTGAGCCACTGCGCCCAGCCTAATACTCCAATTTGTAGTGGTTTCCACGGAATAGGGAGCAGTGCTTCTATCTCAAAGCCAAGAGCAGGTTAAGAGACTTAGAAACATGCATTGGGAATAGACCCAACATTTTTGTTTCCTTTGAAATGTTTGTATTTTGGGTTATATTTGAATTATAAAACCGTTACTTGTTAAGGGTTTCTTTGAGGAATACTCCACCATCAGTGCATATTTTAATTCGTGAGTATCACAAAAACCTCTAGCATCCTGTCTTCTTTCGCCTAAAGGACTATGCAATTCTCGAGGTTTCCATTTTATCCAACATACTGGAAAAATGTCAATCCATTAGACATTAACCAAACAATGATCTACAGTAGAGGCTAAAGTATTCCTGTAATTAAATCCTGAACAAAAGCTATACAGTAAAAGAAACTTTATCATTCAACACAATACAAATTACAGTAGACTTTTTCTAAAATGTATACTTAGGGTTTTATTTTCTCATCTTCATTCATGAGCCTCAGATATGCAACATTTGATAGAAAGAAACCTTCTTGTACATATCACTTTATCCTGGGCTCATGAACTGATTTTTCATTCCTTAGAGTTGCAGAGATAAGCAGGCCAATTACAGATAGCTTCTAACAAATCCACTAAATGCATGAACCTTAGAATCCCAACTCTGGCAACTGTGGGAGTTACTTTCTTCAATGAGCCTTAGTTTCTTTGGTTGTAAAACACGCTCTTGCAAGTATCCAGAATTCTTACAGAATTACTTGAGGTTAAATAAAAATATAGATGTGGAGTTCTTAGCACAGTGCCTAGCATTTAGTGTGGCTCCTCACACAGAAGCGAACACACACACACACACACACACACACACACACACACTTCATATAGAAAAGAAACCCAAAGAACACTAACTCCACCATTTCTTTTTTCTGATGTGGCCATTTTAACATGCCCTCTTGGTCAGTGGGTTTGAGGACAAGTGCTAAATATTCAGATAGACACATCATAGACGCATCTGGGCTCCACGATGATAGTGCCGATGGTAGCAATAGTCTAAGCTCTTACCTGTGCCCTATGACAGAAGTACCAAGAGTAATCCTATCTTACAAATGAGGAAACTGCGTAGCTGGTATATGGAGCAGCCAGGATTGCAACCCACATGATTTGATGCCATATTCTATACACTTAATCTCCATAAAGTGAAATTTCCATTGTGTCCTGTCCATAACTCAATTCTTGGGGTAATATAGGCAGAAGCTACTAAGCAAAACCAGGGAAGTCTGCCATTCAGTCAACTCTCAAGAATCATGAAGTGATGGACTTCATTTAGAAAGTCTGCCCCAACTTCCCTCAAACCACACAGATTTATTGAGACCTGAACGGGGTAACTGTAGGCTCTATCTAACAGACCGTGACGTATTTTAGGCACACAGAAATTATTTGTTTAATCTGAATATGAATTAACACTGAAAACAACGTAAGAATTACTGGTGTCACTGTATTCTGGGCATGTTCCACTTAACAGTACTTATATCAAAGTGGTTTTAAGTGGGTGCATATAGCTTTTAGTCATTTTGACATGGTTGTGTTAGCTGTATTAGTTTTTACAATGTCAGAAAGAATGCTTAATAAAACAAGTACCACGTAACAACTCTACAGTCATGAATAGGGAGAAGGACATATAAAGTTTATTCATTTCTATCATTAATTGTCTTAAATTGAGCAAATTAGTGAGATTCTATATACCTGCAACTTATACCTTCCATTTACTAAAGTCCTAGTATGTGTCAAAGTAGTTTTCATTCCTCCCAGCCATGTTATGAGCTAAATATCATTAACTTTCCCTTTAAAAGATGAAATAAACTGAGACTCGTGAAGATTAACTTGCCCAAGGTCACCCAGCTCGTTAGGAGGCACAGGTGGGACTTGAACCCAGTTCTGTCTGAATTCAAAACCTCCAAAATGTCTTTCTGTTACATCAAGCTGCTTCAATGAGAGCTAGAAAATCAGGACAGTGAACAAGCTGGAGATAAAGGAAGATTTGGAGGAACACGGGAAGTGTGATCCTCACACACAGACCCTGCAGATTTCAGAGCATTTTACTCCATGATAAAGGCTAACCCTGACAAAAAATATGGAGGACACAGGCTGACGCCCTGGCTGGGGTGAGGGGCCAGTGCTGGGCTTGACCTTCCTGGAGAATTGTGGACTTGAATTTTGGAAGAGAGACAGCTTCCAGTGGGAAAAAAGTGGTTCCACAAGACACCAAACACCACACAGCACTGTGGGCCCGGGGCTGCCAGTCAAGAAAAGCATCCACAGGCCCTGTCAACCCCCAGACACTTCCACCTTGAGGCAGCAAGATCCAATTTTGTGTTTCCTTTTTATGTTCACTGATCTTTGTAAACTCAGGGCAGATCAAGATGTCTGTTACATTCTGGATTAAATTACTTCTTAAAGACAACATGTAAACAGAGGCCCTGGAAGTAGCTTCTTTGAGGAGCAGCTTGGGCTACTCCTCATGTTGGAGCTCTGGGACTCCTATCCCATCTCATCCATCTAACGTCATCTTCCTTTAATCTCCATCTTCTTTATCCCCACTCAACCTTCCTCAACAATGTTATGGAGGAAAAGGTGAACGGAATAGTAGTGTATACTTTTGGTGAGCAGAAATGTCATGAGGCCTGGGCAGGGAGAAGATGATGGCAGTGATTTTGGAAGTGTGTAAGTGGTAAGTTAGCCCCTCCACCTGCA
Source organism: Nomascus leucogenys (assembly GCF_006542625.1). Lineage (NCBI taxonomy): Eukaryota > Metazoa > Chordata > Mammalia > Primates > Hylobatidae > Nomascus > Nomascus leucogenys. Next base: position 64,193,928 of record NC_044394.1, on the reverse strand, counting down.
TAAAACTTCCTGCAGAAGCAACATTTGGGGTCACATGAGAGCAGAACAATGAAAGGTGCAGCATTATATAATGCTGCAGAATGGATCCTTTGTTGAGACTATTTCAGCTTAGGGAATTCACTGATAAGACTATCAGTGGTCCCACCAACAATTCTCCAGAGGACCAAAGAAAAAGCAATTGCTATGTCACGCAGGGTGCTGTAGGTAGGGCCAAGAGTTTGCAGTAGAGATGGGCAAGTGATGGTTACAAAGTAAAGAGGAATATCCTCAAGGAACATCCTTGGGGATGTTCAGCAGCTACTGGGGAATGTCTGTTTTCAAAGGAAGAAGCAAAGGCAATCATTCCACTATTCAGCTCATTAAAGGCATCTTAGCAGCAATCATGTACAAGCTGCTATTGGCATTTGCTGAAAACTTAAAGAGGTCTTGACAATTTTTACCAACATCTCCCATGGTAAATTACAGTTAGTTGTTAAAATTTTGGCAAAAGGATTTGTCCCTCATAGAGTCAAAATATGCCCTTCAAAGCAAACTCACCCATCCATGTACTTCCAAGAATACATACTAAAACAGAGGTTGGCCTCTGGGGCAGCAGGCACATTCAGAAAGCAAATGTCTATTCCTATTGTTTCCTGGGGTGTGGGCAAGTGGTCCCCTAGAGAGAATAAGGACAGATATTTGCTTTATGATGGAGACCTGGGACTCGGGCATCTATCTCCACTTGCCCTGGTATGATATCTGGCACTTGTTCCCACTTGCCTGGCTCCAGGTCTGCTAGAAGACACCCAGGAGGTTGGATGTTGGTTGCTGGCACACTCTAGGCAGGCAAGGCCATGCTCAGACTTCCCTGCTGCTGGGCCTGCTGCTTGCAGCTTCTGTTTCTAGTGCTGTCTGTTTCCACTGAAGTTAACATATACAGTAGATTAGTTTGCTTAATGAGCAACATTAATGCATCGATTAATGTGAAAATGTGACAACATTTGCTTTACCCCATCATGTCCTTTGTTTAGTTTATAGGCAGCATGGCCACCTTACTTATTGTCTGTCCATTAAACACCTACTTATTGAGCACGTACTGTGTGTTTAGGTCTAGACTGGACTCTGAGGAAAGCATGCAAAACACTCAGAGGCTGCCACTCTCACTGAACAGGCAGGGTTTGTACAAATAAAGAAAAGGCACCTAATGACTGCAGGGATGTACCCTGAGCAATGCTGAAAGGCTGTGACAGAATTCACCTACAGGGGAAGAAGGTGAGGCATCAGTGTGAAGGCAGGTGGTTCAGAGCCACTGGGGTTGAGGCAGTACCATCGAAAGAATTCTGAACAGTGAGTGTAAAGGCATGGAGTGTGCAGCACTGTATAGGAATAATGAGTCATCTACAGGGGCTCAGAGTGGAGGATGCAGTGGAGGAGTTGGCTACAGATCAGCCTGCAGGGCAGGCTGGAAGCATCTTGGGAAGTGCTGTGCTTCGGGTTTGAACTCAATCATGCAGGCTGGGGGTCAGTAAACATTTTCTGTTAAGAGCCAGACAGTAAACATTTTTGGACAGTCTCTGCTTCTCAACCTCTCAACTCTGCCTTTGTAGGGCAAAAGCAGCCATAAACAATATGTAAACAAATGGGTATGGCTGTGTTCCAATAAAACTTTATTGAGAAAACAGGCAATTTGGCCTGTGGCTATTGTTTGCCAAACCTTACTATAGGTGATGGGAAATCTCCTAGGATTTTTAAGCAGGGTATTATGACCTGACACAGTGAGTATATTAGATAGGTCACAGTGCTGCTGATCAGAGGATATAGTGAAGGGAAAGGAGGTGGGAGGCAGAAGGATGGGTCAGGGAGCAATAATGACAGGGCTGTGCATTTCCGATGCCTCTGTGAGTCTCACTCTGTGGTACACTCCTCTGTACAGTGCCCCTCTGCCCTCAGCACACTGACTCATAGCCACATTTCACTTGGAAGTTCTACAAACTAAGGCATCATTCTCAACCCGGTTGCATTTCCTAAAGTACATTTTGGCAAAGATGTCTCTTAAATTAATTAAGTATAGATCAGCACAAAGGTAACTTGTAAATTTGACAGGATGTAGGAGATGAAAAGGATGGCTTGTAAAGAAAAATGTGGAAAATCAGGGTTTGATTAAGGTAAAGCAGAGACCAGCATGATAAATGAGCACAATCAGCCCTTTTATCTTTTAATATTGAAGTGAGAAGAAGGATTTGGATCAATGCCCCCATCAATAACTAACTCTTTTCTCTCTTCTCAGAACAACACTAACTTGCTAAATGTGGAGACAGTGGGGAAAAAAATCCTTTCTTAGGCATTTTTCTGAAGAGGGTTTCCAAACAGAGGCCCTGGTTGCCAGCCCTACTTTTATGAACGCATGAAAATTCCGTGGCAATTAACAAAATCCATCTGCATTAATGTGTTGAAATTTCTGCAAACCCAGAATTAAATTGAACATGCCAATTCTAAATCAATTATTATGGGGAATTGTGTAGCAAGTCTTCATAATAGGACAAAGGTAATCTTCGGCACAGCTTGAGTAGAAACCAAGGTTTTGGAGTAATGAGGCTTTATGATAAATGAGGACCTGCTTTTATTTTTTTAATCACTCCAGTATAGGTTGAACCTATCTGAAAAAGAACTATGTTCCAAAGTTTTCAGTGCAATTTGGATTATATTTTCTCTCAGGAGCATGGTATAGATGTGGGTCAGTTCCCAGGCTAGCCCTTCAACGTTCATTTAAACCCAAAGAGAAATGACATAAAAACAGTAAGAAGCAATGTTTTTGCAGTACTAGTAATTAAGCAAATAAAACACAATTTTAAGATTAGAAAATCTTTTATTTTCAAGTTTTCTTAGAAAAAAAGAGAGAATTTAAGGAAATACGAGAGAGAGAGGATTAATTCTGAGGTTCTTATCAGTTACAGCACTCTCCTCCTACCTGTTCATTTGACACAAGACACACTGGCCTCTATTCTTTGAAGACTCCAAGCTTGTTCTTAACTGGGCCTTAATGGTTGCTGTTGCATTAGTCAGGAACACATTTCCAAGTGAGTTTTAAATGTCTACATTCTTCTAATCATCAAGGTCTCTTAGAGAAGCACCCACCATGAGTATCTAAAAGAGACCCTCCCTATCCTAGTCAGCATCTGTACTGTCACACTGGGTCAGTTTCTTCACAGTTTTTATAAAAATGTTTATTATTTATTTTTCTATGTATTTATTGTATGTCTCCTCCATTTGGATATAAGTTTCATGCAAGCAGGGACTTTGTCTTCTTCATCCCACAAGTGTTGAATTTTATATGTATAAAAATGTATATAATGTTAACCTATAAAAATTTATTATTATATTAATATAGATATGTTATATATTAATACAGGTATATGAATATATAAAACATATATGTATTAATACATATGTGACATATTATATATATATATATATACAAAACTGTTGACTGGACCTTGAGGGGTTATATAGTTGCTTTCCAGGGTTGTGTAATTTGGGGGCAGGATTTCTCTATTTTCTCCAATTTAATTCCAAAACCAGTGGCCATCAATTATTTGATAGAGAGACCCAGGCTGAGAACCATTCTTTTAATGTTCATTGACAGACATCAAAATAGCTTGGTTCCTCATAAATGAAATAATCTGTGGTCAAGAGAGAGAGAGTTATTCCTTTAGTCCATGAGTCGAATTTGAAAGAGAGATAGAGGAAAGTGAGTTTTTTAAAAGTTTACATATGTATCAATAAGTAAAAAGAGTATAATGTTGACTCAACTAACAGTATGTCTGTAAAAGCACAAAAATGGGCATCAATAGGTGACAGCAAAATTTCTCGGAGAAAAAAATGCAAGCACTGAAGATGACAGACCAAAATACTGTCACAGGCCTCCAGGGGGTGCCACCGGCATAGCACACAGTTGTCATTTTACATTGAAGTAGGAAAGGAAATGCTAATAGGGAGCAAAGAGCAATTAACAAAAACATTTATCAGAAACCTACCATGAAGACTGGGCAACATGGGGAGACCCCATTTCTACAGAATATATATATATATATAATATATATGTGTGCGTGTGTGTGTGTGTGTGTGTGTGTATTTAAGAGCCTGTAATAAGCAGATTCTGTTTCTATATATATATAAAACATATATATAAACACATATATGCACATATATATAAACATATGTGTGTGTATATATATACACACACATATATATAAACATATGTGTATATATATATATATATATACATACATATACAAACTTAGAGGTCATCGGATGCAACATCTCCAGTTATATATATATATAGTGGCACATGCCTGTGGTCTCAGCACTCTGGAGGCTGAGGTGGGAGAACCTCTTGAGCCAGTAAGTTTGAGGCTACAGTGAACTGTGATCATGCCACTGCACTCCAGCCTGGATAACAGAGCAAGATCCTGTCTCAAAACAAAAACAAAAACAAAAACAAAACACTACCATCAACCAAGAACTTGGCTAAGTGTTTTATATATAATCCTTACAACAGTCTTTTGAAGTTCATATTCTATTATCTTTATTTATCCTAATGAGGAAACTGAAACTCAAAGTAGTTTAATCAAGAAAGGATAATTCTGGGTTATAGATCCAGGTTTAAGTCAAAGTTTGCCAGGATTTATATTTTTTTTTTCCTATTTCATTTCTCCAGAAAGGATATACATTAGTTAGGTATTTACACTTGAAAATCTGAACATAAAAAATTTACAAAATAATTGGCAAGTTTGACTGGACATTTTCTTTTCTGAAAAAGTAAGCTTTTGCTTGATACAATTGCTTTACATTATAATCGTAACTGATTTTCTTAGGGTCCAGAAGAATGACTTTAATTACGAAACAAGTCTATTCTGTACTGTGGCCATGTTTTCCAACTGTCTTCTGGAATAAATGTTCAAGTTAGGAGTCTGTTAGCAAGTTACTGGTGTCAGTGTCACATCATAGTTCTTTCCTATTTTCATGGTAAGTGAACAAATAAAATAGCTGAAAAATTACACCCAGAAAACACAAAGCAGGAAAAACTAAAAGATCAAATAGACTATTCTCCCACCATAACTTGGGAAAGTTACTTCTCTTTTCATATCTGTATCCACAAGAATTGAAGACTCATTGTAATAGTCAGGATGCAAGCAGGTAACTGGATCAATCCTAAAACAAGGTAGCTGTGGACATTTTATTTTATCTCCTCTTAGTCTAAAAATGCGTGCTGAAAAATGAAGCCCCCTATTTTTTGGTTTTCTGAGTCCTGTTTTTTCCCCTCTGTTTACTTAGTTTTGTATCATTTATTCCCATGCTTTACCCTGCAAAATAAGTGCAGCTCAAGCTCTTTCAAAGAAACCAGGACAGAAGCGAATGCATCATTTTGACAGTGGAAAATGACAAAACATCTTTCAGAATCTCTCCATACATGGCTGATAAATGAGCCGCATCAACCACAAATTCTAATACCAAGCAAAGCCTAGTGAAAACAAGTGAGCCCATTCAGAATATATCGAGGAAGACAGCACAGAATGTTTGACTGTTAAAAAAAAAAAAGAAAGAATTGTTTCTTTGTTGATTTGTAAATGATGAGCAAAATGAATAAGTAACATTGCAACTTAAAGATTTCAGTTAATTACTTATTTACTAAAGTGTGACTACAAAATGATGATCATGCAGCTTTTATTTCTAAATTAATATCTAATTGCTAATTTTTCTAAAACAAGCAGTGTGAAAAACTTGAAATCTATCTAAATTAGCAAAACATGCACATGATACGTGTAAGACAAATTGACACTATAGCCCTTTGCTCTTAACATATTTTACTTTTAAAAAATCTTAAAAATGATTTTAAATATGTTGACATAATTATAATGAGGTTTATAAATATCAATATAAATATTACAAATAAGGTTTTAAAATTTAATTGTAGAATCAATAAAAACAATTAGAAATTTCAGTAATAATTGCTATAATTTCAGGGGAAATGCATCACTAAGAGCCTAATTTTTGCAATTAGAGGGCTTTGCAGTTAAAAATACTAAGACCAATGAGGTTGATACTACCAGTACTAACCAATGTCATAGCCCTCTTTCTTTTCTGGGCCTTCAAAAAAATTAGATGATGTCATGTGACAAATTGTCCCTGTGAAATACAAGTAAAAATGACAATGTCATTTCAGGACCAATGTAGTGCAAATCCTCCTTGTGATTCTGCAGGACGCTTTTCTCCTGCATGGTTTACTTAATCATAGAACAACAAGAGTTACTGGGTCTAGAAGAAAAAGAAATTAGGATGAAAAAAAGAAATGCAAATCTAAGAAAATACAGATAATTTTCCCTTTAAAAACTGGAAGATGTTCATTAAGTTTGAATAAGGCATGAGTCTTAGATACTTAGAGATGGAGAAGCACTTAGAGGTCATCGGATGCAACACCTCCAGTTATAGATGAGAACACAAAGTCTCAGGTTATATTTCATGTCTGCTTCAATGTCTCAGTACCATGAACAATTAAGTTCCTACTGTGTAAAAAGTAAAAGGTTTTGCTTTACATAAGTCAACATCTAGCCAAGCTCCTTTCTCTGCATTAGTTGCTAGGAATTGATATTTAAATATGCGGTCTGATACTTGGAAGTGTGCAGGGCCTTAAAGCATGATATCTCTGGCTTTATCTTAGTATTTTTTTAAAAATACTTATTTTCCCATTCCTGGATTTTCTCACTTTCTTTTTGTCTTGTCATACTGTACTTTTATCACAAACTACTTCAAATCCTTTCTGTAATTAGCTAGGTATAAATAAATTAACAAACAAAATTAAATAATTTCAAAGCTCCATTCAATTCTGATATTTTATTTTCTAGGAACTAGGGGAGCTAAACATTTTAGGTTTGAAACTTGCAGCTAATTTTCCCCAATATGTAAAGCAACCAACCAATCAAGAGTGTTGGGTTCTGTGCTAGGACACCAAAATGATGTTCTAAATCTCATACTCCACAGGCCCACACTCATGTTATCAGGGTTTTCCTTTTTCAGAGACAGGGTCTTGCTTTGTCACCCAGGCTGGAGTACAGTGGCATAATCATAGTTCACTCTAACCTCAAACTCCTGGGCTCAAGCAATCCAATCCTCTCACCTCAGCCGCCTGAGTAGCTGGAACCACAGGCAGGCACCACCGCACCTGGATAGTTTTTAAATTTTTTTGGAAATGAAGTCTCACTATGTTGCCCAGGCTGGTCAAAATCCTGGACTGATGTGATCCTCCTGCCTTAGCCTCTGGCGTCTCTGGGATTACAGGCTTGAGCCACTGCGCCCGGCCTATCAGGAGATCACACTGCTTTCATCCAAGAGTGTGATTCCCTCAGGGATGTATCATTGAATAATCAACAGGTGAGCAGGTTCTAGAGCCAGACTCCTCGAATTAAAATCTGACGAACTTGGCCATTTACAAAAGTCTTGACATTGAGCAAATGACTTAACCTCTTTGAGCCTCAGTTTTCTTTATGTCAAGAGGGCATGATAAAATACAGCATTGCTATCAGGGTATAAATGAGATAATACACAAACTATTTAAAATTGTTCCTGTTTTACTGTTAGCTCTTATTGTTAATGGAAGATTATGAAGCACCATGAAAAGATGAAGAATTAGTGACCCTAGAATTAATACTATTTTGCTCTAGGAAAAGCCTAGAGGCGTGTTTCCAACTGCTCCTCATCAGTAGTTGGTGGCTCTTACAGCACTTACGAGCAACTGCGTAGACTGGGAAGCAGATGGACAGATATCAATCAAACTCTTTTCTCCCCTGACATCCTACTTAAGCCTTCTAGACTGGTATCAATGGATTGTCCATTGATTCTGGACTAAAAGATGAAGGCATCTGATGACTAACGCTTTACGTGACTTGATCTTCAGAACTATTCGTGGGGAAGGGGGAGTAGTGTTCATTATTATATGGTACTCGTGGCCAGAGAACAATTTAGTCCTCACGGCACAGGTTAGATGCAAACTTCTAACTGCCAGAGATGACAGATGAACAAGGCTTAAATTGTTGATGGAACACAAATCCCAAACAAAGGAAATGGGAAGTGTTGCCGATGTCGAAAGCCAGGGCTCTCCTGATGAATAACTGTGGCAGAGCTCCTTCTCCCTAACTTTGACCCAAGTAATCCGTGCAAGACAAATATACGGTCAAAATGTATGGCCTGAATGCCTTAGTATCATCATCATGAAATGAATGCAACTGAATTCCCTAAGATAAAACTATCCTTCTCTTCCATAAGAAAAAAAAATGTGTCTCAATGGTAAAACCTTACCCTATGCGAACTTCAGTGAAGGCCTGTTCATATGGAAGTGGGAATCAAAGTAGATTTTGCATTTGGCAGTGCGAGGCCTGAGTCACCCGCTGCTGCTCTGTACTAGTATTTCAGCTGGAGAGTCCCTGCATTACTCCCTTCTTTCCACTGTACTCGCCACCCAAGCTTGAGCACCCAACAGGTACTCAGTAAAGGCTGATAGATGAGTTGAATTGAGGTTGAGAGGGATATAATTCCCTCTGGCCAGAGAAAGATAATTTTACACATCACAGACTGGCAAGGCTTATTGAGTCTGAAAGCTCACAAAATGAAAGAAAAAATAAAGAAAAAGAGGGGGAGGGAAGAGAAATCTAGGAAAACAAGTAATTTTAAGATTTTTAAAAAAGACTTATATTTTAGGTTTCCAACAGAGAAAAATCTACATTTTTCCCCAATTAGTGTTAGTATGTTTGTATTATAATGCACTATTTAAAACTATGCACGTAACAACTGTATTTTTAAAGCATTTTTGATATTAGAACAGAAATATTTTCTGGGATAGCATGATTCCAAATACAAGCTTCCAGTAAAGGTCGTAATATTAAAAATAGGTAAGTCTAAATAGCTGCTGTTGACCTTCTGGGCTGGATCATTCTCGTGGTGGGGGCTGTCCTGTACACTGCAGGGTGTTTAGCAGCATCCTTGGCCTCTACACATACATGCCAGTAGCACCATTGCCCCAGTTCTGGGAACCAAAAATGCTCGACATTTACCACATGTCCCTAGGAGTGCAAAACTGCCCCGGGTCTACATGATAATTACATCTCTCGTATCAAAGAAGAGTGAGAACCAGAGAGAGAGAGAGAGAGAGAGTGTGTGTGTGTGTGTGTGTGTGTGTGCATACGCATGTGCCTGTGTGTGTGTGTATGTTTGCAATCACATCACTCATGCATTTATGGATTCACATAAATTAGGGATAAATTATCCCCAATTATTTACTAAGACTATCCTATTAATACATTTCTGTGAAACACTATTTTAAATATATGTAGAACATTTAAGTGCCAAGCTCTGTGTGAATGAGAAAGTCTAAACCACAGGGCGGAAAGAACAAAATGGCAGTTCTACAGTGGATTAGCATAGGATTCATTGTATAACCCTGAGAACAAGTCTCATATTTAAGAAATAGTTTGATCACTGAAAGACAGGAAGCCATGGTGTGCCTAAATGCACCGCAGAAATATGAGGCTTTCCCTTTTTCTTTAAGAGGGCAAGTATGATTGCTGTTCTCTGCATTATCCTGGCTGTGCCCCAAGAGGGGAAGGAATTGGCCAAACACTCTACACCTACAAGCAAACACCTTCACCAAGGAAACAGTGGCTCTTCTGTACTATATACATTTTGGAAGAACATATTAAATTTCTCAAAGCTTTATTGTCTATGCAATGGGACAATATACGTTTCAGGGTCATTGTGAGGTTAAAACGTAATCGTAATGACTGTGCCTGATACAAAAGCACTTAAAATTCTTTCAAAATCTTAAATGTATGGAACAAATAAATCAACAAATAGAACTTTTAATCCACTGGGACAGCAATATTTGAACTTGCACTGATGGAAAGGCCTGAAGAAGACACTTTTGAAGCCATCTAGAGGAAGCAAAAGTGCTCTTGAATGGAGACCTAATCTACTTACATCTCAATAAAAAGGAAGGAGCATTCTGCAGAAGGTAGTTGTGTGAATCACATTCCATTGCAATTCAACTCCAGGGTATGGTGTCTTATTCAGTCACAATCCATCTCCTGTTCAGTTGGCCTCAATTTCTCCCCATAGCTTAGTGAGGAATGGCAAGCAAAAATCCTTGTTATACCAGAGATAGGCATTAATTATATTTAAATGGAATTATTACAGACACATGCCCACAGATTAGAAAGGCTTATAAAATTTTCCTCTTGTGAAAATGTGAAATACATATTTGATCTTCTTCTCTATTTCCTTACATATAGCTCCTAAAACCCTTAAAATTTCCAGAGTGATGAGTGTCTACTGTATGTTAATGAGGTGGCTGGGAATCCCTAGATAAATTCAGGTTGGGGGCTGGTCACCAGAAGACCAAGGCATGATTAGAAGATTGGGAGTTTCAGCCCCAACCTCCAACTTCCTGGTAGGGGATAGAAGCTGAAGGTTGGGCGCCTCACTAATGGCCAATGGTTTAATCAATCATGTCTACATAATGACGTTTCCAGTAAAACCTAACAGGACTGAGTTTGGAAGAGCTTCCAGATAACTTGGACGTGTGTAGGTTCCTGGAGGGTGGTGCCCCTACAGAGGGCATGGAAGCTCCACTCCCCTTCCCCATACCTTGCCCTAACACATGTCTTCCACCTGGCTATTCATCTGTATCCTTTGTAACATCCTTCATAATAAACTGTAAATGTAAGTAAGGTGTGTCTCCAAGCTCAGTGAGCCACTTTAGCAAATTAATCAAATCTGAGGAAAGGGTCGTGGGAACGCTGATTTATAGCTGGTTGGTCAGAAGCACAGTACACAACCTGTGCTTGCTATGGCATCTGAAGTGAGGGACAGCCTCGTGGGACTGAGCCCTCAACCTGTAGCATCTGACACTATCTCTAAGTCAGAACTGAATTGACATAGAGGACACCCAGCTGGTGTCTGCTGAAGAATCTGCTGCAAAATTGATCTCTTAGTGTGTAGGGGGAAACTCCCACACCTCTGGGGTCTCAGAAGTGTTTTGACTGTAGACAGTGTTGTGACAGTAGAGTAGGAAAAACTGAGTTTGTTTTTCCAAATCCTTACATCTCTCATATAGTGAAGAGTGGGCAATGATTTGATGACTCTGAAAGAAACCAATTGTGAGGAAGAGCTGAAGACCAAGTTCCACTGGAATGATACTAGGGAGAGAACGCAGAGTCTGCCTCTAACTCAAAATCATTTTGTTTCATGAATAAGGCAAGTCACTCCTTATCCATTTATTTCAGGTTGTTGGTCCAAGTGCTCTGTACCTCATGAAGGGTGTTCTTAGGGCAGAAAATGAGAAAACAAGCCTCCTCCTCATTCACCATATTCCAAGCTCACCAGCCTCTTGCTGTTCCTGAACACTCTGGGCTTCAGGGCCTTTGCACCTGTTATCCCCTCTACTTGGCATGATGCTCTGTTCTCCAGGTATCTGCATGGAAAGTCACCTCAATGACACTTTTCAGAGCTACCTAATCTCAGACCTCAACCTCAGTCTTTACCCCTCCTATGCTTCGTCTGACTCCTCCCCAACTTAATTTCTTCTCATTGATTAATGTCTTAGCATTTCACTTTATAACATTGTATGTTTTATTTGTTTATAATATGTATTATCTGTCTCCCACACTAAAATTTAAGCTCCCCAATAATGGGGATTTTGTCCGTTTCATTCAGCTTTTGCCTAGAAGAGTGCCTGACCCTTCAACCTATATCTGCTCTAAAAATGTATATGAATGTGAATCAAATAATATTAGAAAAAACATCATAACTTCCTCCAACTTTAAATCCTTCTTTGACTAGGAATGGTGCTAAGGGATGATGTTGAAGACTGAAGATGAAGAATTTTACTTAAATGTGGTCAGTTTGAGACTTGGTTAGAGACAGGAAATTATTTTGGTAGCAGAAGTAAGTATGTCAATGTCTACCCTTATGTTCAAGTCCAATGTCTTAAGTAACACAGAAAATGGTGCCTGAAATAAGAAACGTGTTGATCCTTCTCACTAAACTTTTAGGATTCCACATAAATCCATTTGCTTCTACAGGGCAATTAGCATTTATTTTTCTTCTTCATGACGGGCATTGGGCTTTACCTTTAGCTCCACTTCTCATATATTATCTCTACAGCAGATTTCTATTATTATCCCCATTTTACAGATTGGTAAACTGAGACTAAAAGAAATCATGCTCAATAAGTTTCCTAAGTTTCCCAAGGTGTTACACCTGTGAAAGTTTTCAGATTCAAAATGTAGTTGTGTTAAAAAAAAAATGACAAAAAAGAGTTGAGGATGGCAATAAAGGGAAGGCTCTCGTACATAAATGTCTGATAAAAAAAAGTATCACAAAAGTCTCTGAAAACCCCAACCTTGGACAAAGGCCACTGCAACATTACTCAAAAACAAAATGAAACAAAACAAACAAACAAACAAAAACTAAAGAAACTCCACTCTTGCTTGTCACTTTGATTGACAAATACTTTGTTTTGGTTTCTGTTTGAACTTCTGTACTATCAGGTACTTCTGTGAAGACACATGCCCAGCAATTGCCTGTCCAACCTTATACCGGTGTCGCCTTTGGTACTGATCCATGTAGCTAAGGATAATTACCTCAAAACAATTATGTAACACTCCTCAACTTTTCCCTAAAATCCTTTGTCTTCCCTTACCTCCGTGAATACATACATAGTTTACTATGCCACAGGTTGTCCATTGCAATGCCCTATTCCTGAATAAATATCAGATTTTGGTGAGGCTCTGTTTGTTATTTAGGTTGACACACCTTAGGAGTATGTTTTCTACTTATTTTCACCTGGGCAAAACCTATTCCTCCTGTTAACAGGCTTCAATATTTTTTTCCAATAAACCTTCTCTGTTCCACCATTTTCTGGCTTCAGGCAACTTACCTCATCTGTGTGACCCTTTGTTTTTCTCTCCTCTACATGGAAGTGATAATAATATCTATAGCTTGCAAGTACCCACCAGATAGTAACTCATAGTATCTCCAGGCCTCTCTGCCAACCCTCAACATTTCCTGAGGGCCAACTTCGCTTCAGGAAAGACCTAAGAATCCCAGAGGCCATCCATCAGCCTGCATGCCTACCCTGCTTTGTATTTGCAGCATGAAAAATGTGCTAACATCAGCCATTGATTTTGATTAGAATAGGGAAAAAAATAACCAAGAGAAAGGAAAATTAAAAGATCTGATTTTGAAAGAAAATGCCGAAGACATCAGAAGGACAGTAATCTTTTTAGCATTACATAGAAAGGAAAATAGAGAATTTATTTCAGGGCAATTAAAAAAAAACAGATTGTTTTTTCTCTTTTGAATGAAGCTGCTGCATGGCCTCTTTCTCTCTCTCAATGGAAATTTGAAATGGGAAAGTTTCCCAAATAATTTTAGATCAATCATGAGTTCATATGGTTTTGACATCATAACTCTTATCATGTTACCATGCCAACAGGCAGAGAGGAGCTAAAAGCTTTCCAAAGATATGAAAATTACGAGCTTAGATGGGATTCAGTTCTCCACTGGGTGAACACTAACAATATTGCCAAACTATAAATAACGAGGGCTGCCATAGCACCCTCTCACCCACTCTCCCTTGTTTCTTTCATTGAGCACTGAAAATATGTGATCTATTTTGGAAACAAAACCTGAAGATCCACTTCCCTAAATGGATGCCCTGCTGCAATAGAAAGTGATATGACTCTTTATTACTGCTCTTGGAATAAACCACCACATTAATCCAGACACCCGCAGCTCTTACTCCACTTGTAACCTAACTCCAGCATATCTAATTTTTACTCCATTTGCACCTAGAGGTAAAGACGTGCACGTGTTTGAGTGTCTTTTCCGTGTCTTGTGAAGTTCATGCCAGTCAAAGTGCCTAAAATAAAGGAGCACACATACCACAAATTAGAATAAAATATATTTTGGATGTTGTTGCTCTTAAAAATATCTCCAGAATGAAAATGCCAAATTTTCCAATGTGCAGTATGTTTATACTCACCACTCTTGCTTGTCATTTTGATTGGCTTTGTTTCGGTTTACGTTTGAATTTCTGGGGTATCAGGTACTATTATAGAGCACAAGTAGAAGCTCTATCTTCTCTATCCTTATTACAGTGCTGCATAAATGGTAATAAAACGTGTACTTAATAGATTCTTTGCTGATAATAAAACAATGAACAAAGGTTCTGCTCCTTTTATGTGGTAGACTATTAACTTTGAACCATGACGATGAACTGTGCCTGCCAGTATTCACATTCTTGTATGGTCCCCTCTCTGAGTCTGGTTGGCCCCATGATCTGCTATAACCAAAGAATGCTTTGGAAGTGATGCTGTGCCACTTTGGGGCCCAAGCCATAAGAAGCCTTGGCATTTCCTGCCTTTGTGTTGCAAGAATCCCAACTCACTATGTGGTGGAGCAATGAGGTTTTCAACTCACAGCCCCAGCTGAGAACTGAGCCAGCAACTAGAACCAACTTGTAAGGCCCCCTTAGAAGGGACCTCCAGCCCCAGCAGAGTTGCTCCAGCTGACACACAGCTGAGCTATCCTTGCTTAGCCTTGTCCAAACTACAAACTCAGGAGCAGACTTAGGAGCAAAAAAAGAAAATGGTGCTGTTTTAAGCCACAGTGTTTGAAGAAAGTTTGTTCCAAAGCACTAAGGCATCATTAAGTATCACATATTTACTCAGAAAAAAGTACAACATAGCTCTTCATGCAAACAAACCTGCGTTCAAATCCCTCTGCTGTCACGTTTTTGTGATGTAAGACAATACGTTAAACCCATATTTCCCACTTCTGAAAAGGGGGATAATTATAAATACCAAATGTATCAGCGTTTGAAAGGAGTAAATGAGGTCATCCATGCAAAGTGCTTAACATAGCACCTGCCTTAGGATAAGTAGGCACCACATAAGAGCTAGTGTTCATATTCTTTATCGAGGCACTGCGGAGATAAAGACCCACCTTAGAGAAAAACACTATTAATTCAGGAAATGAGATGTATATATGAAACTATTAATAAACTACATAAGGAAATATGATAATAGTGATGATAATATATGTGTGACTTGAGGAAGGGAAAATAAATTAGTTCAAAGAAAGTATATTTTTGAATGGAAGGTGGGGGGAGGAAATAGCTGACTATGTCTGTACATTTGCTTTTGAGTTTACAAGAAATATTGAACAAAGACATAGTAAGGTAAAATTCACAGTCCTTATCAGACAGCCTTAGGTAGAAGGATAGAAACAGGTTAAGGATGCCAAAATGGGGCTGTCACGCCTCCCCAGCATCATACATCTTTCAAAACAGAAGAACCTGAATTCTTGGGCCAGTGTTTCTGGCCCCAATATCAGCTAGACTACAGAAGCCATTTGTGTAAATGTCCTTGCTAAATTGATACGACCCAGGAATAAGGCCAAGTAGTTCCACAGACACATTAATCTTGGAAAGAAATAATGTTGTCAAATCACAGTACAACCTCAAGTCTTTTCCCTCTCTGAGTAGTGATTTCACCACACTCCTAGGTCTCCCCCTCTGAGTGTGACTTTCAATTTTTTTAGACGTTTACACCTAGATTTCACATTTAACTTTCATCAAAGGATGAAAGGATGTCAAATTGCTTTCCTCACAGTAATTTACTGGTGCCCTCAATTCTCCAGTATGGCCTGCCACCTACTATTATTGTATGTAATACCTGACAGAATAAAATTCCTGAGGAAACCCTTCCAGTTGCAAATGGAAGGTGCTAATATACTTAACATAGATGCTGTGAATCCAGGAATCAGCTTGGCAACAGTTTTCCTCTTCTCCATACGGAGCAAAACATGCAGCCCCGTAGGTGGTAGCAATGGCCACCCTGGTCTATTCAGGGTATAGCAGAGGAGAATAACAGGCTGAGACTGACATGACTAAGTTAGAATAGGTACAGTATTCTAGAAGGCCAGAAATATTTGGAATTATGTTTCAGAATTAAGACAGGCTCTTGGACACAATCAGCATAGATAGAATTTCTTCCCCAAGGCATTTTTGAAAAGAGATTTCAAGCAGCCTCATATCCGTGGAGTAGAAATAAGCCCCCGATCTAGCAAGATGTTGGCCTGGTGGTGAAGCAGGTTGACTTTGGGGGAGTCTTTCCTCTTGCTCTCCATTACTGTCCTCCTACCATTGCTTGCTCCTCCCATTCCCATCTGAATTCCCTTTCTCTATGATGCTGTTCTCAAAAGCTGTTCATTCACCATGCCCCAAGGAAGGCATTAGTTCATGAGAGCATAAATGCTTACCCCCCCAGGAGTATGCACCTATTTACTGTCAGAATCTAAACCTTTCACATGTAGTAACAGTAGAATATCAGTCACTTTCACAGGTGGTGGGAGTGCTTTGGTCACTTTCAAATCGTGCCATCTAGTAAGTTATTTCTACCTCCTCCACCTCCTCCAAAGCTGTCTTGCTCTTACAGATAAATGTATTCATTTGTCAATAAAACCACACTTTTGGCATGGAATAGATCTTAGAAACCGCAAAGCCAAACAATGCCTTGAACAGAATTTTAAAACCCAAAATGTGTTTCCAATTTAATTGATCACACACAGAGATAAATGCTTTATTTCAATAATCACTGGCCAAGAGTGAAAGGAAAAGCAACCAAAGGAAGACGGAGAAGGCAGAAGAAAGCACAGTGAGTCCCCTACCACCACTGTTTAAGTTATAAGCTAAAGACTCAACCAAAGTATCTATCTGTCTCTCTGTGGTCTCCTTAAGTTCTCATCTACAGGTAGTTTACTTCTGTTCTTTTCTCAATTTATTTGGAAACATTTCTTTGTCTGTAATAAGGATTTTAAAAGGAAGGTGAAACAAACCTGTAATTTCTTTATTTCTGACCTCTTTCTTTTGATAGCTTTATTGAAATCCAGTGGATGGAAGGACAGTCCTCTCTTTAGCCATGTTCTTATGCAAAGTGCTTAGTGAATTAGCTTAATCAGGAACAAATGCATATAATTTGCTGTCCTTGAATTTCAAAAGAGCCATCTTTAGAGCACGGGGCTCCAAAACAGGCACAAGAAATAGTTGGCTTAGTTTGTTGTTCCCCCAAAATATTGAGTTCCAATCCCTGGCCAGCTACCTAATAAACGTATGCTCTTCTTGTTCACATTAAAATTTTTTGTTGTTGTTGTTCTTGTTAATTTAGTCACTTAAACTGGATTTAATATTTGTTGGTGGTGCACAAGGAAAGCCAGCATAATTTAGTCATTAGATTTGGTCCCTGAAGTCAACAGTCTGCACTCCACAAGTAATGATGTCTCTTAATAGACGGTGTGACCACAGACAAACCGCTTACCCTGAGCCTACTTCACCATCAATTAAATAAGGATGATCATAGTATCTGTCTCACAGGGCTATTAAAAGTAAAAATGTGATTATGTTCAACTCTTTCTTTAACACAAATGGTCTCAAAAAGAGAAGGGGTAGTTGGAAGATCAGTAATGAAATCTGGAATAGCACTGGAGCAACGAAGGGAATTCAAAGTAAAAAAAAAAAAAAAGACGGGTCATCCCATGTAAACACTTGAACTTCAACTCTTTAAATAAGGCAAAGACAAATAACTAATGTACAGATATCAAGCGACCATATAAAATGGAATTTTTGTCAAACAGGTATTTTTTCCTTGTATATCTTTATTTTGTGTGGGGGGATTACATTTTGTTTTTTGTGTTGTTTGGTTTTGTAGAGTTGAGGGTCTTACAATATTGCCCAGGCTGGTCTGGAACTCCTGGCCTCATCTGATCCTCCTGACTTGGCCTCCCAAAATGCTGGAATAACTCTCAGCCTCTTAATCTCCTCTGCCATTTCCTGAATGGACCACGGAGACTATTGCTACCAGCTACTGGGTTGCATGTTTTGCTCCATATGGAGAAAAGGAAAACTGTTCCCAAGCTGATTCCTGGGTTCACAGCCACCACTGCCCTCAGCCTATTTTAAAACTGTCTAATGAAACAATTTTCTGTTCTCATGAATTTTGTGTTTTACAAAGAATGCCCTAAACAGTGGCCACTCTGTCAGCCTGGGTTCTGAGACTGAAAATGACCAACACGTAGAGCAGGAATTTCAGCTACTCTAGATGAGGATGTGATATAAATGAGCTCTGTTTTTTTTAATTGAAGTAAAATTAACATAAAAATTCATCATTTTAAAGTAAACAATTCAGTGCCATTTATTACACTCACAATTTTGTGCTACCACCACTTCTTTCTAGTGTGAACACATTGCCATCATTCCAAAAGGAAACTCCAGGCCTGTTAAAATTCCCACTTCTCCCTTTCCTCAGCCCATAATAACCACCAACCTATGTTCTTTCTCTATAGATTTGCCAATTCTGGATATTTTATATAAAAGGAATCATGCAATATATAACCATTTGCTTTGGCTTATTTATGTAGCATAATGTTCTTGAGTTCATCCACATTGAAGTATATGTTGGTTATTCATTCCTTTTTAATGGCTAGAGAATGTTACCACAATTTTTTATCCAATCATCTGTTGATAGTCATTTGGGTTATTCTACCATTTGGCTATTGTGAATAACACTGTGATGAATATGTGTGTACCTGTATTTGTTTGAGTGACCATGTTCAATTCTTTGCAGTACATACTTAGGAGTGGAATTGCTGGGCTGTACAGTCATTCTATGTATAACTTTTAAGGTAAATCTGTTTAAATCACTGAGTTTTATGGATTGTTTGTTGGAGAGATTAGCTCATCTTGTTGATCCATCATGGTAAGGCATTAGGACTTTATTCTAGAAGGCTCAAACAGAAAAATGGCATGTTTTCACATGCATTTATAAAAGATCACCCTAGCTACTATTTGGAGAATTGGTCATCATGAGGCAAGAGAGGAAACAAAGAGACACATTAGAATCCCTTGCGATAGTTGAGGAGGTGACCCTTGTCAGGCTAGTGAGTCCGTAGAGATTGAGACCTTTTGAAGGAGAAGACTACAGGACCTGCAGATGTATTGGATGTGAGGTAGGAGGCAAGCACAACTCATAAGTTTGGGACCTAGGTGCCTGGATGATCAGAGGTACACACACTGAGATGAGGATGGTTGGGTAGGAACAGTTGGAGAGGAAGCAGTCTTGATTCAAAAAACAATGATTCTATTTTACACATATAAAGTTTGAGCTGCCTGTCTGACATTGAACTAGAAAGCTCAACTATGCAGTAACACACACACACACACACACACACGTGCGTGCGCGTGTGTACACGCATAGGCTTGAGCACAGAGAAGTCAGGGCTAGGGTTACAAACTTGGAAGTCATGAATGGACAGGAGGAATTTACAGCCTTGGAAACATAGACAGGACTCGCTAAAGAGTGTGTTTAGAAGGAGAAGAGCCAAGGCACTGCAAATTTTAGAATCAGGAGCAGAAGAACCTCCAGGAAAGTGGTTCTGGAAAAAATGCCTGGTATGGTTAGGGGAAAAAACAGGAAGGTGTGTGTCTCAGGAGGAAGGGAAGGAAGGTAGGAAGGAAGGAAATAATAGAATAAAAAAAGTTTCAATAAAGGCATAGTAATCACCTGGTTTGAATGTTGCTAAAAGTCATAAAAGATATGACATTTGGATTTGGCAAGATAGAAGTCACTGATGCTTTGAAAAGAGCAATTTCCATGGAGTGGCAAGGACAACAATCATTCTGAATATCTCTTCCTTGGCTGCCTTCTTTCTTTTCTTCCCAGCTTTTTTCCTTCCTGTTATGATCACAGGTATGCTCTTCCCCCAGAGGGCTGTTAAGGTTAATGATGTAAGTGTAAGGGTCCCAGTTACAGGCCAGGCACAGAGGCTAACGCCTGTAATCCTAGCACTTTGAGAAGCCAAGGCGGAAAGATCGCTGGAGCCCAAGCGTTTGAGGCCAGGCTAAACAACATAGAAAGACTTTATCTCTACAAAAAATAAAAATAATAGCTTGGTGTGGTGAAGGGGGCCTGTGGTCCCAGCTACTTGAGAGGCTGAGGTGAGAGGATCGCTTGAGCACCACGGTTCAAGGCTGCAGTGAGCCATGACTGTGCCACTGCACTCCTGCCTGGGTGAAAAAGCAAGGCCTCGTTCCCCAAAAAAGATTCTAGTCACACATATATATAAGATGGAAGCAAGGAGAACATAACCATCAAGTGCTAGCAACATAAATAAATACCTTATCTAATAGAGGAAATAAAATACCTGCCTGTTTGAATATGGCCACAGACTTCAATAAACGATATAAAAATAACTCACGATAGAAAAATGAATGGGTTACGAGCATCTCTTTTGGATATGAAGGACAGCAAATAGTAATATGTCCAGAATTCTGTGGGCAAGAAAAAAACATACGTATATAGTCCCCTCACCTATCACCAGTAGTTATTTTATTTTTAGATGTTTCAAGATACCAATATCTTGATTATTAAAACTTGTGAGTTTCTTTCCTTCTTTTTCTTTTCTTTCTCTTTTTTTTTTCTTTTTGACATAGTCTCACTCCACCACCCAGGCAGGAGTACGGTGGCAGTGGTGCCATCTCATCTCACTGCAACCTCTGCCTCCTAGATTCAAGTGATTCTCATGCCTCAGCCTCCCAAGTATCTGGGATTATAGGCATGCGACACCACACCTGGCAAATTTTTTATTTTTAGTAAAGACAGGGTTTCTGTATGTTGGCCAGGCTGGTCCTGAACTCCTGACCTCAAGTGATCCACCCCCCCTTGACCTCCAAAAGTGCTGGGATTACAGGTGTGAGCCACCGCGCCTGGCTTGTTTTTATAGACAGTATGCATTAGAAAGATCTACCATAATTGATTCTTCCAATAGTGTGAAGCCATTTACTTAGAGACTAAAGTCTCTAAAGTCATGTTCAATATGTCAAATTTTTATGGTAGAGCTCAAGAAAATATTCATTTGAAATTGTGAAAAATGTTTTAGACATTTTAACTAATCACAAGAGAATTCTGACCCACATATTCCATGTAACATTCCCAAGGGATCTGTGCTTTAAAATTTTGTAGCTTAGCATATGTCAAGGCATGCTGAATATCACACAGCCTGGCAGAAAAAGGTTGCATTTCACATCCAATGTCATTCAGTTTGAGCTCTCTTTTAGTGGGTGCCCTCCCACGATGTGTTACAGGGAGTGCTTGTCACTTACATGCCATAAAATCCTGAACAGACAGGCAAATGAAAATGACTCCTCAAAGAGTGACTTGAACAGACAGAAGAATTCTTGGAATTAACAGTGCTTCGAAATGCCATTCAAGCATAGGGATTTGATTCTGCCAATTTCTTAAAAGTCATACTTTAATGGAGCATTATTTACATTTCAGGTATCCCTTGCCACTTAGTGTGGTTTATAGAGGTGAAATATTGGCATACCACCTACACATAGGATGAGTTAGACCATGTCACTTATTTTGGCTTAGAGAAACTGGAAAAAGGGGATCCTTGGGTTATCATGTAAGTTTCACACATCTAATTCCCACCTTTTCTGAAAAGAATCAGGTAAAATGAAGAGAAGCAATGAGGCTGGAGGGGTGGGGAAGAATGAGGGTTGGCACCATATGAACTGGGCAATATTGCACCAAATCAAGTTGCATAGAAATTCTATTCATTATTGTCAGCACATTTACCCAGAACTTGTGTAATTCGTCTATCTGCATCCTTCAGAGAATTACCTTAACTCTCTCTAATTCATTATTTAGAAGGAAATCACAGAATAAGGCATATATTTTTTTCATAAACTAGAACCCACTGGAACAAAAACAAACTTTTAATGACATTTTTCAAAGAAAAATTTCATAAGGACTTCTTTTTCTCATGAGTTGCTAAAAGGGGAAAAGTAATATCCTTCATTAGATAAAGAGCTTGGATTTTTTTCCAAACCCATATTTGAATGTTGGCTCTCCCATTTATAAATTTAAGCAATATTGTGAAGATCATCAGTAAGTGCCTTAAACTCTATTAGGCTTGGTTGTCTCATGTGAAAAATGAGATAATAATGCCCATGTCTCAGTGGCATTATATGGATTAAATGAAATAACTGTAAAGATTCTGACACCGGTCAGGACATGTGAATTTCATCTTCCCCTTCAATAAGATCCACCTAGTTTAAGTGAGAAAATAACAGAAGATAGGGGAAAATCGAGATGTGGGATTTCTGAGATGAATCAACTGGCCATGCAGGTATTCTAGGACATGCTCTGTCTGCAGAATGTGTGGTCTTAGAGCTGATAGCCACTGGAACACCCAAGGTATGTTTCACAGGTTTGATGTTAAGTTTTACTCCATTCAAAGGCAATTTCCACCTCCCACCCCTTCCTGAAATTACCAGTAATAACAAAGGATTAGATAGGCATAGCTCCAGATAGATACAGAAATAGAAACATGGCTAGACATCAGTCAGGAAGATAAATGCTACTTGCTTGAGAATCAAATTTCCAAAGGTCTACCTGGCAGGGGTTTGGTTGTGCTTTGCTATCTCACTTAGGTCATTTCTACCAGCTAAGGTAAGATGCATTTAGCACTGACTCAATCACAAGGGAAACGGACATTTTGTGGCAAAGTAATCACTTAGCCCATTGTTTTGCTGGGATAATGTGGGTGGGCTGGCAGGTGTGACGTGTACCCTGTGGCCCACATTAAACTCATGTCTATTTCTGCTGGCAGCAAAGCAGCTCTGCCCAGTGGCAATTAGAGTGATCTTCTAGGGTAAGGGTGGCAAAAGGCAGTTGGATTCCTATTGGTATGACAGCAGTGAGTGACTGACATGGGCTATCTGGAATGCAGTGTTGAGATGCATTTTGTGGTTTCAGAAAGAAAGCTCTCATCAAGCAGTGATGGCTGGTATGAAATGCTGCTGGATGTATACATCATATTTGTCTACCCTGGTTTAGGAACCCTTGCTGCCAGAACTTACCTAGACGGTGGCCCTTGACTTAGCCTTCCATCAGTACCATCCTGGCATAACATGAGAATGTGTATAACACTCATCTGCCCTTTATGAACATGTTTCCACTTCACTTACACAAGACTGGGAGTCATACAAGGTAAACGAACACATATATGCATAGGAGTAATGTGAGACTTCAGGGCATTTTATTTGCAAAAGTAAATTGGACCCTATCAGATATTCATCTAGAACACAATCTTTAGGCAATATGTGAGACATGATTTTGTGTAACATTAATTCATTGCAAGAGCAGTCAAATTTCTGCAACTGGCTCCAATGTGCACCAACATGTGCTCCAATCACATCTATCAAACTAAAAGAGGGAACGACCAATCGGAACATAGCACCTCTTTGATCCCCATCCTCACCTCTCCAGCACAGTTGGTTCTCCACTGTGTTGGGGATTAATATGGCATATTATATGCAACACATAATACCTAAAGCAAAATGAAAAACAAATAAATCTGTGGTTATGGTAAAAGTGACAGGAAAGACAATTTGAATTTAGGCTCCAAAAAATAAAAGATGAAAAATACACCTGCTATGGTCTGAATGTTTATGTCCCTCCAAAATTCATATGTTAAAACCTCATCCCCAGTGTGACAGTATTAAGAGGCATGCCTTTGGGAGATGAATAGGTCATGAATAATACGATTAGATGCCCTCCTAAAAGAGGCTCCAGAAGGCTATCTTGCCTTCCATTGTGTGAGGACACAGCTAGAAGGCACTATCTATGAGAAACAGGCCATTGCCAGACTCCAAATCTGCCAATGTCTTGATCTTGGACTTCCCAGCCTCCAGATCTGTGAGAAATAAAAGTCAGTTGCCAGCCGATTATGGTATTTTGTTACAGCAGTCTGAACAGACTAAGACAGTACCTTTGAAAGACGGCTACTTGTCTAGCACATGGCTTTGATTTAAGGCCTCAGTGGCTTCAGGTTGCCTCGTCATGGCAGTAACAGACCAAGAGCTAGCTATTGTGAATTTACTTCCCACTCTAGCACCCCCAGGTATGTGATAGCAGTCAAGGATTCCTTTAAACTATATCTTTGGAGACTTCAGGTCACTCACCTGGATGAATTAAAAATTTTGCTAGCTGGCCAGGGAAAGGTCCATTTGAATCACTTCTATATCAGTCTACAAGAATGGCAATAGGGCCAGCTTTAAGGTAGACCTTGTCTACCTTTTCCCTGATTTGCATACTGCTCTCAAGCCCTCACCATTGAAAGCAGAATTTCACTTTGCTGGGTAGGTTTCAGAGCTCCTTCCCACTAGCCCTCTATTGTACTTGACTGATTAGGCTGGTAATAAGGGAATCATGCCTCAAGCACTGGGTGATAGAGTGCTGGGAGCTGCAAGGGACAGGACTGGGGCTACAGGGAGACAAAGGTAACATGAGCTAATGGTTCACATGCCAAGAATTTACTTAAGTCTGTACCCAGCATATAGTAGATGCCCAAAAAATTCTAGTCTGTCACAGAATAGCACATTATACTATGGGGAGCCTGCAACTCACACAAAGAAATAAAACCTCACTATCTTAAATATAATACATCCTGAGATTTGCAAACAAAACTTCCTATTTTCCTATTCCACTCTTTATTTGAGAAATCAAAGATCTTATACCCATCCACAATTTTAATTCACATAATGAAATATCTAAGTTCTATTAAAAAGGCATGGTGTTGATTTTCCATGTCTAAACAGCCTCTTTTTGAAACTACAGTGGCCATGTAAAGGTCACTGTATCACCCAGTGATTACTGAACTGGGAGCTCCTACAAATACGTGCTTGTCCTTTAATGCACAGCAGGCTGTAATTCACCCTCATGGGCCAGAGAAACGACTTATACTGCTCAGAGTTCAAAGCCAAGTCCTTGCTTATCGCTCCAGTCAAACAATTTCATTTCTATCAGTTGGTGGTTGTACTTCAGATTTTATAGATCCAATGGGCCTAGTGAAATTTTATTACCCTGCAATACAAGAAGAAGAAAAAAAGCTCTGGGAAAAAAATCAATATAATGTTTAAGGTCTTTGTTACCTTTATAACCTCCAGTGTTCTTTTACATATAAACTAATAAATCAACCTTTTAACGGAAGATGCATTCTTCAGTGGTTGCTCAATACTAGGTGCTAAGTCTGATCATAAAAACTATCAAGAAGTAGCTAATGGCTTTGCTCTGAACAAGCACAGTTAAAGCAGAATCAATCGCAGGACTAGAATATTATTTGCTTGTAAGTGTTTTCTCCTAGTTAGCACATGATAATCAGTAGGTACCAAATGAAGGTAGCAACTTAGGAAAATTAGAGGGCTTCTATAAACAATATTGTGTTTCCTTGAAATTGCAAACATATGTAAGTTATATTAAACATGTCAAACACCAAATTCCTTACTACTGGCCACTTCTCAATTGTATGAGATGTACCCATTGTAACTTTACAGTTGAGTCAGCAGAACTGCAAGACAATCTTTCCCCAACCTTCAAGAGAATGGCTTTTTCTTATGTCAGGATCTTAGAAATATGACCTGAGCAGGTTTTCTCTAGTGGATTTTAAAAGTAGCTATGAAGATGCTAAATATTAAAATAAAACTAAAATTAAGTTCTTCTACTCATCTCAACAATAAATATACCTTTTCTCATAAACCTTTTTGTCCTGACATACTCTAAGGACTTGAATTCCAAACTCAGACACTTTTAAACATGAATTAGCATCATGTAGCCAATTTGAATATTCTGCATTAAATTAAATTAAATGAGAAACAGGTTTGGAAAAGCAGTTCACCTATTTATTAAGAACAGAGCTTTATAGCTCACCATATAACATAGTAAGTACCATTCAGCAGCTGAGACAAATTGATATGGATCCCACTCCAACCAAGTGCCTAGCAGAAAATACAAGGCTTTCTGCGCAAGGAGAAAATATGATCCAACGAAAAGAGCAAATCTCACCGCTCCTACTTGTGTAAATGGCTTAGAAGGGGCCACAAAACCTCTAATGCCCAAAGCAAAGTAGCACAGCAGTTCAGGAGTTACCCTCATTACACTATTAGCAAGGTAGCTAATTGTTTACTTGATGACCACTAATATATGAAGTTGCTTCTGCAAGTTCCCAAAGGATTGTGCCTTCCAGGAATCCTGCATTTTCACATAGAGGCAAGGCATTAAGAGTGGCACAAGACAAACCCACTCTAGCTATTGAAAAAGGAGATGTAAAAGCACAATTAATTCTGGCAATGTTTCTTGTTCTTCTTTGTGCGGATTATCAGGCTACGGAATGGTCATAAGTAATGAAATTGGGATTTTAATTTAAAAGTTTTTTCAACTGTGTTCTAAATTTCTCACTAGACTATTCCGATAACAATTTTTTGACAGAATTACTAGAGTAGTAGGCAGGGGAGATGGCAAATTTCTCTAAATATGCTTCTCATGAAAAAAAGTAAGAAATCTGTCCTGATGGTCTGGTGGACAATATAGACAAATAGTAGCTACAAGTCCCAGTTACTCAGGAGGCTGAGGTAGGAGGATCTCTTGAGCCCAGGAGGTTAAGGCTGCAGGGCTGCAGTGAGCTGTGATCACACTACAGCCTGGGTACAGACTGAGACCCTGCTTCAAGAAAAGAAAAAAAAACAAAAACAAAAAAAACAAAAACGGAGCTACATTCGAGTAAGATAGGGTCACAAATGGTGTTGATTAATACATCCTTGCGAACTTGGAGAGAAATGCCAAATATCAAACCTTTGGACTTTTATCAGGATCCAGCTGTGGCCAAGACCTACAGAAGTAACATGGTTACCATGCAGAACAAATTTAGGAATGAATCTTCTACAGACACTTAATCCAATAAATAACAGAAATATGACTAAAGATATTCTCAACAACCTGGAATGATAGGGCCAATCTTATGAAAAGAAAAAAAAATGAGATCAATGTTTCATACAAAGTGTATTGTTTTTTCTTATGCTAAAAAAATTACCACAAGTTCAGTTGCTTAATACAACTCAAATGTATTATCTTATAGACTTATTTTCATAGGTCTATAAAACATGGGTCTCACTGGACTAAAATCAAGGTGTTAGGAGGCCGGCATTCCTTTCTGGGTGCTTTAGGGAACAATCTAATTCCTTGCCTTTTCCAGGTTTTAGAGGCCTCTCACATTTCTTGGCTCATGGCCCCTTCCTCCGTCTTCAAGCCCAGCAACAGTAAGTTGAGCTCTCATATAGCATCACTCTGACCTCCTTTTCTGCCTCCCTCCTCCTTTAAGGACCTTTGTGATTACCTAGGGGCCACTCGAACAATCCAGGACAATCTCTCCATCTCCAGATCCTTAACTAAATCACATCTGCAAAGTCCCTTTAACCATAGAAGGTTTCTGTAACATATTCATTGGTTCATAAATTCTGTTACTAATTCATAGATATTAGGGCACGGACATCTTTGGGGGGTCTGTTCTGCCTAATGTACAAGGTTAAAAAAGAAAAAGAAAAAAAGTGCTGCAGAGAAGAGGTTGATAGACAAAAGAAAAGGAAAAAATAGTTAACTCCTGTCTGGTGAGATGATATCTGGGATATTGAGTCAAGCTCTGAACATTACAGAGGAAATGATCTGGAACTAGGATGTGCCCAACAGAGTGACTAGAATGGAGGAAAAACTTAAAACCAAGTCATGTGAATAAAATTTGAAGTAATTTTGACTGATTAGCTCAAAGAACAGAAGGCCTGGGTGCAAATGCCACTGTCTTTAAGAATCTGAAGAGCTGTCAATGATTACATTTAATCCCTAATATGAAAGGAGACATCATATTAATGTACAAGCAAGTTTAAGATAATAACTATGAGAGCTGAATGAAAAAGAAATGGCTAGTTTGGTACAATAAAGTTGAAAAGTGACATTTGTAAAATTCTTAAAAAGCCTTCATACAGTACTGCATTTGAACTTCTCAACAGATCTGAGAAAGACTAGGTACTGAGATGAGACAGGGTCCTGAATAGGAATGAGAATCCAGTACAGGTGGTTCAAGACACTTTGAATGGTTGACACAGAGGTCAGAGCAAAGGGAACAAGAGACATAGAGATTGTCAGAGATTGCAACAGCAGGAAGGAAGGAGAAGACTTTATTACTCCTGGCCCTGAAGAGGTATGGGAAAGAACTAACTTTACAGGAGCCAGGAAAAACCCTGTTGACATAAAACCAAAGCAGCTGTAGACAGGGAAGGATACAGCCAGAATACACAGTCCAGAGCAGTCAGAGACCAGTAAAGAAGTACTGTGTCCTCTCTCCTTGCGCCCTCCTCCATCTCCTGCTGGTGCCTTTCATGGACACAACCCAACAGGATGTTGGTAAGCAAAGAGACATGGAAGATGCTTCCTGTAGAGGTCAAGCCTCCTAGGGCAAAGAGAAGGACAGAGATAAGGGTAAAGAATGGGGGACAAGGTGCATAATGACCAGCACAGCACTACTATGTTTATTTTACAAATGAAGACATCAGGATTGGGAGAAGCTGAAAATTTTCTCAGGGTCTCACTCTAGAAGGAGACTTGTAGGGCCAGAACTCAAATCTGGGCCTTTAAAGCATGAGATGCTAAGCATTTCCCATGACAGTGCACTGCCTATCTCTCAGGGGCTTCTCTATCACTGAAGTTACAGAAGAGGATCTGGGGATGTTGAAAGGGAATTCACATTAGTAATCAGGGTTTGGATGCAATTTTGTTACTTTTCTCCATGGAATTCTCTGATTCTCCGTTTCCTCACTCATCATCCTGCACTAGATCCACTTTATTTTTTCATTTCCTTTCAAACCTAACTGCCTTAAATAGCTTCATACACTGCAAAAAAAAAAAAAAAAAAAAAACCATATGTATTCATAGTAAATGAAAACTACTCAAGATTCTGCAGACTCTCTGGATAAGACATTGTATTACTCTTTCTGTCTTTGGAATAGCTATCTTTATCTGACTGCCCTTCCATCCGTTAAGGTAGCCAGGGGAATATTCTGAGGTATGCACTGACACTGGATGACTTAAGACTTTCCAGATACCTTTGATAGTCCAGAAAAATGGGTTTGATAAATGCTCTCTCATCGCTAAAGCTTAATGCTAATGAATTTTGTGTTCATTATTCAACCCCTGGAAGTTGACAATAATTATGAAATAAAACTCTCCTGCCTTTTTTACCCAAACCTTCAAATAAAGGAGTACTTTATATTGATAAGGGAATGGCTCTTAAAAGTTGTATGAAAGCACTTTTCCTTCTCAGAGTTCATTTTCCCATCAGCTTTCAATATACTGTTGGTGTGTTTTCTTTAAACATAAATATTGTCCTAAGGTATTATAAGATCATGTTTATAATCGCAAAATTCATAAGTATTCTGTTAAAGGGAAAGTATTTTGTATAAGACTAAAACGCAAATCATAAAACATAGGCACAAATTGACTGATTAGGGCAAAGTAAAATTTTAAGCAAAATTTTCTGGAGTCTCAGTGTGTAAAACACATAAAAGTTGAGTTGCTTTGGATGAGTCAGGAGTGGAGGCAACAGGGAGGTTCCCATTCAACCTCTCTCTGGCTACTTATTATAGCCTGAGGCTCCACAGCTTCTTAGGTTGAAACTATTATGCCTGGTTTTTATATTCAGTCATTAGCCTAAATCTATGTAGCAGTTTAAGCATAAACAGGAATTGCATATATCCTGTTATTCTGGTGAACTGAGGAGGACAGAGGTGGCCTCTTTTACTTCTTATCAGAAACCTGGTATGTAAGCATTGTCCTCAGACCTCCACTTTCACCAGTGACTGGCAGGTGTATACTCATTGGCTCCTAGCAGAGGCCAGGTGACGTCCATGGGAGCAGCCTTGTGTGTGAACCCATAGGTCCCCTGGGGGCTGAGTGTGGTTGCTCAAACCTGTAATCCCAGCACTTTGGGAGGCCAAGGCAGAAGGATTGCTTGAGCCCAGGAGTTCCAAACAAGCCTGGGAAATACAGGCAGACTCCTGTCTCTACAAAAAATTTAAAAATTAGCTGGGCATGGTGGCATGTGCCTGTGGTTCACTTAAGCCTGGAAGGTCAAGGCTGTGGTTGCACCATTGCATTCCAGCCTGAGTGACAGAGCGAGACCCTCCGATGTCATCTGGGGAACTCCAGAACTGTTTGCAGGCATATTGCAAAGAACTGAAATCCTGACCAAATAGCTGAGGGCCAGATAGCTGCATTTCAATTGCCCCTGTTACTGTGGGCTTCTCTACCCTCTGACCTGTGGAATGAGGACATGGGTATCATGAAGCACATCGGACTTAAAGAAATAAAGTCATCTTCCCCCTTTCTTTTTAGATCCCTCTCAGAGCACTACAAAAGCATAACATGAAACTCCCCTTCATTGTTTTAATTATTTTCTGGCTTCTAAAATTTAATCTATTAAACCGCATGAAGGGAAGAGAGATCTTGAATCACAATAAAAAGGAGGTAGCAGAATTGAGGAGTGGGGCATTTATCAGGATGAAGAGATCTAAACGTATGGTGCTGCAGATATTTAATATGTCATACTGCTCCATACTTTCAGATTCTGCCATAATAAAACATGTCAAATATGAAAATATGTGCTTTAAACTGATGCAGTCAGACTGAGGGCAACTTCTGGTTTGGTTTGAAATGATGTCTAAGAAATTACAACTAATGTAAGTTTGAGGCAGTATTCCTAGGAACAACAGGGCATCATTTTAATTTTCATTTTGTTCAAAGAGAAGGGTATTTCTTGTGAAGTTGGTATGTACTGCTCCCAACCAACTCTGAAACAGCAGATTTTAGGTAAAATATATCAGAAGTGTTCATGCCTTTGTCTACCTCATAACTCATTTATGTTCTCTGAATAACAATTGAAAAGAGAAAACACCACAGGTCTAATCAAAATAAGATCCTTGAAAACCTGGCGTATACTTTGCATCTTTGCATGATCACCACAGATTTTAGTCTTAGACTCATATGACTTAGAATTCATGGGACCAGTGTGCACAGTGTAGTTGACTCACAGATTCTTTTTGTTCCATTTGTATTGCCGCTTGAACCTTACAGTGAAAAACACACAAAGATAAACAGTTTGCTGAGTCTAATTACGCTCTTGGAAGGGTTTAGGTAATTTGTGCAGCCAAAAATTATTTGTAACCATCAGGTGAGGTCGATGGCTTTACAAATAGGAAGACATTTGTATGACAGCAACATCTGTAACATAGAGAAATGAAAGAGAAGGAGACAAGGAGTGAAACAAGAGAAGACTGGATTTGAGATCTGCAATCCAGAGTAGAAGAGCTGAATTTATTTTTTAATCATGACAATGAAGTAAGTCATATCCCTTTTATGGACCAATTATAAATTGCTACATATTTGATGTGGTTTGCCTCTGTGTCCCCACCCAACTCTCATCTCGAATTGTAATCCCCACGTGTTGAGGTAGCGAAATCACTGGATTTTTGGGGTGGTTTCCCCCATGCTGTTCTCATGATAGTGAGTGAATTCTCATGTGATCTGATGGTTTTATAAATGGTAGTTTTTCCTGTGTCCTCACTCAATTCTCTCCTGCTGCCTGTGAAGGAGGTGCCTTGCTTCCCCTTGGCCTTCCACCATGATTGTAAGTTTCCTGAGGCCTCCCCAGCCATGCAGAACTGTGAGTCAATTAAACCTCTTTCCTTTATAAATTACCCCCTTTCAGGTAGTGTCTTGATAGCAGTGTGAAAATGAACTAATACAATATTCTATTACTTCATAATATTCTGGAAATGTAAACTAAGTGGAAAACCATAACCTATGATACCAGCCCTCATTCTAACTACCTGAACTAAAAATTAGTGAATAAGCACTGAGCTAGTAATGAAAGATGAAATAATAATGGGTAACATGTTCTGACAGTTTCATACATGTCCAGCAACGTTACCAAATATCATTCCCTTCAATCTACATGATAACCCAAAAAACTGCGTTTCCACTTCACAGATAAAGAACGTGAGGTTAAGTTCACACAAAAGTTGTTGGAGGAGCCATGATCCAGAAGCAGGCACAAGATGGCAGGACCCATACTCCTACCCAATAATCGCGTGTCTTTGTGTCAGTTGTACTTCACCAGTGGACTCAGAAGAGTGCTGGAGCAAGGGTGAAATTTTGACAGTCTACCTGTGTGGTTCTTCCTTGTTGATGCAGAAGAAAGCAAACAGTCATACAAATTGGCTACAGGTAATGCAGAGAGGAGAGGGAAAGTGGGGGAGTCAAAGAAAGCTGGCTGCCTTCATGAGGACAGGAGTGTGAACTCAGGGGTACATACCATATCACATTCATCTCTGTGCCTCCCTCGTCTGGAACTGTGCAAAGACCAGTATTTATTTCAGGTTTTTAGAGTGAAAATTATGCAAATAATTTCCAACCAAGGTACAGTGAAAGAAATGCTTCAGGGAGAGGTGCCAAATGTGAGAAGGGTTAAAAAGTGGGAACCTACCTTCCAGAAGAGAGTGAGGATAAACTCACTAGGAGGAGTGGTGTTGGAGAAGGGCTCTGAAGGACAGAGGGGATGGAAGTGAGAACTGAATGTCAGCAGAAGGACCCACATGCCTCGATGTCAATCACTGTGCTTGAATTAACAAAAACTCTGAAGAAAGGGATTATCTGCATTTATAGGACGTTAGTTTCACAGGGCTACATCCTGAGACATCACAAAAACCTTGTCAGCATCAGAAAGACTTTGTTAAGAATTTTAGCCTCTCATGAGTATGCTGTATAAATAACACAAGTTAACACAGCTTCATGCATACATTCTAAAGTAGGGATAGGCAGACTGTTTCTCTACAGAACCAGACAGTAAATACTTTAATCTTTTCAGGGCAGATGGTCTCCATCACCACTACTCAACTCTGCCCTTATAGTGTGAAAGCAGCCACAGACAACATAATGAAACTTTATTTACAAAAACATGCACCAGGCCATAGTTTGCCAGCCCTGTTCTCAAGTCTCACATAACAAGAAACACCACAGAAACTGCCAGTCCTCAGAATATTCCCAGACTAGGATTCAATTTCATTCTTGTATTATTGTTTTATATCTTTTTTTTGCTAGAAAAGTAAAATTTACATTTTCAAAATGTCTTTCATAAAATTTTTTACCTCATTTTTTATAACAACTCTATTGAGATGTAATTTATATGACATAAATTTCACCCCTTGAAAGTGTTCAATTCAGTGGTTTTTAAATAGTCACAGACTTCTACAAGCGTCACCATTAATTTTTACCACCCTTTTTGAGCACAATTATTTCAGCAGTTATTAATTGAGCATCTAGTGTCTGTCCTTCCCTGTGCAAAGTTTTGGTTGTTGTTGCTGTTGCTTTGCTTTGCCTGTTTATTTGGGTTTGGACTGGCACAGTGTGGTGTGGCTTGGTAGAAGGTGAGGCTAGTGGGTAGTGGGTAACAGGACAAATATAAGACATGACATGCCTGAAGCAATCAGCGAAGACTATAAAAAATAAGCAGTGGGAGTGCTAAGTTAGGTGGCCTGGAGAGACCACACATACAATACAAATTTACTTTTACTAGGGTTGGGTGGGGATCCTAAGGATGTGATTTAGAGACCTTGGGAGAGAACTTGGATTTGGATGGAGGTTGCAGGCAGCAAGAGCAAAGAATGCATTCCAGGGAGAAGGCACAGCTGTGAGCAAAGACCTAGAGACTACAACAGCATGGCCTATGAAATGAGCAGCCATGGTACAGACCTAACTGGGGAAGTGCCTAGAAATGCACTTGCAATTGTCAAAAGAAAATGATCCAGAAGCTGTAGGACTGTAGGAAGCTGAGTTTAGAGTTGACAGCATTGGCATCAGGATCATCAGAGTTTCCTGGGGAAATGAAAGACGATTCAAGGAGTGCTTTTGGAAAGTTGATAGTTGTGGGTAGGATAGTTTGAATGGAGAAACCTAGAAACAGAGATGCTTTTATGGGTACTTATTTTATTTTATTGTATTTTTTAATTTTTGAGACAGGGTCTCACTCTGTCATCCAGGCTAGAGTACTGTGGCACAATCTCAGCTCACTGCAACCTCTACCTCCTGGGTTCAAGTAATTCTCCTGCCTCAGTTTCCCATGTAGCTGGGATTACAAATGCACACCACGATGCCCAGCTATTTTTGTATTTTTAGTAGAGATGGAGTTTCATCGTGCTGGCCGGGCTGGTCTCGAACTCCTGACCTCAAGTGATCTGTCCGCCTCAGCCTCCGAAAGTGCTGGCATTACAGCCGTGAGTCACCAACTCCTGGCAATGTGTACATATTTTAAATGCAGGGGTAAATTTAATTATTGGGAAAAGATTATTAACCCTGGCTGTACATTAGAATCACCTGAAGCACTTAATCTTTGGGCGGGGCGGCTGTGTATATGTTTTGATATCTGTACTTTTTTAGTAAGTCCCACAGATTATTCTAATACGTGGCTAAATTAAGAACTATTATTGCAGGAGAATGGATAATAGACTTTACATTGTTTGTGAAATTATAGTTAGATCTGTAGTTTTCTGCTCTTTTTCTAGAATATTTCCATTAATTAAATCAGAATCCTTTAAAAATTCTCTGATGATTTGGATTTTACGAAGTAGCCAACAAAGGATAATGATTTTAAAGACAGAGGGGCTGAATAAATTAGATAGTATATTTTGGCAAACTCTTAGAATATCTCCCTAAAATAAGTCCTTAAACACAAGCATGTTTTAGAGATTTCAGACTTGAGGCTTACTCTACAAATGATGCTGCTTGCTCTGAGTCACAAGTGCAGTGCAACCCAAACACCTGTATATGGTGGGTAAATGTTAATGTATTCTGTCAACAACAGATTACCTTACATGGCTAAATTACTCAATGCCATTATCTGTGCCAGCCATCTGGAAAGCTAATCCCTTCTGTGTTCAAAAATCCCGAGCGACTGCTACACTATTTTTATTTTACATTCCTGCATAAATCTCGTAAACTCAATATGTTACCACAAATTCTCAAAAATCAAAGGCAATCTGCTGGCCTATAAAACACCGGTTACTGAAAATTGAAGGGTATAATATGTTAGCAATTCAAGCAGTCAGTAAACAATCTTTACAGGAATGGAGTTGAACCACAAGCTGACTGAACCCCTTAGTTAAGGCCTGCCGTAAAGTCAGATACGTTCTTTCAATACACAGCGAAGGCTTTGAACCCATTCATGTATTTCATATCTAATAAAAATCTGAACAGTTGGCCTGATTGGATTTTAAGTGATGCAAATTTGAAAATCAAATAGGCAAACTCCCTTTAGACTTCATCTATTTAGACCATAATTGTAAAGAACTACAAATTACATTTACCACACTATTGAATTCTCCTGAGATTCAATATGAAATTTACAGAAAGGGACAAATATTTGCAGGTGTGGTTTTTTGTTCGTAATGAATACAATTTTTCTCTCACATGGGATGCCTTCTCCTAATGTCACTACATTTTTCTTAATACAAGGATTAGTTTATGTTTTTTTTTTCACAAAATCCGTATTGATCTTAAGTAATAACGCTAATGCTTACATGTAATGCCAACTTATATTTTAGCTAAGATTAAATTTTTCTTTACTCCAGTAATTATGCAGCATACATTTTCTTTTCCATGTACATTTTCAGTCATATAACTATATTTCTTAAAGAGGAATCTACTCTCTGGAAAGATTTCTATAAACATTTAGAAAAAAATCAATTCTCCAACAATTACAGTTAGTATATTAAAGATATCTGGCTGATGGTATTCAAATAACTAAAATATGGAAAAGAATTGAAAAGTTAGCATTCTGACTTCAAAATAGCATTATCAAGTATTTTAGAAGCTAATTAGTCTCCATAGTTTTTTTTCTTAAGACAGGGTTTCACTCTTTCACCCAGGCTGGAAGGCAGTGGTGTGATCGTGGGTCCCTACAGCCTCGAACTACTGGGCCCAAGTGATCCTTCTATTTCAGCTTCCCAAATAGCTGGGACTGTAGGCAGGTACCACCATGTTGGCCTAATTTATTTATTTACTTACTTATTTTGTAGAGGCAAGGTCTAGCTATGTTGCCCAGGCTGATGTCAAACCCCTGGGCTCAAGTAATCCTCCTGCCTTGGCCTCCCAATGTACTGGGATTATAGGGATGAGCCACTTTGCCAGGCATCTCCTCATTTTTAAAATGAACCCCATTTTCCTGAAATCTGAACAAATCTGAATACCGGTTCTGAAAGTTAAAATGGTCTTCCACATAACATATGTACGAAGTTAACATTTTCTGCATAAAACAATCAGTCTAGAACATTCCTGTTTCATTTGAAGTATTTTCAAATATGAAAGACATTTACACAATTATAGAGGCAATAATCCCACCCACATTATTCCCTCATCAAATCTAAACAAGGCCTTGGGGGTCATAACATACTTGCTGCTTACAATATGAAATATAAATGATTATCCTATTGAGACTTGAAATGCAAAGATTCTTAAATTGTGTATACTGTTTCTTTCAAATGCATCAGCATTTGAAAGTTTATATAATATCTTTCTTGTTCAGATAAACATTTCCAACTTCTATGGCTCATATTTACAAACAATATGATAGGGATTATCAGGCTGACAGGTTAAATTTATTTATTTATTTATCTATTTATTTTATTTATTTATTTATTTTTGAGACGGAGTCTGGCTCTGTTGACCAGGCTGGAGTGCAGTGGCGCAATCTGGGTTCACTGCAAGCTCTGCCTCCCGGGTTCACGCCATTCTCCTGCCTCAGCCTCCTGAGTAGCTGGGACTACAGGCGCCTGCCACCATGCCCGGCTATTTTTTTGTATTTTTAATAGAGACGGGGTTTCACCATGTTAGCCAGGATGGTCTCCATCTCCTGACCTCGTGATCCGCCAGCCTCGGCCTCCCAAACTGCTGAGATTACAGGCGTGAGCCACCGCACCCAGCAACAGGTTAAATTTAATAGGTTGAACAGTCATTAATATTTTCCTGGAATAGACATGGACTGTGTTCTTCGATAAATTGTCTCCTCTTTCTTCTAACTAATTGTCAGAGTTTAGCTCTCTCACATCAATACTTTCTCTTTTAATAAAATAAAAATCATAACGCTATGTGCCATGCACTGTTTGCAGCACTTCACTGTCATTAATCCATTTAATTCTCACAACTACGAGGTAGGAACTATCATTATTCCCATTTTATAGATAAGGAATCTAAGTCATTAAGCCTATTGTGAGCAATTAGGTTATACTGCCATCATAATGACATGGTATTCCTCTTAGTCACACTTCAATGCAAGAAATACCAACATTTCAATTTCATGATTTAGGTGAATTCGATGTGATACACTGAGATATACCAGCCGGCATCCATGGATGTACTGTGAATCTTCCTTTTATTCACCTAGCACATATGCATTGAGCTGCTAGTGTGCATAAGGCATTCTGCTGTGTGATGAGGGGACTGCAGACACTACCACATGACCTAGCCAGACCTTTCTTGCAGGGCAGGGATGGGAACACTGGGCACCTCAGTCATCTAGATGATCTGTGGTCACTGTTGCCACACAGTCCCCTGAGTTGCTGCCTTCATTTTTTACCACCTTATCAAATCTGCCTCTTTAAGTCCATAGCAAACACTACCTCTTTCATAACACTCTTTTAGTCCTCTTTACCTCTCCTTCCCCTTTCTTTGGGGCACTTATACCACTTCATGACATGGCCTATGTGCACTCATCTTCTAGGTGCTGAATTACTACAGACTCAGGGAACAGAGCGTGTATACTATAAAACCTTAATACACCCTCATCTCCCTGCACCCAGTATATGGAAAATACTTATTTTAATAACAATACCATGACAAATAGCAAACATCT
Organism: Nomascus leucogenys; assembly: GCF_006542625.1. NCBI lineage: Eukaryota > Metazoa > Chordata > Mammalia > Primates > Hylobatidae > Nomascus > Nomascus leucogenys. The sequence goes on along the minus strand of NC_044394.1, from coordinate 64,155,996 downwards.
GACAAAGGCTTATTGTAGTAACTTATTTGACTAAAAGGAACTTACACTTGAATCCAATCTAATGGTTTATCTGTTCAATGGCAATGCAAATCCTAGGTATATTTTGGTTTTGTTTCTGTGTCTACTACTTTATAAGAAAGGCTATTACCTTAAAATACTGTCTGTTATATCAGCACCACTTTGCATCATTACAATGTAGGGTATTATTTTTAAAAACTTAGAAAACAAATAAGCGTTCCAACCCTCAATTTCAGGAAAATAAATCTTCTAGACCCAACTGGACACACAATCTATGAAAACGTAACTAGGATATGTGACCCATCTATGTGTTACATATCCTAATAGAACAGAAACCTCTCTAATAAACATGAATAAAGGGCTTTAGTGAAAAAATATATGCCCATTAAGGAGTCAGATTTTCCACTGGAATTGATAATAAATGTTTTCTGAATTATTGCAATTTATTTTAACATACTAAATATTATCCCAGAATTTTGATAGTTATCTCTGCTTATGTAGGATTTAAAGCGTAATAAGGCAGTACTTTTAGACCTGAGATAATATAACCACTGTGAAAATATAATTTATATATGCCAGAGATTTAATACACCAGAATTTTTAGTGTGTGTAATTCTGGATATTTTATTCTTTTCATCTAAATTAGTCCCTTTATCTTTGGATCAGCAGAACACAACCATGTCTGTCTCCTTCTTGGAGGCTGGTCTCTTCCACGCCTAAGGCCATTGCTGTAAACAGTTTTTGGTGCTTTTGTAGAACAACAGAAGCTTTGGCTCATTGTGCTGACCCTGAAAGTGACTTTCTGAAATAAATCTCTGACAATTCACTTCAACTATACGCTCCCAATGGGCACCCCTCTTACTGAAAGTAACAAAGAGCTTTCAACATATCAGGTAGCCCACTGTGGGGGCTCAGAACACAGTGTCTGACGTGTCTTCAGCTTGTTGTCTGATAACACGCCTCTTTCATATGATTTCCTCTCTGAAAGGAAAAGCAAGATTAAATTATAATGGAGGGCTGTGAAATTTTTATTTGGCTAATTGAAATTTTGCTGTTTTTAATATTGGACTATACCAGGCATTTCTATTTATATCATTTAGATACACACTTTGATATTCTACCTTAAGAAAAATACCACTTGAAAAATCTCCTTCATGGGGCAAAGTAATGACTCAGTGTTTGGTTCAAAGTAATAGACTCTCAGTTCAGTTCTCAGTGTAATTAACATGGTGAGCCGAAGGGTCTCCAAGTATTTCTATCATAGTGAAGTGTAGATCATTCCTCTCACTTAGTGTTAAATATGAGATGGAATGAGGAGGCTTAATTTAGCCTCTGTTCCTGGCAACAGCTCCCAGTCTGATAGGATAGAGTCAAGAGACATGGCTCTAGTTCCCATTTTGGCTTTCATTAGTTACTTGATGTTGAGTGCATTAACCTCTCTGGGCCTCAGTTCTCTCCCCTGGGAGGGGAGAGCATTAGACTTGATGGATGCAGAGGGCTCTGACCATTCTAATGAGGTATTATTTTTTAATTTCCTTCTTTTGCCGTGTACTTCCTTCTGCCTAGAATATTCTTGCTTACCTTTTCATGTAACTTCTTCAAAAATTAGCCAAACTATTACCTTCTCCTTGAATTATTTCACCCCTAATTCACTAGGTCTAATTTAGTTACCCCATGTTTTCTGCTCCCGTAGCACCCTGTGTGCAGCTCTGTCTTAGCAAGCATGATGCAATAAAATGAACACTGAAGCACTTGGGAGCCCCCCCAATAGTCTTGACCATTGGATTCTTGGTGCCCCGTACTTCGTGAGGACATAATGGATACTGAACTAAATATCTGCCGAATAAATTAATTTCTCTAGAATCTCAGAGGGTATAGCTTGTGACTTATTTTACTATTTATCTCCAGGATCTAGCATGATATTTGACATATGGCAGTTACAGAAGTAAATGGATATAATTTAACAAATAAGTCAAAAACCTAGTGCTTTGCTGATTTCAAATAGACAGTTAAATGGTCATGTCTGTTAAAAAGGAGAGAATTAAACACATTGGTCAATGAACACACAGGATGCCAACTAGGCAGGAAAAGAACATGAAAACCTTGGCATAGAAAAATAATGGAAATATTTACATCAAATGTTAAAAGCAGTTGTGTTTGAGTGATGAGATATAGTATTCTTTTTCTGCACTGATTAATTTTATACGTTCCATTTCAGGTAGTATGATTACCTTTAAGATTCAAATGATTTAAAAAAACAAATAACGGCAAAGCACAGCGGTTCACTCCTGTTATCCCAGCACTTTGGGAGGTCAAGGAGGGAGAATTGCTTGAGCCCAGGAATTTAAGACCAGCCTGGGTAACATAGCGAGACCCTGTCTCTACAAAAATAAAAAATTATCCAGGTGTGGTGGTGCATGCCTGTAGTCCCAGCTACTTGGGAGACTGAGGTGGGAGGACTGCTTGAACCCAGGAGGTCAAAGCTGCAGTGAGCCGTGGCGGTGCCACTGCACACCAGCCTGGGTGACAGAGTGAGACCCTGTCTCAAAAGACAAAGCAAAACAAAAAACAACAACTAAACAATAAACTTATTTATGAGAAAAGGTAAATAAAAACATTAAGTACTCTCATTTTTGCCCTTCTGAGAATGGCAATGTATATTCCTGCAAACAAATGTTGATACATGAAACACAAGGAACTTGTATGAAACATGTGTCCATAAACTGTCTTTAATGAACCTTAACAGGCTTAATGAAATGTTTAAAACAATGCTGTCATCGTGTATAGAGGACACTGTGTGAACCCTTTTTCTCCTTCTCTACTTATTGAATATGACAGTTTCTTATGATTAATGCGTATAATTTGAAGTGTTTCACCCTTCTACTCTAGGATTCTCCTCATGTGCTTAGATGTTGGTATATTTCAAATATGTACTCGTGGATTTCCTTATGCTAAAACTTTTGTTGCAATCACTTTCAAGCTTAGATTTCCAGGTCTCCACCCCCACCCCACCCTACACTGCACTGTACTTTGTGGTCACTGATTTCTGTACCACGACCCAGTATTTGTAGTCCCCATTATACTGGAGTGACATAGTGGCGTATGTGACCATTTGACAGTTCACTGAGGTATAAATGAAAGGACAGACATTGTGTTTGAGTAAACTCCTAGAAGTCCAAACTTTTTTTCTGAATATCTGAGTCATCACTTTAAAGTTGGGTACATATATGACTTGTTTACTGAATGAATAAAGTATATGGTTCCTAGTTTTTACGACTTAAAGGAAACAAAACATTTTCATCCAAAAACACTGGCTGCATCTAGTGGGTTGTTTCAAGATGTTAGGGTAAGGTTTTTTAATTAAATGATTAGACTGTGCAGGTTTTAAAGTCTGTGCTCGTCTAGTTCCCACCCTTCCATCCCCCAGTACCTAGCCCAATGCATGGCACGTAAGAGGCTTTCAATAAATAATGACTGTGAATGAGATTATTTCAAAATCCTCCTTTGTTAATTTCCCTGTAAGTTATTTGTTTCTTTTATTTTAGGCAATTTCAGGCTGCAGCATTCTCATTTAGAAACAGACACGAGGGAAGAAAATTTGGCATATTAATTAATGGGTGAAGTCATTCTTAAGAATCTCCCATCCTTAAGTATATTATATCTACATGGATTATACTAGAACTAATACATTATGCTTATATATTTTATTGCATATCTTTAAGCATGTTATAGATTAATTATGGCAGAATTATCAATTTTGGTTACTGTTAATTTTTGGACACTTTTTAGGATCTTCCCATGCCTTGGGGCAAAGGCTATCATTTGCTTAAACAATGTTCATTTTCAAGCACTCTTTTATTTATAAAGCCTTTATATTTTTGGAGGTAACAATGTGCCCAGGTAAAAATAGTACACCTCTCTATATTTCCAGCTTTCTTTATGGAAAAGAACTGGCAATGAGCTGAGAGGGAGTTACATGGTGCTTTGGGAAAACTTTAAAAGGCAAGTGCTGAGCTGGCAAGCATTCTCTTGCTTTTCCTGTCTGGAATGGGGATAAGAAGGCTGAACCTAGGTCTATGAGACAACCTTGAGAATGGAGTCAGCACTGTGGATGTCAGTGCTGAAATATAGAAGGAACCTAGGATACTGATGATATCTCAGAGTCACCAGGACCATGTTTGTCTCTGGACTTCTTTTTTTTCTACATGATATACAAACACTCATCTTTTTAGTATTTGGTATTTGGGTCTCCATTAGTAACTCAATCTAATTCTTAACTGATTCCCCTCTTCTGGGGTGAGTTTGCTAGAAAATCCACGCTTTCTTTTTAACTTCCTCTTCTGCAAAGTTGTTTTATGAACTAAGTGTTCTGAATGACTTTTCCCCCACCACCCCCACTCGCTTTTGTTGCCCAGGCTGGAATACAATCGCGTGATTTCGGCTCACTGCAACCTCCACCTCCCAGGTTCAAGCAATTCTCTGGCTTCAGCCTACCGAGTAGCTGGGATTACAGGCACGTGCACAACGCCCAGCTAATTTTTTTATTTTTAGCAGAGACGGGGTTTCGCCACGTTGGCCAGAATGGTCTTGAACTTCTGACCTCAGGTGATCCACCCGCCTCGGCCTCTAAAAGCGCTGGGATTACAGGCATGAGCCACCATGCTCAGCTGACTTCTCTTAAGTTAGGATTCAATGAAGACTAACATTCATAAATGGAACTTCTTGTTGTCAATGTGTCAAGTGGACCAGTCCATGTAGGGTTTTTCATTTCTACATTTCATCTCATACAATTTTCCTGCATGCAAGGATAGGATGCAGGAAAATTTTTGTAGAACACAAAAGAGATTTGTTGCCAGACAGATAGGGGTCCTAATTAATCCCAACTCCACCACTTACTGGGGATATAGCAAGTGTGCCTCTTGGGTTGGTAACTGTGCCTCTTGGTTAAGTTGTCCCTTAGTGTATGAGAACAATAAATGGTAGACATTATCAGAATATTATTGGCAAGACCTCCTCATTTGGCACACTGTTCCCACCATCAGAGTACCTCGCCTGGTAGAATCAAACTTTTAGGATTCAGGGCTCACTATATTTTATTTCTGCTGCTTTCAGTACTACCTATTACAATAATGTTTTCCCTTTTGTTTTCTTTGTGTCTCCTATAAATGATGACTGAAAACAACTTCTTATCAAAATAGAATCTAAAATATCACCAAGAGAGCCATGATGGGCAGCCATATACTGGTCTGGGAGCCATGGACCTGACAACTTGATCATCTCTGCCATCTACCAGATGTGTGGCTTTGAGCAAACCACTGCTTTCCTGGTTCTCAGCTTCCTGGTCTGTATAGCCATCTAGAGTCAGTCTGCATGGATCTGATTCCTGGCATAGGCACTTGCTGGCTGCAAGGTCCCGGGCAAGATAGTGACCCTCTCTAATGCTCAGTGCCCTCACCTGCAAGATTTGATTAATAAGGGTTCCTCCCCATCCTGTTGGGGTGATGATTAAATGAGCCAGTTGATATAAAGCGCTTGTGCCTGGAGTTTATGCCATAAACGACTTATGCTTGGACCTTATGCCAACATGATGTTATGGTTGTTATTGTTATTATAATTAATTACAATATGAGAATTTGGATTGTAGGATCTTTAAGAATTTCTATAGATCTTTTAAAAAATAGTTTTCTGAGCTGGGCGCAGTGGCTCACACCTGTAATCCCAGCATTTTGGGAGGCTGAGGGAAGGAGATCACTTGAGATCAGGAGTTTGAGACCAGCCTGGCCAACATGGTGACACCCCACCTCTACTGCAAATACAAAAATTAGCCCGGCATGGTGGTAGATGCCTGTAATCCCAGCTACTTAGGAGGCTGACGCAGGAGAATCACTTGAACCTGGGAGGTAGAGGTTGCAGTGAGCCGAGATCTTGTCACTGCACTTCAGCCTGGGTGGCAGAGCGAGACTCCATTTTAGGAAAAAAGAAAAAAAAAGTTTTCTGTCTTTGTTCTACAATAGTGTGGTTTAGAGACTGATATCATCCAGCACTCACTGCTAGCCCACCTATAGAAATCTAACTCAGTGGGGATTCCTGCTACTTGTGGGGCAATACCATTAGTGAGATTAATGAATCATTTTATCATGAAGTAGCAGTCTAGGTGTCCCATGACAAGGTCTCAGAATGCAATCAACGGCCCGGAACACCAGAATGGTTGCTGTTGGAGTACTCCGCATAACTGGAGCAGTACAGGAATAAGAGAGGGAGTGGCCAGAGTCCAGATTGATGCAACCTGTTCTGAAATAGTAGAGTTAAGAACAGGCCAGTCAAAATAAATGAGTATAAGACCACATTGAAAGGTTAACATTCAAATATAGGCTATAGGGAAATAAAAGCTATTGCTGAGAAACAGGCTAGCAAAGTTGAGGATGTTAATTTTTCAATAATGGTGCAAAGGAACATGGGAATAAAAGTCAAACACGAGAGCAATGCTGGGATCTGCAGAATCCACATAAGCTGGACCCGGCAGCCACAAAGCTGATTAGAAATGCAGAAGCTCAAGACTACCAGTCCCTCAGTAGGCTTCCTGTGGCTTCTGAAATTCATGCTATAAAGATCACTCTTTTAGGATAAAGCAGTATGCATGGTCCTCGACTTACAATGGTTCAACTTAGGATTTCTCAACATTTTGATGGTGAGAAAGCAATATGCATTCAGTAGAAATCGATTTTTGAGTAGCCATACAACCATTCTGTTTCTTTTTTCATGTGATATTCAATAAATTACATGAGATATTTAACATTTTATTATACAATAGGCTCTGTATTAGATGATTTTGCCCAACCATAGGCTACTGTAAGTGTGCCGAACATATTTAAGGTAGGCTAGGCTAAGCTATGATGGTCCACAGGTTGCATTTGCACTACGGACCCCCTGAGCACACCAACAGAAATGTGCCAGAGGAAAAAGGCACAACATCAGAAAGAGAGGTTGCTGACAGCCCCCCATACACATGGATGCCTGGGTCCTGACTGATTCACAGTTTTCATGGCAACCTTCTTCTGCTGCCTGCTAGAAGGCTTGCTTTTTTCAGGTTGCTAGGCAGAGGAAGAACAGGGATAGAAGAAGTGAGGATGGGGTGAAAGATTTATAATAGCAGCAATGAGTATTTCCAAGCAAAAAATAATGCCAAAGATCAAATGGGTATTTATCCGCAATTTCACATGTATAATAAGCATTTTGCAATTATCTTTAAAAACACAACAAAACAAAATCTTCCCATCAGAAAATTTGTAGAAAATTTCTTTAAAAGGTTGTCTTTTCATTTTTCTTTATTTTCTTTGTATATAAATTTGTTCTTGGATTTTATAAGCTCCTGCTCCTAAATACTAAAACAGTACAAAGTATATTCCAACACTATCTAATTTATAGAAAGAAGATTCAATATTGACTTTTCTTAAAAATATTTTAGACCAATTAGTAGGGTCCATGTGGGTTTTTTGTTTGTTTGTTTTAGTTTTGGTTTTGTTTTGTTTTGTCTGAGACGGAATGGTGCAATCTCGGCTCACTGCAACCTCTGCCTCCCGGATTCAAGCAATTCTCCTGCCTCAGCCTCCCGAGTAGCTGAGATTACAGGCATGTGCCACCACACCCAGCTAATTTTGTATTTTTAGTAGAGACAGGATTTCTCCCTGTTGGTCAGGCTGGTCTCGAACTCCCAACGTCAGGTGATCTGCCCACCTCGGCCTCCCAAAGTGCTGGGATTACAGGCGTGAGCCACCGCTCCCAGCCAGGTCCATGTGTTTTTAAGAAAATCATGGTTTCGCAATTCTGTGAGTGGGAATTTTATTTCTTTATATTTTCTAATTGATTATTGCTAATATATAAGATCATTAATTGATGTTTACATGTATCTAGACTTACTGCTAAACTTTTAGTTCTAAGAGTTTTCTAATTGAGTTTATTGACAAATGGCTAATTGTAGAATGAAAAAATAGGGTATTACAAAGAAGGAAAACAAACAACCAAAAGAAAAATAAAATTCCCAAAGGAAACAGCATTTTGGGAGAGAAAGTAACAAAAGATTTCTATAGCTCTTTTAACAAAAGATCTATAAATATTAAGAAAAAAACTCATTTTAAGACTGCAGAAAATAAAATGAGTTCAGTGTATGTATTTTATAAACATTTTAAAATAACAGTCATTTGAATATATTTATTCCAATGTAAACAGGTAAATACTGTAGTAATGGACAGAGGGATGGAAAATAACAGACTTATACAGAAAGTTAAGTCTAAAAAGTCACAAGTCTCAATTTGGAGTCAGACACTACAAGCTACTTCAGCTACCCATGTCTACACAATCAGGCACTCAACACACTCAGACATAAACAACTTGGTGCTGTGCCTTGAATTTTTTTTTAAAGATTGCTAACAAAACAATAATAAACTGTGTTTGAGAGTCCTATCAGGCTGGTAAAACTCCATTTCATTTTGTGTTCAAAATTCTATAATATAACTGAGAGTTCAGGTCAGGTCGCTATTTTTCCATGGCTCCAGGTAACATGATTATGTTGGAACCCAGTGCACACTCCACCCGTTAATATCGATCTTTCAGGACCACTCCATGGCATCATCTGTCAGTGATAGCTGCCTGGTCTTTAATGCAAGAGCCTTAGAGAACCAAAGGTTTTATTACATTAGTATGTTTGTGACCAGTTCTACCTGATCTACCTATTCAGCTTAGCTTTAAAACCCAATTAAAATCTAATTTATCTGATCTCTGAATTCTGAGTACTATTTGGCAATGAATCAAACAGCCTTGTAGTAACTACATTACTACACATTGTGCCCTAAGGTGTTCTAGATAATACTTTTAAAAAAAATTGGCAAGTGCCATTTAAAGCTATGGCAATCTCTTTGGAGCCACCTCCATCTCATTTGAAGAACAAATGCTTTGTCTTTATGCAAAAAGTGCATACTCTGATTTTATGCCTGTAATTTTATTCATAATTTAAGTGCATAATGCGAACAGATCGCTTGCTGTTCTTACAATTCGGTTCACTCTCTAAAAATGTTGGATAATAATATTTTCTGACAGCTGCAAATCCCTCCAACACACATAAGCACACACACACATACAGGAAAGTGTCTTAAAATCTTCCAAATTGTGAATCTACTCATATGTATAAATGTTACACTGAGAAATATCTTTAATTAGACTGTCAATCCAAATACATCTTCATCACTGTTTCTGATACTCCATTTTCTGAAACTGTGAAAAAACCATATAATGATGATCCTAATTCTGTTCTACAAATCAAGCTCTACAGTGTATATGTTTACTCATATTATTACGTATCTATAAAAACAAAGGGCTGATTTGCTTTACACAATGAAATAGATGACAGTGAGCTGGTTCTCCCCTCCTCCCTTACTTCTCAGCTCCTCCTTGGTTGGGAGATGGGAGCAGATTTGAGGGCACTGCCATTTTTGAGGGAAAATCACTGTTCTAGGCTTTTTCCATGTGTTTTCTAATAAAACACTTAAAATAGCCATGGGAAGTTAGTGTCATACCAATCAAATCTGAGTAACATAGAGTTTAAAAAACATGTCTGCCTCAACACATAATGATTACTCCCATCCTATAAAAGGTTAATAGAATGAATCTCGAAAGGCATCTGGAATGTCTACAAGAGTAAAAACAAAAACTTTCTTCATCAGTGTTTCTCAAAGACTATTTTAAATAGAACCAGGATGGGACATTAAGTACCACAGAATTACTTAGAAAGAAATGTAGTCCTCTTTTAATTGTCTTTTCAGTCTTCTGATTAGCTTTAGAACACAGTCTTCATTTCTTCTACTTTAAGCCTCTCCAGCCTGTTCTAATCTTCCTTTTTAATAGAGGGAACAGGGCCCTTGGCAGGCTTCAGTATCTTCTTAGTATTTAATTTCATTTTCATGTCACTGTATTTTTCTCTGTGGTTCTCTTCTAATTATGACAAATGATACAAATGTTCCTTTGAAGGCATGGCAATATACCATTAACCTTGTAAATACAGATGATTTTAAAAGTGAGAAAATTTAGAGAAATATGAAATAATGAGGGGTATGTGCAGATATGTCAAGAAATCATGAGTGAAGACATAGGCTGAAGATTGCAGACGCTACATGCAGAATGCTAAGTGAAATGACGGATTGTCTTCCATGTCATGTAGACTGGCCCCATCTTATGAGCAGGTTGTTTTCTCAAATTTCATTTCTAAACTTGTTATTTGGAACACGGATAGTAGTTTCCTTTAGAAAAGTGCTATATGTGGCTGTTAGTTTTTCTAGCCAGGCCAGAAAACCCTAACTTAGAATGTAAGTCAACTGGCTTACATTTGAAACAAAAATTGATCTTTAAAGCAAAGCACTACCAAATACTATTTTGATGTCGACAATTAAGTAGAAATGACAACAAATTGAATAAGAAACCTCTATATACTTTTTATGAATGTTTATTTTCCATTGGGAACAAGATTTAATAAGGAGAAGAGAGGAAGAGGTCATGAAAAGACATCTGGAGGTCAATGGCATTATTTTCTATGTCTAATTTCATCACAAAATAATGGAAACTACCTTCACGTCAATACTTAGCAAACGGGATAAGAAAAGTGGCTCTTTCGTGGCTTACTTAGGTCACGTAACATGACAGAAAACGAAAGAAAGGTGAGTGTGGGGAGGAGATAAGATAAAAATCTAAGAGAAAACAAAAAAAAAGTTTTCTTTGCATTTAGAATACACTAAATAGAGTACATTGTTCTTTTAAAGCCTCTTTGACTCTGACGTCTTATTAGAAATCCTGTACCAAAAAATCAATTTTTTTTAAGCTTCAGGACTCTTCATCTGCACAGCCCTCCTCTAAATCCTGATATCTAATGTTTATTCATGATTTTGTATTTTTTTAAACTAGAGTCTCCCAATTGTATAAATTTTAGACCTCTACCCCTGGAAAGACTGTGAAACTTCTCTAATATAATGAGGCAAGATGGATTAAGGTGAGGAACGATGGATTAAGGTAAGGAAAATGGTTATGCCAGTATCCAAAAGAAAGAAGCTTCCTTAGACAACTTTAATCAAGCCTGTCTACAACTGAGGTGTGTTGAAAGATGCTAGGGAAAAAAAAAGGACTCTTGGAGTTTCCAGAAACAGCCACTAGATGGTGCCACTCGAAGGGCCAGAGGATGCCGGTTGCAGGCAAGAGCCAAGAGGAGGAAAAGGGGGTCGGGTTGTCTGTAACTGTTCCCACAGGGCACATTCAGGAAGTAGGGGCATAAATAAGGGATTTTCACCATTCCTCCTTTCACAGGTGTGACAATTAAATAATACTGTAAACTGTAGATAAACTTTGTACCTTTATAAGGCATTCAAAAGCATTCACCACTGAAAATTCTCTGGGCGACAATAGAGAAAAAAAAATCCCAGCATAAGAAAAAATTAAAAAAAAAACAACTCAGAAATACTGAGGAAACGAGTACTGCCTCAGAAAGAAAAAAAAAAATAGAATCAAACGAATATGGTTTTCTTTGCGTTTAGAATACACTAAATAGAGTACATTGTTCTTTTAAAGCCTCTTTGCCTCTGATGTCTTATTAGAAATCCTGTACCAAATAAGCATAAGCCTTTCATTTTATTATTAAATCTCTCTTCATTGCCATTCTATAACATCAGCATGCAGATCGCTCAGTTACACAGGAAACAGTTGCAGCATGCAAGTCTGCCCTCTTCTGGGCATATCCTTTGATAGTCCAAAGAACTGTGACTTGCATTTAATTTTTGATTTCAACAATTGGGTAAATAAACCTAAAAAGGAAAAAAATTGCCACTCAAAAAGGAAATCTCTGCAAGGAAAAATAACACAAGATGTATTATTTATTGCTGCCAGGCCTCTGTCAACATTCTTTTGAAAATAATCAGCAAACCCCAAAACATTTTAGAGGGACAATTTGTAAAAGGTAGTCATTTCTCCACCCCAGTTAGATTTATGCATTCATCTCATGTATAGTCTTCGTATAACTACAATGTGACACCAATTCTTCTATTTCAAAGATATTTGAAATGTAGAATTTCACTAGGGCATTGAACAAGGTGAGCCAGACTGGGCTGATCATGAGATCAACTAAATCCAAGGCACTAAAAATAAATGATAACCTCTCTTTGTGAGGCTGCAGTGTAACAGGAGAGTGTGGGGTCAGAAATAGGGCAAAATGTTAACAGGCAAATCTGAGTAAAGCATATATCGTTCTTTGTACTTTTCTGCAACTTTTTGTAAATTTAAAATTATTTCCAAATAAAAAGTTAAAAAAAAAAAAAAGAAGAGAGAGAGAGAGAAGAAATATGGGCTCTGGGCAGACCAGCCTAAATTGTGATTTTGCCGCCATGTGACTTTGGACAAGGCATTTAATTTTTTGGAGCCTCTGCCTCCTCATCTGTAAAACAAAGACAGTAGTGTTCTTCCCTAATATGGCTGTCAGGAGAATCAAAAGAAGTAATAAGTGCAAAGCACCTAACACCACGGCTGTCAGAGAACAGCCTGTCAGTAACATAGTCATTATTTTCATTGTTGTTATTATTCATTAGGGAGGAAGATTGTTGTCCATCAAGGAGATAATGCTAACTCTGCTCCCCCGCTCTGGCAAACATCAAACAAATACACCAAGTTTAAACGTATAACTTGTTAAGGATCTATGCAACCACAATCTCATCCAAATAACTATTGAGCCCTATTTATATGTCCATTCTAAAATTTTTCTTAGCAAACTCATTCAAACTTCTACTTATCTTCGAAAGTAAAACCTTGGTGCATTTATTCTAAATCTATCTCTTTTCAGTAATGCTACCTACATTTGTAACATAAAATAGGATTTAAGCCATTGGGCTAGGTTCTTTCATTCCACCAAAGGGTCCCATGTCTTTTTTGGGGGGAAATGAGGAAGAGCTCACCTTGTTCCCCTCTGTGTATCACATCTGGTAGTGTCTAATCCTGAGCTGCAGAGCAAGGACACAGCTTTCATCATAGAAGAGGCAACCAGTCCCTTAAGCCACATACCCTCCCTACTTGGGATGCTCAAAGACTTCTGGGCTGGGACTTGCCTTTGGAATGATGTAAGGACAATGGGCTTAGAATACAAGGAAAGCTGAGTGTAAACTCAAGTCCCACCTGTAGTAGCTCTTCTGACCCCAATCATATTGACTTATTTGAGCCTCAATGTATTTATCTGTGAAATGGGAACAACCACTCAACAATTTTGTAGAGTTGCACAGTTATAGATAACACATGATTTTAAAAGTAGGCAAATTATTATTGCTATTAGTGTTTGGCTGTTGCTGATATTATTAGATTGGTGTAAAAGTAATTGCTGTTTTCACAGTTACTTTTGCACCAACCTAATATAGTTAAGTTCTGTAATCAGGCCAAATTGATTTTCATCTTCTTAATTCAAACACAAAGTCAGAGAAAATAGAATTTCTTTTTAAAATGTTTTTGGATGATAGGCAAAATTAAAATAGTTCAAGAATGTTTTTCAGACCATATAGGCATATAATTTTAAAGCCCAACCTTAGAAATTATGTATCTCTGCTTTCTCATTTTATAAATAAATAAAATATCCAAAGCTCATAGTTACAGCTTAGTGCCGACCTGAACCTAAAACATAGACCTCTTATATTTTCATTTTGGAATGGTTTCTATTACCTCATGGAACTTCCTTAAATTTTATATTTATTACTGATCTTTAAATGCTTCATATGCAATGTTATCTGGAGATGTGATCAAGCTGTCATAATTATTCAAAAAATGTTAAAGAACTAAAACAACACAAAGCATTAATGCAGGTAAATGAAGCACAGAAACATTTTAAGTATGCTTAAAAGCATACAGGTGGTGAGACCATGTAAAGAATAGTAATTCGGGGGCCGGGTGAGATGGCTCATGCCTGTACTCCCAGCAATTTGGGAGGCCGAGGCAGGCGGATCACTTGAGGTCAGGAGTTCGAGACTAGCCTGGCCAACATGGTGAAACCCCGTCTCTACTAAAAATACAAAAATTAGCCAGGTGTGGTGGCAGGTGCCTGTAATCCTGGCTACTAGGGAGGCTGAGGCAGGAGAATGGCATGAACCCAGGAGGCGGAGGTTGCAGTGAGCCGAGATCTCGCCATTGCACTCCAGCCTGGGCGACAGAGCAAGTCTCCGTCTCAAAAAAAAAAAAAAAAAAAAAAGAATACCATAAGCCCAAAGATCTAGATTTGAATTTCAGCCTCTTTGTTTCACTGGGGCTAGTAGCTTTACTCTGTGAGATTCAATTTTCTCATTTAAAAAATGAAGATACAAATCCCAGCCTAACAGTGTTGTTAGAAAGGTTCAATATGATAGCCCATAACATGCTGGGTACACAATAAATATCCAATAAATATTAGCTTCCGCTGCCCGCCCCTTTTTTATATTAAACCCATGGATCTACGACATATGAGAAAATGTCTACCCAATTTACACAAAGGTTGCTCAATAAATACCATTGTGATTATGGCGGTAGTGGTGATGTTAACACAGAAAACAAAAACCCTATAAAGCATGAAATGATAACTATAATTGTCCAAGATATCCACAAACAAAAATGTCCAGTTGGAGCCAATCAAATATATATACCAGAAATACTGACAACAGAGAGCTAACCTAAAATGACATATGTACAGACAAAATAAATTAATGACAGGTGAAACACACACTTCAAAGATCACAGGGATCAATAGGATCAATGCACACTATTACAGTAGACACATTCAAAGTGCTTTTTCTGGGTATCAACAGGTGCCTGTCATGACCACGGCATGAAATGCAAAGTGTGGTGGTAAAAATGCAAGGAAGAAGATGGGGTGGTTTGTCAAGTTTGTAACTCAATGCATGTGATGAAAAGTTTGAGGATCTAGTTTTTCAATATTCAATTAAAAATAGACCTGGTTAAAATGTACAAAGTCTTGAGTACTCATAAACTAGCAGTTACATAAAATGTAAATCATGCTTTATTTACACTTAATATTGGGAATTATTTTAATATTGTAAATTGAGTAGTTCATGGTGTACACACATCAAGCTTACTTCAATAACTGGCTCACTTACACCATAAATTCAAGCTGAAACAGTATTTTCATTGATCCAGCATTAAGAAAACACAAAAAAAGGGAAAAAAAAAAAAAAAGAATCTCACGCAAGTATCTCAGCATAGGTGGCTGAGAGGTGGCCGGAGTTAAAAGACAAAACCTTAAAGGTTTTCAACTGTGATTTCACATACTCTCAAATCCCAAGTTCATTGGTTCCCTCTTCGCCATCATACAGTTAGCTTTCTCCCCTGCTCCTCTTTCCCTTTTATCTGTTCTTTTCTTTCCTCTCATCATTTTCCTTTTCCATCCTGTATAACTATAATAAAGTATTGTTTTTTCAGAGAAAGGGAGGGCCCTTGAGGTAGAGTGTGGGGAGGAAGGGCAGGTCCCCATAGCATTTAGGGCTCAGGTTCTGCAGTCTGTGTGTACAGCAGTAAGACTTGCTCCACTCATCCCCAGGTGGGTGAGGCTCGTCCCCACAGAAATCCATTGGATCAGAATGTACCTCGGGTCCTGAGCTTTGTAAGCCAACCTCATCAAAGAATCTGAATGTGTGAGAGAGGCTCAATGGGCAGTTGCTGACCGCATGCATTTTAAACAGTACCTTCCATACACAACTGTTTTTGTCCAAAAAACTAGTGCTGGGGATTTGGGGCAGTAAGACTGGGTAAGGAGAGGGGGATTCTGAGAGTTGGTGACCTCTCCAAGATCCACAAATCCCTGGATTCCCGTGTTTGGATTAGGAGCCTTGTATAGCATTAAGCTGAACTTGCTTGCCTGTATTGCCTTTGCAAACATCTGCTTGTATTTTTGTGGTTGTCTGCCTCTCTCCCCTTTTTGGGTACTACCATCTGAAAGGTGAAACAAGGCTTCCCAGACTATCTGGGATGAAAAGTAGTTAAAAAAACAAACTTCCAGTTCATTGTGAACTGATCAACCTTCGTAAAATTCTGTGCCATTGTTAAGGAAATGCAAAATTACTACAAAAGTTTCTAAATGCTGACAATTATTGTACGTATCTCGTTGAAGACTAGTAACAAACAGCTTACAGACTAGTGCTAGTCCTCACATCACACTTTGAGGACCATGGGTACAAATAAATTAAGAAATGCATTCTCCTCCGTGACCTCACTTACATGTGGAATCTAAAAAAGTCATAGAAGCATAGAATAGAATGGTGGTTAATAAGGGCTGGGATAATGGGGTAAAGGGGAGTGGGTATAGGGGAGAAAAAGAAAAACAAAAGAAACCCATTCTTCGTAATTAAATTTTGCATTTTAAAACATATCCAATATTCATAGATAAATATAATTAAAAAGACAAGATGAATTTAAATGATATAGAACTAGAACTTATTGGTGAGTCAATAACATACAAGGTCTTTTAACCACTAGTTAACACATACACTGTGAACAGTTGCATTGTGCAGGATATTAATGCAGATTGCAGAGTTTAATGGATTGAAATTCTGCATATTGAAGAGTTTAATGGATTAAAATTATCCCATGAAATTTCGTAATTTAAAAATTGTCTAATCAAAATCACCAGATACAAAAAAAAATCATATTTTTACAGTTAACAAGTCAAGTCAAATACAGGTTGAATAAAAAGGCAAATTCCAAGTCCAATTGCTCTAACCAGAAAGCAAGTGCTAAAATCTGCTTTATACTGTTGAGTAATATTTGCTGCAGAGAAATTCTTAACAAGCCAGGGATATTCCAAAGACCTGCCTAACTCTACCTTCAATAGAAACATACTTTGCATTTTAAGAAGTAAAATATTAATTTGATGCTTAAAGAAATCATACTAGAGTTGACCTCCCTAGAGGAATGGACTCACATGAGGAATGACTTCATAGAATAGAATTGATTTTCTGGCAGCAACATCAGAAAATATAACTTCCAGTTTAGCCTTTGGAGAAAACTTGCCCAGAATCATTATCATTAATTGATAGTCAGAAGATCTGGGCCTCCAGGAAGTCTATAGTGGGTAGCCAGATTCAAAGTACATAGCAGAAATCCAAAATGGACATCCAGGCACCATAACGCAATCCCTATTTTGCAAAAGTTTCATTCTCCACGAGTTGCACCAAGGCCTGGTTGCGTTTACTGCCTCTAGGAACAAAGGCAAATATAAGAGAACCTAAGGTTGCTCTACAAAGGTTATGTCAAAGAGTCCTCTGAAGTGAGGGAGGAGGTGGCTAGAACCCATGTTTGTTCGCTCTTTCTTTTTCTTTCTTTCTTTCCTCTCTCTCTTTCTCGCTTTCTTTCTCTCTCTCTCTCTCTTCCTTTCTTTCTTTCTTTGAGACAGAGTCTCACTCTGTCACTCAGGCTACAGTGCAATGGCGTGATCTTGGCTCACTGCAACCTCTGCCTCTGCCTCCCAGGTTCAAGTGATTCTCATGCCTCAGCCTCCCAAGTAGCTGGGACTACAGGTGCACACCACCACACCCGGCTAATTTTGTATTTTTAGCAGAGAGGGAGTTTTGCCACGTTGGCTAGGCTAGTCTCAAACTTCCAACCTCAGGTGATCCGTCCACCTTAGCCTCCCAAAGTGCTGAGATTACAGGCATCTGCCACCATGGCTGGCCAGGAACCCATATTACTTTTTATGATATGGAAGAACTATCCTCATCTTTGCTAAATCATAGCCAGGTTCTTTCTACGTAAATAACCTACTTGCCAGACACTAGGCAAACTGCAAAATTGTTCCGTCAAGAACTGATTAGTAAGGAATATGGAACTGATTATCATTTCCAGCCTGATCATCTAAAAGCCCAAACGTCCCTCTCATTTTTCAAACCAGCTTCTTGTATAAAATGGACCAAAGAAAAACTAGACAAGTAGAATACAAGGAATGAAGAATTTCCTCAATGATGGGGCCAACCTACATCCAACAGATGCATGTCTAGAAAATTATGAAAGTGATGTCAGGGAAAGGAGAAAACTTAAAGTTCAGCCTCATGTTTTAATTTCTAGTTACAGCATTCCTGCTAAATGCTCACAACACACAATCTAGTGAGAGAGAACTCACTAGCCTTTGAGGCAGCTCAGAGTGCTTCAGATGATAGAATTTGTTGGAGGTATCTGGCTATTCTGAAGTTTTTGCTTTCTGTTGAGCCTAAATATTTCCTTGTGGTCAAACATACACTTTTGGAATACGTCCCTCTTTTTCTTTTACAAAAGAGTTCTTCAAATATTTGAAGTCAGTTATTCTCCTCTCACTATCTTTTTCTAATCAAAACATCTCTGATTCCTTGAATCTCACAATTTTGAGTACCTACCTCTCTGGTTACTCTCTGAAAATTACTACTATAAATTTCCCCCTGGAATTAATTTGCTACCTACTTTTGGATGAAATGATATATTCAGTTGCTAATCCACCAAAATGCCCCTAAAGCTGCCCAGAAAGACATTAAAAATGTGGAAAGTCTTTGCTGGAGACCCAGTCCCTGTCACATCTCCCTGTCAAAGGAAGGTTATCCTTACATGGCTTGTATTTAGTAAACACGTGTAGGGCTGTGGTGTTTACAGATACTTAATCTATGAACCCACAAATCATCCCTTTAATAATGTGTTTTACAATTTTGCCTGTGGTTATTATGAAACAGACAATATATACCTCAAGGTCAGTATTAACTATTAACTATTTTTAGTTATATTTATAGTTAATAGGTAACTATTAACATTTTTTTCATGTATTGTTGCAGGAATGGTTGGACTATATCACCTGATAAATCTATCAAAGGAAGAAGTACATTTCACAGTGAGATTTCAAACCAAACTAAGAGGGGTTGACCCTTCCAGATAAGTATGAATATACATGAAGCTGCTGGATGATCCAACTCTATCACCTGTATCACCCATGCAAAATGAAACTGGCTTCAGGCTGATTGGAAATTGGGCAGACACATTAGTTTTCCAGTGGTAGGTAATGGTTTCTTTCTTGGATAATAATGCTTCAAATTTCATCTGACTCAAATTCATCTTAATCAACAAAATACCCTATTCTCTATCATGTCATGAACAACCTGAACAACCACAATCTTCAAAATATAGTTATTTCAAATCAGAAATAATGAATAGAACAGTATATTTCTGGACACTACAAGGTATAATTTCCTTGAAGGTACAGTCAGTGGCTCATTTATTCAATTTTTTCCTGTTCCAAAGTGTCTGCAATAGTGTTTTGTATAAAATGGATACCACATAAATATTTGAACACAGTTGAATAACAGAAATATTACCTGATGTAAGTCAACGAAGTGCATGACAATTAAAACCACAGCTGCCATAGGACAGAGAACAACCTAAAGGAAGGCTCCAGGTAACAGATCACACTTAGACAAGATCCTTGAGCTTCTTAAGGAGTGTATCCTGAGGTATTAATGAAATTTAATGCTCACAATCCTTCTCTAACACACAATTTAAGAGTTACAATTAAAGAATATCTATGAAAGCTAAATGACCCCTTAAGATTCAACAAACCCAAGGTAAACTTGAGTATCTTTTATAAGGCCAATTTTTTTCCCACAAAGAAATAATGGGTTTTTTTAATTTTTAAAATAACAACTTGGAAGTTACTATGTTCCATATATTGAGCCAAAAATGACCACCAAAGAGGCAGATACTGGCCTGTCCACTAGGCCAATCATAGCCTTCAAAGAGACCCTGGAATGTGAGACCCAAACCCAGGCCTCAGCAGAACTGCAACATGCTTCATACTATGAGTTTTGATAGCGTCACGATTAACCCAAAAGCACTAATAGTCTACTGTGTGAATACAATAAGCAACAGGTGAAGACAAATATTTATAGAGTAACATTGTATGATCAAAACCTAATATATGACAGATTTTAAACACTGTTAAATGCTTTTCTTCAAAAAATACTGTCAATGAATTTGATCAGCCCTAACTTAGCTGACATGTTAGTTCAATGAATAATTGATGAATACATGTCATGAAAAGAGAAAGGCAACATTTTTGGTTCCTTCTCCTGTCTATCCTCTTGTTGAAAAAAAATCCATCATCAGGTTATTTTGGTTATTCTCCTTGAATCTGTTTTTCTCCTTTTCATTACCACTGTCTTCTATGTAGTTCAGACTCTACTGTCTTCCATCTGTACTTTCCTAAAAGTCCACTAATAGGTCTCTATGGCCTCTTATCTCCCGGGGACATTCTCAAGAGCCACTCTCCACCTCTGCAGGCAGGATGGCTGTTCCCCAATACTGCACATATTACCTAATATCATGATCATGATAACACCAAGCCCAACCAAAACAAATCAAACCAAAACAAATAAAAATTTAATAACTGCCTACCATAATAAAGCATGCATTTCTTAATTTGGAATCCTATCCCTCTGCAATTTAATCTCAACTTTCCTTTGCAAACATATTTTTTCTCTATTTGATGTCTTTTTATCTAATCAAGCAGGCTTCACTGTGCTCAGAATGTACCATACACATTCCCATAACAAATTTTGCTTTATGTCATTCCTACCTCCAAAGTATACCCTCCATCTTTGATTTCTCTTATTCCTGTACACCTTTCAAATATTTCAAGCACTACTTCCGCCATGAATAATTCAGTATCTTGACCCAGCTCTCTCTCTGAAAACCTAACTCATATCTACCTATTTCTATCTTGATATGCATTTGTCTTTATTATTTGGAAACGACTTAATAGGCTTACAACACTTAAGACCTGCACAATAAGTCTCTCATTCTATTGCATATTATTTAATACTGTTGTATCTAGTATAACTCCCAAAACATAACACTCAATAAACCCTTAATATTTTTTCAGTTTTAGACGTTCAATTCTAAATTTTATTTATAAAGAAATAAAATTGTCCTTACCCTTGTCAGCAAGTAGCCCCGCAGCACTGTTATACCATAATAACTATACACATTTAAAGCCTTATCCTCAAGTTCATTAATTATCATTTCCTTTTTGTGTTAAAGAAAATATAAACAGCCTGATTTATTCAGCCAGTGGGTAAGCATTAGTTCTGCTAAACTGTATGGGTATAATTCAATGTTTCACTACAGGATAAAAGAAAGGCCTCCAGTTCATCTGTAGCTATCAGGAAAGAAAATGCTTCACAATAAAGGAAATAAATAAAAGGTCTTGTGGGATGTTTTGGAATATTATAACTTATGTGTGCTGTAAAATATTACATCTATATTCTTCCAAAAACTAAAAATCCTGACACTTTCTAAAGAACATGGAGAAAATGATGCATGCCAAGAATTCTAGTATCGTACTCTATAATCAGCATGCTATTCTTCACCTAGAAGGTATGGCATAGAGTCACTGGGGAATAATGAAGGAAACCCTGTGGAATCGAATATTTAACCAGGAACTGCTGAGAAACTCAGGTCAGGGGTGAAGAGGTGGCCAGACCATGCTCATTAATTCGAAGAGATTTTATACAGCCAGTATAACTTGATAGTCAAATAGTGGTAAGAAGCTCAGAATTTGTAAATTCATTTGGATATTTCAGGATAGGTCTGCTATCTGCAAAGAGCTGGGCTTCTCTATTCTATCATAACCTTCAGATCCATGAGTATTATCACAGATTGGCCGAAAACCTAAATAATTCATATCTCCCAATTAACTTCCCTGTCAATTATCTGGCTATTTCAGAAAAAAAAGTCTTGGATGTATAAATAAAGTATGTCATTATTTTAAAAATCTGTCTTAAAAACAGGGTCTGGTTTTTTTCCAAATACAGTTTTACATAAAAACCAAATATTGAATTC
The DNA here is from genome assembly GCF_006542625.1 of Nomascus leucogenys. Classification (NCBI taxonomy): domain Eukaryota; kingdom Metazoa; phylum Chordata; class Mammalia; order Primates; family Hylobatidae; genus Nomascus; species Nomascus leucogenys. The sequence goes on along the minus strand of NC_044394.1, from coordinate 64,134,081 downwards.
AATTAGTGTCAGGGATACTCAGGGAAAAACAGATCTGGGGGACAGAGGGTACTAAGAGTCATACTCATTCTTCTCTCCTGGTCACCTACTAATGGGGACCCGGAAGCACCTAAGGCTCCATGAACTGCAGCATCAAAACTAATAAATTAACTCAATTAAAAGCAAAACAAATTTTGCTTTTTCTTATCTTTTAAACGTATAGATGTGTCAAACTATATGTGATTTGCTAGTAAATAATCCTTTCCTTAGTAAGAATTATTTGGTGGATGGGTGTTACATTTTTAGGGAAATTTTAATGAATGCTAATAATCACAATACATTAGGAATATATCACAAGAACTTCCCTAATGGTTGTCCTGAACTTAAATATTTCATGTACCTTTCTCTTGTCACTGTTTCTGGCAGGTGAGTATAAATTTTATATAAAAATATGAATTGTTAGAAATATCAATGTGCATGTTTATAAATCAAATCATTGGGTCACATACCTAATAAAAATTCTAAGGATTAAAAGACGTAAGTTCAAGAGTAATATGTAAAATAATATTACAGAGGAAAAAACAGCAATTGTACAAAAGATAAATGTAACCTTTAGTAAACAAATAAATGTAACAAATAAATGGAAATAATCAATTTACAGGATCTTGTGGTTCTAAATATACTGGGAGAGATACTTAAAATTATAAAATGGTTGAGATAATAACATTGGACTCGATTATCCTTTAACACTGTGCTATGGATCATATTGTGATATCACTTGTGCGACTGTTATCAGCAACTAAGGGGAATGTAGCATTCAATAGACTCTGAAACAAAGTTCCTAAAGAATTATTTATCATCATGTGATAAATGCCCTATTTCTATAGTTACGTTACATGAACAACAAAGACAAGGTATTCACAACCACACTTTCTTCAACCTCTAAACAAGAACAAACGTCTATAATGCTGTCATTAGGAATGAGATAGACAATCAAATACAACAGAGTGCCTACATCAAATAGATCCTCCAACTAAGCTTTATTCCAACACATTTTATCTCACCTCTGTTTTTATCCAAAAATCTCAACTCACTTTGAATAATGTACTTTGATCATTTTATCTTGATTCAACCCCTTGGTCAAGTTAGGGTACGAAACAACCATCCCTATGTCTAGTTATAGCCCCTGAACATAGAGATGGAAGAAACCTAAAACCTTGCTTAAAAACAAAAGCAAGGTGTGGCTGAAGATGGATGATTGATTTAACACACATATTTACCACTGCTCTTTTCTGAAATTCCATTAAAATGATCATATACACCATTTCCTTTTAAAGACATTAATTCTAAGGACAAAGACAACAGAAGCAAACAGCAGTAGTATTCTGAAAGCTGGATTTCAGAAAGAGGTGTACTAGCCTGTTCAGCAGGCCAGAGAAAGCCAAATCCTAAGCTAGCAATGAGGAAGCTCAGAACAACACCATTGATACTGCAAAACCCCAAAGATGTAGAAATTTGAGACATCAGCTTCTTCTGGAATAAAGAAAAGAGAAAGGTGAGGTTTTAAAAAAGATGATTTCTTGAAACTCTGTTTAAAAAGCAGTTACACCTCCAGGTTCATCCCCATTGCCAAAAATGACAGAATTTCCTTTTTTTTAAAGACTGAATAGTATTCCATTGTATGTATATACCACATTTTCTTTATCCATTCATCCATTGATGAACACTTGGGCTGCTTCCACATCTTGACTGTTGTGAATAATGCTGTAATAAACATGGCAGTGCAGAGATCCCTTCAACATACTGATTTCAACTACTTTGAATATATACCCCCAAGTGGGATTGCTGGATCATATGTTAATTCTACTTTTAGTTTTTTTGTAGAACTTTCATTCTGTTTTCCAAAATAGCTGCACTAATTTACTTTCCTGCCAACACAAAATGACAAATACTATACAATCTCACTTTTATGTGGAATCTACAAAAGCAGATCCCATAGAAACAGAGAGTAGAGAAATAGTTCCAAAGGCTGAGCAGCGAGGGGGATGAAACATGGGGAGATGATGGTCAAAGGGTACCTTTCAGTTAAACAGGAGGAATTCATTTTAGTGATCTGTTTCACAGCATGAAATAGTTACACAGTACAATAGTTAATAATAATGTATTTTATATTTCAAAGTTGCCAAAAGAGATTTTACACCTGTTCACCACACAAACAAATGGTAAGTTGGTGGGGTGATGGATATGTTAATTAGCTTGATTTAATCTTTCTAGAATGTATACACATATCCAAACATCACATAGTACCCCATAAATATATACAATTATTACTCAATTTAATTAATTAACTATTAAAAGCAGATCACCAGATCTTCTCTCCTACTCAAAATTGTAGGCAACTAGGTGTTTATTTTCTGAAAAAAACAAAAGTCAGATCTCTGGACAGATATGGCTAGCTGAGGGCAGAGCCACTGCACTGAGCCCCTAGGGAATTATGAAAAAGTAGATATACTAGTGCTGGCTGCTATGGTTATTGCCTCTACCATTGTCTCTTACAAGATCGACAGTCTCCACCTAGATACTGAAGCCAAGAGATTCTGCATTCTCGAAAAATATACGATTTTCTGCATTAGCTGCATTAGCACCTACTCCTGACAAAACAGGCTCTTCTTTGCCCCTCTGTAAGGAATTCCGATGGCCATCCCACAAGGCTGCTGCTGTCTGCCTTCTATTTGGAGTACTGGCAGGGTTCTGCTAGGTACTGTAGATACTTACAGATTGGATATTTGTCCAGAGTCTACCATCTAACTAACTGACAGATTCAAAATATATACATTAGGGAAAAGACGGGCACTACACAATGTAGGGCTTTAAATGGAGAGAACAGAATACCAAAAATCCAATGTTGTGTCTAAATTAATTAATATATAACACAAAGTAATGAAAAGAATCACAGAGTGGCAATAAAGAGACCAGAAGACCTGCGTTCCAATTTTAGTTGTATCTAAACATGTGACCTTGGGCATGTCCTTAACCATTTGTTTCGTTGAAGATAGCATGCTACTCATTTTCATCTAAATAATCTGATATCACAAAACAGAGGTTTTAGGAAAATGAATGGTGATCCTTTGAGAATCTTGAAAGAACTAAAAAAAAAAAAAGTAAAAAAAGGACATGGTTTTAAAGGTTTTACAACTGGTTGAAAATAAACTAATAGATGAGGAAAAGGGGCAACAGAAGAGATAAGAAGCCTAAAATTAGGCCAACGGTGGAAAAAAAAAAGGCAATGTCTGTAATAAGAAGGTCAGAGAATCAGCATCTCTTTAACTTTCTCATGAATGCAGCATTTACTACATCCACAAGATACATGGAAAAAGAGGTATCTGTCTATTTTGCAGGAATAATAGTGTGAAATTAATCACAGGACTAATCCTTCCTCACACCCAAGCGTGCAGACAAAATAACAAAAAAGGCCAATGTCTTTTTTTCATTATTGAGGTGAAACTTACATAATATGCAAATGATGTCTTCTTGAGTCACTTTAGGGAGAAAAAGAAGAAAATATTGGCCTCCAAAGGTCTTCACTAGTTCCATGGCAAGGAGTAGTGGAGGATAATTTAGAGAGTGAAGAGAAATAACAATAAATAACACTGTGAAAATGTGATTAAGAAAATGGAAAAAGGAAATGTATGATACCTGTCTCTGAATCCAGTGTTGATTACGTCAGATGATTCTCAATGCTGGCATAGTCCAAGGCTGGTGTAGGACTGGAGGCAGGAGAATCCTCTGGGATATTTGCTAAAATAAACCTTCCCAGCTCTTTCCCTGGAGATTTCATCATTTTAGGACCAAGGCAGGAACCTGGAATATGCGTTTTTAAAAACCTCCTCATGTCCTGATACACAGATGTAAGAATTTCAGGAGCAGTCAGGTAAAATGTTCCTTCCTCTTAGAAGCTGTGCCCTAGAATAGTCACCAAAAGAACCTAGAACAAAAGCTCAATTCAAGGTGTAAACGGCATAGCTCTGGGTTGATGCTATAAGTCTCTCAGCTGCATTCAGACCAGCAGAGTTAATAGATAACTGAAGTCAGCAATTAAGCTGTTAAGAAAGAGAATTTCTGAATAATCCATGAGGCTTGATATTCTCTTTCTGGCATTTGAGAGTACAGTCCTTCCAAGGATAAAAAATGGTCTTTTATAAATGGAAAAGTAGATGAGTAGGATGAGGTGTGTTTGAGAGTGGTGAGGTGAAAGTTACAAGTTTTGAAAAACAACTACCCTTTAATTAGTATCTCGCAGGGCAAAGTGCTGGTGAAGATTTGCTCATCTATTTCTCAGGAATTCAAAGAAGAGATTAGCTATCCGGCTTCACGAGTCTCCTCTCATATTGTGAATGTCTAGGCTGAATAATATATAGGCCAAAAAGGCTTCCCGAAAGATATTTCACTTGATGATTTCTTACAAAAGTATTTATCCCCACTCACAAAAAGAAAACCCGTTTTTAACCCGTGCTATACTAAATCAACTCTTGATTTGATACACTTACTTATTACATCAGGTGTTCCCTAACTTGCCTGCTCATAAGAATCAGCTGGGGTACTTGCTCAATTTAGAGATCAAAACCCCCTCAGCAGGAGACTGTGATTCTGTAGGTGGGGGTGGGACTCTGCAAACAGAGTACCTAATTTTAAAAAGCTTAACTGTGACCCTTGTCTTCTGTTGATGTATCTCTTCAGGTACATATGCAAATTATTTTGTGTCTTTTAGGAAGTGATGAGTTAAGAAATTTCCAAAGTCCCCAGTCCAGCCTACAGAATGCTGTGAACTAAAAATGATCCAGCTCCTCCAAGCCCTCAGACACAACCTTAAGAGCTCATGCCCAAACAGGTCACTCTGTAGCGACAGAAGTAAGAGTGAGCAGCTTGGTGGAGCTCTTTGAACTGAAAAGCAAGCAAGTGACATGCTTTGCATCACTTTTATCTCTACTAATAGTTACTGGGATCATTCCACCCATTTCTTGAAAGAATTGATGTGGCCTCTGTCAGGGCCTTAAATAAAGCTTTAACTATAGTGAAAAGTCTGGGCACTGCATAGTGAGGCATGAAGAAGCCAAGTATAGCTAAACTTAGCTAATGCACTGAGTGTTTTATCAGGTAGTAGAGCAGAAAAAGATCAATCATTGGGTTCCAGGCTATGTGACTCAAAGTTCTCAAAACATATGGGTTATGTTGTTTCTTTATTATTAGAGGAGAAGAGGGGGATGAAAAGGAATTCATTTATTTGTTCAAAAAATATTTGCAGCCTCCTATGTGCCAGGCTACATACACCAGATACTGGGGATTGTAAACAATACCACATCCCTCTTCACGGAAAGTAAATTCCAACAGAGGAGCAGATGATAACACAAACAATAAGATGATGTGATTTTGGAGTGTGGCAAGTGTTATAGTAGAAATGAATGCACTAATGTAGCCAAGAGCAACATATTTGAGCTGAAACTTGGTGGGAGGAGGAGGAGCCATCCATGCAAAGTTTATGAAAGAACATTTGTTTTGGTTTTTGTTTCGTTGAGATGGAGTTTCACTCTCATTGCCTAGGTTGGAGTGCAGTGACACAATCTCAGCTCACTGAAACCTCTGCCTCCTGGGTTCAAGCAATTCTCCTGCCTCAGCCTCCCAAGTAGTTGGGATTACAGGCATGCGCCACCACACTCAGCTATTTTTTGTATTTTTTGTAGAGACGGGGTTTCACCATGTTAGTCAGGCTGGTCTCGAACTCCTGACCTCAGGTAATCCACCCGCCTCGGCCTCTGAAAGGAAACAACATTTTAATCAGAGAGATGGTAACTGTAAAGTACTTGGTTTAATTGAAGCACGGAGAGGCATTAGAGACGTCACCAACCAGTGAAACACTCAGTTCTCAGAGTGTAACAATTTTCCAACTGAATCAAGAAAAATACCTCTCAGAGTTCAATGCCGCATTGAACCTGAGCAAGGAGGGGCCCCAGCAAGGGAGCTTATCTTTGGAACAAGCCATTTGGGAACAAGAGATCCAGAGTTCAGATCTTCTTACACACTTTGTTAATTCAAAGGGAAGGTTTTTCCAGGTTCATCATTTTGATGGTGGAGTGCAGCCTGCTGCTCTCCCTGACAATTTTGTGAGGTCTTCATTGAAATACCAGAAGGCTCTTCCAAGAAGATCAATTGTGCTGTCCAGGCATGTGCTGTCCAGAGTGGCCAAATCTGATGACTTGGCTGTCAGCTCTGTCAACAATCTCAGCTACTAAGTCAGAGAAAGCCCTTTCCTCTCTCATAATATTACTTGCTCTTCCTCATCCTATTGACTGAACCAACTTTCAAGGGCTCAGTGAGGAGTTTGTTTGATAAGGAGAGAAACTAGCTAGAGTTCTAAGTGTGGAACTTAATTTTGCCGTTGAGGCAGATTTTTATTTCCATCTCCTCTTTCACTTGGCAGATTTTCTTTTTCCATTCTGTCACCAGGAAGAGTTCATTTAGAGAAGTCTCCTGTGGATAAACTGAGTGATATCCAACCACAGGGTTGCTAAGAGATTACCAGATCCCAGTCAAGAGTTTACCAACAGCACCGCTCTGAACAGCAAAGGCCAAACACTCTCAGCTACCATGTTTCCTTCTTCCTTATTTGTCCAGGCTTGTGGCATAGAAGGCTACCAAAAGGAGGCTTGGCCAAGAACCACCTGCCCCACTCATTCAAGTAAGCCCGTATCCCTCTACCACCACAACTCCCAGCCCTGCTTTCCAAGTCTGCCCAGTCAGTGCTGACAGCCTCCTGCTCCTTCATCACATGTCCAATATTCTCTTCAATTTCTTTGAAATATTTTATAATCCGTACCTAATAATTGCAAACTTGAAACCCTGTAGGGCTAATCCATAACCGGTTGTTTTTGCCAACTCTCATTCACAATGGATTGTTCTGTTTTGCTTTTAGGGATTCTGGAAGGTCAACTTATAATCTTTGTAACTTTATCTCTGGAAATTTTCTGAGCGCCAGGTTTAAAGTATGTTCCTCTGGAAGGCATTAGTATTTGCTTCTACCAAGTACCTGGCAACCCACCACCCAAAATGCCTTTAAAATAAATTCTGGATAAACTTTAGGTCATGCTGGAATCTAGTTTCTGGCCCTGATACTGAGTGATTATGGGCTTGTGGTTAGAAATTTTTAGAGGAGGTGTTTTTGTTTTATAGCTCTTTAAAGGCCAAGACAGCACACATTCCCATTTTTACTCTCCGTATGGAAGTTTTACTTTCTTAGATCAAACCCCAGTGGTTTCATTAACTGGGAGTTCAGACTTTCTGCTGAGGCCCCTAATCTAGCTGGCCATCTAGCTGGGTCATCAGTCTTTGTTCTTTGAATCAATGTTCTTTGTCCTGTTCTTTGCACCTAATGCCTCATTTAAAACCCAAGTCTAGGCCATGAAAAGTCTGCAGGCCCATCTCCAGTTAATTACTTTCTTGTCATTTCTTTTCTTCTAGTAATGTCCTTACATTCCTATGAGTTCATTCATGAATTCAAAAGAGTTTTTAAGGATTTCACCAGGCATACAGTTGGAAGGAAGAAAAAGAGGGAGGGAAGGAAGGAGAGACAATGTTGGGTTAGAGGGCAGTGAGTGGGGGAAAGAGATAGAAGTATTGATTGTTCAATACTGTTTTTTCACTGCAATGAAGGCAACAGTGAGCTCCTGGAGTTGTCATACTTTTCAGAGGACCTAAGTCCCCCACTTGAATAATCATCCCATACCTTGGGCACATTAAGACCCAAGAAGACCTGCCATGTTCCCACAGGGCCTGGATGTTACCTACATCTGTGTTCCATAGCTATAATGGGTACTGTATCCAGAACACCCTCATGCCAACCAACCATGCCAGTCTAGATCTCCTCCTGGAACTTTTCAGAGCCAGTGCACACATGGGCAACACCTGAACCTGACACAAGCTCTCACACTCTCCCTGTCATGATTCTACCAGAGAAGATGTCCTGCCAGCATGACTGGAGATTCTCCCACCACCTGTGCCTGGGTCAGCACCAGCCAACATATCCCTGCACAACATCCTTTGGCTCTCTAAGATCGCATTACAGTAAACGCAGTTGAGCACCTTTAGAAAGGGAGTATGATCATAATAATGTAAGAAAAAGGAAGTAAGAAAAAAAACCCTCTAACAGTTTCCGGGTACCTCTGGGAGTTAGAGTGAAATCTACCTAGAAATGCAGCCAAACAGAATTGTAAGTGCCATGTTGCAAGAGCAGAAAGACTTCCATGCCAACTATGTATATTTCTCTTGACGAGTAGATTCAAAGGATAGTTTTTCACCTCAAAGAAAGGATTGGTAACATAACTGTACTCTGGCAATATCTGAGCAAGAAATACCAATTAAAAACAAATTTAAAGGCCAGGCGTGGTGGCTCACCCCTGTAATCCCAGCACTTTGGGAGGCCGAGGCAGACGGATCACGAGATCAAGAGATCAAGACCATCCTGGCCAACATGGTGAAACCCATCTCTACTAAAAATAAAAAATTAGCTGGAGGTGGTGGCAGGCACCTGTAGTCCCAGTTACTCGGCAGGGAGCCAGGAGAATCGCTTGAACCTGGGAGGCTGAGGTTGCAGTGAGCCGAGATCGCACCACTCCACTCCAGCCTGGTGACAAAGCAAGACTCCGTCTCAAAAAAAAAAAATTAAGGCTGAGAATTGCTTGAACCTGAGAGGCGGAGGTTTCAGTGAGCTGAGATCGTGCCACTGCTCTCTAGCTTGGGCAACAGAGCCAGACTCTGTCTCAAAAAACAAAACAAAACAAACAAAAAAAAGCTGGACGCGGTGGCTTAAGCCTGTAACCCTAGCACTTTGAGAGGCCAAGTCGGGCGGATCACAAGGTCAGGAGATCGTGACCATCCTCGCTAATATGGGTGAAACCCCGTCTCTACTAAAAATTCAAAAAATTAGCCGGGCGTGGTGGTGGGCACCTGCAGTCCCAGCTACTCGGGAGGCTGAGGCAGGGGAATCCTGTAGTCCCAGCTACTCGGGAGGCTGAGGCAGGGGAATCGCTTGAACCCAGGAGACGGAGCTTGCAGCTAGCCGAGATCACGCCACTGCGCCACTGTACTCCAGCCTGGGTGATACAGTGAGACTCCTTCAAAAAAAAAGGAGAGGAGAGGGGGGAGGGGAGGGGAGGGGAGGGGAGGGGGAAGAATTAAAAAACTCTGTTCAAGGAAGCAAAAGTTTTGCATGGGAAGTGTAAATGCACAGAGGAATCTGAAGTTCAAAATTAATAGAGATGAGGGCATTGAACATACGGTGAAGAAAGAGAACAGGAAAGAGAAGAAAAGATACAAGTACGAAAAACGCAAGGAAAACCTCACCACAGGCACCAAGGTAGAATATTAGGACTCTTTCCCTTGAATGAAGCTACCAATCTCATCAGGCAGCTCTTAATTTTGCATTAGAATGCAGGGCCATTAGGAGAAGGTATGGGCAACATTAGATCTCATATTGCCCACAAACATTTTCAAACATTACTTTCTATATTGTCTTGTCATACCTTTTAATAGAGAAAGTTATTATAAAGCTGACTTCAGGGAGTTGCATTCCCTCATCTACATAATAATAGGAAGGAGAGAAAAGAGAAGATCCAGATAATACTCAAAACAAATTTCATGTTTAATCAACAATGAGCCTTATTCTTAAGTAATAAGAGCTACTCAGTCTTTTTCATGCTTCCCATATGGGAGAAATGTGGCAGTATAGCAATTCCTATGGCAAAGTTATCTTTCTGATGACAGTCCCTTCAGAAGGATTCGATCTTTCTCTGGGATTTTAGATCAAACCCAAATACTGAACTTGCCAACTAGCTGTTCTGGGCCTCTCTCGACAGTAATATACAGCCAACTTAAATAAATTCTGATAGATAAAAATCAGATTTATATAGAAAACGAATATAAATAAACATAAGATTATTTCAAATAAAATCCCAGAGGCATTTAAATTTTGTTTATATGCAAAAATCTGATTGCACAAGACTTGTCAGGGATCCCCTGAACTACAGAAACTGTAAAGCTGTGTCCTCACTTCGTTCTCATTTTGTTCCTAGTCACACTTAAAAGGGTCTAAAATCAGAACTCTGTACTGCCAGCAGGAAAAGTTTTCCCTACTTATCTTTTCCAAGGCTCTTCCCTAAAAATACACTCAAAATGAATTGCTTCTAAATGAATTATCACATATTCATATAATAAAATGCTATGCAGCCAGTAAACATAAGGTTAGATAATGTTTATTGATATGGTAACATATTCACAATATATTGAGTAAAGAGAATAGATTGCAAAACAGCATTTACAATATGAGTCCATTTTATAAAAAATAAGCAAGGTGTAGTGTGTGTGTGTGTGTGTGTGTGTAAATATACCACTCCTATACGCTCAGAAACATTGGAAAGACATATACCAAATTATTAGCAGTTATTTTGGGGGATAAGATGTTTTATTTTCTTCTTTTTTTTTTTGTTCTTTATAGTGAACATATATTTCTTTTCCACTGTACAAAAATGTGAAAGCCACATTCTTAGGGATCTCGTGGCCCTGGATATCATCTCATGTATTACTCATCTAGTGTTGTGGAACAGCATGCTGGAGGCTTGCTGTGTATAGGCCATAAAACCGGGCTGGAAATAACCTTTTTAGACCCTATTTTAGTCCTCAAATCCTCCCAAGTGGGCTCCTTCAGGAACCCACTTTATGTTAAATTTTACTCTCTAACAAAGGCTATGACAATGCTTCAAACACTTGTAGTATGTATATATGTTCCCATATCAATATGTCTTCATGTGCTTTTAATACCTTCTATATATTAATGGTTTATAAATTGTTAACCCCAGGGATCCACTTAGATGCTTCAAGAGGCTTGAAAAAAAGTTGGATCCAAAATTTAAAAAAAATATACAATTTTTTTAAAAATACAATTAAATTATTTTTAAAAATACAATTAAAAATATCTCACCATATTTTACAGCAGAGAACAGCAGCATTACTTTATGCCACCAGGATCTCTGCCATCATTTGAAAATAGTTTAACTGCATGATTGTTTAAAAAAACTGTAGCTCTAAATTAGTCTTAAAAAAAATTCGAGCTACACAGAGAGTTTATGCATATAAAATTGAAACAGGTTGTACAGCAGCACAAGACACAACAAGGACCAGGCACATCTGCTCATTGCATATTCTCATCAAGGCCTAACCATGAATTGTGCATAAAGAAGTAACAGTTTAATGCATCTCCTTATTGTTCTGCATTTACAGTTTTAGTACCTAGAATAAGTAGTAATTTTTCTCCTTATAGTTCTGCATTACAGTTTAATACTTAGAATAAGTATTAAATTTTTCTAATCTTCTATAAGAATGTGAACCATACTTGGACATTTTTGGTGATACAACGTTGAAACAAAATTTTTCTACTTAACTCCCCTTTCAAATGCAATCTGTCTAGCAGAGTGTCCAGGCATTGCCAAGTAAGCTACTTTCAACATCCGAGTAAATCAGAATTTCCTGTGCAACCAAAACCAAATGAAGATATATTAGTTGCAATTGATACAACTGTAACTTTCATTCAAAATGCAAATCATTCAAAATGTAAATGTTGATTTTATGTTCATAAAACAGACACATTCTTCTTACTAGTTAATTTATAAGCAAATTTTATTTATAGTGAGTATTTGAATACTTTATTCCACTTCTACTGCTATCCCCTGGCCCAAGAGACCATCTTCTCATGAATATTATGGGACTCAGGGCCTCCTCACCCATCCTCCTGCGTTTACCCCTTCTGCCTTTGTGGCCTGTTCTCAGCACCTGAATCATGGCATTTTTCACTCACTACTCTGCAATGGCCTCTCATTCCATTAGAATGAAAGTCAAATTCTGTATAATGGTTCACCAGACCCTGCACAGACTGATGCCTCAGCACCATACAGACACCATCTCCTGCTACCCCTCTATTCACAATAGGTGCTATTACTCCCATGGTGCTTCAAACGGGTGGGTGCACCAGGCACCCGTTCACAGCAAGGCCCTTGACCTTATCATCCATTCCTCCTCAAGGCCTCTTTGCTTCCTCACCTCTGAAAAGTCTTTGATCTAATGTCATCCTTTCAACGCACCTTCCTAGGCCATTCTTAACTTCAGTACTACCCAGCGTCCTCTAACTCCCATGTTTTAGACTTCCTCTTTGCATATATCACTATCTGAAGTGACTCTTGCTCGTATCATTTAGTATTTATTGTCTGTCTCCTCCCACAACAGTGTAAGCTGCATGAGAGCAAACAGAGAATTTTACCTGTTTTGGTACTTTCTGTATCCCCAGAAGCCTAGAGCAATGCCTGGCACAAATGGCCAGCAGACAATACACGTTTGTTGAATGAATAAAATACTCTAAATTTGCATTCCTCACAATATTCTTATTAATAAAACCCATAAAATGTTATGTTTATACTGCCACCAAAGAAAGCTGCATAAAATTGTAAGTTCCCAAGGAAGGTTTATGTGTTCATTATAATTTGGAACTATTTAAAGTACTCAGCATAATACTTCAACCACCACACTGATGGCACTCATCCCAATTAACATCTATAGGCTGCGCACCCTTTTAAGTCTCTCTCTACCCATTAGTCTTCACACATGTACAATAATAATAGTCTACTTAAAGGGGGATTATTTTTTAAGAATCTTTTCACTTTGGATTATATCTTCAACTTGATAAGGCAACTTAAGGCTAGCCAAGGCTTTCCTAAAAGAATTCCAACCATCCTTTCTACCACCGCCATGATCTGTGATAATTTTCACCATGTGCCTCTGTTCACCCAGCCTTTTTTCAAATACCACTGTTTCTTTTAACTGCACAATTTTTGTTGACATCTTCAAGTTGCACACCCACGTTCATTAAGTAGAATACACATTTGTGGAAATATCTAACACGTGACTGCCATCCTATTGAGCTCAATGGAAGCTACGTGGCTAATTCATAGCCCATGCTCCATGAAGACCATTTTTCTATCAGGTGTGATACACAGCTTCTCTCCACAACCTCTGTCTCCCTCTGTGTCATACAATTTGGCATGTATACAATTTTAGAACAGCTTCAGCCACAAGCAAGCACTGAAAGTGGAATGTTCATCTGGGACTGATCAGGAGATGTTTAGAAAACAGAAATGTCAGTTATGCTGATTTTTAAATATTTTCAGTTTAACAACTTGTTGATCCTAATGGTATTGCCTAGCACATTAGGATGAAAACTTGCAAGGTGATAATTTGATAACACCTTTATTCTCAGAGCTTACAAAATTGAAAGAGAAATATAACAGCCCAGGAATGATAGACTGATTTACTGGTTGCTGTTAACTACAATAGACTTTTCAGTCAAGGCATAGATGTGTATGTGTTTTTGTATTCATACATGTTATATCAAAATAAATACAAATTGACTGTGCAGCAGGAGAAATGAGTGCACTGGACAGGAATTATTAAGGTGATCCGGCTGCATCCAATTCTACCTTGAAATCACCAAACAAGTGTGAAGTCCAACTAAATGTTATACAGTTTACATAAATGTCAAGTAGGAGGTGTTTTCTTTCAGGCTTTGATCATGATGGTTCAACGTGAATAGAACTTGTGCATTTTGAAATTCAAGCACTATACCCATTGATGTATTGCCTGTAACCATGTCAAAATAGAAACTAAGACTTCCATAAAGCACAAAACATCCCTGCATCACAAGGCTGCGAACAGAAAACAAAAAGTGCCTGGAGTCAATAAAATACAAAAATCCATCAGCTCTGCTGATCTGCATGAGCTTACACCGAAAGAAAAACTTCTAGTTGGCAGGATTCTAGACACCAAACTGAAAAGTACATGTCACGTCTTGACCAACTCTTATTTAATCACGTTCTGTGATTTCTATTTAGAACAACATACTTTTTTTCTGATTTATTTATATTGAGATCTTAACCATCACTGTTATCTCTGTAGTCTCTTCTTCCTTCTTTGGCAGTAACTATTCATTAATAGAACCACTAGCATGCCTTAATGTAAAACCAAATTCCACATCCAGGTAATTAGCCCTTTGCTATTTTGTTAACAACAACAACAAACAAACAAACAGGGTCTCGGATTTCATAAGCATTCTTCATTGACACATCTGCTATTCAAAAGATTCACTCAGTTGGGAGACTGTGGGATCAACATTTCTAGCTGCACCCTACATAATACCATAGATCAAAATTACAGAAAGTGTTGGTCATCCAGGGTCCTATAGAGACGTCCTCATAAGCAGCTGGGTGCCACATGATGCATCCACATTTTATTCTTTGTGTGCTGAAAACGGCCAAGTCTTCCAAAATCAAAGAATCTGAAGGTTCATGGAAAGGAAACAAATTTTGCTTTTTTTTAGTTTGTTAGGTTTTCTCATCGACATCTTTTCGCTTTCTGAATGAGTTCTCTGGAGGGTCTGCAGGAGGAGCACTGCTACTGTCAACACTCATTCCTTGCTTGCATGTCTGTTAGCTGCATATTTTTACTCATAATGGGAGTGGTAAGATGCTGGAGGGAGACACACTGAATGGCTGCTTTGTTTCAGCATTGCCTCAGGGTGTTCTAATAATACCTAACATGGACTTCAATAGCTGTGAGCAGATTTTCAGTGTCTCTGTTACCCACCTGGTAGCTATACAGGGCATTCCTTCAAAATGTAATATCAAGACCTCACTTTATCTACATTTTTTCCCCAATTTGTGCTAAATTCTCTCAAACCCGAAAGTCCAGGAAAGGGGGAAGTACGGATCATCCACTGTTGCAAGCACTGGGCATTGCCTCTGCTGAATGAAGGTAGCAAATCAATACAGCCATAATTTAGTGCCTTTCAAGGCAAAGAATATGAGTTTCATCACCTTCTTGCAGGTTACGGGTATACAGAAACTGTCACATTTTATAACTATAGGAGAGGATGGCTATTATGTGCCAAAATACAATTAGATACCACTCATACATACCTATTTGAAAACTTAGAGACTCACTCTTATAAGCAATTCCTGACTATGAATCAATAAAACGCCTCCAAATTTTACTACAATTAGAACTTTTCCTTAAACAACCCTATCCACATATTTTTTAAACCTAGTAGATTTATTAACGCCTCTTAGGGGTGAAGATTCGCATCTACAGCTATCCTTAGGTTTAAAAGCGCTCTTTGTAACAGACGACTTAGTATATCCTCAGCTGTTTCCATCAATCATCTACCTTTACCAATTGAAATCTTACCTACTTCAAAATGCAGCCACTGAAATGACCAAGAAGAAATCAGCCAAGTAAAAAGTGAAAGAGCTTATTCTCCATCCATCTGTTCCATATTAAAACAAACAAACAAGCAAACAAACAAATGGATTCTGAAACAACATGACACGCGCTCTCCCAAAGCAGTTCTTTGGTTTCACCTGACTCTCTTTGGTGAACACCTGGTCTGTTCTCTTTTCCTGCTATCTATGCTTCCAAAAGAGTAACACGATTGCAGAACAGAATCCACCAAGACATGAGAATGGAGAGCCCAAGACTTACATTATTCATGTACTCGCTGAGCAGGTCCTGGAGCGCCTGCCGCACGGCGTTGCACTCCGCCACGATCCTCTCGCGCCGGTCGTCTCGCGTGCAGGAGGAGTCGGCCATCAGCGCTGCGCCGCTGATGATGCTCTCCAGCCTCTCCTCCAGGGACGGCCGGAACCTGGCCTCGCTGAACGTCATGGGGTCCAGGATAATCTTATTCTGAAAGTATCACACACACACACACACAAAAATCAGCAGAGAAGAGAGGTCTGCCTTGGCACCCTGTTTTGAAATCAGAAATATCTGAGGCAAGAACAAGAGTCCCCAAGGAGGAGAAAGTGGTTACTCAAATTCTAAAGTTGCCTTGACAAAGTATTAACTTTTTCTCGATATTTTGTCCTAAATGTAATCTTCAGCTAAAAGAGCACATCTTGTTTGAAGAATATGTTCTTGGCAAAGGCTATCTCAACGGAAGAGCTTTCAAATAAGATTAGGACACTTTTTTGGCATTTTTAAAATACGTAGCCTTTAAGGAAAGAACATTTCAGTGTAATGCTTCGGGGAATTATATAAAGATTTTAGAGCTAAAACATGATAAATAATCAACATCTTAATTATGCATCAGCTGTGACTTGTGTACACGTTAATCCTCCTCATGAGAAGCAGATATTCCCATGGCAGGATGCCTTTGGAAACTTGGGCACATAACACCCAACAGGCATATTCAGTACGGGTTAATTTATGCTAGTGTTCTAGAAAAGGATTCTTAATGTGTGTATGAGACTTGTCACAAATAACTGACAGTATCCTTATAAAGGTATTTACATGTTTGGAAGGAGACTATATAAGAGGAAAATAGTGATATTTCCTAAAAGGAAGGCGTCACATAGAACACGAGCTTAGCATTTCCCCAGCCAAGTTTGAGGAGCCTGGAAACATGTGGGCAGAGATGCCCAGAGGTAGATGGAAACATGCATCCAAAATTCAGGAGCTATAACAGTCTTTATAGGGATCTAGTAAATGTCAGGGGTATTTGGACACAAACTAGTGAATTACATACTGGTAAAGTGAATAGAGCCAGAAGAGCAGGCCAGAGAAGACCCCTATACAGAAGGACCAGAATCAAAAAGGAAGACAGAAAGGGTAGTCAGAAAGATAGAAACAGAACTTGGAAAACTCCCAGCAAATGAGGAGGGTAGAGCGTGATGGTATGTGATCATTAACTGTGTGAAATCTAGAAGCAAAGGTGACACTGAACAAAGGCTGGTTTCCTTTGGGGAGCCTTTTCTGCCTGAGGAAAAGAAGTTCATTCCAGCAATGATAATCAAAGTAGAATGACCTGCTGCAGGAAATGGTGTGCTTCACTGGGGATGCACTCTCAGAGGTCCAAGAACCAGAGTGGCAATGATGGGGTTAAATGGTCTTCCAACTGTAGAATACTATGGTGCAACTGCCACTCTGTTACTGTTTCTTTTGATGTTCATTATTCCTTATATATTCACCAAATTTAAAGAGTTGTTAGAAAAGAACAATTTACCATATTTACAAATACAATACGAAACATAAATGAGAATAGGTAGTTATTCTATTGCTAATCTGCACCTGCTGAAGACCTACTATATGCCTACTACTGTACTTAATGCTAAAAAGAAAGGGAGATAAAAGATGCTTTTATGAACTTTTTATTCTGATGTAGTATACACAATAACTGCTTAAGTTATTACAAAGTGAAGTCCAGCTGTGTGCTCTGGGAAAGTTTGTTGTAACCCTCCAAAGCATCCTAGGGTATTTGTTCATGTTGTGCGCAGAATATCTGGGCTCCAACTCTCTGATTCCTGTTAAAATGCAAATCTCTAGAGCAGAGAGATAGAACCTTTGGGCACAAGAATTGAAATCTTAAGGAATGAGTGTAGGCAGGTTGGGACTTAGAAAGGAACAGGTATAGACCAAACACAGACCATGTCTGAAGTCTACTGGAATCTTGGATTTTTTAGAAAATCACTAATTGGTCAAAGCCCCTTTTCAATTTAGAAAGCAGTGCATGAAATCTTGCAAATAAGACAGCTATTCTGTGCCAGCTTTGGTAAGATGACCATTCTTACATTTGTACTCTCTTGTATCTTAGAAAAGGGATGAAAAACGGATGTTTACTTTACCCAAAATGTGCTATTTGGGTTTTGTCCTTTGTGCCTTGGTTTTAGGCACAGCTGTTCAGTGTCAAAAAATCATGTGGAGGCTGCAATACAGTGGGTGGCCCTATAGGGTTCATTATTACAGGTGAAAGTCCCAAAGGAAAGCTGAGAGGGGAGCACAGATATTCCTGCTATATGTACTAGTGCTGTGTCTGCAATGTCTCTTTCCAGGGGCATCCATTGGAACCCTCTCTTTTTCTCTCACATACTCTCTCTTGCTTTCTACTGCCTTTCTGTTGATGCATTTATGATGAACATATGTATATATGTGTGTGTGTGTGTGCATATATCTAATCCATATAATATACATTAAGAAATAATATTCTAATTGAAGAAATACCTGGTCAAAATAGAATTAGACTATCTTACTTATAAAGATTACTGATTTTCAAAGACCTATTTTATAGAAAACCATATTAACATAAACATAATGAAAATATATGTTCTGCTTTAAGATTTCAGGAGACTCTTCAGAATCATATACTGGCTTTAGAATAGGTATTTATTGTACTTTAGGACTAAACACGTCAAGAAATGCAAATGTGATGGAAATACAGGGAGGTAAACGTGAACTCTTCAGTAAGGACAATTGTAAAAGTTTCTCTGCAGTAGAGAGAATGTACTAGTGTCATTAGAATACTATTTCCTAAATTATTTTACATAGAACACTGAGCTTAGAGATACAATGTTTTGATGAAAAAATAAGGTTCCCTGGCCAAATATGTTTTGGAAATACCTCATGACCTACAGCAAGTTATCATATGAAATGCTTTGGGGAGCTCTGCATTAAAGGAGTCAGTTCACTGTAGCATTTCCCGAATCTATTTGAGCATGGAAAGTGCTGCTTTTAAAATGCATGAATTATCTATGAGAACCCAAGAAACACACTTTGGGAAATGTGGCAAGAGAGACTCTGGAGTGTCAGCCAATTGAGTTTCCTACCTGCCATGGCCTGGGGCTGTTGTGAAAGTAAAAGCCTGAAACATTGAGCTTGACAAACTCTGCATAAAAGTTACACCATCCATCACATTTCTAATGGAATTATTCATTATTTATAGATCACAGTGGAAAAGCTTTTTTAAAAATCTCCCTGGAAAAGAAACAATAATTTTACAATATTCAGATCTGTATCTGCAGTACAGATGGGGAGCATTGCAATGATGGATGTGAAAAGCAGCAGGGAGAAGCCGCTCAGGAGAGAAAAGGCACAAAGAAAAAAGACCGGTGCACGTGGGCCTGTGTGAGTGTTTGCATGCACATGTGCACGGGAAGAGGTACTGATTGCATGTGTGTGTGTGTCTATGTGTGTGTGTGTGTGTGTGTATATCCTGGATGGGATGGGCACTGGTTGTGTGTATGTGGAGCTGTGTGTGCATGTGTGTATGGGGCAAGATATGTGCTATTTGTGTGTGTGTCTATGAATCTATGAATGGGTGGGTACAGTTTGTATGCATGGGTGGAGTGGATACATGTATGTGTATGTGTGTGTATGTGCACACGGGCACATGTATGGAAGGGGCTGTGGCTTATTTGTGTGTATGTATTTGTATGTGTCTGTCTCTGTCTGTTTTTAGAGAATTGGCCGGGTTTCCAACAGGCTGCAACAAGCGAGAAAATAAGGAAAAAACCAGAAATGAAGCCAGAGGCTCAAGAGCTAGAGGAAAAGGCTGTATCTATAGTTCCTACAAATAAAAAACCAACCCCTGGAAATGAATCCTGAGCAAGAAATACACAGAGAATGAAAAAGTGAAAAGAAGGAGGAGTATTTGCCATTACATAATTTGAAAGTAATTAAAAAAATAAGAAACACCCAGGTAAGCCATCTATCCTAACACACTTCGGGAACATTCGGATCAGAAAACAGCCATGAACACAGGGCTCTAACAGGCCTCAGTTCTCCGCAGCAGCTCTGCCTGTCCTCACCTCTCTGAGTAGCTGCACTCTGCTAGCAGGAAGGGGCACCAAATCACCGCCACCACCATCATCACCATCATCATCATCAACAACATCCAGGAGCCAGATTCCCCTCCCTGGTCACAGAAGAATCCTTTAAGAGGGCAGCACACCAACACCAAAGAGTGAAACGACAAGGAGCAGCCTTCCTGTCTCTCCCTTCACAGCAAAAGTATCCTTCTGTTGACAGGCTCTTATGCTGTTTACAACTTTACAGACTTATTTTAGTTCATTCTTTTACATTGTAAATATCTCCATCTCCTGTTGGCATTCTTAAAGCTCATTTAGTCATTTTATCTTTTTGATCTTTTAGTTCCGACTTACATTGTCATTTTAGTTTGTTTACAGATAGAGGGCCTGCATTTCTTATTTTATCTTTTTCTTATGTTTTAAGTTAATCTATGTTTATCATGTCTATTTTCATTTTGCTTATTTGATTTGCATACTATTTTGTGCTTTATGAGTTTTGCTTATTTTTATTAATATCTCTACTTTTAAAAATTACTGTTTTCATTCTTACAGTTTATGGAGTGGCAACTGGAATGCATGGACATAAAGATCACAGCCACAATAATTCACCCCCAAGCCAACAAGACTAGAACCCTATTCTGCCATCAAGTCAGTGCTATAACAGTCTCTCTAGTCCCACATAATTGATCTCCCATTTGCTCTCATGTGGCGCTCTATAAAAATTTTAACCTAAAATAATTTAGCAGACTATGTAGTTTGAAACTACTTCCCAGAATAATACATTTACCAGCACTCACCACACATACAATTGTTAGAAGAGCACTATTTTTAAATTGCTCTTATCATTCATTGTCTCTACAAAAAGCTATGTGATCTAAAATTTCAGTATATAATGAGACACTGAGCTAGCTTGATGCAAGCTCTGACACAAGGGGAGGAAACAGAGAGACCTCTATCAAAGCAAGTAGTTGGATGTATTACAAATGGTTTGATGGGTTCCAAATGCAGTGTCTTTGAGATCCCTATCTCCCCATCTTATTGAATATGGAAATGATGCCAGAGATGTTGTCCCATGGTCATTCAGCTCACAAATGAGGTCACCAGGATTTCAGCACAGGTGTTTTGATTTCAAGTCCAGTGTTCCTTCAACGGTATAAGATTGTCCACGTTTAGGTGAAATGCGTCTAATATGTCATAATTATAATTATAAAGTATATTATTTTCAAACAAAAATATAACTCTTTTAAATTAAATGTAATACTTAAGTATTATCTGTCATGCTGTCCTTTTTATGCTATCTGAGTCACCTAACCCTCCCAATAGGTAACTGAGAGTATAATCATTCATTCAACAAATGAGTGCCAGTTACTGTAGAGTCTAAGAGCACATACTAAATAATCCCTTCTTCAAGAGGTTGACTCTCTAATCAAAAACAAAAACATGTACAACCAATTGTAATTGGGGAAATGGCTGATGATGTTATGGAATGACTGAATGATGGCAAATTGCACAATTGAGAGGTAGGAAGTGAAAACATACTTCCAGAAGAGGTCATCCCTCAGCTGAGACTTAAAGGATGAAAAGCAGTTGGCCAAGCAAAGTTAGGAGCAGGAATGGGCAACGCAGATGGGCTAGGAGGTGAGAGATGGCATAGTATATGAAAAATATTACAAGAGATCGACTGAAGCTGGTCACATGTACGGTGCCATAGAGGGGCCCCAAGCCACTGTCCTCTGAGTTAAACTGCTGGGGGGCATAGTTAACTGACCATCTCCATCTACCGCACCTGTAGTTCTACTGCAGTCTCATGTGTAGGCTGCATTTGACCCCAGGCAGTGCCAGTCAGTCACTGAGCACAGGTGCATGCTCCTGCCCAACAGGGACTCCTCCAAGGACCAACTTCAGCTCCTGATCTGGGCTCCCCACTGGCCTGACTGGGACTTGCTGGGAACAGTGCTGAGCCTCTTCCTACTCAATCCACTTTCTTTCCTGCTCTCTTTTCAGAGGTGTTTGACCCCATAGCAGTCTAAAAGCTCCCCAAAAGCCCAGTCACTCCTATTTTATCCTTCACGGGCAATTCCTCCTTATACACAGAATCCCATCTACCTTGCTTCCTTAAGGGCCTGAATGGACATAAATAGGAATGGGAGATGCAGTTGGAGAGAGAGAAAGAACCAGGTTCTGAAGCGACTTCTCTGCCATGTTACAAAGTTTTCAATTTGAGAACACCCCTTTAGGCAATGATGAGTCATCAGAGGTCTTAAAGCAAAGGAGTGACATAATCCTGTTTGGGTTTAGACAGTTTCTTATTGCAGCTAAGGCAGTTAGCTTTGGCAGGGCTGCAAGTAGAAGGCAGGAGAGCATCAAGCCTTCAGAGCCCAAAAGAGAGGTGAGGAAACTACAAATCAGGATTGTGTCTATATGGATAAAGAGAAGGTAATGAATTTAAGAAAAATGTAGAATGTCAATCTGGCAGGATTTGAAGATATATAGGCTATGAGAATGAGGGAGAAGGAGACAAAGATAAAACCTAGACTTCTAACACTAACAACACCAGTAATGCAGGTATCAGCAAACTACATCCTAGGAGTCAACCTCCTACTTTGCAAATAAAGTTTTATTAGAACACAGTCAGGCTCATTAATTTACATACTGTCTATGACTATTTTTACACTGCAATGGTAGAGGGGAATGGTTAGGACAGAAACGGTATGGCACACAAAGCTTGGAATATTTACTCTTGGCCCTTCAAGAAAACATTTGCTGACCAGGCGCGGTGGCTCATGCCTGTAATCCCAGCACTTTGGGAGGCTGAGGCAGGCAGATCACGAGGTCAGGAGTGTGAGACCAGCCTGGCCAATATGGTGAAACCCCACCTCTACTACAACTACAAAAATTAGCCGGGCATGGTGGCACACGCCTGTAATCCCAACAACTTGGGAGGCTGAGGCAGGAGAATTGCTTGAACCTGAGAGGCAGAAGTTGCAGTGAGCTGAGCTTGCACCACTGCACTCCAGCCTGGGCGACAGAGCCAGACTCCATCTCAAAAAAAAAAAAAAAAAAAAGAAGAGGAAGAAAACATTTGCTGACCCTTGAACAACTGTGAAAGATAACAGATGAAGAGCAGGTGAAGTTCTTATGAGCCCTTTAAATGGTGAAGTCTGGTAGAAGGTTGATGATAAGTATATGAACATCGGGTAGTGGTATGGGCACCTGTATTAATATGCAAAATCTATCGCCTTCATATAAACAAGGAATACCCAATAGGAAGACTTAATATCCAATAACAAGAAATGCAAAGTGAAAAAAAACACACCTAGATGTCAAGTAGATGTAGCAAGAAATGTGTTCAGAGAGATGAATTATTGTGCAGGCATGACCTCAGGGCAAAGAGCAGGGCTGGAACTGGGATGCATGCCCTCTAGCTCTGGCATCTATGCTCTTAGCCACTGCACTAATTGTTTACCTCATGTATCCTTTCTGCATGCACGATGCTAATCATCATGAGGGAATCAATGCAATAGCCATTTCCCCATTTCAAAAACTAAAGTCGCAGTAGCATATTATTCTTTCATACTTCGAGAGGGGATAAAAACAGCAAATAACCACCAGGAATAAAACCTCTAAAATGCTACTTTCTCCTAATTTTAATCCTCACCTCTGTTTCAAACTGGTCAGTAGGTATTACAATACATTTCTTCTACCAAGAAGGTAAATACAAATATTGCTCAGTCTTTCTTTGGCTAGGAGTTAACCGTCTTAAAGCTGAGTTTGTATCTAATTGTACTCAGCTGTAATTGAGAAAGATGGGCATACCTGATAAGACCTGAAGCATAAAGTAATGTTTTTAATTACAGTTAAGTCAGTAGGAAGGCTCTAGCACACATAGAACACTAATTCAATGGTTTTACCCACAGATTATGTTTCAAAGACTTTTAGTGCACAGCTGACAATGGTCTTTACTAGCCAAGAAACAGCTTGTTAAAGAGTAGGAAGAAAATCTTATTCATCTTTACACTTTCTGGCTTTCAACATTGGTTAAACCTTTAAGAGAACTACTTAGTCATCTGAAATGTACACAGAATTTTCAAAATGCCAAGAAAGACAACAAAGAAAGCAATTTGATAATATAAAGTGTGGCTGATTTCATAACTTTTTTTCCAAAATCTAAGCTAATCAGCATGGAAAATGCAAATGCTAGTGGTATGAGAAAGTCTTGTGATTCTGTGATTTTCTTTGTTGATTGTGACAACTCTGTAAGATAAATGTGTCCTGGATTTTTACTACCTTCATAGTTCAAGGCAGCAAGTAAGGAAAATAGTAAATTGCTGTTCTCCCTCATAAACACCAGGCACTTACCACCTGCTGTCCAGCATGACTATTTTGAATCAAGCAAGCAGAAGAAAGAATAAATGTCAACATGCCTCTATGCAGTCATTCACTTTTGTCTTTTAAATCTTAAAAAAAGAAAACTGAAAGAGAAACTTAACATTAGTCAAACTCATTCTTTCAAAGGGATATGTCCTTCTGATATGGGGCAATTAAAGCAATGAAAACCAGAAAACCTTAATGACAATGCATGTTTAAATGTAGGTATATTTCTCCATTAATTATTCTGAGCTTTTCCCAGCAATGTGCTACAATGTACCCATGTCTTCACTTTCTGTCTTTGGTAACTTTATCATCATCCCCATTCTATTTACCCTTTAAAAAATTTATATTTTTAAATTTTTAGTCATTAAGGCTACATAGTACGTGTATCTATTTATGGGGTACATGGGATATTTTGAGACAGGCATACAATGTGTAATAATCACATCAGGGTAAATGAGGTGTCCATCACCTCAAGCATTTATCATTTCTCTGTGTTACGAACGTTCCCATTATACTCTTTTAGTTATTTTTAAATGTATTATGAATTATTATTGGCTCTTCTATTTACCTTTTAATATCTAAATTTTGTGGTTTGCCTTGTCTTGGTGTATAACTGGGTAAGTTTTATATTTCACGGATACCACAGAGCTTCCTTCCTTCTTCCTCCCAAGCATTAAATTCAAGATTCTGTTTCTTTCCACATAATGAAGAGGGGGCAAAGCCATGTAGTCGGAGGTACCGATGCCATAGGCCAGGTGAAATATGACGGTGACTGAGCAGGACTATAGAAATGTGAGCTTTGGTTTAGCTTAGGACTTCATGCTGTGTTGACCCATTACCGAGTGTCTAGGTCACAGAAAGCTTTAGTGGGATCAAAATTTATTAAGGCATTTTATTTTATTCATTATGTTATTTTGCTACACTGATACAATCCCAAACAAAACAAAACAACATAAACAAGTCCAGCAATACCTACTCATTAACTCTTCACTATGGAACCCTTCTTAAAACAAAGAAAAAAGTTTGCTATCCAGCTTAAAATACTTGACTAGTAACCCCCGAGGCAGCCTCTCCCAGTTTCCCATTAAAATGCCTATAAACAGAGGAATAAAATTGGAATTTTACAGCACTGAAAATTGAGAATGAAAGACACCTATTGACAATGAGGCATGATCATAATTCTGGCTCTGAATGCTTTAAATACTTATTTTAAAGACTGGACTCTGAGATAAAAGCATAAAGCAAGACCATTTAAATAAATTAACCGAGGTGTCTAAATCAAAAGAATGTTATTTGTTTGGTTTTAAACACTCTCCCTGTAGTGTATCAATAATTAATACAGACACATTTTCATCTTTTTCATTCTGTGCCAGGCTCTCCCAGGGTGAATCTTTCTATCTTTACATGAAAAGTTTCTCTTGACGTAATTGGGATAGCACTAGGAATGAAAGATACTAAGGACCTTGAGTTTTAATCATGTATTTTTTATTAAGCTGCAGAAAAATTCTAACCACCATTTTAGATTTGCCTTAATTTTTAAATTGCAAAGTATTTTATAAATAACTTACTCTTTCTTTGCAGGCATATAGTTAAAAATAAACTAATTATGCCATTTATCTACTTAAGATGTTATTTGTAATTAAACAGTTCAGCTTAATTGGAAATAAATGACAGAGATAATGACTTAATAATTAAACAGCACTTTCTATCCTTAGATATTTAATGTGTTTTTTAAGAGAAATTTACCTAAGCTCACATTAGTTTCATTTTTGAGAAGAAGCTTATATTTAGAAAGACAAAGAGATTTACCAAAGCAAATGAATAAACTGGGCGAGGAGGTTCAGCTCTGGGCTGTTCCTACTGGATTGTGAAATCTAGTGGATGCCAACTTCATTTTCCCTAATCCCATCATCTCTGTGTGTTGCTGAGTTGCTATGACATTTCAGGAGCACATTCTCTAGCTCTGACAAGGATACTAGTTTACAATTAAGTACATAAAGCAGGGCAAAGACAATAATCCTTAGCTTTACATTATGAATTGATTAGAAAGTGAGTATCCAAAATGCACTTAATCAAATCAAATTTTTAGAGGGCTTAACAAAGAAAATGGATTTTACTCTTTTTCTGAAAAAAATAGTCACTGTTCTCCTGGAACTCTCTACATTCTTGACCATCATTTTTATTCAGTATTCGTCCTCTTTGAGCTTTGTGTGTTCTGAACACAATTTACCACCCACTGACTAAGTTAAGCCTCCCCTATGCTTTACAAAACCCTGCTTTACTGTGGTTCTATTCATACTCCTCCTTCCCTTCACTTTCCCAGTTCTTCTTCCTGGATCTGCCTCAGTAAGTTGGTATATCTCAAGGCCCTGCTCCCTGTTCTCAGTTCTCTCAACAACTCCTTCTTAGAGGGCTCAACTACTCTCTACTATCACCTGCTTGTGAAAGAGAACCTAAGTACCATGTCCAATCCCAACCCTCTAAGAAGCTGGCCCTTACTACAGCTGTACACTGGACATGATCTCTTGGGGGGTTCTGCCCTCACCTCAAATATCAGATGTATGAGAAAGTACTTCTTATTTTCCTCCAAAACCTAACACTCTCACTTCTAAGGAGGAAAAATGGAAGTAGAAGAGAAACAAGAATCCATAATCTCCCTTCATTCTCCTAATGAGAAATTAGAATTAATGAGAAATCTTCATTTTATAAATGCAAGAACCGTTCCTCAGTCAGGTTAGGTGACTTGATGAAGGCCACACAGTGGAAGACTTGAGAAGTCTTTCTGACTCCAAGGCCCATGCACTTGTAGCCGTGTTCTCTTGGGAACCTATGTTGAAAGATCAAGCATCAATATCATCTAAGACCGGCTGGGTGCAGTGGCTCACGTCTGTAATCCCAGCACTTTGGGAGTCCGAGGCGGGTGGATCACAAGGTCAGGAGTTCGAGACCAGCCTGTTCAATATGGTGAAACCCCGTCTCTACTAAAAATAAAAAAAAAACTTAGCTGGGCATGGTGGCAGGTGCCTATAATCCCAGCTACTCGGGAGGCTGAGGCAGGAGAATCACTTGAACCCGGGAGGCAGAGGTTGCAATGAGCTGAGATCACACCACTGCACACCAGCCTGGGTGACAAAGTGAGACTCCATCTCAAAAAAAAAAAAAGAAAAGAAAAAAGAAAGAAAAGAAACCATATATATATAATCTAAGACCAAGGTATAAAATGTTACAGGGGTTAAGAGTTGGACGGTGATATGGTTTACATGTGTCACCTCCAAAATTCAGGTGTTGCCAAGGTGATAATATTAAGAGGTGGGACCTTTAATAGGTGATTGGGACATGAGGCTCCTCCCTTTTGAACTGGATTAAGGCACTTATAAAAGAGGTTTCACAGAGCATTTGGCTAGCTTGCCCTTCTGCCTTCTGCCATACCAGGATCCAGCATTCTTCCCCTCCATAGGGGAAGGGCACCATCTTGGAAGCAGAGAACAACCCTCACCAGACAACCAAACATGCTGGCACTTTGATCTTGGATTTCCCAGTGCTATAACTGTGAGGGAACAAAATTTTGCTCTTTGTAAATTACCCATTCTTGGGTATTTGGTTTTAGAAGCACAAATGGACTAAGATAGATGGCTTGGATTAGAAACCTGGCTCCAATTCCTTCTAGTTGTAATTCTTTCTAGCTGAGTAGGTTGCTTACATGCTAAAAGTGTCTCAGCTTCCTCATTTGAAAAACAGGAATGAATCTTAGCAGTACCTATACAACAGTGTTGTTGAGAAAGTTAAATAATACAAGTAAAGAGATTTGAACAATATATGAAATGTAGTAAGTTATAGATATTAAACATCAAATCATTTCAAGTAACTATTTTTAATGTAATACTTTATATTTCCATGGTCAGTCCATATTCCCCCCTTATTCAAGTCATGATCATCTCCCATTTCTTTCATTGAGACTTTAAATTTATCTTTTTTTTTTCTTGGTAAAGCGTATTTTACTAACAGCCTAGTCTTAAAATCCTGCTTAACCACACTACCCCACTGGCCCCAAACCTTCAACGGCTCCCCATGGCCTGTAATAGGTTATTATCTAGGGCCTGACAAGTTTCAGATGCTGGACTCTTACCTAGTAATTCTCCAGTTTCATTTCTATTATATTAATTTTGTGAGTTATATCAAAATTCATAAGGGAATAAAGCAATGAGTTGCATTTTCATCCAGCCCTTGAATTGAGATGTCATTTTCAGCAAGCATTGCATAAAAAAAATATAATCTCACCTCTACTCAGTTCATGACTAAGATGCCTGGCCTTCAAGATTCTCAGCAATCTGGCACAAGTCTCTGCCCCTCAAACTTCATCTGTCCTCATGAACCCCTGGCTCCTGCCAAAGTGGTCTCTGCATTGCCCCAACCCAGTATGCTTCATGTGTAACTGTGTTATTCATTCTTCTCTGCTGACTGTTTCAGCCCCTTCCTCTCTGATGCTTCTTGGCAGCATATGTGGATCCTTCTCTGAAAACACGATTTTCAACTCTCTTGTGTACAAAACTCTCCTCTTTAATTCCCATTATTAGGTATTCAAATTTCCCTTTTAGATCTTATCTGATATTATCATGCACTGGTAGCAGTGCACCTGTGTGCACACACGTGTGTGTGTGTGTGAGAGACAGATCACCAGTTAGGATGCTTTCCTTACATGTCAGTATCTTCTACATCCAGCCGAATGTTTCATACATAAGTATTTGATAAACATTTGCTGATTAGTGGAGTAAGGATTCCTAAAACAAGAATATCCTTTTCCCAACTTTTACCAAAAGGCTTCTGTAGCAAAATAGGTCACCACAGTGAACCTAATATTTGCAGATGAATATATGTGGATGGCCTTTTAGTTAGATATGTACATTTAGGTCTACAGTAGTAATTGATGTGGTCCAGTGCACTTGAGATTCAGAATTATTGGAATGGGGATGTGTAACCTATTATCATATGACAAACGTTAGTTCTACTTTTTTTTTTTTTTTTTTGAGACAGGGTCTCACACTCTGTTGCTTAGGCTGGAGTACAGTGGCACGATTTTGGCTCATTGCAATTTCTGCCTCCCAGGATCAAGTGATCCTCCTACTTCAGCCTCCCGAACAGCTGGGACTACAGGCAGATGGCACCACACCTGGCTAATTTTTGTATTTTTTGTAGATACAGCATTTTGCCATGTTGCCCAAGCTGGTCTGGACCTCCCAGGCTCAGGCGATCCACCTCCCTCAGCCGCCCAAAGTGCTGGGATTATGGGCATGAACCACCACGCTCAGCCTAATTCTACTTTCAATGGATAGGAGACCAGCTGAGGCAGCCACCTCCTGTGGTTGGTAAATTCTGAGAGTCTCCTCTGAAGATTTGATTAAACCAGGGTCAGCAAACAATGGTCTGTGGACCAAATTAGGTCTGCTGCCCATTTTTATATGGTCTCAAGCTTACAAAGCTAATAATAATTTTTACATTTTTAAGTCGGTGGATAAACCATGGGCCTACTACTGATACGTTACACTTCTGCCCAAAATCCTCTCCCTTATGATACCCATAAATAGTCAAAAGGCATGCAGCCAAAAAAAAAAACAAAAACAAAAACAAATTAAGAAATTTCACAAACCACATAATCCCACAATTAAATAATTAGTAACTGGGTGATCAATGGTTGAATTTTTTTAAGTTTAATACTAGGAGAAACAAACTTCTTATCCCAAAAATTAGTTATACTCTATGTCGGTGGTTTGAGATGTTAAATTATCCATTTAAAACAGAAAGTCAATTTATATTTCTCAGAAGCAATTGTGGCTTAATTGCTGTTATCAACCTAATAACTAGTAGGTGATAACCACAAACTGGTTATACACTCAAATTTCATGTGTGATGAAAGAATAATTGTACCAATATTCTGCAAATATGAAAAGGAAATGTGTTCACGGGCCGCAAGGGAAGTGCATACACCTTGAGCATAAACTCATCTATCTTCTTCTGTCTATTTTTAAGCAGGCAAATTAAGATGGGAAAGAAACAGTTTTTGTCTCACAGGAATAATGTGTGGTATGTTAACTGCTTTTCAAGAAACATTGCATGGCCTGAAAATATGCTTTTTGCATAATGAGAATGTCATGTTCTCTTTTGAACTCTGAATTGTGATGCAAATCTGTTAATGATCATTTAAATTACATATAATAGATTTTCTGTGTAACACTGGAAAAGAGAAGCCCTGAGAGAGTTAACTCAAGAAGATGATGGATGCCCACTGGAACATAATAGCATAATCATGTAGCCATGGGCTATCTATTGTGATTTGTATGGCATATACCAACATTCCAGAAAACTGAGAAGTTAGGATGGATAAACTAGATAGCTACTAAGATCAAACAGTTAATATATTCATTTAAGCAGCCATTCAACCAACATTTCTTTTATGTCTATGTGCTAAAAGTGCATGTGAAAGTGTGAACAATACATGATCTCTGTCTATTTGGTGCTCACATTTGGAGAGACAGAAACAAAAAACAGAACAATATTCTTAACAATATGCATAAAGTACAATAGTAGCATAGAAGGAACAGTGGCATAGAAATTAGGGTAGTTACGAAAGGTTTCAAAAAATAAGCTAGATCTGGAAGGCTGAATATAAATTTATTATTCAGAAAAGAAGGGAAGGAAGGAACAGACAGAGGAACTCCCATGAGGGCCAACACATGGATTAAACAGTGACTATGTACCCGAAAATGATAAACAGTTCATTACGGCAGAATGTGGAATACAATGTGTGGAAAAGGAGGATATGCAATGGGAGATGTATGCAGGGACCTACGGAAACGATTTGGTACTGTGCTAACAGCTTTAAAGTTTATCTTGAAGACAGAGTTTTACTAGTAAATAATATGTGACTAGCATTTTAGAAAGGCTAGGCTTACCAAGATGATGGAATACAGAAGGAAGGAGTTGGTGGGGCGGGGGGCAGGGCAACCAGTTAGGAAGTTACTGCAATGATCCAGGCGAAAAATATGGGCCATGAAGATGGGAGAAACAAATCAAGAGTTCTAAAGGGAACTGATAGCATATCAAGGTTAACTGGAGAGAAAAGTGGGCAGGATTCTCAGTTTCCTGGATTCAATGGCTATATTACCAAACGTAGTTCCTTTAGGAAGAAGAAGAAGAAGAAAGAAGAAAGAAGAAAGAAGAAGAAGAAGAAGAAGAAGAAGAAGAAGAAGAAGAAGAAGAAGAAGAAGAAGAAGAAGAAGAAGAAGAAGAAGAAGAAGAGGAGGAAGAGGAAGAAGAAGAAAGCCTACCCTTGACAGAATAAAAATGCTCAATTTAGTTAGAGAATTTTTCAGATACTTAAAAATCATTCAAATTCAGATGTTACATACACAGCTAAACAGATGTCTGGAGCTCAGGAGAAAGTTTAGTTATTCTCAGATACAGTTAGTCTAAAAAACTATTATTTGTATAATTATAAATGTAAAAACATATATAAATAGCATAATTGACTTAAAATATCTCTAAAGAACAAACTGCAGGGTTAGGATTGTTGACATTAGCAAAAGTAATAGAAAATCAAAGTTACTCACACTGGTTTGAGAATCAGTTTGTTGGAAGCTTTTGGGTCAAAGACCGATACATATGATTTATACCTTATTTCCTAGCATATTATTCTCTAATAATAAACCCATCATTTACTTTTTCAAGGGTGTGGCAATTGGCCACCATATATTAATTTAGGTTGGATTGTAAATTTCTAAAATTGGGGAGCCCAAATTAAAGAGTTGGTCAATATTAACTCAATGTATAGAATACATTTTGTTAAAGTAACAAATATTGAAACTTAATATCTTTAACTTTTAACCAAAGAGGTATCCAAGGCAGTTCCACTTGAAAACCTCACAAGAACCAGCAGCCTCCTCCTCTTCCCAGTCCCATAAAAAAATAAGTCAACCTACTTGTAGTTGTGACTGGGACCTCTGGAAAGAGATTCTTGTGTAAGCAGAAGAGAAGAGAGGCATGGAAGCCTACGATTTTTAGAAAGTTAACTTTAGTGGCCATGTGAGAAAATGGGCTGAAGGAGGACAAAACGGTGGAAAAGAAATCACTTAACAGGCTTTTTTTCATGATGAGACATGACAGTCTGACACAATCAACTATTCTCAAATTTTTTTTACTACCTATCATATGTGAAAAGTGATGTGGGGAGAGATTGCTATGAGATTTTCTCATCAAGGATTTCTCAGCCACATCATGGAAATAAGACATGTCTGTGACCATAATAATAACGTGGTAAAGTCTAACAATCGGGGACAGGTATAGTGCTTTGGTAATTTACTTTGGAAATGTCAGTGTAAGAAGAAACTCTTTCTTTATTTTTAACAATTAGAGCTTTTAACAATTAGAACAAGTCATCTGCCTCCACCCCAATATTTCCTCTCAATAATGTCCTGCAAAGGCAAAAGTCCAGATGTTATGGATGCTGCAGTGGCAACTTCCAATATTATGATAGTGATACTGGATGGCCTCAAATATCTTTCTCAATTTTGAAGTTTTATGGGCCTATGAGAAAAGAAATGCAGCATCATAGTAGCTAGTTATCTTCAGAAATGAATGGATTACGCAGATCTCTGTCTGTCTCTTTGTCTGCCTGTCTCTTTCTCTTTTTTTTCCCCTACTGGGGATAAAATACAAGTGCCCTATCTTTAAAACGTCATATGTTTTATTGTTTACACTGACCTAATTGGAAATCACATTCCATTATATTTTAAATAATGTTTCTTAAATAAAGGTTCATCAAATACGGAAAAGAAAGTTTTCAGTATTATTTCATAATCCACCAGGAACAAATTTAACTCTATTTTGTGGGGTTTTTTTTAATATAGGTATTGAGAATAGGCGTGCATGCATTAGTGTAACTTTGGTTAGTCATTATTTGCAGAGACACAATGTTTCATGGCCATGACTGTCTAAAGTCAATATTTGGAGAGGTTTTATTATACATAGCTTTCCATTAAATTAATAATTATTTAAACTAGGCGAAACTGGCAAGCTTACAGGAGCTCTGGTGCAACTCTTCTATAAATCCATAAATCTTAACAGAATCAAAGAAATATTCTCTGAAGTTTCTGTATGTATATGTATGGATGTAAAAATGTAAAATAAAGTTGATTTTATCTACTTAAAAATAGTTAAGGAGTGTGTGTATGGGAGAAGAGCAAACATGTATACAAATGACAAGCCAATATGATAAAATATTAACAATAGTTAATAAAGGACATACCAGTGTTCCTTATACTACTTTAATATTTGCAACGTATCTGTAAACAGATTTAATTTTTCCCAAATACCATGTATATTTTTTATTAAAGAATATTCATGAAAAAAGTTTGGAAAATAATAAAAATAGGAAAAAATATTCATGGTCACCACAACTCAAAGAAAAATCATAAGCATTCTGACATTTATATATATTTTCAGGTTGTTTTGTATTTTCAGTATAAATTTGTTTCTTCCTATTTACTTCAGGAAAAGTAATTTCTTAGGTGTTGTAATATTTATTAAGTGTGCCTTTGCCTATGTCATTTTAAGTTTATTTTGCTGACCCAGGTTTTGAAAGTGATTCTGACATGTAGACTTGAGAGAATCTGAAAATAAAAATAGCATGCATCCACTGGCCAAAGGGCTGCCACACTCTGGGGACTGGTGACAGACAACCGTGTCATCTTCTCCTCCCTAAGAGATCTACCACTCCATCAGATCTCTACAAATGTCATCTTTCTTCAAATCTGTGACAGATCTTTGTAAAAGAAAAACGTTCTATGGAAAACTTATATTTGGTCAGTGATGTTTTTTAACTTAAGTACTTGTGCCAAACACAAGATTGTGTTGTTAAAATGTAAGATCTTAAAATCTTTGAAATATATATTCAAGTTAATTAGTGCAAAAATTCTACACAGTGATTCAGTTCTCAAGTACATCACCTGAGAAGATTAGCCATGTACTTGTTTCAAAATAAAACACGATTCTTAACTTCCATGCAAATCTGGTCAGTTTTGGCAGGCCCAGAAAATATCTTAGGAAACCCTGTGGTTAAAACCTCCCAATTATAAATTCATTTGGGCCCTAAAGTAATATGTATGGGCATCTCCTGGAAGAAATCAAGCTGTAAAATGTAAAGATCTATGCTTTTTATTTTGATATAGAAAAATGTCCAAATATCCTATGATCTGAATGTCTGTGTGCCCTCAAAATTCATATGTTGGAATTTAATACCCAAAGTGATAGTATTAAGAGGTGTGGGCTTTGTGGGGTGACTATATCTGGAGGGATCCACCCTTATCAATGGGATTAGTACCCTTATAAAAGAGGCTTGAGGGGGCTCCCTGCCCCTTCCACCATGTGATGATACAGTAAGAAGGCAGCATCTTTGAAGCAGAGAGTGAGCCCTCACAAGAAACTGAGTCCATCAACACCTATCCTGAACTCCCTAGCCTCCAAAACCATGAGCAATAAATACCATTGTTTATAAATTACTCAGTCTAAGGTATTTTGTTACAGAAGCCCAAACAAACTAAGACAACATATTTTATATACTGTACGTGTGAAAGATTATCTTAAAACTTTTTAAACAGATGCCAAAACTAAGAGAAGAAAGGAAAAGAAAATAATATCCAGACGATCACCAGTGTAGACCTCAGTGTCCCAAAAAAGTTTAAGAAGCATGATTAAGGTTGTAGATGATAACAGCAAGAGATTTCCAAATGGATGGATGGAGAAATAATATTTTCCTGGTCCTTTCATAGGATCTGCTAAACTGAGGAAAGTACTAAACCTGGAAAACAAGTAGTGTCAGTTTCAAACTCCTTCATAGGACACTTGGGGAAGAGACAATCTTGTTGGGAAGGAGACAGGACCTGTCTTCAAACTGCATTTCCATAGCATGCACATTCGTAGATTGCATGATTATTTGGCAGCATCTTTGGACAGAACACCTTTAAAATATGATAAACTGCTTCAGGCTGTGGTTCCTGGATTCATCAGGGACCACAGTCTACGTCATCTTTTCTTCCTTGGTCCCTACCTGCTTTCTGCCATTCGCTCCTCTATCTTCCAGGTGCTTGCTGAGCAATCTTCAGAGACCAACAAAGCAGAAGAAATCTCATATTTAATGTGAAACAAAAAATGGCATTCACAGCATCAGACGCTGGTTAGGCAATAAGAATTCCCAAATAGACACAACGGAGAAACTTACATTCTTAGTATTCACACTGGACTTGTTAGGTCTCTCATTAAGAATCACTCTTGCACCAAGAGGTAATTTGATCTGCTTGGAATTTCTCCTAGAATTGCCAGCCTCTCAAGATTGCTTTATGCTTTGGCCAGACCTTCTTTGGAGTCTGCTATGCATTAGGGTTTGGTTATAGCCAAAGGAGAGCAAATGACATTATAATATCAATAGCTACTGTCCAGTGGCATAACAACATTTCAATCAGGAGCTTTTTCCCAGGGTTTTTCTAGGAAATACCTTCACAGCTGAATCTGGATGAAAGATGTCTGGCCAACAGGACTATTAGGAGGGGTAGGAGAAGAAGAAGACTAGTATTTATGAATGCCTACTATAGATTAGACACACATAAATATTCATCCCGCAAAACTACCACCATCTTGGAGTCAGCATTATTACCTCATTTTATAGATGAAGAAACAGAGGCAAAGAGGGAAGTTATTTGGTAAGATTCAAACACAAGCTTGTTCTCTGCCCTATGCGATGCTATCCCATCATTGTTTAGCATGGCCAATATAACCAGGTCAATCCACAACTGACTATTTATGTTCTCAGTTATGTTGGGTACCTGCTAATCATACGTGCATATGAGTAATTGTTTTTCTACAGCCTTAGCTCAATGAATTTACACAATCAGAAAAAAAGACAGTATCAGAGAACATTTGAGGAAACAAAGAATGGGACTCAATAGGTTATAGTGAAGTTTCCATAATATTCTGCTGGAAAAGAAGTTCAGGAAATACGTTGAGGAGTACGGTTGAAAAATCCAAATGGATGCTTCAGAGGCAGGGGCAGTTGTTGCACGGGTGTGTGTGTGTGTGTGTGTGTGTGTGTGTGTGTAGTTAACTTTACCACTGAATCAAACTAAATCTTAGAACATTTAAGTAACTCCCTATCACATTCACAGCACTATAACATAGGAAGCACACGAGAAGTCATAATCCTGGAGGGCGAAGTGAAGATTAGCAGTACTAACATAAGAAATCACACAGAAAGACTAAAGTATTAAATGTATTTAACGATTAAGAATCAAATATTTTAAATAAACTACATGTTTCTCTAGTAAAGAGTTCACTAGATAAATGGACTTATTTGGGTCCCAAATTTGAAAAAGTATAACTAATAGATAAGTGGCAATCAAAAGTATACTTGCCATCATATATTAGATACTTTTGAGTATCATAATCAATTACATCAGTATTCATTATTATATTTGGTACTAATTTGAAATAAAGGTGAAATCAGACCTAAAGGATCTATCAATATTCTGAAAAGCAAAAATTAGTCACACTAGGAAGAAAACAAATTCTTACATTTTTCCCTGCCTCATGAAATAACCCAAGATTGGAAATATAATAATTTTGATTAAACCTGATGGGGGGCCAAAAAACCAAGATATAAATTGCAATTATAAAAAAAGTACTTCAAATTTCATTCTTTTATTTGCTAAGCAATTTTTAGAGATCTTTACTGATTGAAATGCGCAAGAGAAAAGTAAATTGTTTTGGAATATTTCCTAAAGCAATTGTAAAAAAATTGAAAGGTAAATGATTCTATCAGAAAATACTCCTAGATTTATAAAACCTTAGAAAAGAAAAGCTGTTTAGAAGCAATATCAGAGGTATCGATAACCTATATGAGAGGTGTCAATAACCCAGAAAGAGATTTCTGGGCAGAAAAGATGAATCCTGGAAAGTGAAGCGGTATAGCTCAGGAAGCAGCGAAGACTATGTTGTCTATGATGATGCCTAACCTGGTCCCCAAGCACCCAGCAGAACCAGCCTCGACTTATCACCCTACCTTGCACTCCTCTTCCTATAAGCTCACGTGTATTGCATCCATCTTTATCACCATCCCAGAGGTAGGGATGGTTTTAAGAATTAACTGGACTTGCGTTGCGTAACATTAGTGTTCAGAAGGTTGCCATAGGTAGATTAAACACTTTTTGAAGGACGACGAGCCCATAGTACATATATAAATTGTAGTATGTTTACAGGGATATAAGAACCCACTGGAGTGTTTCTTAAACGCTCTGTTTGGCCACCAGATGTCAGTGTATGATAAAGAATGCTGGAACACTGCTGCTTGTTTCTAGTTAGAAAGAATTGAAAAGACAGTTTTGATGAGTTTAATTTGCCAGTGAAAAAGAAGAAATAAATTTGGAAGGTACTCCACTGGGAGAAGAGATGGTGAACAGGTGAGGATTTCTGGTTCCCACTAAGCATCAGTTACTGATACTATGCCCTAAAGATGGAAAAGTTTGTCTCCACTTTTCAAAAAAGTATCAAAAAGTATTTTTTTCTTTTTTAAGAAGTAAAAAGAGCATGCTAAGCACATGGTAGGAGCCCAATTAAGCACAGATTAACCTAAGTTAGAAAAATCCTAGACTTTGTAGAATTTTGTTTAAGAATATGCAAAATATATAATATCTGCATAAATGACTAGGGATTTAACAGACTGATGGGAGCGGAAGTGAACTGAGAGCCAAAAAAATCAATGCAAGAAAGTTATATTATGTAAAAAAATCAAAATTTCCAACAAATGACTGAAATTTCTCAAGATTTCATAATTAGACTTAGAAAATGTTTGGTTTTTTAATTAGCTAAAGCTTACATTACAATACAAAACATATTTTCAATATATGGAAATAAAAAGTACAATTCTCATGACCTGTTGATTCTACTTCCTCAATATGGTTCAGATTCATCCACTTCTTCCTAATTCTACTCTATTTATATACTGCAGACATTCCTAATTTCTCACGCTTATCTGTCTGCCTACCCTGAAGCTTTACTTCTTCAAACTCCTTCTCCCCCCTGCAGCCACAGGGATCTTCAAAAACACAAGTCTGGGCCAGGCGCTGTGGCTCACGTCTGTAATCCCAGCATTTCAGGAGGCTGAGCTGGGCAGATCACTCGAGTTCAGGAGATCAAGACCAGCCAGGACAACATGGCGAAACCATGTGTCTACTAAAAATACCAAAATTTGCTGGGTGTGGTGGTGTGTCTGTGGTCCTAGCTACTTGGGAGGCTGAGGTGGGAAGATTACTTGAGGCAGAGGTTGCAGTGAGTTGAGATCATGCCACTGCACTCCAGCCTGGGTGACAGAGGGAGATCCTGTCTCAAAAACAAAAATGAACAAAACAACAACAACAACAAAAACTCCCAGAAGTCTGACCATTCCATTTCCTTCTTCTTTTTTTTTTTTTTTTTTTTGTTTGTTTTTTTTAGATGGAGTCTTGCTCTCTCGCCCAGGCTGGAGTGCAGTGGCGTGATCTCAGCTCACTGCAAGTTCCGCCTCCCGGGTTTACGCCGTTCTCCTGCCTTAGCCTCCGGAGTAGCCGGGACTACAGGCGCCCGCCACCACGCCCGGCTAATTTTTTGTATTTTTAGTAGAGACGGGTTTTCACTGTGTTAGCCAGGATGGTCTTGATCTCCTGACCTCGTGATCCGCCCGCCTCGGCCTCCCAAAGTGCTGGGATTACAGGCGTGAGCCACCGCGCCCGACCGCCATTTCCTTCTTTAGATCACCAGCAACTTCCTAATGCCTTCAGCATGAAGCCCAGATGCTTGCAAGGCTGAATAGCTCTTCAGGATTGGTCTCCTGTTTGCCCACGTAGACTGACTTTTCCCCATCCTCTGTACCCCAGAAATGAGCACTTTATGCAGGCTTCACCCACCGTACAACTGCATGCAATGATGTTCTTTCTGCCTGAGAAATACTCTCATTCACACTTCATCATGTTAATTCTTACTTAGCCTTTAGATGCGGCTCATTTACCTCCTCTTCCAAGAATTATTCCACGATTTCATCTTTCCCAATTCCACCCCCTTGTGCACACATAATAGGTTAAGTGGATATTATATATGTAAGCGTATGCAGCAGCATTTATGCATTGCAGCAACTATAGCTGTTTACTAAGTATTTTCTCCTTTTACTTATGACGCTCCCTTATTGTTCTATCTCATCTGGCACATATACACTTTGAATGAATGACCTTAGCTATCTGGCGGCTAAACCTTATCCTAAGAGATATAAAATCCAAGGCCTAGAGATGGGCTTAGTAGCCCATGCTTACAAATACTTAGTTATTTGTAGAGCTTGGAATAGTAGCCAGATACCTGAATCCAAGTCCTGGACTCTTTCCAGTGTTCTTGGTTGCTTCTATTGGCCATTCAGTGGGAATCACTACACAGACACATAGCAGAGATAATTATTACGGAGTATTAATAGAACGGCCCTGTCGTCTCAACTCTTCACCTTCATTCTAATGTAGTGTAAGATATAGGAAACTTACAATCTTCATAGCCTAACATGGAGGGTTGCTAGATGTCTGTAGTCAAATGACTTCATAAAATATCAAAGTAGATAAGGCCTGGGGTAAGTTTCCCTGATAAATAAGTATATTGGTTGCCACAGCAAAAGGAAATATTAGAATTGAGAAGGGGCAGAACAAGATGCTTAGTGAAAATTTTATTTTTCCAGGAGACACTTATCCTTCTCTGATGTTGAAGAAATCATAAGTCAATAAAGCATATTAAGAATCCATGAGCCAGTCAGAACTGTGGTTCATGGCCCCTTAAGGGACCAGAGCTTTCACAGCAGTATCTATCTGATTCTAGGAACAATAAGAATTAATTATCACAATACTCAAAAAACATAAAAGTGGCACTTGAAATGGAGGCACAACAGAAAAATCCTCACTTATTCGGAAGACTTCAGTGTAGATCTCCTAGGTCCTATATTTGGGCCTCTGACTTACCTATACAGCATTTCGTTCTCCAAGGAAAATGCACTCCAACCCTGGATCTCCAAATACTAATCTTGGGTTGTGAATCCCCTCAAGGGTCCTGCAACCTCTTAATGTCCCTTAAATGGGCGGGGAACCTGCTGTGAAATGACTGCTGCCATGTGAACTACTACCGCTGAACTTCATTCTTTGGCCTGGAGCTCCTTGAATATCTGTTTGCACCCAGAGAAGCCTACAATTAGGATAAGCTTTGGGCAGTGACCACGGAAGCATGGCCCGTGCTCCCCCAATAGACAATTATCTCATCCTCACAGTTAGCCTACATACAATTCTTGCCGGCCAGGGATTATTTTTCCGTGCACCAGTCTGAGATGCAGATGTCGCATCATTGCTCATGTTAACATTCCAATATTTCCATCCACTGAATACCAGATCAGAAAGAGAATTACAATTTGACCAAAAACAGAAAAAAAAAAGCATATTTAAAGAGAAGATGAAAAAGGGAAGAAAATGTAAGAAAGTAAAGGCAGGTAGGGAAAATAAGGTAAAAATAGGAAGAGGAACTTATGTAGAGTTGCTATATCAGGGTAACATTTCAGCTTAATGTCATTGAGAATAGATTGTCTTATTCCTCAAGTGCAGATATTTAAATCTTACAAGAGATATTAGTGGTAATAGAAAGAAAGAGGAGATATGGTCAGTATAATAATGTGCTCCCTTCCAAAGCTGAAGTATTCGAAAAGTAGAAAATAAAAGCCTATCAATTTTGTGAGTGAGTGACAGTCTCTGGAGACACTCAGGTAAAGTGCTTGAGGAGCAGGGAGGAACCGAGGTTAGCATAGAGGCTTGTGGGTTGTCAGGAAGAGAAGAGATAGCGAAAATATGGGAATATGGTAATTTTAGTAGCCCAGTGCTTTATTTTCTTTTTAGGTTGTCAGAATGGGAGTACATTTTTCTGTAGGTTGAGGAGATGGAACAAGTGGAGGAGAAACTGAATGAGCAAGAACAAGAGAATTACTAGTCAAACAAATTCCCAGGGCAAGTTGGGAGAAAGAAAGCAAATCACAAATAGAAAGCTAAATGTTAAAAGAAGTCAAGATAATGTGTACTGTCTGACTTAAAAGAAAACAACATTTTTAAAAGGTAAATAGCTAAAGATTATAATATACCTTTGCAAATGGTGTCAATTTTAATTTGT
Source organism: Nomascus leucogenys (assembly GCF_006542625.1). Classification (NCBI taxonomy): domain Eukaryota; kingdom Metazoa; phylum Chordata; class Mammalia; order Primates; family Hylobatidae; genus Nomascus; species Nomascus leucogenys. The sequence continues at coordinate 64,092,751 of NC_044394.1, read as the reverse complement.
TACAGCAATAGCTTGTAATATACATCTGTCCTGAGTACTAAATGTTATTCTCAGATAATAAACAACTTGATATTTTATTGGGTGAAAAACTTACTCAAACTTCCTGTGGCTTATTTTCTGGCAAAATCTATTACTGATACTTCATGTAATACCTTTCTAATGTAATGACAATTTAAATAGTTTAACGCCTTTGAGATGGAAGGGAGCTTCATGAACAGTGTCAGTTTAAATTTTTTGCAAGTATCTTCATCTACAAAAGAGGATTCCAAAAACAAGATATGGTATACTCTCTTTTCTTTAATAAAATAAAGAAAATTCTGTAGGAATTGCTTTTAACATTCCTCTCTCCCACTATTGAAAGTTTATTTTCCGGCAGTCAAAATTGGCATTATGTTTTACTTCTCAGCAGTCACTGCATTTTTCTTAAATCTTTTGAATATTCCTTCGTAGATAGTTTTACTAGATTAAAATTGACCATCTTAAGCTGCCACATTTAAACAGAGGCTGAGTTTTCCATTGATTATCAATTATTTTACTTTTTACTATTGTATCATTGGAAACTCTCTTGACAGTTGCAAGTTGTTAAAATACTGCTTTTTTCCTCATTCTTTTGCTTCATAAATCACTACATCAACTATTCATGTAGATGCCAGAAAATAGGTCACCAAGCATTTAGCCACAATTATAACTACTCAGATAGAAATCAATCCTGTAATTTTAGACAAATAAATGTGAAAATACAATTTTTATCTTGTTCTCATCAACTATAAAATGTTAAGACACTTCTGCATCCAGCCTCCCATAAAACTGGGTTTGACACATTCGTGACTATTAATATGAAGTGTGTTTCAAATTCAATTTTGGGAGGGCGGGACCAAAATGGCCAACTAGAAACAGAGGCGATTGGAGGCTCCCATTGAAAAGAAACCTAATAAGCGTATGAATCCTTCACCGCAACCAAAGTATCAGGTTCTCTCATCAGAACTGACTAGGTGGCTGGCGTGATCCACGGAGAGGAAGAGCAGAGTGGTGCGGCCCACCTCAGAGCTACACGGGGCATGGGAGCCCCCATCCCCCAGCCAAGGAAGGCAGTGAGTGAGCATGCAACACAGCCAGGAAAACTGCTTTTTTCATGGAAATGGGCAACCCACGGATCGGAAGACCCCACTTGCAAACCCATGCTATGGGCACCTAGCATCCCAACCCCAGAGCTATGCACATTCTCAGCAGCCTCTCAGCTGGAACCTGCTTAACCCTGCCAAGCTCCCAGGGGGAGTAGTGACCAGCACCACAGCTGTGGCTGCCTGCTGTCTAAGCCATTTATGCTCCTTGGCGGAGGGGCAGCAGCCAGCCCTGGGAGGCACAACTGCCTAACACACTAAGCTTCCTGGGCGGGGTAAGGGTGACATCCATTTCTATAGCTCCAGGCCATGCTTTTCCCCTGCTGGAGCCAGGGAGGCTGGACAGCTTGGTCCCAAGACTTGTCCCCCATAGCCCACCACACCAGCTGTGGCAGACTGCTGCCAGAGTGCCTCTTCAGGCCTGAGCTTGACCCATTCATCCTCATTGGGTGGGGCTTCCCCGCAGCAACTCTAATAACTCCAGCCAGAGACTCAGGGACAGAAAATGGATCTCTCTGGGCCTGAGCCCATAGTGGGAGGGGTGGCCACAGTCTCTGTGGACCAGCAGACTCAGCCTTTCTTCCAGGTAGTTTTGAGGAATCTGGGCAGCCCAGACAAGTGGGTTTCCCCCTAGCGAAACACACTCCCTCCACCAAGGGACAGTCAAAGTGATTCGTTAAATGGGTCCTGTTCCCTGTGCCACTGGGTGAGACCCTCCAATAGGGGTTGTCAGACATCCTATACAGGAGCAATCCTACTGGCATCAGATTGGTGCCCCTTGGGGTCAGAGATCCCAGAAGAAGGAGCAGGCACCCATCTTTGCTGTTCTCCAGTCTTCTTGAGTGACATCTCCAGGCATGGGAGCAAACCAGATGAATAGGGCCTGAAGTGAACCCCCAGCAAACCACAGCAGCCCTACAGAAGAGGGAACTGGCCATTGGAAAACAAACAAACAAACAGAAAGCAACAACAACAGCATCAACAACAACAACAAAAGGCCCCATAAAAACTTCATCCAAGGGTCAGCAGCCTCAAAGATCGAAACTAGACAAACTCATGAAGATGAGAAAGAATCATTGAAAAAATGCTGAAAACCCAAAAGGCCAGAGTGCCTTTTCTCCTCCAAATAATGGCAATGCCTCTACAGCAAGGGTGCAGAACTGGACGGATGATGAGATGGATGAATTGACAGAAGTAGGCTTCAGAAGATGGGTAATAAAAAACTACGCTGAGCTAAAGGAGCATGTTCTAACCCAAGGCAAAGAAGCTAAGAGCCTTAATAAAAGGTTAGAGGAGCTGCTAACTAGAATAACCAGTTTAGAGAGGAACATAAATGACCTGCTGGAGCTGAAAAACACAGCACAAGAACTTCGTGAAGCATACATAAATATTAATAGTTGAATCAACCAAGTGGAAGAAAGGATATCAGAGTTTGAAGACTACCTTGCTCAAATAAAGTAGTCTTTTTTCTCTAGTCTTGCATGTAGACAAGACTAGAGAAAAAAGGAATGAACAAAGCCTCCAAGAAATATGGGACTTCATAAAAAGACAGAACCTACAATTAATTAGAGTACCTGAAGGATACAGGGAGAATGGAAACAAGCTGGAAAACACACTTCAGGATATTATCCAGGAGAACTTCCCCAACCTACCAAGACAAGCCAACATGCAAATTCAGGAAATATAGAAAACACCACTAAGATACTCCATGAGAAGATCAACTCCAAGATACATAATCATCAGATTCTCCAAGGTCAAAATGAAGGAAAAAATGTTAAGGCCAGCCAGAGAGAAAGGCCAGGTCACCTACAAAGGGAAGTCCATCAGATTAACAGCAGACTCCTTAGCAGAAACTCTACAAGCCAGAAGAGCTTGGGGTCCAATATTTAACATTCTTAAAGAAAAAAATTTTCAACCCAGAATTTCATATCCAGCCAAACTAAGATTCATAAGCGAAGGAGAAATAAAATCCTTTACGGACAAGCAAATGCTGAGAGATTTTGTTACCACCAGGCCTGCCTTGCAAAAGCTCCTGTATGGAAAGGAAACCCAGTACCAGCCACTGCAAAAACACACCAAAATATAAAGGCCAATGACTCTATGAAGAAACTGTATCATCTAGTGTGCAAAAGAACCAAATAGCATCATGATGACAGGATCAAATTCACACATAACAATACTAACTTTAAATTTAAATGGGCTAAATGGCCCAATTAAAAGACACAGACAGGCAAATTGAATGAAGAGTCAGGACCCATCAGTGTGCTGTATTCAGGAGACCCATCTCACATGCAAAGACACACATAGGCTCAAAATAAAGGAATGGTGGAAAATTTACCAAGCAAATGGAAAGCAAAAAAAGCAGGGGTTGCAAACCTAGTCTTTGACAAAACAGACTTTAAACCTACAAAGATAAAAAAAGACAAGGGCATTACATAATGGTAAAGGGTACAATTCAACAAGAAAAGCTAACTATTCTAAATATATATGCACCCAATACAAGAGCACCGAGATTCATAAAACAAGTTCTTAGATACCTACAAAGAGACTAATAGGTCTCTACACACAATAATAGTGAGAGACTTTAACACCCCACTGTCAGTATTAGACAGATCAACAAGACACAAAATTAACAAAGATATTCAGGACTGAACTCAGCTCTGGATCAAGTGTACCTAATAGACATCTACAGAACTCTGTACCCCAAATGAACAGAATATACATTCTTCTCAGTGCGACATGGCACTTATTATAAAATTGACCACATAATTGGAAGTAAAACACTCCTTGGCAAATGCAAAAGAACTGAAATCGTAACAGTCTCTCAGACCATAGTGCAATCAAATTAGAACTTGGGATTAAGAAACTCACTCAAAACCACGCAAGTACATGGAAATGAATGACCTACTCCTGAAGGACTCCTGGGCAAATAATGAAATTAAGGCAGAGATCAAGACGTTCTTTGAAACCAAAGAGCAGAGACAACGTACCAGAATCTCTGGGATGCAGCTAAAGCAGTGTTAAGAGGAAATTTATAGCACTAAATGCCCACATCAGAAAGCTAGAAAGATCTCAAGTCGACACACTAACATCACAATTAAAAGAGCTAGAGAGGCAAGAGCAAACTAATCCAATAGCTAGCGGAATACAAAAAATAACTAAGATCAGAGCAGAACTGAAGGAGACAGAGACACAAAAAACCCTCCGAAAAATCAATGAATCCAGGACCTAATTTTTTGAAAAAAATAACAAAATAGATAAACCACTAGCTAGACTAATACAGAAAAAAAGAGAGAAGAACCAAATAGACACAATAAAAAAATTCTAAAGGAGATATCACCATTGACCCCACAGAAATACAAACTACCATCAGAAAATACTATAAACACCTCTATGCAAATCAACTAGAAAATCTAGAAGAAATGGATAAATTCCTGGACACATACAGTCTCCAAAGACTAAACCAGGACGAAGTAAAGTTACAGAATAAACCAATAACAAGTTCTGAATTTGAGGCAGTAATTAATAGCCTACCAACCAAAAAAAGCCCAGGACCAGATGGATTCACAGCTGAATTCTACCAGAGGTACAAAGAGAAGATGGTACCATGCCTTCTGTAACTATTCCAAACAATTGAAAAGGAAGGATTCCTCCCTAACTCATTTTATGGAGCCAGCATCATCCTGATACTGAAACTGGGAAGAGACACAATAAAAAAAGAAAACTTCATGCCAATATCCATGGGGAACATCAAAGCGAAAATCCTCAATCAAATACTGGCCAATCAAATCCAGCAGCACATAAAAAACTTACCCTCCATGATCAAGTCAGCTTCACCCCTGGGATGCAAAGCTGGTTCAACACAGGCAAATCAATAAACGTAATCCATCACATAAACAGAACAAAAGACAAAACCACATGATTATCTCAATAGATGCAGCAAAGGCCTTTGATAAAATTCAACATCCCTTCACATTAAAAACTCTCAATAAACTAAGTATTGATGGAATATACCTCAAAATAACAAGAGCTATTCATGACAAACCTACAACCAATATAATATTGAATGGGCAAAAGCTAGAAGCATTCCCTTTGGAAACCAATACAAGACAAAGATGCCCTCTCTCACCACTCCTATTCAGTATATTATTAGAAATTCTGGACAGGGCAATCAGATAATATAAAGAAATAAAGGGTATTCAAATAGGAAGATAGGAAGTCAAATTTTCTCTGTTTGCAGATGACATGATTGTATATTAAGAAAACCCCGTCATGTCAGCCCAGAAACTCCCTAAACTGATAAGCAACTTCGGCAAAGTCTCAGGATACAAAATCAAGGTGCAAAAATCACAAGCATTCCTTTACATCGATAACAGACAAGCAGAGAGCCAAATCATGAATGAACTCCCATTCACAATAGCTACAAAGATAATAAAATACCTAGGAATACAGCTAACAAGGATGTGAAGGACCTCTTCAAGGAGAACTACAAACCACTGCTCAAGGAATTAAGAGAGGACACAAAAAAATGGAAAAACATTCCATCCTCATGGTTAGGAAGAATTAATATTGTGAAAATGGCCATACTTCCCAAAGTAATTTATAGATTAAATGCTACTTCCATCAAACTACCATTGACATTCTTCACAGAATTAGAAAAAAAACTACTTTAAATTTCATATGGAATTAAAGAAGACCCCATATAGCCAAGACAATCCTAAGCAAAAAGAACAAAGCTGGAGGCATCATGCTACCTGACTTCAAACTATACTACAAGGCTACAGTAACCAAAACAGCATGGTACTGGTCCCAAAACAGGCAGATAGACCAATGGAACAGAACAGAGACCTCAGAAATAACACCACACATCTACAACCATCTGATCTTTGACAAACCTGACAAAAACAAGCAATGGGGAAATAATCTCCTATTCAATAAATGGTGCTGGGAAAACTGGCTAGTCATATGCAGAAAATTAAAACTGGACCCCTTCCTTACACCTTATGCAAAAACTAACTCAAGATGCGTTCAAGACTTAAATGTAAAACCCCAAACCATAAAAACCCTACAAGAAAACCTAGGCAATATCATTCGGGAAATAGGCATGGGCAAAGACTTCATGATGAAAACACCAAAAGCAATTGCAACACAAGCCAAAATTGACAAATGGTATCTAATTAAACTAAAGAGCTTCTGCACAGCAAAAGAATCATCACAGTGAACAGGCAACCTACAGAATGGGAGAAAATTTTTGCAATCGACTCATCTGACAAAAGTCTAATATTCAGAATTTACAAGGAACTGAAATTTACAAAAACAAACAACCCCATCCAAACATGGGCAAAGGATATGAACAGACACTTCTCAAAAGAAGATGTTAACATGGCCCAGAAACATGAAAAAAGGCTCAACATCACTGATCATTAGAGAAATGCAAATCAAAACCACAATGAGATACCATCTCAGGCCAGTCAGAATGCCAATTATTAAAAAGTCAAGAATAGATAGATGCTATAGATGCAATCGGTGCTAGCAAGGCTGTGGAGAAACAGGAATGCTTTTACATTGTTGGTGGGAATGTAAATTAGTTCAACCATTGTGGAAGACAGTATGGCAATTCCTTACAGATCTAGAACCAGAAATACCATTTGACCCAGCAATCCCATTATTGGGTATATACCCAAAGGATTATAAATCTTTCTACTATAAAGCCACATCCACATGTATGTTTACCGCAGCACTATTTACAATGGCAAAGTTATGGAACCAACCCAAATGCCCACCAATGATAGACTGGATAAAGAAAATGTGTCACATATACACCATAGAATACTATGCAGCCATAAAAAGGAATGATATCATGTCCTTCGCAGGGACGTGGATGAAGCTGGAAGCCATCATCCTCAGCAAACTAACACAGGAACAGAAAATCAAACGCCACATGTTCTCATTCCTAAGTGGGAACTGAACAATGAGAGCACATGGACACAGGGAGGGGAACAACACACACCAGGGCCTGTTGCGGGGTAGGGGCGAGGGGAGGGAACTTAGTGGATGGGTCAATAGGTGCAGCTAATCACCATGGCACACGTAAACCTAGATAACAAACCTGCACATTCTGCACATGTATCCCGGAACTTAAAGTAAAATTTTTAAAAAATAAATGTTAGGGCATACTAGCTATGCTGTCTATGAAAATATATTTTGCATTTTTATGGTTCCTTTTAACTTCAGCATTTCAAAGACGTTAAATGTATTTAAATTTTCATTATATGAGAAAGGTATTTTACCAAGTATCAGTAAGAGATTTTGCCAGAAAAGTAAACCACAGGAAGTTTGAGTGAGTTTTTTCACCCAATGAAATATCAATTTGTTTAATATCTGAGAATAGCATTTAGGACTCATGACAGATGTCCATGAATTCAAAATCAATTTCAAAATAGCATGCCTGAGAAATTAAAAAAAAAAAAACAGTATTCATCATACAGCTATGGAACAGAAATTTATAATTTAGTCACAAAATAAAGAGAAATGGTATATTATTTTAATGAGAAAATTTCAAATATCATTAACTACTGTCTAGGTTTGCTGATATCAGGAGTGATGGAAAATCTACAGCAGGTGAATCACATTATAGTCTGTAAATTCAATACTAATTTACTAGCATTACTACTTTTGAGAAAGTGCTGCAATTAAATTGCATTTGTTAAATGACAATTGTTAGGGAACCACATCAAATGGAATTATTGTTTCAAAATGGCAATTCAGACAGCCTCCACATTTTGATTTTTGTTGACCTCTGAGAAGTAAAATGTTGACCATTAGATAACGTTTCATGTAATTCTCCTAGCTTGAGAAACAGTATACATTTAATAAGAATATATTACCTCATTAATATACTTAGCTAATATAAAATATAATTTTTTCATTAATATATAATATACTTAGTTAATATTATAAGTAATATAGTTGATATAGAAGTTTAAAGTTAATAAAATATAGTGACTTATTTACCATATTATGTTTTATATTTTAATATTTTCCAACTGTTTCAAATATATTGTGTTTTATAAAAAACACGTTTGATGGTTATATTCATGTGTTACATTTCCAAAGCCTTATTTGTCCAGCATGAGGAGATATCACTTAAGGAAAAAAAAAAAAACAAATCTTGAACATTCAACATGTTGATATACTTTGCTAATAGATTTTCCCCACATGACCTCAAGTTTGATTTTTATGAATGAAAGCCTTTTGCAATGCTGCAGTGATGCATCAGTTGTTACATTAATTGGGGATAAAATGTCCTTTTAATGAAAATGGTCTGGAAACAAAAGGCAGCATGGGGAAGCAGGAGTTGTCACACTCTTGGACAGAAGGTGGCAGCAGCTAAAGGTCCTGGACTGTTCACAGGCCTTCTCCCTGTGCTTCATATTTTCACTCTTAAATATGAAGAGTGAAACAAAACAGCTCCTCACTTAGGTTTTGTTATTTATTTTTGATTATAAAATAAATTATAACTAGAATAATGTAATTGTATCAAAATCTGACTAAATAATCCAATCTTAACTAATTTTAATAAACACCAATTTATAAAATAATTTTGTATTTGAGATTGCTTATGATTTTTTATTGTTTTATGGATGAGTCCATTTGTGTTTCAATACACACCTTTAAAATTAATGTAGCATTATAATGTTTTAATATCTGTGTGTATGATCTGCTCATTTACTTTTCCCTGAAATATGGGTTCATTCATTCTTTATTCTAGAATATAAAAAAAAGACAAACAAACAAAAAAAATCCTTTATCATTCCTCTGTCAAGTTCCAAAAGAATCCTCTTAGAATTTGTATTGAGATTGCTTCAACGTTATGAAAACTGATAGGATGAATAGTTCTCCTACTCAAGATCATGATATCATTTACTGACGAGTAAAACTTGTCCCTCAGTAAAGTAACATAATATTACTTTTTAGGTCCTTCACATCTATATTAGACTTATTTCTAGCAGATACGAGAAATAATAAAATAAAATTCTTAAAAATTATTTGTTTTGTGACTAGTATATCTCTTTCCTCATTATTCTACTTTATTTTACATGATGAAAATCTAGAGATTTTTGTATATTTATGTTATACAAAGTAAACATTATTCTGAACTCTCTCATTATTTTCTATGAATTTTCAGTTGCTCGCTGCAATTTTGTGAATAAAATTACCTATTATTAAGTCTTCATTTCTGTAGCTAGTGCTTTAAATATATTATCACATTTAATCCTCACAAAAAACCTTAGTAAGTAATATATGGTGTGAGATACATATAACTAACTGTAAAAATATGGGAAAGAGGAGAGACCACTGTGAAAACGGTAAGAGATATTTGAATATGAACTGTTAAAATTATTCCTCAATTATATCATCCATCTCCAAGCCTTGAACACTCATTGCTTTGCTCCTGGACCTTTTTTTCCAGCCACTAAGTAGTTATTTCTTGCCAAAAATTCACATCAACATATTCAAAAGCAAGCTCGTCATCTTTCTTCATGACCATTAAGTAACCTATTTTTCTTCTATGAATTCCTGTAACATTGTGTTTTATCAATTAAATGGTGTTTAGTGCATTCTACTTCCCTCATCTCCCTGCAGGATTATATAACCCTGGAAAGTAGATGCTAATTATTTATAAATCTTTGTAGGTTTTCATTGGTCATAAGATGAATAAATTCCAACCTCTCATAGGTCCTCTGACCCGGGGGGAAGCGGGGCCTGTCATCCTGGGGTGCTGATGACATGTGTGCAACCTTCTCACTCACACTGATGCTTCATATATGGCTCAGCACAGTGAACAATCCTCCTTGCTTCTTCCCTCACCAGGACACACCTCCAGAAACAGCCAGTGTAGAATGTAGGACTTTCACAGAACTAACACAGGCTCTCCCCAGAGGGGCTGTTCTAATGAAGACCAGGGTCCTGTGTGGGATCATAGGGCAATGGACTTTATCACTGATTTAAAACAAAGAAATTGATGGCAGCTTTTCACGCAGGCACAACACAGAGGCAACGTACTTCTAGGCTGCCCATAACATGTGCCCCTTTAATAATAAAGATGATTGCCAAATTATGAACTGTCCCTAAAATAGCCTGTGAGGTATCTCATCTACCTGGAAGGGATTGGGCACTCTTAAATACAGTTGTTTCTTTTTTTTTGCCCCGAGATGGAGTTTCGCTGTTGTTGCCCAGGCTGGAGTGCAATGGCACGATCTCGGCTCACCGCAACTTCTGCCTCCTGAGTTTAAGCGATTCTCCTGCCGCAGCCTCCCGAGTAGCTGGGATTACAGGCATGCGCCACCACGCCTGGCTAATTTTTTATATTTTTAGCAGAGACGGGGTTTCTCCATGTTCGAACTCATGACCTCAGGTGATCCACCCACCTCGGCCTCCCAAAGTTCTGGGATTAGAGGCGTGAGCCACCACGGCCACAGTTGTTTCTTTAAAGACAAGTGATAATGGCTTAGCCAATATATTACAGAAATGCATTAGGTAGTTTATCTTACTATTAAAACCTCCAAAAGAGAAAAATCAATGTAAATTATTGTAGTGGCCCTTCATCCCCAATACATTTTTTTTTTTGTCAGCACCAGTGCCCACCCCTCTGTGTACCTCACCAGGATGCTTACGTCAAACTCATTAAGAGCCGCAGCCAGCTCGCCGATGCCCGTGTGGCCTTTGGCTTCGTCAGTGGGCGAGGTAGCTTGAGCAGCATTGGAGATGCCGGCGATGGCCTCCTGGACTTGTTTGAACACATAATCACGGTTGGCTCTCGTAGCGGCGACATCTGGGTGGCGGAGAAATGCTTGAGAGGCCGTGTACAGCATTGTGGCATTCTTCTTCAGAGCCCCTCGGGCAGCTGCCATCTCATCCCGACAGTGAGGATCCTTCAGCTCCTGTGTGCGTAACACATGAAAGCTGTCACATACGTGAAATTTGCATAGAAATATTTGCAACACAGCTTGGAGTCACAGACTCTTAGTAACACACTGAACTTCAGAAACCCTTGTGCTGTTTCTAGCTGCCAGGCCTTTGCATATACTCTTTTGTTTGCTTGTTTGTTTTATAGAGACAGCTAGGTCTCTATAGTGACCTAGGTTGGAGTACAGTGGTGTTATCAAAGCTCACTGCAGCGTCCATCTCCTGGGCCCAAGTGATCCTCCCTCTTCAACCTCTTAAGTGGCTAGAACTACAGGTACATGCTTCCACACCAGGCTAGTTAAAAAAAAAAAAAAAAAAAAAACTGTGGAAGTGGGGTCGGGCTATGTTGCCCAGGTGGGTCTTGAACTCCTGGCCTCAAGGGATTCTCTCACCTCTGCTTCCCAAAGTGCTGGAATGACAGCCATGAGCCACCACGCCTGGCCTACTGTCCCTTCTATGTGCAATGCCTGAGCTTTCCTCCTCTGCCCTACCCTTTCACCTGACAGGGCTCCACTGACTTGGCACATCCTCCACCCAACTTTCTAAGCTGTGTCCCCTTTCATCTGTTCCCACAAGACACTATTCCTCTCCTATCACTAACACTTCCTACTTTACTGTATTTTTTGAGCATATATTTCTCTTCTATAACGTACCTCTAATGACAGCAGGGAGCCCTAGTTTTCTTATTCAGTGGCTCTTTAGTCATTAGCAAAGTGGCTGGCCTATAAGAGGCATTCAATAAACTATTGCTGAAATAATACAAAAACCAAGCCACCAAGAAGGTAAGTTGATTGCATGGGCCACACAGTTAGTTATGAACAGACAGAAAACCTGAAAACGTCAGTCTTCTGAGGCCCTACTTGCCTCCATATTCAATTACTGTTACAAATGGGAAACCAAACTTCTGATTTTTGCTCAGCACATCAGTGTCCCTTAATTATCATTTTCAGAATAGGGTTCCTTCTTTGTTGTTGTTGACAGCCTCTAATGGCAGCTCATCATTAAGTTTAGAGCACAGAAAATAACAGGCCAAAGATGATTTGTTTTCCTAGTTTTGGATGACAAAATAATACCACTAGGGAGTCTCTTTATCTCCATCGTTAAAGGCTGTTGTTAAGAAAATGTTCACATGATTTTCAGAAATGTTAAAGCAGGGTTGCTCTCTGAGAGCCATGCAAGATTGCCAGCTGTGTATCTCTGGGAGAATATTCTTCCAGCTGGAAAACATCAGTAAAGGGTATCTGAACCACTGGGCTTCTCTTCCTAATTTGCTCATTTGGCATATGATAGATGAATGACCTGGTAACAAGAAATTACATCTTCTGTTTTGTTGGTCAAAATAATTCTGAGACAAACACATTATATTTGATATCTAAGATTGTCAAGTAAATTGGTAATAAATAATGAATAATTTACTGAACCATCCTTTTCCCCCTTTGCTTAAGCATTAAAAGATGGATGCTAGGTAACACAATTTCTAAATTGGGATTATCTAATTTGAGCCCCAGAGATGAAAATGGATAAACAGGTAACAAATATTTGAATGTATTCTCTACTGGGCAATGATTTGGGCACGAGAGGTAGGTTTCTCCCAATCATGAAAGCCTTTATTAATGTCAGAACATCTGGTCCAGAAATTCCATTCCTGGGTATCTATACTAAAAAAAATAATAAAATGATAAAATAGATCTAAACACACAAGTGAGAAATGCAGGTTGTGAAAATATCTCCATAAAACACTTGAAGAAACATGTTTTAATCCTAAGAAGAAAACTGGAAACAATCTAAATATTGAATTACCAAGATTGGTGGAAAAAAAACTACTGAAACATTCATATTGGAGTATGGGATAATTAAAATTAGTTTCCAAAAATTAATAACATGAATATTTATAAGATAAATTAAAAAGCAGAACACAATATGCATATTCGTATGCACAGTATGATTTTAAATGCATTAAAATGTGAAGATAAATATCTGAAAAAAAATATACCAAAATATCAGCACCATATTCTTTGTGGGTGGTAGGGTATTATGTGTTTTTCCCCTTTCTTTCTGTTCTACTGTTTTTCTAAATTTTCTTGAAAGAGTCTGAACTAACAATCAATTAAAAACAAAGTATTAATGAAGTAAAAATAAATAACGTAGGTATTTTCATATGAACATCATATATATTCTCATGGCTTTTAATGTCAGCTACATCCTGATGGCCCATGTTTCCATCTCCAGGCAACACTTCTCTTCTATTTGATGTTTAAATGTGGATATCTCAAAATCAGCACATCTCTGTTGGTTATTTTAGTTGTCAACTTGACTGGACTGAGGGGTGTCTAGAAGGCTGATGAAGCATTATTTTGAATGTGTTACTGTGAGAGTGTTTTAGGAGGTGACTGGCGTGTGAGCCAGTGAATTAAGTGGAGAAGCTTCACCCTCAATGTAGGTGGGTACCATCCAGTCGGCTGGGGGCAAAGAGAACAAAAAGGTGGAGGAAGGGTGAATTCATTCTCTCTCCCTTCCAGAGCAGAATGCCCTTCTCCTCCTGCCCTTGGACATCAGAACACCAGATTCCTAGGCTTCTAGACTCTGGGGCCTGCACCAGTAGCCTCCTGGGGCTCTCTATCTCTCTCTCTCACTATTCAGAGTAACTTTGCTCCTGTTTATATTACACATTGGGCTACCATACAAGATTCCCTTTGAACAAGGAATTCTGCTGATAAAAACACACTTAAAAATAACCACATAAACTAAAATCACATTTATGTGCCTGTCTCACAGAGGACCAACTCTTGGTTAAGTTCCTAATCCCAGCCTCACTTAAGCCTGGTACAGAATGAACATTCAATAAATGTTTGTTGAGTGGAACTTTCCTGTTGGTCAGAGACATATTAGAGAAACTACGAATGGCCCAAAATGTTTTAAAAAAATTCTGGAAGCAGTCAAAAGGATGGTGAAAGGATTTTAGGAGATCCTTCCACATTCGGAAATATTTTTTCTATGGCGAAAGAATAAAAACCCACTCGATGGGAACACAATACTAAAGGTATCCAGTGAGCAAACAGAACTAGCTGAAACTGAGAAATCCCTAGACAAAAAAGAGGCTGACATGGTTTGGCTCTGTGTCCCCACCCACATCTCATCTTGAATTGTAACCCCCACATATGGAGGGAGGGACCTATAATCCCCATGTGTCGAGGAAGGGAGGTGATTGGATCATAGAGGTGGTTCCTCCATGCTGTTCTCGTGCTAGTGAGTGAGTTCCCACAGTGTCTGATGGTTTTATAAGGCAGTTTTCCCTGCTCTTGCTCATTCTCTCTCCTGCCACCTTGTGAAAAAGGTGCCTACTTCCCCTTCTGCCATGATTGTAAGTTTCCTGAGGCCTCCCCAGCCATGTGGAACTGTGAGTCAATTAAATCTCCTTTCTTTATAAATTACTCAGTCTCAGGGCAGTTCTTTATAACAGCATGAGAACAAACTAATACTGAGGCTGAGGAGATCCCAGGTCACACAGCATCATGAGAGTGACTCACGCTCACCTGCACTCTTCTCACCCCTTTTTCCCTTCCTCCCCTTTCCCACTCCCCTCCCCTTTTCCCCCTGTTCTCTCTTTTTCTATTCCCCCACCCCCGCCTTTCCTCTCATTTCGTTCATGTTTTCTTCTTCTCTTTCAGAAAAATTTCACCCCACATACTACATATCCTGGGAGTGCATATGCGTGGTGGTGTTCACAAGACTAGGAGACAAAAAGTGAGGGCAAAGGGTGACATCCAGAGACTGACCACAGCACTACCCCCACAGTTTAATATTTTTTATTTGACATCAGAGCTGTGTTCCTGCAGTGGATAGAAGATTAAGAGTGTGGTAGGGCTAGCAGGGTGGGTCCACCAGTGAAGCAAGTCATCTGTGGCCTGCTTATAGGTGGGGGCCAGAGAGTGGTCCGGAGCCCACCATGGCATCACAACTGGCCCTTGCAGGAAGCAATCTTTGTCATCACAGGTTCTTAGGGCATTTGATAGCAAGCAGATGCGGTTGATCCATTGTTCAGGCCTACGAAGCTATAGGGTTATATAAACTCACCCATTTTCTCCCCTAGCATTCCTAAAATCTTTCCCACCTGTTGTCTTCTTGCTGCTACATAGTTAAGTTTCACCATCTCTTTTCCAAACTCTTTAAAACGGTTTGCAAGGTCTTGCTCATTTGTAGCATTTTTGACAGCTTCCAGGGCCTCTTCTACCTGCAGTGGTGAAAAACAACATATTTATTAGTGGATAGTATTTAAATATTATTCAACATATTAGAAATGGAATTTGCACCCCAAAACTCTAAAACACTAGTATGTGTTAACATGTAAATGAAAAAATAGGAGAAGAGTTCCTCTAACAATCATGTGTAGTCATATTAAATAGTTGTTCAAGACTTAAAAACATTTTGTATATAAAAGAGCAATTGCTGAACTCCTGGTGCATATAAAATCCTGTATTTATTATATTTTATTAAAGTATGATTTGGAAAGATATCGACCTTTAAGTAGAAACACTAAGGAAAATATATTTGAGAAAAAATATTGAAGTTAAGAAAAAATTCTAGAAGCCTTCAGAAGAGAAAATGGTTTACAAACAGAAGACTGGAGAAATTCCTGAGCTGCTAAAAATTTAGGACGGCATGAATCTGCAACCAATGTTGACAACATCTCTAGCACTGGGACTAAAGGGAGTATAATTTTAAGCTGAGTTTATACCTCTCCATCCAATGGAAAGAGGAAATACTGATTCCTTGAAAGCAAGTGAATTTGAAGTTTTGTTGCTATTTGAAGGTGGTATCAGTTGGAGTGGAATGGGGGTGGAGAGGATGATGGCAAGCACACCGCCCCACCAATGTGCCATGATTCCAAATCCCTGCAAACTGTCTCAGTGAACTTTTCCATAGTAGCATTGCACCTGAATTGTGAATTTCATCAAAATTCCTTCATAGATAATTTAAGTTTTGAGAAGTATTATTCTCCCCTCCACAATGATCTTAACTTCAATATGGTGTGAAAATTTCCATAATTGGTAAACCTTTAAGTTGTACCATCTGTGGACACCATTAAAGTAAAATTAAGATATTGTGGTGAAGGAGTCCACTAAGTCCCTGTCAGTCAGGTAGGGTCTTTATAGAAATAATTTCATCAATGGAAATAGCCAAGAACACAGTCCTGAGTGAATAAAGCACAAGACAGACGTGTTTTTGGAAAATCAACTGCTCTTAAACGTGAAGGGAGTCTGACAGAGGCCCCTGACTGCTTCCATTTCCTGAGAGAGGAATGGAGCGAGAAGGCAGCTTTGAAAGAAAGAGTAATGAGAAATGCAAGAAATACTTGGGCAGAATTCAGATCAGCTCTTGTGATTTTGGGCAAATTAAAGGGCATTATATAGACACTGCATTGTTTGACAATTCGGAAACACAAATGACAACTACAATGGCTGAAAATAACCATAGATTATATTAACTCAGATCTGAACTTAATTGAGGCTTGACGCAATCACAAAGGTGGCTAATTTCACTTCCTTATCAAGTGCACTGAGCAAAGGAAGAGAATATGTATCTAAACCAGTAATAATGAATATCATCAAGCCTTTTGTCCCAGAAATATGTAACACCATTCAATTTACCAAATCTTAGTAAGGAAAGAGTAGTAGCAAGCAAAGGAAGTTATTTGGAATGATATTGGTGGCAGGGGTTGGGGGGAGGTTAATCTAGATGCCACATAACGTTTATGTCCTGGATTGGGAAATTTAAGTTTCCATTCTCATCTTCTATGGAAAGCATGCATCTTCTTTTTTTTCCTAATTATAAAAATATGAAACGATGATGTAAATCCTCAATGTTAGTCATTCCCAATTCCTATCTAGGCTCTAATAGTGCTCATGTGAAAAAGGAAGTACAGTTGAAAAAGGAACTGTCATGTGTTAGGTTTTTTAGGCACTCAAGTCAAATTACATTTTATGGTACGGAAAGGCACTTTTAAAACATTTTTGTATTTTAAAGAGAATCTCGTATCTCAAATCTTTAAAACACCAAAATCAATGGTGGTGTACATTCTAATAGATTTATAATCGTCTTAACTTGGCTATCAACAGCATCATTGAAAGGACAGTTCTTGGCAGCTAATTTGTTCCTGCTGCTTATTTGAGATGTAAATCTCTTCTTGGGACATAAAAACTGGTTCCAGGGAAGAGCAAAATAATTATCTCAGAGGGAGCTAAATTCTAGATTTGTTTTCTAATATATATAAAACAGGCTTCTCATTGGCTGTTCATCAGATCAATTTGGAATATTTATTTTACAGTGTTACACATAACTTATTTTCCCAGTGGTTTTCTCTGAAGAATCTAGATGCCAGTTTTAATTTGTTCTTTTAATTCAGTAAAATATTTTTTTCCAAAGAAACACCAAGAATGGGGTCTTTCCGTGTAAACTTAGTTATATGCAGAGTTTGAATCCAGAAGGATCTAAGAAGTCTAAAAGTTCTCATAAAGAATCACAGGGCAGAATCTGTCCAAGGTCCCACAGAAATAAAGGAAATGGAACCAAAGTCTGGATTTTGGGCACACACTGCTAGTAGATAGATGAGAGATGGAGATGGATGGATGGATGGATGGATGGATAGGATAGATAGACAGATAGACAGATTAGATAGATGATTGATAGATAATAGATAGATAGATGATAGATGATAGATAGATAGATAGATAGATAGATAGATAGATAGATAGATAGAATATTGAAGGGACATAGAAAAAGAAGAAAAAATAAGTTTAGTGAACAGATACTATTGGCAATTCAAAATTAATATAAAAATTAAGTCTTTATTTTTGAACAGTCAAAGATTTTGAACAGTCAAGGATCTTTTGTTCTTTCTGGGCAGCTAGAGAAAGGAAATTGACTCCTATGGGCCAAACAAATACCTTGCTGTCAAACATTTGCTGTTCATAGAGGAGTTCAGGACTCTAGTTGAACAAAGAGCAGAAGATACAGAAGAAGAGCCTGGGACACTTTAACCAACATACACCTGTCTGGGCCCCACCATGAAGAATGTTAAGTACAACTGTGTGAGAAGGGCTATGAGGTCAGATTGGTCTGGATTTGAACCCCGACGATGTCATTGGCAAGCTCTGTGATCCAGGGCAAGCTACTTAACCTCTCCAATCCTCACATCTTCATTAATAAAATGAGGATAATAATGTCTACACACTATGCACAGATTTTGTGGGAATTAAAGGAAATAAGAAATGCAAAATATCAAATCATACATATTAGCAAAATCATACATTTGCTTAGCAAAATGTATGGCAAGAATTAGGGGCTCATTAAATAGAGACACCAATTTGCTGCATGGGGGAAAATGCCTTAATAATTTTGAAGATAAAGGTATTTATCTTACTCTTGGAAAGTCTGCAGATGACAGGGGCTCTGGCAGAACTAGAAAGAAAGCTGCAGAGAGAATACAGGCCTTGGGCTGCCTAGTGATGGCTCTAAGAAGGACACTGGTGTCAATGGCTGAGCCCTTTGATAAGGGGGAGGTTTGGAAGACGCTTATGTCCTGGATTGGGAAATGATTTCTAATGAGCTGACATAAAGGGATCCCTCAGAGGCAGCTGTCATACCCTTTCCCATTAAAAATGCCCTCATGATCTTGGACATTACAGCCAGCCACTCTTCTCCCACTGACCAGGCTGGGCTTATAAACACCAAAGCCAGAACTCTTTGCTGAACCACGTATTTTTGTCCTTAATATTTATAACCAGTGCATAGATAAAGCTGAAAAGACTGACGCTTCTAGAGAAGACACTAAAATTTATTCCCAATTTAGTGGGTTAAGAAATTATTTTCAGAACTTGTCACTTACAACTCTTAAAATCTTGGCCTTTTCACAGGCCTGTTCAAAATAGCCTGTACCACCATTCCTAAAGCAAGCCTGTCTGCTCCTATTATTTAGTCTAGAACTGTGTCATATTGTTTGAGATAGTCATTAAATCAGTGTCTAATTTTCCTGGTTGAAACTGTACTTATTTACTTTAATATAAAAAAGCAGGCTGGGCGTGGTGGCTCACGCCTGTAATCCCAGCACTTTGGGAGGCCAAGGCAGGCAGATCACGAGGTCAGGCTATCGAGACCATCCTGGCTAACATGGTGAAACCCCATCTCTACTAAAAATACAAAAAATTAGCCAGGCGTGGTGGTGGGTGCCTGTAGTCCCAGCTACTTAGGAGGCTGAGGCGCCAGAATGGCATGAGCCCGGGAGGCTGAGCTTGCAGTGAGCCGAGATCGCGCCACTGCACTCCAGCCTGGGCGACAGTGCAAGACTCCATCTCAAAATAAATAAATAAATAAATAAATCAGTCCTATAATTCATTTATTCATTAAATACTTATGCAGAATCTACTATGAGGTCGGCATCTGGGGATGGGATAGTGTGGAATTGAGGAGTCTTGATACATCCCCGCCTGCACTGCGTGTTCTGGTTCCCTGTAGAAAATTGCTGGCCATACCATTACTAGAAATCGTTGTTGTTATGATTATCATTTCTGTTGGGACAGACTGACCCCATTACAGGGTTTTACTATTGAATGCCTAAGTTGAGTGGATTTTAAGTGACACTGACAAAACTATTTAACGGATCATATGTAAATCTCTTGTTAGAGTCTACTTTTACAGTGGAATTTAAAAATATCTATCTTGGAAACAGGAGTTGGCCAAATGCATGAAAGAATTAATGCATGTAAGACCCGCCTTCTAACTATTGTACTTATTTAATCAGATACTCTGGTATGGCTACTGGTGTCTCAGCATTATCATACTTTATATTTCTGCCCCATAAAGATAAGTTGGTCTTCTTGATTAAATTGTGTCTTTCCTTGTCAACAAGGGAAGAAAAAAATGATTTCATCAGAAGCAAACAACGATTACATGCTAGTGTCATTGACGCTTAAAGTGCCATGTTATACAAAGCACAATAATTTAGTTTATTATATATTTCCAAAGTTATTTTCAGTTTGTGCAAAAAAAAATGACACCAGTGTCATCAAGTTCTTATGATATACAAGACAGTGTTCTAAATGGCTTACATCTATCTTATTTAGTCCCAAAAAAACAGCTCTTTGAATTTGATACTTTTCTTATTCCCATATGCTTATCCAATAGAGACTGAAATCAGAGCAGAGGAGTTGTATAACCTGTCAGAAGTCTCACAGCACGTAAGTGTCGGAGCCTGGATTTGAGCCCAGGTAGTTTGCTCCAGAGCCCATACTCAATTTCTGAGCTATGCTGCATTGATTTTTCAGGAAGAGTGAGTTTCTAAAGGTTTGCCCCATATGATTAGTCTCCAAGTTCTATTCACTCTGTCTCTACATCCTGAGTATCTGTAAAATCTGCCTCTTTTTCACAATACGCACTGCCATTGCCTTAGCCAGCTTTTCATTCATTCATTGGCATAGATAATTTCAACAGTCTCTTTATGTGTCCCTCTTCTAATTCCTTCTCTATGCTGCTACCAAAATTATTTTTCTAAATCACAAATCTGAATCCAATTCTTAGTACTACTCAATGGCTCCCCACAATCTATACATAGAGTACAAACTAATTATCATGTTATCCAAGACCCTCCATAACCTGGATCTCTCTGTTCAACTTTGTTATTGCCTCTCTCCACCTTGCCCACTATGCTCCAACAACAGAATCACTGGTGTTTCAAACACTCCAAGACTCCTCTCTTAATCTCATGCCTTTGTTCTTTCCTTGGTTCATAAAGCTCTTTGTAGTTGAAATCTGTTGCCTGACCTGAATCTATTATCTCCCTTCTTATGGTAATAGAACCCTATTTTCCTTCAGTAACATGCTCTTTTCCTGCATAGGCTATCAAATCCAAAATCACCTTTTCTGCTCGCACTGTGAAAATATGGATGGACCCCTGAAATATTACTCCTTTCCCAGTTGGCCTGATGTTACGCTTTGTCAGTGGAGAGTATTGCATAGATGCTGCCAGAGGAAAGGGTTTGGTTCCTGGTTCTGATGTGCTCCTTCAACAGGCTCCTGCAGCAGGGGAAGCTTCTCCAGCACCAGGCGGCCAGCAGCTTCCCCTCAGTATGCCCTGCTGGGCAATTCTGTAGCAGAATGTCTCCAGTGAGACACGCTTCCATGAGCAGCTTTCTTATACAATCCAAAGGGCAGATTTCTAGCAAGCTCCATTATATTGTGTGGCACCTTAGTGACTCCTTTGTCATCAAGTGACCCAAGGCCACACCCTCCAACAACATCTGGATCTCAGGCCTGCTAGGGTGGGGTCCTCCCTAGACTGCCCTATGCCAGCTCCAGGGGTAGCAGCTTCTCCTCATATCTGCCATTCCCATATTCCTTAGAGTTCTCACCATTTCTTATGAGCTAATCCCTTGTTATTCCAAACTGCTATTAGAGTTAAGAATTATTTAAATGCTCCCTGTTTAAATGACTGTGTGGTTCTGTTCTCATCATTGGACAGAATGATTCATCCCCCAACTCTTTAATGGGGCCAACTCTTTCCATTTATCCCCAACTTTCAGCCCCCAGCTTGGACTTGAGACTCTGACTTATTGAATCTAGGCCCAGAGACAGGTTTGAGGAGAGGCAAACCTCATTTAGTTCAATGAGACCCAATCTTGAGACCTCCCTCTCCCAGCCACACCATCCTTTCTCATATTATCCTAAACTGTGCAGCAATACAATATGGTTGAACTGATCCCATTTCCGGCTTGGGGTGAGCAAAGAGCAGGAGCCCTGACCATGTTAACTGAGAAATTAGCATATTCTGTTGTCTATCTAAATAATTAACTTAGAGATATGCACATGACTGAGGCCAATTGTGCCTAATAAGATTGTAGAAAAAAAAATTGTTTTGAGCTATCAGGAAAGAGAATTTCCTCTTTTGTGCTATTTTTAGTCTAGGATCATGCAACCTTCAAAACGGTTGACAACTGCTTTGAGACTATGAAGCCACCTATAAGGGGCTACAGAGAACAGAGCCCTCAGTGAGGAGGAGAAAGAAAGAAAAACCTGGTCTTTGTCACCTTTGCACCTTGAGCAAGTCTTGCTTGAAGCTATTGCCTCTGGACCTTTAATTTGGTGAGCTAAAATATTCCCTTTTTAAAAAACTAGGTAGAATTAGGTTTTCTGTTATTTATGAAAGAAAGCATCATAATTATATTTTCCTTCTGGGTGAGACTACAGCAATATGCACCCTTTCCTAACATGCATTGCACTCTATGCTAATGTCCTAATGTCTCCCCAGTAGCCTGTAAGGTTTTGAAGGCAGGAGCCTAGTCTCATTCACCCTTGAAGTAATACATCTTGGCACAGTGTTTTGCATATGGTCAGCACCTAATAAGTAGTTCTTACATGTATAACTGACTAAATAAATTTTGAACAATGCAGCTGCATGAGACTAATATCATGATAGCTATGACAGAAAAGTTATGCTAAAAACCTGGGCCATATTTTCTGCTTTTATAATGAGAGACAAGGCTATTTTATAATACCAATTGACTGTTGTTATTCAAACACAAGAGCCACATTAGAACTTCAGGACTAAACAGTAGACTTGAGAAATAATACACTACTGAGGCTGCATGCGGCTATTTGATGCTAAACTCACAAAGTCACAGTTAATGTCAAGATCATTATGTTTCATCAATGACCCCCACCCCCACATTAGCACAGCAGCACTATATTTGGCCCTTGGTAGCCACTAAGGAAACTTGACTTCTGGAGAAGCTGACTAAGGGTTGCTATTTTGTATCTTGCTATTCCATTTTCTAGAGAGAAATTATCAAGTAATCAAGAACATTATTATCCCAGGATCTAGCCTGAGGATAGAAAGAAGGTGATTGTCTTCTCTGACATACACATCTAGATGAGTTTATGTGCCATGCTATCGCTCATGCTAATAATTGACAATATAATCTGATTACATTAGTTCAGAGCCTAGGGAAGACAAATGTCCCTCTTCATGATTACTGATTGACATGCAAGATTCCTTTAAAATTCCGGATGCCACATATCAACTTAACACACTGACAATATGAACTGATTGCAGGATATTCCAGGTATCTGGCTAGGAAGTCATTTGCCAGCAACTTCAACAATAAAATTGATTATAATTCAGTATTTTTAAATGGTGTCTGACATGTAAATGATTACTTTAGCTTTACTCAGAAACATTAAATTCTCACTTGGGTGCTAAGCGATGACTAGAACTCTAAGTCACCCACTGTTCTATCACTATCCTCCTGAATTTAAAATAACAGCAGCAGCAAAAACCTTTTGCAGTCATGTGAATCTTTAATATAATCTACTCAAAGAGAACTCAATATTAAAGTACCACAAATACTTGCATGATAGAACAAGTAGCATAACTTGAGCAACTAAGATATCTCTGTGTTATCTGAGAAGAACTTCTCAGTAGCCATATAAATTTAAGTTCCTAAATATAATTGTCAAGTAGCAAAATGCAAAGACCTACACACTGCCAAATCACATGACCTCGGCAGGGCTCCTAATCCTTTACTCATTTTTAGAGGCCGAACAACATTTGCCCATGATTACTCAAGTGACTATTCTCCATCAACCTGGCGAACTGCTGACGAAAAAACATGAATATAAGTTGCTGCGAAAAAAGGTAATTCTCTCCCTGTTCCTCCGAGTTACTCAGAGATGAGAAAAATTAACATCTGGAAAGAACACAAATAAGATTTTGACATATGGCCTGAAAGATAAAAAGTAGAATACTATGTGTAACGCTTAAAGGTAAAAGAGATATGTAGCAGTTAACACAGCAGGAGGCTGTAGTCTCACTACAGGGTATTACTCAATCTGAATCCAACTAGAAAACCAGAGTCACTACTTTACTCTTCTTAGAAAGCAACTGTCACTCTTTTCTTTCTCATCTATGTTTTATCATCCAGGTGGTAAAGAAACTCATTGTTTATTTAAAAAAATCCTTGAGAAAGGTGTAAATATTTTCTAACTTGCTTCATCAAAATATGTAAGGCTATTTGACATATTCTTCATCCTGAGTTACAGAAAAACAAATAAATAGAAGCTTGTAGACAATAAGTTACTTTATCAGTCCTGAGAAGATATGCTTCTGCGCAAAAGAACTGATATACTACTGAGTAGAACTATGTGCTACGTTTGTTTGCAACGAATTATTGACATATTGTCTTTTTTTAGGGGGTAGGGGCAATAGCTCATGAGAGAAAACACCAGACGGCACCAGAAACTGTAGTTCCTCACTTGCTCCACAAGATAGCAACATTCCACCACAGCTGTTTGCTACAGACGCTGCACTCTAAGTAGAACAAATGTGTTATTTAGTCTACAATCATTTTTAATTTTACTACTGACAGTCTGACAGGACTATTTAATATTGCCAGGTTGACCTTTCCATGATTTTGTGCTAAATCGTTTAAAAAAAAAAAACTTCCCTTACTCTGCTGTGTGGAGAAGAGATTGCAATTGACACCCCATCAGCAGGCTTCTGTGATCTGATGAGCCAACAGCACTGGTCAAAACAGGAGGGCTGAGAGGCAGGACTGCAGAAGGCAACTGGTACCACACATGGCGTCATCGCCCTGGATTTATCACACTTCTCGAGTGTGGAGTGTAGACAGTTCAGCAAGGATATTCAGCCCATCACCACTCCCTGACAGTTGCTGACAGGGCCTTCCACAGCACAGCAAACAATGACATATGAGATGTAAGGTTAATTTTGTTAGGTTCAGTCGTATTATTTCCTTGCTGGGGTAAAGGAGGATTGTCCTTCTGTGGAAAGACTTATCTAAAAATATTGCCTCCGGAGACTAACTAGGCTGTAAGGGAAACATAACAAAACCTTTCTTCCAACATACTTGAGAAGGAAGTTTTGTGTAACTGAAAAGATGGATATAACAGAGACAGACTGGAGGAATGGCAGCCAGTGTGGCAGCCTATAAGTGGTTCCAGTGATCTTACACTCCCTATTCAGCTGCCATTGACAGGACATTCACTTTGTGCCATTCTCTGGGATAAGTGCTTCATAGGAATCGTCCCCATTCAAACCTCCCCACCACCCTGAGGGCTCCACTGCCATTAGCCCCACTTTAACAGATGAGATATCTGAGATTTTTCTGGTAGGTTACCACACAGATGGCAAGTAGATACCAAACCAAGATTAAACCCAGTTAGTCTGACTCCAGCAGCTAAATGGTTAATTATAGTACTGTACTGCCCTTCAACAGCCTCTGAAATAGGTAAAGTCTCTCCTCAAATTGCTCAGCTCATCCAATTTCAAGAGCCTTTCCTGGCTTTTCAGAACCCATTCCCTGAAAAATTCCTAAGAAGGAGGAAAAAAAAAAACAACTTCCAAGCAGTTTCTTGGTGTCCCTTGCTCCTCAGGGACCTGTATAGAAGCCATAAAGAGATATATTTCCTTTATGTTTATGACAGCGGAGCTCAGGCTGCAGGTGTTGGAATTTGAGGCCTTTCATATTTTTCCAGAATTTATACATAACTTGGAAATCTTGGCTATTTTATTGGGGCCATCTTGGGTAAAAGATCCTGCCCAAGGTTTTTGACAGAGAATAGTTATGATTTAAGTAATTTCTTGATGATTCCTCCTAGCGAACAAATCTGAGCTCAATGGTGAGGTGAGAGCAGGCTCTCGTTATTCATTTCCTATCTCCCCTGGTCCTTCCTCATAACCTGTTTTCACTGATAAAGAAAATAAGACAGGAAGATTGGCTGATAGGAAACATGACAATCCAGGAATGCCCAGGACAGCGGGGGAAGCAAGCGAGCAATTGGTTTGTTCTCCAAAAAGGAAAATGTGGTTTGCATCTCATCATCTAAGGACCCTGCAATCAGTCCAGAGTTGGTGCCAATTGTTCAGGAATCATATTTCACTGAGGGTATGGAATAGGGATTCTCTAAGCAGAGGCCATATTCCCAAGCAGCCAAGTTACATCATCTTTGTTAAAGTGTTGAACCATCCTTGTTGCAACTAGATACCAATCAGCAAATAGAAAAACAGAAAAAGGACCGGTAGTCAAGGACTGGGGAGGTAGCCTTAATCACTATTTGTAATGAGAGCAGGGCTTCACCTCTATTAGGAAACAAAAGAATTAAAAGAAACCATGAAAAGCAAGGCACATAAAATGGTGTTCTATGGGTTAGTGGGACAAGTATGTGTCCACCCAGAGAACCAATCCAGGTAAGTTAGATGCCAGGCTTGGTGAAACAAGATTGACTTTAGCCATGGGAAGTGTGGATGGGACCCCTTTTTATTGCCAATATATGGTTCAAAATCCATATATCTACAGGAGAGCAAGGCTAGAGTAGATAGCAAAATATATTCAACATGTAATCCACACTAACGTGGGCACAGGTGGTCAGCTACTCAGCAGAGCTGACCCCAACCTGAACTATCGCATGGACCAAGATTGCTCTGAATCTTGAGATAGAACAAAGGCAGGTCCACCCTGTCCAGGCTCTGTAGCCTAAAAGAATGTACTGCTACACACTCCAGGAAGTAAGGAGAAATCTAAACTCTCAGTTTTTAGAAAAAAATAATTCAAGTGAGTCTTACAAAACTCTTTGAATATATTATTGAATATAATTTTATTATTAGAAAAAGTTGGAGGTGGGCACCACATGGATAGGTAATGAAGTGATCTGGTGAGCAATGAAACATCTAGAGTAGAGGCCAGAGCCGTAATACACACGGTCAAGATTGCCACTCCCATAAAGAAAGTTTTGATAAGTTCTACATACGTACAATTTTCAGATGGGATAAAAGTCTCATGACATCTGCCATGTCCGCCAAGATGAGTAAGCGTGTCACCGCGGAGAGTAAAGCCCTTGCCGCCCGCACCATGGTGCCGCGCTTTACCGACGAGCAAGGGTCATCAGCAAACTCGGAGGAGGCGATCCGCATCGTCTCACCTGGAAGACAGACACGGAGAGGCAGGTGGGTAGACAAGAGGCTTAGAGGCTGGCCATCCTAAAGATCTGTGAATGGACCATTACTGTTTTTATTGCAAAACTCTGATGACCAGGTGGTATTTCTGCCACCTCTATTGCAGCAAAGAGCCCTTTAAGTCAAGTACATCAGTGCATATGGACAAGTGCTGTGGACCAAACAAGGTGCTCATTTCACACTGAAGTATGAAGTCATGCTTTTCACATCCATAAGGAATATATTTAATTCCATTTGTCTAATAGTTGAGATGGATTTGCCTTGAGCTTAATCATCCTCTCTCCGCATTTGCCTTGGAACCAATGATACCAGGCAACTTACCATGCAACTCACTGAAGTTACTGACAGTTAAGGTACAAAGTTAATTGTTCCACAGATAATCGAAAGCTAAGACCTTGGCCTCATTAACACTGTACTCTTAATTGAGCTAATCAGACAAGAACACATCATAGAGGCACCCAAGAGCCAATCTTCTAATCTTCTTAGTAACCAATTTGCCAATACAGAGAACATTTAGAAGAGAACTGAACCAATTAAACAAATGTTTACTAAACACACACTTGTGTCAGATTCTGTACTAGGCTCTGTGATTACAAAGTTGACTAAGAACATCCAGGCACAAGAAGTTCACAGTCTCATGAGTAAACAGGTATGTCAACACATAATCAGAATACAGTAATTAAGTGCCATACGAGACAAGATTAAGAATGTAGGCAACATAGAGGGGAGAGGTATTTGCTCATTTACTGTGAGACTGGGGGGAAGCTGCCCATTTTAATGGGATGCAAAAAAGAAAGAGGTGTTCACCAGGAAAACAAAGATGGGGAGGGGATCTCAGGCTGCATGAACACTTTGTGGGCTCTGAAGCCTGGAGCCCCATGCTGAGTACAGAGACCTGCAGTTCTCTGGAAGAACCCACGAGGAAAGGGGCTGGAGAGAGGCAGTAATGGCCTAAAACACCATGTAAGAGGTTTGGATTGTACCCTCAGCAGGGTGGGAAGTTACAATAATAGATTTTTATTTTTGGAAGATTATTTTAGTCATATTACATAAAATAAACTGGAGGGGAAAAAGACCAGGACAGAGAAATCAGTTAA
Source organism: Nomascus leucogenys (assembly GCF_006542625.1). Taxonomy (NCBI): domain Eukaryota; kingdom Metazoa; phylum Chordata; class Mammalia; order Primates; family Hylobatidae; genus Nomascus; species Nomascus leucogenys. The sequence goes on along the minus strand of NC_044394.1, from coordinate 64,064,543 downwards.
TAGGGTAAATGCAGTTTTAGTCTGAGAGCAGTGGTGAGAGCCTGGACCAAGGAGATGGGAGAGGAAGGGAGTATAAAATGCATCTGTGTGACACAACCAACCAATCTAAGGGCTGATTAGATGTGAAGACCAGACAAAAGGTTCAAGCTGACGATGAGGGCTGACACAATACCACAGTCAGGTATATATTTGCACCGAGGGACCCAGGAGTGGAAACAAAGAGATAATTAACAAGGATTGAGACTCATAACCAAATCAGTGGGTGGATATCCACTTTGGGGACTGAAAACTGTGAGAAACCATACATGGAGCTTCATATAGCAGAGTGTACACAGGGGTATAAAAGCTTCAATAAACTTGAAGAGTACAGTTAATATGACAGATTTTTTAACTCAAATCAAACAATTTATTCAATTTTTGTAGTAATGATTACTACTCACCTACTAAGCAAAATCTAGCTCATTTAAATAAAGCCAATGATAGCATGGAAAGTCTGTGCATCCTGTAATTAGTCCTAAGTCATAATAAAAAATAAAAAACACCTCTTACTGTTTTATAGGACGATCAGAGTATAAAGTAATTCTCTCAGCTAGTGTGGTAGTTATTTAAACCCTCACAGTGCAGTGATACTTTTTATACTTGGGAATGTGGGCATGTAAGGAAATATATTGCACTGTCGGATTTTTTAAAGAGGCTACCATCTACAATAAGCATTTTATATTGCTAACCAGCTTAGCCTTTTTGCTTAGGCACACACAAATAGCTTGATATATAAAAACAGCATGGGAGAAACTTAAAAATTCATTACTCTAGTGGCACAATGATGAGTTTTCAAGATGTATGGTCCTAGAGCTCAATCCAAGTGTCCCACCCTTGCCACAGGGTTACATACATCTCCACCTCTTGTCCCTCCTCCTCACAAATAAAGAGTCATTGGCAAATATCTGTGTGGTGGGGGGAAGAAAGCCACCTTTTCCCCACTTTATACAGTGCAGGTAGAAAGAACATTATACACCAAGGTAAATCCAACAAACTATTGGTAAATGTGCCACAAGTACAGCTAGACAAATTTGTGTAAGATATTAACAGATAAGTCAGCTACTGTTGAAATAGATCCACTTATTCAAGGGAAAGGGAGATTTATTCTGCACACGAACCCAGGTAGCTACATGGTTGATCCCAGTTCCTGCAGGCTAAATCGGTATGAGCCCTAGCATGGCTAAAAGTAGGTCACTCAGGTAGGGCTACTGGCAGAACAGAGAGCCCCAGGAGGAGAGGCCAGTCACACACCCCTTCCCTGCAGGTGGAGCTTGTGCATTACTTGAAGAACCATGCCTAATCCAATATATTTTCAAGTTGAGAGTGAACATTCGGAATGAACCAACATCATTGAAGACAGGTCTTGCCAGAACGAGGGGCTCTGGAGGGCCCAGAATGACTCCTTCCATCTGTCTTAGCGGCACCATCGGGCATCTGGCAGAAGTGTACTGGCACTTCATGCAGATGCCAACCATCTGGTCAGCAATACTGCTTCAAAGCCGATGGGTGACACGTGTCAGTGCAGAGCTCTTAGGTGGAGCTAATCAACCTGGGGCCCACGGCAGGCACCCCAAGAGTGGCTCAGCAGATGTCCATGAGAGGGAGACAGGGAAGAGACAGACAGAGAGAGAAAGAAAGAAAGACAGAGAGAGAGAAAGAGAGAGACCCACGTTAGAAAATGCCATCTACCTTTCTGGATGGAAAACTCACACTAAATTCTGAGATTATTCTAAGATAAATAGAAGATTATTTCATTCAATGTAAATTAAACTAAAAGCTCATTTTAAGCAGATACAAATGATTTCACATTGTTAAGGATTCCAAAGGAAAGGCAACCTCAAATCAGCTATAATTTTAATGTGTCTTATGTCCCTGCAGCTTTAAGATTACTGAAGCAAACTGATAAGCAAGTTTATCAGGATAAAATTAGCTACTTTCCCAGGAATGTAGAGAACAGTGTTTTTTCTATAAGATTGAAATATTTCGCTAAGAAATAGTATGCATGTGTAAGAGGGAAATGGAGCAGTGATGAGACGGTACAAGAGATCTGCCTGCTTCTTTTATATACATTCTTGTTCAATCTCATGTACTTGATTATAGACCTAACTCAGAGCAACATTTCCGCGGTAAAGCCTTTGATGTCCTCAAGGCACTACAACCTGCTGAAAAGAAGAAAACTTAACATTACCAAATAAGGGACCAAGGGAAAATAACAATTTTAACATGCATGTAGTGCTTCTATATAAAGGCTTATTATATAAGCATTGTTCTAAAAGCTTTACATGTATTAACTCATGGATGAAAAAGGATAAACAAAATCACATTGACCTGGGTTCAGATCTCGACTCCACCCCGACTATTACCAAATATGTGAGCTAGTGCTTATTCAACCTTTGTATTTCAGTCCAGTCAACTGTAAAATGACAGGGAAAATAATGATAGCTGCCTCACAGACTGCCATGAGAGTTAAAATTAGAGATGATGCATTCAAAGCACCCAACATAGGGCCTGACCCATAAAGGGTGATCATTATTCATTAATACCACTACTATCACGACCACTTCGAGCATCCAAAACACAGTAAGAAGAGTTGGTGAACTCCTGGTTACAGGTTTAAAAGTGTATATTTTGGTTTGTTTCACTTCTTGTGTTTCTTCCTTAGAAGCAAGACAACACATGCTCAATAAAAGTACTTATTGTTTGAAGATAGAATAGATACAAAAAAATGGTGCTCGGCTTTTAAATCCGTGCTTATTCTGGTTCCTAGGCTACCCTGAAGGCACTGGGATGAATACATAATTGTGCATCAGCTTGAGGTAAGATCAATTCAAATGTGGAATGATGCAAGCCAGTAATAATAAACACAAGAAAAGGATGGCATGGGTTGAGTGCGGTTGCTCACACCTGTAATCCTAGCACTTTGGAAGGCCAAGGCGGGTGGATCATCTGAGGTCAGGAGTTCAAGACCAGCCTGACCAACATGGAGAAACCCCATCTCTTCTAAAAATACAAAATTAGCCGGGCGTGGTGGCGCATGCCTGTAATCCCAGCTACTCAGGAGGCTGAGGCAGGAGAATCACTTGAACCCAGGAGGTGAAGGTAGCGGTGAGCCGAGATCACGCCATTGCCCTCCAGTCTGGGCAACGAGAGTGAAACTCCGTCTCAAAAAAAAAAAAGAAAAATAATAAAAGGAAAAAAGAAAAGTATGGCATGCGGAAGGCAGAGCTTTAGGATTAAAAAAATCAGGTAGGAATCAGATCATGAACCAAAACGGCACAAATATCCTGTGGCTCTTTCCTTGAAGGAGGGGCCTGCATGTAAGGTCAGCACTCTAAATGCTTGACAACTGAACTGCTGAAAAACCGTGAGAAGCAAGGAAAAATGTGTGGTGAAAAGCAAGATTCAAAGAGTGCTGGGTGAATAAAATGAAAACCTCAGAATCGTTCACCGTCTTAGAGGCTGAAGAGGATTTAACTTGTCTTTTTTATCCAGCCTGGTCAACATAGTGAGACCCTATCTCTACAAAAAAATTTTAAAAATCAAATTGCCAGGGTAGTCCCTGCTACTGCAGAGGCTGAGGCAGGAGGGTTAGCCAGGGTTGAGGCTGCAGGAGTACATGCCCACTGCCTCAGCTGCTGAGAGTGAGGCTCAAAAAAAAAAAAGGCAGTGGCCACCGTATCCAGCACTTGGAGGCAGGGGGGATCACGAGTCAGGAGTTCGAGATGCTGCCATGGAACTGGTCCTAAAAATACAAAAATTAGCAGGTGGCAGTGCTGTAGCCAGCTCTAGGGGCGAGCAGGGAATGCTGAACCAGGAGCAGGGTGCAGTGAGCTGAGATTTCACCATTGCACTCAGCCTGGGCAACGAGGGTTAAACTCTGGCTGGGCGTGGTGGCTCACGCCTGTAATCCCAACACTTTGGGAGGCTGAGGCGGGTGGATCACAAGGTCAAGAGATCGAGACCATTCTGGCCAATATGGTGAAACCCTGTCTCTACTAAAAATACAAAAATTAGCTAGGCGTGGTGGTGTGCACCTGTAGTCCCAGCTACTTGGGAGTCTGAGGCAGGAGAATCACTCGAACTCGGAAGGCGGAGGTTGCAGTGAGCCGAGATCATGCCACTGTACTCCAGCCTGGTGACAGAGCGAGACTCCGTCTCAAAAAAGTGAAGCTCTGTCTCAAAACAAAACAAACAAAAAAACTTTTCTTTTCACTCTTTCAGCAATGTCAAGCATTGGACTTACTCCCTGGAATCAAATGATGAAAACTGGAACTAGTGTGAGAATGAAAATGAAGAAAAAGGCAAACCACAGAGCAAATGTAATGAAACAGCCAGAATAAGAGCAGATTAAGCCATGAAAAGCCACGTAGGGAAAGGAATTTCAATGTATTTCCTATACCTTGCGTAGTAATTTACATTGTCAACATTTTTGCTATAAAATAAATATGTGCTCCTTAAGAGAACTAAAAAAAATACAATTAAAAGAAGCCAAAAGAGCATTCACATCTTAATAACCAAGGACAACATCTGATGAGCTAGCTTCTAGAAAGTTCTGTATGCCTATATTTTTAACCAGCAGTTTTCACACGTAATAGCTACAACTGCATATCATCTTTTGTCTAAATGCATAATTCTCCTTTAACTAATTACATAAATTATCCAACATATACTGATAGTTCATGTTTTTTATATTTCTCCCTGTATTACAGAATTCTTAGAAAAGATGACAGAAGGCCGGGTGTTGTGGCTCACACCTGTAATCCCAGCACTTTGAGAGGCTGAGGTGGGCAGATCATTTGAGGTCACGAGTTCAACACCAGCCTGGCCAACACGGTGAAACCCCATCTCTACTAAAAATGCAAAAATTAGCCAGTTGTGGTGGTGGGCACCTGTAATCCCAGCTACTCAGGAGGCTGAGACAGGAGTATCGCTTGAGTTTGGGAGGCGTATGTTGCAGTGAGCAGAGATCACACCATTGCACTCCAGCCTGGGTGACAGAGTGAGACTCTGTCTCAAAAAAAAAAAAAAAAAAAAAAAGAAAGAAAGAAAAGAAAAAAAGAAAAGATGAGAAAACGGGCAAAAATTTCCAATCCTCTTAACCAGTTTGTTCCCTTTTCATGATTACCGACATGTGCCTAACAACTTTTTCACATGTATTTTCCGTGAAGTACAGATCCTAAAGGATTCTGAAAAACAGATCCTGTAAAGCAATGCAGAAACTAAAACATATTTTTAGAGAGGAAAGCAACATTAGTGAGGGAACCTGACCACAGGTTCCCAAGCCTTAGCCAGTTCTGCAACTCAAACTGTGCATCCCGATTGAGCTCACACACTTACAGAGACTGTGTGAAGGAAAATACATAACAGAATCTTAAAATGGTAATTCAGTTAACAATGTCCAACTTCAGAACATTTTATCATTTTGATTATTTTGTAAAGTCTGTAAGGCAATGTAATACTTGAAAACCACTTACAGGTCTGGTCAGCTAATTTTCAAAGCAAGGTGGGAAAATATTTATCTTCATTTGAGACAAAACAAACTTAAATGTTAAATGAATGGCCAAGGTGGACAACACCACAGAAGTTACAAGGTCACCACAGAAGATCTTGATGCATTACATCATGCCTCTTGGCTCTTTTTCTTGGAAGAAATAAGTGAGTGGTTCTTTGATAAGAATCATGCAGAGTTGGACAATGTGTTGAAAAGATGAGGTAAGCAGGTATTAATGTGGCTGAGGGCCTCTGCGCTAACTACATTTGCAAACATAGGAATGTCTTCTTTTGGGATGGTTCCAGCAGCAAGGGGGTGGTGCAGCAGGGTGGTCCAAGATTCCTTCCACTTTAGGATCTTATTAGGCTGTATCCATCTGGACTTAATATTTTAGCATGTAACTCTTTCATCTATAATAAGAATAGCTCTCTTTTTAAGAGCTCACAATGTGCCAAGTTCTGTTCAAAGAGCTTAACCTATATCAACTCTTTTACTGCTGAAGAGAATCTGATGAAGGAAGTGTTCTCATTGTCACCCTTTCTATCTGAGGAAACTGAACACAGAAAAGAAAGATTATTAAGATTATTTGCCCAAGGTCAAACAGATGGTGAGTGGTGAAGTAGGCATTCAAAATCTGTCTGGCTCTGCAGTCTATCCTCTTAAAACCAGTGCTTTAGAAATATCTTTATTTTAACATCCTGTTTACTGTGTGAAAATTATTTGTTTACATATGTCTGTCTGCGCCTGCATTAGGAGTTGAAGACTAGTAAATTATGTTATTCAGTTTACAGAGTATAGGAAGGAAGGAAGCAAGCAAGGGAGAAAGAAAGGAAGGAAGGAAGGAAGGGAGGGAGGGAGAAAGGGAGGGAGAGAAGGAGAAAGGGAGGGAGGGAGAAACAGAGGGAGAGAGAAACAGAGGGAGGGAGGGAGGGATGAAGGAAGAAAGGAAGGGAGAGAGGGAAGGAGGGAGGAAGGAGAAAGGGAGGGAAGGAGAAAGGGAGGGAGAGAGAAACAGAGGGAGAGAGATACAGAGCGAGCAAGGGAGGGATGAAGGAAGAAAGGAAGGGAGAGAGGGAAGGATGGAGGAAGGGAGGGTAGGAGGGAAGAAGGGAAGGAACTAGGACCTAAACAAAGACACTTCTCCAATTATTCCCACGCCCCACCACTCCTTATTGTCACATGTTAGGGATGATTTGTGACTGCCTGTGCATGTATGCATTTGAGTTTTCCCTCCTTCCTTGACCTGTAAGCTTAATCAGTGTAGAAATCATAATTGTAGCAGATTAATTTCTTTAATCATAATACCTTACATCGGTTGACAAGGTATATTCCCTCAAGGAATGCTGTCGAGAGGAGGAAAGGAAGGCCTGCCTGGCACTTTACATTTTGAACCATATTGAATTGATACTGAAGCAGGGAGAAAAGGCAAATGAAATCCCAGATGCTATACACTCTACAATAAAATAATTGAAATATTTTCTTCTTTTTCATTTTTGAACTTTTAGTTGGATTTGTAAGTTCAGGAAGCAGCAAGGAAACCAAAACATTTGCTAAAGGAAAGTTCTAGTGAAAGGAGCAACTCCTTTGCTTCTCCTCTGTTTTGCCCACATAGGCCTTTGCTAGCAAGAAGGAAAAAGTCTTAACACTTTTTTGGAAACTATCAAGAATGTGAGAGAGCTATACATGCATTTCACCCCAGGGTGGCTATGACTGAAATCTGTGATTGGGGAAAAGGTCAACAATCAACAATCAGAATTTTTCTCTAAGGCTCAGGGATGCTGACGTCCTGTCTTTTCTCAAGCAGAATCTGCATTAAAATAAGCTACCTCCTGTGGACACTTTAAGCACCAAGCAGTTACAGCAGTGCTTGGTACTATTCAGGTCCTGTTATCAAAAAACAAGATAATATTTGGCCGAAATAAGCAGTATTCAGAAGAAAGCCTTATCTGCTTATTAAAAAAAAAAAAACCCTATCATGCAAGCCATACCAAAACTATGTAAGTATTATAAAACAAGAAGGCTGCCTGTCCCTTTGTCATTATACCAAGGGTAGTGGGCTCCATGTTGTCTTTATTATTCTTTAGGTTTTTCCAGAAACTCTCAGAAAACAATAAATTAGGTGTAAAATGACAGCAGTGTGATGGGGCCACTGTCTCTGAAGTGATGTTGAGACTGGAGAATTTCAGATCCGGATGAAACCTCCTCAGGCATCATTCAGCACCTCTTTTTCATCTCACACATGAAGACACAGAAGCCCAAGTGCCATGGTCAGGTGGTTGGTGGGGGTCAGCATCCCTGTCTCCTGACATCCCAGTCAGGGACTCTGGTCTCAGTCCCACTGTTGCTGTGAGGCCAACAAAGCCCAGTGTGACACCAGCAAAGCAAACTCTCCTCACCTAACAAAATCCCACGATAGCCACATGGCTCTGTTACAGCCCTAATTCAGTGGCAAGAGCAGCTCCAAAGACAAATGTGTGTCCTCATTTGGTCAGCGTTCTTTCCCAAGGTAGATAATTGAGTCTTTTCCAATGTAATTTTTGCCCTATTGAGATACGTTCAGTATGCAAAAGTACTAGAAATGTCAGTAACTAATGATTAAGTGTATTGAATGTTATGAGCTATTAAACATCGTTAGAGACAGTAATGCGCCACCTTGCAGAAGGCACAGATCATTAACCATATGGATTTTAATTATTTCGGCTGTAGCCTTTTCCTGGGTTGGGAGGAGAGGGTGTAGGGTAATTTTACGTTGTTGTAGCCAGAAAGATTACGAAGCCGCAATATGGCATATTTCACAAATGAGACCCTTGTAAAGACCTGTTAAATGTAGCAATAGCCACATTCCATAAAAAGGTGATTATTGTTTTGGCCTTGAATGCAAGAGAAGACCATAAATTAGGAAATGTTAAACAGTGATGATCTAAGCTTAAGAGAAAAATTACATACAGAGGACCAATAGTGAACTCAATTTTGTTCAATATTTTTACACATAAAGGGAAAATAAATTGATGGAATGTAAATTTCATTGTGCAATACATATATTTCTGAAATAAGGACACTATATCAGATATACATTAAAGAAAACCTATTGTAAGTTATCTTGTAAAGCATATAAGCAGCCAATAAATTAATTTTTCTATAAACCCCAAATTTCAATATGTAACTCAAGTCTCTCTATAAAAATCATGCTGCTGACTTATTTATATTCTTAAGTCAATAAATGTTTCTATTGATCAGTACCTGTATTCTCCTACAACCACGACACAAATCAAAACGCACTGAAATGTCAGTACCCTGCTACAGTACTTGGTAGTTGAAGTGTGACTTCAAAAACCTTCTAATGTTATAAGGAAAACAAGAATCAATATCTAGATTGGACAAGCAGAGATAACGCGAGCATCAAACATGCTAGCATCTAATTCTGAATCAAAGAGATGGCAGCATTCAGGTTCAACATCTCAACATGCATATGTAAAGGACATCTTGATTTCCTCATGCTCCTTAAGATACTGTACAAGGAAATGCAGAGTACAGAGGATGGATTTAATGTCCAAATTCCAGAATTTAACAATACCTTGGAGGGCATCATGCAGATAAAATTTTAACAGATGCAAAATCCAGGTGTGACCTCTAGGACAAAAAATGCTCTGTCTTTCTAGGAAACCATTCCAATTTGTGCTAGCTTTTTTTTTTTTCTTTTTGAGACAGAGTCTCACTCTGTCACCCAGGCTGGAGTGCAGTGGCATGATTTTGGCTCACTGCAACCTTCACCTGCCAGGTTCAAGCAATTCTTCTGCCTCAGTCCCCTGAGTAGCTGGGATTATAGGCACATGACACCACAACCAGCTAATTTTTGTACTTTCAGTAGAGACAGGGTTTCACCACATTGGTCAAGCTGGTCTCCAACTCCTGACCTTGTGATCTGACCGCCTCGGCCTCCCAAAGTGCTGGGATTACAGGCGTGAGCCACCGTACCCTGCCTGTGATAGCTTCAATTGTTAACATTTTTTTCTTCTATTTGGTCTTTGATATGCTCTTCTGAACCACACACAAAAATATAATCTTCTCTTCTATAGGGTAGATCTTGGGAAGTTTGTTTAAATGTCTTTTAAAAAGGGAAATGTCAAGATGAATGCTCATCAGCCATTGCCTGAGAACTAATGCTGAGGTTGCATTATAAAAAGAACAACTGACATTAAAAAATGAGCAACAACTCTCTCCAGGTTTCCAAATATTAAATATCTACTAATCATTCAAGTCAAGATGATTCGTCTGTTCCTACACTACTTTTTAAGCCAATTAACATGTACGTATAAAAAGATATTTCTAATCTGCTTTGGAAGAAATAGATCTGGTTTCTAGCTTGTTATAAAAATAATTAAAACAGTCACAGGTTACTCTGAGCTATTTCAGTATCTAAATTACTACATATATTTGAAAGACATTAACTGTGAGCTCATTGGTGGAACTCAATGTCTGAATTTCAGAAAATAACTATCAAAACCTTTAATGGCTTTCTCAAGCTCAAATAATCAACTAAGGGCAGAGTCCAGACCAGAAGCTGGGTCTCTCAACTCTGATATTTGTATTTGCTGCAGTTCCATATACTTTGGAGGAAATATTCTGTTCCTGATACAGTTTCACAAATTCACAACTTACTGTCCCCAAGTTAGTCCATATAACTGAAGCCTTTTTATATCAATTTGGATGTCTTGATACTCCACTTATGTGTATGTATTTGTAAGTCATTACGGCATCTCCAAATTTTCATTAGTAAAACTGAATAATACTTGAATAATACTTGCATCACTGATTTCATATCAACTAAAATATAAATGGAGAGAAAAGCAAATGAGAAGTATAAAAAAGGCACATTTTATAATTTGCATCTTATAGACTACAGCTAAATAAACCAGGCTTGAAATTGCTGCACAGTAAAATAACAAATCAACCTAGCTTTTTCTAAAGTAGTCTTTGGCTAAACAAAGCACAGGAACAATTCTCATAATGAGAAAAGTTGATTAAAGATAGAAAATTCTACCACATATTTCAAAACTAGAAAAAATGTTCCAAGTAATTGCTATCATGAACATGATAAATGATGCTATAAAATTACAGCTCAATTAAGTTATATTTTAAAATGCAACGTGGGGAAAACTGATTTTCTTCACTGGTTTGTGGGTGAAAAAACTAGAATGATCAGGTTTTAGGATTTAAATGGCATAGCCTTTCATTTCTGACCTACCACTGATTTTCCATTCTTCATAGAGAAATGGCAGTTTCTTAAATGCAATTATAGCCACAAGTCCTCTTTACTAAACTGTGAGAGGTCCCCATGTCACCACCATTCTGTTTCCTATATTAAGAGGATTTAAAGAAGACATAACATTTAAATGAATATCACTGTATAAACCATAATAAAACATAGCTAATAAAAATATATTTGTGCAGCAAGAAGATCTGACAATGGGTAATGAACGAAATTGATTTAAGGTAACTTAAAAACTTAAAAACCCTAAATCCAAAATGACAAACTGCCAAAATGTGCTATCAAAGCTTTCTTCACTCCTGTGATCAATAGCTTGTCACTAGGGTTATGATGAATCTCAGATGGGCTTCTCTCCTTCCAACTCAAAAGTACATTTTTAAAATAAGTAAAATAAAGTTAAAACAAACATCAACCTTGAAAGGGAAAAAAATGTTCCAACAGCCTGACATGCAGCCTTAAGGGTGAGGGAAATTTGGGAGATTTGGATAGCAGTGACATCTTGTCCTTACTCTCTTAGTGCACACCATCGATGATATGAACATAGCTATAAATGTGTGCTTGTGTACAAAGTATATAATTATATATCATTTCATTCATCCTTTTATTTATTCAATAAGCATTTATTAAGCACTTGCTATGTAGCAGACACTTTCTAGGTCCTTGATATTCAACATGAAGTCACAATTTCTGCCCTACTTACTTCCAGCTTGATGGTTCTGAAAGACTCACTAACAAGAATCACCTGCAGAACAACTATAGCGAAATGCCCCCTAAGTGGACATTTAGAAATTCAAAAAAAAAAAAAAAAAAAGCAGCTGTGTTTAGGGAGTTGGGAATCATGAGTATGTAGGGGGTACTTAGCTATCATAAAAGGTAAGGGTGCATATATATATACACACACACACACAAATACACACAAATATATACACACAATGTATATACACATACACACAAATATATACGTGTGTGTGTGTGTGTGTGTGGTTTGTTTTCATTCTTTATCCCTCCAATGGCAGCTTTTAATCATGACTTTGAGAGATGGCAGAGATCAGTCACACACAGCCCACTCCCCACCCCACACTCCTGGCTAAGTTTCTAAAAGACAAAGAGTATAGATGAGTTTCTAAAAGACAAAGAATATAGATGAAAATGTCCCAGGAAAACACACTGCTGATCATCAAACAATCCTTCGGCCTCATATTGAGCAAGCCTGCATCAATAGTTCAAGTTCAAGGCCTCTCTAACCTCCCAACATTAAGACTTAAATGAAAAGTGGGCTTTAGGGGCCAAAGGTCCCTCTCTGTTGGGCCCCATTTTACTTCTAACAGAATTTCTGAGGCCAAGAGGCCCCAACTTACCACGCCAGTTGCATGAAGTTGGAGGGAGATATACAGTAATAAACGAAAGAATGAAGATCACAGGAAGTCAGTGAATTTTACCCTTTTGTCTCCTACTGCTGGAAATGTGACCCACTAACTCAGACAAAATAATGTAGGGTATCCAAAATGTCAGGAAATATTGGACAAAATTATTTATTTCAAAGCTAGTTAAATTTTCAAATAATATGCTCCATATTTTTTCCTTCAATCTCCAGACACTATTCTTATGAAGTACATCAAAATATAAAGCAGGGATCCTATTGTTAAACTGAAAATAAGTAGAATCCATTTTTCCTGTATTTTCAGACTTTTTGGATATTCTTTGGTGTATTAACAATTCAATCTGGACTCATTCTGAGATTATCTTGGCAGTCTCAGGCTCTTCCTGCCTCTTGCAGGCTGCTTCCAAGAAAAGGGAGCCCCATTCTGTGCTTCTTAGTGTTTATTTCCTTTAAAGGAAAATGAGAAAATAATTATAAATGACTTGAAAATTGCACCGTTTGTACCAGCCAGTGAACGTAGGTACACGGTCCCTAGGCAAATATATTTTTCACTACAAATTTAAAAACTCACCTTGGGAGTACAGTTTAACTTCCCACATAGGTCTGCCTATAGAGAGAATAACCTAGCCTGCTGATGTTTGCATTCTACTCTGTATGACATTACAATAAGGATTAATAAGCTAACGTGGATTTTTTTTAAGCAAACACTCATGGTTGTTTAATTCTTTGTCATTTACACATTATGGAGTTAGAGTTGGAGTAATTTAGCAATTGTGTTGGGGCACTGCTGGAGGGTGTTTCGTTGGGGTAAGTATGAGAACTGGTTTTGAACAATGAAGGGAAAGTTGGTTTTCAACTCCTTCTCTGAACAGCAAGTGGCTTTATTCACCAAAAGGAGTTTAAAGGTATGGTTGGGTAAGAAAATACAGATGCCAAATAAGCTGTAGACGCAGAGAGCTTGTATTTTAGAGGCAGAAAGCTTAAGCATTACTGAGCAAAAACCTAGGTTTAACAAGCAAAATTCTAGGCCACTTCCAGGCAGTATTTAGGGCCGTGATGGAAGAAGTAGGCATCATGACATACTGGACGGGGACAATGGCAGCCCAGGCTGATCCAGTTCATGCCCTCACGGAGGCCACCACTCTGTCACACTAATCCAAGGCTGCTATATTAACATAGAAAAGAAGGCCAGGTATGAATCCATCATGCATCCATTACTGGATGCCCTATAGAAACAATGAGTAGTCAACTTTATTTAATTCCTGAGAAGGAGTGTGGTTTCAATAATTTTTAATAGATCTATTTGTTATCCACACACAATTCCAAGTTAAAGAATCCTTTCAGGTGTAAATGCATGAGCATACACACATCACATCAACTCTCCACCAAAGTGCACATTTCTTAAATACTCTAGTTAATGCTTTGGCACCAATAGCTGGCAGAACCAGTGAATGAAACCATTCACAGAATTTAGCCTTAAGGCTTCTTTTGCCCCATTATTACACATTTAAATTACATTTGAGATTCCTCAACCCTAATAATTTCAATAATCAACAGATGTATTTAGAGATTATATCTAAAAATGGCTGCATTGTACAAATCTATTTTGCCCTACTCTGTGTGGATCTCTTTGAGATTAAACAATGTTACCTCTTCTCTTCCAGTTACTTTTGGCATATCTCCCTCTGCTCGAGACACTAAGAATAAATAACTGACAATTTCAATGATACTTTTGAATTCTACAATGTAAAATACAATAATAGCTGTCTTTTATAATGTACTTAGTAGATACCAGGCAAAATACTAAGCACTTTATAAATATAAAATCTCACAATGAGGTGGATGACACTAGCTCCATTTCAAAGATTAAAAAAAAACACACACACCCAAAACTATGGCTAAACTTAAAATTGTTCATTAATTTGTTTAAAGTCACATGAGATAGTCAGCTTCAGCCCTGAGATTTAAGTCTAAAAGTCGGTGATCTTAGTAACCTTGAAGCAAAGAGAAGCTCTAAGCCAAGGGTGTGCTGGTAGAAAAACTTACAACACAAGGGAGTGGGGATGACAATGATGATGATGACAATAACAATGATGACTTAGAAGAGGATGATGCAAGTAATAGCAATAATAATAGCTTACCCTAACATGGTGCTTGCCTTGTTCCAGATACTGTTCTAAGCCTTATATCTACTCACTTAATCCTCATGAAAACTCCATGGGGGTACTGTTGCCATTTCGTACATGAAGAGACTGAGGCACAGAAAAGCTAGTTTTGCCAGAGGATAAAAAACATTAGGTAATGGAATGAGGATTTTAACCTAGAAAGGCCAGTCACAGATTTTGGGCTTTTAATCATTTCTAAAATAACACACATGGTTATATGCCAACAAAAATAGCAAAAATATACCAAGACATAGTTAAAACATCAATGCCAAATGTATGTTTATTTTGTGGCTTTATTTTTGAAAACTAATCTAAGTAAAATCCTGATACTAAAATGATGTTTTCATGAACCATAATTTTAAAGAACTGAGACACTACTGAAACAAAATTATGAAGGGATATATAAAGTAGGAGATGCAAAAGAAAAAGACCATTTTCTCTCACAGTGAATTCAGACATATAAGTGTTTGTGCTTGTCTTGATTCATAAATTTTCAACTAATAATATCATGGATATCATGTTGTAATCAGTCCCAAATCCTTTTTGTTCTATAACTAGAGACTACCTTCCTTAGCCTGAAGGTAGCCAATAGTACAAGAGCAAGCACAAACATCTGGCTTTTCCTTTGCTCTATAGAGGGTAATGAATTCTACTGTTATGTCCCAGTTAACGTTTCTTCATTAAGATTGAAGACATATTTAAAGGATCGTTGATTGCGCATATAAAGATCACATATTGCTTTCTTAAAGCACACCTTATAGTAGAATGAGAAATTATTCATCATCTATAAAGATTAGTCTGCTTCGCACCTATTTTGCACGTGTGCCCACTAATTATAGACCAAAAGGAGCAACAAAAAAGGACTAATATTTCATCCCATGACAGATTTTCATTAATCATTTTAAATTCCCACCTTCTTAAAAATTAGATATCATTTACTAGTTCTTTTCAGTTAGAACTTGGGACTCATCTGAATCTTAGGCTTATTTGCCATTCCATAGGAAAATTAGGAAAAAAATTAATAATGCTAATAGTATTTAATATTCCTCTAGGAAAATATTAAGTAAACAAAAGTTATCAGCAGGACAAGCTCTTCAAATAATTGTATTTTGTCTCTGAGAATGTACCAATAAAAAAGTAGGGCTCAGATTTCTTGAGTTTAAGTCCCAGTTCTGATACTGTTTTCTTGTTTGACTCTGCATGTTTCTTAGCCTTTCTAAGCAGATGTTGCAGTGAGTTGATATGGCACCTGCACTCCAGCCTGAGCAACAGAGCAAGACCCTGTCTCCAAACATACTTATATGCATAGATAACACACATAAGAGAGGGAGTCTCGGCCCGGCGCGGTGGCTCACGCCTGTAATCCCAGCACTTTGGGAGGCCGAGGCGGGCGCATCACGAGGTCAGGAGATCAAGACCATGTTGGCTAACACGGTGAAACCCCGTCTCTACTAAAAATACAAAAAATTAGCTGGGCGCCGTGGCGGCAGCCTGTAGTCCCAGCTACTCGGGAGGCTGAGGCAGGAGAATGGCGTGAACCTGGGAGGCGGAGCTCGCAGTGAGCCGAGACAGCGCCAAGCCACTGCAGTCCGGCCTGGGTGAAAAAGCGAGACTCCGTCCCAAAAAAAAAAAAAAAAAAAAAAAAAAAAAAAAAAAGAGAGAGAGAGAGGGAGTCTCGCTGTCCTGCCTGGGCTGATCTCAGACTCCTGGCCTCAAGTGCTCCTCCCACCTTGGCCTCCCGGGGGACTGGGATTGCTTGTGAACTACTATACCCAGCCAAGAAGTGGAGCCTTTAAAAAAATGCCATCATTAAAATGAATAAAATGATATCTCTTATAATAGGCTCATTTTAAAGGTAAGATGAGAGAATGTGAGAGATTGAATAGCATTTAAAAAGTCTCCAAACACCTGGAAATGCATGTAAAGTTCAGCAAACATCTTTATACATGGAAGGAAAATCTCTGAGCCAAAATAAATAAACAAATACAAGAAAGAAAAAGAAATTAGCATGACTGAAATAATGTAAGCTGATTCTGAAGCACTGGTAACTTTAGAGTTAATAACTTATAAGCTAGAGTTGTTGTGGCCACACAAGGAATAGGAGAATGTCTTGACCTTCACAGAAAATAGAACTGTACAGTTGTCCACCTAAGATAAAATTTATATTCTTAAAGTGCTATGTCGGTAAAAATATTAACTAGGAAAAAAATGCCCTGTGGCAAAGACAAATGGTAAAGAAACTTGTTGTCTCAGTCCAGAAACGAAATGTCACAGGAAAAATTGCATGGTTTCATTCATAATTGATAATGATAACTTATTATCACACAGTATTGTCTTCATGTGTCTGTACAGAATAATTTTATACTTTCTGTACAGAATGGGAAATATGGAGCAGATAAATTATTAAAAAACAGTTTCAGATAAGAGTGTTTTAGTGGCTTCAGCCAAAGGAAAACGAACCCATTTCCAAAGGAAGCACAGGACTCTCTCAAATAAGTCTTCATAAAAAATTAGTATACAGTTCAAGAAAGCACTATAGATGTGCTTAGTGGCAGAATTAACAATCCAAGAACTTCAGATAATATAAGTATAGGGTAGAAAATATTAAATATTTAAAAATATTTATAGAACTAGAATAGGACTTGAAAATATGAACTAAGGACATGATACTCTGAATCAAATAGATTTTCTTTAGAAATAATAGAAATAAAATCTCAAAGGAAGAAATAAATAACAGGTTAGACCCAGCTAAGAAAAAAACTAGAAGATAGCTGAAGAAATTAACCAAAATAATTTTAAAAAGCACAAATAGTTGAAGAAATAGGAAATAAGAAAAAATACGTACGTTAAGAATACAGAGGAATTTTCTAGCATAAGTCTAATCAGAATTGCAAAGAAAAGAATAAGTACAATGAAAAAGAGCCTTTTTTATGAGATAATGGCTGATAATTTTCCGCATTTAAAATATAAAATAAATTCTCTTATTCAGGAAGCCCAATACATACTGAATAAGATAAATAAAAAGAAGTCCACATTTGATAGCTGCATAGTAAAATTGGAGAATTCAAAGGCCAAAGACAAGGTATTAGTTTGTCTAGGAAGAAAAGACAGACACAACACAATAAAAAATTATACCTTTAGCATCCTTCCGAAATGCATAATGGAAGCCAGGAGACAGTAGCATAATATATTCAACATAATGAATAAAAATAATTGGCAAACTTTAATTTTATACCTTGCTAAAATATTATTTAAAATTAGAGTAAAATAGACAGTTCCAGAAAAATGAGACCACTTACTGCCAAACACCATGATTAAAGAAAGTATTACAATTTACATTTTGTACAGAGAACTGCAATTCAGAATAGGGTGTGCTTAAAAGATTAATAAATTAATACGTATAAAAAAACTTTGCCCAGTTTATAGCTAGCACATAGTAAACACCCAGTAATAAGTGGTATTAAGTAGTAACACTAATGGTGGTGGCAGCACAAGTGAAGTAGTAGTAACAGTTGTAGTAGTATTTTCTAATAAAGATGACTAATAGTGTTTTTATGACTTGGAGTCTCTATCATTTATCTTACACATAATATCATGTGGCACTGTTTTCATCTACACGGAATTCATGTAAAGTACTACTAATTCAATCTCATCAGTATTTTCAATACCTTTCCAAAGCCACTATCATAACCAGCACTTTTAATATAACACCCAAGATCTTACAAGAGTGCTTAGGGTAAGTTCCCCAGTTTCTTGTTTCATCTTCTACTTTCTATTCATCTTATGTTCAGGAGTTAAAGCTGTCAAATTAGTCAAATCATGAGAATCAATACCTCTAATAATGTCTAATCAGAGTATGTTCTTATATTACATCAAAACTTCTAATAATTAGTCTGAAATAATTCTACCAATTATCACTCTTTTGTTCAGACATAGCCCCCTATTGCTTTGGCATATATTCCATTCTAGCATGGAAAGCCCTTCTATATTTTTCTAAAACACAACATTCCTTTCTTTTTCTAAACCTGTCATCTTCTTTCTTTACCCTCCACCCTCCTACATTCTTCCTTCCATGGCCAGTGTACTTTCCTCTGATCTAAACTGCTTTTGCTCTTCTTTGAGGTGTAGAAAGCTAGCCTATACAATTCCAGTTATTCCAAATAATACACATTAAATCCTTTCATTAAACCCTCAACTTTCATTAAATCCTCAATGAAAGATTAAACTGAGCTCAATGAGTATAAGTTTAATATTTGGTTCACTTTATTATTTTCCAATCTTTTAGAAGTAGTAATCCATTTACTGAGTACAGTATAATTCTATTAAATGGAATCAATTTCATTTTTATCACTGTTCTGGACAGCAAAGAAAGACCAATCAGTGTAGAGGACTTGGCCCAGGATTATTATAATAAATATTCATAATCAGTCTTAATCAGAAATATCGTAGAAAATCACCTTGCATGATATTATTCTCTTTTGTTTAAACTGGGTAATTTTCTAAAAATAAAATAAGCCATGTTTGGAAATTACAAAAGTCTGAACAATGAAATTATAGATCTTTTGGAGTTGTGTTATTTCTCCATAGGCTAAAAGTATTTATAAATTACATTTCCAAATGTTGATTTTTTTAAAAGAAAAACACACACTTTCTACTTTCTAACAATAAATTACAAATTGAGAGTATGTTTTGAGGAGCTAGGGAGCAAAAAGATAACAATTGGTATAGGAGAGGAGAAAAAAAAGTTTTCGCTGACACCTCTCCACATATGTACCTAAAAAAAAAAAAATCAACGATTGCATCTTCAATATACACCTCTGTCATGCTCATTTGAGGGATCATTGGCACATGGTATTATTCAATGGGTTGGGTTCTGTGATGGTTAATACTGAGTGTCGACTTGATTGGATTGAAGGATACAAAGTATTGATCCTAGGTGTGTCTGTGAGGGTGATGCCAAAGGAGATTAACATTTGAGTTAGGACTGGGAAAGGCAGACTCATCCTTAATCTGGGTCCTCACAATCTAATCAGCTGCCAGCACAGCAAGAACATAAACAGGCAGAAAAAGGTGGAAAGAAGACACTGGCCTAGCCTCCCAGCCTTCATCTTTCTCTCGTGCTGGACGCTTCCTGCCCTCACACATTAGATTTGAAGTTCTTCAGTTTTGGAACTCAGACTGACTCTCCTTGGTCCTCTGCCTGCAGATGGCCTATTGTGGGACCTTGTGATCATGTGAGTTAATACTTAATAAACTCCCACATATACATATATATTCCATTAGTTCTGTCCCTCTAGATAACCCTGACTCATACAGATTCAAATGGGTTTAATTGTATCTCCCTAAAATATATGTAAAAATCCTAACTTCCAATACTTATGAATTCGTCCTTACTTGGAAACAGGGGTCTTTGTAGATATAATTGAGTTATGATGAGGTCATGTTGAATTAGGTGTTCCCTGATCCAATATGACTGGTGTCCTTACAAGTAGAGAAGACAGGAGGCTGAGGGGGGGAGGATCATTAGAGCCCAGAAGGTTGAGGCTGCAGTAAGCCATGATCATGCCACTGCTCTCCAGCCTGAGTGACAGAGTGAGATTCTAACTGTACATAAAGAAAGAAAAAGAAAAAAAGAAGATACCACATACAGAATACAAGGGGAGATCATATATGACAACAGAGTCAGAGATGAAAGGACTGAAGCTGTAAGTCAAGGCACACCAAAGATGAACAGCAAACCACCAGGAGCTAGGAAGAAGCAAGGAGGGATTATTCCCTACATGTTTCAAAGGAAGTGTGGCCTTGCCAACATCTTGATTTTGGACTTCTAGCCTCCAGAACTGTTAAAAAGTAAATTTCTGTTGTTTCAAGCCACCTGGTTTGTGATACTTTGTTAAGGAAACCCTAGAAAACTAATACAGAGGAAATGTATGCACCTCACTTCTGTGAAATGATGCATCTAAATAAAACATTTGAAAGTGTACTCTGCATCTTAACCTTGGTTGTTAGAGCACTGAAAAATAATTCAGCCACCGAGATGTTCCACAAGAGTTTGAGCAAATGCCATTAAAATTCACAGTCAAAGTAAAAGTTTAGTCATCTAGGGACCAGCTTTCCAGAACATCAAGCTTCTCTAATGACTGCTGAACTAAACAGTCAAGGTTAAAATGTAATCAATTTAAGGAGCAAAAAAAGCAGCCTCCCTGTATGGTGAGGAAGAGAGACATATTGCCAAGAGGATCTGAAGCTCCAAAGATTAAACCCAATTCGCAGGAGTTGTCTGTGAAAAGTCATCCCCTCCATACAAGTCTGAGAAATGAGACAGAAGTGGCAGGAGGCCAGAGAAACAAGAAAACTGGAGATCAGCAATTGCAGCAACTAGAAATGGTGCTAGGGCAGTGAGCAGTGAAAACTGAGGTGTGCGAGTCAGTGATGAAAGAGAGTCAAAAACAAAGAGAGGGCTGGGCTCAGTGGCTCACACCTGTAATTCCAACACTTTGGGAGGCCGAGGCGGGTGTATCACGAGGTCAAGAGATTGAGACCATCCTGGCCAACATGGTGAAACCCTGTCTCTACTAAAAATACAAAAATTAGCTGGGTACGGTGGCACATGCCTGTAGTCCCAGCTACTTGGGAGGCTGAGGCAGGAGAATTGCTTGAATCTGGGCAGAGCAAGACTCCGTCTCAAAAAAACAAAAACAAAAAAAACAAACAAAAAAAAAACAGAGGCCGTTCTGCAGCACAGAAAGTGGCAAGGATCCTTTAGGCTTCACATCTAATGGCCTCACTCTCTCAAGGACACACAGAAGACATCTGTCAGCTCTGCAGCATAAGTAGGCAGATATTTAGGGAGGTATTGCCTGAAAGCTATTAGAATCTCAATTGCCCAATGAACATGCCAAGCTAGGGGAATATCAACATTCAGTAGCTTATTCTCATGTGTCACTCTAGTAGTCACTTCTAAAAGAAGACTCAACGATGACTAAAATGTTGGGTCATTTTCCTGCCTATATTAGCTGACTGATTCTACGTGCACATTTCATTGCTATTTAAAATATAAAATTGTATTAGAATCCTGCTTTAATGAGAAAACAGATTTATATGGACTCAGTATACAAAAGTTTTAAATAAACAACTTAAAAATGAAATGTTTAATGTTATTCTGTTCAGATTTTAAGGTGAACACTAAAAAGCTCTTTAGGTGATGATACTCAAGTTTTGATTGAGGAAAAGAGGGCCAATAAATAATAAGCCAAGATGATTGTGAAGAATTTTTAAAAAGGAGTAATAAAGCATTGCCCTGATAGATATCAATATTTATTTATAAGCTATGGTAACTAAATCAAAGTGGTATACATACAGAAATTGACCAATAGAGTAGATAGCCTGCAAACAGCTCAATTTACATATATGCAAATGTGACATATGACAAATAGGGGTGGACGGACTGTTTAATAAACAGTGCTAAATATTGACTATGAATAGGAAAATTAATAAAACTAGATTTTAATTCAAAAAGTAAAAAGTCAAAGATAAAGACTTAAATGTAAAAGCAAAATTTTTAAACATTTAGCAAAATATTTAGAGATATATTTATGATATTGGGTTAGAAAAAAATTTCTTAAATAGGACATATATACAATAAAGATCAATGCAATTAATTGTATTTTTAAGAAAAATTTATACAACAATAGGCATAAGCAAAATGAAAATATTAGTCATGTACTGGGGTATATTTGCAAAAATAGTACATAAAATACAAAGTTTGAATACGAAAATGTAAGAATCATGCTTTTAGATGATGATCCACCCAATGAAAAAGGAGACAAGGAAAATAGCAAACCCAAATGACTAATAAAGATATGAAAAGCATACCAACTGAAGAAATAATAATTAAAGTAACAGTAAGATATAATTTTGCACCCATAAAATTGGGAACCTTCTAACTCTAATAAAATTCATCAAGAACATTGAAAACAGGAATTCTCATATCCTACTGGGAGGAGTGTACATGGTTACAACTTCAGAGAATATCTACTACTTACTTCAGAGACTATCTACTACGGGATAATACAATACAATATCTACTACTAGAGAATACAACTACTAAAGATAAATGTTAGATACTCTAGAACTCATCAATTCTACTTTTAGTCAGCCTATAAGAAAAAAAAAGGCAAAAATCTAAGAACAAATTAGTGTCACTGTCCCAGGAAAGCAAGTTTCAGGTTAACTCTCAGAACTTACACTTATTGATGAGCTGCATTATTTAACAATTCTACTTCTAAATAAATTCCTTCAAGACACTCTCATACTTCTCCACAAGGAAATATGCAGCAGAAATTGTTTAGGGCAATTGCATGCTTCAAGCAAACCTTGGAAACATCTCAAAATTCCAACAGTATGAAAATAGTTAATTTATGTGTCTAATGGAACAAAGAATTTATAAGGAATGAATTAGTTTAGAAAAATGCAGCTAGTTTAGAAAATGAACTAGTTTAGAAAAAGTGCAAATGGCAAACAATACATTCAATATAATATTACTAATGAAAATATTAAAGAAGTTACAAATAATAATATGTATTATTTATGAATGGATGCATATATGGCAAAAATAAAATCAAAGGATTCTTCATGGCAAGACTGCTCTATGGTAGAGGTTAAGAAAGAGAAAGAGCTCTTCCAAGAATATCTGTTTGTCTTGTTTTACTGGTTCCTATTTGGCAATAACATGATGATATAGTGATGTACCAGTATGAGTACATTGGCTTTTTGTGTGGCACGCCATGAGGAGCAAGAAATCGAGTTTTACTAAGTGGCAGGATTTTCCTCACCAGCCTTCTAGGATGATTGCAATCCTCCAGATTAATGTCTGAAGAGTGTGTTATCTAGAAAGGGTAATGATTACTAGGACTAGTTCCTAACTGACAATTTTCACTAAATTTCACTATCAAGGAAAAGAGAGAAGGATGCTGAAAGCATTACTTTTGACTAGGCAAGAAGTCTGACAAAGGCAGGAATTCCTGTGTAATGAAGGGAAAGAAAAACAGGCATTGAGTTCTCAGGCTAATTCCTAAAGACAAGCAGGCAGAAGTGCAATGGCCCTGGAAGGCAAAGTGTTACTGCTTCACTATTTTGCCTAGGGCTAGCCTACCTTTCTGATATAACTCCATTTTTCAGCCACAGTAAAAATTCTCTTGTGATCCATAGACTTGGATTCCAAACTTAGGTTTAGAAAAATGCAACTTGGTAAATTATATTTCCAATATAATAGTCTTAATGTAAATATCAAAGAAACCCCAACGAACTGGCATATTGAGCTTTTGAGTAAATTCTCAAAATCAAATGCCAGAAGACAGTCCAGGTAATCACACACCTTAGAGTCTTTCTGTTTGTATTTGGTGAGCCTCCTAATTTATATGTATATCACTATGTTTACAAATTTACCTTTCCTAAAGCTTTACTGTTGGCTAATATTTAAATCAGTTTCATTTTCTAAGAACAAAACAAGTAAAAAGGGGTAACTGTAATCAGTAGCAATGGAAAACAAATAAGGTTTAAAATTTATAAGAATAGTAAAAACACAATGGTCGAGGGAGAACTGTCTGGATATACTGTTGACAGGGTCACATCTGGTACTGGCACTCTTGAATAACCACTGCCAAGCCTTGTGCAGACATACAGGAAGCCATCAACAAATGCTCATCCATTTAATATTCATTGATTTGGGAATGCATGCACTGTGACTCAAGGCTGAAATGAAATCACAAACAGGCCTGCTTTTGTTTGGATGCACACGAAGACAAAGGGCTGACACTCAGTCTCTCTCAAGGTCTCTTGCAGCAAAACAAAGCATGAAACAACCAATGACTGAACTATCCATACAAAGATAATGGCCAGAAACTGCACACCAGAAAACTGTCAAGTTATTAAAGGCTAGGAAAGACAAAATCCAGGCCATATCAATGTAAATGGCATAATATTTATGGGAGAAAGCATATTTGTAATTTAATTGCCCCAAGAAATTAGCATCCTCAGGTGGAAGTTAAGGAAAAAGTATAGGCAACTCTGTTAATTCAACAAATCTGCCAGAAAATCCAGAGCACAGGATTAGTAAATGCTTTACAAAATCAGAGAGGCCACAATCCAAGTCAGAATATTCACCGTAGGAAATTAATCATGTATTGTTTCAGGTAATAGCTATGGAACACTTTCAAATTCCTCTAGGTAGTGGAGGAGGGTTTCCTTTCACAGTTTGTTGCATATGGAACATGGCCATAGGCGACACAGGCCATTCAGTCCATTTCAGAACTGTGCCAAGTGTGATAGATGAGATTGAAGTTGGGGTTGTCTCACACAGGGAATGAGTATGGGCCTAAAACCTGAAAAACTTAACAGGAAAATGACTGTAGGCACTTTATTTTAGAGCCAAAAACTTGAGAGAAAAATGCTTTAAAGACGAAGTGAACTACAATGTGGTTTCATACACTGGAGAACGTTATTAAAGAAAACTGGAAATGTTCACGTATCAAACAAAAAACCCAACAAAATGCAGAAATTATTCATCATCTGCTTGAAATTTACTGGATTATTTGTAACGATTTAGAGGCCAAAATAACTAAGCAGGAAATACAAACAAATATTGGAATTCAAACTTTTTTTTTTAATTGAAGGGTAGAAGATTGAAATTACTCTGGTAACGATTTAAAAAAAAAATGTGTACTCTCAGTGAATAAACACCGAGAACAAAAGAATCCATCTACAGAAATGACAGCGGGAATTGGAAATGAGGCATGAGGAAATAGCTGAATTACCAATTACCTCGCAACAATCTTTACAAAAGAAAAGCTAGAGCACTACCCAAATGAGTTATCATATTTCCTGATATGATTTTGGAGTTAAATTGCATTAAGGCAAAATTGTGGGAAGGATTCAATGATTCTTAAGCTATGTGAAGCAACACAGACAAAAGCACCTTGTTTATCCAAGAACATTAAAAAAAAGTATTTGAAAAGGAATTCTAGGCTGTTATAGTTAAGGGGCTGAATCACGCAAAGCTTTAAAATGAAAACATTGTAAATATGATTACACTGGAGTTAGCATAAGAAAAGAAAATTTGAAAAACAGCTTTAAAATAACTCTAATATACATACCTTGAGGAGAAAAAGATTTTATTAATTTCCCTATTTCCAAATTTATTTTAATATTTTTTTGTCTATGGAGTAAAACCAAAATTTAAGTTAATGTAAAAAAAATCTTAATTTACTGGTGGAAACTTGCAAATTTATAATGAGAAAAAAGCATTTTTTTCTAAAATAAAATGATTAAGCAAACTATAGCAATTTGGCCGAAGTTTGTATTGATCAAAATGACAGTAATTTATGGTTTTCAAAATTATGCATTAAGAAGAGGAATAAAGAGAGGTGGGGACAAGAATGGCAATGTCATATTTGTAATTAAATGTATCTAGAGAAGCCAGCTACCACTAGCACCTTTTTCAATTATCATGAATTAATAATTTTAATATTTCATAATATACACATCCTACATTACACCAAACTTAGTGTTCTGGCAGGCACGGAATAATAAAATATCTTTGGAGACTCACAGGGTAACTCGCTGGGAAGTGTCAGTATATGGTAATAGAAACGGGCATCGGATCGAACCTGGGCAGGTTGCATTTAATTTGTAGCCTCCATAAACACCAGGGCCATTCTTTTTACAGCCTGCATTTGTCATGTTGAACGGACGCCGGGAGCTCCAGCTTTCTGCTTCCTGCTACTAGACCAGCTTGTCAGAAACCTCAGGCGAGAAGCCATATTGCTTTCATTATCTTCCTGGGGTGGATCACAATGTCAAGTGCAGGTGAACATTAAATAATCGCTCGTGGATGACGAGTGCCAGGATCATACCTAGGCAACACTGTGAAGTAGACCAAGTTTCCCTTAGAGAGTCCTAGGATTCTTGGTTAGTTTTGTTTTTGAATTTTTTTTTAGCCCACTCCACTTCTCCTTTTAGGCATCCACTGGCCTATGATTCCCTAGCACCTACCTACATTCTACCATCTCCCACTGTGGAGCAGATGCTGCCATGTGTGGCCCATCCCCCTCAGAACTTCCCTTTGCCCTGCCTGCCCACTTGCAAGTCAGTGCCAGGACTCTTTGCCCATGGCTGTCTCTCTCAAGTCCAAAGTGGAAGCAGAAGACAAATACACTCTACATCCTCTGCCAGCCTGTCACCAATGACAGGAGTTGATAATAAACTGAATAAATACTCTATCTCCCTTATGTACTTTTGTAGGATAACTTGAGACATGCTTCACATTGCACCCCAGAGGTTCCCAGGTACATACAGAAGCTGTGCTGGCTCCCTGCCCTTGTCTATCTCAGTCTCCAGGTCCGCATCGTCTCCTAAATAAACTTGTCCTGAATTCCTTTTCCCAGGGTCAGCTTCTAGCAGCACTGAGACCTAGTCAATCAAAACTTGATATCATTAAATGGAATAAGGTCCCTTATACCTTAACATGCATTTAGGCCATGTTTGAAACCCCGTCTCTACTAAAAATAGAAAAAAACTTAGCCGGGCATGGTGGCGGGCACCTGTAGTCCCAGCTACTCGGGAGGCTGAGGCAGGACAATGGCGTGAACCCGGGAGGCGGAGCTTGCAGTGAGCCGACATTGCGCCACTGCACTCCAGCCTGGGCGACAGAGCGAGACTCCGTCTCAAAAAATAAATAAATAAATAAAAAGAAAGAAAAAGAAATCTCCCTACGAGGAATACACACTCCTCTTATTTAAAAACAGACATGAGTAAGCAGGTGAATAAAAGACATTTTATAGGTGAAGGTTTTCTTCTTTTTTTTTTTTTTTTAATTATTTTATTTTATTTGAGATGGAGTCTCGCTCTGTCACCCAGCCTGGAGTGCAATGGTGCGATCTCAGCTCACGGAAACCTCTGTCTCCCGAGATCAAGCGATTCTCCTGCCTCAGCCTCCGGAGTAGCTGGGACTATAGGCGCCCGCCACCACGCCCAGCTTCTTTTTTTTTTTTTTTTTTTTGGTAGCTTTAGTTGAGACGGGGGTTTCACCATATTAGCCAGGCTGGTCTCGAACTCCTGACCTTATGATCCGCCCACCTCGGCCTCCCAAAGTGCTGGGATTACAGGCGTGAGCCAAGGAATAAGCAATTTCCTTCTGCATTCCTCCGACAGAGCTATCTCTGATCATCAAAACATGAGATTCGACTACTTGAACTAAGGATAACATGTTCCTTTTCAAGTGGTCAGATCTCAACTGTTCTCATTCTTCAAGTAGAAACTGACCTCTCTTAAATAACTCATAAGAGTGGGATAGGTTTGAAAACATTTCACTTAAACACAGCAATAAGTCCACCAAGGGAAGACTCAACTAAGATTGAGGCTTCTGATAGTTCTTCAGTCAATCTAATCAATGTGAGCAGTTTACCTGGGCAATTCAAACAACTATCCCAATTCAGACCAGTGGTTCTCAATCTTAAGAGTGCATCAGAATCACCTGGAGGGCCTGTGCAAACACAGATTTTCTGTTTCAATGGGTCTGGAATGGGGCCGAGAATTTGCATTTCTAACGGGTTCTCAGGTGATGCTGATGTTGTTAGTTGAAGAAGCATGCATTGAAAACCAGAGCTAATATGTGGCAGATAATTCTCATATTCTTCTCTCAGTGTTTCAATTCAGCAGACTCTTGTATTTCCTTCAGTAAACACTTAGTCCAATAGCAGACACTTTATTCCTAGGATTTTCCTCCTTTTTGCTTTACTGGCTGTCTGAAAGGCAATGCCATTACTTTGCAACTGATCTTTAATGTAAGTTTTTCCAGTATTCTTTCTTTCCTGCTAAACTCACCTTCTCCTTTAAGACATCACTCTGGATAGTAAAAGTAAATTATCTACATTCATTTTACAGTGAAGGTAATTTTCTGCCAGGCATTGAGTATGACAGACGGGGTCCTCATTTTCAGTTGTATTTGCATTATTTTGCACTGTCTAGCTTATAAATGGGCAAAAATAAAATGTCATAATAATCATAATGGATATGTCTCAAAATGATGCATTTTAGGTTTATTGGCAAATATGACATTAGGCAATCTGTTGAAAGTGTTGCCTTCTATATAGAAATGAGAAACCAAAAATAAAGGACCTTCAGGTTATTTTAATATTAACAACTTGAAGGGAAAAATTACCAAATGCAAAGATCTTTAACAAAAAGAACTGATGCAGAAGGTTATTACTTTCTCATTGCTTTCTTTTAACCTCATATGTAAGTTATTGCTTATACTCTATTTCACAATATATTTAAGATAATATAACTAAAAGGCAATTATTAAGGAAAAGATCAACAAAGAAAAGAATGCATAAGAGACAGTTTCTTTAAGACTCAAGAACATGATGTTTTAGGTGGACCAGATAAAAATTATAAAAACAATTTGGTTTTCAGAAAATAAAACATGAAGTAATACCAACTTGCTTTGACATAACTCCATTGTAGAAACTTTGTTGGTATTTACCAGGCAATTCATCTCATGTGACTACCTGACAGTGTGATAATAAAAATCACTCATTCCAAATCCTTTTTCTTTTCATATTCCTTTGCCTCTGTTAAGTATTGTTTCTCTTGTTGACACATAAGACTTAAAAAAAAACATATATTTGTGCCCACTGGCATATAATGATACATATTCCTTTCGGGGGCATCTACAGAGTTGCTTCTATTTACAGTAGAAGTCTCTATGTAAATGCTGGCTGTAAAGTCAATTTCTGGCTGCACCTGTCTCTTCAGGTAGATGATGAAGCATTCCATGTGTCCTGCTCCTTGGTCATCACCCATATGCAGGTTCACTGCTCCTTGAACAAGAGGTTCTTCAGTTTGCATCAAATAAGTGACTCCCTGCTCCCCTAGGCTTGCTAATATTCTGGATGACCCCTTGTGGATTTTCCATCTGCAAGCCAACTACTTTTCACTCAACTTTCAGCTTGTGCTCATCAAAATATTCTAATTATTTGCCTTTTAAAAATTACAATCTGGCCGGACACAGTGGCTTACACCTGTAATTCCAGCACTTTGGGAGGCTGCGGCAGGTGGATCACCTGAGGTCAGGAGTTTGAGACCAGCCTGGCCAATGTGGTAAAACCCTGTTTCTACTAAAAATAAAAAAATTAGTTGGGTGTGGTGGTGGGCGCCTGTAATCCTAGCTACTCGGGAGGGACTGAGGCACAAGAATCACTTGAACCCGGGAGGCGGAGGTTGCAGTGAGCCGAGATCATGCCACTGCACTCCAGCCTGGGCAACAGAGTGGGACTTTGCCTCAAAAAAAATACAGTCTAATTG
This sequence comes from Nomascus leucogenys, assembly GCF_006542625.1. NCBI lineage: Eukaryota > Metazoa > Chordata > Mammalia > Primates > Hylobatidae > Nomascus > Nomascus leucogenys. The sequence continues at coordinate 64,034,835 of NC_044394.1, read as the reverse complement.
TTGCATAGGTAATTATGTTTTGGCTACATCTCTTAAAGCCACCAGAGCAGTCTGAACTTCAGACATTATTCCATGCTTGAAAAATAAAATTTCCTTGAAAAATGCCATGTGGATTTATGCCATAAGCCTGGATGTTGTTAATAAAGTAGCCAGTGTCTCTGAAGCCAGTTTAATGACTCTCCTTCTCTTCCTGAGTCCAGATGTGATCCGATTATCTTCTTTCATTGAATTATACCACTCTTTAAGCCCAAATGAAAAGTTGTCCCAGTAAGCCACTATTCTCTTTCCTTGATGATTGTGTTTGGAGGTGATTACACTTGTGAACTCAGAAAGAAGCCTACACACAGAGACCTTGTTGAAATGAAGGAGATGGAAGAAATTGGCATTTATCTAATAAACTTCTCATAGAAGCACGTGTCCAGATGCAAACATACATACATTTTTCTGTTCTTTGGCATTATGACTTGTAACACTATTAGCTCCATTCCTTGCTAGATCCCAGAAGACATGCAGATATGAAGATGATAGTGGCTGCATTTGCTCCAGGAGGCCGTGCGTACTTGGTTAGTTTGGTTGAGGCCAAATAGCATTTACCTTAGATTCCCTGTAACTGCCCTCTACTCCAATTACTAAAATTATGGAACTATAGGGAAAGCTAAGTTATAAGAAACAACATTTACCCTCCAGCCACATAACTTGTCTTTAACCCAGTACATCCTTTCTCTTTTTGCATCCTGATAATTTCATCTGACTGTCATCAAATCGTGTTACAGGCATGAAATGCCCCTTAGTTTCCAACACTGTTTCTCAAAATAGTACTTATGAAAGAAGAAATACGTCATGTAGATGGTCATTTATAAACTCTTAATGATTCAACTAATTACTGTTTTTTTTTCTTTTTATTTTACATTGACTACTACAAATATGCAGAGTAATGCATAGGCTAGAATATCTAACATCTGATTACTTTTACTTGCTAACATATATGCCACTTTTTGTGTAGGATATATTTTGTAAGGTACTTCTTTTCGTATTTATAAAAGTGAGTCTATGAGACCCAAACAAAACAATGCAAAAAGAGGTGATGGCACTTGCAGTTCTTCCATCACAACATATTATAACATCACATAAGATACAGCATTACTATGTTGTATAATGATACATTGATATTTACAGCAGTACATTATGCTAGAGCAATCCTCATTTATCCAAGGTAATTGGAAATGGAGTATTTGTATCTTCTCTGAAATGCTTCTGATCCTCAGGGCTTGGTCCCAAGCCTCGTCACTTTTTTCTCTCTCTACATTCTCTTTCCTAGATCAACTTAGCCATCTATGACTTTAAATATCATGTATATGATATTTCCTAAATTTAGATCTCCAGTTCTTACCTTGCCTCTGAATTCCAAATTTATATTTCCCATTATTTTGTATATCTCCATTTTAGTGTCATAGGCCTTCTTAATCTCAAACTGAAATCTGCATTCCATCCTCTCCCCGGCTGCTCAAACCTGTTCCACACCTTGTCTTCCCCCTTTTAGTAATGGCAACACTATCCCCTTTAGATGCTCAAACCAGATAATTAGAATTCATCTTTCATTTTTCTTTCCCCTCACAACCTCCATATTTTATATACACCACACTTTACTTAATCATCACTGTCACCATTTTGGACCATCGCTTATCTCACCTAGACTATTTTAAAAATCCCAACTGGTGCACTACCATTTCTACTCCAACCAATTTTCAACATGGCAGAGTAATCTAAAATTCGACAGCATCATCACTTTAAAGTCCCGTAATGGCGTTCATTGACTGCCTCCTTCCACTGCACTATGTTCCATTCCATCTTTCTCTCTGTCTCTCTTATGCCATCAACAACAATCCTATGGAGCCGGGACCTCCCTCTGTCACCCTGGTCGGAGTGCAGTGGCACAATCCTAGCTTCTGGCAGCCTTGAACTCCTGGGCTCAAGCGTTCTTCCCATCTCAGCCTCCTAAGTAGATAGGACTACAGATGCATTCCACCATGCCTAGCTAATTTTTAATTTTTTGCAGATATGGGGTCTCACTATGTTGCCAAGGTTTGTGTTGAACCCTTGTCCTCAAGCAATCCTCCCGCCTCAGCTTCCCTAAGTGCTGGGATTACAGGTGTGAACTACTATGCCTGGCACTAAAATATATTTAATAAAAAGTATAAAAACAGAACACAAGAATTAACAAATGTTGAGGAATTTGAAAACAAATTATATTTGATATTAAAACCATACCAAAACAAGGTGAATTTTTTTGATGATTTAGAAGGTATATCTGTATCACAAAGCATCTCAGTGCATCATATTGATTTTTAGGCATCCATGGTAGCTATACAATGTAGGATCTTTGGATTCGATCTCACTTCCCCCTCTAGAATATTCTACATTTAAAAAATATCTTGTGTAAGATCATTTAGATTGATCTTTACTTTTACATAAGTTGAAAAAGCAATGTCAGCTATTTGACCAAACTTGACTAAATTTTGAGAAAGTAAGGGAAATAATAATACTGAGTAGTTTGCAGACTCATAAGCACTGGGGCAGTGGGTTGCTCCTGGAAAGACAACTGGGAAATACAAGACGTGGTTCTAACTGTTCTCAAACTAATGTCTCATCCTAAGACTGATCATGATGCTCTTGAAAAACACCCTATGACCCCAACACAGCCCACGGATACATTCATTTATTGGCTCGTAGAACTAGTAAAAGTTATTTCCAACTATGGTGACCCATGCTTCAGGCATGATAACCACAAAATAAATTGAAAAAAAGAAGAAAGGAAGATGGTGTTTAGCCTCTGGGTGATTCAGAGAAACCGTATCTGGCAGCAGCACGTTGTGAAAACAACTTTTATCAACATCAAAACTAGACTCCAGGGGAGATCTGATATAGACACCATTATTTGGGCTCTCAGATGTTCAAAAGTTGAAGCACGGTAGATTGCTAAAAAGATAAAGTCTGGGCTGTGCCTGTTTTCATTTCTCCCTACGTGCTTTTCAAGATCTCATCTCATTTCCTCTCCCTCTTTTGAGTGTGATTTCTGCCTTTTTTTTTCCCCCTAAACAGACACAGATCCTTGCATTTAGCACTGTTTTGGCTTCTTGGAAAGTCTTCATATTCAGTTCTCAGGGGTAAACACACTTCTTCAATCTCTCCAAGTAAGACTAAATATAAAACCAAGTAGTAGGGTTTTTATCTACCCAGAGCAATTGGTGACATTTGCAAGGTGGGGTAAGGAAGGAGATTGGAAAATGACAAAAAAACTTTATTTTTTATGTCATTTTCTACTACCAATATATATAGTTGCATTTCAGTATTATTATAACAATGAAGAGATGACAAATTAGTAGGTAAATGATAAAATTCTTCAGGGTTATTGTTGAGTATACAGAATAGAGTTTCACCACAGAATCTATGAATTTTTAAGCTTCTATCTCTATTTCTCTGAATGTTTAAGAGGTATGCCATACATATAGTCCATGTGATGGGTTGGTTGTCTTTTTCTTTTTCTTTTTCTTTTTTTTTGAGATGGGGTCTCACTCTGTCACCCAGGCGATCTCAGCTCACTGCAACCTCCGCCTCCCGGACTCAAGTGATTCTCCCACCTCAGCCACCCAAGTAGCTGGGACTAGCAGCACACAATACCATGCACGATTATGGTTCTGTTTCTTAAACAGTTTGTAATCATAAGATTTTAAAATCTAAAGCCTTTTTATCATTCACAGACTTAACAGATATTCACAAATATCCTACAATTTTTCCACTTATGTCCTATACCCAGGTAATAAAATAATAAGTAAAGGCAGACATGGCTTAGGTCTTCTGGGTCTTACCATCTACTAGAGAAGACAGGCAGATAAGGCAGAAAGCAAATAAAACTAATGAAAAGTTGCAACAGAGACAAAAGTCGCTGTTATGATGCTATGATGGGAGCATCTGACCCAGGTAAGGTTGATAAGGAACTCTTCGCTGTGGAAAGGACATTTTACTGACATCTAAAAGATGAAGAGAAAAAAATTGTATCTGGCAAAAGACAGCATACATCAGAAAAGAGCCTGTCAAGGTCAGGGGATGGAAGACCTGTATGATCATTGATCTGAATGGGGATGGTGGCAGGCGAGTGCGGTATGAAATGTGTCTGAAGGGAGGGAGAGGAGACAGGTCATATATGGCCTTATAGGCCATGCTCAGGAGTTTTGTCTTTAAGCGTACAGAGAGATTCCTAATGTGTTTTAAATCTGCAGGCCAGATATAAAGTGTGTGTCTTGAAGAGCCCTTTGGTTACAGTTTAGAGAAAAGGCCACTAGGCACCAGGGAGGATGAGAACAGCCATATGAAGAGACCACTGTAATGGTCAAGAGAGCAATAGGGATTTGGAATTGGAGGTGCTGAGGGCAGAAAAAGGCAGAATGATTTGAGGGATATTCCGGAGGCAAAATGAGCCAGACTTGGTGCAGACTAGAAATCAGAGGCAAAGGAGAAGACAGTGTGGAGGATGCTTCCAGTATGCTTCACAACATTTAACATAAATTACATTTGATAAAGGAGATGAAGAGAATAGTATGCTGACACAGTGCTATAAGATTTTTATACTAAGTATAAATATTCATATTTGTTTATAGAAATGAAGTACTTTCTTAGGCTTATATAAGTGAATAAAAATTATTCACTGGACTGACTTGGTAGCACAAAATGTAATGAGCTCATTCACAGTAACTTTGTGAGAAACGAAAGGCTCTGAATTTTTTTACATGTAGAGAAATAGTATAATATAGTATTAGTTTCTTAAACATAAATTTTCTTTTAATTAATCGCTAACCAAAAATTTAAAAAAAAAACCGTTGGAATCAAATATCAACACCCAAGTAACTGACAAAAGAATTCTCATTAGTATCAGTACAACTTTCCGAAATAAAGCTACTGAAGGCTAGGCAGATAATTTGTTTTGAAGTGTAACATCTTAGCAATTATAATAGCAAAAACATTGTATTCTTTTATGTGGAATAAAGTGAATAAAGTATAACTGAAATGATTAGTGAAAAAAGTAAAATACATCATTCTACTTCAAGGATGTTAACCATTGCTATACTTTTCTTAAGTTTTATGTTTATAAACTATGTACAAGAATGAAATAGAGCTCTAGGCTCTAGTCGATCAAACATCAATTCAAGCTACTCTCTAATGTAGTGTAGTAGGTACAGAATAAATACCAATTAAGAAACATTCCAACCAAGTTCTTGTTCCATATGTTCTATATGGGATGTACACCTTGATTTTCTACCTGCCAATCATATCTGTTATTTCAAAAACTAAATTTATAATTCATTTTTTAAGGAAAATTACATGTATTGCTCTCTTCCCAAATATTTGACATGCGGTAAAAATTGCATCTTATACTTGTTTTTCTTCTTTAATTTTTATATATCTAGTGTCCAACTAATTTCATGCATTCAAAATAACTTTCATTTTCTTCTCAGTTTTTGGTAGTGTGTTTAGCATCTAAAAACAATTAGGCCGATGCTATAGCTCATGCCTGTAATCCTAAAGCTTTGAAAGGCCAAGGCAATAGGACTGCTTGAGGCCAGAAGTTCAAGACCAATCTGGGCAACATAGCTAGACCATGTCTCTATATGAAATAAAAAAACTAGCCAGAAATGGTGTTGCACAGCTGTAGTCCTAGCTACTTGGGAGGCTGAGACAAGAAGATCACTTGATTCTAGAAGTTTGAGGCTGCAGTGAGCTATGATCACACCACTACACTCCAGCTTGGGTGACAGAGCAAGTCGTCATCTAAAAAAAATAAAATAAAAACAATTAAAGCACAATAGATAAATGAATGAATTATTGAAGGAATTATCTTTATCTTGCAGGGGAATTAATGGTTTATCCTAAATTTGTTTTGTTTTGTTTTCATTGTGATCAGCTAAAGAAAAGATTTAGATACCCATAAAATGTTTAGTTACCAATTTTTATGCCATTATTAGGAGATTTATTTTGTTTATGTTATATTAGTAGTATGAAAACCTGATGAATGCATAAACATATTGATTAAAAAGGAACCAAGCATTCCAGGAAATACATAAAAGACAATAACCATTAAAAATTTTCTATAGAATTGCATTTGGAACAACCCTTTCTCATGTAGTATTTCAATTAATGGGAAAAGAAAGATGAGGTAAATATTGAACGTGAAATTAGGGGTCCTATGTTCAAATTTCAGTTCTGCAGCTAAGAATCAATATTTCCAAGCACAAGTCATTTCATTTTGAGGAACACGAGATTTATTGAAGATGAAAGACCAGTAAATTGGCTTTCAGACATGTTTCAAAATAAACATGGTGAATTTCAAACTTTTCCTTCCTTCTTCCTTCCTTCCCTTTTCAATAAAATTATGTGAATACTTGCTATAATTTGTTGAGTGCATATATGCATACACATTAAGTTAGAAGTAAACATGTCACTTTGACTCCAGGGAAGCTAGGATTGGAAGATTCCCCATTTCTTCAATCATTATGAGTAAATCGAAAGACATTCCGAAGATGAGGATTTCAGCCAACTTGGAAATCTACAGCTTCCATCTGTTTTAGTACTTGCTATTGTCATAGTGTTTCTTGGCAACTGAACTTCCACTTTTGAAAGTAAACCTTGCTTTGAGTGCTACTAGAGAATTGGGATAAAACTTCCACAGGTGCTAAGAAAAAGAAAAACAAAAACGTATGCAATAATGTATGAGCCAAATTTTCCAGAGAATTAATAGAAGATGCACTAACGAGGGCAATTAATACATATGCAAGAAAGAATACAATAAAACGGACATTGATTAACCATATAGCCTTCATTACTGTAAGTTATAGATAATCCTAGAAACAGTGTGGCACTTTAAACATTTTTTGATATATGACATCATATGGCTTATTTTTTATTTTTTATTTTTTTTATTTTTTATTTTTTATTTTTTTTTTGAGACGGAGTCTCGCTCTGTCGCCCGGGCTGGAGTGCAGTGGCACAATCTCGGCTCACTGCAAGCTCCGCCTCCCGGGTTCACGCCATTCTCCTGCCTCAGCCTCTCCGAGTAGCTGGGACTACAGGCGCCCGCCACCACGCCCGGCTAATTTTTTTGTATTTTTAGTAGAGACGGGGTTTCACCGTGGTCTCGATCTCCTGACCTCGTGATCCGCCCGCCTCGGCCTCCCAAAGTGCTGGGATTACAAGCGTGAGCCACCGCGCCCGGCCTGGCTTATTTTTTAAAATCACATAATACATATATCTATCTGAGGATTTACAGTCATATACAGACAAATATGTGAGTGGTAAATAAACCATCTAGATGATGAACTAAGATTGTGCTTACAGTTACATGAGATTGCTTGTTTTTATTGTCATTTTATTTTTATTTTTAATTATTATGAATACATAATAGTTGTATATATTTATAGGGTACATGTGATATTTTGATACAAGCATAGAATATGTAATGATCAAATCAGGGTAATTGTGGTATCATTTCCTTGTGTTAGGAACATTCTAATTTCACTCTTTCAGTTATTATGAAATATACAATATGTACAATGAATCATTGTTAACTATAGTTGCCCTATTGTGCTACAAAACACTAGATCTTATTCCTTCTATCTAACTGTATTTTTGTACCCATTAGCCATTTCTTCTTAATCTCCCCCTCCCTACTACCCTTCCAGCCTCTGTTGACTTCTATTTTAATTTTGGAAATGTTTTATCCACCATTTGAATTTCTTATATTCTGAACACACATACAAACATTCAAGTACCTCAGAGACTCACACATAGAACAAACTCTAGGCATTCATTCATTCATTCTGCAAGTGCCTATCATCCTCAAGTATCGTGCTAAGGACATACAAAAACGCAAGTAATTTTCTAGATTCTAAAATTGTATCAAAGAGTAGAAGAGACAGAAGTAAGCCCATAAGTTATAAGAAAGTGTGTATATCATATAACGGCAGTACACACAGGAAGTAATGGAGCACAGAGCAGGGAGTTCTCTACAGTTCTGAAAATGGAGAAGGCTGGGCATGGTGGCTCATGCCTGTAATCCCATCACTTTGGGAGGCCGAGGCAGGCAGATCACCTGAGGTCGGGAGTTCAAGACCAGCCTGACCAACATGGAGAAACCCCGTCTCTACTAAAAATACAAAATTAGCTGGGCGTGGTGGTGCATGCCTGTAATCCCAGCTACTCGGGAGGCTGAGGCAGGAAAATCACTTGAACCCGGGAGGCAGGGGTTGCAGTGAGCTGAGATCATGAGATCACACCACTGCACTCCAGCCTGGGTGACAGAGTGAGACTCTGTCTCAATTAAAAAAAAAAAAGAAAGAAAATGGAGGAGAAACAGTAGATCGGGATAAAGCAATACTCGTGTGTGTGTGTGTGTGTGTGTGTGTGTTTTTGCTATTAGTGCTTTGTTTATTGAGTTTACTTAATATGATACACACACACACATATATATACATGTCTATTATTGCATTTTGGATCATAAGTATATGATACAGAATTTGCAGCAAAACTATAAACAAAACCTAAAATAAAAACAACAGAAAAAAACTTTGTGTAATTTGCCTAAGAGAAACCATAAGCAATAAAGTATCTAAAATTCAAGATTTCAGGGTTCAGGAGTTTACAGTGCTACCTGAAGATCACTGACATTCTTTTAAAGGTAAATCACAGGCCGGGCATGGTGGCTCACACCTGTAATCCCAGCACTTTGGGAGGCCGAGGTGAGTGGATCACAAGGTCAGGAGTTTGAGACCAGACTGGCCAACATGGTGAAACCCCGCGTCTACTAAAAATACAAAAAAAAATTACCCAGGTGTGGTGGCGGGCGCCTGTAATCCCAGCTACTCAGGAGGCTGAGGTAGGAGAATCACTTGAAACCGGAATGCGGAGTTTGCAGTGAGCCATGATCACAACACTGCACTCCAGCCTGGGTAAAAGAGCAAAACTCCATCTCAAAAACACAAAAAACAAAAACAAAGGTAAATCACAATATCCATTCAAGAAAAACAACAAATATGCTAACTATAATATTTATGCACTACCTTTGGTAATATTAAATTATGAATAATGAATAATATGAAAGTGAACAAAGAGCAAACTTCCTTCTTTCAAAAAAAGTGAACTTCTTAATGTAATCTGCTATAGTTTGCTTTAATTATATAATCATAGCCATTATTTAAAAGCTAAAAAAGACTCAGAAAAACAAACACCCAGTAGGAGCTAAAAACTGTATAAATAACCTTGGAAGTAATGAGGCTTATTAAAACGAGTTAATTAAAAATTGAAGCCCAATATGCGAAATGGTAAATGTGATTTTAGCAGAACAGCATAAAATTCTTCATCACATGTCGTCATAAAGCTCTCCTTTCGGGAGAGGGGGTTATTTACATCGATGGTGCAATATAATTGGAAGGAGTGGACTTCCAGCCAATAGTTTGTCTCCCTTCTTTAAAGCTCAACAACAATTTGTTGTCAGCTCCAGCCTGTCATTAACATTCTGTCCTTTAGTCAAGTTACCTGTTTATTTGTCTCCTGTCTTTTTCATATCCTCTGACTTGGACAAAATCAAATGCACATTGAAGGCACAACTCTCATGTTCTTGATCTAGGTTTTGCTTTTGGTTTTGCCCTTGGCGCAAGACCCCATGGAACATCTCATAAGAGAAGGTGCCGGTGAGTTGGGCTCTGAAATATTAAGAGAGGTCTCCTGGTGCCAAGAGGAAAACCCATCACAGACAGAGCACAGGGAAAGGGTGAGATACAACACATGGTTCAATGTGGTTAGAGTGCTGCCAGAGGAGTGGCTGTGCAGCCCTCTAGGAATGCTTTGAGAGTGAGGCTGGAAATACGAGAGCCTGATCCCAGGCTACTTATTCTATGGCAAGGCAGAACCACTGACAGAGGTTAAGCAAGAGACTGACCACATTTAGTCACTAATTTAACTCAGAAAATGGCAAAAAAAAAAAAAATGAGTGAGAGAGAAATACATTATTCCACACTTTCTGGTTTGTATTATTGGAAAAATGAATTCATTTAATGCATGAAATGAAATGAAGAGATGATCTCACTTAAGAAACAAAATGCCAATGATTGGAAGGTTTATTTAATGACTGAAATGGGGAATCATGAGGAGGTACACATTACAACAGGCGAAAAAGTTATGATTTGAACATTGTAAGATTTGAGATGCTCTTTTGCCAGCAAGGTATGTCACTGTAAATAGGCTATTTTAACTCTCTAGTTTTCTCATTACAGAAAGGGAATAATAACAGAGTTGATGTGAGGATTAAATAATTCAACACATTAAGAGAATAGTGCCTGGCATCTAGAAAGGCCAAGAATGTTAACAAGTATTGCTAGTATCATCAGCAGCACTGTGTGGAGCTACCTGTGGTAAACCCAACAGATTCGTTTGATTTTCAGGGGATTATTTTCAGTGCTTTTCTTCCATGGCCTCAGGGTTGATCTTTGAACTCTCTTTTCTTTTGACTTCGTAGAAAGGAGATATATGCTCCTGCTCTTCTTGTATCTTCTCATTCTTTTTATATTAACTCTTCCTGCACCCATCTTTCAAATGTTGGTGAGTCCAGCATTATGTCTCCGGAAGTTGGACGTTAAAAATTTTTGAATCCTTAAAATGGTATAAAAGTGTTATGGGTTTTCTATGACAAACCCAGAGCCAACATAATACTGAATGGGGAAAAGTTGAAAGCATTCCCTCTGAGAACTGGAACAAAACAAGGATGCCCAGTCTCACCACTCCTCTTCAACATAGTACTGGAATCCCTAGCCAGGGCAACCAGACTAGAGAAAGAAATAAAGGGCATCCAAACCAGTAAAGAGGAAGTCAAACTGTCACTAATTGCTGACGATATGATTGTTTACCTTGAAAACCCTAAACACTCCTCCAGAAAGCTCCTAGAACTGATAAAAACAATTCGGCAAAATTTCTGGATACAAGATTAATGTACACAAATCAGTAGCTCTTCTATACACCAACAGCGACCAAGCAGAGAATCAAATCAGGAATTAAACCCCTTTTACAATAGCTACCAAAAAAAAATAAAATTCTTAAGAATACACCTAACCAAGGAGGTGAAAGACCTCTACAAGGAAAATTACAAAATACTGCTGAAAGAAATCACAGATGACACAAACAAATGGAAACACATCCCATGCTCATGGATGGGTAGAATCAATATTGTGAAAATGACCATACTGCCAAAAGCAATCCACAAATTCAATGCAATTCCCATCAAAATACCACCATCATTCTTCCCAGAATTAGAAAAAAAAATTCTAAAATTCATATGGAACCAAAAAGAGCCCCCATAGCCAAGGCAAGACTAAACTGAAAGAACAAACCTGGAGGCATCACACTACCTGATTTCAAACTATACTATAAGGCCATTATCACCAAAACAGTGTGATACTGGTATAAAAATAGGCACATAGACCAATGGAACAGAATAGAGAACCCAGAAATAAACCCAAATACATACAGCCAACTGATCTTTGACAAAGCAAACAAAAACATAAAGTGGGGAAAGGACATTCTTTTCAACAAATGGTGCTGGGATAATTGGCTAGCCACATGAAACTGGATCCTCATCTTTCAACTTTTGATCCTCAAAATCAACTCAAGATGGATTAAGGGCTTAAATCTAAGACGTGAAAGTATAAAAATTCTCAATGATAACATTGAAAAAACCCTTCTAGACATTGGCTTAGGCAAGGATTTCATTATCAGGAACCCAAAAGCAAATGTAATAAAAACAAAGATAAATAGCTGCGACTTAATTAAACTAAAGAGCTTTTGTACAGCAAAAGAACGGTCAGCAGAGTAAACAGACAACCCACAGAGTGGGAGAAAATCTTCACAATCTATACATCTGACAAAGAACGAATATCCAAAATCTACAACAGACTCAAACAACTCAGTCAGAATAAAATAATCCCATCAAAAGTGGCCTAAGGACATGAATAAACAACTCTCCGAAGAAGATATAAAAATGGCCAAGAAACATGTGAAAAATGCTCAACATCACCAATAATTAGGGAAATGCAAATCAAAACCACAACATGATACCACCTTACTCCCACCAGAATGGCCATAATCTAAAAATCAAAAGACAGTAGATATTGGCATGGATGCGGTGATCAGGGAACACTTCTACACTGCTGGTAGGAATGTAAACTAGTACAGTCACCATGGAAAACAGTGTGGAGATTCCTTAAAGAACTAAAAGTACTACCATTTGATCCAGCAATCTCATTACGGGGCATCTACCCAGAGGAAAAGAGGCCAGTACATGAAAAAGATACTCGCACATGCATGTTTATAGCAGCACAATTCACAATTGAATGATCGTGGAGCCAACACAAATGCCCAGCAATCAACGAGTGGATAAAGAAACTGTGATATATGTGTGTGTGTGTGTGTGTGTGTGTGTGTGTATACACATACATATAATGGAATACTACACAGCCATGAAAAGGAAATAATTAATGGCATTTGCAGTGACCTGGAAGAAATTGGAGACTATTATTCTAAATGAAGTAACTCAGGAATGGAAAACCAAATATTGTATGTTCTCATTGATATGTGGGAGCTAAGCTATGAGGATGCAAAGGCATACAATGGACTTCAGGGATTTGGAGGGAAGGGTGGGAGGGGGCAAGGGATAAAAGACTACAAATAGGGTGCAGTGTATATTTCTTAGGTGATGGGTGCACCAAAATCTCACAAATCACCACTAAAGAACTTACTCATGTAACCAAATACCACCTGTACCCCAATAACCTATGGAAAAGTAAAAAATACTTAAAAAAATTCTTAAGGGTTCAATTGTGTCTCCAAAGTTTTGTCGGACCTCACGATGAAACCACATATATAAAAGGTGGGGGAGCACTGCATTTATTATTTAAGATGAAGTCTTAGTAGGTTAGGGTGGGCCCTTAGTCTTAAGTGACTGGTGGCCTTTTAAGAAGAGGGCAGACACAAAAAGAGAAGACTGCCATGTGACAACAGAGGTAGAGATTGGAGTGATGCAGCTGCAAGCCAAAGTATAGGACTGACAGCCACCACAAGGAGCCAAGAAAAGTCAAGAAGTATCCTCCCCTGCAGGTTTCAGAGGGAGCATGCCCCTGCAAACACCTTGATTTCAAACTTCTAGTCTCCAGAAGCATGAAACAATACATTTCTGTTGTTTTAAAGTATCCCATTTATATCACCTTGTTATGCAAGCTCTAGGAAACTAATATAAACATTTTTATAGGAATGTGCTTTTTTCTTAAAAGAAGGTCCTTAGCTTTCATCAGATTCTCGAAAGAACTTGAATCTCTTGAACTCTCTTCTGAGGGTCCTATTTGCTCCTGTGATTTAAATTATAACCCGAATGTCACTGTCAACGTCTCTCAAATCTGTACCACCAATCTAGACCTCTCTTTAGCTCTAGAACTTTACGTCTACTTGAAATCTCCACTCACACATCCCAAATTGAATTGAAGGTATAGTGAATCATCATTTCAGTAAATGATGCCACCATTTGCTCATCTGTTCAACCTCAACTCTGAACAGGCTTCCATGATCCATAATTCAATTCATCAATAAGACTCATTAGCTTGATCTGTAAAATGGATCTTGAATCTACCTGTCTTCCATCTTTGCTGTCACTGACCTAGGCCTGTTACTTTCATAAATTTCTCTGTTGGAATAATGCAATTGCCTCCCTTGATGGTCTCCCTGCTTTTTCTTTTGTCCTTCTCATGTCTATTTTTGCACTCATGAGCCAGGGCAGAGATCAGAATGAGTGAAGTTAAGCAAGGAGTGTGCTCAGGATCAGCAACTGTGGTAGAAAGGAGTAAAGCAGGATTTTAGAGAGGTGTCAGGCTTTGAAATTTTGGGTGACAAAGTCAATCTGCTTTACCCAGGACTTTCCTACTTTTAGCACTGTAAGTCTCATGTCCTGGGAAACCCCTCATCTATGGGAAAACTGTCACTGCAGTCACCTAACTGCAGTGGCTAACCTGTCTACCTAGTGGTAACAAGGTGTAAACTCACCCCATGGGCACCTGTGAAGTTGGACTGGTCTTCTTTAGAACTGCACCTGGAGTGTTACTGTCCCTCTTTGGGGTCTGGAGGCTGAGCTTTCTCTCCCTGCATTAGACATAGGATGTTCCAGGGAAGTTGGCATGACCTACTTAAGGTGGCACTTTCCATCAGAAGGTAACTCTTGGGGAGGGCTTACAGCTGAGGTCTATCACACAGCAGGTCTCTCAGGTTGGGGACTGGGTCTTTTATGCTTCAGGAGAAATCTGGGTGGCAAAGTGCAGCATTTACTACAATATCACTTCTTGAAATGAGCATAATATATTCAGATAAATGCAAGCAATTCCTTTTACCAAAACAACCAAAGATGCATGTGAAGAATGACAAGGTTAGAGAAATGTAGGCATGGGTGAGATCATAACATTTCTTATATATTAGGGCAAAGAAAATAAGCTCGACCATGAAATCTTTATGAGATCATTTTTTACATTTCCTTTTACTGTGATCATTGTGATCATTGCAATCATTGCAATAGATGCAAATAAATGCCTTTGAAAAATATTTAACATCATTTCAGGCTAGTGACTCCACAAACATGTAATAGGAGATTTCCTAAACCCAATAAAGGAATCTCAGGAAAAAACTACAGCTAACATCCTACTTAAAGACAAAAGACTGAATGCTTTCTCTCTAATATCAAGAACAAGGTAAGGATGATTGCACTTACCACTTCTATTCACCATGATAATGGAAGTCCTAGCCAGTGCAATAGTCAAGAAAAAGAAAAGAATATAGAATGAAAAAAAACACAAATAAAACTACAACTATTTGAAGATAACAGAGTTGTCAATGTAGAAAAATCTCAAAGAATCTACAAAAAATGACATTAGAAATAATACTTAAGTTTAGAAAGTCACAGGATACAAGGTCAATTCATGCATACATGCATACATGCACACAAAACTGAACTATTGTATTTCTATATAGAATCAGTAAACAATTGGAAATTGAAATTTTTTAAAAGTATCATTTAAAATAGCAGCCAAAATATTTAAGTATACCTTTCATGAAATACACACAAGATCTGTATGTTGAAAACTTCAAAGCTGATGATAAATTTTAAAAGACCTAAACAAATTAAGAGATATATTGTGTTCATGGACTGGGAGTTTTAATAATGTTAAGGTGTCAGTTCTCCCCAGATAGATCCATAGACTGAATATAATCCCAAGATGAATCATAGCAGAATTCTTCCTTTTCTTAGAAATAAAAAAGGCTGATTTTAAAAATTACGTAGAAAAGCAAAGAAACTCAAATACCCAAAACCAATTTTGAAAAAAGAACAAAGTTAGAAGGCATTACTTGATTTCAAGATTCTTATAAAGATAGAATAATCAATACAGTGTGGTACTGGCAAAAGTATGGACATATAAATTGATGCAACAGAACAGATTCTAAAAACAGATCCTTACATATATGATCAATTGACTTTTAGAAAAGGTGAAAAGGCAATTCAATGGCAAAAGGATAGTGATATGGTTCAGCTGTGTACCCAGCCAAATCTCATGTCATGTTGTGGGAGGGACTCAGTGGGAGATAACTGAATCATGGCGGCGGTTTCCCCCATACTGTTCTCCTAGTAGTAGTCAGTAAGTCTCATGAGATCTAATGGTTTTATAGGGCGTTTCCCTTTCGCTTGGTTCTCATTCTCTCTCGCCAACTGTGAGGGAAGACCTTTTGCCTTCTGCCATGATTGTGAGGCCTCCCCAGCCGTGTGGAACTATGAGTCCCTTAAACCTTTTTTTTTTTTTTTAAATAAATTACCCAGTCTCGGTTATGTCTTTATCAGCAGCATGAAAACGGACTAATACAGATAGTGTCTAAGAAATGATGTCTTTTAATTGGGACATTTAGCCCATTTACATTTAAGGTTAATATTGTTACGTGTGAATTTGATCCTGTCATCATGATGCTACCTGGTTATTTTGCCCATTAGTTGATGCAGTTTCTTTATAGTGTCGATGGTTTTTACTATTTGGTATGTTTTTGCAGTGGCTGGTACTGGTTTTTCCTTTCCATATTTAGTGCTTCCTTCAGGAGCTCTAAAAACACAAGAAGAAAACCTAGGCCATTCCATTCAGGACATAGGCATAGGCAAAGAATCCATTACTAAAACACCAAAAGCAATGGCAACAAAAGCCAAAATTGACAAATGGGATCTAATTAAACTAAAGAGCTTCTGCATAGCAAAGGAAACTATCATCAGAGTGACAGGCAACCTACAGAATGGGAGAAAATTTTTGCAATCTATCCATCTGACAAAGGGCTAATATCCAGAATCTACAAAGAACTTAAACAAATTTACAAGAAAAAAACAACCCCATCAAAAGGTGGGCAAAGGATATGAACAGACACTTCTCAAAAGAAGACATTTATGCAGCTAAGAAACATATGAAAAAAAGCTCATCATCACTGGTCATTAGAAAAATGCAAATCAAAACCACAATGAGATACCAACTCATGCCAGTTAGAATGGCGATTATTAAAAAGTCGGGAAACAGATGCTGGAGAGGATGTGGAGAAATAGGAACGCTTTTACACTGTTCATGGAAGTATAAATTAGTTCAACTATTGTGGAAGACAATGTGGTGATTCCTCAAGGATCTAGAACCAGAAATATCATTTGACCCAGCAATCCTATTACTGGGTATATACCCAAAGGATTATAAATCATTCTATGATAAAGACACATGCACACATATGTTTATTGCAGCACCATTTACAATAGAAAAGACTTGGAACCAACCCAAACACCCATCAATGGTAGACTGGATAAAGAAAATGTGGCACATATCCACCATGGAATACTATGCAGCCATAAAAAAGGATGAGTTCATGTCCTTTGCAGGGACATGGATGAAGCTAGACACCATCATTCTCATCAAACTAACACAGGAACAGAAAACCAAACACCGCATGTTCTCACTCATAAGTGGGAGTTGAGCAATGAGAACACATGGACACAGGGAGGGGAACATCACATAACAGGGCCTGTCGGGGGATGGGGGACTAGGGGAGGGATAGCATTAGGAGAAATACATAATGTAGATCATGGGTTGGTGGGTGCAGCAAACCACCATGGCACGTGTATACCTATGTAAAGAACGTGCACGTTCTGCATATGTATCCCAGAACTTAAAGTATAATAAAAAAATATGATGACAAAGATGAAATCCATGTATAAAAGCATTAACCTTGACCCCAAATTTGCCTATAAAAATTAGCTCAAAATAAATTAAAAATCTAAATGTAATGCTTAAAACTATAAAACTCGGAAAAAATTTGTTGTGACCTTGTGTTAGGCAAAGATTTCTTAAATGTAAAACCAAAATCATGATTCATAAAAGAATAGAGAATTGACAAACCAGACTTTATAAACATAAAAAAGTATTCTCTTTCAAAGACACTGTAAAGAAAATAAAAAAGATTAGCAAGAATTCGGTGATTGCTCTAGCTACAGATGCTTTGGGATTGACTATGGCCTTCAAGCTATGACAGGCTTTCCCCAAGCAACTTCAGTTAATGAGCAGAGCCTGACCATTTTTGTTTAATGAATAACTCCTCCAAAGGGCAATTTTGGCACTGGAACTCCTCATTGGCCTTGCCAACATATTTTCTGAGCAGCAACACAGTGTAAGGCCCTCACTACCCAGTAGTCCTTCCTCCTTCTCCCTTCTCCTCTTTCATACATGCAACCCCCAATATTTTGCATTTTGAACTCTGCTGAACCCAACTGGCACAGTAGATAAGGTCTCAATCATATAGGGCATTGTAAGCTAGGGCAAGAATTTAAAGACAAATTATCTGTAGAGAAAGTGTTCTGAAATACTTTAAATTACCCTCATCAGCATTTCAATTATAAATACTATGTTTTACAAGTTAGATGTCATGTAAAAAGTAATTTTTGTAAAGGAAAATTTAATATCATAGATCATGAAGAGTCCTTAAAGACAGCTGATGGTAGCAATCAGCTACTTGAAAAATCTGAAAAGTGATCCTATTTTGGAAGTTTAGGTTATCTGCTTATAATTTCTTGATATCAAAGTAAGAAGTTTCATAAATGTAAATAGACAGGAAATCCAGTTACCATACTAGAAGAGTATAATTTTCTTCTAACATTCTTAGCTTTTTTTTGCCCCTCAGAACAATATCTTAGTATTTACAATTCATATAACAGCATTGTGCTTTTTAAAGCCAAATGGGACAGCTGTAACTTCAATAAACGATTTAAAATACATCAGCACTTTTCTTCCTTAAATGTGTAATGTAACTGCTATTCATTCAATGTAACACTTTAATTCATTTTTTGAAAAGAAACTTTAATAACTTTCAAAGAGCTAATATAATGTTTGAACACTGAATAAAATATAATAAATTCAGTAAGTCTGGAAGAATTAACAATGCATTCAGTCAAGTGAAATTTAAAAGAGCATGTTTTCAGTTACTAGGAACAATTTAAACTATTTTTAAGGATAAAAATGCTTAAAATTAAGATGAAGAAATACGTTTTTAATATGAAAAAATGAAGATTTTTGAAAAAGGCTAATTTAGCAAAAAAAATCCAAAGAAACCATATGCTTGATTTTAACCCTCCATAAACATCACTTTAAATGTTATAAAAGTCAAACAATAAAGAAAGAGGATGTATTGAGTTGTCTTTTTGGGAAACGGGGGTAAGAACATTAGAGGATAAAAATCATGAATCTACAAAGAAGAGAAATAGGAGGTAACACAAAAGGAAAATAATTCCCAGTCTAGTAGAATGGATGAGCAAACCAAAAATATATTTGTATTAAAAAAAGTGTTCTTAAGGGATCAAAGTGAGGGCAATTTTCATTAAAATAACAGTAAAGAAAGGTGGCCTGGAAGTGTACGAGTGAAGGAGACTGAGAGAGCAGAGAAGTCAAAGGTAAGCTACACTGAGTCCATTTGGGAATAAAGAGAAACAGGAGCATTGGAGGAATAGGACTCAGGAAAGGAGTTTTGTTTTAGGATAAAGAATGCTCGAGCATGTCAGTTGCTCAGGAATAAGATACC
This sequence comes from Nomascus leucogenys, assembly GCF_006542625.1. Taxonomy (NCBI): domain Eukaryota; kingdom Metazoa; phylum Chordata; class Mammalia; order Primates; family Hylobatidae; genus Nomascus; species Nomascus leucogenys. The sequence goes on along the minus strand of NC_044394.1, from coordinate 64,015,623 downwards.
CATAAGAAGGGGATTTGGCATTTAGCTTGATCAGACCTTTATTGAGTCTCTATTATATGAGGCACATGGGGGATAATAAATGAAAATATGATCTCAACTCAAGAAGAGACTTATCCCAGAGACGCTATAACTTTCAAGCAGGAGGAAAGGGCAGGTTGTAGACAGAAGCAACCCCCAAGAGACCACTAGTTTTCCAGCTAACAACTCAGCTTGGAGGAAGAGGCAAAGCCAGAGGCAAACGTGGGAGACTGGTGCAGTCGCAGGGTCCTGAGATCCAGAGAACATGGGAGGAGGTAGTGTGCACATGGTACCCTCTGTTTGCTCAGGATGGCAGGGAAGTCTAAGTCACCTGTGGACAATGAGGGGACAGGTACAGGGTAGGGCAGAAGTTGGAAGGGTCCCAGTCACCTTCCTCTCCCTTTCTTCTCAGTAACTCCTTCAAGCCAACTCTTTCAACATAAAACTTCATTCTCTATTTTATTCATAACATTGTAGGAATCAATTCTTCCATTATCCAGATGTTTGTGCAAGTTGTCTGAACACATACACCTCTCTCTCCACCTTCAAAACGTCCTCTAAGTTGCCTCCCAAGTCATCTACCTGAAATGCCCATATGCTCCCTTCACGTACTCTTAGAAGCTTTTTGGTAACTATAAAATGTCTACTTTTTAAAAATAAACCTCCAATGGGTGCATAGCCCTAATGGGTGGTCTTAGTCCCCATTTTGTGCCCATAATAAATTAGAGTTAACTACTGCAACATGGCATTTGAATCTATAGCAGTAGTGAGGAATGTATAACTAACTAAAGAGTTTGAGAGAAGCAGGAAAGAGAATTTATATTGACACCATATGGAAAACTTATATGCAAAAGTCATGTCGAAATGATAATTTTTAACCTACTAATCTTTGAAAATTATAGGCTATTCTTTCTTTTCTTATAAACTTATCTTTTTTTTTTTTTTGAGGCAGAGTCTTGCTCTGTCACCTAGGCCGAAGTGCAGTGGTGCAATCTCGGCTCACTGCAAGCTCCGCCTCCCAGGTTCACGCCATTCTCCTGCCTCAGCCTCCCGAGTAGCTGGGACTACAGTTGCCCACAACCACGCCCAGCTAATTTTTTTGTATTTTTAGTAGAGACGGGGTTTCACTGTGTTAGCCAGGATGGTCTCGTTCTCCTGACCTCGTGATCCACCTGCCTCAGCCTCCCAAAGTGCTGGGATTACAGGCGTGAGCCACCGTGCCCAGCCAACTTTATCATCTCTTAATACTCTTCATTGCACTCAGCAAAACAGGAGTCATAGCCAAAATTATCTTCTGAGACAATGAGCTCAGTAACCTACTGCTAGTATTATTCAAATATAAAAGAGGTTGAGCATCCCTAATCCATAAATCTGAAATCTGAAATGCTCCAAAATCCAAAACTTCTTCAGTGCTAATAAAAATGCCACATGTGGAAAATTTCAGACCTGACCTCATGTGACAGGCATCAGTCAAAACACAGTCAAAACTTTGTTCCATGCACAAAATTATTTTAAAATATTGTATAAAATAATCTTCACTAGGAGCAGATGAAACGAAGACATTTCATGTTTAGACTTTGGTCCTATCCTTAAGCTATCCCATTATATAATGCAAATATTTCAAAATCTAAAAATGTGCAAAATCTGAAGCATTTCTGGTCCTAAGCATTTCAGACCAGGAATGTTCAACCTTTGCTTGGTGGGACAGGGGACTCATTCTCTAGGCCCCTTGGGCTTATTACACAATCGTCAAAAAGAACAGGCCTTTTCCTAGCTACAACTTACCCTTCCAGCTTCTTCTTAAGGTATACCATAAAAGCATTTGATGTTTAATTAATAATGCACTTCCCACAAGCCTTCCTATATACAACCCAGCTCCTTTGGTCATGGTGACCCTGCTCCCCTCCTTCCCATTTGGCCCAGCTCATTCTTGCTCTTCTTCAAGACTCTTCACAGGGGCAATTTCCCCTTAAAAGAGTTCTTTGACACCTGTGCTACTCAGAACTGAGACTTTTAAAATGTTCAAAATATTTTTTTAAATCGGTTTTAAAAATGGTTCTCTCTATGCCATCCATTAAAGTGCTATAACTTGCATTTTAATTTTTGGCATTATCAAAGAAGATATTTCTCAATCTCTAATCCATGGTCTAAAATTTTCACAGACAATAGTGGCTTTTCAATATCTAAACTTACGTATATTTTCTCATTTTATTATTTAAATATATAGAAAAGTAGTAGGTTACAATCCTTCCTAGAATAATCTATGCTCACATTTCATGACACAGATTAAGTCAAACTATAAATTCCATTAATTTTCCCCACTCGGGCTCTTAACCTCAAAATTTGCTTCAATCTTGCATCACAGAAAAGAAGTTGTCCACTGCTGCAAGAAAAGTTCAACTACTCCAAATAAGAACTATATATTTTCTTTTATTATATTTCTATTGCTTTAACTATTTTCATTTTGCTCAAAAAAATACCAGCCAGGGTGCAAACATAATAAAGTGTGACTGCGTGATTTTGGTTAAAAGAGAAGAAAATCAGCAGTGTTTCTTTTCATCTGGTAGATTTATTTTCTAGCAGTTCAGTATATGTTAAAAGATATACATACTATTTTAGGAATTTTTAAATATTGACAACATATGAATATAGTCTCTTTGAGGACTGAATAGTCACTGTATGATAAATATAAAAATGTGCTAAAATTATTGAAAAAAAAGGTATGTTTTCCCATATCTGGGAACATTATTGAGATTACAATTTTAACTTATTTGTGAGAAGAAATAAGCATTTCTGATCTTTTTAAAAACAACTTTCTGATGAACTATAATGAAATTATGTCTTGATTTGAGAAACTGGTGGCCCAACTACCACATAGCCAGCTGCCTCTTAGTCAAGAGTCTAGTGACCTTTATCCAGACTTTTAAAAAACTTCTGTATCCATCTAACAGTAAGTATCTAACCATCTTCCTACACTATAAAATATTCCTACAAAGAATGGTTCTTTAACTTAGCCTCCTAGAGTGTTTTCTTTTGCATCTGAAGTTGTAATAAAACTTATACACATGCTCATAGCCAAATTGTCTGATAATTTCTCTCAGCAGACCAACTGAATTCTAAGGGACTACGTCATGGTTTAAAGTGTTGGCAGCAAGCCCCCCAAAATCTGGCCATAAACTGGCCCCAAAACTGGCCATAAACAAAATCTCTGCAGCACTGTAACATGTTCATAATGGCCCTAACGCCAGCGCTGGAAGGTTGTGGGTTTACGGGAATGAGGGCAAGGATCACCTGGCCCGCCCAGGGCGGAAAACCGCTTAAAGGCATTCTTAAGCCACAAACAACAGCATGAGCGATCTGTGCCTTAAAAGCATGTCCCTGCTGCAGTTAACTAGCCCAAGCTATTCCTTTAATTCGGCCCATCCCTTCATTTCCCATAAGGGATACTTTTAGTTAATCGAATATCTATAGAAACAATGCTAATGACTGGCTTGCTGTTAATAAATACGTGGGTAAATCTCTGTTCGGGGCTCTCAGCTCTGAAGGCTGTGAGACCCCTGATTTCCCACTTCACACCTCTATATTTCTGTGTGTGTGTCTTTAATTCCTCTAGCGCTGCTGGGTTAGGGTCTCCCAGACTGAGCTGGTCTCAGCATTAAAGCATTTATTAAGCGCATTTTTTTCAGGATTGCAAAAGAAGAGTATGAATGAAGAACATAAAATCAACTATGTGAAAAATAGACAATTCAAAGTGGATTTAATCTGAAAATGATGTTATCAATTTATATTTCAAAAATGTCATGAAAGGCTAGTGCAAATAAATACCAATATAATACAATTATAAAAAAGCTTGCATTTTTTCATTACATTATGTGTAATATTACATTTATATAGAACTTATTTTTATATAACTTTTAACCTTTTAAAATGTTTCAAAGCCAATATCTGATTTCATCTCATTTAGCTGGTGTTGAAACATAATTCTGCTTTTTCTTGTGCTTGCACATTAAGAACAGAAACAAGAAATAAAAGATAACAAAGCCTAAAGTAATTTGAAAAGCACTTTCTGTCCCTAGAACTGACAATTCATAAACAGTCACACACAAAAAAAGCATGTAACTGAGACATTTTACCAAATCAGTGAACACACAGTCAATCTGCATTTCATGCTAAAAACAAATGTATAATATTACTCTTCCAAGTCTTTTTTTCCCACTAACATTTGAGTCTCCTTGCTTCATTCTGTATCTACAACTACTCCTGAAGGGCAACTTCATTACCATTTTCTTCAGAGGCCTTCCTAGGGTAGGAAAAGGCCTGTAATCCAGCCGCATATCTAGGCCAGAGGCAGTTCAGTCACTTTGTAACATTGGGGTCACTTAGCCTAAGAATATGGGTCATCAGGGCTTCAGGAAGGATCACCAAACAAGCAATGATGAAACTTGGCATGATATCCTCAAATCAATCAATTATCTGAGAATGTTACCCATTTGGCAACTTCAGAATTTTCTTAAAATAATTAACTCCTATAGCTCTACTTTGTAAAAATGGAAAGAAACGCTCTGTAGGAGGATATAACTGGTGTTACAATAATTTACATTTAGGATATTATCCCTTTATACCTAGAAGCTTTCTGTGATCCCTCTATTGTTTCAGGAGTGATACAAGAATAATAAATGGGAGAGCATAGCCTCTACGTGCTTTAGGTCTTTGCTGGTGCCACCAATCTATGCAATTTCTCCTAGGATGCAGTACTAGTTCTGATTTATCTTATCCTGGGAAGAGGAGTCAGAAACTCAGAAGCTTCTGCCTTTTCTTTTTTATCAGAATAGCTTTTTTTCTTTCTTTCTTTTTTTTTTTTTTTTTTTGAGACGGAGTTTCACTCTTGTTGCCCAGGCTAGAGTGCAATGGCGCAATCTTGGCTCACTGCAACCTCTGCCTCCCGGGTTCAAGTGATTCTCCTGCCTCAGCCTCCCGAGTAGCTGAGATTACAGGCATGTGCCACCACATCCGGCTAATTTTTGTATTTTTAGTAGAGAAGGGGTTTCTCCATGTTGGTCAGGTTGGTCTCGAACTCCCGACCTCAGGTGATCCGCCTGCCTTGGCCTCCCAAAGTGCTGGGATTACAGGCATGAGCCACCACACCCGGCCCAGAATAGCTTTTGGTGTATGGATTAGAGAACTAATTTAAGGGTTCTACACACTGCTAAGTGGATCCACCCTAATTTTGTATTCAAGAACCAAGGAAATTAACATAGAGTGGGTCTGTGAGCCCCTGGATGCACTGCTACTGCTGGGAATCTGCAAAGACAGGAAAAATACACCTCAATCTCATCTGCCCAAGGTAGGGAAGAAACAGCTCTTACCTATTAGCCCTAGTGCCTTCATTTGTCAAGGGGCCTCAATAACCTGGAACTCAAGCCATTTCCAGTTTCTCTAAAGAGCATTTAATTAGCACATAAATGATCCACTATTACATTAACTATCCACTATGCTTGACTTAGAATGTCTAGATGGTTTCCCCCAGGAGTTCCAAAAGCTCATGGCAAAAGCGTACCCTGGGGCAGAAAGCAAGAGAAACGCTGCAGCTGAGCCAGCTGCTGTTAGGTTCCATCTGTAGGAAGCTGGTCACCACCACAGTGGCTGAAGACGATGAGGGAGTGCACAAGAGGCAAGAGGTATCTAGTCCATTCTCTCAACGTTTTTGAAAACAATTCACCCTCTCTCATAAATTTACATTTAGCAAAACCTTTCTCACGCCCTTTCTAATTTCTCTAAAGAGCTTTTAATTAGTACATAAACTATCTACTATTACCTTTGCTTGGGTGACAAAAAGCACAGATCTGGATTCAGGTATTGCTGGGTTAAAATGTCCTAGTAGCTCCCCTAATATATTAATCTAGAGACAACAACTGAATATTTTTCAAAGTCTTCAGGACCAGTTCTTTTCAGTAAATATCCATCCACTTTCTATGACACCTAAATGATCCAAGCCTTTCTGACCAGATTCACATCACATTGCAACCAAACAATAATTAGCGCTCATCTGGTAAGTCCCCTAAATAATCATCCATCAGACTAAAATTGTCTTTTAGCAGGCATGTTATCACAAAACGTACAGATTACTCAACACTTCCTCTTCTGCTCATGCCTAAATTTTAGTGTACTCTAGCAGCCTCCCATCACATACCTCTCTAGAGCTGGAGCCCATCTCTTTCACCATCCTCCTTGGCTGTTGTCCCCTTCTGCAGGTGGACGTGATCTGTTGCTGGCTGGCTCCTCTAAACTCCCCAAGACACTGGTCATCTTCCACAAGACAGGAGCTGCTGTCAAGATTATCTGAGTTGATTTTTTTTTTAGCATTTCCTGTATTTTTCAGTTTTGGAGACATATTGCTGAGGTGTTGACAAATAAAGGTAATACTAATAGCAAATGAGAATCAGACAAGGGAGTCAATGTTCATTCAGAGAAGGAATCAGAATTGAATCTGGGTGGGAATGTACATATCTCAATGCAAGGGAGAACATTTGCCTGGAGTTTAGAAAAAAGGTGAGGGCTAGTGTTTTGCACCAAAAGCAGCACAGCCATCTTTTATAATATAACATGCGAGCTTCCCAGAAATTCTTAGTTGTCTAACTTTCCAAACTACCGTAAAATCTCGTAATAAAAATAAATTTTCTTTTCAAATTTGAATTAGAATCACCATAGGCTGCATCTTAAAGAGTTCTCTTGTATTTTATTTGACAAAGTTATAGCTTTTAGCAAATTCTGATATATTGACATAAGTTAGAGTTTAATCCATCTGCATGTGAAGTTCCTTAGGAAAAATTCTTATGCAATGTCTGAAAAACTGTATCAGTCATTTGGCCTTTCAGATCATGTGATTGCTTCTCCTTTCTACTCAGTTTCACATCCCTGAACTTTTCCCCTCTAAGCAAAATGGTCATTATTATGTCAATCTACAGAGTAAGTAATTACCATGACTACTGACCTACATCTGTGTCTAAGATGTTGCTATTTTTATGACATATAAAATAAAATACATTTTCATAATGATCACTACCATAACCCTGTGGAAAATAAATTAAATATAGTTTAAAGAATGAAAGGAATATGCTAATGTGACATTAAGACTGTGAATTTGAGGCTCCTTTCAGTTCAGTGATGCTAAACAATTTTAAGAAAAAATTTAAAGCCTACAGTAATAGCTCTTTTTGCTCTCTCACTTTCTAAGCTTCATTATCTGTTCCAAAGATGTATCAGCCTAACTGATACCTCCAAATCTTTGTTATGTACAGTAAAATGGTGGGGGATTTAAATTTCTGCAGTATTTTTGATTGTCGTACAAGATGAGATTCTTCCACAATACAATAGGGCTCATTTCTACATGCCTTTCTGGACAAGAAGGCAATGAGAGTTTTTGCAGAAAAAACAAAAACCCTCAAACTATATGAAAAAGGTTCCTCTTCAGTCTGCATCTGTGGAGGCCAACTCTATATTACAGTCTATATTACAGGCGGGGTGTGGTGTTTGGAATTAAAGGAATCCCTGTTAAAAAAAAAAAATAAGGCATCTCGATACATATCTAGATATATAAGCATACATACAATGTTTATATATACATGAACATATCTAAGAAGAGGGGGAATGAGGCTGGCAGAGATAAAAAAAAAAAGGTCTGAGATTGCATCAGAATTACAACTGTGAGCTGATATACAAAACATCCGCTTTACTTTCCCAAAACTACAGGCAGGAGCTGCCTAGGAAAGTATCCCTTGGGTCCTGGATTGCAAATCTGGGCTGGGGCTCACCAGAAGGAACAACAGAAGAGAGTAAAATGTACTATAGCAGGAGAATTTATCCTCTTTTCTTCAACAATAAATCAGATCATATGTTTTTAATGCCAGATGCCTACTTTCCATGCATCACCTTGGAACATTGTGAGATTCATTGAGGACTCCAGAGTCTGCTGCTTTTCTTATTTTCTGGAAGTGAAAACAAATGAAACCACTGTCCTGGGGAGAATTTCCTTTATAAAACTATGTTACTCTAGTCTGATATCCTCAAAGTCTTATTCAAAATCCCCGTCTTTCAGAAATTTGTGCCAATGCTTTTACACTTGCTTTCATTTTTTGATATTCAAATATCTGTCTATGCTCTTCAATTAGTGATAAAGATTTCTTTTGAGTCATCTTTGAAGTCTCCTTTTGGTCACATCGTAATTTCTAGATGCTTCCAATTAACTTGCTATTCTTTCAAGAATGAGTATTTTTGTAAAAAAAAAAAAAAAAGTCTTATTATATAAATTAGTTGGCTTTTATTACAACTGGTTTCACTCCAGTTCTTCATCTCCTATTCTGCATTTTTAAAAAATATTTAAGATTTCAAATAAAGATAAAAATCTAACCGAATAAAAGGAAAAAAGAAATATCTTATTATACTATTAGATGGCTCTGATAAATTTTGGAGATCCATGAGGATTGGAAAGTCCTGAAACCCACCAGGAGACTCACATCATGTTCTTAAAATGAACCTTAGTATAGTGATGAAACAAACCAAAAAAACCACTACAGTAGGAGTCTGATGCCCAGGGGATTAGTACCATCTTGCTTTCAACCTGCTCCCTGATGTGGAGACATAAGAGTTGGACTAGGCCACAAGTTCAGAATTCTTGGAATATCCAGTTAAAATACAGATTGCTGGGCCCCCACCCCAGAGTGTCTCATTCAGCAGTTCTAGGGTGCGGCAGGGAATATGAATCCCTAACAAGTTCCCAGAGAATGCTGCAGGTCTTGGGACTATGCTTGGAGAACCACCAGACTGGTTGATTCCAAAGATCTTTCTATCAGGGAATATACATATGAGAAAAAGGGTAAATTTGTGTCAGTAAGAGGGATGCAGAAACCCTTCATGTAAAATCTGGTATAAATATAAAAAAAAATTAAGAAATAATGAAGAATAAATGATTCATTTAATAAAATCCACCCCAGAGAATAATGCAATCCTAAAGCATCTAATAATAAACCATTAACTTTTACAAATAAGGAAGCTGGAACATATTTAACGGAAACTTTAAAAATGTTTCACTCCTCATCATGAATTATTTCCATAAATCAAAACATCTAGGCCGGGCGCGGTGGCTCACGCTTGTAATCCCAGCACTTTGGGAGGCCGAGGCGGGTGGATCACGAGGTCAGGAGATCGAGACCATGGTGAAACCCCGTCTCTACTAAAAATACAAAAAAAAAAATTAGCCGGGCGAGGTGGCGGGCGCCTGTAGTCCCAGCTACTCGGAGAGGCTGAGGCAGGAGAATGGCGTGAACCCGGGAGGCGGAGCTTGCAGTGAGCCGAGATTGCACCACTGCACTCCAGCCTGGGCGACAGAGACTCCGTCTCAAAAAAAAAAAAAAAAAAAAAAAAATCTAAATGTACAAATACAACAGAGGCAATTTTTCTGTTAGGTTAAGCCAATCAAATTTTTTTTTTTTTTTTTTTTTTTTTTTTTTTTAAGACAGAGTCTCGCTCTGTCACCCAGGCTGGAGTGCAGTGGCGTGCTCTTGGCTCACTGCAACCTCTGCCTCCTGGGCTCAAGCAATTCTCCTACCTCAGCCTCCTGAGTAGCTGGGACAACAGGCACACACCACCACACCCAGCTAATTTTTTATATTTTTAGTAGAGACGAGGTTTCACCATGTTAGCCAGGATGGTCTTGAACTCCTGACTTCGTGATCCACCTGCCTCGGCCTCCCAAAGTGTTGGGATTACAGTCGTGAGTCATCGCACCCAGGCAAGCCACTCAATTTTAAGAAAGCTAAAGTCTCCCATTTAAACAAAGGAAATGAGACCAATCTTGCTTATTTTAGATGACCACCTGGGCCTGCATGCTTGGGCTTTGGTCATCTCCATATCTTCCATTACATCCTACTCACCTTCCACCTGACTTTATACTAGATGTCTACATAGGTACTTTCTCATTCTAGTCCCTCCAATATTTTGTGGACAAAAACAACAACAAAAAGCCTATTTCCTACCACTCTGGCATTAACAGCTTATGTTGACAGTGTTTTACAATTGTGATACATTGTTTGCATTTTGAAAGGTACTTTTAAAGACATAATGTAATGACCTTAATGGGAATTTTGGCAACAGAGCTGGAAGTGAAAAAGGAAAAAGTGCCTCTATGAAGGGAGGGCAAATCTCATTGAAAGTGATCAATTTAACATGCATAACTAGACTGAGTTTCATGAGTCACATCTATCTCATCCCTGCACTGTTCCATCTCCTGGAGGGCTAACACAGTACTCCAGGCCACGGCAAATGCATAATAAAGACGGAGTGGATTGCATCTTTTTAGCATGGACAGGGAAAAATCTGCATTTGCATTCCTAGTAACCCGCTTTGATCACACTGTGCCACTTCTCATTACCTAACTGATGCTGCTATATGCATTTTTCTTCCCAACCTTATTCACATATTTGGCTTGAAACCCTAGACCTGCTCAAAAGCAACCATCTCTAACCATCACACATCTGACAGCTCCGTCTTTGCTACTGGGCTCATCTCTGCCTGTTGGATGCCGCCTGCCTCCATGTGTCTGTCCTTAAGGCAATCTGGTTGTATGCCCCACTTGCCGTCAGGAGTCAGTTCTCACTAAGTGTATATGCTGGGTTCCTTTTCTATTTATGTGTTTTTGTTTCTGTTTGTTGTTGCTGTTGTAGGCATAGGGGAGGCATTTATTTATATCACCAACTTGGGCATAGTTTAGGCCACTTTTTTTTTTTTTTTTTGAGACGGAGTCTCGCTCTGTTGCCCAGGCTGGAGTGCAGCGGCACAATCTCGGCTCACTGCAAGCTCCGCCTCCCAGGTTCACACCATTCTCCTGAATTTAGGCCACTTTTAAAGAGCTGTTAAAGGGATTATAACATTAAAATCTTTCTTAAGTTCCAGAAAATATTGCATATCTAATTTTCTCCCTGTTGGACAAGCTCTGTTTCTGTCCTAAGAGTGTTAAGAGGGACGCCTGTCCAGGGTCCCGTTATAGTACCCCAAGTATCAAAAACATACAAAATATAAATGTATTAAAGAACAGATGCATCCCTGTCACTTGGGATCTGGTGTGTCCGGCACTGGCACAGTGAAACTTGCAGCCCTAAATATCCATTCTTATGACTAAGACATTTTAGGGCCCAGAGATACCCTTTCCAGACATACTGACCAATGCCCCCAAAACAAAAGGGAACTGAGTCCAAATACTAAGAACTCTTTTGTGTTGTTAAAAACAGACATTTCGACTCCGCCTCAAAAACAAACAAACAAAACAAACATTTCACCTGAGGACAAAGAGATTTGAAGAGAAGCATTTATTTCACTGAAAAGACTAATGAATGCAGTAGATTCTTGCATGGAAATGCATTTTCTCACAGTAGTGTTGAGTCACCCTTTTTATGTCTCTTCTTTCAAACTGTGGTTCTGAGTCCTACACAAAATATCACAGTACTCACATCAGTACTGTACTCTTAAATTCACTATATTCTTAAATTTGTACATATTGTACATATACTTGAGTCCCAATGTAGCCTGTGTAAAACATGATACAGTCCTTTATTTTGGCAATTAGAAAGTCATTTAATAGTACAATTACTAATAATTTCTTTTCATAAACAAATTTAATAAAATTTAATTTAATACAACTGATTTAAAAATTTAATATTTATTAATTATATTTTCTTAGACCCTTAAATTTTGCAAGCTAATTTAAAATATTTAGAAAAAAATAACTTTTAAACACATACATAGAAATATTTTGTATTTTTACAGTAATTCATTTTGATTTTTGGAAAATATATTTAAAGTTTGTGTACTTTACTATTATATTTTTAAATCTTTTAGACAATTAGTCTCAACACAATACAAATTACGTAAGAATCTTTACTATAATAACATAATATGCAACTTTGCTGAAATGAAGGCAAGAAAAGTCAATGTTATATAAAAAGATATCATAGTTTATATAAATTGACTTTATTTCTTATATATCCCATCAACAGAACACCCAACTGGATAGTCATATTTAAAGTTAGATGACCCTGAGACTTTGCTGACTTTCTGTTACAGAAATAGTATAGCATTGCACATATTTTTCACGATTGTGACAGCATGCTTGTCAAGATGAGGCTAGAACATATTTTTATTCACAGTTAGACTGATTCAAAAATATTTAGACATATAGTAGGTAGGCCTCCAGTTGTACTATTGTCCTGGGCCCTACAAATATTAAGGTTGTGCCTATCCTGTTCCGGTATAGGACATCAAAATCAATCGCACGGCTCCATATCCTCACATTCTCAATGGTCAACTGAAGAGGGAGCCTGAAGTAAGATACTGAAGACAATATGCATGGAAAGATATACTAGACTTTGGTTTCAAGCAAGGTAGATTTATCCTACCTATTACGTCTTGGCAGAATGTACATACTTACTCTTATTCATGGAGTATATTACTTAAATGCTCACTTTAAGTTTCAGTTATTCAAGATAAGTAAGTTATAGAGATCTACTGTACAGCATAGAACCTATAATTAATGATAAAATATTGTATGCTTAAGACTCGCTAAGCGGGTAGATCTTATGATCAGTTTTCTTACTGCCAAATAAAGAAAGAAAGAAATAAAAGGTGGGGAGGAAACTTTGGAAGGTGATGGGTATGTTTATGGCCTTGATGGTGATGATAGTTTCTCAGATGTTTACTTATCCCAGAGCTCAGAGCTGTATACATTATATATGTACAGCTTTTTATATGTAATAAATGAATAAATACTTTGAGGTTCATATTAAGCATTCTAATCTTCCAAAGTAATTGCTGTTTTTGCCATTAAAAGTAAAGGCAAAAGAATGAAAAATAATGGTAAAAACCACAATTACTTTTGCACCAACCTAACAGATGTCTAAAGCCATGATGAAATACTGTAAATCCCTGTATCTGCTTTCTCATTTACTTTTCTCTGAAGTCCTATTTTCTTTCTCTCCTAACCTCCTTCTCATTCTTTCCTCTTCTATTTTTTATTTTTTTATTTCCACAGGTTTTTGGGGAACAGGTGGTATTTGGTTACATGAGTAAGTTCTTTGGTGGAGATTTGTGAGACTTTGGTGCACCCATCCCTGAATAGTATACACTTAACCCAATTTGTAGTCTTTTATCCCTCACCCCCTTCCCACCCTTCCCCCACACAGTCCCCAAAGTCCATTGTATCATTCTTATTCTTGTATGTTTTATCTCCTTCTTCTGTGTGTGTGTGTGTGTGTGTGTGTGTGTGTGTGTGGTATTGGGGAAAGTTGGAAAAAGAAATGAAAAGAAAAATGAAGAATAGGGATTTTTGTGCAATAATAAAATCTGATTATGTATCGTAATTTCTGCACTATAATTTGGGTTGGTCCAAGACCTAATGGTGAAGGAGGCTAAGATTTACTTTAAGATGTCTCCTCTTCACCTGGATATTGGGCGGCGATTATCCATATGGGTCTCCCATCTTTTTGCACATCTTGTGAGCATATGCACTAACTGCCCCTTTGTTTGAGACTCTCTTATCACAGATGTTTGCATAATGAAAACCTTGGAAGATAGAGAGGGTACAGGCCAGGTTTGCTTATTATTTTCTATAATAAAAATAACATATCCCTTAAGGGGAATGTTTACTATTCAAAGTAAAAGATTCAGGTTCCTTTAGCTCAGGTATGGGTGTTTCCTGTCCAATATAAAAGATAAAGCTTCCTTTGGCTCAGGTACCCTCAGCTGGGGTGTAGCCCCACTGCATGTCCAGCTCTACATGAGTCCCTCTCTCTCACCCCCATGGGACTCAGGTTAAGGGGATCCAACATGAATTTGAGACTCACACTGCTTTCTGTGCTGTGAGTAATAAAGGCATTTGTTTTTGATGCAGTCTTATGTCATCTACCAGCTTTTCTGAAACTGGCAAGTTAGCTTGCTGGCACTGCAATACTGCACATGCTGCAGAGCTCTTAACACAAGGCTTCTCTCTTTTCCTTCATCACCTTCCATTTCAATGTCTCCGTGCTGCTCACCAGAGATATTCCACTTAGGCCCATATTCTCTGGATTGGCATCATACTAAACATACATACCATCCAAAATTCTCTCTATATACTGCAAAAAATATTGATACAGCTTAGCACATTGATGTTCCACTGATTTCTGTTAAGTAGAAGAACAAATGTAGTACAAGAACCAATGAATTTGGATTATGCAATAAATGACTTATAAAATTACAAGGCATTGTTTAGTATAGGTATTATAGAAATAAATATATTTGCATACATACGTTTTCATCATTGATCAGGTTCTTTGGATTTCAGAAATGTGTCATTTTGTTGAGTACTCACAAGTGACAATGTCATGAGTATCCTCATCTCTGTTTTACTGATTAGGAACTGAGGGCAGAATGGTAAGTGATTTTTCTAATATCACAAAACCATGAAATGTTCAATCTAGGACAATAATTGTGATCCTAAAGTCTGAGATCTCTTCACTATTTCCAAACTTCACAAGCTTAATTTTTTTTTCCCAAAAAAGGTAGGGGCAACTCATTGGAATGAATCAATGCCAAGCAATGAGGCAGGTAAAGTAAGAAACAACTGGTAAGAACACATCCAGACACAAGGCCTTCTTTCATCCAGCATGTCACAGAGTCTAAGAAGTTACACTGCAAACTAAAAAGACAGCCTGCCACAGTTTTGTGGGGCAACAAGGCTGAGCACAGGTGGATGCTTGTACACACAGTAGTCTGTATTAAAGGAAAGGAACTCTGAGCTTAGAGAAACACAGTTTTTTATGGATAGCAAACATGTCTGTCCTCTGCTCCAGAGGGAGACATTATCTTTATTTCCAAGGCTGTTTACTATGCAAACATCCTTGAAAAGCTAGTCAGGTACAAAGAGTACCCAGTGCCTCTGCTCACACGATGTGCAGAAATATGAGAGATCCCTGGAGAACTGTATCTAACACAAGACCTTGGAGAGCAGAGAACATACCAGTCACCTACACGGCTATATTTCCAGAGCTGAGAAAGAATAGGCCTGATTAGAACTCAAAATATATTTTTTAATGGAAGAATTATACTAGTTGGCATTTGCATCCACAACTGCATTGTATAAAAATGTCATATTATTTAATTTATTTACACCTGGCTCTTAAGAAATTCAATTATGAATGCAGGAGGCTACTTGTCCTTCTCCATAGAGTGACAAATAATACAGGTGTCTTTACTATACCTAAGGAAGAGATTCTGGTAGATGGTTGAGAATGATGACAGTTCATTGTCCAAATTACACATGATCCCTTGCTGCACATGGGCTTGAATTTTTCTGAATGCTGAGAATTTGCAGCCCCTAGAAGTACCTGGAGGATGTCTCCTTTGTGATCCTGCTAGAGCACAGCCATGGGCTTGGTCTTTGTGGAACACCCAGTCCTCCCTCTACTTCCCAGTCTTGGAGAATACTCCTACTTCTTTCTACTTCCTCTAAGCTCAAAAGTAGTATTCTCCCCAATTTCTTCTCTCCACTAGCATGATTCTTTCAAGGAGTATATGTTTTCATAAAATAAAAATCCTGCATAACAAAGGCTACCCCTGAAGCAACTATGCACAGAGGCTTAATTACCTTCTTGTAATGGAGAAGAGAAGATGCAGGCAGGATAAAACAAACATTATCTCAATACATTATCCTAACCCATTATTACTGTTTACATGTCTCTATATGTAAATCCATCTCTTTATTTTAAAATCTTTGGGGCTTGGAAGGATGAAAGGAGAGGTAAAAAGGATCGGTTGAGGCATGTCTGGGAGAGAAATGGGAAAAACAAACTGGATTCATCTTTAGGGCTTCAGGGATCTCATGAGATTCTTATTTGCTCCACAGCTCAAATGCCAACCTCCTACTCTGTTAATATCTCAACATTCAGTGACAACCATTGAACAGATCTTGGATGGCCTTTTTTATGTCTATTAATTCATGTAGGGACTAAACATATTACTTAAATAGTTTTTGAAATCTACCAATAAGTATACTGGGCTAATTTTATATCTGTGCCCAATCTATTCATACTTTGTAAGCCATGAATCAAAAGTTGAATACAAGTAGGTTTGTACTAATTCAAAATAAATGACTCATTCAACTCTTAGGAAATAAAGTTACAAACGGTTTAATTAATCTGCTCTAGCTAATATACGTTCTCTGCATTCTAAATGATCTGCAAAATGGTTCATAATTTTTACTTCTGAGGAATAAGCCAGGTGAAAATAATTATTTGGCCCTAATATTTATGGCTTGTCAAAAGTGGTTACTATGTCTTATTATGCATAAGTCTAAGTAACGATCAATAATAGGGGCATTAAATGACATCATAACTAAGATTGGATCAGGGGACACTTACTCAAAACTGGAAGTTGAAGAAAATAGCAGGAGACTGAATGATAGGCATAACTGGTAGCCAACTGATAATTCTATTTACAATTTACCTGGTTCCAATAATTATTCTCTGGCCTTACAATCTGATTCCTAAGTAATTTCATTTAAAGGTCACAACCCCATTGTATTTCTAACATTAGACTGAAGTTAGTTTCAAAAGATCTTAGAAGGTCATTTATTTAATCAACAATCATTATGCCTCAATTCATTAGTATATAGTCTTCAAATCCCATTTACCTCTACATCTACTCTTTTTGGCATTTTATCCTCACCACCATATTCAAATCACTCTCACAAAGGTTACCAATTACTCTCTTAACTGCCAAAGAGCAATTTTCAGTATTACCTTACTCACCCTTTCTGCGTCCTTTGACATTGTCAACTCCTCCCTCTTTCTAGTGCCTTTCCATTTCACTGGTTTCTCTGACACCATTTGGCTTGGTAATTTTCCTAACAGCTCTTAAACAGTTCCTAGCTGAAATTCCTCTTTTCCTCTTCCCCAGGGTTTCATTTGTATCTTTTTACTTAATGCTCTGCTTCTACAAATTCTACCTAAGACACTGCATCCACTATTATGATTTCAGCTACTACTGACGTACTGCTGACTACATCATCACTATTTTGATTCTCATTTGCTCTAGAAGTACATTTCCAAATGTAAATATTCCCTGAGGTGCTCTTTCTTGGCCTTTTTCTTTATTCATATGATCTGTTTTTCTAATTGGCTGACTCTCTCCCAGAAGATTAATTTCCACTCTCATCACAGATTGCCAAATCCTAGGCCAAATATATTTTGAGCTTCAGGCCCTTATAGCCAAGTGCCTATGGAGGCCTCTCCCTAGATAGCTGGGAAGCATGTCAAATGCAGTAATCCAAATATTAATACGCCACCTTCCCAGAAGTCTTGTCTCTCCTCTTACCATCACAGTCTTGATGAGGGGCCCCTGGACACCATCCTCTACTTCCCAATTTTCCTTCCACATCCCATTTCCACTCACCACACACTCTCAACTCTACCGTAAAAATGCGCCATGTGTTTGTCCTTCGTACTACCACATAGATACAATTCTCATCATTTTTAACCTGGACTACTGAAATAGGCCCCTGAGTGTTTATTGTGATTCCTGGCTTCCTCACCTCTCCCATTCCCCAAGGGATGCATTTTTCCCTCTGCAATAAAACCTCGGCTCACATGCAAATAGAATTGGCTTACTGTCCTGCTCAAAGTCATTTGTCTTCCCATAAGCCATATCATACAAAATAAACTCCTTCCACTCTGGTCACAACGTCCTTTGTGATCTGACCTTCCCGTTCCTGGCAAGCCTCATCTGTTGCCATTCTCCCTCTGGCACTTTAAAATCTGGCCCACTCATCATTCCCCGACACATTGTGCCTTCTCAAATCTCTCAGCTTTTTCCAATGTTATTCTTCTTTTGATAGCCTTTCACATTTATAGACCTGTAAAACCTCATCCATGAAGTCTCATTTCAAGGGCTAGCTCCTCTAGGAACATTTCCCTGACTCACACAGGTTTGACTCGTGACTAGAATAAAGCTGTTACCCTTTTCTCTGTTGTGTACTTTACACAAAATGTCCACCTTATATGATGATTGCAACATTTAATTAGTTAACATATTTAAAAGGCTAAGCAGTACTGAGCTCATAAGGTTTAATCTTAGTAAATATTAGCTATTACTATTTTTAACAGCTGACATGGTGTATGATTATTACATGTGTTTATCTTACCATTAGACATTAAACTATCTGACAGCAAGAAACAACTTCTCGATTTTGTATTGTAAAGGATTTATTTTTTCCAATTGCTTTGTGTTTCTTTTACATTTAGATGAGACTAAGTATGGAATGTATGCAAAGCAAAATTACAAAATGAGTTTGAGACTGCACAGACTGAAATGTAAGCAATATCTGTATTCAGAAGAACACTGACACCTGGAAGTTTTGATGATTTCTTCTATTATGCCCTGGTCACTAAGGTCAGTAAATTGTGTGCATGGATGTATGTGCATGTATACATATGGTTGGAGGTATACATGTATGCATGTGGACACGTATGTATGCATGCATGCAACCATTCTGGAGTCCTCTCAAGGAAGTAGGTGTCCCTTAACCTTTCCAGTTAAGTCCAAAATACATATTTGTACATCTGACTGCAGTATGTTTTCTGCAACATGACTGCCAACCTCTGATTCTGAAGCTGACAGAGGCATTTCTCATAGATATTTATAACTGAATTTATTCAAATTCATTAATGTTGTCATTTCTTATATTGCCACCTAAGCTAAAAACTTCAAAAGGTATCCCCTATATTCTTCCCTCTCTGCAAACACTTCCAAGTCCACACAGGATCCTCTCTGGAATGTCTCTGCAACATCTGCCTGAACTCCAATTCCATTGCCATTATTTCTGAGTTCAGGCTTTCCACCATGTGAGTCTGAGCTCCCATCAACCTCATTCTGTGATCAGTTATAAAATATAGAACTGAGCAGGTTCTTTACCTGCTTAGAAAGCACTGACAGTTCACCATTGCCTAACAGATAAAGTTTCCAAACTCCTTGGCACAAAAGAGAAGATCTCAAACCATTTGTCTGCAGTGACAGGCACTAGGTATAAAATCCACACGTCGGACATACCCTCTAGTGTACTCAGGGTAACTTCTTTTGCATTCATTTAAGTGAGTGAGATTGGCACTAGTAGGGATTGTGATAGTCAACATAATGCCCCTCCTACCAAATATCCATGTCCTCATCCCGATAACCTGAGAATTTGTTACCTTATATAGCAAAAGGCACTGTACATGTGTGGTTAAACTATAGGTCTGGAGAGGGGAAGATTTTCAGGATTGTCTATGTGGGCCCAGTGTCATTGGAAGGGTCTTTATAAGACAGAGGCAAGAGGATCAATAGATAAAAGGAGATGTGACAATGGTAGCAGAGGGAGGAGTGATGCCATTGCAAAAAAGGGGCCACGAAACAAGGAATGCAGTGGCCTCTAAAAGTTAGAAAAGGCAAGGAAATAAATTCTCCCTGACACCTCCCAGAAGGAACCAGCCTGCCAACATCTTGACTTTAGCATGTGAAACTGATTTTAAACTTCTGACTTTCAGAACTATAAGATAATAAATTAATGTTGTTTAAGCCAATAAGCAGGTAGTAATATGTTGCAGTAGCAATAGGAAACGAACACAGTGATAATAACTGTAATTTTTTTTAAATTAACCAACTTGTTTACTTCATCTTTTATGAATAATACAAACAACCCTGCTAAGCTCATCTTTACTACTCCTCCCCGTGTCTTCTGCATTGTGTACAAAAAGTCTCGGCTAACTCACTGGGCTCCCCTAATTGTATAGCACTTTAATACTACAAAGATCAGATCATATGGTCTCAATTTTTTATGAAGCTGCTAAAATATAAAGTTGAAAAAAGTTATAAGTATATAAAGACAAAAGCAAATGAAGTAAATACAGTGTGCAATAATATAATTTATTTTTAAAATCATGGCAATACAAAGAAAGGCGGTGATTATTTTGAAGCTAGGATCACTTAGCACCTGTTTCAAGGAAGTCATCTTACTGGTTTTGGACACAATTTTTTATAATTAATTAAAATGAGTTTTCAGTAAGGGTGAAGAACACAGAGGCAGGAATGAGTGAGGTTATAGGGGAGATAATGCCAAGGCATGCTGAGGGATTGGATTTGATGGATCATTCAATGTCCTGAAGACAAAAATGGGTATTTAAAGTAAGAAAAGAGCAAAGTGAAGTTCCCAGATGGATAAACAGTTGAGAGGCAGGAATGATTGTATTTATTTGGTGACAATGGATTGTCAGATTGAGAAATCCTGTGAAATTAAATTTGTTAGACAATGGGAGATGAAGCAAAAAGTAGCAGGTTGGAGAGTACTCATAAGAAATTGTTGCTGAATGACATATTAGCAAGCATCACAATTAAATAGGTATGGGATGGTACTCCTCTAGAAAGTTCTCTAGTGTTGCAGTGTAAAGACAGGTAAATCTTAGCTGAATTTCTTACTGTATTCTAACGTACCTGAGGAAAGTCTACTGTCGTTATAATTAAAGTGTGGCAACTAGTTTCACCTCTGCCCACTCTTCTGGAAAGAATGCCTATTCCCCCAACACATCCAAAAAAGAAAAAAAAAATCTCTTTACTTAATTCATTTATTCTTGAGATAAAAATAAGATGTGTGTTTCAACAGTAAATCTTAAAGTAGGATGTGTTTAATCCATTACCTTACATTTTATAGTACATGCATAAAAGTGGGGAAAAAAGGTCTTTTTCTATTGGAAAATTTATCAGCTGAAGCTCTGCATTTTGAGTCAAAAACAAAACATATCTTAATTAAATTATTCTTTCCACCTTTATTAATTTTAATGAATTAAATAAAAAAACTCATGTCTACTTACTATTCTTTATTCTGATTTTCTACTTAAATATGATTTCATGTTAACACGGTCATCTGTTTTCCATATATATTAAATCACACTGAAGCATCTGTTAGTGTTTTTCAAGCATTTTAATATTTCAACATGGGAAATGGGATAAGACCTCTTCCAATCAACAACAATGTGTTTCCCTATGGAATATGCAAGACCACCCTTAACAGGAGATTGGGATCTTCTCTCCTGCCCACCTCCTTCTTCCCTCAATTTAGAACCATTCAGCTGAGTTTTCCCTTTTGTTAGCATTTGTATATAGCAATTGTAAAGAGCATACAAACAATATCATGCAAGTGGCTATTTCTTTAATTTTGTTCTTTGGGATATACTTACAAAGTTAGAAATACCATATCATAGGATCTAGTGAGTACTGTAATTCTTGCCCATTTTCTCAACTACAATGGAGTACCTGTTTCCCAGTTGTTTTTGTTTATTCAACAAATATTCACTAAAGTCCAGCTAGCTGTGTGTCAGGCACTTCTCTAGGCAATGAAAATACAAAAAGGAAGGCACCAAACAAACACACCCTAAATATCCCCGCCCTCAGGGATTAAATATTCTGGAAAATATAGAAAAATAACAGATAAAAACAAATTAGAAATACAGCTTTTCATAGAATCATTTTCCTGTGGGAATAAAAGCAAAGTGTGTTAACATGGGTGAGATCAGCAGAGGTGCTATTTCATACAGGGTGGTCATGGAAGGCCTCGCTGGTAAGAAAAAAACTACAGCAGAGATCAGAAGGACCAAGGGAGCAAATCCTAAATGCATTTAGGGACAGAGTTAAGTTAGAGTCACAAGACAGCAGAAATGTTCCGAGGATGAAAGATGGTTGGCATCAATGAACTGTGTGGTCAATGTGGCTGGAGCCCAGGAAGAAGGGATGTGAGTAAGGGGAAGCAAATCCAGAGAACTGAGCACAGTACAGAACAGGTGGGGCCTGTAAGGCATTTGGCTTCTACCTTGCAAAAGATGGAAAGCCATTGGCAACTTCTGAACAGAAGTGGCACAAACCCAGTTACATATTAGAAGATCACTCAGGCTACACACTGAGGAGAGCATGGTGGCAGAAAGAGAAGCCAATAGGAGGCCATCCCCAGGATCCGGTTAAGAGATGGTGTTGTTTGGATCAGCGAGGTAGAAAGGCATGTCCATATTATTTTTACAGAGGTATCATATACAAAAAAGTACACATATCATCAATATATAGCTTAATTTTGACCAAGTAAACATCTGGAAGCTCCCATACAGTGCTTCCCAGTCACTAAGCTTCAAGGGCAACCTGAATTCTAATAGCATAAGTAAGTTTCACCCGTTTTTTCCTTTATATAGATAAAAGCATAGGTTGTATATTTGTGTCTCACTGCTTTTTTTCAACATTATATTTATGAGATTCATCCATGTTTATATATATATATGTATTTCATTCTCTGCTACATAATATGCCATCAGTTGAATATATTACATTCTACATATAAATTCTGAGTATATATTGAAGGTAGAGCCAAAAGTATAGAAGAGATGAGGGTTATTAGAGAGAGGAGTTGAGTATGACTCCAAATACAACCTGAGAAATTAGAACTGATACACAGAAAACTGGGGCAACAGCAGGTTTGGGAAGAAAAAAATGGGAATTTGGCTTTGAACTTCTTAAGTTTGATATGTCTTCTAGACATCCCAACACAGCTATCTAGTAGGCAGTTGGATATGTGAGTCTGTAGTTCTCAGGAAAGATACAGGCAAAGGTTTAAATGCAAGAGTCACCAGGGTAGAGCTGCTACATAAAATCATGAGTTAGATAAATCACCTGCAGGCTGAGTGTTGCAAGAGAAGTTCCTGTGGTCATAACTGTGCCCAGGGAACTATGGCCTTTAGGGTTGGGGAATACATCAACCTTAACTTATAGGCATTTGAATATGCAGGTCTTTAACCAACAATAAGCCTGTGGAATATTAAGAACTAGTAGCATAAAACTAGCTCTGGTTCTGAATAAGTGTCTTGTCCTAAGACATGACCACTGGAAGTGGAGTTTGAGGAACAAGGAGAGGGTGACGGTGCTGTCAATCATCAGCCTACTGTTTGCTAAGTGAGATTCCTGTCCACATAAATCCTGATCTATTCTAGTCACTTATTTCAATATGAGCAGAAGAAAAACTTAATCCCCATTTTAATTTAATCATAAAGCTAAAATACAGTTGTTTAACACTAGAACTTCAAAATACATAGGTTTCTTCTTGGCAAGAAGCTGCTGTGAAATGCACAAAGTAAGGCTCAATAAATGTTGAATGAATTATTCCATATATAGCTCAAGAGTTTTTAGTAACAACTGTAGGCAATTTAATGTGATAGATCTGTGAAAGTTAAGAAACCCTCTTTACAATCCAGTTGGGAAAATGAACAAATTCTATTAAATGTACTGAGATAAGCATGTGTGTGTGTGCGTTTTGAGAAGTTACATGTTGGCGGGGAAGACATGGAGAAACATAGTAGAGGGATGAGAGTGAAGGGAGGGAAGTCCTGGAGATGAACATGGTAGGGAAAAGAATGATCAAATTTAGGTAAAAATTAAGACAGAGTGAAAATTAGGGGATAAGAAGGTAAGACACTCTTCCCACTCAAGATTCCTCTGCAGAGTTTAACAAAAGGAATCCACACAATTATGTGTGATGAGTTTCCAAGTATAAAGAATAAAAGAAATCCAGAGAAGTTCAGAGAAGTGAGAAATAAATTTACTTTGGGAAAGCTTATGAGGGATTTCTGGAAAAGGTGCAGTTGACGAAGGCCCTGCAGTCATAATCCTAGTAGAGATTCCACTTCTGCTAACTAGATATACTAGCAGAACGCCTCTGGCCTGGGATTGTATGTCTCATTATTTCTTCCAATTGGTTGAGTCACAAAGGTCATGTGACTAAATCTAATTAACTAGAAAGCTCTCTAAGCCTCTGATTCTGTCCCTGGCCACCATTGGCACAGTTTCCAGCCCCTGGCAGACCTATGATTTCTATAAGCCACTCATTCTCCCTCAGCAAGTTAAAGGACCTCCATCAGCATGCACAGAGGGACATAAAATGTCAAGATTAATTCAAAATATTCAAGAGACAACTCTGGTTGAGAGCTGACTTGAAACCAAAAATTACTGAGCACAATTGCTGACAATTAGGGGAATTAACTAGAAAGGGGGAGGGAAACTGGCAGAAGACAAAAAAAAAGACCAACTCTGTCAAGAAAGAAGGAAGAAAACATACTAAAGTTACGAAAGAGATGACATGGACTAAATGAGAATATTGGTGGGGCAGAGCCAATTTGCAAAAACTAAAAATTCCACTGGCTGTCAATTTCTTCCTTTCTTGGAAATGGATTTGCCTTCTTCCCCTTGCGAGGCCCCAAACTGACCAGTAGTAGGGCTTGCACTGCTCAATAGCTGCTGCATTCTACCCTAGAGGCAGTTGCATTTCATTGTTCAGCAAAGTGATTCTTATGTAGAGACTGAACAATTAAGTATTGAGGCATCCTGCCCAAGCAGGAAGACAGCCAGTATCACTACAGCGCATTTGTGGAGGAAGAGAAGAAAATTTATCTTCCTCCAAGTTAAATGGTACAGAAAATCTTGAAGTTGAGAGCACATCTAAAAGAAGGCAAGCAGGCTGGGCGCGGTGGCTCACGCCTATAATCCCAGCACTTTGGGAGGCGGAGGCAGGCAGATCACCTGAGGTCAGAAGTTTGAGACCAGTCTGGCCAACATGATGAAACCTTGTATCTACTAAAAATTTAAAAATTACCTGGGCATGGTGGGGTGCACCTGTAATGCCAGCTACTTGGGAGGCTGGGGCAGGAGAATCACTTGAACCCAGGAGATGGAGGTTACAGGAAGCCAAGACTGTGCCGTTGCACTCCAGCCTGGGCAAAAAGTGAAACTCAGTCTCCAAAAAAAAATAATCATAAAAATAAAAGAAGGCAAGCAATAGTGCTTTAAGTTGGCTAACTCTTCCAAAGTTTGCTTATTAATTTTAATTTTACATATAAAATTAAACATAATTATTGTAAATATAACCTTAAAAAATTTAAAGATTTGATAAGCAATAAATGCCACTAAACTAGAAAATATCATTTCACTTCAAGCACTATAAATCCATGTACAAATGTGAAATCTCAGCCTTTTCCATTTAAACTAAACAGAGTAGGTGTAAAAGGAAAAGGATTTAGTGAGCTAGTTCTG
Organism: Nomascus leucogenys; assembly: GCF_006542625.1. NCBI lineage: Eukaryota > Metazoa > Chordata > Mammalia > Primates > Hylobatidae > Nomascus > Nomascus leucogenys. The sequence goes on along the minus strand of NC_044394.1, from coordinate 63,990,435 downwards.
ATTATTTTTAGATTCCCTTAAAATATTATTGAGTAAACAATAAAGAAGAGAAAGTACTTCACAGTTCTTATGTAGAGTTTAAATTGTTTAAATTGGGTCTTTCAGCTTCTCTGGATCTCATAATTTGAGAAATGTATGATTTTGGACTAACTATTTGTGTTTTGCTTTGAAAGGAAGCCATTTCAGAACTGTTATTTTACACACACACAGATATAAATTATAATCAGTTTTACATATAATTGCCCCAGCAATTCCTTAAATTTGAATTTCTGTAGAAAGCTGCTACATTTTATTATTTGTTTACTTCCAGTTCAGATAGTTTTACATAAAGCAGCTATCAAATACTTTCTGATCTTTCAAAAAGTGAAAAATAAAAATAAATTATATTTAAGAAACCATTAATTAGCAACATCTCATAAGAGCATGTCTTGTACTGTTTTTGGCAAATGGGCTATACACTAAAGCTCCTAGTGTCAGGGGCGTGTGAACCAGAGCAACTCCATCTTGAATAGGAGCTGGGTAAAACAAGGCTGAAACCTACTGCGCCGCATTCCCAGATGGTTAAGGCATTCTAAGTCACAGGAAGAGATAGGAGGTCAGCACAAGACACAGGTCTAAAGACCTTGCTGATAAAACAGGTTGCAGTAAAGAAACCAGCTAAAACCCACCAAACCCAAGATGGTGACGAGAGTGATCTCTGGTCGTCCTCACTGCTACACTCCCACCAACACCATGACAGTTTACAAATGCCATGGCAACAGCAGGAATTTATCCTATATGGTCTAAAAAGGGGAGGCATGGATAATTCATCACTTGTCTAGCATATAATCAAGAAACAACCATAAAAATGAGCAACCAGCAGCCCTCAGGGCTAGCTCCATCTATGGAGTAGCCATTCTTTTATTCCTTTACTTTTCTAATAAACTTGCTTTCACTTTACTCTATGGACTTGACCTGAATTCTGTCTTGCATGAGATCCAAGAACCCTCTCTTGGGGTCTGGATTGGAACCCTTTTTCTGTAATACTAGGACATCTTTATTGCTTTTCTTTTTTTAAACTTTGTTTTTATAAGTCAGTGCTTAAAACAAAGAAAATACTACCTTTAAATCTTCTTCTCTATATTGGATGCTTCCTTATATTTACAAAGAAAAATTTGAATCAAATATGAGCAAAGTATAAGTTGCATTAATTTTATGAAGTAGAAAGTCACTTCTAGAGTTAAACAGTAGGTGCAGAAATTGAACATAATTTATAATAGATAGCATTGTCTTCCTATCTGAAGTAAGATAGCATTGTCTTCCTATCTGAAGTAACTTCCTATCTGAAGTTAGACCATTTAGGGGATTAGAGCAGATCAGGCATTGTTAAAGTAGAATAAATGGTGGTTCACAGGGAATTCACGAAACTGAAGTTGTATGTAACGTATTTGAGTGTGTGTTGTGTTTCTGTATGTTTGTGGGGGAAAGAAAATCCTTCGTTTTCCTCAGAATCTCTGAGGGGTCTGTATTCCCCAGACAAAAGCCTTAAAAACTGCTGAGCTAGAAGATCTCTAAGATTCTTTGAGGTCTCCAAAGTTCCTCAGATGTCTGGTAGTCAAATGTGATCATTCACAAAAAGAGTCAAACTGCAAAATATATGAAGAGATTTATTCTGAGCCAAATATGACTGACCAATGGTTCATGACACAGTCCTCAGGAGACGCTGAGAACATGTGGCCATGGTGGTCGGGCCACAACTTGGTTTTATACACTTTAGGGATACATAAGGCATCAATCAATACATGTAAGATGTACATTGGTTCAGTCTGGAAAGCCAGGACAAGTGGAAGCCGGGCTTCCAAGTTATAGGTGGATTCACAGATTTTCTGATTGACAATTAGTTGAAAGAGTTATTACCAACAGAAAGGACTATGTGGGTTACGATAAGGGGTTGTGGAGACCAAAGTTTTATGATGCAGATGAAGCCTCCAGGTAGCAGGCTTCAGAGAGAACAGATTGTAAACGTCTCCTATCAGACTTAAAGAGTCTGTTGTAGCAGTAATTCCAAAAGGCAGACGGGTATAATGAGGCATGTCTGGCTCCCGCCTCCCATCAGGGCCTGAACTAGTTTTTCAGGTTAACTTTGGAATGCCCTGGACCAGGAGGAGGAGGGGTCCATTCAGACGGCTGGGGGGCTTAGAATGTTATTTTTGTTTTACATGATCATCAGGTAAGGGTGAACTTTCAAGCTCACCCTGCAATGGCTCCTCTCTACGTGACTGTCATCTGATCATTTCCTCCTTTGGATAATACACCCAGGGTCATCATGGGTAGTATAAAGACTTTGGGAAAGTCCAGCATATTAAAATTATGTGCTGCTAAAAAGTCAGTTTACATTTCAGTGTATGGAGTGAGACCATGTTTCATAAAATCTGAAAATAACAATAGGGAAAAAAGTAAAAAGCACAGAGTTCAGCGTTAATAAGGGTAGGACAGGGATGAAAAGAAAGAATGACATGTGTCCATTAGTCCGTCTGCTACTTATATGCTCTAGGCAGGCACCAGATTCACCTCAGGCCATCTGCACCCTCCGACTGGATTCTTGACCTATTATCCAGGTGTCTTTCTTCAGGCCCGCTGTCACCTCCACTGCCTGGCAGAAACAGAGAAGGGGGATGAGCCCTTGCAAAACCTCTTGAAGAGGCCAGTCACCCTTGGACACTTCAGGAGGCTTCAATCTATTGTTGGCTGTCCAAATCATCCCAGAAGTTTTCTTCCTGAAAGGCAGTTCCAACCTCAAGACTATTTTTTCCCCATTAAGAAGATCTTTCAAATTACAAGACACACAAATGGAAAAAAAACCAACAACAACAGAATTTCGGATATAAATGCTTCACATCAACAAAGTGAGGTATCTGCCATCATAAATGCCTAACTTGGCAAATGAGCCTTCCCTTGGCTGGAATAAATAAATGTTTTCTAACCAGTGGAATGGCCCTGTGTCTTAGGGCCCCAGGACAGGAATTAGCAAACTATGGCCCATGGGCCACACTCAGACTGCCACTTGTTTTAATAGTGCCTGCAAACTAAGAATGATTTTTACCTTTTTAAATGGTTGTGGTTTACATATCTATCTAATAACTTTGATTTTTCAAACTGGCATAAAAACCTTAAATTGTTTCTGTTACTTTATATAAAAACAACTTTTCCTACTTCTTGTCTAAGAGATACATGTCACAGTGAGAAGAGAGAGGAGAGACAGAAAGAAAGGCAAGGAAAATGTAATCTAATTCCATATATTAACATGGATGCAATTATCTTAAATATCAACAAGTAAAATATATCAAAGTATTTAAAAAGTACATATTACATGTGTGTATGTATATATGTATATACATATATGTTGTATGCGTGTGTATATATATGACTGCATATACCCATATATACAGTCATCATGACCAAGTAGGTTTTTTTTCCCCATGAATTCAAGAATGGTTCAACATAGAATATTTAGGAATGTAATTGCCATACTAACACATTAAATGAGAAAAATTAGAAGCCATGCAGAAAAAGTACCTAATGACATAATGGAACACAGAAGTCATGAATAAGCCTTTTTTTTTTTTTTTTTGACGGAGTCTCACTCTGTAGCCCAAGCTGGAGTGCAGTGGTGCAATCTCGGCTCACCAAAACCTTCACTTCTGGTGCTCAAGCCATTCTCCTGCCTCAGCCTCCCAAGTAGCTCAGACTAGAGGCATGCGCCACCACACTCGGTTAATTTTTTTTTGTATATTTACTAGAGACGGGGGTTTCACCATGTTGCCCTGGGTAGTCTCGAACTCCTGAGCTCAGGCAATCCACCTGCCTCAGCCTCCCGAAGTGTTCGAATTACAGGCGTGAGCCACCGCACCCAGCTGAAAATGTTTTTCCTATCCTTCCATCCTTCCTATTAGGATGAGGAAGGATGAGGCACAACTATTTGATATAGACAGATAATGCAATCACATGCCATTTGTTTTATGTGAATTTCACATAAATCGTTTCCTTTTATTCTTGTCTCTGGCAAAACAAGTACAAAAAACAAAAAAAAAACCCAAGCAAATAAATCTATGACTGGTGGACCTTTGCTACCTGGACATTTCCTCTTTACAAATATCTATTCACCTTGTCCTGGTTATCTTGCCACCAGCTCATTTGGGGAAATAGTATAGGTTAGAAATTAGGACATAATATATTTTTCCTTTAATTGGAGAAATAATTCTGCCATCCTAGAATCGATTTAATAAAATCAGGTCTGATTTCCATACTTTTGTTTTGGTAAGATGGGTTTTAATCCCATATCTTATGCTCAAACATCAAGTGCTCTGCACAGAGAAGAGAATGGGGCAAGCTCTCTGCTGGACACAAAACATTGCAGTGGTGAAGTAAGCGGGCCTTGGGAGCTCTCTACCTGCATCTGAATTCCTGTTCTAGTAATTATCAAACTGTGGCCTTGGTAAGTCTCTCTGCTACTCTAAGAACCAGTTTTCTCATCCACATATAAAGGAAGATGAGAGTATCTTAGTCATAATGTGGTAAGGAATGCAAATGAATACACACACTACACACATACACACACACGCACACACACACATAACAAGTGTTTGGTATAGGCTAAGAGCTCAGTAAATATTGGCTATTCTTATCGTAGAGAAATCATCCAGTTGTTGACAGACTGCTTTCACTTAAATTTTCCAGGTAGGGGCCACGTGAGGACCAGCTGTATAGAAAGCAGTTCCTATTTTTAGATTCCCATGAACCCTACTCAAGCTGAAGATAAATTTCCTTCTCTTCAGCTGGTTTGTGTGTGGCTTGAATCTCCACAGCAGCAGTCACAGCAACAAAGCTCTGATTGGAAAGTCGGGCCACTGGTCCCACAGACACGTTTAACCGCAGCTGGATCCCAAGCAGGTCTCACATACACGAGTCGGCCAATACACGAGTCGGCCAACCTGCATAAATCAAGTTGTGAGTTAATTCCAAGGGAGCATTTTCGTTATGTGTACTTACACGCTCTAGGTTACTCACAGAAGATGCTCTTAGCTCCTCAGAAAGAAACAATCAGAAATTGTACCATTGTGACTGAGCTCTTTAACAAACTCCATGTGGGTTTGGCTCAAATAACTAAAAGGGTTGGAGATTAAGCTAATACTTTTATCTCCTAGGCTCCATAATTAGGAAATGTATTTTCTGTGGAATATAAGAACAGCCATCTGTCCTCAATTAAAGAATATATAATATCATTACAAAAATACGATGCCATTGTTTCATTGTTTTAGAAATATGATTAACAAGCCAGTGAACGATAAGTTGGAAGTTCAGAATTACTTTATGATAAGCGGATTTAAATGCTTGAATGTGCAGATATATTTGGCAATGATTCTATCCCAGTTGAGTAGCTCATGTCCTCTGCCATCTCCTAATTGTCTAAGTGATTGCTTTTGATTTATACATTGGCTTTTCTTCCCTACTCATATGCAATTGATTTACCTTAGACCTTCAGTGTAGCTTTTTAAAGAATATAAGCTTAGAAAGCCCTTAGTTATCATAAAGAGATTTTGTATCTGTTACCATGGATATTGCTTTGGTGGTACCCAGAAACTATCATGCCAAGAAGAATCAGTACCTTTCTACTTCTGTATCCTGGTCATTCATTATTTATTTAAAAAAAAAATTCCAAAAGTTAACTGGTTGGAATTTATTAGACACTAATCTAAGGCATATACAAACAACATAAACAAAAGGCGTGTTCAAAGTTTCATTATTTGAGGATTCCATGTTTTAAAATTTCAGGCAGATGAAAGTTTATTGGTCTTCATTAAACTGTGCCAGAGTATCTTTGCTGTCTGTTTGGATAAACGCTTTGGACACTAATTTCCAAATCTGCAGCTCATAAGGGAGGAATATAATCCGGATGACTCTTGCCTATGTATAATTCATGAGTAACTGTCCGGGTATGCAGTTAGATGAATTCCCTCTCACTCATACCCTTACCAACTATGGAGAGTACTGTGAGTTAAGAGTTCAAGTACTTCCTAATATTAAGAGTCGGAAGAAGAATTTGAGATTTCAATAGTAAATTTAGAAATGCAACAAGAAATAAAGTTCCCATGACCATTGAAGAGAGTGGTATTTAGCTGGTGGTGGAGGTGGTGGCAATGCCAACTGTCTACTATGCAACACCTACCAAAAAACTCAAGAATAAAGATAACACAGAAAATGGCATTTATTTGTTTTGAAAACAAAAAAATGGCCTAATGTTCCCATATTCCACATGTCCTCTACCTCAGAGTTGAATCTCACTGGGCCTCAGTTTTTTTTGTTTTTGTTTTTGTTTTAATGCATTAACTAATAGCTAATGCATGCTGGGCTTAATACCTCGGTGACTGGTTGATAGGTGCAGCAAACCACCACGGCACATGTTTACCTATGTGATAAACCTGTATCTCCTGCACATGTACCCCTGAACTTAAAATAAATTTTTTAAAAAATGCTTTAACTTATTTAAGTTCCAATATGCTTTGATCCTTTGTATTTTTCTACTCTTAGTTGTAGCCTCTTGAGAAATGCTAATATCAATGATACCAAAATGTACTAAATAGATCATTATATAATGGTAGCATTGCTAAAGGAAAAACTTAAAAATAGAGAGAAAATTAAAAATTTAAGTAGACATACAACTGTCTATTTCTGTCTGTATCCTCTACAACCGAAATGCCACAAAACTGCAGAATTTTTAAAATAGAATATTAAAAGATCCAGGGCTTTTGTTGCTTCTTCCAGAACTGTTTTCCAACTGTCATTCATGCCTTGTCAACCATACCAAATGAGAGAAACCCAACACTGTCCATTTATCAGCAGCTGCTGTTATTGTTTAGTCTTTCTTATGAATATCGCCCCTTCCCAAGCAATGTTCCAACTAGATAAGCTCAGCAGTATTAACCATATAGTCCAATCATAAAGGGATGGCTTTAAAATATTCATTGGTGATAAACATGACCCCTAACGTTACTGATGCAATCTGCAATATAGGAACAATTCATCCTCTAAAGTTACAAATACTGAAGGTCAGAAGAAAGGTTTCTCTATGCCACTAAGGCTTAGGAATCTATTCCTTTCCTGGTAAGTGGGGTGAAAGTGAAAGAGGGAATAATAGAAATTTCCTAATACTGGGCCAGAGAGATGGTGCAAATTGAATATTACTTTTTGGGGCTAATTTCAAAAAATAATCTTATGACCCTGTTTTGTGGATATTCACAAATGAAATATATAGTTTGTAGTTCAGTATTATTGCCCTGTTTGCTTATCATCATGCCTTCTTCTCAGAGCTATTTCCTAGAGCTCTGTTAACTATGGTGCCTTTAATCAGTACTATGTACATGCAATTACCCACTGAGCTCTCATTTTCCTGTGTGACTCCACTCCTGGCCCAGAGTGTCTAGAAGAGTCTAACAGTTACATATTGCTGCACTAAAACAATAAAAACAAACAAACAAAACCACACTCCAGAAGTGAGTGGCTTAAACCAATAACCATTTATTAGTTCCCATGACTGGAGGCATGGGGGGTATTCTCTGAACTTTCCAATACAGAGGCTTTCAACTACAGGGTCAGCTAGGCTAGAAGGTTCAAATGGCCACATTCCCATTCAGCAATTAGCACTGCTGTCAGCAGGGGGTTAGGATCAGCTGGGAAAGCCACACTTCTTTTTCTATTTAGCCTTTCATTTGGGGTCTTCATGCCTTCTTCTCTCATGTCAGCATTACAACAGGGCAGAAACAAACATTAAAAAGTCTCTTGAGGCCCGGGTGCAAAACTCACTCGGTGTCACTTCTGCCACAATCAGTTTGTTAGTTAAGGCAAATGTTAAGACAGGTTCACAGATTCTGAGAGGGGGAATATTTGATTTCTTGATGAGAGAAGCCGCAAAGCCACATTGCAAAGGATCATGGGGGAAGGTGTAGAAGCCATCTCTGAAAACAACCTACCAAAAGGGGACTCAGGAGTCTCTATAATACAGCAGCCAAGATTTTACACTAACCCAAAGAAAGTAGTGAATTAACTCTGGCTCTCTTCTGGTTAAAACTCAGATTGTGTTGGATCTATCTAGTGGACAGAAAAAAACAAAAGATAATCTTCAGCATGAAAGCAGTTTGGCACATATCAGAAAGGAACAGAGTTGAAACACAGAAAGACTCACTATGTTTGTTTCCAGCTTTGCATGAGGCCGCTCAGTGGGTGCCTTAAGACCCCCATTCTCCATAAGATACTATGAAAGAAAAACAACTTGTGCCCCCAAAATCACTAAGCTAAAAGGAAAATTTATGCTGGAAACTGCTCAAGGCAAACCTGCTTCCCATTCTATTCAAAGTCATCCCCTCTGCTTACTGAGATAGATGCATATTCTGACTGCCACCTTTGGAAAGGCTTATCAGAAACTCAACAGAATGTAACCACTTTTCTGTCACCTACCTGTGACCTAGAAGCTCCCTCCCTGTTTCGAGTAGTCTCCATATTTCTGGATGGGAGCAATGTACTTCTTACATATATTGATTGATGTCTCAGGTCTCCCTAAAATGTCTGAAACTAAGCTGTGCCCTGACCACCTTGGGCACATGTCATCAGGACCTCCTGAGGCAGTGTCATGGGAGTGCATCCTTAACTTTGGCAAATAAACTTCCTAAAATGATTGAGACTTATCTCATCATTTTTCTTGATTGACAATACCATCCTCTCCTGCTTAATTCAGATTGGGTTCCTGTCACTTGTACCTAAAAAAGTCATCTTAACTCACACTTCCAGTTTATGTCCAGTTTATGGGTTACGGCTGTTCGCTCCACTCTTTCTAGTCTTCATGGCTGTTTCCACATGACTAGATGCCTTTTACAATATTCTTCCAATTCTGGAAGTAAATGGACACAGAAGGCCTATAGGAGAGAAAATCGTAAGCAAGCAAGCAAGCCCTAAACCTACCTAATCCCAGAGTGAGATAAAGTTCCTAGAATAAAATGTTATGCTTCATAGAACAACTGAAAATGCTACATTAAAGTTTTTGAACATTTTTCAAAATTCATTTTAATATTACTGATGATCTAATATGGTGCTAATGATTAGGTATGTAAAAATGGGCAAACATGCTTTGGGAGGCCAAGGTGGGAAAATCACTTGAGACCAGGAGTTCAAGACCAGCCTGGACAACATAGTGAGACCCTGTCTCTACAGATTTTTTTAAATAGCCAGGTAAGGTGGCCTGTGGTCCTAGCTACTCTGGTGACTGGGCAGGAAAATCGCTTGAGCTCAGTAGTTCGTGGCTGCAGTGAGGTACGATCATGTCACCACACTCCAGCCCGGGCAACAGAAGAGAACCTGCCTCTTAAAATAAAATAAATATTCCATGTTCTCATGATGCTCATAGGCAAGGCAGAGAGTCAACAAAACACCCTGGCCTTATGCTGAAGCCTCATGCTGAAGATGGGAGAGCTGCTCACCAGACCATGCATCCACTTCTGAACTGTTACCTGAGATGGAATTAAACCACTGTGTCGCCATCTTCTCTAAGGTACTGTATTTTTTGCATCTTTTTATTAAAGAGACCTACCATATGCCTTAACTAATTTTATGTGAGCAAACAACAAGCTGTGGGAACACAGACACTTGAGAGATTGAGTCTTCAGGGATGGGGAGTGGAGTGTGGATGGACCTGTTGAAGACAATTTTTTTAATATCAAACTGATTAATGTCCCTACCTTTTTTCTTTGAACCTCAAAGGCTTAGTTCAGCATCTGTCATGTTGTAGGCAGTTAATAAATATTAGTGAAAGGAAGAAAGGGAAGGAGAGAGGATGGACAAAACAAAAGAGGAATAGAGAGAAATGAATTTCAAAAGTCCATTCTATAGCAAGTTTTCTCTATCCCCTCTGGCACCATCAAAAGAAAAGAAAAAAAAAGAAGAGGAGAGGAGGGGAGGAGAGGGGAGGAGGGGGGGTTAACTTATCCAAAGGCTCATTTTAGCACAAAACATGAAATTGTTACATCTTTAACACAGGATTTTTATAAGGATGTGATCATAGCCATAAACTATTATATAGAATTAGCTTTAAAATGTACAAAACAGTCGCAACGATAGTTCTCAGTTTGGAAGATAATTTCCTATCAACTAGAACAAGGGTGCCCAACCCCCAGGCCATGGACTGGTACTGGTCACAGCAGGAGGTAAGCAGCAGACAAGTGAGCCAAGCTTCATCTGTATTTACAGCCACTCCTCATCACTGGCATTACTGCCTGAGCTCCGCCTGCTGTCAGATCAGTGGTGGCATTCGATTCTCATAGAAGAGTGGACCCTCTTGTGAACTGTGCATGCAAGGAATTTAGGTTGCCAGATCCCTATGAGAATTTAATAACTAATGATCTGTCACTGTCTCCTGTCACCCCAGATGGGGCCATCCAGTTGCAGGAAAACAACCTCAGGGCTCCCACTGATTCTACATTATGGTGAGATGTATAATTATTTCATCGTATATTACAATGTAATAATAATAGAAATAAGGTACACAACAAATATAATGTGCTTGAATCATAATGAAACCATCCCCTCACCCCTAGTCTGAGGAAAAACTATCTTCCACAAAACTGGTCCCTGGTGCCAAAAAGGTTGGGGACCACTGAACTAAAAGACAATGACTTTCAGAGGACATGATACTTTTATGCTCTGTGGTTCGACTATCAGCTTAATGAATTCTGATTTTTAAGTATATTCTAGTTCTCATTTTGATGCCATCTACAAGGATTAAGTTTACATAAAATATCAAGTTTTAAAGTAAGTACAAATCACAAATTTCTCTACTGTGATTCACCACATAATAGGAAGTTTGATTTGGAAAATCAAAACAAAGCAAAACAAAAGCAGCCTTGTTTTTCAACAACAAAAAGTAGGCTGTGATTAGAAATTTCACGAGGTTAGAGGCCAACCAGCTTGATCTGCATTCTATTTCCTGATTTGCCACTAACTAACTGTGTTACCTGGTAATTCTTTTAAACTCTGCAATAATTTCTTCATCTAAAACGTAGAAAGCTAGATGCTATACAAGTTAAGAATTGGTTTCACTTACTGTGAAGACAGAACTAAGTTTGAAACCAAAAGCTGCTAATAACTGGCTGTCATAACTTGAACCTGTTACTTAAGTTCTCCAAGGCGCTCCAGTCTCAACAACAGAATGAGAAACATATTATTTAACTTTTAACTAATGGAGTTTAGAAAAGAACATATATATCTTTCTTGGTAATCAGAAATTGAATGAGTAATGTTTCATTTCTTTGTACTCTATTTTGATTTTAAAATAGTTTGCCCATATTTTGCAAATGTTAAATACTGACATTTGCCTTAATAATATGAAGCTATTTTGTGCACATCAAACATAGCTTACTGTGTGCAGATAGTATTTTTGTGGTATGCCTGTTCATCTTTAGTGTTACCCTTTACTTATTGTAGTTTACTGCTTTAGTGAGCTTACAAAGATCATTACTTTCATTGCATGTGTCTCTGAAGTTTTGTATTGCCTTATTTTTGTTTAAAAAATGATGCACTTCCAGCGATTTTGGTGTTGACTAATTGGTCTCTGTTTCAGTTAATTTTCTGCAATTTAGAGACCATCAACTAAATAATATACACATAGCACAATGTTAGGCACTGAGACAGGGAAGCAATCTTTGTCTCAAAAATCTCAGACTCAAAACCAGCATTTTTCAACCTCAGCATTGTTGGCGTTTTAGGCTAGATAATTCTTTGCTGTGATGGCTGTCCTGTGCATTGCAGGATGTTTAGCAGTATCCCTGACTTCTACCCCCTAGATGGTAGAAGCACTCCCCAACTTGTGACAACCAAAAATGCCTCCATACATTGTCAAATGTCCCCTGGAGGGAAGTGGTAAAACCATTCACTGTTCTAGATTCATGCTGCCAGTAAGGTAACAATTTAAAACCAAGTAAAATTAAATGAATTTTAAAACTCAGTTGCTCAGTCACACTAGTCACATTTTAAGTGCTCAGTAGCCACATTTGGTGAATGGATACCCCACTAGACAGCACAGATATAGACTATTTTTATTGCAGAAAGTTCTATTGGACATGATGACTTGAGGGTAAAGGCTATGACAAAAATACAATAATAAAAAAGGTAATAATAATCAGGATTCCATTCCAGTATTTCCTCCATTGGGGAACTCCTAATCAGAAGAGTATTTCAAATTGAATTCTTTCTGTAAAGGCTTCCTCAACTCATCCTTCAAAAAAGAATTTAAGAGACTTCTGCTGTGAGGCCAGTAGTTCAAAATGTAACTAATGCTTAAGGACAGCTTCAAAACAAGGCCCAGTTGTAATTACTGGATAGGCACAATGACAGAGCTAGGGATTAATCTTTACTAAGGGCTAAATCAGGAAGGATTATGAAAGGAACTTTTAACAGGTATATATAATCCAGAAGTTTCTGGAGATGTAATCCACGTGAAGAACCTGTTGTTAAAACAAGATGAAAACATCAACTGACTTTATGGAGGGTTTCACTTCAACAAAACCAGAAGTGGCCTACAGAGTCATCCAGCTTTAACACTTCAATCCCCTTGAAAGTCAGAGTCAGCTGGCCCAAGGAAAACGTATTGATTAAGTGACCCTCCATTTTTCAAGATCAAATATGCCCTCAACCTGCTAACAGAGCAACACGAGACCACAATGTCCAATCAAGAGGGCATTCCTAAGTCAACATTTTTGGACATTTATTAAGGGGAAAAAAAGAATTCTAAGAAAGAAACTTTAAGAACAGTCACACAGGCCGAGCGCAGTGGTTCACGCCTGTAATCCCAGCACTTTGGGAGGCCGAAGCAGGTGGATCATGAGGTCAGGAGATCGAGACCATCCTGGCTAAGACAGTGAAACCCCTTCTCTACTAAAAATACAAAGAAGTTAGCCGGGCGTGGTGGCGGGCACCTGTAGTCCCAGGTACTCGGGAGGCTGAGGCAGGAGAATGGCGTGAACCCGGGAGGCGGAGCTTGCAGTGAGCCGAGATGGCGCCACTGCACTCCAGCCTGGGTGACAGAAAGAGACTCCGTCTCAAAAAAAATAAACAAAACAAAACAAACAACCTGCTTTTCACAAAAGGTTGAGCTGGACTCTTAACTGGCTACACGGTATGAGAGAGTTTGCGTGTGTTGGGGAGGGAGATGAAGCCTTTGTGTGTATAAAGCTTCATATTTAATAAATCCCCTAGAAACAGTACTAATGAATATTGTCTCCTAAACATTAATCCCCAAAATGAAGGGAAAAAAACCCTCCTTTTATTATTGACAATTTTACCTCCTTTTATAATTGACAATAGCATGTGATGCTATTGTGGACTAACTGATTCAGAAAGTAGTTATTAAATATTTACTGTGTCTTGTTTCAAGACAAGAAAGCTGGGGAGGAGGCAGAGCAAGATGGTGGACTAGAAAACTCCACCGATCACCCCTGCCACGGATACCAATTTAACAACTATCTATACAGAGAAAACACCTTCAAAGGAACCAAGAATCACCTGAGACCTCATAGTACTTGGTTTTAACACGGTATCGCTGAAAGAGGCACTAAAAAGACAGTGCCTCCTTCAATGACACAGCGTTAAAACCAGGTACTATGAGACTTTTCTCTTCAGGCACAGAAAAGTGCTGGATCACTGAGGCCACCCCTCCCCCACCCCATGCGAAGAGCACCTCTGGGCACTGGGAAAGGGAGAGCTCAGCAATCCTGAGGAAATGAACTCTGTCCTGTTAGAGCAGAAAGGAAAATCAGACCAAACTCGGCTGATACCCACCCACAGAGGGAGCATGTAGACCAGCCCTAGCCGGGGGAACCACAGATCTCAGAGGTCTGAACTTGAGTTCCCACAAACCTCATCACCGAATGCCAAAGTGCTCTGGGTCTCTAAATAAACCGAGTCCTAGTGCTTAACTGGGTTACAGACAGTGGACTGACAGGGCATGTGACATACTGAGATACCAGCTGGGGTGACTAAGGGAGTGCTGGCATCACCCTTCCTCTAACCCCAGGCTGCACAGCTCACAGCTCTAAGACAGACCCCTTCCTTCTGCTTGAGGAGAGGAGAAGAAAGAGTGGGGAAGACTGCCTTGCACCTTGGATACCATCTCAGCCACAGCGGGATAGGGCACCAATCAGAGTCATGAGGCGCCCATTCCAGGCCCTAGGTCCCCAAAGATGTTTCTAGACACACACTGGGCCATTAGGAAACTTGCTGCCTTGAAGGGAGGAGAACAAGTGTCTCTGCCTAATAATACAGAAAATTCTTCTGGATCTTGTCTGAGATCATAGAGGCAGTACCTCTACCTGTCTGTGAGAATCACAGCATTACTGGGCTTGGGGTACCCCCTAAAGCAGATACAGCTTAGATCACTACAACCAAGTTTTTTCAAATATCTGGAAAGCCTTCCCTAGAAGGATGGGTACAAATAAGCCCAGACAGTGATCATTAAAATAAACAACTAACTTTTCAATGTCTAGACACCTAAGAATATTTACTAGCATCAATACCAGCCAGAAAAACATGACCTCACCAAGTGAACTAAATAAGGCACCAGGGACCAATCCTGGCGAAACAGAGACATGTGACCCTTCAGACAGATAATTCAAAATAGCTGTGTTGAGGAAATGCAAAGAACTTCAAGACAACACAGAGAAGACATTCAAAATTCTATCAGATACATTTAACAGAGATTGAAATAATTAAAAAGAATCAAGAAGTAATTATGGAGCCGAAAAATGCAATTAGCATACTGAAGAATGCATCAGAGTCTTTAAATTGCAGAATTGATCAAGCAGAAGAAAAGTGAGCTTGAAAACAGGCTATTTGAAAATACACAGTCAGGGCCAGGCATAGTGTCTCACGCCTGTAATCCCAGCACTTTGGGAGGCCGAGGCAGGTGGATCACGAGGTCAGGAGTTCAAGATCAGCCTGGCCAACATGGTGAAACCCTGTCTCTACTAAAAATACAAAAATTAGCTGGGCATGGTGGCGTGTGTCTATAATCCCAGCTACTCAGGAGGCTGAGGCAGGAGAATCACTTGAACCCGGGAGGTGGAGGTTGCAGTGAGCCGAGATCATGCCACTGCACTCCAGCCTGGGTGATAAAGCAAGACTCTGTGTTAAAAAAAAAATGAAAAAAGAAAATACACAGTCAGAGAAGACAAAAGAAAAAAGAATGAAAATCAGTGAAACATACCTATAGATCTAGAAAATAGCCTCAAAGGGCAAATCTAAGAATTAATGGCCTTAAAGAGGAGGTAGGGAAAGAGATAGGGGGAGAAAGTTTATTCAAAGGGATAGTAACAGAGAACTTCTCAAACCTAGAGAAAGATAATATGCAGGTACAGGAAGGTTACAGAATACCAAGCAGATTTAACCCAAAGAAAACTACCTCAAAGCATTTAATAATCAAAACTTTCAAAGACCAAGGATAAAGAAAGGATACTAAAAGCAGAAAAAGAAAAGAAACAGATAACATGCACTGGAGCTCCAATACACCTGGCAGCAGACTTTTCAGTGGAAACCTTCCAAGCCAGGAGAGACTGGCATGGCATGTTTAAAGTGCTCAAGGAAAAAAAATTTACCCCAGAATAGTATATCTGGTGAAAATATCCTTCAAGCACAAAGGAGAAATGAAGAATTTTCCAGACGAACAAAAGCTCACAGATCGCATTAACACCAGACCTGTCCTACAAGAAATGTTAAAGGAAGCACTTCAATAAGAAAGAAAAGGACCTTAATGAGCAATAAATAATCACCTGAAGGTACAAAACTTACTGGTAACGAAAAGTACACAAAGAAACACAGAATATTATAACACTGACTGTGGTGTGTAAACTACTCTTATCCTAAGAAGAAAGACTAAACCATGAACCAATCAAAACAAGAAAGCTGGATTTGTTCCCAAGAATGAATTTGCTTTAAAAAATACGTTCCCACTAAATGCAACGTGTATACTGAGCATTGACAATGTGCACAAATAAGAACACACTCAGAGTAATTATAATCTAGGCAATGGGAGAAGGGCAAAGGTGAGGGAGTATGCAAGTAACATAACACCAAACAGGACAGAATATACACCATTAGTCACAGTGTTGAGGCTGCATAAAAAGAGAAAGATCACATCTTATTTTAAAAATTCACAAGCCTTTCTGGAGGTAGCCTTTAGCTTTATCTTTGAGGATTAAGTAGAATTTTGGCATATTCCTGTGGGGGAGAAAATGTGATTCTCAGCTAAAGCCAAACTTCAATGCAGGGAAGATGGGTCTGTGTTCTGAAGTGCTTGGGCATGCTGGGATGTGGGGATAGATCTTTCTGGAAGGGCAGTCTAGGAGTCCAGTAGCAACTTTAACCTGCCCACCTCCCATTAAACACAAGCATCTTATTCAATGTGCGTATAGAATTTATACTTTAACAAGCTCCCCAGGCAATTTTAATGCATACAGAAGTTTGAAAACCACTTCAGTAAAGGAACGTTTGAAACTACTTGGAATATTAGTAAGTAAAAGGAATATGTGAAGTCAGAGAATGCAGATAATTTAGATAGTTTTAGAAAAAAAGAAAGTACCAGTGACTTATGTCTCTAAAAATGTAACAATAGAGGAAATACTCTTTTTTGTTCTTCTGTCATTATTTAAAGAAAATAAAATCATTTCAACCACAGTCAACAAATGTTTACTAAGATAAGCATTGGAAAAAATACTTTCACATATATTACCTCATTTCATCTTAACCACACTGTGCACAAATATGTTTTGAAAACAAACCAAAAACTTATTAAATCTCCTTGTTGAAGGATGATGCCCTTCTCCCACTGCCTAGATATCTTGTTGAAGCTCTGACCCTTAAGTTCCATTTTTTCCCCCGAACCCTACCATAACCTCTAATTACTCTCACTATTTCTAATACATATGCCTACTGAATTCCAAGCAATCCTACCTGGTTGTCACCTCAGGTTTTGGTCCACATCTTTTCCTCACTCAGTGAATCCTTTGTAAACCCTTCTGTTGTCTCTTTACCTAAGACAGACAGAGTGGTCAGCTCATGCCCTTACTCCCTGGGCCCACATTCTAGTTTTAGTGTATCTAAAGCAAAATGAAGTCTTTTATAAAAAGGCAATTTTAAGATCCTATTTTTCAAGTCTAGGAAACAGTTGTCTAAGCCACTCACTTGTTTTTCCTTTTTACTGGACCAACTCTTATCTCAAAGACTGTTCTGGGGCTTTTGGAGAACCAACAAGGCTTTTCCTGATGAGCCCTGAAACTTATCAAGGAATGCAAATCCTATCTTTGTTTCTTACAGATGAATTGTTTTTGATTCTTAAGGATGTAATGTTATAAACTTTTGTTTTAATGGTTATCAGGGCTAAAGTGCTATAACAAACTACCTAAAACCTCAGTAATTTAATACAGTAAAAGTTTATTTCTCTCTCTTGCCACAATCTAATGAGAGATAAATATGGGGATGAGGAGACCTGGTAAGGGCACTGACTCTATTCATCCAACAGCTCCATTCTAGAGCCTGAGTATTGCACAGGATTCTCTTCATCATTTAATAGGGAAGAAACAAGGCAGAGGATGGCTTGGGTGTTTTAGGGGCCGGGATTGGAAATGGCTTACATCACATCCATCAACAATCTATTGGAGGAAGCCTGGTCACGTGGCCTCACCCAGCTGCAGGGGAAGGTGGTAAATATAACTTACTTTTATGTCAGGAGAAAAATGAAATCATTTGGAGAGCAGAGCTTGCTGCCATACATCAAAAGTATTGATAGCTTCTATTATGCAATTTAATTCTAAATCAAAATTTCTTTAGCTGCTTTATTATCAAACTAGTGTACTGTGGGTTGTATGAATAATATTAGTGATGCACAATTTCTCAACAGTATTTTTTGGCCTATAGTTTTGAACATTACTAGACTTCAACCTATGTATATGTGTATATTGTAATTCTTTCCACATACTTATTGCTAATGTAAAAACAAAATATATTTTTATTAGTTGAATAATAGTTCATTAGTGATAGGTTGCCTATAGTTTTGTATAAGTGGCATTAACAGGAAATATACAGCCAAAATAAGTAAAATCAAATTATTGAGTTATCTTTAAATTTGGAAGATAATATTCTTTAATATGAAAACTTCCTTATTAAACACAAGGTGATTCATAAATATTGCTAGCCAAATTTACTGTATGTTGTTCAGTTAATTCTGCTCCAATTTTTAACACTGAGTGTCTCTTTCCCCACTGAGGAGTAGGAACTGGTGATACAAGTTACAGGGTCTGTTTTCCCTCCTATGTGGACCCACCGTGATCATCACTTAACTGTGTAGCTGTGTATCTGGAGGATATCATCAGCCCACTTTGTGCTTGACCAATTTTGCTTTTCCTGTTCTTCATGCAGGGAGGGGAGTGGATGGAGTGGGCTGTTGCCTTAACTCTAAGCCTAATGCAGTCCAAATACTACACGGCCAACAAAAGCTTTTAAATACAACTTATATCCATTTGATAACTTCATATTAAACAGCACAGAAGAAAGACTATCACACCTGAAAATCTGTGTCCTACTCCTCTTATTCCTGTAATAAGCTGTGGAATCCAAGGGGAAACTTCTAGCAGTTACATTCCTCATCTTTAGAATATCAACAAACAATGCAACCATCAAGTTCCTTTTCAGGTCAAAAATTATATGACTCTGTGACTGTGGCTTTATTACAAGGCAGATGGATGATATTACCAGATCATATTGTTTGATGATGACTACCATAGAGATGGAAAAATGATGCTGCTGTTGCAGAGATGTTGAAAAACTATATAAGAAATAATAAGTAGTTTAGTACTTATAATAATACTCTACCTTTTACCTTGCAATGCCCTTTGAAATAAAAGAGAAAAATAGGATATAAACAGAGAATACCAATTGTCAAGGTGAAAAAACATACAAATCATAAACACCAAAACAGTTATTTTCTGGATGGAGAAGAAAATGGAGAAAAAGCTACACAGAAAGAAGCTGCGGATCAAAGTGTGCAATAAATTCAAACCAATTGCTGCTGCATGAAAGAAAAATATCAGGGTCTGTGCAAGATGAATATAACGCTGAATTATTCAACAAAACAAGGAGATACATAGTAACATTGATCTGGGTCTGCATCTGGAATGACTGGTTTAGTTTATAACTTCATTTTACCTTATAGAAATGCAAATTGAAGATTTAAAAAAGATAAAAATATTAGCGATATAGACTTCATTAACAAGGAAAGATAAAAGGGGAGAGCCAAATTATGACTCCCATTGTCAATCACAAAACTGTCAAATAAAAGAATAGTTTCTAAATATCTGAAAGATACAAAACCAGAATAAGGCCCCAGATTAAGGGGACAAGAGCACTTGGGTTAAAGTTCTAGTTAACTAATAGCTAATTCTGAAAAACAGTTTGTTACGGAGCCCGACAGTACAGCTAAAAGCTTCTGACACTCCTAGAATAGGAGATACTCATTCGAAATCAAAATTGCCACCATAAAATTGTGTAGAGGCATGAGATACGAAAAACTAAACCTCATGAGAACTTTACAGAACTAAATTTAAAGTCATTATCATTAAGCTCATACTATTGCACATTTTAGAATGTATATTCTTCTTGAAAGATAAGCATGAAAGAGCAGAATACAAAGATTCTTGATTTTTTAATCGATTATATTCATTTTCAAGACAGAACATAAATGAAATATAAACATGAATTGAAAGATGCTGATTTTTGACCAGGTCTTGCCTGAATACCGGAAGTAGATAAATTATCTCCAATTTTTTTTCTATTACTTATCTTTGCTCTTTAATCTCTAGGACACTCTATGCAAAGGGTTTCTGACCGAGAATTGAAAACAAACTAATAAAAAATCATAAAATCTACTCGTTGTTCTAGGATTACACCTTTTACGCAATGTCATGATCTGTTTCCCAAGGCCGAAATGAAAGAACCAGGAGGGTCTTTTGCAAAAACCAGGAAGATTTTCTTGAAGCACCTCTCCAAGGGGATTTCTCTTGAAATGCTCATATCTTGCCTTGTTTTCCATGTCTTTCCTGACTCTTGACCTGCTGTCAATTGAGACTGGGAGCTCCTCTGGGGCAAACCATGCCTCGGTTGACTAATCGAAATCCAACATTGGACAGTGGATTCAGTCTCCATTCTTCCTCTTCTTTTTAAAATACAAGACAAAAATATATGGTTCCAAGAAATATTAGAGAACATCAAATTTGAAGATTCTGTTTCCTAGCTGAGAAATTAAGACCAAAGATTAAATAGGCTTGCTCAGAGAAACACAGCCTAATTAACGACGAAGCCCTTCTGCCTTGCTTTTCTTGAGGAAAACAAACAGAATACAACGGGGCTCTCAGATCACTATACCAAGAAGAGCAAGTGCTTGTTATTTAGAGCTCTTGGCATGAAAAAGAGATGTATTAGTTATAATACTCACACTTACAGTTAAAGACCATATTTTAAATTTATTAGGTAATATTGCAGATGACTGCTACCATTTCGGTGGAAGCCCATAGAGAAATAGGTCAATATTTTTAATCATGACATTTAAGATATTACCAAAGCAGTAAGTTCATAAGGCTCACAATTAGAAGTAAACCAATTAGTCTCTTTCCTTTCTGCCTACACCAAAAGATCATATTCTAATGAATGTAAATATTTAATCCTTTTGACCTTTCATCCCTTAAATACTCCCATATGAATCTGCATCAGGGAACTATAATATAATTATTATAAGAAGCAACAAACTGCTTCTTCCTTTATGCAGCCTATACACATACAGGCACATTTTAAGGGCTTTTCAAAAGCCAATGTTATTAAATACTTTTATGCTTTAAAAAGACAAACGTACTTGAGCTCAAATTTCATTCCATTCATGAGAGCACAAGTACAAAGAGAAATGGCAAAAACACTAAAAATATTTCAATAATATGCATTGACTTACATAGCATTAGTTATTTTTAGAAATTCAAAATAGAAGGCCAGATTGGCTTAATAGCACCACAAAATTTAAACTACCCTTGGGTTGTTAAAACTGTTTTTTTAAAGTAAAACTTCAAATAAATCATGCCAACAGCTCATTAAATTCTTATGGTCACACACACGGAAATGGCAAAAAATGTGAACCTAAAACATAGATGTGACCAAAAATGGAAAAATTATCTATTTACCTAAAATATACAGCATTTCAGCTTACCTTCATTTCATAAAGGAAAAATCATGTCTTTAAAAGCAATTTAATTTTCACATATTCAATTTAAAAAATGCTTCATGTTTTCCCAAATTCATTCTGGCATTTATCTAATTCTTAGAATTTTATAGATTAGATGAGACTGGCATTACTATTTGACAAATACGAATTGTGACACATAAAGGGTGACTTGCACCATGCCATATATTTGGCTTTTGGCAAACCTGAGTCTCCATTGTACCCAAGAGGCACATGTGACATCCTGCTTGGTATCTACACCCCACAGCCTCCATTTGGTAGGACAAGGGTTTTCCAGGAGAAATCTGGCACCAAGAGGCAACTATTTCTAAAAGAAAGGTCATGAACACTGCATTGTGTCATAGAAATTTAGAAACAATATATGTACAATTATTTCAAATTGGCATAGCATTACTTATCAATTATTACCTATCGTGATGGTTGGTTTACTCTGTGAAGTTGGTCAGGCATTAGTACCCAGTAATATAATCAAACACTAAGCTAAGTTGTTGCTTTCTAGACATTTTGTAGATATAGTTAACATTTAAGTAAAGAAGATTTGCCTTGATAATGTGAGTGGGCCTCACTGAACCAGGTAGAAGGCCTTACAAGCAAAAACTGCGGTTTGCTGGAAAAGAAGAAATTCAAGACTTCAGCATAACACCTACTTGAGTTTCCAGCCTGTCAGACTGTCCTATAGATGGTGGACTTGCTAGCCCCACAACTGCATGAACCAATTCCTTAAAATACATACATATATAACCTATTGGTTCTCTTTCTCTGGAAAACTCAGACTAAAATAACTAAAGATTATATATCTATATATACACACACACATTTTATATATAATATACGTATATATAATTATTTATAGAAGGGTTAGAAAAGGCCTTTCTGAGCAAATGTCTTAATTAGCATTTACATAATGCTTTCGATCAGTCACTGATTTACATGCCTTGCCTATATGACAATCATTATTATTCCCATTTTCCAGGTGATGGAACTGAGGCCTATGAGACATTAAATACCTGTCCAACACCACACAGTTAATAAATTATGGAGTCGGGTTTCAAATGTAGGCTGTCTAGTTCCATAAACTGTACTCTTAACGAATATGCTATACCGCCTTAAAATGAATAGCTTTAAGACCTGCTTTGGAGCATGGCTGAGGGCTTTGGATGTGAGGAATGAGGGAGCAAAAAAGAATAAAGTTTGACTCTAGCACTATTGATTTAAGCAACTGGATTGTTAGTCCCATTTCTGAATTGGAAAAAAAATGAGAGAGGCTGTATTTGGGCTATATTAAATAGCAATATCTATGGCTTGGGCCCAGAAGTAGAAATTATGGAATGGTTGGTATATACAGTAAAATGACTGACACAGAAGAAAACAAAGCTCAGTTCAGAGCCCTGGGACATTCCAATACATAGAATTCCAAGAAGTTATGGAACCAGAAAAAAGTGGGAGGAAAAGGAGGTATTGTAGAAGCCACGAGAAACATGAAAGGGGATGAACCAGGGGTGCAGGGCGGGAGCTCAACTTTATGTGATGCAACTGAGAGGTTAAGTACAGATTTAGGGAAAGAAACATCCAGGTATAACGAAGAGTTGGACCCAGTGACTCAAAGCAGAACAAGATTGGTGAGCCTGAGAACCAGAACGGTATGGGAGAAAAAGTGACCATTCATAAGCATCAATTTTATTTTATTTATTATTATTATTATTTTTGAAATGGAGTCACTCTTGTCACACAGGCTGGAGTGCAGTGGCACGATCTTGGCTCACTGCAAACTCTGCCTCCCAGGTTCAAGCAATCCTCCTGCCCCAGCCTCTCTAGTAGCTGGGATTACAGACGCGCACCACCGTGCCTGGCTAATTTTTTGTATTTTTAGTAAAAACGGGGTTTCTCCATGTTGGCCAGGCTGGTCTCGAACTCCTGACCTCAAGTGATTCACCCACCCTGGCCTCCGAAAGTGTCAAATATATTTTAAAACTTATGGGAAATAGATTTGTGGTAGAGCAAGTATGGCAAAATGCTAAAGCCAGATTTAGATGTTGGTTTTGCAGGTCCAGGTATTCCCTATAAAATTCATTCAACTACGCTGTACGTTTGAACATTTTCATAATAAAACGAGAAATAAGGACACCAAATTCAGGATTGTGGTTCCCTGACTGCGGTTGGACAGTGGGACTAGGAAGGGAAGGAAATATAGACATGACAAGCACACAGAGCAGATTCCACTGCATTAGCAAGATATTATTTCCTAAGCAGAGTGGTCTGCATACTGGTATTCTTGTAATTTCTCATGTTGTTTTGCTTAAATTATATTATACAATAAAAAGAAGTTAAGCGACTGTGAGGTAAATAAATTGAATGAGTGAGTATGGATTATTCTTCGAAAAGTATTGCTCCAAAAAGTAAAAAAAATGGGGTATTTGTTGGGGGGATTTGCAATCAGGTAAGGTTTTTTGTTTTATCATATAATGTGTTGGCATGCTATTTGGACTGTGCCAGTAGAAAGGAAGAAACTGATAATTTGAGATTAGGTTGATCACCCAAGCAGGGTCCTCAAAAAATAGCAAGGGACCAAGAGCTCCAGTAGAGGGATCAGCCTTTCAGAGAAGCGGCTTTTCATTCATTTTTAACTGTGGCAACAAAAGAGTAGGCATACAGTGTCAAGCATTATGATTGTTAGTTTAAGATGAGGTAATTCGGCCCCTGCATTTCTTTCTATTTACCACTTTCTAATGATTAATGTGTCTGCTTAGCCCCACAATGCTGAGTTGACATCTCCATAATTTATTGTAAGATCTGATTTTTCCATATTGCCTATATATCACTCCAAAGAGCTGGTCATCTGAGACCTTTCATTAACACGCACCTAACAAGATTCAGCATGGTTTTAGCCTTGCCCTGTTTGTTTTCTTTTCAAAAGTAGACTCATGGAATCAACCTAGGTACTGATCAACAGTGGATTGGATATAGAAAATGTGGTATATAAACAATAGCAAATACTACAAAGCCATAAAAAAGAATGAAATTATGCCCTTTGCAGCAACATGAATGCAGCTGGAGGCCATTATCCTAAGTGAATTAATGCAGGAATAGAAAACCAAATTTCACATGTTCTCACTTGTAAGTGGGAGCTAAACATTGCATACTGATGGACATAAAGATGGTGACAATAGACACTGGAGATTACTAGAGGAGGAAAGGAAGGAGGGGGGCAAGAGCTGAAAAACTAACTTGGGTACTATGCTCAGTTACCTGGGTGATGGGGTTAATTGTATCCCAAATCTCAGCACCACACAATATAACCAGGTAACCTGCACATGCACTCCCCAAATCTGAAATAAATCTTGAAATTATTATTTTTGTTTTAAAAAAAAGAAGAGTCACATCTAGAAGCATGCTTGTCCAGCCTTGGTTTCTGAGAGGTCCAGAGTTAATGAAGACTGCCTGGTTTGCATCAAGTCACTGACATCAGAATTCGGAACACACCAGTGAATCAGCTTCATCTTGAACAATCTTATCTGGTTTTTATTCAAGATGTTTATATCAAATGCATTTTTGATTGAATTACAGACTTAGCTTTTAGGGAGAAAATGCCTGATAACCAGGTTTCTTTACCTTTATGTGGTAATATAGAGTATTTTATGCACAAATCAAACATTTTGTTTAAGGAATTTTCCTTAAAACAAAGTGAATTACATGAAATGGAGGTAGTTTCATGACCTATCTGAAAGATCATTTTAAGATTAAAAATATAATTTTGTCATAAACTTTACAATTGATGTGTCAGAAAGCTTAAGAGCCCAATCTGTTGTCCAGTTGTAGCAAGAATAACAATGACGTTAGCAATAAAGGCAACGTCCACCAGGTTTTTCAAGCCTGAGGTGTGCTAGGTCTGTTGCTAAGTACTTTACATGCATCCTGTCATCTGCTCTGCACAGCAGTGCTGGAATGAGTGTAGGATGAGCCCCAATGAACTCATGAGCACATTGGCACAGAGTGGGTAAATAATTTTCCCAGGTCACACAGCGCAGGCACCATAAAAACTACAGTTGGAATTTGAACCTGGACTCTACTGCAAAGCAAGCCCCACCCATTGAGCCTCCTGTGGCTGTGTTCTCAGGTGGACAGGTTTGCACAGGATGCATAGGCCCTAATGTATACGTGCATTAGTCACTTCCCTGACTCTTATTGAGTCTTCAACCATATTTGTCTTTTCTCTTTTCTGTGGATTTCTTATCCTCTTTCTGTATTTTGTATATCCTTGCATGCCACTTTAAATGTTTTCTGTGAAACACAAGAATGGTTTTACTTAGACTGGTAAGTTTAGACTTCGAAAAAGAGTATTAAAAGAAACAGTCCTGAATTAGCAATCTTCTAAACTAGATTTCTGATTCTTATTCATACAGATGTATAATTCACCATTCTTTGCAAGTCAGCTTAAAAATAAGAATAGTTCGGCATTCACACTGTTTGTTCTTGCCATTTTTGCTAAGCATATCAACAGAAAGGTTTGTGATTATGGTTTTTTATTATTATGCTCTGCTCAGTTAATAATCTATCAATATTGGTTTATTAATTGTGACAAATAAGTGTAGAGTATATGTAATTTTCTGTACTATCTCTGCAAATTTTCCGTAAGTCTAAAATTATTCTAAGTTTATTTTAGAAAATGGAACAAGATTAGGTGATGCCATATAAATAGATGTTTTCAAATCAGCGGAGTAAATATGTAGGGTTGTGATTACTGAGTTATAAGGCAATTAAATCTGTTTAGTTTTATTTTAGAAACTGCCAAACTGTCCTTCAAAGTGGCTATATCATATTGCATCTGAATGAATGAGATCTCCTGTTGCTCCACAGATCACCAGCATTTTGTATTGTCAGTTTTGGAGATTTTAGTGATTCTAGTAAGGATATGAAATATTAAAATCTCTTTGTTGTTTAATTTGCATTTCCCCAATCACAAATGATGGTCAACATTGCTTCTTATGCTTATTTGCCATCTGCATGTCTTCCTTGCTGAGGTATCTATTCAGGGCTTTCACCCACTTTTATGTTGAGTTACTGGTTATCTTGTGGAATTTTAAGAGTTCTTTGTATATTATGGATATACGTCTTTCATCAAATATGTAATTTACCAGTTTTTTCTTGCAGTTTATGGCTTGTTTATATTCTCTTAGTATTATGTTTCTCAGTGCCAAAGTTTCTAGTTTTAATATGAAATTCAAATTATCAATTTTTTTCATGAATCATGCTTTTGGTTGTTTCATTTTTAAATTGCACTTCTATAGCCTATAATCATCACCCTGTTTAATATTTTACTTGTCTCATCTCAAAATGTAATATTCTTATTAGCAGATAATGTATGTTTTCTTTATTTCACATTCTCAGCACCCAAAATAGTGCCTGTGCATAGAACTCAAAAACTATTTGTAGAAGTAATCAATGCACATGGATATCAGTATCAGTGTCATATTATACAAGTATGGATAATACTTCAAATGACAAACAGGATGACATTGAGAGAATATATACAAAGTTTCTTACAAATGGAGTGGCAAACAATAAACCGTTGCTATTGTTGCTGTTATTTTTGCTGAAAGAATATAGCATTTTCAAAAGCCAAGGGTTCCAGAAAGAGAGGTCAGGTGAAAGAATAATATGCCATTATCTTCCAATGTCCTGCAATAAAAGCCACACAAAGGGCTCTGTGCTGACCTGGAGTACTCCTGGGCCCTCAGCTAATGCAAACTTTGGCATACAAATATATTTTATTTAATAAAATACGCAACAGATGAACCTATTGCAAATGTTAAAATTTGCATTAAGATGAATCCTAAGGGTATATGACATTTTCACGTGTATGCATTATTCTTCAAGATATTTTCATATCAAACTTCTTTTTGTCTTTTTGTCATTGTACGTATCTCTAGGTTTTTTGGTATTTTTTAAACTTCTGATGTTAAACCTTCCGAGAATTGATTTCATTCCTAGATAGCATACTTTTCCATGGAAAAGAGACCTAACTAATTAAAATGATGTTGATAATAATGTATTAAACTTAGGCTATTAGTGATTCTCAAATTTTAGAAGCATAAGATTTACTTGGGGTGCTATCTAGTAATAAAATTTACAGGGTCACCCCAGACATACTGAATCTAGAGTTATGGCTAGACTTACCAAGATGAATTCTCATGGACTCCTCCCATACCCACCCAGGGAATTCTGAACCAGGTGGTCTGTGAACTTCACTCTGAGAAACACTTGTAAAATGAAGCTTCTATAAGGAAGGGGAAGAGAAGCCACTGGAAGGACAGTGAGTAGCAGTGTATGGCCATAGTGGAGCACCATCAGATCTCTAGCTCAGCTGCACTCATAGACTGACGAAAGACATCCTCCATTCCAACTTCAAGGTCTGCCCTTGCTGGATCTAGCACACATGCACTTTATTACATTACTCAAACTGTATCATTTGCTCTTGCTTCGTCACTCAGGCTGAAATGCAGTAGCTCTATCATAGCTCACTGTAGCCTCAAACTCCTAGGCTCAAGCTATCCTCCTGCCTCAGTCTCTAGAGTACCTGAGACCACAGGTGTGCACCACCATGACCAGCTCATTATTTTATTTTATTTTTTGTAGAGATGGGGGTCTTGCTATCTTGCCCAGGCTGGTTTGAACTACTAACCTCAAGCAATCCTCCCACCTTAGCATCCCAAAGCACTGGGATTACAGGTATGAGCCACTGTACCCGGCTGTGAATAGTATCATTTTAAAAAGTAATGGATCTACACTCAGCAGAGTCCAGGCTCAGTGAAGTGAGATCCATAGAGAGAACATAAATGAGTTATCTTCCCGTCTCTTACCTAGGATTTGCCTCTTGTATCCCCGTTTTCTGTCCTAGAATACTCTTCTTTCCCAAAGGTATCCTCCTTCAGTGGAAACAAACCCTCCACTCCCCATACAGGAGTGAAATCTTACCCTAAGACCAGCAAGAACCCATACTAGAACACGGTAACTAAGGTACCATCCATACAGAGGCAGTCAGGCAGAGGTGAAGACTCAGCGCACAGCACGGAAAGGAAGCCCAATATCCTAGGAGACTCAAGTATTCACGGTATGAGGAGTAGAGGCATAAAGCCAGGGATACTTGAGAAAAGGACACACAGAGGAGTAACAGAATCCTGCCACCTCTCGCAACTCTTGTTTTTAGAGAGGCTGCGAGAACACGCCCACCATCCCCACACTGTGCTGCTTTATGTATTTATAGGGCAAATGAAGGAGGAGGGACAGGGCTGTGTGACAGAGGGAGCTTCCTGGTCAGGGAAGTAGTCTCTGACCAGCTCTCAGCCTAGGAGTTCACACAGCTGGCATCAACTGAAGTTTCTGTTGGGTCCTCTCATTCCACTAAGACCACACCACCAAAGAGGGTGAGAAGCAGGGAGGCACCAGGTCATTAGGAGGCAAGGGCTTATGACCACTCAGATATGTGAAGGAGACCTTTCTCTCATGCTCTGTCATGTTTTCTCAGTCTTGCTCTCTGTCTTAGCCCATTGGTCATCATTTACTTAATAAATATCGATTGAATAAAAATGAAATAGTGAGGCCAGGCACAGTGGATGAGGCCTGTAATCCCATCTCTTTGGGAGGCCTAGGTGGGCAGATCACAAGGTCAGGAGTTTGAGACCAGCTTGGCCAACATGGCGAAACCCTGTCTCTACTAGAAATACAAAAATTAGCCAGGCATGGTGGCACACTCCTGTAATCCCAACTACCTGGGAGGCTGAGGCAGGAGAATAGCTTGAACTCAGGAGGCGGAGGTTGCAGTGAGCCAAGATGACGCTGCTGCACTCCAACCTGGGTGACAGAGCAAGACTCCATCTCAAAAAAAAAGAGAAAAAGAAAATAAAATAGTGGAACTTGCTGATATCACCGTATCACTTCACATTTGAGGTTGTCATAACAAAGAAAACACTGCATGAGCAGTGAATGGCTTGGCCATCACTTTCATTTAGGAAATGGTCCCATGAGGAAGCTTCTTCTTTCATCTGTACCTTCTTGTCACTCTGCTTCATAAGATTCCCCTTAGTTTTCAGTTAGGACCATGTACATCTCATCTACACGCTGGCCAAATACACCTTGGTGGCATGGTCATGTCTTAGCTGTTTGGATTTGTCATTGCTCAGACAGAGAGTGGGCAATATGAAAATGCTGTTGTCAAATGAAGGCAGGAAATGTAAGCAACTGCTCCATGGCTTAAGAGAATGTGGAGATATAATAAGGGGAGTGACAGAGGAGGTGTTTTAAGGATTCTCTGTAAGTCCTATGGCATACAGCCAATGCTCTGTTACACCATTAAATGGATTTGCCTATTGAGAAAATTTGAGAAAGGATGCCTATCATTCAAAGCACAGCTTTCAAATCTATTTCAAATTGAATAAGATTATCGACTACCGTATGTGAACACCCCATTTCTAACAGATGCAGTTACACACCATACAAATGAATTAAATGAAAAATTCTTAGGCAAATTATGCCTCATAAAAATTGGCCTTTTCAGCAGCGTCCAAGAAAGGAATAATTGTCAGCTGTATTCAGTAAATAAAATCCCTTAAAAATGTATGGGAAACCCTCACAGATGGCAGTAACAGATAAAAAATAGAAAAACATCTCCAATAGTGGTCAAGTATCAGCTATCCGTGGTCCATTAAAACCACCTCTGTCTTTGTTCAAAATAATTGAGATCATTTCATCCAACCTGCTTTTGCTCTTACCTTTTCTACAAAACATTTTTGGGATTATCTCTCCTCCCTACCTGCTTTTTAGATAAATAAATTTCCTCTTTGCACCACTTCATGCAACCCTGAACCTTCTTTCTTTGTGTTATCATTATGGCTCCTTCTCTTCATATATACCCTGATACTTCTTTTTTGGGCTGGAAACAATAAGCAAGCAGGCAAACAGTTATGATTTTGTGCTTGCCTTTAATGTCTCCCCATTGCTCCTCTCCATTTCTCTCCTTCCATTCTGTGACGACCTTCTAAAGCATGCCTGAAGTGCTCACTATGTGCAGACATTGTGTCAGGCTCCAGAGATACACAAAATAATAACACAGGGGCCCTTAGTTGAGTACCAGACTATCTGCAGAGGCAAAAAGAAATACCTTCAATATGTATTGCAATGATAACCAAAAGAGAGTCTAGTTAGCATTCCTACCTACATCAATTATTTCACCATCTATTCTGTTCTTTCAGGATGGATTCCTTCTTTTCATTTAGCTATTGCCCTTGTGGCTTCCTGAAAATGCACTTTTGAATATAATTAATGACACCTGTCTAGCAAAAGCCAAAGCATTCTCTCATTATTCATTCTCCACAATCTCCGATATGATATGACTACAACAACATTCTAGAGTCTAGATTGATCACTATCTCCTTTAAGAAATACCCTATTCCCTTGGATTTTAGGATTCTGTCTTTGTTCGCTGGATATTTTCAGGGATTGCTTTCCCTCTCTATTTCTATTTCATTTTCTAATACTAGTTTGTTCTTTCTTTCAAAACTATACCTTCATCCCTCTATTCTCCTCTATTGGCAAGTACTTCCAAATTTCTCTATTTCACCATGGCATTGCCCTTCTGCCAGGCGGTCCTCCCCATTCATCTATGTTTAAAATCAAACCCATACACGCTCCCCTGCCCCTGTCACTCCTAAAGACTTCCCAATTAATTAGCCTAGGGCCAAAAATGTAGAACAAATTTTGGCTCTTATCTCCCCTTCAGTAAGTTGAAAAAGATTTTATTCTTTTTTTGTAATGCCTGCAACTTTTAGCTTCTTTCTGTTCCCATTACCACCTCCTCAATCCTGGACCCTCAAAGTACTATATTTTGTTTCATTTCCCTCAATATTATGATCACACCTAACCAATCTGTCTGGGTCCAGTTTTTCTCTGATTTAGTCAGCTTTTCACGAAGTTGCCATATTAATCTTTCTAAAATATCATTTAAGTGGGTAGGAGCCAGCCAGGTAGCTAGCTTCTGTCCTCCTTCCCTCTCTCCCTTCCTTTCATCATGTTGTCTATACTTTTCCCAATATGAGTCTGTTCCATTATCTTATCGTATTTCTTTCTTTCTTTTTTGAGATGGAGTCTCTCCATCACCCAGGCTGGTGTACAGTGGCACAATCTCGGCTCGCTGCAACCTCCACCTCCCAGGTTCAAGTGATTCTCCTGCCTCAGCCTCCCACATATCTGGAACTACAGGCATGAGCCACCACACCCTGCTAATTATTTTGTATTTTTAGTAGAGATGGGGTTTCACCATGTTGGTCAAGTTAGTCTCAAACTCCAGACCTCAAATGATCTGCCTGCCTCGGCCTCCCGAAGTGCTGGGATTACAGGAATGTGCCATCCCGCCCAGCCATCTTGTATTTCTAACTGTACCTGAATATGAAACGCTTCATCAAATCAGGGCTTCTTCATCCAACCTCCAATTATCAATGCCATTCTTGTGTCTTTGCCTTTGAAAATTAAAGCCTGAAATTCTTATCCCACCAATCTTAAACATGAAATTCTTGTCCCACTAGTCTTCGCAAATTTTTAATCAATGCTTAGCTTAAATATTACCTACTTCTTGTTAATTTCAGCTATATATCTTTCTTTTTCCACAACTCCCAAAATATTTAACTGCCCTATATATTTGACTGCCCAATATATACTTAACACATATTCCTGCATACCTACAGAATGTCAGGCTTGGTAACACATCATTTAGCATAGGATATATATATCCATAATATTTTAATATAGAATATCAAGTTGTTTCTCCTACATAAGTCTTATCTACCTCTTTTTTTTTTTTTTTTTTTTTTTTGAGACAGAGTCTCACTCTGTCACCCAGGCTTGAGTGCAGTGGCACGATCTCTGTTCACTGCAACCTCCACCTCCTGGGTTCAAGTGATTCTCCTGCCTCAGCCTCCCCAAGTAGCTGGGACTACACGTGCCCGCCACAGCCCCTGGTTGTGATTCTTCTGCCCAGCCTGCTGCCACTAGACTTCTCTTTCACTGTGTTAGCCAGGATGGTCTCAATCTCCTAACCTTGTGATCTGCCCACCTTGGCCTCCCAAAGTGCTGGGATTATAGGCGCAAACCACCACGCCCGGCCCATACCTACCTACTTCTAAGTAAATAATAAGCTCATAAACCTTGTATAATGACTGCCTGTTATCAGCTGCCAAATGTGAAACACTAAATAACTACCATGGATTGATAAGTAATCTAGGCGGGGCTGATACGCAAGAAGGGGATTAGTCCGCTTCTTCTCAAATTGGCTGTAAAATGAAATCACCTGAGGAGCTATAAACATCTTGAAGCCTGGGTCCAACTCCAGAGATTCTAATTTAATTGAAGAGGGGTGAGGCCTGGACATAAAGATTTCAAGATCTTCCCAGGTGATTCTAGTATTCACTAAAGTTTGAGAACCCCTCAATTAGTGCATAGTCAAAAAAAAGTTTTCAGTCTAGGAAAATCTTCGTGGTAAACACTGAAAACGTTCTGGAATTCCTTGATTTAAGCTTTCCTTGGCCCAGAGCTTCAATATGAAGAAATGATTGGAGTAACTCTTTTGCATTCCATTTTCAAGAAGCTTTTCTATGAATGGTTCACTAGCTGTACAACTATCCACTCAGTTTGCAGACACCATGTGCAGCTACCACCAACTGTAAGCCATACCGAGCTACTGAATCTTCTTCATGAAGACTATTAGATGCTGATTCAGCTCTCTAGCATCCTGCTTGGAAAGGCCGGGGCTTGCTCACTAATCAAAAGGTAGTACACATTGCTATAGGTAGTACACATTGATTTAATAAATTATAATTAATAAATCTACTCTGACAGCTATAAAACATTTAAAGTTTTTTAAATCCCCTGTGACTTCATTTAGTAAAACAATTCATTTAGGTAAACACAATAATTGTCTGTATTTGAAAAACGGAGAAACTGAAGCTAAAAGTGGTTAAGTGACTTAGCTTTTCAGCTAGTTATTTGTAAAAGTAAGATTAGAAGTTGGTTATCTTAACCAAACTGCCAATGCTTTCCTGATTTCACAAGACTCCTTCCTGAATATCACCTACCGTGTGCTAGAGGACCATGCCAAGTGCTTCAGGAGAAGAAAGAAATACATAAATCTCATTGTTCCTATTCTGATACAGTTTAAACTTACATTAGGAAGATAATATGCATATATCACATGAATTTAGTCATAATTAAACAGACACGAAGGCAGAAACACACACACCAAACTAGATATCCTATCTTTCCCAAAGTCTAAAACATCAGAGTTCTAAGTTTTGAATACAATATCTCTTTTAGACAATTTATTTTTGTTACTTCTTTTAAATATAAATGCTATCATAAGCCTACGGTATGTAAACACACCTGAGAGCAAAAACTTACGCATACTCCGAGAATGACCCTATACGGCAGATGCATCTGAATGTGTTTGCTGAGCTAGGGAATCTGGGAGTGGTCCACCCAGAGATTCATTCCTTGTCTATGAGTAACATCTGAGCCCCCAGCCCAGCCCGTGGAACATGGGGTGTAGAGGGGATGGAGGCACCGTTTTGGGTTGAATTACGGTTGCCAGGTGAAAGTTGTTAGGTAAATGGTGCTCCGTGAAAGTACTATATGAACTGCATGCCTTTCACAAATGGTTATGGTTCTTCTGCCAGCCTGCTGCCACTAGACTTCTCCCCTGTAGGTAAGCCCCCCCAGTAAAACTCCATGTCTCATTTGCTGGCTCTGGGTCTCTTCTTTGGCCCCGTGATCCTGGCGTCATCCCCATCAGAGTCCATAGGGGTTCAGCACAACACCTACTCCAATATATTTTACAGATATAGGGGAATCTTCTACTGAAATATTCTATAGTAAAAATATAGTCACCACTCATACTGAAAACTTTTAGAGATCTGGCATGCAGCCAGGTTTAAATGAGAATGTATATATATTTAATAATAAAGAAATTCAAATAACACTGTTTAGCCATATGAAATACAATAATAACATAGATAGTTCTATAATCTTGACAGATTGGGTAATTATAATGAATGTTGTGAAACTTCAAAAGAAAAACAAAACAGTTCTATATTAAAAATCTGAAAATGGACATGTACAATATGAAAATTGGCATTTACTTATGCTGAAAACAAAAAGTGACAATACTTTTTAATAAAAACAATGAATAGTAAAACTAACAGATTTCATTCCCACAACATATCATTTAATAAATAAATCATGTATGAATGCTGGAGGTAGTTTAAAAGAGGTTGTTTTCTAAATGTCAGTGTGTCCATAATTTCTGAATATCATCTTGCATATTGGAAAACAGATTTCTATGATAGAAGGAAAGATACTGTATTTTAAAGTTTCCATTAACTAAATATCTTGCCCCATTCCATATTCCTTCCCCACAAGCTCCTTTCTACCTCTCTCTGAAAATCAATGCAGGCTCTCATTGGTAAATAAAATTTGGGTAATGGGCAAACAGGAAAATCAGGTAAAGCCAGATAAGCTAAGGAGATTACATAATGACCAGCTGTGCTAGAGAACGGAAAGAATGGAGATAAGAGCTTCTGGGCATCAAATTCAAACAAGAGACTGAGGACCTTGCTGTCAGCGAGGAGGTGCACCACTCACACCTGAGAGGCATGTGCAGTGTATGGAAGAGATTGCAGAATGAAAAATAACAAAGCAAATTTTAAAGGCTTTTACCCATTTTTGGGGTTATTTTGCATACTATAGTAATGCTTCTTAGAATTTGACACTGTTCAGGAGAAGGAGCACATGGCATTTGAGCTTTATACAGGTTACACATAGACATCATTTCTGACACAGAATTGTTTTGTAGAAGAAATGGATAATATAAAAAGGAAACTTGAAATATCCCCTAGAAAAGCAACCATTGTTAGCTGTCTTAAATTAGCATCTGTAGAAATTTGTTACTCTAATACTCCTAGGATAGTCTGGCCAAGAACTGTGTTGTTTATTATATTCACAAGAACACAATTTCATGTAAGCTTCAAGAAAATGAAAACATTAGTTTCCACAGAATGTATGAAAACTAACTTGTAATGACAAAAGAATTCTTAAGAGGTTTTGGAGAAACTAAAGGGAAAAATTTATTATCGTAAAAGACAAATGTTTTAAAAAGAGGCCTGGGGCCAATCAAACCACTCTCTACTATGAATACCTTTGCTATCTTCAGTGCAAAGATGGTTTCATGGATGTGTACAGTTGTCAAAATTTATCATATTGTAAATTTTAAGTGCATACAGTTTATTATATGGCAGTCAACCTAAAAAACCCACAACAAAAGAAAAAATAAAACAACTATCCAGGCTATAGATGCATGAAAACAAACAAGCGTCCATCTGCAATTCAGAAGGAGTATCAGTTTTCAAATGCACCTGAAAACTTAGAAGATTTCTCATTGCCAAAACACATACACAAATATACTCTTCGCAATAGATAAAATGTGGCACATTGAACATTGCAAATTAAAGTAATAATTTAAGTTAGTATAATAGAAATGAAATTAGTTTTTAGCAGGAAGGAGAGGATGAGGAAGAACAGGGCAGAAGAGGAACAGTATTTGTTAGTGTGGAAGGAGGGTTGGTGTTTCCAGGTACTAAATATCCAGCTGTGAATTGATACAGTGGTAGGTTTGCAGGAAGAATTGGAAGAGACCATTCATTCACCTCTTAATTCAATAATTCAACAAATATTTAATGAGTACTAAGCATTGCAAATCAACGATTAGCAAAAGAGACATGGTCTGGTCTCTGCCTTTATTAATTTATAGTATGGCATGAACCTCACAAATACATAATTATCCTGTGAAAAGTAACAAGGAAAGGACCCATTAAAAAGTATGACAGGAGTTTCAGATAAAGTTTCCCTGAGAAGGTATTCCTTGAGCTGGGAAGTGCAGAAGTGTGTGAAAGAGACAGCATATATAAAGGCCCTGGGGCACGAAAACATAGTGCTTTTGAATAACTGAGACAGGAAGTAGTCCATTAAACAGATATATAGGAGGTAAGATCTAGGAAACTCTACAATAGACTATATTTGGAAGAAAAGGGAAGTAACAAGAATGGCACTAAGATTTATGCAACGTGCAACTCAATAGATATGCATTGCATTCTTCAAGGCAGAAAATGCAGGAGAGAGACCAAGCTTGGGAGTAGGTGTCTGTTCTGATTTCATGGTCCTTAGAACTTTCAACTACAGATGCTGAGTAGGACTACGTCAAAATTTAAAAATTCTCTGTGTCAAAGGTCACAATAGAGTGAAAAGGCAACCCACAGAATGG
Source organism: Nomascus leucogenys (assembly GCF_006542625.1). Lineage (NCBI taxonomy): Eukaryota > Metazoa > Chordata > Mammalia > Primates > Hylobatidae > Nomascus > Nomascus leucogenys. The sequence continues at coordinate 63,953,731 of NC_044394.1, read as the reverse complement.
GAGAAAATATTTGCCACTCACTGTCTGATAAGGTGCTAATATCCAGACTATATAAAGAACTCCTATAACTTAACAACAGCAACAAAACCAAACAACTTGATTCAGAAATGGGCAAAAGACTGGAAATAGTTCTTCGAAAAAAATAGTCAAATGCCTAGGAAGCATATAAAAAGTTCCTCGACATAAGTAATCATTTGGAAAATATAAATCAAATCTACAATGAGATATCACCTCACACCAATTATGATGATACAATTCACAAAATAAAACCAGTGTTGGTGAGGATTTGGAGAAACTGGAATCGTGCACCGTTAGTAGGAGTGCACTACTATGGAAATGGTGCAGCCACTATGGAAAACAGCATGCAGGCTCTGAAAAATTAAAAATATAATTATCATATGATCCAGGAATACCACCTCTGAGTCTACATCCAAAAGAACTGAAAGCAGGGTATTAAAGACATATCTTTAACTGTATGTTCATAGCAGCATTATTCCCAGGAGCCAAAAAGTGGAAGCAACCCAAAAATCCGTGAATGGATGAATGTATAAACAAAACGTGGTATATACATACGATGGAATTCTGAAACATGCCACAACATGTATGAACCTTGAAGACATTATGCTAAGTGAAATAAGACAGTCAAAAAAAGACTAATATGTATGATTCCACTTATATGAGGTATTCAGAGCAGTCAAATTCATAGAAAAAGAAAGTAGAATGCTGATTGCCAGAGGCTTCAGGGAGGAGGATATGGGGAATAGTTTAATGGGTATAGAGTTTCAGTTTGCAAGATGAAATAGTTATGGAGATTGCTTGCTCAATGATATGAATATCGTTAACACTATTGAACTATATACTTACAAGTAGTTAAGATTTTTTTCTTTTTATCTTTTTTTTTTTTTTTTTTTTTTTAGAGATGGAGTCTCACTCTGTCACCCAGGCTGGAGCACAGCGGCGCGATCTTGGCTCACTGCAACCTCTTCCTCCCGGGTTCTAGCAATTCTCCTGCCTCAGCCTCCTGTGTGGCTGGGACTGCTGGTGCACGCTGCCATGCCCAGCTAATTTTTTGTATTTTAGTAGAGACAGGGTTTCACCATGTTGCCTAGGCTGGTCTTGAACTCCTGAGCTCAGGCAATCCACCCGCCTTGGCCTCTCAAAGTGCTAGGAATACAGGTGTGAGCCACCGCACCCGGCTGTAGTTAGAATTTTATGTTGTATATTTTACACAGATCAAAATTTTAAAATGCTAAATCAACAGTATTATAGTTAGCTAGCTAGAGAGGTAGTTGATTTATTAATGGGTGGCTAGCTTGCTACGTTTGTGAGGAAATCTATGAACTGAAAACATGAATTTGAGACTCACAGAAAAATAAGAATAATTCTCTTATAATACTTTACATTCTTCTCCCCCTTCATCCATAGAAACCTGATTTTACAATGACTCTATAAACGTTAGGTCTTCCCATCCCATTCTCTCTAAAGCCTGAGTTTGACACAAAGTCCGTTTTCATTTACCAAGAAAAAACAACTTGAAGATTTGAAGTAACAGCAGACATGGAGTGTTTGTAGCTGTACCACACTGCAACAACGAAAATATCTCTATGTACCACGTCCAGCAAATATTAAAAATGACAAGTGTAGATAGAAAGGAAAAAACGTAAGACTTCTTCCTTGATATCCATTGATTCTAAAGAAAAAGCCATTGTTTGCATGTCAGCATAGATCCGCCTTGAACAATAACATCATTCTGCCTACCTTGTTTGCGCACATCCTCTACAGCAGCCACCAACTCTTCTTTGAGATCTTGACTCTCCTTAGCAATCTGTTCACCCTTTTCCAGGAAGTTCTGAGTGGCTTGCTCTACAGAGGCAGCTAGTACATGGGCTTTCTTTGACCTCCCTTTCTTTTTACCAGATGGGCCTTTGTTGCTTGTGTTGACAAGTGTAGTCACCTTAAATATAAAAGAAAAACTGTAAAACTTCTTTGCAAAACTGTCTAGAAATGTCATGTTATCCCATAATTTCTAAATCTCTGTGTTTATTAAATCATGGGATTTCATTATTAAATCATGAATGCACATCACTTAGCCTCCTCACATAGCCTTATCAAGGAAAGTGTGGAATTATGAGGATTAGCATACAAATAAATGGTTATCATTCATTTCCTGTAGAAAAACAAAAGCACATGAATAACCAGACATAGCACACTTGCCAGCAGCTCAAAGTTTCAAGTTCACTCACTTTTACAGACTGACAGGTACAGTGCTCCTTGGAGTACCCAGCCTCAGGCTGGCAAGGAAGCAAAGCAAATATGGAAGTACCTCTGAATATTGAGCTAGGAGAACCAACATCCAGTGCTGAGCCCTGTAAGTCAGGGCAGAGATGAATAAGCAATTGATAAATAATGAGTAGCCAACACCCAGTACTTTTGTGTTATTTTCCAAGGACTTTCGAAGACCTTTGCTATTTAGAATTTTATCTTACATAAATAAAATGGTAAATTTCTGCCAGGAGTGGTGGCTCACGCCTGTAATCCCAGCACTTTGGGAGGCTGAGGCAGGCGGATCACCTGAGTTCAGGAGTTTGAGACCAGCCTGGCCAACATGGTGAATCCTCATCTATACTAAAAATACAAAAATTAGCCCCGCCTGGTGGCAGGTGCCTACAATCGCAGCTACTCGGGAGGCCGAGGCAGGAGAATCGCTTGAACTCAGGAGGCAGAGGTTGCAGTGAATCTAGATTGCACCATTGTACTCCAGCCTGGGTGACAAGAGCAAGACTTCATCTCAAAAAAAAAAAATAAAATAAAATAAATAAAATGGTAAATTTTATGTGAGGGGAATAAATGATTCACACTCAATGTTTAGTTAACCAGCTAAATTTTCTAGAATCATAATTAGATTTAATTTATTATCACTCTTTTTCTAAGTATCATAATTTGGACACATATCTCAACTGCCAAACTTCTTTTAACACTATATCTAGAGGTATTTAATTTGCTAAAAAGGCTATTAATATCTTTTGAGCAACCTGTTATCTCCTATAAACTTCTGAACCTTTATTTTCTACCAGTAAGAAGTTTGGAGAGGAAATGAATGCAACTGTTCCATATTCTGTTCAACAAAAGTTGCCAGTCATGTTTAATGCTGTATTTTTTTTTTTTATCAGCTTCACAAGAATGTAAGTTCTGTGGTTATTTTCGTTGATATTTATCCTGGTTAGCAGACTAAAGATGTTGGAGGTTATTAAGAAAGCCAGTCTACAAAAAAGTTCCAAATGCAGTTAGCTTCTGATGTTTACTCCAAATCCCAGAGCAATCAAAGCGATGACTCAAAGTCACAATTAATATCCGGTCAGTTTATAGAGAAAGAGATAACACTGAAAGAAGAAAAGGATTGAATAAATGTAAACTAAGATGATGTGTACAGATAGAACCAATACTTAAGAGGTGATTAGTGCAGGGTTGGGAGCTGTTTTATTCAGCTCTCTTTTGATTGCTAAAAAATTAGGTACAGTGAATTTAAGAAAGATTCTATAAGGCCATTTAAGTAAAAACACTAGCCAAAAAATGGCAAAATCATTAAATATAAGAATATCAGATAATAGTGGTTTAGCTGTAAAATGTGTATGCAATGAGGAACACACTGTAATCTTTTCAGTGCCACCCATGTGAGACAACCATTAAAAAAAAAAAAGACAGCTTGTCACAAAGATTGCTTTTCTGAGGTGCAGAAGTGTTCTCCTTAATGAGGATTTACTCTAACACATGAACAAGCTACTCTTCCAAGAACCTCAACCCCCCAGAACAGCCAATACCTGGAAACAAGCACGTAAGTCCCCTAAGCAAACACAGCAACCATCTCTACCCATCTGCATTTAGGCCAGGCACCTTTTATCAGAGGAACATACTCCCTATTCTCACAGAGATGTGATTTATTCTCACTTTATACATAATTCTAAGATGTTTCATAATCTATTTTTTTAGACTACACAAATTAAAAAAATAGGGTGTAGAGGAGCTATTAATTTTAGATAAATTGACATTTCAAAGAAGTAGAAGCTGGTAGTGACTCTACCAAAATTGCTACACGACTATAACGTGGGTTCATTTTCTGGAGGGGCCGACACATTTCTAGCCTTCTATATGTCATGGTGCGTTACTGCATTGGGCACAGTTTCGGTGATGCAAATAATAGCAAGCCAGTAGAAAATGTCAGTTTTGTGTGTGGCGGGGGAAACATGGAATATTACCAGGAACTTCCTAAGAAAAATGTGACTACTTTCAGAAGAAGCAAATCAATCCTCATTTAGTAAAAGCTCTCATGTACTCATGGGTGGAAGAGCACAAAGAGAAGAAAAGAGAAAAGAGACAAATAGAAAGAAAGGGATGGGCTTCCATAAAGGCTCACGTCTTAATCAGCTTGGCATAAACAATTGTCAGTGCTTTTCACTGCAATTCAGTGTTTTATTGGAGGAAAAATTAATAAATTAGATAAGAAAAATAAAGAAGATACATAAGTATTAGAAAAGTAAACATTAAGTTACATCTTATAGAGAATACGATTTTTAAGAAAATAGAAAAGAATTAAAAGACAAACAAGTCCAACTACTATAAGAGCAAAGAGCAAGGTGGCTAAATACAACATAAACAATAAAAACCTAATGGAAGAGCAGTAACAAAGGAGAAATGTAGTTTGAAATATGCCATTCACAATAAGCATACATTTATATGACCAGAAATAAACATAACATAACATGTAGAATGTTGCATAGGGGAAAATGATAACATTTTAGTGAAAAACATAAAAGAAGACCTACATAATAGAGAGACATCCCGCACTCTTGGATGGGAAGACTCAAGATTGAAAAGATGTCATTTCTGCCCAGTTTATTCTACAATTAGCATTCTAGATATTTACATAGTAAATAAGCAAGGTAGCCTCTCACTCTGATCAGTTCTCTTTTTACTGTAAACTTAAAATATCCTCTCATTCAGTTCGGTTCTCTTTTTACCGTAAACTTAACAAACTTTTCAGTAAATGAGAGACAGATTATTTAAGATTAACATATGCAGGACTCTTGCTGCCCACTTCTGGCCAATATATCAAATTTTTAAATGGAAGTAGCAAAAGTAGTTTAGATCCATTAGTAGGTGAAAAAGTTGGGTCTATCTTTTTAAACTAACCACTCTGGGAATTCTCAGCCTAGCCCTTGCTATGCAAATTCACTAATTTAGTCCCACTCTCTTACCTTCCTCTTGAGTTGCCATGCCCATTCTCTTGCCACCCTATGACAATGCATGCTGAGTTGCCATGCCCGTTCTCTTGCCACCCTATGACAATGCATGCTCCTGAGTTGCCGTGCCCGTTCTCTTGCCACCCTATGACAATGCATGCTCCTGAGTTGCCGTGCCCGTTCTCTTGCCACCCTATGACAATGCATGCTCCTGAGTTGCCGTGCCCATTTTCTTGCCACTCTATGACAATGCATGCCACTCTACACTACTGCACATTTTCCTTTTATCCCACCTGAAGTGTCATTTTCTCCCATCATGTTATAGGCTTTTATTCTTCTTGAGCTGTGCCTAGGTTTACACCTAAAATTCTGAAAGTTCATATTCATCTACTTCGGTTCTATCTTGTTATTTTACAGGTAGGGAAACCCAGCTTAGAGAAGTTACCATAAGTAAAAAAAAAAAAAAAATAACTTCTTCAAATTCACATGGCTCGAGAGAGAAAAAAGGCTAAATTGTTCTTGTGCTCTATGATGTATCTTTGGAACTTGAGAACTCACCAGTCTCCTCTTGTTTTTCCTTCTAACAACGAGAGGCTGCTAGAAGACAAAATAATCTTAAAATGTATTTATTCTCTACATTTGTCACACTACATTTTTTTTGTGTCCTATTGGTTGTCTTTTCATTCAAAGACATTATTTATATATATGAGTGTATATTTATAAATGTTAGTGAAATGTTAACTATTTTATCCTATATTCCTGCAATGCCCTGTAATATCTGATGTATTCAAGAGTCTCAGTCTAGAAAATGCGTATTAGGGCTTTTTTGTGTCAGCTGAAAGCAAAAGAAGGACAAAAGTATTTCAAAAATCTTATCACTAACCAAACAGTAGATCTTAGGGTTCCTACATAACAATGCTCTTCTATGGGTAAATCAAATAATAATAAGAAAATTTGTTGCCTAAAAAAGAAAAAGATTATGTCCTTTGCAGGATCATAGATGGAGCTAGAGGACATTATCCTTAGCAAACCAATTCAAGAACAGAAAATCGAATACTGCATGTTCTCACTTACAAGTGGGAGCCAAATGATGAGAACACATGGACACATGGATGGGAACAACACACACTGGGGCCTATCAGAGGGTGGAGGTTGGGAGGAGGGAAACCATCAGGAAAAATAATTAATGAGCATTAGGTTTAATACCTGGGTGACAAAATAATCTGTACCACAAACCCCCTTGACACAAGTTTACCTATATAACAAACCTGCACATGTACCTCTGAACTTAAAATAAAAATGAAATTAAAAAAAGAAATGTATTGCTCAGTCATGAAGAACCAAGATAGACTAAAGATCAGGAATCAAAGATTTTTAGTGAAGAAAATGACTATCTAGTCCCATGGATCCACCTACCACCTCTCAAGTCAGTTGGGGAGTATCAGAATTATGAATTCTAATGAATAGTGCAGTCAGCTTCTGCATAACTGGATGCCTTAGAGAAGTCAGAGCAGCAGGAACACATTTTGATCTAAAGGTGGCAGCCACAAGGTGGCCCAATTGCTGGCATTGCAGGTATCTGTGCGTAAGTTTGATATCCAGACTGACATTAGGTCTTCATAGATGGTACTCATAGACTTTTTAAGTATCTAATGCAGCTTGTTGGCAGTCCTGTAAGAAATGGCTTATTCTGGACTTCACCACTACACAATATATCCACATAACAAAACTGCACTTGTACCCCCTAAACCTGTATTTTTAAAAAGGCAAATGTCAGCATGCTTTCTGAAACATTCATCATAAGCTGTTTTCTTTCAGTGAATGAAAGAGCTTGACAGAGAAAAACTTTTGTAAGCAGACATCGAGAATATGTTACTAGAACATGGGCCCTATGAGGACAAGTAGAGAAATCCAGAAATAAAAGGCAAATGTAAGCATACTTTCTTTAAGATACATCATAAGCTGTTTTCTTTCAGTGGATGGAAGAGTTTGACAGAGAAACCCCTTTGTAAGCAAACACTGAGAATATGTTATTAAAACATGTTTCTGTCTCAAAACAAATGTTTCATTCTATGGAAATCCTTGGTTGAGTGTTAGGCCTCCCTCTGCCCCAACCAGGGATTCTCTCTAATTCCCACTCTCAACTTTCACTCAAGGCAGGGATCACTCAAGATCCACACATTCTTCTTTCCTATCCATTTGTAAGCAGTAGGGGAAAAAAAGAAAAAAAAAAAAAAGCAAAGTCCCTGCAACTGGTAATAATAGCATGAATATTGACACATGTAAAGATGGAGTTGATGTTTTCCAAGGCAGTAAAGAAATCAGTTTTACTTGAGAATAAGGCTAACCTATAAATTATTTGGAAAGCAAGGTTAGATAGATGTAATGGAACAAAACTTTGCAAGGCTTTGAAAGCCAAGTTAAGAAAATCAGATTTTATTAGTCACTGCCAATTTTTTTAAAAAGAAAAGCATAGGTTCAAAATGTCCGTTTCTCTTTCCATTCATTTCTCAGTCCAGTGAAGTTTGCTTTAATCCTCTCACCTCCTGTAGCAGAGTCCTCTTGTTAGTTAACAGGTTGCTAAAATCGAATCATTTTTATCTTATAATACCATTCTACCACATTTAGTGCCATTGACTCAATTCCACTTCCTCCTGGAAATATCTCCTGGTTAATTTTCTTAGCAATAATCATTTCCTTCTCCAAACTCATATAGCTTTAAAAGGATCATATATTACCTGCCACCAAACTCACTTATTTCTGTGCCCATCTTTATCTCTATCCCTCCTACAACAGGAAAAGCCTGCTGCTACCATCACCCCTATAACTAATTTCCTAATCACATCCTCCAGAACTGTTGCATTAGCTGCGCCAACTTCCTATTAAATCTTCAAAATCCTCCTCTCTGCAGACTTCCTAACCACAACCTATAAGAATACTCAACTTTGCTCTAGCCCTACCCCAAATATTTCCTCAATCTCTCTGCCTCTCCTTAAAGAGAAGAAATTCTGCAGGTCACAGGTAAGAGTGTAAGTGTTCTAGGGTCCTTGGACCTTAATCTAATACTGGTCCCAGGAACCCTGGTCAGTGGAAAACTCAGAAATAGCCAGATAATAGGCACCATTGTTTTCAGATATGTTAATGGTGTGATCTGAGTATAAAACCGAGACCCAGGCTGGTAGAGACTGCTCATGACCTAAAGTCACAAAAGTAGACACACCACTCCTGCACAATGGCAGTAGTGCAGTGGCCAAGACCATTTCATTCATTTCTCTTTCTTGCAATGTTTTGTACTTTAAGACAATTTGTCAACTTGACTGTGTCTCTTCTACTTGATCAGTACTCTACTTTTAGGCTCTAAAAGCTCAACAGGCATGAAAATACTTCTTTCTCCAAAATAATAGGCAATAGTCAGGGCATCAAGGCACTTTGTCTTGGAAACTCCATTACACTGATTTTGAAATGTGAGAAGGACCTGAGACTTGTGACAGAGCAACTCTGTTGCTTCCTGAAACCAGCAACAGTGTAGTATGTCTAAGCCTTACCCATGGGGCAGCCAACTGAAAAACTTTAGCACACTGATACTCCAAGTGAGCTATGGAGAGCATCACTGTTATCTAGGCTTGTTAGAAATGTAGAATTTCAGGCCCCATCCCAGACCTACTAATAGTTGATTCATATGCACATTAAAATATAAGAAATGCTCAAATTTGGCACAATTATTTTCCAACTGTATCATCCCTAACATTCCCCTAGATTTCTGTAAGAAGGCAAATTTCCGGACCCTACCCACAGAGCTTCTGATGAGGTAAGTCTGGGCTTACGAATTTTGCATTCATTGCATACAATTAAGATTTGTATGGATTATAAACTTTACTTTCAGAAACATTTATCTAGGAGTCTAGCTGAAGCGAAAAAAAGTGAAAGACAAAGCAGTGACTTTTTTTTTTTTTTTTGAGACGGAGTCTCACTCCGTTGCCCAGGCTGGAGAGTGGTGGCACAATCTTGGCTCACTGCAACCTCTGTCTCCTGAGTTCAAGCTATTCTCCTGCCTCAGCCTCCCAAGTAGCTGGGATTACAGGCACCCGCCACCAAGCCCAGCTAATTTTTTGTATTTTTAGTAGAGATGGGGTTTCGCCATGTTGGCCAGGCTGGTCTCGAACTCCTGACCTCAGGTGATCCGCCTCCCTCTGCCTCCCAAAGTGCTGGGATTACTGGCATGAGCCACCGCACCAGGCAGCAGTGACTTTTAACAGGTAAACCCTTCCTCTCATTTTAGGTGCCATGATACATCATGATTCCTTACAAACAGCTTGGTGAATCAATTCACTGTCTTTTGGTGGGAAAGCATCTCCTCTATTATGGAGGCACAAGGAACTTGGAAAAGTGAGAGTATACATATATAAACATGGCGAAATTGTTGAGCTCTCCAGAAAAACACCAGTAAAGGAGAACCAAGATAATTTGGGCATTGTTTTGCTAGATGCCTAAAGACTCGTGCACTTTGCAGATATGAGTACTAAGCTTTTGGGAATTCTGCTGTGTTGCTCTAAAGTAGTTCAATCTTCATGATTACTCAGCTAACACAAGAGAAGGCTTCAATTGCTGCCACAACCTAAAAAAATTAAAATTTAAAACAAGTAAAAATTAAAATAGAAATTCCAAAGCAAGACATTTTTGCGGTGAATGTTTGAAGACAAAAATTACAAAAAACACTCTATTCCAGGAGCAACTGAAGATAAATGAAAAATTCCTGAAAGAGGAAAACTAGTGTAACTAACTTGAAATATGAAGAAGCTAAGTCTTCAAATAGTAATATATTTGATAATACCAAGCTTCTAAGGAGAAATCTTAAATCAGGTTTTAATGACCAGTTAAAAATTAAACTGCCAAGTAATACATCAAAATGTTGTTTTTCTTAAATTATTCTTCCTTGAACCACCTGATTTATTCCTTTAACAATGATAGAGTAAGTGCAAATATGGCTTGTGCCTTTTCCTTATAAAATATATAAAAAGATATATGCTTACCTTCTGGTATACTCTATTAGAAGTTATTTCCTAGAGCAGAATACTTGTGAGATTTAAAGATATATGTATGTTGTATGTTGTACACATCAGAGAGAAAGGCAGACCAACAAAGTTATACAAATTCTGATGCAAAAGGAGGTGATAATACAAACTTACTTCAGCTTCACTAATAACTAAGATAAAACTTTCACAGAAACTACTACAATAGAAACTACTATAATAAGATCTCTTGTTGAACGGATCGTTTCTCTCAAGCACAACTTCACACCTTAATTTAGATTAAAAAAGAAGTAAATCATAAGAACCAGTTATTGATGCTTCCACAGCTTCAAAAGTCAGAAACAATGATGTTTTAATGATGCATTAATAATTTATGGAGGAAAGAACCCCAGAGAATTAGTCTGTCTCTTTGTCTTTGAAATTTCCTTCCCATTATCTGATAGTAACTGCATAGAATTCAGATGCATGCCCACTGATACCGAGACCTGGAAGACCAGCTTTCTGAAACCTTGAAGATATGGTCTTATGATTTAATTATCGAAGATAGGACTGAACTGGCACTAATTAATTATTGCTATAAAGAAAGCCTATAATTAACGTATTATACTTATTAATTATTGTAGATGTACCCTCAACTTTTAAGTACAGCCAGTTGCTGTGGTATACATTTCCTGAAGAATATAATAGCAAGTAGAATTCAGAAATAACTCCCCAAATAAATATCTATGATTGGGTGAGATATTTTTATGGCCAACATGAATAGCCAGTCATACGTATATTAAAATTTCTCTAGGCTAAAGTTTCTGTGGCTGTAAGTTATGGAGTAGGGCATTTGGGAACTGGATCATCCTATCACGTTGTAGGTGAGATGTGATTTGAACTCATTTCCTAGGAAGTGTTTCAGTAGTGTCTACGAGCCAAGACGAAGTACAGCAGCCTTGTCTTTATGCACCTGTTCTTCAGAAGAAACTCAATTTTCCCTAGAGAATATCAACTAATATTTTTTCCAGTCTCTATTAGGGCATGATGTTTCATATTTAAATAGCAGCATAGATAAGCTCCATTCTTTGTAACCTCCAGAGAGTATGGTCTAGATCACTGCCATCCAAAAGCTTACATGAGAGAAACATTTAGTTTGCTTAAGGATGTTCAGTCCATCTCTCTCTCACCACCTAGTACAAATCACCAACCATTCTACATTTAAGTAGATAAGCCAGAAGAGAAGTATTATACTGGACACTGGTAAAAGGGTTTCTACTGACTTATTGTGATACCACTTACCTCAATGGGAGGATACTACTGCACAAAGTCATAGGATGCTCACTGTGTATTCTCTAAGGTTATTGATGAGATATTATTGTTGCTCACATTACATAAATTTTTGTTCATTTCAGTACCAAGGATATTGATACTTCTGCTTCTTAAAAACTGGTTTGATTTTATTTTATGATTTTAAGCTGTGTAATAAATTAAGATTTCCTTTTCCTTTTTGTACTGACTTCAAAACAGTTTCACCCAAATTTATGGTCCCTTCAGGAAGGCATATGATGTAATGATAATTATTACCAAATTAGTCTCAATCCTGGCTCCTTATTTGTTCTTACATTCATCTTGCTTTCTTAAAAGCATTTTCCTTTAAGATATTTTAATCTTTCTGCACTTTATATACCCTTAAAGTTTCCTGAAACCTTTGCTGGAAGACAGTAGAATATTTTGTATTTCATTAATTCTAAGGTATACATTTTTACCACAGTTTAACATATACAAAATAAGAATGAGTCTTACAGTTTATGTCATTTTAAAGAAATATTTTATATTTCATTAATTTTTTTCTCAGAGTATCTAAAATACATATCTTACAGTTGATGGCATCTTTGATTTGACAAAACACAATAAACCAAGCAATGAAAAGAAACAAACTTGTTTAAAGGATCTATTGCCAACCTAGGTTATCCTAAAATCTATACAACTTTCAATGTCTACACTCACAGCCGATGAAAAGTGACGCTCAAAATTAAGACACTAAAATAATGCCAGATATTCACTGAAGAAGCAATTGCTTAGAACCAGGGATTTTAAATGGGTAAGAAGGCATTCCTCTTTTTCAAATTCCAAAATATTTTAAGGATCAGTGACCATCTCAGGAAAACTGTTTGGAATGTCCCTAGAAATTAAAAATTCAATTCCATTGATGAGTCACTATTTTGCATTTACTAAGGTTAAAACAAAATGAAACAAAGTAAAGCTAGACTGTTCCAAGAAAGAGTAGAAACAAATCTGAAAGCACAATAGACACAAAATATTTTCCATTCAATAGTATGTTAGGCAAAGGATTCTGTTTACCCAAATTCCCATTCTCCCAACATTCATCATCTTTTTATTGCACTCTTTGATTGATACGAACACGAGGTTTGATATTTTCTTTCTTTAAGGTTAGTGGACTCCAGCACAGGGTGCACACACTCTATAGGGAGTAGTAGATGGTGAGATGCAGGAAAAATATGAGGACTCTGTATTGATTTTTGTCTAAAAATATAAAACAATGTATCCAGACTACTGTTTCATATAAGGACTTACACATGTACCACCACCCATCCCTACGTTAGATGGTCACATGTTACATATGATAAATGGGGTATCTTGAGGGAAGGGTAAGTGCCCACAAATTCAGGAATTGCAGGGATGAACTTACACTTTAATGTGTGCCTGGTAAGTGGGTTTAAGTCTTAAATTTTCTAGTTTTCACACAAACTTGCACACACACACACCCCTATGCACAGAATGGAACAGACTTTAAAAGACTATAAACTGGAGATTGAAGATAGTACTAAAAATACAAGCATAAGTAAACTATAAGAAAACACATAGCTGACACTGCCTTTATTCATAATACAAGCTCTTTGTCAACTAGGTATGAGGCTGAAAAAACATATAGTCTCATCAGAACTGAGAAGTTAAAATATGTATTTACACCTGTTATTGCTGACAATGAATCTCATCCCAGTGTCCTTAAGATATTAGTTCATGATGGTTTAATGCAATTATGACTTGCAAATCTTTAAAAAGAAAAAACACCAGCAAATGTACCCATTTGAGATATATTTGTTGATTTTCATTCTTAGCAAAAAGCAAATTTATTATATTTGTAATTGTTGGTGGAGAAGACTGCTGGGTGCCACCAACCAACTCGCTTCTTTTTCCTGTGGACACAGTGTGAGACTATATTTTTCACTCTCGTTTGAAGTTGATGTGGTCAACTGACAAATTCTAGCCAATGAAATGTGAGCATCAATGAGTGCTGTGTGTTCTTCTCAATCTGGCTCATTAAAATCATCCTCCATGTTTTTTTGTTTTTTCTTTTTTGTTTTTTGTTTTTCTCCAAACTGGCAAATGTGGAAGCCAAGTGTTGAAGACGAAGAAGCCACAGGTTGAAAGGAGCCTAACTTCCTGAAGTTTCCCTTGGAGGAGAGCGACCTATGGATCAGAAAGACCCATTTAGATATTATGTAGTAAGAAGAAAACTTCTGTTAAGTCTCTGAGATTTTAAAGATCTTCTATTACAGCAGCTAATATTAACTGTATCATTGTATACAGTTAACAAATAGAATGTTGTTTTTAAAAGTTTATGCTATTCTTTTAAAAGTCTACTTTTATGTATATTGTATAATGTACATAATACATTATTAGTTCAGGAATGTATGTTCATTTAGAAAAATAAATAACACATACATTCTCTATTTGTATGCACACAAAGACATATACAAACTTTTTGTTGTTTTACTGTTTTATGTTATTATGAAAATATTTCTATTATAACATTTGTCAGATAAAGCTTTGCATGCCAGTCTCGTGCTTTTTAGGTGGCTTTCACACACTTTTTTCTATGAATTGCTAGGAACAAATTCCCATTTTTTATATGAAAAAATTTTGAATCGTCAAGTCCTCGTTCTTATACAGTTCTAGAACTCCATTATCTTCACTTTTCAATGACCTGGGAATAACTCAATTGCCACTTGTTGGCATCTCTCAGAGCAGAAAACAAATAACATGGAGACAAATATCACAAATCTGAAGTTTTTCACGTCAGATTGCAAACTTTTTCTTATGGTAAAAACCCAACTACTGACTCTAAAAAGAATTATTGAGAATGAAATTTCAAACAGTCAGCTAATGGCTTTAGTAAATTATGACACTAGTATAGACATTTTAAATAAGCTTACAAATACAGGTAGATATAGTCAGTATGTATATAGTCCAATGTATTTATAAATTTTTTTAATGTTACTTGCAGACTTTACAAACTTTTACTCTTTTTAATATCATTTTAGGAGAAAATGAGTGATTTCTGCTAACTGAGAAACTCTGTCTGAATATTTATTTTTGCTCTTAAAGAGACAAACTGCATTTGATGGTAAAAAAAAAAAACAAAAATAAAGTTGCAGAATAAATATTTTTCTGCCACTTTCTCAACTTGAGAGCACATTAAGGGCTATTGCCAAATGCTTTAAAGATATCTCAAATGTCTGATCATCTCTCTCAATACTTCCAGCCCAAATGCACCTCACGGAAAACTAGCCAGACTTTCCACTCACTAAAATCCTTACCAAGCCTCCACTAGCAATGAATTTTCTATTTCTATCCACTCACATGCATCTCAATGTATCCTTTTCTTCTGTATGAAAATGATAAGCAAAACCCAATGTGTAAGTGAACTCACATCTCTCTAGCACAAATAGTTCTGGTGGGTAGCCACGAGCTATCACATCTCCTTTTGTCTTTTATACCTGTATGGATTTTGCAGAGGGATTATCAATCAGTTTTAATTCAGGATACAGAAAAACACATTAGTCAGTTTCAGAAATCAGAAAAAGTTTTTCAGAAAACAGATATCTACCACATTTGGCAAAACTGTAGATGACTTGAGAATACAGGGCTCCCTGAGACCACACTTCAATAAGCAAGTCTAAATCATCAATGAAAAATCATCAAAATCATCGTTGAAACACAGGAAATTCAAGTACTTTATCACCATGCCCTGTCTATTCTTATTTCATTGGCTGAAGCTAGTATTTGTTCCTACTAAGTATAGTGGGTAAAGGCAAAATTCAAAAGTAACACATTTTGAAACAAAGAAAATCTCTAGTAATGTAAACAAACAAACAAACCCATATTTTGATATGGGAAATTATAGCTTAAGTGACACTGACCTTAAAAAGTAACAGTGTTTGATATTAATTTCTTTATTCTTCTTTGATATTAGTATCCTTGATATTAATTTCTTTTAAATTTCTTGAAAGAAATATCCAAGCAGGAAAGTATGGATACAAACCTCATTGCGTCAAATAAAAATGATTTATTCATTTTTCTCATTTTTTTGTAGTAACCACTAAATTTATTTTTTATTTATTTATTTTTTGGTCTCTCTTTGTCTCTCTCTTTGTAGCATGAAAGGAATTCTAGCCTATATTTGTGTCCTGTGTATGTATGCATGTGAGTATACTCTACCTTGAGTTTCATGGTTTTGTCATATGACAGATATTTTTTAAAGTACTTTATCAAATCATGGTAACTATGATATACTGCAAATGTAAATTTCAAGCTACCTTTTAGAAATAATGAAAAGGAACTTTAGATTCTTAACAAGCTCAAAAATTAATAGCTGGAATTAATACTAAAATGAAAAATATAAATAATCCATTAGCATTTCTTGGAATAAAACCAACAATACTAGTCTCCTATAAAGAAAATTATACTTGAAAGCCACAGGGAGATAAGTTTAACACAAGCCTACTAAATTCTAAGAAAAAACATCTCTCCACTAGCCTATATAAAAACAGTTTTTTCCAAAAATTAGAAGCAGAAAAATCTCAACAAAATCTCATCCTTCTATTGTTCATTAGTTTCTACTCTAGAATTAAAATAAACTATGATGAATAATGCCACCTTGCTCTTTGCTTAATAGAACGTTAAATACTAAGTGTTCTCTAGGTATGCTCAGCTCATTACACATATAGCACATGTTTGTGAGAACAAGGAAATAAAAGTATTATCCCGATTACTCAGATAAGAAAATCAAAGCTTTGAGCAATTTGCCTGCCAGAAGTCAAAAAACCTATCAAAGAATAATAATTCAGGTTTTAATTTGTCCGACACTTGTAGTTTATTACCCTAAGATAATGATCAGCACATATTTGTCTCATTTTACATATAATACAAATTTTTAAAACTAAAATCAATTGGTTTTATGGCAAGACAACTGATGTGGCTGCATAATTTTATTATAGCATGCATGACATACTCCATTTTAAAACATTCCCTTGTTTTTCGAAGAAACAATTACATCATACACTGACATTTTCTGATTTGGATGTGTAAGTGTACATTATTATTCTTTCATTAAATTACAAACTGCTGGTAAAATGCCAGTGACATGAAAAAAGGCCACACTGATATTTTACTGTAGGGTCATCTTCATGGATAGAATAGCCAGCCTTCCACTTGAATGCACTGCCATATTGTCAAGCTGCATTCCTTAAGCATCACTTCTTAGAGGCCTCAAGCTTCTCGGGAATGTTTGAGGACTTAAAGGGGAAATGAGCAGGTTGCAATTATGCTTGTCAAGGTTCTTCTTGTGAACCTTTATTTGGACAACTCACACAAAAAAAGAAAGCAGCTCATTTTCTAATTCAGGATATCATTTCTCTTTAAAACTGGTATTACTATTTCTGAAATTGCAGAATAGGCCCTGGATAATTAGTATGGAAGCATTCAATACTGCAGAGTGAAATGTCAGTGAGAGGAAGCAGCATTGGGCAGGGGACAGAAACAATACAGAACTTGGAGCTTCCCATTTCTTACTTAGGTGACAAATGATTGAATCTGAGACTCAGCTTCCCATTCTGAAAAATGAAGACAATAACATACACCTTATAGGGATGCTGTGAGGCTTAAGTAAGACAGTTTATTTAAGGAACTTAGCTCTGTAGCCAAAGGAATGCTTCAACAAATAATATTGAACATACAACCACAAGGGGAAAGCGTGCCGGACATGAGGTCGGAATAATTGAACTTGAGCCCCAGACCAGCCACTTAATCACTGTATAAAATTGAGTTCAATTAATCTCTTTGGGCTTCATTTTTGTCAGCTATAAATTAAAAATTATCCTTAAGTTACTTCAAATTTCTACATTCTATGTGCTAATAAAATGAAATTCTTGACTCCTGGTTCATGATGGTAAGTTTTATATACAAATATCTGAAATCTGTTCTCTGTATCCACTGAGATAGACTAAAATAAATGGGATGGTATTGATTTTCAATGAACTTTTATGCCAAAATTACGAGGGATTCACAAAAGAATATCAGAGATCTCCTTTTCTGGTATCTTTCCAAGTCATTTAGGTGGCTAAGCTGAAGCCATTCTGGGGTTTGCAGGGAGTCCTGCTGATCTCAGGACCACTCCTGTCTTTCATCCAAGTATTTGATGGAATTCCTCAACGCATGCCATACTTTTCTTCATATATACACTTTCTTTGGTTCTAATGCATTTTTAGTAAGTTTTCAATCTGAATATATTTGTATAGTACCACTAAATTAGCTTAATTACAAAGTCTAATCTTTTTGTTTTAAGCAATGCATAATTCCCATGTATTTTCTTTACATTTTTCATACAGAATGTGCAAAACAATTTTTCAAATTAAAGTTATATTTTTAGCAATGTGCTAGTGATTTTGAGAAGTCGTGGGTTTGCTAAGCAAGGAAGTCTAAGGCAGGTGTTTAATTGGACTAATTAAGCAACATGTAGTCACTTCCGGTTTTCATTTGCTGTTTGTGAATGCAGATAAGCAACACAGTGATTGCCTAATTAGACTATTTAAAACCGACTCACTTTTTATAGCCAAGGATTTTTTTTAACCAACAATAACAAATCCAAAACCTAATATGTAGTCTGAAGTCTGATATATTTCCTTATGTTCTAACCATCATTTTATAAGTAAATTAATCTACTTAAGTATGCCAATAAGCAGATAGAATCTCTCTACCCCATTTTAAAAGATTGCCTTGTTTTCCAAAGAAATAGTTACATCGTATACTGAAATATTACTATTTTGATAAGTAAGTGTATATTATTATTCTCCCATTACACCAGCGGTCCCTAACCTTTTTGGCACCAGGGTCCGGTTTCACGGACAACAATTTTTCCACCAGGGAAATGTGTCAGAGGGAGGAGGGATGGTTTCAGGATGAAACTGCTCCACCTCAGATCATCAGGCATTTGTTATTATAAGGAGCGTGCAATCTAGATCCCTCGTATGTGCAAGTCACAATAGGGTTCGTGCTGGTATGAAAATCTAATGCCCCTGCTGATCTGACAGGAGGCGGAGCTCAGGTGGTAACGCTCACTTGCCCACCACTCACCTCCTGCTGTGGGTTCCTAACAGGCCACGCACAGGTACTGGTCCACGACCCCAGGGTTGGGGACTCCTGCATTAAACCACAAACTACTTAAAACACAAACTATAATAGTACAAACGAAATATAACATATATATTATATATACACATACATTCATATCTCTATATATTGACTGATGGACCAAAGGAAAGCTGTGTAGATGTGAACATGAAATTCAACAGAAGTTCATTTCAGTGTTTTCTAATAACTAGGATTACACCAATCTAGTGTCAAAGGTTAAAATTTGTCTTCTAGAAATGAAAACAGATTTAGAAAAACGCTATGCCTGGTGAACTGCAAACTGCTGGCTAAATTTTATACGGCCTATGTGCCTAAACCAAAATTAGCTCAATCTCACACCCTGTATTTGGAGATCTGCAGACCTAAGGTCACCTGGCAGAGGGACAAATGCCCAGACAGCCGGATTCACATGCATTTCCTTAGTAAGAGCAGTGGACTCTCATCATTCACTCACTGTGTTTCAACTACTTCCTCCTGGACTCATAGAACAGATGCTGGATGCAGGCAGCAGGAGAAAGAGGGATTATAAATGATCTATGGCAAAAATCTATGGGTGGTAAAGTTTTTGTAGAAAGGAACTGGGGAGCATCTTCAAAGTTTTAAGGTGCATGCACTGACAATTTAGAAAGAAACAAAAATGTGAAGGAGGATGGAAAAAGAGGACAGGAAATGACAAGAGATGGTCTTTCATAGTAAGTACATGATTAGATTTTATTGATCCTTGAATGAGTATAGTTATGAGATCCAAAAAAAACTCTCAGACCTTACCCAAAGCCAAGCTTTGTTATCCCTTTGTCATTAAGATTTGAATATTAGAAAGATGTAAGTGAATATTCAACAGTGTCCCTTCTCCAGTAGGGAAAGAACACTCTTGGAGCATGTGCTTTGTGATGGATTTTTTGGTAGGCATTTACTATGCTTTCTCTCAATTTGCACAACTGTCTTGAACAATGGTATCAATCTATGTCAAAGAGGAGAAGTAACATTCAATGAATTCTTGCTTAAAGTCACATAGAAGTCAGTAGCGCAGCCAGGGTTTGTAGCCAGATATGAGTTTCTCTACCATATCATCTGGGCCTTATCATCTCTTATTTTATGTTTAAATATCAAATAGATTTTAACAATTTAGACAGAGATGTTTTGTTTCATGATATAAACTCAGGTAAAATGAGTATTTTGGTAAGCTAAATCTGAAAGACTTATATCATCATGGAATTGGAATCACAAACTTAATTATAATGAAAGCTTATGTAGCTCCCTCTATGGACCTAAATTCTATAAAATATAAAACATATGCAACGAGAGTGCTGGACCAAGGCTCTTCTACAGCTCCTGCTTGCTGTGACATGCTACAAGTAGTATGCTACTTGCAGGAGAAAGGCAGAAAGTCAAGAGCAGGGTAAAGACCAGGGAGTACCGCAGAGTAGATGTGCTGATGTGCTGCACAGACAAGCCACTAAGTCATAACTCACTCATTATTTCTTTTTTTTTTTCTTTTTTTTTTTTTTGAGATGGAGTCTCGGTCTGTCGCCCCAGCTGGAGTGCAGTGGCGTGATCTCGGCTCACTGCAAGCTCCGCCTCCCGGGTTCACGCCATTCTCCTGCCTTAGCCTCCCTAGTAGCTGGGACTACAGGCACCTGCCACCACACCCGGCTAATTTTTTGTATTTTTAGTAGAGACAGGGTTTCACCGTGTTAGCCAGGATGGTCTCGATCTCCTGACCTCGTGATGCGCCCGCCTCGGCCTCCCAAAGTACTGGGGTTACAGGCGTGGGCCACCGCGCCGGCCCATTATTTCTTTAAAGTGGTGCTAGCATTGAACATGAACATCTTGAGTGGCTAATACTGAGTCCATTCAATCCCTTTATTATCTGAGAACAGCAGACCATCCTCCTGTTGTTGATGAAGGCTCCTAGAGAAACCACCAACTAAAGCAGAAATTAAATGAACACATCTCCTGGAATGCACAGAGCATCAAATCCTAACACGTATTTTGGGGTCTTCTTGTAGGGAACTTCTTGTTGTTTTTTTGTTTTGTTTTGTTTTGTTTTGTTTTTCCCAAAGGTGTCACTTGTCACAATATGAACAAGCATACTAGACCAAACCCAGAGCCAAAAGAAAAAAATGGAAAAAAACCTGAAGGAAACCAACTGGAGAAGGAAGTTAAAGCCACCAGAAGCTATTAGGCACTATGATGCTCCACATTTGGCTGGTGAAACCAGCTTCTGAAGTGTCAACATCAGTAACATCCAACGAGGCAGTCCAGAACTGAGATGGTGGTTGAGGAATTCCAGACTGCTGATACTCTAGACAAAACAGTTGGTGCTGAAGTCATGATGAGTCAGAGCAATATGCGCATCAGAAGCAAGACCGAGGCAGTAGCTGAGGGATCTAGAGGCAGGATTCAAGTTTTCTCATCCAGGCAGGAAAACACACAGGCAGGAATGCAACTGGCCTTAAGGCCTCATTCCCTTAGGAATTAGTATAGAGATAAACTTCAGCACTAATAGAAAAGATGCAAGGAAAATGAATCGAAAGATCAGTTCTAAAAATTGAACCATTAGAGCGGGGGGCGAGAAATGCTAGAACTCACATATATTCATTTCCTGGACAGAAAGTACCACATGTATGAGCAGCAAGACTCAGTTCCCTAATCTATAAGGCAGAGATCATGTTTCAGAATGCTTACTGATTCTATTATGACTGACCTGAAAGCTACATGGGGATTCTGCCTTTAATCTGCCCAAGTATCTTCCTGTTATAAACAGGCCTAGATTTCTGCATAGAACCAGAGTATATGCAGGTGTAGCTCATGAAGAGGTAGTCAGCTGATGAGTGGCATAGCTGTCTTCTGAGTTCAAAGAAACAGTAAGATATTAACATCCTAACATGCATCAAGCATGTTTTAACTCCCAACAGCTACACTGATACCAGTAGGGAAAAGCAATTTACATTTGGAAATGCCTCTTCATAAACAATGCAACTGAAAAGTTCCTCTTCATAAATGAGAAAGTATTGCCAAAGAAAATAGTAGAATTTTTAGAGATCCCTGGTCTAAATCTTTTAATTTTTCTCTAAAGCCATCCATTTTCTACAGGACCAATAGGACTTGTGCAGGAGCAGTGAGACGAAGAACGATGCAGGTCTATAGGGGGTAGGAAAGACACTCACCTAACTACTTGTTTCTTAGGCAGAAATCTTTTCTTTTGGAAATACTAAAGCAACACTTAAAAAATAAAGTATTTTTATAAATCTTGCAATATTTTTCTCTTACTCTTTGGCTTTCTTATTTCATCATATTTACTTACCTTCCTTTTGCTTTATATGAAATATAATCTCCTTCAAAACAAAAATAAAAAGGTGGTTCACTTTTGTAGAAATGCTAAAGATCCTAAAGTAAAACACAGCATAGCAATCCAAAATAACACAACTCTCAACTACATAATCATGATCTGTCACAACCTGGATGTTTACATTTAGAAACTGATTTTGCAGTCATTAATAAATATTTATTGATCACCTACTGTGCCTGTGGACCAATTAGGACACAGGCAATGACTCTACTCAGGTGAACAAAACAGACATAGTTCATGTCCTTGTAGCAATTCCATCTAGTAGTGGGGGAAAAAACATTAAAGAAGTAAACTGTAATAAATACGTTACACAAATCTGAACCAGTGAGATAAAGGAAAAAGTGTGCTGTGAGACAGAAGAGACCACCTTTAAATAGGTGGTCAGGAGAGACTTCAGGAGTTGGGTTAGATAATCTCCAATATCAGAGATCCTGAGAGATCTGTGCTTAGAAGTATTATATATTACTAAAGTAATTGCTAACCACTCCCAGGTTAACACTTCCTCTAATGACCTGTTCATGTTAACTTAATGTACATTTCTGAGAGCAAGTTCATCCCTTCCTTAGATTCTTTTCCTCCAACAAAACAAATCCAACCAAGGCTGCCACATCAGATAATACAATTAAGCCCATTTCACCCCCTCACACTTTTGGCTGGCCCATTTTTATATTTGGCTTAATAAAACAAATATGAAATATGTTAAATATGTTCTGCCTGCTTATTGATGATGAGCCCATGCCTATGTTGCTCATCATTATATGTCCCAGCCTACAAACAGCATGAACCATAGTGGGTGTTCAAAAAATGTAAGTTGAATGAATGAATCAGTGGCGACATATGCTCCTACCAAATATTTATGTAATTCAGTTTTTAGAAAATTGAATCAAATTAAAGTGCAATTCTGCTGCAGAAAGTTCATTTGAAAAGTAAAATATTGAGAAATATTATAAACACGCTTCATTTTTTTCTTATTTCTTTGTTCTTATTTAAATTCAAGCCCATCTGCATGGTATTTATTCTATTATTGTAAAAACAGAAAACATTTTCCACTGTATTACATAATACATTTTCAAAAAAATTGCTATTGTTTCAGATTTTCATTCAAATTTATTAATTTGAAAACCATAATGCACAATGGTGGCAGTATACTTTTCTAATAATGAGGACTTTCTCTGATTTGAGAATCAAATTCGAACATATTCAGTAGAGGAGCTGCTATATTAAAAGGTTTTGATAGCAGTCCAAATTATTTAGTACCAATCACAAAGAAAGTGATTTTATTAGATAATATTCAGGGATAAGTATGCGTGTGTTTGTGCATAGATAATACCATTTCTATCTGCAAGCAATTTATAAACAGTAAGGCAAAGTAGGCCTGGCAATGATATGAAGCTTACAGGCTGCTAGGATTTGAATATGTCCCCCACATTTCATGTGTTGGAAACATAATCCCCAAATTCATACGTTGATTGGAGATGGGAGGTAATTAGGATTAGATAAGGTAATCCAGATGGAGCCCCCATTTTAGGACTGGTGGCCTTATAAGAAGAGAAAGAGAGACTTGATCTGAGAAGCATACTTTTGCTCTCTCAACATGTGATGCCTTCTGCCATTTTATGACACAGCAAGAAGGCCCTCACCAGATGCCAGATCTTCTATCTTGGACTTCCCAGAAGAAGTGTAAGAAATCCATTAACTTTCTTTATAAATTACCCAGTCTGTGATATTCTGTTATAGCAACAAAAAACAGACTAAGACATATGCAGAGCAGAAGTCTCTAGACACAAAATGGAAAAAATACCAAACTGCAAACTACATGAACTGAGCTTAATGGTTGAGATTTCAGCCTGAGCAAGAAGCATGATGTGATTAAAAAAAAAATCATACTTTTCTGGGCCAATGATAATTTAAAGTATAAATTTTGGCTCTTAAACCCCATATTAATTTATACATGATGTTCTTTTCATAAAACACATATAAGTACTACACTATTCCATTTGGCCTTTCCTTCCCTAAGCTTTTGTATGGTGTTAAAACAAAGTGGGAAATAAGTCCTAGACAGAGCAATAGGGAAGAGAAAGAAAAAGCATGCAAATAGGAAAAGAAATAAAATTATCTTCCCTGAAGATATGATTCTGTATCTAGAAAACCCTAAAGACTCTGTGAAAAAGCTATTAGAACTGATAAACAAGTTTAGCAAGGTTTCTGGATATAAAATCAATGTACAAAAAAAGTAGCATTTCTATATACCAATGATGTCCACACTGAAAGTCAAATCAAGAACACACTACTATTTACAAAGTCACAAAGAAAACGAAATACCTGAAAATACAACTAACCAAGAAGGTGAAGGATCCCTACAAAAAGAACTACAAAACTGCTGACAGAATTCAGAGAAAACACAAATAAATGAAAAGCATTCCATGTTTATGGATTGGAAGAATTAATTTTGTTAAAATTACCGTAGTGTCTAAAGCAATTACAGGTTCAATGATATTTCTAGCAAACTACTAATGTATACTTAGCAGAATTAGAAAAAAAAGATTTTAAAAGTAATACGGAACCAAAAAAGAGTCTGAATAGCCTAAGCAATCCTAAGCAAAAAGAACAAAGCCAGAGGCATTACACTACCTGACTTCAAACTATACTACAAGGCTATAGTAACCAAACCAGCATGGTACTAGTACAAAAACAGACATATTGACCAATGGAACAGAATAGAAAACTCCAAAATAAAATGGCACACTTACAATCATCTGATCTTCCTCAAGGTCAACAAAAACAAGCAATGGGGAAAGGACCCCCTATTCAATAAATGGTGCTGGGATAACTGGCTAGCCATATGCAAAAGAATGAAATTGGACCCTCACCTTTCACCATATACAAAAATTAACTTAAGATGGACTAAAGATTGAAATGTAAAATCACAAATTATAAAAATTATAGAAGAAAATCTAGGAAATATCCTTCCCAACATTGGCCTTGGCAAAGAATTTTTGGCTAAGTCCCCAAAAGTGATTGCGACAAAAACAAAAATTGACAAGTGGGGCCTAATTAAACTAAAAAGCTTCTGCACAGCAAAAGGAACAGTAAACAGAGTAAACAGACAGCTTACAGAATGGGAGAAAATATCTGCAAACTATGCATCTGACAAAGGTCTAGTATCCAGAATACATAAGGAAGTTAAACCAACAAGCAAAGCACAAATAACTGCATTAAAACGAGCAAAGGGCATGAACAGATACTTCTCAAAAGAAGACATAAAAGCAGCCAACAAACATATTAAAAAATGGTCATCATCACTAATCATCGTAGAAATGCAAATCAACACCACAATGAGAAAACATCTCATACCAGTCAGAATGGCTATTATTAAAAAGTCAAAAAACAACAGAAACTGGTGAGGCTGCAGATAAAAGAGAATGCTTATGCACTGTTGGTGGGAATATCAATTAGTTCAGCCACTGTAGAAAGCAGTTTGGAGATTTCCCAAATAATGTAAAATACAGCAACCCCATTACTGGTTAAATACTGAAAGGAAAATAAATCATTCTACCAAAAGGACACACACATGCATATGTTCATCACTGTGCTGTTCACAACAGCAACATCATGGAATCAACCTAGGTGTCCACTAAAGGTGGATTGGATAAAGAAAATGTGGTACATACACACTATGAATATTATATAGTCATAAAAAGAATGAAATCCTGTCCTTCAAGCAACATGTACAAAGCTGGAGGCCATAATCCTTAGTGAATTAACACAGGGACAGAAAACCAAATACTGCATATTCTCACTTATAAGGGGGAGCTTACCACTAAGCACATATGGACATAAACATGGCAGCAATAGATGCTGTAAACGACTAGAGCGAGGAGGAAGGGTGGGAGAAAGGATGAGTTGAAAAACTACCTATTGAATACCATGCTCACTACCTGGAAGCAATATATCCATGTAACAAACCTGTACATGTACCCCTGTATCACAAATAAAAATTGAATGAAAAAAATCAAACAACTATCTAATCACATGTATTTAACTGTCCTTATTAAAACAGATAAAACAACAATCACCACCACCACCACAAAAAAACAAAAACAAAAACAAGTGGGAAAAAGGTGCCCTAAATACTTGCTGTACATTTACCAACTCTCCTACTGAAAGCATCAGGCATTGTAGATAAAAATCTTTGCTATATATCAGTATATTTACTTAAAATAAAATAAATATGATGGCTACTCTTTCGATGTGTATGAATCTATTTTTTATAAACCAACAAAGAAGACAACAAGGGTAATCTAAAGGGAAAGAGATATGTCTTCTGTTCAAGTGAGGTCTAATTTTTAGATAAAATTCATTTCTGAAGGCTTCATCTTTAAGTCACAGCCGGAATTACATGACCTCTCAAACTAATGAATAAATGTGGCAAGAATTCTAAAGTGGAATAAAGTGGGGAGCAGATCATTTTATTTGTTTATTACCTGACTCAGAGGAAATAAAATTTTTAGAGCTAATGAACCAATTTCATCAATAATTAATTTATTAATAGTGTCAAATCTTATGCTAAGCATAAGTCTCTGATATGCTCACAATATACTAAATATGACCAT
This sequence comes from Nomascus leucogenys, assembly GCF_006542625.1. Classification (NCBI taxonomy): domain Eukaryota; kingdom Metazoa; phylum Chordata; class Mammalia; order Primates; family Hylobatidae; genus Nomascus; species Nomascus leucogenys. The sequence continues at coordinate 63,927,024 of NC_044394.1, read as the reverse complement.
TCCAATCTCTATTAGTTTTTATTTTTAAGAAAAGAGAGAATTCTTTTATGAAGCTAGACCAGATATCTCATAACCATACTTGTTAACTTCATTTGAGAAGTAATAAACATCGTATCAAAGAGGAAATCAGAGTATGTAGTTGCCTGCAAGGGAAACACTATTACTATAGGAAGATATCACATCTGCTGACTTTTTTCTTTTCCCTTTTATGTAAACAAAAGCATCCCCCAAAGATCAAACCTGACCCAAGAGTTTATTCAGAAGTTCTAAAGCCATATGGTCTTCAAGTGGTTGCAGGAAATCTCAGTCCTGGGAGAGCTATCCACCTAATGGGGATACACCTAACCATCTGGGACTTCAAGGCTTTACCAAAATGATAATGACTCTCTGCTGACTTAGGTCCCCCAGAGGCACATATTACAGAGTGAAAGGTAGGTTCCACTTTAAGTCCATGAAGCAGCATTCACTCTCTCCATGCTTTGACACAACTATGTCCCATACAGTCTCTGACGTTGGCCCTACCCCCTGGCCTGCTATCCGTGGATACCTACCTTATCACTAATTCTGACACTTCAACTGTTTTTCTGCCCCTCACTTTCAGTTATATTTTGACCACATTTACACCTAATTTTTTCCTACCATGTGACCAATCATGGTCAGTTTAGTTCTGGAATCAGAGTCATCATAGAATAGCAGACAATGCTATTTAGATAGCTGAGGACAATGGAATCTTAGGAATGATCGGGTCAAGCTCCAGCCACCTGGGAATCCCTCCAGTGGCTTCTCTTGGCCGCTGCTGTGGCTGCCTCCTCCCTGGCCTAGCATACCCAGACTGCTTTCATGCAGCCTGAACCACACTTCCCTTGGCAATCCCACAGTGCCTCAGGTTGACTGGAGAAGACAGTACCAAAAGTCATGCCTTTCGATATTTCTTCACAGTGATTAAAAGTTGAAGGACACCTAATAAAACTGAGAAAAAGAGTTGGAAGGAAACTTCTGCATGAATCTTTCTAAATCAGGAAGCTGACTTATTTCCAAGGTAGCCTGTAGAGTTCCTTTCTATCCAATGAATGTTTACTTTTATCAAAATAAGAGACTTACATAGTTAAAAATTTAAAAATTTAAATAGTGCCAAAAGTCTTATACCAAAAACAGCAGTCTCTTGTGTAATTCTCTCTTTCCTTCTCCAGGGCTCATACACAAATAGAAATGACTTTCATTTATTAAAATTGTTTCTTCTGGTATTCCTATTTATATTTGCTATGCCATATGTATATACTATATCCCTTAATTATTCAATTTTAGATGTCCCCATGACTTCCTATTACGATGATGAAAATTTTAGCACCTTTTTTCCTTCCAACATTAAAGCACAATTATTTTTCCAACCACTTTCAGTGTCTTCATGCCTTTGTCAATGTTTTTTCTTTGTTTCTGATACAAGTAGCATGATTACATTTTTTCTTGTACATCTTATTTTTTTCCCTAAAGTCAATTGGTACCTCCTATTAAAATTTGATTGATTTTCTTGCAACTATTGGCTAAGTCTTCCTATACTCTTCAACGGCTCTGTAAAATTCTCATAAAATACCACAATATCTTATGTTTGTGTATTCCCAGGACACCCCTCCTGGAGCTCCCTGACCACCAGAGTTCACTGTGAACTGCCGTTCCCCAGGGCTGACATATCCCTTCAGCCTTAAGACTGCCATTATCCTCAGCAAACTAATGCAGGAACAGAAAACCAAACATCGCATGTTCTCACTTATCAGTGGGAGCTGAACGATGAGAACACATGGACAACAAACACTGGGGCCTGTTGGAGGGGAGTGTGAGGGAAGGGAGACCATCACGAAGAATAGCTAATGGATGCTGGGCTTACATAGCTTACGTAGCTAATGGATGCCAGGCACAGATGCAACACCAAGGTGATGGAATGATCTGTGCAGCAAACCACCATGGCACATATTTACCTATGTAACAAACTGGCACATCTGGATGTGTACCCCTGAACTTAAAAGTTGAAGGAAAATAAATAATAAATCAATGACATAAAATAAAATTAAAATAAATTGTTGGTGTATTGGCAAAAAAATTTTTAAAAAGTCTTCCTTTTGCTGTCATCTGAGTGTTCCCATCCTGCCCTCTCCCACAACTCCACCCTGGCCCTGTATACCCAATTTTGTTCTTAATTAGTTCACTATGTTATCTAGGTGGAGCATATCCCTGTGGCTTCCTAACAAGGGGAAGATATTGCCTGAAAATGCCTTTTTTTTCAATCCTTATAGTTGTTTAACTGGCTGTATATAAAATTCAATGATGAAATTTATTTTTGGTCCAAATTTTGAAATCGTGATTGCACTTTGTCAGCATTGATACATTGGATGTAATTCTTACTCTAGAGCTTTTTTAGGTAACCTGGTCTCTATCTCAGGATCTTCTACTTATGCTTGATATTAGACATATCTATGCTAGTATAGATTGATGTGGGTCACTCATTTTTCTGGGCATTCAGTGGGTTAGCAATGGGTCCTGACGGTCCAACGGCTCCATATTTATATATATATTTCTTTTTACCAAGTTTCATATTTAGTCCCCTTCCTCCAAGCATTTCCTCTAATTGATGAATTTAATTCCTAAGCCTTTCTCAGGTTTTGTGGGAGAGATGTGGCTTCTCATCAGTGTTCCCACACTGTGAAGTCATTTGCTGTTTCTGCATCCATTGTTTACCCTTATATGTATACTGTGGTTTGAGACTATAGATGTCCCCTGATTTCATCATAATTGGAGTTTGGTTTCTTTTTTGTTGCTTTTGTCATCTTAAATCTGAGAGTACTGTTTCATTTTTTGAATAGCTTTATTCATTGGAAGATTCTTTACTGTACTGCCCCCAAATCTGTCTGTATTTCTATTCATTGGTCCTAGATCTATCATATAAAGAAAGGCAGAACAATTCTACAGTGGTTTTCCATGACAGTCCTTCAAATATCTGCAGATGTCAGCAAGGCTGTCCTTCATCCTCTTTCTTCAAGCTAAATACCCCTAGTTCCTTAACTCTTCCTCTGTGGGTTTTTTTTTTTTTTTTGACAGAATTTTGCTCTTGTTGCCCAGGCTGTAGTGCAATGGCATGATCTTCACTCACTGCAACCTCTGCCTCCCGCGTTCAAGCGAATCTCCTGGTATTATAGGCACCCACCACCACGCCTGATTAATTTTTTGTTTTGTTGTTGTATTTTTAGTAGAGACAGGGTTTCACCATGTTGGCCAGGCTGGTTTCGAACTCCTGACCTCAGGTGACCTGCCCACCTCGGCCTCCCAAAGTGCTGGGATTATAGGCATGAGCTACCGTGATCGTCCTTCTCTGTGGTTTTTAGGATCTTTCCCTAAACACTTGCCCTTCCAAGAATGCATGCTAGTTGATTAACATCCTTTATAATTTATACAAAAACAGAGCTGTAATTAATGTTTCAAAAGTGGACAGATTAATAAAGAATTCAAGCAGTTTATTATCTATCACAATTCAGATGTCATCCTGTCATGACTGGAAAAATGAAAGCTTTCTCTCCACCTTACCACCAGTGCCCTACACAGATATGCTCGAAGACGACAGTCAAAATCTAAGAATGTAATTAGGCCCCTAAAGGTGGTGGTTGGAAGTTCAGCTGGGTGAGAAAGATTGGACGTTGAGACATATATGGAATGCACATTTGCCTGTACATTGATAGGAAAAGGGGTAGTTAGAAAGTTATTGCTCTTTCTTCTTAGGTTGAGCCAGCATAATCTATGATAGCCATATTTTATCACTGAGAAGTCAGTACATGTCTAACAGAATTGAGATCGGGAAGACAAACTGGGAAAATAAACAGCATGACTGCAATTCTCCAGTGGGGAGCAACCTCCTTGACTCCACACTTGCCCTGTACAGCTTTTTTTTTTTTTTTAAAGTTATGGTTAAAAAACACATAATGTTAAATATATCATCTCAATAATTGTTAAGTGTTCAGTACTGTAGTGTTAATTATGTGCACGTCATTGTGCAGCAGATTTCTAGAACTGCCCGGACAGCTTTTTTAAGTTGCATGGACTGTCTTGAAGGAACTTTGGAGCTCTAGTCCAGTGTGTGTAACTCAGGTTTGGAAATGAGCCCTGTCGGAGGAAAGGCAAGGCTGTATGCTAGAGTAGAGCAGGTTGTGCCACACAAAAGCACCAGGTGGAGGGACAAGCAGGGTGGAATTTAGTTCTTGCTCTACTTCGTAAAGCCCATGTCAAGGATGACCCAGAGGAAGGGAGAGCTTTTTTCGTTCGTACATAAAGACATATGAGTAAACTCAGGCAAGGGAGCAGGGCAGACAAGCAAAGAAATCAATGAGGGGCTCCTAGGTAGAATTTAAATTCTTGGGTGCTTTTCATTTCAACTTGGGCATAAGTAATAATTAATGTACTTTTCTAAAGTTTTTATCCTATCCCACACACTAATTTTCTTCAATTGAGCCAGCCCTTTTGTCAAGCCTTACAAGCCTCTCTACAGTAATGGTAAAAATTTAAATGAACAGGGAATTCAGTGGAAATTTATCTACCTCCCTGTTTACCTTTCTATTGGTGCCCAAGTGCAATGTCCTATCAAGACCACTGTGTCACAGGAAGTGACTAGCAACAAAGGCTGTGGGAACCCCTGGTAGAGCTGGGAAGCAGCAGAACCACTACTGGAGTGATGTAATTCCCATGAGGGCAGGGATTTGGGTCAGTTTTGTTTACCAACATATTGCATGCAATTTCAGCAATTCCCAGCACAGAACAGGTTCTTAATACTCTTTTTAAATTTTATTTATTTTTTACTCTTACTGTCACCCAGGCTGGAGTGCAGTGGCATGATCACAGCTCACTGCAAACTCAAACTCCTGGCCTCAAGCGACCTTCCCACCTCAGCCTCCCGAGTAGATGGGATTACAGGCATAAGCCACTGTGCCCGGTTGCTAAATATTTTTAGAACGACCAAATGATTCAAGGGAATGTGATAAATTGTGGAACTGTATTAGAATAGCTATTTCAGATTGTTAAAGAGAAATGAACAAAGAATCTGACCCAACATTTTATTCAATGATTTTTGCCATGATATTCAATAAGCATAGCATGATTCAATGTTTTAAAAGTCCACTTTATACAGAGAAATCAATTTTAACTAAATTTATTTCTTTCCTTTTCTTTTTATTTTAAAGAAAGCCCAGGCTGGTACCAGTGAGTTTTTCCCCTGAGGACTCACATACATGCTGCTTAAAAATCTGTTGATGAATATTGCTAGGCATCTTAATTAGGCATACCAATCTGAGTTTCTAGAATTAACGTATTCTTATTTTGTGAAAATTATGGCAAATCTAGAGCTTTGGGTCTATACTTAATTTATCTATTAGATCTTAAATATTATCCTTAAGACTGCATCCACAAACTCTTTCAAATTTCAAAAACAAGTATGTATGACTCAATTATACATGCCAATAGTAGAAATTTGCATTGAGAAATATTTTTGATTTTTTAATATAAATTAATATACCTTTGCCATGGCCAGCTCATCTTATTCTTTAAAAGCTGCTTTACCTGACTATAATTTTTTTTCTGATTTCTGCCATTCTTCACTCTCCCTTAGTGTCTCTCTTTACCAATTGCATAATCAATTTACACCCTTTCATTTGTTGACATATTGCCTCATCCTATCGCCTCATCTCAAGGATTTGGGGAATGATTTTTCTTTCACAATTAGATAATAATATTAATTGATGTAGGATGTTACAGCTAGAGGAAAAAAACAACTTAATACATACATTACTCTGACAGTCTTAATAATAATTTTCTAAAGTTGCACAGCTGTTTAGAGCTTCGAGAATTACATAAGCCTCAGCCCAACTGGATGGCAATGAAAGTAAGAATGGTACATCAATTTTACAGATGAGGAGCTGAAAATCCAAGGAAGCAAAGGGTTTTTTCTAGAGTTGCATTGCTTGGTAGGAGTTGAACACAAATCTTTTGACTCTCCAAACAGTGTGATATTGGGAAAATTTTTCAACATCTCTGAGCTTCAATTAGTTCACTAAAGATTGAACTAATAATGTCTAATACAGAATTGCTTTACAGGTTGATTGAGATGACATATAAAGTAGTCAGCACAATGCCTTAGATATAGTAAGTGCTCAATAAATGCAGTTATTGCCACTTTTATCAATGCCTCACAAACAGTATAATGTTCTTTCTTTTTATCCTGTAGTTGGCAAACTACAGCTCTGAGTGAAAAGTAGCCCACCACTTGTTTCTAACTTGGCTTATGAGTAAAGAATGGTATCCATCTTTTTAAATGGCTAAAAAATTCAAAGAATAATGATCCATGACACCGGAAACTAGTATGAAATTCAAATTTAATTGTCCATAAATAAGTTATATGGGAACACAGTCACACCTATTCGTTTACATATTGTCTGTAGCTGCTCCCCACAACAGCCGAGTTGAGCAGCCACAACAGAAACTATACAGCCAAAAAAGCATAAAATATTCACTATCTGATCCTTTACAGAAAAAAAAGTTCTCCAATCCCTGTTCTTAATTAATAATCTACAGTGTTCTGATGAGCTATGCAAAAGTCAGGGTCTTTTCTGCTTTCTACCTTATTCGCATATACCCATTCCAATTCTTATTTGCAAGAAAATGAGAAAAAAGTATGACATAGGAAAGACTAAACAATTGCCATTATTAGGGAAAGTTATGAAGACCTGCAATGTACTCAGTTGTCTTTTGTATTTAGCTATTTTATCTCAATTCCTCCCTTCTGCCTTCTGGGATTGGGCAGACGAGAAAGAGAGAAATCAGGCCAGTTCAAGTTCAAAAGCTATTAATCAAATGAGAGCGTAGGAACCAAGTACTTTTTCCTCCTCCAGCATATCTGGAATCCAAGCAAAGTAATAGCAGAAGAGATGAGGCAACACCATTGAGCAAAATGCAGTGTCAACAATAGTCTTGAAACCACTTTATCTTCATCCCATTCTCATTCCCACCAGACAAAAATAAGGAATAAATCAAATAGTACCAGTTGAGAGACTGCCATAGGTTTTCTCATTTCAAACAAAGTTAAAACTAAGCTAGAGATATCATTCCACTTTACAGCTACACACAGCCAAAGTAAGTACATGGAGTGCCTACTTTTGTATACCACTACTTTAGAAACAATATCTAGCCTTTAAAACAAAAAGGGGAAAATGAGCACATTTTACGAATAATCCAACATTTCTTTTCCTCTTGTTCAGCTAGCAGCACTGTATATGGTTGTGTTTCATGCAAAAAGGCATTCTTTTGCTAAAAATACATTCAGCTCATAAAGCCTGTGGATAAACAATAGCTCAAATTGAAAAGGAAAACAAAAAATAATGGAAATATTCATGTGGGGTATTAAGTCTACCTAGACTTTTCTCTGAAAGTAGAGGATGTTTATATCACTAAGCAAGAATATGCATACTCACAGACAGCTCATATGCACACACAACACACAGACACACATCACATACACAAACATACACACACCTACTTTCTCCTCTTACACCAGGTTTGAAAGTTGATTGGCTTGTGGCCGAAACTAATTTACAGGCCCTGCAAACACCTCTGTGGCATCCTTATTAAAAAGAATTGAGGTAATGAAAATAAAATGTTTAACCTCAATGTTCTCACCAGGTATAATGTGTCTCCCAGCACTCAAAACACTCTCCACTGGGTGGAAATGGAAACACTTCCATTCACAATCCCTCTCTCATGACTAACAAATATAACATTTCCTCCTACAAACAGAAAGATCTGTCCTTCATACATATCCCTAGACAGTTCAAAATAGGTGTAAGCACTTTCTCATAAAGCTTTGAGCCAGTAATTCAGAGTAAGCATATTAGAAATATAGTATTTTTAAATATGAAATATGTGAGATTTATTCATTAGCTGTAACGTGGATAAAAGCAATAGCAACATTACGGAAGGATGTACTTTTCATCTTCATATGATAAGACAACTGTGAAGTCTCATCTTTTTTTTTTTTAAATAATGCTTTAGAAGAAACGTAACTACTCAGAATTAATCAGGCAGAAGCTGACAGGCTCAAAGATACAGTGCCTAACGTCTTCCCACCAATTCTGCAGGATGATTCAGAAAACATCATTTCTCTTGATGTGAACAGGGTTTCAGAATTCAAGAGGGACAAATATTGGGATTCTTTCCTCACCAAGCTGTACTCTGGGGAAAAATGACCAGTCCAGTGTTAGCAGCCAATCAGTGCCATTCTTGACCTTACTATGTCCAAATCAGAACTCATTCCGCTTTCTCCTCTCCCTTGAATGCCCACTCCTGACCAGTGTTTTCTGTTCTTGTTAATGTCTCTGTTATTGTCCCAATTCCCCATCTGGCCTCACAAAAGGGGCTGCAATACCTTCGATTTTGTGGCTTTGATATTTCTCCTACTCTTCCTTGTTTTGGTCTGGCTCTGTACCCCACCCTACCCCATCCTATTTCTCCATTACCACTTCCTGCTGAGAATATTGAAATTGTCTTCTAAATTGTTTCTGCCCTCTGTAAAACATGCCCACAATTTCTGAGGTTTGGCATACTGCAGTAGTCACTCCTGCTCAAAAGCCTTCAATAGACCCCCACTGCTGACAAGAAAAATGCAATCTCCTTAGCCTATATTCATTATTATTGAGTAATAAGCCAAAATTGGCTTTGTTTTGGATTGCCAAGTACTTTATCTTATTACCCCTCATACCTACAGTAACCCTGTCCGACATGCCTCTCATCCCCACATTACTGACAGAAATATTGAGGCTCAGAAGAGTGCAATGACTTTCCCATTGACCTGAGTCCCTGGTATATCTTTTATGTACTCAATGTTCCTTATATTTTTATTAAATAAGTAATTGTTTTTTCTTTTTCCTCTCTCTGTCTCTTTTCATAGTAATTTTAAAGCAGATGATATTAGGACTTGTTTCTTTGTTAAATTAATCATCCTCAGATAAAATGATCTTTGAGTAACTATTATAACTCTCCTGGTGCTAGGTTTAAATGTAAGAGCTGTCACCTTCCCTAGGGTCAAAACCTTCTCGATTCAAGACATAGATGGCACTTCATTAGCCGATATGGTAATTAAAGGCCCCAGCTGTAATGTATAAGGACCAGTATAGGAAATACATTTATCTTACTTTTCAATTTTATTCCACTCTGGACTCCTAATTGAAATAGAAATCCTCAGACTAAACAGGTAAAACTATAATAGGTCAAGAGTATCAAGGAATCTCTTCAAATTGTTGTTCAATTTGATAAAGGAAAAGACAGTTTTGTACAAGGTTAAGTAGTACGTTATTATCTCTGGCCAGGAAGGCTGCCATGATTTCTAAACCTGTTCTGCCACCTCTCATAGAAAAGGAGAACAGATCTAAAGCCATCGTCCTTATATGTCAATATATTTTGATCAAGATGAACTATATCAATATTAATTTGCAAAAATTGTCATTAAAAAGACAGGTATATGGTAACTCTTTACAAAAAAGATACAATTTTCTGAAGATTTATTTCCTTATTATTTGAGAAGTTCTCCTAAATTATCCTTATAAAAATTATAGTATATGAATTGCAAGTTAAATAATATATTTTTAATTTAATATAGTATGTAAAGGTATGTACAATGTTATGAAGGTTTACTGATTAAAGCATTTTGTAGTTTTTTAAATTTTTGAACCATTTTGAATGTTTATTTATGAAAGCATAGATAAAAGATTTAAGACATTTAAAGTGGCTGAACAGGGTGTGAAAACTGAGAAACCAGAACGCAGATCTCATGAAACACTGAGAGATCAAGTAAAGTAAAAACAGAAATAAAGCTCTACTCACCATCACAGAAAGAGAAGAAGGAATTTAAATCGGATGAAAAGGAAAACCATCACATACAAGTTCCCGCCTACTTACTGGGGGTACTAACCAACATGCTGTAATCAAAGAGATAAAAGCCAACATAGGAATATTTATTACAGCTTTCAGAAGGGCAACTTGAACTACTGGGGCAAGAGTGAAACACTGAAATAAGCATAGTACGCTGTATAAACACACTGTGGGAAATCAAATGGCATAATGTAACTTCCTCTACAATCACTTGATCTAACTAAAAATCAGTGGGCATTACCACAATACTTGGGCATTTTTAAAATGTTTTATTACTGCAAAATTATACAAGCGAAAGGTCTATAATTTAATAATTTAATGGTTAATGACTTGGCACACAGTAAGCTCTCAAATCCTTGTTGAATATTAATTGACATGGTAAACCTCCAAATGGCTTGAGGAAAGACATGTGTTTAGAGAAGATACACAGGATCAGGGTATCTAGAGTTCAATGTCATTGGAACAATGTAAGGAGCTATCTCCAGAGCCCACTCAAGCTGGAAAGTCTCTCAAATTGTCAAAAGGAAGAGTTGGCTGCAAGATATCTATTTCCACGACCTCACTGGATGATGTTATCAGGATGGGTGTGGTGGGGAGGAAGACAGTGCAGTGGAACTGTGCAGACAAGTAATGTGTAGACAAAGCATAGGCTTCTTAACGAGAGTGCTGAAGGAGTAAAACAGATATAAGTACTATGGCTAAACTTAGAAATGGTATTGATAAAGACACTGTACAAAGGATGCGACTGCAGAAAAAGTCACAGGAACTCCTCTGTGTAGTAATAAAGGGCTTAGTTAAAGCAAAAAGTATGCCAATGCAGGAAATATACAGACTAGGACTGAAGAAGTTACCAAAGCTACATCTGTTGGGTTGTTGCCCACTTTCCTAGTGAGGTAGGTGAGAGGTTAATAGTTGACATAGTTCTGTACACACATGGACTCACACAGACACGCCCACAGAAAAACACACACCTGGTCTCTACATGTAATTACACTGTGTATATTACCCATATACAATATGGATTATGCCTCTCAATTCATCCTTGTCAGGGTCCCTTTGTACCACGTTAGTTTATGGTGTGCACAAAGGCATTTAGTAGGAGGGAGTACAAGTGGGTCTGAAATCCTACCATCTTCTTTTCACCAAGCCAGTAACTGGAGCCAGCACAGGTGTCCTGGCACAGACGTTGCTGAGCCGGCGAAAGCAGTGCCTTTCTCAATGGTCATCCAGAGGGGTCCTTTCCATGATTCATAAAAACGCCCCAAATGTGCAAATGGCAGTTCTGATCCTTTCTGTGTTTTATAACATACAAAGTAGGAATTCCTTCATGGTCATATGTTAAATATATATTTGCACCAAATTTCCTTTGACTGACAAGCTCTGAGTAGTCAGGATTCTGTGGCAGAGGGACCAGATCAGGTAAGCAGCATACCTTACCATATTGGATGAAGATGCTTATTCCTCTCTGGGCAATGAACTTCAAAGAAATAAAGTAAGAAAGAAAACACACAGCTCCAAAAATATAAAATATCACAAGAATGCCCACTCAATGCCTGTAAAAGTAGGAATTAGGCATCTATGACCTGGGTGCCTGCCCACCACCCCAGATTTTCTTATACTTTCAAGTACTCATTTTTACCTCCTCAGCCATCTGGGACTCTTACTACCATGTGAGTCACTTTCATTTTCATAAATATATTTTGTTCCCTGAAGGTCTTTCAGAGACATAAAGTATCTGGATATACCTTTCCTCCTTAAAGATGATGGCAAGGAAAGGGCAATTTTTAAACCAAATGGGAAGAATTTCCGAAAGAGTGAAACTTCAAGCACTATGGTACATAAGTGGGCATCTTGGTCGGTGAAAGGTTTTTTCTCCAAACCCACATTTACCCTCAAGTAACCTCTTGTAGGCAAATTGGGAATCCACACATGCTAATTTTTTTTTTTTTTTTTTTTTTTGACACGGAGTCTCGCTCTGTCGCCCAGGCTGGAGTGCAGTGGCACAATCTCGGCTCACTGCAAGCTCCGCCTCCCGGGTTCACGCCATTCTCCTGCCTCAGCCTCCCGAGAAGCTGGGACTACAGGCGCCCGCCACCACGCCCACCTAATTTTTTGTATTTTTAGTAGAGACAGGTTTTCACCGTGTTAGCCAGGATGGTCTCGATCTCCTGACCTCGTGATCCACCTGCCTCAGCCTCCCAGAGTGCTAGGATTACAGGCATGAGCCACCGCACCCGGCCCACACATGGTAATTTTAATAAGACCACACTAAGGCCTTCGGCTCTTCCATGCCTCTGGCATACAGTTACCTTTACCAAGAATGCCCACTCCCTCTTCTTTCCCACCTGACTAACTTCAGTTTACTGTTAAGGTCCCTTCTTACATATGACCTCTTCTCTGTAGCTTGTTCTCTAACTACTTATTGATTCATAATTATTTATCTCTCAATCTCCCCAGCTGGATAGCTCTTTGCAAACAAGCATACTCTTTTTAATCTCTGTTACAGGCAGTGTGCTAGATAATAGAGAAATATTTATTGCAATGAAGCCCATGCAATGCAGTATCGTGTTATTTTTTAATATTTACATTTCGGTGACGTTATTTTTCTATCCAAATTGCCATTTCACATGGGTCCTCAAGTAAAGGACAAACAGCATAAAGTAAGGAAAATCAAGACTTGGACTCCAGCATAAAATAAACTGTATTTGAACAGATCTCTCCACCTCATTGTCTAGTTTCCCTATCAGCAAAATCAGTACAGTCGTTTTGGAAAAACTCCTGAGTTTATACATACATATGTTCCAGAACCCCAGTGGACACCTGAAACCATGGATAATACTGAACCCTATGTATACTGTTTTTTTCCTGTACATACATAACTATGATAAAGTTTCATTTCTAAATTATGCACAGTCACAGATTAACAATAACTAATAACAAAATAGATCAATTATAACAATAAACTGTAATAAAAATTATGTAAATGCGGTGTCTTTCTCGCTCTCTCTTTCTCAAAATACTGTAATATTTTTGGACCACAGTTAACTTCAAGTAACCAAAGCCACTAAAAGTGAAACCAGGGATAAGGGGGGAACTACTGTACTTGGTCTACAACAGGATTTCTCAGCCTCAGCACTATTGACATGGTGGGTCAGATAACTGTTTGTGGGGAGCAGGGAGTGGAACCGTCCAGCGCATGGTAGGATGTTTAGCAGCATCCTTGGATTCGACCCGCTAGATGCCTGTAGCACCCACCCAGGTGTAGCTGTCAAAAATATTACTAGACATTGACAAATGTCCTCAGTGGTGGCGAGGAGATTCTTAAAATTGCCCCAGGTTGAGAAGCACTGGTGTAGACCAGCAGTTTCCCATACTTTCGAGCATCAGAATACTTTTTCCTAAAGAAATATTAAATAGCACTCATTGTATAAAGTGCAGGGCTCTGCTTGAAAGGGGTAGAGACAGCACTGCTGAAAACTCTCTACTTTTTAAGATTCTCAGATTTTAAAGAAGCACAAGTGAGCACTTTGGGAGGCCGAGGCGGGTAGATCACAAGGTCAGGAGATCGAGACCATCCTGGCTAACATGGTGAAACCCCGTCTCTACTAAAAATACAAAAAATTAGCCAGGCGTGGTGGCGGGCGCCCGTAGTCCCAGCTACTTGGGAGGCTGAGGCAGGACAATGGCGTGAATCTGGGAGGTGGAGCTTGCAGTGAGCCGAGATTGCGCCACTGCACTCCAGCCTGGGGGACAGAGTGAGACTCCGTCTCAAAAAAAAAAGAAAAAAAAAAAGAAGCACAAGTGAATATGCTCAGAACATATGCCAGACAGTGCTTTGCAGTTTCTCTAGGATATTTACCATTAAACATTGAGATTTGAAAAGATCACGTTGAAAATATGCACAAAAAAGTTTAACATCGATCACACAACAGAAGACTGTAAAGTCAAAATATATTTTCTTTCACCCACGGAAGGGAATCCGCTGCTATAGTAACAATAAAGGAAGAAAAGAAGTCACATGTCTCTGACATTTAAAAAATGTTATTAATTTATACACAAGATTCACTAGGCAATAAACCTGTTAAAAGGCTGACCTAAGTGAAGGTTTCACATCTCCAAATTTATTTTGTAAAATTTATGTTTATGAAATTATATGTCAATTGTTTGAGGCTAAAAATACAATGATGAATATATATTTATATGTGTGAATGTATATATCTCCATGTATGTATCTGTATGTGCATAAATATGTCATATATTTAATGTAATTTATTTTACTACTAAAAATATATACCAACTTTCTAGCAATAATAACCTTAATTTAGATAAAAGAGATATAAACTTATCACTTATAAATTTAAAAACCAAATTATAAATGAAAATATAAAAGGAAATTATTACTAGGCAAACATATATATTCTTTCATTCACTATGGTACAAAATACTGTAATATTTTTGGACCGCACGTTAAAGGTTTTAATCATTGACTTCTCTCTGTTACCAGAATAAGAGATTTTAATGTAAAGTCCTTAAAATTTTTTGCTAATATTTAAAAGTTTGCTCTAAATTAAAAGCTTAGCCAACATTCAACTAAATACAAATAATTCAGTTCAAAATTACTCCATGTTTAATAATTGAGAAGAACAAAAATTAAAATTAACACAGCAGGATTGGCAGATGTACCTAATTGGAAGGCAGTAGATAAAAATTCAGAATGGAGAGTTTAATTTAACATTCTAACTGTAAAAATGCAGCGGAAATATGAACATTGGCACCCACATTATCTTTCTCTCTATCTATGGAGACCCAGAGCAAATAAGTACTAGGAGAAAGGATTTCACTTTCCATATAGGTAAGTGATAAGAAAATGTTCAGAAATGCTAACACTTAAGAGAAATTGAATGATCCATTAGTTCAACTGATTACAATCACCTTATTTCAAGTTTGGAAAAAAAAAACAAAGAACCAAGTTATAATATTTTAAGCTACTAATGTCATGTAATAGATTTTTGAACCTATCTGCTTTTCAACCAGATGTTTAATCCTTGGGTAAGCAATATTTCAAAATAAACATGCAGATTAGAACTCACCCACTTGTCAAACGTAGCAGAAAAAAGCTTCTCTGCTAAGTTGGAGAAAGACTAATTGTCCCCCAGGGAGCTATGACAAGCTCTCCAGATTTCTCTTCTGTGTTTCAGATTCTAGATGTCTGGACACAACTGTTCTCTATTTCCCTGCGTTTATTTCACCAGTGCTTCCTCTGCATGGAGTGTTTTCTCTAAGGGTAACTACAAATATTCTTGACCAGTAATACCCACTGGCCTCTGCTGTGTGTGAAGGGCTGCAGAGAGGGCGAGGGCACACACATCTTTAGGACCCAGAAGTTAACATCACAATTAAGCCCACAGTTTAGACTTTCATAGCAGTAACATAAGGTGACAGTCTAAAATGGATAATAGTGAATTCTAGTCCCACTTTCAAAGAGGAAACTAGTCAATTTAGGCAAGTTCTACATTATAAAAGGGGCAACCTATAAATGCTATGACTGCTGACTTAGGAAACTCCAGAAACAGTCTCAGAGTCAATAAAATCATTGTAGGTAAAAGCGGTTCCCAGGAACCTAATACAAGAAAATATGAAAGGAGACAAATTAACTCAGAGCCAACCTAAGAAATATGAAGGCACTTAAAACCCTTTAGTTAGTCCCCATTGCCTTTCAGAATCAAAATAAAAATCTCTCAATATGAACTATAGGGTCCTTCATGATCTAACTCCATAGCAACCTCTCATCCTCTACAGCAGGAGTCAGCACACTTTTTTTCTGTAAAAGGCCAGACAGCAAATATTTCAGGTTTTGTAGACCATATGGTCTCTGTTGCAACTACTTAGCTCTGCTATTGTAGAATGCGAGTAGCCATATACAACATGAAAATAAAGTGGGTATGGCTGTGTTCTAATAAAACTTTATGAACACTGAAATTTGAATCTCATATTTTTCACACGTCATGGTACATAGTTCAATTATTTATTTTTAAAAAATCATGTAAAAATGTAAAAAGGCAGGCCATACAAAAGCAGACAGCAGTCAGGACTTGGGCCACAGGTCATAGTTTGCACTGCAACCCCCGACTCACTCAGTCATCATCTCCGATTCCACAGAATGAAAGACTTTGAGTACCCCATTCACGCCATGCTTATTTTGGGTATCAGGGGCCTGTTCTTGTTACCTCTCTTGCAATACTCTTTCCACATCTGTCTTTTTTTTTTTTTTTTTTTTTTTTTTTGAGACAGAGTCTCACTCTCCCAGGCTGGAGTGCAATGGTATAATCTTGGCTCACTGTAACCCCCGTCTCCCGGATTCAAGAAATGCTCATGCCTTAGCCTCATAAGTAGCTGAGATTACAGGTATGCACCATCATGCCTGGCCAATTTTTGTATTTTTAGTAGAGACGGGGTTTCACCATGTTGACCAGGCTGGTCTTGAACTCTTGACCTCAAGTGATCCACCTGCCTCAGCCTCCCAAAGTGCTGGGATTACAGGCATGAGCCATCATGTCCGGCCTACATCCCCTTTAACAAATTAATTTCAGTTCATCTTTCAGGAGTCATTAACTTCCCTGAGATGCCTTCCTGTCTCCCTCATGACTGGGCTTGAGGCCCCTTCAATATGCCAGATAACTAGGTTTTTAGCATCATAGGACCAGTGAGATTGTGTCTAGTCCTAGACCCAGTATGGGCTGGATCAGAATTGCGGTACAGTAGATCTCCTGTGTCTAGACAATAAGTTGGTGCTCAGTAAATATTGTTGAATGCATGACTAAAGGTGGGATCTGAAGAACGTTACAGTGACAAGGTGACCTAGGTACATTGGTAAGAAGGTTAGACTAGGCTTTGGGGTACTGGGGGGCTTTCTGCAAGGTCCGGTTTAGATGCATGATCATAGCTGTTCAGATGCAGCAGTATGGCATAAGTCCCTAACATCAAATTGTCTGATCCCTGGACCCACTACTCATTATTTATGTGATTCTGGGCAGGTAGTATAAGTGTTCTATACCCCAATTTTCTCATCTATGGGATACAAGTGGCACTGTTTCATAAGAACTAAATGTGTTCATACTAGTGGAACATAGTGGTTGACAGACAATAAGCTATCAACAAATCATAGCTATTATTAGTACTGATGTCAGCCAAAAAGGACTCTATTCTCATGGATTCTAAAAACTAAAAGTGGGAACCTATATTTTGTTTTTCATCAACACATTTATTGACTAACTCCACAAACAACTTGTCCAAGCAGAACCAATCCAATTAGGAAAAATAGAACAAAAAATAGAGAACAGATTTCTCCTTCATGCTAGTCTGCAGCTACATAAACACATTTACGATTCTCTAGATATGAATATGTAGTGTATGCTGTTAAATTTCTCATATGGCACTGAAATACTCGAAGTGGCTGACTGAGGGTACAGAGCTGATGATTCAGGAGAACAGCCTAAGCAAAGAGAGATAAGAAGGAATGCTGCCTTCCCTATATCACATCCTAAATTTCCTTTTCCCACCTCTATTCCCTCAATTCCCTGGGTGGTGTTAATAAACAAGAGCCATGACAAACATGGGGTGCTTTGGATTGAATATGTCCTTAATATAGCCTTGCTGCCATTTGCTTATTTTATGGCATCCCAATCGCTACTCTTTTTTTTGTTGTTGTTGTTGCCATTCTAAGGAGGGCAGGCAGGCAACAAGGCTGTCTTAAGGCCCTTTGATCCCAGTGGGGGTCAAGTCCCCATGGCTGATATTGGGGAAGAAGGGACTGGAGATGGCCATTTCTGTATGGTAACTAACTACTGAAGCCTGGCTCTCTTGGCACCCCTATTATTTCTACGTGTCCCATCTGTCTCTCTCTCTCTTGAGCTGTAGTTATGGCTAAACAGAAGAGTATCAGCATCAGAAATGCTATGATAGCAAACCTTACTATTCCCTTAGGCCATAGGAATGAAAAATGCAAGTCATAGTGTTAAAATTTCAAAATAAATTTTATGATAAGTATAATACTACTATAATACTTTGATGATTATTGCATAGATATGTTATATTCATAACCAGCTACACTGAAATTCTCACTAGCAAGATTAGTTAATTGCTATCATTGCAAGTGGATACAAGTTGGGTGTTGATTACATTTGAATAATGTAATGTGTCCCTGTCTTCAGCAAAACCATTCTCCTTACTATGTAAAAAGAAAACCAAATACTTCCTGAACTCCTGGCAGCATCTTGCCCTTCCTCACCTGTCACTAGGATAAAATATATATGCATTATATTATATATAAAAAATATGTGATATATAAATATATGTATTATATATACATATATACACACATATATGTATATAAATATATGTATTATATATACATATATACACACATATGTATATAAACATATGTATTATATATACATATATACACATATGTATATAAATATATGTATTATATATAATATATACACATATATGTGTATATATGTATTATATATACATATATACACATATGTATATAAATATATGTATTATACATACATATATACACATATATGTATATAAATACATATATATACACACGTGTGTGTGTGTGTATTTTTTTCTTTTTGGACTAAATTTTCATTGGAAAATATTTCCTGGCTTTTAGCATCAAATTTTTTAGTTGATTTAAAAAGAAAAAAATACAAAAATGATCCCCCCAAAAAGGTCCAGGGTACTGTTGGGGTGTCTAAAATGGAGGGTCTTTTTGAAAGGTCTCTTAACATAAAATATTTTGATTAAAAAAAGAACTTTGCAAAGTTGGATCCATATGGGAATACCCCACTTCCTTATCCTATCATGCTATAAATATGGATCTTTGTATAATTTTTATATAGAGACTTTTGGCCTTGAATTTAAGTTTCACTATAATATTGTTTATAATAAGTAGCTAATATTAAGCCCTTACAGTGTACTAAGTACCAACATATCCACTTATCTATCATCTATGTGTAAAATGTATTCCTTAAAACAAAGTCAAAGAGGTACGTGTTTTTCTGATCCTCATTTTATTGATGAAACAGGAACGGAAAATTGAAGTAAATTCTCCAAGGTCACAGGGGAAGTAAATGGCAGAGCCTTGCTGTTGCTCATTTATGCTCATCAGTCTATATTTCCCTACTTTAATTTATAATTTTATTATTATTTTAATTTGGAAAATTTATGAAAACTAGCTTGTCAGTATGCCCTACAGGCATATGGGAAAGGTGGCTTTTTAGTTTTTTAGTTAGTACTATATTTTATAGTACAAAATTTATTTAAGTTACTGAGCCAAATCACAATCTAACAAATAAGTGCCAAAAATGTATCAATTCACCAAAAATCCTGGTCACCACTCAATTTCATCACACAGGTGGATCAAAGAAAATTAGGTGCTTTCTACTCACTTTTGATAAACTTCAGCAAATGTGACAGGCTAGTAGAAGACTGCCCTTTACTGCTGTATTGCTGAGATAAATATCCTCAGAAAAGTCTTCTTAGCCAATCTGATCTTAGTTTCCTGTTTCCAAAATGGGGATTACGTTTATCAGGGCCAAAGTGTGGAATGGGCTACATTTATCTGAAGATCACATAAATACCATGCACCCTTATCCACACACGTACACACATACACACATTCCCTTTTGGTATCTTGGTCTCTGCTTCTTGTGTGTTACCTCATTCCTAAAGAACTATGTGCTGAGTGAACTAGCAAACAATTTCCACTAATATTTTGGGAAAGAATTATCCCCAAATATTATTCTCCTGAAGAGGGGCAAACTTAGTTTAACCACTGTAATAGGCACCCCTCTGAACTCAACAATTATATTGTATGTACAATCATTTTTAAATGTTCTCTTACCAAATGAAAATATTATTTGTTGCAACTCATACTGTGTCACTATTTTAAATTTGAAACACAAAATTCAAGTGGTCACATACAATGAAAGTATTGAAACAATTCAAGTTCTGTTTTTTCTTCTTTAAAATCCCTGTACTATCATTTTTCCACTTCTAATTTACTGTCTAAATATAGGAATAGATAGTACCATTAGTTGTGGAGACATAAACTGTATCCAAACAGAACTTGAACAATTCCAAAATATTAAGAACTTAAACGTACTCTTGAAACAAACACATAGTTTACGAACCAACAGTATAACTCAGAATTATCCAAACTAACTCCCATGTAAAAAAAGTAGTGCTTAAAATATAAAATATACTCATCCGAAGCTTACACATATGTTATTACAGCACAACAGCAACCACAGCCACCAAAAATAAATAAATCAATAAAGGGTTCTTGGACAGGAATATTTTATCACGAATACTGTTTAGAATTGCTATAACATAGCAAAAATAATAGCAAGTTAAGGTTGAATGGTTTTGTCATTGTTTTTAAAGTCATTGTTTTTAAATTTTCTAGAGTATACTTTCTTATTGGTTGTTCCTGGGGCAGACTGTTTCAACCACATCCTCTTGTATAATAAGTGGTATGCCACTTATTATAAAGAAAATCTATTTGGTGAGTTTCAACTGAAAAAAATATGTGAAAGTGATGTATAATTTGTAAATCTGTATAACAATGCAAAATACTAATTTTTTTAAACAATATACTCTGGAAGAACGAAAGGGCTTATTTTAGGAACCAAAGGAGTGATTCTATATTGACAAAGTTTCAAATGCTTTGGAGGAGAAAGAGATGTGTTTGAGAATGAGGCCATGCCTGGCCTCACAGTTTGGCTTAATGCCACAAGAGTTACCATCCAGGAAGCCAGGCAAGGAGGTCTGCAATGCAATCAAACACTTAAATCACAAACCTGAAGACTGACTATTCTTTGCAACACATTTGAAAAGGCAACTCAAATATGTAATTTCTACTTACATGTTGCTTGATATCCAGGAAACTATAAGGAGCTAAACTTGATGGCTTGTGTTGACAGAGTGTCAGAACTGCAGGCAGAGTTTCCAGAAGAACATGTGGGTGTATAATACACAAGAAATGGAGATGCATCTCTGATTCTGTTTTTAATGCACGGAAGTTTAAAGTAGCAGTGACTGACTTCAGACTGCAGCTCTACAAAGTTTGGCAAGAGTGACATTGCATAACTATGGAGAAACTATTTTCACACTCTAATTAAACTAACATTTTGATGATTTTGGATTTTTAAAATTAGGATTCAGATGAAATTTGGTAAATTCTATTTAAATTGTTAGGACTCATATTGATATGCCCTCTGCTCTAAAAATGACTATGAGTTTACTAACTGGCCATGTGACCCTGAGAAAACCAGTTCTCTTTGGTCCTAGATTTCTTCATTTGTAAAATGAGGGTATTGACTTGACCATCTCTGACCCTCCAACTTTATAATTTTTAGATCTGTGATCTTATTTACCAAATGGATTAGAAGAGATAGCAATTAAAGTCTCTTGAATGTCTGTCTTATGACAAAGGAATCTGAATTCTGTTGAAACCTGCTTTTCTTAGTTCAAAGACCCATATTGACTTGCCAAAATTAAGCTATAGAAGACAAGTCTTCCAACAACAAGTGATTCTCAAGGTACTCTAAAGATTAGAGATGATTTAAATAAGGCTGCAAATCTCCCACATTTGGAATCCCACTGGGCCCGATCTCATTTTCATTGCCAATTCCCTATCGCTAAAACCAAAGAAGCATCCTCCCTCTAGGCCCAGGGAGTACTGCGGAAGAAAGAGATGGGCATGTGAGATTGTAAGTGCTGGCTTTGAGGGATTAAAATTAGTTCAGACCCTCCAAATCAAGGATGGGCACACACATGCCTAAACAACTGAAAGATTGAGAAACTGCCTCTTGGGCCATTATGTGGCCCCTTTTCATCCATGCCAACCATAAACATTTTCCTGCTTCTCATAGACTTAAAGGACAATTACCAAGAGGATATCAAGAAACCTGGTGACAGAGTCTTCTGGCTGTTGCAGTTCCCAGTTATGGGTTTTATACAAATAGAGATATAAATTTTTAAGCTACCTTAGGACAAATCAGTGGAGACTGCAAAAAGCATTGTGGCACAACAAAAGACTCTAAATTCCTTGCCTTAAAAGGTTTTAACAGAATGCTCATATTTTATATAGTGAATGGCTACAAGCCTTTAAGTCCAAGATTACAGTAGCTCAATGCACAGAATTTACAAAGCAACTTTGTAATCTTGATTTTTGGCTTTTATATTGTTTGTTGATGCATGCCTACTGGCTTCCATTCCCATCTGACCTAGAGTGTTTAATTGGCTGTAAGTCTTTTGGCTCTAAGTCCCTTTTCTGTAGGGGTCCCACCAAGGGACCGGATAGACCTGGGGCAGGTAGCCACACCATCCTGGCAATAATATGGGAAAAAATAAAAGTTTAGCCATCAATGCTGCCTCTGGCAAATATTGGCCAAAAGAGAGACAATGAGAAATCAAAATAAAATCCTAAGCCCCCAAACCAACTGAGCAGACCTCCTGTTGGTAGGGGACCCCATAGTAATCTTGAAAACTGAGTTCTCAGCCCAGACAAGATAGCAGGTCAGACATCCCTCATTATACACACTGACCCTCTCTAACCTCCATTAAACTTTCTTCTCTAAGGGCTAAAACGAAACCAGCATGCTGCCCCTCCTTTTTTGCCTGAGAAGAGACCATGGAGTGGACCTGGCCAGTCTATGGAGAACACACAGTAAGAATGTTCATGTCCTCTGCTTCATGTTTTGAAGACAGAGGGCTGAAAACTCCACCCTCGGTTCATCCTAACGCTGCCATTTTTTGTACATGGGACCCATGGAGAGGCTTAAAGCTTAATTGCTCATGTGCATTTTCTCCTTTCATAAATATTCATGACTCCTCCTATAGTTTATTGAATATGTATATTCAGCCACCCTGCTCAACATAAATTCCTGTTCCTTTTGCCCATCCCTTAAAGTATTTGTTTCTGGCTTACCAGCCTGTCAGGATTGCCAGCCTGCAGGCTGTAACCCTTCATAAGAAACAAAATCTCCTCTTCTACTTCAAAAGCAACTAAAAAATGTGATTCTAATGATTTAAATTTTGTTCCAGGATTATTTTAATCAGTAGTTGCATACACTAAAGTGTGTCCAAGATGACAACTCTGCCCTAACCCCAAGTGCTTGTAAGTGAATGCAAATAAATCCATGACCTTCCAAACATAATAGAATGGAGCTTAGCAGTTTTTTTAAATACTAAATCTTCTTAGTACTTCTTCAAATGTAACATTAAAAAAAAAAAAAGTAATGTGAAAGAGTAGATTTTTTTTTTCCCACAATACCCCCCCAAAAAAAAATGTAAGGCTTGGTTTCATACAGACTTGGAGACCTCACTAAATGATGCCGCTTTAGGCTGATATAAAGCAGGTAATTTTCCTTTAGCAACAGATGCCTATGTTTTGTTTCTTGAGTTTGCCATGAATCACCAAAGAATTCACAACTGAGCAAAGGAGAATGTGTTCTTTTCTAGACTCCCAGCCATTGTTAACTCAGAAGTTCTTAAAGCCAAAAGAAGATTTAAGGAAGCCACTTGTTCTCTACTTTCTATTAAAATTACTTTTAGTTCTTTATGTGGGGGCATGAAAGAATTTGGAACAATAACTAATTGACACAGCAGAAAAACAGAGAGTCATTCCAAAAAGTCCTCACTAATCTCTAACACTCAAGTAGCCTATTATGATGTCAACAGAATCACTAGATAGGCTTTGAGGCTTATAATTTGTTATTTCCCTGACATCCTCTATTCATATGTGAAATCATTTTCCAATGTAAAAAAAAAAAAAGAAATGAAACTTAAATACTAAGTGTTTAAAAATATACAGAGTTAAGCTCAAATAGTTGACAAAAAAGTGCATAGCATTCCTCGCTCTGAATCAAAAATAAATTCTAAAACCTCTTGCATCTTGTTTATTATTTCTGGAGAATAAAAGAGCTGGAGATATGATTGCAAACACAATGCTGCCCAAACAATGTCAGAAAATCAAATGGTTGAGTGTTTTCTTTCGTAATACATTTTTTATTTACCGGATGGTCTAAATATTTTTTTCTTTCTGAACTTTACTCAGCATAAAAAGATGTTATGAATAGTTTTCCTAACTCACAGCCATTAAATGTCTCCCTTAACATTAAAGTTTTATGTGTAACATTTCTAAATTAGGCAAGGCAATTTGACAGCACTATAAAGAAACATTAAGTTTGTGGTTGCTGTGAGGTTGTCTAAGTGAGAAGAAGATGCTCCTGTCCATGTCTTTGAATAATGTTACTGAAACATTATTAGTCTATTCATATAAGTATGTGCAAACACTATATGAATAATACAATATTTGAAAAAAACAACATTGCTCTCAATTCTTCCTAAGTCATCTACATTGGTACCATAAGAAAATATTCATAACCGTGTACCTCAAGTAGGCTTTAGGGATGCTCTAAAATTCTAATTTTATTTATCCCCATGATTACTTCATAGCTTTTCCTCAATCCTGAATCCAACTCTGTCTTTGCCAACTTTATTCCCTGCTGCTGATTTCCTACATCATATTTAATATTTCTGGAGAAGATAGAACGGGTGAGAACATCTACATACCCTATTATCACCTCTGCCCACCACTTGCCCCTGACCTTTATACTCTGACTTTCTCCCATGGAACTTCCATCTTGATAAAGTGCCTGAGGTCCTCCTGACAGCTTATTCCTACCCACCCTAAGTTTTCAAGGACATTGTTCCATGATTTTCCCACTCTTTCTTAGAATCATCAAAAGATTTTCTCTCTTCTGAATTATTCCCATTAGTACAAAAACATACTGTATTCACTGAGGCTTGTAACTAACTTTGAAATTTGAAAAAATAGATGAAAGACTGAACAGAAAAATGAATAGGTACGTGATCAAGCAAATGCAGCAAAATGTGTAGACTCTAGGTATTAGGGACATAAACATCAATTCTCAAATGCTTTCAAGTTTTCTATAGTTTTGAAAATTTTTCATAATAAAATGTTATAAAAAATCTTAATGAAATTTTTGCCAACTTAAAAGAATACCTCAGCCACTTCTAACACCATCCATTTCTTGTTTCCCATTATTCCCACAAAGCATTGACTTTAATTGTACTTCTTCCCACACGTTTTGACTTAAATTGTTCTTCTTCAGTGTAAAAATTTATATCAGGGATGGCGTGGCATGTCTTTCCAACGCTTTATGTCTAAATTTTCTGCATCTTTATAATTATGGCATGTCTCATAAGCAGCATATAGTATATAGGTTTTTTTTAATTTTTATTTTTTATTTATACTTTAAGTTCTGGGATACATGTGCAGAACTTGCAGGTTTGTTACATAGGTATACATGTGCCATGGTGGTTTGCTGCACCCATCAACCCATCATCTACATTAGGTATTTCTCCTAATGCTTTCCCTCCCCTAGCCCCCCTACCCCCCGACAGGCCCAGTAGGTGATGTTCCCCTCCCTGTGTCCATGTGTTCTCATTGTTCAACTCTCACTTATGAGTGAGAACATGTGGTGTTTGGTTTTCTGTTCCTGTGATAGTTTGATGAGAATGATGGTTTCCAGCTTCATTCATGTCCCTGCAAAGGACATGAACTCACACTTTTTATGGCTGCATAGTATTCCATGGTATATATGTGTCACATTTTCTTTATCTAGTCTATCACTGATGGGCATTTGGGTTGTTTCCAAGTCTTTGCTATTATGAACAGTGCTGCAATAAACATATGTGTGCATGTGTCTTTAGAGTAGAATGACTTATAATCCTTTGTAATTTACCAATCCCAGTAACGGGATTGCTGGGTCAAATGGTATGTCTGATTCTAGATCCTTGAGAATACGCCACACTGTCTTCCACAATAGTTGAACTAATTTATACTTCTACCAACAGTGTAAAAGCATTCCTATTTCTCCACATCCTCTCCAGCATCTGTTGTTTCCTGACTTTTTAATGATCACCATTCTAACTGGCATGAGATGGTATCTCATTGTGGTTTTGATTTGCATTTCTCTAATGACCAGCGATGAGTTTTGTTTCCTATGTTTGTTGGCTGTATAAATGTCTTCTTTTGAGAAGTGTCTGTTCATATCCTTCACCCAATTTTTGATGGGGTTTTTTTTTTCTTGTACATTTGTTTAAGTTCTTTGTAGATTCTGGATATTAGCCCTTTGTCAGATGGGTAGATTGCAAAAATTTTCTCCCATTCTGTAGGTTGCCTGTTCACTCTGGTGATAGTTTCTTTTCCAAAGATAGTATCTTTTCCAAGATAGTATCATTTCCGAAGATAATCTGCCTTTAACCATGTCTATTTCCCTTGATCCTGAGTGTATGCTCAGGATCTGTGACAACGCTGTCGATAGAGAATGACAGAAATCCAGACATGTGATTTTTGAGGTTAGATCACAAAAATGCCTTGTACTTCTGCTTTTTAAAAGTGATATTCTCAGCCTTAAAGCCCATGCTGTGAGGAATCCCAAATAAGACAATTTGGAGATACTAGATGAACAGGCCATATCTCGTATTTGGGATGATGTCTTCAGCTGTGTTTGGAAGACAGGTCCCAGCTGACAGCCAGCATCAAGTCTCACACATTTGAATGAATACCCCTCCAGATGATTCCAGTCTTCTTACCCCCAGCCTTTGAATCTTTCTAGTTGAGGCCTCAAACACCACGGCACAGAGACAAGCCACCATGCTATGTGCTGTGACTTCCGTAAATTTATAAACCATAGAAAATAGTTTCACAACACTACATTTGGGATAATTTGTATGCAGCAAGAGTGATGGGAATAGGTGCCTTCCGGACCTTGTTCTTGATCTTCAATTTCTGTCCCTCCAGATCAGTGAAACTGCCCAAAGCTCTTCTCAGCTTCTCATTGCTCAGTCATTGCTTTAATTGGAAAATGTTCACATTTCTCAATTTCTTCTCTTTCCAGAAGAGAATCTTGTTCACTTAGTACTTTTCTAGTGCTATAAAAATGTTTATTATACTTTAAGATTTGGTTATTCTTGGTTGAGATAATTCATCTGGAACAAATTAATTCTCTTTTTTGGAGCAGATATATCTCATTCCCATTGAATTTTTAATTTAGATCACTACATACATATACACATATAGTGATTTACATATACACATATACATATATATTTTTTTAATTTCCAAAAGTTCTATTTGATTTGTTTTTAATTATGTTGTTTTTAATATCTCTTTATTTGCTACCATTTTAAACCCTTTCTTAATTCTCAAAACAGACAACACAAAATTATTTTTATATTTATGTCTGATAATTCCAATATCTGTAGCTTTTACAGATGTAATTCTCCTGTGTTTTGCTGTTTGTTCTACTGGCACTCGTTTATGAGCTTTACTGATATTTTTTGGCTTAAGCCCACATTTCTTGAAATATACCTGTGGAAATTATTTAAGACCTTATAAGAAACTTCATATTTCTAGATAATTTGTTTCTGCTAACTGTTTATTTCACTACCATCCTGGGACCACCTTAAATTAAATTCTCTATTTGGAGTTTGTTCACACAGGTAGCATGAATTTTGGCTAAAATTTTGTTTAGGACCAACTCAAATTTTCAAAGGAAACTTTTTTCCCTCCACTCAAATCCAAGTTGACACAGACAAGATGCTTTCACTTTATAGTTTGTTGTTGTCCCTTTGTATTCCCACTCTATACGGAGATTCTCCTGTTCAACTTCCCATCTGAAGCACAATCTAGACTTCATATCTTATCTATTCCGGGACATTCATCCTTCAAATAAAAACTGAATCAGGCTTGCCAGAAACTCTAAGTGTGAAATCCAGTTTTGGCACCTGTATTTCAAGCCGAACATCTTCACTTAATTTTCAGCATTTTGGGATATCTTATTTTTTCAAAGGTCACAATACATTCAAAAGATGCTTTTATATTTCATCCAGTTTTTTAAGTTATTTTCATGAAAAGAGTTACCAAATTCAACAGGTATCCTTTTTCAAGATGACAGTCAGCAATCCAGATTTATGTGATTTTCATGTGAAATATCCAGTGGAAAAAAAATGCATTGCAAGGCAAACAAAACAATGTGTATTCAGTTCTGGTGGATTCCAGTGTGTGCCCTCTGGGTAATACAAATAAAAATGAAAGCTAATCAAAATTATCTTAAGGTACAAAAAATAAAGCAGATCCAAATGACCTTTTATGGCTTTTTGATGCTCCTCAGTACTATAACAGTATCTAAAATATTTTTGTTCTTAACTCAAATTTTCTTTTGTATATTTATAAGCATTGGAGGCTACTGTGCTCCTTAGAACTTGGGAAAGACAATACTGTTTTGAGTATCACTTTTTCAGAATTAAGCTAAAATTTAATGCAGAAAACTGCCACCAGAATCTAAAGTGAGCCAGGGTCACCATATTCTCTCACCAACACTCTTGATTCCATGCTCACCAGGCAACCTCTGCATTCCCGCATAAGCCTGTCTATGAGCACAGAATGTGTCCATCATGCTGACACAATTATTTCTAGTCTGAATTACAGTGATTTCTCCCAGGAAATTGATGAAGTGATGTCTGACTATGATTTGGCTTCCCATATAGCTTGACTAAAGAGTGACATAGGACATAAGCTGATTATGCTAACAGAAACATTTCCACTGGGTGCAACCATTCTATTCCTCACTTTAAATTAATGGAGTGGCATTTGGGGTGTTTCCCTAGTTCATTCATAAGTTTTAATTATCTCTCAGGCCTCTCTCACTCTAGACATTGACCATATTAGTATTTTTTTCAAATTGGGACACCCACATCCTCAGGAACACACTATACAATAGCAGGGTATGTGAAATGCCTTAAAAATAATACAGGGTATCTTCCTGTATCCAATATTTAGATGTTACCATAATATATACTTCAGGATTAATGTCTTCAATCACTTGTTTGTTTAATGGCTACTGTACTTTTTTCCTTATTTATTACTTCTCCCTCTCATTCTGTTGATAAATATATTTATAAGGCTCTATTTTGTGTCATTGTAGAATGATTTTTTGTTTGTTTCTCAGGGTATACACATTATCTAGTTCAATCAATGAGTATGAAATAGAGTAGAAATTCAATTATCATTAACTAAATGAAGTATTTTGCAGCTACATAGTTTATATGAAAACCACATTAAGGTGTATTGTAAGCATTTATATTAGCTTTATTCCAGAGGGTTGAGCAGGAAGTTTTCATATGTTGTGCCTTCCTCCTTTGGCCACAGGAATTAGTGTGGCAACTATAACTCAGACTGGGTTTGTATAATAAATAGCATCCATCCTTCTCCTGAGTTGAGCCCTTGAACAAATCCTTCTTGCCTTTAGAATAAAGTCCAATCTCCTTAGCTTTGAGTAAAGCATGATCTTCCTCTAGCTAACCTCTCAGAGCCTCATTTCTTGTCATCACTTTCCCTGCAATGGGTTTACCAGCCAAACTAAATTTTTTACATTTCTTAATCACTCTATGCTCAGCCTTATGTCAGGGCCTTCAAATTTCATGCTTCTTTGCCCTCCAACAATTATTGGGTGATTGACTTCACTCTTCAGACCTCAGCCTAGATAGGAAAGTTCCTCTCATCTTGCCTTCCAAGCTTGGGTTAGGTGCCCCTCACATGTGCCCCTCAGTGGTCAGTAGGCTGCACATACCTTTTCATTATATTTCCAACACTGAATTACAAAATTGCCCGTTTGCTTCTCAGTATCCTCTTTGGAACTGCAAGGTGGATAGAACAGTCTTTCTTACTCCCTATGCCCTTCCCCTAATTAGTTCCTATTTACTCTTTTAGACACTAGGCAGAGAATGCTAATTGCTCTCCTTTATCCAGTCTTCCTTTCTTCCTTATGGTACCCTCAGTTTCACCAATTACCCGGCTGCCCAATACAGAGTACATTTGCCAGCCTCCCTTGCAACTAAGTATGGATATGGGATCTGAGCAGAAGACTTGCGTGCAACTTTCAGGTTATCTCCATAAGGACACTTGTCCTAGACTCTGTGTACATATTCTTGATGGCTGGCCTGGAAAGGGAGAGGAATGGAGCTAACCTTGGGGGTCACATGTTGAGGTTGGTGTGACTACCACACTAGGCCTATATGCTTCACTTCAGACTGCCGTGTAGGAGTAAAAGAAACTTCTATCTCTCATTTGAGTCAGTTAAGATAATCAGATCTCTGTGTTACAGTGCCCCATTCTAATTAACACAGAGGTCAATTTGGATGTCACTTCTTCAAGGATATGTATATGTATCTATTACTGGACTATAAATTCCATAAAGCCAGGCACAATTCATATTTGTTTAATGATACAGAAATTAATAAGTGAAAGAATGAATCCAGGAATCTGAAATTATATGCTAATCTACTTTATGAATATAATTTCAAAAATTCCAAATGATATGCTGGCATAAGAAATTAAGTCATATTTTAAATAAATAAATTAGCAATTTTAATTACAGAGTAAAAATATTTAATATCAGGAAATCTATTACTAATATTCCATAGGTCAAAGTATAAGAAAAATATAAACACTCTAAGGTTGAAAACTTGGAGCAAAAGAAAGAAATTAATCCTCTCTTATGAAGTAGGTGCATGGTTTCCTCTGTCAGCATTGATGTAAGAATTTCCCAGCTCATGATAAACTAGGAAAGAGGGCTGAGCTCACAGAGGCCAGAAGGGATAGGAAAGAGGTCACCTCGGTAGTGAGAAAGAAAGTTAAACATTTAAAGGAAATTTGGACAAATCTTCAATCTCTCCTACTGATATAAATAAAGAAAAAGAAATGTATATAGTCATTTCATGGCAAATAAAGAAGCATATACTAATCAATGAACAGTGGACCAAACTCCCCTATGCAGTCTCCAAAACAATTATTCTACGTGTTACAGGTGTTGCTATTACCATTTTTTTTGGTTTGGTTTTCAAATAATACGGTAAAGTATTGGAATCCTTCATGAAATTAACTGTCTTGATTTATATATTGAACATAACAGCCAATAATAAATGACTTCATAGGGTGTGCCAGAGTATTTGCTAAGCACTTTACATACATTATGCCTGAAAATCATTTAAACACAATCCAGTAGATGCCTATCATCAGTTTTGATTCACGTTATTCATATTTAACTAAATATGTTAAGAATAAACTACAGTTTTTCAAACTACAGGTCATGATCCATTAGTGGATTGCATAAGGAATTTAATGATTTGAGGTCAGACGTTATTTTAACAGCTATGTAGAATAAATTATACAAGAAAAGAACAGGGTAGAAGATAGAAAATATCATAAAGTACTGCATGGAATATGTATAAATGATATTTCATGAACTTTTATTTTGGTTACATATACTTAAGTGTAGACTGGTCTAAATATATTGGAAATGCATCATTCTAAGTTACCCCTACTCAGTTGTGCACAGCCACAGGTGCAATAAGTGTGCTCTTAATTGTTCATTATCCTGGCTCCATTTTTTCACTACATCGTGTCCAGCTTTGAGCCTCATCTGGATGGCTACACCCTGGGTTCAGACTGCCCCCTCTCCTTGAATGGTATGGAGTAGGAAAGATTAGCAATAGGGCACAGTGCTATGAACAAGTCTCTCCTTCAGTGACAGCAGATCCTATGTCTCTGTGGCCACCTGTTGTTTTCCACCTATAAAAGTAGGGCTTCAAGTTGTGTGACAGGGAACACAAAGACTCCAAGTGCTTTTAAAATCCTGAGCCTGGTTCTCCCACCACTCCATAGACGTGGTTGCCTTTGCCTGTATGCATCTGTGTTGTCAGCGCCTTTCCCCCAGCACCTGCAGCTCCTGCAACTTGTGGGAACTCTCTCCCAATTGTGTGAAGTTCAACTTCAAAAAATTGACAATGACAGAGGTGAACAAAGGGAACTAACCTGGCAAAGTAGAGCCTCTGGTGAGTGCAGACACTTAACAATTTAAAAGAGTGCTTCTTTGTGGCTAATATGTGCTAATGATCTTCTAAGCATTATAAATATAGAAAACACATCACATACTCTTCCCTGAATGATGGCTGAAGAACAGTCATACTCAACAGAAGCAACACTTCTAAACAAAAGAGGCCAGTAGGTGTTTTGGTGCTTACATCAAGCTGGTATCTCAAATTATTTTATCTTTGACTTCCAAAGACTGACTTCTTTAGGGAAATTGAGGCAGAAAAAAAGTACTGTGTATTGCTATTATTTCTATATGTTTAAGTCCTAAAACTGCAATGAAAATAAACATTCTAGGAGATGGAAAACCATGGAGCATTCAAGAAAGGCCCTAAGGAGATGAGTGGATCTAATCTCTGAAGCTGTTTCTCAAAGCAGGGCCCATCAACCTCTAGTACCAGTTACCTGGCATGTAGGGGTAGGGGATGGGCCCAGTATTAAGCAGGCAGAGAGGTAGACTTTGAAAGTCTAACTCCCACAGAGGGTTCTTAGTTTCAGGAACACAGATTTCCCACCAAAATAAAGAAGTACTAACACAATCACCGAATTGTAAAGAACCAATCAAGTCATTTAAAAAATCACCAACCTGCATGTATAGACTTTACTCTAATATTCACGTTTTAATAAATGCCATTTATACTATTCCTACAACTTCTTCTGAAAATAAAATATTTTGTATTTTTTTTTTGTATTTTTGCAAGTAGGAAAAGTAATATTCCTCTTGCTAGTGAACCCACAACTTGGTTTTTTATTTAATATAAGGCTTATTTGTTCAGGCTATATATCTTAAGTCTTGCCAAAAGAATGGAACCACATTACTTCAAACCAATATAGATTCAGATTTTTCTTTCTTTTTTTTTTGAGATGGAGTTTCGCTCTGTAGCCCAGGCTGGAGTGCAGTGGCGTGATCTCGGCTCACTGCAAGCTCGGCCTCCCTGGTTCCCGCCATTCTCCTGCCTCAGCCTCCTGAGTAGCTGGGACTACAGGCGCCCGCCACCATGCCCGGCTAAGTTTTTTTTGTATTTTTAGTAGAGACGGGGTTTCACTGTGTTAGCCAGGATGGTCTCGATCTCCTGACCTCATGATCTGCCTGCCTCGGCCTCCCAAAATGCTGGGATTACACGCGTGAGCCACCGTGCCCGGCCAGATTCAGATTTTTCAAGCAAATTCTTAGGTATAAATATTTAGCCTAAAAAGTTTTAAAGATTGTTTCATACAAGAAACAGAAAGTAGATATTAATCCAGAGAAATCCAGTCCTCCCTCAAACATTTCTGCTCATTTGAATTTATTAATCTGAATGGTAATGCCACTTCCTAGGAAGAAGAATGAAATTTAAAGTGTAATTTCTCACTAACAAAGATTTTCTGATAAACCTCAAAGATACTTTATTTAATCCACTGAGGGAGATTGAAATAATTTTCTCACAGTATTGCTAAAGCCCATGCCTTTTCCCCTCTGAAGCAGTAAGTTTTTCCCAAATATATTCCATGTTACTTGTACATAGTAAGTCTGCTCATTTGCATGGAAACCATATCTATATTAATGAAGTTAAGTAGAAAATGAAGGTACAGAACCATGTAATTATGTCTTAAGAGATGCTTTCATTTGAAATAACAAGAAATTTGGGCAAAGGATTTTGATGCATGTGTGAAGCTGACTTGTTCCATATTTCATTCTGCTAAGAATGCACTAATAACACTTGTGGACATTGATCTAATAGCCATGTTCTTTGTGTTGTCTCATTCAACTCTTGTAAAACCCAATAGTGTGTATACTATTACTACCACCATTCCCATATTACAGGAAAGAGAAAAGAGAAATATTACATCACTGGTGCAGAAGTCTAGGGCATGGAAGTAGATTGAAAATAGGTCAGTGTGAGGCCAAAAGCTGTCTACTCAACAGCTGTTCTGATGTGGTCTCACTGGAAGGTGGTCTAGTAACAGAAAAGAAGGTTATTCAAAAGTAGGAAAATCTTTCAAAAGAAACGC
Organism: Nomascus leucogenys; assembly: GCF_006542625.1. NCBI lineage: Eukaryota > Metazoa > Chordata > Mammalia > Primates > Hylobatidae > Nomascus > Nomascus leucogenys. The sequence goes on along the minus strand of NC_044394.1, from coordinate 63,893,042 downwards.
CTCCAAAGAGTGTCTATTGGATCAGGGGACAGGAGAAAAATAGTGCCCTCTAAAAAATTAGTAGAAAAGTGTTAAAGGTGATGGATGATAGGAAAGTGAAACTTGCTTTTTGTGTGTGTGTGTGAGACAGGATCTCACTCTGTCACCCAGGCTGGAGTGCAGTGGCATGATCTTAACTCACTGCAGCCTCAATCTCACAGGCTCAACTAATCCTTTCACCTCGGCCTCCTGAGTAGCTAGGACCACAGGTGTGCACCAGCCACTCAAGTAATTTTGCTTTTTCTTTTTTTGAATAAAACAACAACAAAAAACTTCTATGGTTCCTTCAGTCTCCTGTTGCTGTCCTGAAGTTCCACGGTGGCTAAGGTCCCAGTTCCACACTGCAGCTGCCATTCAGGACAGAGGACGTGTGTGATATCCAAGCAAAGCTTTGCTCTGATGAAAAAGACAGTTTACCTCTTTTCAGAGTTTTACAATGATCCTGTGGCACTACCAGGAGCAGCAGTAATACTTCACATTTAGGTTGACTTTCCATATTACTGAAAGCAGTTTTAGAGAAAGCATTTAGATCAAGAATGCCCTAAGAGTAAGATTCCCTGGAACTCTTTTGAATCAATAGTACATCATTGATGAAATTCTAAATCAATGGCCTCCATGAGGCCTAGTAGTGTTTCTGGTACTACAAAAATTCAAGAGGCTCAATGAGAAGGTCCTGACTCCCAGCAGCTTAGGGTCTATCTCAGTGTGGTACATTCAAGGAAAAGGCTTCATTTTACATATACACTCAATGTTTTCTTGTCTATTACACATTTATTTTTACACCTCTGTGAACTCTTTTCAATGTGAGAAAAGAGATAAGAAATGCAGGTACATCAGTGGGACTGTTCTCTCCCCTCCTGGGAGGCCCCTAGCAGAGCAGGAGCATCTACAGCAGAAAATGTCCTTTGTTGATTGGCCTCAAACTAAAAATAACATTCAAACAACCTACCTTTTCAGTTTGAAAGAATTAGCTGGATCTATAGTATAAATATTCATGAAGGAGGGATATCCTAAGGGAAGATAAATCTCTAAATCTCGAGATTTTCGTTTATTTGCTGCCTCATTTAAAACAACACCAAAACCAAAAACGTTCATGGTAAAAGTAGCCACCGAGTGGCAATAAGGGTCGGTCCAAAAATAAGAATAAAATAAAAATTTCCAAAACAGGAATATTTTAGCATTGCTTTCTCTTCCTCTCTTGCTGCTCATCCCCCTTTCCCAATTTGTTGCAAAACATTTCCGGTTCCTGAGATGATACCTGGAGGAATCCCCAAGTTGTAACATTTAGTGTAGAAACAGCCTAGTCTGGTGCAAAAACTGCCAAGTGGGCCTAGGGATGAGATGCCATGGAGACTGTCTCTGTGTTCCAGTAGGGGACTGGGGAGAAGACGCAGGAGGACTTCTCTTCACACTGTATCACAGAGACCTCACCCAGAATAAGAAGAGAGTTAAACACTCACTGGTCCCTCCTGTCTTCCTCCAAACAGACGTTTTGCAAGCCTACAGTGATGTAGGAAGCAGAGGCTGCAGGACATTGAAAGAGTTAAAATACTAGGAACATCAGAAGACATTAATGCAACAAACGTTCACCCTAACTCCCCTGGGCGGTGTCAGCTGCCATAGAGCAGAAACAGAAGGCCAGGACCACAGAGATGGGAAAGGGGCTCCTGCATGGGGCAGTTTACAGCTGCACGCTGAGGGGCAGGATGGCTGCAATGGGAACAGGGCAGAGACTCCAGAGCAGGAAGTCTTTCACATGGTGAAAGTGTGAGCCACCTGGGATCTGCCAAGGGCAAAAAAAGGGCTTGGGGACATGCTGAGGCTAACGGGCAGTGGAGTGAGGAACAAAGTGGGATGCCAACCGGCCCACCAATGGGGCCTTTATAACTAACACACGTCTAGTTATATCTCCAGTTGTTGTGGCCTAGGGAATATGTGCTCATCTGAAAAACAAATTCCTTGTATTCATTCAATACGTTATTTTCTAGGTGTAAAACAAATAATTTAAAGAAAGTTAAACTATATTTTAGATATACCAGGAAAACCCACTGTTAAAACTAAATTAGTGAATGCTCTAGGAAGCGAAACACAGTTTTATAATGTTAGTAATCCTTCCTAAATTATTTATTTTATATGTATGCATTTCCTTATCTTAATTTTCTGTAAAGTAGATCATACGGGTATATATTGTTATATAGAGATAAACGCAGCTGGGCTAAAAAAAAAAAAAAAAAACCCACAAATCTGAACAGTGGAGGGAGAGCCAGTGAAGGCAGTGTCGGCAGAAACATTCCACTATAGATGCAGAAAGTGTTGCAGAAGATGCTGTAGATTTTAAAAAGCTGTAAATTGCATTTACAGTGGAGAAGAGAAGCAAGTGAGTCTTTTCAAGAATGCCCAAAGGCCTAAGAAAAATATAAACTTTTCTCTGACCCTAATTTGGAGAATGCTACTCAATGAGACTCCAAGATCACTGAGGCCACAATTCTGTCTTAAAAGATGTAAAGGACCCAGGAGGTAGAGGTCAATGACCCCTTAATATAGGCCGAGTCAGACAGAGACAGATCTGCAGCTGGGGCAAAATGAAAACGGGAGACTAGCTTCCTGGAACTCAGACAGGGACACAGCCTACCCCCGGGGTCAAAGGAAGAAACTATGGGGATAGAGACTTTTTCTTTTTTCTTTTTTTTTTTTTGTTTTTTGAGACAGGGTGGGGCTCTGTCACCCAGGCTGGAGTGCAGTGGTGTGATCTTGGCTAACTGCAACCTCCACCTTCTAGGCTCAAGTGATCCTCCCACCTCAGCCTCCCGAGTATCTGGAACTACATCACCACACCCAACTAACTTTTGGATTTTTTTGTAGAGACGGGGTTTTGCCATGTTGCCTAGGCTGTACTCGAACTCCTGAGCTCAAGTGATCTGCCTACCTGGGGCTCCCAAAGTGCTAGGATTACAGGAGTGAGCTACCACGCCCAGCTTGGGGATAGAGACCTTCTACCTTAAAGTGTGATGATACTTGAAACTGGAGCATTAAAATTAGGAGTTGATCAGCTGGGAACTGTTGTCTCATAATCAGGCAATTTATGGGAAAGCACGAAGTAGTCGAATCTGGAAGTAACTATCTGCCTTCTGTATAAAATTTGCTTTCTGTAGACAGTGTCCTTTCCAGACCTTAAAGAATCACCACCACTGTCATGACCACAGCAACAAATAAAAACAAATTGTTATTTACTGTGAACTTACTATGAACCAAGTACTAGATCAAATTTTGGCTTTGTTTTGTTTAATTTCATCTATTCCTCAATGAGTTGCAAAACATCTTAAATGTCCTTCCGGAGGACAGGATGCCCATGTTATACATGTCCACACAATGTGGTTACTTAGTGGCACATTGTCATTTTTCCACAGTATTCAGTGTCTCCTGAATTCTTTTCCATCCAACACACCTTTTAAATTTTATTTTTACAAGTTATTGTTATTCTTAACTCCTCTTCTTACTTTATTCCTTAACATTTCCTTTCAGTGGCTGGATAATCACATGGCAAAGATATTTGGAAAGAAGGCCTATAGAGGGTGGAAGGTTGAGCTAATTCATCTCCAAAGTTCCTTTAAACTCTAAGCTTGATGATTTTATCATGAGAGTTCCACAAAATCTTAGAATTCCAGTACTGTTCAGATTACAGCAAAAATGCTTAAAATAAGTGATTTTCCCAAAGGCCATATGGATACTAAGTGGGCTGTCATGTAACTATGTTTAAAATATTAACGTGTGTGTGTGTTTCCTGTTACTACTCCACATTTTACCTATTGTTTGTCCCCCATTTGATCCCCCTATGCCATTCTAGATTTGTCGTTTAAGATTAGGACAGCTTTAGCAGAAAATAGAGGGAAGAAAGAGCCCAAAGAAGGGACTCAGTGGACAGGCAACAGGCTTGGCAGATTCCTTGAGGAGGAAAAACTAGTCTCCCCATCCCCAACCCTCCTCCACACAGGACTCTGCAGCCTGAAGGAAAGCAGGGACTTTGAAGGGGAAACAGTGTGTCGCAGTCACAAGACTCTGAGAAAAGGGTCCCAGAAACTTGTCCCTGTCTCTCAGATAATCTTTGAGTAGAATAATCATATCATTTATTGTCAAAAGAGACAGTATGAATAACTGTACCTCGAAAACAAGTGCAAACTCAGACCTGGGCCCATCTGATGGAGAGTCACCCTGAGACTTTGAGGATGAGAGGGGAATAGCACTTCAAACAAAAGGTGGAGGGAACCTGTACCTCTTTTCTAAGAAAAGCTCTAGGGAAAAAGAAAGACTCCTGAGAAGAAATTTATCTAGATAGCTGATGTATTTATAAAGCTTTTCACAATTTCTCACATCTCAGAATGAATCCTTTCCATTCCAGGGTGGCTGTGAGTTTATTTTCCTTTACAGTGTACACTTTCCTCAAATGTTTGTGGAGTCTTGATGGTGTGCTCCTATTTATAGTTGAAATCCCCTTTTGGACTGTCTGCTGTTTCTGTTTGTGAAATCCACTAGTCAGGCAGAGGCCATGGGGGCATCTGGACAGAGTATTCAAGGACAGCGGTAGGGTGTTGCTGTTGACGGTCACTTCCAGAGCTGATCACCTAGGCATGGGAATGGGCAGACTGTATTCCTCCAGGCTATGGATATACATGTGCTCCATGAATCTCACCGTGGGTACCACCCTAGACCCCTGAAACCAAGCTCCCACACATGCTGCTCTCAACTGGACACAGAAAACCACAGTGAGTGTCCAAGTCCAGGGAGGGGTGTGACAGCTGGTATGTGACCTGGCTGCTGCTCCCAGAAGTCAGCCCCTCATTGCCCCGGCTTAGGTCTAACGCTGTTGGCACTCACAGAGGGCCTGAGCTGTTGTTCCCTTCTTCAATCCAGTCCTATCCTTTGAGGATTACTTACAGTTCTTGATCCACTAAAAGTTTCCAATATTTGAATTCAGCTATATAGATATTTATTTATTTAAAATATCTTCTCTATCATTCCCAGCCTTCCAGGAGAGGGAGGCTATAGCAAGTGCTCAGTCAGCCATTGTAATATGAAAGCCCAAGGACCAACTCAGCACAGACTTGCATGCACCAAGACCTGGGACCAGCTGGGTCAACAGGCATCTCTCAGGATGCCCTCACCTACAGATGACCCTGAGGGTGAGACAGCTGATCCAATACCTTGACACGCCATAAACTCCTGAGTACTTGGCTGTAACTCCAGTGGGACATAGGATGTACCTGACACTGATTAGGAACATGTTTTATCTTGCCCAAAGGAATAAGGGCTTAAAATAGAAGATAAATTTAAGAAAGAAGAACTTACATTTTTTATATCCTTTTGAAGGTAACAGGGTCAGAAACATATTCATGCATTAATTCTGGAAATTCTTATTCAGTAACTACTACATGCCAAGCATTGTTCTAGGCCCTAAAGATCACACAATGAAACAGACAGACATCCAAGTTTCCTGACTTCCATTCGGTTTTTTTATGCATGGATCCCCAAAAGCACCTTGTTTTACATAATGCAACAGAGTATTTTGATAAAGAAATACCAAATGCTTAAAAATAATTAGAAAATAAAATTTTATGTAGTTAAAACTGCATTCTATGCAAATGTTTCAGCAATCAGATAAAGAGGTATGTTTGGTTTTCTGTAAGTTACAGAGCAGCCATATAATTCCCAAGCCCCCAAAAGTGTTTCTGAGTCATGTCCAGCATACATCTTTCTTAGAAGACTGAGTGCCTTATTTCAATTTACCTAAATGCCTTCTCTACCCTCTTTACCAGAATCCTAAGTCTATTAATATTTTAAGAAGAAATAGGCATTGTCCACCGCCATAAAATTAGGTGATATGGGTATTGCACAATTCGAATCAATACCAATTATATACGTCCAATTCTCTCCATTATTACAATGGCTTCTATTCAAGCATTAGGCAACTAATTCTCCCATTGTTCTTCAGTTAAAAGTAAATTGTAAAGAAATCAATTCAGTTTGGATAATTAATGACATTTATTGTATTCCCACATTTTGTATCATGGAATAGGTGATCATTATTTCAGCTGATCAAAAAGATATATAACTAAAAAACATTCACTGATAATATCTCAGCCTCTGATTTTTTAAACATAACAACTACTGTCCCATACAAGATATTTAAAAATGAGAAAGCCAATGTCAATATGTCCTGTTAACAACTAGAAATTATTGAAAAGAGCATAAGCAAAATGCAATTGATAAATATATCCTGTGCTCATTTTAGATGAGAATAAACTCAACTGACAATAAGACATAGAAACCTTGGAAAATAACTCTCAGAACAAAGCACTTTTGGAAAATGGGATTGTTTCTAGAATTTCAGTTTTGTTTGCCAATAACAAAAAGTATCAAACGAAAATAGCTTAGTGTACATAACAGGTTATTTTTTGGTGGCATTAACTACCTTTAAGTTGTCTCTCCTTAGCCATTTCCCTTTTGTATCTTTCATCTGTTCGCTTAAATAGGAGGTCTACATACTAGAGAACTAGATATTTCTATTTAGTAGAGATCTTATTACTAGATAAGTTTTTTAAGTTCCCTATTTTCTAAGTTCCCTATTATCTAATAAGGTATTCTCATTTTTATGATGATTTAGTGAGAGGGTCATGCCATTTAGAAATTTCTTATATATTTTTTCTATCCTGTGAATTATTTGAAAAGTGTTACATTCCTGGACTAGACAATAGAAAACAAAGTCAGTTAATGGAATACAAACAAACCGAAGTTACAGAGGTGGTTCCAATCAGCAAAGATGGAAGATGAGGGGGATCTGTAACACAGTCTGTTTATCCTTAAAATTAACTGTGACCTTCTCTCAAAAGAACAAAATTCTACCCTCAAGGCCTAGCTCAATATTTTCTTGCTTTAAGAAGCTTTCTCTCTAAAATAGGGCCATTGACATTCACACCCTCATGGAATTCTAGGGGTCGTATTTATTTGAATATACTATTTGACAGTGTGATTCAGGAACCACTTGTCTCAGATCGTGCAGAGCAATTTTTTAAAACACAGATTGCTAAGTTTCACCCCAGACCTACTGAATCAGAAATTCAGTAAACAGTGACCTGGAACCTGCATTTAAATGAGCTCCCAGTGATTCTTCTACATATTAAAATTTAAGAACCAGTGCCTCACAACTTCCAACACATATCTACGCATGTTTGAAGTTCAATAAATAGTTTGAAGTTCAATAATTAGTGTCTGGGGTCACAGGAAAGAATATACTCAGAAGGAGAAAACATGAGCACAAAGATTGACTGTGGCTTATTAGGAAATAAAACACGGAGCAGAGACAGAGGCAGACTAAGGAAAGCAGACATTAAAGAAGGAAAGTCATTGCAATTACACACAAAAAGGATCACAGAAGTAATCAAACACTCAAAAGAAATGCTAGAACCACACACACACACACACACACACTCTCTCTTTCTCTAATAGGAAAAAAATATTAAGATAAAACGAGAGTGTTTTTTGAAAAAGGCAAATGGTCATTCATTTACTTACAAAATCACAAAACTGCCAAAAAATGCTGAAAGAGGTAATTGAAGAAAATGTTTCCTTATTTTGTATTCACAGAGGAAGACAAACAAAACAGCTCTCTCTAGCCAAGGTCAATTTTTTAAGGAACAAAATGATTAGATGTTCTCCCCTGCCACCTTTTATATTCAGCATAGTAAATTTAACCTGATCTCCTACAAAGCTATAATTTATTTTTGTACTTTAATCCCAATATATGGAAATTCAAGTTTATATTTTTAAAAAGATATATTAAAGGTAACCGTTCACTTTAAAATGTATTTATAATATATCAGTGTTTTCACCCCTGCCTCCTGGAAAAACCTAAAAGTTTTTAAGGAATCCACTGAAAGAATAATGAGGTATAACTTTGCTCTATAAAGTCAACCAATCATGGCACACAAAAAAATATGTTAACTGTACAAAATTTTGTAGTAGAGCAAAACTAAATATTCAATCAATAAAAACCCAGTTCAAAAAATCTTTAGAAACTAACCCAATATAACAACATTCAAACTGAACATTCACACAGAAGAATATTTAATGTCGTTGGTAAATATTGACAATATAAACTATTTTTTTAACCTCAATCATGTTGAAAATGTTGCATAGAGGCCGCACACTGTGGCTCACACCTGTAATCCCAGCACTTTGGGAGGCCGAGGCAGGCAGATCACCTGAGGTAAGGAGTTCGAGATTAGCCTGGCCTACATGGTGAAACCCTGTCTCTACTAAAGATACAAAAATTAGCTGGGCATGGTGGCAGGCGCCTGTAATCTCAGCTACTCAGGAGGCTGAGGCAGGAGAATCACTTGAACCTGGGAGGCAGAGGTTGCAGTGAGCTGAGATTGTGCCATTGCATTCCAGCCTGGGCAGTAAGAGCAAAACTCTGTCTCAAAAAAAAAAAAAAAAAAGAAAGAAAAAGAAAAGAAAGAAAAAAAGAAAATGTTGCATTGGAAAATATTAGGAAAAATCTATGTTTCAGGTACTTATCCTATTTTTTATTTTCTAAGTTTTTTTCATTTTCAACTTTTAAAAAACATACAGTAACTTAGGTGATTAAAAATATATGATTAAAATATTAAAAGGCCAGAGGATAATTGCAATGTTGATTTTTTTTAAAGTTCACTTTCCATTATGAGATTTTTCTTTTCTTTTTTCATGGTATTTTATGAAAGTGGCAATTTTCTTACAACTGATTACAAAAAAAGGGAATAATTGGACTTTTCTATTCATGTTCTATTTTACTTAAGTTGGTTAAATTTCCTTTAATGTTTGTGATTATTGTTAATGATCATGAGTGAGTAATTTATAAAATTCTAGTTTGGTTTGTTTCTAGAGAAATATATTTTTTGTTACCTTTTCATGATGCCAGGGCTAACAGATGTATTAAATAATGGCTGAAAATAACTACGTACTTCAAGAACCCAACGCGGGGGCCAGGGATTTTGTTAACTGTCGAGTAATGTCATCTTGACTTCAAGGCTTTTGATGCCTATCAAGTTGAAAAACATATTTTTAAAAGAACTTTTTTATAGAAAATAGGTATTTTTGACCAAGATGAAACACAGCCTAAAAGTAAAAATAAAATAAGAAAATAGGTATTTGTTCAGGTTATAAAGTGTGTATGCAAAGAAAATTGAATTTGCTCATTTGAGCTGTAAATTAACTTTCCAGCCTTAGGCTTATTTATTATGTTCCACTATACGTGTAGATATTGTTAATCTGCCTACAGAAAAGAAAGCATTTTCGCTTTAGCTGTTAGAATCACCTATGACACAGGTAATCCACATGCAATGTGAAGTTCCATCTCTTAGCGACTAAACAAACAGTAATCGAGAACAAGATCTCAAAAACTTGGTGACTCTCATATTGCCTTCAGATATCATTTATCCTAAATTTATACTAGAAATCATGTGCCCTTTCTTCTTCACCTAACAGCAGCAAAAATGCATTAAGCATTTACTATGTGCCAAGCATTAAGAGGTTCCCAGGCATTTTGTCATTTGTTTCTCCTTGTTTCTTCTGGCACTTACAAAGGAATCCATTGAGAAATCCATTCCTTTTCAAAAGATAACATGTTCAAGCCTTAGTCTTGATTCCCTGCTTTCTTCTGAATCTTGCCTTCTCTTTTTTTCCTTCTCATATGAAAGTAACTAGGTCAAAACTATGTGCTTTATTGATAAGAGCTTCTTGCCATCTTTTTAGACATTTTTCAAAACAGACAAGTGGATAGGCAGGCTTGAGAGGCAGAGCATATTGGGGAAAAAGTACTCAGGAACTTGAAGACGGTACTAGCATGAAAGCATCCATTCTATGCTCTAATGCGATCACTTATCTGAGCTATGCTGAGCTGGAGCTAGTCAAAATGATCCAGCCTTGGCTTACAGTGGCATTTCTTTCTCCTTGTAACATTGTAACACATTAGATATAGTGTAAGAAGAGGTCATCAGCCAGGCAACAACATCCTTTCCCCAAGGATCCAGTGCACAGGAAGCTTGCTTCTCTCGAAGTGCCAATCTCATTCACGTGCTGTAGGCAGTTAACAGTCGCATTCTTGCTTCTTAGAGGTGTGAGGAAGAAAGATTTCACCTTACACATATTCCAATTTTCAGCCTTTTATTTATTGAGATGATTTTTAAAATATCGGTCCATGACTTGTGAGAAAACTTCTTTACAGTCTTGATTTTGAGGGTAGAAAAGGAAACATGAACTACAAAGCAAGGCAGTAAACCAAAATGAAGTATTTTGAAATCTAAATAAACCTCCAAAATGTAAGCAAACAGAACATGATAGAGTTAAACACCTGATCCAGAGCCAAAAGCATTAATCACAAAACTCAGCTTCAATGAACCAAACTCAAATTATCCAGAACCACTGTGTTGATATATTGGTTTTTGCCAAAAACTAAGTATTAGGTTTTGTAAAAAATTAAAATTATGGAGATATAGAAGAAAATCCACTAAAGAACTCACAAGTAGGAGAAATAAGGCACCCAAACTGGTAAACCACAATTATTATTATATTTATTTATTCATTTATTTCAGCCTGTTAATGATGGCAGTGGCTGCTGCCATCATGCTGGCTGCAGCAGGGAAGCACCCTGGGTCTGCACACTCCAAGGAGCCAGTCTTCTGAGTCCGGACGGGAGATCCCTGTGCCGCTGCAGTCACCCAAATCGCAACTGCAGTCCCAGGTCTTTTGTTCCACGGAGCAGTCAGGAGTCCCACCCAGGAAGGCGGGGCTGCAGCTCCCTAAACTGTAGCTATGGATCCGAGCCTCCCGGTGCTCTTGGAGGGAGTGAGGAATGGGCAGGATCTGCCCTTCCAGGTGTAGCTGCAGCCGCTGGACACCCGGCTGCAGACCTGGGCCTCCCATTCCAGGAAGCAACTGGGAGTCGGGACAAGTGCGGGCCCTGCCTCTTCCAAGTTGGCAGAGCGGGAGCTCCCGGGTGCAGCTGTGGCTGCCTTCCCAGGCACAGGAATGGGGCATCTCTGCAGCCTGCACCCTCGGGGGCCCCAGGAAGTACCCCCCAACCCTGTCCCTGCAGGCTCAGGGCTGTCTGCTCCCACAGCCTTGCCTCTCTCCTCCCAGCATCTGCTCTGATCTTGGAGCAGGGTTGGGGTCCCCAGTAAGGCCCCACCCACAGGCCCAGGAATGGCTGGGGGCTGGGCTGCCAGTCCCACTGACAGGAGTGGAGACTCCTGGTGCCTCTTCCTGGCTGCCAATGGACAAATCTGCATGCACTTCCTCCCCTTTGAGGTCAATAAAAGCCCTGGGCTCAGCCAGAACAGGGCAGAGGATGGCCAGAGGGCAAAGAGGGGAGAGAGATGACAGGACCATCCTTGACCAGCTGCAGAGAGGAGTACTCTCTTCGCTGAGAGCTGCAGAGACGAACTGCCAGCAGAGAGGAGCTACCTTCTCTGCTGAGAGCTTCAGAGACCTGCAGAGACATCCAAATGACTTGCCTGCAGTGAGTAGCCACCCTCTCCAGGGCCTTCTCTCTGCTAAGAGCTGAACACTTGACTGGACAACCTGCCTATAGAGTGGAGCTGCCCACTCCTCTGAGCTCGTCTAACACTAAATAAACCTCTTCTTCACCCTTCAAGTGTCTGCGCACCTCATTCTTCCCGGATGCAGGACAAGAACTCCGGCAAAGGTGCTGCAGCCACAGAGGTTTCCAGCCAGAAAAATCGACACCCCAGAGGTCTCATAACTTTAAGAGACCTGACTAGCCTGCATGATCAAATTTTATTTTCTTTCAACAAGCTATATTAGAGTGGAAGAAACTTAAAACATTTGCAGTGGGAAGAAACTTGAAACATTTGCATCTGGTGGTTTCAACTAGCAGATATTTGACTGATCCTGTTACCAACATTTCTCCTGCTTTTCTTCATTTAAAAATCTTAAGAATTACTATCATACCGGTTTCATGGCCCTTAAAGATAGTCCCCAATTGGGGCATATCTAAGAAAAGTTAAAATTATTAAATATTTCAAAATGTACTAATGCTTCCAACTGGAATCAGTATCTGTCAGTAGATCTCAAGGTTTACCCTGCAAGATCGCCATGTGAGATACCATCTACACACCTCACCCAGCCTGCTGGGATTAGCACACAGAGGTTGAAGGTGGGACTTGCAAAAACTACATCCACCTTTTTCCCAAACTGCATGTGATGATTTATTCCTTATGATTAGAATAAGGAATGTGTTCCTCCGCTTCATTGGAAACTTTTGGTTTAAATGATCACACAATATAGAGTATTTACAAATTGAGAACAGCATAGCAACCAAGCTGCTATGTCTTATGTTCTAAAAATAAACCCACAATTTACAGATTGTGACTGCATCTGCATTCTGAAACAGCAGGTATTTTTTGCTCACTTAACTTGGTGACACTGTGTTATTTTTAATATCAAAAGTTTTAAGTTTTTTTACTAGAAGGTGAAATTGTGGAAAAAGTTATATAAATAGTGACTCACTGTGTCCAAGAGGTGCATTTCTTTATGAGAAAAGTAAATAGAATACTATCTTGAGAAAAGAAAGGAATATTCAAGGAGGTGGTTCTTATTCCCTACAACCTGGATTTAAAGCCATGCTGAACATTAATGAGAAACTTAATACTATTATTCACTGATGTAGATGTATAAGTACAAAAGGTAGTAAGTGTTCAAAAAACTAACAGAGTTTTAAAAGACGTGAGGGAAATGAATTAGCTCATACATTCATTTAAATATCTTAAATCACAAAAAATCCACCTGGCTAGAAATAAATGAGGGAAAGAAATTCCATGATTTTCCAAAATGACAGAGAAGAGAAAGTTGTTCAAGTTTTTACCAGTATGAATTTCAGTTGGTATAGGGCTTCAGAATAATGTATGATTAATTAAAATACTAAAAACCATGCATTAAAGTTTAATCACCCCTTTCTATAGTTTTCATAGATGTACTTAATTTGCTGTGCAAACCTGAATACATTAATAAATGTCTTCCGGAAATAACTCAATATCTAGTAACCACTCAGTATGCTAGGATTGATTATGCTTCTACATGAATAGCTAGTAATAAAAGAACCTGCTATTAGCATACAAAGATATAATTCATTTTCATGTTACAGAATAATATGACTTGAATGGTGAACTATAATTCTATTTTGAGGATTTACCTTTTGTATGCCTTCCAATCATAAAGGTTTTGGACTTAACCCATTCCTACCAGATTGTGTTAGGTATAAAAATACAGATTTTCATTTACTTAAAAACAATTCAATAAACTCCCAATGAGTTTAAACTGGAGGACCATTTATTCAAAACAACTCCAAATACATGCTACAGAGCAAAAAAGAACTCTCCAGGTAAAAGCAATCTATTGGATATTCCTTTGAAATACAGGTCTATGTATCTCTCTGAATATAAATACAAAGACACACCAGAAAACCAAACAACCAACCAAAAACAAAAGAAAACACTGATTGCTCTTGCTTTAATGATCTCCTGCAAGCACACAAAAACTTAACCTTCATGACGGCCCAAGAGGGACTACTCTCAAACATGAAGGCTGCCACCAGTTACTACATTTTGAGCTGCTCTATTGTAAATCAGATATAGAAGAGATGGTTAGTTTATCTTTAAAAGAAATTCCAGTATTAAATTTAGCCAAAGTTAGTTCTAGTCATCCAAGTGATGACTTTGAAGAACTCAGCTTTAGGGTTTGCATGGCAAAGAAGTGGAAGAGTGACCTTGTTGATCTTTAAATGTTTTTGCTTCTTCTTTCAGACTCTTTCTTGAGGTTCCTTCCTGATCTTAAAAAAAAGGAGATTTAGAAGCCAAGGTCTTGGCCCTTCCTTCCACCTCTGGAGGTTTCTGTAAGAGGACACCATGCTTGAGAGGTGGCCATTCTGTCTCCAGGAGAAGACAGGTGAACTGGAGATGTGACTCTGCTCAGATGCTCAACCGACCTAAGCTAAAGTGAGCAAAACAAACCCCCCTTATGTAAGCCACTAAGTTGCTTATTCTATTATCAAGTATTTCTTACTCTTGAAGTTATCAACTTTCCAGCCAGATCTTAGCATATACATTCATTAGCCACTTTGCAACCTAGCTCAGTCTCAATGCAAAAAGAATTTGAAGTAACATCTGAAAATCTCCTATGTCAGCACTTATCAAGCACCATCCGCATTTGTATGGTTAAACATCTATGAGATTCTGAATAATGACGACAATTCCAGAAAGCACACACAAAGTACAATAAACAGATGAAAGTGGTTTATGGATATCTAAAAGAATAGTAAAAATCTAATAATGAATAGAACAAAGACAAAAATGCACATGAAAATACTAAAAAGAGTCCCATGACATCAAAGTCAACCACAAATTCTGCTATTAATAAACTGATTATCTATTAATGCAAAGAAGTTCACAAAAGAAAATAAATTTGGCAACTTTAATATTAGTCTACCAAAGTGGTCTGATAGGAGCCACACTAAGAAATCATTTCCTACAATTAAAACGTCAATTTTCTATAATGTTCAATGATTTTACATTTTTGAAGCTATTAAATTACAGAGCCTGTTTTTTTCTGGGAAAGAAGCCCATATGAAGAAAAAAGTTTGGAAACCATTTTTAAAAAATGCAAAAGTCACCAAAATATCCTGAAATTTTTAATAGTTAAACGAAAATCATTTTTACTATGCTTGAAAAAGGCTGCAAAAGAGATTTTTGTCTCATCTCTATAAAATTCCCCTTGGGGATATAAACAAGCTTGAGAAGTTTCAGTCAACAGTGTAAACTGGGAGTTCATGTTAAATAAGCCATTGAAAACTACAGTTTAGAATGAAATTACCATTTGAGCCATTACCACAGGGCTCCATAGTACATTTACAATAACAGCTACATTTGGTAATAACATCATATTCAAGTAGTTTATACTTTTTTTCATTTTTAAATTTAACGTGTTCCAGGAGATTCTAAAAATAAAAAATAAAGTGTGTTTTCTACTCTTTCCTTTTTCTAAGCCCAGATAATAATATGGCAATATTATTCAAGATAATCAATACTCTTAAAATTATAAAGCACAAAATTATTAATAAAAGACTGAATAGTTAAAATGACATTCTGCTAAGCCCATTAACGTTTAAAAATATTTTTAAAAGGTAGTATAATTTTCTATTGCTCCAGAACTGTATCTTAGCTCTACTTAACTTGGTGTCTTGCCTTAGTGAAGACAGAGAGACTGGGAAACAAGAGACAGTCCCATTTCTCAGAGGAGGGAACTTTCATGTGTCAGCAAAGAAACCATTCTTCTAGTCATTCAACAGAAATTTACTAAATCACTATTATATGCCATTCCGAGGCAGAGATATTCAGAAAATTTATGGTCTTATGGGTAATAACTGTAACACATACAAGTAGGCATGCATACTAAAACATGCACACACATGCACATTTCAAATCAGGAATAAAAACACTGCGACATAACAGGGAAGGTGCACAAGGTCTGAGAGCATAGCAGAGACCACGCCCAGTTGTGTGGGTGTCAAAAAATCAGAAGGCAGCATCTAAGAACGAAAGGATGCATGGGTGCTGGCCAATACAAAGGAAATGAAAGAGGAGAAAATTTTCATACACTTGCGAAATGACAGACCCAGAGTTTTAGAGGTTGAAAGAAGTTCTTTCTGGATTGAGAGTGGAAATCAAGGCAGGAGTGACAAGAAAGGAAACAAAAAGAAAGACAAATGAGGAAAAATCTTAAAGAAGAATGTGAATTCTCCAGAATTTACAAATTAGCAATGCATGGTTTCAGAGATGAAACTACAATAATACTTATTTTAGTATAAGTATGTTTCAAATATTACATAGAATATAATTATACAACACAATGGTTTATTATTTATCTGACATTCAAATTTACCTGTGGGTCTTGAATTTGTATTTGTTAAATCTGGAAACCACAGTCAAGAGGTAGTCAAGGGAAGATTTATTTAACTAAGGAACTAAGTGGCACAAAAGTGATAATGAATATATATTGTCCCTGTATTCCAATGCCAGTTGGAATAACAGAAAGTTCATAATGGTTGAGAAACTTTAATGATGATAATTTTGTCTAACATCATATTTGATTCATAAATGTCTTTGAACAGTAATAATTAAAAATGAAGGTTTCATTCAATGAGAGGTCAAGCAAAACTAATTTTTAAAGAAAATATAGAGATTATTTATAGACATTGTGAAAAGACGCATTAATTTTGTCTATGTGGACATATGCATATGCAATCTATAAGAAATATATTTATATTATGCCTTTTATTATGAAGATAAAATATTACACATTTAAACATACAAAAACACATTTCATTGCTTAGTTAGGTCACTGGGTATTAAAACATTCATACGCACTTTTTAAAAGCTAATAAATATATTTATCTTTTAAAATGCACAATAAACAATTGTTGATTGTCAACATCTTCATAAAACAAATACTGCAACATACAATTACTTTTTACTACTAGCTAATTTTAGAAGAACGAGGCAGACTAAAAGAAAATACACGTCACATTTTTTGAAAGAGAATGGTTTATTTAATAATTCAACAAATATTTGTCAAACACTTTCTGTGTCAAAGGTACTGGAGATAAATGTATGAATTAGACTAGCATCATTTCTATCTACATGAGGCTTCCTGCTTATTGGAGGAGTCAGAGAAAATCCACACACATAAATACACATTAATACAATTACAAATGGTAACAAGTGTTCTGAAAGAAACACAGAGAACATACAAAAGGTGGGGCAGGAGGCATGTACTTTAAAAAAAAAGAGTGGTCAGAAAAGGTCTCTGTGAGGTTGGGAGAATGATACATGGTAGCTGAAAGATGTAAGGGAGCCAGTCACAGCAGTAGAAGGGCAGCATCTACCCATGCAGAGAGAGCAGCATGCACAAAGATCCTGAGGCCAGAGAGAACTCAGTATGTCCAAGAAACTGAAAGAAGGACTCTGAGGCTTGAGCATTGTGATTGAAGGGCCACCAGCATTAGGTGATTACAGCAAGATACAAATCAGGACATGGTTAAGAGTGTTAATTTCATTCTCAAATGCAATGAAAATCATTTGCAGATTCTTAAGCAAGAGAATAACATGATCAAATTATACATTGTTTTCAATGATCACTCTGGTTGCTGAATAGAGAATGTATAGGTAGTGAGTAAGAATGGGATTGGTGGATAATTTGGTGACTGTATTGGTCATGATGAGAGAGGACTTGTGTTTGGAACCAGGACTTTAGCAGCAGAGTTGGAAAGTGGCAGATCTGAGCAAAGAAGAACTAAGGAGAATTCTTGGGTGTGTGAGTAGGGCTCAGTGAAAAAGTATGGGCTGAAGATATAAATTTGAGTGCTGTCAGCATATAGATGATACTAAAAGCCATAGGGATGGGTAGAATCACCTGGGGAGAAAATGCAGAAGAAAGAAAGGAGGAGTACCAACCAAGTCTAAGGCCTGAACAGCATGAACATTTAAAGGCTAGGCAGAAAAAAAAAAAAAAAAAAAAAATCAGAAAAAAAAAAAAAAAAAAGACTAAGGCAGAATAAAGAAATCTTTTTTTTTTTTTTTTTTTTTTTTTTTTTTTTTTTCAAGGAGACAGGAAAGCGGTGAAGCCAAAGAAACAAGCTAGTGGGGGAGGAAATAAATCTCTTGAGATGGTGACACTAAAGTCAAAATATTCATGTTATCCATTTCAAGAAAGACATAAGATTTTTGTTTTCAGAATAAGATATTTTTTTTTTTTTTTTTTTTTTTTTTTTTTTTTTTTTTTTTTTTTTTTTTTTTTTTGAAGAAAAAAATCTTTCTATGCTTAATTTTGGTTTTAGTTTTTTTTTTATTGTTTGTTTGCTTGTGTTCAGCAAAGAAAAAAAATAAAAAAAAAAATAAATCCTTACTTTTTTTTTTTTTTTTTTTTTTTTTTTTTTTTTTTTTTTTTTTTTTTTTTTTTTTTTTTTTTTTTTTTTTTTTTGCCCTTTCCTTTTCAGATTATGTTAAATTAGACTTATTTATCTACTTTTTTTAATCGGAATACAATGACCAAGAACAGAAAAGCTGGGGTGTTGACATGCCCCAATCCTTTATCTCAGATCTCTAACAAGCTTTAAGCTTTAATGTAGTTTGCTAGTAGATCTGATCCCTGGTGAGACTATACTGTAAAATGAGCATTTGCTCTTATTTTACGATGTCTTTTAAATAAAAAAAAAAAAAGAATAAAAATCATTTCTTTTTTTTTTTTTTTTATTAGCATTCATAAAATAATCACTGTGTTTATACTAGAAATTATTTAAAGTAAATATTTTGATGGAAGAATAGGTAGTTTTATCAATGTTAATATAGTTAGCTTGTATTCTAAAACTATCACAAGTTTTGCTACTTAACTTTCATTTCCCTAGGCTAGTAAGAAGGGAACAAGGGCAGATGTCACATGTTAACTGTGAAAATATTTATGCTAAACAGAGTGCAATGATACCATGGTGCACTAAATAGCTGTGATTTGCAGTAAGTGGTTCTAAAGGTGAGGAAAGAAGTGACTTATCACATGGCACAGGGTGGTGTGTGTTCACCAAACACAAAAGACAGGGAGCTAGAGCAGTCACCACCAACATTTACATCATACACAGTGATTTAATTTCAG
Source organism: Nomascus leucogenys (assembly GCF_006542625.1). Lineage (NCBI taxonomy): Eukaryota > Metazoa > Chordata > Mammalia > Primates > Hylobatidae > Nomascus > Nomascus leucogenys. The sequence goes on along the minus strand of NC_044394.1, from coordinate 63,874,253 downwards.
CAAAACAGTATCATCCATCAAGTTGATGTTGATTTTAATTGCTTTGTTTTTGTATTTTTTGTACTTATTTTGTAAATTTCTTTATGGATAAACATACATGCATTACATAATTCCATGTTTATACTAGTTTAAGCCCACTTTGGACTTTGGGGCTTTTTTTCCTTTTTTCCTTATTTTAAAAGGGTTCTGTACATTACTCAAGTTTCAAAACATGGCCAACACAGCTGGCCATATAACGGAAAGAGTATCACTCCCATCTGGTGGTAGACATTAAAATATTGAGCATAATCCCAAAACAGAAATTAATCTAATTCCAGACTACACACTGGTTAATTAAACTCCTATTTCAGAAGTGGAAACACACTAACTGTCAAACAAACTACCAGAGGACCTCAATTCAAAGAAGTGCTTCCAATATATTAACTACTTTGGGTATACATACCTACTGTAAAAACATAGCAACTTAAGAAATATTCATATTAAAAGACAAAACCATATTTATAAAACAATAAAAATATTTTATAGTCTTTCAATTAAATATTAATATATGTAATACAGGTAAATTTATAAATCACAACTTAGTTACTTATATTCAAATTCTGTTCACATATGTGTGTATGTATACTATATATGTGTATGTATATATAGTATACATACACACATATGTGTATACATACATATGTATATACACACATATAGTATACATACATATATACAAATATATAGTATATATACATAGTATTGTATTTGTAAACATGCTATTTGCATACATACATACTACTTGTGTGTGTATATGCACATACTATTTGTATGTAATATATATGTATGTATACATACATATGTATTTATGTGACTAGGAAAGATGCAGAGATTTAGCAGTTTTCAATAAACTTATGATACTTAAGGTACTTCATTCACCCCCAGGTTTTCTTTATTATTATTCTTTTTAGAGATGGGGTCTCATGCTGTTGCTCAGGCTGGAGTGCACTGGGGCACCATCATAGCTTACTGTAACCTGGAACTCCTGGGCTGAAGCAATTCTCTTGTCTCAGCCTCCAGAGCAGCTGGCATGTGCCACCACACCTAGATAACTTTTATTTAAAAACTTTTAGTAGAGACTGGTCTCGCTGTTTTTCCCAGGTTGGTCTCGAACTCCTGGCCTCAAGTGATGCTCTTGCATTGGCCTCCCAAAATGTTGGGATTACAGGCATGAGCCACTGCTCCTGGCCTCAAAACCTTCTTTAAAGACACATAATCTGAAATATTTTTCAAGGCAAGAAAAATATCATCCAAAAATGAAAATGGAACCTAGTATGAATAAAGGTAAATAAATAAAAATGGGAAAATATACTTGGAAATGGGTTAATCACACTATACATGAAGTAGATCAAAGATCAAACAGTCTTAATGGAGTTCACATCATTCACTTTTAGCACATCCTTTACCTTTCATGCAATTTCAATTCTTTGACAAAAATGCATGCACAACTTATGGTAACACTGTAGTGTCACCACAGAAACCAGCCAAATGTATTCATTTATCAATATCATGAATAAACCATGAATTAAGGTGACTCTCAATAATGATATTCTCTGGATAGATGGAAAAATGAGTATAATGATGCCTCACTTTATATTTTGATTATTTCAGTAAATTCTTGCATAAAATGTATATTTTGTAAATTCTGTAAGAAAGTGTATGGCGTAGCAAAAAAAAAAAAAAAAAAAGAGGCACTGGATCAACTCTCAGAAGTTACTTTGCTTCTAAGTGTTCATTTATTTCTGGAATCACTTTCAGCTCTAAATCTTCTAATTTTAAATCTGAACCTCCTGTTTCCCTGATTTTCATTGCACCAAAGTAATGAACTATTGTTGTGAGTCACAAAAAATTTACTCCTGTTATAATAAATTATATATAAAGAGGGAGAAAATTGATTACTTTTTAAAAATATAAAATTGAAATTTTAAATTTTAATTTTTTAAAAATATATAAAGTGCCAATTAGCTTGAGATAATTATTAAATTTTGGAGTAAAATTTAAAATGGTTCAACTGTAAAATTCACCAGAGCCTAATTTCAATGGGCCCCATGAACATTGCTCAAAATAATATTGGAAATGATTAAAGAGAGCTCCTCTTCTTAGGAGGTTCTTTCCCTATTTGGCTACTTTAGAACAGCTCATTAAACATCAATGATATTCTTTTATCAGACGTTTAGTGTTATTTATTAAGTTTCAGGTTAATCTTCTATTAAAAAAAAGAACAAAATTTCAGCAAATTCTATTCTGTCTCATTTTGATGGCCAGTGCTTCATTAGCTTGCTGAAAAGGTAAAGGTTGAATTCTCAATAACTTAAGAGGTTTCTGTTTTAATTATCTTTTGTTAATGCAATAAGCAAATCAATGTTTTTATAAATCTCCATTAAAATATTTTTTCTAAAAAGTATCCAAATGAATCCCTGTATTAGATATGACACCTATGTTTTATTAAGTGAAAGCCATTACCATTAAATGGTAAAGAAAATGGTACTGAAAGCAAGCCTGTATTACTATAAGCATACCATTAGGCATTTCTAGTCCCTTTAAACCATCTCACTTATCCTTTCAATACTGTTATGATGTAGAAATTATTATTATCTATATTTTACATTTAAGGAGCTGTTAAGTAATCTACTGAAGCTATTACCATGAATATAGGATTCACAATTAAGCCTCTCTGACTTTAAAGCCTATGCATCCACAATCTCTGCTCCAATGATATAATAAATTATAAAATTGCAAATGAAATTAAAACATTAATATGCACTTCATACAGAAAAAAATAATTGACCTTATAATTTTTCAATTATAAAGAAATATCTTTGTTTTGAATTCTTTCCCTTTGAATAGATACAAAATTATTTTTTGTATATTTATCTTACATCTAGCAACTGAACCTCATTTTCATGTTACATTCGTAATGATATAAAAATTATATCCCAAAGAGGGCTTTATTAGTCCTTTTCCAAAATTTACATGGTACATTATTTTACAAGATTGATCCTAGTCTTAGAATTTTTATTAGAAATAACTGCAAAATTCTATTAAATATCTTTTTAGTATCTAATGATATAATCTATTGATATACTAAAGTATTTTTATTTGTTTTCTAAATATAGGCCACCATTGTATTCTTTAAAAATCCTTTTTTTTCACACATATGCTGATCTTTTCATATACTGCTGGGTGCTATTTACTAATAGCTTATGTAGGTTTCTTTTTTGCATGTAAATTTTCAAATGACATAGAATCATCATTGTCTTTTTGTTTAAAAGTTTTAGAATGTGACTTAAAAAATTAGCCAGGCGAGGTGGCAGGCACCTGTAGTCCCAGCTACTCAGGAGGCTGAGGCAGGAGAATGGCGTGAACCTCAGGGGGGTGGAGCCTGCAGTGAGCCGAGATCACACCACTGCACTCCAACCTGGGTGACAGCGAGACTCCGTCTCAAAAAAAAAAAAAAAAATTATGGTTCTCTAAAAAATGATTAACGTTCTCTATATTTTTCTATGGTTGGAATCATTTAAAGAACATTGGAATATCAGCGCTACAAGCATCTGGTAATATTCAACGAAACATCCATCTGTTCTGGTGCTTTTTTGATAACTGATCTTTAAACAGCTCTAGTATTTAAATGGCATACTACAGTTTTCTACTTTCTCTTGAAAATATTTTAGTAATTTATTTTTTTCTAGGAACTCATTCCCTTCCCTTAGATGTTCATGCTTCATCAGTGCAGAGCCACACCTAATATTCTACTATACTTCTTTTAACCTTTCTTGTTTCTGGAGTTACTTCTGCTTTCTCATTTACAATTTTATATATTCTTTCTTTATATATTTTCCATAATTTGTGCCTCAAGGGGTTTATGTTGGCCATTTCAAAGAATAATCAAATTTTGAGCTTATTTAGCCATTTTTACATTTGCATTCTATTGTAGTGATTCCAGTTTTCCTTGTTATTAAATTATATTTTCCTAGTTTCTTTTGATGTTTTTTTCTAATTCCCTAAGATTCATAGTTTATTTTTTATATCTTTTCTTTCTTCAAAGCTATCTAAAGCTAAAATTCTATACTGATGATAGCTTTTACTGGATGTGTCTATTTTGTTAGGAAGGGATCTTCTTTTTCATTAACTCATATATAGTTGTAATTTCCCTTTGGTTCTAAGAGTTATCTAAGAGTGTTTCTTAATTTCCTAATAATTTTTTTTTAGTTTTGTAATAAAGTTGCCTAATAAATTGTGTTAGTTTTCTAATAAAGCTTCTTAATACAGAATGTGACCTATTGAAACTCCCTCCTTTTTTGAATTTATAAAAATTTCAGACACTTTCAAGGACTAAACTTCCTAAGATGAATCCCTTCTCATTAGCAGTTTCATAATTTTAATAATGTACAATTTCTCCAAAAGGAATCTTGCCATTTCAACATTATGAAATAAATGTATAGGCCTCATATATATCATTATTGATATAAGGTAAGGTTTTGTGGGATATTTTAAATACTCATCAACAGTAAATTCCTAATGTCATTTTTCTCATGACAGTGAAAGAATTTTACTCAGAACCCCATAACTTCTGTTTTTCATTTCATACCTTATCCATCCTTATTAGAAACTGTGGGATAGCTATGAGCATACTGTATCATTGCATATTGCTATGAATTTTGTTCAATTCATAAAGTTGTGTTTATGTGTTTGATACAACCAGGGCCTTGGTTTGGTTCCCTCTCACAGTTCCAGTTTGCTTTAAATGTTGAGCAAGAAGTTTATAGCTAATATTCCCTTATCTCTTCTTTCTTATTCATAAGTCCTTTAAGGGTCAACAGTCACATCAGTCCTATCATGAAGGTTTAATTCCAAGGGAAGAATTAGTTAGTATTGATAACACAGTCATGTATTGTAGGGAAGTAATATCATATGGAAAATCCGTCTTAAAATTCACATATTTAATTTTTTAAAATCAGTATGGAATACTAGGAGGAAATATAAAGCACATAGATAGGAGACTGGAAGGATGTTAAGACTACTTACAGTGCCAAATCTCTGTATGAAATTCAACAAAAGTTTTAAGCATTCTACTGTATTATGTGAACAAATATGAATTAGCCACTTCACTTTCCTTAATTTGAGAAAATATTTTAATGCATTGCTTTTGTCTGCAACAGAAGGACTTTAGATAACTGGACTAAAAGGCATATGAAAAAGACTTTTTTTTTTTTTTTTGAGATGGAGTCTCGCTCTGTCGCCCATGCTGGAGTGCAGTGGCATGATCTTGGCTCACTGCAACCTCTGCCTCCTGGGTTCAAGTGATTATCCTGCCTCAGCCTCCTGAGTAGCTGGGTTTACAGGCAGGTACCACCATACCTGGCTAAGTTTTGTATTTTTAGTAGAGATGGGGATTTGCCATGTTTGCCAGGCTAATCTTGAACTCCTGACTTCAAGTGATCTTCTTGCCTTGGCCTCCCAAAGTGCTGGGATTACAGGCATGAGCCACCACGCCTAGCCAAAAAGAATTTTTAATTATAATCTTAGGTGTGCCATTATTTAGATAAGCTAAATTCAAAGGTAAAATATAAGTATATAAATTTTAACACATAAGGCTCTATAAGTGTAATACTGTGCTAGCCCATGCCTAATTCACTTATATCCTTCTCATAAATTATACAGTATTGGTTTATGACTAGCATGAGCCTGAATATATAGCCATCAAACAGGAAAAACAGAAGCTACATTTACTCAACGCTTGTTTTATACCAGGTACTGTATTCTAATATTTTCTTTCATTTAATCTGTATGATAAGGATTAAATATACTTATATGTACTCTTAAGTGTAAACTCCAAGGCTAGGAAAAGGTCACTCACTTTTTAACTGATCTGGCAGAAGTACCTTTTAGACCAGATTGTTCTGACTCCAACATATCTCCTAAGACAGTCTTTCTCAAGCTATCTATGATGAAAGGCTACATTTTTATTATTCCAATATCTCACAGACCAATATTTTATAAAACACAACATAATGAATAATTTTAAAAATTAAACATATACAAGTCCATATTTTATATTTAGGTTCAGCAGACAAAAAATTACTGTCAAATTCCTATAAAAATTTCATGTGTTTATCCTCAATTTTGTTCTTACTGTAGACCATTAAAAATTCATGAATCAGCCCTAGACCACAGGGTACAATCTGAGTAGGTGGCCAACATACTTCCTATCAGTATTAGGTAAGCATATCAATATTAGGTGTTTCTTACAGAAATTTGTATAGAACTAACAAGAGTCATGACTGAATGAAAAATATGCATGAATCTCATAAAATGTTCTCCAATTACATACATAGATGTCCACATTCTAATCCCTGGAATTTGCAAATGTGCTACCTTAAATGGCAAAAGGGAATTTGCAGATGTGCTTAGGTTAAGGATGTCAAGATGGAGAGATTATCCTGGAATATATGAGTGAGCCCAGTGTAATCACAAGGATCTTCATAAGAGAGAAGCAGTAGAATTAAGATTCATCGAAGGAAATATAACAGTTTAAGCTGAAATCGGAGCGATTTGGAGCATTGTGCTGCTGGCTCTAAAATGGAAGAAGGTGACACAAACAAGGAATGCAGGTGGACTGCAGACGCTGAAACAGGCAAGGAACTAGATGCTTCCCTAGAGCCACACTGGTCTTAGAACTTCTCACTCCCAGGACTATACAATAAATGTGTTTTATATTAAGCTAATACATTTGTGAAAACTTGTTATAGCAGCAGTTGGAAACTAACACAGATTTTGGTACTTGGAAGTGGGGCACTGCTAGTAACAAATACCTAAAAATATAGACAGTGGCTTTGGAATTGGTAATGAGAAAAGGCTGGAAGAATTTTGAGAATCATAATACAAAAATTCTAGATCTCCTTGAACAGACTGTTATCAAAAATAAAGATTTGGTTAAAGGCTCTGCTGGTGCAGACTCAGAAGAAAGTGAGGAGCATGGTAGAGAAAACCTTTAACTTCTTGGGGAATATCTAAGTTGCCATAAATAGACATTGGTAGAAATGTGGACATTAAAGGAGATGCTGGTGAGGCCTCAGAAGGAAATGAGAAACGTGTTATTGGAAACCAGAGAAAAGAGAATTTTTGTTTTATAGTGGCAGAAAGCTCAGCTGGACTGATTCCTACGGAAGTCAGAATTACAAGTGATGAACTTACATATTTAGCTGAAGAGATTTCTAAGCAAAGTGTTGAAAGAGTGGCCTGGTTTCTTCTTGCTGTTTATAGTGAAATGTGAGAGGAAAAAGATGAATAAAGGGAATAACTATTAAGCCAAAAGAAACCAGGACTTGATGATTGGGAAAATTCTCAACCTATGAAGACTTCAAAAGGCTAAAATTAGGAGACGTGCTTTCAAGAAAGCATACTTGAAGAGAAAGCCAATTTTATGTCTGGATAACATTTTCCTAGTGCTTTATAAGGATTAAAAGGTCCGAGTGAAAGGAGGGCTCTTTGAAGTGATTAGGCATGTAATTCGTGGATCCCCTCAGCCACTTCAACAGAGGCCAAAAATGGAGATGAAATTATCCAAGAAAGATCTGTAGAGGAGCCTGTTTTTCTAATGGAGTGAATCCTAGAGATGTACACAGGAAAATCACAATGTTCTTGAGAATCCTACAATGGTGGTAACACCATCAGCTTGGATTGAAATAGGCAGAAAAGGGATGAAACGCACAAAGGCTGATGGACACTCAAAATTCTACAGGTAGGAGATGGCTGACAAGAATACCTGGTTGAAAATATGTGCAACCCTTCATGAAAATGAAGAAATAATTCTGGACTAGGCCCAGAGAGCAGACTGAAGCCGCAGAGGATTATTCACAGGCCTTGAAATCTAATGGAATTTTCCCATGTAGATTTCTACATTTCTTGAGACATTTCCTTCCACTTTATCCCTTTTTATGTAGGAATGTCTGTAACTGTTATCCTATGCCTGTCCCTCCGTTGCATTTTGGGAACATATAATTTGTTTTGTAGTTTCACAGCTACACAGATGGAGAGGAACTCTGCTCAAGGACAGATTATAAAGAGATCCTCAGCCATACCTAATTTAAATAATTTGGATAATGAGATTTGGGACTTTTAAGCTGATGAAATTTAGACGATATTTTGACCTTGAGTTGATACTATGATTGGTTGAGACTTTTGGAGACCGGAGAATGTGGTGAAATGTGTTTTGCATAAAGGAAGGATCTGAATCTTTGGGAGCCAGAGGGCAAACTATGGCAGACTGAATAATGGTCCTCAAAGTAACTCCATCCTAATCCCTGGAAACTGTAAATATGTTACCTTAAATGGCAATAGAAGCCTTTTTGAATGTGATTGGGTTAAGGATCTTGAGATGGGAGGATTTTTCTGGAGTATTTGGGTGGACTGAACATAATCACAAGGGTCCTTATTGGAAGGAAGTAGGAAAGACAATTTCAGAGATGGGATGCAAGGACAGAAGCAAAGGTCAGAGTGCAAGAGAAATTTGAAGATGCTACATTGCTGGCTTTGAATAGAGAGAAGGAGGTCAAAGAAGTGACGTGGTTTCTAGAAGATGGGAAAAGCAAGAAAATGGATTTTCTTCTAGAGCTTCCAGAAGGAATGCAAGCCAACCAATACCTTGACTAGGATATTTGACCTCTAGAATAATAAATTTGTGCTGCTTCAAGCCACTAAGTAGATAGGAATTTGTTATAGCAGCCACAGGACAATATAAATGCCTCTAACTATTATAATTTGGTAAAAAAAAATTTACATCCCAGGAATCTCAGAGTTAAAACAGTAAAGAGTATGCTTAACAAGACACTAAAAATTAACTTATAACACTTAAAAATCCTGATGATATTTTTCTGTTGACAGTTATCTTATGGAAATGTGACAACTGTGACAACACAAAAATGGGAACATCTCATCACTCCGACAGGATGAATTCTGCTTTGTAAACTGAAAGAAAAGTAATTCAATAAATATATATTGCTGTTGTATAGTCAACACAGTTTTTCATAATGGTGCATTAGCATCTGAAAGTGCAGGAGAAATAGTTTATTTAGACTTTGAATCCATTACCATAAATGAGGGCCCCCTTCACCAAGGACCCCTTTTCAATTATCTCATCAACTTAATTTCAAAAATCATATGAATAGTTTTTAAAAGCCACTTCGAATGTTATAGGGCAATGAGATTGCCCATAGTTCAGGCAGTAATATATATTCAGTAATTGGAATTATGGCATGATTTATTCTCTTTTAAGGATGTCTAAGTTTTTTCAAGAGTCAGGATATAATCACAATAGAAACACATATATAACAAAGTGGTTTCAAAGCATCCCTTACCTGTGTAACAAGTGGCTCCAACAGCCTTTCCACTGTTAGTGTTCGGATTTCCAAACTTTTGGGGTCCCATTTCAGAATGATAGGTGAAGTTGCCGAAGTCATGCTCCCTATGGGAACACACATTATCAGTTAGAAATAATCATCTTTGAAATAAATTGTAACTTTGGTGATTCAAAATGAGTAAATCACTGAAACTTAGAACATACTGGAAGATAGCCTCTCTGGTCCAACCTGGTCAAATTAGAGATGGGGAAAACCAGACTAGTACACTGTGAGGTAGCAATGTTGGAATCAGATTAAAAACTGAGTCCTCCTCAGTATACTGGTGTACCTTAGGCCTGCTTTTGGGACCCAATAACCACTGAAATATTTCATTTACTCAACAATGAGTATGCATACCTATCTGCTATATGCTGCGAAAGATTTCGGTCTTGCTCTCAAATAGCTTAAGGTTTAAAGTTAGAAACAGCCAAATATGGGAACAATTAGGTCTCAGTGTGACACATGTTGTGATTAAGAAACACAGAGAGGACTATGGGAGAGGTGAGGAAGGGTCATCAATGTCGTTCTGGAGAGAACAACAAAGAATAGCAGGAAGCAAAGTAAATCCACCAATGATTACTAAATGTAGGAACCCCTTTATAACAAAAGGCTACTTTTTTCTTCACATCATAACTGACCCCTGAGAATATCATACTCCTTGGGGGAAGAGTTTCAGTCTCTTAAATAAGAAAGACACCTTCAAACTAAGTGCCAATGGTTCTGAAAAATTATCTGCTACTATTTACATGCTCTCTGATTACTCACAACATTTACATTCTTGTCCCATAAAATCAGTGACTGATAAGGTTATTTATTTCACTCTAAAGCAATCCTCTCTTACCTAAGAACCACTGACATGCAGGTAGCAGTCTCCATGTAACAAGCAAAAAATTATAGTTCTAGCCCCTTCACCCCCCCAAAAAATTATACATTCTATCAGGGGTTTGTTTCTTTCATTAAGAAATTGCTAAATACATTCTGACATCTAACCACTGGACAAGCAACCTTAGATTGTACAAACCGAATCTGAATGATTTGCCTTAATACCAACAAAAATCAAAGTGTCCATGGCTGTTCTTTTATTTTGAATCAATGTCCCCATTCAATTCCAAGCTTATAAATCAATGTAGATGATTATTTCTACTAGAATTAAGATGACAAAGAATGCCTATCACAATAGGCACTAGTAGAAATGTGCCTCTTTACTGGCTCTCCTACAGCTAATGCTTTTGCAAATAGACCCAACCAATTTGCTTTAGAAAAAAAGTAGAGGCAAAGACACAGTGTGCTGGTATTTTAACTCTCTCCAAATGCCATGTTTTAAATAAACTAAGCATAGCAATCCAACCATACAGACCGATTTAGATTTGGGTTTCTTCATCACAACAATAGTTGGCACCGACATGCTGCCTGTCCTCCAAAAACCTAAAAACACTTTACACATTTCCCATTCACACTACCAACTGCCACAAAGCAGCTCTGTCATATACAGAATTCTGTGGCTGGGCAACACACCTTCTCATGCCATAGAAGGATAAAGATGCCAGATGCTTCCTGCAGACACTGGGATACCTTCATCCCTACTGAAGCCAGACCTACCTAAGTGATCTTAGTCCAGTACTTATGGTACAGCTATTGCAAGTTTCTGGAGAAGTTCCCTGAGAACCTTTTTCAAACTCTGATGGAATCACAAGTGGCATAATAATGATGATGAACAAGGAAGTTCTGTAGGAAAGCTGGACACTCAGTCATGAAGTCATTGTAACATGATAGTGACAGGTACTGGGTAAGACTGCATCGAGAATTTCCATTATAACATGGGCACGCTGGTAGACATACGCTGATAGATCAAGGAAGGCACATAAAATTATAGCTGTTCCATTATGTAACTTTTAAAACATGACAAAAATGCTGGGGAAATCACAACGGAGACATGAATCTAGCATGCATCAAGCAGAAGTGAAGGATACTCCTTAAACAAAGATCTCAAGCCAACTATGAGCCAAGAAGCAAGAGTTAGTTAGGGCCTTCAGTCCTGAAGGTCACAGAGCCCTTATAAATCTAAAAATAAAAGAACAATAGTTTCCAGACAAATCACTCAAGTTAATTTATTCCTTTGAGGATCAGTCTTTTCAGTCATTTCTTGTGACAAAGGTAAAATTCAGTAGCAAAGAAAAGGTTACACGGTACTAATTTGTTGAAGTGGACAAATAAGTCCTAGAAATGTGAAATGCTGTTTTCCAGCCATGCTGTTTCTCATACAGTTGAGACTAAAACCAGGAATTCTGTCTCTACTCCATAGTCTTTTCACCATTTAGTTTACTAACCTTACATTAGCAGTGAACAAAAGGAGTGGCGGTGGGGACTGCAAAATCCCCACCTCTAAACCCATGATGTTGATAGGCAAGATTCCCTTTGAGTTGCCTCTAAGGGGCACTTTAGCTTCATATCAGCTATTGAGCACAAGGTAGAAGAAGGTAAGAAGCTCCCCTGCCTGTGATACCTCAGCTGGTATCATCTTTATAGTTTGCTGTTTCTAGAAAAAGTATTCCCATCCTGCATGTCCTGCTACTTTCAAAACATTGGATTGCTTTCTGCTGTCCGTATTAGACCTTGTAGTAGGAACATTTTCCTTAAAAAATCCCTTGGCTAATTGGAATTGCATGAAAACAGAAAAAAAAGATTCTATTCCAGGATAATAATCATAACCATAGTCTTCTAGATTCACTCATTAATGATCTTTGCCTCCAGAGTTCTAGCATGAACAAATTAGGGCAGAGAAGGCAAAATGAGTCAAGCATCCTCTAGAGCAAAAAGGGAGGCAATGATAGTCAGAAAATAGGAATTGATGATTTGGTGTGTGGCCCCTCTGACAAGCACACACAATAAGGTGACTCCTAACCAAGAATGTCATCCCACCTGTACATTCAATATTTATGAATTAGGAAGGACAGAGAAAATGCACAGGCGTTTGAGGTAGATTGGAGGATTTCTCATCAAATAGTCATTTCCTCCCCATCCTCACCTCCATGAGAAGAGAATATTTTCCTATTCCATTGCTATTGGGCTTTGGCTAAAGGAATGTTAAGGAATATGATGTGAGTAGACATTTGGAATGTGCTTACTTAGTTGGGCTACTCCTCCGTGCTACTGCCTTCTGCCATAAGAGTCACAAATAACCTACTGGTCCAAAAAGAAAGAAAGGCACATGGAGCACACCTGAATCTGAGCTGGAGCTGAAGCCAAGCACAGCTAAGTTAAGCCTAGTCAGCCAGCTCTCAACCAAACCATCAACACATGATCAAGAAGTATATGTCCGCTGTTGTATGTTGCATGCCACTGAGATTTTGCTATTAACTCTTAATCAGCAATAGCTAACACAATGGTATCAAATAGACTTTTGTTAAAATTGAAGCCATGCCATACAAGAATTTATCATATACTCTGGGCCAGGCATTGTTCTAGGCAGCAGGGCTATATCAGTGGACAAAACCAGCAAAAATATCTGCTGTCTCGGCAGAGATCACATTCTGGAGGGAAAGACTGAAAATAAACAAATAAGGAAAGTATACTGAAAAAAAAAAATTGAAGCCCTGCAATTTATTAGCTCTGTGATATTGTCCAATTGCCTGCCCTTTCTGAGTCCCAGTTTCCTCAAATGAAAAATCAGGAAAATAAGGATTTCATAGGCTTATTGTGAGGATTAAATAACTTAATGGATAGAAAGCATGCTAACATTCCTGGAAATATTTGTTATTATTGTTATTGTCATTATTTTCTCAAATTTAAATTTTCTTTTTTGGCAATTCTTTATCTCTGAAGTAACAGGTAAACACTCATTAAAATAGAGATCCAGATTTACACTCCTCTATGTGGAACAACCAAATTGACACAAACGAGAAAATAAGAAAACAAATCAAGTGTGCAGTTTCACAAGCCCTTCATCTTTCTGAGGATAAAATGATATATAGTCTCAATTCCATCTGTGCAATTAATACAGTCTGTTTGCCCACAAAAGAAAATTTACATAAAGCATATAAATTTCTTCTCACTGATTTGAAGTCAAAGTAAAAAAATCATATTTTACTTACCTTTGGTAGAGAGACTTACAATACAGACTGGATACAGTCAAAGAGTGAAAAACGAAATTGTAAATAACAAAAGACAACAAGTGTGTCTTCTTCCATACAGCACGATGTTACAAGCCTATGAGAAAGCTCCTAGAATTTTAATTTCTGAGGAGAGTTTCTTCGTGAAAAGTTTTAGCTGGGCACAGTGGCTCATGCCTGTAATCTCAGCACTTTGGGAGGCCACAGTGAGTGGACTGCTTGAGCCCAGAAGTTTGAGACCAGCCTGGACAACATAGTGAGACCCAATATCTACAAAAAATACAAAAATTAGGTGGGCATGGTGGCACAATATTGTAGTCCCAGCTACTCAGGAGGCTGAGGTGGGAGGATCACTTGAGCCCAGGGAGGTCAAGACTTCAGTGAGTCATGATTGTGCCACTGCACTCTAGCCTGAGCAACAGGATGAGATCCTTTCTCAAAAAAAGAAAAAAAAAAGACAGAAAGAAGTTTTAAATTGTGTTTCCATGTAAGGTAATAATATAGCCCACCTGGTAATACTTCAGATAATTTCATATTCTTTCTGTGGTGGTAAGAAAGAGGCACAGGCCAGGATGCTATCAGCCATTTGTCACTCATGATAGAAAATACAAAACCTGACGGAAAAGAAAGTCAGAGCAAAATGTGCTCCTCTATGAAGCAGCCAAGGGTTAAGGGGCTTGTTTCCTTGGACAGTGTCCTGATAAGTAGAAACTGACTCGAGTTCCCATACCCCAAGGAATGCCTTCAAATGCCAGATATGTTAATGCAGTGCATCGTTCACTGCAGAAATTCTCCTTCTCAAACCTTCCTGGAAAATGTCTTTGGAATTCTCTGCCTCACCTTTCTAAGTTATCTCCATTCTTTCTACTGTTCTATAGCAGCACGATAGTCCAGGATGCTTTCCAGTTGCCAAGGGGACCACCCAAACCTGCTTTCTCTCCATGAAGCTCCAGGTTCAGATTCTCCTCATGAATTTTTTTCTTCACCAATACTGAGCACTACTGCCATCAAATTCCACAAAGCTTTATTATATGATAGGCTAGCTTTAGTTGATACAAAATTCAGAAGAAGCGAATGACTGATAATGCCTGTCATTATCAGAGAGCTGTGGAGATAATTCACCTACTTCTGCACGTATGATGTTGAGTCAGTTACATTACCTAAGCTTCAGTTTCATTGTTTGTAAAACAAGGATGGTGATAACGTTATATTATTAAAAGATTTGTTCTGAAAATTGGTGGAATAATTGCACATGCAAAAGTGATGGTTTTTCTTCTTTGCAGTGTTGTCTACATGAGTATCATCCTAAACTTCAAGACACCAATTGGGGTAGGGATGCCACTGGAAATCTCACAAGACAAGATGCCTGAAAAAACAGATTTATTGAGAAAGGGAGAGAGATGAGATAAGGTGAATTTTCTAAATTTCTCTAGCATTTCAAGAATCAAGTCTGAAAACCTTGAATTGCTTTTTTCTCTGCCTTTTTTGCATTTATTTCTTTAAATTTCTCCCCTATTTAGGGTAGGTGGCAGGTATTATTAGTAACATTAAATTGTTTTTTCCATGAGTAAAATAATACTGGCTAATGACCTTTTACTATTACCACCCACTTCTAAACGAGGGAACTACAGCATAAAACAGTTAAGAAAGTTGCTCATGGTCATAAAAGTTGAACCTTGGCTGGGTGCGATTGCTCATGTCTGTAATCCCAGTACTTTGGGAGGCTGAGATGGGAAGATTGCTTGAGTCCAGAAGTTTGAGACTAGTCTGGGCAACAATGATGAAACCCCATCTCCAAAAAAAAAAAAAAAAAAAAAAAAAAATACAAAAATTAGCTGGGCGTAGTGGCGCACACCTGTAGTTCTACCTACTCCGGAGGCTGAGGTGGGAAGATGGCTTGAGCCCGGGAGGCAGAGGCAGAGCCAAGATCATGCCATTGCACTCCAGTCTGGGTGGTAGAGTAAAACCTCATCTAAAAATAAATTAAAAAACTTGAACCTAAATTGTCTGGACATCAGAGTTTATGCTCAAAACCACTCTGGAGTACTGCTTCTAGAGAAGAATCCCAAGGCTTAGTTACACCCTGGAGCTTCTGAATCATGGGAGGAAATAGAGGTAAGGACACAAATAAAAAAATGAGGAGCCAGCCATTTCTGAAGAATGAGAAAGGAAGAGGCAAGAGAGTGATATAAAGGTATGTTAGACTAGATGAGGGAGACACCAACAGCAGGTGTTCTAATACATGTGTGGGGCTCATGGGCAATGTGGCTGCTTTTCCTGGTGAGACAAAGCAAGTCTTGAGGTCAGTTTCCCCAAGTTACCATTGGTCTTACGTGGTAAGAGTCGGATGCTGACCATAAAGCTGGGCCAGCTAGTGAGCAACACAGGGGCCTGGAAAAGTCAAGAGAAGAAATCTGTGAGGTGTAATGCAAAGTAGACAAAATTTTGGCCCAGTGACCTCAGCCCCCTTGTGTTGTGCTTGTAAATATCTTACATTACAAGATCAAGGGGATTTTACAGATGCAATTAAGTTTACCAATCAGTGGCCTTTAAAAAAGGGAAATTATCCTGAATTATCTGGGTAGAACCAATGTAATCACATGAGCCCTTAAAAAGCAGATCTTTTGGCCGGGCATGGTGGCTCATGCCTGTAATCCCAGCACTTTGGGAGACCGAGGCAGGAGGATCACGAGGTCAGGAGTTCAAGACCAGCTGGCCAACATGTAGAAACCCCATCTCTACTAAAGATACAAAAAAATTAGCCAGGTGTGGTGGTGGCCACCTGTAATCTCAGCTACTCGGGAGGCTGAGGCAGGGGAATTGTTTGAACCCAGTAGGTAGAGGCTGCAGTGAGCCGAGATCATGCCATTGCACTCCAGCCTGGGTGACAGGGTGAGACTCCATCTCAAAACAAAAAAAAAAACAAAAACAAACAAACAAACAAAATCAGATATTTCTCCTGGCTATCGGTGGAAGAGAACATGATAGAGATACAGCAGAAGAGGATATAGGACGGGTAGGGCTAAGGGAAAAGGCAGAGGGATTTGAATTGAGAAAAACTTAACCTAGTTGCTAGATGGGCCACATAAAAAGCATGGAAAAGAATGTGGGTGGCCTCTGGGAGCTGAATGAGTTCTGGCTGAAAGTCAGCAAAGAAATGGAGGTCTCAGTTCCACAACCACCTGTAACTGAATTCAGTCACCAACCTAAATGAGGTGAGAAGTGGATTCTTCCCCAGAGCCTCCAGTAAGGAACACAGCCCTATCAACACCTTGATTTCAGCCTTGAGAGATCCGAAGAAGGACACCCAGCCATGTTTGCCTAAACTTCTGACCTTCAAAAACTAAGTAGTAATATCCTGGTAAGTTACCACATACTGAGTTTGGTAACTTTTTTACTGACTGTATCAGACAGTCATGGAGGAAGGCACTAACACATGCAATAGGAAACAAATACAAATAGTTTTCAGATTTGTGTGTCCATAACAATCACCTACAGGCTATGCTAACACACAAATTCTGGGACCCACCCGAAGAGTTTCTGATTCATTAGGTCTGGGGTGGGTTGGAGAATTTTCATTTGTGACAAGTTTGCAGAGGATGCTGCTGCTGCTAGTCCAGAAATGATACTTTAAGAACCACTGTTGTAATCAGGAACCATCACCACACATGCCAGTGGGGGAGTAGTTATCAGGAAGATATGGGATATCTCTGCTCAGACCACATGACCAGTAGGAACAACGCCTCTTTATTTGGGGACTATAAAACTAAGCCTTCCAAATATGTTATCTGAACTATGACAGTGGTTCTAATTTTCTGTTAATTTTTTTTTTGAGATGGAGACTTGCTCTGTTGCCAGGCTGGAGTGAAGTGGCACGATCTAGACTCACTGCAACCTCTACCTCCCCAGTTCAAGCGATTCTCCTGCCTCAGCCTCCCGAGTAGCTGGGACTACAGGCATGCACCACCGCGCCCGGCTAATTTTTGTATTTTTAGTAGAGGCAGGGTTTCACCGTGTTGGCCAGGATGGTCTCGATCTCTTGACTTCATGATCTGCCCGCCTTGGCCTCCCAAAGTGCTGGGATTACAGGCGTAGCCACCGTGCCCAGCCTGTTAATTTTTTTTTTAAAGTACCTCTAGGATGTGGATACCCCATTGTAAGAGGGGCTATTTTCTGGAGCTGAAGAGAGTATCTGTGTGTATGTATCATAGACAGGAGCAGAAGTTGAGGAATAAAAACCCGGAGAAATCTTTTGTCTTATTACATACATATCCCTAGAGAGTAAAAGGCACCCTGGCTCCCACCAGAATACACTCTGCCATGACAACACCATGTCCAAATGGAGGGGGGAGGAAGATGGCATTTGTCACTCTTCTTGGTGCTACCATGTGTATGAAAATTGCCTGGTCTGGTGGCCAAACTATGGGAAAGCCCTGCTTCTTATCTTCCGCCATTAACTCTGCTCAATCTAAGCTCATTTCCCCTAACTTTGACTATAACGAGATAGTATATCATCCATCACTATTCTTTACACAATAACCATTCAAAGCCCTGGCCCAGTGAACTGAGAGGTGACCCAAGATGCAAGCTGCTGCTGTAATTACAGGATCTGTCACCCCTTTTATTCAAAATTGCAGTGATATGCAATGTCTAAGTAGTTTTTGCTATTTGCAGTGAAGGCAGGGTGGGGTGCGGGTATCTCTGCTATTGCTAAAGTATAGTTTAGCACTTTCCTCAAATATTACAATATTTGCAAGACTTCTATTCTTGGTAAACCCATACCTTTTAACAAAACACTCAAAGAAATGCTGCTGAACAAAAATATCATTCTAATAATTTGAAAATACTACTATAATAATACTCAATGTCAAAGCATAAATGCATATTAAAGAATGCCTTAATAAACTTATCAAACTATTATACCCTTCTGAGAATCTCCTTTTTCTTCTACCCAAATAAACAAAATGTTACCACAAAACTATATATAAAGAAAGCTCCAAAGCCTCAAGTCTTTCAAGGTGGTAAGTTGAGACTAATAATATATGGCCTAGACTTTGCTGATTAAAAAGAAATAACCATGTCCGTATCTCACTGAAATGGGTTTTTATACTTACAATAGCACACTCATAAAATTTAATACTCTGTGCAAATTTTATAGAAATTCACCACTCCTGGAGTATGCTAATACAAAGCCAGTAATTTGAAATTGAAAATAAAATTTAGTATCTGTCAAATTCATTTCCTTGCTTTTCACTGCATTCATAGTCTTATCATTTTAATTCATTTTGGAAACATACACAGACTCAGTCTACTCCTAAATTATGGGTTGTTTTCCACTGGAGTGTGAACCTATGTGATATCCAGGTAAGTAGTGCTTACTCTATATGCCATGTGAGGTGTCCAGTGTCCCATCAAGGACCCAAATTGTCTAAATGAAATTTCTTGACCAACGGTTAACATTGTTCAACTTGCTTATTATCCTTCAGCAACACCGCAATTCAGATTTGGACAGTAGATTCCCACAACTGAAAATCAGAACTGTTAGTATTCCAGGTAACATATCTTGAGGAATTATCTTTATAGTCCAAAAGTAACTTTAAATTATTTAATAGGAACATAGCTTCTTTGGCAATTAATTTATTCTTTGTTCTCCTGCCTATAAATTAGAATTTCATGTTCAATAACTATATATCTCAAATCTTCACCAGAATCTCATCATTTCATATTTAGATTATAGCAAACTAGCCACCAAACTGCCTTCCTTTAGTCTCACTGTAAAATTTAGCCCAAACTAATTATCCTAAACATTGCTTTTCTAGAAAACCAAAACAACTGCTTAATTCTCTTTTCCAACAAGCCCCAACTCCTCTTTGTAACCAGTCAGATATTCCACTTTCTGACCCTGCTCTATTGGATCTTATTTCTTTAACAAAAGTCTTCTACTCTGATCAGGGTATAACATTACAACACATGGTTCATGCCTCTTCCTAAAATTTCTATCTGGGACACCTTCCTTCTCATCCTCCAATATCCAAATACTGACATCCTCAACCTGAATCTTCATAACCCCTGAATCAAGACTGTATTTACAGTCAGTAACAGAAGATCTTAAAATTTTTCTTAACTGGCTTATTAAGAAGTTGCCATTAGTTTGACATAACCCACCAGGTTATAAACTCATTAAGACATAAATTCAGTTTTTCATTTATTTTCTCTCATCTGCAGCATATAGTAGAGAGTTAGGCCCTTCATAAATGTTGTTGATTAAATGTAAACATATGAAATATCCAAATATTTATTTGTACTTTTCAAGTATCAGTTCTTTATCTTTTCAATTGTGGGTCTATTTCCTAGAGAATAATAGCTTTTAAAATATCTTTCAGACATATTTTTAGACATATTCTTATTCAGTACTTCCCCAGACCCTGAAAACACATGACATCTTGGTATTATTTAGAGAACATAATTTGTATTTCACATTTACTTTTATTTATGTATTTTAGAAAAATGTATAGTACATATTAGAACAGGATACTAGCTTATTTAACATGTGTTAAATTGTACCCCATTTTTGTTCAGGAAAAAGTAACTTTGAGACCAGTGATATTTGATTCAGTTCTGATTTCCACATGAGTAACTTTGTGCAAAGTATAGTTCAAGCTCTACAGATTAGCCCACAATGCCTCCTAGGAAGTCTTCCTTCTCACTGACTCAAATTGCATTTTGTTTTCAAGACCCTCTCAGGTCCCAACCTCTTCATGAAGTCTCCCTGTTTACACAAGCCCTAGTGACTTTTCTTTTCTCTGAATTCCATTAGTATTTAGAATGACTTTAAGTCAATTCTAATTCAAATACATGATTTGAATACAAGTTGCCTGTGTTGTTATCTATTTGATTTACCTAAGTTTTGTGCCTTCTCATGCATTCAGGAACAGAGACTCTTTACTTTCACAATGATTAGCAGTGTTGGGCATTACTCAAAATGCTATGAGTACTCATGGGCTTGATTCTTTGCCAAGTTCAAGTTTCTCTCTCTCTCTCTACACACACACACACACACACACACACACACACACGCACACATTATAGTTAAAATATAATACAAATGTTCTGATGCAGGAAGGAGATTTTTTACTGAATGCACCACTTTAGCTGCTACAGACCTGGAAAAATAAGTGTTCTCCTTCAGAATGCCTTCTATATTCTCTTTTCTAAATGTAGCTTTTATTTTGTTACTAGAGTCATTTGAGTTATACTAAAACTAATCCTTTTGAACCCAACCCAAATTTCCTACAATAGTTACCACAATATAATTTGAATCCCATTCAACAAGGTGTTGAAAACCCTCAAATTATAACAGTCATAAAAGAGTTAATTTTTAAAGTAATTTTCATAATAAGATATCTTTACTTAAAAGTTAGACAACCAATTTTAAACGAAAAAAAAACTTTTAATGAGGACTTATGTCCAGAATGCATTAGAAACTCAAATTTAATTACAGTGTTTTTAAATAATTTATATAAATAAATTTTACTTTTAATGCAAGAGTCTAATGCTTCTCAATTATTTCTTTGAAAGGCTTTGATATTCTAGCCAAAAAGTACAATCCCATAATGCATTATTAAATAAAAGTTTTCTGTCTCTTCCTTCATTCAGTTATCCATCCATCATTCATTCAATGCCTATATACTAACTACCCACTGTGTGCAAGCTCCAGTTAGGTGATGTGGGAAACATTAAAGTGAATTAGACATGCTTAATATTGATTAGAGAGATGAGCTTTGTTCTGACTCATCAGATTGTAAAAGCAGGAACCATTCACCAAGAGGGGAGCCCTCACAGAGTGAGCTCTGCTGGGGATGGGCATCTCTGGGACCATTAAACCATTTCATTTCAACTTGGCATTTAGATCAGGCAGTAGACAGGTAACAAATGGCAGCTCCGAATTTTGAATGTATTGATGGAGCCATATTAAGTAGTTTGTGCAACAGAGTAATGGGAAAATAATCAATGATCTTTTGAATTGCTGCCAGAAAAAATGCAGAAACAAATTAACCAAGGCTATGAAAAGGCATCCAAGTAACTCTAGGATGGAGAGTCAAGGAGACAAAGTAATCATGATATAAAGAAAGAAATGCAGATATTTAAGAGCTATTTCCAACAGTTAAGTGGTTATACAAATACTTAATTAGTACCTAAGGACTTGTATTTTTAAAGCAAGCTCTAGTGAATTATTATATTTTATTTTAAAAGTCGAAGTTAAATCCACACATGTGCCGGTGAGTTAAAAAGGAATTAAGTAGCAGAAACTCATAGGGAAATTATTTAAGCCTAATAGACCTGCCTCATGCAGTTTAATATGTCATAGACTGGCTGATTCACTGGATCTAAAGTAAACAGGTACTGCTTTGCGTCCAGTGGCAGCTACAGTAAATGGGAAATAATTCTCCTGCATTGTGTTAGCCTTGCCCCTTTCAATTGAATTATGAGTCTTGAAAGGTCATAACACATTACAGCAATTATATTTGCCTAGAAGTCTTTCACAGTGAGGATTGACATTTCAGCACAAGTTGTGTTCAGCATATATACTCCTTAGTAAATCATCTTATTAAACTTTTGATACAGAAAATCATATGTAAAAAAGAGAAACAATAACCTAGCTTTCCTTCTGGTCATCTGTGGGATTTAATTTTGTATTTATGAGCCAAAAAATACCTCAGGTAATATGCTTCTGTAAATATAAACAAATGAATCTACCATGGCTTTAGGAAATGCAAATGAGGCCTGTTAATTTTGTACATCTCAAGATAGTATAATCCTTTCCATTAATTTCATGATATTTACATTTCAAAACAACAACGATTTCACTGAACACTACAGGTCATTGGCCAAAGTTTATTATAATTATCAATAGTTTCATGTTGCTATCATCAAGTCCTGGTATGCTGGAGTGAATGGGAGTCCTTGGTCAATCACTGAGAGTGACAACATCTGTATCAGACAGTCATGGAGGAAGGCACTAACACATGCTGAGCGCGCTGTCTCAGCAGTTACTGTTCAGGCACTTGACCTATGTTACCTTATGCTACATTCACACTGCTGTCAGGTCAATAGTGATAGTATCCCAATTTTACCCATAAGAGAGCTAAAGCTTGCTTTTCCAAGGTTAATGGAATTCAACCAAAGTTTGTTCCAAATCTGTTTTTTTCCAAGATACAATTCAACTTCCTGAAATGTGTTCAATATGTTATTTCACGGGTGGTAAGTCTTGTGGGGCTGAACAGGCTAAGAAAATACACAGCTTCAAGAAACTTCACAGAAATATGTGGATAATAAATCCTTAATGTATTGTTTAAGGTAACTGAGTGTTTAGGGACCATTTTTGACCTTTCTGTTTGTCAGAGAAGACTAGACCTTTCTAACATGCATCTCTCAATACCACTCTGGAGATAAAAATGAACAGATAAGGGATCTAATCCAATACGGAAGGTCTTTGTTTCCTGAAAGTCCAAAACACCATCAAATAGCTCAATACATGTGGGCACCAGCCATAATCATTCTAAGGTGGCCAGAATCACCTCAGGTGACACATCTACAAATGTATGAAACCATCTGTTTCTATCCTTAACTCCTTCCCAATTGCCTTATTAGAAGATGGGGCTTGGTTCTTCTTTCCTGCATCCCATCCCTTCCTGCCTCCTGACTGAGGCCTCACTCCATCAATTTTACTCTCTCTTCTGTATCCTCAATTTCACCCCTTTTCTGGCTCTTTCCAGGCAGTGGAAAGTATTGTCCAATTAAAAAAAGTAAAATACAAAATAAAAAATATATATATCCCTCACCATCCTACTCCTCACTTGACATTCTATACTTCCCTTCTCCTTCACAGCCTAGCTTCTTGAAAGGGTAGTCTATAATGCCTGTTCCACTTCCTCACTACCTACTCATTCCCCATCCCACAACAATCTGGCTTCTGCCCTCGCCATTCCACTGAAATTAGCCTTGCAAAATTACAAATGATCTTCTAGTTACTTAATTCAATGGACATCATGTGATTTCCCAGCTTATACACTGAAATTAGAAAGATGTGGAGAAGATTATCATGGTCTCGGGGAAGAATGACAAGCAAATTTATGCAGCATCCAATATTTTTATAGTATGAACTCATTTTGTTATATATAGACATATATCTGGATATAGAGAATATATTTGCATATAGAAAAAGTCTGGATAGATATACATCAAAATTTTAACAGTAGTTATACTGGGCAGTGGGATTTAGGGTGATTCTTATTCAAAATTATTCAAAATTATATATATTTTTCACCTTATACATTTATATATATTCTAGTTACATAATGATCACACATTCCTTATCTAAATAAAAATCAATAAGTAAATCATCTCAAAATACCCAGGGTCCTCTTTTAAAATCTTATTTGATCACATAGAAATATTTGGCAATGTTGTTGTTTCTTTTGTTTCAAGAATAGACTACTACACTCTCCTGGTCTTCTTGTACCCTCTCAACATCTTATTCTTAGTCGTCTTTGTACCCTCTTCTAGACCCATGCCCTTCATGTTTCTGCTTTGGACTCCATCACTGTGTCTCATCTCTGTCTGCTCTAGTGCCGGTGTGGTCTCATTCATGTCAGTGTCTTACTTTATGCTGAAAACTCCCACATCTATTTCTTTTCTTTTTCTTTCTTTTTTGAGATGGAGTCTCGCTCTGTCGCCCAGGCTGGAGTGCAGTGGTGCGATCTCGGCTCACTGCAAGCTCCGCCTCCCGGGTCCACGCCATTCTCCTGCTTCAGCCTCCTGAGTAGCTGGGACTGCAGGTGCCCGCCACCACACCCAGCTAATGTTTTTTTTTTTTGTATTTTTAGTAGAGATGGGGTTTCACTGTGTTAGCCAGGATGGTCTAGATCTCCTGACCTCGTCATCCGCCTGCCTCAGCCTCCCAAAGTGCTGGGGTTACAGGCGTGAGCCACCGCACCTGGCACCCCACATCTATTTCTTTAGCTCAGTGCTCCTTCCTGGGTTCCAGCCTCCTATATACAACGAGTTACTAGGTTTCCAAGCACTTCAAAATGAACAGGCTTAAAAGTGAACTCATCTTTCCACAACATTGGTCCAACTCCTATGGTCATATGTCAATGAATAGAACTATTATGTATCGGCCGGGCACAGTGGCTCATGCCTGTAATCCCAGCACTTGGGGAGGCCGAGGCAGGCTGATCACCTGAGGTCAGTAGTTTGAGATCAGCTTGGCCAACATGTTGAAATCCTGTCTCTACTAAAAATACAAAAATTACCCGGGCGTGGTGGCAGGCGCCTGTAATCCCAGCTACTTGGGAGGGTGAGGCAGGAAAATTGCTTGAGCCTGGGAGGCAGAGGTTGCAATGAGCTGAGATCACGCCACTACACTCCAGTCTGGGCGACAAGAGTGAAACTCCATCTCGAAAAAAAAAAAAAAAAAAAAAAAAGAACTATCATGTCAAGCCCTGTCAGCAGAAATGCAGTAGTCATTTTTTTTTTCTTTTTTCCGTGACAGAGTCTAGCTCTGCCACCCAGGCTGGAGTGCAGTGGTGCAATCTCAGCTCACTGCAAGCTCCGCCTTATGGGTTCATGCCATTCTCCTGCCTCAGCCTCCCGACTAGCTGGGACCACAGGCGCCCACCACCGTGCCCGGCTAATTTTTTGTATTTTTAGTAGAGACGGGGTTTCACTGTGTTAGCCAGGATGGTCTCAAATTCCTTTCCTTTCTCACCTCCTACAATAAAAAGTTCAAGTCTAATAAATTCTATCAGCACCTGATTGACAACCATCTCTTCTTTCTCTCTCCACCACCGCTGCCTTAATCAAGGCTCTTGGCATTTTTTTACTAGATTATTGAAAGAGCCTCTTGCCTGGTCATGTTGCCTTCAATCTTAGCCCCTCTAATCCCTTCTTTATCCCACAGCCATAATGGTTTTCACAAATACGAATGACATCATGTCACTGTCCAATCGAATAGCCTCTGATGACTCCCACTGCCGAAGAATAAAGTTCTAAATATATTAAATCTCCCCCAGTACAGTCCCATTACTCAGTATTTGCTAATTGTGCATCTTAAGTCTTTGTGAACTCTAGACCTAGTGAACTGCTAGCTGTTCTCCAGACATCCCATATTCTCCCACTCCTCTAAGACTTTTCTTGTGTCATTCCTTCTAAGCCTTTTCTTGTGTCATTCCTTCCAAGGCTTTTCTTGTGTCATTCCTTCCATAGGCCAGCTTCATCCCTGTTTTCCTTACTTGACTTACTTTGGTTATGTTTTGAGACTCAACTCAGGCATCACTTCTTGACCTGTTCAGTGTCACCCTCGATCTTAAGAGGACACAATGCTTCCCTCGATTGTGCCATAAATCTCACTCTGTTTTAATTGTTCGGCTTATTCTCTTTCACACTAAAATACTTAGATTCTTTTGAGGATGGAACAGTGAATTTGATATGTTTGCATAAACACATAAGTAAATGATTGGCATTAAAGGAGCAGCCCCTTCCAAACTGAACGAATTATATGAGGAAGATGCAAAACAAGGTCTCATGAACAAACCTGTCCACAAAATAGTATAGTATCAGTCTCCAAAAGTCACTACAATAAATAGAGCTGCATCTAAAGGTATTTGTTCAACCCCAGTACTGACAGCTTAAAGAGCTCAACATTCAGGAATAGCTCCAGGAAAAAAATCAGAACTTGAGTCAGAGCCATCCCTACTGATAAGCATAAGGTCTCTTGCAGCCATTTTGCTGCAGGAATACCATGATGTAATTCAGGGAAAACAGCACAACAAAGTGGGAAAACCAGCTTCTAGTTATATCTGTACCTCTCAGCCACCAAAATTATTCTCTTGACAAATCACCTGCTTCATCTGAAATTGTAGGGCAGCAACTTTATGAGCTTAAAAGAATCCATTGGTCTTCTGTATTCCCTTTAGCACTAAAATGATTATATCATTTCAGTGAAAATGCTTTTCAGCAAATTATTTTCAACTCTTATAAATCAAATTCTATACTATGTATGATTAGCTGGGGCTTATTTGAGAGGTTCCTTAAGGACTGCTAAGTGATGTTTGTTAAGCAAGTTCAAACACTCTTTCATATACTGGTTTTACTGACCTCGCAGAAGGTGAGCATAGGCTCTGCAATGGTTCTTCAATAATAGAGACAGAAGACCTGTCATCAGTGGGTAGAATGTTCGTCTACACTCCTCCCTCTCCTCTGACCAAAGACAGGTGGAATGAAATGCTTCCTTTGACTAGTTGGGAAACAGAGGGAACAAATGGACTCACATACTGTCTAAGACAGAATTATATTTGAGTGTAATTTAGTTAACATGGAAAACAATGCATCTCACAGACATCTTTCTTCACTCACCTCTCAAAGCCGCCTGCTCTTTCTTACCCTTGTAATCACAGCTCATTCAAATATTGGTCATCTACAGATATGGGTTAAGGCTGAATCTGTCTCTCCAGGCTAAGGAGGAGAATCATAATTATCCTATGTAAAATATGTGGGATATTTTCCTTTTTCCATTTTTTAACTGAAGTTTGGAGATGCAGCCAAACAAGATGTGATAGCAACTCTGCTGGGGACTTCTGGGAAAGGTTTTCCTGGACTATATGGACATGTCCTTCTCCCCTGTGCACTGTTGTAACTAGGCATGACACTGTTGCATCTATCTGTGACTATGAGGGGAGATAATGACAACAACTGAGAATAACAGAGTAGAAGGATGGAAAGCACTTATGCCTCTTATGACAATCATACATTAAATTAACCAAACATGAAACAACCCTATCTTTAGAAACAGCAAATATGATTTCATATTATTTGCAGCCCCAAATCCTCCTAATACTACTGATTGTTTTTCAAATAGCATTCTTTGTGTTCAGATTGATGGACTTGTGGTACTTTTGAAGGGGCTGGCAAATTACAGCCCCCAGTGAAAATCTGCCCAGCACTCGCTTTTGTAAATATAGTCTGTATTGGAAAACAGTTACTGTTTTTCATATCATCTATACTCTAGTTGCTTTTTCACCACAATAGCTGAGTTGAGTAATTGAGACAGAGACTGTATGGCCCACACATATGAAATATTTATTATCCACCTCTACAGAAACATTTTGCTGCTTCCTATTATGTATCAGTGGATTTCAGGTGGGGGCTGTATTACTCACACAATATTTTCCAGGGGCCGTTTTTGATGTCCCAATCATTGTGAAGTAATTAAAAGGCCAGCATTGTTTAATGGAGTGCAATGTTAAAGTCCCACATAACAACGGATATTCTCACTCAAAATACCAATAGTGATCCTACTGAGAAATACTACTCATAATCAATATAATAACCCATAACATAACTTGGGCCTTGGGCCACATGGATTGTTCTTTACATTATACCTACTACCATGGCAACTGTAGGTCTGGTAGATTTATTAGCATAGGTAAATGGCAATCTAGAAGCATCGCACTATAAAAAACATTATTGATCCTCATTAGCTATTTGTTGATAAACAGAAGAAATATATTTATTGCTACTTTAGAGGATTTTTTTTCATTAAAATTTTCTGGTTAGGGGTTTATTTAGACAAACTGAATATTCCAAGTTCTGTTCTAAAATACAAGTTGTTTATGTACACAATTTTTATCGAGGAATATTTTATTTTATACTCATGAATTTTAAGTGCTTTTTACCTCCAATTTTACACAGTGGTTATAATTTCTTTGGAGTTCTTTTTATGTTAAGCAGTATTTATAAATAATGATAATTATTTTGATTTCTGCTTTAATAAAAAGACCTTAAAATATTTTATTGGAATGAACTAAATTAGCCTCACTATGGAATTTGGATTTGAAAGAAAGACAAAAGATATGCATCTAAAACCACTGTGACTGTTTCACAATCAAGAAATATATACCCTTAAATATATAGTCTGCTAAAATATATGAAAATTACAGGGATTTTAAAAATATGTAAATTGCCTTCATAGAACAATTTAAGGAATATAAAACAAATCTATCCTCAATGGAATAAACCATAAGTCCAAAAAGTCATAATTCACCTAGAACTGTTATTTTTAGACAGAGCTTGCAATACTAATAACCACGAAAGCCAGAGTGAGGCATGCTTCAGTAAGACAACGGGGTGAAGGAGCTAGTGGTTTGGTCCTTTAGAAAATAATCAAATGGCACTTCAGCTTTTCAGATTTTAACTATGTACTTTTTTTCTGCTTTAGAAAGTACACATGGTGATAAGAGGAAGGCATTGGGTGCTCTAAACTTCGTGTTGCAAATATTATTCCAGTTTATTCAATCCTTTTTTGTACACTGAGAGTTAGCATTTCTTGTACATGTATAGAACAAAACCACCTAAAATTCTCCTAAACATTCAAGAAAGACATGCCCCCAACTCCTCCGTCTAAAACCTGTATGTTACATATACATATGACAATGAGTATGTAACAACCCCCTGGCTATTCAGCAAACAATAAATACTAAGGTACTGCTATCTGGGAGACACGTAGTGGTTTGTTGACACTGGGCAGTGTCAAAGTTCTTTCAGCGTGGGCCCCAAGTATGAACGATCCTCACATATGAAATGAGTGTAAAATGTGTAAAATATTACTCAGTTGGGTATACAGAGAGGACTGATTCTAGAGAGCAAATCTCTGGCAGAGAGATTACATACAGGACTACACACCCAAGTAGACAACTATTTGATTCAACAGACAGATAAAAGCAAAATCAGGAGTTACCACATAAGGCGTTCAACATTATCAGCACAGCACACAGAGGAAAGGAAAGCCTCCAAAATGACTGTGCTTAGAGAAAATGCTGAGCAAATATACTTGAGAAACTCTAGGACCTGATAAAATAAATGCAACAGAAAAAAAAAATCTGCCAGGGGGCACATAAAACAGGTTCCTGTGATCAATGAGAAAAGAACTCAGTAAGATAGACTTCACAACGAAGGGTTTCAACCAGCTTTCAGTGAAGAAGTGGAAATTGTTATCTAAATATACTATAGATTTTTCATACTTTATGTATGCATACAATAAAATGTACATTATTCTCAGTTTAAAGCACAAACTCAGTCATTTCCAAAAAAACGTCTATGTTGGTTGTAGAAATAATTTGTAGGCCCACCCATATAGCATCGTTTAATGTGTGTGTCTGGAATTGATGGCTCCTACGTCACCATCACAATCAAGGTTCTAATGCCCAAAGGAGCAAAAGATACACAAATGACACCACGTTACAGCAAGACTTGGAATTACACAAAATAATTCACAATACTTGGAAGATAATTTTTAAATACAAATAAATAAAGTTATCCCAAATTCTTCTTTTAGCACTTTGGGTATTTTATGCTGGACTATTTGTTTCTGTGTCTTACATTATGTATACTGAAAGTTTTTCTTTATAATTGGGACCAGTGTACATACTGTTTTAAATAACCCATTTTTTTGGTCTCTTTTACGTAAATCAGATTTCAATGTCAATGTGTGTTTCTGTGTAAAAATATAGCTGCATCATAGACTATTAATATTTAATTTTCCTGCCCAATTCTCTGATGGTCTCCCACTGTTTTAAATGTTCTTGGAATTTAATTCACAGAGGTGACTAAGTAACAACACAAAGACGTCAATGCCATTAAAAGAAGTTCTGTTACTCACAGTTAGGAAATCTGTTACTCACAGTCCCCAACAGGAGGGGGCATGCTATGCCATGCCTTACAGTGCCACATGGGGAAGCACCTGGGTGAGTGAAGGAGGTGGCAAGGGGAGAGCAGGTCCCAGGGTCTATACTGTGGTATGGCAGGAAGGAATGAATAAAGCAGGGTAGGTTAAGTGTGAGCAAGGTTAAGATTGGACAATCTGAATACTTTCAGCATGCTCTGAGCTGTAGAGGTGATCCTTGGTTTTCTGATACCTAGCCCTAGGATGATACAGGGCAGGGGAAATATTGGTTTAGGGTATAAGAGAGTTAAAGAAAGGAGCTGGCTGCTTTGACTAGGATATGGGTTTGGATTTGTTGGTTTGCAAGTGAAAAGTGTGCTCCCAGGCAAGTTGTTTGATACATTTGGAAATCTGCTAGCTCTGCAGGGACAGTCTCTCCAGGTTCAGCAAGGCACAAAGATGCCAAGACATCATAAAATTCAGAAAATTTAA
The DNA here is from genome assembly GCF_006542625.1 of Nomascus leucogenys. Lineage (NCBI taxonomy): Eukaryota > Metazoa > Chordata > Mammalia > Primates > Hylobatidae > Nomascus > Nomascus leucogenys. The sequence goes on along the minus strand of NC_044394.1, from coordinate 63,843,495 downwards.
AAAAACGTCATTAATACACCCATACAGATAGCTGCTCACCGAGCGTCCCTTCAGCATCCTTTCCTCCCTCTCCCATCTATCAAGACACTGAGATCATAAATGCCTGTAGCACCTGGCTCCCACTCTTCCTTACCCCACCTACTTCTGGTGTTATTCTTGATGATCTCAGCATCCTTGTGTCTGAACATCTGACCCCCCAACCTGTCTGACCTTTCCTTTGCTCCATCTCAGCCACACATTCCCATAACCACATCCTAGGCCTACTAATCACCAGAACCAGCACCACCTCTAGAGAGCAGTGCTTGGGACCATGATGGCAAAGGTTTAACTGCTCAGAATTGTTAAAATAATTAATCCACTCAAAGCTAGGTCCTACTTATGTTAAAAAAAAGATGGCCAATATGTGGCCAAGATCAAAAAGACTGAAAGAGCATCATTACAGGTTTGGGAAACAGGTACTCTTTATTCTTCTTTATATTCTTTATAAACAGGTGCTTTGAAGATAGGTCAGTACCTTCAAAGGCAATTTGATATTAACCATTAAAACATTTATTTTCATATCTTTTAACTTAGAAATTCAACTCCCAGCAATTTATCTTGCTGATAAAAACTTTGAGAAAAATGATTCTCACAATATTTGGGAAACCACACGAGGGCTAATATGGCTGGCACAGTGGAAGCAATAAGGGGAAGGGATGGAAGTGGAGAGCGGGGAAGGAGACAGGAGGTCTCAAAAGTCCTAGGAAAGACATAGACTTTATTCTTGGTACAACAGGAAACAAATGTGGAATTTTCAGCAGTAGAGCTAAATGATTAATTGGCTTACATCAATTAATGTTTTGTCCTCCACAGTGCACAGTGCCACTCCAAAGGCAGAGTTGCTAGGGTTTCTGAAAAATTAACTAAAGGGTCAGAGCTGCAAAGAGTGGTGAAGAAAAAGGAAAGAGGACAAAGCTTCTGCCCATGAGACAAGAGGCACAGATCGTGAAAAAAGTCTAAAAGGCCAGGAATAATGTGACCTTAAGAAAATAAAATTAATAAAGAAATTGCAAGTCAGAGGCTGTCTTAAAGCCATAGGAGAAAAATTCCATTAAGGAAAAATACTTTAACAACAAATTAAGTGATATTTATGGTTGAAATCAGAAATCAGCAGGAATCATCTGAACTGCTTCTATGGAGCAAAAAATAATTCAGTTAGGACCGCACATTTAAATGTTATTAATTCTTTAAAAGCACAAATACTTACCTATCCTATAATATTTTTATAAAGAAAAAATTTCGTTGTTCTACAATTGACAACCAGATATTGAAGCAAATTCACCAATTTTTTTTATTTTTTATTTTTTATTTTATTTTTTTTTTGAGATAGAGTCTCATTCTGTTGCCCAGGCTGGAGTGCAGTGGCTCCATCTCGGTTCACTGCAATCTCCACCTCCCAGGTTCAGGCGATTCTCTTGCCTCAGCCTCCTGAGCAGCTGGGATTACAGGTGCCCACCACCACACCTGGCTAATTTTTCGTATTTTTAGTAGAGATGGAGTTTCATCATATTGGCCAGGATGGTCTGAAACTACTGACCTCAAGTGATCTGCCTGCCTCGGTCTCCTAAAGTGCTGGGATTACAGGCGTGAGCCACCATGCCCGGCCAACCTCACCAATTTTTTAATGTGAGTGTTTAAAAAACATGTTTCTGGTATAGGAAAAACCTAGGTCAAAATACCAACTAATTTCCACAACACTTTCTCAAGAATGACTTAAAATCATGAATATGCTTTTTAAAATAAATGGACTATCTATACCTATGTGTACACTATAAAAATATATATTCAAAGAATATATATATGCAAAGAATTCATCATTCCACATTACAACACTTACGGGCTGGCACAGTGTCAAGGCTATTCAAAGAACAGTATATTTCCCTTCATTAAATAAAATGTCTGTTTTGAAAAGTATACTTTTAAGGCATCAAATATCAAAAACCTTGAACAAATAATGTTAACCCTTTCATAATGTGTAGTCATACACTAAATAAATTAAAAATAGGCTCCAAGAATAAATCATCAATTGAATATTTTGGAACCAGGATTTACTTATGCAAAAAATTTCTAAATCATTTGAAGCACAAAAGATCAACTTTAAAAGTACACTATCGTAGAATTCCATTTTAATATCAACAACAGAAAGCAAGATTTAATAGAGATGTACCATGATATTACACGGGAGATAGACCATATGTTTATGAAGACAGAATTGAATTTGTGTTGTATTTTCAGTTATGGTATAATGGGGCCTGAAATAGTGAAGTTGCACTTTATGTGTTCTACCGGATCTGTCACGCAGGACAGGAAATCTGCTATGAGGGGGAGGCAGCAGGCAGCACTCTGCTGGGTATTTACAGGATGACAATCATCCCACAAACTTCCCTTAAAGTAGCTCTGAGAACATGGATGCCAACCCCTCCATGGCACATTTCAAACAGCTCTGGGAGCTTCTTCACTCCTTGGATTCATACTCTAACTTGTTTTGTGGTTTATAGCAAAATAGAAATAACTGAAGAAGCATAGGCTTTTAGAGTTGGAAGAAACCTGGTTCTTTGACACAACACATTCTTTATTTGATGGCAAAACCATCTACATCTTTAGAGGCAAGTCTGTAGCACTTGCCTTCATGTTTGGGTGGTGATCTCACAAGATGATAACGCTAAAATGCATTCCCTGAGCTGTCGCCCATAAAGCTTTTGGCTTCAGAAGCTGTCTTGAAGAGAAGCAGTCGTTTAGGAAGTGAGACCTAGGGACAGGCAATCTTAGAAACCTGAATCTAATTATACTTCTTTATCAGAGTCACAATCGATGCTCAGGACCTCAGCAAACATTATTAAATATTTTAAATTTTATTGATATACTATTTCCATAAGCATTATGGGAAAATTGTTTATCTTATTAGTTTCTATGTTCCAGTCTCCCTGCCCTCATCTCAGACCCCTCCGAGATAACCCACCACACCAGCTCCACAGCAACCATTCTAAAATATAACACATATTGTCTCCCTACCTAAAATCCTTCAGCAATTCCTCCTATCGATAACACAAGGCTGTTCAGCCAGCCCTGTTTAGCTTTCCAGATTCATATTCATTTCCCACACCTTTCCCATGTCTTCTGGACTCGACACACACACACACACACACGCACATACACTTATATGCACACACACACACACTCTAACCATCTTGCCATTCCTAGTGTGTTTTTGAGAAAAATAACTACATATGCACAGAATTGGTAAAATTTGCACAGAGCAAGTTCAAGAAGTTTGGAAAGGCTTTACTATCACAGTTTGGTGAATGGAATGGTGAAATTTCAGGCTAATGGTACAAATTTGGTTATTTTTCTCAAAAACATACCCCTCCCACTTCCCCACCCAGTGGTCCTGTTTCCTGGCTAACCTGTAATTAGGGTTTAACATCAAAATCACACATCCTTTATCCTGAAAAGCCTTGCCTGAAGCCTCTGTTCTGGGACCACTCCTCCCTGGTTGTGCCTTCTGTATCTAAGAACAGAGCACATTGTATCACAGTTGATATCAGGGCCACCTCAGAAGGCCACTTGCTGTGTTCTATTAAAATGCTGCTTGAAGAACTGATTCCTAGGATTCAACTTCTGGTTAGCAGACATAAAAGATGATGTAGCTCCCACAGGAGATTTGTTTTCCCACCATTTAATCAAAATAGATGGAAGTAGAAAATGGTCAAACGTCCCTCCTAACACACACCTACAACCACCCATTCCCTCATTCCCCCAGGCTGGACCAGAAAAAAATACAGACCTGCTCCAAGAAGCCCAGAAATCTCCAGACCCTGCCAGAGGGCCAAAGAGAAGTTTCTGTAGCTGGACATTTAACTCATCAACTATTTACAAAGGGCAAATACCTCCCTTGAGCTAAACATTATTCTCAATTTGTCTATATCACAACACCAAGGAGGTAACTGGCAGGTTTATGATTGTTGTCACCTTGGGACCAAAGGCAAAGTATCAGTGTTTTCACTCTTGTTGTCACTGGGCCCTGATGCAGATGATTCTTTCTTTAGGCTCAGGAGCAAGAGCCTCGAGTCTGTCCAGTTCCTGGTCTTTTTGCTGCTTCTCCAGGCCCCTCTCCTCAGCATGTAATCACATCTGAGCAACTGGATGCTTCCACCACAGCGACTTTCAGGCTTCTTTAAGTCCAACCCACAGTAAGAAATACAATTTCCATGTTTTATCTGCATGCGAGGCATACAAACATGTAGCTACGAAACTGAAATAAAAGTTTCATAGTATCTATTTTTTCAGATGTCCTTTTCTGTTATATTCTACCATTGTTCATTGGACTTCAGAATATGACTCTGCACTCTCAAACATTTATACTTTTTGTAGAGACATGTAAGTACCTAATTTTAAACTATTAAGAGCCATAATCTTCCATTTCTCAATTATAGCAATTATCATATCACCATTAATTCATCAAAAATTGAGTCTCTATCACATTATAAAATGTGTTCCTCTTGATCAGCCCCTCTTTTTTCCTGTGTATCTCATTTTATAATATCCCTTCACCAATATTAGGATCCAGTAACACTGAAGTACTTAAAGTTCCTTCCTATCTTTTGAGATTTTATTCAAAAAATTATGGAAAATCTCCCCAAATACATCAATTTGCACACTCATGCCAATCCTTCTGGACTTGGTTTCTATGTCTTTTGTGTGCCTTCCATGACACATCTATAATGAAATGGAGACTCCTACTATGCTCTCAATGCAGTACCACAAATTGCCACTAAGAGCAAAAAGTATGCTCTGCCATAATTATTTGCATACCTGGCTCCGGAGACAAGAACAAGGGATACATTGCTGAGCCCATGCCCAGACTGGGGCAGAAATCCCTTCCCCTACATCACACATACCCACACAGTTCTGCTCACAGTACTCTACACTTCTCACCAGAACTGATCTTAATTATGTTTTATTTCTATCTCCCTTTCTGGAGTGTAAGCTTTATGATTACAGAAACGGTATTCCCCTCAATTATTCTCACAGAATCTGGTTTAGAAGTCAAAGCACAATAGATTTTCAATCAATATTGATTGAATTAACTAATTAATTCACTCTCACCACCAAAAAGATGCTGGTGACTTAGCTTCTACAGGCCAATCTTGAACCAGCAATATCTATTTGATTGCAGTCCTCCCCGGCATTACCTTTCCTAAAATATCTTCCAAATTGCAGAGTGCTTCCTGAATTGCCCTTCTTTTCACATTTTCCAAACCTTTCTCCAGGCTCCTTTCATCAACTTCCCTCACCTGGTAAACATTCTTCAATTTTAATTACATGCTTATTGTGGGTGAATCACAATTGAAGTAAATTTAGAAGGTGAGATATTTGCTAACTGCAGACAAAAAAAAAAAGCCTAATGAAATTCAAATATCTTTCCTTGCTTATTATCCAAATTTACAGCTGTTTGCATTGCTCTTCTTAATGAATATAGCTATTTTCATATCCAGCTGAATCCCCAATCTCTTTCTTGTTTCTCTTTAAAACTGTCTATCCTCCCTCAGAAATCAGAGATAATCTTTTCTTTTTTTAAACTGGATTTGCCTAGAGTTTCTCTCATATTTGCTATGAAAAAGAAAATGGGGAAGTTCCCCTGCAAAGTAGTAGAAGGAAAAGTATAGAAAACAGGGAGGGAAAGAGAAGTGGGCAAGGGGAAAGAGAGAGGGGAGAGAGAGAGAGAGAGAGAGAGATGTGTTCCATGAGACTCAAGAATTCTTTCGCAAATGATTTAAGTCAAGTTACAGAGCTACTATTCAGTATGAGTCTGAGACAGATTGGTTCAGTGGCAAAGCTCTAATAATTTTACTATAACATTTGAAACAAAGTAAAAATATGGTGAAATTAATCTTCAAGCCATTTTATGTATTTTTGACCTAAACTGATTTTCTTTTTCTTCCATTTACAATCATGAAAACTTCAACTTCTCACCTAAAAATAATATTTATAGACTGTACACATGCATCTCAATTTTGTTGTATGCTTTCTTAAAATAGGGGACATCAATTACTCGAGATTACAGGTCTATATTCTAACAATTTGAATAATTTTCCCAATCTCCATAGGGAATCCAGAAAGCACATATATAAAATTGAACTATGATCCATGTGATGATTATAAGACTTTCTGTATCAAATTCATGCAAATTGCCGGCTCATGTCATTTCAGAATGATATTCTCATTACCATTTACTTAGAAGGGAAGAAATAGATGGAGTGAGGTGGGAGAGACTCTTACAAGAGTCTAGATCACAAATAGCTGATTAGTGTGGCTGTTTCCTCTCCAAAGTGACTGGTTAAAATTGTACATGGGTTACTTGCCTTTGTAAGTATATATGCTCAAGTCTATATAAATAACGCTGGCAAACCTCCCAGAAAATGCAGTAGTCACAATTGCACTAAAACGATGAGCACAAATTTCTTCCTACCATCAGAAAATGGCAAATAACATATACAAGGTTCAAAACATCCTCTTTATAGAGAACAGCTAACGTGCCATTATTATCTCTAAAACAACGAAAGGCTTTTCATTGTAACAACAACAAAAAATGCTGATAGACTATGACTCGTGAACATCTATCTCCTACAATCACCTCCTAAAAGGTTTATTTATTTCAAAACAATAAAAACCTATTAAGATAATTTTGTGTTGTTTATTGAACTCCAGTGTCAGTCCTAGCTCTTAGTCATCTGTTGGTGAGTTATAGAACTTGTAAGCAGTTAAAAACAGATGCTATTCTAAGAAAGGATAATGCTTCCTTAAAAATTAGTTTCCTTCTATTATTAACAGTACTATATTTCAGTTTTATATATACATGGGAGTAGGAGTGAAATATCCCCTACAGACTCGGCCATTAAAAATCTCCATTACGGTCATCTCAACTTCACTCCATCCTGCCACTCCCTGCATCTAGAAGGCTGGGAAGGAAGATGTCCAAGGCCAGAGGGAATGGCTAAGCCATGAGATAGAGAATGTCTAGGTCTCTGAGTCACCCTCATGAATCACTATCCACATCCAAATAGAAAGGCCTGTGTTGAACTCTGCCTGTGTTGAAATAAACTGAAGTGGCGTGAGGTGGGGTTATTAAGCATTTAATTTTCCCTAACCTAATATACCAATTGAAAAATAATATTTTCTTATTATTGTTATTTGGATTTTTTTTGTTAAGAGGAATGTTAAAAACATCATTTATCAAACACCCATATTTTCATCACAATTTAAAGGATCGTTACATACATTCTTCCCCTTTCTTTAAAGCACTGCTACTTTATTCCAAGAAGTTAAGTTCCTTATCTGTTCATTGTTTCAGAGTTTAACGCATCCAGCTTAAAAGGATTGAAAATTTTCAGCATCATGTAAAAGGAAGAAATATAGAGGGGGATTTTATAAACAAAACAAATCAGGAAATTTAGGAAAATGGAAGAAATTCTGGACACTGGTTCACTAATCATTTCTTAAAGACTGATGTACAGCCAGTCTTCAAATTCAAATTGAACTTTGGTGAAGATCGGAGAGATTGAAAAAGTCTTTTCCATTCTTAAGGAGCCATTTTTGTTTGTTGTTTTAACTAAAGTATGCACTTTCATTCAGATTTCCTCCGTTTTTGTCTAATGTCCTTTTTTAGTTCAGGATCTCGTCCAAGATACACATTACATTTAGTCTTCATGTCTCCTCAGGCTTCTGAAGGCTGCTACAGTTTCTCAGACTTTATTTTTGATGACCTGGACAGTATTGAGAAATACTGGTCAGGTATTTTGTAAAATGGTACTCATGTGAGAGTTTTCTCATGATTATACTGGGGTTATGGGTTTCTGAGAAGACCATGGATGTAAAGTGCCATTCTCATCATCACATAAACTGTCTACATGGTTCATCACTACTGGTGTTAAATTTGATCACCTGGCTGAGGTAGTGTTAGGCAGGCTTCTCCACTATAAGCTTATTCCCCAATTCCATACTGTACTTTTTAGAGGTACTCGCAATGTGCTTAAGGAATGGAGAGTTACGCTACATAAAGAATTTGAAATTACTCTGCATGGGAAATTTGTCTACTCTCCCCCATTTATTTATTTATTCAATCACATACTTTTATTAGTATGGACTTACAGATGTTTATTTCATACTTGGGGCTATAATCCAATACTACTGTATTGTATTGCTCAAATTGTCCCAGCTTTGCCATAGGGAGATTTCTCAATTGACACTTTTTAATTGTGTCCATTTGACATGTGTCCCCATCATTGTGTTTGATTATTTCCTTACTTGCTGGCAGTACAAGATGTTCTAGGTTGATGATGTGTATTGCTAGCTCAAACCCATGGACAATAACAGAGAATAAGCCATTTCTCCGAGGAGCCTGTTTCCTTTTATTGGAGAATGGAATTAGAAATCATGTTCTGGATGCTAGAGGTGCTCATTGCTTCTAGGTCCTCTCAGCTAAGAGAGCACAGAAAAACATGTGTGTAGACTAACTTCATATATACACGTCTAAAGCATAACAGTTTTATGAAAATGGGGTGAAACTACTCTTTCCTGAAATGCATTCATCATCCCACAGGGAGACACCACAGTAGCCACTTTTACCCACACATGTAAAAACTTAATGCAGTCAATGAGGGTCACCACTGTGATGAGTACTATGTTCATCAGTTTAACAAAAGGAGGTTATGGGGAGGGGGCTTTCCAGATACACTCCTGCAAAGCCTGCAGACCAGTGATTTGTCATCCACTGTTGATCAACTGACCTGCTTGCTGCTGCACAATGTCATTTGCACAAAGGTTAATTTTTAACACTCTAGTCAGCTTTTTATAACCGGGATTTTTATATTGTCCAAGTCTGGCTCCCACATGATGCCCTCAGCTTGCCCCCATATGAGTGTCTGCCTCTATTATACATATCTGTGGCTGCCTATGCACACCAAAACTGTAGACTCTAACCTTCAGATTACATCAAACTGATTTGGGCACTGGTTTACCCTAGTTTTCTTGAGGGTCAACAGAACCTCCCTTAGCCAGCCCTTTGCTACAGCATGAGTCCTGACTCAGGGTCCTTAGAAATCAGTCTATTTCTGTCCTATTTACTATTTAGTGGGTATGTCTGTCTACTCAGGTACCCTGTCAGGGAGACATCAGGCACTGATGTGAACAAGGCCTAGGTCCTTAGCCTTAAGTAAGTTATGTGCCACTGGGAGTGAAAGGCACATATGTGTATGAGCGGAGAGGGTGGAGTGTGAAGGATTTCACATACAAGGCGACATTTCACTATCCTGAAAGGAATGTAGGAATTTCCCAGACTAAAAGTGAGCAGGACAAGGAGGTTCCAGAGAGCAAAGAACACTAAAAAAATATAGAAGCAGCAATAAGCAGTGTGTTTGAGCATGCGAAAGACTTCAGAAGTGGGACCCACAGGTGAATGTACAGGGAAGGGCAGTTGGAGAGCTGGTTGGGGCTAGTGAATGGGCTTCCTAAACTATGATCAGAAGTTTAGAAATTATTTTTGGGTGATGGGCAGCAACTAAAGAATGTTAAGCCACATACTGACATAAATAGATTTTCTGCAACTCTTGGCCACAAATATTTTTCTGCTGTGGCTACAGCCTCAGACCATGATAAAGTCGCCTTAGACTCTATCGCACTAATTTATTTTGTTTGCTTAACAAGAAAAAGTCACATAGTTTAGCATCTCATGCACATTATTATTTGTAGATTTTTGTAATTTAAACAGAAAAAAGCTACGAAAATCTGAAAATCAAGTGAGTCAGCAAGAAAAAAAGAAAATAAAAGGAAGAAAATCTTAGTTTTTTTTCTTTGTAAGAAGACCGCCTATCTCCAGTGGGGAAAATGTGAATGTCTGGATTTAAGTGTAATATTGCTGTGCAAATTTTCGGCTCTCATATGAGATGCATCTACTTTTAAGTCAGTGAGATTATGAGATGCAAAATCTGTCTGAGCCATTTAATATGAGTGGAGTGGTGATGGCAGCAGAGGTATTTTTCATGACACACGTACTGAAATATGATGCTATATTCAAACACTTTCTTAATGACAACCATTCACCCACAATATTACGGAGTTTTAAAAAGGTATTTTAAAATCTTGAGACTCAAAGCTTGTGTCAAAACAACTCAAGGTATAAAGTAAAAAATCACCGTTTGAAAAATAGCAAAGTAATAAAATTAGAAATACAAAATAAATAATGTCAGCAGGGCCCACTGCAGCCAAGGTTAAACAATTGGTTCTTCAGGAATTATTAAAGCAGCGTAACTGGATGTCATGCTAATGTTGCTATTGCAGGTGCCAGCTTGGACAGCTGGAGCTAATACTCAATTATCACTTCTGGTGGAGGACCTGGCCACTGCAGTGCCTTTCTTCTTTCTTAGTCTTTCCCCACCACCACATAAGGATAGAATATGCTCATTCTTCTCAAAACTGATAATGTATGGTGGCCACTGCTTTTGTTTGTTTGAGACGGAGTCTCGCTCCGTCACCCAGGCTGGAGTGCAGTGGTGCAATTTCGGCTCACTGCAACCTCCGCCTCCCAGGTTGAAGTGATTCTCTTCCCTCAGCCTCCCAAGTAGCTGGGATTATAGGCACCCGCCACCACGCCCAGCTAATTTTTGTATTTTTTGGAGAGACAGGGTTTCACCATATTGGCCATGGCAGTCTGGAACTACTGACCTTAAATGATCCACCTGCCTCGGCCTCCCAAAGTGCTGGGATTACAGGCGTGAGCCACCACACCCAGCCTGGGCACCGCTTTTAATTGGGTGCTCATACACATATATTTATGTGCATATCCCGTCTCTCCAATAGCCTGGCCCATGACTGAGGCACTTGGAAACTTCTATAGTGTCTAACATGGAGATGGGGCCTTACATGTACTCCTAATCCATTTTCTCTCAACATCTTAATTTTCTGATTAAAGTTTTTGGATTCCAGAATTATGAAGTGAATATAGATAGATGTTCTGGGACTTGGAGAAGAAAAACAAGAATGGGAGTTGGGGAATCCACTGAGGGACTTAAGTTAAAGAATGTAAATTCAAAATCTCTTAAGAGCTGACCCTGTTTCCAGAGCCTAAGAGGCTTATCTTGGGCATTTTATATTTTTTCTCATCAGTGAACTAAACCTCCCATTAAAAAAATTAAATTCTAATACCTCAAAAGTAGCCTCAAACTAGCAACCTAAGAGCTGCTTTGGAACATGGGGCCGGAAGGAGCCAACCCAATAACCATCATAGAAAGAGAAGTGCTTGCAAGAGAAAGAAACAGAATGAAAGAGGAAAAGAAGGAAACATAAAACTGCAAACAAAACAATTCAAAGTACACTGGGAAAATTCACCTCCAAGGAAATTCAAATGAAAGACAATTTTCTGAAAAACATTTTAAAATAAGGACAGGGCAGACTTTGTTGGTTGCTGCCCAAAGGGCATCACCCCTTCCTTCATGCTCCACCGGGCACTGGTACTCAGCCTTGGCACATGGCTTAACGCTGGATTACCTAACCCATTCCTGCTTGCCAATCATTGGTCCAGGAGTGTGTGTGTTGGTGGTGGGGAGGGGGGTGTCCATGACTCAGCTCTCTGATCAAAGAGATATGAGGGAGGATTTACTGGATCCTAATTGGAGGTTTTGGTCTCTGGTTGCAGAGACAAAATCCTTTTTGACAATAACCTTACTACTTTGAACCCAACTCTCATGGGATTACAGGGGAAGAACTGAGACAGGCATTTTGTGATGCATAAGAGGAAAAATCACCAACACTCTGAAGTAGCGAGGGAAAGAACAAGAGGAGGCTGCGCACCTGATGGCCTCAGGGAATCTTAAATCTGGTCTGCTTTCCTCCAGACTTCTCATTAATGAATAGGAAAAGCCTCGTGATTTTACCACTGTTGGTCAGGTTCTCTTATTTGTAAACAAAACTGAGCTTATAAAGTATATGTTTGAAATCTTCTAAAATATTCAGAAATATGAAAAAAAATTCATAAAGCAAAAAACTAATGAATTATGTAACAAAATGGTGAATATGAATCAGATATAGCTGTATATTAAACAGAATCACATAGACATCTGAAAATGAAAATGTAATCACAAACAAAGTAGACTGGATAAATAACAAACCAGAGAGAAAGTTAGTGAATTGAAAAGAAGATAATGGTGAAACTGCCCTAAGAAATAAAATAGAAAGATCAATCCATGGGAAATAAGAGAATTTAAAAGACAGTAAGTTAAGTAGCTAACCAGAATTCCAAAAATGAAAGCAGAAAGAAATATTGGTAAGGTATTTTCTGAAGAGGAAATGGCTGACAAATTTATTGAATTAACAGAAAATTTGAGAACTGAAAATATTTTCACTCCTAGGCAGAGGATGGGGAAAATGCAAAATATCATAGATAAAAGAAAATATTAGGGCTGAACGCAATGGCTCACACCTGTAATCCCAGCATTTTGGGAGGCCGAGGTGGGTGGATCACAAGGTCAGGAGTTTGAGACTAGCCTGGCCAATATGGTGAAACCCCGTCTCTACTAAAAATACAAAAAAATTAGCCAGATATGGTGGTGCACACCTGTAATCCCAGTTACTCAGGAGGCTGAGGCAGGAGAATCACTTGAACCCGGGAGGTAGAGGTTGCAGTGAGCCGAGACTGCACCATTCTACTCCAGCCTGGGTGACAGAGCAAGACTGCGTCTCAAAAAAAAAAAAAAAAAAAAAAAAAAGAAAGAAAGAAAAAATTAAATATTATTGGGGAGAAAGAAGAAAGGAAAATGACAAACACCAAAAGACAAGGATTAATGGTTGCAAATTGTATAGGGGAAATAACCACTAACCTAAAATTCAATTAGTAAGTTAAATTCTCACCCAACAGTAAGGGCGAACAGAAAGTCTTTTCAGAAACATATAAACATAAAGTCTTTTCAATGAAATATCTACTAAACAAGAAGAAAAGTAAACCAAGAGGAAAGGTTGAGATGCAAGAAGCAATGAGATGAAGGCAGGCATGAGTAGGTGAATTAGAAGGTGATGGGTGGATGGATGAAAGATGAGGGTAGCTGTGGTTTTTACAATGGTAAATTCTAGCTTCTTTACAGTACCTGTTCTTGTTTTTATTTATTAAACAGTTAGTTTTACATTTTAATAGTAATATATGCTTGCTGTGATAAGCTCAAACTAAAAAGTGAATAAACAAGACTAACATTCTTTAAATTTCTCTACTGTAAATAGTGACTGTTAGCATTCTGTTTTACATCCTTCCTAAAGTCTCTATAGATTTTAGTCTCTATAGACCTTCCTTAGGTCTCTATAGATTACAATATACATAATGATTTTAGGGTTGGAAGATGTCCCTAAATGTTCATACTATGCATATTGAATTGCTACTTTAAAAAAAATCTAACAATATGCCAAAGATACACTTACAAGCCAATAATTTAGACCTATCTTATTACTTTTAACTCATACTTTTAATCATGCATAGAGCAGATACCACCCAACTTGTTCTGCAAATGGCCAGATAGTAAATATTTTTGGCTTTGAGAGAGATAAGATCTCTCCTGCAACTTCTTAATGCTGGTGTTGCAAGAAAGGAGCCACAAAAAACATGTCTCCTTCCATTCAGCTCTGTTCTTCTCTCTGTCACACTGCTCCTCATAACACAGTCATGGCAAGGCATGCAGCTATGGGGAAGCTGACTTGAGGAAACACTTAGTTTCGGTGCCACAGAATATTTTTACGTGATTTACAAGTCACCTGTATGTATCAATGAGTTACTGTTATACAACTCTCCCCAACACGCATATACAAACACACACTTCATATTGTGGAAATGGTTCCCAGGAATTCTCCTCCCACCCACTTGGTGAACTCATCAGTGCTGTGACAGGAAGGCACGTGGCCAGAGGTCTTATAGTAAATACGAATATGCCTTACAGAAGCATGTGTATAGTGGGAAAAACAAAGTTTGAGAGCCAGAACCTAGCCTGAAGAAAATTCCTTCAAATACCAAATGAGCAAAACTGCAGAGATGTAGTTTTCATTGACCCTCTAGTCAAAACAGTTCCCTCCTATCAGGAATATACTCTTTAACACAGCCATGTATAAGTTAAAATGTACTGTACTTTTATTATCTTTTTTACAGAAATGAAATAATAAAGCTCAAATATTCCACTGTAAATGAAATTTTAGAATATTCCAGTTAAAGCAAGACAGCTATTATAAATTCTTAATTTGTGTAGAAAGGCTAACTTTTTTAGTCATATTTAAATGTATTTTTTCAGAAAACTGAAATTTCAGGAAAAAATTTAACAGCTATTTAATATCATAAATATGAGTAATGAAGTCAAGTCAAAAGAAATTATTCTAACATTTAGAAATAAATTATACCAAATTTGTTTTCAGATCACACTGAAAGCTGAATTTATTAAGAGAAAAATATTCTTCAAATAAAAATAATTAAAAGGTACTTTGGTTATTTGGTAATCCAATTAAAGAAGAGGGCTATATATAGACATGCTGAAAAGAACCTTAAATTTCTGCTGATTTTACACAACATGATAATATCAACAAATATAATGAAAAATATTAAATATGCTCTCTCATCAATCACACACTGGTTAATGAGTCTCATAAGTTCAGAGTATTTAGGGCTAGTCACTGCTCAGGAAACCTTGAAATTCCCTGAAATCTAACAGCTTATGCATGAGAGAAACTTTATGATAGAGGTTTGCCCAAATTTGAAAACCATCTCATAAATTCATATACATTATCAATGATCAGTTGTAAAGCTTAAAGATATTTTTCTAAACTGGTAATAATCAAATGCACACACATACCTTTCAATCAACCATGCTACAGGAAAGACTGAATTGTCATTCTATTTTTTCTACAGAAAATATAAAAACATTTTGCATATGAAGAGATAATCAAAGACTATCCAAAAATATTGGGAAAAAGCATAACTGTGTTGTTAGGTAGTTAATAAGAATATTATTTTATTTTCTGAATTACGTGACATTTTGACATTGTGGTACTTAGAGCATTTTAAAATTTATATTTTGGTGTGACTTGTTCTCATTCTAAATAAATAGTCACATTTCTGCCTATTTCATTTTCATAATTCTTATCATTTTTCTTAAAGATGGCCCCAAATTGAGTATTTTTCCAGATCCCACAAAACCTGGATCTTTCCCTGGTTATAACTATTTCCTAAGAAAAATTATTGCAGGTATTGAAACAAAATTTTTATATCAGGACTTTTGATGACATGTCAGAAAAATGATTATGTGTAACATAATCCGAAGTGGTTTCTAGTCAGGAGAATTCACAAACACAAAAATACCTCTGAGATTCCTAGTTATTTTCTTATTTTTTAACATCAGGTTATCCTTATATTTTGACTAACCAAAAATAAATGATATAACATATTAAACAGGAGTAGAGAAAACTGCTTTTAATGTTGAGTTCATTTTTTATTGTGCTATATCCACAATATTTATATTTAAATATTGCTCAGTATATTTAAAAAAGAATATCTCAATTTGATAAATTCTAGAGCTATATCACACCAATTGCTGATTAGCAGCAGCAGAGCCTACTATAAGGAGCACAGGCTGTGGAATCAGACTGTCTGTTCTTGAATGAATCCAGGCCTTGCATATGCTGGCTCACTGACCTACAGCAAGTTATTTAACCTGACTGTATTTCATTGCTCAACTATAAAACAGTCAAAACAACAGTACTGGCACCATGAGATTGGTGTGGAGACTAAATTAGATAATCCACGTATATTGCTTAAAAAAGAATACGTAGCCGGGTACAGTGGCTCACGCATGTAATCCAGCACTTTGGGAGGCCAAGGCAGGAGGATCACTTGAGATCAGGAGTTGGAGACTTTTGGGCAACACAACAAGACCCTGTCTCTAAAAATATTGTTAAAAATTAAAAATTGTTGAAAAAAGAATATGATACATAGTACATCCTTAATAAATGTTAGTTATGTTACTATTTTTGTTATTGTTGATAGTCATAATCCTTCTCTATCATTTCGTCTTCAATTATCTAAAGTATTTGAAGAAAAAAGGCAAGCAGAGAATTCATTATCTGAAAGACAGAGAAGCAAACACAGAAAGTCTGTTTTAAACATAGTATATCTGATTCAATGTTTTCTATTTTATTATTACTTTATTATTTATTATTTTATTTTATTTTTTATTATTTATTATTTTACTTTAGGATGACAGGTTCTTGATGACAAGTAGTAGAAGTATCTTTAGAACTTGTAGTTGTCTCTTCCTATTTCAAGAAAAAAAATTCCAAACAAAGAATACATCCACATTAAGAAAACTTGGAAATCGTCTAACTGAAACAGCATGGTAACAAACGTATCCCAGAAAATCGGAGTCTGATATGACATCCTGAGGTTGACGCTTGACTATACATTTTAATTTCACAAGGAGAGATGACTCAGCATGTATGTAAACAAACATTTTTTTTTTTTTTTTTTTGCTCTGAACGTTAAACAGTGTAAACATACTAATGGTGATGTTTTCCTCTCGGCAAAACTGGGTGGCCAAGTCAAGCATTACCAAAATTGCTTACTGAAAGTATTTGTGAAGAAATCTACTGAAGTCAACTGCTAAGGGAGGAGAATACTATGAAAATAATACTGCACAAAGCATATAAATAGAAATATATCATTTTCAAAATCCTTACCAAGAATATCACAATTAACTTCTCTAAACAAGAAGTTTAAATTTTTCTTTTTAAGAATCCTAGATGTCAGGCTTCCTTTTAAATACTTCACAGCAAATGTAATTAAAAAAATTAAACTATGATTTTCTTTGGTAACAGTTAAAGCAGGTAAGCAATGCCAGGTTTTCTTAATATTTTCCAACTTTGATTTATTCTTTACATTACTAGATAATTTTTCTATTGTTATTAGGGATAAATTATGCTGTAAAAATCAAGTCATACAAATGCTTTCTTTCTATGCTTTCATCTCCACTAAGTCTTAAGTCATTAGCAACAGAGCTCATTCTACAATCATCTGAATTTTTTCCCCAAAACAAATATAAATTAAAATTCAATATAAAATCTTCACTCAGGCCAAAGAAACAATGTTTAAAAGTGTACAGCATTGTATCCTAATAGTGAATCACTGGGGCTAGAAAATGTAGATTGCCTCTATAATAATGAGGGAGGATTCTGCAAAGCAGGTGCTCATATGTTGGTTTGTTATGAAAACAGTCTACCTAACAATGAAACCTTCAAACCTCCAACAAAAACAAAGCCATGGATTTTGATTTAGAAACTGTTGTTCAAAAATATTTGAGGTCAGCATTTATTAAAATTCAAACGGCTTCCCCTTAGTTGACAGTAAAGGCAATATGAAACATTTGCTACCTTATACATCTGTCTGATATGGATTATTCAAAAAGAATACTGGGGCAGAGCAACCATTTGGATAGCTTCTGACATACAGAATATTGCACTCAGGATTCATTTGTTCTACCAGGACTGGCTACTAACCCATAAACGTGTTTTTGAAATAATCAAACAGTTGCTAAGCTCACAACATTGGCCTAGTGGAAAATGTGCTGAGTGTAAAGCATTCTAGAATAACATTTAGTGCACAGTAGGTGAAAACTTAGCAGATTCTGCAGGGTTATAGCAACCTCGTTAAACTTTGGTGTCTATGGGAGATCTGCTAGATGGGAGAAAGGTAACAGAGAAGTGACATTTAAAACAGCCCTCCTGTGTCAACATACTGATGGTTGATCCACTCATTTAACTCATAATGACATCTGTACTAACCAAGTCAAAGCGTGGTTATTTATATCACTGACTTTGTATAATTCAAGCAAAAAAGTAAAATTCATTTTTTAATCATATCAACGTTTATGCTTCTCATACTGCAGTAAATCAGATGACTAAAAAAGAGACTAGCTGCAGGAAAGCCAGGCAAACAGAACACGCATTGCAATTTCCTCTTCAAACATCCCTGCCTCAGAACTACCCTGCCCAATAAACTCCTCCGCAGTGGCTCACCTTAAACATTCCTCTTCACAGAAGCCCTTCCTGATCCTCAGACTTAAGAGCAGCAATATGTTTTCAGGATACGTTCACTGTAGAAGCACTTTTCATGAATTTAACTGAAGAGTTATTTGTTTAATTATGTATTTAATGCCTTCCTAGTGCCTGGTCGAGAGACCCCTTGAAGGCGGGAGCTGTGTCTCTCTTTTTCATTGTACGAAAGCTCTGAACAGAGGACCTTCCTTGCACAGGTACATTGGTTTCCTTGTAGGGCAGGATGACTACTAAAAGTGAAATGTGTGAAACAGAAAAGTATGGAAGATAATATAATAGGAGCCCAGCTATATTCCTGCCCCCAAGATTAAACAGATATTAAGCGTGCCAAATTCATTTTAAACATTTTAAAGAAAAATATTTCAGAAACAACTCAAGTTTTATCCCATCTTTTCTTCCTCCTTCCCAAGAGTAACTGCTGTGTTCACTTGGTGGGGATTAACCCTGTGTTTTAGAGTAAATGATTTCCAGCATTTAATCAACGCTTATATATTCATTATGCATGCATACTATTGTTTTGTTTATCTGAAACTTTCATATAAACTTTTGTACAGATGGTTTACTACATATCTCCATTTGCAGTAATGATTACCATTTTGAGATTTATCAGTGTTGGACACCTACAGATCCATTCCATTGTTTTGTGTGCTAGTGTTATTGGTTCTTCAAGATCATGTTGTACTCAACCAATTTGCATGTTACTTTATTTTTAACAACTTTATTCCAGTACAAAAGAACACATTTAAGGTGTACGATTTGATAATTTGTGGAACATGAGAAATCAGAAAAACTGCAAACAAGATAATGGACATTACCCTCAAAGGTTTCCGCACTATGCTCCTTCATCATTTCCTCCCTCCCTCCTCTCTCCATCCCATCCTTTCTTCACAGGAAATCACTGATGCATTTTCTGTCAAAAGTTACATTTTCGAGAGTTTTGTATGAATGGAATCCTATAGTATACAAGTGCATTCTTTTCATCTGCCTTCTTTCACTCTGCATAATCATCTTGAGAGTCATCCAGGTCGTTAATGTGTATCAGTAATTCATTCTTTTCATTGCTGAGTAGCATTTGTGACATTCATTATATATTCATTTGTTGGTGAACATTAGAATTGTTTCCATTTTTTGGCTATTATAAATAAAGCAGCTATAAACATTCATCTGCAAGTCTTTGTACAGACATATGGTAGGTGTATATTTAACTTTTTATGAAAGTGGAAAACTGTTTTTCAAAGTATTTTTACCATTATATTTTCCCACCACTGTGGGAAAGGGGAGTAGGAGAGAAACAATTCTCCACATTCTCACAAAAACTTGGAGTTGAATCAGTTTCATTTTAATTGTGTGAATAGTGTGTATCACATTAAGGTTCTAATTTACATATCCTTAGTGACCAATGATGCTGAAATTATTTTCATGTGCTTATTTGCCATACTTATATCTTCTTTGATAAATGCTGTTTAAATTATTTGTCCAAATGTTACATTGTTTTGTTTTCTTATTGATTTTAAGAGTTCCTTATACATTCTGGGCATAAGTTCTTTATCAGATATATACTTTGCAAAGATGTTCTTCCAGTCTATGGCTGATCTTTTCCTACTTATAATAATGTCCTTCAAAAAAACGAAAGATTTTACTTTTGACAAAGCTCAATTTATTGATTTGTTTCATGGATTGTGCTTTTGCAGTGTATCTAAAGTCACAAACATTGTCTCCTGTGTCTCCTTCTAGAAGTTTTAGAGTTTTCGATTTTATAGTCAGAATCCATTCCATTTTTATTTAATTTTGTTATAGGATGTAAGTTATGGATTGAAGATCATTTTTTTTGGCATATGGATATACAACTGTTCTGGCACCATTTGTGGAAAAGACTATGTATGCATCCTGCGAAGAACTGCCTTTGCACCTTTGTCAAAGATTAGTTATCCATATGCATGCTGGTCTATTCCTGGACTTTCTATTTTCTTATGGTCTATTTGTCTAGCTTGATGTTAACACCACATTGGCAAAATTACTGTACCTTTATAGTAAGTCTTGAGTCACATACTGTTAGTCCTCCAACATACTTATACCTTTCCGAAGTTATTTTTGCTTTCCTGGATCCTTGGAATTTCCACATAAATTATAAAATGAGCTTGTCAACTTTTGCCAAAAATCTTACTGGAATTTTGATTGAGATTGCATATAATCAATTTGAAGTAGGGTGAACAGATACAGCATATAAAACCATAGGATGGATATACTTATGCTAAAAATTAGTTTTTTACATAAAATTTAAAAATAACTGGCTGTCCTATATTTTATCTGACAGCCTTATTTCTAGGAGAATTAACACCTTAATAATACTGAGTTTTTATATCTATAAACAGAGTTTATTTCTGTTTACTTAGATCTTTGCTTTTGTTCAGCAATATTGTATAATTTTGGTGTACAGATTATGCACTTCTTTTGTCAGATTTACCTCTAAGTAAATCATGTGTTTTGATGCTATTATAAGTAATATTAATTTTTAAATGCCAAGTTTTTATTTCTTCTACAACTTCGCAAAAGTCACTTATTATTCTAGTAGATTTTTCCTTGATCTCACCAGATTTTTTTTCATAGACAACCACATTTTCTCCGCATTAGTATGCTTTCCAATCTACATATTTTGTTCCTCCCTAATTATACTGGCCAAGTCCTCCAGAACAATATTGAATAAAAGCAATGAGAGTGGACATCTACATTTTGTCCCTGATCCAAAGGAAAATATACTCATCTGTCTTTTAACATTAAGTTTATATTTGCTGAAGGATTTGTGTAGATGTTCTTTATTGGTTGAAGAAGTTCCCTCTGTTTCTAATTGGCTGAGAATTTTATAATGAATGAATATGAGTTTTCAAATGCTTTTTGCTGATCCATTAAGGTGATCATGTAGTTTCACTTTAATCATTTTTAATATAATGATTATACTAATTGGTTTCTAAATAGCAAACTACCTTTGCATTCCTGAAATAAATCTCACTTAGTCATGATATAGTCACATTTTTATATATTGTTGGATTCAATCTGGTACACTTGGTTTAGCATTTTGCATGTATGTTCATGAAGAATACTGCCATGCTTTGTATTTTCTTTTGGTATTTTCACCCTAAAATTTGGTATCAGGTTAATGCTGGCCATATAGAATGAGATACAAATACTACCTTCTCTTCAATTCTGTAAGATAATTGTATAGAACTGGTATCGTTTCTTGTTTACATGTTTGGGCAATGTCAATGATAAAGCCACATCACATAAAGTTTTCTTTGTAGGAAGATTTCTAACTACCAATTAGTTTTTTAAGAGATAGAGAGCTATTCAGTTATCTATTCTTCTTGAGCGAGCTTTGGTAGTTTGTGACCTTGAAAGAATTTTCCCGTTCCACCTAAGTTGTCCAACTTATTGGCATATAGTTTTTCAAAATATTCTATTATCCTTTTCATACCTGAAGACCTATTCATGATGAAACCACTCTCATAACTACTGCTGCTAATTTGAATCTTTCTACTTTCGCCACCCTCTAAGTCTGGCTAGAGACTTACTAAATTTATCAAATTTAATTAAAAAACCTGCCTTTGTTTTCACTGATTTTCTCTGCTGTTTTTCTTTTCTATCTAACTTATTTCCACTTTGATCATTTTTGTCCTTCTTTTGTTTACATTTAGTTTAATTTGCCCTTCTTTTTCTAGATTATTAAGGTGAAACTGAATCAATTAATTTGAGATATTTCTTTTTTCTTGTATGTGTTGGGTGCTGAGTTGCCCTTCTAGGTGCAATTTTAGAGGCATCCCAGAAATGTGCATATCTTGTGTTTTAATTTTCATTCAGCTTAAAACATTTTATAATTTCCCTTTAGAGTTGTTCTTTGGCACATGGATATTTACAAATATATTATTTGGTACCCAAATATTTGGGGGATTTTCCAGATTTGTTATTGATTTCTAATTTACTTCCATTGTTGTCTGAGCATATACTTATTAATAATCAACTTACCAGTTTATGCCTTAAATTATTTTTATTTTATTGAAATTTGTTTTATTTACTACAATATGGTCTATCTTGGAAAACTACCTGTTTGCATTTGGAAAAATGTATGTATTCTGCAGTTATTGAGTAGAGTGTCCTCTAAACATCGATTAGGTCCAGTTAGCTGATGGCATTGTTCAAGTCTTCTATGTCCTCGCTGATTTTCTGTCTACTTGCTCCATCCAATGAAGCACTAAGATTTCTGATTATAATGTAAATTTTTCTGTTTCTCCTTGCAGATCCATCGGTTTATGTGCCACATATTCTAATGCTTTTTTATGAGGTGCATATGTAAAATGTTCTTCTGATCTCTGTATCATTATGAAATGAACTTCTTTATCCCTAGTAATAATATTGGCTCTGAAATCTACTTTTTCTGATATTCATATAGGCATTCCAGTTTTCCTTTGGTGTTATCGTGGTATATCTTTTTTCCATCCTTTTACCTATTTCTATCTTTAAATTGTTTTTCTTATACAAAGTATACACTTTGGCTTTGCCTTTATATACAATCTGATACTCTCTGCTCTTTAATTGGATTGTTTTAA
Organism: Nomascus leucogenys; assembly: GCF_006542625.1. Lineage (NCBI taxonomy): Eukaryota > Metazoa > Chordata > Mammalia > Primates > Hylobatidae > Nomascus > Nomascus leucogenys. Next base: position 63,820,735 of record NC_044394.1, on the reverse strand, counting down.
ACCAGCTATGTTCAATGTAATGGTTGACATGATTAAATTTAAGTCTATCATCTTGTTATTTGTTTTTACTTTCGCCCATCTATTCTTTGTTCCCTTGAAAACTCTTTTTCTGCTGTCTTTTGAGTTACATACTTTTTAAATTGCATTTTATTTTCTTTGTTGGTTTATTAGCATTGTTTAGTTCATCATTTTAACAACTACTTTCAAATTTATAGTATGTTTTTAGCCTTATCACACACTTTCGAGTGATACTATACCACTTTGTAAGATAGGAATCTTAAAATACGGCACTGACATTTCTATTCTCATGGACTTATTCAACTGGCACACATTTTACTTTTAGATATTTAATAAACTCTATACCACGATGTTATTATTTTTGTTTAAACACTCAATATTGGCCAGGTGTGGTGGCTCACACCTGTAATCCCAGCACTTTGGGAGGCTGAGGTGCGAGGATCATGATGTCAGGAGGTCAAGACCATCCTGGCTAACAAGGTGAAACCCTGTGTCTACCAAAAATACAAAAAAATTAAGCAGGCATGCTGGCGGGTGTCTGTAGTCCCAGCTACTTGGGAGGCTGAGGCAGGAGAATGGCATGAACCCGGAAGGCAGAGCTTGCAGTGAGCCGAGATGGCACCACTTCACTCCAGCCTGGGTGACAGAGCGAGACTCTGTCTCAAAAACAAACAAACAAAAAAACACTCACTATTTTCAAGAGACTTGATAAAATTCTTACATATTTACTCTTATAGCTACCATTTTCTTTGCCCTTCATTCACATATGTTGATGCTTATTTCTATCTAATGTCATTTTTCTTCATTGTAAAATATATATTTGAATACTCTTTTTGTAATGGACAAGATATAATTGATTGTTTTCACCTTTTGTATGTCTGGAAAAATGCTTTATGTTTCCTTTATTTTTTAAAATATTTTTTGCTGAGTATGAAAGTTTACATTGATTTTTCTTTCAGCATTTTCAAAATGTAATTCCACTGATTGCTCTCTTGTGTTATTTTATTTTTATTTATTTATTGAGACAGTCTCACCCTGTCACCCAGGCTAGAGTGCAGTGGTGTGAACATAGTTCTTTGCAGCCTTGAACTCATGGGATCCAACTATCCTCCTGCCTCAGCCTTCTGAGCAGCTCAGAGTACAGGCATGTACCACCACACACAGCTAGTTTATTATCATCATTATTTGTAGAGATGGTGTCTTACTATGTTGCCCAAGCTGCTCACAAACTCCTGGCCTCAAGCCATCCTCCGACCACAGCCTCCCAAAGTGCTGTGATTACAGACATAAGCCACCATGCCTAGCCTTATATTGCTTTAAATGAGAAACAGACTGTTTCCATATCTTTTTTACACTATACACAATGTATTTTTCCCCTCTGACTGCTTCTAAAGTATTCTGGTTATCCTTGGTCTTGAACTATAAGATTATAATATATTCTTTGGTGGAATTTTCTTTATGTTTCTTACGCTCAGTTTGTTTCACTTCTTGGATCTCCGGTTTTATAGTCTTCATCAAATTCAGAATATTTCTGGCTATTATTTCTTCAAATTTTTTTATGCTAGTTGACATTGTCCCACAGCTCAATGAAGCTCTTTTCAAAGGTTTGGACTTTTTTTCTGCTCCATCATGATGTTTTTATTGCTGTCCTGAAGTTCACTAATCCATCTCTCCTATCATGGCGAATCTACCACTAGTCCCATCCAGTGTAATTTCACATCAGTCATTGTAGTTTCCATCTCTAGGAATTAGTTTGAGTATTTTAAATTTCTTCTATGGCTCTATTTGACTTATTAAAACATCTAGAATACAGTCATAAAGCTATCTTAATGTCTTTGTCTGCTAATTTTAACATATGTGTCCATTCTAAAATTAGTTTTGATTGATTGCTTTTTGTCCTTATTATGAGTCATAATTTCCTGTTTCTTTGCTTACCTGGGAATTTGTGATTGGATGCCAGACACTGTGTATTCTGCTTTGTTAGGTTCTGGTTATTTTGGTGTTTCTATAAATATTCATAAGCTTTGTTCTGGGACACAGTTAAGTTACTTGAAACAGCTTCCTCCTTTGGAGTCTTGCTAGAATTTGTCAGGCAGGACAAAACTGGTAATCATTCTGGGGCTAATCATTCCCCAGTACTAAGGTAAGAGTCTCATCCTATCTCCAGTACCTCCTAATTTATGAGATTTTTCCAGTCTTGCTGGTGTAAACATTTGTTAGACCCAAACATATGTGAATACTCAGCACATTCCCCTCTAATCCTTTTGAGTGGCTCCTTCACCAGCCTCAGGTCTCTTCCTCACATGTATGCACTGATCAGTACTCAGCTGATTACAAAAGGAGGACTTGCTGAAGATCTCCAGAATTCTCTCTCTGTACAGCTCTCTCCTCTTCAGTATTCTGTCCTGAAAGTCTAGACACTTCAGATTCTCCCAATTGCAACTCAGTTCTTCAACTCAGGGAATCCCCCAGGATCTGACTGGAATGCCTTTCCTGCGGTGTTCCCCGAAAACTCCCTCAGTCTAGTAGGTTGGGGCAGTATTATGGCTCATCTCTCAAAGATCACTGTACATTGAAGCCTAGTGGCTACTGCCTTAAAAAACATGGTTTCATGTATTTTCAGGCAGGGTTAAATCTGGCCTCATGCCATCTTCCCACTTCCCTTACTGCATAATTGACTTTCAACTTACAATCTTTCAACTTTAAGATGGTGCAAAAGTGATACACATTCAGAAGTGGTAATTTCCACTGAATAATGACACACAGACACATAGACATACACACTGAGAATATGTTTTGTTTACACTATTACAAATTCCACTGCAATCAATATCACTATATATGTAGCTGGTTCCTGCCCCTAGTGTGTTTGACTAGGAAGAGAATTTTAGGATCATAGGATTCATACAACTTCATCCTATTTCACTGCTGTCCCCCAAGTCAGGGTCCTCCAACCCTTCTTTGGTGGATTCTCTCTCAGGCTATGGAGCTTCCATTCCCACACATGACCTCACCCTTTAACCAATGCCAGTTGCAGAGTAAGAAAGCCCAGCTCCCTGGCTCAAATCAGGACAACCTTGTGGGGTATGTACATACTATAGCTCCTCAAGCTACTCTCCTAAGGGACATGGCCTGAGGTCACATGACTTTAACTTTATTTAGCTCTTACTTTATGTCTTTTAATACAATTTGTATTGCCACCAACAATTTCAGGCAGTTGCTCTTAAACTGTACTTACACTATCAGTCTTATGATATGTATGATGCTCTAATTATCAGTTAGTTTAATATGTATTGGGGTTTTTATTTCCTATGACAGTTGCCTGTTCTGACAGGGTATTCAGAGCTTTGGCTCGTTTTTAAATTATGAGATTGCTTCCATTATTACTATGGAATTCTTCATATAAGATGAGTGAAAGTCCATTAGGAAATACATGTTTTTCAACGATCTTCTCTAATATATGATACTTTTTTCACTTAGTTTTTGGATTATAAGTTTTGTCATTCCAAAGCTTTAATTTTGAAAATAACTGAATACACCATTTTCCCCTTTATAGTCTTAAGTTTGTATGTTTTATCTATGAAATCCTTCCCTAATTCAGGATCTTAAGGATTTATCTTCTAAGTTTTCTCTAAAATGTTACACTTTTTAAACTGGGTCTCTAATTCATCTGTAATTAATTTTTAATATGTGGTATGAGGCACAGATCTAATTTCATCTTTTTTCTTAAGGACAGTCAAAAGTTTTAGCATCATTTACTCAATAACTTTTCTATCTTTTTTTTCCCATGCATGTGATGCACTCAATTATATGTGGGTTCATTTATCTGCTATTTTGTTCATTTGGTCTATTTGACTTTCCCTGCATGAATATCCCTTTGTTTTAACTACTGTGGCTTTAAAATAAAGCTTCATTACGAGAAAAGTACATTTTGACTATCTTTGAGAATTTTGACTAATACGTGAACTTCAGATTCGTCTTAACACAGTCTATGAAAAATCTGTTTCTCTTTTTACTGAAACACCATTGAATTTATGGATTAATCTTTGGGGAACTGATGTCTTTACTATATTGATTTCTCTCATCCCAAACATTTTATAAATTCCTTATTTATTTAGCTCTTACTTTATGCCTTGCAGTAAGGTTTCACAATTTTTTCATGAAGGTCTTATAAAACTTTTGCTAGCTCTATTCAGAGGTTTATAGTCTTTGATACTTTGTTTCAAGTACAGAGGGGTGCTGTTGTGTTTTATATGTTGGCCTAATATCCAGAAACCTTTCTCTTTCATTATATTAGCTCTAACATCTTGTTTGTACTTTAAACAATTTTAAGAACACTGTTATCATTTCATAATGGTAACAGTTTTGACTTTTTGCTTCTAATTCTTATAATTTTCTTTTCCACATATCACTGTACTTGATGTTCATGTCCAGAATATCAAGTACAGTGATGAGTACAATAAGTTGATAATGGGTATCATTTTCTCCTGATTTTAAAGAAAAGATTCCTTGCCTTTATAACTGTATTTATTTGCTGTAAATGTTTAGTCAATTCCTTGTGATACCTGCTGTTTTAGAGTTTTTTTAAAAAATCATGAATGGGTAAACTGAATTTTATGAAGTACTTTATATGGGCAGTTAACAAGATGATCACGTTATTTCAAACCATATTTTAATCTGATGAATTATGTTAAAAACCATTTCTAAAACCATTTCTAAAACCAAACCAACCTCATATTCCTGAGATAAATCCTACTTGGTCATTACATCTTTCCGTTTTCTGTACCTATAACTCTAGATGGTCTCTGGCTTAGGATGGTTCAACTTATGATCTTTCAACTTTAAGACATTGCTAAAGTGGTACACATTCAGCAGACACTATACCACAAATACCCATAGAACCATTGTGTTTTTCAATTTCAGTACAACGTTCAATAAATTACATGTGATATTCAACACTGTATTTTAAAAACAGGCTTTGTGTTAGATGATTTTGCCCAATTGCAGGCTAACACAAGTGTTCTGAGCATGTTTAAAGTAAGCTAGTCTAAGATGTGATGCTCAGTAGGTTAGATGTATTAAATGCATCTTCGACATGTTATTTTCAACTTATGATGGGGACAAAGGTCAGGGAGCATCTGTGTATCTATCTACACTTACAGTGTATTTTCAGTTGTAATTGTAATATGCATAGTAGTCATTATCTGACAGCTTAATTCCTATGGAAGTCTTCTGTGTCACACCGCTTCATAGCTGGAAAGTCTGTATTTTACCAGTGTTACGCTTAACATGTTTGCTTTCTTAAGCAATGTGATGTTTATCATGCAGTGAATATTTGTACTAGTAAATGCTGTTGTTCCAACCAGATATTCTTTTTCCAATTTTGTGACTTCATGAAGCTTTTGCTTCTAACAGCTGATACCCACAACCCTTCTTTGGTGGACTCTCTCTCTCATGCTATGGAGCCTCCAAGCCCACACATGACCTCACTCCTTAACCAATGCTAGTTGCAGAGTATGAGAGCCCAGCTCCCTGGCTCAAATCAGGACAACCTTGCGGGGTATGTACGTACTATAGCTCCTCAAGCTACTCTCCTATGGGATATGGCTTGAGGTCACATGATCTTAACTATCCTACTTTTCCCATTTCCTTACCAGTCGTCCAAAGAACAATTGCTTAGTAAGTGACATGCAGGTGAAGTGCTCATCTCGGGTTATGTTTCTGATAAGCCAACATCAAAGAGTAGTCTTATAAATAAGAATGTACCTCCTGGAAATGTACATTTCAAGGCTTTTGACAAATTTCTTCCATAAGAATTGACAAATTCATATTTCTATCTGCAATGTGAACTATTCTTTCTCTTTATCCTCCCTAACATTGGAGAAGTGTGTGCACATGTGTGTAGGTGTGCATATATACATACACACTGTTACGAGCTGAATGCTTGTGTTCCCCTAAAATTTACAGGTTGAAATCATAGCCCACAATGTGATGGTATTAGGAAGTGGGGCCTTTGAGAAACAATTAGATCATAAGGATAGAGCCCTCATGAATGGGATTAGCACCCTTATAAGAAACAGCAGAGAGATGATCTCTCTGCTCCCTGTTGCGTGGGGACACAAAGAGAATATGGCCGTATACAAACCAGAAGGAGTGCCCTCACCAGATATAGGATTTGCTGCTGCCTTCATCTTGGCCTTAACAACCTCCGTAACTGTGAGAAATAAATGTCTGTTTAAGCTTCCCAGTCTATGGTATTCTGTTATAGGAGCCCAAACTAAGACATGTACATATATATTTTAATTTTTCTTAACTGAAAAGTGAAAAGGATATTTCATTGTTATTTATATTTTCTATGTGTTCAGTAGTGAGGTGGAACATAATTTATACATTTATAATTCCATATGGTGAAGCTTTCACCAAATATATGAATCCATTCCATACATCAGGTCACACATCTGCTTTTAACAACCAAGGGGTGGCCAGGTGCAGTGACTCACACCTGTAATCTCAACACTTTGGGAGGCCAAGGCGGGTGGATTGCTTGAGCCCAGGAGTTTGAGACCAGCCTAGTCAACATGGTGAAACCCCGTCTCTACTAAAAATACAAAAAAATTAGCCAGGCATGGTGGTACACACCTGTAATTCCAGCTACTGGGAAGGCTGAGGCACAAGAATCGCTTGAACCCAGGAGGTGGAGGTTGCAGTGAGCTGAGATCATGCCCCTGCACTCCAGCCTGAGTGACAGAGGAAGACACAGTCTCAAAAATAAAATAAAATAACTAAGGGGCAAGGAGCTCACTGTCTCTTGATGTAGTTCAATTTAGGGTCCAGATCTTACTGCTATTATTCTCTTCCTAAGCGTAGGAAATTTTATGCATAATTAGCCCTTAATTTGCATTCTGAAAGTAACAGAAAATTAGCCTAATCTGTCTTTAACAAAATGACTCTTCAGATATGTGGAGAAACTTAGACCTGTTTCTGCAATCTCTCTGTTCCACTCCCTCAAGCCTTTTCTTCTCTAGACCTAAATTCTTCTGTTGCTCTTCACAAGATACGGTTAGGAATTCAACAAACATCTCTTCACTAGTTCTGGTCAGTATGGTTCTAAATAGGAGGCTGTTTCAAGAAGTCAAAGTACAAATGGCAAAGAAACTTTCCCTTGGTATCAGAAAAAATGTGACTTTAAAGAAATTTTTTAAATGTTTTTGAAATATCTTACTTAAAAATTCTCAGATTTTTCTAGACTGAGTTTTTGTGTCCTAAGATATTACTCCAAATGTCCTAAAATTCCAGATACAGTTTTCATTCCCATTTTTCTGACAAGATATTACTCCAATTTTATTAAAGAATGCTGAAGAAGGACATTCAGTTCAAATATATAATTCTATTTAGCAATAGTGTCCAAACAGTCTTATTGCAGGAAAAATCTCATATTAAATATCATAAAATTAATAGGCCACAGAGAATCTTTGGGTAATCTATAATAAAATAAATTTAGTTCTGTGCATTACGTATTCATAAAAATATCCATGAGATTTATTTTATGTTCAATGGTATAATATCCATAGAGAAGCAGACTAAATATTTATTCATATTTCTCTGTTTATATCCTTAATACTTATAGGTTTGTTTTTCTCATTATCATAATACAGTGTTAAAAAACATTTTAGATCCAGAACAGCCAACTCATTATTGAAGGAGAAGAATAAAGTCAGAGAATTGACACTAGCCAACTTCAAGACTTACTATAAATCTACAGTAATGAAGACAGTGTGGTATTAGTAAAAGGAGAGACAAATAGATGAATAGAACAGAACGGAGATCCCAGAAATAGGCCCACATAAATACAGTGAACTGACCTTTCACAAAAGAGAGAAGGCAACAGAATGGAGCAAAGATACTCTTTTCAAAAAGTGGTGCTGGAAAAACTGGATATTCACATTAAAAAAAAAGGTCTAGATGTAGACCTTACACCTTCATAAAAATCAAATCAAAATGGATCACAGATCTAAACATAAAATGCAAAACTATAAAACTTCTATAAGATAACATAAGAGAAAGCCTGGATGACCTTGAGTATGACAATGATATTTTAGATACATCAAAGGCATGATCCATGAAAGAAATAATTGATAAACTAGACTTATTAAAATTTAAAATGTCTGCTCCAAGAAAGATAATGTCAAGAGAATGAGAAGACAATACACACACTGGGAGAAAATACATGCAAAAGATACATCTGATAAAGAACTGTTATCCAAAATACACAAAGAATTCTTAAAACTCAACAAGAAAATGGATAACCTAATTTAAAAATTGGCCAAAGACCTTAAAAGATACCTCACCAAATTAGATATACAGATGACAAATAAGCACATGAAAAGATGCTCCACATCATATGTCCTCAGGGAATTGCAAATTAAAGCAACAAGATGGCACTACACACTTCTTAGAATGGCCAAAACACAAAACACTGACAGCATCAAATACTGGTGAGGATGTGGAGCAACAAGAACTCTCATTCATTGCTGGTGGAAATGCAAAATCGTACAGCCACTTTGGAAGACACTTTGGTAGTTTCTTACAACACTAAACATACTCTTATCATACAATCCAGCAATCATGCTCTGTGGTGTTTACTCAAATGAAATGAAATCATGTGTCCACACAAAAACCTGCATATGAATGTTTATAGCAGCTTTATTTGTAATTGTCAAAGCTTGGATGTAACCAAGATGTCCTTCGTTATGTGAGTGGATAAATTGGTATATCCAGACAATGGAATATTATTCAGCACTGAAAAGAAATGTGCCATTAAGCCATGAAAAGACATAGAGGAAACTTAAATGCATATTACTAAGAAGCCAATATGAAAGGGATACATACTGTATGATTCTAACTATAAGTTCTGAAGTTTAACTGTATGACTTAGAACCATACGATTCTAAGTATGTGGCAAACAGTAAAAAGATTAGTGGTCAGTGCTTGAGGTTAAGGGGGTAGGAGGTATGAACAGGTGGAGCACAAAGGATTTTTAAAGGATTTTTAAGGCAGTGAAACTATTCTGTATGATATCAGTGGTAGACATATGTTATTATACATTTCTCCAAATACACAGAATACACACCATCAAGAGTAAACCCTAATGTAAACTATGTATCTTGGATGATAACAAGGCATCAGTGTAGGTTTGTCAATTGTAACAAATATACCACTATAATACTGGGTCTCACTGGGGAGGCTGTGCACGTGTGGGGATGGGATATTTGGTAACTCTCTATAGTTTCTGCTCAATTTCTCTGTGCACCTAAAACTGCTCTAAAAAATAAAGTTTGTAAATTTAAAAATATTTTATAGGACCTTGCAATGGAAGAGATCTAAGGCCCCTGGGTCCTCCTTTCAGATCTATCACGGCCACAGATCCCACTGTTGCATATTTTCCATCTGCGAGACTCTCTAAGGGGGCAGCTAATATTTCTTTTCTTTTTTTTTTTTTTTTTGAGACTTGCTCTGTCACCCAGGCTAGAATGCAGTGGCGCGATCTCGACTCACTGCAAGCTCTGCCTCCCGGGTTCACGCCATTCTCCTGCCTCAGCCTCCCGAGTAGCTGGGACTACAGGCGCCCACCACCACGCCTGGCTAATTTTTTGTATTTTTAGTAGAGACGGGGTTTCACCATGTTAGCCAGCATGGTCTCGATCTCCTGACCTTGTGATCCACCCGCCTCGGCCTCCCAAAGTGCTGGGATTACAGGTGTGAGCCACTGCGCCCGGATGGGGGCAGCTAATATTTCTAAGGCGAAAACAAACAGAGAATGTTTCAGTTGTTCACACACAAAAGGCATGTGCATGCATATAGGTACAGTTTATTTTTGAATATTTAATACTGTTTCAAACTGACCTATATATGAGGCCACATTGGCATAAACAGTGGAAGTTCTCTGCAGCTCTATGCAACGTGGATATGTCCACCCCACTTTACAAGCACTGAGAAGAGTGATTCTCATGACTGTCCTGGACTTATCTTCCCCAGTACCCTTCAGGAACAGGAATAATGGTCAACATTCTACAGAACATCACTTTGTTTATTTTCTGCAAAAAAAGCCCTGGAGAATAGCAGAGCACTGGAAGGTTTCTGCATAGGATACTAGCTGTAGGTCAAAGATGTTTTCTACACAGCTAAGGGCAAATTATAGAGAATGCAGCTTGGGCTCAGTGCTCTTTGAATGAGTTTTAGAGAGAAATGGAAAAATGTGTGGCTTTGTAGCATCATTACTTAGCAGAAACGTGAAAAGCAGTTGCAAAGAAAGCTCTCGCCTTTCTTTTGCAGATGCTCTCTGACAAACTGCGCTGCTCAGGCTTTTCTTTCTCACAGGGTTGCCCTTTTCCTTCCACTGTCATTGCTGTCTGGTCATTCCTTGGGTGCACTGGTTGCCAGAGCTTTATTTATATTCTTTTTTCCTTTTATAGTGCAATTTCCCAATATTCTCGTATACACAAGATATATTTCTTCATGGTTTCTTCCTTTTCTCTTCATGGGGAACTTATATATATTATAACATTTGGGCTCCCTACAGTCTTCTTTCTTCCTTTGATACCCTTCTTTTTCCCCTATTTTCCCTACCTTGACTCTGAGCTCCAATGAGACAAACTATCTCCTGTAACTTTCTAAAATGCTTAGTTCAAATTTCATTCAAACATTCATTAACCACCTGCTAAGTTCCAGGCAGTGTCCTGAGTATTGGGAATATAGGAATGCGTAGAGCCATTTGGGAATTCAAATAGCTCCAGGCCGATGTGATAACTGCCATCTAAAAAACACTCTGAAAGTTAGAGTAAATAAATGTTTGAAATTCATGAATGATTGTGAAAAGCTTCCCCAAGATAGAGCAATTGGGCCAGGTCTGGAAGAATAAATAAAAGTTTTCCAGAGGACGGGAATAGAAGCATGTAGGCATTAAAGAGAAGAGTATCACATGGGGGAATGGATCTGTGTCATACGCTCACAGAGGGATTCTGACAAGAACTGAGGCTGGTTGATAAAGAATACTGCGTAACAGTTGGATTATAAAATGAAGGCAGTTGGAAACCATCTAAAAAGTTTAAGCAAAACAGCACATGATCAGTATAATGTTCTAGTATGATAATTGTCAACTGTGTACAGTATAGATTAAGTAGTAGGTGACATTAAGGAAAAAACCCATTCACAGATTCTTGTAATAGCTCATATAAAAGAAAACAGAGGTCTAAATTAAGGTAGCGAGAGTTAAGACTAAGGAAGAAACAGATGTGAGATACAATTTTAAGCATAGTGATATCAAGAGGGGCTTGTATGCTGAATAGAATGGAGAGGAAGAACTCTAAGATAACTACCTGGTTTTCGCCCTGGGCTATTTGGGTTGATAGGGCAGGCATCCACTAAGATAGAAATACAGAAGCAATATGACAATTGGGAGCATAATGAATTTAATTTTAGATGTACTGAATTTGGGATGCCTATGGGCGTTCACATCTAGGAAATATTTGGAAAGTGGTCTGAAGGCTCAGGAGAGAGTTCTGGGCTAGAAATAGAGATTTGTGAGTCACTGGCACACACAGTAAATATAGAAGATAAATCATGGGAATAGATTAAATTACCACGGGAACATACGTAGAACAAGGATCACAGTGAAAAATGGGACCTGGAGGAAAGCATATATTTAGGAAATAGAATGAAGACCTATGAAAAAAGACAAGGCAAGTCAGAGCCAAGTGCAGAACCGGGTGAGAGTGGAATGGTTGACCACAAGTGCTTATGTTATGACAGTTGAAACTGGCTAACAGTGTGAAATCCAGAAGAGAGTCCAAGTGGACTAAAGAGAGAAAGCAAATCCTTGAATGTCACAATCATCTAATCATTAGGTTCCTTGATGAATATCAGCAATTATAGCCAGAAGGTAGTGCACCTTGGGGGAAACCCAATCTTTCAAAACAAAAAATCTATATCAGAGAAAAAAAGAAGAAAGGACCTGAGAAAGCATATGAGGAAATATCAGAGGAATATTCTTTTTTCCTTCTTTTGTTGTTTCTGATAATGATGTAGATGATAATGATAATGATGGTATAACTTTTAGAATGGAAGAAACTTTAGTATGCGTGTGGGCTCGGTATAGATTTCACTTCAAGGAATAGATTAAAGATACACTTCAAGGAACAGATTAAAGATATATAAAATAAGAGAGATAAACATGAAAGTAGGCTAGAGGCAGAAAGAAACAGGAAGAGAAATGCCCTTTTAATGTATCATTTCTGAGAATGAAAGACAGACAGTAAGATTGAATGGGTTATTGATAAAACTGCAGATATGAAGAATCAAAACGGAGAGACATGAGGTCTAACAGCCTCAATGTTCAATAATAAAATTGGCAGTAATGACTGATACTTACAAAGTTCCTACTATGTGCCAAGTGCTATTCTAACTGCTTTTAAGAAATATTAACTGATACAATCTTCACAATGATTCTATAAGGTAGGAGCCATTATTATTTTCCTTTCACAGATGAAGAAATAATAACAAAGAGAAGTTAAATCACCTAGGATCATAACATAGCTTGCAGAGCAAAGGCTTGAACACAATCTGCATGGTGAGTGTCTTCTCATAACCTCTGTGCTATACAGCTGCTCTAAGCAGGAAGGGATGGAGTGGAAGTGGATGGCAATCAGTAGGGGGGTTTAGAAAAAGAATCCTAGGAAATGATTGAGCACATAACAATAAAAAAGAAGTAAAAGAGGCCAGGTGCAGTGGCTCATGCCTGTAATCCCAGCACTATGGGAGGCCGAGGTGGTGGATCACTTGAGTTCAGGAGTTCAAGACCAGCCTGGCCAACATGGTGAAACCTCATCTCTACTAAAAATACAAAAATTAGCCAGGCATGGTGGTGGTAGCCTATAATCCCAGCTAGCTGGGAGGCTGAGGTGTAAGAATTGCTTGAACGTGGGAGACCGAGGAGGCAATGAGCTGAGATTGCGCCATTGCACTCCAGCCTGGGTGAAAGAGCAAGACTCCATCTCAAAAAAAAAAAAAAAAAAAAAAAAAAGGTAAAAGAAAGGCAGCACTGGGGCTCAGATGCAACTGAAGACCATGTGTTAGAAATGATGCCAACCTGTATCACTGTATGATCGTTTTTTTAGGGAGTGTTCATCCCATAGGTATAGGAAGAAGAAGGTAAAGGAAGTAATAGCAAGTATTGGAATTTTGCTGTAAAGGTGAGGCACAGAAGCAGGGGAGTGACAGACACAAGAAAGATGCTGAGTCAGCATTTCAGCCACACTGCAAGAGAGAGAGTCAAATAGAGAAGAAGGACAGCAGAGAAACCAAGGACAGGATGACATGGTTGGAGGAATTAACCAGCCTAGAGGTAGGCTGGAAGGCAGGCTGTTTCTCTTGAGGGAAAAAAGCTGGAGCAATGGGAGTGAAGATAAACTAGACCAAGTGGAAAGAAAGAAGGCTGTGGTCAGAGCAAGATACTACATCAGAAATGTGAAGGTTAGAAAATCTAGTGTTAAGAGTTACATATTAATTGAGGACTATTCCATTATGTTCTACAACAGTATCTCAACTGTGTCCATAATTTTCCTCAACTGTAGCAATGTATCCCAGGCTCAGGAGATGGTCAAGCAAAGGCTGTATTATCCTATGGTTGAGGAACATCACAGTGAATTATGCTGAAAATGCTGATGATGGAACTGAAGTCCCAATGAGTACTCATTAGAGTCATTCAACTATGATGTCCAGGCAGGATAAGGAAGAATATGAATTTGAGAGAGTTCTCACAGAAATGGAGCTGGAATTAGAATGTTCCAGTAGGATTTTACGCAAAAGTAAAAAATATATATATAATTCCATTTTGTCAAACTATTCCTGCATTTACTTCCTTTGCCCACAGATGGACGATAATCTCCTTTATAGACAGAAAACTATGCATAGCTTGGCTTCTCCATACCCCGCATAGTTCTGAGGATTGTCATGTATTAAACAAATACTTGCTAGGCTGCACACATCACTGAATTTACCTCTGAGATGCTCCTTAGAAAAAAATCACTGAGGTGTCAGTTCTTCTTGCAAATCAGAAAGAAGTTTCAGAAAGGACTTGACCAAGACAGAAAAATTAGCTGGATACAGAGTCAGATCATATGCATATCATGTGGTAATCAATGATTATCTCCTAAGGGCCAGCAGAGCACTGGGCACTGTAGAAAATATGTTTTTGCTACATGGATTATAAACTTTTTTCACTGGATGCATACAAAAATTAATATAGTATTACATACCACAAGCTAGATTTTTTACTCACAAAGGCAAGAGTTTGTGTGGGGTATGTGTGTGATGTTGTGTTATGATGCTGAACGTGGAGAAGATAAGAACAAATTAAACAAGTTAAAAAAACCAAAAGCACCCCCCACATCTCAGAATAATTTCACTATAAAAAATGAAGAAATCTTCCCACATGATCAGGTGTTCATCTGGCATCACTACAAGATGTAATTCATCGGCCAGGCATGGTGGCTCATGCCTGTAATTCTAGCACTTTGGGAGGCCAAGGCGGGTGGATCATCTGAGGTTAGGAGTTCGAGATCAGCCTGGTCAACATGGTGAAATCCCATCTTTACTAAAAATACAAAATAAAAAAAAAAATTAGCTGGGCGTGGTGGTGGGCACCTGTAATCCCAGCTACTTGGGAGGCTGAGACAGGAGAATCACCTGAACCCGGGAGGCAGAGGTTGCAGTGACCCGAGATTGGGCCAACACACTCCAGCCCGGGCAATAAGAGCAAAACTCCATCTCAAAAAAAAAAAAAAAAAGAAGTAATTCATCTTTTCACACTCTTTCAAAGCAGTCAGAAAAGTGTGAGACTAAGTAAGAGGAAAACAGAAAGATAAATGATCGACTTTTTTAATCTAGAGGAGAAATATGGAAACCATCTCAAATAAGCATCCTTTGGGAGAAAAAATTAAATGAAAGTAAAAAAGACAAAGAAGTCAATTTAAAAAAAAATTTTTTTTTCAAAAGAAACAACCGATACAATAAAACAGCTTCCAAAATAACAAATAAGATGCAGGCAGGACCAAAAAAAAATTAAAAAGAGAACATATGTATTAACATTCTCCTCATACGTAAGACACAGATTAGATTTCAGAAAGTAACACCCCCATTTCTCGATCTCTCTTTCTCTTTCTTTCTCTAAGACTTTAAAAGACACCAGCATCCCCTCAGAACTGTTGATCTTCTGGGCTCAGAAAGATTAGCAAAACTAAAAATAAGATGGAAACCTGATGCCCTGAGCACCAGTCAGCAGCAGAGCTCTTTCTATGATTTGGTTGTGAAGGGACTCCATATAAGAAATACATAACTGGAATATTTCCATAAACAAAGCAAAGATGTGAAGGTTAAAGAATTAAACATGAATCTTATGACAGATTCTGCTGTTTTTCCCCCTCAGGGTTAGTCTTCATGAATGAGTCTATGTTATGGTCAACCAAGTCATTAGGAGTGATAATGCATTGATGTCAGGAGCATTCTAGCATATCACTTGTCTTAATACAGTCTTCAAGGTCATGGTTTAAAATACCACAGGATAACATTTATAAATACAGTCTTCACAACCCATTTTCATATAAATGATCTTTTGATACAGCCTTTCCTAAATAATATTCTGACACAAACGAGAATGGTTAAATTACCCAATATGAAGTCATTAAAATTAAAATTTCACAGGGAAAATTCAAATTACCACATTTATTGATAGTAGAGATTTATAGTAATTTGCTTCTTATAAATAGCAAAACCTTGTTGTTTAACTTTCGTTCAATTTCTTAGCCTGGACATTTGAATTTATACACCAACATAAAGATATCTCCCTTGTCTCCTAAAGCATTATATAAAATACATTATAGGAGAAGACAGAAGAAGGGAGAGAGAAAAACAACACCTCACTGCCATTCAGTCCTTGTGCTTAGAACAAAACAAAATAGTAAAACTGATTATTCAGGAAGGGCTGTTTTCATCTGAAAAGAAAACAAAATTAAAACAGTTATTTTTGTATATTAAAAGGTTTTGGTAATATCTCATTTTCCATTTGCTTTTCAGATAAAACACAATGCTTTTTTATCATCAGATAAGTTGTGGAAAAGCAAACTACTGGTATTGCAAGACAACAATGTTTACTGCAGCTCTAGTTACCCTGTAACATGAAAAAAAAGTAAAAGGGCCAATATTTCATATAAACAGGCCTTTGTCAGCCATAGAAAAGGTTGTATCCTAACACAGCAAATCTGGTGTTTTTTTTAATAAAGGACGAAAGCCTAAGTTTTAAAATATGACTATATGTACTTATGGAAACGTGTCAGATTGAGAAAACGACAGATGAGAATAAAGGAAGGATATTTTTTAACCCTGTCATTCCTTCAGCAAGCAAAGTTCTCCATATTAATACTTTATCATAATCATCTCCCCATCACTTACAAAGTATCACATGGCTCCTGACTATCTGAAGATATTCTATAGACTAAACTGCAAGAGATTTTCATCATATTTGAAGAAATAAGAACAATATCTGAAGAACTGTTTAAAATATAACAATTGTTTCATTCCCTGAAAAGTATTACAAAAAACACAGGAACAAGAAATAAGTCTTTCCATATATGTGTTTGCAAAATATGGACCAGCAGAGCATGGTTAAGCATACATGTTTCAGCAAAGTTGCTAGAGAAGAAGCTCACCCGCCTCCTTAAAGGAGCAGTCACAGCAGGCATGACAAAAGAAAACAGTTTCATTGGGATTTAAAGAAATGTTTTTATTCCCTTGAGGTTAAACTTAAAAGAAAAACTGCAACGCATGATCTGGTAACAGATGATAACCCCTGGAAAAACCATGTGAAACGTTAACCCCTCAGACATCCTAGTAACAATTATGGAAAACAAAGTGTCATCAACAGTAAAATCATTGACTTTGATTGTGTATACCTAGAAGAGAGAGCTCCAAGCTTTGCTTTTTAACTACATTTTTAGGCTGAACATTTTTTTGCTTGCCAAGATCATTCATCTAATTCCTAGAGAGAAGTTAGAAGACACCTGTAGCTCGGTGCGATAGTAAACTTCATCAATTTGGTTTAAGTCTTCAATAGTCATTTGTTAGTTTCCACTCCGTCCTGATGCTCTTAGGAGTAAATTCGTGTCTTGGGGGGGGGAAAAAAAAGATCTGGAAAATGCTGCAGGAAAGCACCTATGATTCAGGCCATACATCATTCTCTCCTTAATCAACAACAGTGCTGTCTAACATATATTTCACTTTCTTCTTTATCATATTAAGTATACTTTCCAACTTCTCATGTTTTTAGCTAAGTCTAGTCTGGGGAAAGTCTTAAACAGAATCTTCTCAATAATGTATGTCTTACCTTCTAAATGGCAATGGAGGCTAATGAATTTTTAAAGAAAAAAAAAAGGACAATAGTGGAGACAAGTTAAAACATTTTATTAAGTATATGAAGGTAAGATTTAGAAAATTTATAGGCCAGTGGGTATTGTAATGAAGAAAACTGAGCAATTATTTCTTTTAAGATAGAAAAATAATTTCTCCAGGCTAAAATTATAGACATCTATTTTATTATACAGAACTCTGGCCTTCTAATCATCTTTCCAAGCAGTGGCACAGACCCCAAAAACCACTTCTGGTGGACTGCCTTGGCCTGCTGGTGGCATGGCCTTGGATCACTTTAGAAGAAACGGGTAATGGCCTTCTATGTAGGCATGTATTCTGCTCAGACTGCTCCATTTCAGGACAGAATGTCATTCCTCTCAGCTAACAGTCGAAAGTGTACAGCTAATAACACAGAACTAGGACTATTTCACACCATTGCCCTTCAGTTATTCCCACTGATAACATGTATTGAGCACTCAGTAAGTGCTAGGCACTTTGCCCGGTTAGTCCTCCAAATGCCTTATGAGAGGAGTACTGTTACTAGTCTCAGTTTATGATCCCTTCATTAATTTACCCAAATTGCCAAAGGCTAAAAGGTCTTACCTCCACTTGACTACATCTGTTATTCTCTGAACTTTCTATATGGCACTTATCCTAGATTACTTGTTTGCCAGTATTTTGTGTGTCAATCTTAACCCTATGCCTACACCAAGAGGCTTCAAGTCTTGGAAAAAGTGTTCTATAAATACAGGAAACTCTATAAACTTTTTTGAATGGATGGTGCTTCCCATCCTTTTTCCTCCTCAGTGATTATTCTGGCCTTTTTCTCAGTGTATTTTCTATACAATTATTTATTGCAAAAAAATCCATATACTTTACCAGAAAACTTATTTGTTTCCATTCTATAAGACACTATGGTTTAATTAATTTCTGGAATGGATTATCAACTTCAAAGATATCATTTAGTTATAAGAAATTTGAGACTGATAGGAACTCGAGATATTTTCATGATACTAGTACAGATAGCAATGCTAAAATAAATGTAAATATACCTTTATCCAGAAAGCTCAACCCAAAGCTAAAGATTATTACAACAAATAACTGTTCTTACAGTAATTTAGTGGTATGAAGTAATATTATAAAAGATGATGAACAAGATACTGAAGCTTTGTCCAAGTGAAATACTGTCTTAGAAATGTAAATGGAGTTCAGAGTGTAGTCATGACTCTCAAAAGTTAATAAAACAATGAAGGAACTTCAGAGTCTTTGTTCACTAAATCTATGTGGGAAGATATCAGATATACTCAAGACCCTTAAAACTCGGTAAACACATTTCCTCCATATCCCCAGGATCTTGGCACTAAATGTGTGAATATGTCCATCTTAGAATGGCCTGAAACAATCTTCCTGCCCTTCTTTCTGAAAAAAGTTCTCTGGCAAGTCTCTAAGCCTACTATAATGTGCTTTTAAGACATCACTTTATTTACTTTGAAGGGCATCCATCAATCATGAATCTAGGATCAAAAGATAAACGATCTTAAATCAAGACTAAAAAAAAATTAAGACCACAGACCTGAGCTGGGCCAGATTGTGAGCATATCATTTTTGTGTTTATTGAGTTTATTCTTTGAGAAATGGGCCCTGCAATGGCATTGTCAGGGAGTATAAGAGGAGAAAGATGAATAGTTTGAGCTGGGTTTAGAGAGGAAACCCAGGCGATGCTGAGGAACTGCCCTTAGAAAAAGTTGCTATTCTTGGGCTGGACTCCCATTCCTAGCAGCATTACCCTGAGTGGCTTTTGAGCCATGATGCAGAAGGCAACACTTGGCAAAGGACCTCATAAAATGAGGACCAGAGCATGGAAAATGATGGTTTTATGCATCTGTGTGTCAGTGACTAGAAGAGTGGACATTAGTGCCATGGAATGAAAGAGAAAAGAGGAAAAGAGAGAGAGAAGTGAGAAACAGAAAGAGGCCAGGAAAGGGATGAGGAAGGCAAGGAAGGAATGAAAAGGAAGGAAGTGTGCATGAGCAGTATTCAGCACAGTGGTTAAGGGCACATACTTTGAAGCCAGAGGGCTGGGCATGAATCTGCCTCTCTGCCTTGGGCATGTTACATAACTTCTCGGTGCCTCAGCTTCCTCATCTCATTAAAATGGGGTTTAATAACTCAGCCCACGGTTTCTTTCAGGCTTTCCTATTAAATTAATTCAAATATGGTACAATCACTTTGAAAAACAGTGTGAAGATTCCTTAAAGGACTAAAAGTAGAACTACTATTCCATCCAGCCATCCCATTACTGGGTATCTACCCAAATAAAAATAAGTCATTACATAAAAAAGACACATGCACACATATGTTTATAGCAGCATGATTCACAATTGCAAAAATATGGGACCTACCTAAATGCCTATCAAACAATGAGTGGATAAAGAAAATGTGGTATATATACATCATGGAATACTACTCAGCCGTAAAATGGAATGAAACAATGGCCTTTGCAGCCACTCGGATAGAGTTGGAGGCCATTATTTTAAGTGAAGTAACTCAGCAATGGAAAACCAAATATCATATGTTCTCACTCATAACTGGAAGCTAAGCTATGAGGATTCAAAGGCATAAGAATGAGAAGATGAACTCTGAGGACTCAGAAGGAAGGGTGGGGGTGGTGAGGGATAAAAGACGACATATTGGGTACAGTGTACACTGCTCAGGTGATGTGTGGACCAAAATCTCAGAAATCGCCAGTAAAGAACTTGTTTATGTAACAAAAACCACCTGCTCCCCAAAACTGTTGAAATAAAATTTTAAACATTAAATTTAAAAAAATTCAAATCTTTCCAACAGAGAGGAAGCTGAGACCAGATGTAATGGATAGCATGATGTGAATGGTTTAAAAATAAAATTCAAACTTAAAACAGAAATATAACAAAAAAAGAGAAAGTGCTAAAAAAAAAAAAAAAAAAAAAAAACCTAAACACCTAAAAGAGGGACGCTTTGTAGAAAAGAAAAACTATGAGCAAGGAAAATAGGGCATAAAACATTGGCATGCAGTTAAAGAATAGGGAACTTGCCAGAGGCCGAGCGGAGAAATAAGCAGCAGCAAGCCAGATGCCAAATATCACACATCTGACCACAAGGCTGACAGAGCTCATAGTAATAAATAAGAAGGGAGGGCAGAGTTTTAGGAGGTGACACTCTTGACAGAAAGTAATCAAAAGAACGCAACACTCTTGACAGTTTGATAGTACTTGAAGATGTACTACGTCACAGAGAAGCAGAGAAGCCAGTGATGTGCAGAGGCCTACGAGTGCTCAGCACCCAGTGCAGAGAGCAGAGAGAAAGGAGGAGCACAGGATGCCACAGAGGCCAACAACCCCTTCAGGGGTTCCATTTCCCTCCATGGGTCGGTTTCAGACTAACATCAACACTTTTGTTCTTCACAGAGTTTTAAGTCACAAATGCCCTTAAACTCACAATTTTCTGAGTCTTTTTTAGGTTCATCTACCAGGAATGCTTACCCTTCCCACTCTTTCTCCAAGCGTGGTTGTGACTCAGAGTGACCAGCCTGAATGAGTGCCAAGAGAATACAATGCTGAGCTCACACCCGGGAAACAGCACCCAGGGATGAGCTAGCACTCTTGGAAAGGGGGCAGCAAATGGATACTGAAGGGACCCGCAATGTAGACCAGAGGCAGGAGGAGAAAATTGCTCCTAAGGGATGTTGGCCACGTTGTCTGGGGGAGGGAGGAAGGGGCTGAAGCAGAGGAAGCCAGCATGGAGTGCAGGTCAGGGTAAACAACGGCACACACTGTGCAAATGCATTCGTTACCAGGAATTTAAAAAGTAAAAATCTCATCACTGATAAACTTTCTAATGTAAAAAAGCCATTTGTTGTTCCTGGCCAGCTCTGAGACAGAGTACCATATATTAAACCAATCTTACGTTTCCATTTTTACATATTATAATAACAATATTATAAGAATAAAAGCCAAATATATAGCAATAATAGCTAACTTTTATTCCAGAAATACTATAAAGTGAACTCAGAAACAGGAAAAACACATCCACTATTGTCAGTACTACTTATTTAACATTGTCTTGGAAGTGTTACCCAATACAGTTAAACAAGGCAAAGCAATTAGAGATAGGACAATTAGAAAAGAAAAGGCAGAATTATCCCTAATTGTAAATAAGTGTCTGAATAACCAGAAAAACAATTGAAAAACTACTGCAAACATTAAGAGATAAAAGTAATATAGAAAATGTAAATACGAACACACAGAAAAGACAAATTTTATATATACAGATGAAAATACGTCTAAAAGATAGGCATTTTCAAATGTATATTTAATGAACCAAAAGACCTCACTTATAGCAGCAACCAAAAAAATATAAACTATGTATATAGACAGGTGAAAGAGGAAGATATTTGAATACCAGTGAAAGATCCAAAGACTCAAAAAGATAGGAAAAATTATGTGTTCTCAAGTAGGAACACTTTTCCTCAAATTATTAATTCATATAAACCCCATAAAATACTACCAGCTTTTAAAACTACCAGCTTTTAAAAAATTGTTCTGGATATCTATGTGAGACTGGTGCATACATAGAGCCAGAAAAGAAACTGGTTTCAAGTGCCTATGAAACTCTACTTGCGCCGGGCGTGGTGGCTCACGCCTGTAATCCCGGCACTTTGGGAGGCTGAGGCAGATGGATCACCTAAGGTCAGGAGTTCGAGACCAGCCTGGCCAACATGGTGAAACCCCGTCTCTACTAAAAATATAAAAATTAGCTGGACGTGGTGGTGTGTAATCCCAACTACTGGGGAGACTGAGAAGGGAGAATCTCTTGAACCCAGGAGGCAGAGATTGCAGTGAGCTGAAATCGTGCCATTGCACTCTAGCCTGGGTGACAAGAGCAAGACTCCGTCAAAAAAAGAAAAAAAAAAAAAAGAAAATCTACCTGCTTCTACACTTTTCTTTTATATCTCGTTATATCCTAAATTTGAATATCAACAAGAATCACTAAAATTGACTGAAACACACTGAATATATTAAAAACCCAAGAATTCATAATGACGGTAAAAGAAAAAGACAACAAGAAAAAAAATCACCACAACTACCCATTAATTATGACTAGATACTTCTACGAAACCATCCTCTAGAAATTAGCAATTCTAATTTTTCTATATGAACTTTTTTATATGAACCATAGGATAAACAGGTAGTCTTAGTAGATGAGGCAAAGTCTTCCTTTGTTGATATATATTTTATATATATATGTTTATATCAGATTATTTATAATCACACAAAACAAGCCCAATGACAAAACAGCCCAAATGTTCATCAACTGTTGACTAGATAAACAAACTGTGGCAACATCCATGTGGTAGAACAATGCTAAGCCATGAAAAGGGAACAAGCTACTAATATACAATAACGTGGTGAATTCAAAAATAATTATGCTCAGTGAAAGAAGCTAGACTCAAAACATAACACATTACATGACTCCATTTTTATCATATTCTGGAAGAGATACACAAAACTACAGGGTCAGAAAAACAGATTTGTGGCTGCAAGGAACTAAGGTGAGTGAGGAAAGGATGAACTTAAAAAAGCATGAGAAAATTTCCTCATCGCAATAGTGGTTACATTGATTGCATACATTTGTCACAATCCCCAGAACTGTGCACCTAAAAGAAATACATTTTATTGAATATTAATTATACCTCAACGAACCTGGCATTGAAAGAGGGAAGAAGGCAGAAAAACCTAGAAGATATGGCACATGCAATATGTGGAACTTGTATGGATTCTGATTCCAACCAACAGCTACAAAAAAAAAAAAAATATATATATATATATATAAACAAATTAGAAAAAAATCTAATTGTGGTTTGAGCATTAGACACCAGGGAGAAATTACTTTTCATTTTGTAAGGTGGGAAAATGGCATCAAGGTTTTCTTAAGCCCATATTCCATATTTTTAAGAGATCCATATTTGAGCATGCGGAGATAAAATGGGAGCTTTGAAATATTCAGAAAAAGGTAAGAGAAAAAAGAGAGACATCTAAAACATGGTAAAGTTTGTGTAGTTCTAGCATCTATATGATATGTATATGGTAAGTAATTACTAAAAAGTATCCAGATACTGATATAAGCAACTGTCTACTTTTATGTATGTTTGAACAGGTTTAAAATTAAAATTTAAAATAATAGTCAACATTTACTATTTACCTTGTGCCTGGAAATATTCTAAGGTTTTACATGTTAACACATTTAATTCTTATGACAATGATAGAAAAGTTAAGTACAATTATAATGCCCATTCTACACATGGAGGCACTCTGCCAAGTTTTAAAAATTCTCCCAAATCAAGTAGCCAGTATGAAGCAGGCTGGCACAAGGCTCACATTCTTAACTACTCCAGAACCCCCTTTTAAATTATAGTCTAGACTACATGGTTTTCTTACAGTCTGTGTATATTATCTCTCTTGCTGGTTATCAGGTTAATACCTACAGCTGTATCTCTTCATTCTTATACATTTTTCAGTTCTGTATTTGCACACCAAAGTAAAGGCACCATATTGACTGCCTTCCCCAAATCATAACAGAATGAGTTAGATTCTGAAAGAAAGTTAGTATAACATTTAGAATTTAAAACACTTATTTGAAATACATTAGGTTTCTTTTTGCCAGAAGAATGATTTAGTCATAATAATAAATGTGATTACTCCACTCGTTCCTTTTCAGTTTTGTATGCATACCTTCAATCTATTTTTCTCTAGGCCTTCTTTTTCTATTGCTGATAAGGAAGGGGCATACTGTTGTGAACAGGCTCATGAATATTAAGATGTTTTGTACAGAAATGGCTAATCACTATTAGGTGAAAAAAATGGGAAAAGACAAAATAATAGTCAACATATGGACTTTCATTTTTCTCCCTTTTTATCCTTGGGAAAAATTATACATTCTAAAATCCAGCAAAATCAAAGTCATAAGCAGAAACTAGTATGTCACCTTTTTTTTTTTTCTTTTGAGATAGAGTCTTCCTCTGTCCTCCAGGCTGGAGTACAGTGGTACCATCTTGGTTCACTGCAACCTCTGCCTCCAGGGTTCAAGCAATTCTCCTGCCTCAGCCTCCCTAGTAGCTGGGATTACAGGCATCCACCACCATGCCCAGCTAATTTCTGTATGTTAGTAGAGATGGGGTTTTACCATGTTGGCCAGGCTAGTCTTGAACTCCTGACCTCAAGCAGTCCACCTGCCTTGGCCTCCCAAAGTGCTGGGATTACAGGCAAGAGCCACTGCGCCTGGCCAAAACTAAAATAAATTTTCATAAACTTATCTTCACCAGCATAATGTTAAGAATAACCACAGGACCATATATTTGATCCTTCTCTGAGTGACATGCTCCAAGGGGAATGTTTAATGAGATTACCAAGGGACTTAATTTCCAAATGAAAGGTCAGCCATGATATATTCATCTTGGCAATAACATAAGGGAATCCTAATAGCATTTTGCTTTTCAGAGTAGCTATTAAGAAGGTAACCAACTAAAATTCCTCGGAGAAACAGGTTAAATATAGCTCCTTTTTTGACAGAAAAGGAAACATGGTGGTAAAATCAAGTACTCCACATTAAAATGCAAAGCTATAAATGAACTTTGACTTGAATTGAGGTTTCTGATTTTTTTTCTCATGCATATATACCAGCAGCAATTTGTCACCATTATCCATTCATCAGGAAGTACTACTCTAGGAAAATGATTACTGAGCTCAGATTACAAAGGTCAACCAGAGCTTTGGTCTTCTTCACATAAGAAAAAGTTTTACTAAGGATCACTTGTCTTCATACATTTCCTTATATTTCTCCTTTGTCTCTATGACTATTTAAAAAGAAAAATAATTATATTCGGTATTGGTTTTATACTGTGGCCACAACAAATTACCACAAAAAGAACAAGTTAAGCAATGCAAATTTGTTACTTCACAGTTCTCTAGGTCAGACGAAGTCCAACATGGGTCTTACCAGGCTACAGTTACCACTTTCATTTTTTTCTGGAGGCTCTAGGGAAAAATCCATTTCCTTGCTCATTGGAGTTGTTGGCTGAATTCACTTCCTTGAGGTTGTAGGACTATTTGCATTTTCTTGCCGACTATCAGCTGAGGGCCATTCCAGCTTCCACCACTGCATTCTTCGGCGCACAGCCCTTTTCCAACTCAAAACCAGTAGCAGTGGGTGGAGTACTTTTCACATCAGATCTTTGTGATCCTTATTCTGTAATTACCTCGCCCTCTGACCACAATGAAGAAAGGTTCTCTGCTTGTCAGGATTCATGATTAGCTTGGGCCCACCCAGATAATACAGGATAATCTCCCATCTGGAGAAAGTCTCTCCAACGTTGAGATCAAGAAACAGATCGTAAAAAACATTGCATTCCAGTATCTAATCAAGAGATGGGGTTGCTACAATGGACACCTCTTGACCATAGGACCCGCTCAGACCCTATCTGCATTTCCTGAAACAGTGAAGAGGTCTGTGGTAACATCCAAGAGAAGAGCATTTGCCATTAAATTTTCATTTTTCAGCGTCAGATGGTCTCCCAGCTTGTGGCAACTTTGTTCAGAAGAAATGTCCTTCACTTGAGGCCAGGTGCGGTGGCTCACACCTGTAATCCCGGCACTTTGGAAGGCCGAGGCGGATGGATCACCTGAGGTCAGGAGTTTAAGACCAGCCTGACCAACATGGAGAAACCCTGTCTCTACTAAAAATACAAAATTAGCCAGGCGTGGTGGTACATGCCTGTAATCCCAGCTATTCGGGAGGCTGAGGGAGGAGAATTGCTTGAACCCAGGAGGAGGAGGTTGCAGTGAGCCAAGATCGTGCCATGGCACTCAAGCCTGGGCAACAAGAGTGAACTCCATCTCAATAAAATAAAATAAAATAAAATAAATCCTTCACTTGTGCTTAAGAGCAACCAAAGATTTGGAGGTTAGACCATATTGTCCTGCACCCCAAGCAAATACATTTATATTTTAAAAGCTTAATGTTAAAATATTTAATTTGAATGACAAACGGAGGGTGAGGAAAGATTATATTAAACTGTCCCACCGATAGAGAAGTTCAGGTGTCTAATTGTACCTGTAAGCCCCTTTAAACACAGAATTAAATCCTTCATAAGACCTTAAAAAAGTGGTGAACCTCACTCTAGGGCCACAAGGGAGATCCAGGTAGCAGATAAAAAAAAATGGAAGGAAGGAAGCCAGGGAGGGAGGGAGGAAAGGGAAGGGATAGAGGGAGGGAGGGAGGGAGGGAGGGAGGAAGGAAGGAAGGAAGGAAGGAAGGAAGGAAGGAAGGAAATTAAGAAAAAGAAGAAAGAAAGAGAAGGAAAGGAAGGAAGGAAAGACAAGGAAAGAAAAAAGGAATAAGGGAGGAAGGAAAGAAAGAGAAAGAAGGAAGAAAAGGAAAGAAAAGAGAAAAAAGGAAGGAAGAAAGGAGGAAGGGAGGGAGGAAGGAAGGATGAAAAACCTAAGTTATTAGTAGTAATGTCAAATATGACAGGAATACCAAACAAAATGATGTAAGTAGACTAAAATAATAGTTATAAAGCAGAGAATGCCAGGATAGTTTTTAAAGGAACAGATATATACTATTTAGAGGCCCCACATTTAAGACACAAAAAGACTACAGGGAAGGAAGCAGATAATATTCAAAACTTACCCAGCTAAATATTAAGGTTAAATATAAAGCTATAGCAATTAAGACAAACTTTAGTGACTTGGAGACTGTCAAACAGGACACGGAAACAGAATAGAGAGTCCAGGAACAGGCCTGTGCTATATAGAAAGCCAATGTAAAGCAGAGAGTACAGGGCAAATGAGCTGGGAGAAAAGACTCTTCAAATGCTGCTGAGACAACTGGTTACCCAAACAATAAAAAACAATCAGATCCCTACTTCACCCATACACAAAAAAATATATTCTAAATAAATCATAGACTTACATGTAATGAAAAATTTAAACTTTGAGGAGAACATAGAATAGTTTCCTTTCCTTAAGATTATAAACTATTCCTAAACAAGACAGCCTTTGCCTGAAAAAGAAACCCACAAAATGTAAGTTAAAATAACTATTAATTCACTGTCTTGAAAGTACTAGTGTCTGAATATACCATTAAAGAATAAATGGCAGATTATTCTCTGGGAGGAAACATTTGAACCTTATATAACACACAAAGGAATATTATCTTGAAAATACAATGAAATTCTACATATTAAAAAAAGAGCTATTAACTAATAGGAAAAAAAACACAAAATATCTAAACAGGACACTTACAGAGCAAAATAAGTAATCAAATATGTACTTCTAGTTACAGAGCCAGTTAGATGTTGCTATGAAGTGTTATCAGAGCCAGTTAGATGTTGCTATGAAGTGTTATAATATCTTTCATTCATTTACAATTTTCATTCAAATGTTGGGCTGTCTGTGCCCACTATTCCACATAAGAATCGGTAACTTTTTGCACCTCAGTGATTATTCCTTATTGAAGGCAGTGACAACCAACATTCACATGTATGAGCTTTGTTTAAATAATCTGTTTGAATACTTTTCAGTTATCAAATGAATTTATAAAAAGTTATTATTTTCAGTAAGGGTATCAGATTAAAAGGACACATAATTAACTTCTTCCTAAACATAGGGAATGAATTAGACTCAGATTTTCTCATTTTTAGAACAGTAAATGTATTCAGTTGCAAGGGATTTCAAGAAGAAAACGGTTTCACAAACACATGCAAAGAGACAGCACTATTGAGTTGGCAACACCTTAAAATGTCACTTACTTTTATACACCTGACCTAATAAGGTTTCAAAATTATGGGAGGAAAATGTCAATGTTATTTTAAAGCACCAAAGTAATTAACATTTTAAGATAATACCTAGACTATCTACAAAAAAAATTTAGAATGGATAGAGGTAATTCTCCCAACAATAAAAATATTATACCATTTGCTTTATTATTTTTGTGCAACTTTTGAAGCCTGAAATAATTTGTAATAGCCTTCTTCAAGCATCAAAAGGTAGACATCACTTATTTGCTTGTAACTTGTCATATCATTGTAAAGTGACCCAAAATAACATTTCAAAATGAAAACCACGTCTTCGATATAAATCATTATCTCATGAAACTTGACTAAACTTACATTGTTTAATTTCTAAATATATTTTGATGTGACTAATATAATATTAAAAATGCTTATCTGGAAAAATAAATAGAATAAAACTTAACATATATCATTTATTCACAGAATGAAGAAGGCATTAAACATTTTGAAACTACTTGGGGGTAGTAAATAACAATCATACCAGGAATATATATTTCTTAGAGTCCAGTTATAAGAACTTTCAGATGAACATAGTGTCTTAATACTATCTAAAACACATGACTTAAGCAAGTGAACTATGGTTCTCACATGAAAATTTTAACTAACTTTGATTCAACTGCTAGATAGATCAAAGAGAAAATAATGAACTGTTACAAGCTTAAAGAAAACTTAAAACATAAAACCCCCATGAAGAACATGGCTGCAAACTTCTATCCTCACATTTTCACTAACTTAAGTAAAACGTGTTTATGTTAAACTGGATGTTATGCTCTAATAGTTTTTAGTAGGCCTTTCTTTCTCAAATGATCCATAGTAAAGTCATTCCTTGGCAGAGAACAATCCCTGACCTCCTTCATTTATGGATGAAAAACCATTATTTATTTTAAAATAAATTGTAAATGCATAAGACTTTTTATTTAAACTCAAGAAACAATTGTTCTAAGTATTTCACAACGGGGCCAATGTAGAGTGAAGTTATAGGTTCTACCATAAGAGAAAGGCAAACACTAAAATTGAGTGATACCATCTAACAATAAGCATACACACCCCACATGCCCCATAAATTTAATTTGGCATACTAATACCTGGTCTTACAAGCAGCACTTAAATATATGAGCCTCAACTAACAAATCAATGAGACTCTTGTTATGAAGTCCTTACAGAATCAAAGTGAAATAGAGACTATAACTTTTTTGAATAACATTTTAAGCAACATGGGTACTTTAAAAAACTGAGCTACAGGTAAGATAAAATTAAAAAGTATAGATATTTAATTCATTGAGTTTTAAAAGCTATATACACTGATACAATTACCACTCAAAACAAGATATCAAAAAAGGTGAAATTTTCATTCCCATAAACTCTCCTTTAACCCTTTTTGTAAAATTCTTCTCCCTTCTCTCAGGTAAATTTGATTAATTTTTAACAAAGCAAACAGAGCTAGACATCTAAATGTGTATTTATTTGTAATCTATTCCATTGAAATTGCCACCACTAAATTCTGGATATCATTTAGAAATGTTTTGGAGCCTCAATGGTGACAAACTTCATCTTTTAAGTGTCTGATTTTTGAAAAAACTCCAAAGTCATTCATAAATAAGTCCAAAAAGAGGAAATGAGTAATTACAGGGAACAAAAGTTGGTGAAATAGTCCAGATACCTAAGTGCCAGTCACTGGGCTAACCACTTTAGACTAATATTCTCATTCAGTGTTCACAGCAGTCCTGAGAGATAGTTAAGATTATCTGTCTTTTGCAGATGAGGAAATTGAGGTTCAATAAGGTTTAGTAACTTGGCCAGGCTTCCTCATTTGTAAAGCCAGCATTTAAGTCCAGATCTATTTCTCTACAACAGATACTCTTGTACTTCAATTCAGGCAGGCTCTTTCCATTGGTTAATATTGTTTGGAATCAAAAATAAATTATCAGGGCTTCCTGCTTTTTCTGTCTACACTTTGCATGCACTTAGCTGCATCGTGATGAGTATTGCGATGTGCAGCAGCAAGTCCAAGGCGATGGACAAGTGTCTGTCCTGGGAAAAGACAGGCCTACATCAAGCAGCCTGTGAAGATCCTGCTATGGGCACAGAGACAGCAGTAATTCCACCTTCCTGAAGCCGCTGTGGATCATCCACTGGCAGGATTTTGACCTGTGCACACGTGAGGAATTTCACCCCACTCTCTATAGCAACAAGATCAAATGTATGAGGATGCCAGTACAGAAAAAAGGAAGATTCATATTCCTTGAGGAGGGCATTCAAACCAACTAAGTGGAGACAATACAATGGCATTTGACATCCTGTCACCCAAGGAGGCACAGGGAACCAGGAAATGGTGGAACCTCAAGGTTGTTTTATTTTGTTTATAACACCTTTCTGCTATGAGAATGTTATGGGCAGACACAGGCATGAAGAATCCCTATAACCAGTGTGGATATTTCAACTGGGTGAACGTGTAAAAATATTTCGTGATAATGGATAAACTTGGAGAACCAGATTACATTCCATCACAGGATTCTGCTTGCCACAATCCCACCAACAGCATTCATGTACAACATTGAAAATGTTTCTTTCAAACTTAAAGAAATAAACAAGCAAACAACAAATGACTTCACCAAAAAGTGGGCAAAGGACACGAACCAACGCTTTTCAAAAGAAGACATACACGCATTCAACAAGTATATGAAAAAATTCTCAACATCACTAATCATTCGAAAACTGCAAATCAGAACTACAACAAGATACCATCTCACACTAGTCAGAATGGCTATTATTACAAAGTCAGAAAATAAATGATGGTGAGATTACAAAGAAAAGGGAACACTTAAACACAGCTGGTGGGAATGTAAATTAGTTTAGCCATTTTGGAAAGCAGTGTAGCAACTTCTCAAATAACTTAAAACAGAATAACCATTTCACCCAGCAATCTCATTTTGGATATACACCTAAAGGGATATAAATGGTTCTACCATAAAGATACATTCACATGTATGTTCACTGCAGCCCTATTCATGAAAGCAAAGACATGGAATCAAACTAAATGCCCACCAATGACAGAGTGGATAAAGAAATTGTGGTACATACATACCGCGTAATACTACACAGCCATAAAAATGAAGGAGATCATGTCCTCTGCAGCAACATGGATTGAGCTGGAGGTCATTAGCCTAAGCAAGCCAACACAGGAAAAGAAAACCAAATACCACATGTTCTCACTTAAAAGTGGTAGTTAAACATTGAATACACGTGGACACAAAGAAAAGAACAAAAGATACAGGGGCCTACTTGGAGGTGGAGGGTGGGAGGGGGGTGAGGACTGAAAAATTACCTTTTGAGTACTATGCTTATTACGGGTGATGAAATAATCTGTACACCAAACCCCCATGAAATGTAATTTACTTACAGAACAAACCTGCACATGTATCCCT
Organism: Nomascus leucogenys; assembly: GCF_006542625.1. Classification (NCBI taxonomy): domain Eukaryota; kingdom Metazoa; phylum Chordata; class Mammalia; order Primates; family Hylobatidae; genus Nomascus; species Nomascus leucogenys. Next base: position 63,788,947 of record NC_044394.1, on the reverse strand, counting down.
GAACCTAAGATAAACGTTAAAAGAAGAAAAGAAAAAGAGAATGTTCCTTTCAAAATGTTTGATGTAGCTGATCAAAGATCAGAAAGGAAACATTGGATTGAATGTTTTGCTTCCACGGTGAGACATCAATACTTTTCCTTGACTCTGCTAGTGAATTTGACCAGATGCTTATAGAAGACTGACTGACTGAATCACTTTACAGAATCTCTGAACATTTTTAAAACAATTTGCAATGACCGAGTTTTCAGCAATGTCTCCATAATTCCCCTCCTGAACAAGACAATCTTGCTTGAGAGGAATGTGCAAGTGTTGATCAATAAAGACTGTTTCTCGGAATTTGGAAAGAATCCACACTGCTCTTAAGACATCCAAAAATTTCTGGTAGATTATTGCTGTAATAAATGCCAGGACCTAGAGGAGTAGGCCTTATACCACCAATTCACAAGTGCTATCAACATGAAAACATCCCCATTAATTTCCATGAAATGAAGATACTATTATTTAAGATAATCTGAAGCAGCTTATATAGGTATACACAAAATATTTATTATTATTTTCTTGTGTTTTTAATGGTCTTCTGTTTAGTTTTCTAAAATAAAAGTGTAAAACAGGAATTTAAAAAATCATGGTTCTATGTTTAATTTATCGGAAATGTGAGTCCCTCATCAGTAGAATTTGGTTTGCAGCTGAAACCTGCTGAATAGCAGCATGCTGCTAATGTCTGCTGAATTTCAGGTGTTCATCTGTTTCACTATGGCTTCTGTTTGAGTCAAATTGTAACTTACAGACTTCAGACTAGGTATATTTTAGGCTTTAGGTTCGTCCACTTTTCAAATAAAATTCTCCTGTAGTGACAATACAGGAGGTATCTTTAATTGCATTTGGGTGTGAGGCTAGGAACAAATAAAACTTACCAGTAAGATATGTGTTGTCAGCATTGGCGATGACACTTGTTGCCTATCGTTATGGAGACTTCCTACTTTGAAAGGGATATTGACAAAAAAAGTTCGTTGTAAGGAATAGCATTCTTTTGGTTTACACAGATTCGGCCTTCACGGTTTTTATTACTTGAACATCCAACAGTAATTTTGTTTTAAAATTCTTCTTGTTTTAAAAAATAGATAAAAGATTTCCAGTCTGACGCTAATGAAGAGTTCATAAGTGGTATGGTGGAAAAAAAGGCAAGCAAATGCCATATATAGAGTGTTTTGATCAAGACAAAAGTGAAATGTAATTTGACTTTTTCATATTTAATTATCATATAATTAATGTGCCATATGTGAAACATTCTGGCCGTGGCAGCAACTAAAAACTGCAAACCACTTGGTAACAGAACTTCCTATGTAAACATACCCTTCTCAGAAAAAAGAAATTAAAAATTAAGAATAAATGTCACTCTATTTTAATAAAGCTAATTTTCTGATCATCACAGACTTTTACAATAAAAGGAATGTAAGATCATATACATTGGCCTTATAATTTTTTGTTTTTTTAAACAAAGTCTTACTCAGTGTGTCGCCCAGGCTGGAATGCAGCAGCGTGATCTTGGTTCACTGCAACCTCCACCTCTTGGGTTCAAGCGATTCTAGTGCCTCAGGCTCCTGAGTAGCTGGGACTACAGGCGTGTGCCACCACGCATGGCTAATTTTTGTATTTTTAGTAGAGACAGGATTTTGCCATGTTTGCCAGGCTGGTCTCAAACTCCTGACCTCAAAGCGATCTGCCCGCCTCGGCCTCCCAGAGTGTTGGGATTACAGGCGTGAGCCACTGCACCTGGCTTATAATTTTTTTAAATGAGGAAACTAAAGCCCAGGGCAGCAAGGCGCAGAGCCAGAAATGAAACCCAATTACCTTTATTCCAAGTCCAGGTTCTTCTCCTCAACATCTATAGTTTTCAAACATTTTGAGCCTAACGTTTTTTTTTTCTCAAAAATAATCAAACACAGAAGTTCAGCATAAAACGACAATCAAAGCAGAGATGTTCTGCTTGAAGCTGGTGGAGACCACAAGTCTCGGTCCACTCCCTTTCCCTTCCCCAGTAAGACATACAGAAATCGCTCAAGTTTGGTTGACTACTACTTGAAAACCATCTGCTTTATCATGCAAAATTACTGGAAGACAGCCAAGTTAAAAAGTGTGAAAAATTAAATGTCAATACAAAAGATAAACTATAGTTCAATAAAACAATACGAAAACTGTCACAGTTTAGCTCATGATTAAGCACCAAATCAATGAGGCCGAAAATGGGCATGCTGGGAGTTCAGAAAACAAAGACATCACAGTATGGGCAGTGGTCTGCAGGGAGTTACCAAAAAGAAGGACTGACTAGGGTCTTAAAGTATAGACAGTACTAAAATAAGAAGGTGGTAATAGTGAAAGAGGGAAAGGTAAGGGAAACAGCATCTCCAAAAGCATTGAACAAGAAAAAACAATATAATTTCAATAAAAGTGAGTAGATCAACTAAGGCCAAGTAAATGGCCGAGGAAGCCAAAAGGTGAAGTTAAACATGTTGGGACCAGATTAATTCAAGTTAATGAGTTCTGACTGTATCCTGCAGGCTATGGGGAATTATTGAAGGTTTCTGATTGAGGTAGCAATATGACCAAAGTGTTTTTGGAATTTTAGTTAAAGTGTGGTGTCAAGATATTCCAGGGGAAAAAAATGGAGAAGAAAGATCAGTTAGGAAGCTAGATGCAGACATCCAGGTGTGATTAATTATCAATATCCGATTAAAAGCTGAAAGGACAAAAAGAAAGGAACAAAGAAAATAGCAGGAAGCAAAATTTGAAAGGACTTAGGATGCTCCCTGTCATTCCAGGTATTGGGAGCACACTCTGGATATCTATCAGGGATCATTTAAAGGGGATTCATATCTCAGAAGACAATTAACTATAGTCCCTTTCCTGTTCTGAATTTATAATTCATTGTAACAGATGGTTGGGATGGTGGGGAGCCAAGTACAAAAGTGTGGGTGACTACAAGAATGATAGATACAATTTCCAAGGTAAGACACCTGTTACTGACCATTCCAAATGAGAAATGGAAAACAGGCCCATTTCCTTTTATCATGCTGAAATAATTTAAGCCAAAAAATCAAGTAGCATACTATGATGCACAATCCTCTAGAATCAGTGCTTCTAATGATTTAGTGAACCACATTTTTCTAGGCTATTCATCAAAGAGATAGTTCCGAAGAAAACAAATTGGGTTGTTATCACTGCAGATATAAAATATTGCAAACATTTGGTCTTTTCAAGAAGCCACACAGGCACAGAACTCAATAGCAGGCACATCACTTTGACATATGAATGTGAACAATATACATACTTTGGAGTTTGGATGTTTCATATTTATATTTTCTCTGCTGTGGTCTCCTGAGGGCAGGAGTATATTGTTTCATTTTATTTGTAACTCTGTATGGCATTTAATCTACATATTTCATGCAAAAGAAAAGAGCTGACTAATTCATGCTCAATTTTCCTCTGCAATGATCTCTGAATCTGTTTTCTTTTTTTAATTTAGTAAACACGTAGTGGGTTATCCTCATTTTGTAAATTTATAGCTAAATGTTATTCTAAAGTACACTTTTCTGAATACCCCCAATAAAATGAGTTTCTCATCTTTTTTCCTCTTTATAAAAGTACTCTGAACTCTAAACCCAGCGTCAATTATTCCTAGTGTGATATACAAGTACTGTCATAATCTCCTATGCTGATAGGTTACAATCAGCAAATTTCATGTACAGGTTCTTAATTCCATTATCTAAATTGGATGACAACAATCTGTAAACAAGAATCATTTGTAAGAAATTCTTTTCCACATTTACAAAGGGTCCATCAAGAATATTTCATCATATATCCCAGAAATGTTTAAAGAAAAAAATCATTTCTGGGTACCTGCTATACACCTGAGATTGTGATTTTAAGAGCTTTCCCAAAAGATACATAAGAGAAACTAGCTATATTATCAGAAAGAAAACTGGCTGCAAGAGGAATAAAACATTGACCTGGTCCACTGGAGACAGTGATGAAGTTATATTCCTGGAAGCTTTTCAAGAAATAATATATTACAGTGGGTAACTTAGAAATCCATCTCCTTGGGGTTACTAAGAAATCCATCTACTGTAATTGCAATATAATTGATGCATGTGGATACAAATTTATTCACCACATTGAAGTTCTGGTTTAAGACATTAAGGAGTCAAGATATAGAATAAATTCTCTAAATATTATAAGGTAATGCTGTTGTACTATGAGGACTGTTCATAACGATTTCTATTTACTGCATTCAGGAGGACACAATTGCAAATAAACTAGCCATGATAGACCACAGTCACATTTTAGTTTAGCTATGTTTAGTTTTTAGAATGCACGGCTGAGGTATCTCCACAATAAATATCAATACATTCAATTCCCAAAGAGATTTGGCATGAAAAGTATTTGTAATATTTTATATTTAACTTACTTAAAAAACTAAAGCCTGAGCCTACATATGTTTTAAATCTGACATTGAATTCAAATATGCCAAAGGAGTTATTAAACGGGGAAATAGAGTTTCCAGTGCAAATACCACACTTAAGTGACTTTGGTAGTTACATTTTTGGCGCTGGTATCAAGTCCTACATTGCTGCTGTGGTAAGACCTGACAGATCCTACTAGCACTTGTGAGTTGGAAATCAAAAATTAAGTAGACGGTAAAGCAGCAAAGAATACAAGAAATGTATCTGAATCCCTTCATATATCCTTCGGTGTTTCTCAAGGCAAAGAATAAAACTCAAACTGTTTAGTATGGCATGTCTTCATGACCTGTCCCCTCTCTGCATTTACTATCTTCCATCTTTTCTCAATCCTCAGGACATTCAGCTACTGAACCATTTCCCTTATAGCCGTATGCATTCACACCTCAAGACTCCCCAGCCGACCCTGTTCATTCTTCTCCTTAGCTAAAATGGACTCCTTAACCTCTCCCTGAGAGAACAGCTACTCCCACAAGGACTCCTGTCATTCACTGTGCATTCACCTGTCACGTTACCTAACACAGTCATGCTTTCTCTTCTGGCTGGTGAAAGGAGCAATAATAGTGTTCTCTGTAAAATTCTCAAGACACAGTAAGAAGTGATTTTAAAAAATAAATCAATGAATGATTAAATAGACTTCTTCATATAAAAATAGAAACGTTAACATTATGTCATTTTTATTTTTTTGAGACAGGGTCTTGCTCTGTAACCAAGGCTGTAGTGCAGGGGTATGAGCTCACCTCACTGCAACCTTTACTTCCTGGGCTCAAGCAATCCTCCTGTATCAGCCTCCTGAGTGGCTAGGACTATGGGCACATGCCATCATGCCTGGCCTTTTTTTTTTTTTTTTTTTTTTTTGTAGAAACAGGATGTTGCCATGTTGCCCAGGCTGGTCTCAAACTCCTGAGCTCAGGTTATCCACCCACCTCAGCCTCCCAAAGTGCTGGGATTACAGGTGTGAGCCACCGTGCCTGGCCCTATGTGATATTTAAATACAAAGTGGGTTCAATATTTACTCAATAATGAAATATTGTTTTTTATTTCATCATGAATTCTTTAATTATAAACCTGAAGGTTCTTTTCTTTCCTTTTCTTTTCCTTACTTTTCTTTTTTTGAGAGGGAGTCTTGCTGTGTCACCCGGGTGGAGTGCAGTCGCACAATCTTGGCTCATTGCAACCTCTGCTTCCCAGGTTCAATTTCCCACCTCAGCCTCTTGAGTAGCTGGTTCTACAGGCATGTGCCACCACTACTGGCTAATTTTTTGCATTTTTAGTAGAGACGGGGTTTCACCATGTTGGCCAGGCTGGTCTTGAACTCCTGACCTCTGGTGATCCGCCCACCTGGGCCTCCCAAAGTGCTGGGATTACAGGTGTGAGCCACCATGCCCAGGCTGAAGGTACTTTTATAAATTGGAAAAAATGGGAAATTAAGACTAAACTTTATTGGGGGCATGTACAGGAAAGTACAGTTCAGAATAACAGCTATAAATTTATATAATAAGAATAACTCTGAAATAATATTTATTTAGCACTTATGATGTGCCAGACATTATACTGGTTGGGGAATAGATGCAAAGTCATGAAAACATGACTTTGAAGACATTGGCAATATACCAGGTGAGAAAAAAATTTACCAACGTACTATCCACGGTGAAATACTGTAATAAGTGTTACATGATGAATTAAACAAAGATTCCGTGTCCTCCTGTGGTCAAGGTCTTCAATGTCTACCTTCTGCCCTGCCAAGTCTGCGGTATTCTCTAAAAATAGTCTAGTCTTCTCTGGCTCAGTAATTTGTCTTCAGGTAGCATCTTTCTCCCTCAATTTCAAACCATTTGTTCCTGACTGGAGCCTCCAATTTGGATGATCCCTGAAATTTTAACCATTCAGGTTGATGGTTCATTATCTGATTTTGGCTCTTTCCCACTATGCTGTATTGTGGAATACATCCCTTGGCTCTACCTTCTGTGGTCTCAACACAAGAATTGCCCACCCAATCTCAGGCTGCAACTCCAGGGAACTCAGCTAACATTGCTGCTTCTACTTGTATGGGGAGGAAGGGTCATCAAATCAGAATAAAGAAGAAGCTGTAACTCATTTTGACCAGGATGAGAGGTGAAGGCTATACAAGAACAACAACAGTTGAGTTGGCCCTTACGTATTTGGGCAGAAATAAGAAAGAAAAATAAGGGAAGGGTAGTCTAGGTAGAAGGGTCTTCCTGTTGGAGCAATGGCTTAAAATGTGAATCTCAAAGGCTTACTCAGGTGAAGTCAACGAGACTACTCAGCATTAGTCATATTAAGTCTCATATCTAGTAAATGTGGAAATAGATAAAATACATTACAAATAGCTAAAAGTGCCAGTTTAAGATTTATTTTAAAAATCAAGGAAAATTCCATCTTTTGAAGAAGAGATGAAATCCATTAGGCAGAGATCACATTACAAATGGTAACAACTTCAACAACAACAACAAAGGAGCCACAGGACTTCCTTAAATTGCCCTCATGCAATCACAAAGCTCATTGAGTTCCTTGTTAAGGTATTTAAGTCAAATACATTTCCTTCTTCCAACTTAATTTTCTCTTCTACCAAGAGAATCATTTACTTTCTCAGTGGCAGTTTTTAAAGTATCTACTTTACTGAATGTGTTATGCTTTCTCTATATGTTTACCCAAATGTGTATTTGTTGGGTCTAGTATCTTGTTTTCATTTACATTCTTGTCAACGTTGAACATTTGATATTTTATCATGAGTTTCATTGATTAAATCATAAAGATGCCATATCTGTTTTAACATGTACTGTTAACGAGAGTTGTAAATATAGAAGGAATTCCAGCAACAAGAAGTTAAAGTAGGATTCAATTTTAAAAGGGAGTATAACTCAAAAGGTATTTCATATTATCACACTGGGCACATATAAATTGAAACTGAGTACCCAAAAAAAGATAAGAAAATAATACTGTAATTGGACTTTCATTTTTTCCTAGAGTTTTTCCAGTTATATTTTTTCATCATTTTATAAAAAGTATTGTATTTTCTTTCATTCAAATAATCATAACTATCTCATATGACTGCCTCCCTAGGTGCAGAGCCAACAACAAGAAAGTAAAATGAAAGAAACCAGCTGAGTGTGTCAGCATTTCATCTTTTGGGTATCTGCATATCAATATACAATTTCAATATGCAATAGATTTGACTTCCCTGAAAATAAGAGTGGAGAGCCACTTTGGCAACATTAAGAAAATTTCCATTTTTCTCTTAATGAAATCATTTTTCATAACAAAGAGTTTTTTTCTATAAATTATGCATTTGGATCTAAATAAAGAAAAGCTTCCTTTATTTATTTTGCTCCTGCAACATGTGAAAGGACTTTCTTTGTGGCTTCTAACTTTCAAAGTTGGAAAAGGTCAGAAGGTACAATCTGGATTAGGTTATCAGGAATTAATGGTAGTAACTGTTTCATTAAATACTTTGAAAGCAGGTAGTTGACATTATGGAACTGTTTGAAGACCACATTCACATAATAGACCCTAGACAAATGTTGTTTCAATAAATATTTAATAGGAATCTTTTAGTTCTTCTCCTGCTTGCTTCTTCCGTATTATCTGGCGCTATTGCCCACAGGCTTCTGGAAACATTCTCAGGGCACCCTACTCACCTGGTTCACTGCATATCTTTATGGCTACTCCTTCATTTTGTCTTTTTGTGCTCTGTTTCATCTGCTTATTCTATACATGTTAAAGATCCTCAGGGCTCTAGTCTTAATCCCCTATTCTGTCTATATTTTTCCTGGAAAATCTCTTTTATTATGGTCTCAATAACCATTATGCATCAATAAACCTAAACACCTCAGAGATCTCTCCACTGAGCTATAAATTCCTATCTCCAACAACCTCCTGGATGTTTCTTCTTGAAAGCTTTCAAGAATCTCACATGAAACAAATTTGTAACTGAGTTACTTATTTACTATACAAAATAACCATTTCTCCTCCTGTATGAATTCAACAATTGCACAAAGCCTGAGAATAACCTTGACTCTTCTTTTCACTCACCACTAACATGAGTGAAGCACCAAGCCTCAAGGGTTCTATCTACCTCCTGAATAACTGCTTAAATACTTCTGTGAGTTTCCAGCCTACCACCAATATCCTAAATCAGGCCATCATCTCTTACTGCATCAACTTTCTAAGTCTTCTTCCTGCCCAGACATGCTCCCACTGAGACAGCCAAGTATAAAGGGGTCCCTGGAGAACTTCCGACTGGACTGCACACTGAGAGGAGTGTGCACTGGGGTGGAGCCTCAGGAAGTTCATCCATTTGCAGTGGGGAGGAGTCTGGCCCCTCCTCTTCCTGGATAGTACCTGAGATTCAACCTGAGGTGGGAAACCAGCTAGGAGGACTCTCGCTTTGCTGAGAGTCCCTGTTTCCTTTTTATTTTTCCTTTTCACCCAGTAAATTCCATTTTTCTCACCCTTCAAAATGTCTGCAAGCCAAATATTTCATGATCGTGTGACAACCCAGCTTTTAGCTAAGGAGAAAGTCCTACAACACCACCACCACCAGACCATCAAGATCATTTCCAAAATTGAAATGTAAATCCAATCAAGTCATTCCCTCACTTAAATCCTTGCTCTCCCCAACTGCCCAAAAATAAAGATTTACATTTTAGTATGTTCTGTTATATCCTTTATGATTGCTACAAGTCCATAGCCTTATGGAGTTTACTATTTTAATGAGAGAGGCAGAAAATAAACAGAGAGCAAGTAAATAAAATAGTGCTTAATTAAAATAACTGAAATAAATATATGAAAGGACTGAAGGACCTATATGCTAATAGCTATTAACAGCACTAGCATGAAGCTTGAATCCCAGAGCGAAAGAAGAAGAAGAAAAAAATAACTTCAGGATACGGCATAACTTCAGAAAATGCCAAGTCTGACATATATTCTTTCTACTCTTTGCCACACATAATAAACCAACTTTAGGCACACTTGAGAGAAAAATGTGAGTTCACCAATTTAAAAAATTTTAATGTATGCTAAAAAGGTGTTATAAACTAGACTAGTGTGAAAAGGTGTGAATTAACTTCCTTTTTATGCCATGGAATTCAATGCAAATGTGCATGATCCCCAGAGTAGGATTTCTAAAATAAGCTAAGAATGTGTAAGCCCCCTCCATTTAAAAAGAGAATTCAATCATCTTCACCACTACCAGCTTAAAATATTCTGTCTCCTAAGGAACCTCTGTTAAGATATACCAATAAGCAGTGACTATTATTAGTTCACCTTTTAGAGACAGCATTCCACTAATAAGCAGTTATATCATGGAATATTAAATAGCACAGAGTTAGGACGTGAGTTTCCCATTGACATTTATTTCAAAAATATATAATATACTTTTAGAAATAATATTAATTTAAATTTTAAATTTAAAATATTAATTTTTAAAGTAATATATTTTAAAAATCCTTAAAAGTATGTAACAAAAACAATACAATGAAATTTAATAGGATGTTCTTTACAATATCAGCTCAGCATATGGTTTTTATCACCTCCCTATAACAAAGGCAGCTGCATTCCTATTTTGGTAATGGTGAAAGTAGGTAATACGCAAACCCACGTGTGGCACAGCCAAACTGGGATGGTGCAAAAGGAATGCTTCTCGTGCCATCTCCATTGGTGCCCTCAGCTCAGACCAGGCTCCAGGAATGCATCCTGGAGATGGTCTCCATTATGAGGATGGAAAAGAGCAATGACCAGGCCCTATGCCAACAAACAATGTAACCTGGGGCCATTAACATACCAGGCAATCTAGCCTTTAATGGCATTTGTTATAATGACTTTGAATGACAAATGTACAATGTAGCAAAGTACGTTTTTTCCAAATTAATGAAAACTAAATACATGCTGCACTAGTATACTTGGTAAGTTCCACATAACATAATTATGAGTTAGCTTAAAGAACAGTGTGTAATTCAAAACATTTTCCACACTTTGCAGAGGATTTTCAAAACATTCATAAATTACACATGAAAATAGTATTTGCATAATTAGCATAAAATTTTATATGTCTATGTTCCACATGAGTAAAATAAGATTGTTTTGACCAAATATGGACCCTGCCCCACCCAAACTCCTACATGTGAAGACAGCAGCCCATTAGAGACCAGCAATGATGTTGAGAGAAAGGGATACAATCTAAGTAGTGTTAATACGCCTTTCCCTATACAGTGAACCCGAAAGAGAAACAACTCACTACAGTGTATTTTCCTGATTATCACATATAAAACACAACTTTTGTTTTTGAAAAGTCAGTTTTTGTCCTAAGGCGACAAAGGGCATGTTATTACCTAGAGCTCGGTGGATGTCTATCCATACCAAAAATCCCTGAATCCCATCATAAATTATACGAGAATAATAAATACATTTTTTATGTAAGTATATGTATTTATAAATGTATTATATGCACATCAAAGAGAAAATAGTATTGAGAGAATGAAGGAATATATATATACATCTTTATTATTAGGTGTTTTCCTTTTTCCAAATGCCTAACAAAACATTGTCTGTAAAACATGATGAATCACATATCGGATCATGTCAGCTAGATGTATACTTAAGCTATCATAATACCATGAATACACACTTTCTTGGTTATGACAGTGCATATATTGTTTGCATATTTTATATTCACATTCCTATCTTAGAAAAGAGGAATATATTAGAAAATAAGTTTCATTAGTATTCTTTTCTCTCTCTTTATCTGTCACACATAGACACACACACACAGACACGCACACACACATAGAAGTTTAGCAACAACACTCAGCTTTTTTTTTAACATCTAACTCCAATTTATCTGGATGTATTCTTTCAAATTAATAAAAGGTAAAGTGATATCATGCCGTTCAACAGAGCAAGTTTCACATTTGCATAATTACATGAGTGTGGCTAGAAATACGACATATACCCAAAGCATTTCTTTTCATGCTACACACGTGTTTCTATAAATGTTAAAGTTAAAATAACTTTTATAGTATAATTAGCAGCAATAATATTCAAATTGTAGATGTGAAATGCTGGGTAATGTTTTATTTTTTCTAGAATTTGTATAATCTCAGTCGTCAATTTCTGTTCAAACAGATTGTAGGCAGCTAGGCACTTTCCCTCTGTCTCCATTCAGAGAAATTAGAGGCTGAGAAGTCCTATCAAGTAAATTTTCAGTCAAGACGATTAACTAAGAACATAAATGAACAAATAAATTTACCTAACTATATTATTTAAAAAACATAAACTTTAAAATGGCAACCATAAATGTTATAGTAGTTAATAATAAAACAGTAATATTATTTCAAAATTTACCACAAAGCTACTGTAATCAAAACAGTCTAATAATGATATAAGGATAGACACAGACATTTTGATTAATAGAACAGAATTAAGATTCCCCAAATAACCCTTACATTTCTATCAATGGGTCTTTGAAGATAAATAGTGTTGAAACAGCTGGCTATCCACATACAAAAGAATGTAGTTGGATGCCTACCATATATGAAAATTAACTATAAATGGATCAAAAATCTATAAATATAAAAGTAAAAACTATAAAACTCTCAGAAGAAAATACAGGCATAAATATGTGTGCTTTTGGATTAGGCAATCACTTCTTAGATATGACACCAGAAGAGCAAGAAACCAAAATAAAAACAAACACACTTGACTTCCTCAAAATTAAAAACTTTTGTGCTTCAAAGCACACCATTAAAAAAGTAAAAAGACAATTCACAGAATGGAAGAAAATTTTTTCAAATCATATATCTAATAAGAATCTAATATCCAGAATATATAAAGATTACTATAACTCAATAATAAAAAGACAAATACAAATAGCTCAAGATGGGCAAAGGATTTGAATAGATATTTCTCCAAAGAAGCTGTACGAGGGCCACCAAGTACATGAAAAGATGCTCAGCATCATGAGTCATCACTAGAAAAATGCACATCTCTAAAATCATTAGAGATGTGGTATCTCCAAAAGAAGATACCACTTCACACTCACTACCATGGCTATAATAACAAAGATAAAAAAACAACAAGAATTAGCAAAGATGTGGAGAAACTGGAATCTTCATACTGCTAGAGGGAAAGAAAAATGGTGCAGTAGTATTAGAAAATAATTTGGCAGTTGCTCAAAAAATTAAACATAGGGTTACCGTGCAACTAAATGATTCCACTCCTTGGTGGACTATACCCAAGAGAAATGAAAACATGTTCATAAAAGAAAACTTGTGTACTAATGCTCATAGTAGCATTATTCATGATTGACAAAAAGTAGAAACACCCAAATGCCCATCAAGGGATGAATGGATACACAAAATGTGGTATATGCCTAAAATAGCATATTATTCAGCCATAAAATGAAATGAAATATTGATAATGCTACAACATTGATGAGCCTCAAAAATAGCAGGCTAAAGGAAAGGAGCCAGGCACAAAGGTCATATATTATGTAATTCACTTTACATAAAATGTCCACAATAAGCAAATCTGTGGAAACAATGTGCAGACAGTAAGCCTAGAGATGAGAAAATTGGAGAATGATTGCTAATATGTATGGGGTTTCTTTTGGGAGTAAGGAAAATATTCTGGAATTAGATAGTGGTGATAGTTCCACAACCCTGCAAATATTCTAGAAACCACCTACATTGTACACTTCAAAAGGGTGAATTTTATGGTATGTTAATTATATTTCAATTAAAATGTAAAAGTATTATTAAAATGATACAATTTAGAACAAAAATCTCAGGAATTATTAATACTAGGTGAAATCTGGGATGCTTCTGCATAAATGGACAATCTCTGAGGTTGAGTCAATAGCTAATGGTGAACATTTTCTTCGGTCTAAGGCACTTCCAGGATATATTCACAATTCAGCTTCTGTAGCTCTTTAGATCATTTGGTATTTCATATGCTTTTCCTAACATATTAATACTCTTTTCTCTGAAATTTAGAGGCTTAAGAAATCTGCTTTTTCTAGGAAAAGACATTCTTTTGCCTTTCTAATATCCATCCTCTTTTGCTTCCTAACGGCCATAGCATATAATAGAGAGACACATCATTATCCATCCAACCTCTGCACCTGCCACATACTCCTATTGTTTTTCCTATCCTTAGAAGCCAGCAACCTGAATTAAAGCCAATTTCGATGACACTTTAAAGTGGTCTAACAGCCAGATTCTTCCAAGGCTATTTCCGTATTCTAAGTGTATGGACATTTAGGAGACAGTACCCTGAACATTCAAACACAGCCACCTCTTTGTTCTTTCCATGACCACCACCAACCTAATAGAGCTGCTACACCCAACCTCTCCTGGTCTCTGAAGACAAACTTCTAATGCCTTGTAATTCATCTTTTTCCATCTCCATTTCACTTAATTCTAACCTCTAAGTTGTTAATGACCTCCTAATGACCAAAGCCAGTAGATTTTCCCAAGTTTTGATACCAATTTACTTCTCTGAAGCGTTTAATACTGTTTAAAAAGCCACTTGCTCCAAGTTGTCATTTTCTCTTTTAACTAAGATTGTAAAAAAAAAAAAAAATTTAGCTGACGTTTCTTCACTGTTCTGTCTCTAATGCACAAAGGCTTTCTTGGAGAAGTGAGTCAGGCACTAGAGATGTTAAATATACATATCACACATAATAGCTGTTTGATCACAGGCAAACTAACTTCTCAGAGCCCAACTTTTTTTTTCTGTAAATCGGGTGTTTTTCAGAGTTTCTATAAAAATGATATGACATGTTACATATGAATTTATCACTAGCCTGGCACATAAATGGTAGTTTTTTGTTATAATTAGTATTATTTTATCATCTTCACCACTATTATTATAACCTCCTTTATAATAATTAACTTCGAAGTCTCTATCTCCAGTTCTGCCCTCTTTTCCAAGCTCCTGTAGAATTCTCTGCTGGATAGAACTACTAGTGTTCAACCTACTTCCACATACTCTCTGTCCATCCAAAGTGCATCTGATCATCTTTGTCAGGTGCCAAGAAACACCACTACTTCACTGATGACATCACCATCTTCACAGTTTTATGGTTTAAAAGCCTGTTTTCAGCTTTCATTCTTTCCTACTATGGGGAAAAAATGTATTCCCAACTTTACTCAACTATGTCTCTGCAATATTTCTTAAGTGCATTCCCTGCCATCCATTTCCACACAGAAATGAAGCCGGGCCTCTATTATTTCTCACTTTCATCAGTGGTTCTCAGACGTGGCAAAATATCACAATCAAAACCCAAATCCTTGGAACTGCCCCACATCTACCCAATCATAAACTCCAAAGAAAAAGGCCCAGAACTCAACCATATTGAAAAGCTCCCAAGTGATTCACATAAACTGCCAGATTTCGAAATCAATGGCACATACCAGGAAAGCACCCTCTGATACTCTAATTCCAGTATCAGCTCTTTTCAATGTTTCTTTTTACCGGGTAATGCCAGCTATATTCTTTAGAAAGTTCAGCTTCTCAAATTACTGCTCTAAAACACACTCTACCTCTCCACTATCTACAGAGTGAAGTTCAACCTTAATTATTCAGCATTCATTCATCAACATTTTTTAAGCACCTACAATAATAGGTGCTGAGTGTATGAAAACCGAGGATAAAATGAAATCATGGAGTGGTTAACAGTCTAAAGATGGGAAGAGAGAAAGAGTGATGGGATGGGAGGAGACAGAGAAAGAGAGGAGAGAGAAAGGAGGAGAGAGTACTAGCATTTATTCAATACCTCTATCCTGCTAGCCAAAGGATCTACACTTAGAATTAATTTTCTTCTTAGTTTGGCACCACTGTCAGGTTTCATTCGTATTCCCCACCGTTACCCAAGCTCCAATGAAAATAAAAAGCTCCCACTTTTTCCACAAAAACTCTCAGTCTTTGTGCATGTAAGTTTGGGCTCATAGTAGGCTCTCGGGGTAGAAAGACTTTCCCTGTACTATCTCATTTCATTGTGTCCAAATCCTTGTCATCTTTCATGTCCCAAGTAAGCCAGTCCTGACTGACCAAACAGAAAATTAGTTTTCTGAGTATCAGATACTCTGTAAGGAACTGAGGCCCTTCTACCACATACAACAAATATTTTACATTTGTTATCTTCCCTATTACACTGCAAGTCCCTTTAGGGAAGAATTCATAATGGATCTTTCATTGAATCTTTACAGCACTACTGTATATCATAAAAGTTTTAAACTAATGAATATAAACAGATAGAGTGACAAATAATGAATACTTTCATAAAACCTGAATTCTGGTACCTATTAGGAGTGTTATCAGACCAGAAGTTTACTAAGATGGCATTATTGATATAAAATAATAGCTGATTAAATTATAGTTAATAATGAGATATACAGTCATTTTTGCATCACTAAATGGCAGAATCAATATGTAAAAAGATATCATGTTCAGTGTTGAGTTAATAATACTTGTGGGCATGTTCAGTTTTAAACTAAGCTCGTATTAGCCCAGGAAACTACCTAAACATACTGAGAATGTTATATAAATTTCTTTAGAAAAATCTATGCAGAACTAGAATATGCTGATAACCATAGTCTGGTCTAAAACATGGAAGTGTCTCTTTGTGAATGTTTATAAATGTATAAATCTCCATGTGTGTAAACGCTCTGGAGATTCTGTACAATGCTGTGAAATATGCATTATATTTAAAAACAAAACAACATCAAGCCCAACTCTCACCAGGAGAATCCTATGCACAGCTAAACAGATAATTTTACTAAACTGAAAGTTTTCATTTAATTAGGTTCAGTACCACAGTAGTACACTGACAAAAATAATAGATGTCAATACCATTTTAGGAAGCCAATCCTATGTAGACACATCTGCAGAGAAGCCAAGTCATCTCAATATATGAATCCAGGGTGAAAACAAATGAATTACGTTATGGATTTTAGAGTCACACCAGCTCATATGGATTATGCCACCATAAGCAGAGTCATCATTTTGAAAGAAGAAAGCCAGCCAAATCTAAAGAAGTTAATATAATTTTCCAAGGGTTTAGTACATTCTCTAAAAGTCTTCCATACAGAGAATAAGTAGTTCAAATTTTAGGTAATAGAATGGAAACGAGACCATTAGAACAGCATTGAGTTTAAAACTAAGTAGGAAAATTGTAAGTGTATGTCACTTTTTTTTTAACTAAGGAAGCCTAAAAAGTGAATTACATTTAATTTTCAAATGGGCATCTCTGCTAGCTCCTCCAAGATGTCTCTTGTGGATACTAGCTTAAATTCCAGCATTCAGAGCTCACTCATCACATTCTGTTTCCAATTTCTGAAATGAAGTACAACTAACACAATACACAGCAAGAAAATAAATGCATACATCAGAATTAAGAGAGCCACCTTAGGCCCTGAACTCTCCTGACGGGCAAAAGTTGTAGGTTATGAAATAAAGATAACTCTGACATAATTTAATTTTATGTATTGAGGGCTATTGGGAGAATCATAAACAAAAAACTGACCTATTCTACTTCTCACAGGGGACAATAAAAGAAGAAATGAGCTTAAATTCCAGCAACAGAGATTTGGGTTAGATATGAGAAAGAGTTCCCTGACAGTGAATGCTGTAAGGATCTAGAACAGGCTGCCCAGAAAGGCTGTAGAATTTCCTTCTCTGAAGATCTTTAAGAATCAGAAAAAATGCAAGCATGTAGGGTAACTTAACTCAAGAGACAGAAAAAGATGGGTAAATTAAGTGACTCAAAAAGGTACTTCTGATTTATTTCCTATGTTTTAAAACTAGTACTTCAAATAAATCTTATATTGACTGTCTCCAATAAAAATGAACATTTCCAAACACTGCTTTACCAGTTCCAAATTTAAAAACTGAGACTCAAAGAGGTTACATAAATAATTAGGGGAGGCAGTATTTACAGCTAGGCTTCCCTGATTCTAAATTCCATTTAATGGCACTATTTTACATATAAGAAGACAGAAGGTGTTAACAATTTTGTCTGTATATTGACAAATACCTAGTATGTTACGGGCTGCATTTCAGAGAGGCATGCTTAAGCACTAAAACCTTCTGAACATACATATTTTGTGTATAACAATGTAACTAAGAATGTATCAGGGGACTGGCTTCAATTCAAAAAACTAGAAACTGTCATAATCATCTCATGTTTGTTGAACTAGATGAAAAAGGCAGCTACATCTTCCTCTTTTCATGTACATGGTGAACCAAGAATAAAAGTGCTAGCTGGGGTCAGTACACATAATGCTGCATTCTGCTAGGGAGGTCCAAGTCACCACTATAAAATCTTCTATGAACCAGATAAATTTACATGGAGGAAATCTTCTGATCCTCAACTAGGGGCTCACTCCTAACCCTTCCCAGTTACTGAACAAATAAATGCATGAAACCTTGCCAATGGTGACAGGACAGAATGAGAGAATAAAGAGGGATCAATATATAAATCTATCATTATTATATTAACAAGCCATTATTACTAGAAAAATAACTTCTAGAACTTTTTTCATTAATGAGTCAGCAGAATCTTCAATTTATATAGAGGAGAATATATTACTCAATCATAAAAATAAGGCAACAGAAAAAATAAAAACAAGGACTATAGTCTAATTCTCTTTGAAACTTGAAGTTAATATGTTTTGACAATAATCTAATTTTAAAAAGGTACCTTTGCAAAAATTATAATGAACCCATTTATAGAACCAAAAAGGTATCTGAGCAAGTAAATTTCTTACATTTCACTGAGAAAGTAAATCCTCAAAAGTGCCAACAAAAATATTTACATTTTTCACGACTGTTTACTTACTCAGCTCAGTCTTTGAATAAGGAGCTGTATGAACTTTGTCTTTAGTCAAGGTCAGTGGGTAACACTGAGATGTGTTTGAAGTATGAACATTTCTTGTATCTTTTGAATAATTATTATATCATTGACCTTGGTGAATCCTAATGTGAAATATGGAAATGGCACATAACTAAGAATAAGAAATTCAATGCTCCAGTCAGAATTCTGTTCATGATACAGAATTCAGTTCACTATAAATCTGCTTCTTGCATGAAATGTTTTAATAGCATTTGAGAATAAAATAATATATTCTAACACAACTCAAATAAAATAGAGCAGTTGAAACGTTAAAACATGGGAAATTTCTTAAATGAGATCCATGATTGCCTCTTCTAAATTCGTAGTATGTAAACTCATATTAACTATTGAAACTTACAACATGAATGAAAGCTTTTGAAGTAAAACTGTCTTATTCCTTAATGTGATTCCAGTTTCACTCTCACCTTTCCCTCCCCATTCAAGAGGATGCTTTTGACGGAAAGGCTCAGGTGGGGGCTACTGGGTGTTTTCTCAGCTACACTATATTCCAGTGTATGGCCTTATTCAATAATTTTCACATTTTGCTTTTGAAAAGGCAAGAGTAAATTTGCCAATAAAGAGGAAAAGTGATGGAACAATTTTTTGTCACCTAGGAAGCCTAAGGATGTCACCTGCATCTCAGTTTGCATAAAAATAGGACCCACAAAGGAATGTACCCTAAGGCAAAAAGAGTGCTAGACTCTTGATTGTGAAATCTGCTCCTAACTCCTAATAAACTTTTAGCCAGGTGGGTGGCACTGGGCTTTAGCCTCTAAGGGCTCTTTTGTTTTGCATATTGAAAAGAGCAAATGCAATTAAATGGCTGCTAAATGGCATTTAAAATATCCTGATACCAACTATCAGTAGGCTTAATACCCATTTTGCTCTGTTTGGATTTTCTATTTCATGCCTCTTGGATAGGACAGGGTAAATTCACAAAGAAAGAAAACAAAAATAAGAAAACTATGACCATGGAAGTATCACCATTCTCCTCATTTATGAAATAATGACAATAACCTCCATTTCTGTGGAACTGTTCTGAGAACAGGATTAATTTAATAGAGTGTCTAGCACAATTTGATGTTGGGCATGAGGTGTCTGGAGCCTTCTATCCTAATGATCTATTTTTCACTTTTTATAGAGGTATTCCTGTAGGAACCTTGACAATCTAACAGACATTGGATCCAGAATAATTGGGCTTTTTGAAATATCCTATGGCCTGGCAATGGGTATGACAAAACTACCTTAATAATTAGATGTGTCAGTCCCACTGGAAGATAAGCTTTAGAATTACCCCTAAGCTAATGTAAGTGCTTTCTATAGTACAGTGTATAAAATTATATGGTAATATTATATAGCATATGTCCTCTCATAATTTTCAGTATCTCCATCTATAGTTCTTTTCCCAAACAATCCTAAGGAAGACATTGTGATCAATTAATACAAACTAACCTTGAGTGATTTTCTTCAAATAATGTTGCAAAGTAATTTACCTCAATATGTAGAAGGCTATCGTATCAGTTCCAACATGTATTCTGAGTCTTTCAAATACAGATTTGTGTTTTAAAAAAAAAAAGGTTTTATGTGCCATCAGGCATTGATGGCTATAAGAGAGGCCAGCACATGAGTGATAAGCAATTCTCCATCCACCTTGGCTGAATGGAGACAAAGCTTTACATTCACAGGTCATTGCATGCAAGAATGATACAGCCGATCAAACGTAACCCTTCAACAGCCCAAATCTATTTGTAGTGTGAAAGGAAAACAAAAACCTCAGGACCCAAACTCACTATGTCAAATGGAAAAGTCAAGCTTGAGAACTGAGTTGCAAAGCTGCCTCCTATTTTGTTCCTAAGTAGATAGCTGGAAAGATAGAAGTCCACATACCTCCCCAGGTGGCCTCCCTTACAATGTGCTCACAAGAAAATTCTTTGTGAGCCCCAAGATATTTACCCTATTTTATGGTTTGTATTTGTGTCCCCACTCAAACTTCATATTGAATTGTAATCCTCAGTGATAAGAAGAGAAGCCTGGTAGGAGGTGAATGGATCAAGAGGGCAGACATCCCCCCTGTTGTTCTCATGATAGTGAGTGAGTTCTCACAAGATCTGGTTGTTTAAAAGTGTATAGCACTTCACTATCTCTTCCTCCTTCTCCAGCCACATAAGATGTGCCTGCTTCCCCTTTGCCTTCCACCATAACTGTAAGTTTCTTGAGGCCCCTCCAGCCATGCTTCATGTTAAGCCTGTGCAACTGTGAATGAATTAAACCTTTTTTCTTTATAAATTACCCAGTCTCCAGTAGTTCTTTATACCAATGCAAAAACAGACCAATACAGAAAATTCATACCAGGAGTGGGGCACTGCTATAAAGATACTTGCAAATGTGGAAGCAACTTTGGAACTAGGTAACGGGAAGAGGTTGGAACAGTTTGGCAGGCTCTGAAGAAGACAGGAAGATGTGCACAAGTTTGGAACTTCCTAGAGACTTGCCGAATGGTTTTGACAAAAATACTGATAGTGATATGGACAGAGATGGCCAAGCTGATGAGGTCTCAGATGGAGAGGAGGAACATATTTGGAAATCTGAACTTGCAAGTAATGATTTAGGGTATCAGGGGAAGAAATTTCTAAGCAGCAAAATATTCAAGAGCTTATATTCAAGAGCAAAAAAAGGATTGGGAACCGGAACTCATATTTAAAAGGGAAGCAGCATTGTAAAAGTTTGGAAAATTTGCAACCTGGCCATGTGGTAGAAAAGAAAAAAACATTTTCTAAGAAGGAATTCAAGCCAGCTGTGAAATTTGCATTTGTAAAGAGGAGCCAAATGTCGATAGCCAAGATAATGGGGAAAAGTCCTTGAAGGAATTTCAGAGACTTTTGTGGCAGCTCCTCCCATTACAGGCCTGGAGGCCTAGGAGGGAAAAACGGCTTTGTGGGTCAGGCCCTGGGCCCCACTGCTCTACGCAGCCTCAAAAAATAATGCCTGGCATTGTGGTTGCTCCAGCTCTAGCCTTAGCTAAAAGGGACCAAGGAGCAGCTCAGGCTGTTGCTTCATAGGGTGCAAGCCAACAGCTTTGGTGGCTTCCATGAGATGTTAAGCCTGAGGGTGTGCAGAGTGTGAGAGTTGAGGCTTGGGAGCCTCTATCTAGATTTCAGAGGATGAATGGAAATGCCCAGATGTCCAGGCAGAAGTCTACTATGGGGCAGAGCCCTCAGGGAGAACCTCTATTAGGGCAGTACAGAGAGGAAGTGTGGGGCTAGAGCCCCCACACAGAGTCCCCACTGGGGAAGTGCCTAGTGGAACTGTGAGAAGAGGGCCACCATGCTCCAGACCCCAGAATTGTAGATTTACTGGCAGCTTGCACCATGTGCCTGGAATAGCTGCAGACATTCAATGCCAACCGGTGGAAGCAGCCAAGGGGGCTCCCAGTGCCTTGGGAGCCCACCGTTTCATCATTGTGGCCCGGATGTGAGACATGGAGTCAAAGGAGATTACTTTGGAGCTTTTAGGTTTAATGATTGTCCTGCTGGATTTCAGACTTGCATGGGACCTGTAGTCCCTTTGTTTGGGCTGATTTTTCCCTTTCAGAATGGGAGTATTTAGCCAATGCCTGAACCCACATCGTATCTCGGAAGAAACTAACTGGTTTTGATTTTACAGGCTCATAGGCAGAAGGGATTTGCCTTGTCTCAAATGAGACTTTGGACTGTGGACTTTGAGTTAATGCTGGAATGAGTTAAGACTTTGGGGGAATGTTGGGAGGGCAGGGTTGTATTTTGAAATGTGAGAAGAATGTAAGATTTGGGAGGGGCCAGAGGTGAAATGATATGGTTTGGACTTGTGTCCCTGCCCAAATTTCATGTCAAATTGTAATCACCAGTGTTGGAGGAAGAGCCTGTTGGGAGGTGACTGGATCATGGGGGCAGACTTCCCCCTTGCTGTTCTCATGATAGTGAGTTCTCACAAGATCTGGTTGTTTAGAAGTGTGCAGCACCTCCCACTCCCTTCTTCCTCCTTCTCTGTCCGTGTAAGATGTGCCTGCTTCCTCTTTGCCTTCCACCATGATTGCAAGTTTTTTGAAGCCTCCCTAGCCATGCTTCATGTACAACTTGTGGAACTGTGAGTCAATTAAACCTCTATTCTTTATAAATTACCCAGCCACAGGTAATTCTTTATAACAATTTGAGAATGGATTAATACACCCTGAAACAGAGTTCTGTTGAATTTCACTCTGACAATGTAAATTAACAGCTTGTCTCCACAGTTTTGGGACTAAAACAGGTGTAGAGGTTATCCTTCTGCTCTCACCTGAGACAAATGTATATTTGACAGCTTGCTTGACTCTGCATTTACTTTATGTAAAAATGTAATTCTCTGAGCACCCTTCTTTCACATGTAAAATGTGGATTCAGTAAATATTAATCAAAACCTTAAAAAGAATGTAACCTCTTGCCTCTTTTATCTACCCTCCCCCATTTTTCCATTTCCTCTTTCCCCTGTTGCTTTCTCTTTCCCCTTTAAAAACTGAGGTCCTCAAAACCTCTTTGGAAAAAGCACAGATAATCACAGATGCTCCTGAGGTTTTGTTTCTTTTTCCTGGGTGTATCCTCAACCTTGGCAAAATAAGCTTCCAAATTTGATAGAGACTCACCTCAGTTTTTTTCTTTGGTTTGCAGCAGCTATACAGTGACGAATAGTATAAAATATTAAAAGAGACACAGCTATAAGAACAAGCTGCAAATTTTTCTCACTTCCTACAGTAATAATTTTTATTTATTGAAATGTTTTTTATTGACTTATCAAGTTATCACAGATTCCATTATTCCTCTATTCCTCCACTCTTAGTTGATGAACCTGTGGTTAATATTCCCTATAAAGGTCTTCAGATATAGTGAGAAGGGCACAGCAGTCCTTGGAGGCAGAACTGAGTCCCAACTGCAACTCTCCCATTCATCAGCTAGGTGACTGTGGGTATATTAGGTTTCTCATCTATGTCTTAGTTTATTCACGTTGTAAGGACTAAAGGAACTATGCAGTGCTACTGGAACATAGCTGAGATTCAAACAATGCTAGGAATCCAAACCCTGATCACAGTGCATGGTATTTGGTATAAAAAGATACTGAATGAAAGAATAAAGGAAAGAATGAGTAAATGAGTGTTGCGCTTAATACAGATGTAATGGTCATACAACAGGGGTAACATTTGGGCATTTTCATACTTGGTCTTCTCATCTATAATATTTCTTTACTTTTATTTCATAACATTCTGCCATTGCAATTTGGCTATGGCTATGGAGTGGATAATGTGGTGTGAGGCCTACATCCTCCTTTCAGTACCAAGATACTGATTCCCTCACATGCTAAGAGTGACGTGCACTGGTGGCTCATTGCTGAGTCTCCCTCAGGAAATTGTCTTTGACTGCAGAAATGTGCCTTGCCCAGAGTCATGGCCTCTTCTCAAGGAAAGACAGCATCCAGTGACTGCTCAATTTAAAGGTCTGAAGTTCTAGCCCTTTTACCTCAAAAAGAATAACTCTGAAGAACCATTTCAGCTACAGAACTCCCAAGGGTATCAGCTGAAGATCATAAAGGTAACCAAATAGTGCAGAAAGGGGAAATTCAAACATTTTGAGAATTGTTAGAAACAGAATTTCACTTGACATTGATATCCAGGGAACCGAAACATCATTGTGCCCCCTCCCTCACCTCCTACCTCTAATTAGATTGGAGAATGTAAGAGAGTCAGGCAATAAATGGAGTTCCAGCCCAGTTCTGGCTCACGGTGGGTCCACTAAGTCCATGGATCTAGCCAGTGATTATTTTACTAGCCCTTATATAATTAAAACAAACATACCTGTAAATAGCAGAACTCTCAGTTTGGCTCTTTGGTCTTAAAGTCAAGCATAAGTCTCAGATATTGCCCTCCTCCTTGTTCTTCCAAAACAGTATATCAAAAACAATATCATATAACAGGGGAAATAGCAGATAAAGAAACCAGGGGTAGTGGTCCTTCCATGACATCCCCAATTAATACACCATTTGGCACTACAAAAAACAGATGAGTCCTGACAGATGTCAGTAAACTTCCACAAACTTAACCAAGTAGTAATCCCAACTGCAACTTCAGTGTCAGATGTGGCATTTTTTTATTATGACAAATTAATATAGCCATTGAGCTGATTAATGTATCATTTTCTAAAATATTGGAAAGGAGTTTTGTAGCAGTTTGTAATTACATGACAAAGAAAAGAGTATATACTTATAATCTGGCTCTAGGGTTATACCAATTCTCTAGTCTTTTGTCATACTGAACTCTGAAGGGATCTAAACCATCCTGGATGTTCTGCAAAACATCACATTTGTATTCTATGTAAATGACTGTAAGTTAATTGGACCAGATGAGCAAGAAGAAAGCGCAATGCTTTGCATTAAGCTCCTTCCACGTGTGTGAATACTGCCCCGACCCACGTGCTAAGAGGCATGAAAGTTATAGGAACCATGGGAACTAATAATAAAGCTCCAGCAAAAGACATTTAAATTCTATTTGCTGAAAAAACAGTCTATTGGCCAAACCAAGTTTCTAATCCCTATATCTTTTTTAAATGATATAACTGAGGAAAGAACAGAGAATTTGAAATAATAAAGACAGAATTCAGCCTTACCTGACTTCTGAGAAATTTGTTTTTGGATGGGTAATCAGAAATAAGCCTGAGTTTCTGAAGTATTAGTATGCACTGTATGCCCTGTGGACATATAACCATTAAGCAGCAACGGACTTTCATCAAAATGAACAGTCTTTTATTTGAAAGACATTTCTATCTGGGTTGGCAGCATCAGACAGGGGTCAGCTCAAGTGCCTGGGATTGGGAATTGGGTACATGATGAACAGAATGACATGGAGAAGGCTGCAGCAGCTGGCCTGTCATACATGCAAGTCAGGTAAAGAGATGCAGGCCAGGCCAGCTGAACCTGGCCCAACAGAGAGTGTTGCATTCATAGAACTCTCCACTTACTCAAGAAATCAGAGAAGGGAATATGGAAGCTGAGTCATTAATGGTCCAGTCCCAGACATGGATCGCCTTCTAGGATATGGTTGTAGACTTCACCAAATTCACTTCTCAGCAGACCATATACAAATAAGTGATGCATTAGTACTATAAGAACCCAGTTTCTTTTGAGTGTCAGCTTCCCAAACAGATGTGATTCTCTAGATGGAGAAAGGTAAAGAATCATAGCTGGTGGAGAACTGGCCAGATTCACCAAGAGACCTGGCCAGATTCAGTGACTATCATGGAAATCAAATCATCAATTTCTAACAACAGCATTTCTAAAGATAAACAATTCTACAACATTAAAATGGAAGAAATGGAAAGGAATGATTTCTCATTGTCATTAAAAATGGAAACGTGGAGACAAACTGGACAATTACCAGGAAAATGAGGAGAAACATTTGAGATAAAAAACATGCACACAAAACAAAGTACTTACTTAAGAAAGTCTGTGAAAGTGATAAATACCGGGGACACTGTATCTTTCATGCTCATTAGTACTTAGAGAGTATTTCCATCAAGTATGATTCAAATGTTAAAAGTTTAAAACATAATTTAGTTTATTGGTCATCAGGCAAACTATGTCAGTAACAGCAATAAACGTACTCAAACCTTTTGTTAAAACATTCACCTGATTCAATTTGCAAGAACTCAAACAGGAGATAAACCCTGCAATGATAGCAATAAGTTTCTTACTTATAGTATATCCCTTGGTATACCTAAGGGTGTAAATAAAAAGACAAACATTATGAATATCAAGAAGATGCAAAATTCTTCAAATGCGGTTCTCACTACATTAACATCATGTAAATCACACTGGTGAGAAACCACAAGGAGGTAAATAATGCATAAGCACGTGAGAAAGTCTTTAGCTTGTTCTATCACTTTTTTTCTATATCAGAGAACTCATACTGGAGACAAACTGTATCTATGTAATCAGTGTGGAAAAGTGTTTAGTATTTTCCACGTTGTAGTTTCATTAGACATGAAAGAAATCATACCAGAGACAAACTCAGTGACAGTCCTTAACTTGGAAAATCTTTCAGACAGAACACTCACCTCATTATGCATTACAGAACTTTCGTAAGAGGGAGGCCCTATGAAGATAATGAATTTAGGAAGTCTTATATACAGAGATCTCATGTTATTATGCATCAGATAATTCACAATAGGATGAAATAATGTAAAGACTATAAAAAATATTTGACTTGAAGCTGTCACATTTTCTTCACATCAGAAAACCCTGCTGGAGAGAAGCCATATGAATGACTTTGATTGTGGAAAATTCTTCAGCCAGAGCTTTGACCTTATTGTGCATCAAAAAACAGAAAGAGAGCAATCATATGAATGTTGTCAATGTAGGAGTCTTCATCCAAAAGAATAACTTCATAAAGTATCAAACAATTTCTCATATGGGAGAGCAATTCTTGAAGTGTAATCATTGTGGTACAGCTTTTGTTTCTATATCTAAATTTATTAGGTACCAGATGAAGCATATTAGAGAAAACACTCACTAATATACTGAATATGGAAAATTAGTCACAAAGAGTAATACATTTATTTTGCATCAAAGAGTCATTCCAGTGAGAAGCCCTGTACTACCTATGGTGAAATGTTTTAAACCCTATTATTATCCCTATTATGTACCAGAGAACTGGTCCTGAGAAATGTTTTAAACCCTATTATTATCCCTATTAGGTACCAGAGAACTGGTCCTAGAGAAACGCAAGTGCACACACACATACACACACACACAAACACACACACACGCATGCATGCACATTACATTTTAGTAAACAAGTACATCAGATGTTCTTCTTTTCACAAATTCCACAAATTTCTAAAAAATTAATTGGCCTGGAAGCACCGTTGAGCAAGCCTTAAGGCTTGAATCTGGAAAAGAATCATTACATAGGCAAGTGGTTGAGATACAACCCAGCTTCCTTAACTTCTTCAAAATAAATACAAATGCTATTGTAGGGAGAACTGCTCCTGAGAAGACTAAAATATGTATATAGTTTTTGCAACAGAAGTTGCAATAACATACAATCAAATCAGTATTCCAGTGAGTTAATATGCCATTGCTTACTTTATTGCTCCACCCCTGGGGACAGTTGGTAGTTTTTACACTGTTGTATGTGTCCGCTATAAACCACATTTTGGTTTGTAGCAGGGCAGTGTAAAGCAATCAAACAACAATACATTTATATTATTCTTAGTACCTATTTTTAATATATTTGCATATTGGAAAGAATTAAAACAGCAGCTACAGATTATAAACAGAAGCAATTTGCCAGATAAAGGGACTATAAGGAAATTACATTTTTATAACTTATTCAGTGCTATGGTAATAATAATTTGAATACAATTTTAAATATTTTTTAAAAGATGGTTTCTCTATTCTACTATGAAGAATGCTTGGATACAACTGGCTGGAAAACTTTCCCATGAATTCTAACCTGTTTTAGGTTGGAGTTACAGTTCTGCTCTGAGACACAGTTTTAAAAGTTCCTGAGAATTTAAGGACACAAATTCTCTTTAACCTAGGACCTAGAAAAAACACTGGATGATTCAGGGGAAGATCCCATCTGAGTGAGGGCATGTGCCTCACTCAGTATTGGCAATATTTATAGCAACTGTGCTCACATGAAAAAAACAAAGCACTCACTGTACAAGGCTAACTCTAATGTTAGTCTTTTATCTTCCTAAGGAAAACATGGTTAAGAACAGCAACTAGAGCTTGACTACTCAGGTTCAAACCCCACCTCTTCCCCAACTAGCTGGGCAGTCTTGGGTATGGTACTTAGTTTCTCTGTGCCTGACTTACACACATCCTTCTTTGATAAACTGGGATAATAGTATACTTACTTCATATGATTGTTGTATTAAATGAGTAAATATATAAAGAGCTTAGAATAGTGCCTGACACATATGAAGTGCTTTATAATTACTAGTCATATTTATTCATATTATAAGTATTGCTCCTGTCTAATTTAAGCCTGTTTGAGTACTTACATGATGAGCATAAAAAAGTAAGCTTTTACTTCACTTTGAGTCCCTTCACTTTCACTCCTGATTTGCCTAAATCGGGAGTTATCAACCTGTGAAATCACTGACACCTAGTGGGTGTATGGATTCATTTGTGAAGATCAATAAACTCACTTTGAATATTTTTTTTAAAAAAAGAAAACATCCCCCAACTACACAAATGTGTTTTCATCATTTTATCATTTTAGTGTGTTTATAGTTAAAGTGTTAGATGTAATTAGGATACAAGGCCACCTGTTATGACAAAAGCCAACAGAACAAGGAGTTAAACCAGTTCCTTTTTCTCTCGTGTAACACTTGGCGTATACATAGTTCATATTTGATGTGGCTGCTCCGTATCACGGACGTGGGCTCCATCTATTGTATTACTGTGGCATCCTCAATGTACAGCTTCCATTTTGTAATCTAGGTCCTCTTACTGTAATTCAGCTAAGCCTAAGGGCAGGTAGTGGGGAAGGAGAAGTGAAGGCATGCCACTTCTCTCTAAGCATAGGGCCTAGAAGTTGCACACAAAACTCAGCTCATCCTTTACTGGATATAACTTTCTGAATAATCACATGTAGCTGTAAGGGAGGCTGGGACATGTATTGTACTATGTCCAATTCAGGAGTTGTATTACCAAAAAAGTATGTGAGAATGAGAAAGGGGGCCGACAACTGTCTCTGCAATGGTGCTATCATGTGATGCTGAATTTAAATATTGTGTAGATATTTGGAACTGCAAAAAATATTGTGTTTTTCCTTTTTCTTATCTTTCTGGATAGCCCCAGCCTGTTGCTCCCCCAGGTTATAATAAAACAGAACCATTATCATATGCTCCAATTGGGCACAGAATGGGACTCTCTCTGCAAGTTAGATGTCCTTTGAATGGAGTTTTAAGATTGACAGTTGCTTGCTTCCTCTTCCAAAGTCAGTCTACTTGAGCTTGGAAGTTCACCCAGAGCTCAAGCAAGGGAGGCCAAGGCAATATTTCTTTGTTAGGCCACTTGGGCTCTAAATACCTGCTTAGCATTTTCCTTGGGTAACCCTTAGAATTTAAGAAGTGATTCATCTTCATTTTGGGTCTCATGAAAAAATCAATATTCTTTGTGTCACCAAGAAAAAATTCTGAAGCCAGACATTCTCACCAAGTCACTAAAACCTAATATAGCTATGTCCCTGCACTTTCAAAAAAAGTTTATTTTCAAAAACTGCCTTTATCAGTCACACAAATTTGTCTTATCTATCTTCTATGCTACAGAAGGCCTCTGAAGAGGCACCTAGACTAGGAACTGGTATAGTTACCTTCTAGACCACAGAAATCTTCCCATTCCCTTTACCCAAAAAAGTTTGTTTCGATTGCTTCACTTACAAAAGAAAAGAAAAGAAAGCCATGTTCATGGCTTCCCAAGACAAAATAGTCATTTTGTAGTTTGTCTTTTAGCTCAAGAGATTATGGACTGACTTCTCTAGACTTAACCTATAACTCAACTGATTTATTGCAACTACACACTATTCATTTAAAAATTTCCCAAACCAGCTGGGCGTGGTGGCTCATGCCTGTAATCACAGCACTTTGGGAGGCCAAGGCAGGTAGATCACTTGAGGTCCAGAGTTTGAGACCAGCCTGGCCAACATGGTGAAACCCTGTATCTACTAAAAATACAAAAATTAGCCCGGTGTGGTGGTACACGCCTGTAGTCTCAGCTACTCGGGAGGCTGGGCAGCAGAATCGCTTGAACCCAGGAGGCAGGGTTTGCAGTGAGCCGAGATCGCGCCACCGCACTCCAGCTGACAGAGTGAGACTCCATTTCCAAAGAAAAGTCCCCAAACCTGGATCTTGCTGACTAATTTTGTCCAACTCTTCCCTGGTCCAAGAATACTTATCTTTTCTACTTTAATATTTTATAACAAGAAATTTAAATGACAAAGTCTTTTGTTATTCTTTGATATTTCCAAATTGGTGTTAATGAAATTTTGATATCATGATAAAGGTATAAAATGGACTTTGTAAAACAGATGGACACAATGTTTTATTTCCAGATAGTTCTGCACTATTATATAGCCTATGAAATCATTTTCATTATAAATCATATTTTCATATATAACCATCTATTAAATGATCTGTTCATTGCTAGTGAAGCATAAAACCAACACAAGGTCCAATTGGGTGTGATGGAAGCAGTGGAGCTACTAAAAAAAAGTTGTCAGATTGAAAACCGTCAAAACAGTCAAGACAATAAGTGAGTCAAAATGTATTTCTAACTGCTGGTTTTATAACCAGCAAGCTACAGCTGTCTATCTTTAAAAACAAGAAATATTTGAATTAAGGTAACACTAAATTTGCATATTAATCTTCTTAGGAAGGTACAATAATGCTTAGTTACTGAAATAATAATTTGGTTTCACATTTCAAAGTAAAATAAAATCCTAACACTCTTTTATAGGATATCCAACTCATAATGATTGCTTTTTTTGGATATTATACGGTTTTGTTGCAATGAAACTTTACAAATATTTTCCCAAACTTCACAAATATGTTTTAATGGAAAATTATGAACATGTTACGAAATAGGAAAAGTATATATCAGAGATCTAATGTCGTACTTGAAAGTCAATTTTACATCACAAAACAGCCAGGTTCCAGACAATTCACTTAACACTGTAAGCTAAAGTTTATGAAAACATTTCCCAAAAAGAAAAACAGAGCATTTATAAATGGTTGAAAATGAATTTGAAACTTTTTAAAATAAATCTATAGTTTTATTAAGACAAAAACTGACAGCGTAGTATGAAGTTTACGTTTAAACAAAGTTTACACAGAAATCTAACACATGCCTAAAAGAATTTTACAATGTAGCTCTAGATGCAAGTCTAGACAATATCAAGAACTGATGGATCTCATGACTCAAGACAGAGCATTTTGGGTATGTTACTTCTTAGGATTTCTTAAAAAATTGTTGTGTGTGTGTGTGTGTGTGTGTGTGTTTTAAAGTGAACCACTGCCCAATATGAAAGTTTAATCTTCTCCTGAGTCCAAGGCTTTTGAAATCACTAAACTCTTGGATCAATTCAGTGAAACTTGTGCTGTCTGTGACTGAACCCTGCCAACAATGGTTTCAGTGTTCAAAGCTCAAAAAACAGAACAGCTCCAAGAGTTCTCCCCACTAAAAATGGCTCCAAGAGTTTTCCCCACTAAGAGCATGGGCCCTCGTCTTTCCCTACTGTCTTATCTCCTCTCGTACCCTCTTCCTCTTCCCTAACACCTCAGCCAGTGGCTTGGATGAACAAGCTGATATTTATAACTTCGTTACTGGAAAAGAAAGGGTCTTCTAATTTCAGGAATTAGCACCTCTAAGGCAGAATGATCTGCTTGTACGGTATACTCTCCAATAAAAGACCTTCCCTCCTCATCAATTTCCATCTCCAAAATGGCAACTTTGGTAACTTATGAACAGGCTTAGTCCTTTGTGAGAACAGCAATAAGTTCAGGCAGGGAACACCTTGGCTTATAGGTTTCAGACATTCGCAGCTTTTAAACAGTCTCTCACAGTCCTTATTTATGGTGTCAATGACATTTTTTTTAAAGGTAAAATATTCTGGACATAGAAGCAAATCATTAGTTGTCTGTTCTTTTCCATTGCTTCACCATTTCCCCTATCAGGCCCCAAATGTTAATCAAAATGATGCTACCCATCTCCCTTTCTCCCCTCCCCATCCCTCCCTTCCCCAAATAATACACCAGTAATAGCCAAAAACTACACACATGCTACGCTGTAAAAATGCAGAGTTAACACTATTGGAAAGAAGGCTGTGGGTTGTGGAGATGCTCTTTGAAGATCTACAGTATTTTTTTGCTCTTCCACACACCCAATTCTGCAAGTTTTGTCCTTCATAGAAGGCCCTTTGCTTTTCACAGCAAAGTGCAGAAAAGGTTGCCTTGAAACATTTATCCCCTTTCCCCTCCACTGGGATGGGTGTGCAAACTATACAGCTTGAAACGGCTTTAAAGCACTTGGGCTGCTGCAGGGCACAGAAACTATGCTGGCTCTTCAAAGGACATCTTCTCAAGCCACCTCTATGGTGTCAAGACAAGTAGAACTCCTTCCCTTCCCACTTGAAACCCACAGTCAGATGTGACAGGGGCTGGTACTCAGGAGCGTTAATTCTTGTCATCTTTTTTGTCATCATCCTCCGAGGGGTAGGAATGCCACGTCAGCCTTTCCTCATAGAAGGATATGACAACCTGTGGGCACTTGACATTGGCTTCCTTGGCAGGGACCAGGTCAGCCTCATCAGAGTTTTTCCATTTCATCAGGAACACGAGCTCTCCACTGGAGACTGTAGCTCCAATAATCCGCTCCGGCTTCAAACCTCGAGCAAAGCCTCGTGGCTTTTCTGACTCTTCTTTCTTCTTATTTGGTTTGCTCTCCTCTCCCTTATCTTCAGAATCAGAATCAGC
Organism: Nomascus leucogenys; assembly: GCF_006542625.1. Classification (NCBI taxonomy): domain Eukaryota; kingdom Metazoa; phylum Chordata; class Mammalia; order Primates; family Hylobatidae; genus Nomascus; species Nomascus leucogenys. Next base: position 63,755,978 of record NC_044394.1, on the reverse strand, counting down.
GTTGGGCTTGCCTCCCTCTGATTTATGTGTCTCATGTGCTGTTTTCTCTGACTGCAGAAACTCAGCAGTGAGGTCGGGGCAATCCAGGTTCTCTTCTGGCTCCCATGTGTTGTCCTCATCTGAGAACCCCTTCCACTTTAGGAAGTACTCCACTTTGCCCTTTACCACTTGACGGTCGAGAACTTTTTCCACAACATATTCCTCTTCCTCCTCTTCTAGCACCTCCTCCACTTTCTTCTTGTTTTGTTTTTTCCCCATAGTGCCCGCCAGCTTTACTGGTGTAAAGAGGGACGCTGCTCACAGCAGCGCCCAAGAGCCCGAGAGGAATCGGTGCTGCGCTACCGGCGCGTCGCGTCGGGTCGCCTGGGGGAGTAGCACCCAGGAAGGCAGCAAGCCGGATGGCCGCAGTGGACTCCCTCACTGAAGCGGCATACCGCAGGCCCCGGCCAACGGCCCTCCCCTCAGCCGAACAAAAGCCTCGCACTCTGCGCTGCCCGCCGCTCGCACCGCGCAGGCGCGACGACCCGCCGCACGGCACCATGGGCCTAGGGGTCTGTCCAAGACTACAAGGCCCGAAGCACCGCGCACCGCGCACGCACAGTAGGCGAGGGTGGTAGGGACTTCTAGTTTTTAAACTGTAACAGTGGAGAGATTGCAGCGTAGAGCGTTGTAACCTAGAAAATTAGAACATATGGGCCACAGGCAGTCGCTCACACCTGTCATCCCAGCACTTTGGGAGGCCGAGGCGGATGGATCACCTGAGGTCAGGAGTTCGAGACCAGCCTTACCAAAAAGGTGAAACCCTGTCTCTACTAAAAATGCAAAAATTCCGAAATTTTTAAAAACACATGAGTTCTGTTTTTAAAATGGTAGACAATGCATACAAACTATTATGATATTTATTAAACCTACTAAGCCCCTCCATATTCTCATAAGTTGATAAAAATTCTTAATGACACATTAAGCAGAGAAATGCACTACAGTGAAAAAAATCAGGACATTAATATATAAAGAAAATATTCACTTTTGATAGTTTTTAACCAGTTTACAGGAGATAGCGAAATTGTCTTACTAAAATAAATAAATGCGTGTGTGTGTGTGTGTGTGTGTGTGCATGTGAGATTTCCAAAATTAAAGCAGCTCCATTCCATGCTAACATTTGTAAAATAAGAATTTGCTAATCGTGTTTAAGGTACTATGCTATAAACTTTATGTGCATTATCTTTAATCCTTTGTAGGTTAGTATTATCATCTCATTTTACAGATAAGTAAATTAGGGCTCAGAATGCTCATTAAACCTGCCCAGTTTTAGTGAGCAATGAAACTGATATTTAAACCTAGGAGTTTTGCTCCAAAGCTCAAGACAGACAAAAAAATGGAGACATTCTGTTTAAATGTCTGCAACCTAATTTCAAAGCTTTTAATTCACAAGAATAAAAAAGTCAATTACATTCAAAAAGGAAAAGTAACTTTTGCTGCTTAAGTTTGCAAAACTCATAAAGAATCCTAAATACAATAGTTATTTTAGGATAAATCTTTTACTTTTAACACCAGATAACATAGTGCATTTTGTAATACAAAATTTCTTTCTTTCGATTTTGAAGGGCTGAAGAAATAGCCCATACTAGGGGATGAAAAATGGGGTTTAATACTGGCAGTAGGAAATTGCAGCAGCCAGACAAAACCCTTCAGGTTATCTTGGCAAGTTTAGCAGTGCTGAGAACATTCGCACAATATATAGTACTTTCAGGCTAAAAGGTTCAGCACATTTCAGTTGCAGAAGTATAAAGCCTAGTTTTTAAAAAGCTAAAGAGAAAAAAAAAAAAAAGAAATTATAAGGCCAGAAAGCTCTCAGTTGAAAGCATTATTAGTTTTCCAGCATGATGAAAAATTATCACCGCAAGCACCATGTCACACATTCCATAAAAATTATGAAGACTGGGGCCAGACGCAGTGGCTCACACCTGTAATCCCAACACTTTGGGAGGCCAAGGTGGGCAAATCATGAGGTCAAGAGATCGACACCATCCTGGACAACATGGTGAAACCCCGTCTCTACTACAAATACAAAAATTAGCTGGGTGTGGTGGCGCACACCTGTAGTCCCAGCTACTCAGGAAACTGAGGCAGGAGAATTGCTTGAACCCAGGAGGCGGAGGTTGCAGTGAGCCAAGATCATGCCACTGCACTCCAGCCTGGCAACAAAGAGAGACTCTGTCTCAAAAAAAAAAAAAAATTATGAAGATTGGGGAAATGCAAATTTTAAATGTTCTAATAAGCTGAGACACCAGCCACCATTTAACCTATTAATCAACTCCTAAGCCATAAGAATTTGGGCTATATGGCAAATATCTCACTCTGTAGCTAAATATATCCTTTAGTACATATTTTACCAAGTATATGAGTGTATATATATATATATATGTGTGTATATATGTGTACATATGTATATAAGTATATGTATGTATTTATACATATATGTGAAAACATTGCGTGTATGTGTATATATATATAGGACATCTGTGTGTACATATAAGAGTTCCAAAATTAAAGCAGCTCCATTCTATTCTAACATTTGTAAAATAAGAATTTGACTTATTCTTGTGTTATATATATATATACACAAACTCATATATATGTGTAAGTATAAATATACTTACATATATAAGTATACGTTTATACTTATACACATGAATATACTTTCAAGGTTAAAAATGTTAACAAAACACACATAGAGATAAGCACAGTTACATTGCAGACTTAAAACCTAACAAAGAAATGTTTCTTTAGGGCATGTCTCAAGGACATTTTATACAAGGTATGAAATGCTAAATCACAAGCAAACCAATCAAAACAATTTGATCAACACAACATTAAAATTTGACATTTAATCACACCAATCCGATAGCTATTAAATAAAAGCTACCCATTTCCAATTCTCCATACCACGTTAAGTTGTTTCAAGCAACTTATTTGATCAAACATACAGTAAGTAGGAAAAGTTATCAACACTTCAAAGTATTCAGAAATAAACAAATCAAGGAAGAGTTAAATGGTGTCCAAAAACTACACAAAGCAAAGTCACGGAATCAAAGATCTTTTTTTAAATGTATAAGCGACTTCATTAATATTTAACAAAATTGAATCGCATTTGGTTCACTTATATTTCATGTGCTCATTGTAAATTCATAACTATGACTTAAAAATGTGTTTGTCCTGTGAATCAACTAAAACAATTGAGTCATCCTACATAAAGCAAGTGGCATTCATGCCACACTTTAGGGAAACACTAATGTAAACGATTACAGGAATACAATGGGGATTAGTATAGTTTTGGGTGGGGAGATTTAAAGGAAGGATAGTCCAAACAGACATGGAGTCAGCTGAGGGGCAAAACTCTGCTTCTCTTCTATTTATTTCAAGGGCATATGTTGCACTTACTCTGTGCCAGACACTGTTTAAGGTGCTCTGCAAATATCCAATCATTGATTCTTACTGTAACCCTATGAGGTAAGTAATATTGTTACATGCATTTTACAGATGAGAAAGCTGAGGCACAGTGAGGGTCAGTCACCTGCCCAAGCTAGTAAGTGGCAGAGCCAGGTGTTGTACCTAAACACAGCCCATATCCCTAACCACTAAGTGGTACTGCTTTGAATGACCGAAAACTGCCCCCTTTGGATCCTTTTTCTCTTACTCATTCCCTTTTGTGATATAAGTTTAATTATTCTTTCATACAATAAAACTATATAAGGTTCTGGGGAAACATCAGCAAGCAAAAGCAGACAGAGTTCCTGTTCTCATGAAGGTTGCAGTCTGGTGGGACAGATAGGAATTTAGGAATTATATACAAATTAGTGTGTAACTGCTAATTAAAATAAATACTGTTAAAAAGCCAGGTTTTCTTAACGCACATGACAAGAAACAAGACCTGGGTGGGGCAGTCACAGAAAGACCTCCCAAAAAGAGACACTAAGCAGGAGCTCTAAAGATGCTGTCATTAACCAGGTAAAGAAGTGCAGGAGCTGGAAATGCGCAGCCCTCCTAATTTCCATGCAGTTCTGGTCAGCCTCATTTATTGATGTGGAAGTGGAAGGACAGATAGTTCTGGTCCACGAGAGTCTTTCAAACACTGACAGGCTTGAGGTGACCAGAAAGGAAAAATGAGATCCCAGGATTCAACAACTGAGGGCAAACGCAGTCCCGGCTGGGGGTAAAAGTAGTATTTCCAAACCTCCCTGTTCCTGTCTCTCCTAATAATAAAGCCACCCATTATTTATTACAATATAAAGATAAAATCAGAATGATTTACGAGTGACACTGTATCTGAAAGAGGGACTTGTGCAAAAGCTGAATTCTTTGAGCTGCTAGAATTCACATTACTGCTTCCAAGGGCCTCATACAGTCAAAAAGGTTTACAGTGATTTAGCCTTCATGACTTTATCCAGAGGACCCAGGACCACAGATATCACCTTCTATCACCTCCAGTATTTCCAATGGCCTTCTCGAGGCCTTTCACACTTTCTAAACACGCTCTTGATGTGTGAAGGCCAATAGAAGACACGAGGAAAGTAAAAGTTTCAACAATTATGAATAGATCAGAAAGACTACTTCCTGCCATTTGCATGCCTCACTCCTATTAATATATTTCCCCATAGTGTTGGTTCTGTTTTTTAATAACAGCACAACATTGCTGACTCACATTCACCATATGGTCCTCTTGGACTCCCAGGTCTCTGTCTGCTGTACTTGTGCCCGCCTAGCTAGTCTTTTCTTAACCAGTAACTGTGCAATTATTTGGATGTTTTCATACCAAAGAAAAGCTTGGATTTATGCTTACTGATCGTGATTTTGATGTAAGCAGATCACTTCTCTAGATTATTCCATTCTCAAGTATGCTGCCCTCGTTCAGGTCTTCATAAGGCCTCACCTGACTTGCTGCAAGAGCCTCCTAATTGATTTATCTGCCACCACCTTTCCCAGTTATGATCTTCTGTTTGCACAGTCATCATGTCATGCTTCAGACATTAGAGCACACTAATTAGACAGCCTTCCTCTGGAATAGAAATAAAGCTCAAATCTCTCGGAATAGCATTTAAGACCATATAAAATCTGTTCCCAGCCTTCTTCCGACCAAACTCTGACCCCATGTGATTTAAATATCAACCACACATGCGTACTCATATCTCAGCAATATTCTCTGAGCTCCCCTACTTTGGGTCATGCTCTCCATTCCTAAAGAATGTTACCATTTCCAGCCCTACCTGCTATTTCCACTCTCAAAATTTGCTTGATAGCAAGGCCATATCTCTGGATTTTCCCCATTCACCCCATCCAGCTTGTCTCTCTGTCCTCTATGCTTCCCTGGTATTTTGTATCACTATTACAATCCAGTAATTCCCCAACAATTCGGAGGATAACTAAATACCATGTTTGCAATATAACCAAGGCTGGCATGTTCAAGTTCTCAACAACAACAACAATAAATAAAGGATTTGAGAAAAAAATCATAATAGCTTCAGTCTATAAAATTACAGTCAGTATAAGGTTTTTCGAAGACACTTGTTTCTGATATATTGTGGTTAAATGTATACCCTGATAAACTTTTTTTTCAAATAATCATCTTTATTACTAATGCTGCAGCATAATCCTTCCAGAAGCTGATATGTTCAAAATATTTATTAATAGGTTATAGAGTTTGAAACAAGAAGTTTGAGTTTGTGTTTTTTCTTTGTTTTTTACAAACTATCTTAACATGTTTTTGTGATCCTGGTCTTATTCCTCTACACTGAGTAAATGAAGTTTAAATAGATCTTCCCTCTCTTGGAATGAAATGGTCACCAGTTTTTCTTCCAAAAGTAGAATCAATAATTTTCATATTCGCTAAATGAAGGAAACTGAAGTAAGCCATGCATATGTAAAATGATGTTAGATTTTCAATATGGGATATAAAATTATAAAACCCAAATGTCCAAAACCATAGACCCCGAGGGGCTACTGGTATCCAGGAAAGTTGTATGCATAACTTTCTCTTGAAAAGAAAAAAAGGCATAGTAATTCAAGAAATGTATGCTAAACAAAATTATATTCCAGGATGCAAATGTCACTGACATAGTAAGTATTTATGGTCTAAAGGTAAAAGTGGTTCTGATGGTTTCTGCATTCTACTTTCATATGGTATGGGTGGCAAGCAGCCTTTGCTACTGGGTGAACCCCTGAATTTGAGCAAGAATGAAAACTGATTACCAAGACTAATTTGGTTCCTAAGGGGAAAATACCTTAACTGTTCTGCAAGGAAGCCAGTCTTCTCCTAAAGTTGGGTTTTCCTAAGGTCATATACATGACACCTCTCACCATAACTGGAAAATGCAGAAAAATGAACACCCCAAGCATAGATACTAGCAGCATAAGAACAAAGGGATAAAAGAATTAAATGTGATGTAAGAGCAAGGGAAAGGGCACGAAAGGATAGGAGTGCAGGAACTGAGCATGAGCAGAGCATTCTGAGACAATAAATGTTAAAATCCCAGAGTAGCAGAAATCTAGGGGGAAACATTTGCTTGTAGGCTGATGAGCATTTGATTCAAGGGCTTGTTAATTTCTAGAAATGGTGGTCATTACATAACAAGGCAGACTGGTGGATCAGGCAGGTCAAATCAGTCAGTTAAGCAGTCATTTTCTCAATCCACCAACAGAACGTCCTTCAATGGGGGGGTGGTTTAAGCCCTCCACATGCAAATAAAAAGGGCAGAGACACTGAGGAGAGAACAGACGATTTTGCAAACAGTGGCAAGTGAGGTAAGCAACATGAGAACCCCGAGTGAAGAACAACAGGCAAACAGGAAAACCAAGAGACACAGATGTAAGTACAGTAAAATCCATGGGGAGGCAGAGGTGGGCGGATTGCCTGAGCTCAGCACTTTGAGCCCAGCCTGGGCAACACGGTGAAACCCCATCTCTACTAAAATACAAAAAGTTAGCTGGGCATGGCAGCGTGCACCTGTAATACCAGCTACTCGGGAGGCTGAGGCAGGAGAACTGCTTGAACCCGGGAGGCAGAGGTTGCAGTGAGTGAGCCAAGATGCGCTACTGCATTCCAGCCTTGGTGACAGAGCAAAACTCCTTCTCCAAAGAAAAGAAAAGAAAAAAAAAAAATCCATGGTGAAATGTGAGGAGAGTAGGGTAGAGGATGAGCTCAAAACAAATGCATGCATATACCCCACCCTCAACACACACACACACACACACACACTTCTTTAGAGATATTTAGGTGTATATATGCTAACTTAGGAAACTTTAGAAAACTTTGTTATGATATTATTAGTCAAAAAATATTTAAGCCACAGTTTTGCAATTTTAAGATTGTACTACTAGTATCTGGAGTATCTGAATCTCTGGATCTTACTTGCCATTTCATTATGAAGCTGTACACTATTAGCTAGGATGGCCAACTGGAGAATTAACCTGAATGTGCCTATACTTTTCCTACCAACCTGGATGGTGACAAACCATACAGCTTGCACCTTAACAGAGATAGATATATGATCAGAATCAACCAAATAGCAATCATGCTTTCACCTCATTACACGACTCAGCTCTTGACAAATTAAGAAAACCTAGCCACTTGGGAAAGTGAGGCTGGCAATGTGAATCTAGGTATGGCTTTCTTTGTATATCTCTGACTTTTTGGCAACTTCTCTTCCCTTTCAGCAGACCCCAATCAGTGCCTCATTACCTTGACCCAATCTTCCCTGTTGTGACCCCTCTGAAAATTATCTGTCTACATTGCATCCCTTCAAGAAGCTTGGGTACCATCCAGTTAACTTATAAATGTCAAAATCAGAAAAGAGCTTGAGAGCTGTTCACGTATGTGTCCGCTGAAACATTCCACAAACATTAGTGATATTTTATGGTAAGGCAGATCTAATCATGGTAATTGGGCTGGTATTTTTTTCAGCTCTTCAACAGAGCTGACAATGTGCAGCTATACAAGAGTCTTGAAGATACAAAAATCTTAACTATCTCCCTGCCATTATCTTTAATTCTTTCTGGGAACATCTTCTAAGCACCTTGATTTTCCTCTCCCTTCATATTTGACCTGTCCCTGGAAGCTAAAATTCTGATAGCATTCATACCTAAACATACATTATTATTTATTTAAATTATATATATGATTATGTAATTACATATCCAATGGGATAGTAAGGACAAATATAAGAATAAATGATTTTGAAGGGCATAGTTTTTTTAAATGCCAAGTTTTACATTCTATTTATAATAATTTCTAAATTTATTTTTCCTGATTATAAAAGCAAAATATGGGCTGGGTGCAGTGGCTCACCCCTGTAATCCCAGCACTTTGAGAGGCCAAGGCAGGTGGATCACAAGGTCAGGAGTTCGAGACCAGCCTGGCCAGCCTGGCCAACATGGTGAAACCCTGTCTCTACTAAAAATACAAAAAATTAGCTGGGCGTGGTTGCAGGGGCCTATAATCCCAGCTACTCCGGAGGCTGAGGCAGGAGAATCACTTGAACCCAGGAGGCAGAGGTTGCAGTGAGCCAAGATTGCACCACTGCACTCCAGCCAGGATGACAGTCTCAAAAAAAAAAAAAAAAAAAAAAAGGCAAAATATGTTCATCAAAAAATAGTTTATTCATTTTTCTTAAAGAAGTATTTAGGGTTTTTATTGACTGATAAGGGCTCATTAACTATTAAACAGATTAAGATTTTGTCCATCATATATTAAATTTTTTTGCATGAATAGTTTATCTCTTTATTTTACCCCCTTTTAAAGTAATTTCTTAAAAATTATGTCATACTTAATCTATTAGTTGTTTACTTTTAAATTTCTTCCTTTTTATGCTTGGAAAGGCCTTCCCTACTCAATATCAGATTAAATAGTTATGTGTATTTCTTTCTATTTGTTTTGCAGGAGATTTTTTTTTTCACCCTTCTTACCAACTGATTGGCTAGTGTATTTTACCCCCTTTTAAAGTAATTTTTAAAAAATTATGTCATATTTCATCTATTAGTTGTTTGCTTTTAAATTTCTTCCTTTTTATGCTTGGAAAGGCCTTCCCTACTCAATATCAGATTAAATAGTTATCTGTATTTCTTTCTATTTGTTTTGCAGGAGTTTTTTTCACCTGTCTTACCAACTAACTGGCTATAACAATATTAACAGCAAAAATCAGAAATGAAAAAATATTTATCCAGAACTTGACATATTTGAAAGGGAAGCCAATAATCACACAAGTGGAAAGCTATATAAAACACAGCTGAAGTTATCACAAAGTCAAGAAAAATGTTGTATTTCAGAAACTGGAGACAACAAGCACAATATCAAAAATGAAAAAGAGGAACTCAGGAGAAAATATACTATCAGTACTAGAATAAATATATCTGTATCTAGGTGATCATGGGTTAAGAGTAGCAAAAATTATCTATAAACCTTTTTTATAATAAACTAATGTTCATTTACCTCAGCTCTATGAGGCTGACAGGGAAAAATAACTGTTCACAAGTTTTCATTTTAAGATAATTAAATTGAAAAAGAATACATATTATGAGCATGACAGAGAAGGAACTGGATATAATTAAATACTGCAGGAAGCTATATAAACTTATCCTAGCATTATAACAAACAATATGGCCATAATCACTAGAGCCTTCAACTCGGTATCTATACTCTTAGGATCTTTAAGCTCAGTTTTTAATAGAAAGTAATGTGCCCAAAGGTGTTCATTTCTAAACTGTTTACAAATAAAAGCCAAAAATAATAAAAATGTTTAAACATGCAATAAAATGTAGCCATAAAATAATAATTATTAAATACAGATAACAATTGGGAACTATGACTTTTTAAAATGACATAAAATCATATGTATTCTATGACTACAACCATGTTGAAAATGAATATAAACAAGCCTGAAAAGAAACACAGAAATGCAAACATACATCACCATTTTGACAAGAAGGATAACATTTCTCTTTTAAGAAAAATGTCCTTAGTTATAATATTATTTGTGCAGCAAACACAGTTAATAAAAAGCTTTATAAAGGCTCAGATCAGTATTTCCTCTGGTGCATTCTGCAGGATGCCAGTTGTTATTCCAGCAAGGCCGGGCAGGAGAGGGCAGATTGGTAGAGAGGTTTTGTGCCAAATGAATGTAGGATATATGGATATATGATATTTAAGTGTAGTTTAATTGTGTTTTGTTGTTTCCTCTTTGGGCTATTTGTTTGTTTGCCTGTTTAATGGCAGAAACTCTCAGACACTATTTTAGAAGAAAAAGCAAGTCATTTCCCAAGTTTACCTGTAAACAGAACCTGATCGATAAAGCATTGCTTAGGACTGGTATCCCACAAAAGGTGCTCCTCCAGATCTCTGAATCCATTAGGAACATGTGCCATTATTAAGATCTCAATCAGTTTAGGGGCCACTTGTGTCTCTCATCATCTATAACATAATTACAAAATTGTATATTATTTAATATACTCTGGTTAGTTGATAAAATACAACCCATGGGAACTCAGTGTGTTTTTTTCTAAGTCTCAAAGAATGTCTTAATATACTTTTAGATACTGTAAAATTGATATTTCCAAACATACCAAAATTTCTATAAACTACCATTCACTTCATGTTTTAAAACAGTTAATATATTTAAACTGAATAAGTTTACTGAATACCTGTATTTACTGACCATATGCTAAATTCTGTGATATACATTGTAAGGTATACTTAGATGAATAAAGCTTATCCCTGCTTTAAAGACATTCTCAGTCAAGAGTACAGGTTATGTAGGGGATATGGAGCCTGGACAACAAATACAACAATAACTCTAAGAAAAGGTGTAACAAAAACGGGGAACAGATAAAGGGATATAGCAGTTAGGAGGAGAGTGAGATGGAAGCATTTTAAGGAATCAGATACAGATTCATCAAGGAGGGAGACTGCATATTAGATGAACTTCAATGACATGTAGAAGGTCTCCTAGATAGACAACAAAAAATGAGTCCAAGGTGCCCTGAAGAAGAGCCAGGGGTATGTTGGAGAGGAATATTTCAGACTTGTCAGGGAAGAGGGTTCCCTTAGAGGAGCATGATAATGTGTTTTCGGAATAGGAGCTATGAGCTTGAGTCTGGAACATAGGACCCATGAGTTACGGTAGGCTAAGGCACTTAGAGTTAATTAGGTAGCCAGAGAAACACACCGAATGCTTTTTCAGCAAGAGGATTAGAACTTCAAAAATTAATCAGGTGCAGGTGCATCCAGATTAGGGGTTTTAGCATTGGAGAAATGACAACTCAGGAACACAGACAGAAAGAGACTGAGACAGCAGATTAAATTCTGTGATGAGAGGACAGTACAGAATTAAGCAGCAGCTTGGGGGTTTTTGGATGGTTCAAAAATGTCATTCAAAAATACATCAGCGAGAAAAACAAAGAGATTAGAAAGTTCATTTGTCAATAATAGCCAATGATGGCGAAACAAAAGTCAATTAGTTAATCAGAAGAATGCATTCAGGAAGAAAATTTTTAAAGTATTAAAGCACATTCAATGAATCCACCTATACTCATCTTTAAATTGTAATTCAATCACAGTAGTACTATTGCAAAATAGCATAATTATAATATAAATTTGGGACATAGTCTAGAGGGAAATAAGACAAGTGAATACTCTCTCTCACCTCCTAAATTCACAGGGGTCAGAGTCTTCACAAAGCTTATTTAAGCATCTCATGAAGTCACTCCCCTAATGACTAGTACAGAATTACTTTCTAGGTACAAAGTCCATCCCTATAATTTTATTTTCTGAGACCAAGTGGGCTGAGAGAGCCACATTACTTTATCCATTAACCCTGACTGTTTTTAAAAAAAGTGGAACAGAAATTGGTCAGTTCAGCATCTTCAAGCATACCATAATATAATGGTAGAATTCTTGATACTGGAGAAGTCCTTTACCAAACCAGCATCTGTGACAGAGTTCAGGAAAACTCTTTAGGCCTTCTCAATAACATTATTCATATGGAGGATTTATTTTTAAAAATATTTACTAATGGCTGGGTACAGTGGCTCATGCCTGTAATCTCAGAACTTTGGGAGGCCAAGGCAGGCAGATCACGAGGTCAGGAGTTTGAAACCAGCCTGACCAACATGGTGAAACCCCATCTCTACTAAAAATACAAAAATTAGGCAGGCATTGTGGCATGCGCCTGTAATCCCAGCAACTCAGGAACCAGAGGCAAGAGAATCGCTTGAACCTGGGAGACAGAGGTTGCAGTGAGCCGAGATCACGCCATTGCACTCCAGCCTGGGCAACAGAGTGAGACTCCATCTCAAAAAAAAAAAAAAAAATTTACTAATATAATTTTAGCCACTCATGTCATCTTTGCAAATCCAGTAACACCTCTGTGTGCATCTTTTTTGTCAATGCTTACACACCTTGCCTCTTTTGGACCTTAAGCTAAAGTCCTTGGACACCCTGCTGTGTATTATTGCAGGCATAAAACAAGTGTGCAAGGAGACTGTTTTAGTTGCTATGGAAATATCACTTAATTTCCTAATTAGTAGGTATATAAATGCAAAACCATAGCATTTGATTATTTCTGAAGTTTGGCAACAAAGTCTATTGTTCATGTCTGAGGACAAAGTCTCTATGTTTTCAACACTGTTATTCAAAGTAAGAATTAAAAACTTAAACTGTCTGGCATTTTAATGCTTATAAATTCATTTGCTGCACATGAGAGAAATGAAAGAATAAACCAACAAACATATGTAAGTCATTTATTCTTCCCCTCAAGCTATATATATATATATATATATATATATATGAGCATATCTATATACTAATAAATAAAAACTAGTGGTGGCATTTCCCTTACAAAAGAATTTCTTTAAATCATAACTTCCCTAGTGGTTATAATTACAAAGTGAGATTTTAGCAGTCCATCTATTATATAAAGCAAAGCATAACTGACATCTTCTTTTCTCCCCTCCATCAAATTTTATCTAATTTGGGCTTTGCAATAAAGTAAGAAAGAATATAAATTATTCAGGTGAAGCACAAAGTTTTAAAAAGTGTTAAAATTCTAAAACCCATTTCTGTCTACCTACTCTAGGAAATTAATTCACCAATGAACTCACTATCCTGAGTGTTCTCCTGTGCTCAAACTGCTCCACTTAAAACAAAGCACACTAAACTGAACCTTCTCTTTATGCTTCCCTCTCATTTGCCTTTCAGCATCCAAGTCTGCTAAATATCTTTGGAAACATACAACATCTAATTTCTGTTTCACACTGACTCTTCAATACTATCAGGTTTCTGAGGTGACCTCTTGACTGAAGCTACTCTGGCAAAGATCAAGTGAGATCCACTTCTTACTCAACAAATACAGTGGCCTCTAGCGGCCTGTCTAGTCTTTAACCTCCCTGATCTATGCGACAACATTTTATGATCTCCTTCCCTGCCTGGTAACAATGGAAACTTGGAAACTCTTCCTTCACACCTTAAAAGAAGCTAATGAAAAAAAAAAAAAAAAATCAACCAGTGAGGCACTTGCCTCCCCCTTCTCCACTCTTCACTATTCAGATTGTGCAGTGTGAAAACTAGAAATGGTTTGTCAGTAAAGAGATATGTTCCTTTTTATTGATAAACTATTTCTGCTAGTTGTATGGACAGTAACAGTAAAATATCTTTGTTTTGCTGGAGAAGTGAGGCATCCTGTTAACAAGAAATGCTGCTTTTTTTTTTCTTTTACTGAAAACATATTTTGCACAAACCACTAAACCCACAAGAGTTACAGTTTAGCTTAGCAAGCTTCATTTGTAAAATGTTACCCACGCCAATAATCGATTCGTGTAGTAAAATAAAGAATGTAGCTAGAAGGAAAATTCTGCTGGCTTAAATATCAGAAATCAGGATGAAGAGAAACCAAACCTAACCTCCCACCACAGAAAGCCTTCAGAGCATACCACGAAGTGGACACGGGGTCATTGTTTAGCTGCTGATCTGACCAGCTTCCACAGTCTCTTCTCATCACCAGCAGAGCTCCAGTGGCTCCTGAGACCAGGCTGCACAACTGCTACAATTTTAGAGCTACCAAGGAGCTACAATCCTAGTCCACCAAGGAATGTCCCGGTTCAGCCTTTATCATCTGCTTGAGTCATTTCTTACCCTTCCTTTCTCTTGTTGATGTCATAACCCAGAGACCTCATGGCTGGAAGCAGTAAACAGATGCAAGATTTGATCTTATAACTGCCTCTCTTTGCTTATGTATGCTCTGGCTAAAAATCCAAACCAAAAGCTAAAAGTAGGAGTAACATTTTTCTTTTCCAAGTGTGTTTTCTTTTTCATTTTGCTGACTTTCTTGACTTCAGAGGTAAATACCCTCATATGATTCCTCTCTTTCTTTCCCATTAAATGTTTTTCATTATTTGTCACTTAAGCAGTGGTATTCCTGAGATGCAGATCCCATACTTAAAATGCTTTATGCAACCTTAGGGCATTTCATCTACTTCCACAGCTGTAACTGTCACCTCCTGTTTCACTCTAAAATTTCTAATTTGAATACCAACAGCTCAGAAGTCCAAATCTTATTTCTAAATGTCTATTGAAGACTGGCATCTGGAAGTCCTGTAAGCTTTTCATATTTTACATCATCAAAAACAAACATCAGCTAACTCCTAAATTATGTTTCGCACAAGAAGACATGTGATAACGTTCACGGTTAGCCTTGTCTTTGCCTTTGTCCTGAATCTTACATTCAGGTGGTTCCTAAGTCTTCTTGCTTCTATATAATCAGTCCTGTTTTCTCCTTCCCTACCACCTTCTCATGCCTCATCCCTCCTCTAAGCACTCTGGCAACTGTATGATTTGTTGAGCCTTAAATTTACACTGACATTCCTACCTTCATGCTTTCCCCTCAACCTGGAATGCTATTTCCTAATTTATCTTTATAGGAAAGTTTTACATGTTCTTCAAGTTCCTATTGAAATGTGAATCTTCTTGACCTTTGTCTAATTCTGTTTTACTTTAAACACTCCTTCATCACTGCTATCTATAACTTCCGATATACCTCTACTGCATGTCATATTCCTCTGTTTATGGGCCGCACTTTCCCGCTATATACCATTAGATGTCCTAAGGGTAGAAACCATGTCTTACTTATCTTGGTATCATAAATAGAGTACCTTACCTAAGAAAGGCAATTAAGAAATGTCTTTTCAGCTATATTATGGCTAGATACAAACATAATTAAATGTCATTTTCAAAGTAAAGAAATATTCATTTTGTGATTATATGAACATAGTACAATTGTACTCTACAAAGTGAATTGGCTTTAAGTTCAACTCTAGCGAAAAAATACATGATTTAATATGACAAGGAGTAATTTCTACATTCCAAACGGAAAAACAAAACCACAAATAATTATTTGATTTGTTTGCCTTACATTATAGGCATAATTCATATGCAATATTTACCATTTTAAAGTGTATAATTCAGTGGATGTTTTATAGTATATGCACAAACAGTATGTGCAACCATCACCATTATCTAATTCCAGAATTTTCATCATTTCAAAACGAAAATTCTCAGTCTGGGTAATACAGCAAGACCTTTCTCTACAAAATAATAATAATAATAATAATAATAATAATAATAATAATAATAATCAGCCAAGCATGGTGGCATACCCCTATAATCCCAGCTACTGGGGAGGCCAAAGGGAGAGGATCATGTGTGTCTAGGAGTTCGAGCTGCAGTAAGCTATGATTGCACCACTGCACTTAACCTGGGTAACACAGTGAGACCCTGTCTCCATGTCTCTAAAAAAAAAAAAGGAAAACGTGTACCTATTAGCATTAATTCTTCATTCTTCCCTTCTCCCAAACCCTGACAACCACTAGTTTTTCTCTACATAGATTGGCGAATTCTGGACATTTTATATAAACTCAATCAAACAATATGTGATATTTTGTGTCTGGCTTTCTTTCACTTCATACAATGTCTTCAAGGATATCCACGTTTCACGTGTATCAGTACTTTCTCCTATTTATGGTGGGATATTATCCCATTGTATAAATATGCCTTATTTTGTGTGTCCATTCTTCAATTAATAGACATCAGATTTTTCAACTTTTTGGCTATAATAAATAATGCTGCTATGGATATAAACGTACAGAGTTTGGTGTGGACATATGTTTTTGCAGCTCTTCAATACATATCTAAGAACAGAATTGTTGGGTCATAAGGAAATTTTATATTTAACTTTTTGAGAAACTACCAAACGGTTTTCCAAATTAGCGGCATCATTTTATATTCCCCCTTAAATTTACAATGACATTTCTACCTTCATGTATAAGGATTCCAATTTCCCCATATTTCTTACCAACGTTTATTAAATTTTTTTTTTTTTGAGACAGAGTCTCAAATGGTGCCATCTCGGCTCACTGCAGCCTCCGCCTCCTGGGTCCAAGCTATTCTCCTGCTTCAGTCTCCCGAGTAGCTGAGATTACAGGCGCCAAACACCAGGCCTGGTTAATTTTTTTTTTTTTGTATTTTTAGTAGAGACAGGGTTTCACTATGTTGGCCAGGATGGTCTCGATCTCCTGACCTTGTGATCCACCCGCCTCGGCCTCCCAAAGTGCTGGAATTACAGGCGTGAGCCACTGCGCCTGGCCTAATATTCTTTTATTAGAACTCATCTAGTAGGTGTGATCTCGTATTTCATTGCGGGTTTGATGTGCATTCACTTGATGATGCTGAGCATCTCTTCATGTGCTTATTTGCCATTTGTATATCTTCTTTGGAGAAATGTCTATTCTAGTCCTTTGCCCATTTTTAAATTTACATATTCTTTTTACTATTAAGCTGTAATCGTTCTTTACATGGTTCTTTATATATTTTGAAGAATAGATTCTTACTGATATGATTTGTAAATATGTTCTCCCATTCTGTGGGTTGTCTTTTCACTTTCCTGATGCTGTCCTTTGATGCATAAAAGTTTTTAATTTTGATGAAGTCCAATTTACATTATTTTTCTTCTATTGCTTGAGCTTTGGGTGTCATATCTAAAAATCTACTGCCTAATCCAAGAAACCAATGCCTAATCCAAGGTCACTAAGATTTACACCTATGTTTTCTTCCAAGAGTTTCATAGTTAGCTCTCATATTTAGGTCTATAATGCATATTGAAGTCTATCATTAATTTTTGTATATGGGAGGAGATAGCGGTCCAAATTCATCTTTTTCATGTAAATGTTTATTCAGTTGTCTCAGCACCATTTGTTTAAAAAACTATTCTTTCCCCCATTAAATTGCCTTGTCACCCTTGTTGAAAAATCAATTAACCATAAATATATGGGTTTATTTCTGAATGCTCAATTCTATTCCAGTAAAATAAATGCCTATGCTTATGTCAATACCATTTAGTCTTGATTATTATACTTTTGCAGTAAGTTTTGAAATTAAGAAGTGTGTCTTCCAACTTTGCTCACCTTTTTTAAGATTGTTTTAGACTGTTCTTATTTTACAAATGAATTTTAGAATGAGCATAGCAATTTCCGCAAAAAAAAGGAAGCTAGGATTTTCACAGCAATAGCATTGAATCTCTAGATCAATTTGCCTTATTAACAATATTAAGTCTTCCCATTTGTGAACATAGGTATATTCCCATTTTTTAGGTCTTCTTTAAATTCCTTTCATGATGTTTTGTAGTCTTTAGTATCTTCACTAAGTATTTGCATTTTCTTGAGTAAAAGGCAAACAGTAACAGTATAGATTGTTTTATAATTACAATAAAGTATAAAAATAAAAACTATTTAAAGTTGGCATTTTACCAGTTGAAACATTTTATAATGCCACTTATAATTTTGATATAAAATATTTTAAATTCATACTCAAAAAGGAGTATTTATTTCATATGGTATTAATTTGCCTTGATTAAGAACAACTCTGCAACTGTAAGATAAAATGAGCAACAATAAAATGTATACACCTGGATTTAAGAAGTCAGCTATTCATAAACAGCAAACAAAAAATTATTTCCAAAGGCAACCAGTCATCAAGAAAATTTCATCATATAGACAGAAGCATCTCAAATTATTCAAGCAAACTAGAACAGAAAAAAGCTATATGTTGTTAACTGATAGCTTTATTCAAACTTATCATATTAGTATTACTTTAACTCATCCTTATGGTATAATTCTTTAAGAAAAGGTGGTTAACCAAATTTTTAAACTAGATTCAGTGATTCAGCACTAATAAAAGTCTCTTGCAATTCAATGAACCATGACTTACCACTTGTTACTAATTTCACATACACAGTCAATATTCTACAAAGCAAAATGCCTGTTTTCAATGGTAAAAATTATATCATCTATTTAAGCTAACTTATTAGGTTGGTACAAAAGTAATTGTGGTTTTTGCCATTACTTTCAATAATGTAATGTAATAATGTAATGTAAAAGCAATCTTGCCATTACCTTTAATGGAGAAAACAGCAATTACTTTTGCACCAACCTAATAGAATGGATCACAGGGTTTTAAGGTGATGGGTTCATTAATGATAAATCAATACTGATATGTATGCATAAAGACTAGACCAGATGAACAATTACAATTCAAGGCAATTAGCCCATTTTCTCAACTTGTATAATCAGTGAAAGATTTTCATTCAAAATAACCATTTTCCTGATTTGACAAATCATGAAAATACTACCCAAGTTAAGCTTCCTCTCAAGTTTGAATGAGATCTTACTGCCAAAAAACAAAATTCTAGGTAAGAACTGGAGACTGCAAAATCTTCTTAGTGCTGCTGTACTGGCTATTGTATCAATACTGACACATTTCTAACAAATAATGCTGGATGTGGAATGAAGGTCTTGTATTAGCACACAGCTTCAATATGCAAATGATGACAAAATATTTAAAAAATTAGATATCCAAACAATAAAGTCACTTGGATAAATAAAAAAAGTTTATTATCACAGGCATTAGCATAATCAAACATGTTGTTACCACCATGAGATCATTACTCACTCAACTCTATCCAAGATATAGAAAAGACATGGCCCATGCCTTTGAATAGCATACAAAAAAAAAAGCACCATGGAATACTGAGAAACGTCTATAAAAGTGCCAAGTAAATTTCTGGAAGTGAATATATGAAATTCATGTACACACTATGCTTACTCCAAACAGAAAGATTCACAAATATACTGATATTGGTATAAATATACTTAGGTTACCATGGAAAAGACAGATATTAAGAGTAATTTTAAAAGCAAAATAGGTGTGTTTGGAGCACAGTATAGACAGTGTACTTCCAATCTGTAGAGTGTCTCATTCACACTAAATCTAAGATAGAAGACAAAAAATTATTTAAAATTAGAAGACACTAAAATAAAAAGTATGAGTATATTTTATCATTTTCATGTAAATAAGACTTGCAAGTGGGGTGTGTGTGTGTGTGTGTGTGTGTGTGTGTGTGTATTTAAACTATGAACTCTTAACATATAAAAGAGGTAATACAAATTGCTAAGAAAAACACAAGGGCACATTTTTTTGAACCAATAAGGTATTTCAACAAAGTGACAGGAGACAAAACCAAATATAAAAATCAAAAAGAATAATTTCTACATCAGCAATAACCTATTAGGAAATATTAAAGAATAAAATCCCTTTCCCAACAGTAATAAAAACTCATTCGAGATAGCAATAACATAAAATGAGAAATATTTCCTTCTATAAAGAAGGCTATTTATGTTACTGAAGGACACAAAAAAGACTTGAATAAATAAAGAGACCTGCCAATGGAAAGATTATGAATTGAGAGTTGTCACTTCTCCCTCAAAATTATCTTAAATTAAATATAATACTAACTAAAATACAGTGTTGTTTTAAAATTGATAACCTGATTATCATATTCGTCTGAAAATAAAGATGTAAAAATAGAGATGAAACTTTGGGGAAAGAAGCCATCACCTACTAGAAATCATAATAGTAGTTTTAATAGTATATCATTAATTCAGGAATAACAAAAAAATTTATACCCAGAGAATGTAATTGAGTCCTTAAATTAAAATAAGATAACTAACTCATGCAAAAAAAAACTTGGAAAACATGAACACACTCATCACAGCAAAGGGAAGACATTAGGCCATTAGACAAAAAGCAAATGAAAAGATAACCTCTAGAAATCTGGGAAACAAATTTATATGAAAAAGAGGTATTCTTCTTACCTATTCATTGGTAAACTTTTACAAGTTTAAAATTATCATGTATTGGCAAAAAGGCAAAGAAATATGCACTTTCATATTGTTGGTGGAAGGTACTAACAACTGGAAGAGCAATTTGGCACTATTACAATTTAAAATTCACAGACCTTATGACTCAACAACTGCATTTATGAATTTACCTTTAAAAACTACATTAGTACATGTAGACAATAAACCTGTATAAGGATGTTCATCTTAGCATTGTTTGAAATAGCATAATAGCACAAACAAACTGAATGTACATGGAAATAAGGATTAAATAAACCATGGTACAACCACACTATAAAATAATAGGCAAGAGTTAAAAAAAATGGTGTATATATTTTTGTACCAGTGTGGAGATATCATTAAACTATATGTAAAATGAAAATAAAGTATAGAACATCATGTTACCATTTAAGAAAAAATATATATGTATATATACAGCTACACAAACCTTGACCTCTATTTCTTTGAAGCAGTCTCCTGGGGCCCCCAAAATCAATCTTCTGCCCATGCCACAGCCCATATGGAAGGCAGATCAACCCAGACATTTTATCTCTGTAGACAGCCAAAAATTGAATACTTAAATTCCAAAAAATGCAATGTTACACAAAAACTAATGTAGAGGAAGAATTTTTATTATGGCAGGAAACGCTTAGATATATTTAGTTAAAAATAATATACAAATTTATATATACCTATGATCTCAGCTGTACTTAAAAACACCCTCCCTATATAACTCAGATATACTCATGGGGGGAAAAGAAATTCACCAAATGTTCACTGAATAGTTGGACTGCAGTGATTTTTATTTTCTAGACTCTTTCTCTTGTTATTTTCTAGATGTTCTACAATGGGCATTTATTGCTGTAAGCACAAAATACAAAACATGTTCTTTTTGAAACAATGTATCTTCTGTTATTGGATTCTTGAGATACCTCTGTATAGATAATGCCAAAATATTTCTCTACTCCCAGCCTCTCCCCTTCACTCTAGTCTCACTTTTCAGCTACCTACTGAGCAGTTATCAGTGTCCCAACTTTAGTTCTCCTGAATGTGATTTCTCCACCTCTCCCACTGCTGTGCTCATTGATCCCATCTCCCTGCCAGGCCAGCCCTGTCCCAGTTCCCAGACCAAGACTGGACTGAATCTGAAAGTACTAATACAAGGTCACCCCCTCCTCCATACTCTTATTCCCATCCACTGCTGAAGCAAAGTTGCTGATTCTGTGTCAGCCTGGGTTTTTGCCCCACGCCACTGTGGCATCAGTACCACACTGCAGGACACACTCGATCATTCTGTCTGGTATTAAACTGTTCAGGTATTCATCTTATACCCCTACTAGACTGTCAACTTATGAGACAAGGCACTGTGTCTTACTCATGTATGGCTCCAGGACTGTGCCCCCCAAAACAGTGCTTTCCATAACTTGTAGGATAGCATTTGTAAATGGCTGTTACATATGACCAGAAATCTGAGGATCTGTTTGAAGATGGAGCGAGTTCAGAGACTTAGTTCAATCAACAAGCATTTATGAAGGAATTACTGTGGGCCCAGCAATGAAACAGGAGAATACTAGAAAAATGGAAGATGCGGCTCCTATCCTTAAGACAGAATCTAGAGTGATTGAGAACACCTTAGGAAAAAAAGTAGAAAATAATTACTGTTTTGGCTTCTGCCTTAACAAGCAAAACATGAAAATCTTCTTGCCTGAGGTCCTGATTTCACAGATGGGCAAACTGCAATCGAATTTGCCTGCCTGGATTCCAGACTACTGCCAGCACTGACTTTTGCTTCCTGTCCCAACTCCATGGGCCCCAATGTGCTTGGCTTTGCTTGTCACTATTTGTATGCTTGCCCACTTTAAATTGTTCCCTTGGGTCCAGATTCCCTGCCCCTCCAGTTCATGCTCTGGGCTAGAATCTAAATTTTCTCCTTCTTGTGCTACGTTGCCCTCTGTCACCTGTTTCTGCATACACTCTCCCACAATCTCAGCTTTTTGCTTCAAACTCTTGCCAAAACCTGAGAACAACGCAGGCCTCTATATCAAATTGTAATAAACACTGCTGCTTACTTACCCAACAATCATTTACCCCTTCCTTATTAAAAGAATTGCTACTCTGTTCATCAATCCCCTAACCTCCTCCACCCAGTGAAGGCTAATCCCATACATAGTCCCAGCCAGTAAATCCTGATTTAGTCTAAGCCTGTCATTCATGGTATTCCCATTCCCCTTGCCATTGACTAGATTGGGAATGTCCATGTGATTCAGTGCTGGCCAGTGACATAAGAGAGAAGTCTGCAGGAGGGCTTTTGGCAAAAACTTCCTCATTCTGCAGGAAGAGACACTGCTGCTGCATGACAGTGTGCTAGGAACTAAAGAAGTGATCATAGCACCAGCTGAGGAAGTGGAGGAAGCGGTCAACACGCAGACTGAGCACAGACAAGAGAAATGTAGAAAGTAGAAACTAAGCCCAGGTCTCCCATCCTCTGCATTTCTTGTCATTTTAGAAATCTTTTCCAATGTATTCCCCTTCCTCTGCTGCCAGGTAACATATATTAAATAGCGCACCTTAAAATTTATATATATATATAACATATATATGTTATATATATAATATATATAATATATATAACATATATATTATATATTATATATTATATATATATAATATAATATATATGTTATATATATTATATATATATATTATATATATCAGCAGCTTTGTTTTCTACCTCAAAGGAGTAACTTTCAAATAGGAATTTGACAGATATTTTGGTTGTTTTTAGTTTGAAGCTATTATGAGTATGCTGTTATTAATTTTCATGCAAAAGTCCTTGTACATATGTTTTCATTTCACCTGGGAGTGGAGTTTCTGGATCGTATGGTAAGAGTATTTTTAACATTAAGAGAAACTGCCAAACTGTTTCCCAAAGTATTACATTCCCACCAGCAATGTATGAGTATCACAGTTGCTTCACATCCTCTCCAAAACTTGGTATTGCCAGTCTTTACAATTTAGTCATTTTAGTGTTTGGATAGTGGTATCACATTGTGGTTTTAAATTTAATTATTTTGGTGAATTATAGAGTTATGTGCTCATTAGATATTTGTATATTTTCTTGTGTGAAATATCTCAGCACATATTTTGTTCATTTTTTAGATGGATTGCCTGTCTTCTTACTGAGTTGCAAGAGTTCTATACATAGTCTAGATAAAGTCCTTTGTCAAATATACAGAGAGAGATATGTAGTTCTAACAAATCTTTTGTCTTTTGAAGAGCAAAACTTCTTTCTTTAACTTTGATAAAGTCTAATACATCTTTTCTTTTAAATTTTATGATTAGTGCTTTTTGGGTCGTAAGGGATCTTTGTCTAATCTAAAATCATAGATTATCTCCTATATTTTCTTCTAGAAGTTTATGTACTCAAAATCATAGATTGATCCCACAAACATTATGCTCAATGCAAAAAGGAATATAAAAATGAGGACATATTCTGTGATTTAACCTATATCAATTTCTACAATAGGAAAAACGAATCTATAGAGACAGCAGATTAGTCGGAAGAGAAGATTTTAGGGCAACAGATATATTCTGTATCTTGATTACACTGCTGGTTACACAGGTGTATTTGTCAATCCACAACAAAGTATTCACTTAAAATGGGTACACTTTATTGTATAAAACATATGCCCAAAATTTTACTAAAATAATTTTAATGGGAATTTGGAGCTGGATTGGTAGGAAGACTGGTGACCACCAGGTCCTCTGAAATAGAATTTAGGGGATAAGCAAGGCTTTGCTATGCCTGAGGCAGAAATATTAACCTTAAAGCATATATAATTTCTTAAATAAACATTACTTCATTCTAAATGCATAAATGCCATATCGTCTTTCACAAACATTGGCATGGCCGAAACAAGCCAACCACACAATGGGAGAGTCCCTAAATAGCAGTAGCAACTGACTTGTACCTTCAGTGTAGGAAGAACTTTCAAAATGAAAGAGAGGGAAGGATGGAGAGATAAGAAAAGACAGGTTACTTAGTCCCTCACACTTTGCCCAGAGACTGTGAAGCTAATGTGCAATTTTACTGGGAAGGGGAAAGCATATGCCACTGAAGGTGAAGTTTTTTTTTTTTTTTATGCAGCGGAAGTTTATGTTTCAAAAGAAAGAAAAAACAAATGGAATACAATGAAAATAAATCATTTGCCTTGAAATTTTAAGGAAAAATCACATGTAGAATTATAGAATTTTATAGCTAAATATAAGTCTAAGTCACTCAAAAGGCAGATAAAATAAATAAGTGTTGGAGAGTTTGAGACTTATTTAATCACATAACAAATTAATTAGCTGGTTGAAAACCTGGAGGGGAATCCAGTTGCCTTGGTTCAGTGTGCTTACAAAATTATAATCTCTAGCTCAATGACAGCATTGAGCACAGAGCAGGTATTTTCAAAAAATACCTGTTGAATGAATTCATGCTAGGTAATATAATAAAAAAAAACATGAAAAGCGTAAGTACAGTAGAGAGATGAATTTAGACACAGATTTATTTTTCCCCAAGACTTTTTGGTTTGTTTGTTTGTTTTTGAAACGGAGTCTTGGTCTGTCGCCCAGGCTGAAGTGCAGTGGCACCATCTCCGCTCACTGCAGCCTCCGCCTCCTGGGTTCAAGCGATTCTTCTGCCTCAGCCTCCCAAGTAACTGGGATTACAGGCGCCCGTCACCACGCCCGGCTAATTTTTGTATTTTTAGTAGAGACAGGGTTTCATCATGTTGGCCAGGCTGGTCTCAAACTCCTGGCCTCAGGTGATATGCCAGCCTCAGCCTCCCAAAGTGCTGGGATTACAGGCGTGAGCCACTGCACCCGGGCTTCCCCAGGAAATTTGAGTCTTGTATACACTTCTTTATGCCACTTCTGCACATTAGAAAAAAAAAAATATTTTGTGAAATTACTCTGGCAATTATCAATGCCTGAAGAAACAGAATGAAGTGGTAAACTCTAAAGGATTGTAGGATACCCTTTCCTGGAAACAATTGAGTACAATTTGCTCTTTACAAAGTAGTTAAGGGACATTGCTACTCCCTCACTGAAAGATAGACTGATGATATTTAACAACTGCTTCAGGCCCTATGAATTTAAGATAAACTTGGAAGACTGAATTTTCACCAAATGCTTACAAATAAAACATGGGAACATCAGATCCTCTGGTGATTTCTGGGTGGGATGTGGAAGAACAACTGACATAGCTCCATGGCTTTAGTTCCAAAACATCAAGGGGCCATAAACAAGATACTGGATTTACTGCAGATACATAATGAACAACATAAACTCAACTTACAGAATATGAACATCTCAGAAGCTTTCTATTAATTTTCTATTATGGCTCTGTGGCCCTTGAGACCATATACAACTCAAGGACTTTTTTATCTCTAGCCCTCTGGCATGTCCACTCATTTAATGTAGAAACACTGTAGCAAGTTAGGATCTTATTTAATGTATTTCCATCTCAATACATCCCATAAATGTGTTACCTGGCTTCTCCCAAAACTGCCTAGCAAACAAAATAGCCAGATGTCTACAAGTAGCAACATATTGAAAAATCAGCATATGATTTACATTAGTTTTTTTCATCCATGCTCTAGTTTTAAAAACTATTCATTGAAATTTACATATAAAACTTTAAGGCCGGGCGCGGTGGCTCACGCCTGTAATTCCAGCACTCTGGTAGGTCGAGGCGGGTGGATCACGAGGTCAGGAAATCGAGACCATCCTGGAGAACACGGTGAAACCCCGTCTCTACTAAAAATACAAAAAATTAGCCAGGCGTGGTGGCGGGCGCCTGTAGTCCCAGCTACTTGGGAGGTTGAGGCAGGAGAATGGCGTGAACCCGGGAGGCGGAGCTTGCAGTGAGCCAAGATGGCGCCACTGCACTCCAGCCTGGACGACAGAGCAAGACTCCATCTCAAAAAAACAAAAAACAAAACAAAAAAAAACTTTAAAACACAGATTATAGTAGACACCGCAGCAAAAATAGAGAAAACCCCTAATTGAACAGGTAGTTATACATCCTTCAGC
This sequence comes from Nomascus leucogenys, assembly GCF_006542625.1. Classification (NCBI taxonomy): domain Eukaryota; kingdom Metazoa; phylum Chordata; class Mammalia; order Primates; family Hylobatidae; genus Nomascus; species Nomascus leucogenys. Next base: position 63,729,632 of record NC_044394.1, on the reverse strand, counting down.
TCAAAAGAGAAAACACAATTAATTCATTCTGTCTCATCCTTACTCCACCTCCCTGTTTGGTCACCCCCCTCACGTATGGGGAACATACCTGCTTTTTCACTCCTGTTAATGCAAATTTTCCTAATACCTGAAATGTAATAGTCTAATAGTTGTGTACACAGATAAGGCCTATTAATAAAAGGAAAAATAAAATAGTGTTCAATAGTAAAGCCCTAGAAAATTAAGGTGTCTAAAGTTAGACTATCACTATGTTTTGTATAATGTGTTACAAGTAATAATTTCAAAGAGGTATATAATGCAAATTTATGGTTGAGTTAGAATTCAGCTCTGAGGTAAAAATTCACTTATAAGGAAAATAAAAATGTCAAAAGTAAAATTTGTCAAAAATCTCTGGTAGTATAATATAAAGCTGACTAGTAGTAATACATCTGAAAATGTACGATTTAGATCTGCTGAATTTTTGAAACATCAATTAAGAAAGATCTCAATATAAAAAATAAAACTACTACAGTCTATGGTCTGTTAGTTTTTAGAAGTATATTTACATTAGCTTTTAGAAATATATTTGTGTTTATGACTAATATATCTTAAGATAATATTCAAGAGGACAATTTTGTATATTATTTGAACTACAAAACAGAAATATATGAGAAACATTTTACTATTTGGGAGAAAACAATGGAATTGTGTCTATTAAAATGGGTTAAACATGAGCATAATAAATACTGATACTTCAAACTTGTGCGAAAAATTTTCTGGAAATCCATTTTTGAATAAAAGAATTCAATTCATATCACTTATGCTGTTGGATAAAGATTTTATGGATAAATTTTTCAAAATAGTTTATGAACCTCAACTAAAAACAAAGGTATGCCAACAGATGTAGCCAGTGAGCATCTGTCACTCCACACAGAGCGTACACTTAACCTGCTCCATGCAAGTTCCCTCCTAGACTCTCTATCCTCATCACACGTTAGTCTCACAGCCACAAAACTGAAAGAGTGTCATCCATTTAGAATTTATTAATAATCTTGGACACCAATGAAAAGGGGCTTTTGTAATTAGGAAAAGTAAATAAGCCCCTGGAAATACAATTACCCTAACAAGTACTGGCTTCATATAGGTCAAAATAAAATAATTTTAGTTATTATACTACGAGCTACAGTCCTGGAATATTCATGGGATAAGGAAAAATGAGGGAGAGTTACAGTAACCATAATATTAAATCTTTATTGTTCAGCAAAGGTCAAGTTTTCCCTCTGCCTTGAAGTTAAAAGAAAAGACCTAAGAATGTTTTGGGTCCTCACTATGACACCGATCATGGATTCCATGTCTTGGGATGGGGTTTTAGGTGAGATAAAGAACTGAAACTACCTCCATGGGTAGCTGAACCTTCTATGTAATGAAATGGATCCCATACTAGAAGCTGTCTTAACGCAGTGATAGTATAATTACTCTGACTGTACGTACTCTACCTTTCAATACACTCACCTCTATGACAAATCTTCCAGTAAATAGTCTCCCTAATGTTCTTCAAACACACCATGCCTTTTCCTCCCTCTCTGCTTTTGTTCCAGCTGTGGTGCCCACCCTGCATGAAATCCTTCCCAGGAGTCTCTGTCCAAGCTCCAGTGCTACTACCAAATATAATATTTTCCCAGCTACACAGACACCCGTCTTCTTCACAATTCCTCTTGTACTTACTTGTGCTTCTGTCTTTCTAGTACATAATCATATATGGTCTTGGAATGTGTTTAAATGATTTCTCCTAATTATAATAATGTTTACTTAATATATGTTTCGTTTGTACCAAGTACTGAGCTAAACACATTTAACCTTTAAAGCAAGCCCATGAATCAGTCCCTTACAATTTTCATTTTATAGATGAAAAAAATAGGTTTAAATTGTACACAAGGACACGATACTCCTAAGAACTAGAGCCTGTACTCACATCTAAAGCTCTCTCCAAAGATCTTGTTATTTGCCACTGTGAAATAGGACCTCATGCAAATGCCTGTTCTCCTCAACTAGACTGTAAGCTGAGGTCAAAGAGAGTGTCTTTTACTTCTTTCTACTTCCTTGGAATACCTCACACCACTCAGCCTAGGGTTAGGCAGGTGTTAAGAGCTCTGAGGGAGGGAGACACAGAAAATATATCCAGAATACATTTTACAGGGGTCCATAAGATGTTCTATTGGCTCTTTATTGTATCATGTATTTTTAAAGGTCTAGTCAACTAAAGACAGAAGCCTCTAGAAATGAAATTCTTCAGAGGAAGTCGGTCTTTATCTGCAAACTGGATTATAGTCAAGGAGGCAAGCTGCTTTTCAAAGACACTAGTTGCTCTTCTAAAATGCACATTTTATTAATTGTACTCATCTCTCTTAAAATTTTGCTGTAAACAAAATGTTATTTTGTTTTCTAGTTCTTTAATAACTTGGTATGTTTTGTTTCCATTCAGTGGACTAATGTTTACAAAGGAGGCAAATGAAAAGTACCTGTGTTTCTATACTAAGCACAGTATCAAAAACTGGGGCATACACCCACACCACTCTGCAGAAAAACTGCAACAAAGAAAGAGCAAAGCCGATAGAGGGGCTGCCACCTCCCCACATTCACAACTCTGAAGCCCCACAAAGAATAGCAGAGATACTGGCAGGGGAAAAGTCTTTTGAAAGAAATTTGGACAAAACTAACTTATTATGCTCGTATATAATTAACATGACAGTCTTTCACTGTTTCATGGTATTCTAGGGAAAGGAACACCAAAAAACCAACAAGGAAAACACTCCTAACTACAAGTTCACTATTAAGTAATGCAAGCATTCCAATACACACAGGGTTGACTGCAATCTGCATCAGGATGTTGGTAACACTGGTAATTCAACCAAGCTTTAGCTACATGGCTGAAGAGTCAGCCAAGCCATTAATGGAATTGCATTCCTACCATGGGGAGTTGAAGGAGTCCATCACTCCTAACATTACACACTTCCCCAGCACTGACTCAGGTGATTAACTATCAGCTCTTCATCAAATCAGCACTCAATCACTTAGGAAGGCAATTCTCTTAATCTCAACTCCTGCTTTACACTCCCATAAAATGCAAAACTGCATGTTGCACTACTGTCATATAATAATTTAAATGAAAAGAAAAAAATCAATAATGCGTTCCACAGCATAGTGTCTTACTGGCAACTTCAATGAATCCACCATTACTTTTGGTCCCTCACACATACTCCTTAAACAAAAAACACAGCTATTCTAAAGATATTAAGGTTTTTTGGTCTGTTGTTTTAGGAGAATATAAATAGAACAAAATATAGGCTTCAAAATATCCATTTTTGATTTATACTTACACTGTTGGACGCTTCTGAGATGATAAATATACTAAACATTCTGAGGCATGGCTGTCCCGCCATGTATAAATAAACTTTACAGCAGCAATGCTAACAGAAAGAATTGTCAAATTGCCAATAACATGTATAATATAAGGGATTAGAATGCAAGCTAAAGAGAGCAAGGTAAATTATAGCATTCTGTGAAAATAAGTGATGTAAAACCAACAGCAATTTTAAATTATTAACAATAGTTCCGAAGCTAATTCAACTTTTCCATTGGTGTAAGCCACAGACAGAATCACACAGCGTGTTTCTCTTCAAACATCTTCAGGGTTCCTAAGAGGTGGGTGAAAATGGGTAAGGGTGTCTGTTAAAGGCTATAATGCAGCTAATGCCATCTAAATGGTATATTTACAAGCCTGTGGAGTATAACCTCATTTCTCCAAAACTGTCTAACCATTATCCTACTTGAGAAGTTAACCCATGATGAACAAACGTACATCTCTTCCACCCTTCTGCTCCCTATTTTCCCAAACCTTTCTATCTTGGTATTTTGCATGCTGAGCAAAACATTCCATAAATAATGCTGTGGTGCACAGGCATTAAAGTTTAGAGAGTTTCTGCCTTTGAAGTAGGTAGTGACAAGACCAAGGACACACGGGTTCAATTCCAAGCCAAATATGAGGCGGGTGGTTTGAAAATGTCAAACCAAAGAGGCCTAGGGGAAAAGAACACAAGCTTCCACTGCCACCTCCCTTCCTCTCCCCTCCCCTTTTTCTCTCTTGTTCCTTTCCTCTCTTCTTCTCTTTCGTTGTGGTTTCTCACGGAGACAATCAAAGCAGGGAAAGCTGGATTTTAAATTGGTAAGACACAGACTGGGAATATGTAATTCCCAGAAGAAAAAAAGAAACTGCTGAAGAGGGGTATGGGGGCTGTTGGCAACATGTCCAAGTGACAACCCTCCCCACCCCCACCCTAATACAGCACAAATCCACAGATTCTTCTTCGATTCTCTTCTCCCTCCAGTTCCCAGTACTCTACCCAACTTGACCCTTCATCCTAAAAATTTAGGAACCTGCAGGGCACCCGCTGTTTAAGAGTGTGTCTCTCAGTATATGCACCCAATTTTCTGGAACCCCTGAATCCGGACAGTTGTAGCAGGCAAGGGATGCTCCCACCCTCCCACCGAGGAAGAGGTAAGAAAGGGGGAAAAAGAGATGGAGACAAGAGGAAAGGGATGCAGAGCTGTGCTCTAGGGCGGGTGGCTGCAAGGAAGACGGGGAAGAAAGAAAGGGTGGGAAGGAAGTGGGGCTGGGAGAGAGGAAGAAAGGGATGAAAGAAAGGCTGGAAGGGAGAAAGGAGGGGAGAGGAGAGAGGGATGTTGGGAAGGATGAGGGAGGGAGGGTTGGGGAGCGGGGAGGGGGGAGGATGGAGAGGATGGGAGGGAGGTGGGGAGGGAGGGAGGCAGGCAAGGATGGAGGATGCTCTGCCCGGGACTCACCTCTGTGGGTCGGTGGGAGTTTCTCGCCTCCACCTCTTTCTCGCCCGTTCCCAGCAGCTGGAGTGGTAATCACAGAAGGGACTGGAGAGGCGGCGGCAGGCACAAGGGCAGCAGCTGCTGCAGCCGCCTCTGGCCGAGGTGCGGTGCCGCCTGCTCTGCCCGCCCGCCCGGGTCTCCGCCTCACTCGAGGCTGGAAGCGAAGCCGCTCCCCCCTCCCCCCGCCCGCCCCGCGTCCTGCCCAAGCGCGAGCGGCAGCGGCCCGGATCGCCGCTAGGGGAGGCAGCCAGTGCGCATGCGCGGCCGCTTGCTCGCTCGCGCGCCCCCGCGATCCTCCTGGCTCCGCGGCGCCTGGAAAGGCACCGGGCATCGAGGGGTGGGTGGCTGGGTGGCCGCGGGCGCGCGCGGCCTGGGGAGCGCCCGAAAGGGCGGGGTAGGGCGGAGCTCTGGAGGCGCGGCCGGCTCGGCGCCGCAGGTGGGGGGAGGGGACGGCGGCGAAGGGGCACTGCCGTAGGGCGCAGGTGCCGTGTCCATGACAACCGCGTTACCCTGCGGGCGGGGACCCGGAGCTGAATCGCCGGAGTCGCGAGGCCAGAGGAGAGGGACCGGGTGCGGGAGCGGGCAGGATAGGTGCTGGGGGGATGGGGGTGTCGCAGAGTAGGAAAGGAGGGCCAGCCCAGCAGGGGTCCGACACGTGGCAGGAGGAGGGCAGGGCCAGAGTGCTGCAAAGGTAGTGACTGCCGCGGAAGGGATGTTTGTTGGGATGTGGAGTCCCGAGGGGAGAGGGAGGGAGATTTGGACTTTGAAAGAACCTAGAAGAGGATGGAATTGTTAAAACAACTGGAATATTTGCTCATTTAACAAGCTTTTGTTGAACATTTTCTCCGTGGAAGGCACTGTGATTCTTTTCTTGATTCAGTGGATATTACTGAGCCCCTAGTTTGTACCAGACACTGTACTTAGGCATTTTGAGATATCCAAAAATGTTCGTCCTCTGAGAGGTTATACTGTAGTTGGGGAACTTACATAGCTAGGGCAGGGAGTGTTTGCGCCGCCAGACATCGGCAGCTGGGACTTGATGTTGCTGGAATGTAACTGTTACAGAGGTGCTAACAGTGAAAAAGGTACACAGCTACATCAAATGAGAAACATAAGTTACAATCATCTTTGTTCTGCCACAGTGCCAAATGACAATTTTGTTTTGTTTTAAATCAAGAGAAAGAAACAAAAAGAAAATCTATAGAAGTTTAGTATGACACAACCGATGCTACGTTCACAACATGCTACCTGTTTGGTATCCTAGCCCACTAGCATCGGTGCGTGTGTTCATGCCGACGCTTGGATGGCTTTATGTCACTTAGTGCATGCATTTTTTAAATTCTCCTTCATCAATGGCTATGCCATTGATATTTTTCTATCCTCCCTTTTGTTTCCAAGTTCGCGTCTGCAATTGTTTGAAAATTACATAAAATCCTACTATTTTTAATTATCTCTAGGGAATGACTGTAGAGGGATACCTCTGTCCATGCCTCTTTCTCTCCCAGTATCTTTTTGGCTTTCTTTTTTCTTGTCCCCACCACTTTACCAATTTAAAAATTCCTGGGAAAAAATGAACAGGAGTCACCGGATATTGGCTTAAGAAGAATCTTAGCACGCGACCATGTTTCAGGACCACGGACAGTGACACCGCGTGTTCTTACCACCAAGCGTTTTTCTTAGACTGCCTATAGAAACAGGAGAAACACACTAAAGGCACACGATGTGCTTCATGAAGTGCCGAGCGCCAAATGATTTGTGCCAAAAGGTAAAAAGAGTGGAGAATGAAAAGTGCGTACTATGGACTGGAGTGGGTAGGAAGGAGGTAGGCCTTCAGCTGAATTTTGAAGCATGAATAAGATTTAGAGAGGCATCACAAGTCCCTGATGTGGTAAGCACCAGCGAGGTGCTTAAATAAAAAGAGATACTGCATACAGTATCATTCTGGCGGCAGAAGACACCTATGAATTTGAATGGTCCAAGAATCTGGAAAGAGTACAGTTGTCCTAGTCAAATGAGGTAGAGCATGCACGTAAGAATTGACTTTTTTAAAAAAATGATTATTGTTATTTTTTTCATACTCTGGTCAGGCCTGAGGGAATAAAATAAAAACTACAGGCCAAAGAGTGACCAGACAAATTTATCTCTTTAAGTTCCAAGGATTCATGTATAGTTTTTTGTATTGTTGTAATTAGGCTTACATTTATAATTTTTGTTTTAATTGCAATTAAATAATGTAGACCAAAAAAGAAAAAATGATGTAAACCAAGTGCTGTCTAGTCAAAATGAGATTTGCCTTGTTTGTTGTTTTGTAGTGACTTTCAAAACTGTAGAATATTATTGAGAGACATTTAAAAGTCATTTCTAAAATATTTGTAAGCTTTTAGTCCATGCAATTGCTTTAAATTAGAGTTAATAAAAAACCAGCATAAAAGCCATCTTTGATTTCTCAGACCCTTGGTCTTCCTCAATTCTTCCAAATACATCAAACTGTGGTCTGTCAATCAGACAGTGATAAGAAATTACTCCAGCAATACATTTCAGTCACCAGCAGGCAAATGGCAGCTGAGATTTTTGTTCCCTGCTGCCAAGGAATTTACTAACTCTTTTATGTTTTGAATAAAGGAGAACCCTCAACCCTGTCTACCCTATGGAAAATCCAAATTGAATGTTGCTACAGCCATATTTATTTCCCTCGGATAATAGTCTAAATATGCTTGTATAAATACTGGCTATTATTGGATGCTAAAATGCTATCATGTTGTTTGTCTCCATTCTAAACTAAGGGGATTTTTAAAAACCCTTATTTCTTTTGTTTTGAGTCTGCTTGTGAATCTGATTGTTTTTGATTTTCTTGATTTAAGTGTTGTCCTTCATTTCAATGACATAAACATATGCAGCCCTCAGAAAAACAAGCAATTTTCTTCTTTCCTTCACTCACATTAAAAATTTATGCCAACATAAATAACAAACAAAAAGAGCATTGTTAAAGGTATGGCATTGTGTTCAAATGCAGAAAATCCTATATGTAATTATAATACAATTTAATGTGCAATCAAATGACATCTAGATTTTTAGGATACTCCAAGCCAATACTGGAATCTTAAGTAAAATTATCTGTAGTGCTTATTCATTTAAATGTCAGGTCTCTACACACTAGGACCCTAATTCAGTCTGTCAGCTCCAGAAATTTCACTATCAAGCCCTCCTGAGAAATTTCATTGTTTTAATAGGCTTTATTTTTTAGAGCAGTTTTAGGTTCACAGAAAAATTGAGTGAGAAGCCCAAAGAGTTTTCATACACCTCCGGCCCCCACAAGGGCACGATTCCCTGTGATCAACCCCTGGACCACAGTAGCATGTTTGTTACAATTGATGAACCTATATTGACACATCATCATCACCAAAGTCCACAGTTTACATCAGAGTTCACTCTTGGTTTTGTACATTTTGGGGGTTTTGAAAGAAGTATAACAACATGTATCCACCACTATGGTATCATACTAGTTTTACTCACTAAAAATACTCTGTGTTCTGTCTATTCTTTTCTTTCTTGCTCCTAACCCCTGGAAACCATTGGTATTTTTCCTGTCTCCAACTTTTGCCTTCTCCAGAATGTCATATAGTTGGAGTCATACAATATGTAGCCTTTTCAAATTGGCTTCTTTCACTTAGTAATATGCATGTAAGATTCCACCATGTATTTTCATGGCTTGACAGCTCTGTTTTTAGCACTGAATAATATTCAGTTGTCTCTATATACCACAATTTATCCACTCACCTACAGAAGGTCATCTAGATTGCTTCCAAGTTTTGGCAATTATGAATAAAGCTGCTATAGCAATTTCATCTTTTAAAGACTTCCTAAATATTTCAGACCCTGTCACTATATTTATTATATATCAGTTGAACCTCTGGATTTCTCCTCATATGGTCCAGCTTTTTCCTGCAAATCTAGCTGCAGGTTTCTTCTCTTGTCTGAGAAACAACAAATGAAACTTTCACTTTTGTCGTTTTATGTATTCCTTTTACTATTAAAGAATTAAAATAACTTGTTTTAAGTTTTTTGTTTTGTACCAGTAGTTTCCAACTCTAATTTTCATTTTTTCAAACATATTTATCATTTGTATCCCTAGGTAATTGTATATATATATATATATATATACATACATACATACTGCAATGGTGAATATATGTATATGTTTTCAAGTAAACAGAATGAGTGTTTTTAGGATCCATGTGTGTAATTGTTTTTTCTTTTGCTTGTTGAAACATTTCAACTGTAACCTTATATAGGTAGAATGTACCATATTCTAGTTTGTGACATTGGACAAGTTCTTTAATGTCTATGACACTCAGTTTGCCAGTCTGCAAAACGGAGGCAATTTTTATCTATCTTTATGACTTTCTTGTGAGAATTTTATGAAATAATACTTGACATGTTTTAACACACTGTTGTCCATAAATAGAGCTGTATACTTGCTTTAATTAATACTTCTAATATCAATGAGTCAATTAATCAAGCAGTAAAATAATATTATTCCTCAGTGTCTTTTGACCAATTTGAATCTGTTTCTATCATCTTTTATTTCCAATTAATCTTTTTCTTTAAAAAGAAAGAGTAAGCTTTAATATGTCTTCTCATAGTAATTGTATCTCTCTCATCTTCAGGTTCCCTAATAGATTCACTCTCCCTTTAGGAGAAAGCCGAGGCTGCTGTCTGTTTAATACATTTTGAAATTGTGTCATTTTACTCTCAATTGTCACCCTGGAGCATGTTTTTCCTATATCTGCTCTATGGAAGAATAGTTTCAGTCTTAATTCTTTCAAAAGCAAATGACTGAAGTCCAGTTTAAGTTTTGAGCAAAAGGGAAATTCTGGCTCACAAACCTGAGAAGTCTAAGGTGTGTATATATGAGGCTAAGCTAGTCCAGAGGGGTCATCAAAAATATTAATCATGGCAAGGGATATGATTATACTTGCTGGAGGCCTGTGTTCATATTTGTGTCACAGATTACTGTGACTAGAGGAATAGCACACTCTGGTTCATATGTTCACTCCTGTGACCTCATGTAGGGAAAGGAGAAATTCCTGAAAAGATGTTGAGGAAGGACATGGGAAAGTAAGTATACTGCACAAACAAAAATTACAGTTGCTCAGTCCATTCATCACTGTGAAGTTATTTGAAGAGTGATTTCCACAATAAATTGTATTGGCACGTGCTGGGTGAAAAGCATTTAAAGGCTTTTCTTTAGTGAATACATAGAAAACAATAATGTGCATGAAGTTCATTTAAGAGAAATATGTGTAGCATTTCCCACACTTATATGAACAAGGAAGCCTCTCACAAAATATCTCTCGTGGCTAGATTGGAAGGAACATGCTTCGGGAAACCGCTGACCTTAGTTTTCATCTTACTCTGCTGTTCTTTGACTCACAGCTTATTAATGAGCTTATTTCTGTTCTTCCTTGATTTAAAAAATGTCTGATCCTCTTCTTAGTCTGTTTTCTGCTTCTATAACAAACTGTCTGAGACTAGGTTATTTATAAAGAAAAGAAATTTACTTGGCTCGTGGTTCCTTAAGATGGGAAGTCCAAGATTGAAGGGTCACAGATGGTGAGAGCCTTCTTGCTGCATTATCTTATGGTGGAAGGGCAAGAGACAGCAATTGAGAGAACAAGAGAGGAAGGGGGCTGAATCCTCCTTTTATCAGGAACCCACTCCTTGATAATGAGTCCACTCACCGCACCCTCAGTAATGGTATTAATCCATTCATGACCTAAACACCTCTAAAAGTTCCCACTTCTCAACACTGTTGCATTTTGGATTAAGTTTGCAACACATGAACATTAAGGGACACATTCAAACCACAGTATCCTCACTGCCACTTTTATTCTTATCAGTGAATATATAATTTTAGAACTCAAAGAGACTTTCGTGATAGTTTCTTCCTATCCAGCCTCCTTATTTTTCAGATGGCAAAACTGAGACTCAATGTGTTTTTCTTTCCCATAATCACGAAACTAGTCAATTGCTGAATTAACCATATGGAGTAGGTTATGCTGAGGTAAGAAATAACACCCAGATTTCAGAGGGTTATATGATAGCTCTGTTTGTACAAGATTCCCTTTCTGAGACCCAAGCTAACTGAATAGCCGCTATCTGGAATCTAATTCATGACTATTATACAGGGAAAGAAATAAATTAATTGGCCCTGGAGTGACTTGTATATTAGGACAAAACTACTCACATAACTCCTGTGACCACAAGATGCTTTGAAGTACAAAACCACCATGTGCCTGGCAATCAAAATATTTCACAAACAGTCCTGAATACCATAGTGAAAACGATTTGGGACAGAATCTCCTGATTTCCAGAATACAGAGGTATTTCCTCTACCACTTTGAATTACCAAATATGATTTGATGATCTATAATAATGATAGATATTACTTACAGAATAGTTACTGGTGATATTAAGAGGTTTCTACACATTAACTTTTCCAACGATTACCAATATCAACCACATTTTTAAGATGAAAACACTCTGTGTTTCAAATTCCTCATCTTAAAGATGTTGATGTGAAAAGTACCTCTAATTTTAAGGTTCTAAGTATAATTCTTGTACCATGTCATAGAGTTGGCAGGTGGTACAGGTGGGTTTATAGCCTATGCAGTCTGACTCCATGGTCCATACTGCTCTTCCCAGCACTCTGATACCTCCCTGCTGATGGAAGAGAAACAATTCCTTTGTATAAGTCAACTTAACTCAGCTTGGACGTGGTTGAAGAAATTCCTTTTTTTTTTAACTTGTAACACATGCACCAATATACTTTGCAAAAGAGCTTTAGAGAATTAGAAAAAAATATATGTTCCATCAAACAAAGTTTTAAACCACCTACCTCTACAGAGGTAACTTCAAAGACATAGAAATGTCCTTATTTACATACAAATGCACACATGCACACACACATTATTTTCCTGTAGTATTTCATTTGAAAAAGTGTTTGGCTGATTAAAAAATATAAATGCCACTGAACTAATAGATCTCCAATTCTACAAACACTATTGTTCCAGATCGTGTTTACATTGTGTATTATTATGACATTCTTACTAAAGGCTCAAACCCAATCTTGTTAAACTCAACCTTATTCAAAAGCTCTGGCACATTTATTCATTCCTCCATTCAAGACAATTTTGACACTTGCATATTGGGTGACAGCCACAATTCTCAATGTTGATTATTTAGATAAAAGACACAGTTTGTACCATTAACAATCTCATACTTTAATGAGACAAACTGACAACTCGAGATAAATGCAATATAATGTAATGAGAGCGCACAGAGCACACTATTTATGGATTATCCAATGTCTACTCCCATCTATTCCCACTCTAACAACTGTACACCTTTCCATAATGCAGCCCACATGCTTTAGCCTGAGGTTAATCTCACCTCTGGCTCCAGGAGCTGACCTTGTCTAAGTGGACTTCCACAGGCATTGGTTGAGAAATTCAGGCCTTAGCTCATTGCCATATTTCATTCTATGGTCACAGATTTTGATATAGAAATTGACATATTATGGAGTTTGGGAGCACGGAACAAAAAGAGAAGTTTTTAATGGATTCTGAAAAATAAATAACTTCTAAAGAGAGCTAATAGAAGAAATGTCCACTTTTCTTTCAATCTTAATTGCATATGAATGTAGAGCAAGGAAATAAATCAGTCGTTTTATAATTGTATCAGTCCAAACCAAGGTAGAAAAAGGTAAACAACTGTAGGCAATTCAAACATGTAGAATTTAACATAAGGAATTGATTATGCAGGTGTTAGAAAAGTTGGGAGAGTGAAGGAGAAAAAATGAAGAAAACCAATGATTAGCAACTTTAGGAAACACCTACTGCTGCTAGGGTATGAACCATAAGAAAAGAGATGTCTTACCAGTGCTAAGGCTGTGCTGCTGGGAGTGCCATCAAGGAGGGCCCATCTGAGTCAGAGCTGGAACAATGGAGAGGGGGTACTATTGCAGAAACCATGGTCCTTGAAGGAGTGCATCTAAATCCAGAGGTGCTACCAGAAAGAGAAAGATAGATATCACACTACAATAGCATCTCCTCTCTTCCTGCCTTCCTGTCTTCTCCCAGTGTCTTGTATGGACATAACTTAAGAAACCAGCTGGAAACAGAGCCTAGAAAATTTAATATCCAGATTCCCCAACCATAGAATTATGAACAAAATTAAAGAATGGTGGGAAAAGAGGCAAAGTAGTCAATAATCAACACTTTCAACTTTTTGGCAACTCAGCCTCTATGTATACCCTTTTCACTGTACTTCAATTTTAATACAACTAAAAAGACAATGACATGATGTTTCTCCTTATCAAGATGCATCTACTCTTTACATAATGAAAGATACCCTCACATTCTCCCCAAAAGTGGAATAGGCAAAATCTTATGATTTGCATGCCACCTATGAGTTTTCATCCAAAGTCACAAGTCCATCCAGATACTCCATCATTAAAGATTAAATTGTAGGTCGGGTGCAGTGGCTCATGCATGTAATCCCAGCACTTTGGGAGGCCGAGGCAGGCAGATTACCTGAGGTCAGTAGTGTGAGACCAGCCTGGTCAATATGGTGAAAGCCCGTCTCTACTAAAAATACAAAAATTAACCATGTGTGGTAGCATGTGCCTGTAGTCCCAGCTACTTGGGAAGCTGAGGCAGAAGAATTGCTTGAAACCAGGAGGCGGAGGTTGCATTGAGCTGAGATCACACCACTGCACTCCAGCCTGGGTGACAGAGCAAGATTCCATCAAAACAAAATAAACAAACAAAAAAAGATTAAATTGTAAATTTAACTACTATCTTTACTCCTTATATTAAAAGAGATAAAGAAAAAAATATAGTTCACATATTCACATATATAGTGGTATGCTTTAGTACTCACATTAGAATAACTTTATCTACCACCCATTCCGTGATACTTTGCCCCCAGCCACAATCTCAGTTAATATTGTCCTTACTTGACGGGAATGAGCCAAATCTTCACTGCTGAAGGTCTGAGTCCTTAGTGGAGTAGCCTCTTTGGGTTGTCTAAGCTTCTAACAATTCTTCCCACTGAACTTTAGAGTACTTCAGGAAACCTCCTTCATTCCAGATATAATTCTCTCTGTCTCCACTATAGAGCAGCAACTCAACTTCTCCTTGGTAATCAGGATCAATCACCGAAAAATCATGGTAATTCCTTATTTTTCTGTTGGTTCAGTAGAATAAGGACCCAAAATGGCCAGGTAGCAGATCAACTTCCATTTCAATGAAAGAATTATATCCAACATTTGAAACATTTTTTATTATGAAAATAAGCCCTCACAACAAACACAGCCTACAATTGTGGGCACTGGGGGAAAATAGCTGTTCACTTCTCTTTCTTTAACGTATTAGCGTAAAACAATGTCATATATGATGTCTAGTAAAAGCTGATACTACATAGTGTATGGAAACGCCCTACATTTGTAAATTATTGTCTCTCAGCTTTCACAGTATCTAATATGTCAGTAGGGCATTTTATGTTTCTGTTAAGGCAGCTGCTTCTAAGCCAATAAGTATGTAGTAAGATCAGTGAACTGTATGACACCATTGCTGCACTTCTTTTGCTTTGTAATAAGTTCTTTGGTCAGAAGCAATATAGTACAGAATGTCTTGATGGTGAATATGACACGCCAAAGGCCTTCTGATGTTGGCTTCGGCACCAGCTGAGGGACAATAATCTACATTTCGAGTGTTTCCATACACCATGTAGTATCAGTTCTTATTAGACATCGTATATGATATTGTTTTACCCTAATACAGTAAATAAGAAGAGAAATTAACAACTATTTTCCCTTGTGCCTGCAACTATGAGCCCTGTTCTTTGTGAGGGCTTATTTTCATAATAAAAAAAATGTTGCTGCTAGAAGAGGCATTGGAAGCAGAAAAAGCAGATGAAATATCCAAAATAAATGGCAGAGCAATCACTCTGATACCAGGTGGTTGCCTGGTCTCCCCAAGGAATAGTGCCATATCGGAATATGAGCTGGACCTCTGCTGTTAAACCCGTGCCTGCACACAGCAAGGATAATAGTCAAATCGCTTTGGTAAGAGAAGGTCTATATTGTTGAGCCCTTGCAGAATCTCTATACCTGCTACTGTGGCCACTTTACACATGAGCCCATTGATCAAGCCCTAAAGAGTCTAGGAAATTGCAATCTAGAAGACAGCAACAGACTAGGTCATCAGGTACACATTTTCTGTGGTAGTTAAGCATTTTCACTAAGCTTCTGTTATTTAGGAATTTCATGATTTCCACTAAAACTAGGGAGCCTGTTTCAAAGTTGGTGTTTTCCAATATCATCCCCAGCCAACAAAAGACAGCCACCACAAAACTCATCTCCTTTAATTTTCTTATGGATAATTATAAAATTATATAAAAGAATAGAAATAGCTTAATTATTCCACTATTACCCCAGCACTCAGCTTCAACGATTATCAGTTCATAAGCCATCTTCTTCCACCTGTATTCATATTTACCCCCTCAATCACAGTTTTGAGGATTCTAGTACTTCTCTCACTAATGCATTTCTCAATATCTGAATGAAGGGAGTGTTATGTGTGACAGGGGATGACCAAGTTGCAAATAACAAATGCAGTCTGTTATTTATGTCTCCCAAAGCTTTAGAATTTTTCTTTACTTTTATGCCAAGAAGTTGTACACTCTCAACATTATATATGTAAGCCGCATTAAAGTCTGATGTTGTGTCCACAGTTGAGCCATCCCTAGCTACTCAAGATAGCACATGGCAAATAGAATCTCTGTAAATCTTTCTTTGTTCCAAAATCTTTAGAATCTTTCCCACACATATTCTCCAAATTTTAGTTAAAATGAGTAAAACTAATGATACTCTTACAATAACTTTTTGTATTTAAGTCACATTTCCCTGGGTAAGATTGTATACTTGTCCCCCAGGTGTTTGCTAAAATCAGACTCAAACTGCAGTTTTGAAGGCAATGAAGCATGGTGGGGACAGGTCTTATGAACAGGCATCCAGTTGAAAGTAACTTCCTTAGGGGAGGTAACTGCAGGGCCTGTAACTAAAAAAAAAAAAAAAAAAAAAAAAAAAAAAAAGACTAATATCCTTGAATATGGGAGACTATTTCTGCTAGCAATAGAAAGTTCAATGAGATTTCAGGGTTCAAGGTCGTTGGATTCACCCACATCTACCCAAATATCCCTATTTCAAACCCCAGAGTTCCATTCTTTCCCAATTGATGCTCTAAAATGTATACAAGATCATGTGCTTTTAGTTTCACATAAGATACATGATGAGTCAGTAAATTGAGCTTACATTGTAATTCTGGAATTTCACTTTTAGATTTGGGATGGGATTTGTGATCTTCCCTGAAACTACAATAAATGAGCAAATATTTTAAGACCACCGTGAAATTTCCCTGGTTCCCTGACCTGCCTTGAACTAAGATTTTAAAGCATTGGGCTTGTAATTTTGTTTCTATACACAATCTAGTGCAGTATTAGAGGAAAAAAAATCTTTCCCCACAGTCTTTTGTAGTCATCATCACTATTACGGCAGTTGAATGCATTGACCACTTTATTTTACAAAGCCTTGCCTTAAGAAGGCCTTTCATCTGAAGCAACAACAGATAAGCTGAATTCAGTGGCTCACTCCTATAGACCCAGCTACTCAGGAGGCAGAGGTGGGCCAGAAGTTTAAGACCAGCTAAGAGGCCAGGAGTTTAAGACCAGCTAGACTGAGTGATAGGGCAAGACTCCATATCTAACAAATAAATAAATAAACAGAAAATTAAATTTTGAATAAAGCCACAACAGATAATTTGGTAAACGTGATCTCATGGCATGTCATGGATTAGCAGTAACCCATTTTCCACTGGTAATAAGGTCATCATTATATTCAAACTGTACAAGCTACCTAACCCAAGAATCACATCACTGAATTAAAAAGACAAAAGCAAAAACAAAGGAGAGCACCTTATTGTTTTAAAACAATAGACTGTAATTTAGAGGTCTAATTCAGGAGCATTGTTACATTGTATTGAGTCTGAGAGAAGTAAAATAAAAAGTACACCAGAGATTAGTAATTGCTGAAAGTGGCTACTTCATCAAATTCTTGGAAAACAAAAGTGACAAGATGGTGTAATCAGAGCCCAGAAGAACACTCAGTGCTTCCCTGCTAGGGTAGCTAGTTTAGACAGTGCTGAAACCA
The DNA here is from genome assembly GCF_006542625.1 of Nomascus leucogenys. Lineage (NCBI taxonomy): Eukaryota > Metazoa > Chordata > Mammalia > Primates > Hylobatidae > Nomascus > Nomascus leucogenys. Next base: position 63,712,486 of record NC_044394.1, on the reverse strand, counting down.
TGAAGAAGGAGGCCTGCAGCTTGTCTTAGAACCATGCAAGAGGGACCATTGAAGCTGACGGTGGATTGCTGTTGGGTGGAAAGGATGTAGTCACTCAAAAATGCTGCCAGAAGAAGAGCAAGAGAAAAGAACAAAGCTTCTCCCTTGAGACAATCTCATCCCTCCACTAGTGTCTTCTCTTGGAATGATGTGAGTAGAGGTCTGCTGTCAAGAAAGGCTAAGCAATGCATTTTGTAGACCCCTATTCTCAGTATTTCTGAGCAGAGAAGGGTGGGGTGAGAGAAAGTAGACAAATATACACTGTAGCCAATATGATTTAGAAAAATCTTTCAATTTTTTGTGTGTATTTCAATTATTCTGTGTAATTTCAATTATTCTGAGCCATCTCCTGGATAAGAAGGACTGCATTTGATTCCCAGGTAAATATAAAAGTTTGACTCAAGTTTATTAAGCATCTACTATATAATTACTGTTTGTATCCTATAGAAATGGTGGTAAACAAGAATAATGCCTATATTCTAGAAATGGAGGTAGATAACAGGTATACAGCAAATAAATATGTAGTATAAGTTTAGATGTTGAAAAAAGCTATGAAGTGAAGTAAAATATGATAAAGGTATAGAAGACACAGAAATTAGTGGAATTTTTCAATAGGGGCTTTGAGGAATTTCTTTCTGAAAGGTCATGAATGAGCACAGATCTGAAAGAGTATGTGAGTGTGATGGTGAATTTTATGTGTCAACATGAAGATATTTTTGGATGAGATTGATATTTAAATCCATGACCTTTGAGTAAACAAGAATGGCCTCCATAATGTGGGTGGTCCTCATCCAATCAGCTGAAAGCCTGAATAGAACAAAAAGGGAAATCTCCAACAGATGGCATTCAGAATCTGTCTGTACCATCGGCTGTCCTGGGTCTCCAGGCTGCTGGCCAATATTGCAGATTTTAGACTTGCCAGCCTCCATAATCACGAGTCGATTACTTACAATAAATCTTTTTCTATATATACACACACATCATATTGGTTCTGTTTCTCTGGAGAACTCTGATAATACAGTAAGTGGTGCCTGCAAAGCTCCATGTAGGAGCATTCTGGGCCTATGCAGTAGCAAATGTCAAGGTCCTAAGAAAGGAACAAGCTTGTCACAATGAAGAAACATCGAAATGGGATACTACAGCCAGTGTGGAGTGAGTGAGAGAAGAACATCAGGAGATAGGGCTAGAGAGCTTTAGAGGGGGTTCCTATTACATAGGTGTCTCAAGAACTCTAGAGGGAGAGCTCTAGAGGGGTCCTAATAGTGTCTGTGGCTATAGGAAGGATTAAGGATTTTATTCTAATTGTGATGAGAAGTCAGTAGAGTGTTTTCATCAGGGAAGAACATAATCTAATTTTAATTTTCAACAGATCGCTGTGACTGCTATATGGAGAAGTGACGTAGGGGACATATTCAGATGTATAGAGACAAGGTATCAGGGAATTGCATCGGTCTAGGAAGGATATCATGGTGGCTTTGTGAAGCCCACCCTAGCTCTGACTTCAGTTTATGTGATTCAGTTTTTTTCTTATTGTTTAAGATACCCTGACCTGGTTTTCTGTTATTTGCAGCTATTGTGCTCTGAGTGGGTACAAAATGTGATAGCAAGTGTATGGTGCTGAATCAAGGTAAAAGAGGTCAGTGAAAAGGATACCTTCCTCTTAAACTAAGAAGTTGATGGTCTTTGTTATGCAGTTATAAAAAAGTAATTTATAACAACACTTCTTCTGCGTTAGGAAATGACTATATACTCACAGAAGGTGGAACACAAAGGTGATTGGAAAGAATCAGAATGTCAGATTGTGTTGGATTAGTCTTCCAGCCTTCATTGAGGTCTACAGTATAGATACTGGATTAGCTTAAATTGAATGTTCTGCAAATAATAAGGAATGGAAGAAAATATCATTCTTTTCTGCCTCTGCTCAGAAAAGCAAATTATTTCAAATACACTAATGTGGAGTTTGATAGGGAAAGGAATGCCAAGTCTTATCCCCAAGGTGAAGTTTTTGTTAACAATTCAGGATAACAGGAGACCTGGAAGGCTGACAAGATTAGTATACAACGTGAGCCTACTCTTCAGACCTCTCTCAAGCAAATTCTGCTAAACATTCCCAACCGATGAAGTAGTTAGCCATGCCATCCAGAATATGCAGATAGAATTTAATCCGGGGGTAATTATGAAAGTTATGGTATCCTTGTACCTAACGGTTTTCTTTTTAATTGCTCCAAGGCAGCGGTCAAGATAAAGGTGCCAATCAAGGTCCAAGGGAATGGACAGCGAACAGAAGCTTGTTGCGAAGAAAATGAAATGATCAGAATCAGACTTTGACCAGATAAACTACTGTGGAGACCATACTTGCTAATTTTTTGCATGCAAAAGATCAAAGCCTACTAACTTTTTAAGGGAGCTGTACTGCCAAAGATATTCCAGGCCTGGCTCAAAACAGTCTTTAATTGTTCAAACACAGGACATCTCCAGTCCCTCAGATTTGCACCTACTGGGACTGGACTACAAATGTCACACCATCTCTAGAAAGGACATGCTCTTCCATGTCCATTTTCCATGTGGTCATGAAAGAAAATAGACAGAGACTCATCCTACCAGTGGAACTAAGTACTGCCAATTTGGCTAACCAAGGATCTCATTTCTCTTTCAGGTCATGAGATACCTGATATTCTCGTCCAAGAGGATGTGGTATCTGCATATAGGAGGAAAGATATACGTGTACATGTGGTGGCTGAACCATTTGATTGTGGTGAATATTGCTGAATACTTACTATTTATCAGTCTTCCTTGTCGTCTTCCTGACAGCATGACTGTGTTCATTCATGTGTCTAAGGAAACTAAAAAAACAACAAAAATGGAACTGTGGCCACTGAATCAATGTGCCCTACCCTGTACTTTTATATAAGCCAATACAGTTCTTTATTCTTTAAACAAATTTGAAGCGGGTTTTCTGTTACGTGTATTCAAATGCACCTTGAAAATTATATATAAAGTTAATAATTGCATGATATACAAATGCAGATATGAACATAATTCCTAAAAGAGACATTGCTTAGATGAAACAAAAGGAAAGTAGTAATTTTCAAAGACGAGATAGTGATGATATGCAGTTTAAGTAGTGTTTGGACTACCTGAGTACCATTATTTAGTGTGGGGTGTTCTAGTGGAAGATACCCTAACTTCACTTCAGTAAGAGAAGAATTGGTGGACATGGGTGTGCTAGGTTAACTGTAGGACACTAAAGGGAGTGAGTTAACAAGACATTGAGAAATGATTAACATTATCTGATGTAACATTATGCTGTACAGAGCAGACAACTGGAAGGGATAGAGAAATAATAGGTATTTGGTGGCTTTAGATGACAGGAGATGCAGAAGATGACAGCAGCAGGAACAAATACTAAGAACAAGATGGGTCAATGTCATTGACAACTAATACAGCAATATGAATAGCCAAGAGTTGAGGATACAAAATCAAAAGCCTAGAAGTAATTGAATCAATAAGCCAGAAATGTGTAAGATGATAGATGGCAGCCAGCAACTGACACCCAGGCCCATGTTGGGGAAACAGAGAGATATTGTGAGCTGTGCTGAAAGGGAGAGTACGGGCCCCATGTAAAGAACCTGCTGCTCCTTAGCTCTTGCAGGCCCCTTCCATGCAGGACTGTGGGATGGCATTGCCGGAGCTTCCAATTATGGTACACGTTGGATCCAGATTTGTATGAGAAAACTCCTTATTTTAAAATGTTGACAGCTAATTCAAATTTCAAACACTGTGTAGGCCTACACTAGGCAGGCCAAAAAGCAACAACAAAAAAAGTATCCGTATGCTGTGTTAGGTCCCAAAGCCATCAGTTTTCTATATCTGGCCTAAGGGAATATTTTAGTAACAAATATTTCTCAAAGTAAACAAACCATTTTCCGAAGTTCAGCAGTTCCTACAGTTTCACTTATTTCTTCTTTTGTTGCTGTTAAACTCCAGTAAAGTTTAATATTTTTTTATCTTGAAGTCATGTAGAACTTGAACTATTTTAATATAATTATATCTCCTTCTATGTATAGGTAGTTCAAAGGGTGGTTATAGATAAATAAATACATGTATAAAAATTATATATATGTACACATGCGGTAAGGCTAAACAAAAAAAAGAGAGAAAATACAAGTATCCAAAATTAGGAATGAGAATGGAGTTGATATCAACAGATGCAAAGGTAAATATGAATAAATTAATAAATCCCCCAAAATGGATGATATTCTGCAAAAAAATAATAATAATATTGGCTCATTCAAAAATAGAAGTAGAACATAGTTATATGCCAGTGAGTGAAAAATTTGTCAAAGAACACCATTGAAAGTATTTTGTCTGTATTGATATTATACTTTCCAGTTTTCCACTTCACAATTTTGAGGAAAACAATTACACTTGTAAAGTATCTATTCTCTGAAGATCCATTGTTTTTAAGATACAAACTACATTTTAATTGCATGTAGATAGAATATTTTCAGACTTTTTTACACTGACAAAACTGATTAAAAAGTTAGAATATTCATATTAAGAAAAAGATGACAAGTCTAAAAAGAAAAAAATCTAAAGCTTATAAACAGAAACACTTGCTAAATTTTTTTGGTAGCCTCAAACTTTGGATAACAGAAAATACTTTTCAGAATATTATTTGTTTAGAATCATTTTTCCCATTTAAAGTATACAATATTTTTTAATATGTTCATAGTTGGGCAACTATCACCACTATCTATTTTTAGAACATTTTCATTACCCCTAAAAGACTTTCTGTACCCATTAGCAGTCATTTGTCATTCTTCTTATTCCCTCCTCCCTCAAACCATTAACTGCCCCTCCCCTCCTTAGCCATAGGAAACCACTAGTCTAGTTTCTATCTCTATATAGTTGCCAATTTTGGACATGTCATATAAATGGAATGATAATATATGTGGTCTTTTGTAACTGCCCTCTTTCACTTAGAATATTTTCAAGGTTGATCCACAGTATCCATGATACTATATCAGGTATCAGTATTTCATTTTTTAAAAAAATTACTAAATAATATTCCTTTTTCTGGATATGCCACATTTTTAATCCATTTATCAATTAATAGATATGTAAGTTATTTCCACTTTAGGCAATTAATTATGAATAATGCTGCTATGAACACCTGTGTATCGAATTTTGTGTGAATGTGTTATAATTCCTCTTGAGTATACACCTAAGAGTGGAATTGCCTTGTAACATGGTAACTCTGCTTATTATTTTAAGGAGATGACAAACTGTTTTCCAAAGTGACTGCATCATTTTACATTCCCATCAGCAATGTATGAGGATTTCAATTTATCCACATCCTTGCCAACATGTTAATATTTTTATTTTTGATTATAGCCATCCTAATAGGTGTGATTTGGTATCTCCTTTTGGTTTTGATTTGCATTTACCTAATGGATGATGATAAGCATCTTTTCATGTGTGCTTATTTGCCATTTGAATATCTTCTTTAAAAATATATTTATTCAGATCTTCTGTCCATTTAAAAATTACATTATTCAAATTTATATTATTGAGGTGTAAATGTTTTTATATATTCTGTATATAATTCTGTATCAGATACAAAATTTGTACAATACTTTATTCCATTCTGTGGGTTGTCTTTTCCTTTTATGGTGTCATTTGCAGCACAAAAGTTGTTGTTTTTTATTGTTTGTTTTTTGTTTTGTTTTGAGACAGAGTCTTGCTCTGTCACCCAGGCTGGAGTGCAGAGGCACAATCTTGGCTCACTGCAAGCTCTGCCTCTCTGGTTCACGCCATTCTCCTGCTTCAGCCTCCCAAGTAGCTGGCACTACAGGTGCCTGCCACCACACCCAGCTAATTTTTTTTGTATTTTTAGTAGAGAACCGTGTTAGCCAGGACGGTGTCGATTTCCTGACCTTGTGATCGGCCCGACTTGGCCTCCCAAAGTGCTGGAATTACAGATGTGAGCCACCACACCCAGCCAAAAGTTTTTAATTTTGAAAAAAATTCTGTTTTTTATTTTTTTGGTCTTGTCACTTGTGCTTTTAATGTTGTCTCTAAGACATTGTTGCTCAATCCAAGGTTACAAAGATTTATACGAATGTTTTTGTCTAATAACTTTATAATTTTAGCTGTTCCATATATATCTATAATCCATTTTGACTTAATTTTTGTACAGTGCAAAGAGTAGAAATTCTTTCTTTGGCATGTGGATATGCATTGTTTCTAGTAACGTTTGTTGAAAAAATCTTTTGTATTGAATTTTCTCGACACTTTCATAGAAAATCAATTGGTCACTAATGTGTAGTTTTACTTCCCGAGTCTCTACTGTAATCCATAGATCTGCATGTCTATTTTTATACCAGTACTACACTGTCTTGATTACTGTAGCTTGCAGTATGTTTTTAAATCCAGAAACGTGAGTCTTCCAAATTCATGTTACCTTTTTCAAGATTGATTTTGCTATTCTAGATCCCCTGCATTTCCACATAAATTTTAGGATTGGTTTGTCAATTTCTGAAAAAAAAAAAATAGGGCAGCTGGGAATTTTTAAAGGATTTCATTTGAATCTGCAGGTAAGTTTGGGATGTCATCTGTTCCATGAGCATGGGATATCTTAACATTTGTTTATGTCTTCTTTAATTTATTTCAATAATGTATTGCAGCATTCAGAATTCAAATATTGCACTTGTTTTGTTAAATTAATTCCCAAATACTTTCTTTTTAATTATATTATAAATCAATTTTTTTCTTAATTTCATTTTTAGTTTAGATTGTTCATTGTTAATATATAGAAATACAATTATTTTCTCTATATTGATTTTCCATCCTGAAATATTGTTCCCTTGTTTATTATTTTAATACTTTTTGGTGAATTTCTTATTATTTTAATTGTTTTAACTTTTATTTCGGGATCAGGGATACATAAGCAGCAAGTTCAAAGACTGAAGGAACAAGGAATATCAGCTTATAAAGACGAGAAAGAATCAGTGCAAGAACTCTGGCAAACTCAAAAGCCAGAGTGTCTTCTTACCTCCAAACAACCATATTATTTCCCTAGCAATGATTCTTAACCAGACTGAGATTGCTGAAGTAACAGAAGCAGAATTCAAATATGGATAGAAATGAAGATCATTGACATACTGGAGGAAATCAAAACCCAATTCTAGGATTTTTATGATTTTTGTTTTTTGAGATGGCGTCTTGCTCTGTTGCCCAGGCTGGAGTACAGTGTTGCGGTCTCAGCTCACTGCAACCTCCGCCTCCCGGGTTCAAGCGATTCTTCTGCCTCAGCCTCCTGAGTAGCTGGGACTACAGGCATGTGCCACCACACCCGGCTAATTTTTGTATTTTTAGTAGAGACGGGGTTTCACCATATTGGCCAGGCTGGTCTCGAACTCCTGACCTTGTGATCCACCCGCCTCAGCCTCCCAAAGTGCTGGGATTACAGGCACAGTCGGCCAATATTTTTATATACCAGATTATGTCACTAGTAAATAGAGATAATTTCACTGTCTCCTTTTCAATCTGGAGGCATTTTCTTCCTTCCTTTTTCCCTTCCCTTCTCTCCCCTCCCCTTCCCTCCTCTCTTTCTTTCTACTTACTTTCTTACTTTTGCCTCTTTGTCTTGGTTAGAATTTCCAGTATAATGTTAAATAACAATGGAAAGAGCAGTTATCCTTGTCTTGTTCCTCATTTTAGAGGCTTAACCCTGGAGTTTTTGTCTATGCCCCTTGTGAAGTTTAAAAAGTTCTTCCCAATCATAATTTGTTGATGGTTTTTATAATGACAGAGCATTTGATTTGATTAAGTGGTTTTTTCTGCCTTAATTGTAATGATGTTGTGACTTTTGCTTTTTAACTATTGATATGGTGGGTTACATTGATTGATTTCAGATATTAAGCCAACTTTGCGTTTCTGGGAATAATCCTGGTGGTTGATGATGGATGATCTTTTTTATATGTTACTAGATTCACTTTTCTAGCATTTTGGTGAGGATTTTTGCATCTATGTTGGTCTATAGTTTTCTTTTACTGTATACCTTTGTCTGCTTCTGATATGGAGGCAATAATGGTCTCAAAGGATTAGTTGAGAATTGTTTTCTTTTTTAATTTTTGGAAGAGTTTGTAAAAAATGGGTATTAATACTTCTTTATATGTTTGGGCTTTTATTTCATTTTTTAAGATTTAGCATGCAAATTATGAAACTTCAAATTTAAATCCCTTGTGCTTTCTTAATCTTTTAAACTTAGATTATAAATCTTATTATATTTTCAAGTATTGCAATCAGCTTGTACATAATTTGAACAATGTTTTGTCCTGTTTAAAACAGGTTAATTACTTTCACATTTCAAAACATAATTATACATTCTATATATTTGATTTTCTTCATAAATTTCATTGTCTGATTAGATAGAAAATCTACCATATTATTACATAATTCTTATAAATGCAATAAATAACTTTATGAATACAGTGAATGCAAAATTCTTTTAGGTGGTCGGTCCAACATTCTAAATACATTTAGTAATATTAAAATTCCATTTGTAAATTTATAGCTTAATTACAAATTCTAAAATTAGAGTTAAATATGGTTATTCTAATAGGCCACATTAAAAATATGTAGATTTACTAAAAATGTAAATAGTATGAATATTAAAATACATAATCTTAAACATTATAGGTACATAAAATATCAATTAACAGGTACTATTTAAGCGCAAAATATTACTACATGATTTTGTCTCAAAATAATAACTACTCTAATTATTAAATGCTTATCTATAATGATGACAAGTATATGTGGAGCTAGATAATGCATTTTTGCCTCTTTCTGGTGATCCATCTGTACTGCAGGGTCTAGACATCTGAAATCTACATTTCCCAGATGTCCTTACAGTCAGGGTCTTAAGTGCAAAATTATTTCATCATATAGAGGTACTTGAATCAGGTTTTTAAAACCTAAATAAGAACAGGGCCATCTTCTTACACATTTTTCTGTTGCTGCTTAAAAGCGTGGTTGAATCTAGGTACTAGCTCTGTGAGTTTGGTGAGGCAATGGTGTGGTGGCAGCAGCAGCTTCCCAAATCTCTCTTCCTCTTCTACAGTGATATGATTCTGAACTCAATAGTTCTAGTAATAGGTCCGGATTTCACATCTTTCTGATGGAAAGGAGGTTATAACTCTTCTGGAGACACAGTTCAGAGTTACTCTTCTGAGAAGCTTTCCTCTGGACCCTGTCTAGAGCCAAGCCCTTCAACTCTTCCAGGGATTGTTTAAAGGCCAAATTCCCAGTAATAAATCCCTTTATGCTTAACATAGCTAAAATAGTTTCCATTTCTGTTTCTTGAATTCTGTTAACTTTGGCTATTTAAATCTAAATCTTCTTGGTGTTTGAAGCTGTGTTCTCAACAAAGATGGTATATACTCTTCAAATTACCTAAGATTTCTAACAACTAAAGATTTAAGCTGCATATGAGTCCTGGAGTAGCAGATGACAGAGTGATTAATCTACTTCCCAGACTGCCACACTGAGCCCCCTTTTTCAGTCATTTCATGACGGGCTTCAAAGTCATATGCAAGTTGAACTATAAATAAAATGGATACTTAGAGGAATAAAAGTATAAAACAATGAACTTATAAGAAGCGAAGTTCAGACCTGTACAGAGTAGGCAGACAACAAATGTTATTGAAAGATGAGCTAGTGAACTCCAGATTATTTTCAATTTTTTTTCTTCTTCCTCTATAATTTTGCAGGGTTTTCATCCATTACTGTGCTTTGATGGGAAGCTCTCTCTGATATAATAATTAGCTTCACAGAAACTATATGTGCCATGACAATGCATATAACCACTTCTACTATTAATATCCTCATATCACAATGGGGTATGGGGAAATAGCAATTATATTCTCCTGGATTCCACTGGGAAGTATGTCCAAAACTTCTGCTCTTACAAGATTTTCTAAAATGCCTGGATCTTCTGGCATCCTTGTCTCCTGTAAGGGATCATAACCTTTCTCAAGATCAACAGAAAAATAAAAGCCTTTGAATAAATAGTCCTTCGAAATGAATTATTTCCAGTGAACTTTAAAGCCTAAGGCCTAAGTGTGAGAAGTCTAAGTCTTTGCATCTCACACATTTCAATAACCATTCATTGGGTTCTTTTTGCCTCCTGTATTCAGTTGTAATAACTCTTTCTTGAAACAATAGATTCTTCATTATTTAATGGTCTAAAAGATGGATGGTCATGTTGTAAGCAGAAATTACTGGGAGTGAGAGGGAAATAATCCAAATCTCAAAATACTACGTGTATAGCATATTGATGCAGTTTAAAGTGGAAACCCTTTTCTGGGAGTCTTCAGAGCAGTACTGACTCACATTGAGTTTATCATAAAAAACACAGGATTGGATGTACAGCATCCAATGACAGGTGGCTACAGAGGTGAAGCAGAGCCCCACTCCCAGGGCAAATCGAAAACCCACCTCAGAAATGGAATTATCCACAGCAAAGACAGACAGGTATTTGAAGGCACAGGGCTAAAGAATATGCCAAACTGACATTTTTATGCAAGCTTAAATTCTGATTCTACAGGAAGGTTAAAAGAGCAAGAAATTGCAGGTAGTATATACACTATGTATGGTCAGCTTGAGCGATATTGAAATCTGGGAATATCAAGGCATGACTCCACAGAGTGGATGGAAATACTGAAGGCAAGATTCAGAATATTTTATTGATGAAATTGGCAAGAACTAGGCCACCAGATGAATGAGCTGGGCTTCAGTCCTAGAATATTAAGCAAGCAAACAGTAGAGTACAGAGTGGAGATCAATGAGTAAACTGAAAATTACAGTGACAATGGGACGAGGGGGCATGAGTATTCCCTGCCAAGAGAAGTAGGACCTAGAAGCAGGAGGTCTTACCTTTTGCCCTTGTCCACTCTCCACATATTCCCACTCTGGGTAAAGGGACTACGAGTCTGATTAAATCAGATTCCAGAATAATGATTTTGCCTAGTTATTGAGAAATTGAGTTACACTACATCAGATGTTCATAAACACAGACATGCCTCACTCTGTTTTCTTTCCTTCCTTGAATTCTCTGGCATTTCTTTTCATTCATGTAATAGAATAAGCAAAATGAGCCAGGGTCTGCCTCCTTGGGGTAGATACAGTTTTTCTCTTTTTAATGAAAAGAACAACTTGTTTAAATAAGATACTGATTAATGTTAAGTTTTAGTGGTTTTTGGACATCGACTCCAAGCCCTGTTTACCGGAAAGCCCTACATTATCTGAGGGTACAAGCCTAGATCATAATAATTAAGTGATGCCTTGTTTCTCATTTGCCATTATTCTTGTGCAAATATAACTTTCCTCCATGAAATCACAGGGAGGAAGGATGGCTGAAATAGAAAATGACTTAGGTATCCCCAAGTCTCTTGAATATAATCCCATTTTAAGACCATCTAATCAGGCTCTGGACTCTCGGGATTAAAATGAAATTTCAGGACATATTTAGTGCCTAAAAATTAGCAAAGGAAAAATTTGGTATCAGTTACCATACCATTCTTATAGAGAAAATAATGAGTAAATAACTGGACAGAAATCACATTGAGAAAAAGAGAATAAAAGGGAATGAAAGGGACCAAGTAAACATGATTATGTTTAAGAGAACAATAGGACACACAGCAGATAATAGAGTAGAAGCAGTAGGAGCAATACAAAGAGAGCCAAAAGTGCCATGGGAGTCGATAAAGGAGAGAACAGAGAATGAGAAAACTGTCAGCCTGGTTCCATGCTACAGAGATAAAGTAGAGGGGAAAACAGATAAAAGGTTAATTAGATTTAGGAACTAAAATATTGTGGGCAACCTTGGGCATGCAATTTCATAGAATGGTAGTGATATAAACAATTGTTAAGAGCTAGAATAGAAACCAGGAAATGTAGGCCCAAAAGCTAGTGAAAGGAGAGAAGGGAGAGGCTTTCTGAGGAGGGCTGGAAAGTGATGAAACCATGAGAGTAGAGCCTAAGATTTGTATAGAATTTGTATAGGATTAAAAATACTATCAAGAAATTGTTCATTGAGAAGAGCCCAGTGGAAAGATCTTAAGTAATAATACAAAAGTTATACTATAATCCAGAAGGTTCTGAAGGAAGTCAATGTCACAGATGAACAATGTCTATCACATGCTCTGGTATACCAGCCTAACAACCTTGAAAGATACTCAGTTACTCAGTTAAATGTGTTGATTTTGGTAGGTTATACTCAGTGTCCACCTATATTGGTTCCTGACTATCATTTCTGTCCTCAGGAACAAGGTGCTTGATAATCTATTCTACACTTTTTGTCCAAAGTCAGTGAACACTTATTGACATTGACCTTCACTGCAGAATGAGTAGAATTCTACTCATCAGAAGGCCACACATGTGTTTGAACTGTTTTTTTTTGTTTTGTTTTTTTGTTTTTTTGTGTGTTTGTTTTTTGAGATGGAGTTTCACTCTTGTTGCCCAGGCTGGAGTGCAATGGCGCAATCTCAGCTCACCACAAACACTGCCTCCCGAATTCAAGTGATTCTCCTGCCTCAGCCTCCTGAGTAGCTGGGATTACAGGCATGCACCACCACGGCCAGCTAATTTTGTATTTTAGTAGAGACGGGGGTTTCTCCATGTTGATCAGGCTGGTTTTGAACTCCCAACCTCAGGTAATCTGCCCGCCTTGGCCTCCCAAAGTGCTGGGATTACACTGTCTGTCTTTTTTTAACATCCCAGATTTTTCACTTTAAAAATAAGAACTAGTACCACAGAGTATGCTACTGATCCCCAAATCATTAAACACTTTGTGTCTCAAGCCAAAGCCAGGTACACTTTCTGATTCATTCTGAAGAATTTTGCTTTATTTTCAATTTATTATTTACTTAATATTCATACCTTGCTCTTTTTGTTATCTATTGATATATAATAAATTAATCCTAAAACATGGTGGCTTAAAGCAACCATTGATTACTCTCTCTTTCATTGCTTTCTGGGTTGTTTTCATTTGGGTAGTTCTCACTCAGAATTTGTCTATGCAGTGGTAGTGAGATGTGAGGAGCTGGAGTCATCTGCTCCCCAAATGAGCTGATCGTGTTAAATGACTGACTCACATGATGGTGGCTGAAGGCTGAGAGGTCAGCTGGAATGCTGAGAGCTCAGCTGCAGCTGACCACTGGAGCACTTGCACGTGGCCTCTGTGAGTTATTTAGGTAACTCCCAGCATGCTCTCTGGGTTCTCAGATGGAGCTCTCCAAATGAGCACTGCAAGAGGCCCCAGAGAATGTTACAAAGTTTCTTATAGGCAAGGCTAAGAGTCCCAGAATGTTCACTACACTCTATTGACCAAGCTAGCCACTTAGGCCACTGATTCAAGGCTAGGGAAATTAGTCTCTACTTTTTATATGAGAAGCAGCATGTTTATATGAAAAGAAACAAATTGGTGGAATTCATCTTAGGGCACTATCTCCCATACCCACTTATGTTTACAATAACTAAAGATAGTTATTTTGCAATGTATAGAATATTTACAATTTTTCCCTTAGACTTACTATGTCTATCGACAATTTCTCATTCATCATCAAATCTACTGTTACAAGATCATGAAAATGAAAACACATTACATTTCCAAAGTTAAGATGGTTACATGTTAATGCATCTTTTAAACTGCTTTGGAATTATGGGCTAAATTTTTTAAAAAGCATTAGTAGATTTTTAAATTTATTATGTTTTCCTCTTATCTAGATAATCGAGCAGAACTTCTATGAAGTAAATATACACCTATTCTTTCTGTGTAGCATGCTGCCTGTATGTAGCATGATTTGCTAAAGTACTTTTTCTTGGTATTGTTGCTACAAAACAGACTTTAAAAATATTTTGCCTATTTAAATTATACCAGCAATACGAAAGTTAGTCTTGCCTGAATTTTCAGCTTGTCAGTATAATCATTTTAAATAAACGCAAATCAAAACCACAATGAGATACCATCTCACACCAGTTAGAATGGCGATCATTAAAAAGTCAGGAAACAACAGGTGCTGGAGAGGATGTGGAGAAATAGGAACAATTTTACACTGTTGGTGGGACTGTAAACTAGTTCAACCATTGTGGAAGTCAGTGTGGCAATTCCTCAGAGATCTAGAACTAGAAATACCATTTGACCCACCCATCCCATTACTGGGTATATACCCGAAGGATTATAAATCATGCTGCTATAAAGACACATGCACATGTACGTTTATTGCGGCACTATTCACAATAGCAAAGACTTGGAACCAACCCAAATGTCCAACAATGATAGACTGGATTAAGAAAATGTGGCACATACACACCATGGAATACTATGCAGCCATAAAAATGATGAGTCCATGTCCTTTGTAGGGACATGGATGAAGCTAGAAACCATCATTCTCAGCAAACTATCGCAAGGACAAAAAACCAAACACCGCATGTTCTCACTCATAGGTGGGAATTGAACAATGAGAACACATGGACACAGGAAGGGGAACATCACACACTGGGGACTGTTGTGGGGTGGGGGAGAGGGGAGGGATAGAATTAGGAGATATACCTAATGCTAAATGACGAATTAATGGGTGCAGTATACCAACATGGCACATGTATACACATGTAACAAATCTGCATGTTGTATACATGTACCCTAAAACTTAAAGTATAATAATAATAAAATAAAATAAAATAAAATAATTTTAAATCAGCTTTCACTTTTATTTGAGTCATAATTATTCTTAATTGAGTTCTCAACTTCTCATGGCCAAAAATGATTCTACTCTCCACTTATACGATGGTCATCCAAAAAAAAAAAATCATCAGTTTCTCTGAGTTAAATTTTTTTTTTCCTCAAGGAAACAGAAAACTTGCAAGATATCCAGAATGAAGTTATAAACTTCCTATTTAGGAAAAGAGGACTATGCATGACATTACTGACATGAAAATCACATTTCAAAACCTGAAAAGAGGTCCATGAATCTAAAATAAAGGGGAGATGTTGCCTGTAGTGAGCAATGAGGCCTACATCAGTTGCTGGCATAATTTTTCCTTCTTCATTGATATTGTCCAACCTACCAAGGCATGAAAGTAAAGGCTACTGGGTAGAGAAAGCAATTGTGTGGCAGTCAGAGTTGTCGCTCTGCTGTTGTCAATGCATATCATGGGATGCTTTGTGCTTGTTTCCACATCCAAACAAGGTTAATGAAACTTGACCTTGCTTTAATATGGTCATTAGAATGATGAAATAAAATGAGATGTCAAAGCAATTTGCAAACTTAGGAGCAGTATAAAATAGAGTTTCTTATGATTGTCCCAAAATAAATTTCTAGTGTGCATGCACATTGTACATTAATTTGCTAGGTAGAAACATTTTTGTTAAGCATGAGTAGCAACACTTCAAAGTGAATCTTCAAAAGCTGCTGATTTCTTGGTATCCCTTTAGTTTAAAATAGCTCCTCTATTAGATGCACAGTCCCCAGATAAATTGCATGCTGTGATTCTATTATTTGTTTAAATTAAAGAAAAATTGTATTTTTTTTACTTAGTATAAAAGCATTCCTTGATCATAGGAAGAAAATTTAAATGTACAAATAGATCTTTTGAAAAAAGAAGCATATTATTCTGCTACTCAAAGTTAACAACCATTAACCATTTGGTCTATTTCTATAAATATCCATCTATAACCTTCATATAGATAAATACAGAGAAAGAGAAAGAGATGGATATATATGGTATATCTGTTTTATTTCTAGCTCTTTCTATGTAACAATGTAATATGTTCTGGAAAATGAAGTATAGCTGGCAAAGGTTTTAGAATCTCCCCTATTTTCAAATTTCTGTAGAGATAGCACAGGAAATTTGGACAATAAATTTCTGTCCTCAATAGGAGAAATCACAGAAAATGACATTCAACTAATGGAAATCTTAAAGAAATATCAAGCAAGAGTAATGTAAGAGGGGTGAAGAGAGGAAAGTAATGTGTCATAGACCCACCATTGCTGACCACACTCTTGAGAAGCTTCCTGTGGACTACACTATGCTTAGGAGAGCCTATAGCCAGCAGGTGAGCTCAGGATAGCTCACCTATAAAAGTATTCTTGTGCAATACACCTAAGGAGAAGCCTGTCCATCTTTCATCTCAAGCACCTCACCCTTGCAGAGGAAGACCAGATGGTTACCTACTTCTAGCTAGTACCCTTAGAGAAAGACCAACCATGTCGAAACCAGAAAAGGAATTTCTACATTAAATTAAATTAAATTAAATTTTTACCTAATTGCTTCTAGCTGCATTTAGGGAGGAATCCTATGTTTTGTTTCCACCTATATGTGTAGGTCAGAGATAGGAGTCAGACCCACTTACCCCAACTCACGATCCTTTAAGGTCAAGGCAGGTCAGCAAAAAGGGATTGGCAATCTACATAAGTGCTCATGAAAGCTATATCAGCCACTGTTTCTAAACAAGCCACACATTTAACTAATTAATCAATATTTTTATTTTATTTTATTTTTTTGCGACAGAGTCTCACTTTGTCACCCAGGCTGGAGTGCAGTAGTGCTATTATGGCTCACTGCCACCTCAATCTCCTAGGCTCAGGTGCTCTTCCTACCTCAGCCTCCCAAGTAGCTTGCAGGAAAGGCACATGCCACCATGTCCAGTTAATTTTTGTATTTTTTATAGAGATGGGGTTTTGCCTTTGGCCCAGGCTGATCTTGAATTCCTGAGATCAAGTGATCTGCCTGCCACGGCCTCCCAACCATACATGTATTTTTAAACGCAGAAGTCCCTTGCATGCTGGACTTATCATTATGGTGTTTGTTGATATTCAAAATAGGTCCTATGAAAAGAAGTCATTATATGAAAAAGATATTTGCACACACATGTTTATAGCAGCATAATTCGCAATTGCAAAAATATGAAACCAGCACAAATGCTCATCAGTCAACAAGTGGATAAAGAAAATGTGGTATATGTATACACCATGGAATACTACTCAGTCATAAAAATAAATGAAATAATAGCATTCGCAGCAATCTGGATGGAGGTGGAGACCATTATTCTAAGTGACATAACCCAGGAATGGAAAACCAAACATCATATGTTCTCACTTTTAATGGAGCTAAGCTATGAGGATGCAAAGGCATGAGAACAATACAATGGACTTTGGAGACTCGGAGGAAAGGTGTACAAGGGAGATGATGGATTAAAGACTACATATTGGATACAGTGTACACTGCTCGGGTGCTAGGTGCACCAAAATCTCAGAAATCACCAGTATGGAACTTATCCATGTAGCCAAACACCACCTGTTCCCCAAAAACCTACTGAAATAAATAAAAATAAATTAAAAAACAAAACAAAACAGCATCGCATGCTGCAGAGAAATCTTTCATGAAAGGAAGAGTCAGTTGATATGGCAAATTTTATTGTTGTCTTATTTTAAGAAATTGCTACAGCCACCTCAACTTTCAGCGACCATCATCCTGATCATTCAGCAGTCATCAACATTAAGGCAAGACTCTCCACCTGCAGTAAGTTTACAACTCACTGAAGGGTCAGATGATCACTAGCATTTTAACAATTTTTTTAAGTTATAAAAAGGTCCTATGAAGAATGTGTAAACATCATATTGAATGACCTTCCTTCATATAGTCACACAGCTCATAGTATTATCTTTTTATGTGAGAAATTTTCTTCACCTCTGAATATCTCAGCTTTCTCTATCTTATTTTCTTTTGTATTTATTTTGATGGAAATTGTCATCATATAAAATACTATACATTTAAATTATTTCTTTTAGATTCTATTATCTCTCCAAACCCCATTTGAACATAAGCTCTATGAGGACAGAAACTTTTGTCTTTTTTATTCAGTTGTATATTTCCATTTGTAGAACAAATCTGGCACGCAATACATAATCAATACACAGTTGTTGAGTAAAGAACCGAACAAGTGGACTCACAGGATATTGCTGCAACTTTACGTTTGCCTCCCACCATCTGTTTACACTTACTCTGTGAAGCTAGTTTATATCATTCCCTTGAGTGAATTTGTGGGAGGCCCTATAAACCTTTTAATTGCTCTCTGGTATAGAAGGTCCTCTGGTAACTCTGGTTATAATCGTAGTTTTATCTCTCACTTCAGAAACTCATATATAAAATTCAATAATAATTGAATTTTTTAAAATTCAATTATTGAATTTATAAAATTCAATAATAATAATCAAAAAACTGAAAACCACAATTTTATATATAGAACTTCGCTCTGCTCCCAGTTTGAGACTGATGACATAGGAAAAAGAAATACGTTAGAAAAAGTTGATTATGTTAGTCTTCACTGAATATTTTTAGTGTGCCCTAAGTGGTTTTCCTTTCTGTGAACCTTTCCTGTGCAAGGAAGGTATATTCTACCTTGTTGAATTCAGGAATGTCAAAGTGCCATAAGGGGCTTCTCACGTGACCCCTACTGGTCCCTGTTCCTTGTATTCACTCTCTTATGGAATCTCTATCCCTTGAAAATGGGCTGAACCTAGTGATTTGCTTGAAATGAATAAAAAAGTGATATGTAAAAGACTGTGACTTCCATCTTTCTGGTATTCTCTTTCAGGCTCTTCCTGTATTCTAGGTCTGATAAAGAGGGTCACCTGGCAAGGGACTGGGAGCAGTCTGTCATCAACATTCAGCAAGAAACTGAGGCCCTCAGTCCACCAGCCCATGGGGAACTGGATCCTCCCAACAATTACTGAGTGAGCTCAAAATCAGATCCTGTCCCATTTGAACCTTCACATGGTGGAGGTTCTGGCTGACACCTTGATTGCAGCTCTTGAGAGAACCTAAAGAAGAGGAGCTGGCAATGATGTGCCCCATTTCTGACCCATAGAAACTAGCAGACAGTAAGTCTGCATGGTTTTAAGACACTAAATTCTGAGGTAATTTATTATGCGGTAATAACTAACCAATAGACGAGGGCACATGCTTTGGCAAATGAAATGTAGATGGGGAGATGGATGTCATTTCTTTGAGGAGCTTTAAAAGTTAGTGTATTGTTCAACATATTTCTTTTCACTGTGTCATGTCAACTGGTGATGTTCCAGGTGGTGGCTGGATTCTGCCAGGAAGGCACATGCAGCAGAGCCACAAGCCAACATGCAATAGAGACATAGCATGCATGGGAAGTAAACTTTTGTCTTACAAGCTGCTAAGATTTGGTGATTATTTGTTGAATCAGCATGCACTAGCTCAGGTTTGCCAGTGTTAGTGCTATTGGCAGTCTTCTGAATGATTCTATGTTATAAGAAGCTTTGCTATGTATTGCATGACTTTTAGCCACATCCCTGACCACTAGCCACTGGATGCCAGCAGCATTGCCCATGGGCTCCTGCACCAAAACTATCTTCAGACATCACCAAAAACCCCTTGGGGATGAAATTGTCCTTGTCTGAGAACCACTATTCTAGTCTATCCTAACTGATAAGGTCAGTTCTCTCTCTTCCTCACTGTCTGTAGTTCTCTTGGTATAAATGAATTATTTTGCCCTGGCTGAATGCTGGTGAATCCTTCCTTAGCTGCTAGTCATACCTAAATTCTTTCTAATATAGGATTTTTACCTCTTTGAATAGAGTTCTGAGATAGGAACTGGAACAACATGATGCTCTCATTTTTGGGTGTATGACCCACATCTGGTTTTAAAAAAAAAAAACTTTAACCTGAGTAACATTTGGAAATCTAGGCTGATCCTAAGGTGTCACTACCAGAATAGCTGCCCTGCCACAATTCCTAAGCCTTTATATTTTTCAGGCTCGGGCCGGGAACTAGCCCATGTTTCCAAATCCCTAGTACATTGTGCAAACTTCTGACTGATGTAGTTGAAGCCCTTCCCACTAGGTTTGGGGTCAGGAAAAAGCACCCTTCATCCCTGCATGCGTGTATGGAAGAGAGGTGAAGATACTTTTCCAAGGAAATGTATTTCTCCTATAATCTCCCACTCCTAATCCTTTTAGACCCTTGATGTTAGCTACGGATTAAAATCACAAAATTAGCTTTAAAATTCTTGATGACCTTCCATTTAGAATGCAATCTCTATTTTTATGAACTGTCAACTGAAATTGACACTGAAGTAAATCCATTATAGCATTCATTATAATAGTGTATTTTCTGAATTAATTCATAGTATTTTAAAATTCTGACAATAAATATCTCACTCTGAATCTATGCCACAACACAGTCTGTTCGGCTCAGCTGACCAGAAGCATCATTTTCACTTTGGGTTTAATCTCAAATGAGTTTAAGATTTCTCTTTGCTGAGTAACATATATGTGGCCTCTTCTATGTAACAAACGCCAGCCTACTCTTCAGTTGCTTCTCCTCCTTGGTTCTATCAAACCAAACAGACTCTACTCTGGAGTTGAAGGCCTTTAGGATTTACATCTTCCATCTGTCTTCTTCTTTTAAAGTTTTTCAAAGTCTATTTATTTATTTTAAAGGTTTTATTGCACTTTAATTGTTACTTAAAAGCTGCACATATTTAATATATACAACTTGATGAGTTTGGATTTATGCATACACCTGTGAAACCATAGCCACAATCAAGGTAATAAGTATATCTAGCACCTCCACAAGTTTCCTTCCATCCTTTAGGTTTTTGGTTTTGTTTTGTTTTGTATGTGTACATGTTTGTATGTGTGTGTTAAGAACATTTACTATAAGATCCACTCTCTTAACAGAATTTTTAAGCACACATTACAGTATTGTAAACTACTTTTTTTTTTGCCTGTTGTATGATCTCAGGAAAAGAGACTCTTCCCATACTGTCTTCTCTATCTCAGCACACCTCATCATGACTTAGCAAAATAAACCTGTTCTAGATTATTGCAGTTTGGGAAATGAGAAAGTAGGAGGCAGAGGGGCAGAGACTAGGAAAAGGAGAAACAGAGCATCTTTCTGTTGTCTTTTCATTAAAATATAATCAAAGAGAACATAATTTTAGAATGTATTTTGCTAGACGACAAATTTAGAGGCACTTTACTCAGAATGATTTTATATGGCCAACCTAACTTTTTCCAATTATATAATTATAATTTACATTTTAATCAGGGCTGGTAAAACTGCTCTTTAATATTCACTGTATTCATATTTCGGTTTTTAAAAAACTTTTTATTTATATGAAAAATTGGTGTGATTTTTGCACTTCTGGGAATTCATTTTATTATTTCCATTGAAATAAAAGATAATAGCCACTCTTCCTTGGGCCCATTTAAGAAAAACTCTATTAAGGACATTAATTTGGAGGTAGGTGTATAATCAGAGAGTAAAATATTTATCATTAGACTTTTGAAAAAAATCAACTGAAAGGAAGGAAGCAATAGTGACAGTCAGTTCTAATGTCCCTCAAAGAAACAAGATTAATGATGCAAACCATGGAAAACGTTAAGAAAATTGTTATTCATATCTTCATTGAGATTAGAAAGGTTGCTACATTCAAAGAGATTATGTGGTCATGGAAAAGAAAAAATTGAAGCACCAGAGTGTTTAGTATAAAGCATTATTGCTGAAATTAACCAGAAAATCACACAGTGAGCAGAATGGATACTGCTGACAAAGAGATTAGTAAATTAACTTGAGGAATTATCTAAGAATTTAAAAAGATATTAAAAAGAAACAAGAAAAAAGATGACAGAGGTAGAAGATGTATCTAAGAGTCTTGATATTTATATACCAGAATTTCCAGAAAGACAGTACAATGTGAATATAATAGAACTAATAATTTTAGGGATAATAGAAGATAATTTCCCTAAAGAAAGATCTGAGTCTTCAGACTAAAAAATTCTGATTAAGTATATGGATGCCTAGGAAAATAATTCTCTAAATGCATACAGCAATAAAGATCAATTAAGAACTTGGTGTTTTTTTATGGTTTGTTTGACCCCTCCAAATCTCATGTTGAAATGTAATCCCCATTGCTGGAGGTAGAGCATAATGAGAGATGTTTGCATCCTGGGGGTGGATCTCTCATGAGTAGATTAATGCCCTCCCTGGGTGGGAGGGAACTAAGTGAGTTCTTGCTCTATTAATTCTCAAGAGAATTCCCCAGAGAGCTGATTGTTAAAAAGAGTCTGAGACCTTCCCCTTCTCTCTCTTGCCTCCTCTCTCCCAGGTGACCTCTGCATATGCTGGCTCCCCTTTTCCTTCCACCATGAGTGGAAGCACCTTCAGGCCCACTCTAGATGCAGATGCCAGCGCCATGCTTCTTGTACTGCCTGCAAAACCATGAGCCAAATAACCCTCTTTTCTTTGAAAATTACCCAGCCTCAGTTATTCCTTCTTTTTTTTTTTTGAGATGGAGTCTCCCTATTTCGCCCAGTCTAGAGTGCAGTGGCATGATCTCAGGTCACTGCAACCTCCGTCTCCTGGGTTCAAGTGATTCTCCTGCCTTACCCTCCCGAGTAGCTAAGAATACGGGTGCCCACCACCATGCCCAGCTAATTTTTGCATTTTTAGTAGAGATGGAGTTTCACCATGTTGGCCAGGCTGGTCTTGAACTCCTGACTCAGGTGATCCGCCAGCCTTGGCCTCCCAAAGTGCTGGGATTACAAGCGTGAGCCACCACACCCGGCCAAATATTCCTTTATAGCAACACAAATGGACTAAAACACGTAGTTTTATATTTGCAGTATGAAATGCTTGATGATAACCCAGCATTGTCTAGAGAGTTCTGAGAGAAACTCACTGAGAGCTCCAGTATTCTACATCCAAGTAAATGTAATTTAAATTTTCACTATAGATAGTAAAATGCAATAGATATAACATTCCGAAAACAGGTGCCAGACCAAAATGGGAAGTTTCAAGTGGTTCAGGTGAAAATATACTTTAAAACTTCTTAAACGCTTCACATTGAGTCAAAGAGGGTTAGCGAGTGCATTCTAAAGTAAAAAAGACATTTTGAGGAAGGTGCTGGTGTCCTATAAATCCAGCCCATCAAGAGGACTTGGACATGGCATCCTGTCTCATAGCTCAAGTCTAGTGAAAGGGATTAATGAACTTCATCAAAAACAGATTTAATGCAGAAAACTAGCTAACTTTCATAATTTTAAATGCATTGAGTTTTCTCAGTGAACTTCAGGAAGATGGTAACATCAATAAAATATGACTAGACCGTGTAAAAAAGGAAAAATTGGAGATCATGAATTCTTACTATCAAAAATTGACAAAATAAAGCTAATATGCACATATACAATTGATATTCATCCCCTTCAGTAAGGTTGATACATTAAGCTGGTTTCTATTTGGAAATCTAAACAGCAAAAGCAGGCTGGAAAGCTGCTCCAGTGGTGGAAATGAAGGTAGTAAAGGTGAGATGGTGGTGTGTAATGGCTTTCACTTAGAGAGTTTGTTAGAGCAAAGGATGTGTGACTATTTCCAGTGGGCCAGTTGGGTATTATATTACATGCTCAGGCAAGCACCGTAAGGGAGATGTTGAGTATAACTGCAGATTCCAAAAAGGGTAGAGGTAAGTATCAAATAAGGCAAGAATATATCACCTGAGTCCCGAATATTATTAGCAAGAGGTATGAATTAATGGCCAAAATCTCCTAAGAACCACCATACTTGTGCCAGCCAAGTATAAATATTTCTTCCTTTCTTATCTTCCTTTCTGCCAGTGTCAATTGGGTAAGTAACATAAGCTGCCATAAGAAATGATCCCCAACCTAAGTACTTTAATACTTCAGAAATCATGGTTATTTCTCATTCCCATCATAGCTTAATTAGGTGCTGAGTGGGCAGTCTCCTTCTATCTGATCATTGACAAAGTTAGCCACCTTTCATTTATTGACTCTGCCTTATAGTGTTTCATTGTATTTCTAAATCTGGCTGGGAGACAATGAAATAAAGTACGGAAAAGACACCCTTAAGAAATTCCATTCTAAGCTACCTAAGACTGCTATTCATCCCTTCCATTTGCATTCCACTAATAAAAATTAATCACATGGCCCTAACTAGATGAAGGGAGGTGGGATACCCAGGAAGGAGAAATGAGTTTGTTGAGCATCCAGCTGGTTGCTTTTGCTTCCAACCTTCTGCCTTTAAGCTATAGCTCCAAAGGGGTTGGAAATTGAGCAAGGGAGGAAGAATTGGGAAGAGAATAGAAATTAGCTGTTCTTTGCCTTTTTTAACTTGAAGTAGTACTTAGTTGAAGGAAGGAGAGGAACTGTAATTTTAAATGAATTTGGATGTTTTACTAATATGTGGGATTGGGAATTTTCAGTAGCAACTTGAGTTTATGATTTATGTCTTGAAATTTGTGGATTTCCATTGCTTAAAAGTAACTACAAAAGATGCAGAAGTATCAGACTTTTCATTGCTGGGGCAAAACTAGTCTCACAGAGCAAAGTTAAAGGAAGTGTGTGGAAATACCTTGTGATCGCATCCCACCAGTTGGGCTAGTTTAGCATACTGGTTACGTAAATTCTCATGTATTTATTTTAAACAGTAACTAGCATATTTTGTTCCTTTTCCCTGTGCCTACCTTCATTCATGGCTAGAAGCCCTGGGCTTTTGTTAACTCTAGAAGGGGGTGTAAGCTTACAGGCCAGTTATCAAAGTTGACAGATTCTTGACTTCTGGGCCACCAAAGGCACCATTGAGCTGTGAGACAGAAAAAACTGCCTAGGAAATGGAAATAGGCAGAGCATGTTTTAAAAACACATTCTTTTCTGCTTTATTCACACATCCACACACAACCACGAACACCAGAAATCAGGGAGGTAAAGAAGGGAGTTAGAAATCATGCAATGGGCTGGGTGCGGTGGCTCATGCCTGTAATCCCAGCACTTTGGGCGGCCAAGGCAGGTTGATCACCTGTGGTCAGGACTTTGAGACCAGCCTGGCCAACATGGTGAAACCCCTACTCTACTAAAAATACAAAAATTAGCTGGGCATGGTGGTGAGTGCCTGTAATCCCAGCTACTTGGGAGGCTGAGGTAGGAGAATCATGAGGACCTTGGAGGCAGAAGTTGCAGTGAGCTGAGATCGCACCACTGTACTACAGCCTGAGCAACAGAGTGAGACTCAGTCTCAAAAAAAAAAAAAAAAAGTAAAAGAAAAAGAAATGATGCAATGAACTCATCTCTATTAACATTAAAACTCTGTCAAGGCGATGATAGATTTTTCCTTGATATTTAGAGGACACAGGTCTGTAAAACCACTTTTGTTCTGTATTCTCATAGGGACTATCTTGAAAGTGGTAGTCTAGCATTAGAACTTATTACCAAGGTCCTGTGAAGTAAAGGTATCTTTACAAAGTAAAGACATGGAAGTAAAAGCATCTACTTAGGGTTTTTAGACACAAGAAAGACTTGAAATTTCCCACCTGTCTTCTGGGGCACTATGTTTTGTTGAGTACAGATGAGTGTACCCATGGGACCTGAATGGTATGGCGAAGGTAGCCGAGGGACTGAGTGGCTAGCAAAAATTGTCACAGGTAAGACAAAGAGAACTTAGCTGAAGAAACTGCAGACAGGAGAATAACAAATTAAAATCAGAGAAGTAACAATGGGCCAAGATCTCGGAAGATGCTAAGATCTAGAGAGTTGGGGTAGAAGTCAAGTTGGCAGTAGCAGAAAAGAAGGATGTGCATAACATGTGTTCCTCATCTAGATGAGACCTCCATATACCAGTCATGTTTTGTCCCCCTTCCATGGTTCTTGTATGCCATCTATATATATCTATATCTATATGTATATCTATATCTATATCACTATCTATCTATCTATCTATCTATCTATCTATCTATCTATCATCTATTTTTTTTTTTTTTTGGAGACGGAGTCTCGCTCTGTCACCCAGGCTGGAGTGCAGTGGCACAATCTCGGCTCACTGCAAGCTCCGCCTCCCGGGTTCACGCCATTCTCCTGCCTCAGCCTCTCCGAGTAGCTGGGACTACAAGCGCCCGCCACCACGCCCGGCTAATTTTTTTGTATTTTTAGTAGAGACGGGGTTTCACCGTGGTCTCGATCTCCTGACCTCGTGATCCGCCCGCCTCGGCCTCCCAAAGTGCTGGGATTACAAGCGTGAGCCACCGTGCCCGGCCGCCATCTATATTTATATATCATTTACTAGTAGAGTTCTGAAAAAATCACTGCTACTGTTACGCATGGCTAAAGCCTGCTTTAATACAAATATGGGTTAATGGTTCTTAGAAGTGCCCCGATGAAATAGCCAAGCTGCAGTCTGGGCTCCCTTCTGCTCAGTTCTCTTGGATGCTAAGGATTTCTCTGTTTCTTCTGTGGGTCTCTGAACCTGAGGAGATATTGTGCCTATACTCCAGGATGCTGGCTCTGCCCGATTCTTACACTGTATTCCTAAAGAGCTGAGCTTCTGTTCTCAGTCATCCTTGCATGGCTTGGCTGAGATTCCTGGTGCCCTGTGTGATAACTCCTGCCATCTCCACTTCACATCTTGGTCTCAGTGTTTTCAAATCACATTTGCTTTTGCCTCTTAACTTCTGGTTTGACACTGGGTGATCTTGGACTTAGTTTCTACAAATTGATTCTCTCTGTGTAATTTGAAATTATGATAAAATAACTGATATTAATTCCATAAATATAAATGGCATCATTCCAGGAATCTAGGCTGTTGTTGAATTCAGTAATACATTTTTTACCTACAGAAATGAATTTGCCATTGTATGGAACTTGGAAAATGCATTCAATTCGGGGTTGGTCAACTATCCTTCATTTATCTTATTTTAGCATTTCCTTTCTGTACTTCAGTATCCTTGTAGATACTGAGTATTACCAAGCATAACAGACAAACAGTAGATTGTGGACTGTTAACATTCTACCTGAATCAAGGTGCCTTTGGTCTTACATACACAATGATGAATAATTAGAATAAGCAAGACATTTTCCTGAATATAAAGAATGCGACATAAAGCAAAAATATATTCAAAGATGAAAAATAAGCTATGTTGAAACTCAGAGTATTTGAAAGATATTGGCAATACTCATACCAAGGGAAAATTTTTATAGAATTGGTAATGCTTCATAGTACATATTCATTTGGAATTTTGATTTGTTAGTCTCTTTGGATGCTTCATATTAGACTGTAACCTCCACAAAACCACAAATAAAATCTGCTTTATTCAATGCCAGCAATTTGTGAACATTCATTAAATAAGCATATTGAATGGGTGCTCTTTAAGGAAAAAAAAAAGAATAATTTCTGTCACCTCCAGCTTCACTTGTCTTCCCTTTTTTCCTGGACTTGTACCCAGAACAAAGGGGAAAAATTGCTATTTCTATCTAGGAGACAAGTTTGCGGCTCTGTTTTTCTCCCACTTGGTGGTTTTTACCTTTAAACTCATAACCTGTGAAAAAAACACAACTTAGACATTTTCCATACTGTATGCCACAGAATCCTATGAAATAAAATTGAAGAAAAGATTACAAAGTAAAAAAAAATTATGGGGAGATCTGGGACAAATAAAAGAAAAAAGAGTTTTCTTTAGAGGAGAATTCCTCAGAGTCTTCACTTGTATTACATTTAGAGATAACTTTTGTTCTATGTAATATTCATACATTTTTATACTCATTGGGAAAACAAAGAAGCCCCTTTAAGGCTGAAGTGGCTGGATGGAGTTTTCTTTTCTGTCTCACTCTTCATGGAGAGCTGGAAGAATCTCACACACATCCACAGGAAAAAGCCTATACCCTGGAGCAGGATCAGGGTGGTAGGTAAAGGGACTGGAGAAAATAAAGGCACCATATAGGAGTGAGGAAAATTAGTTGAAAGACCAGTGGGAAAATGAATATCTAGATCAGCAACCTAATTGAATTGATGATGACTTAACTGGAAGTGTAAAATACTATTTTAAACCATACTTCTGATTCTAGACTCATAATAATTTCGTTTGGAAATGAACTATGACTTAGACATTATAGGCATTAAAAAGAAAGTTCATTAATATACATTAAAATTAAAATATAATGATTATTCCATTTTATAACTCTTCCTACTTTAGATATAATAGGGCTTTTCATTTTTTAAATTAAAAAATAATTAAAGTAGAGCAAATTTTACCTTTTAGTGTAAATTTCTGTGGCCCTTTTTATTCAAGGCTTCCTTTTTAACTTCTAGCAATCATAGACCTTTTTCTTCACATACGCTTTGCTTTTCCAAAATGCCATATAAATGAAAGCATGTCATATGTAGCCTTTAGACATTGGCTTATGTCACTTAATATGTTGTATTTGAGATTTATTTTTATTGTTGTTTTTGTCAATAGTTCATTCCTTTGTATTGCTGGATACTATTCTGTTGTACAAATGTACTAAGATTTGTTTATTCATTCCCCAGTTCAGGGACATTTGGGTTGTTTCCATTTTTTTTTCCCTGATTATGTAGAAAGCTGGCATGAACACGAGTCTTTAAATAAGATTATATTTTCTATTTCTTCTTCCTTTCATTTGTGTCATTGGTGTAATACATTTTCTTTAATATACATTATAAACACACTTGCTACTTTTTTTGCTTTCATTATGTGTTAGGGTTGAAGTCTAAAAAAGTAGTCACTAGACACGTGGCTAGTTTAAACTAATTACAATTAAATAAAATTTAAAATTTAATTCCTCAGTAATACTTGACACATTTCAAGTGTTCAACAGCCATATGTGGCTAGTCTTATTGGTGGAACAGAAATAAAATTTAATTTTTGGAGAAATTCTATTGGACAAAGCTGCTTTAGAACCTCGAAAATAAGGTTAAAGAGTATATTTTATTTAACTTCTTTATGTTATTTCTAGCATTCTTTATCTCAGTAGATCCAAGTTTTTGTCTAAAATCATATTGTTTCTGCTTATTTTCCTTTAACATTTTTTGTAGTGAAAGTTCACCACATAACATTTCTCAATTCCTGTTTGTCTGAAAAAGCCTTTTTCTTTTTCTCCATTTTTGAAAGATATATTTGCTAGATACAGAATCCTTGACTGATTTTTTTCCTTTCATTACATTAAAAATGTCACTTCGTTATTTTCTAGCACACATAATTTCTGATGTGAATATGCTATAATTATTGTAGTTTATTATGCATGTAATGTACATTTTTTCCCATCTATGCCTTCAAGATTGTATTTATTTTGTTTTTTGGCAGTGAATATGATGTGTGTGTCTGTGCGTGTGCATTTGTGTGTCTACATGTAAGACAGAGGGAGAGAGACGGAGAGATTGAAAATGTATGTGTGTACGCTTATTTGGTATTCTCTGAGTTTCTTGGGTTTGTGATTTTTTTGTCTTTTTTAAATTTTCCAAAATTGTTGGGTATTACCTCAATGCTCAAATAAATAATTTTAAATGTGGAAGCAACTCTAAACGGAGGAATAGGTAGAAGCTGGAAGAGTTTGAGGTGCATGCTAGAAGCTTAGATTGTTATAAAAATAAAAAGAACTTTTAAAGGTGATTCTGGTGAGGACGCATGAAGAAAAGAGAAGAGCTAAAGACAAAGCCTCTATTTTCTTGGAGAATACAAAAGTAATCATGAACAGAACGTTGGCAAAGATATGGGTGGTCAAGGTCATTGTCATGAAGTCTCAGACAGAATCAAGTGACATTATTATTGGAAGCTAGAGGAAAGGCAATCCCTGTTACAAAGTGGCAAATAACTTGGCAGAATTCTGTTCATGTTCTAGTGTTCCGTGGAAGGTAGAACTTGAAAGCAATAAAAATGTATATTTAGCAAAATTAAATCGGATATTTGGCTGGTGAAAATTCTAAGCAAATTGTTGAAGGTTGCTCAGTTCCTATATAGTAAAATGAAAGAAGAGAAAAGTGACTTGAAGGTAAAATTATTAAGCAAAAAGAACTAAAACTTAAATATTTAGGAAATTCTCAGCCCATCTCTATTGCAAAAGGTGAGAAAGCAAGTTTGGAAGAGAACAGTAAGGGTGTAGCCAATTGACAGTTTGATAAGGAGATAAGTATGGGTATGAACTATAGGCTTACCAAACCACCCCTGCAGAAAAACTGCTAATTTGAACTGAAAGGGGCAAAAAATGGGATGAAATGAAGAAAAGCTGTTAGATTTCTTGAATTCTGTGTGGTAGGATTATAGAAATATTCAGCTGCAAATGGGCACTATTCTTCAAGACAAAGAAAGAATGACCACCAAGGTGATTCAGAGGTTATCAAGTCTACTTCCTTGGTTTCGAGGGGTGGGACTATTGTCTTTCTTTCAAAACGCCAGATGGATACTCTCCAATGCCCTGGGAGTAGGCCACCTGGCAGACAGAGCTCTAGAATTGAGACTCCTGCCTGGCAGGGCTGCACGTGCATTACCACCACCTTAAGGCAGGGCATGAAGCCAAAGAGGATTATTCTCAAGCCTTCACTTCTCATAGAACTTGCCTTGCTAGCATTTGGACTTACTTGAGATTTATCACCCTTTTCTTCTTTCCTATATCTTGCATTTGAAAAGGGAATGTCTACCCTTTGCTTGTTTTGGAAGCACATAACTTGTTTGATTTCACAGGTTCACAGCAGGAGAAGAATTTCACTTTAGGATGAATTAGACACGGGGTGTCACTCATATCTGATTTGGATGATATTTAGATGAGACAATGAACTTTATACTCTTGTCTTGATGCTGAGAAGGATTAAGACTTTGGGGATGTTGGAGTGGAATAAATGTATTTTGCATGTAAGAAGAACATGAATTTTAAGGGGCCAGGGTCAAATTCAATGGAATAAATGTGCCTCCCCACAACTGATATGTTAAAATCTTTTTTTTTTTTTTTTAAACAGAGTCTCGCTCTGTCACCCAGGCTGGAGTGCAGTGGTGTGATCTCAGCTCACTGCAAGCTCTGCTTCCTGGGTTCACGCCATTCTTCTGCCTCAGCCTCCAGAATAGCTGGGACTACAGGCACCCACCACCACGCCTGGCTAATTTTTTTGTATTTTTAGTACAGACGGGGTTTCACCGTGTTGGCCAGGATGGTCTCAATCTCCTGATCTCGTGATCCGTCCGCCTCGGCCTCCCAAAGTCCTGGGATTACAGGCGTGAGCCGCCGCGCCCGGCCAATATGTTAAAATCTTAACCTCCGATGTGTTGGTATTAGGAGGTGGATTATGAAAATAGAGCCATCATGAATGGGATAAGTGCCCTTATTAAGGGAGCCATGAGAGTCGTCAGTCTCTTTCTTCCATGGGAGGATATAAGGAGAAGTTGGCTTTCACAACTCAGAAGAGAACCCTCATCCAAACCCAAATATGCTGGTGCCCTGGTTGTCCAGCCTCTAGAACTGTGAGAAATAAAATTCTGTTCTTTATAAGCCACTCAGACTATAGTATTTTTAATAGCATCTCAAACTGACTAAGACACATACAATGGCAGCAATTCAAATTCCAACATCTAATAATCACATGGCAGCCTCATCCACACTTGAACCTGATTTAGATACATGTGGACGAGTCTGCCATGTGAAGAAGGCTAGGCTAGCCTTCTAGAGATGCGCCACAGCCAACAACCAGCCTATACAGTTACTTTTCTCATAAAAATTTCTTTATGCCATCTATCTTTATTATATGAATTGTTACAGACCTTCAATTATTCAACAAAATTCTATGATATCATTTGACCTTTCTTTAATATGGATCCTAAATATAAATGCAAACTCAGGCACTGAAAATATATGGTTGTATTTCATGAAGTGACATTAAGAAGATTAACCTTTTAGACTATCAAACATGCAAAAACACAAATGTAAGATTTTGCAGGAAAGCTAGAGCCACCAAAATATGTCTGAATGACTCCGTGTATGCACCAAATTTAGTTATACAAACAGTGTTCCACATCAATGAGAGTAAAATAAGAAATATCTGCAACTCAATTACAATAATTGATTCCAAGTCAGAGGTGGACACAATGGATGCATCAGAATCATTCAAAGAAGTGATTCATCTATGATTCCGTGATGCATTCCTAGGAAGACAAACATCCAGCATGTCAATTTTATAAAAAACTTCTCCAGTATTTGATAATTATTACCAGTGAAGAAACAGTATTCTGGCTCAAGATGGATGTTTCCTAAAGTGAAGTCTATCATATTAAACGCACAACACTCTAAAGCTAAAGAAAGCACTCTGCAAAATTAATACAGGCTGCTCCATTATTGAATTGCTTGCTTTTGTAATATCCCTTCTTGCCTTCCTCTGGTTCTCAGTTTCATATTACCTCTGGGCTACTTTGGATTTACAGTTTTATCAAGAAAAGCTTTTTATTATTGTTATTATTTTTAGAGACAGGGCATTGTTTTCTTGCCCAGGCTGGACTTAAACTCCTGGGTTCAAATGCTCCTCCCGCCTAAGCCTCCTGAGTAGCTGGGATGCCCAACATTATCTGGGAAAGCTTTTGATGTTGTATCATAAATTACTGCTGCTTGATATCACTGGGTTCCTAAATAATCTGATGTGTATTCACTTTTTCTGATACTGATATAACCATTTTTAAAACTTTCTTTAATCATGTCATCTGCAAACAGGGACAATTTGACTTCGTCTTTTCCTAATTGAATACTCTTTATTTCTTTCTCCTGCCTGATTGCCCTGGCCAGAACTTCCAATACTATGTTGAATAGGAGTGGTGAGAGAGGGCATCCCTGTCTTGTGCCAGTTTTCAAAGGGAATGCTTCCAGTTTTTGCCCATTCAGTATGATATTGGCTGTGGGTTTGTCATAAATAGCTCTTTTCATTTTGAGATACGTCCCATCAATAGCTAATTTATTGAGAGTTTTTAGCATGAAGGGCTGTTGAATTTTGTTGAAGGCCTTTTCTGCATCTATTGAGATAATCATGTGGTTTTTGTCTTTGGTTCTGTTTATATGCTGGATTATGTTTATCAATTTGCATATGTTGAACCAGCCTTGCATCCCAGGGATGAAGCCCACTTGAACATGGTGGATAAGCTTTTTGATGTACTGCTGGATTTGGTTTGCCAGTATTTTATTGAGGATTTTTGCATCGATGTTCATCAAGGATATTGGTCTAAAATTCTCTTTTTTGTTGTGTCTCTGCCAGGCTTTGGTATCAGGATGATGCTGGCCTCATAAAATGAGTTAGGGAGGATTCCCTCTATTTCTATTGATTGGAATAGTTTCAGAAGGAATGGTACCAGTGACTCCTTGCACCTCTGGTAGAATTCGGCTGTGAATCCGTCTGGTCCTGGACCTTTTTTGGTTGGTAGGTTAATAATTATTGCCTCAATTTCAGAGCCTGTTATTGGTCTATTCAGGGATTCAACTTCTTCCTGGTTTAGTGTTAGGACAGTGTATTGTGTCCAGAAATTTATCCATTTCTTCTAGATTTTCTAGTTTATTTGCGTAGAGGTGTTGATAGTATTCTCTGATGGCAGTTTGTATTTCTGTGGGATCGGTGGTGATATCCTCTTTATCATTTTTTATTGCATCTATTTGATTCTTCTCTCTTTCTTCTTTATTAGTCTTGCTAGCAGTCTATCAATTTTGTTGATCTTTTCAAAAAACCAGCTCCTCTAGTTCTTTTGATTGTGATGTTAGGGTGTCAGTTTTAGATCTTTCCTGCTTTCTCTTGTGGGCATTTAGTGCTATAAATTTCCCTCTACACACTGCTTTAAATGTGTCCCAGAGATTCTGGTATGTTGTGTCTTTGTTCTCGTTGGTTTCAAAGAACATCTTTATTTCTGCCTTCATTTCATTATGTACCCAGTAATCATTCAGTTTCCATGTAGTTGAGCGGTTTTGAGTGAGTTTCTTAATCTTGAGTTCTAGTTTGATTGCACTGTGGTCTGAGAGACAGTTTGTTATAATTTCTGTTCTTTTACATTTGCTGAGGAGAGCTTTACTTCCAACTATGTGGTCAATTTTGGAATAAGTGCGATGTGGTGCTGAGAAGAATGTATATTCTGTTGATTTGGGGTGGAGAGTTCTGTAGATGTCTATTAGGTCCACTTGGTGTAGAGCTGAATTCAATTCCTGGATATCTTTGTTAACTTTCTGTCTCGTTGATCTGTCTAATGTTGATGGTGGGGTGTTAAAGTCTCCCATTATTATTGCATGGGAGTCTAAGTCTCTCTGTAGGTCTCTAAGGGCTTGCTTTATGAATCTGGGTGCTCCTGTATTGGGTGCATATATATTTAGGATAGTTAGCTCTTCTTGTTGAATTGATCCCTTTACCATTCTGTAATGGCCTTCTTTGTCTCTTTTGATTTTTGTTGGTTTAGACTGTTTTATCAGAGACTAGGATTGCAACCCCTGCCTTTTTTTGTTCTTCATTTGCTTGGTAGATCTTCCTCCATCCCTTTATTCTGAGCCTATGTGTGTCTCTGCATGTGAGATGGGTCTCCTGAATACGGCACACTGATGGGTCTTGAATCTTTATCCAATTTGCCAGTCTGTGTCTTTTAATTGGAGCATTTAGCCCATTTACATTTAAGGTTAATATTGTTGTGTGTGAATTTGATCCTGTCATGATGTTAGCTGGTTATTTTGCTCGTTACTTGATGCAGTTTCTTCTTAGCATCGATGGTCTTTACAATTTGGCATGTTTTTGCAGTGGCTGGTACCAGCTGTTCCTTTCCATGTTTAGTGCTTCCTTCAGGAGCTCTTGTAGGGCAAGCCTGGTAGTAACAAAAATCTCTCAGCATTTGCTTTTCTGTAAAGGATTTTATTTCTCATTCCCTTATGAAGCTTAGTTTGGCTGGATATGAAATTCTGGGTTGAAAATTCTTTTCTTTAAGAATGTTGAATATTGGCCCCCACTCTCTTCTGGCTTGTAGAGTTCCTGCTGAGAGATCTGCTCTTAGTCTGATGGGCTTCCCTTTGTGGGTAACCAGACCTTTCTCTCTGGCAGCCCTTAACATTTTTTCCTTCATTTTAACTTTGGTGAATCTGAAAATTATGTGTATTGGAGTTGCTCTTCTCAAGGAGTATCTTTGTGGCATTCTCTGTATTTCCTGAATTTAAATGTTGGCCTGCCTGCTAGGTTGGGGAAGTTCTCCTGGATAATATCCTGCAGAGTGTTTTCCAACTTGGTTCCATTCTCCCTGTCACTTTCAGATATACCAATCAGACGTAGATTTGGTCTTTTCACATAGTCCCATATTTCTTGGAGGCTTCGTTCGTTTCTTTTTACTCTTTTTTCTCTAAACTTCTCTTCTCACTTCATTTCATTCATTTGATCTTCAGTCACTGATACCCTTTCTTCCAGTTGATCAAATTGGCTGCTGAAGCTTGTGCATTTGTCACGTAGTTCTCGTGCCATGGTTTTCAGCTCCATCAGGTCATTTAAGGACTTCTCTACACTGGTTATTATAGTTAGCCATTCATCTAATCTTTTTTCAAGGTTTTTAGCTTCTTTACGATGGGTTCGAAATTCCTCCATTAGCTCAGAGAACTTTGATCGTCTGAAGCCTTCTTCTCTCAACTTGTAAAAGTCATTCTCCATCCAGCTTTGTTCCGTTGCTGGTGAGGAGCTGCATTCCTTTGGAGGGGGAGAGGCGCTCTGATTTTTAGAATTTTCAGCTTTTCTGCTCTGTTTTTTCCCCATCTTTGTGGTTTTATCTACGTTTGGTCCTTGATGATGGTGACATACAGATGGGGTTTTGGTATGGATGTCCTTTCTGTTCGTTAGTTTTCCTTATAACAGTCAGGACCCTTAGCTGCAGTTCTGTTGGAGTTTGCTGGAGGTCCACTCCAGACCTTTTTTGCCTGGGTATCAGCAGCAGAGGCTGCAGAACACAGAATATTGCTGAACAGCAAATGTTGCTGCCTGATTGTTCCTCTGGAAGCTTTGTTTCAGAGGGGTACCCAGACATGTGGGGTGTCAGTCTGCCCCTACTGGGGGGTGCCTCCCAGTTAGGCTACTCGGGGGTCAGGGACCCACTTGAGGAGGCAGTCTGTCCGTTTTCAGATCTCAAACTCCATGCTGGGAGAACCACTACTCTCTTCAAAGCTGTCATACAGGGACATTTAAGTCTGCAGAGCTTTCTGCTGCCTTTTGTTTGGCTATGCCCTGCCCCCAGAGGTGGAGTCTACAGAGGCAGGCAGGCCTCCTTGAGCTGTGGTGGGATCCACCCAGTTCGAGCTTCCAGCCCACTTTGTTTACCTACTCAAGCCTCAGTAATGGCGGACGCCCCTTCTCTAGCCTTGCTGCCACCTTGCAGTTCGATCTCAGACTGCTGTCCTAGCAATGAGCGAGGCTCCATGGGCATGGGACCCTCTGAGCCAGGTGCAGGATATAATCTCCTGGTGTGCTAAGACCATTGGAAAAGCATAGTATTAGGATAGGAGTGACCTGATTTTCC
This sequence comes from Nomascus leucogenys, assembly GCF_006542625.1. Classification (NCBI taxonomy): domain Eukaryota; kingdom Metazoa; phylum Chordata; class Mammalia; order Primates; family Hylobatidae; genus Nomascus; species Nomascus leucogenys. The sequence goes on along the minus strand of NC_044394.1, from coordinate 63,676,065 downwards.
AGGTGCTGTCTGTCACAGCTATCCTTGGCTAGGAAAGGGAATTCTCTGACCCCTTGCACTTCCCGGGTGAGGTGATGCCTCGCCCTGCTTCGGCTAATGCTCGGTGGGCTGCACCCACTCTCCTGCACCCACTGTCCGACAAGCTCCAGTGAGATGAACCCGGTACCTTGGATGAAAATGCAGAAATCACTTGTTTTTTATGTCACTCATGCTGGGAGCTGTAGACTGGAGCTGTTCCTATTTGGCCATGATTGTATATTTAGAAAATCCCCATCGTCTCAGCCCAAAATCTCCTTAAGCTGATAAGCAACTTCAGCAAAGTCACAGGATACAAAATCAATGTGCAAAAATCACAAGCAATCTTAGACACCAATAACAAACAAACAGAGAGCCAAATCATGAGTGAACTCCCATTCACAGTTGCTTCAAAGAGAATAAAATACCTAGGAATCCAACTTACAAGGGATGTGAAGGACCTCTTCAAGCAGAATTACAAACCACTGCTCAATGAAATAAAACAGGACACAAACAAATGGAAGAACATTCCATGCTCATGGATAGGAAGAATCAATGTCATGAAAATGGCCATACTGCCCAACGTAATTTATAGATTCAATGCCATCCCCATCAAGCTACCAATGACTTCCTTCACAGAATTGGAAAAAACTACTTTAAATTTCACATGGAACCAAAAAAGAGCCCACATTGCCAAGACAATACTAAGCCAAAAGAACAAAGCTGGAGGCATCATGCTACCTGACTTCAAACTATACTATAGGGCTAAGTAACCAAAACAGCATGGTACTGGTACCAAAACAGAGATATAGACCAATGGAACAGAACGGAGCCCTCAAAAATAATACCACACATCTACAACCATCTGATCTTTGACAAATCTGACAAAAGCAAGAAATGGGGAAAGGATTCCCTATTTAATAAATGGTGCTAGGAAAACTGGCTACCTATATGTAGAAAACTGAAACTGGATCCCTTCCTTACACCTTATACATAAATTAATTCAAGATGGATTAAAGACTTAAATGTTAGACCTAAAACCACAAAAATCCTAGAAGAAAACCTAGGCAATACCATTCAGGACATAGGCATGGGCAAGGACTTCATGTCTAAAACACCAAAAGCAATGGCAACAAAAGCCAAAATTGACAAATGGGATCTAATTAAACTGCAGAGCTTCTGCACAGCAAAAGAAACTACCATCAGAGTGAACAGGCAAGTAACAGAATAGAAGAAAATTTTTGCAATCTACTCATCTGACAAAGGGCTATTATCCAGAATCTACAAAGAACTTAAACAAACTTACAAGAAAAAAACAAACAACTCCATCAAAAAGTGGGCAAAGGAAATGAACAGACACTTCTCAAAAGAGACATTTATGCAGCCAAAAGACACATGAAAAAATTCTCATCATCACTGGCCATCAAAGAAATGCAAATCAAAACCACAATGAGATATCATCTCACACCAGTTAGAATGGCGATCATTAAAAAGTCAGGAAACAACAGGTGCTGGAGAAGATGTGGAGAAATAGGAACACTTTTACACTGTTGGTGGGACTGTAAACTAGTTCAACCATTGTGGAAACAGTGTGGTGATTCCTCAGGGATCTAGAACTAGAAATACCATTTGACCCAGCAATTCCATTACTGGGTATATACCCAAAGGATTATAAATCATGCTGCTATAAAGACACATGCACATGTATGTTTATTGCAGCACTATTTACAATAGCAAAGACTTGGAACCAACCCAAATGTCCCACAATGATAGACTGGATTAAGAATATGTGGCACATATACACCATGGAATACTATGCAGCCATAAAAAAGGATGAGTTCATGTCCTTTGTAGGGAGATGGATGAAGCTGGAAACCATCATCCTGAGCAAACTATCGCGAGGACAAAAAACCAAACACCGCATGTTCTCACTCATAGGTGGGAATTGAACAATTAGAATACTTGGACACAGGGTGGGGAACATCACACATTGGGGCCTGTCGTGGGGTGGAGGGAGAGGGGAGGGATAGCATTAGGAGATATACCTAATGTAAACGACTAGTTAATGGGTACAGCACACCAACATGGCACAAAACCTGCACGTTGTGCACATGTACCCTAGAACTTAAAGTATATATATATTAAAAAAAAACTTTCTTTAAGCCTGGCCATGCTGTCTTATGATAACATTATTTTTCCAAGTTCTATCTTTCTTTACACAAGGCAATGAAAGAATGTTTCTATTTCTACCATTCTACAGTGAAGGTATATTTGGAGGGCAAGAGAATTGCCTCTTAATAAGTGGAGCTAGAGTGCTTGACTATTGAGAACATATGGATCTCTGAGCACAAGCTACATTAATGCTGATGATTCTGGTAATGGCAACCCTTCTGCTCTCAAGATCTCAGAACGATCTTTTGAGAACTTCAGCCTTTATTTTCCACATAATCACTTTCTTGAAGTATTACTGAAATCTTTGCTTCCAAGGTATCAGGTAGTTTTCACATTATTTTTTTACAACATTGTTGAGCCAAGAAGAAAGGTGAATGGTCCTGCTCACTTAAGATTATATCCAAAGAAAGAATGTTCTAGGTGGCTGCCCTCCCAGCAGAAGTTAAACACTATATATGAATTTTAAACAGAACCCATCACGATATACGTCAACTCACCAAAGTGTCCTAATGCCTAAACACAACATCTCAGCTACATCAAGAGCAGTATTTTTTTTTTTTTTTTGAGACAGAGTCTCACTCTGTCAAGTGCAGTGGTGTGATGTTGGCTCACTGCAACCACTGCCTCCTGAGCTCAAGTGATTCTCCTGCCTCAGCCTCCCGAGTAGCTGAGATTACAGGTGCACATCATCACACCTGGCTAATTTTTGTATTTTTAGTAGAGACAGGGTGTCACCATGTTGGCCAAGCTGGTTTTGATCTCCTGACCTCAGGTGATCCTCCTGCCTCAGCCTCCCAAAGTGCTGGGATTACAGGCATGAGCCACTGCGCCCAGCCAAGAGCAGAATTTATTATACCTTTATGTTAGCACAGTTTTTCTCCTGTCCTCAAACCTAACTCTATATGACCAGTTAATAGAATAGAGAAGTTATCTACCCAGCAAGGGCTGGTAAGCATTGATATTCTAGCGAGTTTCACCACATAATCACTTTAAAATGATGTGATACCTGAATGATTCTTCCTAACTGGGGAGACTGGCATTAAAAGGACACATCCCAGCTTCCACTCAAAATGTTCCAATACAGTGAACTTTCCAACCATAGAAAAAATAGCAACACGGGGCAGCATATACTCTATCTGTATTTCTGTCTGTATTCATTGGCTTTTCAACACTAGAGTCAGCACCTGGCACAGATTAGCAACCAATACGTTTACTGAGTTCTACTAAATAGAACTTGCTGCTAGAAGATACATCTCTGTTCCCCTCCTTGCCTTTAAATCATTCAACCACACATACTTAATAATTATCTATCTGCAGCAGGTACTATGCTAGGTACTATAGACACTGCAATGAACAAAACAGACATATTTCCTGTACTGACATAGCTTATAGGTTGCTTTTTTGTGTCGTATACTCTGGCTGCTTCTCTGAATCTAGGTAGAAAAATATTGTGCCACAAGAGAGTCACTTAAGGAATAAGGGCCTTAGGGATTTACATCATTTGTAACTTAGTTCTCCAAAAAGGACTGACCATGTGGACCAAACCAGATCAGCTGTACCTGGAGGCTGTCATTTCACAATTCTTACTGGGAAGGCAGCGCCTAGAACACTCTTTCTTTGAATTTCTAGATAAATTATCTTGAAGAGGAGCATGTCTGTGTCTTTTATTTCCCCAGGAAATGTTTGAGAGTGATATTCTTTTTGATCCCTTACATATCTGATAATATTTTTCTGTTATCTTTACATGAAAATAACAAGTTGACAGAATACAGAATTCATCAATCATAAGTCTTATCTTTTATATCTCTGTAGGTAATTTCTCCAGTTTTCTGACATTTATTTTCATTACAGAAAAATTTGAGAACAATCTAAATTTGTTCTTATTTTTAACTTTTCCCTTTCATATCGGTAAAATTATCACTGAAATTAATAAATTTAACAACATACAATTCACACACTGTACATTTGCCTGTATGAATCTCTCATTCTCATCGCCTCAAAATTTTCTCTTTAATTAAAAAGTTTTGCTATTGTACATTGGCTACTGACTTTGCTCTATCTAGTATTGTTAGTTCTTAAGCTAGATCTTTACAAATTATCTTCTGAAGGAACAATTTATTCTCTCATTTTCATGTTTTTATTCTTTTTCTTCATCAATTTCACCTTTATATTGCTGATTTGACTTTATGTTCTTTTCAAGGTAAATCTTTATTTCATATCTGTGTTTTTGGTCTCCTTAGGGTCACATGTTAACTTGTGACCATTGATGGACAGCCAAACGTTTTCTGGTATCTTTGCTCTCCTTCTTAGATAGGTGTGATGGCCCAGCTAAATCATTCACATATGGCCGGGGTGCCTGCCCAGGTCTTGGTTAAATGAGTAATGAATGTGGATTGGTGTTGATTATAGAGACATTTATATGAGGTGGGGACTGAAGCCACCTGGTTCCTGCTTCTTCAAGGACTCCCAAACATGGTATCAATGTAAACTCTATGAAAATCCTCGTGCTATGCACTCAAATGTCTGATACCAGCCAGGTCAAAGGTGAGATTCTGCAGCATCATAACATAAGCACTCACACACTGCCAGGGAAACTCTCTTCTGAAGTATCCAAGTGAAGAGCAAAGAGGATTTTAAAATGCCTACTTATCAGTAAAAACAATTGATCATTCATTTATTTTTCAAAATTGGAGTTTAGAACAAGCACATTTCTTGTCTTAAATGATACAGACAAATTTCACGAAGTAACTCTGAAGATAATTTAGAAGATATTTCAAAGCCATTTTTGCTCACTCTGCCATTGTAGATAAAAATTACTGGGCCATGGCCAGGAACGGTGGCTCACGCCTATAATCCCAGAACTTTGGGAGGCTGAGGTGGGCGGATCACTTGAGGTCAGGAGTTCGAGACCAGCCTGGCCAAAATAGTGAAACCTCGTCTCTACGAAAAATACAAAAATTAGCTGGGCATGGTGGCACATGCCTGTAATCCCAGCTACTTGGGAAGCTGAGACAGGAGAATTGCTTGAACCCTGGAGGTGGATGTTGCAGTGAGCAGAGATAGCGCCACTGCACTCCAGCCTGGGAGACATAGCAAGACCCTGTCTCAAAAAGAAAAAGAAAAAAAAATACTTAATGGGCCATAGGGCAAAGAAGGGCATGATGGGAAACATAAACAGTGCAGTTTTTAATGTTCCTGGTGTATGTAGTGTTGAGGAGTCTAAGTCTAAGGGGGTGACCATGTGGGTGAGGAAGAGAGAAATCTGAATCCTTTTCCATTAAAAGTCTGGTGTTGTGCTGGCCAAGCCCAGACGTAAGGAGAGTAGAGAATGGGAAAAATCATTCTGGCAGCATTGTGGATAAAGGATGGAATGAAGGCTGAAAGCTTTTTTAGGAAGCAATAATTCGGGTGAGAAATTGGCCTATTGTGGCAATGTGAATAGAGAGTGAGAACATTTTTAGATATTTAGGTAATAGAATAAAAACAACTTAGCAACCAACTGATTGTAGGAGAAATATATAAAAAGAGCTTAGAATAACTTCCCTTTTCTGGACTAAGTGATCAAATTTATGTTGAAACCAAAAGGGATATTCAAAAAAGGGGAGATTTTGAGTTGAAAGAGGGTGTGAACATAGAACACAATAAATTCACTTTGGACATATTAAGTTTAAAGCACATATAGTTAGACTGAGGTGATTATTTCATGATGTATATATATATCAAATTATAAAATTATGCACTTTAAATATATACAACCCTTATCAAATATATTTTAATTTAAAAAACAATAAATATAAGGTTACCAGGTAGAGATATTCAACAAGATGCTAGATATATGGTCTAGAATTTTAGAGAGAGAATTAAAAAGAAGATACAGATTCTGAGGTCATCAGTATATTACTACCTGGAAAGATGACAAAAGAAGACACTAGGCAATGTCCTAGGTACACAGGGTACAACAGTAGAAAAAGAGACCAAGTCCCTACCCTGGGAAGATGACATTCTATTAGGAGAAGAAAAGCAATAATCAAATAGGAAAATACATAAGTTGTATAATTTTAGACTGTTGTTTAAAAAGGCTAATAATAAAGGATGCTAAAACGTAAGAGTTGAATGAACAGAAAAAAAATTATTTGCAAAGAACCAAGAAGGAGAAGTTGAACTGAGTAGGTGAAGAAAAATCAAGGACCAGAAGTGACATGTCAAAGAGGAGTGATCAAAAGGACCAATGCTAAAGATATTAAACAATCAGTAAATTTTCTTCTTGATTGTGTTCAAGGGCTTATGGCTCTGTCTTTGTAATCAGAGCTGCCGGAGAGAGAGCATATGGAGCTCTGTCTTTGCCATTCTGATTGCTGATTTTAAAACAAATCTTACCATATTTTTGATGTCTCATTCCTAAAATGTTCCTAAGAGTAAAACTGAGTAATTCTAAAGGAATTTAAAATTATATATTCTTTATCCAAGTTGATTGTAGCTATCTCATTTCTCAGGCAAGGAAAACTTATCCCTCAGGACATGTGGAAGAAAATGGATATATCCTGATGTTTCTCTCTTCGAATAAAAAAAAATCCTTTTCAGTTACAATACTTGCATATTCCTCTATTTGAAACTATTTTTTCCTAAAAATACAATTTGTCTTTATGTTCGTAATGTTAAAAGTAAACTAAATTATTTTCTGTTCCTAGAACTATGAGTAGAAGTTCACAGTAGCAAGTTATTTTTATTTGCAATGCAGTTGTTTGTCTTAGATATTGAATGTAACACCTTGAAGAGTCTTCTGAGGTATATGGTTTTGTTCTTCAAATTCATTATTTAGTTGCTTCTCTATGTTGCTTAGAACAGAATCCATGTGAGAAGTTTTCATCTTGAATGTACTTAATATGTAATTATATTTTAAATTCTGTCAGGTTTTACTAGTACTGTTAAAGCATTTAAGTGTGCATAAAAGCCCAATTGTTTTATCCATTTCCTTTTTCCTGGGAAAGAATTGGAGTGTCAGGATAGTTATATTTGAATTAGCTGTAATCCAAGCAGAAGCTTTTCTGTGGCATGCATTTTTTAGAAATGGCAGGGGAATAAGTTCAACAGTGGGCAGCATCACTTTGAAAACATGATTATTAATCTTTTTCTGAGCAAAAATGCAATAAAGAAATTGGTTCAGCAGGATGAGAGCCTAAACATTTTTGTATTTGTTGCATGGTGTGAGATGGAAAATAAAATGGGTAAGGTTATAACCAAAATTCATTCTCCCTAGGAAGTTTTCACTGTAAAGCATGGCAAATATATAATAAACTTTTATTTTTCCTCTTTGAACTTGAGAGAGCACCAACCCTTCACCTTGTTAAGTACAGAGAAAATAATGGCCTTTTGATGGGCTCGTGCTAGGTTGAACTAGAAAACCACATCATTAACAATCCTATTGTGATGGAAAAATAAGTGAGTGGAAGAATTTTGTTATATAGCTTCCAAGTGTTTCTAATAAAATATCTCACTAATACACACAGACAACAACTATCTAGCAAAACTACTGCCCTAGAAAGGCACAAGACACTCATGCTTACTCACTCTAGTCATGTTTGGTGTTCATCTTATAGAGCAACGTTAGGGAATTATATTTCTTTTCTTCAAAATTCACTCATTTTGTAAAAAGAGAAGACTTCATGACTCTTACAAGAAATAAAATGATACTGTTTTAGTGTTTTATTAGGTGATATATGAATAGTTAAATCATGTGAAGACACAAGAAATGATCACATCCAAAAGCTCTGAGAATCTATAAGGAACTTTCTATTACAGGGCAAAGTAGCACTGTATCTTCTATTGAGGCTTTGGTCCTAAACTTTAAAACTAATTCCTCCTGAGATGCTTAATTCTATGGAAAGCTTAACTACATCGACTAAGTGTAGGTTACCTGAACTTAAGGTTTGCTCTGGATATTTCCAGCACAGATCCTGCAACTGCATCTTATTTTGTCACTATAATATGAGGGAAGGGGTGCTGATGCCAGGAACTGTCTGTTTGCCAGCAGTGACTAGAGGGAACTAGTTTGGTCCTATGCGTCAGACACTTTTAAGTCAGGGTACTATCTCCTGGGATGAAATGCTAGTTGAGAGTAAAAGGAGAGGTAGGGGAAGGGAGAGAGTGAGGGAGAGTGAGCAAGTGGGCTTATGATTTTTTACTTTAACATTGTCAATTCTCCCTTCATGAACTCAATGAACAATATAATGTTCTTAAACTTAGTCAACCTACTGCACTGTCTCTTTTTTTCCCTCCTTAGGGAAATACTCACGGAGTTTCCATAACTAAGGTAGGCAGAAAAAGAGCTTTGATATCTCCCATGAGGCTAACTGACAACATATATGTTTCTCATATGAGCCTTATAACTGGGCTGGCTCTGGTTTCATTGGATATGTGATTCAAATGCTCATAAAGTTCAACATAACAGAAGGGAATTAACATTTTATTTTCCCCCCAAATGACCCACATATTTATAATCATTTTTCTTTCATGTTTGAAAATCAATATTTCATTTTTTTTCTATTAGAAAAATGTACCAGGTCATTCAACACTGTGAACTGTAGGCCTCAGAAATGTAATAATTAAAATAAATGTTTTATGAATGCATGTTTGCTGTGGACTTTGGAAAGGGAAAATTTCATGGTAGCTCTTCTATTCCTCACTAAATTTTAATAAACTTGTTATTCCAAAATATTTCCCTGAACACATTGAATTCTAATTTTTTTTTTTTTTTTTTTTTGAGACCGAGTCTGGCTCTGTCGCCCAGGCTGGAGTGCAGTGGTGCGATCTCGGCTCACTGCAAGCTCCGCCTCCCGGATTCACGCCATTCTCCTGCCTCAGCCTCCCAAGTAGCTGGGACTACAGGGGCCCGCCACTGTGCCCGGCTAATTTTTTTTGTATTTTAGTAGAGACGGGTTTTCACCATGTTAGCCAGGATGGTCTCGATCTCATGACCTCGTGATCTGCCCGCCTCCGCCTCCCAAAGTGCTGGGATTACAGGCGTGAATCACCGTGCCCGGCCGAATTCTAATTATTTAACCCTTTGAAATGTCCTGTTTTCACTCTATTTGTAGTCTAACACATATACCTGAATTGTTTTTGTTTCCTTCTTTCCACAAGGGTAAAAACAAATAAAACATGAATTGCTCTGTTCTGGGCAGAACTTTGGTGCTGAGATTGCAGGTTTAACAATTTCAGCATTCTAACCAAGTGCCATTTTACTGTCCAGATTTCAATTGTTCCAAGAGTAGGAAAAAAAATGTTTTCTAAAACATATGCCAGAATTTGGGATAATAGTGTGTCCATGTTATAAAATACACACAAAATGCAACAGAATCTACAAGCTGATGTCAATTTGTCTTGGAGAGATTAGAGAAATTAAAAGCTTTCTCAAAAGAAATAACATACAATTCCATTCTATTTTAATACAGCACCAAATGAGATGTAATTTTAAATACTTAAAACATAACCACAAAATAACTTCAATAGATTTGGAATTGTATTTAATATTTGTGCATTTAATTCATGCAAATAAAAATATAAATCAAACAGCTTTAAGAATCTTTATTAAAGGATTCAGCATTAACTGCCGAATATACAAAAGTTTATGGAAAAAGTCAAAGGACTAGATGTAGAATCTCAACATTTTTAACACTGTAGAAGTCTTTAATGAGCAAAAGACAGTTTCAGTATTAGGGGATATTATGAGCTGACTGATTTAGAGGTTTGCGGTTTACTCACATTGAAGTAAAAATAGTTACTCTCTTAATGTGACCTCTTACCTGGACACTCTCAACCTTTGTAAGATATTTCTAGGTCTAACTTGTCATATTTTAAAGTAATTAAAAATAATGTAAATATGTAATTTTATAATTTAATAATTTAAATTATTAAATTATTTAAATTATAATTTTATAATTTAAAGTAATTTAAAGATGTAATTTTAAATACTTAAAACACAACCCCAAAATAACTTTAGTAGATTTGAAATTGTATTTAATATCTGTGCATTTAATTCATGCAAATAAAAATATAAATCAAATGGCTTTAAGAATCTGTATTAAGATTCTTACCTGTATACTCTCAACCTTTATAAGATATTTCTAGGTCTAACTTGTCATATTTTAAAGTAATGTCCTGGATATTATCCCTAAAAAATTCTATAATTCATGCCTAGTTTTTCTCACTTCTCCAAATTTCAAAGTTCAGTAGTGAGAAAATAGGTCACAGTATCTAAGTGTATGAAACATTGTATATGGCTAAGTGATCTCCAAAATCTTGTGTATCTTACAGGCCATACTAAGGAAATGGACAGAGTTGTAATGACATTCCTTGCATGCAAGAATATTTGTATGACTATTTCTTTGATTGCCCCAAGTGGGTCAAGGTCCTGGCAGGAACCTAGTTCTATACAAACCAGGTTTTTTGGAGAGCATTTAAAAAATATGTTTGCAAAGATACGTGTAGGTAATAGACAACAACAAGGGAGAGTGGAGTACCCACAAACTGGAGAGGGAAGGTTGACATTAACCCTAAACAGAAATAAGGATTGTGTTTGCCAGCAGCTTTCAATAAAGTCTGTGGAGAGAGGGTGGCCTGACAGGAACCGAGACCTTTGGCCATGGGATGCAGCCAGCCCATGGCAACCCCACAGACAGGGAGCTCAGGCATGACTGCGACGACCTTACTTTTCTCCTTTCCTTCAATTGCCCCACCCAACCAAAAGCTCCAATGTCATAGAGTGAAGAACAGATGTGTAGGAGTATAAATATGCTATTTAGCACATATCCCAAACTATGCCAACATCCCTGTGTTCTCGATTTTGACTATGCATATGGAGGATATATGATTGAAGAATAATTTTTGCCTTAGGTTCAAGAATACTTAATTATGCCTTATAATGCATGATGAGCATAGTCATTTTTAAGTCACTTAGTCTTCTGACCTCACTCAGACACCGCCTTTATTTTTTACTATTCTAGCTTTAAAATCAACTTTTCTATCATTAACTCATTCAATGACATCTGTTCTCCCCACTCTACCATTGAGGCACTGTGTTAAGTCTACTGGTAAGGAGATGAACATAACACAGTCTTTGCTCCTGCACTGTCCAGTAGTCAAGATTTATATAAAGATAAAAACTCCCAATATTATAGTGTAACAAGAAAGATATGAGCATATATTCACAGGTCTGCCTCTATAGAGTGTCTAATTTGCAGTAATGTTTTATAGAAAACAAAAACTTTAAGTCTGCCTTCAAGACAATTTTGTTTCTACTTATTTAATAAAATGGCAACCTGATTATTATTAGGTTTCTCTTGTGAGTCTGCATGTAAGAAATAATGGCTGGCCACGTAGACTCAATCATTTAACCTCTAAAAAATTTATTTTTCATCTGAGCTTGGTTAATGTGAATCCACACTGGAAAGACAGATCTAAAGTTAGCATGGTAATATTTTGAGACTTTATGTTTTGAATAGGATTTCAGAGCAGGGTTATTTCTACTAGATATTTTAGGCCATTTTTAGTGGTCTCTTAGGAGGAAGTGAGCAAATGTTTTCCAACATTTTGTGCCATTAATTTACTATTTAAATTATTATATTATTGGCACAAAATGAAAGAAGCATGAGTGAATTATGAAAGCATAAAATGTGTGACTGTGTGTGTGAGAGGGTGTGTTAGATGTAGATTGCAAGTACTAGAAATGTAATACAATTGACAAATAATTATATACATTGTGAATTATACATCAGAGTTCAGTTTGTTTTATAACAATATAATATGGTAAATTACTCACAGGATAAAACATATAAATAAAAAAAGAAACTGAAAAATGGGAGAAATTGGGAGGGAATCACCATATCCTAGGTGTTAAAAACAATCTTACAAATGAAGAGTATCAGCACCATGGAGAGTGACACACACCCATGAATCCTTTCAGTTATGTCTATGACCTAGGATTAGGTTCTCTTCCTGATACTATTTCTAGTAACTTGACAGACCCTCGTGCAACTTCTTTCCATCAGAACTGAGGGGTTATATCTATAAGATAATAAATCTATATTTTAAAACTAGCTTTTAGCACCAGAAGTCTTTATTATCTTGTACAGAAGCCCATTATTAGGGTAACTATTTTGGTTTGAAAGGTGATGTAGGGATCATATCTATTCTACTTACCTCTATTTCTCTGTCTTTGTCTCTATGGCCTCTCATGCATCTCCAAAGAACACAATTTTGTTAATCACTGAATCAATAATCTGATGAATTATTTCAGTTATAGCATTCTTGGGATTAAAGCAGGAGTAGGTTGGCTGAATACTAAGCTTGTCTTCAGTCTTGTTTGGATTAAATGACCCAGCCTCCTTTTCTGAAAAAAAAAAAAAAAAAAAAAAATGTATACTGTTTGTCCTGTAAAGTACTGGCTGGCCACACCTATGGAGGGAAATGTCTGAACCTACCACTTATAGAGAGCCAACCATACTTAATTTTCTGAATGATCATGTGTGACTTGATTTGAGCAGGTTTGCTTCTATCTCAGATAGATCCTCCATGTACTACTACAGAGGATTCACTTATCTGTCGGCACAAATTTTTAACAGCTTGTAAATTTTCATGGCTCCTGTTTACACATTTCATTGTCACATTTATAGCATGCCAATTCCTTGAATTAAAGTACCAGAGCCAGGGGGCATATTTAAATTTTTTATTTAAAAATGATACTGCCTACCTTGCCATTTCTTTTAGGCAGAGCTATTGCTTTTCAGTCTCTTAGCTGAACTTATTTGAATGCTTTAAAGCTAACATCAATTTTCTACTAAGCAATGTCCAGGAATATGCTCAAAGTGTACATAGTATTTATATAAGACATTAATTGTTAAACATTTTCATGGATGCAGCTATTCCTGAAACATAGCTGATATCCAAGACAGATGTGAATGCACACCAAATCATGACTATACAGGCATTCCCAAAGTGCTCAGTTTAAGTTAGCAATATGGTTCCAGTTTCTCCAAATTTTCCAAATTTTAATGTTTCAGGAAGATAACTTTTTAATTATTACAAATTAGTTTTGATATGGCAGAGGATGGTACACATTTTTATTCTCCTTTAATGATTTTAGGTGACAGTGGTTATCCTTTGAAAAACTACTTAATTACTTCTTCGTCTCATCCCCAGACTCCTGCTGAAAATAGAATCAATATAAGTTATAATAGAACTCAATGACTGACTAGAATGATAATGAAGAATGCACTAGGAATCTTTATAAATGGGATGTGAATGCCCAGTTCAATCTAGTGGAGGCTTACCATGCTGCCCTTCAGATGTTTGAAAGCTCTATATTATTTAGCAAGACCACTAAATGTGGCTTATCTTTCAAAAGAAGGTGCAAAGATTAATGCAACTCACCAAATGGCTGAAGTAAATGACCATGATGATGTGTGCTTTTCCAAAATTTGTTCCAAATAGGAAAGTGGAGTTAACAATATTGAAGCAATGTATTGACCTTTATTTTAAACGGAGAAAAAAATCTCTCTTAACTATAATATTTAGATAATTATTTGTATTACAGGAGTGAATTATGCACCACGGTTATATTTCACCAATATGTAGATGCTTTGCAGGAAACGCTATGAAAAAACGTACGACTTTCATCTGAGGCATTTCTTTCCTTCAAGCAGAGGCTGGAGATATTTTAACTGTGAAGTTTCACTGAAGATATGTCTAGTGGTTGAGGTATGAAGGATTCTCCAAAGTAAGTGACTAAAGTGTGATTATTGGCTGGATACACGTTAGGCACTTAGAGACTGATGTGAACCTTGTGTCTCAATCAATGGAAGGCACTTTTGCCTTCTCAGCTATGCATTTACTTCTTTGGGGCAGTGATGAAGGGACATATTATTAATATTTTTATGGCTTTCTTATACTTCTTGCAAACTAATTTAATGTTGTTAAGTAGCCAGAAAAATAAAGACGAAATATCTTTAAACACTCTGACAGTGTTAGACTGCCTCCTTGGAGGAAGCTAAGAGAGTTTTCAAAACTCCCCCATACTATTGGGTAAAGGAAATAATCATTCCAGAGTTTGAGGTTTTACTCGTGAAGCCATTTGGCTACCAGAGTATCTAGATGTTGTTCATTGAAAAATAGTTGTGATAGTTTGGATTGTACAGTTTGTATATATATATATAAAATACAAAATATAATATTCACTATATCTAGCATATAATGTAATATATACATTTAATATATATTTTAAGACATGTATTTGAAAAATATTTTATATATATAATACATATATATAATACATGCCAAATAATGATATTTAAAGATAAAAAGAATGAATAATTTGGTCTTTGAGTGTGATAGAGTCTTAAACTGATATCCTTGTCTACTGAACTAAATTCACACTGGTTCTCCCAGGAATGCTGGTTCTCCCAGTAATGCTCTAGATTTCTGACTTTAGGAAAATCACTCAGTATTTTTTTTAACTCCAGTCTCTTCATCTGTACAGTGAGATTATATTACAAACCAATGATTACTAACCTGTTGACCATATGTTCCTGAGGGTTGCTGAGTTTTAAGTTCTCAATTCCAAATTGGCACCAATCTTTATTTATAAATATCCAATGACTGCTCATAACACATTGAAATGTATTTAATGTAACAAAATTTTTCAAAAACGTATCTGAATTTACAGTGGCTATTTGTTATAATGTAATTTCTCAATCACTTGACACTAGCAGAATCTGCAGATCTGTAAGATTTTTGTTTTGATCCTAAAAGGATCCTCACACTTGAACACATTTGGCAATCACTTGAAAAAATTACCATTCAAGTCAGTTCTAACATAGCACAGTAAGTCCTTGAGTAGTGTTTTGTTCAGTGTTGTTTTCCTTTGTTGAGAAATAAAACTAACTCTCAGCTGGAACCATTGTTTGTGGAGTTTGCACATTCTCCCCATGTCTGAGTGGGTTTTTACCTACTACTCTGGTTTCCTCCCACATCCCACAGATGTACACATTGGTGAATTGGCTGTCTACATTGTCCCCATCTGGGTGAGTGTGGATGTGTGTATGAGTTTGCATTGCAATGGGACATTGTCCTGTTCTTGACTTATGTCCTAAACTGCTTGATGGGCTCCAACCACCTAGACCAGGAACTGGAATACATGGATAATAATTATCTTGTTTTCATTCGTCTTTCTTAAATGTAGGAATAACTCACATTCATTTCAATATTTAATGTAGAAGTGTTTTAGTCTTTAGATATTTGGTGATATTTTGTGACCAGAAATATGTCATAGGAATTTAACTCTTGTTTGTATCAATTAGCTTATGGTAAAATTGGTTTATTATACAACGTTTGCCTTAGAGTTGAAGTTTTCAAGAACCTACTGATGACATTGAGAATTTACTGTTGTCTAGAATTTCAAGATAATTTCATCATGTCTATTATAACTTGATTCAAACAAAAAGTATACCTAGTAAAATGAATTCTATCTTATGGAACAGTTTTATACTATATAACCTCTAAAACTCAAAATGTGATCCTTTTCATGGCCACTGTTAGAGTGGCCATGTTAGACAATGCCTTGGTTTATTACACTTACAATGTTTGACATAAGAAAAGACAAAGAATCCCATAAGTAAAGCATGGGAGTGTTGACCCAGTGGATGCAGAGCAGCCCTTTGGTTATGTATGATTCACATACCAGTGGACCGTAGCATGATTCTTTAATGTTGAATCTGATATACATTCCCTTCTTTAACATTTTAGTATCCAAATAATAATTAGGCAAATGTGACCAAGACAGGTGGTCACATTTCTTTTTGACTCATGATATTTAAAAAAAAAAAAAGGAAAATGTTATCATGATCTTTCTATCTTTAGTGGGCCTCTCTGCTATGTCACATATTTCTGAGACCTTGTCATTCTGGAATCCATAGAGTGTCACATTAATAATTGTTTGGTCTCAGACATCTCTCATAGAATTTTAAAAACTCCTATCATCCCACCAATTTTCTTCTAACGGGTACTGGAAGAAACTGGAATAGAAATATCTGTGCGTTGAAGACTCGTTGGAGTAACGGCACACATAATGTCCTAATTCTAAGAACTATCCTTTAAACCCCAATCCTGCATTTGTGTATCCATATATGTTGAGTGTCACCCCACACATTTACCCATAAAGGATCTGACCTCAGTTTAGTTGATTAGGTTTTCTCTCATACAAGTTTTTTAATGGGAGCAATGGAGTGCTGGTGCATTAATGGCTCTGGAGCTAAAAGTTCATGTGGAATAGCAAGGTAGTGCTTATTTTCCACAGTACTCTTAGTGATACATAAATGGAAGTTTGCAGAGGGAAGGAAAGCAATATATAGTGATAAAAACACATAAAAAACAGAGGTAAACTGTTTTCTGAAGTATTTTTTCCTCTTTCCAGTAAACATTGATAGTACTTCTTTTATTTTTTAATGAGTTGCCTTTCTATGTGCCAATATATTCCTCCTCTTCCTTTTGCTTATTTGAATGAGAATTTCTTGCAACAGAAAAAGTCTTTATTACCTAACCCAAACTCTCATATGCTAAAGGATAAGCCCATCATAGTCTACTTGGTGGTGTTGCTAATACCACCTTTTTGCTTCTGATGTTGGCATGAGACCCAGTCCTTTCAAGATCCCTGGGGAATGATTCCACCTGTATAACAAGGTCTATTATCTCTTTTCCACTCTAAAGAATTATGTACATTTCAATTTCTTATCATTTCCATTCTCTCATACTGAAATGGGAAAAAATGATCTCCCTTTTTACTTTGCTAATAAGCTCACAAAGTCCTCCTGCCTTGTACTCCCAATTTCCTGTAAAGATTTTTATAATCTGGACCTTTCATTTTAAAACCCCTTTTTGGGGGGAGTAGGGATAGAATCCCTTTCTTAAAACACTGAGGAATGAGTCACAGGAGCTATCTTGAGGGCCAACTTCAGTAGACTGCATCATGTGGTTTCAAAATATGTCTGCTTCAATCAAAACCTACTGACAATGAGTCAAATGTGTATTTTCTGATTCCCTTCCCTTAGGATAACTTACTTCTCACAAGGCCTCTTGATTGTTCATGCACATAAACTCTGATGGATCCATTTCAACAATTTTAAAAACGTAGACAAGTCTGAATCCACAGAATTGCAGACTTTCATCTCTCAAGCTTTGATTTCCGTTGAACCATTTTGATATTAACTCTTCACGGCATAAATTAACTATATGTGTCTTTGAGCAGCCAGAAGACCTGTCACAAGAACTAAAGCTGTCAATTACCTACTGCTCATCTTCAAGCCTGAATATTGGTTTAGTTATGTATTTCTAGACTTTGTATTCTGTCAACCTACTCTGTTCACTCCATGCTAAAACTCACAGATACCAACTGCTGCCTATAATCAAATGCTCTTCACTGGTCTCATGGTAGCTGTTTTCAGAGTCATACTGGAGGTCTAAGGTCTTCTGTTCTGTGTCAACTTCTAATTTGGTGAACATGCACCTTGTATTTACCTGGATCATTTTTAAAAATATAAAAATTATTTGAACACAAATTAAAAGTTTTTGATTCCTCAAGTTACAAAATAAATGCATAAATATATCAAAACATAATACATACATAATATGTGCCTTATTTTGAAGTTGTCTGAAGGTAAAATGAGAAAAATCTATCTACACTTGAAGAAACAGTTCATAAAGACTACAGATATTATATAATAAATGTCTTTAAAAGAAATCAAGATCTAAAAATACAGAGAGTTTCCTCCACAAATTTGCAAAACTCTGTGATAAGGTTTAGAATAGCTTATTTAAGATTCACCAAGGTTTCATCAGAGCTGTTATGAGATTTTTTAAAATTATTTTTATTTCCATAAATTCTAGATTTATGTGTTATATATCTAGGAACATAATTTATACTGTCTATAAGAAAATCTACTGAAACATTCCTAGCCTACTATTTCTGGAAATTAACTTCAGGATGTTAGAATGTCTGGATAATATTTCCTCTTCCTTTCCCCATTCCTGCCACAGAATTGCTTATTATCTGATGGGAACCAAAATAATTTGGTATTATTTACAAAAGGGCGGTGAGACTGATATTTAACTTCTTGCCCCTCCTCCAGTTAGATCAACGCAGCCAGAAACTCTTACTGTACAACTGGCGGTTTCTATATGGTAATGGGAACAGTCCACTCAATTTAGATTCAAATGTACTGGTCATTTATTGTGAGCTGAGTACTGGGTAAGCACTTTTACATAAAGTGTGGTTTGCAACCCTGAGAGAAACTAGGTAGGGCTCATGCTCCCTTTTCAGATGAGGTCACCCAGCTGGTGACTGTATTTGAAACCCAATGTCCTTGACAGTCTATGTAGCTCTGCTTTAGAGGGAACAGCCTGGATGGTAGGTAATAAACTGCATGAGGACCTCATTAGGAGGCTCTGTGCTTAACCTTAAAAGGTCACTTTAGATCTCCAGTACATTAGGCAGTTTCTTGGCTGGCCACCTCCTTCACATATATTTTCCATTTTCTTTAGGTATTTTACTGTCTTACTATCTCATCTTCTGGGAAGAGAGCAGGAATATCATTTCTAAAGTTGTGTTACTGCAGGAAGGAGTATGAAGATAATATGTAGAAATGAATGTCGATTTTTTTCCTGGAAAAAAATTTTTTTTATAGCATAAGGCTAATGTCCTCTCAGTGAGTGAGCATTTATAGATGGCTTGGAGGAAACAGGATAATTGAGCCAGCAGAGAGATTAGGTAGTACAGCATTTTCATTCTTCCTAGGAGAAAACCAAAGCTCATAGAAAGGTAATGAATTCCTTAAAGGACTGTAGCTAGATAATGATGGCACAAGGACACACACCCGGCGCTCCTGACTCCTTATCAATACTTTTTCTTCAGTTTATTACCCTAATACTGCTCTTTCTATAAGTGGATCCTATAAGTACACTGGCTTTTTTTTTATTTAGAACTGTACATCTATATATTCAGGCCATTATTTATCAAAGCCATTACAGAGACAAAAGACAGATTTGATAACAAATTACTGGACAGGCTATTTTCTCTAATCACATTTGGAGGAAAATTAAACAGTAGCTAAAAAAGGAGATTAGAAGAAGCCAAACAGCACTATCCAATTCTCTATATAGGACAAATTTGGATTTTATTTTTGGCATAAACATCAGCATTAATTGGTCAAAATTCTAAGTTCACTTTTTGTGCCAGCTACAACATAATAGCTGTGGGATTGCTGTCCAGGTGACACTGTCCTTTCCAATCTAGTTATTCTCTGGGCTTGAGCTTAAAGCTTTCATCCCTAGAGAATTGAAAGCTGATTGCACATTATATTACATAAGCGTTGGAGACACACTGAACCCTTTCTCCACCATCAAAAGGAACAGGCCACCAGAAGGCTTTGAGCAGCCTTGGCAAGTAGTTAAGCTTTATGTGAGACTGAGTATAATGAGTAATTCCACTCCTGTGCAAGAAGAGATTTGTACTTCTCTAAGCAAATTGGCTTGAAAGAAACCACGGTGGTGTCCTCTAATAGGGCACATGATTTCTTCTGCAGCAATTCTACATCTGTCACTGTGCTTTCTGAGTAGAAGTTTTTTCTAAATACTGGTAAAACAAATCCTTAGAAAACTACACTTGGTATTTGGGAAAGATGCTTGAAGAGCAATCTTTCCCTTTTCCAACCTTCAATGTAGGGTTATTCTAGGGCACATTTATTGGGGTACAAAATAGTTCATTTTTTTCTTAGAATATTGTGGAGCAAAGCCTACTATGCATTCGATGCTTCAGATTTGACAGGCAACAAGACATTTTCTCCGATCTCAGGGAACACTTTATAGAAAAAAGAAAATACAAATATAAGTCTTTCTTTTATCCAATTACACACTGTCAGTAGCTGACTGATCTGAGATTTGAGCTCAAGCTGAGTTTGATTCCAGAGCCTAAATGCTTAACTACTATGCCATCCTGCTTTTAAATGACATATGTTGGGACTTAACCTTGCTCTTTAAGTCTTTCTAGATCTTTTATGAACTATAAATAAACACTTATTTGAAAAGAAAAGCTAGCATTCTCTGGATGCTCTTGTTTTTTTTTTATTATTCATGAACATTTAAAAACACATATCCTATATTTGCCTAGAGGCAATGAAAACACAAAGGATACAATATTTTAAATTTTAGTTAAACTCTTTATATTATCTGCTTGTGCACACAGGAGTTGTGAAAGGGGCTACAGAGGCAGGTACAATCACGGGCAAGGCTTTATTCTAGGCTACTCTGGATATGAGCTTGCAGTGTGTCCACTCACATTTGCTGTTTTAGACATCCCACAATTAATAGCTTAGAACCACTAATCAACAGGTGATTAGGTCAAAACTGAAGTGTGATATGTTTGAAATTAATTTTCACTTACATGGAAAATTATATAACATCTGAAAGAAGCCATAAGGAAACACTTATCACTTCACCCTTTCAAAAGGCTTTAAGCTATTATTTAATTTCCACCAAATCACTTTGAGGCTCAGAATTTTCATCTCTGTTTCACAGATAAGAAGGAGAAGAAACTATCGGAGGTTCAACATCTGGCCCTAGGCCATGTAACAAATCAATAGCAGAGTAGAGATCAGAACTCTGCAAAACTTGGGTCCTTTTGATTTTTCTACTTTGAGGACAATGCATCTTGAAAATTGACCCAGTCTTTGAAAAGCCAGGCTCCTTAGTAAAGTCCTTGTGTTCTTTGTAAGTCAAAAATCTTCTGACTTTTAGTTCAGGCTATTTGGAAACTCCTTACTCTCCATAAAGCATTGAGGAAAAAAATGTATCAAAAAATAATGGTGGAAATTGAAGTGACACAAAGCCCCAAGCTTTTGGATTTAGTTCTCAACCCTGCCTGTCTAGCATCCTCAAAACGAATTTACCTCTTTATTTGGCAAAGTGTATGTCTTAGATTGCCCCAGTAGTATTGTGCCATACTTCTAATTGACTTTTGAGAATAATCTAGGCAGGTACAACTTCTTTTTTTCAATCCCTTCTTCCAGGGTACAAAAATCAGCAAATTAATTCATTTTGAGGAAGGAGTAATTTCTTCCATTTTTCTAACACAGCCATTCCGACACAGGGGTAAGCAAAAGTGACTAACAACTAACATAACTTTAATCATGAATATGCAAGTGGTGACCTAATTCCCTTTCTCCTCCTTGCAGAGACATTGATGCTCCTCTCAACCTCATTTGTACCAAATTGCAGATGATGTGTATACAACCCCATCGTTTGACACATATACACATTTTGAGTACCTGGGAAACAAAAGGTCACTAAGGCCAATTAGAGCAGGAAAAAAACTGCTCATAAACCACCAGGGGGTTCATAAGATAGGGGATAGGGTGGAGAGGCAGGGAAGGAAAGGCAGACTGAAGCAGAAAGGGAAATAATAGCTACAGAGTATCCACTGGTACCTAGTGATTACCCAAGGGGAGGGAAGGCTTTCTAGTTACTTCTCTTCTTGTGTCTGCTGCCTATTATGCTCCACTCCATCCTTAAATGACAATTCTACTTGATTCCTTGAATTGGACATATTAATATAAAATATTTCTTCAATTTTTCTTTGTGGCTATGTAACCAGGTTTGAAATCTTCCTATAGAATATTTGTATTCTTTTTCCTCCTTGGGAAAAAAGTCAAATATCATACTATTTATATACATTAGTTGTCTATTGTGCTGAGACCACTTACCCCCAAATTTACTTGCTTAAAATAGCACATGCTTATCATCTCATCATGTTAAGGGAGCACAGCTTATCTGGGTCCTTTGTTTTAGGATCTCTCACCAGGCTGCAAACAAGATTTTGGCTAGGGTTATCATCTCATCTGAAGGCTCAACTGTAGAGAGATCAGCTTCCAAGCTCACTCATTTTTGTTCCTTGAGAGCTGGTGGCCTGAGAACCTCAGTTCTTCACTGGTTGTTGCCATCCAAAATTTATTGCCACATGAGCCTCTTCAGCTTGCTTTATCAGAGAAAACATGTGAGAAGGGCCAGAGAGAGAGAAAGAGAGAGAGAGAGAGAGTATGTATACAGACAAGATAAAAGTTTAACATCTTTTGTAATCTTATCATGGAAGTGACATTTTATCACTTCTTTGGTACTTAAGGGAGTGGATTACAGAAAGCCTTACATAATATCAGGATGTGGGAGTCATTAGAGCCAGGTCAGAAACTGCCTACCACAGCATGTTTAGGTTTTAAATAGCAAGTATATTTTTTTCTTAAAATGTATTATAAGTCTGAAAATAACTGTGTTAGACGACTCAATTGTGTCAGAGAAGGTTTTGAATTCTATAGTTATTAGAATTAGTTATATTATCTCTTCCTACTTATGATAGTTAATTCCATGTGTCAACTTGACTGGGCTAAGGGATGCCCAGACAACTGGTTAAACATTATTTCTGGGTGTGTCTACGAGGGTGTTTCCAGATAAGATTAGATTTGAATCTGTAGACTGAGTAAAGAAAATCACTCTCACCAACGTGGGTAGACATCATTGAGATTCAATTGCTGACAGCCAGAAAAAAAAAAAAAGTGGAGGAAGGGCAAATTATCTGTCTCTTCTTGAGCTGGGACATTCATCCTCTCCTGCTTTTGGACATCAGTTCTGCTGGTTCTTGGGTCTTGGGACTTGGACTAGGACTCACACCATAGACTCCCATGGTTCTCAGGCTTTTGGGCCTGGGCTAGCACCAACAGGTTCCTTAAGTCTCCAGCTTGCAGATAGCAGATCATGGAACTTCTCAGCCTCTATAATTTTGTCAGAATTCTTTGCGATACATCTCTTTGTTTTTATCTTTATATATTCTATTTGTTCTGTTTCTCTGGAGAATTGTGATTATTATGCAAATTAGAGGAGACGAGCCAATAGTACATATATTCTTCCCCCAACTCCTTGTCAGTATCTTAGGGTGACATACATCAGAAATTGTTAAAGCCTCACTTCTGACATATTAATCCTTATGAGGAAGGATCAGTGAAGAGTTGTGCCAGCTTTTGATGATCAGAAGCGTAAGCATGTGTGAGGTGGAGGTAGGAGTTCTGTGAGAGGTAATCAGGGAGTACTGCAAGAAGGCCAAACCCTGACAGTAGTCATTGCCACTCTGCTTTGAATTCAACCTCCCACAATACGCCTCATACAAACAGACAAAGTAATCAATAGGGTCCCAGCATATTTGTTGTCATTTCACGTAAAGCTGGCCACGATTAACCTGAGGATAATGTTCATTTTGAATCTCTCACCTAATAATCAGGGTAAAAAAGAAAGGAATTGGTGATTTTATTATATATTTGCCCACTGCATCTAATAAATAGTCTCTGGATCCCTTTTCAAAGCATGTGATAATAATATTTAATTCAGTTTAACCACAAGGACAGACAAAGAAGGATTTAGAAAGGCTAGTTCTTAATTTCTCAGATAAGATTGGAAGCCATTTTGTAACAACAGAACACATATCTTCATACCAAATTTCAAAAATGAGGAAAGGCAGAGCAAAGAAACATAGTGAGCTTTCAGAAATAAGTTCTGCGTTATTGCCTAGACAAGTTCAACTAGAGGTCCTTAGGTCATTTTATTAATTAGCATGTGTTTGTATATGATGAGTGGACTATTCATACTTTAATTACTTAATGAAAAATAGATCAGCTTCTATTCTTCAAGAGTTTCTGGGAAACAAAAACATACATGCTGTTTCACCTATTAAATATATATTTATTGAGAGCTGACTTTATACTACTGATTTGTGCTAATTGTTGGATAAAATAATAAAATACATTAAGAAATTTCCTCCTTTCTGGAGCATATATAAATGTCAGGGAAATAGATAATAAACAAATAAATACTTAAAACAATTACAGATTGTGATAAAATACAAAAAAGAAAAACTGTGTGGTATGTTAGAGAATAAAAACTAATAGCTAGTTAGTCACAAATAACTCCCCTAAAGGGGTGAATTTAGGCTGAACTTGGAAAGAAAAGACATGTGAAAGCTATGGGAATGGTATTTTATGGAGATGGTTTAGCAAAGGTAAAGACTTTATAGACAACACTTGACTTGTTCTAGAAACAGAAAGTCAGTGTGACATTAGCACCAATAATTATAGGGAGAAGTAGAGGCTGGAGACAGTTTTCATGTGTCTTATAGTCATGGTAAGACTTTGAGTTTTATTCCAAGTACAATGAAAAGCCGTGAAAAGTTTTTAACTGAGGGAAAGGGCGTCTCATACACATTTTAAAAGTACCACTCTATTGTTTGTGTAGAGAATGGATTAAATGTAGGCAGAACTAGGGTGACTGCATAGCAGCTTATTGAAAATACCCAGAAAAGAGATTGTGGTGGCCATGGAAGGAGAAGGGACAAATCCAAAATATATTTGCAAGTAGGGACTTCCTGGTGGTTTGAATGATGTAAAAGGAAAAATCAGGAAATGTTTCCCAGGTGTCATGCTTCAGTCCCTGGGTTTATGATGGTATAATTCATTGAGGTGGAGGTATGTATATGGTGGAGACAGAGAGGAGGCAATTAGGAGTTCAGATATGTTAATAATTTGAAAACACATCACACACTGCATGAAACCATAAAAATACAATAATTGAAATGTCTTCAGTTGTAGGGATGATACATATTGGCTAACTAGAGAAGCTAAATTCGATACAGTTTCTGAAAGAGGTGGTACATAAGTTATAGTTGAAAGGAGAGGGATGCCTCATGAACAACAGGAGGAGCAGCAACATACATTCCTTGTATAGGACAATCTAATACTTGTATTTAAATTAGTTCAGTTCATTGGACAAGGAAGCAGTTGCTAAGGAAGTGAACTGCTCCATTCTGGGGGTGTGAATACCTTTGTTACAGTCAGTTCCTGGATGGAATTTTCTCTCTGAGATGATTCTAAGAACATTGCTTGGCACTGAACTACTGCTTGCCACAACTTGTACAAATTGTCTGAATGAATTAAATGGTGGAGTTTGTATTTTGGCAAAGTGGTAAACATGAATCCCACTGTGTTGGGTGCTCTGTGGAGAGCATCAAGGATAGGAGAGGCAGACAAGCCATGAAACTGGATGACAGGGACAATTGACTATGCTTTATGGTGTTCTACCTGATTCCTGGGGCTGTCAGTCAATGATCAGCAGAGGGAGCTGAGTCTTCCCAAGGCTAAAACCCTTTTCTGGCAATAAATTAGAGATTCAGGGGAGCACATTCACTCTTAGACTAGGAGATGGCTTTTTAGTGAATGAAGAACTCAAGATGGCTTAATGAAGTGCATGTCTCTCTCAGACAGTGAGGGCACTTAGGTATATGGATGGCTGTTACTGAGTTGCCAGATGTATTCAGCTCTAGAAATGAGTCCTTAAGGACTAGGTCTTTGTATTGTAGTCTCAATCTTCCTTCAGAAAACAAACAACAAACAAGCAAACATAGCATATCTATTTCTGTTTATAATAAAAATAGCAGCGTACTTAGCATTAAAAATAAAGATTCTCCTTTCCTTCTACCAAAGGGCCAGTAAAATACTAAATCACCACACAGCAATGGCCAAGAGAGAATACCCTCCAGCGCATTGGTTCCAGAGCTGGGAATGTATCCCAGACTCTTACTTCTCTCAAAAATTTTTCCTTCCCCTTCCTTTCTACATTACTGCCATATCCACTTCCTTTTCCTTCTTCAACTAGCAAATCATAAGCGGATACCACATGTATAATGTTAGAACTCACATACCAATATGCAAAGAAGAGATCATTTGTGTGTTTTCTGGCACTTCTGAAGTAAGGTTATTTTAACTCTTAATAGAATCTTAAGAAACATAATAAACAAAATGTCCTGGGGCCACCAAGATCCAGGGATAACATACCTTTATATCAAATTTTCTTCAGCTATGAGGCTTATTTCTTTAAAGTAGTATACCTTATAATGAAACTTGATGATTTATTTAAACAATATTATTTATTATTATTAAAAATCAAATAGTTTACCCTTGCATGCTTCCCTGCAAGGGAAAGAGTCATTCAGGATGAGGACAGCCTAGGCAGTGGTTCTCAAACACCAGCATGCATCCAAATTACCAAGAGAGCCTGTTAAAACATATTGCCCCGCCCAACTTCCAGAATTTTGGATTTAGTAGGTCTGGGGTGCAGTCAGAAAATTTGCATTTCTGACAAGCTCACAGGTGATTCTAATGCTGCTGGTCAGGAAACACACTGGAAGAACTCTTGTTCTACAGTTTTGCTTTCCCAAATGCATTACTCAGAATATCAGGCCCCACCCCAAACTTACTGAATCTGAATCTGCATTTTTAACAAGATCCCAAAATGATCCTTTTAAATAACAATTTTATTAAGATACAATTCACATGTCAAACAATCTACCCATTCAAAGTGTAAAATTCATTGGTTTTTAGTGTATTTATAGAAGTGTGCAACCATCACCACTATCTAATTTTAGAATACTTTCATTACTCCCAAAAGAAACTCTGTACCCATCAGCAGTCAGACACCATTCTCCTGTCTTCTTAGTCCTTAGAAACCACAAATCCACTTTCTGTTTCTATGGATTTGCCTGTTTTGGACATTTCACAGAAATGAAATCATACAATATGGGAGCTTTTGTGACTGGCTCTTTCACTTAGCCAAATGTTTAAAAGGTTTACCCATGTTGCAATGTGTATCAGTGCTTCATTTCTTTTTATGCCTAAAAAATACTGCATTGAATGAATAGATCACATTTGTTCATCTTTTTGTCAGTTGATGGACAGTGGATTGTTTTCACCTTTCAGTTGTTGTGAATGCTGCTGTGAACATTTGTACACTGGCTTTTGTGTGGACACGTATTTTTAATTCTCTTGTTTATAGCTAGGAACATGATCACTGGGTCCTATGATGCTTCTGTGTTTAACCTTTTGAGGATCTCTCAAACTATTTTCCAAAGGGGATGCACTAGTTAACAATCCCACTAGCAACCTATAAGGGTTCCAGCTTCTTCACATCCTTGCCAATAGTTATTATTACCAATCCTTTTTTAGTCATCCCCAGTGCATGTGAAGTGGTATGTCATTTTTGTTTTAATTTACATTTCCCTAATGACTAATGATACTGAGCATCTTTTCATGTATTTTCTGCCCATTTGTTTGCATTCTTTGGAGAAATGTCTGTTCAAATGCCAAGTCATCCTCATGCACATTAACATTTGAGGATTGCTGGCCTAGGTGAGGTTTCAGACTACACAGTCACATATATCTAGGACAGTGGCTGTCAACTGGGAGTGACTTTGCTTCTGAGGGGACATTTGGCAATGTCAGGAGAGACTTTTGGTTGTCTCAACTGCGGGAGTCCTACTGGCGTCTAGTGCGTAGAGGCCAAGGATGCTACTAAACTTTTTACAACACACAGGGCAGGCCTTCATAACAAATAATTATCCAGACCACTAATGACATTAAAAAACCCTCATCTAGAGGGGCCGACCATCCTGTTTTCCAGTAATGTAGATGTTGCTCTTTCATAGGACTTTCAGTGCTAAAAAGGAGGCCATCTCTGGCAAACTGGGATTGCTAGATTACCCAACCTCACAGGGCTGTGTGCATTCCAGCTGGGCCATTTCTAACACTCACGGTTGAAAGACAGAGAGAGTTCATAGTGTGGAATAAATGCCAAGGAGCTGGAAAAGCAGCTTCACAGGGATTCCCCCACACTTTTCCCTAGAGCTTTGGGGTAATTCCAGCCAGCCAGGGTCCCACAAGAAATCCAGGCTTCTTTGCAGCCTTCTGCCTCCGTGTCTCCATGCATTGTAAGCCATATCCTGCTGCTAGGGGTTACTGACTTTGCAAGAATGAGTGACTGCTGCCCAGCATCCGAGGTTTGCTGCTGCCTTTGACCCTCTCCTCTTTTTTAAAAAACGGGCATAACAATAGGAACAATACAGCAGGGGTGGCTGATTGGAGTCCAGGGACAAAGGCACAGAAACCATCATAGCCTCTCTAGTTGGAGAGTGGTGGAATCACAGTCTGTCAGAAACAGAAAGGACCCTGGAAAGCGTGACCACCCCCTCATTTTATGGAGCTTGCGTGGTTCAGCGCTGGAACAAAGAGCAGTGCGTTAGATTCATTACCACTTAGGGGTCATGTGAGAATAATGGCCTTTTAATTGCCAGGATGAAGAAGAGAGTGAAACGCTTCCCTTTTAAAATCCTAGACACCCCACTGGGAAAGGTCCAGTCACATTCAGAGAAGGAAGTGCTCCTGACCTAGCTCGGCTGGTGAAATGGTGACACGCGGTTATGTTATGGAGCAGAGCAGAGGTACTCAAACCTGAGAGAGCGTCAGAACCGCCTGCAGGGCTTGGTCAAATGCAGAGGCACCTCCAAGGTTTATGATTTGATAGCTGTAGGGTGAAAACTGAGAACTGCATTTCTAACAAGTTTCCACTGCTGGACTGGAGTGAGAGACTGTGGCTTTCATGATCCTTGCTACTCAAAATGTGGTGCATGGGCCAGCAGCATCGGCAACACCTGGGAGCTGTAAGGAATGCAGAATCTCAGGCCTTGTGCCAGGCTGGCTCAGAAGGAATCTGAATTTTGATAAGATTTCCAGTTGAATTGTGTGCAACTTACAGTTTGAGAAGTTCTGCTTAAGAATATACATATAAATCTATCTATTTATCGATCTATCTATATACATATATATATATATCTGTCTCTAATTTTTTTTTTTTTTTTTTTTTGAGACAGTTTCACTCTTGTTGCCTAGGCTGGAATGCAATGGCACAGTCATGGCTCATTGCCACTGCTGCCTCCCGGTTTCAACTGAGTCTCCTGCCTCAGCCTCCTAAGTAGTTGGGATTACAGGCACACACCACCATACCTGGCTAATTTTTGTATTTTTAGTAGAGACAGGTTTTCACAATGTTGGGCAGGCTAGTCTCAAACTCCTGACCTCAGGTGATCCGCCCCCCTCAGCCTCCTAAAGTGCTGGGATTACAGGTGTGAGCCATTGCACCCAGCCCTCCTTAAGAATATTTAATCAGGCTGGGCGTGGTGGCTCACACCTGTAATCCCAGCACTTTGGGAGGCCGAGGAGGGTGGATCACAAGCTCAGGAGATCGAGACCATCCTGGCTAACACGGTGAAACCCCATCTCTACTAAAAATACAAAAAATTAGCCAGGCCTGGTGGTGGGCGCCTGTAGTCCCAGCTACTTGAGAGGCTGGGGCAGGAGAATGGTGTGAACCCAGGAGGCGGAGCTTGCAGTGAGCCAAGATTGCGCCACTGCACTCCAGCCTGGGTGACAGAGCAAGACTCTGCCTCAAAAAAAAAAAAAAAAAAAAAAATTTAATCGAGGTACCCCTGCTGTTACCGATTGTTTAAACCAGAGTTTGACTACACATTAGAACCTCATGAGGAGATTTTGAAAATCTGCCCAGAACAAACCCCAGACCAATGAAATCAGAATCTCTAGGTGTGGGATCCAGTGTTTTTAAAGTCTCCAGGTAATTTCACTGTATGGCTAGATTGTGAACCCCTGCTTTAAACACAACCAGCCTACTCAGCACATTTAGCCAAGCAAAGTCAGCCAAAGTGAGAGATAGCCAACTGCTAGAGACACCAGCCCTGGCCTCAAGGACCTGCTTACCTGCTCCATCTATTGTCTTGTGACTGCCTCCAAATAATTTCCAACACTTGCTTTGAACTTTGAGTCACACCATTTGTCCTCCTTCTGCTTGATGATCCACTATGCCTTCCTGATCACATCTCCAAGTTCTACCCTTTCAGTTCACTGCAGGTAGAAAGTAGCATCATTTTTAATATCCGTGATCAGTGTTGTTCAATCTTGAGGTTACGCTAACTGCATCAGAAAAGCCTGTGGTGCTTGTTAAAAATGTAGATTCCTGGTTCTGCCCCAGACCAAACCAGAAGCTCTTTGGGAGTGGTCAGGAACCCGTGTTGTTTTGCAGACACAGGTGATTTTGATGTAGGTAAGAGGACAGGGAACTACTTATCCAGACTTTCCAGTCCAGCTGCGTCCCCTCCCCAAGCTTAGTTGAACTGGTATTAACCTTAGTATCTAGGAAGTGTTCTGCTCAAGTACATAAATCATGGAATGAGTATTAGTGATTATGCTCTCATTTCACTCGGATGAGGCTAGCAGTGGTCTGTGCTACCCAGGCAAAAGTCGAAGCCTGAGTGGAGACCTCATCTCCTTCACTGCTGCCTACCCTCTCCAGCATACTTGCTGGGTGCTGCCCCAGACGCCAGCTTCTTGCTGCATTTGTTGTTATCAATGAGAGCCAGGCTCATGTGGAAGTGTCATGTTATTTGTCTTATATTTTGTGGGGAAAGGAGAGCTTTAGGGAGTGCTGCCTTTTGCAGTTGAGTTTTCATCTGAGAGGGATAACCCAGAATCACGAATTTCCCAAGGAATAAGTTAGAGTACCTTTTTCAGGTTTATCTCCTCACACAGCAACTTGAGTGGAGCAGGGTAGCATTTGGGGCCCATTTCTGCAGTGTGGCCTGGGGCTGTGAGACAAATTCACTCAATTTTATTTTCCCTGCATCTAACAGAGGTTTGAAGAAGTGATGGGACACCAAACTGGACACTGAGGACACACCCCAATGCACACAAAACAAGAATATAATGCACGCTCTGCACTCTGAGCATTAAGCAGGCCGTGTGACTCCACTTCCTTAACACCGCTACTATTCAACAGTGAGGAAAACAAAAGGAATGCAATCTGGGATCTGTGACTTAATGCAGGTATTTTAACCCTGTAGCTTTTAATGCAAACATACTCCTTCCCCACCACCAACCATCTAATGCACCTTTCACTGGTCTCTCCTGGGCTTGGTCTGCCAAGACTCAGACTACTTCCCCACATTTTCATGTCCTGTCTCAGTGATCTGAGATGAGAAGGAAAATGCAAGTAGAATGTAGGCACTATGGTTAGTTACAGAATTTGGTTTCATTGAGGGCAGCAGGGATGAAAGAATGGTTATGGTTTTCTGACTTAAGCCTCAAGAAAATTCCAGTAGGTGGAGAGATTTCTACTTGGAAAACCTACAGAAACAAATGTGGGGCAGGACTGGAAGAAAGATACCTGCTCCATCTTGGTCTGCCTAGATTCAGACAGCTCTCCTTGCCAGCATGCAGGAGAGAACCCAGGAAAGTGGGTGAAGTATTAGCCCAACACCACTGTCCCTGTTTCTCACTCATCTCCCTTCTGGTCCCCATGTATTCTGGTGCTCACCAGAGGTAGACCTTCCCTTGTTTGATGACCTGACTGGACCTAGGCTTATGTTCCTTTGCTCTGCTTTGACATCCTCACCCCTTTTTGAATTTGGCGTCACCCGGAGCTCTGGATAGACCTTGCCCCTCCAGCCTCAGCCCTGTGGAACTCTCATACTGGCTGACTCCATTCCTGCAGGACCAGACTCAGCTGGTGTCCACTTGCATTAGGAATAATATTGATCAAGCAAGGGAGCTTGGACTTCATCCTTTGAACTCCAGCTAGATTACCTTTTGTGTTTCCTGTGAACATTTTCATCCTCTGAACATTTACAAATTCCAAATTCCAATTTTCTGTCTAGAATGTTCTCTTTTTCATTCTATCCACTATTAAGCCTGTCTTATTTTTCTTCTCCTTCTTTTTTTTTTTTTTGAGAGAGAGAGTCTCACTCTGTTTCCCAGGCTGGAGTGTAGCGGCATGATTATAACTCACTGCAGCCTTGACTTACCAGGCTCAGGTGATCCTCCTACCTCAGTCTCCCAAGAAGCTGGAACTACAGGAATGCACCACCCTGCAGGAATAATTTTTTTTTTTTTTGTATTTTTAGTAGAAATGGGTTTTGCCATGTTGGCCAGGCTGGTCTCGAAATCCTGGGCTCGAATGAGCCACCTGCCTGGGTCTCCCAAAGTGCTGGGATTACAGGTATGAGCTGCTGTGCCAGGCCTTAAACCTCTCTTATTCTTTTAAGAACCATCCCTCTAAAGAACACTGGCTTAATGAAAAATATGTGCTCTTTATTCTATTGCTTGGTTTCTTTAGCAATCATTCATTTTTCAACAAATATTTCATGATCACCTATTATGTGCCAAATCTTGTGCAAAATCCTGATGAATGAATTGTCATAGCTCTTGCATTTATGGAATTTAAAACGGACATGACTTTTTGGTTTCACAATTTTTTTTCCCGTTGTCTCTTGTAGATGTATTTCTAAATTTTTGTGTTTGTTTTCCCAATCATATTACAAGTTTTCTGGTTACAAGTTTCCTTTGTCCTGGCATCAATTTATGTTTTCTTCTTAGGACAAGAGTTTTTTTTTTTTTTTTTTTTTTTCCTCAAAGGCATACAGTGAGCTTATCTTTGGCAAATAATTTTCCAGTACAGAAGATTGAAACAAGCCACAAGAATACAAATTTCATCTCATAGCACTGAAACATTTTCACAGGAGAGACTTATTACCCTAGGCCTGGTGTTTATAAATATTTTTAAAAACAAGCAAAGCATCAAGAAACAACAGCATCTAATCAGCTTTCTCTGTCAGGCACAAGCACACCCAGCAGCACTAATCTTGGAGGGAGTCCTCGCCTGAGATCTGACCTGCTGCAACTAAAATTTTTGTCCTAATCCCATGAGTGAATTGTCCATGTGGAGCTCAGGAGTAGTTTGTTTCTGACTTGTCCCTGTTCCCCCCAAAATTTGGTCCACTAGGGACACATTCCTTTTTCCAACCAAAACAATGATTTGGAAGTGTTTCTAGATTTGAAAATACTGTCAAAGTGAGAAGCAAGTGTAAAGTTCTATGAGAACATCAGGCTGAGGGGAGTGAGCTGTGAACAGGGGATGGACTCCAGCCATTGGAACAATCTCCTGAAAGCTGGCTTCATTTCCCTCGCACCACATGCTGGCATCGGCTTCTGTGTAAGCTGCAGCTAAAGCATTTGCTCCAGTTGCTATTTGAAAACAACCTCGCTGACAAACAGGGACAGCCCAGGCTGTCTTTATCCAACTTTGCCATTTGTTTGCCATAGACAAATTAGGGTTGGCTAGAGTCCCATTTGAATAGTAATATAATATTCTGTTAAAGATTAAATTGGTCAAAAGAGAGCCTTTGTTATTGGGGAGTAGATGAAAGTGCAAAAAACCTTTGAGTGAGTATCAGAGCTGGCCTTTGATAAAATTGAGACAGAGAATAAGTTTCTCTTTGATGCCTTCCTGGCAATACCACAGCCTTCCAAAGTGGAAATAAACTCACAGATCTCTAAAGCTAAAATGGGAATCTAGTAGTGGGGAGGGGTAGTTGATCTTTAAATGTGAAAGTTTCCCAGATTTTGCCCTTGTGGTATCTTACTGATCAGCACTTCCAACTTCCTCCCCTTGGGGAGGATGCAGTACTTTTTTTAAGGCTCTAGGCCAATAATGGATAACTAATAACGAAGGTAAGGCTGAATAATTCAAACAACACATCACCAAAAACTAGAAGAAAAAGAAGGAATAACATAAATCTAGATAATTACAAATAACATTGTTAAAAGACCCTCTCCATGTAGTTGAAGCATTATATAGTGAAATGTACATAGATTTCGGAGTTAGGTCGGCTTTGGTTGGAATCCTGGTTCTGGGTATCTAGCCTTGAATGAGGAAGTTGACTGCTTGGAGCTACCATGTTCTCAGCCATTAAATGGTCATGATAACCATATGTACTGTACTGTAGTTGTGGTTTATCACAATCGTACTTTGAAAATACTTGTCGTTCCATCCTAGTATTATAAGCCATCTTTGGAGCTTTTGAAGAAATTTATTACCAGAGCGGGGGAAACCAGCCTTTGCTACTGATTAATTTGTAT
The DNA here is from genome assembly GCF_006542625.1 of Nomascus leucogenys. Taxonomy (NCBI): domain Eukaryota; kingdom Metazoa; phylum Chordata; class Mammalia; order Primates; family Hylobatidae; genus Nomascus; species Nomascus leucogenys. The sequence continues at coordinate 63,641,932 of NC_044394.1, read as the reverse complement.
GAGAAGTTTGGGGCTGCTGTTAACAAAATAAAAACATGAAAATATGGCATCAGGACCTAATCAAGAAGCTTCCTCATCTCCATGTTGGAAGTCACCTATAATATCTTTCCAGTAGTACTGTAGGATTTCTATGAACCAGTGATTTCTATGTGCCTGATATTTTTTATATTTCCTCATGGGAGATTTTATTGCAGTTATTTTTGCTTTCTGTTCCACAATTGCATATTGAGTGTGTGAGGAAAGATAACATCTTATAGTTCACAGGAGGAGCAACATACAGGCCTATGGTGAAAAAAATTTGCATCACCGAAAAGCCTGACCTTTAAGCCAAGAGCAATTACTGAATAGGACTTTTGAGTTGCCTCCTCAGGGAAGGAGGTATGTTCGGCCTATGGGTGAGAGAGGGAACTAAATATTTGGTGGCTAAATAGTGCATTGTAGATTGCATTTCTGCTAGCCATATATTCCATTTTTCTACCCTGTCCTTCCCTGCAGGAGGATTATATTTTTCCACCCTACTGAACTTAGAAGTGACTATCTAACTTATTTGGTCAATGAAATGTGGGCAGGAGTAATACGTGTCATGTCTGACAAGTTTTAAGAACGAATAGTTTTCTGGGTCTCTTTTTCCTTTGCAATTTTGTATTCAAAAGGTGCCCTTTTAGTCTAGATTTCAGGACAAAGGCAATGCACAGCAGAGCCACAGCTGATCTGCATTAGATCTACAGCATGAGCAAAAATCAACCTTTGCTGTTGTATGTCACTAACTTTGGGGTCTTTTCCTGCCTCAGTGTTACCTGTATTAGGCTCACTGATAGAGTAGAAGCAATTCTTAAGAATATCAAATAAGACAATAACATTACCAGTCTCTAAAACAGTGTCTGACACTGTGGGTTCAAGAAATTACGTTAGGATAAAGTGGTGAGTATAACTCTTAACTGACCATGAGGGAGTGTATACCTGGTCATCTGAACTCCTCAAAGTCCAGCTTTAAAGAGGCTCAGTCCACTCTCCTCACTGCATAGGACTCTCCTCATAATTCTAGTTTCCTGTATGGGGACAAGTTGGTCATTAGTACTGGTAACAACCTCATTCTTCCAGCAATGCTTGGCTTCCTTTCCACCAGGAGCACAAACATGGAACTCTTTACAAGAATGATAAAAAATATAGTAATAAAATACAACAATTTTAACTTACTATTTTAATATGCAAAGACCTGAATAAAATAGTGTACACAATATAATGAAGTCTTCACGTAGTAATTTCTTTATACCTTTTTCTGCCTGGAACACACCAGTCTTTCTTTGAACCTTGGGAAGATATGTGGGGATAGTTAAGGAATAGCTGCAGATTAATACCTTCCTTCGGCATTTCAATTTTAGGAGGCTTTTATAGCCCCCATAAGCCAAATAAACTCTCCATGCCTTGTGTTCTCCATATATAAAATGGAATTAAAATATTTTCTTTTTTTTTGAGAAGGAGTCTCGCTCTGTCACCCAGGCTGGAGTGCAGTGGTGCCATCTCAGCTCACTGCAAGCTCCGCCTCCCGGGTTCACGCCATTCTCCTGCCTCAGCCGCCCAAGTAGCTGGGACTACCGGCGCCTGCCACCACGCCTGGCTAATTTTATTTTTATTTTTTTTTTAATTTTTAGTAAAGACAGGGTTTCACCGTGTTAGCCAGGGTGGTCTCGATCTCCTGACCTCGTGACCCGCCCACCTCGGCCTCCCAAAGTGCTAGGACTACAAGCGTGAGCCACCGCGCCTGGCCTAAAATATTTTCTTTAGAGGAACATGAGTGTTAAGTAAAATAATATACGCAAAAAGGCTAGATGAGTATTTGGCATATAGCTGGCACTCAGTATAACACAAACACATGGATTTCTAATGGTAAATGTTGGTTGCTCTGATTGGTTGTTGTGTAATTTTTTGTTGTTTGGTTTTGGAAGTTTCTGCCTTCAACTCAAACCATTAGCTACATTTGCCTGCTCTTAAGGCCAGCCCTTTTAGGTATTTATAACACATTTTCTCTTATGACTGACTGTCTGGGATTCCTCCAGCTAAAATTACCAACCCTAGAAAAATGAGAGCTTGTGAATGATTAGACAATGATAAGAAGCCTTGATGTGTGATATATGTCAATTTCAGAAAAATTATTTTCGTTTTGTCCCTTGGGCTTTTGAAGCAAGAGCATTTGGACAACCTGCCTGAATTATAGCCCTTTTGGTGTAGTTCGAATGATCATCACTCAGAGAGGCAGAGACCATGACTTATAGGATTAAAACATGGGCTAATAATGTCCTAGGCTTGGAGCTTGAGATTTTTGTTTCTCTCAAGCTCCATGAAGCAGCATATGCCACTTGTCCTCCTCCACTTCTGTTTCCTTTGGTGCAAAATCAGACTTTTTACTTCTCATATTTGTTGTTTGAGAAAAATGGTTAAAAATGATATAACACTTTTAGTAAGTAATACTATTAAAGATGTTACTACTGCAAAGAAATAGAGATGACTTGGCTTACTAAATGATGCTAGGTGTAATCTTAAGGCATACGAACATAATTAAAAGATGTTAATTTTAATACCAGCTTCCTGGAACCTCACATACTCTTGTTTTCTTCTTACTGGTCCAGTTTTATTATTGGATTATTATTTAATTATTTTTCTCAGTTCCTTCTCTCAAAACCACATTTGCCCTTGGAGTTTCATTTGAAAACTGTTATTCAGTTTAAATCTGTGTATTTCCTACTGCATAAAATCCACTTTCATGGTTTCCTAATATTCTTGAGTTTTACAAGGATAGTTTCATTTACAGTGAATATTTTATTACTCTGTTTAATTTAGAGTCCTTAGTGTCATTGAAGAATGAATTATAACTTCTAGGAGTTCACTGGGAAAGACTAAGGAAGTCTAGTTAAATTAAATGAACATCGTAAAGGTGATATGATAAAATGATGATAAAATAGTAGACAATATTTATTGACTTCAACCTACATATCAGCACTGAGCTGACTGCACGTTTATTCCTGTTATCTCATTTATTTTCAACGAGAACCTTCTGAGTTAGATACTGCTGCTATTCTCATTTTACAGATGAGGAAACTGAGGTTTAAGGAATTGTTTGCAATAGTCATAGGCCTAAAAACTGGGGAAATCAGGCTCCACAGAAAATTTCAAGATTAAAAAAAAAGTTCACGAGCCCATTATTTTTTGCTTAACAGATCTGATATTGTTACTTTGTTTTAATTGTGTACACAATGAAATATTCTTTGATGTCTTAAAATGTTCATTTTGAAGAACTGGCTAGTTGTTCTAGCTTGATAGTCTATTATAGGTAGAATAAATAAACAAGGAGATATAGAGTGACCTGAGTAAAAGTAGCCTGCAACAATTAGGTGCCTCGAGCTGGAAAGGAAATCACAGGAAGTTTGTTTACTGAAATCAGCCCTGGCCCCTTTCCTAGCCCCTTCCCAGCTGGTTGATCCTGCCCTCTGCAATCAGCTCCTCTTCTCACTGGGATCGCTGAGAGGCTGGATCTCTCATTCGCTCACACTCAAATAACTAGCAGGCTTGGAGACAGTCTTGATTCTAACCTACCCAAGGATTAGTGTAATGTCTATTGGGACTGGTAATATTTGCTGAAAGTCCCCATAGAGATACAGCTATCTACTGACCCATTTAAAAACAGATTTATTGGATATGTTTTTTTTTAACAGCCTCATGGCTGTCATTTCTTGGGGTGTACCTGCTGTACGCTGAGGCATGCTTTCCATAGATCCTGTAAACTTCATTTGCCCAAAGCTTGCCTGTTTGTTTTTTGTTTTGTTTTTTACATGTTTCTGTCTCAATATTGTACTTTCTCAAATGTATCTAACACCTCCACCTTCATTTTCCAGTCGGTGGCCCCAGGACAGAAGTTCCTTGATCTGAACTTGATCTGTAATTGCCCTTTTCACCCTGTCAAGCACTTTCTGTCCCCAGTGACTACTAGATGTTCCAGCTTACTTTCTGCTTATTCTCATCTTCATTTCAAGCGTGAAGCATTAGAAGAAAAACACCTACAGCTGAGTAGAGCCTTACTGAGCATATAGCAGAAAGTCACCATTTAAAACAATGAAGGAAATTAACTGCTGCTGCTTTCACATTCTAAAGAACTACAGAATTCACACCAAGAAGGAAACTGCTCTTTGATTGAGGAAAATATTGAAAATATGGATCAAGGAACACAAAGGTAGCTAAACTGCTCTGCATTTAAAAAAAAAAAATGAAGAGACTGACTTAAAATGAAATGGTCTTTGGTGTTTTGAAGACAGAATAAAAAGATCTGCCTTAAGGAAACCTTATATATTATAAAAAGCAAAGACATTAAGGAGTTTTGATAAGTTTTGAGAAAGGGAGTCCCAGAAAGGCAGGGCATTAGAAAAGTGACAGGATGAGGCTGATGGAATTTAAGACAAATGATGTCAGATATAGAATTGTCCTATTCTGTATTTTCCCTTCATTTTCCTCTCAAGTATCTAGTAAAGGTTTATTACTCAGCAAAATTATCAGTTCCTTTAGGAATTTAAAAAGGATTTTATTTTTGAAGACACAGAGCAATGAGGTCTAGAACAGGTTCCATTTGGAGACCTGGTAAAAAGATGACAGAAAATGAATAAAAATACTCTAGAAACTGGACCTCAGAGTATGAACGGAAGATGACAACCAGGAGTGTAAGATGCCCTGAGAATTATGAAAAAATTTGGAAAAAAGACTCAATTCCCTGAAGTCAGATGGAGGATTGAGTACAGTTATTATTTTTTTTAATATTAAAGAAAGAATGTTCCTAGAGACTGGAGGATTCAGGGTCAGTTGTTTTCATAGATCACAGAATATTTTAGAGAATGGAAAGAAAAATAAATTTATATACAGTTTAGATAAATACATGAATAGAGTAGATTCATTTGAAGAATGTTAATCAGAAGTTAATAAAGCTTATTAAACGTTATTAAAGGCAGGGCGCAGTGGCTCACGCTTGTAATCCCAGCACTTTGGGAGGCCGAGGCGGGCAGATCAGGAGGTCAGGAGATTGAGACCACGGTGAAACCCCGTCTCTACTAAAAATACAAAAAATAATTAGCCGGGCATGGTGGCGGGCGCCTGTAGTCCCAGCTACTCGGAGAGGCTGAGGCAGGAGAATGGCGTGAACCCGGGAGGCGGAGCTTGCAGTGAGCCGAGATCGCGCCACTGCACTCTAGCCTGGGCGACAGAGCGAGACTCCGTCTCAAAAAAAAAAAAAAAAAGTTATTAAAATGCTTTGAAAGAAACTAATGAGTTTTTTTTAGTAACACATTACAAGCCTTTGAAGAGAAATCACACACACACACACACACACACACACAAAACCAACAACCTCCCATCAGTACCACTGCTGAGAACCAATTTCTGATAGGATGATACTACCAGAACAAGGTGAAGGAATTCTACATTCCTGTGACATTTTATACAGAGCAATAAATAGTTACCACCCACCATTATTCTCTTTAATAACAATGTTTCTTTCTTTTAATGCCCTTTTCATGATATGACATTGTGTTGTTCCTTTGCTTATAGCAGGTGGTATTGCAACCTGTCCTCAGAATCATCTATATCTTCATTTCATGTTAAAAAAAAAAAGACATGACTGTGCTTTTCTTGGAAGGCAATGGGTTGTGTGAGAGGTTTGCAAAATAAACATCACCCTTTACATTGTGGAGGAGAAAGTGTACATCAGATGCAGCTAAATGAAAACTTACATTACACCACTTCATATTAATCTTCTTAATATTTAATCTAATAAGCAATCAGTAACATTTTATCTCTTAAGGCAGAATCTTGTCTCTTTATCTCACTGCTATATCTCTGGAGAACAGAACAGTGCCTGGTAGATAGCACTTGTTCTATAAAATTTTATTGACCTGAATGAATGAAGTTGGAAAGTTACAGAAGATATAGACCTTAAGACATTTGTTATTTAATGAAACAAAAGAGATAAAGTAACGTTACAGGTAACAGAACATGAAAATAATTGTACCACACTCTACATGATGCAAAGATCCATAAACTGGCATCAAGCCTGATAATGCAATGGTTTATTCATTGAGTATATATTTTCTCTAATGCATGTCTAATGAATTAAAATGCTGCTTGTTCCTAGTCATCTGTGCCATCTGGCACTACAATTTTTTAAAAATAGAGATGTATGGATTAGGCTTTGCCTATTATAACTGAAGCATATTAAGAGACTACTCAGAAACAATGAGAATTTTTGAAAAAATCAGAATGTAACCATATAAATTGTTACTCCATCAAAGCATGCCCTACACAAATAACGTTACCATTGTTTAAATATTTTGAACATCTCTCTTTGAACTGCCTTTAGAATCGGGTAAATAGTCATGTTGAAAATTCCTCTTCAGTATCTGCATCCTATGTTTTCGTCCCCAAGCATCACAACTCAGTTTGATAATCCATCATATTTATTCAAATAAGTTCCAAAGACTTTAGTCATGTTGAAAACTCCTCTTCAGTATCTGCATCCTATGTTTTCGTCCCCAAGCATCACGACTCAGTTTGATAATCCATCATATTTACTCAAATAAGTTCCAAAGACTTTGTTTGGGACACACCCAAAGATCTGCTGTATCTTGAGGCTGTTCCATAGAGTCTACAATATTTTATGAATATATTTTGCAAAATGTTTCAGGGAATGGTGGCCTTATTGGATACATTTGTTTACACTGAAAGCCTTAACATGCACTTAAAGTTTTAGTTTTACTATGTAGTTAAGCCACCAATCCTACAACTTTTATACACATAACTTACAGCCGGTCCATACAATCAAAAAGCCTACTCACTAGTGTTTTCTGTGCTAACATGCCTGTTGTCAGTCCACGGATGTGTTATTCATTTAATAGAAACCTACACTTTTGATTAGAAGCTATAAACATATGATGAAGACTATCAATAAAGATAAACATCTTTATTCTTTATTTTCATAGAAATATTAGTGTGTTAGGTTTTCAGAATACAATACTCTGTAGACAAGGTAAGATTTCATAAAGAAGATAATTACGAAAGCGAATCCTTTCGTATAAGAGCATATGCATTCATGATTGCTGTGGTTTGAATGTGGCCCATCCAAAACTCAGGTGTTGCGAAATGTTACAGTATTAAAAGGTGGGGCCTTTTAAGAGGTGATTAGGCCATGAGGGCTCCTCCCTTGTGAATGGGATTACGGCCCTTTTAAAAGCAGCGTTATGCAGTTTGCCTAACTTGCCCTTGTGCCTTCCATCAGATGAGGACATAGCATTTCCACCATCTAGAGAATGAAGGCCTTACCAGACAACTGAACCCGACGGTACTATAATCTTGGACTCCCAGCCTCCAAATATGTAAGAAAATAAATTTCTGTCCTTTATAAATTATCCAGTCTGAGGTATTTTCTCATAGCAGCACAAATGGACTAAAATAATGATGATAGAGCCCTTGAATTTTCTATTGCAAGAAGACCCAACAGTTAATGTGTGTGTGCACACGTGTCCATGCAGGAACCGGTCTTCTGTGACTCCCTACTGGTTAAATAGCCTTTGGGGCCTTTGAATCATCCACTGCTAATCATCCACTCTTAGCCAGGTTAACTTACAGTTTCATTTAAAAGTTTTCTTTCATGTTTGACCGTAGAGTGAAGGCAGTGGCAACAGGATTTGTTATTGCCTTTACACACACATACACACTGATGATAAAGGTATATTTTTCTTTTTCCCCTTCTGTCTAACAGCCCAGACCTTGGCAAGATAAACAAGATTTTATTTTACTACCAGCTGCCCATTCTGTTAAGGCAAGAGGTTCTCATTCTGTCTGGATACTGACTTGCTTGCATTTATACAGTTCACATTTCACTAAAGCTGACCAATTCATCCATCCATTTCCATTTCTAAGAAATTATACTTACATTAAATAAATAAAAATATGCTTACCACTAGACATGCCTAATGAGGACATCCATGAACCTTAATTCTATTTGTTTTCAAATTATTCGTTTGATATCTTTTGACCCACTTGTTGTCATGGATCAGAAGCTTAAAGAACTACCCTCCTGCTTGTAGTAGTTAGATATCGTCCCTAGAGCTGAGTATCTAGGGTTGGAGTTTGATCTAATGACCCCTTTCTATCTGATACTTGGCCTCCAGAAATGTTGCTCAGAACAAATGACTCACTTATTCAGATATTCTTTTAGGTTCCTGCATATCTGACTAGGTAAGATATAACAAATAGTGTAGAGGTATAAGGTGGCTTTTGTTATTGTTTATTAACTATTAACAGTGTGCCCATTACATAAAAGGCCCAAGCCATCTTGCACTTCACTGAAAGATGCATCATGATCAAGAACGTGAAGGTCACAATCCTGCTCTGCTATGTACTGTTCCATTCAATTATGGGCCTCATACTTGAAAAAGAATATTTTTCTGGAAGGGGAAAACTTGAATATGAAGAATAATTCCAGGACATAAGAATGTTTTTCTGGAGAAAACTCAGAGAGAATGTAATTCTGAATAAACTTATTTTGGACATCTCTAGTGGATAAAACTAGAATATATCGTAGGCATGGGGTTACTGCAAAGGACATGCCTACGCAGGAAAGAACTATTATTCCCAGTTGGTCTCACAACTCTCCCTCTCTGGCTGAACCAGTCCCTCACCGCCCATGATCTAGCATTGGCTTCCTCTCTCTCAACCTCCTGGAGTACAATCTCTCCCCATCAGTACTAACAAGCTAGAGAAACAACTTATTCTTTTTTGGACAAATCACAAGTAGTGGAGAGCATTAAAAGATAGGTTTTTTTATTTGTCTTGATTTTTTTGTGGGTTTTTTTGGTCAAGGTAAAAGACAAACAAATCAGGATCTGGCAAAGTTTCCAAGTAGGAAAGACAGAGTTCTGAAGAACAATAATAAAGGATATCTTTGCAATTAACAAGCGTCCCAGTTAGTCTGCATAAGAGGCAATGAATTCTAAACCAAGTTGATTTAAGCTGGTAATGTTTCCATACCTGGTGGGAACTTAATTCTGTTTTATCAGCCTTATCTCTAAGTTGAAAGCTGTCCCTTTTGCCACAAGCCGTGCTATAATTCTGCAATCTTAAAGCTCACTTCAGTTGAAATAAACATTCTATAAAGTGGGATGTTTATCTGCTGTTTTCTTTTCAGCATAAGAATCTGTCATGGTCAGGCAGAGACCATTCAATTTTTATATCTACATATATATCAATACCTAGAGAGGAGTTCTTTAAAATGCTATTTCATAAGTACAATAACAGGATTTTTCTGTGTATGTGTTACTACATAATAAATACCTCAAAACTTAATGGCTTAAAACAACAAATATTTTATTATATCTCACTTTTTTTATCAGGAATTTATTCAGGACTCAGCTGGCCATTTGTTTTGATGTGGTGTTTATAAAGGTCACTCTGTGGTATCAGCGGGCAGATAGGATGGTCTGGAATGTCCAAGACAGCTTTACTTACATGTCTGCAACTTTGGTGGGGATGGATGGAAGGTTGGACTCATCTGGTGCTATTGACCAAAGTACCTACATGTGACTTTTATAGCATGGCATTTTCAGAGTAAATTAGATTTTTTTCAGAGACACCCTGGGCTCTCAGAAAGAGTCCTCCAAAAGATAGCAAGGGAAGGCTATAAGTCTCCTTCGGCCTGGGCCCAGAAACTCTATTCTACTGGTCAAGCAATCACAAAGGCCTCCCAATTTCAAGTGAAGGTGATATGGAGCCCACCTCTTCAAGTAAGGAGAGTCAAACAATTCGCAACTATCTTTAGTCTTCTACAGTACTTAACTTTGGAAGTCTATGAGAACATAAGCATAAAATACAACAAACTGCAGTGTGTACTCTCAGTTCCCTCCTCATAAAAAATTAATGATGATCAGGCTGGTCTTGTGTCTTCTTCCTGCATTGTTAAATTCTGCGGATTTATCTTTCCTGTGGTTCTTACTTCACACTTGTTTGTCATGGGATGTCACTTTTACATAACAAGTACTTTATTCTTTTTAGATAATTATAATTATCCCTTACATGTGCTCAACATCTATTTGCAGCCTTTATTACCAGAGTCTGCAGAAACTTTGTTTCTTTTTAATACATTCTGAGAAGCGCTGATTTCCAATTTAAAAATTCTGGGAATGGTACCCCCTTTTCTTTTTATTCGAGCCTTTACTCTAAGTTGTAAGCTACTTACTTTGTTTTGTTGGTTCTGTGCTAGCTAAGGCTGGGGAGAAGAAAACCATGGAAGACTGCTCCCTCTAGCATACATTTGTCAGTTTCAACATTATCGACATTTGGGGCTGGATAAGATTTTTGTGGAGTGCTGCCCTGTGTGTTGAAGGATGTTTAGCAGCATGCCTGGGCTCTACACACTAGGTGTGAGTAGCTCACCCTCTTCTAGTTGTGCCAGTTGTATTCAGATATTTCCAAATATGTCTTTGGGAGGCAAAATTCCCCCTGGTTTAGAACCACTGCTCTAGCAGGGATAGTAACTCCTAGATAAGAATTTAAGTTGAAAAAAAAAGATTCTACCACTGGGTAGAAATGTAGAATGCATGCACACCTATGGCACAGGAAAGCATAAGCTTCACTGTTTGTTTGTTTTTGAGACAGGGTCTCACCCCGATGCCCAGGCTGGAGTGCAGTGGCGCGATCTCAGCTCACTGCAACCTCCCCCTCCCAGGTTCAAGCGATTCTCCTACCTCAGCCTCCCAAGTAACTGGGATTACAGGTGTGTACTACCATGCCTGGCTAATTTTTGTATTTTTAGTAGAGATGGGATTTCACCATGTTGGCCAGGCTGGTCTCAAGCTTCATTGTTTAACTTACCAAGACCAAAATCTTATGGGCTCTATACTTCCTATACCCAATCTGATTGCTGGAGTACTGGCCCATGGCCCCAGAGTAAGAAAAAATTACTTATATATTTTCCATTCATAGCTACTCGATTTAGTGTTCTCCTAACATCCTAGAGCCTGAGTAATGCCTCTTAGATTCTGATTGCATCACATTCCTTTACACTTCAAGGAAGTGGAAAGTTGCTACTATACAGAAATATCCATCAATTTCCCATTTCTGAGCTTGACAATACTAATTTCTAATTAAATACAAATAAACAGATACCAAAGCAAGTTATCTATCACACTGTGCTTGATCTTACAGTGTATGGTTTGAGATCAGCAGTCATTAGTTCACCAAGTCATCAAGGTATTAGCCATCTATATGAAGGAAAATAAAACAAAACCAAAAACTCATGGTTTAACTTGTCCAAACAGTTCATTAGCTCTATTACACTTGGAGCTCCAGTAATTATCACAGGAGGATATGAGTGGTATTTTTTTACTAGCCCTTTTTGGATAATTTTTTTTTCTTACAGCCTATCCCAGTATTTCTTCAAATCTCAGCTCTCGCGTAAGTTCCTTTGTCTCCCTCTGCCTCCAAAGTTGCTACCGTTTCACAGCTCTCATCACTTATGAAAAATTTGGACTTATTCTTCACCTGTGATATTTAGTCATATCTCATTCTTTGTTTTGTTCCTGCATCCAGGAACACTTTATATTTGCTAAGTACTTAGTAGCTTTTAATAAATTATTGTGTCTTACACTCTTAGACACAAAGATTCCCAAGGGTAAAAGAGAGCAAACCTACCCTCCTTAGGGAAGTGGAGGGGGTAAGGAAGGGATGGCATAGCCTTAAATGGGCACTGCTTATTAAACATCCCATTGTGTCTCATTTCCTTCTTAAAATTAATGTAAAATTTCCATGCATGTGCTCAAAAAGATATTCATCTTTATGTAAAATAAAATGCTACTTGAAGTTACTTATCAGTTTAGTTACTTAATGACGCCACTTCTGCCCCCAGATTTTCACTTGAAACTGGCACCTTATGAGGAATGTATCACGTTCCTTGGGTTTCGGTCAAGACCATATTGTTATATTTGGTCTATAGATGAGAGGTCTAAGGCTCAGGGAGAAGAAATGGTTTATAAAGATCAAAGATAACGCTATTGACATAGTTTGAATATTTATTAAAGACCAAGGGCTTTACTTTATTAACACAGTTAATCCTCTAAACAACCCTTTGAGATAGGTGCTACTATTGTCTCCGTTTTACTTATGAGAAAACTAAGGCAAAGAAATTAAGCAAGTTGTCCATGTTCAGTTTAATATCTAATAATTGGTCAAATCAAGACATAAACTTATTTTGGATTTCAAAGCTACACCTTTAACTTCTATCCTCTACTGGTTTGTTAACTGTACCACAGAGCCCAGAACTCTGTTATTTTCTCTTTTTATTCAGGCAGTTTAGCCTGCCTTTAGTCCATTTCTAGTGTGGTTCTTTTGTCTTTTATTACATATCCAATGTTATTTTTGTCTTTCTCATCGATTCTTCCTAAGATGGGATTTTGCACAATTAGATTTTTGTAAGATGACTGACCAACTGATCTCAGGTCTAGCCAAATTTGGTTTATACATTGAGCCCCTGCTTCATGATGGTTTTCTGAGCAAGGAGAGATGCTGGAGACTACAGAAGCAGGGCGATTAGTAAATATAGTAGACGGTGCTCTTTATATTTCTTTGTATTCTAGGCTCTTGCTGTCTCTTGTCACCTTTTGACTCAGCAGTTTCCAGGCACCCAGAGTCATATCTTAGGCTGAGCACTAGGCCAGCGAGGAATCAGAAGCTGAGGAGGGTTCTTGGGATGCCAGTGCCAAGAGGATAAAACAAAGTGAGGGCTATTTCATAACTAGGCTGGGGAGCATCCAAGAATGTGAAGAAAGATGAGAAGTCAAATCAGAGTTCAAGATGAAAGCTGCAACATGCTGGACATATGAGAGCCCAGAGGAAACATCATCATCACGACAATAATAACAAAAGAATTAAGAAAAACTTATTCAAAATTGAAAAATAAGACAAAGAGTGGGGTCATGTCCTTCCAGTGTCATACTGGGGCATTATTTAATGGGCCATTAAGGGTTATTTCTAAGAGAATATACCTGTTTTTGGCTGTGCTATTTATTATTGATTAAAGTCCTGATACTGTGAAGTTATATGTTAACTTGTTCATTTTGTCTGTTAAAGAGGCAAAGGGTTTCTTTTTACTAGAAAACCCCAAAGATATGGATTTATTGCTTTGTAGAACATTTATAAATTTTATATCTGAACTCAAAATTTTATTTAAGCCATATTATTTTTATTTTTTAATAAATATTTTTGAGCAGTTTTGGCTTTACAGAAAGAATTAGTGGAAAATACAGTTTCCCTATACCTTCTCATCCTCTCCTCCAATATACAGCATCCCCTCCAGTTTCTCTAATAACTAACACTTTGCATTAGTGTAGTAATTTTTTTACAGTCAATGAGTCAATATTGATACACTATTAACTAACTTCATTATTCTTAATTTTTATATATAACTAGTTTTCCAATGCTCTTTGAACAAGCATTACCATCTTACTGATAGTCTCATTTATGAGTTAAATAATTTTTGTATTTACATAACATAGTTTTTGAAAATTATTTTTTGAAATAAGAAACTGAGTCTGTGATGGATAAAATAAATTGCTTAAGGTCACACAGCTAGTAAGTAACACAAGCAGGTAGGAATGGAGCAAGAAACATGAAGTGATTCTGTGTCTAGACATTAATTCATAGAGTGTTTCTATAATGGCATGATGCTTTTTCTGCATAAGTACCAGTGTATCTTAGTGTACCTTCCTGCTCCTAAAAGGAGTGAGAGTTTCAGCAGATTCAAAGGAGAGTGTCCAATTATCTTGCCTAGGATGGTATGCCTAATTGTGCTAATTGTGCCATTAATGACCTATGTACTAATAAATCATCTCATTGATAACCTGTGTATATTAACAATCTTACTTGTTCAACATAACCTGTTCAATGTGACTATATACTTTATAATACTGTATAACCCTAGGGAGCATTTAGATTTATCCATTATTCCTTCAGTCACTAACTTTTGAGTACCAAACATGCTAGCAGAACCTCACATCATGGAAACTATTCATAACTGATGATGCAGTTTCATTCACAGTGTCTTCTTTAATCTTCACAACATGCAGATGATGACAGAGAGAAAGTCTTCTGTCTCCATTCTCTGGATAAAGATACTGATGCTGAGAGTCTAAGTGGCTAGTCAAAGTTCAAACAGGTGCTATTTGGCAGTGATGGGGCTTAGACTCACACTGTCTGATGCCTTGGTCAGGACAGACTTTGAAACCACCTTTGCAAGGATTATAACAGTGAGAATATTATAGCGTGAAAGGATTTGACTTAACAAATCCCTGCCTTGCTTTTATCTTCCCTTAATTATTACTGGGCTTAGGTCAAACTACTTTGGGAGACATTTAGTTTATAGTTTAAGTGATAATAGCCCTTCCCCAAAACTCAACCAACCATCTTTGTAAAGCTAATGAGAGACCACCAGGCTAGGAGGAGTAGAGGAATTCTGTTAAGGTGTAGACATAAAAGATTGCCAGCCATTATTCCGTAGGTCACAAGATATGCAACTTCCCCAATGATTCCTGTAGATAACATCACCATTGTAGAACCCAAGATTGGCCTTTTGAGATATCTTCTCAGGTTTTTTGCTCTGACTATCAGTAATCCACAACCGCTCCCATGGACCCATGCAGAATTGACTCAGAGCAAGAGGGCAGCTTCAACTCCCTATGATTTCATCTCTGATCCAAGCAGTCAGCACTCCCCATACCCTATCCCCCTACCCCTCAAGCTACCTTTGAAAAACCCCTAACCTTAGAGCCTTTGATATTGATTTGAATAATAATTCCGTTTCCCACATGGTATGGCCAACCTCCATCAATGAAACTCTTTCTTTACTGCAATGCCATGGACTTTGTGAATTTATTTTGTTTGTGCAGTAGGCAGGGAGAACCTGTTAGGTGGTTATAACTTCACAGCACAAATATATATGGTGGGTAAAATACAACA
Source organism: Nomascus leucogenys (assembly GCF_006542625.1). Lineage (NCBI taxonomy): Eukaryota > Metazoa > Chordata > Mammalia > Primates > Hylobatidae > Nomascus > Nomascus leucogenys. The sequence continues at coordinate 63,626,893 of NC_044394.1, read as the reverse complement.
CACACACACACACACAACATCCAGTTCCTAACCGCAAGACACCTTTATTCTTAAAGAAAATTTCCACACTTATGAAATAATTTATAGTAGTATCTGCCAAAACAGTGTCTGAGTTGAAGGGAGAGGCCTATCTGGATGGGCTGGAATGCTCAGAGAAGACTTCATTTTGAAGAGAGAATTTCAGTTGAGCTTTGAAAGAGAGCATTTGAAAAGGGAGAGGAAAGAGAATAGAGAATTCTGGGAAGCAAGAACTCAATCTTTGAAGTATGAAGTATCCCAGTGAACTCTGCTGAATCACTTGCTGATTCAGTCCATGAGTGAACACATAGCCCTTCTCTTAGAACATTTTACAATCCTTTCTTATATTGTCTCAATTGTCTTAAGCAACGATATAAAGCTCCAGTCTTTTAAAGAAGAAACTGTATTTGCCCTTTTACACCCATATTTGTAATCTTACAAAAAGATTTGCTTCCAATCTTAGTTAATGTTTTTATTCCCAGTCTCCTGGGCTGAGATGAGAACTTCTGTCTCTAGTATGAAATCCAAATCCTAAGCTTATTTGGAAATTTAGTACCAAGCTTTGCTCTAATCTTCCCTAAATAACAAATAGTAGTTGAAAATATTTTTAAACTACAAGTTCATATCCCTTAAATTCCCTTTCAGTATTGTGTGCTGTCCAATACATTCAAAACATTTTATAGTGCTGATCATAAAGATCTTAGAATATACTTAATGGCATATGTTTTCTGGTGATAGAGAATATGTGCAGAAAGATGTAGTTTGGGCGGCAGAGTTCCTTACCTGTGGCATCACGAAAATCTCATATAAGAAATTTCAGAACTGTTTTCTGATTGGGGCATGTTTGCTAGTGTGCCATGAGATAATTTAGGATGTTATATTACAGTTAAGAGGGGAAGATCCTGTAAGAGTTATGTGTTAGAAGAAATTGGCTCATCTTTTTAAGTGACTTCTGTGGCATAAAGAGGAATTGAGCTGCCTAAAAAATTTCCCTAGGTATGGATGTACGAAATTTTCTCTGTCTCATAACCTCCTTCTCTCCATGTTTTATTCCTATAAACCTGTGCTCTCAGGGAACTGTTAAATATGTCCCTAACTATTAACCCAGGTGTTTGTTGACAAGGATTAATTCCTTCCAGAAGTAAGTGAATTTTTATATTAAGCTTAAAGAAGACAAAGCTTTAAATACAAATGAATGAGTATACAATGATTGAAATTACATGGGGTGGGACTGACATTTTGGAACGTGGGGTTTTACCCAATACTTTATTAAATTAAATTATTTAGATGGGTGCATGCCCTGCTGATGTCTACAGCCAGTGATGCTGCAGAGATGTTAACATGTTAAATTCATTGTAAGCAATAGCCTTATGTTTGGAAAAGATTAGCTTTAGAGCAAGACTTTGAAATAGGCTTAGAATTTGGATTTGCAACAAGATACAAAATTACAGCTTAGAAAAGTAGTTGTTCTCAACTCGGAGACATTGCTTTTTATTGGCAAAAAAAAAAAAAAAAAAAAGAAGAAGGCAAGGAGACATGAGATATATATCCCTCCCTGCTCCTATTGTGAAAAAAAAGATGACTTGGAACGTGTGGAGCTCAGAAAAAGTCAGTATGTTGAGGAAGGTGTCTTATTAAATATGAAGTAGTACTGGGAAGAATGCTGAAATAATCTAGGAGAGTTGCTGATTCAAGTATCTTATTAATAGCTGCCTGTAGCTTTTAGTGATTTACCTGCCATGTTTATCTAATTTCAATGATAAGACAGTTATTATAATTCTTGCTGATAAAATAAAATAGAATTGAGGTTTGAAAACATTTACAAAAGACAAGCAAGCAAGTCATATCTCAATATTTACTTCCAAAGAATAACAACTATAACTCCCCCAATTGTAAGACTGATAGTTCATACACAACTGGATTTCTGAAGATTTTACCTACAAAAGGTAAGAACAGATAGACCTATGCATTTATTGATGGTGAGGATCATATTTGATTCTCTACTGGGATGAAAAAATCTTTAAGCACAGTTCTGCTTCCAGATACCAGGCATATGTTCAAATATAACAGGACACCAGGACAGTCTCCTGAGAAGGATTTCTTCAATAAGAAGCCCACTATTGCCCATTTTCCCACATAGTATTCCTTAAGATACTAAATAAGTTTATGTGACATAAGGATGGAAACTTCTGTCTTCTCATTCCCCCAAATATCTTCCTAGAGATGTGAATTAGGTGCTTAATAAAATAGGTGTTTCAAGATCAAATCAATTTTGGGAGTGTATTAGTTTATTCTTACATCACTATAAAGAACAAATAGAGGCTGGGTAATTTATAAAGAAAAGAGGTTTAATTGGCTCATCATTCTTCAGGCTGTACAAGAAGCATTGCACTGACATCTGCTCTTGGTATGGGCCTCAGGAATCTTACAAACATGGCAGAAGGCCAAGGGGGAGCAGGCATGTCATGTGTCGAGGGCAGGAGCAAGACAGAGTGGTGGAGGTGCTACATTCTTTTAATCAACCAGATCTCATGTGAACTCAGAGAGAGAACTCACTCATAACCAAACGGATGGCATGAAGCCATTCATGAGGGATCTACTGCCATGATCCAATACCTCCCATTAGGCCCCATTTCCAACATTGAGGATCACTTTTCAACCTGAGGTTTGGAGGGGACACACATCTAAACCATATCAGGGAGTGATGGTTGAAAGTAAGTTATATCAGTTATCTATTGCTGTGTAACAAACTGCCGCAAAACTTAGTGGTGTCAAACAATACATTGTGTATGTGCTCAAAATTCTGTGAATCAGCAACTTGGACTGGGCCGGGTGAGAAATTCCTCACTGGTCTTGTCTATGGCCATTCGTGTGGTACAGTCATCTGGTGGCTTGGCTGAGGCTGGATGGTCTAAAATGGCCTCAGTCCCCTGTGTGGTGGTTAATGCTAACAGCTGGGCCTCCCTTTCTGTGTGATCTCTCACCCTCAGAGACACTAGCCCAGCTTTTGCATCTGGTATTATAGAGGTTCAAGAGAATGAGAGGAGAAGATAAAGACCTTGTGGGTTCTGGCCCAGATGCTGCATAACATCATTTTCATAATATTTAATTGGCAAAACTGTTGCAAAGCCTGCCACAACTCAAGGTCCTACTCAATGGGAGCATCTGTAGAGAATCCGAGAACATTTTTAGACAACAAAAGGTTTAAAACAGTTTTCTATACTATAGAATTTTATAAAATTACCAAGGAATTATTATGTTTATACGGGATATAGTATATATTATTTGTGAGGGTGTGTATGAGCATTTGATAACTCATTGAGCTAGTGTTTTTAACAATATACTTAGGGAATTCTATTTTGTCTCATTACTCCTCATTTTTTGATCCTCGGGCCCACTTTCATAGTCTATAAGTCTAATAAGCTTATGAGGTTCATGCTTAATTCCCTTACCATTCTTAGAACGTAGAATTTATTAGTTGTAAAACTAGCCTTAGATTGTAACTCAGGGATGAGAGAAACCTAGTTGTTGCCCTCAATTTTATTATGAACAAAATGGAGGGATGAGAAGGGGCATAGCTTTTCAGAAATAACTTCCATGTTTGGCAAAACCTTGCTTAACCATATTGGCTGTTTTCCTAAATTTTATATATATGAAAATTTAGTTGTGCTGGTTGTCAATGTTATCAACTCTAAAAAAACCGCATGCCTGAGTTCAAATCTTGACTCTGCAAAAATAAACAGAATTATATCAAACTAAAAACCATATATATATGTATTTATGTATATACATATATATATATATGAATTCAGCCCAATAGTAAGAAAACAATCTGATTAAAATAGACAAGGAACTTCAATAGAGATTTCTCAAAAAAGACATACAAATGGTCAATAATTTTGTGAAAAATTGCTCAACATCATTAATCATCAGAGATATGCAAATTAAAGTAACAGTGAGATATCACCTCATACTTGTTATAATACCGGCTGTTATCAAAAATATGAAAAATGACAAGTGTTGGTGAGGATGTAGAGATAAGGGAACCCTTGCACACTGTTGGTGGAAATGAAAATTACTATAATCGTTATGTTAAACAGTATGGCAGTTCCTCAAAAAATTAAAAATAGAACTACCATGTGACTCAGCAACTCCACTTTTGGGTATATATCCGAAGAAATGAAATGAATATGTCAAAGAGGTATTCACACTCCCATGATTATTGCAGCACTATTCACGGTAACTAACATTCAAAATCAACCTAAGTGTCTGTCAGTGAGTGACTGAATGAAGAAAATGGAGTATATATACACAGTGGAAAACTATTCAGCCACAAACAGGAAGAATAAGAAAATTCTATCATTTGCAACAACATTAATGAAGCTAGAGGACATTATATCAAGTTAAATAAGCCAGGCACAAAAAGATAAATACTGCATGATCTCACCTGTATGTAGACTCTAAAAGAGCCAAACTCATAAAAGTGGAGAGTAAGAGTTACAGCTCTTTTCATTTTGTCTAGCAGATTTTCCATTTTTTCCCACAACCACCCCCTCCCCGGCCACTCCTGAAAAAAAGCAAATGACAACAATGATAAGAAACACCTCTCAAAACAGAGAGTAAATCTGTGGTTACCAGAGATTGGGGGATGGAAGGATTGAGGGACAAAATCTTGACTCTGACACTTGTTAGCTGAAACACTTAAGACAAATTAAAAGTTTTTAGCTTTAGTTTCATCATTTGAAAAATGTGATTGAGAAAATATATTCCAAAGTGTTATTGTAAGAATTAAATAAAATATACTAAAAGAGTGGTTGGCCTAAAGTAACCACCTAAATGGAAGCTGCTACTATCACCACTAATGCTCATTTCCTTTCCATGCCATTCTTTCATTAATAGAACAGGTGGCTCATATCCATGCCTTCTAATCCCTTCACCATCCAGTTTCTCCTTCTCAACTTATTCTTTGTGTTCTCTGTGAAGATCACTTTTTCAAAGTTCACCACATGTCGAAGGTCCAGGCTCTAAAGCTGAACTTTGGGCATGGAGGAAGAAGTGGATATTTTAGAATCTCAAGCCATATACTATCTTAATGGAAGAAGATGGGACGGATTCTCAGAGTCAGGCAGAGATGCCAGGTTAGAGAGTAGGAATCATCCACTGACTGCAGGATGGAATTGAATAGTTCCGAGTCTGAGAAGTCAATTACCTGTGATGACAGTCTGGGAAGTCCAGACAAAAGCTCAAAGTCCAATACATGAAGTCAGGAGTTACAGCAGAAAGAACAAAGATACAGCAGTGTGCTAGTGGATTAAAATAGATTCATGACAAATGACATCCTGAACACTAGGTTTTGCACAGAAAACTGTACACATACATGTTTTGGCATATTTCTGTTAGGCTGGGAGCATTTCCTTAAGGTAGCAGGATTGAGATAGATACAACCCTTTGTCAGGCTTTTCTATTCATATGGGTAAGACTATCCTTTTCTGTGTTTTCTCAGTGGAAAGCTGTCTTTCAGTCTGCCATATACCTGGAAAATTCATTGACTATCTGGTGTATCCTTAGATCCAGAATCCTCCTATCTCACAATGGCATAAGTTGAGGATGGTCTATTCTGCCCTCCTCCTCCTCCTTCTTCCTTTTTATTGCTAGAGGGTACTATGAAGAGGGTAAGAGCATGACAGGTAACTTACAGGATAGATAAGCAGGATATTGTGTGTATGTTGTAGGTGTGTGGGGATAATGCATGTAGTGTTTATGTACATGTGTGTGAAGTTGCACATGGGGAGAGAAAAAAAACCAGAAAATAAGATCTGTGATTTCTCATCTTAGTTCTTGGGATTAGTCAAAACTCTGCTCCCCCAAATTGGTTTGAAGGCAGCCTCACCTTACCACCTACCAGAATTATCCCCTACATTGTATGTTACTTACAATTCCTGGTTGTAAAATGGGATTGACATAAAATAATCATGTAGCTTTTTAGTGTAAAGTCTAAGAATCTCCAGTGGTCAGTAAGCAGTTTTGCAAATTTGGCAACTCTAATAGACTGTAATATTATTTCTTCCCATTAGGCAACATTTGCAATATGGTTCCTACTAGTTTTACAAACTTTGGGCATAGTTTTACAAACTTGACAGTCCTGAAGCAGCTGGAGGTCAGGGTTATACATTGGGACAGAATAAATAAATGAGTCCAGGGTTGAAGCAAAGACACTGACTACTGTAAATGCACCATAAGTGCAGGCTGTGTGAGATGGTGTGGTATAAAAGAAGGTCCTGTAAATGAAGATGGGCTTCTCAGCTCAGAATGCTTACCTCGCTGAAATCATGGAGTTAAGGAGACATCAGAGAGATGGAACATGATATCGATGTAGAATAAACAACAATGGAAAAATTTACTGCAGTGTGAGTGAGTGGAGTGCAGACTCTAGAGAAAGCACTCAGACACTGAGTTATGGCTGTGTTTTCTCTGCTTGAAAGGTTGGTATGTGATGTTTCCTATAGCCCCAAGATTTTTTCCTTGGTCAAATCCTTCTTGCAACATTAACTCAAAGATTTGATAAAAGTATAGCAGATTTAAAATAAATGAGACCCTAACCAAGGTGACTATGCAGCTGATAAGCAACTTTACCTCCTTGTCAACATGATTTATTGAGTAATCAGTAACTGATATTGATGATATTCAGCTGCCCTAAGACAGCTGCATAAGACTATGTACCAGTAGGATGCCCTTGAGGAGATACGTGACTAGCAAGGTAGAAAAACTGAAAAGACCCCAGAATTTAAATCTTTCCAGAGTGAGGTGATCCATAGCTGCTCAGCCTTTTCTCTCATGCCCATTGTGGGGCCTGAATGTGGAGGAATTTTTGGACTTTAGAAATTGCGCTTTTAAGTCGAACCAAGTTGCTCTGCATGTTGTGTTGTGGTCCTACATGTATCCTTTCTGAAAGCTAAATAAAGTTGGCTCTGCGTATAGCTTTTTCTGTCTTGTGAGTTTGATTGTTACTCTGAACTCCAGGCCACTGCTGCTGTTCAAGCTGAGAGCTTCAGATGCCATGATTCTTTTTGATTAGGAATTGGTTGTTAAAGCCTTTGGACTCTGTAAAGTATCAATGACCTTTCTTGTAATGCCTTTGTCAGTTCTAGTTTGCATTCCTCTTGATATTTTTGCAGCATGTTGAACTTAACCACCCTTCTCCTTTGGGTCTCTTTTCTCCTTCAATTCTATGACATCTTCCTTGATCTTCTTTTATAAGGATGACACCATCTCTGTTGAGTATGCCTCCTCTTTCAGTATTCTTCTGAGGAGTTATCCTCTATGTCTCTTTACCTCCTAACTGCCAAAGACAGATGACCCATCCATAATGCTTGTGTAAGTTTTTTATTGTTATGTAACAAATTACCACAACTTAGCAGCATAAAACAACACTCATTATCACACAGTTTCCATAATTCAGGAGTCTGGGAACAGCATAACTGGGTACTCTCACAAAGTTAAAAGAAGATAGATATACTAATTACCCTGATTTGATCAGAATACATGGTATACACATATAATAACATCGCTCTGTATCCCATAAATATATACAGTTACTCTGTGTCAATGAAAAATGGGGGAAAAAGCAATAACAATCCTGTCATGGTGGCTAGGACCTGTAATCCCAGCATTTTGGGAGGCCGAGGTGGGCAGATCACTTGAGGTCAGGAGTTCAAGACCCACCTGGTCAACATGATGAAACCATGTCTTTAATAAAAATACAAAAATTAGCTGGGTGTGGTGGTGAATGCCTGTAATCCCAGCTACTCGGGAGGCTAACACAGGAGAATTGCTTGAACCCAGGAGGTGGAGGTTGCAGTGATCCTAGATCATGACACTCCACTCCAGCCTGGGTGACAGAGCAAGAATCCATCACAAAAATAAAAATAAAAACAAATTGTCAGCCAGGGCTGCAATCTCATCTGACTCTTGGCATCCTCTTCCATGTTCTCTCAGGTTGTTGACAGAATTCATTTTCTTGTGGCTATAGCATGCATGGAACTTCAGAGCCAGGAGGAGAGAGGGAGTCTCTGCAGCTGAGTCTTTCACCTCTAGATTCTTTCTTAAAGGGCTCAACTGATTAAGTCAGGCCCACATAGGATAATTTCCCTTTTGATTAAAGTCAAGTGATTAGGCATCTTAATTAAATCTGAAAAATTCCTTCATCTTTGACATATCCTATTGGTTAGAAGCAAGTTATAATTTATAAATATACTAAAAACCTTTGACTTATATACCTTAAATGTATAAGCTATATGGTTCATGAATGATATCTCAATAGAGTTGTTTAAAAAAATAAAGTTTTGAGACAGGGAAAGAAATAGAATCAAGTTACAAATCATATCCACATTCAAGGATAGGGGATACTAGGGGGCAGGAATTATGAGGTTATATTACAATTCTGTCTTCCACAATACTAAAAGTACCATCTCTATGCTTGACATTTCCACTGAGCCCAAGGACCGTATTTCCAAACACTAGATTATCAGATTCCAAACGCTAGGTTAAATCTTCCCAGAGTGAGGTGGTCCACAGCTGCTCAGCCTTTTCTCTCATGTCCATTGTGGGGCCTGAATGTGGAGGAATTTTTGGACTTCAGAAGTTGTGCTTTTAAGTCAAACCGAGTTGCTCTGCACGTTGTGTTGTTTCAAATAGTTTGAAATAGGTTTCAAATAGTGCCTACTTGGCAGCTCTTGTTATAGTATTTCTGTTTTCGGTGAAGTGTCTATGCATGAAATTTATATGTATTTTTAAAAAAGCTTACAATAACAAATCCAAAAGCAAAGAATAACAGTAATAGAAAAATTTCCTCCAAGTACAAGGCTGCTAGAGTTGGCTTGGTGAATTGGCAAATAAAAATACTAATATTCACTTTATTGGGGAGGGAGGGGACAAGAAAAACAGTACATCTGCTGTCACGAAGAAAGGTAGAATATACTTTTAGTATCCCCATATTCATATCCTGACTATGGACCCAAAATTTATGACAACCAAGTACTTGGTGACTGTTCTTAAACACTTGAATTCTACTTTTGGTGTTGCCAATGTACACTATTGCCCTTTTTTTTTACACTTATTCAGAAAATCAGGGCAAGACTTTCGCTTTCAGTATATCCTGAAAGCAATTGTATGTGAGTAAAATTTGTTAGAAACAGAAGGAAAGAGCAAGAATTCTAGTAAATTCTACTGAACTAGCTCAAAATAACAGACCTACTGAACTAGCTCAAAATAATAGACCTACTGAACTAGCTCAAAATAATAGACCTACTGAACTAGCTCAAAAATAATAGATTGAGCATCCAGGACCATGACTGTTTGTATCTTATCAGTTTGGATGAGAATTTCTCTGATATATGCAACCAGGTGTGTGAATGCTAGGATATCTATTCTTAATTTTACTAAATGTTGCTGATGCTTTCCGCAACAACTATGCTAGTTGCACCCCCATCAACACTCAAGGAAGTTTCTCATTTCTTCTAGTTTTCACCAAAATTCGCTAATACCCTACTTTTAGATTTTTATTAGTCAAATGGGTCTAACCTGGTATCTCATTGCTTTTAATTTTCTTCTCTCTGATTCCTACTAAGGCATATGTGGAAATCTTGATAACCATTTAGACTTTTCCTCCTATGATATGCTTATTTATATTTTTTACTCATGTTTATTTTGAGTTTTCTGGTTTTTGTAGTTAATTTTTATAAGTTTGTGATATGTTCTAGATTAGGTCTGTTTCATAGAGCTTTCTGTGATTATGGAAATGTTCTATATAAAACTGTTTAACATGGTTCCCCCAGCCATCTGGCTAGGGAGTATTAAAATATGGCTAGTACAATTGAGAGACTGAAATATAATTCTATGTAATTGATTTAAATTCAAATGTAAATAACCATATGTGACCAGTGACTATGTATTGAACAGTTTAGTTCTAGGTGATACTCTTGTGAGTTTTATGGATTGCAAATATCTTCTTCCAATCTCTTATCTCTATTACTTTTGTTTAGAGTTGTAATTTGTTTAATATAAACTCTAAATTTTAAAGTAATGAAATCCATAAAATTTTATTGTCTAGTTTGTTAGGTTTTTTCCTTTGTATGAAGACATTAAAGACATTTCCCATCCTTAGATCCAATGTTTTCTTTATTTATGCTTTAGTTTTTATTATATCTTTACTTCTGATTTCTTTGGGTTGAATTTTCCTCCGTTTTTCTTTTTTTGTTAAAGTGAAATGTTAGGTTATTAATTTTAGATTTTTCTTCTCTTTAAATATAGGCATTTATAGCTATAAATTATCTTCTAAGTACTGCTTTGGCTGCATTCCATAACTTTCAGTATGCTGTATTTTCATTTTTACTCATCGCCAAGTATTTAATCATTTAAGCAATTTCTTTTATGATCCATTATTTAACAGTGTGCTGTGTAATTTCCACATCCTTGTGAATTTTCTTTTGTGATTGATTTCTAATTTTATTTTTGATGAGACAGCATACTTTTTGGAAGGTTTAATCATTATAAAGTTTTATTGAGGCCTGTTCTATGGTCTATATATGGTTTAAGTTGAATAATATTCCAAATGCATTGAGAAGAATGTATAGTAGTCTGCCTACCCACAGTTTCACTCTCTGAAGTTTCAGTTACCTGTGATGCAGTATGATATTTAGAGAGACAGAGAGAGAGAAAGAGAGAGAGCATATTTATATAACTTTTACTACAATATATTGTTAGAATTGTTCTATTTTATCAGTCATTATTGATAATCTTTTACTGTGCCTAATTTATAAATTAAACTTCATCATAGGCATGTACATATAGGAGAAAAACACAGTATATATAAGGTCCAGTACTATTATCAGTTTCAGGCAACCACTGGGAGTCCTGAGACACATCCCCTACAGATAAAGGGGACTACTGCGTAGTTTGCAGTTTTGGGGTAGAATGTCTTACATCTATCTATGAAGTTTATATTAATAGTTCATTTATAATGTTGTTCAACTTTTCTACATCTTTGCTGATCTTCTGCCAGTTATTCCATCCATTATTGAAAGTGAAGTACTGAGTTCTCCAACTATAGTTATTCAGCTGTCTATTTCTTCTTTCAGTTCTGTGAGTTTTTCCTTAAGGCATTTTTGGACTCTTTCGCTAGGTGGATATATGTTTATAATTTTCATGTCTTAAATAATAAACTATTTTATTATTATAAGATGTTCTTTTTTGCCTCTAGTAACAATTTGTCTTAAAGTATATTTTGTCTGATGTTATTATAGCCACTCCATGACTATCTGGGTACTAATGAATCATATATCTTTTTTCCCAGCATTTTAGTTTTAACTTGTTTGTGTCTCTGAATTTGAAGTTTTTCTCTTGTGGACAGTGTATAACATATATTGGAATCTGTTTCTTTTTAATTCTTTTAAATTTAATTTTAATTTAATTTTTAAAAGATATATTTAATAAATATATTTCTTTTCCTTTGAATAAAGTGTCAATTTAATTTACTTTTAACTTAATTACAGATAGGGTAGTCATTATGTCTGATGTTTTACTTGTTTTATATGGCTTACATCTGTTTTCTTTTAGTTTTTCTATTTTATCATTACTGGCTTGTTTTCTGTTAGATATTTTCTAGTATATCATTTTAATTTCCCTGTGATTTACTTTAAGATTTGTTCTTGAACTGTTTCTTAGTGATTTCCCTAGGGATTATAATTAACATCTAACTTAAAGCAATGTAGTTTAGACTAATAAAAACTTAATTTATAATAAATAGTATACAAATATTTGCTCCAATGTAACTCTTTCTCATGGTACATTTGTGCTATTTTCATACAAAATACATCTTTATGCATTATAAGCCCTTCTACATAATTGACAATTATTGATTTGTGTAGCTGTCTCATATTGAATAGGAGAAGAAAAGGTTTTAAAAATATATATATATTTATATTATTTTTATTTTTGCTTTTAATGGTGTTCAGTTTTTCTTTTTAAAATTAAAAACAAATTTGTGGGTATATTGTAAGTGTGTATATTTATGGGGTACATGAGATGTTTTGATATGGGCATATATACAATATGAAATAAGCGCATTCTAGGGAATGGCATATCCATCCCCAGAGTATTCACGTTTCTTTATAAGGATTCAAGTTACTGTTTAGTGACCTTTCATATTAGCCCTAGGGATCTCCTTTAATATTTTTTATACTGCTAGTGGTAAATTCTCTGTTTTCTCTGTGTCTTAATTTCTCTATTATTTTTGAAAAATAGTTTTGCTAGACATAGAAGTCTTAGTTGATAGTGTTTTTCTTTTCATGGTTTCTGCTGAGAAGTCTTTTGTCAATCTCACTGAGTATTGACTACACATGATGAGTTGCTTTTCGCATGCTGCTTTCAAGGGTCTTTATCTTTCAACAGTTTGACTATGATGTGTCTCAGTGTGGATCTCCTTAGTTTATTCTATGTGGTGTTCATTGAACTAATTGGATATGTAGATTAATGTTTGTCATAAAATTTGGTAAGTTTTTGACCATTATGTCTTCAAATATTTTTATACCTCTTTTTCTCTCACCCCTCATTCTGGCACTCTGAGTATGTGTAAAATAGTGTGCCTGATGAGGTTCTACAGATTTCTGAAGCTCTACTTATTTATTTTTCTTATATTTTCTTTTTGACCTTCAGACTGGATACTCTCAATTGATTTTTCTTCAAGTTAACCAATTTTTTCTTTTCAACAGTTCGCATCTGCAGCTGAACTGCTCTAGGGAATTTTTTCATTTCGGTTATTGTAGTTTTTAACTTTCCATTTCATTATTTTAAATAATTTCTAACTCTTTATTGATATTCTCTGTATAGCAGGTATGAGAGGAAAATACATCTTGGAACCTCAAAATCACTAAGTCAAAGGGAAAAGTCAAGCTGGGAGCTGCTTAGGGACAACCTGCCTCCCATTCTATTCCTAAAAACGATAGCTACTAAGATAAAAAAGCTACTTACTTCCCTCACAAGGAATTTCCTTGTAGACAAAGGACAGTCAGAACTCAAAGTCATCCCTCTGCTCACTGAGATAAATGTGTATCTGACTGCCTCCTTGGGAAAGGCTAATCAGAAACTCAAGAGAATGCAACCATTTGTCTCTTATCTATTTATGACCTGGAAGCCCCCTCCCTGCTTTGAGTTGTCCTGCCTTTCTGGACCAAACCAATGTACATCTTATATATACTGATTGATGTCTCATATCTCCCTAAAATTTATAAAACCAAACTGTGCTCCAACCACCTTCGGCACATGTCATGAGGACCTCCTGAGGCTATGTCATGGGGGACATCCTTAACTTTGGCAAAATAAACTTCCTAAATTGACGGAGACCTGTCTCAGATATTTGGGGGTTCACATAGGGAATCATTCTCATCCTGTTCTTTGCTTCTTTACACAAGGTTTCCTTTAGTTATTTGAATATATTTCTAATAGTGAATGTCAGTTCTTTATCTAGTAAGTCTGACATCTAGGCTTTCTCAGGGACCATTTCTATTGACTTGTTTCATATGTATAGGTCTATTTTCTTGTTTCTTTGAGTGTCTCATCTTTATTATCGAACACTGGACATTTAAAATGATGTAATTTTTAAATTATAGAAAGAAGATGATCACCACCACACACCTGGGCTTGTCGTTGCTGTTTTTTTCTGTTTATTGACTTATCTGGACTATTATGTAAAGTCTGTATTCTTTGTTGTGTGTGGTCTATGAAATTTCTATTTGGTTACCTTCTTGGTCAGCTAATGATTGGTTAGAGAACATCTTAAATGCTTTGAACCAATGTGTGTTGGGTACATTTCAGTGCTTTGGTAGGCAGTTTAAAACCCTGCCTTAGACTTCTCTTCTTGCTGTCTACAGCCTTAAGGTCTGACAGCAATGAGAGCTTAGTGTCTTCTCAAATCTTAATGTGATATAGGCCATGAACACAGCCCTGCATGCATGAATGACTTCTAATTCCCAGGAATACATGAAAGCTTTGCAAAGTTTCCTATGGATATCTCACTTTTCAGTGCTTTAAAAAAAAAATCAGCCTTTTATCCTCAACTGGCAATGCTGCATCAGGCAGCTATAATGTTAATCAGTTGTCATTATTTTTTTTTCTATAAATGCCCTTCCAGTATGGCTGTTTACACTAAGCGAGCTCTGAGTCTGGTCAAATAAAGACAGTGAGCTGTCATAAATAGTGAACATTCTTTGGGAATGAGGCATGTGATGGAGGTGATGGGCTAAAAATCAGTTCTACCTCTTCCAATGGCTCATAGTCTACCATAGTTGCAAGAATGTTGGTTTTCAAGGTCACTACAGAGCTGGAAAGGAGATAAAATTGGGACATACTAAACCATCACAAAGCTTATTGTTTTTACAGGATTCAACTTTTTTTCTTCTTTTTTTTTAACTAAACACTTCTCAGATTGTGGCAAACTTTTGCATACTTTCCAGAATTTTTTAAAAGTTTATTTTGACAGGTTTTTTTGAGGTTTTTTGGGGGCCAATATCCCTGCTATTGTTATGGAAGGGTAGGTTTTCAGAGATCTTTGTTCTTCCATTCCAATAGTTGAATCTGATTCTTATCTTTTTCTTTAGAAAATTTTCTAGTGTCATTCAGATGTGGCTAGGCTACTTCTCAATTCTTGTAATTAGCATTATTATTGTAGTAATGTAGTACAGCTACCATCCAGTCTCCAGGAGCTGTGATTCCCTGTATTGTCCTCATACTGGCAGCATCAAAAGTAGCTAAAAATTTGTTTAAATGGAAACTCTTGGGACCCAACCCAGACCTATTGAATAAAAAACTCAGGTGGTTTGACACTGTAGACTATAGGCATGAGTTATTTTTAAAGTTTGTCTAAACTTGGAAAGGATTTGGTGTCAGGCCTCTGAGCCCAAGCCAAGTCATCGCATCCCCTGTGACTTGCACGTATACATCCAGATGGCCTGAAGTAACTGAGGAGCCACAAAAGAAGTAAAAATAGCCTTAATTGATGACATTCCACCATTGTGATTTGTTTCTGCACCACCCTAACTGATCAATGTACTTTGTAATCTCCCCCACCCTTAAGAAAGTTCTTTGTAATTCTCCCCACCCTTGAGAATGTACTTTGTGAGATCCACCCCTGCCTGCAAAACATTGCTCTTAACTTCACCCCCTATCCCCAAACCTCTAAGAACTAATGATAATCCACTGCCCTTTGCTGACTCTGTTTTCAGACTCAGCCCACCTGCACCCAGGTGAAATAAACAGCCATGTTGCTCACACAAAGCCTGTTTGGTGGTCTCTTCACGCGGACGCGCATGAAATTTGGAAGTAGCATACATTTGAAAAACCATGCTTTATATGGTAGGTGGTTCACATGAAGAATATCTGATGTTGGGAGTCAAAGGTTATTGCTAGGAAAAGGCATACAGACAAATCAGAGTTTACTATAGCTCATCCGTATCCCATTGTGACTAGTTTTTAGTTACAGGCCTGCTTATTTCCCAAATCTTCTAAACAATTATAGCAATTGCAGTACAGTTTTACTCTTCCCCACCTCTTTTCTCTTAACCTTATTTTCATAAAATATCATAGAGAATTTACTTTCTACCATTAATTGGGATAAATGACTGAGATTTAGAGCCAACAGAATTTTAACTAGAAGCTTCCTGTTTCTTTAGTTAGCCCTAGGGGCATTACATATCCACTCGTTCATCTATTTATTCATTTGTTCCACAAGTTCTTGTTGAATGAAAAGATGTGGAATTCTGGACCTAGATCCAAAAGGAGAGATGAAGGTATTAGGAAGATACATGAAGGCTGGGAAACATAATGAGACACTGTCTCTACAAGAAATTATAAAAAAAAAAAACAGACTTGGTGTCACTTGTTGTCCTAGCTACTCAGGAGTCTGAGGTGGAAGGAGCTTGAGCCCAGGAGTTTGGGGTTAGAGTGAGCTATGATCATGCCACTGCACTCCAGACTGGACAACAAAGTGAGACCTTGTCTCTAAAAAAATAAAAAATAAAAATGAAAAAATTTAACAAACAGACTTGAGAGCCAGTTGCATAGAGATGAACACGAAAGACTGAAGACTTGTCTTCAAAAGAGAAGGAAAATAAAAAGGTATAAAGAATGAATCTTGAGGAATGCTCAGATTTGAAAGGATAAGGGAAAAAGCTGTTATTTAAAAACAAAGCCCACATGGTTGTTAACGGAAGCTTTCTTGTGAAAGATATACCCTGCGGAGGTGAGAAAATTTGACTTCCTCAAAGAATATTGATTTTCTCAAAATGTTGTCCTTGGCTGGAAAAGGAAGGGTGGGTATATGAAGAGAAGGTGATTAGGAGTACCAAAATACAGTTAGATAGAAGAAATATACTCTAGTATTTGACAGCATAGTAGGGAAATTATAGTTAATGATAATTATTTGTATATTCCAAAATAATTACATGAGAATTATAATGTTTCCAACACAAAGAAAAGATAAATGTTTGAGGCAATAAATATTCCAATTACCCTGACATAATCCTTATACATTGTATACATGTATCAAAATATCACATGTATCCCAAAATATGTGCAACTCTAGTATACCAATAAAAATATGTAGTCCCTGGACCAGCAGTGTCAGCATATCTGGGAACCGGTTAGAAATACAAAGCCTCACCCAGCCTACCAGATCAGAAATCTGGGAGTGAGTCCCAGAAATCCATTTTTTGACAAGCTTTCCCAGTGATTCTGATGTACACTTAAGCTTGAGAACCACTGCTATAACAAATTACATCTCATGGTCTACAGAGGTAATCCACGGGGATTCTTATATTCTTGTGGAGAGCAACATGCTAATTAGGAAAGAGATTATTATTTTTTGCCCAATTTTAATGGCTTGTTTTGAATATTCTGTTTATTAATTGAGAGGAAAAGTATCAACCAAAACTCCGGGTTTTGCCAGGCAGAAATTTGGTATAATATTTATTATTACTAGAAATCATGGCATCAGGAAAGCCTTAAAACATATGAAGAGCTTCTTAAATAAGTCCTGAATTATTTCAAATGAGATCAATCCATGTTGAGCTTTCAATTAGAAAAGTAAAATTTTATAATTTTGAATTGGGTTGGAAGACAGTCGAACCTAATCTTCTGTGTCCAAAATCTCCTTCTTCAGTGAGCAACAAAAAGAAATGAAGCTCAAATGAATGTCCCTAAAGTCTTGTGGGAAACTCAATAATAAAAGAAAAATTCAACGCCTGTAATCCCAGCACTTTGGGAGGCTGAGGTGGGCAGATCGCCTGAGGTCAGGAGTTCGAGACCAGCTTGGCCAACATAGTGAAATCCCATCTCTACTAAAAATATAAAAATTAGCCTGGCATGGTGGCAGGCACCTGTAATCCCAGCTACTCCGGAGGCTGAGACAGGAGAATCACTTGAACCTGGGGGGAAGTTGCAGTGAGCCAAGATTGCACCATTGTACTCCAGCCTAGGAGACAAGAAACTCTGTCTCAAAAAGAAAAAGAAAAAGGAAAATTCAATTATATGTTGAACTCACTAAGGGATAAAAATACTTTGGACATATTAGAATGATTCCAAAAAATAAAACAACAAACTCTTGTCTGGTTAAACCAGAATTCCTGCATGTATACTTCACATATTAGAAAACAGAAAACACATAATGCTGTGTCAGATCATAAATGTGAAATATAATAACTCTCAGTTACATTAATGGCTATGGTTAAGTGAGTGCGTACTATGTGCTAGTCTTTGTGGTGATTGTTACTCGTCACATGGAAGCCTGCCAAGAGGCCTGTTATAATTTCCATTTCACAGATAGCACTCCAGCCTGGGTGACAGAGCGAGATGCTCTTTCAAAAAAATCAAAATTAAAAAAGTAAAACATATCAAGCTCTTGATTCCATCTTATCAGAGATCCTGTGAGAACACATTTCTAAGTCCTCAGATAGGAATGCTTTAAACCTTCCAGAGTGATGAAACTTTCTCTCTTGATACTTTTATAATTATTAATCACATAGCTAAAGATAGGAAATGGACTTCTATCTGAATGTACCAAGAGTCTTATTCCTGGGGTACATTTGGAATGTTAATGGAAAAGTAAGAAAGTACAGATTAAATTTCCATAGGGTGCTAAGGCAACATTCAAAAATTTTCTCTTCTGCACATTATTTCTGGCATTTTACATGAAAATATTCTCACTCATAGGTGGGAATTGAACAATGAGAACACATGGACACAGGAAGGGGAACATCACACACTGGGGACTGTTGTGGGATGGGGGGAGGGGGGAGGGATAGCATTAGGAGATATACCTAATGCTAAATGACAAGTTAATGGGTGCAGCACACCAACATGGCACATGGATACATATGTAACAAACCTGCATGTTGTGCACATGTACCCTAAAACTTAAATAATAAAAAAAAAGAAAATATTATCAATATTTTTGCTACAAAGAAAGGCCTTGGGAAAGGTGACTTAGAGACAAAGTAGTTAGGACATAGCATTGCGGTGACCTTAGCTACCACTCTGTAATTTGGGAGTTACTTATAGTATTTATCTTGAAGGGTGGTTGTAAGTATTACACTAGGCTACACAGGTAAAACCCTTAGCAATGAATCTATCACAGAGGCATGGTTAATAACTGTTAATTATTGTCATCATTATTGCCATTGTCCCATCTTTATCACGGGTTTGCACAAACCCAAAGAGCCTTCACACATGGCCCACAGTGATCTTCCCTCATTCACAGTAGTCAATGTAACCTCTTACTAAATAAGTGATAGTGTCTATTTGGACTGGGGTATGATCCTCAGGACCCATAAACAAGGCATGAGGGTCTTGTTTGGCATTTTTTACATTTAGCATACAAAAAAATTTTTTTAAGTAAAACAAAAGCTCTTTTGCTATCAGACATTTGATGAACTATGTAATTCAGGCTTTGGCCAAAGGGCAGGATACATGTGCTACTGAGTGTCACTGTGTTTTAGAAATTGATGTCATGCAGGGTCAGAAGCGTACTCCTGAGTGAGGTCAGAGATCTGATTTACCAGTTTATGCCCTTGGGCAGAGGGTATTTTGATCTTAGTGTGCTGCATTAACTCTACCCCCAGGTTGATTTTCCAAAATCAATGCCCTCAGACACTTTCCAAAGTGCTCATTCCTTCTTTGTCCCTCTTTTGTAATGTATTTTTGATTGTTAGGTTTCTGTTAACGTAGTTACTATCCAATCAATAAACATTAGCCAGTTTATTAGTGAAACAGGCTTGATTTCATGATGTTACTCATAGAAGGCTCTTATTTATCATTCTAGTCCACAAAAGTTCACAGCTGATGCAATATACAGTCTAAGCAGCTGTGCTTAGGAGCAGTTCCTATGCCTCAGGCTCCCCTTCAGGTCACAGTGAATGAGCACAGAAGAAACTCAGTGATTGTCAGAGAGAAATGAAAACAAACAAACAAACAAAAAGAAACAAACAAATAAAAACAAAAAATGTGCCCAGAGTCTGGCCTTGAGTGAAGATTTAGTGCATGTAAAAGCCTCTTTCTCCCCACTGGTGAATGTACGTGACCGCTCATCCCCCACGTTAATCATGAGTGCAAAGCTGTGTGCCTGTATCTAGAGGCCACAGTGGGAAGTGGCACTCAGATAATGGGATTCCTGTCAGCAATTGAACTAAATGACTCAGGTCAGTGGCCTCTTTGTTAGAACTGGGGCCAGGAGGAGCTAAATGACCCTGAGCAGGGAAGGTGGCGCCTAAGAGTCTAGGCAGCCTTGCAGGGTTGGACAGACATCAGGGAATTGAAGCCGATCCTGCAGGGAGCCAGGCTTTTGGGCCATTCAAACCTATTTCTGATGTAAAACTATTAGTTCTTGATTGGAGCTGTGATGGAGAATAGGGGTGAGCTGAATTTCAGTAGCACAGAAACCCTACAAAGTATGTCCACATTCCTGCTTGTGACCTCCAGTCCATTGTAGGAAATTCAGAGCTTCGGAGAACAGCTTTTTTTTTTTTTTTTTTTTTCCTCTGTGAGCATCTTCTTTTATCCTACTGCTACTGATATGCATATTTTATATGTCTGGAGGAACTTACTCTAGATGAGTGGCTGGCAAACTTGCTACAAAGGGCCAGATGGTAAATATTTTAGACTTTGTGGTTATACAGTCTCTGCCACAACGACTCAATTCTGCCAGTGTAGTGTGAGAGAAGCCATAGGCAAAACATAAACAAATGAGTGAGGCTGTGTTCGAATCATACTTTATGTATAAAAGCAGGCAGTAGTCAGAATTTGGCCCACAGGCCACAGTTTGCAGAACTTTGCACCTGATGCTGCTTTTGCTTACCAAGCTGTTTTCCTACTAACAGTAATAGAGGACCAACATGTAAATCCATGGTGCTTTTTGACATTGGTGCTGCTACCTGGTGTTCTAGTCTCATGAGTGGCCTCCTTTGATGCACATGAGTAAGGATGGGACGGTGCTTGAGGCAAAGCTATGACCAGTACCACCTTTCTACTGGTCCCAACCTTAAAGGAGAATTTTCTTCAGTGAGTTTTTGGCTTAAGATGAGGCTTCCCCAAGTTTTGATCATATCCTTATCCAAATCTCCCTGCTGTAGTTCAAAAGTCAGGTCAGGATTTTCATGAAGCCACTTGAAGAAGTATTGAGATTTTCCCAGTTGCATTCACAGAGGTGATAAAGCAATGGAATATATTCAGATTTGATAATTTCAGCTAACTGGAGATTCCACGAAATGCCATTTAACTAAAAGCTATTCATTTGAAAGAAGTGATTTCTATTACTGATGATTTCATCCTTCAGAAAATTATAAAAATAAGGTCCTACTGCATAGGATATCATTAAGAGTAATAAGGAAAAAACAGGTTGGAAATGTAAGTCAACAGGAAAGTTGGGGAGAAATGATGACATCATTGGAGATTTCCATTGTATTCATGAATAGTTGAGTAGAGTAAAAAAAATAACCTGAGAAAGCAGAGTCTTTCCCAAAAAAGAAAAATGTAAAAAGAGGAATTTGTGGAAAATAAAGATAAAAACAGTTTTTGCTTTTCACAGCTTGGGCAAGAAAATTAACAAACAAACAAAAACTGGCCTGACATTTGATTAAATGATGAAAACGACTCATAACGAGATCATACTTTCTTCCAGATAGATCACACAGGTAAACTAAAATAGTGACTCAAAAAATAGTAACCATGGATTTCAGACAAAACATTGATCCTTTTCTCGGGTTTTACCCGTCTTCTACTTTAGTGTATTTTTGAGATTTTTTGAAGATCCTGTGCCTCGAGGATATCTGTTAAAAGAACACGGTTTTGAGCCTTACCTGAAAATTACTGAGTTAGAATTTCTAGGTATGGGGACTAGGATATCTGTGATGTTAATGACATTTTAGTAAATCTCAGTCATACTGAAGTTTGAGAAGCACCAGCAATCCCATCACCTTGGCCAAAACCTTCTCTCATTCATTGGGCAAGTGTTTGGAAAATACACTGTTATGGATTGACTTGTTTCCCTACAAAATTCATATGTTGGAGCTCCATATCAATGTTAATATATGCTTGAAAGAGGTAATTAAAGTTAAATGAGGTCATGAGGGATGGGGCCCTAATCCAATTGGACTGATGTTCTTAGAGGAAGAAATCTGGACACACACAGAGACACCAGGGAAGTGAGTGCACAGAGGAATGATTATGTGTGAGGATGCAGCAAGATGGCCATCTGTAAGCCAGGAAGAGAGGCCTCAGGAGAAACCAATCCTTTGGACACCTTGATCTAGGACTTCCAGCCTTTACAACTGTGAAACAATAAAATTTTGCTGTTTAAACTACCCCATCATGTGGTATTTTGTATGGCAGCCCTGGCAAACTTATATGAAGGATAATCAGATTGTTGGGGTTTGAAATCCACCTGTTGAACTCCACCACTGTACAACGTTGGGCAAGTTAGTTGTCTAAGACTCATGTTCCTCATCTATAAAATCAAGATAATGATAGTGCCCACTTCGTCAGTTTTTTGAGATGATTAAATGAAATGCAGGAGATGCTGGAACAATGCAGGGGTTAGGGGTGCCATCCCCCACACAGTTGAAAGTCCACATACGATTTTCGACTCCCACAGCCTACTGTTGGCTGGAAGCCTTACTGATAATATAAGCAGTCGATTAACACATCTTTTGTGTATATACTGTATTCTTAGTTAATATTTTAACTAAATTCTTACAATAAAGTAAGAGAAAACAAACTGTTATTAAGAAAATTAAGAAAGAAAATATATTTACTATTCATTAAGTGGAAGTGGATCATCATAAAGGTCTTCATCCTTCTTGTCTCCATGTTGAGTAGGCACAGGAGGAGGAGAAGGAGGAGGGCTTGGTCTTGTTGTCTTTGGGTGGCAGAGTGGAAGAAAATCCATGTGTAAGTGAGCTCACAAAATTCAAACCAATATTGTTCAAAGGTCAACTGTAATCCATTGTAAGAACTCCAAAAATGCTTGCAGAAGTGAAGTTCATGATGCTGACTGCACCTTTTGCAGCATCCGGAGGAAGGCAGAGGAATGGGAA
This sequence comes from Nomascus leucogenys, assembly GCF_006542625.1. Taxonomy (NCBI): domain Eukaryota; kingdom Metazoa; phylum Chordata; class Mammalia; order Primates; family Hylobatidae; genus Nomascus; species Nomascus leucogenys. Next base: position 63,604,241 of record NC_044394.1, on the reverse strand, counting down.
AAGTAGGCAATGGTGAATATCAAAGTGGGGATCAGAACCTCCTCACTCCTTGACTTTGCTTTTCTACTTTCCTCTCTTTTTTTCTACCTTTTTAGTCACCAATTTCTTCTCTGGACCCCTCCTTCAGAACTTCTATCTTTTTCATTGACTAAGTAATCAATCAATGAATCAATCACACATTCTTTCATTTATTTCTTGAGCAGAGTGGTTGAGCACCAGTCTTTTTGGAGAGCACAGGGGTAGAATAAGATCATGGTTTCACTCCTTGAGACACGACACAGGTGACATTTCTGCACTATCATTGATGGTTTACAAGGATCCATGATATATATTTTCAAGTTTGGATGCTACAACAATCGTGGAAGATAGACCAAATAGGTATCATTCCTATTTCCATATGTGAAAACCAGGGCTAGTTACTGCACAGCTATTAGCTGGGTTTGCTTGAATGGGATCTTACTCTGACGCCACTGAACAATGTTGAAGTGTTACTAAAGTGGCAGCCACATCAAGCTCTGTGTGACAAGTGCTGTAAGAAAACTGTTGACTCACTATTGTGGCTTAAGGTGGAAAAAATTCATGTCTGGATGATGTAATCAAGAAAGGTACAATGGAGGAGGTGAGATTAAAACTGCAATTTGAAGAAAGAGAAGAAAATTCTAATTTTGTTTTCTTAATCTGAAAAAGAGAAATCCCGTAAGTCTGGAGTTTGAAGTGAATTCATATGTCACAAAGAGTAGATGTGTTATGCTTCAGATCATCTATCTCATTGCAAATAAATAAGTGAAATTCAACATAATTATCCACTGGGTTCTGTTTAGTTGTTTGTTTATTGCTATTTAAGCAATCAAGTTTTAAATAAAACATGGAAAGAGAAATGCAAAGTGCTGCCAAAAGAGATGAATCAAACTTAATCAGTTTCCAAATACACACCTTTTATTCAGGCCCCCATTAGGCTTTCTCTAGGGTCCCTGTCAATGTGAAGAATGGGGAATGACCAAGTTGATGAAGATAGTCAGAGGGCAGAGATAAACAGGTGCACTTCCAAGAGTTGAGAGAGAAAGAATGGTTTTGCTGGTGGCTGATAAAATTAGACTTTTGTATATTTTAAAGGAGTAGGTACTGCTTCCTAGAATGCTTATTCTGAAGTAATCATAAAAATAATTAGCCACTTTACATAATCATTATCAGTTGATGATATAATTGTGTAGTAATAGAAGGCATACCATTGATTATTATCCCGCAGATGAAAAAACACATTTTACTCTAAATTAGTCTCATTCAAAGCAGAAAAAAACAAAAAACACATAGCTGAACCGTGATGTAATGTTAGAAACCTTTTAATCTATGCCACTTTTTCTTTGATGTTTGTTTAAAAATCCCAAGCCAATTCATTCATGTTGTGTAAGTTATGATGACAGACTGAGATCAGCTTCCTCATTTTCTGTGCATGACACACATATAACTTTGGGAGAATACAAAACTTCTATTGAATAAATTGTCCCTTGTTTATTCTCTATTAAACTGAAAACAACAATAATTCACCATTAACAAAACATATACTGATTCGGCACAAATATTTTTAAATTTATAAAATATGCAAAAGTCTTTCGTTTGTTTCTGAACATTGCTTAGTGCTGCAGATTCTCCCCCATGCTTTTTATCTGTGAAGTGCAGTGGTTAATTTACATATTTCTAGTCTCATGAAAATTTAAGGGTGTAAGACCAAGTGACTGATGTCTGCTTGACATTCAGGCTGCAAACAGCCCTAGATCAATCAAATTTTTGTTATTTTTCTGTTTATTTTAACCATATGATGGATTAAATTAGTATATCCAATTAGAAACCTTTATAGCAAATTAGATTTGTACTTCAGGGAAATAATGTAGACCCTTATGGTGATTTTTAAAAAACAAAGCACATGTTTTTGTTTGTATTCTTTTGGTATCAACATGTTCTCCCAAATTCTTCTTTAAAAGATAATGGTGTTAATGACATATCTGTCTATGTAAACACCTGGAGAATTTCCCAATAAAACTATTCTTTTTGATTCTGAACTTTCTATGTATCGGTGCACTGTGTAACCCCAAACTGCAAACCAGGTTAAATGTGGTAGTGTTCGCCTTGGCTAGAGCCAAGATAGATAAATTATGATTAAAATGCAGGTGAATTTTTATGTTGCAGAGAAAAAATATTTCTGAGATGAAGCCAAGAAAAATATGGAATACCTGATAAAGTGTTTATGTTAAGATAGGGAGAGGATAGCAAAAAAATAAAAAAATTTAAAAAAAAAAGAGGAGAGAGAAAGAAAAAGGATGGTGGCTGTGTATTAGGACCCAAAGGTAAGGTGGTAAGATCAGGGAATGAAGTAGTTGTCAGTAACTGCATCTGCCCTCATTAGATCTTTGCAGAAAGTCTGGAGCCTAACAATGTAGAGTGGGAGGAGGGCAGAGGTAGAAGAATCTCAAATGTATGCTGTGGACACTATTGTGCAACCAGCCTACACATCATTACTGTAAATTCTGCACCTGTGTTTGTATATGAAACCTTGTTTTATATTTCTTAACTTTTAAATACATGTGTAACTACAAAATCTGGGGACCCAAATAGTCAATAATTCTGTTCACTAAATATTTCTGGTTCTATACTGCTGGGAAAGTTCTGGTTTCCTTGCAGTTGGAATGAAGCCATGTAGCTAGTTCTGGCCAGTGAATCAATAACAAAAGAGTCATGTATACATTCTAGAGATGACCATTAATTACTAATTTAAGACCTCCCAGAAGTCAGCTTCCCTCTGGAACAGTGACCTACCCCATCAGCCTGGGTTCCTAAGAGTGAAGTCACCAGCCCCTCTCCACGATATGCTGGATAAATAATGTGGATGACAAATAAACCTTTGCTGTTTTAAGCTACTGAGGTCTTGGGACTGGTTGGTAGCAGAATAACCTAGATTATCTAGCAGAAATATCTCCTCAATTATGTTTTTAGATTTTCTGTTTCTGGGCCAGTTCTGATTGAGTAAAAACCACAATTATTTCAACAGCTTTATTCTCCCCTTAATACAGTAAAATCAAATCCATGCTTCAAGATGCAGGGTCTATGTCTTATTCTATCTCCCAAAATAGGATCTCTGCTCTCTGTGGCTCTCTGGTTATATTAGGTCCTTATGTTCTCACTCCCTGCTTTCTCACATCTGGTTTTGAATACGTCTATAGATTTGCAATCATCTTTCAGTTCTCAATGGTTATTTTACCAGTCCAGCTCTTTTCTAGGACCAGAGTCTTCCTGGAATGCCTACTTTAATGTCAGTGAGCCCACTGCCTGCCTTTGCCAGGAAAAGGTCTGGAGCTCTGCCTCTTTGGCCAGTCCAGGTTTTGGAGTTCTGCTTTCTTTGGATAGAGTTCCCAAATTTACCACCACTAGTCAGTCTGATTCCTGGCTGGAAGCTCTGCCTAATTGAAAGTGTCAGTGCCAACCTGTGCTGAAACAGGGACTATGAGTAGGGTGCTTCCTTGGACTTGGTGTTTGGCCTATGTAGCTGTGTCTCTAGAGCCAAGTGCTGAAGCTAGATCCATTTTCCAAATGTCAGCTTTACCACAGCGTTCAACTCTGCACTTGATTCTGGCTCTTTCTTCTTTCACGCTGGTTCCATATGGGAAAATGTGACCCATGATGGCTCAGAAGCAAGTTCACAATGAAAAGTGATTCCCTGATGAGCTAATCTGGAAATAGAAAGCTTAGTAAATAGACCAACAAAAGAGCATTATTAACAAGATCTGCAGAGAGAAAAAGAGAATGAATTTCAGGTTCTAATTGCTCAGAATCAACAGGCAGACTGGCCAAAGCCCATGCCCAGAGCACAGAAAGGTAATCTGAGATAGGTGGCTGGACATATCACATAGGACTTTGAAGCACTAGGCCAGGAATCTAAAGAAAACTTCAATTCTTCATATTTCCAGGGAAATTAGACAGAAAGGTCAGCCTGATCCTCAAGAAAAAAGTAAAGTAAATCATTTCAAAAGAAAAGCAAAAACAGAGACAGCTTATAAGGGTGCCTGTGATAGTGCAGCAGCTTGATTTCTGACTCTAGCATTCTATTTAGACCAATGTTTCTCAAAGTGGCATCCACACATCAGTGGCCTCGGTACCATGGGTAGGGGCAGGTTGACAATGTGAATAAATGCACCTAGCAAATAATAATACTTAGATAACCAAGATGAATGTGTGAAGATTCTGCTGCCTGTTAAGAAGGACATGGATCCCTTTGTCAAAGTCTAAAACCAAAAAGGACAGACAAAATCACAATGAATTGTTAAATAAGTTGCGGTTAGCAAGCATGCATGTGGGAATTATTTACAATATATTTAAGGGAGAAAATAATTTCTGGAAGCATTTCTTATCTTGAGACTTTTCAGTTTCAACATGAAAGGCGAGGGAGAAGGCCAAATGTGAGAATAAAATAGTTAAGTAAGGCAGGCTTTGGTAAATAAGACAGACTCTGTTATGAAAATACAGACGAAGGACTCTTTATTTCAAATTAAGAGACTATGTTATATTTTCATTAATAAGAACCTAAAGCAGATAAGCTTTTTAGAGGAGGATATTGTGGAGAAGAAAAAAGTGCATTCTAAGAGGAAGGAAAAGTATAATCAAAAGTACAGAAGTGGAGAAAACCTGCACAAATGTTCCCTTTTAAACCATCAGCTCCCAAATGTTGCTTCACAGAGTTATGCCGTTCTTCTTGTCAACAGGTAGCTTATTAAAAGGTTCCTGAGTCCCAGATGTGAGGATTTTGGCTTAGCAGTTACAGTGGGCACAAAGGAATTGTAATTTTGAAAGGTTTCTCATATCCATCAGTGATCTTTGTAGATGAGTAGAATCTACTCCAGAGGCATTATGGAGATATGTATTAAAAAGACCCTATTGAAAGCTTTTACACTGTTAGTGGGAGTGTAAATTAGTTCAACCATTGTGGAAGACAGTGTGGTGATTCCTCAAGGATCTAGAACCAGAAACACCATTTGACCCACCAATCCCATTACTGGATATATACTCAAAGGATTATAAATCATTCTACTATAAAGACACATGCACATGTATGTTTATTGCAGCACTCTACAATAGCAAAGACTTGGAACTAACCCAAATGCCCATCAATGATAGACTGGATAAAGAAAATGTGGCACATATACACCATGGAATACTATGCAGCCGTAAAAAAGAATGAGTTCATGGCCTTTGCAGGGATATGGATGAAGCTGGATGCTATCATTCTCAGCAAACTAACGCAGGCACAGAAAACCAGACACCACATATTCTCACTCATAAGTGGGAGTCGAACAGTGAGAACACATGGACACAGGAAGGGGAACATCACACACCCGGGTCTGTTGGGGGGTGGTGGGCAAGGGGAGGGAGAGCATTAGGACAAATACCTAATGCATGTGGGGCTTAAAACCTAGATGACGGGTTGATAGGTGCAGTAAACCACCATGGCACATGTATAGCTGTGTAACAAACCTGCACGTTCTGCACATGTATCCCAGAACTTAAAGTAAAATAAAATAAAGACCCTATTTAACCTTGTTTGCTAGCTGCATATATGTGCATATATATATGCAGTGAATTAAATATATATTTAATCAAATACATTAAATAAACATTTAATCCAAGTGGTCTACTGTTGCTGGAACATAGGCAGAAGAAGGGACATTTTGGGGAAGGTGATGTACATGTAGTGGTTAAGCCAAAACAAGACGGCAACCTTAATGAGTGGCAAAGTGGCCAACAAACAGGATGCCTCTAGCATCTCTTTCTAGTACCTGCTAATACTCATGAAGAAGTGGTAAGGGCCTATGTGGGAACAATGCCTCAAGACCCAATACACTAGACGCTCAATTTTACTAGTACTGCTATCTCTTGAAGACTCTGACTCAAGAAGATGGAAGCAGATTACCAGTTTCAGAAAGGGAAATGGGAAAATCATAGTACAAAGCAAGTAAGTCATGGACATCCTATGCATAGGTCAAGTTAATGTTATTTTACACTAAATTGCATAGCATTCTGTGATAGGCATTTAACTCTAAGTGTATCTAAGGTTAAAAAATGTGATTGCCTGTTTTAGTACTAATGCTGTCATTTTTTAAAAATACAACAAAGGCCTTTTAATGTGATTTTTATGTGATATCGAACCAAATTTCTAGCATAAGTGAATGTGAACTAGTCTGTTTTATTCTTTAATAAATAGTGAGATTAGAGACCACGAAGGTGGGATGGCTGGACTTGAGCGTGGGTACGATTTTGACAAGGAGGAGTAAGGAAGAAAGAGTTTCAAAAGGGTTAGTTAATGCAAATGTGCAAAGAGAGTGCAGAGCAAGTGAAGGAAGGGCAAACAACTTTATCACATTTTCTCTGCCTTTTGAAGATTTCAAAGTAACGTCCTTTAAGTTGTCTTGAGTACCTAACATCCTAAGTGCCTCCTAATGCATCCATTGTTTATATTTATACCACTTAGTATATATCAGAGCTACTTTGACACCTACATTTCTTATAACCTTTATTTCAAAGTGCTTGACATCCTAGTTGGTTTTGAAAACCTGAAATAAGATGCCTTACTCTAGAATAAAGTAAGAGAGAAAGAGAGAAGAAATATGCATTCAAATTACCAGGGAAAGTATATGTAATGCTTTCCTTGTACAGCCTGGAAATGAAAACCAAATTTTCCTGACTACCAATGTGAAAGCGCTAGAAGATTCAGTAGTTACTTTAAGACTGAGAAAAGAGATGTTTAAGCTGGAAATGATGAAAGGCTTTTTAATTAAAGCAGCATGAAAGATGGGTCTGCAATTTATGCTGATTGTTTTTTATCATACACTTCTTCGTAACTTCAGTAAATCCTGGGGAGGTTGGGAAGCCAAGTGCTGCATTCCTTATGCCTATCTTGGTTGCTAAATGTTTCCCATTCATTATAATGCATGGCCTGTAGGCACCATCCAATTTCTCTACTCCTTTCCATTCTTCAGACCACAATGATTATGAATGGGCCTAGATAATAGCTCCTACTCTCCTCTCCCTCTCTGTCCTACTTTCAAAGATAACAGTTGTTCCTTACTGCTGTCAATAGGCATACCATGCAAACATAAGACAGGGTTTCTTATGTACCATTTGCTGTCATCCAGAAACGTGGACAGTCTCCACACCCCCAATTTCAGCAAAGGACTGGCGGTATTTGATTGAAGAAAAAAATGCTTTTCAAATCACATGGAATTCAGGAAATCGTTCCCAAGGTCAAACTGGATATGATGCCGCTTAAATCCAGCTTATTTGTACTTCATATTAAAGCCCAAGACAGCACTTAGGGCTCGGCATCAAGATTGCAGAGTGAACTAGCTCAAGAATGGGTTTTTTAACATCTGCCTGCATACGCACTATGCCATGTGATGGAAAATTAGGAGGTAAATATATACTTCCCATATACATCCCTAAGCAGCTTCTTACTGCCTTAACTCTCTTCCACCAAAGCCCTCTAACAGCATGGGTATTCTAGTTTCTACACAGAAACTACAAAGTAATTCACCCTCCCCCAGTCCCATGTTTTATTTCCACACACTTTTCTCTATCCATTTAAATTCTATCTATCCTTCAAGGTCCATTCCATACTCTAACTCAGTCTCTCCATTTAATTATGTTCCTTATTATCCTAGATCATACAGAATGTAGGAACAACGTCATGAAATTTGCCATGTACTCCTAAGTTGTTTATGTCATTAAGATTTTTGGTGAATTATCCTTGTCTCTTAGGTATTAATGAAAGCTCTATTCTGAAAGGCACTTTATCTTCTACTGTTTTGACTTCTATCCCCAGGACCTCTGTCTTCCTTTAGATTTACCAAAGGAGATTCACAAATACTTTTTCTTTTTTATTTATTTATTTATTTTTTTTTTATTATACTTTAGGGTTTTAGGGTACATGTGCACAATGTGCAGGTTTGTTACATATGTATCCATGTGCCATGTTGATTTCCTGCACCCATTAACTCGTCATTTAGCATTAGGTGTATCTCCTAATGCTGTCCCTCCCCCCTCCCCCCACCCCACAACAGTCCCCAGAGTGTGATGTTCCCCTTCCTATGTCCATGAGTTCTCATTGTTCAATTCCCACCTATGAGTGAGAACATGCGGTGTTTGGTTTTTTGTCCTTGCGATAGTTTACTGAGAATGATGTTTTCCCGTTTCATCCATGTCCCTACAAAGGACACGAACTCATCATTTTTTATGGCTGCATAGTATTCCATGGTGTATATGTGCCACATTTTCTTAATCCAGTCTATCGTTGTTGGACATTTGGGTTGGTTCCAACTCTTTGCTATTGTGAATAGTGCCGCAATAAACATACGTGTGCATGTGTCTTTATAGCAGCATGATTTATAGTCCTTTGGGTATATACCCAGTAATGGGATGGCTGGGTCAAATGGTATTTCTAGTTCGAGATCCCTGAGGAATCGCCACACTGACTTCCACAATGGTTGAACTAGTTTACAGTCCCACCAACAGTGTAAAAGTGTTCCTATTTCTCTACATCCTCTCCAGCACCTGTTGTTTCCTGATTTTTTAATGATGGCCATTCTAACTGGTATGAGATGGTATCTCACTGTGGTTTTGATTTGCATTTCTCTGATGGCCAGTGAATGCCATCCCCATCAAGCTACCAATGACTTTCTTCACAGAATTGGAAAAAACTACTTTAAAGTTCATATGGAACCAAAAAAGAGCCCGCATCGCCAAGTCAATCCTAAGCCAAAAGAACAAAGCTGGAGGCATCACGCTACCTGACTTTAAACTATACTACAAGGCTACAGTAACCAAAACAGCATGGTACTGGTACCACAACAGAGACATAGATCAATGGAACAGAACAGAGCCCTCAGAAATGATGCCGCATATCTACAACTATCTGATCTTTGACAAACCTGACAAAAACAAGAAATGGGGAAAGGATTCCCTATTTAATAAATGGTGCTGGGAAAACTGGCTAGCCATATGTAGAAAGCTGAAACTGGATCCCTTCCTTACACCTTATACAAAAATTAATTCAAGATGGATTAAAGACTTATATGTTAGACCTAAAACCATTAAAATCCTACAAGAAAACCTAGGCAATACCATTCAGGACATAGGCGTGGGCAAGGACTTCATGTCTAAAACACCAAAAGCAATGGCAACAGAAGGCAAAATTGACAAATGGGATCTCATTAAACTAAAGAGCTTCTGCACAGCAAAAGAAACTACCATCAGAGTGAACAGGCAACCTACAGAATGGGAGAAAATTTTTGCAACCTACTCATCTGACAAAGGGCTAATATCCAGAATCTACAATGAACTCAAACAAATCTACAAGAAAAAAACAAACAACCCCATCAAAAAGTGGGCAAAGGACATGAACAGACACTTCTCAAAAGAAGACATTTATGCAGCCAAAAAACACATGAAGAAATGCTCATCATCACAAATACTTTTTCATATATTGGATATCTAACTTTTTAAAATAGAAAAACTCATACACTATTGACATATTAGAGTTAGGAAGTTGAGCGCAACCTCTCAATGTGTTATTCTTCTTTTCATCTCCATGTCACTGACAGGTGGTCCTCCAGGCCTGCCTTAAATACTCCAAGATAAGACATTTATTAAAATTTAATAGTTTATGGCTGGGCATGGTGGCTCATGCCTGTAATCCGAGCACTTTGGGAGGCTGAGGTGGGCGGATCACGAGGTCAGGAGATCGAGACCATCCTGGCTAACATGGTGAAACCCCATCTCTACTAAAAAATACGAAAAATTAGCCGGGCGTGGGGTTGGGCACCTGTAGTCCCAGCTACTCAGGAGGCTGAGGCAGGAGAATGGCGTGAACCCGGGAGGCAGAGCTTGCAGTGAGCCGAGATTGTGCCACTGCAACTCCAGCCTGGGCGACAGAGCGAAGATTGTCTCAAAAAAAAAAAAAAATTAATAGTTTATTTTATTTGGGGATGGTTTTAAATGCTATAAAATTCCTCCTAATGATAGCCTAAGGTGCTCTTCAGTAAATTCCATTCATTGTCCTAATTCTACTTTCAGAAATGGCATAAGATAATTGGAAACCTTCTTCTTTTTTGGTAATAGTATGTATTTGTCGGGATTCTCCAGAGAAACAGAACAAACAAGATGTGTACACACACATACCCAGACAGAGAGAGAGGAATAAAAGAGAAAATTATTATGAGAGATTGGCTCATGTAACTATGGAGGCTGAGAAGTCCCATGATCTAATGTCTGCAAGCTAAAAGCTCAGGAAAGCCAGTAGGGGTAGTTCCAGTCCAAGCCCCAAACCCTGAGACCCAGAAAAGCGAGTGGTATAAGTCTCAGCCTGAGTCTGAAGGCCTGAGTACTAGGAGTATTGATGCCCAAGGACAGGAGAGGATGTCCCACCAAGCAGATAGACAGAATTTACCCTTCTTCCACCTTTTTGTTCTACTTGGGCCCTCAAGAGATTGGATGATGCCTACCCCCATTAGTGAGGGGAATGTTCTTTACTCAGTCTACTCATTCAAATGATAATCTCTTCCAGAAACACCTTTACAGAAATACCCTGAAATAATGTTTTACCAGCTATCTGAGCATTCCTTAGCCCAGCCAAGTCAACACATTAAATTAGCAATCACGCAGTCTTTTAGCTATCTGAAGGCAAACATGCTTGCATTGCTAAGCATTTGGTCAGGATGGAACCCACCAGCAAAAGACCTTCATAATCAGGCAACTCCAGTTCATCACCCACAACACATAGAAACTTCAGATCAGATGGAGAGATGCTTGTTGAGCAATCAATTATGCCCCAGAGAGTTCTGAATGATCACTGGATATACAGAGAGAAGTCATATGCTGCTGGAGCCTCTGAACAAAGAGAAACCTCTGGAAATCTTAGTCAGTTCCTCAGCTGAGGTATGAACTTCTTTTACAAAATGTCTGCAAAGTAGCCTCTTCTGTCTGGCTTAGAAATCTTTATCAATGCATGAGTAGCAACATCCTTGATTAACGAGCGAGTACTGCAATGAAGACATGTCATTAAAAGGTCAGATGCAACCCAAGTGTATTTAAAGTTGACTTGATAGTTTTTGATCAATTGAATCAAAACTATGAAGATGCAAATACTTCAGTGAAGTCTGTGAAAATTACGGTATGAATCGTAACAAAGGTAAACATCTTTTCAGTGACTAGGGGCATAGTGAGGTGTCTTGAAAGAGGATTGTCCTGGCACCTAGGAGACTCGACTTTTGGGTTTTTTCTATTATTATTAATTTCCATGAGTTTTTGGGTACATGCATCTCAGTTTCTTCAACTGTACATTAAGGAAGCTGGAGTGGGTGACCATCAAGGCTGCTTGCAGTTCTAGCTTTCCCTTTATAAACACACTTTTGAGTTCTTCTACTTATTCACCATGGTGCTGTGGAAAAGCTCTTCAACATCTTGCTGAGAGGATAAAGCCAAATGTTTCTTGTTACATTAATTGACATAACCAATCTGTCCCTGAAAAATTCTACAAAAATCCAAGAAAATCATCCTGTAGGAATCAACCACCTTCAGTGCTTACCTGTTTTCTAACTTTTCTTCAAAATTTTGCCTGATCCCTGTACCAGACTCTATATAGTGTAGTTCACATATGATTTGAATTCAAAGCAGCTTTGGACAGTACAACCCTCTTATGTTACAGTTCAGGCATACTGGACTGCAGTGCAGGGTTTCTTTACAGCAATGTTATAGTAGAAGAAAATTTTGCAATGCAATTTTCAGGAAAACTAAAACTAGGAAATATTTTTGTAATGTTAAAAGCCACTTTCTAATTTACCTGTTTTATATACTTGGTAAATATTCCTGTGGAGAACCACCTCCCAAGTCACATCTAATTGCAATCATCCAGGTGTTGCAGGTCTCTAAAATCCTGCTTTTTCTGTAGTTGCTTGCTTAATTGAAGAAAAGGAAAAATAAAATCTCTGATGGAAGGGTAATCAAAGCTTGAAATATGCATTTGGACTGCTTAGAGTAACTGAATTCATAGACTAATTACTGGCTTATCATATGTTCTGTGCTGTGTGATTCAGGATTGGGAGGGGCTGCCACATATGATTATATCTCTTTAGGGCCCAGTTGGCTTGACAGACTAACGTGTGCCGAATTCATAAAATCTTCCATTTTCATAAAATGGAAGAGGCATGGGCATAAACGGAGAGTAATGCTGCTGCCTTCAGGGTTATAATGGTGAAACCTCTCATCCCTGAACAACCTGGGTCTTGTTCATTCTTAGTCATGGAAAAAAAAAAGAAAATAAAGGAACAGAAAATTTTCAACCCTACTGCAATTTTATTCCCTGTGATACCTTTTTCTCTAAACAAGACTCTCAGGCACAAGTGCCTGGGAGGCTCTTTATAACACTTTCACTATGTATCATTTTGCAAGAAAATTTCCGCCCCGTTTTGAGATTATAAAAAGTTGTTTTGTAATGTCCCTCTGGGCAGAAGAAAGTGGTACAATAAATTGCAGCAGCACATCCTTATAAACAACATTAACAGAACTGTCCTGAATGTGGACATAAGAGACTATGGGGGTTCTGGGGACCTGTAAAACTGGATATTTTGAAGACTGTTTTACATAATATTGTGTACGTTATGAGATTGAATTTATCTATATTTACTTCTTCCTCTCTCAGATCTTTCTTTCACCCTCTCTTCCTTTTCTCATTTCCAGAAAGATAACAAAGGGCAAAAGGCAGAATTATTAAAAAAATTTTTTTTGAATATGAATCTGGGATATTTCTTCCTTCCCAGAAATACTAACATAATCACTGTCTCTCCACCAAAAAGCTTTAGGATTTTTAGGATTTGTATTTGTGTAACTCATTCATTCTACTTCAAGGCGTTTAGCTCAAGTAAACTGTTGGACAAGTGTGAAAATATGTTCGTAGAAGCATCTTAACCACAGTCGTATTATTCAATTCAGTTCAACAAATATGTTAGATAACCCACTATGAGTTAGTAACTAGTTAGCTACTGAAGATTTAAAAAAGTGAACTAAGTAGACATAAGTGTATACAGGTAAGAAAGGGAAAGGTATGCAGTATGATAAGTGCTATGATAAAGGCCCTATGGGGGGTTGAAGGATGGCCACATAACACAGACCAAGGTGTGAGTGGGCAGCAAAGGCTTCTTGGAGATTTCTACATGTATTTCAGCTCAAAAAACAAACAAATGATCGTATATTTCTATAATGGAATATTATGCATTCATAATGCATGTTATTATTTACTTATTCTGATGAAAAAATGTTCATAATATATTGTTTAGTAAAAACCAGACAGGCCAACATAAGTTATGTGCAGTAGGATCTATGATTTTATAATACAGAATATATTCATGTGCAGTTACAAACGTAGAAAAATTCTGAGGTTAACCATTCTTGGTAGTGATTTCTCCCTTTATCCCTATCTATTTAAATATATCTAAAATTAATCTATATGATTTCAGTAATTAAAAACAAAGAAAGGAACGCTTACAGAGTGAGGCAATTGGCATAGGAAAACAAGTGGTACTGAGTCTGGGAAGGTGAGAGATGTGCTATCTAGTCAACCTGAGCAATCCTGATGCCTTAGGCAAGGATTCTTTATCAGACCTCCCCATGACCCAGAGAAGTAACCTTCAGGTCAGTGCCACTCTCAGAGTTTTGACTGAGACAAGAAGCATTGTAACTAAATCATCTATACTTAATACCAAGAAAAAAGGGTCCTGATAGAGAATATGAGCAAATGAGCTCCCAAAAGGATTTTTTCCCATTATAAATGGTTATTTGGGCATTCTGCTTTGTGTAAGCACCTCATGTAAATGTATTTCTGAGAACCCAAGCACCTCTAAGTAGAAGTTCAGCTTTTGGACATTCAATACTCAGGAGCATATATTATTCAGACTGGAAACTCTCAAACTACATATTTAGAGTTACATGTAACATCTCGACAAATGACATTTGAAGGATAATTTGGTGTTTCCCATATTGTTAGGTACTGTGAACAAGACTACAGGAAACTATGTCTTTGGATGCATATAATAGTGGCTATCCACATGACAATAGGCCCCCCAATTTTTTAACTATATATCCCTATTAAAAAACAAATAAAATTAGAGCATACCCTAAAATACACGTATATTTATTTATACAATATTTACATATATTACATATATTACCTCTGAAGCTCTTGTTGCTACTTAGGGGACTCTGTTTTAGAGAAATAATACCTACATTTGATCTTTTCTCTCCTCAATTCCTAGAGACACCATTGCCCATGTCAAAGACATGTACATTTGGTTTTGATTATTGTTCCCAAATAAAGTATAAAATGGGAACTTTTTATGTGTATTTTGGTAAAATTATACCTAATACTTAAGCATGTATACAATAGTCATCATAGTGTGTAGGAATAGAAAGACCATGATGAAAAAAATTGCCAATACTTGTGGTCAATACTGTGTCATACATATACCATTTGACTTAATTGATTAGGATGATTAGAACACTGCTTCATGTTGAGATGCCACATGCATGTCAAGAATGATGAAAAACATTAGATTTTACTGTATGTGCAAGGTAAAAAGTTAGCCTGCCACAGTTTAAAGCTGGCAGAGTCAAGCAACTCCTAGGTCAGAGACTAAGGACTGTATTACTCATGGCAGGACAAGCAGCAGGTGCTTCATGTTTGCATCACATAAGAAACGGACAGGGATGCAGTATGATAAGTGCTATAATAAAGGCCCTTCAGGTGCTATGGTGGACAATAGAGAAAAGCCTGGCTAGATGCTATGCATGCAATGAGTATGCACCAAAAAAGCCTGAGCTTAGAAAACCCAACTCTTTTGTAATGGAATGAAAGCAAACATGCCCTTTTCCCCAGGGGGAAATATTACCACTGTTATTCTGGAAAGGAAACAAACAAATATGCCCTCTGCTTTGGAGAGAGATACTGTCTTTCAAAACTGCCTGTGTAAAACCAACCTTAGAAAAGATAGGCTAGAACAAAATGGCAGTTAGTGACTGGCTTGCAAGATCTGCAGAAACTCAAAGACCTGTGGTGAATTGCCTGTCTACAATTATGGGCTAAGCAGCTTTGTACAAATAAAAAATTCTTTTGGCCTTCTGGTGTACTTCAGTGCATATCATTTGGGAATTTAGTCAAGGACCTTGTACAGCATAGTATGGATTGTTCAGCATAGTGTCTTTCCAGGTTAGGAGACACAACTTTATGCCTTTTCCTTATTGTTGGGATGGGGTTATAACCCTGTATGAAGATCAGCATATCATCACTACTGGCCCTGATACTTTATATTAACATAGTGATTAAAGATACCATCTCACACCAGTTAGAATGGCCATCATTAAAAAGTCAGGAAACAACAGGTGCTGGAGAGGATGTGGAGAAATAGGAACACTTTTACACTGTTGGTGGGACCGTAAACTAGTTCAACCATTGTGGAAGTCAGTGTGGCGATTCCTTAAGGATCTAGAACTAGAAATAACCATTTGACCCAGCCATCCCGTTACTGGGTATATACCAAAAGGATTATAAAACATGCTGCTATAAAGACACATGCACACGTATGATTATTGCGGCACTATTCACAATAGCAAAGACTTGGAACCAAGCCAAATGTCCAACAATGACAGACTAGATTAAGAAAATGTGGTACATATACACCATGGAATACTATGCAGCTGTAAAAATGATGAGTTTATGTCCTTTGTAGGGACATGGGTGAAGCTGGAAACCATCATTCTCAGCAAACTATCGCAAGGACAAAAAAAACAAACACATGTTCTCACTCATAGGTGGGAATTGAACAATGAGAACACATGGACACAGGAAGGGGAAAATCACACACCAGAGCCTGTTGTGGGGTGGGGGGAGGGGGAAGGGATAGCATTAGGAGAGATACCTAATGTTAAATGACAAGTTAATGGGTGCAGCACACCAACATGGCACATGTATACATATGTAACAAACCTGCACGTTGTGCCCATGTACCCTAAAACTTAAAGTATAATAAAAAAATAAATTAGAAAAATTTCAAAACAAAAAAACCAACAAAGGGCTATTTTGGCTGTACTCAATGTAGATAAATTCAATTATTCAGTAATACAGGTAGGAGATTTTAAGCAAAAATACACAGGATCAGAAACCACATGGGGCTTAGAACTGGAAAACAGCTCCCCCTTGCTGTTTCCTACTCATGTCTGCAAGCATTCTCTCTTTGTAATGCTCTTTTTTTCTTGGCCTCGCCATCCCTCTCTGGGTGTCTGCTGCACCTTAACTCTGGCTGCCTTCCTCATCCTCTACTCTTCATTCTTATTTCATCTTACTTCTAACCTCATCTACCATCTTCTACTTAACTCAAGCGTCCTTCTACATGTAGCTTGCTCCTGAACCAAAAGAGCCTTGACTATCTCTTATGACTTCTGCTCTCTGGGCATGCTTTAATTTTCAGTTCCTGATGCTAATTGTCTGATTCTCATGGTTTCTCTTGGTAGGATGCAGATTGGCTCAGCTAATCTCTTCATACAAGTCTTTGTCATGAGTTATAGGCCAGACTCGTTTTAAGCATTTCTTGATTATGCTTGTTCCAAGGATGCACTTTTTAAAATGAATGAATGTATGAGTTTGGGTAAAATGACCTGTAGTTCAGCCTCTTTGAAAGAAATTATAGGCTTTGCACCAGCATGTTTGAAGTGGCTCATATATTTTTGTTAATCTAGTTTTTAAAAATTAGAAATAGAAGCTCAAAGGATTTAACTGACATGCTCAAAAGCACCAAGAAAATATTTTCTTAGTGTCACTGCAGTACCTTAAACATCTTTCTTTAATACCATTCATTTTTCCCTAGTATAGAGTATTTTTAACAGGCCTATTTTCTTCATTAGTCTATAACATTTTTGAAGGTCTCGGTATTTCTTATAGTCTTAGCCCTGAGAATTCCCAGGCCTAGAGTCAACACTGTATAAATGTCACATGAATGAACGAATGATTTATTGAATCAATTAATGCACGATCTTTTAGGACTCTTTCTTCTAAATTACATGGCAGAAGAAAGAAGGAAGGATGGTGAAAAGCTCTTATACTCATTAATGAACAACTACTACATGTCAGGCACTGTCAGAAATATTTTCACTTATTTACTGCAATTCTTACAAAAAGCTTACAAGGTAGTTGTTGCAGGCTAACTTGGTCAACAAGATGAAACACACTATCAGATCTCACAATGCAAGTAAAAATCAGAATCAGAATTTGAATCCAGGTATGTCTGACTGTAAAGCGTATGATTTTTTAAAAAATTAAACTGTGTTAGTAACCACAGCTGCCCTGATTGCTGATGCAGAACAGAATGAAATAGTAAAGAGAATTCAAAATGAGACCCAGCAACAAACAATTTACGGGCTATGAAACCACAAGGAATATGCATATAGGATGTTCCAAAAATGAGCAAGTCTATTATGCTGAAAATCGTCACTTCATTATAAATGTTTCCATTCTAAGCTCCATCCCTCACTCTCTGTTAATAATTCAAGCATTTAAATTTTTATTAGATTGTAAATTGGCACACAGGTCATGAGCCTGACTTCACAACTGTCATATTCGAAATTGGAATGGAATGAATCTCTTTCTGCTTCCAGTCAAGACACCCATTTGCACTATCCAAATATGCCTAATGGGAAGGAGAGACACACTTGATGGGAGGAAAAAAATCTCATGAAGTTAACATTTGTAGTGCAATCAAATTAAATTTCCATCGGATTTTAGTTTAAAATGGTGCTTGGCTAGTTGCTGCTGATACATCATCTCCCAAATTTCCACTAAAATATCAATGAAGACACAGAAAAAAGATAAAAAATACATATCATCTACAGAAATGAAAATTTCAGAAGAGTCTATTGCTCAGAATAATAGAGAATGTTGACTAAATGTAAAACCGAAGAAGCACAATAGAAAAAAATATACATATATATTACTCTAATGATGCTTATTCCCAGGAAACTGAGAAATCCTTCTCCCCTGGAAGGAGATAAAGAATTTTATTTCTTCCTGCATGTCAGTCCATGAATCAGTCTTAGATTTTATAATGACAAAAGTATGAAGTTGCCCCATTATTGTATTTGTGCTTATTTTGTAGCAGCTAAAATACCAGATCCATGCCCCTTTGCATGTCCTTCTATATTTCAGAGATGTTAATTTTAGAAAACAAGAGGGTTAGAGACAGGGGAAGGTATGCATTTTTATGCACTAGACTTCCACAGGAGGTTTTACTACTTGAACAAGTAATTCTCTATTTCTGCTGCTGCTGCTGTTGTTGCTGGTGATAATGATAAATAATCAGGGACTTGGCAAGTGGGAAAAATGGCAAATCCTATCATGAGCATGAAATATTCTTAATTGGAGTTAGTGAAAGAGTATAAAGAATCAGCTTGAATGAGATAAGTTAAAAAGGTCTTGCCTTTAGGTTCAGCCAGATGACATTCATGGACAGTCTCCTGCTGTGGCTGGGTGGCTTCTGATGTTCATTCTGGACTCCAAGGACAGGCTTCCATTGGCACTCATCCTGAGTGCTGGCTCTGAGACTTAATCTCTGTGACTCCAGGCCGGCTGCTTAAATGCTCTGGGTCTCAACTTTCTTATCTGTAAGATGGAGATTATAACACTCATATCAACAGGTTATTGTAAGAATTCAATATGATAATGAATGTGATTAGACACCATAAAGCACATGTAAAAGCTTGTGATTGCACTGCCATCCAACACCATTTAAGGTCTGTGTAACTCACTGGGTATTTAAAAAATGCTTCCAGGGAGTTACCGGTTTTTGTGTATGTTTACCTCCTCTCCCTCCATCCAGGCTGTGGGCTCATTTGGGGCAGAGCCTGCTTTTTATCCCTGTTTGTATTCCCTTCTGCAGTTCTTTGCCCTGCACTGACTGAGTGCTTGAAAAATGCAAGCTGATAATGATGGCATCAATTTTAGTGCCATCATTATTCAGGCATTCTCCTGTTACAGAAAAGGGTATATTTTTCTTCTGCAGGTATGAATCACTAACTTTAATAGTATTCTATATGTTTCAGTAAGAATATTTATCAGGGAGTATAAGGTTCTAGGGGGCAGGAATACTTTAAAAATATTTTACTTATTCATTTATGTGTTGATTTGTCTGCACATTGCATAGAGCCAATTGGAGATAGAGTGTTAATAAATAAACCTGATAAATATTGCTCTGATGATAAAGATGCAATCTTTAGCCAGAAGGTACCATAAAGAGTCACATGCTACATTTAGTTTTGAGTTGTGATAGCTAAAAAATAAAATGTAAGTACTCTATAACAAAGTATTTGCTATTCTAATTCACAATGCAAACCATTATAACAATTACAAAAATTTTTATATTGCTACATATTTTGCCAAGGATTATACCACCCTTTTTATTTACCTTATTATCTTTTATTAGGTTCCTATACTATGCTGCTGCTGTCCATTTGTAAGGAGGTATATTTCTCGGTTGTATAACCTGGGGAGTTGTTTGTCTTCTGAAGAACCCATGGAAGTGGGAAGGAAGTCCAGGTTTAAAAAGTTTTAGCAGCTTCTTTTTCCAATAGGTCCTTCAAGATTGTATACCTTTGGTGGGCCTCTGCCAATTAACGTTCAATTGCCTTATAGCCTTTGGGTATAATCAATGCCATACTGTATATCCTTTCATTTGGTGCACAATAACTGTTCTGGTCAATCTCTCGTTTTTACCGTTGAATGTCTTTGTATTCTGAGGAGGTATTGATTCAAGGGCTCTGTCCTGAAAAACAGCCCTTTGTGTTGCTTCTCTCCTCTTCCCCTTTTCTTTTCTCTTCTTTGTCATATTCTATCACCAGTTTTGATTCTTCTCTCCTGCACAGGAATCTTTTAGTTTTCTTTCAATTTTTGCAGAAATCCTTTTCCCCCTTTCATTAGCCACAGAAAATAAAGAAGTAGATGCCTGGCTTTCAAGGTTTTCAATGGTAGAACCTCGAGTAGGATATACACAGAGCACATGATTACCTCAGGAATGGAGAATACCTGGACACGTTTCCTGCAGACTCATTTTCTGTAATTCCTGCAGTGTAAGGTTAAATACAAATGAATAGGTAACTCTAACATGACCTGGGACTGCTTCTTTGCTGGGTAGTGACATCAAGGAGGAAAAATAATACTTTAGAAAGAGGGACTTCGTTTTTCCTGTCTGCCAGGGTGCAGTGCTATTTTGTACAGGTGTAGGCACTCAGTATGACTCCCTGCCTGCCACCAGATGCCATCAATCAGGAAATCAGGAATCCCAGAACAATGATTCTCACTTGTGCCACTGCTGAGGCCTCACCTCAGGTTCACCCCAGAGAACCTGAAGTAATTGTCCAGGCAAGGGCCCAGGTATCCATGGTTTTCAAATCTTCCCATGAGATTCAAAGGGTCGAGAATGGCTCTTTTTGAGTTTTCAGAAATCATCCACTCTTTCTGCTTTTCTTCCTTTTTTATTCTTTCTTCTTCCAGATCATCTTGGCAGGTTATATCGGGGATTAAATGTACAGTGCTTATAAGTGTCCCCAGTGGAGCAACCTCCCCATTCCCTAGCACCAGGATCACCAGGAGTCCTGGGTAGTGCTGCAGATTTCCGGGTTTCATTGAAAACTAAAGGATCAGAATCATTAGGGGTGTCATAGAGTGACCAGGTGACCTAGTTTGCCCAGGACTGACAGGAAATTATTCTAGAAATTTTAGCCATAAAACTGGGATAGTTCCAGGCAATCTGGGACTGTAGTTCACTCTAGGAAGACCTAGAATTTTTAACCATGTTCCTCCTGCAAAGTATGGTAGGGAATTCCTACCGTAACCTTTTTCAGGCCAACTCATTTTCTTGGGTGCAGAAATAAGTCTTTAGCAGTGACGGAGTTTCTTTTATCTGCCAGAGAAGGAGCCTGGTTCATCTCTTAGTTCTACATGTTGTGAGAAAGAGTCTCTTGCTGTTGGGTCCTGTCTTCTGTTTCCCACACCGACTTTCCATATGTCGGTTCCACATCGTGAGTCTTTTCCCTCTGTCTGCTGCTGCTGATAGCTTCAGTTGCCTCCTCACACCCTCCCACTCAAGCTGTGTCCCTGCGGTGCATTTGCCTGCTCGTCTCCATCTGTTTCCCACTTTCTCCTGTCTGGAGAAACCTCATGATATATGGCTTCTGAGAGAAGTGCTCCTTCCATCGCATCTTTTATGCCAGAGCCACCACTTAAAACACCCTGTGGGCCTTTCACCAGTATTGTCTAATAAAAGTCCCAAGAGAAGGCATCGGACCCCTCCCCTCTTCCCCAGGCTTGCCAGAACCATGCTAGAACTTATTCGGCTTCCAGGCCTCCTAAGGGGAGTGTGGATTTTCCAAGCAGGCAGAGTGGCAGAGAAGCTTCTCTGAGTGGCAAGGGCAGGACACAGAAAAGCTGATCAGCTCAGCGCATGACCTGGGTCCTGCTGAGCCCTAAATGAGCCATTCATCCAGTGTGACATCTGGAGCAATGGAGTTGAGGCACTCAGGGAAGTGCTTATTTATTTAGGGAAGAGATGAAGCTGTGATTGCTGCCTTCCCACCAGTCACTCAAAAGAGAGGAGAAAAAGGCAAGGACTACATCTGGACTCTGTGAATTATAAAACCATGACTCTATTTTTGAAGATTTCAGAAAGAGACTATAACCTGGAGGTATGAGAGCTCAGCAAAACTCTAAAATGAAGCACAGTGTTTTGTTGGTTTGTGCATACATGCATTTCCCTAAGCCTGTAATTTTAATTATATTCTCAGTGGGTTCTATGCCTCAGAAAAAAAAAAAGTTAAGATCATTGCTTTAAAAAATAATACAGGGAGTTCAGGAGTCCTGAGTGCAAAGATAGGTTCATTTTATTTTTATTTCCTTTTCTTCATAGCCCACATGCCCTAGCATAGAGCTAGAGGCAGAGAAAGCACTCAGAAAGTATTTTTCCAATGATTTTCTATTGCTATCATCTAGACTCTAAAGAAAATGAAGAAGGGCAACATGCAAATATTCACTCAGGAGTTCTGGCTGGGATTCCAAAAGCTTTAGGGTTTGTTCCTAGTTCTATCATTCATCCACTCTGTGGTTTGGGGCAGGAAACTTCACTTCTTTGGGCTTCAAGTTTCTTCTCTGCCTTTGTGTTACATAATTTCTGAGTGATCTTTCAATTTTGAAAGTTGAGTAATCTGTCCTTGCTCAGTGCAGGGTTAGAATTATTCTAAGATTATAGCAAACAAAACTAGAGAGCCTAATCCTTTCTCTCTGTGTAGAGAATGTGGACTTTCACAGGGATTATGAGAGGGAGTACTAGATTATCTTTGTATGCTCTGACACTGAGGTCAAAATCCTGTCCTCTATTTAACATTCTATAAGGCATTGGCCCAGTTGTAGCTTCATAAAGTTGAGCACCTCCTCTTCGCCAGAATTAGAGCAGTAGTAAAATAGCTGGATCTTTTTCTCCAGTATCTTACAACCTTGTAGATACTATGCAAACACATAAAACAGGGAGAAGACAATTAATTGTGAAATCACACGCTAGCAATTATAACTGTAATAACCCTGAGGATTGGAGTGATCCCAGAGGTGTTCGGGGGAGGTGGGACTTAAGCTGTGTCTTGAACATTGGACAGAATTTAAATAAGTGGTAAAGGGAAGATACTCCCACTGGAGGTAAATGGGAGCAATATGGGCAAAGGGTGGAGGCAGGTGTAAGGAGTGTTAGGAGGAAAGTAGATTAGCGTATCTGATAAAAGTAGAGGTTGCTCTTCAAGGAGTGTGTGATATTTATGTTGGGTGGGCCTTGAAGGCTTGAAAGGAAATTTAGGGCATTGATACCTACCTGGGGGAGCTTCTGTAGGTTGCTGAGCAGGTGCCTGTCACAGGGGAGCCAAGCTGGAAGAGCAGTCATGTCCACATTGGGCCAGAGACAGGGGTGCCGCTGCAGTCGTGTGCATGTGCCTTCATAAAGGCCAAGATGATATTGGAAGCAGCAGGAACAGACAATCTCCCGGCGAGTCACAAACTCAGACACTGGGATCGCAGCAGCAGCAGCTGGCAGTGCTCAGGGGCTGCGGGGGAAGCTCAGTGTGCATGTTCTTGAGGAACATAAAGAGCCCACACTGTTCTCTGCTGACATCTGAAGTTTGGGGCTGGAATTGTTGTTCTTCCCAGGAAATCCTGAATCTAAAAATGGCTCTTGTTTTTATCCATTTATGAGTGGAAGGCTACTGACTAGAGGAGTGGATGACTGAGGGCCTCTGACGTTCTACCCTCTCCACTCCCGTATTGCCAGCAGCACCCAGTGGTGGTGCCCTGGTGTGCAGGGGAGAATTCTGTGGCTATGTGAGAGGTTGATCAGGGTGAATTAGCACCAGTCTCTGGGCTGAAACTTTAATAGTTAGTGTTAAACATCATCTCCCCCAGCTAAGGTTAAGAGGGACTCTGGCAGGAGAAAGATTTTCTTCAAGTGGCAACATCATCCAGGCCTTTTAGGGAAAACAACAATAACAATGACAACAACAACAAAACCTATTTTTGCTCTTATACCAATAAAGCTTTATCTAAACAAAGTGATAAAGTGTGATACCCAGTGACACAAGTGACTGGATAAAAAGCTTTAATTTCATTGTTAATGAAGTGTTTCTCTAAGTTGGCTATACATACCACCTTGAGTGACCCAGTAGGATGCTCCATTTCAGGGTAAAGGGAAGGGTGTAGCATTTAATTCCTGGCAGTGCTGTGTGTGTGCCACCTCCCTGTCTAATGAGCCTGTCTTGTGTCTCATGGAGGAAATGTCAAAGATGTCTTTCCATTTCCAGGTTCAGAGAGCCCATGGTGGTTTGGGGGGAAGCATCAGTGTTGTCTACAAGAATATGGAGCCCACTCCAAATGAAATAATCAGACAACATTGAAAAGAGGAAATCCGCACAGTGTCCAGCTATGGAGTAGCTAAGTGGTGAAATGCCGGGAAGATGTCCAGGACAGGATGGGGTGACATTGTGGGAAGGCTTTATTGCAGAAGGGAATTCTAAGAAGTGTGGAAAAACTATGAAATTTAGCCCAGAAGAGTAAGAAACATTGTGCCAGGATTGGAAAGGAACAGCTCTGAGAAGGAAACAAGAATAGGAGAAAAATGCCAGTGCAGATAGATGGAGGTGCTAGTTGCTCTAGGCAAAGACCATAGAAAGATTTGTCAAAAGGAGTCTTTCGTTAAATATAGAAAGTCTGCTTCTCAGATTTGTGTTAATTCTTTCTCTTGATTTGGAACTGAGGTAAGTGCATGATGAAGAGTACTGACTTTTTCAGTCTTCTATGTCCACAGGTAGGTAGTTTGTGGACAAAATTTTATCTGTCCTAATGAAATCATAAAATGATAACCATTGTCGTCTTTTATTGAGCTTATACCCTGTGTCAGGTACTGAGCTAAGTGATTTACATGGAGTATTGCATTTCATCTTTACCACAACTCTGTAAGGTAGGTAGTCCTATTTTCTCTAGTATATAAAGAAATGAAGATGCAGAACATGCCTTATCTATAGACTGTAGATTATAATAATGGTACCTCTCTCACCAGAGTAATTGAGATAATCCATGTAAATTGCTTAGCCCCAGATCTGGCCCTTAGAAACTGCCTAATATCAGTTACTCATTTTTACTAATGCCTCATAGCCCATAATTTCTAATTGCCAGAGTAAATGCCAACCTGGTATCTCTGTCTCTAAAGCCCATCTCTTGCCTGGATGAAAGCAGTCATCTAAGAGTTCTTGATGTGCCCTTTTCTCCCCTCTCATTGATTCTCAACTCAGCAGTTAAGAAAGTCAGACCACAAATTCTTCTGCTGGAGTTCTACAGTGGACTAGAAGGCTTCATAGAATCTCCCTCCCCCATTAGCTTTCTAAATCATCTCCTACTTCTCTACCCATTGCTTCCCAGGCTCCAGTCCCACTGACCTCCCTGCTGTCCCTTGAAAATGGGGCACACTGCCATCTTAGGGCCTTTGCACTTTCAGTTTCCCTGCCAGGGATTCTTTCCCCTTATTTGCATGTTCTTTCCTCTCACCTCCTTCAGGCCTATCTTAGTCTGCTAGGACTACTATAACAAAATATTGCAGACTGGCTGGCTTAACCGAAATGTACTTTCTAACAGCTCTGGAGGCTAGAAGTCCAAGATTAAGGTGCTAGCTGATTCGGTTCCTGGTAAGGGCCCTTTTCCTGGCTTTTGGATGGCCAGCCTCCTTCTTGCTATATCCCCACATGGCCTTTCTGTGATGCACGGGAGTGGAGTGAGTGAGAAAGGATCTCTCTCTTCCTCTTCTTAAAAGCCCTCTAACCCTATCATGAGGGCTCTACCCTTATGACCTAATGTAACCCTAATTCGCTCTCGAAGGCTGTGTCTCCAAATACCAGCACATTGGAGGTTAGGGTTTAAACATATGAATTTGGGGAGGACATAAAACTTTTGTTCAATAACAAGATCTTTCTGTTTAAATGTCTCAGTGAGACCTTCCCATACCACCCTTTACATTAAATAGCACTTTCCACTCACCCAACACTTCTTCTTCTTCTCGCAGTAATTATATCTGATATACTATACATTTTATATAGGTATGAAAATACCTGCTGCTTCTCTTCCCTCACAGGAATGGATGTTAGTCCAAGGCAGAACATCCTTCTTTGTACATGGCAAATGTTAGGTGTTCACAGTTTGTGTTGAATGTTGAATGAATGAACCCGTCTAACTGTTTTAACCTCTGATGACTCTCTTATGATATTAGAATTTTGTCTCCATACTCAAAGGCAGGATATTACTTCCAGTTTTTTTCCTGAAACTCTCTAAAAGTTAGGTAAACTAGAGTCAGCTGGCCTTTGGCCAAAATGAACAAGGGTTGTAAACTCTGCTTCACTGAGGACTAGCCCTCCGTCTTATTCTTCCTTTGGTATTCACTGTGCCCTGGCAGGGAAAAACTCAAAAAGAGAACATAATTAGGAAAAAACAACCCGCACCAAACAGGCCCCACAAACACAGAAAAATAGGTCATTGTTCCTAATATAAGGAAGAAAAATCTTTGTTCCTAGCCAGGCTGTGTTCCACTTGTATGAAAACATCATAATTAATTGAATTAATTTAATTCTGAATGATGTGTGCCTTTTAGAAATCTGCCTTTATTTATTTATTTTTGTTTTGCAGATGACACATCTTGTCCTCACTCTGCATAGCTCTTAGGTAAGCTAAATGTTTGTTTCATCATCAAAGGAAAGCTCTTCCTTAGCCCTCCACGTGACACACACTCATGACCTACTGTGTGTGAGCTCTTGCCTTTTAGCAGAGTACAACGCGGCTTCTTTTAAGAGCACAGACTATGTTCTCTAATTTTTTGTTAATGCTGCAGAATACCTAATAGAAATTTTCTATTCCACCTCATAAGTCTGGTGAACTGAACATTAACCCTCACCGGGTAACCTTGAGAAACCATTATGAATGTGCAGCAATTACAATCCATCACACTTGCCAGCGACCTGGGAAAAATCAAGGTGTGAGTTACAGTGACTGTTACAGAAACATTTCTTATGATCCGGGAGACATTACCTTCCCTGGGCTCTCTTGGCAGGAGACAGAGGGTACAAAGCAAAGTTGCTGCGGCTGAAAGAACCACAAAGAAGGAGTCACATTCATATTTTCCTTCTCATCTCTAATCACAAAACAAAAGCAAAAACAAAAAACAAAATACCTGGAATCATCTTGTCATGTCCCCCCACTTCCCTTTTTTTTTCCTTTTTTTTTTTTTTTTAGACAGGGCCTCAGTTTGTCACTCAGGCTGAGATGCAGGCGCCATCATAGCTCACCACAGTCTGAAACTCCTGGGCTCGGGCCATCCTCCTGCCTCAGACTCCTGAGTAGCTATGACTACAGGCATGCACCACCACACCTGGCTAATTTTTAAAAATTTTTTGTAGAGATGGAGGTCTCACTATCTCACTATTGAAACCAGCTCTGACTGGTTTCAAACTCCTGGGCTCAAGCAATCCTCCCGCCTTGGCCTCCCAGAGTGCTGGGATTACAGGTGTGAGACAACATCCTTGGCCATTATCTTGTCACTTTCTGAATTCTCATTTGCAGGTTTAATTTATTCTATTTTTTTTGAGATGGAGTCTCGCTCTGTTACCCAGGCTGGAATGCAGTGGTGTGATCTCGATTCACTGCAACCTCTGCCTCCTGGGTTCAAGCAATTCTCCTGCCTCAGTCTCCTGAGTAGCTGGGACTACAGGCACCTGCCACCAAGCTCAGCTAATTTTTTTTGTATTTTTAGTAGAGGCGGGGTTTCAGCATGTTGGCCAGGCTGGTCTCAAACTCCTGACCTCAGGTGATCCACCCACCTCGCCTCCCAAAGTATTGGATTACAGGCATGAGCCACTGTGCCCAGCCTATTCAAATATTTTACACATACCAAGGAATGCTAAAATATAAATCCCACATAAGATTCAAGATGCTGGGATAATTTGGAGAGTGATGTTACAATTATATGTTTTGCAAGCAAAGAAACAAAAAATATACAAAATTTAAATAAAAATTAAGAAATAGTTTCTGCATATTCCTCCTCTTCCTAAACAATTACCCCTTACCCCTTTTTACAAAGAATTCAGTCTTTAGTTAACATGAGAAATCTACTTTTGACATAAAACTAGAGTTGATGGAGAATGAGGCTACATTTTCTCTGGGTCTTCTCTAGGCTTCAGTGAAGCCTAGATAAGACTGTCTTTGAAATTTTTGAAATTTTTACTTTAGACTTTATTCAACCTAAAGCAGTCAAGAACTCTCCAGCTTCTGTACAAAAGATGACCCAAATTCCCACCAAGATGCTGGTTTTGTTTAATGTATTATTCTCATCAAAGGTGAAGAGAATAATATTTTACCCACAGAATTTCAAAACCCAACATCATGCTAGTTAGCAAAAGATAAAGTGTGTATTCTGAAAGAGTAGATTTTTGCAGAACCCTATAAACCACAACGTATTTGTAAATCTCCTAGGTATAAGACTGTCCCTATAGTGACAGTGGGTCTGTATGAACTTAAACATATGAGAAGTTTGTTGCTGCTCATTGAATATACACTGGGGAAGAAATCAACATCTTGTAAGTCATTCTATAACTCCAAGTGGACACAGAGTTATGAACCTTCACAAATACTTGTCTCGGTGAAGTTTTGGTCCTAATTTTCTTGGCAGAGGATAAGTGAAGAGTATTCTATTTATTCTCCTTTATCGACAATCAACTTAGCTCATCTGCCTAGCCTGAAAATTGCTTGCTGGCAATATTTTTCCTCCAAGACTAGACACTGTGAAAGACTTTAATACACATGATTTGCTATGGCAGTGTGGTGCCCCATGCATGTAAAGGGTACCTTTAGATTTAATGCCTTTTCTCCAGCTCAAAGTCACATTAAGGATTGAAACTCTGATCCAGGAGCTTTACCAATCAGGAGTTAGCTATTTTCAATGACTGTCTCAGTAACATTCAATCCTCTTTGACCTGCTTCTCTGCTTTTCATTTGCATTCTAGCCTGGCCCAAGGAGAGTGATTGCCTGTCCTGGACTGCTTCTTGGACGGTGTTGATTTAGTGGTAACACTGTACTGTATAATTCATTTGCTCCTCGGGCCTGTAATGACTTGGCTTATATAGAGTACAAAAGTGAATAGCAATCTAGGGACCTTGGCCCTAGGGCATTAAGAGCAGCAAAGGAAAACTCTTGTTTCAGAGATGGTCCCTAACCAAGTATCAGACAGGACACTTCAGTGATAGCTGATTATACACAATATAAGAGGGTTCAGTTTTCTATATTATATGAAGAGATTTTTTTTTGGCTGGGGGAGGATTACCGAAAATGAAGTTAAATGTAATAAACATCTACAAAGAGACAGACACTAGAACAAGCACTTTACATATGTTAAATTATTTCTCAAAACAACCAGTGAGGAAATGTGACTGAGAGGGTTTTATGGACTGAGTGTATGTGTCCTTTTAAAAATCCATGTTGATGCTTTTAGCCCCAGTGTGGCTGATTTAGAATAAGGCAGCAATTAAATAAAATGCAATTATAAGTGTGGGGCCCTGATCCAATGAGATTAGTGTCCTCAAAAAAGAGACCCTAGGGAGCTTGTTCTCTCTCTACCTTGTGAGGACACAGCTGTCTGTAAGCCAAGAAGGAAGTCCTCACTAGAAACTGAGTCATCTGTAACTTACATGATGGACTTCTAGCCACCAGAACTGTGAGAAAATAAGTTTCTGTTGTTTAAGCCACCTAGCCTGTGGCATTTTGTCATAGAAGTCTGAAGTAGGTCAACACAGAGGAGTTAAGTAACAGTCCCAAGACCACACAGCTAGGAAGTGATAGAGGTTAGAACTTAAATTTGACGCCCAAGACTGTGTCATTAACAAATTCTACTCTGTTTTTTCATCACATTGCCTTTGTCTCCTGTCTGCTAGGATAGGCTAAGTAATGCTGTGGTAACGAATAGCCCCCAGTCTCTGTGGCTTGAAACAAAAAGGTTTACTTCTCCTCCAAACTAAGTTATTGCCCACTGTGGGTCAGCTGGAGGCTATGCTCTGTGTCATCCTTTGTCAACGATCCAGGCTGGTAGAGCTGCCACTATCAGAAATGTGGTCACCACAGCTGATGGGGAAACTGCTGTGCCAAATCACATGATTCTGATTGAAGTTTCTTCCTGCAATTGGTGTATACATCTTCTGTTTACATTTCATGGTCATGCCTAAGAGCCTGGAAAGTGCAACATCATCACGTAAAGAGAATGGGAACATTTGGAGAGCAGCACTAATGATTACTGTATCTACTCAGGGGCATGAAAATCCCATGGAGTTTCTAGATGAATCTAGAATTCCACAAGTGAATTCACTTGCTACCAGTGTAGCCCCTCAGTCCACCTTTGCTAATACTTGACCATGGAAGATTCATTAAAACAGATGATACCTGGCATGAATATGTTAATTAGCTTGATCTAACCATTCAACAAGGTATACATATTTCAAAACATGTTGTACATGATGAATATATATAATTTTTATTTGTTGATTTAAAAACTAAAAAATAATAAATAACACAACAAAAAAGCTATGACCGTGAGTTGCAATATTTGTGAGTGCATTTGGAAAAAGATGTAAGATGAATGAAAGTGTTTGCCAGGACTAGGGCTAGACCATGGGTTCTATTAAAAAAGACAGTGCTGTCCCTGGTTGGCACAGCTGGCTTAATATAGTCACTGCTTAATTGGAGAGGCTTGAATAAGCTCCAAATGGGACATTTGCTGACCACCATGATATCATTCTACAGGCAATTTTAAAATTATTTTGGCTAGTATGTTGGTTAATATTGAGTGTCAACTTGATTGGATTGAAGGATGCAAAGTATTGATTCTGGGTGTGTCTGTGAGGGTGTTGCCAAAGGAGATTAATATTTGAGTCATGGGCTAGGAAAGGCAGACCTATCATTAATCTGGGTGGGCACCATGTAATCAGCTGCCAGAGTGGCTACAATGTAAAGCAGTCAGAAAAACGTGAGAACACTCTAGACTGGCCTAGCCACCCAACCTATATCTTTCTCCCATGCTGGATGCTTCCTGCCCTTGAACATCAGACTCCAAGTTCTTCAGTTTTGGGACTTGGACTGGCTCCCCTTGCTCCTCAGCTTGCAAATGGCCTATTGTGGGACCTTGTGATCATGTAAGTTAATACTTAATAAACTCCCCTTTATATGTATATCCTATTAGTTCTATCCCTCTAGAGAACCCTGACTAATACAGCTAGCTAGGGAATATTGAATATGAACACCAGCAAACTTCTCTCCTAACTGCATAAAATGATACCTGATAGACAAAAACAAGAAGTAGTTACCCTCTAACAGCTCTGAAAGATGATGAAAGAGATCAAAGAACCCTACTGTGTTGCCATTTACATTGCCCATTCGTCTTTCTGATATTGTCACCTTTTTTTTCTGCCAAATGGGAAGCTTCCTATTGGACTTCATTGTGATGAAGCATAACTTATCTACCCAGTTAGATTTACCATTAACTTAAGAATACTTTTAACTCTATACTCTTGTTTGTTTGTCTGAATCTTTAACATCTATATGTATTATCTATTAAAAAACAGCTGATAAAACAAATAAAATTAAAGGGTAGCATTTCTTAAAGGGTCCAGGTATTCATTCTACTGCAGATCTCAATATAGGATCAAGAGATGTTATTTTTAAAATAATGATCTTCCCAAGAAAGTAATAATAGTTAAACAGATTGTTCCAGTCCTGTGTCCTGGTAAAGCAAAGAGGAGATTGTGGTTTCCTCAGACCTGTGCGTGCTTAAAACCCTTGACCTCCCACCTTCTTGAGTTATATCAATGCCTCCCATTGAGACTGACAACACAGATGGTGGTAGCTAAACATCTATATATTCATACAGCATTTTATGATCTTCAAAGCATGACTGCTATTTATTTACTCAATTTATTTTCAAAGCAACTTTGGGAAGTACATGTGCATTTTACTGATCTTAGCTGTGGGTCTCTCTGAATATCCAGAGGGAAAAAGACATTTGCTATGAATAGACAACTAGTCAGGATGATGGATAGATCTTGACTTAATTTGAGGTGTGTTTCTTTACCCTCATCCTCTACATTTCCTGTTGACTTTTTGTGTTTTCCGTTAAAATGCTTTACCCATACCCTTAATCAGCTCTGTGACTGAAGAAGGCTCTAAGTATTTCCTGTCTCATTAGTTATTTCTATTTTCTGTAGTGGGCAGTATCTTTTTATCTATTATCTACACAATTAACTATCATGGTAATTAAAAATCAGTCCAAATGCTTCCATCTGGCACTCAAGCCTCCTTACATCTTAACCTTATCTCATTTCTTTGTTTCCCCTATTACTGCTTCTCATCCACATGACACTTTGACCCAGGAAGAATGACGGTGACCAGAATATATATGCTCTTTGGTGTCTTGTCTCTGATTGTACATTTCTCTCAACCAGAAATACTCTGGCTCCAGATTACTACCTGTTGAAATTCTCATCTTTCCAGACCCACTTCTTGATCGGTCTCTTTCATGAATCTGTTACTCACTACGATATGACCTTTTCTTCTTCTGAACTTTCCACATGGCATTCGTAGGATAGAACTATGTATTCTGAGGGCAAAGAAAGTTCTCAGCCCTGTGTCTTAGTCATAATAGTAGCTTAATTATATTTGTAGAACTGTAACTGTGGTTCTCAGACCTGGTCTCAGGACACTTGACTCTCTTAAAAATTACTAAGTACTCAAAAGAGATTTTGTTTATATAGTTTTTATGTGTTGACATTGGCCACATTAGAAATAAAACTAGATAAATTCTAAATTACAAGCCTGCTTAAGCACACATCCATTACCCAGGAGAATGATGATGGCATCCCAGTCCTCTCTGTTCTTGGGCACATAATTCCTAAGCGTTATGATGAAAACAGTTTGACCTTACAGATTCTCTGAAATGGTTCAGAAGATTATCAGGGGTCCCCTATCACACTTACCTAAGTAGTATTACAGCAAAAAAAAAAAAAAAAAAAACCTTCAGACTGAGTCAAGAGCTATAGGTTTAGGACCTCTTTCTGCCATGAACATGTTGTTTAACATTTATTTGGTCTTCGGTTATCTTCTTCTGAAAGTGAGGCATTTGGGGGTAAGTGACCTAGGAATTTCTCCTAGCTCTAAGCACCTGCTCCTAATCCTCTGCAGATCTATAGAGTAATTCTCTCCAGGGGCTTCCCATGAAGGGGTTTTCCTCCTATTCAGCATGAGCCTTCTTGCTGACTATTAACCCAGTTGAATATAAATGTTACTGCCATGCCTAGAAAATTATAGGACACATTTATGGCATTATAACATGTGAATGCCTGGAAGAAAGGCAACAGAAAGAATCTTAGACATCATTTTTGAAATAGGGTTTCTCTCACCAGGGGTGTCATGTTAGGGCCCTGTGAGTTCTAACAGGATTGGTTCATGAGACAGATGAAACTACCTAGAGAGAATTGAGACTTAAAGAAATTTATAAAGTGCATAAAAGCTTTCTAGAATTCAGTCCCAGCCCCTTTAATTTACCCATAGATGTCACAACACCCCTCTTGCAGCAACATCATACTTGACCTTCTTAAGTAGTCTCCCACTTTATCCCAAACCAGGCATCTACAGTTAGTTCTCTTTATTATTCCATTACCTCTGTATCAAAAGTTGTCTGTTTCATGTCCCATCTTTTTATGTCATACTCAAAAGCTGAGTTAACTAATTCAGGAACATAAGTGATCAGCTGTTTCCAGGATTTAATAACTTAGTATGTTATATCTAGTAGGTGTAACCGTGGCCTATAGTAGACACTGTTATATTTTTTAAAATGAACTCATCTGAGTCTGTTGCACTGGATGTTCTGTGGTGAAGATTATTTGGGTTAGAGAGCTTTCGGCAACACAAACCATGCTACCTCTGAATCTCTGAATGTTGGAATTGGAAGTGTATGGAAAACTTGAGTAAGTTCCTGGCTCTGCCACTAAATAGCTGAATGACCTTGAAAAAATTATTTAAACTCTCTGAGCCTCTGTTTACTTATCTGTAAAATGAAGATATTTAGAGTTAAAAACCTAGGATATTTAGACTTAAATTTTGACTTAAATTGGCTGCTGCTTTGGTTTCTTGAAAGAAATACTTTGGTCCTTGGCCTCCAAAGCCTCTGCTTAGCTGCTTTACCAATTCTATGTGGTATGTCCTCCTTTTTAGGTTCTTTGTTGTTGTTTTAAGATAAAATTTCCAACTAAATGCTTGTTTCTCTACAGATAAAAATAAATAGTTATGTTGAATAAAATCCCACTCAGCCAGGCACAGTGGCTCATGCCTGTAATCCTAGCACTTTGGGAGGCCGAGGCAGGTGGATCACCTGAGGTCAGGAGTTCGAGACCAGCCTGGCCAACATGGTGAAACCCCATCTCTACTAAAAGTACAAGAATTAGCCAGGTGTGGTGGCTGATGCCTGTAATCCCAGCTACTTGGGAGGCTGAGGCAGGAGAATCACTTGAACCCAGGAGAAGGGAGTTGCAGTGAGCTGAAATTGTGCCATTGTACTCCAGCCTGGGTGACTAGAGCAAAACTCCATCAAAAAAAAAAGAAAGAAAAAAGAAAAAAAATTCCATTCGAGGCTGGAGTCTTAAATATAGAATCAACAAGCTCAAAGGTTGTCATTTAATAAGAAGAAAAATCTCTTCACCAAAATACTTTATCTTCATCAAAAAAATTTTCATCTTTGATTTTTTAAAAAGTATTATGACTCAAAGATAATGAAATCCTATGGAAAAATAAGTAAAATAGAATCTTGATCGAGCATCCAGTAAAATAAGGTAGAGTCAAGGGAAAGGCCAAGATTTAGGATTGCAGCAAAGGATAACTCATATCTATGTAGGAAATTCAAAGATGTTTTACAGCACCTTCTTCGCTTTAAAAAAATGTTTTTTTTTCTGGATTATACAATTCCAATTTTAATAATGTTATTTATTATTTTCTGGCTTTCTTTATTTAGAAATTAACTGTCAGCATTACTGTTGCCCATTTGAAGGCATTGTATCCTTTCCCCTGGCTGCTTTTAAGATTATTCTTTCATCTTTGGTTTTTAGCAGCTTTGCATGATGTGCTCAGGTATGGTTTTCTTGATTTTTACTCTACTAAAGATTTGTAATGATTCTTGAGGCTTTGGTTGGCTGTCTTTCAGTTGGAAGGAAATTCTTGTTTATTAGCTCTTCAAATATTTCTTCTGCCCATTCTCTCTCTTTTCTATCTGGAACTCCAATCACATTTATGTTAAATTGTTTCACCTTGCCCTATATGTCTCCTATGTTCTTTACCGAATTTTGAATAATTTGCTTTCTGTGATTTGGTCCAACAATTTTCTACTGATCTGTTTTCCAGTTTAATAACTGTATTTTCAGTTGTGCTTAGCCAGCTTTAATATGAATCTCTTGAGTTTTGTTGTTTGTTTGTGTTTGAGACAGGGTCTTACTCTGTTGCCCAGGCTGGGATGCAGTGATGTGAATATAGCTCATTACAACCTTGACCTCCTAGGCTCAAGCAATTCTCCTGCCTCAGCCTCCCAAGTTGCTGAAACCACAGGTGCACGCCATCACACTTAACTAATTTTTTTCTTTGTATACAGATGAGGACTTGCTGTGTTGCCCAGACTGGTCTCAAACTCCTGGGCTCAAATGATCCTTCTGCCTTGGTTTCCCAGAGTGTTAGGATTACAGATGTGAGCCAATCCACCCAGCTCTATTGAGTTTTTAATTTCAGTTATTGTATTCTTCAGTTCTAGAATTTCCATTTGATTCTTTTGAAACAGATTCTAGTTATTTAGTGAAATTCTCCATTTTGTCATCCATTTTCTTGAATATTTAATCATAACTATGTTTAAATCTCTGTCTGATATATTTTATTTATAATTCTAATGTATTAATTCTATTGTTGGTTTTTAACTTCCATTCCTACTTCTTGATTTACATGGTATTTTTTTATTATCTGCTGATCCTGTGTAGAAAGTAGTGTTCTGGATGGTCCTATCTTTTTATAGAAAAGTTCTATAGTGTTCTAGATGGCGGACTTTTCTTCTGTGAGGCAACTAGACCGGAGGCTGTTCACTTTAGCCAATTAGAAACTAAGCTAACTAGAGTTTGAGTTGTATTTTTTTGTCTGGATTTATCTAACTGTGGTTTGCCTCACATTAAAAGCCATCTTGTTGGCATTTCTGCGTTTATCTCCAGAGTAGCAAGAAAGCAAAACACTCCACTTAACTTTTCAACTGTTTTTTTGGCATCTCAGCCTCTTACCTCATGTTAAGAATGAATAAATAAGTTGGAAGTCATCAAAATTTAAAACTTCTGTTTATCAAAGGGCACTGTCAAGAAAGCAAGAATGCAAACTACAAAATGGAAGAAATATTTGCAATTCATATATCTGAAAAGGTTGTAGTAATAAGAATTTATAAAGAACTATTACACTTAACAAGAAAAATAAGCAACCCAATTAAAAAATGAGTAGATGACTTAAATAAACATTTCTCCAAAGAAAATAAACAAATGACCAATAAGCACATGAAAAATGTTCAACATCACTAGTAATTAGAAAACTGCAAATTGAAACAACAATATAATGCCACTTCACACCCATTAAGATAGATATATATAAAAAGGAAGTATATATACTTTTTCTTTATAATTATATAGGTATATATATTTACATATTTATATTTATATATATATGCTGGTAGGACTGTAAAATGCTGTGGCCACATTAGTAAACAGTTAGGTGGTTATACAAAGAGGTATATATAGAATTACTTTATAATCCAGCAATTCCACTCCTAAATATACCCTATAGAATAGAAAAAAAGTATTCAAACAAATACTTGTATGTGAATGTTCACAGCAGCACTACTGACAATAGCCAAATGGTGGAAACTACCCAAATGTCCATCAACAGATAAATGAATAAATGTGGTATGCTCATACAGTGAAATGTTACTCAACCATAAAAAGGAACGAAGTGCTGATTCAGGTTAAAATGTGGATAACCTAGAAAACATTATGCCAAGTAAAAGAAGTCAGGGACAAAAGGATACATATTCTGTGACTCCATTAATTTAATATATTCAAAATAGGTAAATCCATAAACACAGAAAGCAGATTACAGGATACCAAGAGCTAGGGCATAGGAATGGGGAGTGATGGTTTAGTCCGTACTGGGTCTCCTTTGGCAGTGATGAAAATATTTTAGAATTAGATGAGGTGATTATTGAATAACACTGTGATTGTACTAAATGCCAGTTAAATTGTATACTTTAAAGTGGTTAATTAATTTTATGGAATGTTCAAGGAAGTGAAAGATATCTACAAGGAGAACTACAAAATGCTGATGAAAGAAATTGTAGATGACAGAAACAAATGGAAAAACACCCCATGTTCATGGATTAAAAGAATAAATATCACAAAAATGACCACACTGTCCAAAGCAAGCTACATATTCAATGTATTTCCTATCAAATCACCAATGTCATTTTTCACAGAATTAGAAAACAAGTTTAACATTCATATGGAACCCAAAAAGAGCCCAAATAGCCAAACCAACCTTAAGCAAAAGAACAAAGCTGGAGGTGTCACATTACCTGACTTAAAATTATACTAAAATGTTATGGTACCTAAAACAGCATGGTACTGGTACAAAAATGAACACATAGATCAACAGAGCAGGATAGAGAGCCCTAAAATAGAATCACATACCTACAACCAGCTGATCTTTAACAAAGTCAATATAACTAATAGAGACAGATAGCGGGACAAGATGGATGACCAGAAGAGCCAAGAGAGCCTCTCCTACCAAGTGAGATCAAAATGTGGGGTAAGTCATCATACTTTAAACAGATCTTTTTAGAGAAAACACTCTAAGTCAAGAGAGAGGCACTGACATTGAAGAGGAAGGAAGCTTGGAATCCTACATGGGATTGCTGTCTACCCGGACTCATTCCTAGCTCTGAACAGCTCCTAAGGAAGTAGTGAGTGGAGTAACTGCAGGGCAATTCACTCTCACAGTGGACCTCTGGGATCCTAGGTGCAACAGATCTCATGATGTCCAAGGATAGTTAAGCTGGTGGGAAGCCTCCCAGAGAGTAGGTAGAGACACAGCTGGAGCTCAATAAGATGCAGCAGAAAGTTGAAACCCAATCCAAGGAATCCAATAAAATAATCCAAGAGTTGAAAGACAAAATAGCCATTTTAAGAGAGAACAAAATTGAACAAATGGAACTGAAAAATTCACTACAGGAATTCTATAATACAGTTGGAAGCATTTACAATAGAATACACCAAGCTGAGAAAAGAATCCGAAAGCTGGAAGACACGTCCTTTGAATCAATGCCATCAGACAAAAATAAAGAAGAAAGAATTTAAAAAAATGAACAAAACCTTTGAGAAATGTGAGACTATGTACAGAAGCCAAACATATGACTCACTGGCATTCCTGAGAGAGATGGAGAGAGAATAAGCAAGTTGGAAAACATATTTGAGGACATAGTTTATGAAATGTCTCCCAGTCTTTCTAGAGAGGTTGACACACAAATTCAGGAAATTCAGAGAACTCTTGTGAGATACTATAAAAAAACAATCATCCCCAAGACACAGTGGCATTAGGTTTTCCAAGGTCAACTCAAAAGAAAAAGTATTCTTTAAAACTGCTAGAGGGAAAGCCAGGTCACTTACAGAGAGAACTCCAACAGGCTAGCATAGGACTTCTTAGCAGAAACTTTTCAAGCCAGAAGAGACTGGGGGACTATTTTTAACATCCTTAAAAAAAAAGAAATTCCAACCAAGAATTTAATTTCCTGAGAAACTAAGCTTAATAAGTGAAGAAGAAATAAAATTATTTTCAGACAAGCAAGCAAACACTAAGGGGATTCATGACCACTAGACTGATCTTACAGTAGGTCCTTAAGGGAGTGCTAAACATGAAAACAAAAGAATGATATCTGCCACCACAAAAACACACTTAAGCACATAGCTCACAGACACAATATAGCAATTACACAATAAAGTCTATAAAACAACCAGCTAACAACATAATGACAGGATCAAAATTTTACATATCGATATTAATCTTGAATGTAATGTTCTAAGTATCCCACTTAAATGGCATAGAATGACAAGTGGGAATAAAGAAACAAGACCCAACTCTATGCTGTCTTCAAGAAACCCATTCCACATGCAATGACACTCACAGGCTCAAAGTAAAGGAATGGAGAAAGATCCAATATGCAAATGGTAAACAAAAAAGAGGGATTGTTGCTATTCTGATAAAACAGACTTTAAACAAACAACAATTCTCTCCTGCACACAGTACGTACTCTAACATTGTCCACATCCTTGGCCATAAAGCAAGTCTCAATAAATTCAAAAAATTGAAATCATGCCAAGCACACTTTCTGACCACAGTGCAATAAAAATAGAAGTCAATGTTGAGAAGATATCTCAAAATCATACCATTACATGGAAATTAGACAACTTGCTGCTAAATGACTTTTGGGTAAACAAAATTAAGCCAGAAACTAAAAAATTCTTCAAATTTAATGAAATCAGACACAACATACCAAAATATTTGGAATGCAGGTAAAGCAGTTGATATGGTTTGGCTCTGTGTCCCCAACCAAATCTCATGTTGAATTGCAATCTCCAGTGTTGGACGTGGGTCCTGGTGGGAGGTGATTGGATCATGGGGGTAGCTTCTAATATTTTAGCACCATCCCCCTAGTGCTACCTCATGATAGAGTTTTCAAGGGGTCTGGTTGTTTAAAAAGTGTGTGCCACCTTCCTCTTTGCTCTCTTTCTCCTGCTGGCCATGTGAATATATGGCTGCTTCCCCTTTGCCTTTCACCATGATTGTAAGTTTTCTGAGGCTCCCCAGAAGCAGATGCCTGCATAGCTCACAGAACCATGAGCCAATTAAGCCTCTTTTCTTTATAAATTACCCAGTCTCAGATATGTCTTTATAGCTGTGTGAGAGTGGACTAATACAGCAGTGTTAAGAGGAAAGTTTATAGTACTAAACACTTTTAAGAAGTTATCAAGAAGCTAGAAATATCTCAAATTAACTATCTGTGATCACATCTATAGGAACTACAATGAAAAAGAACAAAACAACCCCAAAGCTAGTAGAAGGTAAGAAATAATCAACATCAGAGGAGTACTGAATGAAATTGAGACACAAAAATCCATACAAAAAACAATGCAAACAAAAGTTAGTTTTTTGAAAGGATAAACAAAATTGATAGACTGCTAGCTAGATTAACACAGAAAAAAAGAATATCCAAATACGCACAATCAGAAATGACAAAGATATTATTACAGCCAGCCTCACAGAAATACAAAAGATCTTCAGAGACTATTTTGAAGACCTTTATGCACACAAATTAGGAAAACCAGAAAAAATGGATAAATTCCTGGAGATACACAATCTCTCAAGATTGAACCAGGAAGAAATTGAAATCCTGAACACACCAATAACAGTTCCGAAATTGAATTAGTAATAAAAAACCTACCAACCAGAAAAAAAAAATTATACAAGCAGCCAACAAATGTGAAAAAGTGCTAATTATCACGACTCATTAGAGAAATGCAAATAAAAACAACGAGATATCATCTCACACCAATCAGAATGGCTATTATTAAAAAGTCAAAACATAACAAATGCTGATAAGGCTGTAGAGTAAAGGAAACAGTTATATGCTGTTGGCAGGAATGTAAATTAGTCCAACCACTGTGGGAAGCAATTTGAAGATTTCTTAAAGAACTGAGAGTTGAACTACCATTTGACCCAGCAATCTGATACCAAGGGAAAATAAGTGATTTTATCAAAAGGTCATATGTATCTGTATGTTCATTCCAGCACTATTCATAATAGCAAAGACATGGAATCAAACAAGATGTTCATCAATGGTGGATTGGATAAAGAAAATGTGGTACATATACACAATGAAATACTACACAGCCACAAAAAGTATAAAATTAAGTCCTTTGCATCAGTATGGATGCAGCTGGAAACATTATCATAAGTGAACTAACACAGA
Source organism: Nomascus leucogenys (assembly GCF_006542625.1). Lineage (NCBI taxonomy): Eukaryota > Metazoa > Chordata > Mammalia > Primates > Hylobatidae > Nomascus > Nomascus leucogenys. The sequence continues at coordinate 63,563,420 of NC_044394.1, read as the reverse complement.
AACAGAAAACCAAATACCACCTGTTCTCACTTATAAATAGGAGCTAAATATTGGGTATACATGGTCATAAAAATGGGAACAATAGATGCTGGGGAATAAAAGAGCAGGGAAGAATAGAGAGGGGTAGGGGTTGAAAAAAACTACCAATTGGATACTGTGCTCTTTACCTGAGTGACAGATTCATTTGTACTCCTAATCTCAGCATCATGTAATATACCTATGCAACAAACATGCACATGTACCCCCTGATTGTAAAATAAAAGTTAAATAAATACATGCATAAATAAACAATGGGAATGATATCCTGTTCAGTAAATGGTATTGGGAAAAATTGGCTAGCTACAGGCAGGAGAATGAAACTGGACTCCTATTTCTCACCATATACAAAAATTAACTCAAGATGGATTATATGTAACTATAGCTTGAAGTTAAACGTAAGACCTCAGATTATACAAATTCTAGTAGAAAACGTAAGAAAACCTTCTGAACATTGATCTAGGCAAAGAATTTATGACTAAGATCTCAAAGATAAATGCAACAGAAACAAAAATAGACAAATGGGACTTATCTAAACTAAAAAACCTTCTGCACAGAAAAAGAAATAACAGAGTAAAAAGGTAACCTACAGAATTAAAGAAAATATTTACAAATTGTCTCAGACAAGTAATATCCAGAATCCACAAGGAATTCAAACAAGTCAACAAGAAAACAAACAAACAAAAACATTAACAAGTGGGGAAAGAACGTAAACTGACATTTCTCAAAAGAAGACATACAAGTGGTCAACAAATATATTAAAACATGCCCCACATCGCTAACCATCAGAGAAATGCAAATTAAAGCCACAGTGAGATACCATTTCACATTAGTCAGAATGACGATTATTAGTAAGTCAAAAAACAACAGATATTGGTGTGGATGCAGAGGAAAGGGAATGATTATACACTGTTTGTGAGAATGTAAATTAGTAGGCCACATATGGAAAACAGTACGGAGATTTCTCAAAGGACTAAAAATAGGACTAACATTTGACCCAGCAAGCCCACTACTGGGTATCTATCCAAAGGAAAATGAATTATTATATAAAAAAAGACTCCTGTGCTTGTATGTTGATCACAGCACTATTCACAACATCAAAGTCATAGAATCAACCTAAGTGTCCATCAGTGGTGGATTGGAATAAAAAAAATGTGGCCTATATACATCATGGAATACTATGCAACCATAAAAAAGAATAAAATCATGACTTTTGCAGCAACATGGATGGAGCTGGAGGCCATTATCCTAAGTGAAACAGCTTAGAAACAGAAAATCAAATTCCACGTTTTCAGTTATAAGTGGTAGCTAAACAATGGGTACACAATGACATGAAGATGGAAGTAACAGACATTGGGAACTCCAAAAGTGGGGAGGTTAGGAGAAGGGTAAGGGTTGAAAAATTACCTATTGGATAAAATGGTCACGATTTGGGAGATGGGGACCCTAGAAGCACAAACCTCACCTTTACACAATATATCTATTTAACAAAGCTCCACATGTACCCTATGAATCTAAAATAATTTTTAAAAAGAAAAAATTTCTGGTATATTAACTTGACCTCTGTTTTGTTTTGTTTTGTATTGTTTTGTTTTGTTTTGTTTTTTGAGAAGGAGTCTTGCTCTGTCGCCCAGGCTGGAGTGCAGTGGCGCAATCTCGGCTCACTGCAAGCTCCGCCTCCCAGGTTCACACCATTCTCCTGCCTCAGCCTCCTGAGTAGCTGGGACTACAGGCGCCCACCACCACGCCTGGCTAATTTTTGTGTTTTTAGTAGAGACAGTTTCACCGTAACTTGACCTCAATTTTTAAAAAAAAGATTAAGAAAATATCTTCAGAGTAAAAGCAGTATGCAGACTATTGACCACACCTCAATGGGCTTCCTTTCTTTCTAATATAATGGTTTCTCAATACTTGGTGTCTTCATCAGCTCTCTGATGCCTTCACATACATGCTTTTTGTTGTTATATCTTACCCAGATTTGATGTTTTCCTGAAACAGTCAAACTCGTGCTATTCTTCCTCTGACTTCCAAGCTATTGTTGACTATTATACTATAACTACATTGTAATATATCTAATCTATAGGTGTATCTAATCTATAGAATGTTAATTATCTTTCCATTTATATTTGGCTGTATCTTCAACCAGCTTTTATTCTCCTTCACAATCAGAATAGTTTGTGTTTCTTACCTTCAGTACATAGCATAATAGTCTTCAAAGGTTAGAGCAAATCAGAATCACTTGGGGCAATTTATTAGCCCTAACCCTAGAGATTCTCAATAAAAATTTTGGGATGAAACCAAGAAAAGTGTATTTAGTAAACACAGATGTCTGAAATCCATGAGTTAGAATTTCAAGGAAACACTGCTCAATAACATTAATATAAGAGATACCTAATAAACATTTGTTGCAAGAATAGCACGCTTGATTGAATATAAACTGCTTTAAAATGTTCTTCCCAATCTCATTACCTACTGATACTGCAATACCCTATCCACAAACTTACATTTCACTCTTGCCTGCATATCACCCACTGTGCAATCAGAATATGCAGAGAAGCCTATACCACCAGTATGCATGCTATATCAAATTGTGGACAAGGTGAGTCAGTTAATGTTGCTAAGAGGAAATTCCATTTTGCATATCATGACTTCTGTCTTAATATTGTGTGGATATTCCATGATCTTTGACAAGTAATTTTACTCTGCCAATTGCAATTTGTTCTCTGGCCTACAAAAAGGCTAATATATCAGGCATCATGAGTAGTGGCAGAGACAAATGCAATGAACTGCTTTGTATTTAACCATGATCAAAGTAAAGAGCGGGTACAGGGGGATGAGGGGCAAATAAGACACCAAGGGGTGTAGAGATTGTCCTGGAAAAGACCTAGTAAAGACTGCTGTGTCTAGACAAGGGGAAGATGGAGGCAAATATAAATCATTTTCATAGTATTCATGCTGACGTACTCTTGCCTTGATTACCTCAATAGATTAATTAAAGTATTTTGGGAATCTCTGTGACCTAGGTAATTGACTTCATACCCTAGTTACCTTTTAGGCAGAAACAGACACATAACCACAAATTTTAGCTCAGACTGAGATATTTGAAACTCTGAGGGAATTGGTGAGAGCCTTGCAAGCCTCAACCTCCACTCTGCTGCTGTCTCCACATCTAGATCACCCCCAGAATATCTCTGGTTGTAATGAATAACTCTTCCATTTCTGAAAGTTTAGTTCTAGGAAAGTTCTGTGATAGGTTCTCCTCTCAGATTTTACCATCAGTACATTCTAAAACCAGGTACTGAAATCAGGAAATTGTGCTCCCAAAACAGCTGTCACTTCCAAAATCTGAAATTTTGATCAGGTAATTCAGCCATTCTAAACCTCAGTTCCCTTATCTGAGAAAAGCATCAACACCTACTATATAGGATTATTATGAATAATAAATGAGATGATGCCAATAGAACAACACAATCCTTTAAAAAATGAAACATCAATTGATAGAGTACTATTTTCATAGGAGTCCAAAGTAAGTCGTTTTGCATTTTGTTCTTTGGTTCTAGCAATGGGGTCCATACGATGTTGCCTGTGACATTTTATGCTCTTGAAATGATCTTGGCCATATTCTGAGCCAGCTATACCTACTTCTTCCCTTGTTTTACTGCTCTGTACATAAGTCCTTCCAGTGACAACTGTTCTTCTCTTCGGATACTGATTTAAATGGGGTGTGCCAAGTATCCTGTACGTAATGACTTGTCTGATGGGGTCATCATTTTATACCTGATAAAGGGGTAATTCTAGATTACATGATTTTCCTTGTGGGACCGTTTGGTCACTAGTTCTTGGCTGCTCAATCTTAAGTGTTTTTCTTCAACACTACCAAAAAAAAGGAAGGCTAGGAGATGTACGAAAAAGAGTAACAAAATTTTTTTTCCAAGTATTTTAGAATGGTCAGATGTAGTAGAAAGATCATTGAATCCTCATTATGGCATTTAAAAGCCATACGACCTGAGGCCAGTCAGTATGTACATGTAATGGTTGGTGTACAAAGGAGATAGAGTAATGGATTAGCAAGTATTAGAAGAAAAAAAGGAGAAAGTGAGTTTTTGCAGGTTTGGTATTAAGTGCATTACAGATTTTGAAAAAAAAAACTATAATGACATAAGTAATAAAAGGTAACATTTATTTTGTGCTTCACATATGCCATAACTATGCTAGACACTATGACTTATTTTATTTAATTCTCCCAACAACCCTTTAAGTAAAGTACTATTATTATCTTCATTTTACCTTGAACAAATAGGCTTAGTAAAGCTAAGTAAATCAGCCAAGGTAATTTACCTTGTAGAAGTCAAAGCAGGAATGTGGACCTAGGTTCTTCCTGCTTGAGACTTTAAGCTCTTAACTAATAGTTTTTGAGAAAAGTTTCTCTGGAAATTTCCACCAAGATTTATTTATTTATTTGTTTCACCATAGTTCACCCTATTCCAAAAAGGATTTGAGACATTTTTCTTACGGTTGCTTGAAGGAACTTTCTTCTTTTTAAAAAATTATTTATTTATTTATTTAATATTTTAAAATGTTAGGTTAGGGGGTACACATGCTGGTTTGTTACATGGATATATTGTGTAATGCTAAAGTTTGGACTTTAGTTGAACTCATCATCCAAACAGTGAACATGGTACCCAATAGGTAGTTTTCAACCTCTCCTCCACTCTGCCTTCCTGCATTTTGGAGTCCCCCAGTGCCTGAAGAAACTTTCTAGAGAGATGCAAAACATTATGAAAATAAGCATCTTTAAACCAGGACTTTATGCAAATTTGGGGCTTTGTGGAGGTGCCTCAGAGCTGCCAAGGGGAGCATGAGAGGTTTAGTAGACATGGCTGGGAAATATTTTTCCCTGCATCAACTAAGGATAACATACTTGTATATAATTTGTAAAGCAATATTTTGTGAAAGACAAATATCAGAGAATAAATAGCTTCCACTATTGGAAAAAAAAGTTTGCAATCTGTGTTCTTTTTTATCAATTAGGAAATATCTTCCTAATCACATAGGGATCTCTGGGCTGAAGACCTACAGATGTGGGTTTCTTCCAATGGGCTTCAAGGAGGGATATTGGACTTCTGAGTATAAAATCATGCCATTCCATAGTGTCTAGTTATTGACATCAATAGAACATAGAGGGTTGACTGGGTCTTTAATGCAGAACTTTGTGCCTTATTGAGTGTCTAGGATAAGAATGATGTACTTATAATAAGCATACTTATTAGAAGGTTAAATTGTAGGTCAAGAATGAATAGCTAAAGAGTTAGGTTCAGAAAAATGAGGACAAAATAGCAATAGGGTTCTTTGTAGCAAAATAATAATAATAATAATGATGATAATAATAATAATAATAGTCTGTCTCTTCAGGCAACTGTTACAGGGGTTAGGTCAATATTAATTTTCATTCCTGTTCCCTCAGTGCTTAGGGGGGCAGGCCAGAGACAAAACATAAGCCATGTAACACGAAGCAAAATGTTTTCTCTATTTAATCATGTTTCTAGACAGTCTACTGTCACTTTATTTCTGATAGTCTGACCAACTTTAATAGACTGAGCAGGAAAAAATAAATTGCCCTTTCTCGATATACACAGATTAGCTCCCAAAATCCTGAAGTTTTCTTCATACAAAACTATTTGGCCGGACATGGTGGCTCACGCCTGTAATCCTAGCCCTTTGGGAGGCCGAGATGAGTGGATTGCCTGAGCTCAGGAGTTTGAGAACAGCCTGGGCAAAATGGTGAAACCTCGTCTTGTACTAAAATACAAAAAAAAAAAAAAAAAAAAATCAACTGGGCATGAAGGCGGGTGCCTGTAATCCCAGCTATGCGGGAGGCTGAGGCATAAGAATTGCTTGAACCTGGGAGGTGGAGGTTGCAGTGAGTCGAGACTGTGCCACTGCACTCCAGCCTGGGCAACAAAGTGAAACTCTGTCTCAAAACAAACAAACAAACAACCCACAAAAAACAAAACAGATAAACAAAAAAACCCACAATTTTTTACTCCCTTTGCCTTCTCTAAAGGCCCCTCAGAACAAATGATTAAGCTTTGTCAGATATTTATGCTTTACCGTGATTAATAATTCCTCAGAACAGGATTTCAGAAGAGTAGAAAGCAAGAGGAAACTCTGGACAAGTGTGAGTGAGTGTATGAAAGGAGTAAAGGAGAGGTCATTGTCTTTGCATTATTTTTGTCCTTGGTGGGACCATGAATATTCACACTGTTACTGCAATCTTTGTACATTATGAAATGGAAGCTAGCCATCAATGTAGCCTATGAGAGAACAAACCACTAGAACACAATCAAATGTACCAATGAATATGAAACACTGAAAAATAGTGTAATGCTATATAAACATATGCTATTTATTATTGTCTCTTAAGGGAAAATTGCACAACTGGTCAGTGTATGTAGAAACAACATGTAATAGTATTTGTGGAGAAACAGAAGAAAAATGTGAGGAGATTTTATTTCTTTTCTGGAAAGATATCATCATACTGTAATGTTTTGCTTTTGATTTGTAATATTTTGCTCTTTTTTTTAAAAAACACATTCCATAATAAAATATAAACAACAAATCAGCTCAATATAAATAAAGTACATAAGTTATGGGAATACATAGAGTCAAATACAGAAAACAAAGTTAAAATACTACAAGTACAATGGATTTAACACTTAATGTATACCTCCCAAATACCAAGTACTTTACATACACTATCTTACTTAATTCTCACAAACATGTATTTAAGACTTTATATATATTATATATAAAATATATAATATAATATGTGAGTGTGTGTGTGTGTGTGTGTGTGTATATATATATTATATATATATATATATATATATATATATATCCGAGACATTGATTCTCAGAAAAGTTGAGAAACTTCACTAAAAATCACATGGCTTGCAAGAGATTGAACAGGTATCTAGCCTAGTGCTAGCAGATACAAAATTGATTTTTTAAAAAACATTATGTTCTTTCAGCATTAATCTAGAAGGACTAAATTTTGAACTGGACTTTTTTTAAAAAGGCCTGGATGGGAAGATTCAGAACAGAAGTATTCCTGGTAGAAGCATTTGGATAGTATTTAGAGTTAACTCATAAGAACCTCATTTGGTAGGAGGCTATTGTGTTTCATTAGTTCTTCAATGTGCACTTGTATAATTAGAGACCTATTGTGTGAAACTTTTCCATAGGGTGCGGGGAATCATATAAGTCAAGCTGAGACTTTTCAAGTTATTCAGAGATTGTAGTATCACTGAATTTAAGCCATGTGAATGGAAAATGCCAACCATTGGAGCAATAATTGCCACTAGAAAAAAAATCCATTCAGCATACATGAAAATCAAAGGATTCTGGCATTGAAATAAAAAATGGATTCCGGAAGCATCATTCCCTGGCTTTCTGATGATAATGCCACCCACTGCAGGTAATCAGTGCAGGGCGTCTGTGAGGTGGCTACACAAAGAGCTGTGTAGAGTGGGTGCCTTTGACAATTCACTGGGCAATGTCTGCCCCTCTGGTTAGTGTGCCAGTTGAAAACAAGAGGAAACAGCTGAGTTCTGAAAGTGGCTGCCCAGGACTGGCAACCTACAAGAGAGAATGAAGGCAGGGCTCAGAGTCCTACACACAAAGGAGGTCATAGACTGGGGTGTGGCCAGGAGCCTCACTGGTTTTGGATCTTAGATCCCTACCACATAAACAGCACATGTATACATATATTTTTATTCTATTAACTTATGTCTCTGTAGTTATAAGACACAAAGTCCAATTCTGGGTAACTTTAATGAAGCATACTTATTAGCAGGTTAGATTGTAGGTCAAGGATGAATAGCTGAAGAGTTAGGTTCAGAAAAATGAGGACAAAATAGCAATAGGATTCTTTGTAGCAAATAATAATAATAATAATCGTCCGTGTCTTCAGGCATTGTTACAGGGTTAGGTCAATATCAATTTTCATTCCTGTTCCCACAATCCAAATCCCTGAGATTGTCCAATTATCCTAGACTGGGTCATGTGTGTGCCACCTTGGCCAGGAAGAAGAGGGCAGACACCCTGATCAATAGTCCCACCAAGACTTCCCATAGTGAGGAAGAAGTTGTATCTGGGATAGGAAAATCAATACGCTATTTCTAGAAGTTAAAAGAATGTGGGGCACATGAAACAATTCATCTCAGATCATACACTGTTGTTTCTGAGTATAGGTCAGTTCTTCTAGAATACAATCTAGCCTACAGAATTCCTCTGCAAACTGGATACTTTTTACACCTGAAGTGAAACAAAAATTAAACATCTCTTTCCACACATATTATATTTGTGGGATAAATATCCTATTTTTTACTTTTTAAACATTTGTGTCTAATAATTATGTTTATATATACCCAATTTTTCTTCATTAATATTACATGAGATGAATCTCTTATGTCATTAAATTTATCCAAATACATTATTTTAATGACTGTTAAGGCAACATGGTTAACTATAATTTATTTATTGTATCTTCATTTGCAAAAATGGTGTTTTAAAAACATCAAACATTCTATAATGAATAACCTTGTACATAAATCAATGTGCACAGCTGCAATTATTTTCCTAGGATAAATTCCTAGACATAATCAGATCCAAGGGAGTGAACATTTTTAAGATACGGCTTGACAAATTTCTTTCAATAAGAATATTTATTGCCATAGGAGAAGGCCCTGCAGGTCGCTTAAAATGAAGGCAGAGACAGGGGACTAGCCCATTAAAGAGTATTATTGGAGCCTTCTCTGGCATGATGCAGTGAAGTCAGCCCATCTGATCCTTTCAGACTCATCCTTAGGCACATGGTAAATACTCCCATGGTAGAATGGATACAGATTTTTGAAGTAAATTTGCATCCCAAGAATACCAACATGAGAGGCTCCGTAGGTAGGGATGCATTTGCAATTGTTAGCACCAGAACGACTATAAGCCAATCTTAATAAAGTACCCACAGCATGTTTAATTATGAGTACTGTATCATTCTGATGAAAATCTTCAAGATAAACTAATTGCAAATATACCCCTAGATAATTAAATGAGAAAACTAAATCATTGTATTTCCTCTTCCAGGATTATTTGCATTTTATGTCTTCTTTCAAAGATGGAAGTTTGTGGTATAGAATCAAATAGAGGTGGAAGAGATATTACATAACATCTTATCATAAGAGGCAAATACGAAGAATGTGTAATTCATTTTCCCCTAGTCAAGACCCATAGCAAACATCAATAGTCTATCAGGCAATCTTCCCCGCTCAGTCCAGATTTTGCTTCAAAATCTTTCTCATCACAGCAGCTTAGGCAGCCAATAGGGCTTCAAAATCTTTCTCATCACAGCAGCTTAGGCAGCCAATAGTGCTCATTTGGAACTGGTATTTTATTCATAATCTATTTCAATCTCTGATAGCAAGGAAATCCTGCCTATAGCATCGGGAAAAGCCTATATTTACCTCAATCCCTCTGTACTTTCCATCTCAGCTTAATGTTCCCATGTGAGTATTAGCTAATGTTGATGAGTTATGCTATATGTTGGGTAAAGAGCTACACAGAAGTTGCTGCATTTAATAGTATTAAGTGATATTGGGACACTTGCTATGCCCCAGTTTATGACTAAAAATATAGGAGCTTAGTGAGAGCAAATAATTTGCCCCAAATTTCCTGGTTAGTGAGTGTCAAGAATGGTGAACGGTCTGAGATTGTACCTTATCTGCAAGCTGACAAGTTAATGTGACACCCTTTCATGGACATACATAAAAGACATCAGACTCCTAGGTCAGACCTGAAGGACAACTTATTATTCACAGCAATATCAATAGCCAGAATATCATTTGCATCAGTTTCCCAAGTCCCAATTCCCACTGGGCTATATATATAGGGCCAGGTGACACCTGCACATTCAATGGGTTACTATAGGAGAGAAACCCTGAGTGCAGAGAACAAAAATATTTTTTAATGGACGGCAAGCATGTCTTCCTTTTGCTCTAAAGAGAGACATTATATTATACTGGACAGTAAGTATGTATGACATTTATTCCAAAGGGACACATTTTCTCTTCCAAGGTTGCTTGCTATTCAAACGTCCTTGAAAAGAGAGTCTGAAACAAAGATGGTTGCTCTAAAGATGTGTGGAAATATAACAGATCCATGGAAAATTGTCCTGTAACAGTAAGTGGAGGAGTCAGAATTTAAACCCAGGTCTGCATAACGCCATAAGTAATGTTCTTAATCAATATTCCTCATGTTTTTTCACCCACTCATTTTCCCTTCAAACTGGCAAAGTTCAGAGACTGGTCCTATCAGAAATGGGCAGTTAGGGAATTTTACAGGCATAAAAAATGTTCCATATCCACTAATTCATTATTCTGATCATTCTGCATTTTAATTGCTCACTTATTTTTATATTCATTCTAGACTGTAAGTATGCTAAGGTCTGAATCTCATTCACTATTATATTCCCACTTGCTTTCTCAGTAGAGGGCATAAACATGGCGCTCACAATCAGAAATAGCTGAGTTGGGATCCTAACTCAGTCACTCACCAGTTGTGTGATGAATATGAGCCTCAGTTTCCTCATCTAAACAATGGAATTAATAATTAGTATTTTTCTAGGTTTGTTGTGAAGAATAAATGAGATATATATATATATATACATGTAGCGTTTAACATATTCATTGTACATGATAGCCATTTTATAATATTTATCACTCAATGTATATTTCTTGAATGTTTAAGCAATTGTGATTTTTCTTTTCTACTATCTAGAACATTTTTTTTTTTACTAGATCCCTAGATTCTGTACTCATATGTTCCTTTTTTTATTTTTTTGAGACTGAGTCTCTCTCTGTCGCCCAGGCCGGAGTGCAGTGGCGCGATGTTGGCTCACTGCAAGCTCTGCCTCCTGGGTTCAGGCCATTCTCCTGCCTCAGCCTCCCGAGTAGCTGGGACTACAAGCGCCTGCAACCACGCCCGGCTAATTTTTTGTATTTTTAGTAGAGACGGGGTTTCACCGTGTTAGCCAGGACGGTCTCTATCTCCTGACCTCATGATCTGCCTGCCTTGGCCTCCCAAAGTGCTGGGATTACAGGTGTGAGCCACCGCGCCCGGCCTCATGTGTTCCTTTTAATTTTATCTAAGTGTTCTCTGGCTACCACTTCCTTCATATTGGGGCTGATAATTTTGTTGCAGAGTTCAGAATTGTCATTGCTTCTTGGTATTCTCCTTTTTCCTAACCTTAGTTTACTGCACCAGCCAACTGCCTGAGAGGAATATCCTCTGTTGTCTATGGTCAGAATAAGCGATACATATGTGCATTTAATTTCTCCTTGATCACATTTACTGATGGGGACCACATGACCTTTAAAGTCTTATGAACCATTAAGTAGCTCTCATGCCTAGAAAGTGTTTTGTTGTTGTTGTTACACACACACAGAGATACACACACCACACACACTGAAATATTTTCTCATCAGCATCTACTCATGATAAACAGAACATCCTCTGTTTATTATATCTTTCAGATAAAATAACAATATGGACCTCTCAGTCTTTTCTCTATAAATGACACCCTCCCTATTCCTGTCGGTGTCCTTTGCTTACCCTTTAGTTTAATCCATGTTACCATTAAAATGTAATGTCCAGAATTGAGCACTAATCTTTAGAAGAGATCTGACGGAGCAGCATAAAGCAAGCCTATCTGCAAACTCAGGTGACCCCTGGGTAAGAAACAACAAATGCCAATGAGCTGATAGAAAACATCTTATCTGGAACAGAAGGTCTTTCTAAAACCCGTAAAATCACCTTGTATGAGTTTGAGCTCAGTCTTCCAACTCAGGAAAGCCTCAGATAAGAGCTTAAGTGGCATTGTTTTATTTTTCTTTTCAAAGATTTCACTTCATATTGTAAATCGGGCAGCCTGGGGCAGCACTCTTTCTCTTCCTCAACTGAAGTTAGAATCAAGATGTCTGGATTTAAACCATGTCCCTGGATCTGTGAGCTGTGTGACATTTGACACATCCCTTAAACTTTCTGGGCTACAGTTTCATCATCTGTAAAGTGGACGTCATATGTGGGTGAACTTGCAGGCCTATTGAATCAAGTATGATAACTTACATTGTAAAAAATCCTTTGAAAACTGCAAAGAACCATAATAATATAAAGACTCACTATTTTAAGAATTCACTTTGACTTTTGGATGGATGTGAGCAGACTTTGGTAGTGTTGTTTGCCTTCCCTGAATATGTATATCAGGCACTTATGGTGACGATACGCTGTAATTGATTGACCCTATGATGTTGCTTCTTGCTATGGCACCTAATGGGACTCTTTTAGTCCTCATGTCTCTTAATCTCTTGGCAGCACGCAACACTCCTTTTCACTCCCCTTGAAACGCTCTTCTCTTGGATTCTATGATAATGATCTTGGTTTCCTCCTAGATCTCCAGTTAGTTCTTACTGTTCTTAGCCAACTTTTTGTATCCATCTTTTTTTATGTTATAACTTCTCAGGGCTCAGTCCTAGAACATCCCCCTGTTCACTCTCTCCCTACAGAAACTCACTGATACCTGTGCCTTTGGGCAACTTCTCTACCTGAGTGATTTCCAAGTGTTTTCTACCTACAGCCCTCTGGGTTATACAAACTTGTATCCAGCTGCTTCAATATCTGCTCTTGGGAATCTCACTAGCACCCCACAGTCAACATGCCTAAAGCCCAATTCATGACCTGTCCCTCAAAGCAAGCCTAAGGTCCATATCTCAGGGAATGTTAATTCCAGCCATTCATGCAAGCAGACAGAGATTATGGAATCATCTTTCATACCTTCCTCTCTATCTTATTTCATTCATCACCAAATCATGTTGATTTTACCACTCCCGGATATTTTTATCTTTGTGACCACTACCCTAGGCCAAATTATGACCATCCTTTGCCTGGATATTGAAGTGGATTTCTATAGTGTCTCCATCATTATATTTTGCCCTAGCCTGCCCCCACCAAATAATCCAGAGCAGCCAGAGGAATGAAGAAGAAAGAAGAAGAAGAAGAAGAAGAAGAAGAAGAAGAAGAAGAAGAAGAAGAAGAAGAAGAAGAAGAAGAAGAAGAAGAAGAAGAAGAAGAAGAAGAAGAAGAAGAAGAAGAAGAAGAAGAAGAAGGAGAAGAGGAGGAGGAGGAGGAGGAGGAAGAGGAAGAGGAAGAAGAAGAAAAATGGTCCACTTTACTCACTTCTTAAAGTATTTTGATGTCCCTGACATGGCTTTTTCACTACCTGTTCTGACCATATTCACCCTCCCATCTTGTTTCACATAGTTCTCTTTTTCATTCTCTGCACTAGAGGCCCATTGGTTTTCCTTCAGTTCCTTGACATACATCCTCCCTCATTACACTGGACTCACTGTGAATAGTCTTCTTTCTGCCTCAAATTCTCTTCCTCTGCCCTTTACACACAAGCACACACATACACACACACACGTTATTATAACCCAGTTGCCTGACTACCAATTTTTTTTGGGGATGGAGTCTGGTTCTGTCACCCAGGCTGGAGTGTAGTGGCACGATCTTGGCTCACTGCAAACTCCATCGCCCAAGTTGAAGCGATTCTCCTGCCTCAGCCTCCCGATAATGGATTACAGGCGTTTGCCACCATACCTGGCTAATTTTTTTGTATTTTTAGTAGAGATGGAGTTTCTCCATTTTCACCATGCTGGTCTCGAACTCCTGACCTCAGGTGATCCACATGCCTCAGCCTCCTAAAGTGCTAGGTTTACAGGCATGAGCCACCACACCCAGCCCCGACTACCAATGTTTTACTCCTCAGCCTTAACCTTTCTTCTCTGGATAAATTTCTCTTGCCTCCTTGAACAAATCAGAACCCCACAAAGAAAATGTGTTTCTTTTTTTAGTAGCACTTATCACAGCTTGTAAATATCAAAATAATGTGATCTTTTTTTGTTTTTATCCACCAAAAGCCTAAGCTCTACGTAGGTAAATACCTTTTCTGTTTTGATTCATTATTATTTCCTCAGTGCAGAGCAGACAGTAAATACTTGATAAACACTGGTTAAATGAATGAATGAATGAACTTTCCATTTTACAGATGAGGGAAATTAGATTAAGAGAATCTATATAACTTCTCTAGGGTTGTATAGTTTGTGAAATGGTAGAAGGAAGTCTTCTTTTTCTACTTTTATTTTAGGTTCAGGGGTACCTGTGCAGGTTTGTTACATGGATAAATTGCTGAGGTTTGGCATATGAATGATCTTGTCATCCATCACTAGCAAAAATGCTACTAATGCTGTGAGCATTTTTTCATATATTTGTTGGCCACATGTACATTTTCTTTTGAGAAGTGTCTGTCCATGTCCTGGGCCCATATTTTTAAAAGGGGTTGGTTTTTGCTTGTTGAATTGTTTAAGTTAGAAGGAAGTGTTTCACATGCAAAGTATTTTCTAAACCCCCACAGTGTGTTTTGGGTAGGGTTATATTTTTGAGATACTTGTACCCATTTTCTTTCCTATCTTAGGTCAGTTACAGACTTATGCATGCCATAGCCTGAACCATTGCCTCAAAGGCTTTCCTGCAGAGAAATCTCCTTTGTGAGAGGGAAATTTCAAAGAAGCAAAGCTTTAGAAAGAAATCTATGACCTTTGTCAGGTCTGTCCATGTTCTTGGTACACGTAAGATAAATTATGATTAACTGAAACAGAAAAGGCATCTAGTAGAGGAATATCAAGGTGTTTATAGAATGAATGAGAGGGCTAGAGAAGCAGGCTTGATCTCAGGGAAGATGGGCAGCAGCCAAGGTCCCAATCTGGGAAGAGTCTGGTCACATCCCATGGACACCACGGATATCACCACTGCCAGAGCCTCTAGTGAACACTGCTACAAATAGACAACACCGCCATGCCACCACGCATTTCCTCTTTCAAGAAATTCTAAATTGGCCTTGCAATGTATCATTTAATCAAGCTTTGAAGACACAGATAGGGCCCTCCAGCTGGCCTGGAGTGAGTTCAATGCCAGTGTCCTGGATTCCAGGGAGGGGTGGGGCCTCTTCTTACCAGGATCCACACAATTGGGGATCCCACCTGTAGTTGAGAGAAGATGGGGCATCCAACAAAACACCACCACAAATGTACTATAATAGGGATATTAATGCTAGTAGCAGAGAAGAAAGGGATTCTCTCAGGATCAGGACCAATTAGACTCATATGAATGGTCTGGCCTCAGCAGAACCTCTCCATCTGAGTGCTGTGTAACAGCTGAGGGCAAAGAGCCAGGAAACCCAGAACTCAAAACCAGTAAGAGTAGATGGACATATGGCAAGGCTATCATAAGGAGTAAGATTGTCTTTGAAGGTGTACTCATTCTCAGTGGGGAACTCTTAACTGTGTATGTCCTAAAGGCTAGGTGTAACACGGATGTCACACATGAAGGAATATTGCAAGCATGACACCACTGCTCCTATCGACCCGCCATGGCAGCCATAGTTAATCAACCACAACATGATTTTGGAAGAAGCCCAGTGCAGTCTTGCCCCCTGGTTCTAAGGCAATCTTTCTGAATATTTCTGATTTGGTGTGTGAGATGAACTGCATTACCAATGACTATGCACCAATCCTAATTCCAATCTAAACATAATGCATATTCCTCGTGACTAAAAGAAAAAGCATAGTTTGCTCATTTTTCTCTCGTCTTTCAGATGCTGCTGTCTTCAGATGGAGTTTTGTTTGCAGATTTATTGGAGTATTTCTTACTTGACCTCTCCTTAATGTGACTGACTTTCTCATTGATTGTTTAATGCCTGTGCTTTTGACTTCCTGTCTCTCAAGTTATCTGATCTCCCAGGAAAAGGACCAGAGTTCTCCATGTGGCTTTCCCAGGTGCAAGTTTCCTAAGTTGGCCGGGGTGAACTTTTAAGGATATATAGAATTTACTTCCTCTTTTCCTATTTCTTGCTTACATAGATTGAGCTGTTCTTTCCTAAAAATAAATCTTAGCTTTCATGAACCACCTTCATAGACATCTTTGCCCACCTTTTGCCCACCTCTTGCCCACCTTTTGCCCACCTTTGCCCCCCTCTTGCCCACCTTTTGCCCATCTATTGCCCACCTCTCAAAGATGAGAGAAGCCCCACCTTTTATATGGACATAGATGAGTCAGTCAGAGTTTATTTTGGAGTAACTAAGACTTAGAATGTTTACTGTATTTTTATGTCTAGAAATTTTGCCTTACAGGTGCTTCTTTAATTGAACTTTTGGGAATTTTCAAAAGGCTTTTGTGAAAAAAATGTAAATTTTACCTGGAAGGAAATTGAGGAAGTGAATTTGCTTCTCATTAGAACACACAAATTCATCAGATTGACTCATTACTGCATTAACAGCCTGGAGAGTGTAGACAAACTTCTAGTAAAGCATATTGAGAATGACGATGTGACCTCTAGATCTGGCTTAGTCAATGATTTTGCTGTGGGTCTTTGGAAGAGCTTTGTCCCCCCTCTGGGTCTTGGTATTGTTCTCTTTAGGTGAAATGATTTACATGGTTCTTTCCAGTTCTGCTAACTATATTCATGAACCTATGCATATAGGGAGAATTTCACTGCAGTGAGGTATACTGAGGGTAACTAGGGGCCCCTGAAGAGAAAAGGCCAGGGAAATGAAATGAAGTGGAGTTGGATATTTCCCAAAGCTTGATCTGATAACGAATTCACATCTGTGTCATTCCAGCTCCCTAACTTCTGGGATTAGAGTGGAGTTAACTAAACAGGGGAAGAAGTAGAAGTTGCAGCATACCATTAATTCCTGAATGGGTGTGGGTTGAATGTGTGTGCATGGAGGGGAGGGCAGTAAATTCTAAAGAACATAGAAAATATGGGAGAGGGCCTAGTTCAGTATCCCTGAACCAACAGGCAAAGTCTAGAGAGAGTTTTTAGTTTTATTTAATCAACCAACAAGGATGTTGTGACCAAGGGAGGCTTTTTCCAGTTGCTACTACAGATACATAGAAAGTGCTTTTCACTTCCTAAATGACCCCCAAAGCTTGAAGGACAGAAGGGGGCAATGATTTGCATTATCTTATCAGTTCTCTCCTTGCCAGATCACATTCACATCATTTTAACTGATGTCAAAGAATCACCTTCTCTATGAAACATATAACCACAATGACCTTTCCTTTTCCCTTCTTTCCTTTCTTCCTCCCTCTCTCCTTCCATCCTTTTTTTTATTCTTTTCTTTCTTCCTTCATTACTTTGTGAATTACACAATATTGTATTAGCTCAAACTCTTCTTAAATTTGTCTGTAATTTTTGTATAGCCTTATTTCCCCAATGTGCCCTGCCCTCAGGATGCTCCTAGTCTAAATGATGAAGCTGGAAGTATCTTGAGAGTAGTTCATTGTGTCACCTGTCCAGGTTATGATTTCCTTTACAACTTCTGTACATCGTCCAATAAATATGCAGCTATTATTTTTGGCATAGTGCAGAAAGAAAGCTATGCTGTTTTGGAGTTAGACTCTTTAGGTTCAAATTCTGGTTCTGCCAGCATAGTTTTATGACCTTGAGGAAGTCATTTTATCTTTGTAATCTCCTGTTTCTTTATCTTCTCAAAAGGATAGCTTGAGGTTGAATGGCAGACACAAAAGTACAGCTAGATAGGGAAATAAGTTCTAGTGTTCTGCAGCGCTATAGAGTGACTATAATTAGCAATAATTTAATGTATATTTTCAAATAGCTAAAAAGTGGATTTTGAACATCCCTAACACAAAGGCATGATAGCTGTTTGAGGTGATAGATATGCCAATTACCATGATTTGATCATTACACATTGTATAAACGTATCAAAATGTCACACAGTACTCCATAAGTATGTGTAATTATTATGTGTCAATTAAAATAATAACAAAAGCAACAAAACCACACCATACAAATGACTAACAGTTATATAAAAAATGCTAAAAAAATTGCCTTTGAAGATGTATGTTAAAAAATAGATCATCTCTAGTTTATTTGTGCCCATAGTTCATTTTTAGTTTTATATTGTAATTCAGAGATAATTTTTGTTATTTTCATAGTTACACTTTAAACAATTAGGTGATTTTTCACTATTTTTAATACTCATCAATAGTTCTTTTCTGTATCGATAAACTCATTTTTGAGTTCTTCATTTTGATTATTCTGTGAATCCTAGAGCAGATACTTGACAAGATATTTAGGAAAAATATTATGAGTCTTTGACTATATCATCATTTCTACGTTATGCATGCAGGAATAAATGCTGGCTGGATGCACAGCTTTTGATTCATAAACTGTGTCCTTCAAAGCTTTGTATATATTGTGCGTTTAATTCTAATGCTTAGTTTTAGTGAGGAAGAATTGTAGCCAACCTAAATTTTATTTTATTTTATTTTGTTTGGAAGTAACTGTTTTGTTTACTTCTTTTTTAGATTTGTGTGGGAATCATCTTTTATTGATTGAATTTTAAAACTGTACTAGGACCTGCGTAGGCTTGCCTGAAACATGATGAATATTCTCAATTTGAACCCACAGTCTTGCTCAAATTGAGAATGTCTTCTCTATTTCTTTACGGATTGCCCCTGCTCCTTCAGTTCTCCTCACTGTTATGGGAAAAGCTATTATGTGTAGATGGTGTTACTTGAATATGTCTTATTATCTTTTCTAATAGGAGTTTCGTTTCTAAATGTTTGTTCCCTATATAACAACTTACATTTCTGATGATTCAAAACATCCATCTTGATTTTTAAAATTTGTCTGTTGTGTTTCTTTCAAAATTCTGATAGTTATTTTTTCCCTTGGCCTTCCCTCTTAAGTCTGCCTGCTGTTGTTCCCAGAGCAAATGTTGTCATAAAACTTGTTGAAATAAAACTTTGATTTTTTTTCCATTTAGAGCAGTAAATCAATTTTTGAAAGAGAAATACCCTGCATACCACTGGAGCATTAGTGAATTTTTGTTCTTGAGCTGTAGAAATGCTTTTGAGTGCCACACATCAGTTTGGCTCTGTTTCTCTCCACAGTCCAGGATCTATACTATTCTGAAGGAAATGTACACAATCAAGTTGGAAATTGACTAAATTTTTACAAGGTCATGCCTCTAATGCCAATCCCTGATCAAGGGCAAATGAATTAAAAAAACAAAACAAAATACAACACTCTAATTGTTTAGCCCTGTAGGATTGCTGACCATTTTTAAAAAGTATGTTTCTACATGACATGCTTGCTTCCATTAATAAATATGGAAGTGCACCTTAGAAGCAAACATTAAAGATTTTTCTACAATCCTGGTGATGTCTCAATGTTATTGTCCCCAAGGAGAGAGAAGTGGAAGTGATTGTTGCTAGGAGGAGACCCTCTCCACCTTTCATGCCATTCTTTTACTCAGCATGGCTTTTGCTTTTCCAATTCAGAGTGTAGGTGAAGGAGCATGCTATCTACCAGGGTTTATTCCTTATTTCTTACTGATTATGTTGCTTAATTCCAGAAGTGTTGGCCATCGTCTTTTTTTTTTTTTTTCTTCTTTTGCAGTGCCTATCTATTGCCTCCGAGGTTAAAATATACTTTTCCTAGTTTCTGTTATGTATATAAATACTATCCTTTATTCTGTCATACCCTTGCAATATATTTGTCTTTTATTCACAAGCCTTTGGGTTATTTTAATAACAATTCATGTGGATGGAGGAGGGCTGTTGTAGGCAGCTGCCCCTTACTGTTCTTGTCAAGAATTCCTAACCCCATCTCGCAATGTTAAGTACTAATTTAGCCAGTGGTATGAAGATCCCAAAATAGAACTGTGGCAGAGCTGATATATGTCATGACATATATTTAGATAAAACAGAACCTATGGTCAGACAATTCTAATCTGCTGTTCCATTATGACTATGTGTTTCAGCATAACTAGTACATCTCAATCAAATCAATCTTTCTAATCAAGCACCTATGTATTTTGTTCTCAAATCAATAATCTCCTAGTTCACTCTTTGTTATTTGCTTTCCCCCCTTTTTGCTGAATCATTTTGATAATTAGCCTTCAGAACTATGGAGTTCATAATGCTTTTATATGTAGGGTTGTGGATGAAGTTGAAAAATTTCTCTACAGCCTGGAATAGCAGAAGCTGAGGACAGCACAGGAGAGGTCCCTGTGCACAGGGACCAAGGATCCTGGGAGCCAGGAAGAAGGTACAAAGACAAAACCAAGCCGCTCTCCATTCTCCAGTGGAGACCCACTGTGAGGAGCTGGGTCTGTGTAAGAGAATCGACTGGGATTAGAAGCAGAATAAGAAAAGTTGGAGGAATTTTCTGGAAGGCATAAGAAGTGAGAGGACAGAGGGCTTTAGGGAAAGAGATTTTCAAAGTTAGACTTAAAGTAGAGCAATTAAATGATGGTAGCGTATAAGTTAGGGCTGTGTGAGGATCTGACTGAAGTGAAGGGAGGGGATGGGGACCTAAGTTGACCTTTCTGTCTCATTCAGGTTTCAGACAATGCTGGATAAATATCCCATAGACACCATAATGGAGGACTCCACAAGAGAAGGCCATGTTGATTTTGTTTTCTCAGGCATTTCTAGGTAAGTGGGATCCCAGAGGAATGAAGGCTGGCAGGGGGTGTGGGTAGCTGAGTCATTTGAGATGAGCAGATGAAACATCCACCAAAAGAGATGGCAGGCAGATGGCAGAATGGTGAAATTGTGGTCTAAATGAAGGGTATGACATCAAAAGAGAAAAAAATCTTGAACTCTTACTGGCAAAATGCTACATAGAGGTTGAAAAATGCAGAAAAGAACTAATTCCTAATGGGGTGAGCCATAGGTTCAAATTCCTTTTTAACTTAAGAGCTTTATGAGGAACCCTAATTCCCCCTCCAGATGAATGAGCCCTTGGCTCCATAATTGTTTAGCTCAGTGTATTAATCTCTTCTCACAATGGTAATAAAGACATACCTGAGACTGGGTAATTTATAAAGGAGAGGTTTAATTGACTTACAGTTCCACATGGCTGGGGAGGCCTCACAATCATGGCAGAGGGCAAAAGGGAAGCAAGACAGGTTTATATGGTGGCAGGCAAGAGAACATGTGCAGGGGAACTCCCCTTTATAAGACCATGAGATCTCATGAGACTTAGTTATTCACTATCACGCGAACAGCACAGGAAAGTCTGCCCCCATGATTCAGTTTCCTCCTACTGGGTCCCTCTCATCACACGTGGGAATTATGGGAGCTACAGTTCAAGATGATATTTGCGTGGGGACACAGCCAAACTTATCACCCAGCCAGGGGTGGCTTTTTCTTGTTTCCTCTCTGAAGGGTGAGATGCGCTGCTTCAAGGCTGCTGAGGAGACAAAGTCAGGACTTAGAATCCACCCAGAGAGGAGGTGGTGTTGAGTCCCGTGAGTTTCACTCAGGACTGACAGTTTATACTGTCCTTCTCCCTTCATCTTGTCTTTCTGGAAAACCTCTGCTGACTCAACCCTCAGTTGTTCCTATAAACTCTGAGTCTTGAGCTTGCTTTGTTCACTTTCTGTAGCCCTAGTTCTGCTAACATTGTATGTAACCTGTCTCCCCTCTGCATTTTAAATTCCTTCCTTTGCTTTGCTCTTCACCAAACCTAGACCTGCTCTCGTTTTACAAGTTCTCCTGTCTCAGTGTGGACAGCTGGTAGGACTGATCTCCTCTTAGCACAGCCTGGAATTAGTAGTGCCAGGTAGAAGTGAAAATTCACGAGGCAGTGAACGATGACAACACCACAACCACTACTTCCTTCTCTATTGTGTACTGAGGCCTCTCCATGCAAAAAGCTGTTTTACAGACAAAGGCCTCTAGCTAGTGGTTTTCATCGCTGAAGCCTGTCATTTTTTGGGGCCTTGGAGGCACCCACCCTGCTGGGGCAAATTGCAGGCGTGATTCACTTTGCTAGAATGGAAGTACTAAGAGAAGAGTGATGTCTACGTCAAAGCCATTCTTGTAGATAAGAAAAGCAAGTAGCCAGATTGTGGACTCACTTGAAGGGAATTTGGAAGGCAGTATGGGTAAAACGCTTCCCCAAATCCCTATTTTGCCAATAAGACACTTTAGCTGAAGACTTTGAGATCTCTAAGTGTCTCTCATCAGAACACAGAGACATCCTCCAGGAAGGAAATGCCTCATGCTACTACCAGTGAAGGGCCTGGCATTCGTGAGGATAGCAGAGATCCAGAATCTTGGGGGGAATGGTAATCAGGACAGATGCTGGGCATCCCGTCAGAAGTTCAGGGCCCACTGCACACCAGTGTAGGTGTGCAGATGAAATATCTGCCAAGTGTAGGGGATGCCACCATAGGTAAATGTGGCCTATGTCCAGGCTTCCCAAGGCAAGCGTTACTCACTAATGATCCCTCTGCTCACACCTTTCTGTTCCCTGCCACCTCATCACAAGTTAGACAAGCAATTTGTATTCTACATCATTCCCTTCCACATTAGAGTTATTTACAGCTGGCAGGTAAATATCCACATACTTGTTCCCAGGGTTGAGATAGTAAGCATGATGCCCATCTATGTTGTTTCTAGGAATAGAACAATTGTGCTCAGGAAAAGGATACAAGGCAGGAAGCAGTATATCTGCTATTTGAGGCCCTAACTGTTTAACTGAACATTCAGGCACTGTACTGGGTTGAACAGTGTCCTCCCAAATTTCAAGCCCACCCAAAACCTGTTATTGTGACCTTATTTAGAAATAAGGTCTTTGCATATGTAAACAAGTTAAGATGAGTTTGTGCTGGATTAAGGTAGGCTGTAAACTCAACATAACTAATGTCTTTATAAGAAGAGAAAGTTTGGACATATAGACACAGACACCCAGAGGGAACAATGCCATGTGAAGACAGAGGCAGAAATTAAAATTATGCTGTCACAAGCCAAGGAATTATCAGCAAGCACAAAGTGGTAGGAAAAGGCAAGGGTCAGAACATCCCTTGAACCTCTGGAGGGAGCTTGGCCCTGCCAGCACTTTGATTTCAGACTTCTAGTCTCCAGAACTGTGAGAGAATCAATTTATGTGTTTTAAGACATCCAATTTGTGGTAATTTGTTTTGGCAGCCCCAGAAAACTAGGACAGGCCCATTGTAATAGGACTTTCTTTCCAATCTCTTCTCCCTTTTCTATCTTCCTAACATGCTATACTCAAACCACACTCTACCTTTGTGGATGCCTCATTGAATAGTGCTTTTCGTTATCATCCTCATCATCATCATGATCAACATCATAAAAGCTAACACACTACCAGCCCTTAATACATCCTTGGTCCTTAAAATCATCTCTGCAATAGCAAATGTGAATACTCATCTTATAAAAGAGGAAATTAAGCTGCAGATATATGATCCCCAAATTCATATGTCTAGCAAGACGAGGAGCCAGTTTTGAAACTTGACAATCTGTTACGAATATCTTAGCCATTTCACAATTCTACTGCCTTCAACTTTCTTCTCTAGCTTACAAACTCCTTATTATGCTTCTGTATGCTCTTCCACAGTCTTCCCAGATGCTCTCTCTCCTTTGCTCCTTGAAAACACGCTTCCTCTCCTTCCCTTCTCTGAGATCCTACAGCCTTACATTTTTCTCCCCATATCATTGTCTTCCACCTTTACCTTTTATGAGGTATTTGTATATTGTGCTCTCTTCTGAACAATGAGGGATCTTTTAAGGCCTACTCTGGATCTAATTTAAGAAGATATATAGTAGGCCTATCAGCCCCCATAACATTCTGATGGAGATTTTTACTTCACTTCCCTTCTAACTCTTCTCTCTTTCATACTGCTGCCTGGACTCCCAAGAAGTGGTTTCCTTAGGCCTTTCTTCCCTCACCCCACCACCCCATGCCCAGTGCATCTTTGTGACATAGACTCATTCCTCCACACCCTACCCTTGCCTACTAGTCTTCTGATTTCGCAGAGTCTTTCCAAGGAGATGGCTAGACATTGTGCCAATCAGAATTGTATGAATGTTAATGGCAGGGAGGTAGCTTGCCATCCCCCTGCCCCTTCTGCATCCAGGTGATATGAGCACATATTAGCAGGAAAAAATACTTTAACCATTTTGAGGCCATTTACAGACTAGTGAGGAGGAGATTTTTGATATGAGGTGCAGGAGTCCTTTCCCTGGTACTTCCATATAATGCCACCTAGTGTCCCTTTTAGCATTATCTGTTGGTGCCTGTTGAGACCTGGTAGCCTTGACAAATGATCAGCAGCCCCAAGGCAATAGCAGAATCCTTTGTTACGACCATAAAGTTGAAACCAGTTGAGCTTAAGTATGTTGGATATCTAATGAAATTAAATTTTTCTTTCATTTTTCAATAGCCTTAGTCTCACTGGTGAACAGGAGAATGAAGACCAGTATTCAGGCTCAATCCTACATTCCTGAGCAAATATGAATTGTTAGTCTGCCATCAGTTCTGAAGAAATTTAGCCATTATACCTCTTGGATCCAAGGGTTATGGCAACTGATTTAATTCCAAAGTTTATGCTTCAGGCAAAATAATACTCAAGTAAGATTTATCATCACTCTCTGCATCTAAGAGGCACCAATAATATAAAATACTGGCACTAGCATTACTTTTTAAAAGTATTCCATACATATTATGCATTAGACAATATCTCTGAAAATGACAGAATCTAAGACAGGCTACCAAAGATAGTAGAGTTATATTTCTTCCCTGAAATTGATGTCCTGACCTGAGTATAAGAATCATGTGAAATTCCCTGGAAAGGTATGCAGGAAAGCTGTTATTACAGGCATTTTATCATCTAGAAAACCAAGATCCAAGAAGAGAAGTTGTTGTGTTGAAATTATACAGTTAACATCTTCTTGAGCCAGATGGGACCCCAGGCCACCAGATCCAATGCTCTTCTCCTCTAGGAGACCAGCCTCCCTACTCTGTGGTTAGGAGACCCCTCAATTGGTTATGCCTGTTCCTCTCCATGAAGGCCTTTGAGATCATGATGTCATAGGATCACCATGGACCTTGTTTCAATTTTGTATTCTACATTTGGTTTTTCAATTAAGTTTAAGGGCTTTTTAAAAACACAACTTGAAGCTCTAATTTTCTAGATCTCTTATAGTGTACAGCTTTTCATATAACTGAGCTGTATTAAGGCTTTTTCATTCATTTTACAGAGATCTATGTGAGAGTCACTTTAGAAAACTCCTAACCAGCGTCAAACATGTCTAATTTTTGTACCTCAATTTAAAAATCATGCTATAAATGACTAGCCCATTCCTATGGCCCAAGAAAGACAAGTATTTAAGGGGCTCCTGAAATATTCCTTTGTAACTTTTCCTGAATTTAAGGGAGAAAGAAAATAGATTAAAAAAAACCAAGGTTATATAAAGAGTGGATTCTAGGAATTTATATCTTCTTTTAAAATGAGCCTAAACAGTCTTGACTGCTTCCTAAAATGTTTAGAACCTGCTATTACTTTTGAATATTTTTCTTCCAATCCCCTACTCTTATCTCTAGATGTCTGATACATTTTTTTTGCTTGTTTGTTTAGTGATATTCTGCATTCATGAATATGATGTTCCCTTAGCGCTTTAGTTATTTTTTCCTTTTCACATCCCTCGACACCTTCATTATTATTTGTTCAATGTCAAGGCAGATATTGATAGATTTTGTAGTCCACTAAGGTAAAATCACACTCAATACATGCTCAATAAGTGATGAATGAATGGGTGATTAACTAATGAAAGAACGAATAAATGCTGATGTAACCAAGTTCCTGTGTTTAGTCTCTACAAAAACCCAACAGCTTTATTCTGTTTTATCATCATAAATGTCCACCTGTAGTCATACACTGACTCTAAACCCTCTTGAATTGACTCTTATACAAAGTTAGGTACTGGTCTCTCTAAACATTTCACCCACCCACATTCCCACACATGCAGGTCACAAAAATATGATGATCAAAAGTTGGCAGAGAGACACACCTCCCCAAAATGCCACTAGTTCAGGACACTTTACTGAGTGCCTGCAGAGAAGCCAAGAGGCAATGGTCAGCAGTATGATAAGTGTTGTGATGAAACAAGAACAAGGTGCAATGAAAGAACCCAGAGGGCAACCTGAGATTCTGGGGAGGCTGCCTGGATGGAGAAGGTGATGCTGCTGTAACTACTGATCCCCCATCCCCACAGTGACCTGGCCACAGAGTGTGCTGGGCAGCATTGTTCCATTGCTATCATTTCACAATGCACTGGGGACTTTGCATTCGATACATTTTTCCTGATTGATTTTACCTGGGACAGTGACTATCTTGTTTTATAAGCCACTTGGAGAAAGGAGCTTAATTACCTTAATGTTTAGCATATAGGGTCCATCCCAGCAGCACACACAAATCCCGAAATGCTATTTGAAGAAAACAGTGAAAATAATGACATTCTTATTTTTGTACGAACTCTTGGTATCTCTGTAGACAGTTTGCAGCCTTTCTCGTCTCTCTCTTTGCTTTCAGGCAGGCCGAATTTGAACAATCATTCTGAGAGAATACATCTTTAAAATGGTTTGAAAGGTAATCCCATCGCCTATAAGATCTGAGCCTTAGGAAGCTTTGGGGATAAATCAACCTTGGTTTTTCCCCCATTGATACACCTATTCCTATTTCTCATAGTTCAGTGCCCTTCTTTTTTTGATACACTCTCTCTCCTATGTGTCTGCACCTGGGGGAGATTTTAGGAGGTTTTGAACTTATCTCTTATCTTAATCTTCCAATAAAAATGAGACCATCCTTTGCGTTTCAGAAGATAGCTTTGTAAAGCAGCTTCAGAAAGCCGGGGATTTGAGACTTATTGAAGGGTGGTGGATTTATGTAGCTCCGTTTTATCAGCAGTACCAGATTCTGCCGAACCTGGCCCTATTTCTTTATTTGGAGGCACTGCGGTCACAGGTTACATCTTCATTTCTGGTAGTTTTAAATACGATTTCGCTTCATGCTGCCTCCTGCTATGCTTAGGAATGGACAGGAAGTGGTGGCTTCTGGGCACGAACCATTCAAGATTATTTCCTGAAAAGTGACTGACACATGTGTAGTGTATGTATGTGTGTGTGTGTGTGTGTGTGTGTAGTGGGTGTGTGTGCACTCTGGGCCTGTGACCTTCAGGGACCTACTGGGACTGCCCACGGTTCCTGGGGGCATAGAAAAGAAATGCTCGGAGTTTCCTGGGAAGCTTACCCAGAGGCTAACAGCAAACAATGGCAGCTGCTTCTCCTTTTGATTGACTGGATGTAATATTTATTTTTATTTTTAACTGTCCTGTCTTGACTCACTAGCCTGTTTTGAAGTACTGGCTAAAGATTAGTCAAGTTCCCTTCTTGAGCAGCTGATTAAGTCCACACCCAAAACACCTTTCTTATGGGATTCTCACACACCTCCCACTCCAGGGCCACTATGCCTCAGCCCTCATGCCCTGGAGCCTGGTACCAAACAACTAGGACAGCACTTATGCCCCAGAAATTACTCAAATTAGCCAATCCAAGGGGATCCTGTGAAACCTAACCACACCCTGCTTGCCATGCATACTCCAACAAGCTGCTACCCTGCCTCCAGGTGGGTGCCCCTATGTGGCCCTGCTTGGCAGCCTTCTGTCATTCAGAGCTGCAAGTAATAAAATAGTCTGCCTTTCATCTATCCAAGAGTCATTATGTTATGTCTTGCCATCAAAAGAATTTTATAAAAGAGCAGCACACTGTTTAAGAGGGCTTCATTTTCAGGGACTGAATGCATGGACTTAATCGGCTTAAGCAACAAGAAAATTTTCTCTCTTCTGTAACAAGAAATCCAAAAGATGTCAGCTTCAGGTACACACTGTTCAAGGCTTACTTTCCTCTTCTCTGTAGTTCTGAAGGCTCTTTCCTTCTTAAATGCTGATTTTTCCTTTAGGCTGTTAACAAGATAATTCCCATTGTTCCAGGCATCCTGATCAGATATAACAATGGCCATAGGTAAGAAGAAGAAGAAAAGGAAACAAAACTCTTCCTGTTATCTTCCTTTAAGAGTGAGAAAAAAACTCTTTGAGAAACTCCCACCTCCCTATACCCAAAAGACTTTCCCAGGAACATCATCAGACAAAATCCTATTGTATATTACATCCCTAATCCTGCACCAATCACTAAAAAGGGAAGAACCAACAGATTCAATTGAACAGAATTCTGAATGAGGTCAGTCTCCCTTGAAACTCATGGCAACATGGAGAAGGTTACATGCCAGAAAAAAATTGTGGATGTGTTTTGTTTGTTTTGTTTTATTTTGTTCTATTTTTTTTTTAAGAAAGTATAAATGGATGTTGAGTATGGAACCCACAGTGTCTGCTGCACCTAGGTATGCACCTTATTTACCTTTATCTTCTAAACTTACTTTTACAAGCTCTTATTACCAGCTTCATAACCTTTGGCAAGTTACGTAGACTCTTTGAACTTGGATTTCCTCATGTATACTGTAATTTTAGGAAAAATTATCCAGGCACATTTCTCATCTTTAATACATAGGCCAAAGCATAATATGACCGACCAATGGCTGGTATTTCTTGACTCTTTAGACAAAGTCATATCTTCCTATGTGAGGAATCTGCTTTAGAATGTGAATATTTCTGAGAAGAGGAATAACTTACTCTACCACTAAGGAGTGGCTAATGTTAGATCCTGCTCTGTGATCAGGTTTGGCAGGGGAACGTGAAACATGGAAGAGCCTAAACATACTGGGGATTTGAAATTTGAGGGTGGGACAGGGCAGCACCAAATCCTGTTTATCCTCTACACTGCTCCTCTTATTCCTAGCATGGGAAAATATCCCAATGCCTGTGATGAAAGATGTTAAGAGAGATAGAAGATACTTGCAGGGAAATAACCAGGCATAGGAACTTGGAAACTTCTCTCCCAAACCATAAGAGTAATGCCTTCCTAGTGAAAGCCACAGGGAAATGGGCAAGCTGAGGTTGGTGAGGTGGAAAGGACGTTTGACCGGGAGACAAACACCAAGTTCGAGTTCAGCTTCACCATTTCACTTAATTTTACCCTGAGTAAGTCCTGAACCTATTTTAGCCCCAGTCCCCATTTGTCAAATGACAATAAATGTGTCTTCCCTCCCAACCTCTCAAGGGACCATGAGAATTGAATGAAGCAATGGAAATACAAGTGCCTTGAAAAACATTGTCATAGAAGTGGATGAGAATATGCTCTGTGTCTTTCAAGATAGCCTGAGTCCCCACACCTAACCTCTCTCTTTACTAGTCAGATCAACCAGCAAATGTATCATTTGGAAAGAAATATCTGGGCTAAGAGTATTTTCTAATGTGACAGTTTTGGAAAATTGACAATGCAAAATCCAATCCACTTTCCCATAAGTAACTGATGTGAGAAAGTATTCAGGAAAAATTCTTTCCAAATGGTTCCTTGCTAATAGCATATATATACAGATGTATAAAAATGGAGCACCACTATTAAAGATATCTAGATAATGCAAAGCCAGATCAGTGTCTCAATAAGACAATGGCAAGACAATGAAACGAATGTGGCAGCCCCCCACAGTCTATATGACCTAAGAGACTATTCATTTACTGCTAGGAAACTTCTCAAGCAGAGTCTTCCAGCCCTTGTTGATGACAATTATCTTAGTTCCTTTGAAGACATCTCCTTCAGGAGGGTAATCTTGGACTGGGGGATCATTTCCAGGATAGCTCTTGCCTATAAAACAGCTTTATTACAGTTTTGAATTATTAATTGTTCCCTAATTAGTTTCTGTGATCACAGTTGTCCTTTCATCTCCAATGATGTGATCACTGTAATTTTTATAAATAAAAAGACTAAAGGCATGGACTTCAAATGCTCAGTAGTGGCACAGCTGGGGATCATATGTCTGCTGGGATGATTTCTATGTCTGTTTAAAGCCTTGTGGTTTGTGGGACTCTAGGACTGAAATGTAGGATTTCCCATGCATGTACTGCTCTGAGAATGTGTGTGTTTGTGTATATGTGCTCATGTGCATTTGTGTGTGTGTGTGTGTGTGTGTGTGTGCAAACACAGTGGTGGCAGGAACTAGGCTGGTTGACTCCAAAGACCTGCACCTTGTCTCTGCTCTCTAACTCACTAGGGTAGCCAGAGACAGTCAGTGTCCCTTCCTGGCCTTGCACTTCTTGTCTGTGTAACACTAAGATCATAAAATCTGCTCTGCTTATTTCACAGGACCTTCATCAAAATTAAATGGTACATCATAAGAAAGCATCTATAAAGGAGTTACTGTCAAAGACACTCATCAGACACTCAGCAAACAGAACCCCTAGCCAATTCTTAGCGGCCAGCTTATATCCAACTTTTTCATAAACCATTTCTAGCCTTCTTCAGCTAACACATTTATTTCTTCTCTCAGCTGCTATAGAACCAATAAATTTCACACAACTCAGCCCCAAATTACTTTTGTCTCTATTGGTTTCTATGTGAGTCTTGTCTCTGTGGATGAACTTTAAGATTCTTGCATTTGGAGCCAATGCCCTACATAAGAGGTGATAGACTAGTTAAGAGCAATTGTTTTGGAATCATCAGACATTGGAACAAATCCTGGTTTTGCCTACAAAGTTGCTTGACCTCTTTAAGCCTTAGTTATTGTTCTGAAAAATGGGAATAATCTCATTAATATCTAATTCAAATAGTTGGTGTGATTATTAAATAAGGTAAAAATCTACACCCTTTAAGATGGTTTCTGGAAAATACAATAGTAAGTACTTAACAAAGGTAGTTATGATTACTTAATAACAGTAGCCAAAAACATTACAGTATTATCTACAATTATGACCTTGAGATACTCTAAGATTCTAGGGTACCTTTAGAATCAGTGAAGAAAAGTTACATTCAAGTTAAACACACAGTTAGTCTTTAGTGTGTTTTAATAGAATTGTAATTCTTTATAACTTGTTATAACTTGCCTAGACTTTTGGTACTTCAGGGTGTCTTTATTATTCCCAGAGAACAAAACTGGTGATTTGGGCCCTCAGTACTTTCATGTTGTTCCTGTTCTTATGGACTCGTCAGGCTAGTACTCTTTCATCTGAAAAAGGCTACCATAGGCCTGACCTGACCTCCCTTTCTGCTCTAGATTCTGATCCATGCTCACGGTTCCTCTGTGCAAAGCCTGTGATCATCTCACACATGGCCTGGTCTGCAGGTCTTGCCGGTGGATTCCAACATCTACAAGGCTATCTCCTACTTTGAGTGCAAGAGTTCAGCAGCAGCAAAGAGGAAGAACTTTACTTTCTGTCTTTCAGGTAGACTCTTCTCAACCCTGGGCTTTACATTATGGCAAATTAGAATTTTTTTTAGAGCAACATCATTAAGTACTAGGAAGAAGCTGTAATACACCCTGTGCCCAGGACTTGGTTAGAAATACAATAAACTCTAAATCTCCAGTTATGCACTCCAAGGGCCATTTGGTATGTGGGGTGAGTCCCATGGAAAGCTAACACAGATCACAGCAGGAACCCTTGTCACAAGTCCTCCACTTTCTGAGACTGCCATTTTCTTCAAGATCTTGGTAAAAAAAAAAAAAATTGAAACGTAAAGGTAGGTACTATGAGAAGTCTGCTGTGTGCTCCGCAAAGATGCTTGAGATGGGCAAAAGGAAGGGTGATTTTCTTTGCATCAGCCATTGATGAAGCTGCCTGGTCTCTGCTGTTGTCATCTTCTGATTTTGGCCCTCAGCTCCCAAGACTGGCTCAGTTTTCATCACAGTAGGCTACTCTTCCTCCCTTCATTGACTAAAAATATATCACTCAAAAAATGTTTATCTGATAAAAACTGAAGGATATGAAGAGGTAGTGCTAGGGCAGGGAAGAAAAATAAATCAAGATCAATGTCAAACAACACAATTGCCTGAAATTCCCCAACCAATACCTGGGGCCCCAGCTTGCCCCAGTGGGTGGGGCTCTCTTCTTCTTTGCCTCTTATCTTCCTGCTTCTTGTTTTTTCCAGGATTCTCTTCTCCTACGCCTCATAAGATATGGTGAACAATTCTCAAATGCCTCTTACTTTTGTGGGCAGAAAAGTTTTAGTGTCTATTGTGTTTTATTCTTAGCTTCCAGAAATTCCTGAGAAAAAATGGGAGGATAGGGTTGTTATGTATACTACCATAAGACAATCATCAATTTGTCTGAAACATAAAAAACTAATTCTCACTTTTGGTGATTTATCTTACTTCCCTAATATATAGAGGCAGCTCAGTCACTGCTTTTTTAAAAAAAATAAATTACCTGCATTAAGTTTACAGTAAGTAAGGGGAGAGGAGGTTGCTGTGGATGAAGATATTCAGAGGAGGCAGTAAAAATGTGGCTTTAGCCTGAGTCCTAAGATCTTCAGAATGAGACTGAATAGAAGGGTGAAGAAATATGGCAATATGATGGAATTCTAGACTTCATGTTCTAGCTCCCTTGCAATCAGGTGTGTTTGGCCAATGGGATGAATGGGCATAATGTGAACCATCCTTAGGTAATGCACTCATACTCTTTCCTTTCTGCCAGCTGAATCAGTAGGGTGCTGAGGACCTGGAGGAGGGAGCAACAGGTGCAAGAAGTCTGGATCTCTGAAGTCTGGACTGCATGAAGCAGAACTCTTCTGCCAATGTATAATGGGCTTTGAAAAATGTCCACATAATTTTTGTCTTGATCCAGAGAGGTGAGTAGTATGTTTGCTAATCTCTACATCTACTTTTACCTGGGTCTTCCTCTCTACTTGAAGAAGGATCTCTTGTGTTTACTGAACAGAGTCCTTTCCTTATCTTTAGTACTAGCCTCAGAAATCACCAGAAAATCTTTCCTAATTTCTAAGTGACTATTAGCTCTGTATTTCAGTAGTAGCTCAGTTGACATTAGCATAGTTTAAATGAAGAGGTTAGCATTTTCTTTATTCCTCCAGATGAATATGAAGAAGTAGCAGACTTCTTGGAAAAGAGGTTGGTAACTTGTTCTGTAAATGGCCAGAACGTAAACATTTTAGGCTTTGCAGAACATACAATTTCTACCATGCCTAATCCACTCTGTTGTAGCAAGAAAGCAGCTGTAGAGAATAAAATGAATGAGGATGACTTTGCTCTAATAAAATTGTATTTATAAAAACAGGCAGCAGGCTAGATTTGGCTGTAAGCCATAGTTTGATAAACCTCACTTTAGAATATTCCTTAGGCCTTCACAATTTCCTGTAGGATATAGGGTACACATCTTCCCATCCAATAGTGAGCACCTTAATTCTATAAGCACATAATAATGATATATGCATCTCTTCATATCAGAGAACGGAGCCAGCGCTTGGAAACCAACAACATCAATCAATGTTTCTTAATTCAAAGTGAACTGGAACCTGGTAAGCTTTAAACAGTGGAGTAATAGCCACCCTGGAGTAAGAACGAGTCAATGCATATTCAATATAAAATGTATTTTTTTCTTCTTTTTTCTTTTCCCCACCTAAATTCTACTGTTTTCACCTTTGTAACTGGATTACATTTGAATGATAGCACCAGGAAGAACAATGATGAAGAAAAATAACTAAATCATCACTCTTAAGTCCAATATCTGGACATGACAATACATGTGTGTATATATGCATTATATATGCATGCATTATGTATGTGTGCATATCATTCTATCTATACATTTTAAAATCAATACAATCAAAGTATTTATATTTGGTAGAATTTTTTTTTACAAAAACATATCATAATAATTATCTCATGTCCCTATATAGACAAATAACTTCAACATAACATTTATCTTTTATTTAAGCATGATAGATGACCAAGAAATATTTTTGAATGGGCAACAATCATATTTTGCTCTAATCTTATTTGTAATGCTGCAGAATTTTTCATTTAGTATGTAGATATTTAAGTTAAAAATTAACAAATTTCATCTGTTAAAATTATGTCCATATTGATAAATGTGTTTATTCCAATGTTTTTTCATTCATTTTTGAATACTTGCTATATTAATGTATTAACATAAAATCATAAAAAGGTCAAAATATTTGTCAAAATTTAAGAGTTTTTATAAGCCTTGATAAATTTGCAGATGGGCTGGAATTTGAATTAAGGCAAAACAAATGATCAGCCTGCTCTATTTCCAACCAAATATATGAAATAAGGGATATTCATTGTTTCATAAATTTTGGAGTGAGAACCCAGGTAGAATTTGAGAAAGAAAATAGGCCATTTCCTTATGACTTGGTAGAACACTCTGATGAAAGGAGTCCACCAAATCAATTCAGTTCATCCCACATTTATCGAGTTACTAGTTTGTAAGTCTTTGGCTTTGATTTTACTCAAATGAGCTTATATTCTGGCTGAGGAGAGTCCATGCAAGAAATCAAATAACCCAACCCAATCTATGAGGCCAGTGTTACCCTGATACTAAATTCAGACAAAGATATTACAAGAAAATAAAACTACGGACCACTACCTGTTATGAATGATGATGCAAAAGTTCTCAATAAAATAGTAGCAAACTGAATCTAAACATATAAGAAGAAACATATACCATAATCAAGTCAGATTTATCCCAATAATGTGAGATTTGTTTAACCTGTGAAAATCATTTGATGGAATGCACCACATCGGTAGAACAAAGAACAATAGCCACAAAAATATCCCAATAGATGCAGGAAGAGCATTTTATAAACCCAATGCACATTATTGATAAAACCACCACCACAACAACACTCAACAAACCAGGAATAGAAGGTAGCTTTTTCATCATAATAAAGGGTATCTATGGAAACCCTACATGTAACATAATACTTAAAGATCAAAGACTGAATGCTTTCCCCTTAAGATCAGGAACAAGACATGAATGTCTGCTTTTTTCAATTCCATTTAGCATACTAGTGAGGGTTCTAATGAGGGCAAGTAGAAGGAAAAAAATAGCATTCAAATTTGAAAAGAAGTAAAATTTTCTCTATATACAGGTGACATGATCTCGTATATAGAAAAATCTTAAGAAATTCACAAGAGAACTATTAGGGATAATAAATGAATTTAGCAAGTTTGCAGAATATACAAATATCAGTTGTAGTTCTTTATACTAGAGATGAAAAATCCAAAATAAAATTAAGAAAACAATTCAATTCATAATTATATTAAAAATAATAAAATGTTTAGGAATAAATTTAACAAAAGAAATGTAAAACTTATACTCTGAAAACTATAAAAACTTGTTGAAAAATATTAAAGAAGATTTAAATGAGTGGAAAGAAAGCCTGTGCTTATGGATTGAAACCCCTAATATTTGAAGATGCCAATTTATTCAAACTGATCTACAGATTCAACACAATCTCAGCTTCCATTTCGGAAGAAATTGATAAGTAAATCCTAAAATTCATGTGGAAATGCTGGGATATCAGAATAGCCAAAACAGTCTTGAATAAGAGAAAAGCTGGAGGACTCACTCCTTCCAGTTTCAAAACTTACTGCAAAAGTAGTGTGGTACAGGCATAAGAAGAGACACATAGATCATTGAAACAGAACTGGGATTCCAGAAATAAACCATTACATATATGGTTAATTGGATTTTAACAAAGGTGTCAATACAATTCAATGGGGAAATAATTATATTTTCAATAAATGGTGCTGGGACATCCTGATATCTATCCACATACAAAATAATGAATTTGGACACCTTCCTTACACCAAACACAAAAATACTCATAAACTTAAATGTAAAACCTAAAATTATGAAACTCTTTTAGGAAAACTTGGAAATAATCTTCTTAGATAAAACACTAAAAAATGCACAAGTGACAGATAAATTGGACTTTATAAAAATTAAAATCTTTTGTACTTGAAAAGACATCATCAGTGAAAATATATGGCTATAATTAAAAAGACGGATAATAACATGTGGTGGTAAAATATAGAGATATTAGAATCCTTATGAATTGCTGGTGGGAATTTAAAATGGTGAAGTGAATTGGGAAAATAGTTTGACAGTTCCTCAAAAGGTTAAACATGGAGTTATCACATGACCCAGCAATTTCACTCCTATGTATATACGCTAAAGAAATGAAAACGTAGGTCCATACAAAAACTTGTGCATGGATATTCATAGTAGCATTATCCATAGTAGCAAAAATGTGTAAAGAACTCAAATTTCTGCCAAATGTTTAATAAATAAATCAAATGTGCTCTATCCATAAAAGACATAAAAGAGAATATTATTACACCATAAAAATGAATGAAATATGGATATATCTTAAAACTCGAATGGATCTTATTATGCTGAGTAAATAAAAGCCTGTCGTAAAAGACCATATATTGTAAGATTCCATTTTTCTGAAAGATCTTAACTGGGCAAATGCATAGGAACAGACAAGTAGCTTAGTGATTGCTTATGGCTGGATAAAGATGAGGAGAAATAAGTGACAGCTAATGGATACAGGATTCCATTTGGTTGTAATGAAAATGTTCTAATATTGATAGTGGTAATGGCTGTACAGCTCTGTAACTATATGGAAACTATTGAATTATTTACTTTAAATGAATAAGTTGTAAGCTGCATAAATTATATCTCAATAAATCTATTAACAATTTTTTAAGTCAAATACGTCAAGAAATAAATAGACTATAAGAATGGTAGGGCCAACTTATCAAATAAAAATCATAATCACCATTGAAGGTCGGAAGAAAAAGAGAGGAAAAAGAAGAGAGAAAACAAGAGGGAAGGAGAGCCCTAGAGAGAGAAGGTGCACCTATTACTCCCAAATAGTAACTTAGGGAAGTAATTCATCCTTTTGTTTTTCTCTGAGGTTCATAGTGAGGCTAGAAGCAAAAGCCCTAATTCATTTCCATTTTCCAAAATGTGCCTTTGAGCCTATTATAACCTTTGTGCATTAAAGGATCAGTGCAAAAGTCTGCCCATAAATGATGACTTCATGGCACTACCACCAGTGTTCACATACCTGGGTATCAGAAAGTAAATGAAGTGTCTGGTGCAAACACAGTGTAGCTTTTCTCAGGGAGAGAATTTGAAACTCTTTTTTAGGATGTGGTATGGACATCCTACTCCAGCATAGCAGAGTGCAAGATAAACTGATCACACTGAGCCAAAATGGGGCCCCAGGGAACAATTCCTATCTATCTCTGGAACAAACGTTAAAATGAAAATTGGTCAATAGAATTTGTAGACCAAAACAAGACTTTGGTCCATGCTCCTGACAGGAAGGATCCCTAAAATTATTCTAGACCTGGAGCCATTCATTGGGGTCTCTATTCTCTGAGCCTTATCACTACTGGATCCTCAATATAACGGTGCACTGCACCCCACCCTCCACCCCAGAGAATTTCTTTTATTGCTGTTTAAAATTGTGTACAATTAGGCCCACGCATATTCTTCCTGAGAGGCTGTTTATAGTAGCCTCCAGATACCATGGACCTAAAATATATCTGGATCCAACATAATGAGAACTTCCATGCCAACAGTCCTGTTTGTGTGGCAAGAACTCCTAGGTATCACTTCTATGAAATACCTTCTACTTCTGCATTTTCTACGCGATTTCTGGTTCTCTCCTCTGGGGAATGCTGCCGTACTAAAGAGAATGACAAGTCTGAGATCCCTTGGGTCTGAAATACTGGTGGTTAGAGTCTGGAGACATCTGACAATAGTGAGGGAGACAGGAGTGGCTGAGTCTAGAGGGCTTGAAGCAGAAGGAAAGACCTCTAGAAAGGAAAAATGATGCCTGCACCTTAGGTGAGTGAGTTAAGAAAAATGACTAACAGCACAGAAGGATGCCCCATCCCTCAGCAGACAGCACACCTAGGAAGTCCTCGTTGTCATCAGGACCTCTCAATCCCCATGTGAGAGAGGCCCTGAACAAGCGCTGCATTTGGTTCTCTCACCAGGTCTTGCCCATCTCCCTGGTCATGTAAGGAGAGTTCCTTTCCAAGAATTCTACAGTTTCTCTTTGAGCACTTCTCCCTTCTTACCCCCAAACACAGACACCCCAATCCCTGACAAGACTGAAGGACCTGCCATGCTGGGCTCTATGGGCAGGCCCCAGAGCAATGCTACCCTCTTCCTCATGACCCCAGGAAGAAGACAGACCTGCATGTTTCTGTCAGAGTCCCTTGGCCATTCTCTCTGCTTCCTTGAGTTGAGCTCTTGGGACCACATTAGCTAATGTGGTACTGCAGGCCTGTTTGGTGGTGTATTGGATGTCAGTAAAAAAGTTTGTCAAGAACATGAGCTCTGGAGTCAGTCTGCTTGATTTTGAACTCCAGCTCTGCTACTTCCCAGCTGAGAGCCTAGCTAAATTGCTTTGCCCCTCTGCACCTAATTTCCACAACTACCTAAAAGAAATAATAACTATGCCTACCTAATAGTATTATTATGGTGAGATAATACATGCAAACTACATAGCATAGTTCTTGACATATAGTAAGTGTTCAATTAATCTTAAATATTAACGTTATATGTCTGCTAGCAAGTGCTCCGATTCTTGTATACACATCATATTTTAATGGTGGTATGTGACTAGACTGATGTGTTTGGAAAAAGTTCTGAAACCATAAACTGGAGAGTTCAGTCTAAATTATTACACTAGTCCCTCTGCTCAGAAGCAATTACACACATATGAAGCCTGTCTGTTCCCAACTCCAACTATAAAATGCAAACAGGAGGCAAGGGATAAAGTGTTACATCTGTTGGAGGGCTTGAGGATGTTTTATAGCAGATTAATCAAAGTCATTGAAGTGATTCTTTCTCTAGACATCAGCATTTTGGTCCTTTAGTTTCTTGTGTAATACAAACATGACCCATACTGTAATCTAATTAATTTCTCTGTGCACAAACACTAATTGCAAAGAGATAAAGTTTAATACTAGCTGTATATGGGGTGTTAAGCTGTCAGCTAGTTTTTGAAAAGAGAAAAAAAGGAACTCATTTCTTGGAAAGGAAGATGAAAGAATAAAAGTGATTGGATTTAAGCTAGTAAAATCCATCAGGATAAAACATACCCTTGTTTTCTTACCTTTTTGATGAGATTGCTGTGTGATTCATGCATCTCATCTTGTAGGGACATTAGAATTGTGACAAACATCCAGCTGAATATTTTGTTCTGTGAATGAAGGTCAAAAGTATTATTTAAGCTCGGTGTGGAACACCTGTATTACCAAAGGTTTCATCTACAATGCATAGACTTTAGCCCCTATCCTGGAATAATTTTTAAGTAGGGATCTCTCAAACCTGGTTGAGGAATATTTTTCTTACTCCAAATTTTGTTTGATTTTGCATTTAAACACAATCTAATACCTAACAGGTGCCTGTCATAATTTCTGACACACAAAATACTCAATAAATACTTGCTAAATGAATGAATGAAAAATAAGAATAACTGGGTGTGGTTAGGAAAGACAGAGTATACATACTATGAAGGGTCAAGAAGAAGATTTTACATATGAATGAAAGCATACACAGTTCACTTTACAAGTAAGCAAAAAGACATTGACTATACGTTATTGGAAAGTCTGCAGAAGAATGACTGGCCAACTACACATTTCTATCAGTACCTCTTTCTACTGAGTAATGTTATACATTTCAGTTAAAACCTTACCTTATGCCTGGGTAAAGGTCAGGCACAGTAGCTCATGTCTATAATACCAGCGCTTTGGGAGGCTGAGATGGGAAGATCGCTTGAGGCCAGGAGTTTTAGTGCAGCCTGGGCAACATGGTGACGAGACCCTGTCTCTACAATTTTTTTTTTTTTAAACAGCTATGCATGGTAGCATGTGCCTGTTGTCCCAGCTACTCAAGAGGCTGAAAAGCAGGAGGATCTGTTGAGCGGGAATTCAAGGTTACAGTGAACCATGATTGTCCCACTGTACTCCAGCATGGGTGACAGAGGAAGACTCTGTTTCAAAAAAAATAAATAAAATAAGACTGCCCTTAGGAGAAAATGCATAAATCAGTTGCATGTGTAACTACCTCCAAAGGAGAAGACTGACCACATTAATTCCACATTTTAAAGATCTGAAGACTGCTTCTGCAAATGAGGCAACCAATAGATCAGCTTTGCTAGAGGAAGGATGGTATGATGCCTGCAATGTGGGTCTATCTAGGTGGGCAGAACTGGGGAGCATCGAGTGGGGGTTTGTAGCAGTCGTAGAATAGTATGAGATCACTGAGCATCTGAAGATGGGAGAAAGGGTCAACTCTGAATTGAAGATTAGGGATGTGGGACGTTGCTGACTTTTAAGCGACTGTCACTGGGGACGCACTATCTTTTAAGTACAGTGAGTGGACATCTTTTGTTACTATTTCACGTTCTGACCAATAGTGACAGGTGATTGTAGAGCATCAACACCAAACAAGTCCTTAGAAATCATTTAAGTTAATCATCTCTTTTTTTTTTTTTTTGAGACGGAGTCTCGCTCTGTCACCCAGGCTGGAGTGCAGTGGTGCGGTCTCGGCTCACTGCAAGCTCCGCCTCCCAGGTTCACGCCATTCTCCTGCCTCAGCCTCTGGAGTAGCTGGGACTACAGGCGCCTGCCACCACGCCGGGCTAATTTTTTGTATTTTTAGTAGAGATGGGGTTTCACCGTGTTAGCCAGGATGGTCTTGATCTCCTGACCTCGTGATCCGCCTGCCTTGGTCTCCCAAAGTTCTGGGATTACAGGCGTGAGCCACAGCGCCCGGCCAATCACCTCATTTTATAGTCACAGCTAAGTAATTTGGACAGAGTCATACTTAAGGAACTGGTGACTAGAGCTTCCTACAGTTGGGCTTTTTTAGTTAATCCACATATGCAAGTTATAATTCCTGTGCTTTCTTTATTCCTCAAATTTCACAAGTATGCAAATTTAGGATTTCCAAGCTG
The DNA here is from genome assembly GCF_006542625.1 of Nomascus leucogenys. Classification (NCBI taxonomy): domain Eukaryota; kingdom Metazoa; phylum Chordata; class Mammalia; order Primates; family Hylobatidae; genus Nomascus; species Nomascus leucogenys. The sequence goes on along the minus strand of NC_044394.1, from coordinate 63,522,460 downwards.
AGGTGTAAATCACCTAATGTTCACCACTCTGTGGCCCAATCTGAGCACAGATGGCCACTCTAAAGAAATACACAAGTCTAAGAACCAGAGAAAATGAAGAACAACAATGTTATTCAGTTACTCAGAAAAAGACATTAGTAACATTCACCACTCTTAAAAATATTTTTTTCTGGAAGTCTTACTCGTTATAGTATATCTGCCCCCAGTCTCTCTTCCACTTTCTCTAATTTACTTCAAGTTCTCCAGGCTATGCTGGCTTTAACTATCTCAATTTCTCAATTCTGCATTGATTTATATCTTTAAGGAGAGAAAAAAATCCTTTTAGTTTTCTAAAAATTTGTTGCAGCACCCAAGTTTCTTTAAATCCTTCTCCTCACCTGTTAGTTCCTGTATGGACAAGACCCAATAAGTGCATGGGCAAAGGCAAGATTTCTTTAGTAGTCTTGGGAAGAGGAAGAGTCTGTGAATAATCTTAGGTTACATGATAACCAGTGACATTGATGGCAGAAACAAAAGAATGGTTTAAATATATGTAGGAAAAGCATATAAAATAATTCAGCACTTAGGTTCAATTTAAAAATGAAAGGTCTTTGAAAAATTTAAAAGTGAACTGTCTAAACCATAAATATTTTCAAAAACCTCCATAATGAAGAAACCTTAGAAACATTTTGTTAAAGTTAGGAACATAGCAAATATTTTATTATCAGCATTGCTGTTAAGCATAATATTGGAAGTTCTGACTAATATAGTGAAACCCACAACAAAGTGCAAAATAGTCTAAGTACTTGAAAATAGGAGGCAAAACTACTGTAATTTGCATGTATTATGATCCTTTATACAGAAAACTCAAGAGAATAAATAGGCTATTTGATACATTAGATAAAACGATGTTAAGTAAAATACCAATATAAATAAATCAATAATATCTTAATACTGGCAATTACTGATTAGAAAATGTACCTAAAAGAAGATAGCATTTACGAAAATAAAAATGCAAAGTATATAGCAATTGACTAATAAAAATGTGAGAAATTTTATGGAGAAAATTATAAAGTGTTATTGAAAGACAGAAGAGAACTGAAATAAAGGAGAAATATACCAGATTCGTGGAAATGAGTGTTAAAAATTACAGAAGGCCATTGTTTTGGATCAAGCTTCTGTACTAGGCACCAACAGACCAAACTAAAAATCAAAGTGGAATTACGCATGCTAAAGTTTCTAAGGAAAGCTAAGTTGTTATCAGACCTTCAGAGAAATCAGGAGCCAGAGACAGCCAATCTCCTAATTAGACCAGTTTAAATCATCAATCTGTATGATAATAAAATTCTCTCATCTTAATTTCTTACACAAATATGGTAGCCTGAAGTAACCTGATGTTAACCAATCAGTTATTTTTCTATTGTTTTTTCTACTTGTTCCTGCCTTACAAGGAAAGTATTATAACTTTGAAATAATCAATCTGCTTTTTGTTCTTTGTTTCTGCATACTTCAGCCTTTTTGCTGTCTATGAAGCCATATTCCTCTGTTGGATTCATTGAAACACTTTTTATTTTACAAAATGAACTGATACCCAATTCTAGAATTGTAATAAAGCCAATTGAGATTTTTAAACTAAATTTGTGTAATTTTGTTTTTTGACTGAGGATTTAATATTGAAAATCTATCAATTCTTCCCAAGTTAATCTAAATATGTAGTACAATTCCAATTGAAACTTGGTGGAGTGGGTAGGTGGAATCACACAATATGATTATAAAATGCACATAAAAAAGTAAAGATTCAAGAAGAGCAGAAAAAAATTCTCAGAAAAATTTGCGATATGTTAAAACATATTGCAAAGCCAAGGTAATTAAAACAGTGTAGAAATGGATCACAGAAAGAGAAACAGACCAAGAGAACAGTCTGGAGAATCCAAAAATATACTCATATATATAAAACTTCCTGCTTGATAAAGGAGACAATATAGAGCAGCAGGAAGGAGATTGATAAGCAAGATCAAGAAGGTTGTTTTCAATATGGAGAAAACTAAAATTAGATTGTATCTGAAAGAGTAAATAAAAATAATTTCCTGGTTGATTAAAAATAAAAATACTAGAGGTAAAACTTCAAAATCATTTGAAGAAAATATACAATGGAGAAGAAAAATAGTTTCTTGAACAAAACCTCAAAAGCAAAAAAAACCCATAAAGTGAAACATTTAGTGGATTTGAAAACGTCAAAATTAGGTGGTAACTGGATATCCATGTGCAGGAGAATGAAACTAGACTCCCACCTCTCACCCTATACAAAAATCTGGTCAAAATGGATCACAGACCTAAATGTATGACCTGAAACTATAAAATTTCTAGAAGACAAAACAGGGGAAATGCTTCAGGACATTGGTCTGAAAACAGACTTTATGAATAAGACGTTGAAAGCACGGGGAACAAACGCAAAAATAAACAAATGGGATTATATCAAACTAAAAATCTTCTGCACTGCAAAGGAAACAATCCTCAGGGTGAAAAGACAATCTACAAAATGGGACAAAGTATTTGTGTTAATATCCAGAATATACAAGAAGCTCAAACATCTCAACAGCAAAAAAACAAATCATCCAATTTAAAAATGGACAAATGGGCTGGGCGCTATGGCTCATGACTGTAATCCCAGCACTCTGAGGGGCTGAGGCAGGTGGATCACCTGAGGTCAGGAGTTTGAGACTACCCTGGCCAACATGATGAAACCCTGTCTCTGCAGAAAATAGAAAAAATTAGCCAGGCATGGTGACGGGCACCTGTAATCCCAGGTACTCAGAAGGCTGAGACAGGAGAATCACTTGAACCTGGGAGGCTGAGCTTGCAGTGAGCCGAGATCATGACACTGTACTCCAGCCTGGGCAACAAGAGCAAAACTCCGTCACAAAGTAAATAAAAATGGACAAATCATCTGAATAGACATTTCTCAAAAGAAGACATCCATATGGCCAATAAATATATGAAAAAATGCTCAACATCACTAATCATCAGGGAAATGAAAGTGAAAATCCCAGTGAAGTGTCATTTTACAGCAGTTAGGATGGCTATTATCAGAAAGAGAAAAAACAAATGCTGGTGAGGTTATGGAGAAAATCAAACTTATACACTGTTCATAGGAATTTAAACTAGTTAAGTCATGATGAAGAACAGTATGGAGGTTCCTCAAAAATCTACAAATAGAACTACCATATGCTTCAGCAATCCTACTACTGGGCATGTATCCAAAGGAAAGAAAATCAATATATTGAAGAGACATCTGTACCCCCATGCTTATTGCAGCCTAATTTACAATAGTTAAAATAGGAAATCAACCTAGGTGTCCAACAACGATGGGTAAAGAAAAGATGATATATATTCACAATGGAATACTATTCAGCCATAAAAAGAATAAAATCCTAACATTCACAGCAACATGGGCACTGCTGGAGGACATTATGTTATGTGAAATAAGCAAGGAACAGAAAGTTAAACACCACATGTTCTCTCTCATATGTGGAAGCTAAAAAAGCTGATCCCATAGAGGTAAAAAGTAGAATAGAGGATGCTAAAGGTAGAGGAAAAGGAAGGATAGATTTGTTAAAGGATACGAAATTACCGCTAGATAGGAGGAGTAAGTTCTGGTGCTCTATAGCACTGTAGGATGACTACAGATAACAATAATATCTGATACTTTCAAATAGCTAGAAGGAGGATGTCGAACATTCCCAGCACAAAGAAGTGATCGACGTTTGAGATGATGGATATGCTAATTACCCTGATCTGATCCCTATACATTATATGTATCAAACCATCACTATGTAACCATAAACATGTACAATTATTATGTGTCACTTTAAAAACTAAAATAAAATAAATGTTAAAAAGAAAACCAAAAAATTATTAAGTAGTAAATAGTTACGGAGTGAGAGAAGAAATTTTCATATATATATGACTAAAAAAGGATTAATATCTAGAGTATATGTTATGCCTACAAATCAGCAAAAGAAACATAGTAATCTCAACAGAAAGCTGAGGAAACTATGAATGGGATTCCACAAAAGGCAAAACGAGAATGGCTAATGCAAATGTAGAGATGTCTTATCTCATTAGTTATCAAAAACCTGCAATTCAAATTAATATTAATACATCATCTTATAGCCATTTGCCTGGCAAAAATTAAAGTCAGATGAAAACAGGTTCTGGTGAGAATGTTGAAAACACTGGACTTGAAAACTATTATAGTTATTCTGGAGAGCCATTTGGAAGTATGTAATAAAATTAAATATGCACATTTCAAATACTAGATATGGAAAAATTCTCACACAGATACCCAGAGATATGCATAAATGGGGCAAAAATATTGCTTTCAGCATTGTCTGCAATACCTAAAATTTAAAACAGCCTGTGTCCACCAAAAGCGTGTTATCTTAGAAGGATGGAGTGTTATTCATCAGTTAAAAGAAATGTTCTAAATTGCCTTTTTAAATTTTATTTTTTAATTAACAAAAATTGTATGTATTTATGGTATACAACATGCTTTGATATATGTATACATTTTGAAATGTCTAAATCAAACTAAGTAGTATATGCATTATTTACATACATTTTTTGTGACAACACAACATCTATTTAGTAATTTTCAAATATATAATACATTGTTCTTAACTGTAGTTGTCATGATGTACAATAGATCCTTTGAACTTACTCCTCCTGTCTGACTGAAATGGTCTGCATTTTGACCAACAATCCCTCAATCCCTTAGTACCATTTTACTCTGCTTAAGTGAGTTCAATTTCTTTAGATTCTACAGTTAAGTGAGATAAAAAGGTTATTATCTTCCTGTGCCTGATGTGTTTGACTTAACATAGTGTCCTATGGGTTTAATCCATGTTGTCCTAAAAGACAAGATTGCCTTCTTCTTTTTTTTTTTTTTTTTTTTTGAAGTGGTGTCTCTCTCTGTCGCCCAGGCTGTAGTGCAGTGGCGCAATCTCAGCTCACTGCAAGCTCTGCCTCCCGGGTTCACACCATTCTCCTGCCTCAGCATCCCAAGTAGCTGGGATTACAGGCGCCCGCCACCATGCCCAGCTAATTTTTTTGTGTTTTTAGTAGAGATGGGGTTTCACTGTGTTAGCCAGGATTGTCTCGATCTCCTGACCTCATGATCCACCTGCCTCGGCCTCCCGAAGTGCTGGGATTACAGGCATAAACCACCACGCCCGGCCAAGTGCCTTGTTTCTTAAGGCTGAATACTCTCCCAAAGAAATGTTCTGAATTTCTATCTATCTATAGATTGAACTATGTTAACCTACATTGACAGGCGGATAGAGAGATGTCAACACTGGTAGGTTTTGGAAAAAGTCATGTGTGGAATAGTCAGAATTCTTTATATAAAATAATATCTATGTAAGCAGTAATGTAAATTAACTGTGGGTACCTACTGGGGTAAGACGGAGAAAGCAAAAAGAGGGTAGAATATAATAAAACATTGAAAAGAGACCATACCATGCACAGATTAATAAAGGTAGTAACACAAACTCTAGGATCAGGATCAAATCTGCATCTGTGCACCTGAATTTACCTATATACATGCACAGATATATATATATATATGTGTATATATATGTATATATGTATATATATGTGTGTATACATATGTGTATATGTATATATGTATATATGTATACATATGTGTATATGTATATATGTATACATATGTATACATGTGTATATATGTATACATATGTGTATATGTATATATATGTATACACTTGTATACATATTTATATATGTATATATGTGTATACACATATATACATATGTATATATGTATATATGTGTATACATATGTATATATACACACATATATCTACATATATGCATATATACTCACAGAGATGTGTTTGTGTGTGTGTGTGTGTGTGTATATATATATGTGTGTCCTATAACAATTTTTAAACTTTTTTCCCAATTAAATATTCAAGTTTTGTTTTATAATCACTTGACATTTTCTTCCCTTCAATCCCTGTGACTAGTAACCTGAAATGCACTGCTTTGCCTCTGTACACACAGAATTCCCCTGGTCACTATTATGCCCACTCCCACAAATTTTGTACAAAACCCCACTATAGTCTTTCCTTGTCATCTTGGTTTGTCACACTCAAGATAGTTTGGAATTCTCTATGAAGATGAAGATCTCATTGAACATTTTACTCTACAGTTTATGCATAAGGATGGCGGATAAGGTCAGTTGGTATTCAATAAAACCCACTACTTAGTCAGCAATTCATTTCTTCATGCCTCACTGTCCAGATCTTTTATGAGCCCAAGTGCCGTATTAAAAAGAGTCTACGTGTCTCCCTCATGACCAAAAACTCTGACAATGTCTATCTCTGGTTACCCAAAGTTTACTCCCAACTTGGCTTTGCTCAATTTTTCATCTTTATAACCACAATAGATACCTATTGAGTTCTTAGCAGACGTTTATTGAGTTCTTACAATAGTGTCATGTATTTTAACAGAAAAAGAACCATTGAGGGAGATCCTTTCCCTCATTCTATGAGGTAAGCTTAATCCTTCAGTTTATAAGTCTGCAATCAAGGTATATTTGGCCACCTGGGATATCCTATTTTTCTGACAAGTGACTTCTCCTGGGGACATTAGTCTGCCTCACCTGGGTGAGCCTTGGAAATTCAATCCCTTAATGTAAGTGGAAACACCAGAGTGTAAATTGCATTAAAATCCAATGTATTTTTCTGTGATTCAACCGGTTTTAGAATACTAAGATACTGTTCTGGGATGGATACACCAGTTTCTTTGTTCCTTCTCTAGACTTACATGTACTGTGAATAAATAAATGTAGTGAATTCTTATAACTTTATGTTGCCTTGGCATCCATTTTCAATATAAATTTAAGTTTTTCACACCAGAAGCAGAATTTCAGTCACCCTTGATGCAGTTTCCAGTTTTCTGCCTACCCCCATTTCCTCAGTGTGATCGATTCAGATATGTGCCTTATACAACCAGCTCCTGGTGACCACATCCCTAAAGGACAGCTAGATACATGCTACTTGACCTGCCCCACTGGCCCCCACACCCTGCATGGACTGCAAATATGTGCCACAGCGATTGCTCCCAGTCACAGCATACTCTACTGAGCTCAGACCTGCTTGCTGTAAATCCACCAATTAGAATGTCCTGAGGGAAATCTGCATGGGTAATGCCGTGGATCTCAATGAAGACTTTGATCCGTGAGTCTCTCTTATCTCTCTTTCTCGCTGTCTCTCTGATTCTTCATCTGCTTGTTAAGTTTGTGTCCCAGGCATCCAGGCATTCCCTCAGCCCCCACTTCCCATTGGTCCTGTGAAGGCTGCAGCCCTCTTCTCCCTGGAATCTGTAAGTAATAAAATTGCTTCTATAATTTCATGTGTTTTGTTGTGTGGTCTCCTCTGTGCCTTGCCTCACCAACACAGCTGAACCTAACGCTTTCCTCATCAGGGCTCTCCTAGAGAGTGACTGTCTTGGTAGAAAGAAGCTGAAGAGAAGTCAGAGAAGAGTCATAAAGACATCTGATGGCATAAATAAGTTTCTTGTGAGAGGGACACTTGGTCATGAGTTGGACTTTTAGACATTAGGTTGTCCATCAGGATTAAGAAGTGCACCCTGAAAGGCACGCTTGTAAATATACATGACCACCTCCCCTGGAGCTCATTAGGGCAGGGCAGGAATTGATAGCCCCTCTCCCAGTAGAGACTTCAAGACCAAAATAGAAATAACTGATGTTTACAAAACAACAAAATAGCCTGGAGTCAGAGGAAGCTGGAGAGATTGTTTTGGGGTGTCCCTGGGATAGCATGATGTAGTGCTTTTCTTAGCCCACACCTCATTCACAAGGCCCCACTTCAGGATGTGGATCCTGGGTCAGAACCTCCATTCCACTCCATCAAAGTGTGAGTTGAAGACCTTGTGTTGAGGATGAGACAAGCTTGATTTTCCAACCTGGTTTTGTCTCTGTTTTCAAACTGTGTTCTTGGACTGTAAACTGAAAATAATAATAACAACAATGCCTGCCTTCCACAGTAAAAATCAGCATAGCATCCTACGTAGAAGCCTGGGCACAGATTCATTTGGTCCTAGAACAAACCTGAGACTTGCTTTACTAATTATGTTTTTGTGGGCAAGTTGGTTAACTTCTCTTTATGTTTTATTCTTATCTGAAAAGCAAGGATAATTTAAAAATACCTATATTCTGTGTCGTTGTGAGGCTGAAATTAAATTGGTCAAGTAAATCTGTTAACAGAGGTCCTGACATGTAATTAGAGTTCAACAAATGTTGGCAAAATTATTACTATGGTTGTTGAAAAATTTGAAATGATAGCTATTTATGCAAATCACTCAGCTTTATGCCTGGTGCCGAACAGACACTCAATTCATATTAGTTCCCTTCTTTCTCAGCAACCAGAAAATCTAGATCTAATTTGCATAGTACTTGAAAGGGTACTTTCTCAAAAAACAGTCCTGTCCTAAGGAATTACAGTCACATTTGTCAGTAGGTTTCTAGACAACCCTCTCAAGATACCTCAATCTTCATTAAGAAGACAGCTAATATTTCTTGGTCAGGAAAAGATAGCTGAAACTCTCTAAAGAAAAGACTAAAGAAGTAGGTTAAACACGTCAGAACTCTGTTCTGCCTCTCCCACATTCCTTGCAGCTACTCTTTAGTCAAGTGACAGAGGGGAAAGATGTCTGATATTTTATAAGTGAACAGAGCTGGTCTAGTTTGACCTTAAACACTGAGAAAAGCAAATGGCCTCTCCAAGCAAAAGGAGCAGTGATGCTTCCCAGTATTGCCAAGGAGAGAATGAATAGGAAGAACCTGAGCCATAGATGGAGAGCATAGAGGAATGGGAAATTTGAGAGGTAGGCATTGTCATCATGACTCTCTGAGATGTAGAGTTTGATGTCACTAAGTCTTTTCAAATAAATTCCCTCTTCAAGTCAAGGGTTTATTTATTTATTTATTTATTTATTTATTTATTTATCGAGATAGAGTCGCGCTTTGTCACCCAGGCTGGAGTGCAGTGGTGCAACCTCGGCTCACCGCAACCTCCACCTCCCAGGTTCAAGTGATTCTCCTGCCTCAGCCTCCTGAGTAGTTGGGATTACAGGAGCCCGCCACCACACCCAGCTAATTTTTTTGTAGAGACAGAGTTTCATCATGTTGGCCAGGCTGGTTTCGAACTCCTAATGTCAAATATGATCTACCCGCCTCAGCCTCCCAAAGTGGTAGGATTACAGACATGAGCCACTGTGCCCAGCCCAGAGGTTCTTATTTCATGAGAAAGTCCAGATCTCACAGCTCTGACTCCAAGGGAGCCAGGTGAGAGAAGACTCTCATAGTCTCCTACAGGGGGAGCTTCACAGGGATTATATTCTGACTGTACTCAAGGGGAGACAGGGGAGATGAGAGGTGGGTAGTGGGGAAATATTGTATATGCCAAGTGATGAGCAGAGAGAAAAATAATCTGTAAGTGTTGGAATGGAGTCCAAAGACATTAGCAGGGAACGTAGGAGCATACAGCATTGGATCATTACCAAAAATACTGTAGTCCACTGCGGGTTCCTCCTGCCTAATACTGTGGCTTGGGCCAACAGTAATCATCTTATTTGATCCTGTCCTTACAGCGAGAGTCAGGGCCCTCAAGCACAAGAGCTCTACACAGTGACCAGTCAAGAGTCAGCTTGGCCTTCGACATCTGCTCTTACATTCAGTTAAGGAGCAACTGTAAACTGTGTTATATATCGGATTCTATGCCAGGGGTGGCAAATTTAATGGTGAATGAATCTCTGCCTTCATAGTGTAGAAGGGATATATGGAATTGGATAATCTTATAAAGACATGATAAGGGAGGTTCAAAAGGAGAGATATGGACAAGGTTTACTGCAACGCAGAACAGGGGACTCAACACAGTTTAGTCAGAAGAGAGAAAAGAAAAAGTAATTTCAGGAAAGGTGTCTTGTAACATGGAATGTTTCAGCTAAGTCCAAATTCAAGTGAAGTCGATTAGGGGTCATAGGATGACATTTCAGAAAGAGAAAAGAGAGCAAAGCAGTCAAAGAGGTCAGAAAAAATGTTACATAAGAAATGGTGTTGCCACAGGTCAAAGTGTGAGACAGAGAGGAACCAAAAATACACCTGGAGAGGCAAGATGAAAGACTCGAACTTCATGCAAAGGGAGTGAAGAGTCACCAAACGATTTTAGCAGAAGACTGACATGATAAGATGTATATATCAGAAAGATCTCTCTAGCAATAATACAGATAGGAGGAGGGCATGGCTGAAATCAGAGAGACCAAATTGAGGAGTATCACAGTAGTTAGTGGAGAAATGATGAGAGCCTGAACTAGTTAGAAATGGGAGAATTTTTTAAAAATATAAGATTTAATGAAACTTAAGAAATTTAGGAGGTAAAGTCTTCAGGTTTTGGTGGTTAGGTGGAAGAAATTTGTGATGGTGCATCAATTGAGGTGGAGAATATAGAAAGAATTTTTTCAACAGTATACTGATGTGGTTGCCATTCATAAACCAGTCTTCCCTCAGTAAATGAATTCTACATGATCCTTCCCCACTGGAGAGAGAAGAAAGTGGTGTAACTTCTCGTTTAGGGTCTCTGAGATCCAGGAGGATTCTATGGTCTATTGTTAAAAATATGTATTTCTAAATCTGTACAATGGCATATTATTTAGGTATAAAAAGAAATGTGCCATGAAAATAAATTGAGGAACCTTAAGGTAAGTAAAAGAATCTCACCTACAAAGTCCATATCCTCCATGATTCCAGCTCTATGGCATTCTGGAAAAGGCAAAACTATGGAGACAGGAAAACATCTCTGGTTGCCAGGGGTTTGTGGCAGAGATGGGGAAGAAGGATGAGTAGTTAGAGCAGAGGGAATTTTAGGGCAATGACACTATTCTGTATGATACTGTATGAATCTGTATGATATTGGTAGACACATGTCTTTTTACATTCTTTGAAATCTGTTAGTGATGTATCAATATTGGTTCATCAATTGTAACAAATGTATTACACTAATGCAAGATATTAATAACAGTGGAAGCTCTGTGTTGGCAGTTATACAGCAACTCTGTCCTTTCAATTTTTCTGTAAATCTAAAACTTCCCTAAAAATAACCTCTACTAATTTAAAATGCATATTTTCACCTACATCTGTTTCTAATTTATGGATAATAGTTAGCATAGAGTAGCCTCAGCTCAATCCCAGTGTGACTTTATTCAAATATGAAAAGCACAGACCACTTAGAATTTTGCTTAAGTTCTGGAAAACTTTTTGAAGCATTAGAGTCAATGAATCCTCAGTGTGATTGATTATTAATTATTAGGTCAGAAGTTTACCTTGTATACCTATTGCTGTGTCCACAGAACCCTAAGACTCAGTTACTATTTCTTCCCTACACATCTCATATTTGCTGCTTTGTGCATTATGATCCCCAGGATAAAAGCAGGGACAATTTATTTAGTTTGGGATTTTTAATTTCTCCCATCACCGGTTTGGCAGAGGGCTTTGAAAGAGAACAACTTCTTAGAATCAGGAAAGGAGAATTAATCTATAAAAATTCAATTAACCTGTACAATGCTTGTTGAGTCCCTCATGGAACTTAATCAGAGTTTTCTTAACTTATTTGCCGCTTCACCTATTTTGCATCTTGTAGCCTGTGACGCTGGCACTAAACAATCAGAATAATGTTGACAGGCTAAACAAACTAATAAACTAAATTCAAGGATTAGACTCTTCCATCACTTGCGGAAGACATCCAAATAAATCTCACCTGTGAGTTCCAATAGCAAGACTCTGAGAGCTGGTGGGCTATCAGGACAGGACATCATACCCTGCCTGACTCAGGAATCCACAAAGCAGGTTATTGCCTACTCCACTCCTGACTTGCTGTATTCACTTGGGGAAAGCTCCAAATGATACTAAACCTGTGAGTTGAAGCTTGGGGACCCCATTTAATGAAGTTTATCTCAGACTTAGCATTCTCAATAATGAAGGAGAATACTTAATGATGATAAATTGTTCTAAGCTCTTCAAATGAAGAGCTAAGAGATCTGAATGGAATTAGGAGCTGTTTGGATAAGTTATTAAGGGATTCCAAGCTCAGTGTCCTCTCTAATCAGATAAAGGCTGAACAGTTAAAGGCTGTTTAGCAACCAACTATGCATCAGGCACAGATTTGTGGGGAACATATTTGAAAGAAAAGAAGGTGGATTTAGTTTTGAATATTTAGGGCTTGTGATGCCTAGAGAATGTTCAAGTGGAATGCCCAGCAGGCAGATAGATTTGCAGCTCTGGAGAGATTTTTGACTTGGGGATAAGATTTGGGGACATCATCATCTAAGAGGGAGTTGGACCTTTGGGTATGAAAGAGGGATTATATATATAGAGAAAAGAAGAGTGAATTAAGGAAAGAACTTAAGGAATGTGGAATTGGGATTTTAATTAAAGAAGAGCAGGAAGGAGACTCCCGAAGAGAGGTTGAGATGGAACCATCAGAGTTAGGAGAAAGAATCAATGAATGACATCAAATAACCCAGATTTTGGGGGGTGATGCTCAAATGTTGTAGTGGTGATATATAATTTTGATGTTTGTCCCTTCCAAGTCTCATGTTGAAATTTGATCCTGAACATTGGAGGCGGACCTGGTGGGAGGTGTTTTGGTCATGGGTCTGATTCCTCATAAGTGGCTTGATGCTGCCTTGCAGTAATAAATGAACTCTTGCCTTATTCATTCCTGAGAGATCTAATTGTTAAAAGGAGCCTGGCATCTCCACCTATCTCTCTTGCCCCCACTCTCTCCATTTGACATGACTGCACCCCCTTTGCCTTTCGCCATGAATAAAAGCTTCCTGAGATCCTTACCAGAAAGAGATGTCTGTGCTATGCCTATAAAGCCTACAGAACTGTGAGCCAAATAAAACTGTTTTTAAAATAAATTACTCAGCCTCAGGTATTTCCTTTATAGCAATGCAAAATGGACCAAGACATGTGGTACCATAAATGATAATGACAGATTGGTTTAGAAATAATGGTGTCTTGACTAAACTTTGGAGAACCAATTGCACAAAATGTTGGAAGTTTAAAACGGATTTTACAGATTTGGAGATCAAATGAGCGATAGATGAGTAACTATTTGCAGTTATTTTTCTCCAATGAGTGTGGATAATCTGCCTCAGAATTTGACTTTAAGAGAAAAGGAGAAAAAGTAAAGAGTAAAAATCAAAGAGAGTGATTAGAGTTAAAGCAGTGTGATAAAAGATTAGATAGATAGATAAATAGAAGGAATGAATTTGTCTTGATAGAGTTAAAGCAGTGAGTAGATGAAAGATTAGATAGATAGATATAGATAGAGAGATAAATAGTTGGAATGAATTTGTCTTGGCTCCAATCTGCATGGCTGTATACTTTTCCTTAGCAGTCTTGGAATAGGTGTAGAGAAACCAAGGCTTGGTTGCAGGAGGGCAAAGGAGAGGAAATCACAAAATGAACCATGAGGTCTAGCTGAGGATATGAGAAAGTAAAGCCAAGTGGCCAACTGAGATAATCTGGGGTCTATAGATCTTGATATTGTCATAGAATTCGTCTTTCCAGAATTTGTTTAAAAACTCTTGTTCAAATGTAACAGAGTGACTGGGAAGTAAAAGAAGGATGTTTTGGCCAGATGGTCAGACACTAGAGTTAAGGTTTCAGAAGAGAAATATTTCTAGGTTCTACTGGTTTCAAGATCTGGAGTGTTAGTGGATGTGGGAGGCTAAAATGAACAGATGACAAAGGTCTCTCAAGGCATTTTTAGGCTTCAGCTGAGGACAGGTTGTTGTCAGAACAAACAAACAAATGACAAACCAAAAAATCCAAAATCAAAATCATCTGGGATCACAGCAGAACAAGGAGTATAAGGAATTTTCATGTACTAGATGCCCAAATTCTCAGTAATGGTGGAGGAGGGGCAGAGATCAATATCAATGACAAATGGTTGAATGATATGAAATAAAGGAGGTATTCTAAGGGTGATAAAACAATGGCAGCAATGCTCAGCAGGAATGCAAAGGCCCTACCTTTCTTTTGAGGCTTGAAGGAAGAGAAAGCATGAGCAGACCCCAATTAAGAAGGCAAAACAAAAGGCAGAAACTTGGTGTGGGAGGTAGGTGAACACCACTAGCACCATTTTAGGATGTAAGGAATTAAAACTCATGCAAGCTTCAGCAAGCAGAGAGCTGTTTGGTTCTGTTGTTTTAGAAGGATCCTCTGGACAAAGCACTGCAAAAAGGGCATTACTTTTTGGGAGGTGAGGGCAGAGAATGGAGAAAGATTCTCTTTTCTATAAATGTGTTTCTTACTTCATCATTCAACTTTCAGGTGCAGTAAACTCCATGAATATGGGGTCCTTGCCTTACTTTTTACAGTACCCACAGTGCCTACTGCAGTGCCTGACACATACAGTAGGTGCTAGAGTGCATAATAAGTGTATTAAATAAACGTAAAAATGAGAGCTGTAAAAAAGCTATAAATGAGAATAAAGTAGGTATGCTTTATAAGAAAAAGCCACAGTTTATATTCAACTCCTACTATCCCAGCAGAAACTTTTTCATGACTTTTAAAATCTTTAATTCTTTCCTGAAGCGTAATGTATGTAGAAAAAAACTCTTTGAAAAGTTTGCAAAGTTAAAAGTGCTATATGAAATAAAAGAGATTGGTGAAAAGAGCATTGTGATTCAAGAGTTAGGTAATTTGGCATTCTCCATTCTACAGCTGGATATAAATGATGATTCCTTATCTGCTGTGGGAAATGTTCTTTAACATTGTAATGTTTGTATCCTGGATACACTATTAGATTTTTAGGTCATCTGAGGAAAAGTGTTAGGTCCACACCTTCTTCCTCACCTCTCCAATATTTTTGTTGATCTATTAATAAGTGTTTATGGAGGCCCTACTAT
This sequence comes from Nomascus leucogenys, assembly GCF_006542625.1. Taxonomy (NCBI): domain Eukaryota; kingdom Metazoa; phylum Chordata; class Mammalia; order Primates; family Hylobatidae; genus Nomascus; species Nomascus leucogenys. The sequence goes on along the minus strand of NC_044394.1, from coordinate 63,507,460 downwards.
TTACTATTTATAAGCATAGTAGGAGTGAGGCAGAAAAAAGAAGAGAATACAAAATTTCCCCACAGTTTTGCTGGGGTAAACAAAATTCACACTCTGAAAACACTTGGCAAAGAGTATATAATTAAGTACTCGATTAATCCAAGTTGTATTTTAGGAAGAGGAAAGAGATCCTTGAGAGGATGTCCTAAAGAATTGGTAAAATAGGATATGCAGAGAGGTTGGAATGGAGGGTAGTCTCCCCTTGATATTCTCAAAGCACAAAATTTGTATTTTTATTTCATTCCACAGCTATTGACCAGCTAACACATCAGCATCTGCCAGGAAAAGAGATTGTAAGAAGTCTCTCATTGCAACATATGGGCAGGGGTAGAAAAAGAGGCACAGTTAGGACAAAAAAAGTTTGTGAGGGAAGAAGGGAGAGGGTGAAACCAAAAAAAAAAAAAAAAAGAAAAACAAAAAAGAAAAGAAAAATCCAGCCAGGTGGAGAAGAAGAGTACCATTTCTGTTGATTGGAAGAAATACTTGGCACTCTTTCTCTTGTCCGTGGCCTTTTACTTCTGGCCTAGAACTTGCATTTAATTTGAATTTTATTAACACAAGAAATCTAGTGCAGCCACATGATTCTCCCAATTCAGGGTGTTTAATTTTAAAAGTTGGCAAGTTGAGTAAGTGGCTTTGCAGAACATGGCAGGGTTTCTTCTTAGCAAGGTAAGTATTGAGGTTATCTGCCGAAGTATAGGCTGGGAAAGAGGAGAAAATATGAGAAATACCTGGAGGAGACAATGGTTCCAGGTGCTAGACGGATGGAATGTCACAGAATGTGAAACAAAGTAAACTGAGAATAGTCAAAAAATAAAGCACAGTGAATATTCCGAATAGCCATGTAGCAATTTGCATGAAACCTAAAGATGAGCATACACAAATACACACACACATACACACATAAACTCACACACAAGTGCAATTGTGTATGTATGAGTCTGTTCATCATGACGTTGTATACAATAGCAAATCAGCAGATAATATGTCCATCAGCAGATAAGATCAAAATCAGTAGATAATATGTCCATCAGCAGATAAGATAATGACAAAATAGATAATAAATTACAGAATAGTCACACATTGAATTATGATATTATATACTAGCTAAAGTGATCTAGTCTTACCTTTAGTGAAATGGATAATTATTCAGAACATATTGCTGAATAAAAAAATACAGGTTTCGAAACAATAAGAAAAGATAAAATGAAATATTATGCAAAATTCACATAAGTTACTGAGTTTATTCCTTCTGATAATCTATAAAATAGACATCAGCTATATTTTAATCCAAAGTCTCTCTTTGGTATCTTGTTAGTACCATGTAAAAAAGGGTTAAGATAGGAGGTTGATGTTTGGGGAAGAGAGAACTGATTTTGAATACTTGCTATGTTCCTGAAGCTGTGCTAGATACTTGGTATGGACTAAATTGTGTCCCACTCCACGTTCACATGTCAAATCCCTAAACCCCAATATGGCTATATTTGCAGATAGGACTTAAGGTAATTTTGGTTAGATAAAGTCACATGGGTGGGGACCTGATATGATAGGATTAACATCTTCATAAGAATAGATACCAGAGAGAGCTAGCACCCTCTCTCTCTCTTTCTCCCTGAATTTCTCTCTACTCCTCCTCCTTTCTTCTTCTTCTTCTCTCTCTGCCATGCAAGGACACAGAAAGAAAGTGGCCATCTATAAGCCAGAAAGAGAGCTGGCACCTTAATCTTGGATGTCCCAGTCTTCAGGACTATGAGAGAGAAATTTATGTTGTTTCAGCTACCCCATGTGTAGAGCTTTGCTATGGCAGACCAAGCAGACTAAGACAGTACTTTCCATACTTTATTTCATTCCATTCCACAAACAACTCTGCAAATAATATATTATTATTCTCGTTTTATAGATGAAGCCATCCTGCTGTATCTAAGATAATGATTGACAGACTTATCCAAGGTCACATTGCTAATAAAGATTGAAGGTGAATTATTTGTATTTCATAGCACATTATAATTACTAATTTGAGCAAATTCTTCCTTTTATTTTATTTTCTGTTTACCCTCATACTCATTCCTGTTTCTCTCTATTCAAAGACACCCACACTAATGAGTTTGTTGTGAGGGATCAAACACAAGTCCTTGAAAAATAGTGTTGTTTTGTATGTGTATTTTTAATTTACATGAATGGCCTTATGTTAATTCTATTATCTTTTCACCTACCCTCAGCTGATGGCAATTTCCGCAGCAAAGTCTCTTCCAACATTGCCATCCTCCATGCCTTTAAGTTGCTTTATAGACTCCTTGTTGTCTATGTACTTATTTGATTTGCACTATATTTGCCTTATATTGCTTTTCCTTTTAGCCAAACTGTAAGCTTCTAGGGGAGAGGGACTATAGTATGATTTTCTGAGCCCCAAACTGTTTTTCTCATATTTCTTAATGCATTCATATTAAATAAATGAATGAAAACACCAACAGAAACTAAGCAGCCAGTTTATGTTTCCAAATTTTTTCATCTGCAACATTTCTCCTCCTGAATGAGAAATTGGCCCACATACCTCATGAAAACATTTATATTCTGCACATCTTCTAGGTAAAATCCAAAATGTGGCTCAATACTGCAAAACCATTGATGTCATCGGTGGCCACCTGCATGCAAATAGATGTCTCAAAAAGGAGGTCAGCTCTGAGAGCTCACTGAAGAAAGACCCACCAGATTTTGACTAGCGAGGGAATACTGCCAAGTAGCCTAGGGGAAAGCTTTTGGGGCTGAATCAAAGGAAAGTTGAAGTAGAGAGATGAAAATGTGACAAAGAGATAAAGCAGGTAGGTGGTGACATATGGGTGGCTGCAGAATGCAGGCAATATTGTGGACCTTAATATTCTACCACCTTTATGAGTGAAAACAAAGGTGATTGAACTAGAGGATTCTGACTAGAAGCCAGTGTTCAACCCAGTGTGACACTGACCAGACAAGGGCATTGTCCCCACTCAGAAATGCCCCAACAGAACTAAGGAGAAGGTTAGAGGAGCCAAAATGTTTTTGTTAAATTCTTGCACTGAAGCCAGAGTTGCTCAGGAAATAACAGCTCAGTTTGTTAGCTCTAATCTCTAATTCCATCCCAAATTCAGAATGTTATTTTTTTCTTTTCATTTCCATTGTTCATTTGTTGTGTGCCTCTTAGGATGTCCCTTTCCATCTGGGCCTCCATGACCTTCCCTGGTAAATGGGGTAATTGTACTTAACCATACCCCTGCTTCTAAAGACATACTGGGAAAATTAAATGGAAATTCTAAAAGAAAGCTTCATCTTTTAGTTCCTTAGAGAACTAGCATTACAGTTGATTACCTAGGTGATGATTCAAGCTATTCAGCCCTTGTCATTCTGAATGTACTTCTCTTCCAGCTTGCCTTGGAAAGAAAATCAGCCAGTTAAAGCATCAGCTGGAACTCTCTCAGCTCTCAGTGACTGCAGAGTGAACTATGGCTCTCAGCATAGAAAATGTTCTTCCAGTGCTCCAATAAATAGCATTCAGTTTTTAGCTCCAGGGAATTCAGTGTAGCCCTGGTTCCTCCTCACTGCCACAGCCAACACTGCTTCCTTGGGTAGAAGAAATGATTTATGGAGGTGAGCAGCCATTCCAAACTTTAATTAAGCACGTAAAGAACCATCAGTTTTTTAAAGGGCACAAACCCAGAAAGATGAGAGCTGAACTCCTGTAGAACATAATTACCTTTCCAACATTTTATCTGGTCTCCTTGTTTTACTTCTTTAAGATGAGCTGAACAACAGCCAATCAACCACCCCCACAGGTGAGCTCTACCCTCCAAAAGCCCTGGGTATCTGAAGTATTGCTCCAGGGGCTTGCAAACTTCCCCCTCAATCCCGTTACTAATAACCCTCTCTCTATTTCTTGTCTTTGCAATACAATATCTTGGCTGCCATGGCAATAGAAACCATGGAGATGCACAGGTAAATAATTTTCTTTCTGAAGAAGTATGTAAGAAATAAAAATAAACACAGCTGACACATGAACCAGCCAGATCCTCTCTAGTGTCCAAGTCACTGCCGTGGGAGGAGACTATTCACAAATAATGTAGCCAAAGCACTTGATAAATTAGTGAATCTTTTTGGGCATTCACTTCCTTAGGAGAAAGGTTGAAATTAGGGACAAAAGACAGGGACCAGTAGCCACACATCTGAGTAAATGGAAGCTTATTAAGTTTGAGGGCACAAGCTGTTCACGCTCTGTAATGGGAAATACTTTCTTCAACTTATGGATCCTGGGAGGAAATGAAAGAAAGGAAGAACAGGGGAAGTGGATGCCTGGCAATTTGGGGTCCAAATACCAAATAAGTAATGATTATCTGTTATATCTCAGCAGGATAGGCCCAGGTGTGAGGAAGGAGATAAGAAATAATTTTATGTCAGAAGATGGAAGAATTCCTGGATATATCATCTCTACATTTTTTCTTCTGGATATGTCTGAGACTGACATACATCTGACAGTCTCCTGGGATAGTCTCATTTGTTATGACAGCTGTACCTTGCTTTAAAATACTTTAGCATAGACAAAATAAGATAATGCAAATTTCAGTTACCTTAAGATTTAACTTTCTAGCCAGTCATTGCTTTAATCAAGAATTCATGGTTTAACGGCGGTTACTTGTGTCATAGTGAAACAAGAAAAGTTCCCTTATCCCCCTCACAGAGCGTGTGACAGAGGGAGTGGCTCGTATCTTCAGTGCCCCACTGCTCAAACCTCTTGGGGGAGCATGTAGACGGGCAGGTCCTGGGGTTCTGAGCCCATGGCAGTGTCTAGGGGTGAATGTTTACAGCTTCTGAAGCCCCAGTGGGCGTGTATTACAGGCTGCTCTTTTAGTTTAGCTGTCTGTAGGCAGCTTGTGTTAGTCAGTGCAATTAGACCCCCTGCCTTATCACAAGGACAGAGGGCTTTCTGTATCCTGAGGTTTCTTGCCTTGGTGTACCAGAAGAATTGGATCACACATGGGCTTGGGGAATGAGTGCAAGGGTTTTTTTATTTTATTTTATTTCATTATTATTATACTTTAAGTTTTAGGGTACATATGCACAATGTGCAGGTTTGTTACATATGTATACATGTGCCATGTTGGTGTGCTGCACCCATTAACTCGTCATTTAGCATTAGGTATATCTCCTCATGCTATCCCTCCCCCCTCCCCCCACCCCACAATAGTCCCCAGAGTGTGATGTTCCCCTTCCTCTGTCCATGTGTTCTCATTGTTCAATTCCCACCTATGAGTGAGAACATGCGGTGTTTGGTTTCTTGTCCTTGCGATAGTTTACTGAGAATGATGATTTCCAGTTTCATCCATGTCCCTACAAAGGACATGAACTCATCATTTTTTATGGCTGTATAGTATTCCATGGTGTATATGTGCCATATTTTCTTAATCCAGTCTATCGTTGTTGGACATTTGGGTTGGTTCCAAGTCTTTGTTATTGGGAATAGTGCCGCAATAAACATACGTGTGCATGTGTCTTTATAGCAGCATGATTTATAGTCCTTTGAGTATATACCCAGTAATGGGATGGCTGGGTCAAATGGTATTTCTAGTTCTAGATCCCTGAGGAATCGCCACACTGACTTCCACAATGGTTGAACTAGTTAACAGTCCCACCAACAGTGTAAAAGTGTTCCTGTTTCTCCACATCCTCACCAGCACCTGTTGTTTCCTGACTTTTTAATGATGGCCATTCTAACTGGTGTGAGATGGTATCTCATTGTGGTTTTGATTTGCATTTCTCTGATGGCCGGTGATGATGAGCATCTTTTCATATGTTTTTTGGCTGCATAAATGTCTTCTTTTGAGAAGTGTCTGTTCATGACCTTCGCCCACTTTTTGATGGGGTTGTTTGTTTTTTTCTTGTAAATTTGTTTGAGTTCATTGTAGATTCTGGATATTAGCCCTTTGTCAGATGAGTAGGTTGTGAAAATTTTCCCCCATTTTGTAGGTTGCCTGTTCACTCTGATGGTAGTTTCTTTTGCTGTGCAGAAGCTCTTTAGTTTAGTTAAATCCCATTTGTCAATTTTGGCTTTTGTTGCCATTGCTTTTTGTGTTTTATTCATGAAGTCCTTGCCCACGCCTATGTCCTGAATGGTAATGCCTAGGTTTTCTTCTAGGGTTTTTGTGGTTTTAGGTCTAACATGTAAGTCTTTAATCCATCTTGAATTAACTTTTGTATAAGATGTAAGGAAGGGATCCAGTTTCAGCTTTCTACATACGGCTAGCCAGTTTTCCCAGCACCATTTATTAAATAGGGAATCCTTTCCCCATTGCTTGTTTTTGTCAGGTTTCTCAAAGATCAGATAGTTGTAGATATGCAGCATTATTTCTGAGGGCTCTGTTCTGTTCCATTGATCTATATCTCTGTTTTGGTACCAGTACCATGCTGTTTTGGTTACTGTAGCCTTGTAGTATAGTTTGAAGTCAGGTAGCATGATGCCTCCAGCTTTGTTCTTTTGGCTTAGGATTGACTTGGCGATGTGGGCTCTTTTTCAGTTCCATATGAACTTTAAAGTAGTTTTTTCCAATTCTGTGAAGAAAGTCTTGGTAGCTTGATGGGAATGGCATTGAATCTATAAATTGCCTTGGGCAATATGGCCATTTTCACGATATTGATTCTTCCAACCCATGAGCATGGAATGTTCTTCCGTTTGTTTGTATCCTCCTTTATTTCATTGAGCAGTGGTTTGTAGTTCTCCTTGAAGAGGTCCTTCACATCCCCTGTAAGTTGGATTCCTAGGTATTTTATTCTCTTTGAAGCAATTGTGAATGGGAGTTCACTCATGATTTGGCTCTCCATTTGTCTGTTATTGGTGTATAAGAATGCTTGTGATTTTTGTACATTGATTTTGTATCCCGAGACTTTGCTGAAGTTGCTTATCAGCTTAAGGTTTTAGTGAGTGGAAGTAGATCTCAGCAGATGGGGAAGCCAGAAGGAGATGGAGTGGAAAGATGGTTTCTCCCTGGAGTTGGGCCTCCCCGGTCAAACTCCACGTTGTTCCTCTTGTTGATGGCCTGCCGGCCTGCTGGTGCCTGTTGGTGTACTCTTACACTGGTGCATTCCTCTTGATGTCCAGCCACTTGTGTGTTCTTCTGCTGGTGTGTTCCTCTCGACATTGAGTCACTTGTGTCTCTGTCTGCTAGGGTCTTGGGGTTTTTACAGGCACAGGACGGGGGCATGGTGGGCCAGGGTGGTCTTGGGAAATGCAACATTTGGGCACAAAGGCAGGAGTGTCTGTCCTCACCTAGGTCCGTGGGCACAGGGCCGGAGGTGGAGCCCTAGCCAGGAACCACTCCATTTCCTTCCCGGCACTTCCCTGCCCCGCTCCCGTATCAATATCAAAAAGGACCACACTCCAGGGCAGTTGCTCCAGGGGCTTCTGTGTTTTGTATTTGATCAGTAACCAATGCTCTATTAATCAACATACCCAATGTTAGGGGTTTTAATAGTGATAAATGGTACTAGTTGACCAGTCCAGTGAATGTTAAACATGGATTTCTTTGGTTTGATTTTTAAAAGACTTTATGTTCAGGGCCTGGATTATAGTAACACAAATTAAGAGCCTATGGTGTAAACTTTAAGGAGTCTCTCACTCTTAGGGTCATGCAAATGCACAGTGGGCACCTGAGTATGTAGCCCCCTAACTGTTCCTCGCTTGCTTTAGTCTCACCCTGGTTGGCCATTTGTTTAGAAGCCTATCTGATGATCTGATGCTGACTATTAGCTGCTCAATCCTATCTCTGGAAAGTTGCTATGCCTTGCAGAATTGAACTGTTCCTGTAATGTATGGTCAGAGTATTTGAAAGGACATGGTTCTAGAACCTCAGTAAGCATGGAAGACAGTTTGTATGAAGTGTTTTGTGCCTGTCTGCATGCATACCTGTATGTAGTAAGTTTTGGTCTGAGACATCATTTTTTAATAATCAAATAACAAGGTGATATGGTTTGGATGTTTATCCTCTCCAAATCTCATATTAAAATGTGATCCTGAATGTCGAAGGTGAGGCCTGGTGGGGGATGCTTGGATCACAGGAGGAAATCCCTCTTGAATAGCTTGGTGCTCTCCTCATGGTAATAAGTTCTCACTCTTCATTCACACAAGAGCTGGTTGTTTAAAGGAGCCTGGCACCTTCTCTCTCTCTCTCTCTTGCTCCCTCTCTTGCAATCTAACACATCTGCTCCCCATTTGCCTTCTGCCATGAGAAAAAGCTTCCTGAGGCCGCACTAGAAGTCAAGAGTCTTATGCTTGTACAGTCTGCAGAACTGTGTACCAAATAAACTTCCTTTCTTCATAAATTACCCAGTTTCGTGTATTCCTTTATACCAATGCAATATGGACTACTACATAAGCTTGCAGGGGAATAGTTAATCCTCACCTAACTCAAACATTTTTGGTAGCTACCTTTGCTTGCCATAAAAACCCTAAAAGTCGGGGTTTATTAAAATAACTTCAGGCCTGGTGCGGTGGCTCACACCTGCAATCTCAGCACTTTGGGAGGCTGAGGCAGGTGGATCGCTTGAGCTCAGGAGTTTAAGACCAGCCTGGGCAACATGGTGAAGCCCCATCTCTACTAAAAACTCAAAAAATTAGCCAGGTGTGTGGGTGTGCTCCTGTGGTCCCAGCTACTCAGGAGGATGAGGTGGGGGGATCAGTTAAACCCAGAAGGCAGAGGTTGCGGTGAGGCGAGATTGCACAACTGCACTCCAGCCTGGGTGACAGAGTGAGACCCCATCTCAAACAAAAACAAAAACAAAAACAAAAACTTTAGCTCCCCTCCCTCTCCCAACATTTGCTGCCATCCCTTGGACATTTCAGCAACAGAGAGTGGACAGATGAAAATCTGTTGGATGGGGTTCACTTCAGCTCTACCAAGTTCCTGACCTGGAATTAAAATTGGGAGGGCTGACTGATTAAATGGGCTGTTCGTGTAGAAATTTCTCAACGAAAAATAATTAGGGAAAAATTAAAGTGAAACAAAAATGGCTGCTTGGTATGGAGAACTAGTGAACATTTTTTCAGACTCCGAATTTATGAAAAACATTTGACCTTCTCTGGCCTCAAAAACAATTCCATTTAGTAGGGAATACAATTTTTGATAAGTTCTATTATATTGGCAGCTACAGAGAGTTGGGCCTTCCTAAAGCCAAGCCAATCACAGAGAAGGGCTCAAGCATTGAAAGGTTACATTCATCCTCCTTTCAGTCTTAGGAGGTGCCTCCTACATGAAAATATACTCTCTGGTGTGTTCTTATGTTCTCAGCTAGTTTCCCTGTCACTGAAATTGGGATCCAGGATTGGGGCAGTTTCTCATCAATTGGGGGTCAGCCTCTGATGAAAGTAGGTCATCAGTATACAGAAGGAGGTGGGGGATGCCTGAAGCCATTGGACTGAATAATTATCAACTTGAATAGCTGCTAATGTTTACTGAGAACTTAGGAAGGCACTGCATCTCTGAGCACCTTACACACAGCATCTCAATTGTTATAAGCCTCTGAAATAGGTATTACATCTCCCTATATCACAGAAAAGGAAATCTAGGCACAGAGAGGCTAATTATCTTGGCCAAAGTTCTCCAGCTAGTAAGCAATGCAATCAGAATTTATGGAGTTAAGCTCTAGAGCCCTCACTCCTACTATATTGGATGTAGTGCCATACTGTCACTCTTAGTAAACAGGAACACTAAGGAGTTAAACAGAGAACTTGGTTGCTGAATTCTTTTCTTTTCTTTTTCTTTTTTTGAGACGGAGTCTTGCTCTACTGCCTAGGCTAGAATGCAGTGGTGCAATCTCAGCTCACTGCAATCTCTGCCTCCTGGGTTCAAGCAGTTCTCCTGCCTCAGCCTCCTGAGTAGCTGGTATTACAGGTGCCCATCACCATGCCTGGCTAATTTTTGTATTTTTAGTACAGACAGGATTTCACATGTTGGCCAGGCTGGTCTTGAACTCCTGACCTCAAATGACCCACCCGCCTCGGCCTCCCAAAGTGCTGGGATTACAGGTGTGAGCCACTGCACCTGGCCTGGTTGCTGAATTCTAACCAACCCGACTTGTTAGCCCACCACTCGTCACATGTATCCATGGGAAACTGGAAAGTGAATATAATTTCCATTTTTATTAACAAACACATCTTTTGTCATCTTCATCATTAAATCTATATTTACCTATGAAAATTATTCTAGCTGCTCACAGAAACAATACAAAACAAAACAACCCCTAAAGAAAGAAACTAACATCCTTGCCTTCCCTGGCTCTGTCAGAAATCATCCTCTCGAGCTCAGCTGTGTGAGACTGAGGAGGCGTAATCTATAGTCCACCCTCTTGAATCACAAAGACAATAATGACAAATCACTGAGAGGCAAAGGCCCAATTTGGAAGAAAATAGATTCTCTCAGACTTGTAGATATTAGACTCTATCCTTGGAAAATGTGATTTGGTTCACATACCCTAAAATTCTGTTATGAAACAAACAAAAAGCCATCAACTGGTATCTTGACATGTCAGACATAATGCCTATAGTAGAAAAAATGTGACTATCAAATAAGTGAATTGTTTTCTTTTTTCTGTTTCGATTTTGAGAAAATGTATCAGTTGATGTTCAATTTTCTCATTCTTATGATGTGTCTCATTAAAGAAGATCACACATTGTTTCAAAGTTCTCCCACTGAAAGTCAGTATCTATTCTTTACTCTTTTAATATGGCAAACCCTGTGACTGTTTTGACAAATAGAATACATTAGAAGTATTACTGAGCCAACTTCTGGGCCCAGATGTAAGAGACTGGCAACCTCTAATTTCTCTCCCTTAGAAAAATAGCAGTTGGAACTCCAAAGCCACCACGGTATGAGGAAGCTTAAGCTAGCCACATGGAAAGACCATGTGGAGAGAGAGAAAGAAGAGAGAGAAAAAGAGAGAGAAAGAGAGAGAGAGAGCCATTCATCCGAGCCCAGATGCCAGATGCCAGGAATGTGAGAGTAGAAACTACTTGGATGTCCAACTCAGTCAAATCTTCCAGTAGCTTCAGCTACAGCAGTTGCCTGACTTCCACCAATGAGAGACTCCAAGTGAGGATTACCAAGCTGAGCACACAGTGAACCCACAGACCCATGATGGATACCAACACATTTTAGTTTTATTCACTAAGTTTTCGGGTAGTTTATTATGCAGAGATGGATAACCCAAATAGATGGTAAATTCAGAAAAGACCAAAAAGATAAAAGTACAGTTCCACTTAATATTTCTAAGACATTTGAAAGTGGCTTAAGCTTTCTCAACCCTGTTTTTCTCATCGGAAAATTTCTAATTTTCTCATCTCAATTAAAGTTAATCATGTAAAGGTATCTTGAAGATCAACCTAAAAAATTAGATGATAAACTACAAAGCACTGTAAAAGATAACCATGTTATTATTCATACTTTTGTTGACAGGGGACTATTATAAATTATAATTTGTAAAGCCAGACATTAAGCTGGACTATTGGAAATACTCACGAAAAAATTTAGAAGCTACATAATTGTGATTTCCTGGATATATACCTAAGGGATATCAGTCATCTCTACTCTAAAAACCAACACGCTCCTGGAATCTATGCCATAAATTGATAAATTCACAAATATAAGGCAAATATGTCTGCAATTACTTTATTATGTTTCTAGAAAATGCTAATCCTGGCATCAATAAACAAAAATGCTGATGAAGTGTGTGCTGTTGTCTTTGGTAGTTTCAGAAAGTTCACTTGTCAAATACTGAAACGTGAAATGCACAGGCAAAAGCAGGGAGAAGTCAAGTATAGGTATTCTTCGGTGATGTCAAACACTACAGGAAAACATTACTAAGAGGGACTGCTTATGCAATAATCACAGATGGCTTCAGAGTAGTACTCACAGTTGAAAAAGCAGTTCTTTGTTGCTTTATTCGATTTCCATGTCAGTTGGGGTTATTTAATCACAAGCAACTCTGGATAAGGAAGGCCAAAAAATAATTTGTTGTGAGTATATAGGTCAGCTCAGAGAAAGGAAGAAAAACTGAGCAAATGGAGCCTGTGAAAGGAGAGGAATCAGTGCCCTCTGAGGATCTGTGGGTAGGAATGAGTGACCCATATCTATAGAACACCACCATGGGGACCAGCTTCTTGTCTTGAGTCATCTGATCAAGACGCAAATTTCCAGATCAGAGAGTCTGATTAATGCTTTGGTTTGCAGGCCACCCTTGGACCATGACATATAGGGCATCTGACTGATAGTCCCACCAAGACTGCCTATGATCATGTAAGGATGGTTCTTGGTTTAGTTCCTGTTTCCCAGAAGCATACCTTGAGATGAGCATGTGTGTGCTAATGATGCTTTAAGTGCTGCTGGTGAAGCCCCATAAGGATGTGGGGGGTAGGACAGCAAAGAGGGGGAATGTGAACCAGGAGCAGGAACTCAGGAAAAGTTATGCTGAGTATAGCTTCAGCCTGATCCTGCAGGGGAGATCTAGAGTGCAAGCAGAGCTTCAAAGTGATCCCATCAGGCTTTCTAGTACCATACCGGTGTGTCATTGGTTCTGGCCTTTTCCTGGGCAAAGGAGTTAGGGTAGGCTGTAAATCCTCAGGCACCCAGGCACTTTCCTTTCTTTGGGTATGCAGTCACAGCATGTTCTAGCCAACCAAGGGTGGTCCTCCAGAAAGAGCTGCACAGGGGTAGATGGCAAAGAACACATCCAAGGAGATCTGGGAGCTATAGGTCTCTCTCTCTCTTACACACACACACACACACACACACAGCATACAGGATGAATGCTGGGCAACTAAAAACAGTAAATATTCCTGTGGGATTACAGTCTTTATTACCCCAGTTTTTAAGCCCAACGAGGTTGAGTATCTTATCACTGGTCTAGTGGAGGAAACCCCCTGCTCCGGGGATATTTTTTCCATCAGACCCTACAACTGGCTTGGCTGTTTTGTATATTTAATTTCTGTTTGCTTGCTTGCAGAAATGTCCAGCTGTTTGGGCAGACAGCAGTCAAGGCTGTGCTGTGGTGCAGCCATGTGTAGAAGCTTCCCAAACTTCCATCCCCCTCACATGTTTTTAGGCTTCCACACTGCAAAGATCAAAATAGAGTCCAGGGAAGGATTCAAGGAGCTGCTTTTTAGAGTGGAGGCATAGATCTACCCAGGATAAATATTATTATGGGTATATAAGAGGAAAAAGATGTGCCATTCTTTTTCCCTTCTGGAAATACGCAATGGTGAACCTCCATATCCCTTGACAAATTGATGGCAGGACGGAAGAAGAATTTTGGAAGGGATGACTGTTAGTGTCCTGTAGACCACAATTTCAAATGACCATTTTAATGTAGAAAACAAAGACATGCAAATAAGTTTGCAAAATATTAACACCAAATTCTTAGTAAGGTTGAATACATTTCCAGGATAGAAAACAAAAGGGAGAATAATAACCTTGAGATTTCCATGGCCTAATAAGGTGAGGATAAAACTTCATTGTCATTCAAGAGAATGTTCTGGGGAGATGGGCTAACAGGACAATGCTTAGGGAATGAACAAAACAGAATATCCCAGACTAATGGAAAGGTTCTATTTTGTTCTTCCCATAAATCCTACACATTTGGAAGTGGCAAGAAGAGGAATTGCATATGAGCTATGGCTCTAAGCTCCGAAAATGTGCCTCATGGTCTTACCAAACTTTACCACAAAATCAAAAAAGCAGTAATTTTGTTTAGACAGACTCAATGCATTCTGTCTAATTTTCCTTTAAGATGTCTTTGGTTATACATAATTGCCAAAGGGAAGACCTTTTTCCTAGTGTCAACCACCAAAACTTTTCTGTTGTGCTCAGGGAGGTGGCAGCTCATTTGTTACATCCTGTACCTTTGTGTCAATTACAAGTAACTGGAAGTTGGGGGCATGGATGAAAACTACCTGGGGATTTTTCAGACTCACCTGCACAGACCCCATCTAATTTACTTTGGAGGAGGAAGATATGAATATTGAGAATTATCCTGAGGCATTTATGGTGAAATTCCTCCTCTCATTCACTTCCAATCCCACTGGGCAAAAAATTGTTATACCATTCACTCCTGCCTTCTGAATTTTGTCTTTTCTGTGCCAGGGCACACAAGTCCAGTTACTTAGGTCTCTGTTCAGCAGGCTACATAATAAATATTTGCAGTTAATTTCCTGAGTACCTTGGAAGGGCTGGGTTTTTACAGATCTTTTGGAAAGAAAATAAAAGCTGAAAGTAAGAGATTCAAAATTATATTATTCAAAATAATAAAGCAAAAAATATTGAGATTAAAGGTTCACAACAAATGCTTATGAATCCCTATTGCATCTCTCCACATCTGATTATCTGCACATCATCCCCCATAATCACCCTGCCATATTGTCTCACCTCAGGTTGACAGCAAGAGGCTGACCAGCTGACACTTTCTGTGAATTCTCCGAGGGAAGACCCATCTTCTTGTTCTCCTTTCCCAGATACTTTCTCTATGCCATACTGTAGTCCTATCCTCTATTCCAGCCACAGCAGAGGACCTGGCCCTCTTTACTCTCTTCTTTTCTCTGATGTATTGCCTGATGGCTTCAACTTAGATAACCCAGCCAGTCCCTGACACTCTCCATTATTAGCTTAGAATAGGGAATTCAAGTTGGTCTAGGCAATTATCCTGGAGGTAGAGAGAGTCCTCTCCATTAGATAGAGGTGGGGCTCTTTCTTTGATGCTTATTTTATATCTAAACAGAAAAAATTAGGATTTCACTGTGTCTCCAAACAAGTACAACTGGGGCTTATACTTTTCAATTTGCATAATGTAATATATTTTCAAAATTTCCCACAATTTCGAATTACATATTTTTTTTCGTGGGCTTGGGGATGTCATTTTGGATTTTGAGGCACATGTAGGCCCTCTCTTTTGCTGGCCTGAAGGTATGCTTTTGCTGTCCCTACAATACCATAACGCCCCTATTACCAATACCTTTCCCTGTTACCAATACCTTTCCCTATTACCAATACCTGTCTCCAGTTCTAAAATAGTGACCATGCTCACTCCTTCTTCCCCTGTCTCTCCTCATTAATACAGAAAACTAAGTTAGATTTATCTTGTGCAGTTTGGACCTGATGGATAATTGCCAATAGTGTCCCTGGGGTTGCCACTTATGACCCATTTTGATCCCTCATTATTGCCAGTTCCTATAAACTTTCTCTTTTTTTTGGCTCATGTCTCCAACCACACCAGCTGCTTTGCAGCCAGGGCTATACAGTGCAGTAGGAGCAAGAGCTGATGTTGTCTTGGTTCTACAGTGGCCTGAACTTTCTAGACTTCTTCTATAAAATTATCTTCCTTCACCCTTCACCACCCTTAAGTATGCTGTAGAAGGTGAACTTGTATTTTCAAACAAAACCTTACATACGGAGGCTTAAACAAATAAATCAAAGAGCAGCAGTAGCCCAGAGCAGACCATCTTAGTTGTTCCTCACTCACATTTGCAACCTCTAGAGGGCTTTGGGGCACAGTTTGAAAAATGCTGATTAGGCCAAAATGTACTTTATTTGCTAGAGCAAATAAAGTAAATTGAGTCTGTGAAAGCCCCAAACTGAATATCTGTAGCTTAACATAATGATGATGGTCCCATTCGCCACTTTTTCCCATTCTTAAAAGCATCATTACAGAAGAGTGTAAGTTTTGGGGTCAAACATGAAGGTTTGAATCGTGGGTCTACCTCTAGCTAACACGAATCGAGCATCTTTGAAACTCAATTTTTTAATGTGTAAAATGAGAATTATAATACCTATGTCATAGAACTTTCGTAAAAATTAAATAGCATAACATAGGCACATGGGTTGGCTCAGAAAAAGGTAGGAATCTTCAGTCTCCTTGAGAAAGCGAGCAGTGAGGGGATCCTCAGGATTTGGGATGCTTCAGGCTGACTGCTTTCTTGCCCCCAGGCTGCATCCTGACCTCCTGCCATAATTATCATAACAGGACTCTGTCCCTTGATGTAGGAATCACCTATGGCTGATATTGGAATTCAGCTTTTAATAAACGAGCACAATGAGGCAGAGATTCGATCAGCTGTGTGGATTCACAGAGGCAAGCCAGAAGCAGCCATATATTCAAAAAGATAAGAAAGATAAATAGTTTTTAATTAAAAAAAGAATTTTCCACTACATACAATTTCCTTTAAACCACTTGACATCTCTCTGGGCTTCTGCTGTTGCAATCCTGGTGCAAGCAGAGGTGGGAGAGAGTTTAAAGTATCATCCAAGGAACTGAGGATTTAGGAGAACAAAGATCCTGCTCTTTATCTTTTGCTGAGACAGCTCTGCCATGGCTCTCAGGTCTGAGATTCAAAGATTCATTTTCACAAAAGCGAAAAACTGGGTTGACTGGTCTTACTCTAGACATGTAAAATAGCAAACACAATGTGTGTGTGCACATGTTTGCATGTGTGTGTGTGCACATATATGCACACGTGAACATGCAGGCTTAGATGGTAAGTGTGTGAACCTGGCTTGTGATGACCACAGTGAAGAAGTAGAAATGGAAAATATTTCTCATCTCACGTAAACAACATTTAATTTTCATGACAAGGAAACACAGGTGGACCATAAATACAAGGAGGCAATTTTTTTAAAAATAAAGGTAATCATTAAGGCAGGAGGAGAAAATGCATAGATTACAACATGAAAGGAAAAGTAGTACAAAGAAAACTTTAGAAAACCACCGAAAGATGTGAAAAGAAGAAGTAAATAAAAGTTACACAAACATGATAATAGACTAAAAAACAAAAACAGGCAAACAAAAGGTTAAGTATGAAAGGTATTCAGGTAAATAAGATGCAAACAAAAAGAAAGCCAGGTTGGCAATATCAATATCAGACAACATAGAATTCAGGTAACAAACATTACACCAGGCAAAATGATTTACTTTTTATTACTGAAGAGTATAATCTACAATGAAGGTATAATATTCATTTATTTTTATGTGCCCAAGGAAACTGCATTGAAATAGATAAAACAAAAGCTATTAGAAAAATAAGAAAAAGTCCTGAATGGTAATGCCTAGGTTTTCTTCTAGGGTTTTTATGGTTTTAGGTCTAACATGTAAGTCTTTAATCCATCTTGAATTAATTTTTGTATAAGGTGTAAGGAAGAGATCCAGTTTCAGCTTTCTACATATGGCTAGCCAGTTTTCCCAGCACCATTTATTAAATAGGGAACCCTTTCCCCATTGCTTGTTTTTATCAGGTTTCTCAAAGATCAGATAGTTGTAGATATGCAGCATTATTTCTGAGGGCTCTGTTCTGTTCCATTGATCTATATCTCTGTTTTGGTACCAGTACCATGCTGTTTTGGTTACTGTAGCCCTGTAGTATAATTTGAAGTCAGGTAGCGTGATGCCTCCGGATTTGTTCTTTTGGCTTAGGATTGACTTGGCAATGTGGGCTCTTTTTGGTTCCGTGTGAACTTTAAAGTAGTTTTTTCCAATTCTGTGAAGAAAGTCATTGGTAGCTTGATGGGGATGGCATTGAATCTATAAATTACCTTGGGCAGTATGGCCATTTTCACGATATTGATTCTTCCAACCCATGAGCATGGAATGTTCTTCCATTTGTTTGTATCCTCTTGTATTTCATTGAGCATTTGTAGTTCTCCTTGAAGAGGTCCTTCATGTCCTTTGTAAGTTGGATTCCTAGGTATTTTATTCTCTTTGAAGCAATTGTGAATGGGAGTACATAGGCATGGGAGGACATAGGCATGGGCAAAGACTTCATGTCTAAAACACCAAAAGCAATGGCAACAAAAGCCAAAATTGACAAATGGGATTTAATTAAACTAAAGAGCTTCTGCACAGCAAAAGAAACTACCATCAGAGTGAATAGGCAATCTACAAAATGGGAGAAAATTTTCACAACCTACTCATTTGACAAAGGGCTAATATCCAGAATCTACAATGAACTCAAACAAATTTACAAGAAAAAAACAAACAACCCCATCAAAAAGTGGGCAAAGGACATGAACAGACTTCTCAAAAGAAGACATTTATGCAGCCAAAAAACACATGAAAAAATGCTCATCATCACTGGCCATCAGAGAAATGCAAATCAAAAACCACAATGAGATACCATCTCACACCAGTTAGAATGGTGATCATTAAAAAGTCAGGAAACAACAGGTGCTGGTGAGGATGTGGAGAAACAGGAACACTTTTACACTGTTGGTGGGACTGTAAACTAGTTCAACCATTGTAGAAGTCAGTGTGGCGATTCCTCAGGGATCTAGAACTAGAAATACTGTTTGACCCAACCATCCCATTACTGGGTATATACCCTAAGGACTATAAATCATGCTGCTATAAAGACACATGCACAGTATGTTTATTGGCACTATTCACAATAACAAAGACTTGGAACCAACCCAAATGTCCAACAACGATAGACTGGATTAAGAAAATGTGGCACATATACAACATGGAATACTATGCAGCCATAAAAAATGATGAGTTCATGTCCTTTGTAGGGACATGGATGAAACTGGAAATCGTCTTTCTCAGTAAACTCTTGCAAGGAGAAGAAACCAAACACCACATGTTCTCACTCATAGGTGGGAATTGAACAATGAGAACACATGGACACAGGAAGGGGAACATCACACTCTGGGGACTGTTGTTGGAGGGGAGGGGGGAGGGATAGCATTAGGAGATATACCTAATGCTAAATGACGAGTTAATGGGTGCAGCACACCAACATGGCACATGGATACATATGTAACAAACCTGCACATTGTGCATATGTACCCTAAAACTTAAAGTATAATAATAAAAAATAAAAATAAAAATAAATAGTGCTTTTCTTAAAAAAAAAAAAAGAAAAATAAGAAAAAGTCGACAAAACCATAATATTAGGAGGATATTTTAGCACAATTTTCAACCTTGGATAGCTCAAACAGACTAAGGGGATAGAATATATATACAAAGAAATAAATACATAAGCAAGAATGCAGAGGACTTATACATAATAATTACAAACATCAACTATTTGAAAACCAAGTTCTTAAAATAACCTAGAATGCTCTTCTTAATCTGCCCTTTACTTACTTCTGTGAACTTCTCTCTTTGTATTTAACAATCCTACATATTTGCGCATCAGTTTATTTGCATATTCTGTTCCCTTTTCCTAGAACAGTCTTCCCAGGTGTCTGCATATCTCATTCCCTCACCTCCTTTAGGTCTTTATCCTGCCTCATCTTCACTTTATCCCATCTAAACTGAAGTCTGCCATCCACTCTGATGCTCCCTAGCCTAATTCTATGCTCCTTTCTTCTGTAACACTGTTTAACATCTAACATTCTATGCATTTTCCTTCTTATCTTTTTTTGATGTCTGCCCCTCCCCTCTGAATATAAATTATCTGAGGGCAGGGATTTTTATCTAATTTGTTTACTGCTGGACTAACACAATGCCCAACGCATAGGAGGAATGCAATAAAACTATTGCTGAGCAAATAAAAGTTAATTTTATATTTCCTCAAATAAATGAATGAACATAGGCTAAACAACAAATGAAACCTTGATATAATTCAAATATTATGCTATATAGCTGCATTTTAAATAATACCATAATATTAAAATAATAATATCAGACAAAATGATTTTAGAGATTACTATTTTTTCCTGAAAAAAAGATCCTTTTTTACTGAATTTCATCTAGAACCATAGTGTAGAAAATATGAGGGGCAAGAAAATTCTAAATTGATTGGTACTACTGTTAAGATTACTTGACATCTGAACCTGTCAGATATGTACGTTCACATTTTCTCTTCAGTACCTTCATGAGTTCCTAGGGGGCCCTAGTGAGAAAATTAATCTGTATTTTTTATGATGTGTTGCATTTTTGTCTGTTTAGCCATTCCCATATCAGTCCACCCCATCTAGATTATCTTTTCCGGGGTCTTAGTGCCGGATCTGATCCTCTTGGACAAGATGTAAACTCTAGTCACTTCTTTTGGGCACAGCCTATATGCTGTCATTTTGTCTTGACACAGCTTGAAATACTAAGCTTGCAACACAACCATTTCTTCTGTGCTTATGCTTTCAGTCAACTCATCTCCGGATTTAAGACTTTGTAAGGGTTATTTCAGGAAAACAACTGAAGCCTTCCAGGTAGTCCCACAGGAGCCTCTTTCCTTCCACCTGAGGTAAAGTTAGAGGCACCTCTATCTCTTCCCTTTGGGGTGGGTTCCCAGAGCATAGCTTTGTCCAAAGAAACCATCCCATGAGCAATTTCTCAACCATATTTATCCTTGATGTGGGTGAGGGATTCAAGAGCATTTAACTGCTTTTTGACTCTGCTTGCAATTCTTAAAGAATGATCTATTTCACAATCCATTTTGGTACCTGATACCTTTCATATTGAGCTCAGGGAAAACTGCCATTTATAAATTATCATATATTTGAAACAATATTGCATTGCTTAAATTTTTATTAAATCTATATAATAGAAAACCATGGAGTCATTAAAAGTGATGTTTTAAAAGGATCCACATAATATATGGAGAAACCTCACAATATATGGTTGAATGTTTTAAAAGTTAAGCTGAAAAGCTATGTGTATATTGATTCAAATTTTATCAAAAATAATTATACTTGAATGATATCAATTCAAAAAATACTTGAATGAATGATATATAGTAAAACATTAGAGAAGTTATTTGTGAATGTTAAGATGTTATTTATTTTGTTATTTATCTATAATTTATATGCTTTATAAAAAGCATACTATAAAGTAGAAGAATTCCTGTGGAATAAATAAGCTAAAGATGTTTTAGTAAGCAAGAACTCAAGTTCTATTTTGTTTTAAATTTTTAGAGACAAAATATAAGATAGTGGGTAAATTCTCAGACTAGAAGTCCCCACTGGCATCAAACTCAGCGTATGCCCATAGACAATTCAGTCTTTAGTTCACTTTGTAATACTAATTAAGCTAACCACTCACAAGTCTCTCCTGGCCTGTTTCCTCATCTTTAAAATAGTGAGGCTGAGTTCTTTCAAGAGAGCTGATTGAGAACATAAACCATTCCTCTTACGCATCTAAAATTACATGAAATATCAGAAAATATACAGAATTCAAAATAAGAAATTCATAGCAGCATTTGAAAGCAAGCTTATAATAAGCAATCCAGAAATATTAGCAATTTCCAGAAACATAGAGAGAAGATGAAAATATTTATGCAAAGAAATAAAATAAACAAAAAAATTAGAACTGAAAATACACGAGAAAGAAACAGTAGGAGTGGAATGCTTCCGAGGTGCTCAGATCTCAGACCACAAAGAATGGAATCAGGGCTCAGGTCAGGTGACAAGGCATGAATTGTGAAACTACTTTCAGAGATCTGGAGCAGTCAGCCCTTTCTCCCTTAAAACCCTTATCCCATTTAGAAAAAAAAAAAAAAAAGTGCAGCTTGCTGCCAACGCTCATTTAATTTTACATAAACATGCTCTTTGAGGCTGAAGCAAATCTGACTAATTTTCAATGTGAAAATAAAATATAAAAACTGTTTTTGAAGTTATTTCTAAACAGAACTAACATCAGAATTGTCTGAATCATCAGAATCATCTGTTTCAGAAAACCAGAATCAGCAAGTGAATCTTTGGCCAACAACTGTTTGACAATGATGTTACTATAACCCATAGGAATGCTATGTTTTCTAGGATTGGACATCTTCAGCAATTGAGAATTACTATACTTTCTAAGTGGAAATACCACTCCTTAAAACAGAATGCTATAAATAGAATGATCTCTTTGTTTCCAAAGTCAATGTACTAGAGCGAGGTGAAAATAATGAAAGCAAGATATTTCGTGGCAAAGTTATCTCAGGGTAAATGCTGCAGCCACAGGTGCCACCAGCGAGTATTCTCAGGGCAAACGGAAAACGGATTAATTATAATGTTTTAATTAGTTGTTCTCTGTGTTTCAGTCTTTATTTGTAAACTAGAGATGATAATAATGCCTATCTGATAGGTTGCCCTAAGGATAAAATGAGTAATATCTGTAAAGTCTCTGGAACAGTCCTGATACAAAATAAATATTATATCAGTATTATTTGTTGATACTAACTGGTTTTGAATGTTGTTGTATGGTAAAGTAATACTTTGTGCTGAGAAGCCAACATGAAACCATAAAAAAAAAGACAAGCAAATTTAGTAGAGGAACACCATGTACCTTGATATGGCACTGCTAAACCAATCCTGGAGCCACCTAACATTATACTTTTCATTAAGTTAATAACTACCATCATAATCTAAGCCAATTTTGTCCAATTGTCTGTTCCTTGCAACAAAACATAACCTAGTTAATAAAGTAAAACAAAGAGTATGTCTGAAATAGGGATGAGTGTAAACATATCAGTTATCTCAATAAATGTAAATGGGTTACATTTCACTATCAAAAGTTAGGTGAAAACAAGACAAAAACAGAATTCAGCGATCAGATGAATAGAAAACACATAAAAATTACAATGAAATGATGAAAATAAATGGGTGTAATTATTGCTGTTTAATGCATTTGTTTAATAAAACAAAATTTAAAAAACCCAATTTACAGTGGCAAGGTATTATGCCAAGTATTCTCAAGAATCTTTTATCTAAATTTTAATTTCCTTAAGTGTAAAGGCTGTGTCTGTCTTGGTCATTTGTTTTATGCTCCAGTCCAATATGTGACTGGCATGATGTCCAATATGTAATAGTGACAGAATATCTCTTCTTGTTCTGAAATATCTTAAGAAGACAATCTAAACTAGGAACATTATGTGATATACTATATTAAAATAATTTTAAATTATACACCATTTTTTGTTTGGTTTTTGAAGTTTTTAATTGCTAGCTAATATAAAGAGTGTTTTGTTCTGCTCTCTTTTTTTAATCTGTTATGGGCACATAAACAGGAAATCATCAAGAATTTTCAGGAAGAGATCTGAAATCTTGGTGAAATCAAGACTAGTGTTTTCATATAATTATTAGATCATACATTGCTCCTGGCCACCAAATGAGTCGTATTCTTAGGACCGTAGTCAGTTGTCTACCTTAAGTGATTTGAACAGATAATATCACCAACCTTATAAAAGGGGTATTGTAAGTCTTAGAAAAGCTAACAGAGGTAGAGACCTTAAAATAGGACCTAATGCATAGTTGGCCTTCAGTAATATTAGGTATTATTATTGCTGTAAGTCATTGGAGACCAGTATGAATTTGGTTCACACCAAGAACCTCATGAAATGGGTTCAGGGCAGTTTTGATGGGAGAGGAGGAAGGTTATGGCATAGAATATGATCTAGGCTGATAAGGGCTCCATGGAAAAGCTTTCAGGAATCAGGAGAAGCAAAAAAATATACCTGCTATTCACCTGGGATAGGGATGGAGCCAAAGGGTAATGGAGAGACGTTGAAATGCAGCTTGAACTGTTTTACAGCCTTTCCCATGGTCATCTCTGTTAAATTCCTGTTACTGGGGAAACTTCAAGGCCTCCTGACCTGCCCTAGGGACATGGCCTTCTTCCTCACTGTCTGTTAGCAGGAAAAGTAGAGAGGGGAACACTTCAAAGAGTCAGGCTCCCTGCTCAGAGCAGGAGATCTGAAAGCTGCCTCCCCCCACTGGTATGATCCTCTACTCAAACAGCCAGAGATCAAAAGACTGTCTCCAGCTGCTTGCCTCTCCATGCACACATACCAAAAAGCAAATCACATTAGCCACTTCATAAGGAATAAATTGTTATTTCCTCTCCACTTTGATTCCCCAACTTCTCTCCCTGTGCTATGGCCAGTAAATGGCTCTCTTGCTAACAGTCTTTCCAAGAATTCTGTTTTCCTTATCTGTTACGTCACAAAAGCTATTTTGTCTGGGTTTAGGGACCCACATGTGCATTACAGGAGGAAGCCACCTCCTGGGAACAGTGGTTTCAGGATCTAGACACGCTTCTATCACCCATATAAAGGCCACCCTTCTCTGGGCTCTATTATCATGATGTTGCAATAAAAAAACCTCCCATAGCCAAAAGAATTGAAAAGCAGTTTATTACTTACTAGAAGAATAGCCAAAGGGAGAATACATTTATTATTCACAGAAAATTTTCTTAAAAGCCTCTTTCCCTTCTCATCTCTCTCACTTTCATGTCTCAAAACTTTTCCAAAGTCTGACTTCTGCCTCATGCCATGGCCCCAAAGTCAGCCTATACAGACTTATTTTGCTTTTCTTTCTTTTCCAGCCCAGCTTTTAAATATGCAAACTTCTGGCATCTTTCAGTTTTCCTGTTTCCTCACTTTTTTTTTAAATCCCTAGTTTACTCCTGCAGAGAAAGATGTGCCTAAAAGAGAAGCAACACCTACCTGGAAGACTTGAGACAAAGAGGGAAAGGTAGGGTAAGATGGAAAATCCTCTTAATGGAACACATGTTCTTTTATTCCTTCATTCCCTCAAGCCACTCTGCTGCCCTGGAGCTAGTAACAAACAAATTAAGACTTAACTAAAATAGTGAGCTATGACCTCAAGTGCATTTTTTCAGAGTGGGACACAGTAGATTATGCTCACCCTGAGTGTTATCTGAGAACATTTCTGAGAATCTGAGAGTCTCAAATGCCTGAGAGGTGGGAGCTGCATAGAGAGGAACAGGTAGTGGGTAGTAGGGGCTATAGGAATGGGCACCCAGCCTGTGCAATTGCTGCCAGGTAAGAGCAAAGTGGAAGTCAATATCAGAGTCCAGTGTGTGGCCTGAAGCAGGTGAGCTCAATTACCAAGAACTAGCAAAGCAGGGAGTTGTTAGAAACCAGACAAGAGGCCTTGGGACTGGTGTCACTCCGATGTGAGAATATCAGGGCTGACACTAACAAGGAAGCAGATTGCACATCAGAAAAAAAAAGGACCAAAAAGAGAAGAGCTGCAGGCTCAGAAAGCCAAAGACAGAGTACAGTGCATGGTTCCTAAGAGTTTGGCATTGACTAAATCATGTGATTCTTCTTGGTCATATTTTTTTTTTACAGTTTCCTTGAGATATAGTTCACATCTCATACAATTTACCCCTTTTAAGTGACCAATTCAATGTTTATCCTGTGAAACTAGAAATGAATCCCCAAGATTTCCTGGGCTGAGCCTAACAGGATATGAGAAGCAGAAACTTCTGGATTGTGAGAGGAAACAAAAGAGAGATGCTCTATAGGAGAAAAATCACAGACAATAAGTGGGGAGAGCAAGAAGACAAAGTTTTGTTACTTTAACTCGCCACTCCTATCCCCAGCCACCAGTGGCCATCCTGTACTGGATTCTAAATCCAGGGCCCCAAATAAAGTTTATAGCAGGTGATTTAGCTCTCTGACAGCATTTCATTCCAGGTTTAGTTGAAGTGGCCCATGAGTTAGTGAACATGCTAGATCCAGGGGAAATTAGTATGAAGAAAATATAGTTCTTGCCTTCTAGGAACTGGCAAGTAACAGGCACTTGATAATAGTGCATATAATAAGAGTGATCATGTGTTATGCCCTCTGTGCTTAGGGGAGCCCAGAAGATGGGCATTTAACCCTGCTTGAGGGAAGGCTTCCTGGAGAAGATATCCTTTGAATTCTCTTCAAAGTGGTAGTTACCCAGGTGAAGAAAGAGGTAAAAAGTTTCTGGATAAACTGCAATGATTTTTGATGATTGCTTGAATAATAACCTGAGGAACTTGTTTTTTAAAAGTACAGATTCCAAAGCTATGCCTTCAGAAATTCTGTTCTATAGTATGTGCAGAGGACTTGGAGGGTCTTCAGTTTACTTATTACCCCAGGTGACCCACTGCAGGTTGTCTGAGGGCCACCCTTGGAAATCTTTTGGGTAGAAGGAAAAGTGAACTTGGTGTTGCTTCCTTCAGCCTGGTTAGACTCAGTAGTCTTTCCTTGCTGACTTGGGCACAGTTTTGCTTGGGTGTGCACATCCACTTCTCAAATATAGCCTTCCTTTAGCTGCTGGCTTAGGCTGTCAATATTTTAAGATCTTTGCTGTGGGATCACTGCATATTTTTCAGGCGCTTAGGTTTTTAACTAGTCTCCCCCTGGGAGTATCCAGGAAGGAGTTGTGGATCCCTTTCATGCTGCATAAGAGCCCAGTAAACCTCAGGTATATTTTCTCTCTGTTCTGAGCAGTCCAGCATCAATTTCTAACATACTGCATAGATAGAGCCTTGGTAATGATGTGGTCCCTCTGAGGTGGCTTGAAATGCTCCTATTCTGCACACAAGAAAATGAGAAACAAGCCCCAACACAGAGGTTCTACTGACTGGTTGTGTCAAACACTTATTTCCAACGTGGATAACCGTATTCAATCTGCCTGGAAAAAATGACGGGTCCAAAAAATGGACACATTGAAACCTTGGAATTTTTAGCTGCATATCTACTGCTGTGTAGAAAAAAACAGTTTCTCCTCTGTTGTCACACCAAAAGAATAAACACAGAACACTTTTGTGTACACATGTGTGGGTTTTTTCCCACACACCACCCAAGCAATCAGTTCTGTAGTAGGCACCAGCTAGGTGTCCTCCAACACAGTTCAACTGACACTAGCTCCTGGAGATAGCATCAGATCCCACAGGTTGAGGCCTCTGTTCCTCAAGACTGCCCCTGGCTTCAGACACCAATCACAAGCTCCAGGTTGTTTTACCTGTGCATCTAACTGGCTATAAATTGGGGTTCCCATGACTCCCTCTTGAGTTCAATTAATTAGTGTGAGCAGCTCACCGAACTCAGGGAAACACTGCTTTACATTTTATGGCTTACTATAAAGAATGTTACAAAGAATACAGACGAAGAGGTGCATGGGGTGAGGTACCAGGTAGAGGCACAGAGCTTCCATGCCTTCATGGGGTGTGCCATCCTCCAGGTTGTCCATCTGTCTCATTGCTAGGAACACTGAGGCCTCTTAGCCATTGCCACAGATTCCAGCAGACTAGAGATTCCTCTCTGTTATTCTGATCTTGCTGACCATTATGGTCATTACGTCCCCATTGCCTATGATGGCTAAGAGTTGCCACCTGAACTATGCCAATCTGCAATCTCATCATGCCTGTTGATACTAGGTCAACTTGTTCTTAGCAGAATTCACTACTATCAAGCCCATGCCTACAGGGGACAGCCACCATGAGCTTCTCAATATCACTGGCTCTCCCTTCACTATTATTTCCTTTGTGCTTTTGTGAAGGGAATCTTCTGAAGGCTTCCTGAGGAACCCAGTCAGTGAGTGCTTTGATAATAAGTGAATTCTGCCTTGCTCACCTCTATAAACCTTTTGATCCCTTCCTCTATATTCTGTCAAGGAAGTTCTTGCATCTTTATCTCCTGTACTGTAGGGCATCTTTCTGTCCAAGCTCCAAGGAGCCATTTCAAATACATGTTAGGAGTATCTCCAGGGGATTTTCCAGGACATTAAAACATGAGTCACAAGACAATTCCCCATATTAATAAACTCTCTTTTATTTAGCTTTACATTCTGTCCCCACCACCAGTTCAGCATCCTCAAGATCTATCAACAGCTATTTTCTTGAGTTCCCACTACAGCTCTTTGGTGGGTGATAGTGTATTTCCCAGGAAGGCCAAGCTAAAACTTGACCCTAGTGATCAGTCTGTAAGAGAGAAGGCCTACCTTTACTATTAGTCATCTACTATGGTCTGAATGTTTGGGTCTCCCCAAAATCCATATGTTAAAACCCAATTACTAACGTGATGGTATTGGGCGGTGGGGCCTTTGGTAGGTGATTAGGTCATGAGGCCTCAGCTCTCATGAATATGATTAGTGCCCTTATAAAAGAGACCCCAGAGAGCTGTCATGCCCTGCTGCCTTGTGAGAATATGGAGCAAAGGTACCATCTATGAACCAGATAGCATGTCCTCATCAGATAGTGACTCTGCCAGTGTCTTTATTTTGGACTTCCCAGCCTGGAGAACTGCAGGAAGTAAATTTCTGTTATTTATAAGCCACCAAGTTTATGGTATTTTTTTATAGCATCTATCTCAATGAAGTCTTTTGCTGAGACTTCTCCAGGCAAGGGAAGGCTGCTATTCTCCATCAAGGGGAAATGGGGGCACTTCTGTGCAGAGAAATATGAGGGTTCAATGTTCTCAAGCACATCTATTCAGGTGTACTCATCTCAGACCTCAGGTGCACCCCTGCCCTGCTTTCCATCAGGCCTTGACTTTAGCATATGAGACTTGCTGAGGATATGAATTAGCCTTCTCTGTAACCCAGTTATTCTTAAAATCAGATATTAATCTCAAATATTAGGTCTAATTTTAAGTACAGTCTCATATTACTAAGATAGGGGTCTCTTTCAATGCTGCCTGCAATGAAGCCCTATTGCTTTCATGAAATACATGAAAATACATGAGTTGTCTGGCCTAAACCTATGTTTTCTTCCTCTGGAGCACTGAGGGCACCAAGCATCACCCAGAAAGCTTGTCTTCATATCTCTCAAGTGCTGGAGATACTAGGTAAGTCAATGTATCCCCTACACTCAATTCATTACAGGTAAGAGTCTTAGTAATTTTGATGTGACAGCATGCCAGTGGTTATCTTTATCTTCACTTACCAGCACCAACGGGATCTTGCTGCCAACCATGCTGAAAGCAATCCCATTTCAAGATAGCATTCTGAAAATCCCTTCCTGGAATTACATTCAGTACCAGTTTTCTTAGTTTGGGTATTCCCAGAAGTGAGAGAAATATTTGAGTCAGATGTTTTACATGGGATATTACCTCAGGAAATATCAGTAGATAAGTAAGGAATTGAGATGTATGAGGAAAAGGAATCAACAAGAATTTGTAACCAAACACATTACTATGGTGGGTAACTGACACTTGAGTCCACTGGGACCAATGTAGAAATATCCCTCAAAGTGATCTTCATCCAGGGAGGAGTTGGAGAATTTGTTCTTCAGATCCCAGAAGTCACTGCTTGGGAGCTGGTCCTAAGGAATGTTAATTTTCCAGCACATCAGTCCTGCTATGAAGGTGGTCAAGGCAGGCTGTAGGAACCAGAGATGCAAAAAAATTGAGGTACTAGCAGTTCGAAGTCAGGCCAGAATGCCCCAAAGCAGTAACAGTGAAAAGGTGTGGACACAGCACCAACAGCATTTGCTGTAGGTACAGTTGGTAACTTTTATATGTTTATTTAATTTGCTGATTAAATTGCTATAGGTACAGGTAGTAACTTTTATGTTTATTTAATTTGCTGATTTAAAAAATCCTGCAGGCTATCAAAAATCCATGGCAAACCACTTGAGGTCTCTAGAATAGTAATCTGCTAAACAATATTCTTTGTCTATGTTTGCTTATCTAAGAACTACTCCCACTAACTATACATGCACCTATTCTAGTTTTATTATTTTTTTCTGCAAGAATCTCTGGAGAGATAGCTGAAATCCAGACTGACTGTCTTAAATATCTCTCTGATTTACAATGCTAATAATTATACACAAACAAAAATTGAATCAAGTTCGTCATGACTTCTGAAATAATTTTCCTTCTTATTACCTCTGTCTATGGGGTCATATTTAATTTAAACATTTACAATTCTGTAAACGTATATGTTCAGCTAAACCCTTGGCTTTGAGATGCCTCAAGCCTCATTGAATTTTGTATTCATGTCATTTTTCTCCAGATGAGTGGCTCATTTAGTAGAAGACAGAAAAGAAAGTTTCCTGGGATCTAGGCTTGTCTTTAACTTTAAAAAGGCTGTTAGCACAGCATCCTCATTTTGAAGATGAGTCTTAGGCTCTTTCCAGGCACAACATTCTCTGAATCAATGATTTCTAGACAGTACTAAGCAGAAAAGCTACATCCCTCCAATAGCCCTGACAGGCTGTCTTGGCACCATATGGAGCTGCCTTCTAGTTCTTTCCTTGACTGTCTCATTCCTGTTCAGCTCAAGGGTAGAAATGTATGATGTTTCACTAATCACTGGAGTCACCTGACTCAGATCTATGAAATATTCTGGCTTTTTGCCATATGTTGTGTGTTATCCATAGCTTATATTTGCAGTGACTGGTGAATTTGTTTCCAATCGGCAATTTGAGGCAGAGAAGAACTGAATAAGTAAAATTGTGATTGTGATTCTTTCCTAAAACAATTTCTCAAAATTCAATACTGTTACACTGGAAGCAAGTTAATATGGATGAAAGGCTAAGTCTTCCTTATCTTATTATTATAGATCCTTTAAAAAGCTAATGAAAAATGCAGTGAGAGGTCTGTAAAGAAGCAGAGCAGATGGGCCAGGGAAGCAGGAACAGAGCTTCTGTGTTGTATGCAGAAGATAATCTTTCACAAGGTGAGGCAGTCTCAAATGTAAAGCTATTAGGACTTCCTCTCCGTAGCTTAACAGCATTGAACTTTAGTTGCTAGAGTAGCTTCAAATAGGTTCCTGAGAACTACCTTCTCTTCACAACTGTGTTACTATGTGAGAGACTGTAGAACACAACATATTGCTGTTTAAAAAAAAAAAAAGGTTGCAGTAAGATAAGAAGTATGAAGATCAGGGTACCTTTGGTTTTAATGGCTTTTGAAAAAAGCCACCATTCTGACTCCTGAGATTATAATGGCAGATTTTGTTCTATGGCTTTGAAGGACTTCATGGTGAACGATGGATTAATTTCGCTCAATCTGGTCATTTCAACTGCCTTTTTATCACAGCATTGCTTAAACTTCAGTTTTTTTTTTAAATGCCTCTTTCAGTTTGATCATCTCATGATCAAGAGGAGATATAGAGTATGTACTATAATTTGCTCA
The DNA here is from genome assembly GCF_006542625.1 of Nomascus leucogenys. NCBI lineage: Eukaryota > Metazoa > Chordata > Mammalia > Primates > Hylobatidae > Nomascus > Nomascus leucogenys. The sequence goes on along the minus strand of NC_044394.1, from coordinate 63,476,589 downwards.
TTTTTTAAAATTAACTTTTTATAAAAAATTAGCCTTGTCCTAAACAATAATACCCTTAAAACTGTAGGTTTGCTAAGCTAAATATAATTTCTATTAAAATAAATGCATAAAGTACTTTACATATATGGCTTAAATAAACATCTGTACTACCAGTGGTATGAAAGAAAGAGAATTTAGTTGTGCTCACCCTACCCTTAGCCCTTTAGATATATCTGGCTCTCACCCTATCACATAGCACTCTAGGAAGCCTTTTAAAACCAGGTCTGGACAGCACTGCCTCTCATAAGTGGTACCTATGTTTCCCTCCTTCATTCCAGATATATTATTTTCATCCTGAGTTGTATTTTCTCTGAAAGAAACGTTGTTCCACTCACTTATATTTCTTTACATTTGCCTGACTAATCTTCAACAATAATAAAGATTTGCATGTGTCTTTCTTAAGTGGCAAAATGTTGACTCTTGTTTTTATCCAATCTGAGCATTTCGATGTTCTGATTTTGAAAAGTATAGATCCCTTATATGCATTTTTTTAGTCTATTTTGTGTTTATATAACAGAATACCACAGACTGGGTAAGTTATAAACAATAGAAATGTATTTGGCTCACAGTTCTGGAGGCTGGAAAGTTCAAGATCAAGGGGCTGCATCTGGAGAGACCCTTCCTGCTGCTTCATAACATGGTGGGAGGCATTCCATGGTGAGACAGCTGGTGAGAGAGCAAGAAGGAGCCGAGTTCCCTTTTACAACAATCCCACTCTTGTGGTAATGACGTTAATCTATTCATGAGAACTCTGCCTCTTGAAGGTCCCACCTCTCAACACTGCTGCATTAGGGATTAAATTTCTTACATATTAGCTTTGGGAGATGGTATTAGTCTGTTTTTGCATTGCTATAAATAAATATTTGAGGCTGGGTGATTATAAAGAAAATAGGTTTATTCTGGCTCATGATTCTGCAGGCTGTACAGGAAATGTGGTGCCAGCATCTGCTTCTGGCAAGGGCCTCAGGTAGTTTATAATCATGGCAGAGGGCAAAGGGGGGCAGGAATATCACATGGCCAGAGAGGGAGCAAGACATTTGGGGAGGGAAGATGTTACACTCTTTTAAACAACAAGATCTCTCATTATTTCAGAGCAAGAACTCATTCATTATTGTGAGGACAGCACCAAGTCATTCATGAGGGATCTGCCCCCATGACCCAAACACCTCCCACTAGGTCTCATCTCCAACATGGGAGTCACATTTCAACATGAGATTTGGAAGAGACAAAATATCTAAACCATATCAGGGACACATTCAAATCATAATGATTTGGGTTGTTTGTATATGTTATCTTTTTTATGTATCCTGTTTTTCACACATTCTTGCTCTTTGTTAAAATTTTTCCTTGTAGTTTATAGACTACTCTATGACTGAAGTGTTTACTATTTTTTAATTTTTAAAAATGTAATAAACAGTTTTTGGAGAGATAGGGTTTCACTACGTTACCCAGGCTGGTCTCTAACTCCTGAAGTGTTTAATATTGTAGATCTAGCACCTAGAATAGTGGTAGGGACATGAGAATTAACCAATAAATATTTTCTGAATAAATGAATCTAGTAGTAAATGCCTTTTACACTGTGGCTTATGTTTCATTAAGTTAAATTTACCCGCTGATTATGAAAGTTTACAGTATGTTTCACCTTCTACTAGAGCAGTGGTTCTCAAATCTCAGTAGGTATCAGAATCACCTGGAGGGCTTGTTAAACCCAGATTGCCTGGTCCCACTCCCAAAGTTTCTGATTCAATAGGTCTAGAGCATGATCTGAGAATCTGCATTTTAAACCAGATCCCAGGTGATGGTGATGGTGATGGTGTGAGACACATACTTTGAGAGCCACTGAATTAGCGATTGTCTCTAAGTTTCACAGAAATCTCAAGCCTAGTTTTTTTTTTTTCTATATTTTCCAGTTTTAAGAATAATACAATAACTTTTGGCTGTTGATTAATTAAATGAAATTTTTCTGGGATTTGAAATGATCTTATTTTTCTATTTTTCTATCTTTGGGTTTTAGATCCACATTATTGATATTATTTAACTTGAAATTAAATTTTAACTTGTTATTTATTGATCTTATTTTTCTTGAGTCAATGCTGTCTAGGATTTCACTGACAAAACAAAATTCTTTTTAAAGGGGTTTTTAAAAACAGTTTTCATGGCATAACCATGCCTTTCCCCTGCCTGGTTAGAGCATTCTTCCATATAGGAGGACCTTTCTAAGGGCCCTATGTTTTGTTTTGTTTTGTTTCACCTTCAAACAAGAATCCTCTGTTTATTCAGCCCCAATGATGCTAAATGACAGTGTGATTTCTCTTTGACCACTTGAATGAAGTTAAAGTCTCTGTGGCTAATCTTAGACTGGAGAAAGAGTTAATATGCCCAGACCTAGTCATGCTCCTGAGTCTAGAAGGCATGCAGCAGAGGCAAGAATATAGCCTACTCCCATGGCCTCCCCTTTCTCATTGTAAGGAAGTTCCTATATAGATGACTAGTTTGAAACACTTGTCTTCTACCTGGGGCAGTATGTGAAAAACTAGCTAGCTGAACAGTTTTCATACCTTTCCCTATCTCTGCTTTCACCTTTTGTTAATTGTTATAGACTGAATTGTGTTACTTGTAAATTTATAGGTTGAACCCTGAATCCCTGATGTGACTGCATTTGGAGATGGAGCTTTTAAGGAGGTAATTACAATTAAATGAGATCATAAGGATGGGGCCCTAATCCAAAAGATCTGGTGTCCTATAAGAACAGGAAGACACACCAGAGCTCCTTGTCCCTCTCTCTGTGCAGGCACAAAGACAAGGCCATGTGTGGACACAATGGGAAGGTGCTGTCTGCAAGGTGAGGATGGAGGTCTCACCAGAAACCAAGCCTCCTGGCACCTTGACCTTGGACTTCTAACCCCCAGAACTATGAAAAATAGTTATTTAAGCCATACGATCTGTGATATCTTCATATAGCAGATGAATACACCAACTTTACATCTTCATATGTGATGCGGGCTTCAAGATTGCCACTCCAGCTATTACTAACCTCACTTCCTATAGCGAGATGTGTGTCCCAGGGTCTCCACTTAGCCTGTTGATAATCTCACATTTTTATCGTGCAATGTGTATTATCCAGTTGCCTTTCTCCCTATTGTTGAATTTGTGGTGAATAATTACATGTGTTGGTGAGACTGGGAGTATGGATGGGAAGGAGTAAACATCTCTGAATGCCCTGATGTGCTACTTCTGTATAGTGGTGGATGGTTAAGAGGCTTCTTCTTTGGTAGCTTCTGATATTGGGAGATAGAGCAGATTATGTTAAAGTCTTTTGCTGCCTCTTCTGTATCTACATTGATGGGTCCCAATATTTAGCTGACTGCTCACTTTTCTCAATCCTACTATCAACATGTGCTTAGGGTAATTCTTCTCCACAGACTGGCATTATCAGTGCTGCCAGTGCTCATTTGACAAGTTCTTATAGGCATTACACAGAATTGTGGGGCAGGATGAATTAGGCCTATGTAAAATATCTACCATTATAATTTGAATGCCCCCTTCTTCCTGGATTTGGCTGAAGGGTCAATCTTGAGTGAGGATTAAGGCCCAGCTGTGACCGCAGTGTGAGTCAGGGTTGGAGGTCAGCCTGTGATTGGGCTTAGGGTCAATTTCTGGCTAGTATTGCTAATAGTGTAAGCCATGATGAAACTGAACTCAGCACTTTCAACTCTAACCACCCAGGGCACCAGAAATTCCTTCACAGAATGTGAGAACCTGAGGACAAACTTGCTGGGTGTCTATGGGGATAACAAATGTAATGTTCAGTTAAAAAAAAAGTTTTAAAATGCTTTTACAACACTGTGGCTCTAGGATTATCTTAGATGACTTCAATGTCATCGTACTTCTAGTCTTTGTTTCTATTCAGAAGCTTCTCTCAGTTCAACAAACCCAAGTGACTAGGAAAATAAAATGTAAGGTAGACAGAAAACCCAGGTTTCCTCAGATGCTTCTGAGGTAAAGAGACATATCTAGCAAACAGAGTCAGAAGAATTTGTTTTGCTTGATTACAGCACCCATTGATTTTACAAATGCTCATGTGTTGTGGTCATGTCCAGAAGACTCACATATTTGCTTCATTCTGTGCAAGGAGGGAGCTATTGAGTGGGAGAGAGACTGTGGGAGAACACTTCCTTGAGCTGATAGTAATGAGGGAAGGTGGGTGATGCCTTTCTTGGTTGCCAGATTCAACAACAGTCCCACTTAGAACACCTTCCACCCAACACCCATGGCAAGCTGGCCAGCTTCAAGTGGAAGAGAGGCTCTGATGAAGGGCTTGTCTTATTTTCTTGTTGATTCTGGGGAATGCTATATAAGTCAGAAATGACTAAGTGGGAAAACATATACCAGAGGTATTGGCAAATGGAGAAACTCCTAGGTAGCAGCTGCTCCTATCTTTACTTTCTCATTTTGGAAAATACATTTAGCCCTAATGTAATAGTTTCTTGCACCCAAACTGACCAAATAAAGCTGCTTAAACATAGCATTATCTCTTGTCTATCTGCATAGGCTGGGGCCCAGACCATCTCTTGGTAAGTGTGCCAAGTCTGTTCCCAGAGTGTTTTGGTGCTTTCATGCATTCTTCATGTTCCTTCTCAGTCCGCCACCACAGCTCTGCCTGCAGCTGTGGTTAAAGGGTCACTCTGACAATCAGTGGGGTGGGAAGTGCTGCAGGTAGGCAGCCTGCACAGCCTTCTCACAGCATTGCCTTCATGCTCTGTGCCCTCCACCTCACCCCTGGGCCCCCAACTCAAACTTGTTCTATACCCTAACTCCTGCAGGATCCTGGGCATTCCTGGCAATAAAATCATCCTCAGCTGTGTGTGCCTTGGAAGTCAGTGGCTAGTGGGTTTCGTGGTTATTCAAGGTACACATGGCCCTACTCACACTAGGACTTTTGGCTGACTCATCTCAGACTCTTTTCCTGTTCACCTCTGAATGGGTTCTTCCTATTGATTGATTCTCGAGGTGGGATCTGCACCTAGCTCACTTGGTTTCTGTAATTCTTAAGCTTTATTCTTGTAGCTCAGTTCAGTCTTTGTTATTTGCAAGTTGAAGAAGTAGGTGTGTGTTAGGAGGGGGTGGAGAAGTAAAAGTAGGCTGATATGCCCCCTCATCTGCTCAGGAATCTAAGCAACAGGGAGAATAAGCACAGAAAGCATATAGCCAGATGGGGATCAATTCATTAGTTTTAATTATTAGTCAGTCAAGTACAAATAGCCGATAAAATACCGGGCTCCCTGATGTAGCTGATTTCGTAGAAATAGGGATCTGATCACTCTTCCCCAGTTCTTAAACTTAGGACTTGTCAGTTTAGATAGCTCTGTTGTCTGGGAAACTCTTAATCGGCCAATAAGCTCTTAGGGTCATGCGTATCACACCTGGAACTGGCAAAATTGAGACAACAAAAGATTAAAATATAGGCCTCACTTATCTTTAACTTAGGAAAACTGAAACTCACTGCATGCTCCACATTCGGTACAATCAAATTTGTCTTTTTTGTTGTTGTTGTTAGAGGATTTGGCCTTGGCTTCACGGAGTCCTCCAGACCCTCCTCCCTGTAGGCCTAGGTGCACAAGTTCCCCTTCCATGTAAACCGGAGGACTTGGAGCAGAAATATTGGCCTTTGTTTCAAAAGCATTGAGCTTAGTCCTATATTTTTCTTCCTAGTCTGCCACTTCTTCCTGGTCTGCCACTACTTGACATACTCCAGTGAGCAATCCATTTTCTCTGAAAAACATTTTTTCCATTTTATCAAAGATATTTTAGAGACAACGCTTTCACAAATAGAAGAGAGCTCCAATCATTGAGATTTCCAGTCTTACCTGTGCAGGTCTGGTGAAGGACATACAGATAGAAGCATCAGTAATAACAGTACTTTACAGATTCAGGTCCAGAGCTCTGAGATTTTCAAAGTGCTTTCATGCCATCATTTTATTTCATCCTTCAAGAGCTCTGCCAGTTGTATAGAACAGGTAGCTCTGTTTAGCAGGTTTACATAACTTGAGGAGAACTGCCCAAGGTCGCATGGATACAAAATGACCAAACCAAGAATAGAACCCAAATATTCTAATTGCTTCAAGAGACCAGTTTTATAAGTTGCTTCATGCTTCACTCTACTCCCCATGAAAAAAATTTCTACTTGGCATTTTTATGGGTTGAAGTATTCACCCCCTGCCCCTCATCAAATGATGATATATTGAAATCTTAACCCCAGTAGCTCAGAATGTGATCTTATTTGGAAATAGGGTTGCTATAGATGTGATGTTAAGTTAGGATGCATTAATACTGGAGTAGTGTGGGCACCTCATCCAGAATGACTCTTCTCCTGGTAAGAAGATGGCCATGTGAAGACAGAGGCAGAAATTGGAGTTAGACATCTATAAACCAAGGGATGCCAAAGATTGTCAAAGAAAGACTAGAAACTGGGAGGGGGCAAGGGGGCTTTGCCTTCATGTTTCAGAGGGAGCACTGTCCTGCTGACATCTTGATTTTGGATTTCTAGCTTTCCACAACTATGAGACAATAAATTTCTTCTTCTTCTTCTTTTTTTTTTTTTTTTAAGCCAACCAGTCTTGGTGCTTTGTTATGGCAGCCCTGGGAAACTTGAACAGCCATCATACAAGAGCCTCCCTGTGACAGTTCAGAACAATTTGAATCCCTTCATATTCCTTCTCTTTCTCTCACTTACTTGTTCTTTTAATCTTCTTAAATCCCATTTTACTGTTTGATACAGACTCTGTGATGTTTTCTTGGAGTGGTATGGTTCCACTTTCTTCCTCCTTTTTTTCTTTTTCCTATGACTTCTTTTGAAATCCTGCTCATTTTTCAATATTTTATTTAAGTATCACTTTCCCTATGAAGTTTTTTTTTTAACCTACTTCTCCCTTACTCTGCCACTGCTTGTCGTTTAAGCCATTATCACTCTTACAACAATCACAGTCGGAGTTCTATTAAAGTATTATTTGTGTGTCCCCTGCTTTCTCAAAATAAACCAACGAGCAAGCAAACAAATGAAACCTGAGTTATCCTTAAGGTATTTTCTGTTTCAGTTCTCTGTTTTCTGGTATTGATTGGGCACAGTGCTTGGTGTGGAATAGGCAGAACATAGTGGCTTCTAGTTGCACTGGGTTGCTTAGAAGCCAGAAACTTCAGCATGCTATTTTTGGTAGTGTATATGTGTGTCACATGGATTATTCTTCTTAACTTTTACTATGGACATTTTCAAACATATACAAAGGCAAAAAGGAGAGTAAAGTGAACATAAATGTATCAGCGGCTGAAACAATCTTTAACTTATGGTCAGTCTTGTGTCATCTCCGCTTATCCTCCTAGATCAGATTACTTCGAAATAGATCCAGAACCTCATCTTATTCCATGAGTAAATACGTTTATCTTTTTGTAGTTTGTGTGCTTTTCATATGAGTGATATACTACAAATAAAATAATATCATATCAACTAACATTTTCTGAGCACACTCTTTGTGCCAGCCACTGTGCAATAACATTTTATCTCATTTAATCTTGAAACTTTCAAACAATTAACTATTATTATCATGATCCTCATTTTACAAATGAGAAAACTGGGGCTTAGAGAGACTGGTTACTCCAGGTTGAAGAACTGCGCAGTGACTGAATCCAGAGTGCTGACTCATGGGACAATGCCCCTTCTACTCCCAGGAGTAACTCGGACAGGAACGTTTGCTTGAGCAAGTAGTGGATGAGATCAGTATAAACTTGTTTCAGTATTACTTTCAGAGCAAATGGGTCATAACGTGTGCATTCAAAACATAGTACTCAGCTGAAATTAAATAGTGATTCATTAGTTTTCTCCTCTGATGCTGGTGTCATAATCTGGTGTAATCACACAGCTTCACTGTGTTTTTATTATTTGATTTAGTCACTCATTTATTCATAGTCATTAGTGACTGTCTGCTATGAGTCAGGCACTGGAGATTCAAACATAAATGATGGACAGCCCCTGAGATGGAGGAGGGGCTGAGTTATACCTTTATTTAAAATTTGTTAATGGCGTCAATGAACACAGAGAAATGTCCTTAATTGTTAAGTTGGAGTTGTCGGGGGTGAGGTGGCTGGAAAGAGTCTCAGGGAATTGATGATCTGTGTGTTTCTTCCCCAGCATCTCGGGCTCCCAGACATTGGGAGGTGAGTGACAGGGACCCTCATCTCCCAATTCATCTCCTTTGTCTTCCCTTCACAGCACCAACTAATAATAGTACTAAGAGCTGATGTGGTAGTTGGCTTGTTTTCACACTTGCCATGTATTTATTTATTTAATCTTCATAATAACTCCATAAGATAACTGTGAGTTTTATCTTCATTTTACAGCTTATGATACTCTGATGAACAGAGTTTAAGGTACCAGAATTGCAGGCCTAGTAGCTTGTCTCCAGAGCCTTTCTTCTCAGCTGATACAACACACTTGTCTGGAAAATTAATTTGTTCTTGACTTTGAGGAGTGTTAGGTCCCAAACCCTTAGTAGAATGTGGAATACAGCTAAGAAAGGTTCCTCGTTCAATTATGTGAACATTATCAACTGTCAAATCCCATGATATTTATGTATGTCTGATTTTAAGCCACACAAGGTGAATTTAAATAAACTTATGCATACAATATTTCAAGAGTTAGGCTACTGTATGATTCCTGAATGCACCAAGCTATTCCAGCTTCCTTCCGGAACTCCCTCTGCCATTCAGCCTTTCCACCACTCTTCTTTTGCTATGCTCCGGTCTTTTATACCTGAATCCCCTAATTCTTCCCTGACCACCTCTCCAGCTATGATATTATCCTTTCTTTGTGCCACTACTCAATATACACATGCCTCAATTGTAACTCTGCCATGCTGTACTTCTCTTATTTGTTTCACTTTTGCTCTCTATTTGAAAGATTGAGAGCTGATGTCTTATTTTCATCATGCAAAGTACCAGTAATGTACCATGTATAATTTACCTTCTACTTAGTAAATTTGGGAGCTCTGAATTGGAATCTAAACAAACATTCACTCTGTTCTGAAATATGGCAACTTTCCATGGTTGGAAAGAATAATTAGCAAAGTCATAAACAAGAATCATGGTTTTGATAGATGATGATGTTTAGCTGAATCTTATTCATTGATTACAGGAAATAACATATTAACTGGGATCCTGTAGTAAAATGCAATTTATAGAAAATACGTATAATTCTACTTAAAATTATCTGGGATCTTAAGAGCTTGAGGAAAATTAGAGGCCATATAATACAGAGATTTCCCAAACTGGTTACACATTAAATCACTTGGAAAGTTTATTTCTAATACATTTTCCAATACCCTTCTCTCAGGTTCTGGTAAGGCCTTAAGATCCGCCAGGGTGACTCTGCTTCAGCTAAACCATGGACTACTGTTTTGGAGGCAGTGCTGTAATGCATCATCCTTGCCCCTACTCTACTAGGCTGGTAACTCTTTCTAGTAAATGTGAAACTTCAAAGGATTTCCTTCCTATTTGTGGGCACTAGGCACTTTAATAAAGGTAGGATATCTTATTTCATCCAGATAAACAATGTTGTCATTTATTTTCATTTTGTTTTGATTAAATCCTATTTTGATTAAAACTTTAGTAAGTAAATGACAGCATTATTTTTCTGGAGCTATAATAAGGTGCTAATTCATGGGCTTGCTTACTAGTCTTTTTGCTGCCTGTATTAGTCCATTCTTGCATTGCTATAAAGAAATACCTGAGACTGGGTAATTTATAAAGAAAAGAGGTTTAATCAGCTCACAGTTCTGCAGGCTATATAGGAAGCAAGGCTGCATCTGCTTCTGGGGAAGCCTTGGGGAGATTTTACTCATGGCAGAAGGCAAAGCAGGAGCCAGCCCTTCACATGGCTGGAACAGGTGGAAGAAAGAGACTGTAGAGGGAGGTGCTACACACTTTTAAACAACTAGGTCTCATGAGAACTGACTATACAGTACCAGGAAGGGATAGTGCTAAACCATTCATGGGAACTCCACACCCATGGCCCAATCTCTTCCCACCAGCCCCACCTCCAACACTGGATATTACAATTTGACATGAGATTTGGGAGAGACACAGGTTCAAACTATATCACTGCCAATATTTCTTTTGCAGACATTCCATTTTGATCTGGGAAACTGAAATACAAGTAATAGAATTAGTCCCAGTACAATTTACTTTCTGCCCTACAGAGGGTAATAGGATCCAACAGTTCCTGGTTTGCAAGGTACCATTGTGATCCCCAAATAAATCTTGAGCATTTTCAACAAGTGGTTACCCAGTGAGTGCTTGATCTTACTTAAAAAGTCCGTGGGAGACTGTTCCATCTGAAGTCAACTCTAATTATTAGAAAGTTCTTCTTTGAGATAATCTATGAGCTCTCTTCTGAAACTTCTGTATCTTGGTCCCAGTCATTCTCCCAAAGGAGCCACAAACTATACATGTGCTGTTTTTCTTATAGGACAGCCAAGCCATTCAGGCATTGATGACAGCTAACACACTCTGTTGGCTCCAGTCATAAACTCTATCACTGACAAACACACATGCTCTTCTTTTATTCCCAGTAAAACAAGTAGCAAAATGATCAGAAATGTCAATTATCTTATCAATAAAGGCAGACATCACTCTCGCCTTTAAACAGTTTGGACAAATGAATATAAATGAAGTTAAATTCTGCGGCATAAAGGAAAGATTGTTCCTTCCTTGCGGTCCCTCTGTTTCCCTCCACCAGAATAAGCCCCTTGGGTAACCAATGTCCATTATCAGGCCTGAAATCACTAGACACTGCTGAACCGATTTGGGGTTCCTGGCAGCCTACCAGAACAGTAATATAAGTCAAGCTGTTTGAAAGCTCACCAAATTGTAATATTAACCTTGGAAGATAGATACAGGCTGATTTGCAAATCTTATTTTGATCATTAACATGCACCAGTGAGAGAAAACAAACAGTAGCCTTTCCCTGCACATCTATTTCTTGTTTGCCCATGCTAATTAGTAGAGTTTGCATAAATACATAAAAATTCTGTGTGTTTTTCAATGTATTCGGAGCTCACTTCTCATTAACTTCAGGAAATATTCCAACACTGCACACAGATGACTCACCCTCTTTGACCAGGCCAAGCCCAGGAGCAGAAGCATCCCATCTCCCTGTCTTCTATTTAAGGGGATATGGAATTAGAGCATATATGAGGCCCATGAGGAACCTTACAATTCATCTGACTAACCACCTTTGTTCACAGATTGAGAAATTGAGACAGAGAAGTTAGGCTGTCCTAAGTCACACTCCCAGAACCTGGGTCTCCAGAATAAGCAAATGAGAATATGCTTTCATGACAGTGGCACTAAGGAAAGCCTTTATAACATGTATGACCCTAATGTTAACATGCTCCACCCTTACTTTCTCTTTATTAAATGCTGAGAGAAGAGAACTAGGAATTGGTATTAAGCCTATGTAATGATTAAAAGCATGGGTTTTCCATCAGAGTGAAGTGGATTTCACTGCCGGCTGTCAACCAAATTAAAGTCCACTAAAAAAATAAACAGTTGATAATAAACAAGACAGTTTTCAAAAATGGGAATAATGGGGGGGCATGTTGATATACCAATTATAAAATGCATTACAAACTTATCACGACATGACTATAATAGAAATAGAGTGGTGCTGGCTCAGGAATCTACAGCCAGTTTCTATGCAATAAAAAAAATGCATAGCCCATCTTAGATGAACATAAACCTATATGACTGTGTACGATTAAAAAAACTTACAAATGAAGCTTGATTTACTCAGGAAATGGTCCTGGAAAATTGGCTAAGTGAAGGGAAAAATCAAGTTATACCTATACATTGTACATTAAAAATAATTCTAGTTATATCAATAATCTTAATATTAAAAGTTAAAACCATATAGAAAAACCACAAAAACAGAGGTGAACATTTTACCAATCTCTGAATGGGAAAAAGATCCAAGCATAAAATTATTAAACAAATTAACAAAATAAATGAAATATTTTATTACAGAGAAACTATACCTACCGTATTAAAAAAAAAAAAAATCTGTTCCAAACATGCTCTTTTAACTTGAGGGACTGTTTCAAACCTGATCAGAAGTCAAGCAGTCTTTTTTTTAAACAAACTCTTTATCCCTCAAGATGTTCCCATCTTTAGCTCTATATTCCGGCAGAGCTGATAAGTTGAATGCATTTCAGGCATAAAATAAGGTGTAAAGGGTCAATCTGGGTAGAGAAGAATGTAAAGATCTGATCTCCACCTGTGCAGAGCCCCTTTCTGGTGTGTTTGATCTGTGTTGAATTCCTGATATCTATTCTCTGGCCTCTGACAGCTGACCAACTGAGAGGTGAGACTGTGTATTATTCCTGCCCCAGACCACTTCCATCATATTTTCCATATTTCTGTTGTATGCCCTGGCATTGCTGCAATCAGTGGCTGTTTAGTATGTATTGCTGTATAACAAATTATCCTCAAACTCAATAGTTTCAAACAACAAAAATTTATTTCTGTGGTCAGAAAGCAGGTTATGGCTTAGGTGGGTCCACTGGCTCAGGGTCTCTTACAGACTGCCACCAAGGTGTCAGCCAGGGCTGCAGTCATGTCCAGGCCTAAGTTGGGGAGGACCCAGTTCAAAGCTGACTCATGTGGTTGTTGCTAGGACTATAGGCAGACCTCAGGTCTTCATCGGTTCTTTACCATGTGGGCCTCTGAATAAATGCTCATCATCACTGGCCATCAGAGAAATGCAAATCAAAACCACAGTGAGATACCATCTCACACCAGTTAGAATGGCCATCATTAAAAAAGCAGGAAACAACAGGTGCTGGAGAGGATGTGGAGAAATAGGAACACTTTTACACTGTTGGTGGGACTGTAAACTAGTTCAACCATTGTGGAAGTCAGTGTGGCAATTCCTCAGGGATTTAGAACTAGAAATGCCATTTGACCCAGCCATCCCATTACTGGGTATATACCCAAAGGACTATAAATCATGCTGCTATAAAGACACATGCACACGTATGTTTATTGCGGCACTATTCACAATAGCAAAGAGTTGGAACCAACCCAAATGTCCAACAACAATAGACTGGATTAAGAAAATGTGGCACATATACACCATGGAATACTATGCAGCCATAAAAAATGATGAGTTCATGTCCTTTGTAGGGACATGGATGAAACTGGAAAACATCATTCTCAGTAAACTATCGCAAGGACAAAAAACCAAACACCGCATGTTCTCACTCATAGGTGGGAATTGAACAGTGAGAACTCATGGACACAGGAAGGGGAACATCACACTCGGGGACTGTTGTGGGGTGGGGGAGGGGGGAGGGACAGCATTAGGAGATATACCTAATGCTAAATGACGAGTTAATGGGTGCAGGAAATCAACATGGCACATGGATACATATGTAACAAACCTGCACATTGTGCACATGTACCCTAAAACCTAAAGTATAATTAAAAAAAAAAAAAGATTGATCACAACATGACAGCTGGCTTCCCCGAGAGTGAGGACTCCAAATGAGAGAGAAAGCAGAAGAGGTCCCTATGTTCTTTTATAACCTAATCTTGGAAGTGACATTCCATCACTCTGCTGTACACTATTGGTTAGAAGTGAGTTACTGAATCCAGCCCATACTTAAAGGGAAAGGTTCACACATGGGTGTCAGTACCAGGAGGTGAGGATGAGTAGGGTCCTCTCAGAGGCTGACAATCACAATAGCTGTGGTCCTCTGAGGGCTCTGCCCCATGCTGTTCCTGGTTCATGGTGCATTCCCCAGCTCCAGGCAAGTAGGGAGACCCTGCAGCAGAAACAGCAGCCTTTTTTGAATCATGGATCAGTAACAGAGCATAAACTGGAACTGGCTGCAGCCTGCTTCGGAAGCGCAGGTACAATGCAATTAGGTAAAATCTCAGCACTCCTCTTGCTGACCACATCCCAAAAATTGGCATCTGGGGCCTTGGTGGCATTTCAGAGGAGCGGAGCTGAGCTGAACTGAACTGTACTGTGGTTTGTTCACGATAAAACAGATGGCATCAAACAGAAACTGTAGGAAGTGCCAGATTTTAACCATTGCTACGGAGACATAGTACTTTGATCTCAGAGTAAATCATTTTTTTCCAAATAAACTCATTTGCATTTAGAAAATGAGCCTGGGGTAGTTATTTTTATTTTCGTAAACCCAGAGGAGCAACGTCTACACACATTGGACCTGAAGCCAAAAATTCAAATGTCTTTGGGACCAAGTGAGCGTGAGTTGAGCCAAGTGAGAGAGAAAACAGAGCAGAAGAAACCATGAGGATGCAGAGAGGCAGACCTAAATAAGGCATTCAAATGTAATACAAAGCAAAACACAGTGCATACCAAATAAAATATGGCTGTGAGCTGAATATTGCCTAAAGAGTGCCAAAATGTGAGCCCATAGGCCTAGCAGGAAGAATAAAATTCATAAACCAGGTATGTAGCAGATATCCCAGAGACTCAACAGGGCTTTGAGATAGGGCCGTTCTTATGTAAATTCAGAAAAGCTACATGTCTCGCTCAAGGGTAAAGGGAGTTGTGGCTAGAACTGTGGCCTCCTACCTCTGAGTCTAGGACTCTTTGCATAAAAACTTAAAATATTTCTATTATTTCTGATCCTGGCACCTCAGCTGATAAAGCCCTTTCCAAGTAAACCCTGTAATTACAGCGGTGGAACAGAATGGTTATGAGTCTGCAAGGGACCAAGTGGCTTCCCAGGCAAGTGTGCATACAGGATCCTCACCATGAATATGCTGAGCCCAGCATGGAGGCAGATCTTAGGAAAAGACTTGCTTTTTGAGGGTTTCTGTAGACCTCTTAAGTCTTGTTGAACAATAGAAATGCCTAAATAGGCTAAAAACAGCCCATAATTCCCTACTAAGTGACTTACAAGGGCTCAGTGTGGAAGCATACCTAATCTTCATTGCAAAGGGTGACATAGAGGCTAAAACAATCCTGGGCAGTGTGTGGCAGTACTAGGCAGCTTTTCTAACCATCAAGGCTGATACCAGTGCAGTCAATGGGACGTAGCATGCTCAGGAGGAATTTTTATCATTAGCCTTGTTGATTATGGAACACAGCAGTGGCAAATGTAGCTGATACATAAACTCAGGAGTCAGGCAGATGCAGTTCCCAGTGATACCGACCAAAGTGTTAATTTCTCATCAGAAGGCCAAGGATGGGGACAAAGCACCAATTTTAAAAACAAAGTAATGGCAAAAGTTAGTGAGGTATCAGGGACCCATACTATTAGGAGAAGGTGAATGTGAGCTCCTAATCTAGAGAGGGGACTAAACATCTAAGTGGGAAAGCTGTTGGAAACTATGCAAGAAGAAGGTCTAATTCTCTGTATGGAGTAAATAAAAAGAGAGTAAAATCAGGTTAAACAGGGATGCAAAGACTATGTAATTCCAAAGTCTACAAACAAATACTCCAACTCACTGCCTCAAGTAGGCTTGAGTTAATAATTGGTTTAGGGTCAAACAGCACAGTTAGGAGCATTGGTGGACCTAATGGCTAAGGATTGAGGAAGGCTTAGGGTACATTCAGGAGTTCCCACTGCATTTTGGAAGCTCCAAAGAAAAGCCCAGGGAAAGCTGGTAATCCTTCTGAAGATTTGAGTTACAAGAGTCAGTCATTAGAATACACAATTTAATTAACATCCAGGTGATGTGATACATTCTGAGGTCACTCCTGGCTCCAATGAGAACTAACTCCAAATTCATAGCCTAATAACTAAGCCCAGCTCAAGGGACAACCCTTTTAAGTGCTATTAGATAGTATGTGGGGGAAATGGTAAAGATGATAGTGACTGATACTAATATTAAGAATAGAAGAATGAAACATTGTATTTATTGATGAAAAAATACAAGGATAGCTAACATTTATTAGGCATAAATTAGCTATGTGTCAGGAGTTTTGCATGCATTGTTTCTATTTAATCCTGCCCACTATATGTTATTATTGCCATTTTACAGATATAGAAGCTGAATCCTGGAATATTTAGGTAACTTTTCCAAGGATTCATAGCTAATTAGAAGATATGGGAATTCAAATTAGGACTGTCTGACTCCAAAGCCTGTGAAATTTACAGGTCCACATTAGAGCAGAGAGTTAATTGGTTCCCTGTGGTGGCTCTAGCCCAAGGCATGCTAAGCAACTCTGTGTTGAAAAACTGATTTGGGAACTGTAGATAGGGTGCTGAAATAACTGAAAGATGAAAACATTTAAAAGAAGGGAAGAGAAGGGAAAAGCCTGGGGTTAAGTGTCTCATTCATACAAATACAGCCTTGCTGTATTCCTGCAAAGCAGAAAGAAGCTTTCCTCCTTGGTACAAAGCTTCATGAGTCAATCCAG
Organism: Nomascus leucogenys; assembly: GCF_006542625.1. NCBI lineage: Eukaryota > Metazoa > Chordata > Mammalia > Primates > Hylobatidae > Nomascus > Nomascus leucogenys. The sequence continues at coordinate 63,460,103 of NC_044394.1, read as the reverse complement.
TGCTATGTATCATTGCCAGGGTTGATGGGGGATAAAAGGAAGCCCAGGCCTGATGCACACCTGGACTCACATAGGGCCACCAAGGTCCAGGCTAGTGAAGACTGGGAAGCCCAGTCAGGAGATGCAGATGATATGGCATTTATTTATTAAGCACAGACTACGGGGCAGGACCACTACCAAACCTCTTCTAGACCTGCACACTTCAATATGGTGGCCCCTGGATACATGTAACCATCCAGCACTGGAAATGTGGCTGGTCTAAATTGAGCTGTACTTTAAATAAAAAGACATATCAAATTTTAAAGACTCAGGAAAAAAATTATATTAAAAACTCATTAATTTTTATATTATATATGGAAATTATGTTTTTTGATATATTAGGTTAAATTAAAATATTATTAAAAATAATTTTACCTGTTTCTTTTTACTTTTGTTTTTAACATAGATGGCTACTAAAATTTTTTTTTTCTTTTTTTTTGAGACAGAGTCTCACTCTGTTGCCCAGGCTGGAGTGCAGTGGTGCGATCTCGGCTCACTGCAAGCTCTGCCTCCTGGGTTCATGCCATTCTCCTGCCTCAGCCTCCCAAGTAGCTGGGACTACAAGTGCCTGCCACCACGCCCGGCTAATTTTTTGTATTTTTAGTAGAGACGGCGTTTCAAGTGCCTGCCACCACGCCCGGCTAATTTTTTGTATTTTTAGTAGAGACGGGGTTTCAAGTGCCTGCCACCACGCCCGGCTAATTTTTTGTATTTTTAGTAGAGACGGGGTTTCACCATGTTAGCCAGGATGGTCTGGATCTCCTGACCTCATGATCCGCCCACCTCGGCCTCCCAAAGTGCTGGGATTACAGGCGTGAGACACCGCGCCGGCCAGATGGCTACTAAAAATTTGAAATAACATGTGTGGCTCACATTTCTGGCCTGCATTATGTTACCAATGAATAGCACTGGTCAAGACATTGCCTTGAAGGTCTCAGAAACACTATGAGTCAATTCATAATTATAAATTACAAATGGTAAAAGCAAGACAGTATTTCTTTTTTTTTTATACTTCATGGAATACTATGGAGCCATAAAAAATGATGAGTTCATGTCCTTTGTAGGGACATGGATGAAGCTGGAAACCATCATTCTCAGCAAACTATCGCAAGGAGACAGTATTTCTGAGACAGATTTTCCAATGCCCCGCTGGTCAGAAATAAATACAGGCTCTGACAAACACCTGTGTGAAGGCCGCCCTGTGTGAATTTCCTATAGCTGCTGTAACAAATTATTACAAATTTGGAGGCTTAAAACAACACAAATATATTTTTTCATAGTTCTGGAAGCCAGAACTATGAAATTACTTTCACTTGGGATGAAGTCCAGGTGTAGACAGGGCCGTGCTCCTTCTAGAGGCTCTAGAGAAGAATTCATTTTCTAGACTTTTTCAGCTTCTAGAACTACATTCCTTTGCTCTTACCTTCTTCTTTCATCTTCAAGACCATCAACATGGCATCTTCAGATCACTTTCTGCTTCTGTCAAGTCACCTTCTTCTATGCTCAAATTTATTTCACTTTGGGCCCATCTGGCAAATCCAGAATAATCTCCCTATCTCAAGAGTCTTAGCTTAATCACATCTGCAATGTCTCTTTGCCATAAAAATGTTGCTATTGATAATAACTGACATTATTGGTTAGTCATAGGTTGTATTTCTAGAGTCCTCTTCTTAATCTTTTTCAAGATTAACTACTATTTGACAGGTATTATGCTAGAAGGCATTGCAGACAAAAAAATAAATAGGACACAGTCCTGTTTCATTAGTAAAGGAGAAAACGTGTAAATAACTAATTGCAATGCTCCAAAATAAGTGCCCTAATGAAGGTATTCACATCATTATAGTGGGACAAGAGCTGCCTCGACAGCAACTTAAATGTGGTACTTTCAAGCTCTTCAAAATGTTTTCTCATGTTTATTTAATTTGATACTTGCAAAATCCCATGAGACTAACAACTCTTATGTAATTCTAAAATTATTTAAATTAACAGTTAAAAGTAAGGAAAAGAATTCCACAATGCCTGTTGGGCTGGGGCAGAAACTAGCGATATGAAGTGAGTTATGTGAATTTTTCCAGTGTAAGTCAGTGGGAGATCACATTGGGGTCTTACGACTCCTGGTCTACAATTCCTCCCATGTCCCAAGTAGTTCTTAAAAGCTGTCTCTGCCTGATACAAGATACTGAGCATGCATGCCACATCTATGCTACGCCTGCCTGTTTCCGCAACAGCACCCAGGGTTTACTGAATACTCTATCCTGTGAGTGATTCATGATGCAAACCAAAGGCCAAGAGCCCTAGCTTTCTGGTCTCCAGGATGCTGTAAATTAAGATGTCCAATTATGGACTCTTTTCTCTCTTCTTTCAGATGTTCAGTTACTGTACATCCTCTACTTCTACCTCAGATAGAGCTTGAGTAGTCAGAAATTAGCAAGTATGTTGTCAAAGAAATCATAAAAACGTCCTTGTCTTTCAAGCTCATGGGCTCTATTGTTATTTCTTTCCTCACTATTCAAGGAAGAGAATTGCTATTCATCATCACACTTAGTGTGGGTCCTTAATTTTATAAAATCAAACCAACAGAATGCTGATATGTAAACCTGCCTGAACCACAATTATCACCTGAAATCATAACTTTGATGTTTATTGGGTCTTCCCTATGTCTCATTCCTTTTGCCCTTTTCATCCCCGTCCTTGAGCAAAAAGGCCTCTAGGTCCCACTCTTGGTGCTAGAAGTGTTAATAGAGGAAAGAAAGATACTGACAGCTAATTCCTGAGGACTTGCATGACGGTTTGGCAGGTAGTGGGAAAACAACCTAAACCTATCATATACAGAAAATGCGTGGCATACAATCTCAGCTGTAAAATATGGAAAATGAAAGGGACTCAGGACAGAAGGAAAATTAAACAATACTAACAGGATAAAAAGCCATTTTGTAGCAATAAAAAATGAAGTGGTGTACCCTGGTCTGGACCTTCCTAATGTCCAGATAGAACTATAGGTCATAAAGGCTGGAAGAAACTTGAGAGACCGTCTTGTCCATACCCTCAAGTAGGGTAGAAAATGAGACACAGCAATGGTAAAAGACTTATTCAAGAAGTACAAAGCTGGGATTAGGACCCTAGATTCATATTTCCCAATCTTGAGCTCTTTCCACAATATCAGACTCCACTTCCAGAGAAATTAAAGTTTAGAGAAAATAACTTATCTCCATAAAGCAATATCAAAGTATTCAGCATAATGATGGATGCTAAGAGACAGCCTGGATTAGAATCTGAACACCAGAATGAAGAAGCAGGCTGGGGTTGGTGGCCTCCCTGAGCTCTAAAATGCCTTGAGGCTTTCCCTGACTGAGTCCCTGGGTTTTGGGATGAGGTCCCTGTCATCCCTGACTGTGGAGAGAAGATACAGGGACAGGGTCTCAAGACCAGGGTTTGTACCTGAAGCTCAAAACATTAGGAAAGACATTTGGGGCTGGGACCAGACAATGCAGGAGCATCTTTCCAGCACTAAAATGTCTCTTAGAATGTAAGTCCAATCCATGGTTATTTTCGTGATCCTCTCAGTGATGTAAATCAGTGGGACTGAAAGGATATGTAAGCCACAATTTTATTTCCAGAGATGAAAACAATTTTAATCGGACTGAAATGCACCATACCAAAGCTAAAGTGAGTCCTTGCACGATCCCCAGAGTAGAGCTTCCTGGGAGGGTCTGGGTCCAGGCCCATCCTTGAGAAGGTGCAGAGCTCACAGACTCATTGCAAAAAGAAAATAATATATGCTGGTATCTGATGCATTCCTTTATTTTTGGAGATGGAGTCTAGCTCTGTCGCCTAGGCTAGAGTGCAGTGGCACGATCTCAGCTCACTGCAACCTCTGCCTCCCAGGTTCAAATGATTATTCTGCCTCAGCCTTCCGAGTAGCTGAGAGTACAGGCTTGCACCACCATGCCTGGCTAATTTTTGTATTTCTTGTAGAGAGGCATTTCGCATGTTGGCCAGGCTGCTCTTGAACACCAGACCTCAGATGATCCGCCCGCCTCTGCCTCCTAAAGTGCTGAGATTATAGGCATGAGCCACTGCACCCGGCCTTGATGCATTTCTTTAAGGAAAGAAATCCTATGTAATTTGCACACTGATTTCTTTCCTTTTTTTTTTTTTCTTGAGATGGAGTTTCACTCTTGTTGCCCAGGCTGGAGTGTAATGGTGTGATCTCAGCTCACTGCAAACTCTGCCTCCCAGGTTCAAGTGATTCTCCAGCCTCAGCCTCCATAGTAGCTGGGATTACAGGCACATGCCACCAAGCCCAACTAATTTTTGTATTTTTAGTAAAGATGGGGTTTCACCATGTTGGTCAGGCTGGTCTCAAATTCCTGACCTCAGGTGATCCACCCACCTCAGCCTCCCAAAGTGCTGGGATTACAGGTGTGAGCCACTGTGCACTGCCTGATTTCTTTACAGATAACTATCTTTAAATGCTATTATTGCTAGGTATTCATACATTTATTCAACAAATATGTATTAAAAAATGACAACATAATGAGCTCTGCTATAGCTGCAAGAGACAGCAGTGAACAAAGTCAGTGAAATCGCTGCTATCATGGAGCTTACATGTTGTGTCTCCAGTCTATCAAAAGTGATGGGTTTGCATGAACCCTGTGAATGCCCATGCCTGTCTTTCTACATGTTTACTATGCTAGGACTTCCTTTCCTCCCCATAGCTTCTGTGGGTAGCTGCACAAACATCCTCAGCATGAATTTACACAAACTTAGTGCCTGTGTTCAACAAAACTTGCCAAACAAAACAAGAGCCAAAAAACATAATAAAAACAAAAACACAATAAAAGCCAAGTAAATTATTTGTCTGTGTGTACATGATTAGCATTCAAGGGAAGAGTATAGTGTTGGATCAAATGCTGCACCAAACATTTGTCTATAATGTGCACATGAAACCTTTGTCCACACAGCAGCAATGAGACGGAGAGAGACCAGAAGAGGTGGTCTTAAATTGCAGGTGGAGTTCAGGGTGATAGTTTTGAGAAAGAGATCAAAATGAAAAAATATGTAACTTGCATGGAAACAATTCACCTACAGACAATATAAAAGCAGAACGGTCTCCAAAGTCCACACAGAAGATGAGGCCTAGAGCGGGTGAGTAATTCCCCAACATAAGGAAGGGCAGGGAGAGAAATGGATGAGCTAGGAGAGGGCATAAAACAGCAGTGAAATTAGTGCCTCAGAGGGTGCCAGGGTTAACGTCACCCTCTTGCCACATGCTCAGACCCTGCTTTCTGAAAAATAACAGAGAGGAAAGGTATAAGCAGCTGCTATACCTTGGCAAGTGGAACACGGAGCTATCAGAGACAAAACAAATTTCCTGTTGCAAAAATGTGCACTCCCACATGGAAAGGTTCTCTCCTGCCTCCTTTCTTTTGCTCCCATTCTGTTCCCTATTCCCTTTTCCTATTCCTTACCCCGTCTCCCTTCCCTCAGTTAATCTTAACTTTTGGGTTCAGCTTAAAGGTGACTTCCATAGGAAGACTTTTCCTGACCCTCAGTAAGATTCCAGTTAAAAGCATCTGTAGTGCTCTGCACTTCTTCAAACAATGCATTATGGTTAGAATTAGTTATTCAGTATTTTTCCATGCTTTATGTTTCAGGAAACATATTTGTGTTTTCACCACCACAACCCTAATGCCTGGCAAATACCTGGTATGTGGAAGGGGCTTAACAAGCTTCATTGCTAAAAATGAATAAATAAGGAGCAAGAGTTTGAAACAGGACAGGGGCGAAAGGAGGAAACATTCAGATCCTGTGACCCCTCCCTTTAGAGAATATTAGTGTCTCTCTGTAATACTGCAACAACAAATCTATAGTAACTACTGCACACTATGCCCTCTGTAGTAAAACATGCTGTTTAGAAAGAAGTACTTTATTACAAGTTGAGACAATTCTCACTGAAAAGCTTTAACCATGATGGGATAGTTCCCTTAACTACAATTTCTTCTGCCTTAATGTACACCTCTTCCTCTTTCACCCATAGCCTACCAACAGTCAGCTTCCCTGACTGGAGTTAGCTTTAAAAAGTTTTCCTCTTTATAACTGTGCTCCAACCCAATAATTTTAGATCTCTGTTCTCTCCTCTGAGAGTTCTCTCTTTGGGTAAGGTAGACAATAAGAAAGAAGGCATAATAATATTTCTTTGTATCAGTTTTATCATGAATATTAACATATATCTGTGTGTATATATACATATATTATATGTAATATATTATATATACATATATTAGTGTATATACAGATATATACATAAATTATGTGTATATACACATATATACATATATTATGTGTATATACACATATATATGCATATATACTTATGTGTATATACACGTATATATACATATATTATGTATATATACACATATACACATATATGTATATGTGTATATATACACATATATACGTATATACGTATATGTGTATATATACACATATATACGTATATACGTATATATGTATATATACACATATACATATATACATACATGTATATATGCACATATATACGTATATTATGTATATATACACATATATACGTATATTATGTATATATACACATATACATAATATACATATAATATATACATAATATATACATATAATATATACATATTATATATACATAAATATACTATATACTAAATATATATATACTATACATACATATATACTATAAATACATATATACTATATACTAAATATATATGCTAAATATACTGTATTTACATGTATATACAATATATACATTGTATACAACATACATGTATACAATATAAACATATATATGTATATATGTATGTATATATGTATATATGTGTGTATATATACATATATGTATAAATATATATTATACATATATAAAATATATGTATATTTATACATATATATAAAATATATATAATATATATTATACATATACGTGTATATGTATATATACACATATGTATATATGTATACATACTAAATATATATATATATATGTATACATACTAAATATATATGTATATATGTGTATATATGCATATACTAAATATATATACATAAATATATATAGTAAATATATATATATATATATATTTAGAGACAGGATCATACTTTGTTGCTCAGACTGGAGTACAGTGATGTTATCATAGCTCATTGCAGCCTCATACTTCCCCCTCAACGAATCCTCCTGCCACAGTCTCTGGAGTAGCTGAGGCCACAGGTGCATACCACCATGCCTGGCTGATGTTTTTACTTTTTGTAGAGATGGAGTCTCCCCATGTTGCCTAGGATTGTCTCAAACTTCTGGGCTCAAGCAATCCTCCCATATTCTCCTCCCACAGTGCTGAGATTATAGGTGTGAGCCACCACCCTTGGCCGAATATTAACATATTAAAAATGAATTCTAATAGCTCTCCAATGCCTTTGTGGAATGGAGGAAATTTGAATATAGGTTGTATGTTAGGGGATGTTATTTTATTATTGTGGTTGTGGAGAAGAATGTCTTGTTTGCAAGAGATGAGTGCTGAAGTGTTGAGAGAAGTGTCAGAATATTGGCAATTTATTTCCAGAGAGTATGTGGAGTTAGGCAAACTGCAAAGTTAGAAGGAACAGTCTCCACAATACTGCCCTCACTTTAGACATAAAATTCGAATTAGAAGATTTCCCCAAATCACCTCCATGAAGAAGAGTTATTAGATGCAACAAACAAAAGAATTAGTATTTTGAGAATTGAAAAATGGAACAATCTCAAATAAATATAAAATACGTATACTTGAGATATGCTAGTACCAATCAGATGTTTTTATTCTAGACTAGAATAAGCAGGACAGGAGAAAATATTAAAAGAAATTACCCAAATGTGATCCGATGCTGTTTTTATAGGTATTTGGGCTCCTAACCCTGCACTTTGGAAAACAATAAACTAATTTAATTCTCCACCCTATGTAAAACTCCTCTCTACAATTTCCAGATAAGCCATCATCTTTTCTATACCTTTGGTTACAAAGAACATGAACTGATGAAGCAGAATATTCCATCTTCAGACAATTCAATTGGTTAGAAACTTTTTAAATGTTTGATTAAAATCTACTTCCTTGTAACTTCCAATTCTTGGACCATATTCTGGAATACAGCAAATAAGTGAAATTCTTCCCTTCATATGACAACCCATTAATTACACAAAAATAGACACCTATTTTTTTTTCCAAAATCCTCCAGGTTCACTATTCTCAGCTCCTAAAATTTTGTCTCATCAATTGTTTTTCAGATCTTTTTACTGACTTAATGCTTCTCTCAGGAATTCACTCCAATTTGACAGCATTCTGCCTAGTGAATTAACTGTTGCAGTATCTTTTTTGGATTCCCCACTCTGTTTTCAAGCTTAATCATAATCTCCTTAGTGTTATGTCATTCTCACTTTGCCATTTTCCCTCTGATATCATTTTCATCACTGCTTTTGTTTCTTCAATTGCCATATGAAGTTTATTAGTATTTGCTTCAGGACTATTGTGAAAAAAAATGCAATTGTTTGTAAAAAGCTGAACATAAAGCCTGCTATTTAGTAAGTGCCCAATAATGGTAACTATTATGATAAATAATGAATACAATGGATCAATTTGAGTTTTCTATGAGATTAGTTTACAGTATGTGAAACTTTTAAAATCCTATTGAGAATGTGGAATAGGTTTATTACCAAGTTGGCCATCTGCGAAAAATTCCTTACCAAAAGGGAATATGTTGGGTGAAGCCCAGAAAATTAAAGAATAGGAAAATCAGCAGGGCCTCAAGATGGATGGTTAAACTAGCAGGAGGTGGACAGCAGAGGCAGGGTGCCCAAAGAAGATGACCAGGGGAGAAATAAAGTACAGGGGATCCCAAAATGTAAAGGCCCACAGTGTCATCTTCTTGTATTGCTAAGTGTATTCTGGGTTATTTTACGTTTCCCCAGACTCAGAACTGTTCTCTGTGGCAATCGCCCAGAAACCTCATTGCCCCTAAACCTCACTCCATTAACTAACACTCTTTGGGTATCATCTTCCAGCCAGCTACCAAGCTACCTTATTTACCTATTGTCTGTACCTCATGTCTCTGTCTTGACCACTAGGATAAATGAGATTTTATCACATATTTATAGAATTATGATCATTCCTTTGATCAATCAATTGACAGTAGATTAACAAAATAAAAACTCAGAGATCATGTCCTTTACAGCAACATGGATGGAGCTGGAGGCCATTATCCTAAGCAAACACAGGAATAGAAAACCAAATACCTCATGTTCTCACTTATAAGTGGGAGCTAAATATTGAGTATACATGAACACAAAGAAGGGAAGAACAGACACTGGGACTTACCTTGAGGATAGAGGGTGGGAGGAAGGTAAGGATCAAAAAACTACCTGTCAGGTACTATGCTTACTACCTGAATGATGAAGCAATTTGTATACCAAGCCTCCATGACACAAAATTTACCTATAGAAACATCTGCACATGTACCCCAGAAATTAAAAGTTAAAAATAAGAAAACTGTGCCGAGCATGGTGGCTCATGCCTGTAATCCCAGCACTTTAGGAGGCTGAGGCGGGCGGGTCACTTGAGGCCGGAAGTTCGAGACCCACCTGACCAACATGGAGAAACCCTGTCTCTACTAAAAATACAAAATTAGCTGGGTATGGTGGTGCATGCCTGTAATCCCAGCTACTCAGGAGGCTGAGGCAGGAGAATCGCTTGAATCCGGGAGGCAGAGGTTGTGGTGAGCCGAGATCGCACCATTGCACTCCAGCCTGGGCAATAAGAGTGAAACTCCGTCTCAAAAAAAAAAAAAGAAGAAAAAAAGAAAAAGAAAATTGGCCTAGTTTGATATGAGTGCACTTCACGAACCTGATTGGTCTTAAAGTAATATTTTGATTCTTCTTATCATTTCTATTTGGTATTTTGTTTCAGAATGTATTATTTGTCTGGGCCATGGGCCTTAAGTCTTTTAGGGAACCTGGGGTCTCAGTTACTGCCTCTTCACTGAGCTTGCATTTCAAGTATCACATCCTTTTTATTTCAACACAATGCTCCCTGATGGGGGGCACAGAAGCACAATGGGTTAGAGTGTTTCACTTTCTAAATGTATTACTCTACTGCCCCAATTAACAAACTAATCTTCCTTCTTTCTTTTGCCCTAAACATTAAAAAGCACTTTTATGTTCCTTGTAGATTCCGGATATTAGCCCTTTGTCATATGGATAGATTGCAAAATTTTTCTCACACTCTATAGGTTGCCTGTTCACTCAGATGATAGTTTCTTTTGCTGTGCAGAACTCTTTAGTTTAATTAGATCCCATTTGTCAATTTTTGCTTTTGTTGCAATTGCTTTTGGCAATTTTGTCATGAAATCTTTGCCTGTGCCTATGTCCTGAATGATATTGCCTAGATTTTCTTCTAGGGTGTTTTATACCTTTGGTTTTACACTTAAGTCTTTAATCCATCTTGAGTTAATTTTTGTTGTTGTTGTTTTTTGAGATGGAGTTTTCCTCTGTCACCCAAGCTGGAGTGCAGTGGCATGATCCATCTTGAGTTAATTTTTGTATAAGATGTAAGAAAGAGGCCCAGTTCAATTTTCTGCACATAGCTAGCCAGTTCTCCCCGTACCATTTATTAAATAGGAAATCCTTTCCCTACTGCTTGTTTTTGTCAGGTTTGTTGAAGATCAGATGGTTGTAGATGTGTGGTCTTATTTCTGAGATCTCTGTTCTGTTCCATTGGTCTATGCGTCTGTTTTTGTACCAGTACCGTGCTGTTTTGTCTATTTTAGCCTTGTAGTATAGTGTGAAGTCTGATAACATGATGCCTCCAGGTTTGTTCTTTTTGTTTAGAATTGTCTTGGCTATGTGAGCTCTGGGTCATATTGGGGGATGGGGTTGGAGGAAGGAGAGCACTAAAGTAATAGCTAATGCACACTGGGCTTAATGCCTGGGCAATGGGTGGATAGGTGCATCAAACCACCATGGCACATGTTTACCTATGTAACAAATTTGCACATCCTGTACATGTACCCCGGAACTTAAAATAAAAATAAAAATTTATTTTTAAAAAGCACTTTTATTCTTGTATTTTGCCTTAGGCCTTATCTTGATGCTACCCACATTATTTGACCATTAGCAGTGTACATAGTGAAAAATATATTGCAAAGGATGCCTCTCATCTGTAATGTGGGGATGGAAATACCTACCCTGCCTAAGTCACAGTGGTTTTGTAAAGACCCAATATCATAACGGCTGTGAAAGAACAACATAATCTTAAAACACTACATTAATGGTAAGTCAAATTATTATGTCATAGACATTCTTTCTTATGCTTATCTATTTCAATCCCTTCATATATATTTTCTCCTCAAAATTCTACATTAGCAATAACTGGAAAAATGAATACAGGCATTCTCATTTCATTGTACCTTAATTTATTGCACTATTGTATTTCACTTTTTTTTTAATACAAATTGAATGCTTATGGCAATCCTGAATCAAGCAAGTCTATTGGTGCCATTTTTTCTCAAGAGCATATGCTCATTTCTTATCTCTCTGTCACATTTTGGTAATTCATATATTTCAAACGTTTTCATTATTTTTATATCTGTTATGGTGATCTGTGATCAACAGTCTTTCATGTTACCAATGTAATTATTTTGGTTGAGGTTACAGTGAATCACAGCTGTGAATCACAGCCATGTAAGACGGTGACCTTAATTGATAAATGTTGTGTGTTCCGACTGCTCTATGGACGAGCTGTTCCCCCATCTCTCTCTCTCCCCTTTGGCCTCCCTATTCTCTAAGACACAACAATATAGAAATTAGGCCAATTAATAGCCCTACAGTGACCTATAAGTTTTCAGATGGAAGGAAGAGTCACAGGTTTCTCACTTTAAATCAAAAGCTAAAAATGATTAAGCATAGTGAGGAATGCAAGGTGAAAGCCAAGATAGGCTGAAAGCTAGGGCTATTGCACCAAACAGCTAGCCACATTGTGAATGCAAAGGAAAAGTTCACAAAGGAAATTAAATGCGCTACTCCAGTGAATGAACAAATGGTAAAAAAGTGAAACAGTCCTATTGTTGATATGGAGAAAGTTTTAGTGGTCTGGATAGAAGATCAAACCAGCCACAACATTCCTGTAAGCCAAAGCCTAATCCAGAAAAAGGACCTAACTCTCTTCAATCTTATAATGGCTGAGAGAGGAAAGGAAGCTGCAGAAGGAAAGTTTCAAGCTAACAGAGGTTGGTACACAATGTTTAAGGAGTAAAGTCATCTTCATAACAAAAAAGTACAAGGTAAAGCAGCAAGTACTGATGTAGAAGTGTCTGTAATTTATCCAGAAGACCAAGCTAAGATCTTTGAAGAAAATATTGAAACTAAGCAAGAGGTTTTCAATGCAGACAATGAAACAGTTTTATATTAGAAGAAGCTGCCATCTAGGACTTCCACAGCTAGAGAGAAGTCAATGTTCAGCTTTGAAACTTTCAAGGACAAGCTGACTCATTTGTTAAGGGCTAATGCAGCTAGTGAACTTGAGTTGAAGGCAATGCTCACTCACCATTTCAAAAATCCCAGGACCCTTAAGAATTGTGCTCAGTCTATTCGGCTTGTGCTTTATAAATGAATGAACAAAGCCTGAATGACAGTATATCTGTTTGCAACACGGTTTACTAAATATTTTAAGACCACCGTTGAGGGCTTCTACTTAGAATAAAGATTCCTTTCAAAATATTACTGTATATAGATAATGCACCTGGTTGCCCAAGAACTCACCCAAGAGATGTACAAGATGATTAATGTTGGCTTCATGGCTTCTAACACAACATCCATTCTGCAGTCCATGGATCAAGAGGTAATTTTGACTTTCAGGTCTATTTAAAAAATACATTTCATAAGGCTATAGCTTCCATAGATAGTGATTTCTCTGATGGATCTAGGCAAACTAAATTGAGAGGCTACTGGAAAATATTCACCATTTTAGATGCCATTAAGACTATTTTTCAGTCATGCTCCAATGTCAAAACACCAACATTCGTAGGAATTTGAAAGAAGTTGATTCCAACCCTCAAGGATGACCTTGAGGAGTTCAATATTTCAGTGGAGGAAGAAGCTGAAGTTTTGCTGGAAATAGCAAGGGAACTATAGTTTAAAATGGAGCCTGAAGATGTGATTGAATTATTGCAATCTCATAAGAAAACCTGAACTGATGAGGAGTTTCTTCTTATGGATAAGCAAAGAAAGTGGTTTACTGCAATTGAACTATTCTTAATGAAGATGCTGTGAACATTGTTGAAATGACAACAGAAGATTTAGAATATTACATAAACTTAGTTGATAAAATAGTGTCAGGGTTTGGGAGAGCTGACTCCAATTTTGCAAGTTCTATAGTGAGTGAAAGGCTATCAGACAGCATTGAATGCTACAGAGAAATCTTTTGTAAAAGAAAGAATCAAATATATGTGGCAATCTTCATTATAGTCATACATTAGGAAATTGCCTGATCAGTCAGCAGCCATCGACATTGGAGCAAGACCCTCCACCAGCAAAATGATTATGACTTAAAGGTGCAGTGGCTCATGTGTGTAATCCCAGCACCTTGGGAGGCTAAGGCAGGAGGATTGCTTGAGACAGGGATTTGAGACCAGCCTGGGCAATATAGTGAGACCTGTCTCTTAAAAACGTTAAAAAGAATAGTCAAGCACAGTGGCACATGCCTGTAGTCCTTAGGTACACAGGAGGCTGAGCAGCGAAGATTGCTTGAGCCTAGGAGTTTGAGGGTACAGTGAGCTATGATTGCACCATTATACCCCAGACTGGACAACAGCGTAAAACCCCATTTCTCATAAGCAGGCAGGCCACACCTGGTAGTGAATCCACTCCAGTATTTCTGTTTCTGCCTGAACCCATCTGGTGGCTGTATCCTCCTGTTTCCCTGGGAAACATGTGGATGGCAGATTAGTCAATTCCACCTATCTCTGCTCCTCAGAGCCAGGCAGGCCACACCTGCTAGAGCTTCCAGCCAAGAAGTCCTGCTTATGCCTAAACTCAGCCAGTGGGGTAGCCTCCTGTTGCCCCAGAAAACACCCAGAGAGCAGAGAAGGTGACTCCACCCATCCCTGTCACTGATAGCCAGGTGGGTCACACCTGCTAGAGCTTCCAGCCCAGCTGTCCTGCTTCTGTCTGAACTCAGCAGGCAGGTGCAACCCCATGTTTCCTCGTGAAGCATCTGGACAGCAAGTTAGATGTGCCCACCCCTGTAGCTCCTAGCTGAATGGAACTTGCTGACTTGCGTAATGTCTAAGCAGTGGCAAGCCCTTACTCTCGGATCACTGATGGAAGTGAAATGCTTGGGTTCATGGGCCTATGGAGGAGTGGTGTGTGCCTCCTTCTGCAGGGCATGCCTGTCAAGGATATGGCCAGTCTGTCAACCGTGGCCTCTGCCTGAGGAAGCACTGTAGATTAGAGCACCTAACAAAAGAAATGTGGGCATGCAGTCGGTGATCAGAAGGGGCAACTCTAAGGTCTAGGAGCAGACCAGGTGAGGGGGCCATCTCTCTCACCACCCACCACAGAGCACTACTACCAAATGCATTAAAACACAAAAGAGCCATGCAGCAGAGTAAGAGCCTATCTGCCAGCTAACATTGTTATGCACCACCTACTGGATTGCAGCCCAAAATACAACACTAAAATATTTTGCCAGTATACAGTGTCTGTGAAAACTAAGGCAAAGGTCCAGCCACAAATAAACACTTTGTACAGAGCACTGACCCTCTGAAAACACCCAGAAACGAAGCCAACTGAGTATACTCAATCCACATCATAGTTAGAAGAATGTCAGCCCTTCCACATGAGAAAGAATCAATGCAAGAATTCTGGAAACTCCATAAGCCAGTGTGCCCCCTTACCTGCAAACAGACACTCTGGCCCCTCAGGAATGGTAATTAGCTAGATTGAGATGACTGAAGTGATGAACATAGAATTTAGAATCTGGATGGTAAGGAAGCTCAATGGGATCAAGGAGAAAGTTGAAACCCAATCCAAGGAATTCAGTAAAACAATCCAGGAGCTGAAAGATGAAATAGCCATTTGAAGAAAGAACCAACCTGAACTTCTGGAGCTGAAAAATTTACTTCAAGAATTCCACAACACAATTGGAAGTATCAACAGCAGAATAGATCAAGCTGAAGAAAGAATCTTGGAGCTTAAAGACTGGCTCTTCAAATAAGCTCTCTCATACACATATAAAGAAAAAAGAATTTTACAAAATGAACAAAACCTTCAATAAATATAGGATTATGTAAAAAAATTAAATCTACAACTCATGGGCATTCCTGAGAAGGAGTAAGTAATTTGGAAACCATATTGAAGATATTGTTCATAAAAATTTCCCTAAAGTTGCTAGAGAGAACATACAAATTCAAAAAATATAAAGAACCCCTGAAAGATACTACAAAAAATGACCACCCCCAAGGCACACAGTCATCAAATTCATCAAAGTCAAGGCAAAAGAAAAAATCTTAAAGGCAGCTAGAGAGAAAGGTCAGGTCACCTACAAAGAGTGCCCCATCAGGCTAGCAGCAGATCTCTCAGCAGAAACCCTACAAGCAGAAGATAGTGGGAGCCTCTTTACAGCATTTTTAAAGAAAAGAATTTCAACCAAGACTATAATACTTCACCGAACTAAGCTTCATAAGAGAAAGAGAAATAAAAATCCTTCTCAGAGAAGCAAGCACTAAGGGATATGTTATTAACAGACAACTCTTACAAGAGGTCCTGAAAGGAGCATTAACATGGGAACAAAAGACCAAAACCTACCTCAAAAATACTCTCAAGCACAAAGCCCACCAACAATAAAAAGAAACTACACCATCAAGTCTACAAAACCAAGTTAGCTAACAACATGATGACCGGATCAAAATCTTGTATATCAATACTAACCCTGAATGTAATCTAAGCACCCCACTTAAAAGACACAGAGTGGCAAACTAGATAAAAAAGACAAGGTCCAACAGTCTACTCTTTTCAAGAGATGTATCTCACATGTAATGACACCCATAGGCTCAAAGTAAAGGAACAGAGAATAATCTACCAAGCAAAGAGAAAACAAAAAGGAGCATTATTCTTTTATTTTTTTTTTTGAGACGGAGTCTCACTCTGTCGCCCAGGCTGGAGTGCAGTGGCACAATCTCGGCTCACTGCAAGCTCCACCTCCCAGATTCACGCCATTCTCCTGCCTCAGCCTCTCCAAGTAGCTGGGACTACAGGCGCCCGCCACTACGCCTGGCTAATTTTTTTTTTTTTTTGTATTTTTAGTAGAGATGGGGTTTCACTGTGGTCTCGATCTCCTGACCTTGTGATCCGCCGGCCTTGGCCTCCCAAAATGCTGGGATTACAAGTGTGAGCCACCGCTCCCGGCCAGGAGCATTATTCTTTTACCATATAAAATAGATTTTAAACCAACAATAATCAGAAAGAAGAAAGAATGGCTGTACATAATGATAAAGGGTTCATTTCAATAAGAAAGTTTAACTATCTTAAACATATATGTTTATGCTCAACATAGGAGCAAACAGAGTCATAAAACAAGGTCCTCTTGACTTATAAAAAACTTAGCCACACAATAATAGTGGGGGACTTTGACACCACACTAACAGAATTAGACATATTATTGAGGCAGGAAACTAAAACAAATTCTGGACTTAAACTCAACACTTGACCAATTGGACCTAACAGACATCTAGAGAGTACTTCACCCAAACAAGTACGGAATACATATTTTTGTCATCCGTATGCAGAATATATTCTAAGATCTACCATATGCTCAGACATAAAGCAAGTCTCAATAAATTTTAAAAAGTTGAATGCATACCAAGTGTGCTCTTGGAACACAGTGCAATAAAAATAGAAATCAATAATAAGAAAATCTCTCAAAACTACACAAAACATGAAAATTAAACAACTTGCTTCTGAATAACTTTGGGGTAATCAATGAAATTAAGATAAATTTAAAAATCATTTGAAATTAATGAATATAGAGACACACCTTACCAAAACATTTGGGATGCAGCTAAAACAATGTTAAAAGGAAAGTTTATGTGCTAAACACCTTTATCAAGAGGTTAGAAAGTTCTCAAATTAACTACTTAAAAGCATAACTGGAGAAACTAAAGAAAAAAATACAACATTCCAGCTTCAAAGCTAGTAGAAGAAAAGAAATAACTAATATCAGAGAACAACTAAAAGAAACTGAGACCCAAAAGTCCACACAAAAGATCAGTAAAACTAAAAATTTAAAAGAATAAACAAGCTTGATGGACTGTTAGCTGAATTAACAGCTGTTAGCTGAATTAACAATTAAGAAAATGAAAAAAAGATCCAAATAAGTGCAATCAGAAATGACAAAGACAACGTTACAACCAATTCCATGCAAATACAAAATATCCTCAGGGATTATTTATGAACACCTCCATGCATAAAAATTAAAAAATCTAGAGAAAATGCGTAAATTCTTAGAAACACACAACTTCCCAAGATTGAATCAGAAAACAAGTGAAAACCTGAACAGACCCATAACAAGTTCAGAAGTTGAGTCAGTAATAAAAATCTTACCAACCAAAAGGATCCCTAAACTAGATGGATTTACAGTAAAATTCTACCAGATGTACAAAGAAGAACTGATACCAATCACAGTGAAACTATTCCAAAAAGTTGATAGGGAGGGGTTTCTCCCTAATTCATTCTGTAAAGCCAGCATCATCCTGATAGCAAAACACGGCAGAGACACAAAGAAAAAAGAAAATTCAGGCCAATATCCCTGATGAACATAGGTACTCGACAAACTGAATCCAGAAGCACATGAAAAGGTTAATTCACAGTGGTCAAGTAGGCTTTGCTTTGGGAATACAAGGTTGGTTCAACACATGCAAATCAATAAATGTGATTCACCACATAAACAGAATCAAAGACAAACACCATATGATTACCTCAATAGATGGAAGAAAAAGTCTTAGATAAAATCAATCATTCTTCATGATAAAAATCCTAAATCAATTAGGCATTGAAGAAACATACCTCAAAATAATAAGGGCCATCTATGACAAGTGCACAGCCAGCATCATACTGAATCAGCAAAAACTGAACCATTCCCCTTGAGAACTGGAACAAGGCAATGATGTCTACTCTCACTACTCCTATTCAACACAGTACTAGAAGGCCTACCCAGGGCAATCAGGGAAGAAAAAGAAATAAAAGGCATCCAACTAGGGGAATAACAAGTTAATCTATCTCTCTTTGCTGACAATATGATTCTATACCTAGAAAACTCCAAAGACACCACCCAAAGGCTCCTGGAACTAATAAACAAATTTGGTAAAGTTTTAGGATACAAGATAAGCTATAGAAAGCAGTAGACAGTAGAATTTCTATACACCAATAACATTCTAGATGAGAATCAAATCAAAGACACAATCTCATTTATAATAACCACAAATGAAATGAAATACCTAGGAGTCTATCTTACTAAGGAGGTAAAAGGCCTCTTCAAGGAGAACTACAATACATTGCTGAAAGAAACCAGAGATGACATAAATAAATGGAAAAATATTCCATGCTCATGGATTGGAAGGATTAACAGAGTTATTAATGGCCATACTGCCCAAAGCAATTTATATGTTAAATGATATTCCTACCAAAATACCAACAACTCACAGAACCAGAGAAATCTCTTCTAAAATTCATTTGGAACAAACAAACAAACAAAAAGCCTGTGTATTGGTCTGTTTTCACACTGCTGATAAACACATACCCAAGGCTGGGCAATTGGCAAAAGAAATAGTTTTAATTGGACTTACAGTTCTATGTGGCTGGGGAAGGCCTCACAATCACGGCAGAGGGCAAGAGGCACTTCTTTCATGGCAGCAGCAAGACAGAATTAGGAGGAAGCAAAAGTGGAAAACCCAGATAAACCCATCAGATCTCATGAGACTTATTTGCTATCACAAGAATAGCACAGGAAGGACCCACCTCCATGATTCAGTTACCTCCCACTGGGTCTCTCCCACAATATGTAGGAATTCTGGGAGATACAATTCAAGTTGAGATATGGGTGGGGGCACAGCCAAACCATATTATTCTTCCCTGGCCCCTCCCAAATCTCATGTCCTCACATTTCAAAACCCATCATGCCTTCCCAACAGTCCCCCAAAGTCTTAACTCATCTCAGTATTAACTCAAAAGTCCACAGTCCAATGTCTCATCTGAGACAATACAAGTCCCTTCTGCCTATGAGCCTGTAAAATTAAAAGCAAGTTAGTTACTTCCTAGATACCATGGGAGTACAGGCATTCGGTAAATACAGCCATTCCAAATGGGAGAAATTAGCCAAAACAAAGGGGCTATAGGCCCCATGCAAATCTGAAATCCAACAGGGCAGTCAAATATTAAAGTTCCAAAATGATATTTGACTCCATGTCTTGCATCCAGGTCATCCTGATGCAAGAGGTGGGTTCCCATAGTCTTGGGCAGCTCTGCCCCTGTGGCTTTGCAGGGTACAGCCTCCCTCCTGGCTGCTTTCATGGGCTGGCATTGAGTGCCTGTGGCTTTTCCAGGCACATGGTGCAAGCTGTTGGCAGATGTACCATTCTAGGGTCTGGAGGACAGTGGCCCTCTTCTCACAGCTCCACTAGATGGTGCCCCAGTATGGACTCTGTGTGGGGGCTTCAATCTCACATTTCCCTTCTGCACTGCCATAGCAGTTCTCCACGAGGGCCCCACCTCTGCAGCAAACTTTTGCCTGGTTATCCAGGTGTTTCCATACATCTTCTGAAATCTAGGTGACGGTTCCCAAACCTCAATTCTTGACTTCTGTGAACCCACAGGCTCAATGCCACGTGTAAACTGCCAAGGTTTGGGGCTTCCATCCGCTGAAGCCATGGCCCGAGCTGTACCTTGGCCCTTTTTAGTCGTGGCTGGAGTGGCTGGGGCGCAGGACACTAAGTCCCTAAGCTGCACACAACACTGGGACCCTGAGCCTAGCCAACGAAACAGTTTCTTCCTCCTATGCCTCTGGGCCTGTGATGAGAAGGGCTGGCATGGTGAAAACCTCTGACATGCCCTGGAGACATTTTCCCCGTTGTATTGGGAATTAATATTCAGCTCCTCCTTACTTACCCAAATTTCTGCAGCCAGCTTAAATTTCTCCTCAGAAAAAGGGATTTTCATTTTTATCACATTGTCGGGCTGCAAATTTTCCAAACTTTTATGCTCTGCTTCCCTTATAAAACTGAATGGCTTTAACAGCACCCAAATCACATGTTGAGTGCTTTGCTGTTTAGAAATTTCTTCTGCCAAATACCCTAAATTATCCCTCTGAAGTTCGAAGTTCCACAAATCTCTAGGGCAGGGGCAAAATGCCGCCAGTCTCTTTGCTAAAACATAGCAAGAGTCACCTTTGCTCCAGTTCTCAACAAGTTCCTCATTTCTATCTGAGACCACCTCAGCCTGGACTTTATTGTCCATATTGCTATCAGCATTTTGGGCAAGGCCATTCAACAGGTCTCTAGGAAATTCCAAACTTTCCCACATTTTCCTTTCCTCTACTGAGCCCTCCAAACTGTTCCAGCCTCTGCCTGTTACCCAGTTTCAAAGTCGCTTCCACATTTTAGGGTATCTTTTCAGCAACACCCCACTCTACTGAAACCAATTTACTGCATTAGTTCGTTTTCACACCGTTGATAAAGACATACCCAAGACTGGGCAATTTACAAAAGAAAAAGGTTTAATTGGACTTACAGTTCCAGGTGGTTGGGGAAGGTCTCACCATCATGGTGGAGGGCACTTCTTACATGGTGGCAGCAAGAGAGAATGAGGAGGAAACAAAAGCAGAAACCCCTGATAAACCCATCTAATGTCCTGAGACTTATTCACCGTCACCAGACTAGCACGGGAGAGACCTGCCCTCATGATTCAATTACCTCCCACTGGGTCCCTCCCACAACAATGTGGGAATTCTGGGAGATACAATTCAAGCTGAGATCTGCGTGGGGTCACAGCCAAACCATCTAAGCCTAAATAGCTAAAGCCTTTCCAAGAAAAAAGAAAAAAGCTAGAGGCATCACATTGCCCAACTTGAAATTATACTATAAGTTTACAGTACTCAAAGAGCGTGGTACAGATACAAAAACAGACACATAGACCAACGGAACAGAATAGAGAGCCCAGAAATAAACACACTACTACAAACATTTGACCTTTGACAAAATTAACAAAAATAAGCAATGGGAAAAGGACTCTTTATTCCATAAATGGTACTAAGATAACTGGCTAGCCATATGCAGAAGAATAAAACTGGACCTTTACCTCCTACCATGTGTGAAAATTAACTCAAGATGAATGAAAAATTTAAATGTAAGACTGCTTAAACTATAAAAAAATCCTAGAAGGAAACCTAGGAGATGCCCTTCTTTACATTTGTTTTCTCAAAGAATTTATGGCTAAGTCCTCAAAAGCAACTGTAACAAAAATGAAAATTGATAAGTGGAACCTAATTCAACTAAAGAGCTTCTGCCCAGCAAAAGAAAGCATCAACAGAGTAAACAGACAGTCTGCAGAATGGGAGAAAATATTTGCGAACTATGCATCTGACAAAAGTCTAATATCCAGCATCTACAAGGAACTTAAATCACGAAGCAAAAACAAATAATCCAATTTAAAAATGAGCAAAAGGACATGAACTGACATTTCTCTAAAGAAGATACATAAGTGGCCCATAAACATATGAAAAAATGCTCAGCATCACTCGTCAACAGACAAATGCAAATAAAAACCACAATGAGATAGCATCTTACACCAGTCAGAATGGCAAGTATTAAAAAGCCAAAAACAACACATGTTGGCAAGGCTGTGGAGAGAGTGGAGTGCGTTTACACTGTTGGTGGGAATGCAAACTAGTTGAGCCATTGTGGAAAGCAGTTTTGAGATTTCTCAAAGAACTTAAAAGAGAACTACCATTCCACCCAGCAATTCCACTACTAGGATATACCAAAGGCAAATAATTCATCCTGTCATAAAGTCCCATGCACCCATATGTTCACTGCAGCACTATTCACAATAGCAAGGACATGGAATCAATCAAAGTGCCCATCAACAGTGGACTGGATAAATAAAATGTGGTACTTGGTACTTATTAGCCATGTAATACAATACAGCGATAAAAAAGAACAAAATCATGCCCTTTGCAGCATCATTGATGGCGTTGGAGGCCATTAGCCTAAACAATCTAACTCAAAAACAGAAAACAAAATACAGCATGTTCTCACATATAAGTGGGAGTTAAACACTGAATGTACGTGATTGTAACGACAGGAACAATAGATACTAGGGATCACTAGAAAGGGGAGGGCCATGGGTTGAAGAACCACTTGGTGGGTACTATGCTTACGGCCTGGGTGGTAAGATCTTTGGGACCCCAAACCTCAGTATCGTGTAATTTACCCACGTAACAAATCTGCGTGTGTACCCTTTAATCTGTAATAAAAGTTAAAATTTTAAAAAAAGATTACGACTCACTGAAGACTCAGATGATCATTAGCATTTTTAGCAATAGAGTGTTTTAATTAAAATATGTATTATTTTAGACATAATGCTATTTCACACTTAATAAACTATGATATAGTGTAAACATTAACTTTTATATGCACTGGGAAACCAAAAATTGTGTGACTCACTTTACTTTGATATGTGTTTTATTGTGGTTGTCTGGAATCAAACTTGTAGTATCTCTGAGGTATGCTTGTAACATTGTTTATTTTATTTTAATGTTTATCCAGAGGGCTTTCATGCATATTATCTCATTTAATTCTCACTAACATTGTAAATACTAGTTAGAATAGAAATGAATATCGCCATTGCATAGATAATGGCACACATGTTCCAAAAATTAGAAGGCTTGCCAATTCTCCACAGACATCAAATGATGGAATAAATGTAAATTTATTACTTCTGCCTTCTAGTCCTACCCCCGGGGTTCATTGCATACGTTGACCCATGATGTTTGTATGCCCAAATTAAAACTCGTTTGTCCTGTCTGGACAAACCTGGAGGAGTTACCTTTCTTTTTTTCCAATCCCTGTCAAGAGCATGCACTTAAATTCAAGGGAAAATCCAGCTGATAAATAAATTTACTCTGAGGTATGAAGGGCTCAAGAGACTGCTGAATGTGATAACCCTCCCAGGTATATTTTCATTTTTAACATAGAACTTTTCAGCAACTCCTGGCAGTGTGCTAAAAGCTGGAGGCTTGATTTTTTTTTTTGGAGGAAATTTGTCCCAGAGTCCCTCAGAGCTCTCCATCTGAACGGTTTTGCAACTACTAAAACAAAGTTCATGGCAGCGCCTTGGGATACAAATTCATGTTGCACAAGAGCCTGTTGCTAAGATGAAGTTACCTGTATCTCAGAAACATCCCCATGAGCTCTGCCACCATAATCATATGACCCCAGAATCCCCTGGTGCAATATTTCACATTTTCACATTCAGTCTTCTTTCAGGTATGGATTTTGAACATATTTCAGCCTGGTAATAGGGCAATTTGGATTCGTTCATTTACTTCATGGTAAAAGATTCCAAAGAATAAATGGACTATTGTTTTTAAAAAGGGAAATAATAAGAAATATATTGATTGAGCCACATTTAATGATATTCTAAAAATCAGCAAATTCTGGCACCTGAACACAACGTCTGCTATGCTCACTGTATCTGCTCGAATATCTGATACTTTTCATACCTGTGATCTAGAAACAACAGAGTGAGGGATCAGTGAAACTGGCAAACGTGGCCACAGAGGGTAACAAAAAATAACTGACATTAACTGAGCAATAATTATGAGCCAGGGACTGTGCTAAGCACTTTACATACATGAACTTGTGCGATACTCTCAAAATCTCTATGGGGTGGGCTCTATTGCTATTCCAGTTTTATAGATGAGAAAGTCAAGGTTTAGAGAGTCTAATTAATTAACTTTCTCAAGAGGCAGATCATATAAATTCAGTTGTGTCTGACAGACAGTGAAGTTTATTTTTCATGAGTATATCATATAATCTTTCAAGGAAAAATAGCTTGCAAGTTGATGGAGATAAAGTTTCGTTTCAGGCTCGTTTATGAAAGAATAAAGATGAAATTAGACTCTTCTTAGAATGCTGCCTCCACATGTGTAGAGAGCTATCCAGGGTGCTTCAAAGTCCAAAATAACAGAAAACATGAGTAAGACTTTGGCATTCAGTTGATTTCTCACACAGGGCAAGCCCTCTACTAGTAGACAGAGATGTTGGTTTAAATTTTGTGGTATAAGATTTAAAATGAGACATTAATTTTAAAGAGGTAGCAAAACAAAACAAAACAGCCACAAAACAAATGTCGGCATGGGATCTAATGGTGTTGTTATATTCCATATAAAAGGCTTATTCAATAAAAGCCTTAACAAATGTTGCAAAAGTCTGCACATAGGTTTGTAGGAGCACTTTCATTGCTTTGTTCATACTTTCTGCTTGTTCTGCACTTAGTACCTCATTCTGGCTATTTTCCCAGTGGAAACCAATCTCATTCCTCACTTTATTCTATAACTCAAATATTACTCATTTGTCAAACTCCAGCTTAAAGATGTCCCTAGCAGTTGACTTTTGGTAATGATCAACTTCATTCAAATCTTTCAGTACCTTGAGTCAGGTTTAGTCACACGAGCCTTATATTTAATTGTCTCCTATTGTAAATGTTAAGAACATAAACTCCTAAAGACAGAGGCCATTTTTCTTTTTCTCTCACCTTTCACACATCTTCTAGTAATTCTACAGATAAGAGTAAACACTCAAGCATATTTTTAGATGTTATATACTAATGGCTCTGAATATAAAAACAAGCGACAAGATTAATTCAAAGACAAGCTGACAATTAGGTTACTTAAAATCCCAGATACTACTGTATACATAGCTTAGGCTAAAATTAAAATGACTGACAATACTAAAGGTTAGCAAGGACATGGAGCAACTGAAACTAGAAAATATTGTCAGTGGAGTTGCAAAATAGTTAAAATGATGCCACTGTTTTATGAAAATTTCTGACATTTTTAAATAAAACTAAAAACACATCTACTTTGTGACCTAGCAGTTCCACTACTAGATATTTACTCAAGAGAAATAAAAATATATATCCACAAAAAGACCTGTGGCTGAATGCTTATAGCAGTTTTATTCATAGTAGTCAAAAACCAGAAACAGCTTGGTTATTCACCACATATAACAGATAAACAAACTGGAGTATATTTGTAGATTGTCATATTATCCAACAATAAGAAAGAAAAAAAACTACTTAAATACACATCCACATGGATGTGTCTTGAAAACCTTATGCGATTAAAAATATATGAGTCCATATATATAAAGCCTGAGAACAGGAAAACTTAATCTATAGAGAAAAAATAATTATAATAATGATTGGCTCTGGGAGATGGTGGTGGAGAGCTATTGAAAAAGCACATGAGGAGACTCGTTGGGTTGACAGTAATATTCTGTATCTTGACAAGGATTTGACTTGCACAGGTGTATATGTTTGTGTGAACTCACTGAATGATATCCAAACCATGCATGCATGCATGTCATTGCATATAAGTTTTACATAAAATAATAAATGAATATTGAAATTTAGTTAATAAGATGCATAGTAAAATATTTGTATATATGTCTCCAACTTACATTGAAATTTATCAAAAACTAAGATGGGTTGATGGATAAGAGAGTGATGCATAGGTATATAGGTAGTTGATGAATCAAAGAGAGTAAACTTAGTTGTGGAACCTGGGTGATAGATATTTGAATGTTCATGGTAAAATTCCTTCAGTTTTCAATAAGATTGAAATGTCAATGATAAAGTGTTGAAAATAATGTTAATACACATATACAAACATCTCAGTGATTCATTGGTTTGGTAGAATTAACAGATTCATTTTGATCTTACTCATTAATGGGAAAAGAATCATTAAAATATTTGAGGCTGTTCTGACAATCAACAGACATAACCCTTTATGCACCAACAGATATATACACACAAATACATATACATATATTTATATTTATATATCTTAAAAGCTATTAGAAATTTGAAAAGAAATTGATAGGAGTGCAATTGTCATTGAAGACTTTGGCAAAACTTTCAGATCAGAAATATACAATGGAAGAACGCTTTTATCTCAACCTATTACTGATTTCAAAGTCTGTCCCACTCTTCTGTCTTCACTTCAAAATTATGTTCCTGTAATTCATGGGCCACCTAAATTAGAATCATTTGGAATGTTAATTAAATCTGCAGATTGCAAGAAGCACTCTATTAATCTCTAAGGGGTTGAGTCTAGAAATCTGTTCTCCTAACAATTCTCATGTCTTGGAGCTTAGACCATTTATTGTGGTGAATAAGGAGATAGATCTATTTTCCTATGCTTATGCATTAGGGATTTTGGTTGAGAAGCAGTGCCACCAACTGTCAGCTTAGGTCATTCACCAGTCAATAATGTTGCATTTATATTTTTCCGGGTGTGGGAAAATAGGAGAATGGAAATAGAAAGGAGAGAAACAATTGGTGGATGTGGGGGCAATTAGCAGAAAGATTTCTATCCTTAGAGTGCTGTCTTACTGATGGGTGACTGATAGCACGTGCCTACTGAAAATAGACTGATGAGAGAAATTGAACTATGCTCAGTAACTACTTGGTCTAACTGGGAAAACATGGTCTCCACTCTGCTAAAGATCAATTCCAAGAAGGAAGAGTTCACAATGTACCCTAAGATAATTCATAAACTGAAGAGGGAAAAAGAACTGTCTTAGTCCCTCCAGGATGTTATAACAAAGTAACATAGACTGGGTGGCTTATAAACAATAAAAATTTATTTCTCACAATTTTGCAGGCTGGAAGTTTGAGATCAGGGTGCCAGCATTGTTGGATTTGGTGAGGACCCTTTTCTGGATTGCATGTAGACTGCCAACTGCTTGTTGTGACTTAATATAGTAGACAGTCAGAGAGCTCTCTGGGTCCTCTTGTATTATTTATTTATTTATTTTAGAGATGGGATCTCACTCTGTTGCCCAGGCTGGAGTGCAGTGGCAAGAACATAGCTCACTGTAACCTAAAAATCCTGGGCTCAAGCATTCCTCTTGCCTCAGACTCCCGAGTAGCTTGGACTATAAATGTGCTCCACCACTTGCACCACGCCTGGCTAAATAAAAAAAAAACAAACTTTTTTTACAGACAGGGTATCTCTATGTTTCCAAGGCTGGCCTCAAACATTGGACTCAGCAATTCTTTCACCTTGTCCTTCCAAAGTTCTGGGATTACAGATGAGAGCCACTGTGTTTGGTCTGGGGCCTCTTTCATAAGCGCACTAATGCCATTCCTGAGAGCTCCACCCTTCTGATCTAATCACTTCCCAAAGGGCCCACCTCCTAATGCCATCACATTGGGAATTAAGATGTCAACCTATGAATTATAGGAGGGACATAAATATTCAAACCATAACAAGAACAGAGAGAGAGAGAGAGAGAGAATAAAGGAAGAAAGGAAGAAAAGAAGGCAGGAGGAGGAAGGAGGGAGGTGAAAGTAACCCTTGAAAGTGATGTGAATGCTCCAAGTAGAAGTATGTGCAAGCATTGATCTATGTAATATTGTCCTGGTTAACTTCTCAGGTCCCCCACCTGTGCTATCAACAGCAGATCCAGTATCTGTGGAAAGCTGGATGAGGTCAGCTCGCTCCTGCTCCTCACTGCCACGTGGCACCACTGCTGATATTGACACTGGCCCTGCACCACACAGCAGCAGCCCTGTGTGCCCTGTGTAGAGTGCCTGTCTGAACCAGATTCCTACACCGTAAAAAGGATGAACTCATTCTCTCAGTCAAGGGTCATAAACTGGCCACCTGTGTGCCAAATCTGACCCTCAGTAGCGGTTTATTTGACAACACACATTTCATGGCTAACATTACTGTCTGTGTTTTACACACAGCCTCATAGAAGCCTTTATATCACCTGCCTGGTGTCTCGAGGCATTTGCGTTATAATCCTGGTCCTGGTGCTGGGTCTAATCAGAGAAGCAGCATGCTTTGACTCCCAATTACGGGGCTCTCTGAACTCGGGATTTTCAGGTGATATACACAGCCAGTTCGGAGAACTCTCTCTTGGAATGGGGCACCATTTCCATCTCTTCCCAGAGATCCATGCCAGGGGCTGGGCAGCTTTTTCATTTAATCTCTTGACACAGAAAAGACCTGATTAAATCCTTTCTTTCAGTAGTAGTACTACATAGCCATGAAGCCTATACCCTCTACACTTCTGAGAGCCGTTATCTTCCATGACCACAAGTGTCCTCAGGTACCCTCCTGGGCTGGTGGTAGAGAGGTTCTCACATTCAGTGACTCAAATCAAAGTGAATTTCCTGGCACCTTTTCTCACTAGAGAAGATTATCTGTGACTGGGTTGCCTATAAGCCATATAGATACAAACTTTTATCTCTAATACCAAGTCTTAGAGGGATATATTAATATATCTAATAAATTTATTCTTAGACTTATTGTTTCATGGGCTAGTGAGTCTTTGCTACTGGAGACAGTATAGACTTGTCGGGTTTTTTAAAAAAAATTTGCCAAGCTAGCACATTAAAAAGATCTCCTAAGGCTATCATTTTATGAGGATGATTATAAACACTTCTGTGATAAATATCACCATAATAAACTGTTAAGTACAACTGCAAGTATACCCTTAGGGTAAATTCCTACAGTCAGAAATTTATCTTTTTGCCAGCTGCAGTGGCTCATGCCTGTAATCCCAGGACTTTGGGAAGTCGAGGAGGGAGGATTGCTTGAGGCCAGAAGTTTGAGACAGTCTGGGAAACATAGCAAGACCCCATCTCTACAAAACAAAACAAAAATAATTTAGGAAGGCATGGAAATGCAGGTCTGTAGTTCCAGCTACTTGACTGAGGCAGGAAGATCGCCTGAGCCCAGGAGCTCGAGGCTGCAGCAGTGAGCAGTGATTGTGCCACTGCATTCCAGCCTGGGCAACACAGCAAGACCTTGTGTAAAAACAAAAAAAAAAACAAAATTGAGATTATTTTTAGTGTATTATTTTTGTTGTAATACAATTACTGAATTTTTTTCCTTTATTTTGTAATTGACTTGCTTTTTAACAATTTTATAAGATAATGTTTTTGCACTAGAAGTCACTACTGAGTTAACAAAGTCTCCCAACACACTGAAGCAGCATTTTGAGAAACATGAGTTCAATCTCAATGTTTATTGCTTATTTCTCAGTATTATTATCACCTAATCTATGATCCCTTCCGTTTGAGAAAGATGAACAATGTGTGCAGAGTTGTACAAAGATAAATACATACCTGTTTATCTTTCCTACAGCTCTCAGGTGAAGCTTTACTTATTTGGTGAAACAGTTAAAAATTTGGCTAAGGTCATGCTAGAATATAATTTATTGATTTCTATGAGTGTGGATACTTTCCTTCAATTTAAATTTATATTAGGAGAGATTTTAACCTTTAAGGTTTTCTACTGAAGTAGAATACCTTGTCATGTAGAGAATGTACAATGGCCATCCGCTCACTGTAAACAATCTTGTATTGCCCTCCCTGCCTCCTCCATCTGGCCCTTCTCACTGGGGCCACCTGCCCACAACATGCACTCCTGCGGCCTGCCTCCTCTTCCTGTAATTCTTACAGGGACCCGCCCCAGAGGAGGCCTGAGGCTTCCCAGAGCTGCTTGTGGAGGTGGTAGAAAGTCTACTTCTGGGATTCAGTATTAGAATTTCTATCATTCCTGCACCACAAAGCCATGCTTGTAAACAGTTCTGCTAGTAATAAAGCAGATGTTTTTGTCTTCATCTGGCTTCCACCATTAGCAATCTCTTAATTAGTTCCAAACTTAGTTGGGATAAGAGATCTTAATTTTCCCACACTTTGAATCACTCAGAACTCATCTATTCAGTATACATTTACATATATACACATATATGTACATATACATATATATACACACATATATATACATATACATATATATACACATATATATACACACACACACACACACACATATATATATATATATATATAGCCAGTTTTGAGAATTGTGGGTTAGATTTGGGGGAAGCACTGATTAAGAGTTGAATCAGTCGAAGAAAGTGCCAAATATACTACAATTTACAACAAGAACTCTTAACAAAAATGCAGAGTGGATCTGCAGAGCAGGCAATATCAATAGACATATGTGAAGATGAATAGGAAAACTCTTAGGAGGATACGAGTTTCCGTAGCATTTTAAACCAAAGAGCGCTTTCAAATAGCAGAACAAAGGAAGAAGGGATGAATTTCAGGTACCAAAATGTCCTAGAGATCTTTGCTATTCACGAAAGGGTCACCAAAAAAGATGTCTCTATCCCAAATGGCAAAGACAACGCACTTATTCTCAGCGTTAACCCAGGCACTCACTGTTTCTCCTCTGCAAATTCATTTGCCCTGTTCCATGGGTGTGTTTTAGCAACTGCAATCTTTAAACTTGCAGATACTTTATATAAGCTACGAATTGAGCTTTTATGATCCACGAATATCATGGATTTACCACTTCCAGGGTGCTTGCAGTTGTAAATACACTTTAGTTTCAATTTTCGAGGCCATATTCTAACAGGCCACAAGATGGCGGTATTCCTGCGTACAAGCAGATCCTTAAAGTGACCTGAACCTCACAAGTTTAACAAAGTAGTCATTAGCCACATATGGCTATTTAAATTTAAATTTATTAAACGAAGGTAAAATAAAAAAAATTAATTCTTCAGTTTCACCAGCCACATATCAAGAACTCAATAGTCACGTGAGGGCAGTGGCTACTCTATAGGACGGTGCGAAATAAAACGTTTCCATTTTCACAAAGTTTTAAATTAGATTGTTTTCCCATTTAAAAAGGGTGGAGGCTTTAGAAAGTGCTGATTATTTCTATAATTTATAACACTGAACAAATGGAAACATTTAAATGTTCAGCAACAGAATATTGGTCATCTAAATTGTGATATAAATGATATAATGAAATATTACATAGCCATTAAGAATAATGTTTTCTTAAAATGTGAAGGATGCTCATGGTACAATTTTAGGGACAAAATAGGAGGAAGTAAAGGCGTTTACATATCTATAAATACATATATGAAATATATCATTCAAAATGTGGCAATTTTGTACTATACATACATACACATACCCTTGCATAGAAAGAAAGAAAGAGATCATAATATTACCAGAGATTAACTGTGAGTGGTAAAATTATGGAGGATTTTATTTTCCTTTTAGAACTTTCCTTTATTTTCCACTTTTCTCCCAAGATTAGAAAACAAGTATCAATCAAAAATTGCCATAAAAATAGTATAAAAGTTTTTGAACTTTAACAAAAGTTACATAACCTCTGAAGGATTCTGGTAACTCACTTTTTGAAAAACTTTAAAGCAGAACACACTCATAATTATGCATAATTATTATCACCAACGCAGTTTCCAAGATCCGTGATTCGTACCATGTTGCTCAGGCCTTCGATGGCGGTCTCTGATCCTCCCTACAGAGCTACAGTAGTTTAATACCCGAACCCGTATTCCATTCTCCGTGCAAACATTACGAAGCAAACTGGCAACACTTATATTGTCAAAACTGTCCTAAATGAGAGTCTCTTCTGAGTCCCTATTGCTACTCCTTAACTCACACACATTCTTTTTTCACTGGCACTTACAGAAATGAAGGAGGCTGTGTGCAGTGGCTCACACCTATAATCCCAGCTCTTCGGGATGCTGAGGCAGGAGGACTGCCTGAGGCCAGGAGTTCACGACCAGCCTGGGCAACATAGCAAGATCCTGTCTCTAAAAAAAAAAAAATACACACACACACACACACACACGCACACAAAAGTTCATGAAGATTCTGGTGCCTGGCTTAGGAAAGGAAGCTCAGACTCTACTGGACCCCTGTGCTTCTGTCTCTCCACTTCCTGCCTTTGGGCAGGGTGAGGGAAGCCCTAGATGCAGCAGGCAGCCTGCTCTGTGGGAGAGGTGGGCTTGGCTGGGATCAGAGCCTTACCCATTTGTAGGCTTATGCCTTATGTTCTGTAAGCTTCAGGTTTTTTATTTCTAAAACGGAGGAAGCATGGGAGGCTTTTGTGGGATTGTAATACTTTAAGTGAATTGCCTGAATCATGGAAGAAATGGGTTTTTGTTTTATTATGTAGATGTTCATTCAATTAACAACCTCCTTTTTCCCCCTTTCATCAAATATTTTAAGCATGTGCTCTGTACCTGCTATGTGGTGTCACAAGCTAGAGTTAAAGAAGTAAACAATGTTTGCCCTCAAGAAGTTTAGTGTCTAGACCTGGGAGAGAGAAAATAGGAACTGGGGTAGATAGGATGTTAGAATGAGGTTTTGTGTTTATCTGGCTAAGGCAGGCTATATTTTCAATTTGTGTAGCTGTAGGTGTCATAGGCTTTGATTTCCTCTAGAATCTTTGTTTTAGTCAGGCCTCTGAGCCCAAGCTAAGCCATCATATCCTCTGTGACCTGCACGTACACATCCAGATGGCCAGTTCCTGCCTTAACTGATGACATTCCACCATAAAAGTAATGAAAATGGCTTGTTCCTGCCTTAACTGATGACATTATCTTGTGAAATTCCTTCTCCTGGCTCATCCTGGCTCAAAAGCTCCCCTATTGAGCACCTTGTGACCCCCCACTCCTGCCGCCAGAGAACCCCCTTTGACTGTAATTTTCCTTTACCTACCCAAATCTTATAAAACGGCCCCACCCCTACCTCCCTTTGCTGAATCTCTTTTCGGATTCAGCCCCCCCGCACCCAGGTGAAATAAACAGCTTTATTGCTCACACAAAGCCTGTTTGGTGGTCTCTTCACACGGATGCATGTGAAATTTGGTGTCGTGAGTCGGATCGGGGGATCTCCCTTGGGAGATCAATCCCCTGTCCTCCTGCTCTTTGCTCCGTGAAAAAGATACACCTACGACCTCAGGTCCTCAGACCCACCAGCCCAAGGAACATCTCACCAATTTTAAATCAGGTAAGCATCCTCTTCTTACTCTCTTCTCCAACCTCTCTCACTATCCCTCAACCACTATTTCCTTTCAATCTTGGCGCCACCCTTCAATCTCTCCCTTCTCTTAATTTCAATTCCTTTCATTTTCTGGTAGAGACAAAGGAGACACATTTTATCAGTGGACCCAAAACTCTGGCACCTGTCACGGACTCGGGAAGGCAGCCTTCCCTTGGTGTTTAATCATTGCAGGGACACCTCTCTGATTATTCACCCAGGTTTCAGAGGTGTCAGACCACGCAGGGACACCTGCCTTGGTCCTTCACCCTTAGTGGCAAGTACCGCTTTTCTGGGGGGCAACGACCCCCAACCCCTTCTCTCCATGTCTCTACCCCTTCTCCGCTTTTCTGGGGGACAAGAACCCCCCACCCCTTCTTCTTCACCTTTAGTGGCAAGTACCACTTGTCTAGGGGGCAAGAACCCCCCAACCCCTTCTCTCCATGTCTCTACCCCTTCTCTGCTTTTCTGGGGGCAAGAACCCCCTGATCCCTTATTTCCATACCCCGACCCCTTATCTCTGTGCTCCGATCCCTTATTTCTGCACCCCGACCTCTTATCTCTGTGCCCTGATCCCTTATTTCCATGCCCCTACCTCTTATCTCTGTGCCCCAATCCCTTATTTCCATGCCCCAACCCCTTATCTCTGCACCCTGATCCCTTATTTCCATGCCCCGACCTCTTATCTCTGTGCCCCAACCCCTTATTTCCGTGCCCCAACCCCATTCCCGCTTTTCTGGGGGGTAAGAACCCCCGAACCCCTTCCCCCTGTGTCTCTACTCTCCCTTTTCTCTAGGCTTGCCTCCTTCACTATGGGCAACTTTCCACCCTCCATTCCTCCTTCTTCTCCCTTAGCCTGTGTTCTTAAAAACCTAAAACCTCTTCAACTCACACCTGACCTAAAACCGAAATGCCTTATTTTCTTCTACAATGCCGCTTGACCCAAACAAACTTGACAGTGGCTCCAAATAGCCAGAAAACGGCACTTTCATTTTTTCCATCCTACAAGATCTAAATAATTCTTGTCATAAAATAGGCAAATGGTCTGAGGTGCCTGATGTCCAGGCATCTTTTACACATCAGTCCCTCCCCAGTCTCTGTTCCCAGTGCAACTCATCCCAAATCTTCCTTCTTTCCCTCCTGCCTGTCCCCTCAGTCCCAACCCCAAGCATCGCTGAGTCTTTCTAATCTTCCTTTTCTACAGACCCATCTGACCTCTCCCCTCCTCACCAGGCCGAGCTAGGTCCTAATTCTTCCTTGGCCTCCTCTCCTCCACCCTATAATCCTTTTATCACCTCCCCTCCTCACACCCAGTCCAGCTCACAGTTTCATTCCGTGACTAGCCCTCCCCCACCTGCCCAGCAATTTCCTCTTAAAAAGGTGGCTGGAGCTAAAGGCATAGTCAAGGTTAATACTCCTTTTTCTTTATCCCAAATCAGAGAGCGTTTAGGTTCTTTTTCATCAAATATAAAAACCCAGCCCAGTTCATGGCTCATTTGGCAGCAACCCTGAGATGCTTTACAGCCCTAGACCCTAAAAGGTCAAAAGGCCGTCTTATTCTCAATATACATTTTATTACCCAATCTGCTCCCGACATTAAATAAAACTCCAAAAATTAAATCCCAGCCCCCAAACCCCACAACAGGACTTAATTAACTTCACTTTCAAGGTGTACAATAATAGAGTAGAGGCAGCCAAGTAGCAACATATTTCTGAGTTGCAATTCTTTGCCTCCACTGTGAGACAAACCCCAGCCACATCTCCAGCACACAAGAACTTCCAAACGCCTCAACCGCACTGGCCAGGCATCCCTCCAGGCCCACCTCCCCAGGAGCTTGCTACAAGTGCCAGAAATCTGGCCACCAGGCCAAGGAATGCCCACAGCCCAAGATTCCTCCTAAGCCATGTCCCATCTGTGCAGGACCCCACTGAAAATCGGACTGTTCAACTCACCTGGCAGCCACTCCCAGCGCCCCTGGAACTCTGGCCCAAGGCCCTCTGACTGACTCCTTCCCAGATCTTCTCGGCTTAGCAGCTGAAGACTGATGCTGCCCGATCGCCTCAGAAGCCCCGTAGACCATCACGGACACCGAGCTTCAGGTAGCTCTCACAGTGGAAGGTAAGTCCATCACCTTCTTAATCAATATGGAGGCTACCCACTCCACATTACCTTCAAGGGCCTGTTCCCCTTGCCTCCATAACTGTTGTAGGTATTGACGGCCAGGCTTCTAAATCTCTTAAAACTCCCCAACTCTGGTGCCAACTTAGACAATACTTTTATGCATTCTTTTTTAGTTATCCGCAGCTGCCCAGTTCCCTTATTAGGCCAAGATATTTTAACCAAATCATCTGCTTCCCTGACTATTCCTGGAGTACAGACACATCTCACTGCCACCATTTACCCCAACCCAAAGCCTCCTTTGCATCTTCCTCTCGTATCCCCCCACCTTAACCCACAGGTATAGGACATCTCTACTCCTTCCCTGGCAACCAATCACATGCCCATTACCATCCCATTAAAACCTAATCACCTTTACCCCGCTCAATGCCAATATCCCATCCCACAGCACACTTTAAAAGGATTAAAGCCTGTTATCACTCGCCTGTTACAGCATGGCCTTTTAAAGCCTATAAACTCTCCTTACAATTCCCCCATTTTACCTGTCCTAGAACCAGACAAGCCTTAAAGGTTAGTTCAGGATCTGTGCCTTATCAACCAAATTGTTTATACTCCCGTATCCTCAATACCTCCCTCCACAATCCATTATTCTGTTCTAGATCTCAAACATGCTTTCTTTACTATTCCTTTGTACCCTTCATCCCAGCCTCTCTTCGCTTTCACTTGGACTGACCCTGACACCCATCAGGCTCAGCAAATTACCTGGGCTGTACTGCCGCAAAGCTTCACAGACAGTCCCAATTACTTCAGTCAAGCCCAAATTTCTTCCTCATCTGTTACCTATCTTGGCATAATTCTTGTAAAAACACATGTGCTCTCCCTGCTGATCGTGTCCGACTAATCTCCCAAACCTCAATCCCTTCTACAAAACAACAACTCCTTTCCTTCCTAGGCATATTTAGTGTGGTCAGAATTCTTACACAAGAGCCAGGACCGCACCCTGTAGCGTTTCTGTCCAAACAACTTGACCTTACTATTTTAGCCTAGCCCTCATGTCTGCGTGCAGCGGCTGCCACTGCTTTAATACTTTTAGAGGCCCTAAAAATTACAAACTATGCTCAACTCACTCTCTACAGTTCTCATAACTTCCAAAGTCTATTTTCTTCCTCATACCTGACGCATATACTTTCTGCTTCCCGGCTCCTTCAGCTGTACTCACTCTTTGTTGAGTCTCCCACAGTTACCATTGTTCCTGGCACAGACTTCAATCCGGCCTCCCACGTTACTCTGGATACCACACCTGACCCTCATGACTGTATCTCTCTGATCCACCTGACATTCACCCCATTTCCCCATGTTTCCTTATTTCCTGATCCTCACTCTGATCACATTTAGTTTATTGATGGCAGTTCCACCAGGTCTAATTGCCACTCACCAGCAAAGGCAGGCTATGCTATAGTACCTTCCACATCTACCATTGAGGCTACTGCTCTGCCCCCCTCCACTACCTCTCAGCAAGCCGAACTCATTGCCTTAAGTCAAGCCCTCACTCTTGCAAAAGGACTAAATGTCAATATTTATGCTGACCCTAAATATGCCTTCCATATCCTGCACTACCATGCAAGAGGTTTCCTCGCTACACAAGGGTCCTCTATCATTAACGCCTCTTTAATAAAAATGCTTCTCAAAGCAGCTTTACTTCCAAAGGAAGCTAGAGTCATTCACTGCAAAGGCCATCAAAGGGCATCAGATCCCATCGCTCAGGACAATACTTATGCTGATAAGATAGCTAAAAAAGCAGCTAGCATTCCAACTTATATCCCTCACTTTCAGTTTTTCTCCTTCTAATCTGGCCTCTCCCACCTACTCCCCCCACTGAAACTTCCACCTATCAATCTCTTCCCACACAAGGCAAATGGGTCTTAGACCAAGGAAAATACCTCCTTCCAGCCTCACAGGCCCATTCTATTATGTCATCATTTCATAACCTCTTCCATGTAGGTTACAAGCCAGTAGCCCGTCTCTTAGAACCTCTCATTTCCTTTCCACCATGGAAATCTATCCTCAAGGAAATCACTTCTCAGTGATTTTATATCCCTTACAGTCCTCAGTCTTCAGGAAAGGT
Source organism: Nomascus leucogenys (assembly GCF_006542625.1). Taxonomy (NCBI): domain Eukaryota; kingdom Metazoa; phylum Chordata; class Mammalia; order Primates; family Hylobatidae; genus Nomascus; species Nomascus leucogenys. Next base: position 63,422,588 of record NC_044394.1, on the reverse strand, counting down.
AGAACGGACTAATGGTCTTTTAAAAACACACCTCACCAAGCTCAGCCACCAACTTAAAAAGGACTGGACAATACTTTTACCTCTTTCTTTTCTCAGAATTCAGGCCTGTCCTCGGAATGCTACAAGGTACAGCCCATTTGAGTTCCTGTATGGACACTCCTTTTTATTAGACCCCAGTCTCATTCCAGACACCAGACCAACTTGGACTGTGCCCCAGAAAACTTATCATCCCTACTATCTTCTGTCTAGTCATATTCCTATTCACCGTTCTTAACTACTCATACATGCCCTGATCTTGTTTACCCTGCCAGTTTACACTGTTTCTCCAAGTCATCACAGCTGATCTCTCCTGGTGCTATCCCCAAACTGCTACTCTTAACTCTTAAATAAATAATCTTTGCTGGCAGGGCTATGCTGAACCTCCTTAGGCACTCTCTAATTAGATGTCCTGGGTCCTCCCAATTCTTAGACCTTTAATCCGTTTAGTTTTTCAATTCATACAAAACCATATCCAGGCCATCACCAATACTTCTAAATGACAAATATTTCTTCTAACAACCCCACAATATCACCCCTTACCACAAAATCTTCCTTCAGCGTAATCTCTCCCACTCTAGGTTCCCACGCTGCCCCAATCCCGCTCAAAGCAGCCCTGAGAAACATCGCCCATTATCTCTCCATACCATCCCCCAAAATTTTCACCATCCCAACACTTAACCACTATTTCATTTTATTTTTCTTATTAGTGTAAGAAGACAGGAATGTCAGGCCTCTGAGCCCAAGCTAAGCCATCATATCCACTGTGACCTGCACGTACACATCCAGATGGCCGGTTCCTGCCTTTACTGATGACATTCCACCACAAAAGAAATGAAAATGGCCTGTTCCTGCCTTAACTGATGACATTATCTTGTGAAATTCCTTCTTCTGGCTCATCCTGGCTCAAAAGCTCCTGTACTGAGCACCTTGTGACCCCCACTCCTGCCCACCAGAGAACAACCCCCCTTTGACTGTAATTTTCCTTTACTTACCCAAATCTTATAAAACGGCCCCACCCCATCTCCCTTCGCTGACTCTCTTTTCGGACTCAGCCCGCCGGCACCCAGGTGAAATAAACAGCCTTGTTGCTCACACAAAGCCTGTTTGGTGGTCTCTTCACACAGACGTGCATGAAAAGTTTCCCTTGTTGTCTTTGAATAATACTCTAAAATCCCCTTCTTAAAGATAGTCTGTGTTTTTCAGCTCTCAGTTGTACAGTGTGCCAGAGAGTTTCATACCCAGAGGCAATGGTACAATTACTGGTGGGGAAATAAATGGTTATCTTTACTAAAATGAGAAGGGAGAGTGTGAAAGGTAAGATTTAAAGAAACATCCACTTAAAATCATGGATTCCTCCTCAAGAAGCTCAAATTTGAACAGTATTTGAAATAAATGTAAGACCTAGAAATTGATTTATATGCTCTTAGTTTTGAATTCCAGTTTTGATTTTATATTTGGGAAGTTTCAGGTAGACAGGAAGTGGAAGCAGAGCCTCCGGTATTTGTGGGGAGAAAATAAAGCTATTGAAGAGATAAAGCTACAGTACTTCATTTTTCCTCCCCCAGGCGGGAGAGGGAGGACTTCGGAGACACTGGGATTTGTATTGAAGGGAAGAAAATTTAGGGGCAAGTTGCATCATCTCTTGGGAATACGGGGGTGGGGGGACACATGGGAATCTCTGGGAGCCTTTAGGAGAAACACTGCATGTCCTCACTTGCTCCAGGTGATGGGAACAGGTGGTCAGCAGCAGCAGGAGGTATCTGGAGGGGTAACTTGGTGCAGGGCTCCTGGCAACCAACTAGAGTATACACTCCTCAAGAGAGATCAGAGTGGATATGAAGACCTTCCCCTACTGCCACAGAAACCAAATATCCTCTCCTCCCATGCAACCCAAAAGAAACTAAAGACAGGACTCAATTTATAAGCCTGAACTGAGAGTAATAGATTGGGCTAAATGTTTTTCTCCTCTTCTTCTCACCTCTCTCTTACACACTGTGTGTGTGTGTGTCTGTGTGTGTGCTGTGGGAGGGGACACCCAAGAGGCAATCAGATCATTCTAGGTAGAAAGAAAAAAAGAACTATATTTCCTCTGTACATTTAAATGTAATGAATATATTTGCAATTCTAATATGCACTTTTATTTTAATCATATAAACTGTGTCTAATTTTTTTTCTTTTATTTAAGCTGTTCCCTCAAATCTTTGTCTTTTTAAGAAAGAAGTCTCTTACTATTTGCAAATACTTTCAAATACTATTTGGGCACCTAATGAATGTGCAACATTGTGCTAGATTTTGACAAATCTTCACATGGGTTCCTAGCCTGGAGTGGAGGCCTGACTTAACTTCCGCTTAAACACACACACACACACGCACACACAAATATAGCTTGACTCTGTAATCTCAAATTGGGCACCTAGTGTGTGCCTTCTGGTAGAAACAGTGGATGGTCATAATTCCTGTCATTAATTTCCAATACCCCCGCCAACCCCCCGCCCCCCCCAACACACACACACACAGAGACTACCAAGAAAACTGTTGATCAGGCAAAAGAGAGATTTTAAACTTACTGCAGCTAGGTAGGGCATTTTAATTGAATCATCAGTGTCCCAACAGGAGAGTATAGGGAAGGATGTTTACAGGATTTTTAGGCCTGAGCTGGGTGATTTTAAGTCAAGTCCAGCATGAAAGGGAACTGATGTAGCTGGGCAACTCGTGATACGAGTAGCTTTGCATTGGTGAGCTAGTGAAAATCTTCAAGGACCCTTAAGGAGTAATATCTCAGTCCTGTTAAATAAGGTCTTTTAATTGGCTCACGGTCTCATCTTCCAGGTGCATGTATTTTCTGGTGCATCTAGTTAAATACAAACACAGGAAAGTATTTCTCGTCCCAGTATTGTTTAACAGTGAATCATTGGTTTCCATTCTCGTTAGCATTAAAAGATAGTTTTCAGAAAAAGGTAGAATCATGACTCACACTGATACAAGAATAAACATCTGTGAAAAGATTGTATTTTACTCGTTTAATGAGAGAAACAGGTAGATGTTATAACCAGTTCTAAAGAGAAAGAGAAAAAGAACAAATATGTATGGAGTAAAGAAAGTAAATTGCATGTGGAGACAAAACTGTTTTTTCCACCACAGGGAGAGCAGTCAATTAAAACTCTACTGAACAGGACAAAATTTGCCTGTCTATCCAGAGTCATAAAATAGCTTAAAGACAATAAAAAGTTAGAATCTTGTAACCAAGAAGGATGGGCCAAAGAGATACAACGTATACTTTTCTATAGAAACAGAGCTTTTTCTATATTGGTATGCTTTTTTAAAAATTTATTTTTTATATATTTTTTATTCTGTTTTTCATTTGTAGAGACAGGGTTTAGCTATGTTGCCCAGGCTGGTCTTGAATTCCTGGACTTAAGCAATCTTCCTGCCTCTGCCTTCCAAAGTGCTGGGATTACAAGCGTGAGCCACCATGCCCAGCCTACGTGAATATCCTTTAAGGTTATTCACTACCTATATTTATTGTCATGCAGCCATTTCATCTCCTTCACATCCACACGAGTATCATTACCAAAGATTTTGATGAGGGTGTTTCTACCACATATCTCTAATTTACCCAGCTAGTCTCTGTCAGAGAAGGAAACGAGAGTCATATAAAGTTACTCATTCCTGATGAATCCATATTTGCACTTCTCTGTAATCATAAATTTTAATTAATTTATAGTCACAGCCTAGGTTTCAATGGCAAATTATGACAGCTTACACACAGCTGTACAGAGAAGGATAAATGAAGAGGGCCCTGAATGGGAACCAAAATACCTGCTAACACAAAAAGCCTGAAAGAAGATGTGTAGCTTGACTGACAGCCAAGATTCAACTCGAAGAATAAAAGAACTATCCACTTAGAAGAGCAATTACACCACACTTACCTCATGTCACACAGCCAGTTAGCCACAGAGCCTAGTATTCAAATCCTAGCCCAATTCCAAGTACATATACTTTCTAGCGTATCTCTTATATTCTTTTTCCTCTCTATTGTTTCAAACCGGATATCCTCCATACTAACAGGAATATAGATTTAGCTGAAAAAAAAATTGTTCTAATGATTAGATCAGTCAGTTTCTAGCAAACATATCCTTTCCCATCTAGGTGAGATTCACTTCATTCCCAGCCACGAGCCCATTGTTACAGAATCTTGACATATGTTTCAAAAATCTAAATATTACTCACTTGCATCCATTGCAGAGCCATTCTATTTACCCCTTACAAATACTAAATGCACAGGATAATTAAGGAAATCATCTTATTCAGGCTACTGCAGTTGGAGAAATGCTCATTCATGATGGACATTTTAAAGAAAAGGAAAGTGGCCTGGAGATTTACAAAGGCAGGTGGGCAACGGAATCATCTGCATCATCTGTAACTCTATGGGAATCAGGAGGGAGAAGAGAGACTGGTCTTATCTTGAAATATGTGAGGGGGGCCGGGCGCGGTGGCTCACGCCTGTAATCCCAGCACTTTGGGAGGCCGAGGCGGGCGGATCACGAGGTCAGGAGATCGAGACCATCCTGGCTAACACGGTGAAACGCTGTCTCTACTAAAAATACAAAAAATTAGCTGGGCACGGTGGCGGGCGCCTGTAGTCCCAGCTACTCAGGAGGCTGAGGCAGGAGAATGGCATGAACCCAGGAGGCGGAGCTTGCAGTGAGCCGAGATCGCGCCACTGCACTCCAGCCTGGGTGACAGCGAGACTCCGTCTCAAAAAAAAAAAAAAAAAAAAAAAGAAATATGTGAGGGCAGAGTAGACCTTGGTGGCTAGCCGTTTCTCAGAACACAGAAGGGTAGGGGGGTTTTTAAACTATCCAACTGTTTCTGAGCCCACAAGGCTCAGGTAAAGTTTCACATCATTGCCACTCAAATTTTTCTCTCTACTCCGAATTCCAAAGGAAAATCTTGCAAAACAAGGCAGTTCTTTGGTGTCCTGCTGGAGACACCATGGTCCTAATGTTTTCCTCAGCCTCTTCTGGTGGACTCTTCCATCATCAGGGAGCCATCAGAGTGGGAAAAAGCCAGGAAGTTTTACAAACTAAGAGAGATTTTCTGTCTCAGATTGGATCCATTTCTTGACTGGCCATACCAGCTCTGCAGGGAGCCACTTCTTGCTAAAAAGCCCCGAACCACCACTTGTTCTTCATGGCCCATGACAGAAACTTTCTTCACAAACGTTCATACATAGTTCACTGCCTTTTGTGTCATTCGATTCTAGAAATCTGTGATTTTTATGTGTTGGAGTGATAACCTAAGTAATAGTAATTTGGGCTACAGATTTAAATGAGGGCCCACTGTGGCTGCAACTTTCAGAAACTCTCATATTCTTATTATTTTCAATGTCACGACAAATTTTCTTGTCATTACTTGAAGGTAGAAGGAGAATGGGGGGTTACTTCTGGTTCTCCTTTATCTTAAGTGGTAGCTTTAGGTTAAAGAGGTGGTGGTCTCCTACTGGACTACCTAGGTGAAACCAGGGCTTTGAATTGAATATTCTGCCTTCATGAAGTCTATAGTCACACTCAAAGAAATGTCCAAAATTAATACTCAGTTTTGCCTGTTTTGCAAATACTCCCAGGACAAAAGTGGCTGTAGTGCTGAGATTCTAGTTTTCACTTAGATTTTGTCGCAGTAATTTCTTACAATTTTGTCATTTGTTTGATACTTTAGAGAGGTATTTTTAATAGAATATCTGGCACTTTTAGTTGTTTTCCATCAAAGGGTTTGTCTAAACAATGTACTTTGCCACATTGCTAGAAACAGAACCTCCGCTGGGCCTTCCAAGGGAAGAGATGTGATACTGTCACCTACACTTAGGGTATTTTTGGTTGCTAAGAAGAGAAAACACAACGCAGCTTACACCGTAACTGATCAAGTAGCTGAAAGATGCAGGGATTAGAGTGTCCTTCAGGAGTAGTTTGATCAGGGATCTATCTTTATCCTCTATGATTTTATTGATTCTGCCTTTTTTAGTGTGTTGGCATCATTCTCCAATTGGCTTTATGAGATGAATGCTAAAAAAGACTGGTACTATATCTTCCTCACTCACAGTTGTGGGGAAAGGATGGCTGCTTCCAACAAACACTGAACTTATCACTGTGTCTGGAGAATTTAATTATTTTAGCTAGCTTAGTTCATTTAAGTTCCTCCTGAAGCTAGCAATGTATCATCGTCACTCCTATCAAAGTTGCTACACAAAGAAGATGAATAAATGAATATTCAGAAGTCAAAATGGTGAGAAAGGAGAGGAGAAGAATAGGAAGGTTTAGAAGTTCCAAGTGTGAGAGAAGAGAGCCAGAAGATCAAAAAGGTGCATAAAAAGCACACTGGGACTGACAAAGATTGACCTCCCAATGTCACTGAGGACTGGCCCTTTTTATCTTCACATGACTATGGAAAAGTTAGTACATTTAAATATATTGACCCCGTAGCTTCAAATCAGAGACTTCTGCTTCTTTGTATATTTAAAGGTACTGGTCAGGTTCTTTTTTTTTTTTTCTTATTCAAACATTATTATAAAGAAACTTCTTTTCCATAATTGCCAAATTCAAACTCAGAATTGGGCACTCTTTGTATCCTAACACAGATCTAGGCACTTTCTGGGTGAGGAATCCAATTCTTAAGTACTTTATTTTAGTAATGCCTATAAAGTACACAGTCATCTGGTAAATAAATGAACAAAAATGCTAAAAATCGTATATACAGCAGACGTGCCACTCTCATTGCTATTTTTACAATTTAATGACTGTTTAAAAAGGGGATTTAAAACTTTTGACTGGCTTTTCAGCTTCTTAGGAAGGCAGAAACCTACAGCTTTGAAGCCTAATGGGAAAAAAAAACAAGAAAGGGCTGAGCATTCAAAACCTGTGCAGGGAATATATTGAGAGATCTCAGACAAATTACTTCCTCTCCCTGATCCAGTTTTCATCTTCAAATATTGATGTATCTTTATGTCAAAAATTAGATCATTGGCTTTTCAGGTTGCATGGAATCATATCAGGAAAAAGATCTTTATAGGCAAGTATGCTCTATTTCATTGACCTTTCCCACTAGAAGCTTCATGAAGCAATGGAGAAATGGTTTCACTATCAATGAAGGTTGCTCAGGGGAAATGAGGACCTATGCTTTGTGAACACCTGGGTTTTAATCAGTTCAGACTTCCCTGTTGAAAAGTGAATTACTGTAATGAGCTCTTATACATGCAGTCAAGCTGAAGAAATAGCAACAGCATACTGGTTAACTAGAGAATCCTCTGTTCCTTAACAATCTTGTTTATGTCTATACTCTGAGGTTTTCAGAGCCCAATACTTCATTGCCTCTCAAAGGGGCTGTTCTAACTATCTATTGCTGAGTAACAAACCACTGCAAACTTAATAGTGTAAAAGAACAGTAGCTGTTTATGATTGTTATCTTTCACAGTTCTGTGTGTTGACCATGCTTAGACCGCTCTTGCTGCAGGTGTGAGTCATTCTGAAGCTTTTTCTCTCACGTCCTGGGAAGATTCAAATATCTGGAGGCTGCAACAGCTGGGGTACCTAAAGAATCTCTCCATGTGGTCTTTCCAGCATGGTGTCTTCAGGGTAGCTTATTTTTTATATGGAAGCTCCAGTCTGCCACAGTATGTGTCCTCAGAAAGAGCCACAAAGAAGCCATATAACCTTCTATGACCCAACATTGTATAATTCAGCAGTGCTGCTTCCATTGCATCCTATTATTTAGAAGAACTGAGTTGTTGAATGCCATATTCAAGAGAGAAAAACTAAACTCCACTTTCTGATAGCTATTGCTCTAGTGAGAATGTTTTTGCCACTCCAAAACTGATGTGTTGGACACCTAATCCTCAGTGCAACAGTGTTGGCAGGTGGTGCCTGATGCAAGGTATTTAGGCAATGAGGGCTCTGCCCTCAAGGGTCGACTAATTCCATTATGAAAAGGGCCTGTGGAGGTGGGATTCCTCTCTTCTGCTCTTCTGCCATGTGAGAACTCAGCATTTCTTTTCTCTGGAGGATGCAACAATCAAGGCACCATCTTGGAAGTAGGATACAGCCCTCATCGAATAACTGAATCTGCTGGTGCCTTGATCTTGGACATCCCAGCCTCCAGAACTATGAGACATACATTTCTATTTTTTAAAAATAAATTACCTAGTCTCAGGCATTCTGTTGTAACAGCACAAAGAGGACTAACACAACTGGAACGTCAGAGAATTATGGACATATTTTAAAATCCCCTCAAAGACTCATTTCATCATGGGAAATTCATTTCTTTAATGAGATTTTACAGAGTCTTATATCCAAAATAGAATAATTGCTGGTAGTATAAAGAGCTTCATTCGTGATCAGTTCCTTATATAACTAGAAATTGGCATACAAATCCATAAAAATTTAAGCATTGGGAACATTAGGAGTAGAAAAAAATAAATATCTGCAAAGAGAGAGAGGAAAGACTTGCCAGAGCATAACAAAAGAAATAGGTGTCTGATTAAGAAAGAGCTGCCAAAAGGCAAAGTAAATGGTGGGTCAGCATGGCATTCCTGAGCTGCAGCTTCTGTTGTGCCACCAGCCTTCAGTGTGACTTTGGTTTACAGGCCACTTCCCCTCTGGGACCTCTCTGTCCTCATTTGTAAAGTACTATATTGAACTAGACAATTTCAAAGGCACCTTATGTCTCTGATATTCTGCAATCCCATTATTATTACTTTAAATGCGGAAGCATTTCCTTAATAGGGAAGAAATTAAATGTCTTAACCCTTGGCTATTAATATCATCTGTTCCTACATTTCATGGGTTGAGATGAGTCACAGAGGATGAAAGACACCATAGCTAAGGATGTCAGCAGAGGTGACAGCCATTTCTACATCAGGTGACCATGGGAAGTGAAAGCTGGCATATTTTATACAATTCAGATGAGACAGGAAAGAACAAATGACCCCTTTGGGCCTTCATTGGAAAAAAAGTAGTCTAAAAGCATCAACTGCTATCCTTTGATGCTCAGATACTGCCTCCTAGTTAATGAAGGCAAAAGTGTAATTTAAGAGCAGTGGTTAGTGCTTTGACTAAGAAAAGGAGGACCTCAACATTTGATAACCTTTTGTTCTTGTCCCTTAAGAATTTTTGGATATGTTATGTGCAAAAAACATTTTTGTATTTTATTTAAAAACTATGCATTATCTATCATACACGCTTCTGGGCAGTGGGTTCCAGAGCCTGCTCATTGTCTTTGAGCTATTTTGCACCTGTTTTTCAACTGCAGGTAACTGACGGACATGCAAACTCTGTCTTATCCAGCAGCGTTTCCACTGGCTTCCCTCCCCACTGTGGAAAAAGTCTTTTTCCCTCCATTTGTAATTCGATTTCTTGACTCTATATGTTTGTGCTTTTTGACATTTACTTTGAACCAGTTCCCTTATATGAGTTAAATAAAACCTTTAACATATATTTCATTTTTATGAGTCACGATTTTGCCATTTTCTGAACATTGTTTTCTAATGAATTTGGATCTGTGCTTAGTTTAAAATAATAACTGGAGTGAGATTTAAACAGTTCTTTATTAGAAATGAACAGGATTTTGGAGATTTGGGGACTGCCAACTTTCAAAGAAGAGAAAACATGCAACCCCAGCGCTGTGGGAAGCAATAGGAGAGTCCCAACAACTTGGCTACCTGTGGGGATGGGGAAGTAACGAGAGGTGAGGGAGGCAGCAGGGAAGGCGAGAGAAGAGAGTAGCAGTGAGGAAGATGGCAGAGAAGAAAGACAAGATGTCAACTGAGAAATTCTACATGGAAGAAAGAAGTTAAAGAACTTTAAATCCATTCAGATCTACTGGTAAACTACATTGATCTCTGTTTACTATGCTTCAGAAGCCTCTTCTTTCACCTCAAAGCTTTGTTAAAAGCAACTGCACCCACAGCTTTGCATCTGTGACCCTTCTGGGGATGAGATATGGAGATGCTATCTTTCATGGCTAGAGCCATGTAAGAACAATGGCTGGGCTTGTGGGAGAGAGGTGCAGACTGTAGTAAAGACAAAACAAACAAACAAACAAACATAGAACCACAAGCCCTCCCACCCCCAAAATGTATAGAAACATTGAGGGAACCTCACCTAGTACAAGGGATGTAATATTGAGCTCTTCTCTCATATGTAAAGAAAATGGTGACAGAAGCATTGAAGAAGTGTTGATATCAAGGGAGCTGAAGTTTAGGTTTCTGATATGATACATTCACACAATCTTTCTTCTAAGAACAATTAAAAAGTGCAACTGCCTGTAGTTCCAGCTATTTGGGAGGCTGAGGTGGCAGGATCCCTTGAACTCCAGAATCCAAGGCTGCAGTGAGCTGTGATTGCACCACTTCACTTCAGCATGGGTGACAGAGTGAGACCCTGTTTCAAAAAAATACAAAATAAAAAAAACAAAACAAGTGTGTGAAAATTATCTTTTTTTGAAATCTGGCTGAGAGTACTGTGAAAGGAAAATAAATCTTGAGACTCCAAAATCACCAAGCTAAAGAAGAAAATCAAGCTGGGAACTGTTTAGGGCAAACCTGCTTCCCATTACATTCAGTCATCCCTCTGAGGCTCACCTGAGACAAATGCATGTCTCATTGCTTCCTCTGCTCTATCATTTATGTAAAAATGCGGATTCACTGAACTGGAGTAAATTGTGTATTCAATGGAAGGCTGACCAAGGACTCAAAAGAATATAATCATTTGTCTCTTATCTACTTCTAACCTGGAAGCCCCCACTTCCAGTTGTCCCACCTTACCGGACTCAACTAGTGTACATCTTATACATATTGATTGATGTCTCACATCTCCCTAAAACGTATAAAAGCAAACTGTACCCCTGACCACCTTGGGTACATGTCTCAGGACTTCCTGAGGCTATGTCATGGGCACGTCCTTAACCTTGGCAAAATAAACAATCTAAATTGACTGAGACCCATCTCAGATATTTGGAGTTCACATTTTGCTAACCACGAAGGGATTCTGAGTGGAAGAGCTGCTGACCTTTGAGAAATCTCCTATTGGGGCTTGGTACCCGCTTGAGCTATCTTTATGGCTCAAACCAGTAGGACAATTTGCTGAGGCCTGGAAGCTCCCCCTCCAGAGAATTCCTGATCTCTCAAAATTTGGTCAATATTTAAAGATTATTTTGCTAGGAAAAATAATTTTTATTTCCAACTCCTGTTGGAAGGAGCTTTACTTCCTTCCAACAAGGAAGGCAAGCTTTCTTGCTTCCATGACAATGGAAGGCAGGTAACTCCTTTCTGGAGTTCGAGCTCACTTCCAACAGGGAAGGTGAATTTGAGTTTTTTCCTGCTTCTAGGATGGTAGAGAGCAGTCTTCAGCCTGAGACCCATCCTTAGGTAAGTAGCTGAATTGGGGTTTTGTCTTGGCTAAAGTTAAGATGAACAACCAGCTGGTCTTAATTTCTCCTTACCATTAGAGTGCTCAGTAATTGTATAAATTGTGTAATCATTTGTTTTGCTTAAATGTTTTTGTGTTGTTTGTTTCTGTTTTTGTTGTTGTTTCAGTCGTTTTCCCATTAGATTTGACCAGCTCTATCTGACTTGATGAAATCTGAAGGAAAGTTCCAATTCAAGGGGAACAAAGCCTCTGAAGTGGCTAAATTTCTACCAAAAAAAGGGGGAAGGGAAATGTTTTATTTTGATTACTTAAGGGGTTTTATTTACATAACGAGGCCATCTTTTTGCTAGGCAAGCCAAACTGGAAGAGCAATAGCTGTTGCCCCACATTGTAGTTTCATAGTTGGGGTTCTGCCATCTTTTTTTTTCTTCTTTACCACAATAGCCTGGGTTTGGTTTCTAAATCAAGCCATTTCAGGTTTGATACTTATTGCTTCCGAAATATCGGCAATTTGTCTTCGCTAAAATATGATAATGAGATTTAAAAAGTTTTTTTTCAAGGAGCTCAATGGATTAGCTTAATGCAAAGGTAGCATCCAAGATGTGCGCATATGTGTGCCTGTGTGTTTGTATTAAAAGGCCTTCATGGTTTGTTTTTGTTTTTGTTTTCTCCTGAGACCTTGCCTTTTTGAGTAAGAGTTTTTGTTTGTTTGTTTGTTTTTTCCTCAATTGAATGAATTCTGTTTCCTTCATTTACTTCTGCTGTTTCTCCTTTCTCTTGTCACCCTCTGCTGCATAAGGAACCTAAAATAATTTATAATAGCCCACAATTCCTTACAGAAAATGGAGAAGGTGCCAGACTCCCTTTTGCAGAGAAATCTCTGTTTTTCCTTATGGAACAGCAAGAGTGTAAATAGACAAGTTTGTTTCAGATCTTAAGTTGCTTGCTTTTGTATTGTGTTATCTGACTTTTTGCCTAATTTTTTTTTTTTTTTTTTTTTGAGACAGAGTCTCTCTCTGTTGCCCAGGCTGCAGTGCAGTGGCGCAATCTCGGCTCACTGCAACCTCTTCCTCCCAGGTTCAAGCGATTCTCCTGCCTCAGCCTCCAGAGTAGCTGAGACTACAGGTGCCCACCACCAAGCCCTGCTGACTTTTGTATTTTTAGTAGAGGTGGGGTTTCACCATATTGGCCAAGCTGGTCTCAAACTCCTGACCTCAAATGATCCACTCTCCTTGGCCTCCCAAAGTGCTGGGATTATAGGCAGGATACTTTCTTAATCTGATACCTTCATGATGGGATTAGTACTGCCATGAGAAAAGACTAGAGAGTGGGCTCTCTCTCTCTCTCTCTGTCTGTCTCATTCTCTATGTCTCAATTGAATTATTTTCCCATAAAATTAAAGAAAGTGGTGGCAGAAGCATTGACAATGTGTTGATATCAAGGTAGATGAATTTAGGTTAGAGGGAAAAGGGAGTTAGATTTCCATTATGGTACATCACACAATCTTTCTTTTAAGAACAACTAAAAAATGTACAACCATCTGTAGTCCCAGCTACTCAGGGGGCTGAGATGGGAGGATCAATTGAACTTAGGAGTCCAAAATCTATAAGCCAAGAACAGGACCCTCACCAAAAACTGAATCAGTGGGCACCTTGATCTTGGACTACCCAGACTCCAGAACTGTGAGAAGTAAATCTCTGTTGTTTAAGTCACCTAGTCTATGGTATTTTGTTAGAGAAGCACAAACTGACTAATGCAACTATTATTCATATAGTTTTTATGCTGGTCAGTCTAAGGCCAGAAAATGACTGCTGAATTCTAGTAACTACACTATATTCCAGATAAAAAAGGGAGAAAAGAACCAAAAAAGGGCTATATCAGTTGTTAATTACTGTTTTTTTAATAAGGAAAACAAATGCTTTCCTAGAAGTCTCACATTAAAAACAACAACAAGAACAACAACAACAAAAAACACTTTTCTTTTTTGGGCAAAATTGAAGCTTATCCTGAACCAATTACTGACTATATCAATGTTGGGTTATCATTGTTTTATTTGTGGGGACAAGAATAGGGAACTTTGCATTTACCTGAACAAGCAAAGGTTCTATTAGTAGAGAGGGGTGGTGCAGGAAAGAACACAGAGCACACAGTTAGCAGTGTCCGCCACACATGTTATAGTCTCTCTTTGCCCTGTAGGGAAAAATTTTTGCTTCAGTGGAAAACTTTGCATTCCCTTCCTGGTTATCTGATTCTGATTCTATGGGAGCTATTTTACAACTTTGTAAGTTGTAGATAACTGATAATGATGCAGAATAATTCTCATCTATAGACATGCACATGAATTCTGTATATTGGCAGATTTTATTTCTGAGAAAGTCAGTTTGCTGCCATTTGCATACTCATTGCAATGTTAATGAAACAAAAATATGTCTGTTCTTTACACTCACCTTTGCACTGATTGCAACATCTTACCAGTTTCCTCATGAATGAGTTAAATAAAAATCTTTAACACATTAATCTTTTTATATCTCTGTAAGCCATGATTTTACTTTTTTCTTAACATTGTATTTTAACAGACAGAAAACTATAAATTTATAAAATGAATAGTTGATTTGTTTACTTATTCGTTTATTTTTATTCTCAGTACTAACACTATGCCTACAACATTAGTAGCTCAACTAATATTTGATAAATTGATAAATGAGTAGCATCAGTTAACTAAAAAGCAAAAGAGCTATATGGTAGAATTATTATTTATTAAAATCCTATACTTGATGGGAATATCTCTTAAGAATATACACTTCTTTTGCTCCTTTTGGTTTGTTACCTGCAATCAATATTCTACTGTGTAAACTTCCTCAGAGAGAGTCACTCTTCAAATAACTAATGTGGGTTTATTATCTGGGATAAATTTTCTCTGTGATTTTAGTTTATGAAATAGCTTTTGAATTAGATTCCCAGAGGGAAGTTAATATAGTGTCTAGAGAAAATACAACTTCATGTTGTTTTGTTGTTTATTTAGATTAATTTTCTTTTTATTATAAAACCAATCCATGCTTATTTTCACCAAATATTCAAAAATGCACAAAGGAAAATGTATTTTTACCTTTCTCAAGTTAGTAAGATTTAGGTTATCATGGTTAAAAATTTGGTGTATGTCCTTCTACATCTTTTTCTAGAAAATGGATCTAAGATTTGTATGAACATTTTTGCACCCTCATTTTCTTAGCTGTGTAGTTTACGTCAGGTTTGTTAACATATCTGAATCCCAGTCTCCATGTGTATGCAAAGAAGTTAAAAATGTACCTGATGGCTGGGTGCAGTGGCTCACGCCTGTAATTCCAACACTTTGGGAGGCTGAGGTAGGCAGATCACGAGGTCAAGAGATTGAGACCATCCTGGCCAACATGCTGAAACCCTGTCTCTACAAAAAATACAAAAATTAGCTGGGCATGGTGGCGTGCGCCTGTAGTCCCAGCTACTGGGGAGGCTGAGGCAGGAGAATCGCCTGAACCCAGGAGGCAGAGGTTGCAGTGAGCTGAGATTGCGCCACTGCACTCCAGCCTGGCAACAAAGCGAGACTCTGTCTCAACAACAACCACCACAACAAAAAAGGTACCTGATAAGGATCACATAAGTAAAACCCACAGCACAGAGTCTAGGTAATCATGGATGCATGGATGATCAAGAAAAATTAATAGTAACATAAAATAGGGGATGAAACTCAAATTTCTCAAGGACTTCAAATAGCCTGTTCCTTTGCATCTCTTTAGATTTATAGTTATCATTTAACATTATAAAAATATGCTAGGCAGATTGAATATACAAATGGACAATGGACACAGCATACTTTATGGTAGAACTCTGACCCACAACCTCAGCAGCAACAAGCACTGAAAACCAAATGACAACCTCTGTAGCAATTGGCCCAGAGAAGTTAGGACTTGGTCAATGACTGGCAGCTTCTATATTTTGCCCCGGTTTCCAACTGAGGTCCAACCAGAGAAAGCCAGATACTCTTCAAACTAATCACATAAGATGCTACACCTTTTGTTAGCTCCCTCCAGCCTCCCCTTACCACTTTTTTCACTCTAAAGCTTTTCCTTCATGCCTTTGAGTCTCTGCCGAATTTAAGTGATGGTAGCTGACTTTCTTGCTATAGCAAGCTCTGAAGAAATAGTCTCTGTTCTAATTCCGGTGCTCTTTATCTATTTCCACACAGTGCATATCTCTGGATTTGAGAGCACAGGAAAAAGAGATAATATTGTAATTTTCAGCACTTTGCATGTTTCAAGCTTTGAAGAAATGATCACAAAAGTTTTTCCTAAGGGCTTGTATCACAGGGGAATGAGAAAAACAGATCCAGAGAAAAGGAGGCAAGTCTTGCAAGGATATGAGAAAGAATCTGAAAAAGAGGGATGCCGATGGCACCATTTCATTCTCTTGCTCTACAAATATAAATCAGAACCATGAGAGATGCTGAGAAGAGATAAAGAAGCATGCATCCCTAAACAATAATCCTGCAAAACAAAACAGCTGATCACACACATTTTTGACCCTAAGCAACCTCAACAAGAAAACTTTGCAAGTCTTCCCTGAGATAGCGGAATTTCAACCTCCCTACAGTGCAACAAATTTGCTTTGCAGAGAAGTGAAGTAAGTTGGTGTATAAAGCAGAACATTTTGAAATATTTTAGAGAAACCTCTACAAAGGTCTTAATGTTATTCAACGCTTTATTCATGGACTGAACCAGAATAATTATTAAGTATAAGGCACTCCTGGGCAATTGCACAAAATAGATACTGTTCAAAGATAATTTTAAGGAAAAGGTAAAAATCAGACTCTCATACTGATTGAACACATAATAAATATTTTATTTGATTCACATGATAGGAGGGAACTAGGCAGAAGTTGTAACTGGTTTGAAGGAAAAGTTAAAACAACACTGATTTATATGGGTAAAAGAGATCTCAATATGACTTGCAAATGAGCAAAATTGATTTTTTTCAATGGCAGGTTGGGGTGAGTGAGGAAGTCAAAAATCACTACTTGGCAGGAGAATATTTGAGCACCACAAATTCTAACATATCAGCTAAAAAGACCTAAGAGAAATGCATTTCAAACTCTAGATACTTAAAACTGACTTCAGGCTGGGTGCGGTGGCTTATGCCTATAATCCCAGCACTTTGGGAGGCCGAGGTGGGCAGATCATGAGGTCAGGAGTTCATGACCAGCCTGGCCAACATGGTGAAACCCCGTCTCTACTAAAAAGACAAACATCTGGGCATGGGGGCTTATGCCTGTAATCCCAGCTACTCAGGAGGCTGAAGCAGGAGAATCACTTGTACCTGGGAGGCAGAGATTGCATTGAGCCGAGATCACATCACTGCACTTCAGCCTGGGTGACAGAGCGAGACTCCATCTGATCAAATAAACAAACAAACAAAAAAACTGAGTTCATCCCCCTACTTTCCACCCTACCTCTGCACCTCTGCCCCCTAATTTCTTATTTACCTTTTATATTTGAAGGTCTAGAACTTTCATTTGGTGATATGTATTGATCAGCTCCCTATGCTGGGTCTTGCTTTGTGTGAGTAGGATTCTGAGATGACAAAACTTGCTCCTTTTTCAGATGATATGACACATCCCTCTGTGTCTCACTCAGGTATGTGTGTCAAAAGCAGTGGATGGAAGGGATAAATGTATTAAGGTCTGTGGGCTGTGAAAGCACTGCAGAGGCCTGCTGGCATTATAATGTCTGATTTTTATTCTTCTGATTCTGTGAGTGTAACAGGGTTGGTTTCCTGGTCTGAAGCAGGCAGCAAATACATTTCTTTTGGTTAGTAGGACTAAACTGAGACTGGTCAGGATGATCTGGTGGGAGGGTGTGGTTGTAAAAGCGTTCTTGCTGTCAAAGCCTAATCAGCTAAAGACCACCAGAGACAAGCTTTAGGTTGGACAAAATCAGGTTCAATGATTCAGTGCAGTGAGAAAGGACACGCCACAGGAATGATATGTTGCTGCTACCCAAAAGGAAGAAGGGAAGTATCTTTTATGAGGTTTGAATTCCTGATGAAATATTCTGAAGAGGGTCCCATTTCTGCATTTGGTGCTATTTCTGAGGTAGTAGAGGGAGCAATTAACTAGGATTCATTGCTGCCATGATGTGAAAGAGCCTTAGCAACTGGCTATCTCCTGAAATAGAAAGAACAGAAGGTCTAGAGGCATACTGGTAAGAAAGCAATAGTCACTTAGAGATGGGATCATTTTGGCATTACAAATTTCTTAGAAGAACACTGTGAATGTTTCAAAGAAAGCACCTGAATACTAATGCATGCCACTTCACAGATCCTTCTCAGTGGTGGCAATTCCAAATGGTGATGTGAGCCTTATTCCCCAGGCAGGGCTTGCAAAATCCAAAAGAACAAAGAGAGCTTTCACAAAGTATTGTTTGAGGTTATTAATTTGCAGAAAAAGAACAATTTTCTCTGAGAAACAGTGAAAGAAAAAAGCAACATTTCAGATTCCACTGCCAAACATAATCCTCTGGTGTCTCTGAAATGATGGTGCTTTTATAAGTAAATTAGACATTTTTGTGAATGACTCAAATTTCTCTGAAGGTGGAAAGTAGAGGCAGCCCAGGGATCCAGTGACAGCTGAAGGAGATGGAGCTCACATATACAGAGCAAAGAGTTTTACCTTTGCCACATCTTGAGACTGACTGACCTGGCAGTTTGGGCATCTGCCCTGGC
The DNA here is from genome assembly GCF_006542625.1 of Nomascus leucogenys. NCBI lineage: Eukaryota > Metazoa > Chordata > Mammalia > Primates > Hylobatidae > Nomascus > Nomascus leucogenys. The sequence continues at coordinate 63,404,379 of NC_044394.1, read as the reverse complement.
AATTAGCGATGAACTACAGAGAAGCCACTAACATCATATTACTGTGGCTACAAGTTTGCTCTGGGAACTAAACACTTACAATAAAGTGTCCTGAAACCTATTTGCTGACCTCCACTTCATTTAGGGAATTGGGTGTGTCTAGCCAGAGAAAGACCAACAGCCTGGGATAGGCCCTTTGGATCTGGGTCCTCAGGAACCAGCAAAACCCATGTTAATCTAAAGTAGTCTGAAATGGAATGATATAAGTTGACATTTCCAAGTCTCTTCCAGTCAACTGACTCCTTAAGAGATGAAGGCCTTGATAGAGGCACCTTCTTGCAGTCCCTTGAAAGACGCTGCTGTATACTCATATGTCACCTCTTTTAACAACTCTAGCTTGCCCTCCACCAATAGTTTTATTCACAGCAGCCCAAAGACCCTCTCAGTATTCTTACAGCTGTGCTTAGAAATATCAGCTGAATAAACACTAGAGATAACAGGCTATCTTTTGAAATTAAGCTTGTGAAGGATGGAAATTTTCACAAACAATTTATGTTCATGCCTCTGAATATATAACATCCAAATCCAGCAGGAAGAACAGGATATCTGATATATAAAACAATACCCATGAAGTTACTATAGTACATATAAAAAAGCAAAATATTTCCCATGAAGTTATCATAATGATAAAAATAGCAACAGCATGCTCTATATGCAAAGCAAAGTCCTAACAATTTACATGTATTAACCCACTTAATCCTCAAAACTACCCTGTGAAGTAGGTACCATTATTATCCCTTGTGGCAAATGAGGAAACTGAGGTATAGAATATAATTTCCATCAATAAATAAAATGTCTTTTAATGGAGACAAAGATGTTTACCTATAGACCATATCTCATGCTTAATATACAGTCACATTGCTTCTGGAATGAAATATCTTTGTTTCTTGAAGCTACATTTGTCTAAATGCTTCCCTCAAAGGCTACTAGAGATGCCCTGTTTGAAATGGGAGGCCAAAAATGGAAGGTAAAGAGCAATTTCAGTCATACATGACTTAATATTGGGGACACATTCTAAGAAAAGTGTGGTTAGGTGATTTCATCTCTGTTTGAACATCATGGAGTGTAGTTATACAAACCTAGAGGGCACAGACTACTACATATGTTGGCTACATGATGTAGCCTACTGTTCCTAGGGTACATGCCTGTATAGTATGTTATTGTACTGAATACTGTAGGTAACTGTTACACAATGATAATTATTTGTGTATCAGAATATAGCTAAACATAGAAAAGGTACAGTAAAAATACAGTATTATAATCTCATGGGACCACAGTGACATATGCGGTCTGTTGTTGATCAAAACATTATGAGGCACGTGATTGTATAAAGAGCATGACCTAGCAAGAAACTGGAAAAAACACTGAAATTTCCACCCAAGCAGAATGAATACATTATAGTAAAAAATTAAAATATCATACATGTGGATAAATCTCACAAAATTATCCTAAAAGAAAAATGTTGTTACAGAAGAATATATAATATTTACATGTAGTGTAAACTTATACAAAGCAGTATTAAATGTTGCTAGGGATACATGTAATGTAGTAGAAGTATAAAGAAATGCATGGCAATGATAAATGCTAAATTCAGGAGGATAGTAACTTGAAGGGAGGAGGAAATGAATGTGATTCGATAGGAGTAAACAGAATTCAAATGTACTGTTAAAGTTCTATTTCTTTAATTGTACCATGACTCTTTTCAAATTATCATTCTTCACTTTTTTTATATATATAATATTTTAAATACTCTTTTGAAAATTGAAAACAATTACAATTTAATAGAAAATCTACAATTTTTATCACCTACTTTATTCAAGGGGCAAGGAGGATGGGAAATAAGCCTCTGGGGCCCACAGAACAAACGAAAGCACAGCATCTGTCATTCATCAACTAATTTAAAAACATTATTTGTTTCAGATAGAAAAAAATTTGGTCTGTCATTTGATTATGTACATCAGCTTTTACATTTTTAATTAGATAATTTGCATGTCTTATATTTTGCTATCTCAAAAATATTCAGCTTAAACTCAGAACAATGCCATCTAGAGCTATAGGCAACACTTGGTTATGCACTTCAGAATTTTAACTGTGAGCGAAAAAAATATTTGACTTTTCCATGTTAGTTGATGTCTACCCTGACAATCATGGCCTGATGTAGTTTAATTGCTTTCAAATGAGAGTCTCATTTATGTAAGTGAGGAATATCCAGGGTTAAGGTCATGTTCCAGGGCTACTGTGTGTTGAACACTGAAGCTGAGCCTAAGTTGTAAGAGTACCATATGCAGCACAAAACATTTTGTGAAATGAAAATGAAATCTTAATTCCCCTGACCAAGTGAACAAACCCCTTTTGGCCAAGGAGACCCCAGAGAAACCTTAACAACAAAGTTTTCTAGCCATGATGGGTGTGGGAATCAGTCACGCCTCGTTACACCCCCTCCCTCCCTAATTGCCATTAGACTTTTTTTTCTAAGAGTTAAACAGAAACCAGCCCTCGAAAAAAAAAGAAGGAATAACTCACTCTTCCACCGACTTCAACCAACAGCTTGGCACCTTGACGGAATCCCCTCCCCTTTTGTGGTTTTGACACAACAACTGATCAACATTCCTTCCTGGTAAGTGACCATCAACCATGGAATGGTTCTGAGGTATTCATGGAGGTTGTGTGAGGCATCACTGCGTCCTCCATTTCACATTTCACATATACAGCCTAATTTTATCACATTTTGATGTTAAGTCTGTACCCCAAAATGAACATGGGACTATATGACATTCATGTTTGCTTACCACACATGCTTGTGACTTCCCCTCATGAACATTCCTAGCCCCTCCTGTAACCTGATACATATGTATATGTAACTTATCAACCAAGTATAAAACTCAATGATACCCTCCCTCCCTCAAAGTTTCTACTTTCAGTCTCTACCAGAGGCTGTGCTTCCCAGCCTGCAAGCTGTAGCCCTTCATAAGAAATAAAGTTCTCTTTTCCAAATTTATAGATTTTGTGATAAGTTGACAATTTCTATCTCTCAGTACATGGTTAGGTTTAGGGCACTTGCTTATGGTAGGCATTACAAGTTTAGTCTGTGACCAAGGTTAGGGTGGGTCTCTTAACAGGGCTGGGGTCTATATGACATAAGATTAATAACAAAGTTGAGGCTGAGGAGTAGAGCTCTACAAGGTCAACACAACAGTTAATTGTCTCATCCCTGTTGCCCTTTAAAGAAGTGTCAGATGAAGACAGATGATATGCCATTAGAGTGTATGGAGACGCATGGTCTGTAAATCATTTGTTCAAAATGGAATTTAGCTGACATCACTGGAATGCTTCCCTGAGGGGAATTGGAGACTAACTTTGTTCTGATTATTTAAAGGGCTTAAACCAACTGTGAATCTGCAACAGCACTTGCAGCTCATTTCCCGCCCAGTCCCACACTTTCCTTCCACACCCACCCTGGACCCTGGGCTCCTGCAGTCAAGCTTATATTTCTGGACTCTGACAGTGTGTAATTGGACTAGAATTTGCCAGGCAGTCATGTTGGCAGGCTTTTGAACATGAATGTATTTGGTCTTATGTATGAAAAGGTAGAAAAGCCAGTCTGCGGAGAGCGAGAAAGCTGAACTAACAAAGAGGGGGAGATATATGACTATGGGTAGAGTGAGAAGATGGCAGGAAAAGACAGGGACCACACTGGGCCAAGATGATTTTCCAGTTTCTGGATGAATAATCCTCTGTTAAGCTCCCCCTGGCTTATTAAAATGTATTTCTCTTACTTGCAACAAAAAGTCCTACTGAACACAACTCGGGTACATAACAGATAATTCAGGGAACTTACTATTTTCTAGTGTAGGTGTTCATCGGTAGCTCTGTGTCCTGTCACTGGTGCCCCATCAAGCCATCATTTCCCCACTTTGGTACATGGTTGGTGGCCTGTGAATGTTTGCTTCCTCTCCAGGTGGGGCTACTAAGCCAAAAAGTAGACTGAGACATTAAACTGTTGTTTGAAAATCTTTCTAAAAGGCAGGAGTCTACTTTCCAGCCTCAGAAAGGTCAAGCTAATGACAATTATTGAAAAGGAAAGAAAACATTTATTGGCCACCTATTGTGTCCAAGTATGGTGATCATGAATGTAACTAATAGAAGAGAGGAATGAAATCCAAGTAGAAAGTAGTTATCACACAGGGCTTAGACTTAAACAGACGTTGAAATTCACATTGCCCAAGCAGCCAAAAATTTGAGAAACAAAATCTGAGAGAGAAGGAAACTGCAGGGAAGTAAGCCTCAAAATCTGCCTATAGTCTCCCCTCTAAGCATTTGCCAACTCCTAAATTAAAAGGGTGATTAGTACAGATAGAGCAAGCAGAAGATAGTTGGTAGAATGTAGAGGATTTGAACAATTTGGCTTAATTGACATATTTTGAACACCCCAATTAAAAATTATTAGTATGATTATTGTTTTTAAACAATCCATGGGTCAGAGGAGGAATCACAATGGAAATTAGGAACATTTTGAACTAAAAAAAATTTCATTAAAACTTACAGTTTGCAGCTAAAGCAGTGTTAGAGAAATATAGTTTTAAAAACATTTGGTAGAAAAGAAGAAAATAAATTCCCTTAATTTTCCCCTCAGTTTGACTCAACTTTACACAGGCTTCTTCTCTAAGTCCTGTCCTCCATCCTCTTAGAATGATTGCTTCAGAAAATTCTTTACTGTAAAATATTTCTTTGCACCTTTGCGATGTAAATCGTTAAAAAGTCTCTTGTCAGTTTCACAGCCCAGGACCCTTCCTCAAGTACTGGGAGCTATCCTTTTGAAATGTAATCATCAAGAAGAAATGGCCCCTATATCCCAGTATCTGTGGGAGAAAAGGAGCTTAACTCCAGAGAGTGCCTTTCTTACTGTCAGGAAGATTAGAGAAAGTTTACTTTTCCTTTGTGTAAAGCCAATTACCAAACACAGATGGTCTGTAGTTTCACTTGCCCAGCTCCTGAAAACTCTCCTGCCTTTTGTTTCAGCTGTGCTCTCTCCCCTCTTGCTCCAGTATTATCAGAAGTATACCATGGTGATATGATCAGAATCAACTTCTGTTTCCTTATCTTGTCAAGTACAATCTTTTCTTTGTTTCCATTTTAAAAGAACAGAGAAGAAAATAGCAACTCTTAGAGAGTAGAAGGATGGAAATAATATGGTAAGACCAGACATCAATGAAGTAGAAAATAAAAGTATGTTTGAGAAAATAATAAAGTCAAAAGTTGGCACTTTGAAAAAAATCCATAAAATAGATACACATCTAGAACGAATGATTCAGAATAAAAAGAAAGGACAAATTATCAATATCAGAAATGAAAGAGGAGACTTTTATTTTACATATTTGTTATTAAATGAGTTATTCTTTTTGTGTGCACTGTTATAGATGGAAGTGAATTAATTTTTAACTTTATTCCTTTATTGAGTAGAGCACTGTGTGCCCAACGTGGGTCTAACCAGCATCTTGATGCTTGAGTTTCTCAGAACACCTAGATACTCACAGAAATTGATTCAACAAGTATTTGTTAAACATATGCAATGTGTCACACACTGTATTGACTGGGTGTGGTTTGACCACATATAATAATACAGATAGTGCCTGTTCACATAGAGCTTACAGTTCATCTCTGCACTAGTGATTTTTAAACTACTTTCATCAAATAAATAACATTGTTTATTGCTTTCAATGGAGTGGAGGGTAATTTTGACTGACAGAGCTTAAATTAATAAAGTTCTCTCTTTGAGCAAGCATAAACATCTTTCACAACACTAACTCTCCAGTCTAACCCCTTCAAAGGAGCTTCCTCCATCCTCATATTTGTGCTTTTTCCTCCACTACTTACTCCCTGACTTTAAAATATCCTCCGTCTTCCTTTCCACCTATGTGAATTCAACCTGTCTTCTAAGATCCAACTCAAGTTCTATTGCCCTCACTTCAGTGAATTCCCTTCTCTCTGAGAATACGGTATTCTCTGTTGTCTATTGTCTGTACCTCACATTTGCCTCACAACCTTTGTTACCTCTCCCATGCAATCCCCAAGGGGATGCTATTTTTCTAACTGATTAGGTTCCAGCAATAGGTGGAACCCAGTCAATACAGTGTGTGTTAACTGTGCTAGTGGAGCAATACCTGTAAACATGAAGTGCCCCAGGTGACGCTTCTGCCTCTTCCTACCACGAAGCCAGAAGATGATGAGAATCAAAGCAAGGTTTAATGATTGGAGGTCAAAGCAGAGCAAGAATCTCAGCACGACCAGTTTAGGAAAAAGATTTTCTATATGGTCCAGCCCAGCAACAAAAACTTCATCACTGGGGTGAGGAACAAAGTTTGCTTTTCTACTCTATTTTATCTAGTCTAGAATGTCATGCATCATAAGATATATGACTGCTGTACTTTGGGAAAAAATAAGCTCTTTTTAATGAACATGTTAAAAATCTTAATAGAAAATAATATACACATATCCATAAAATTACATAACATTTTTCTCTTCAGTTACCAGCTTTTTATTTAAGCAACTTTAAAATCTCTTTTGGACTCAGAAATTATGATATTCTCATGCTGCTTTTTGTTAACTGGGCTTATGATCTTGATTAACTAAGTCCTTTTAAGTCTGAGGCTTGTTGAAGAGCACTAAGTTTTCATATGTGTTTATTACTTGGTTAAACTTATTTTGTATGTTTCTTCCTAATAACTCATGTATATCCTGATATTTAAACAATGGTTTTGACAGAAAATGGGCCTATGTTTGAATGACAGAATTTTATGAGCCACTAACCAGTCACAAAACTCTTTCCTACTTGAAACTCTTGAGCATTATTTTAATCCAAGATATTTAGCAGTTCATACTGCCCTTGATTATTAACAGGCAGCCTTCTGTGAAATCATGAATTTTTTGCTACAATGATTCTGGTGTAAATCTTTGAACACATTTTAAGTAACAATTAAAGATGCATAGCAAGTTAAAATGTGCTACCAATACATATGATTCAAAAGGATTGAATAGAAAACTTCTCATATGCTAAAGTTTCTACATGTGTGACCAATGATTATTGGGTCACAGCTCTTCTGTCAAATTTCCTTTATTATTAGTTACACATTTAAAATTAAGAAAATTAAAAATAAGTGTCCTTGTGTTTCCAGCTACTTGGGAGACTCAGGCAGGAGAATCACTTGAGCTGAGATTGCGCCACTGCACTGAATCGCTTGAACCCGGAAGGCAGAAGTTGCAGTGAGCTGAGATTGCGCCACTGCCCTCCAGCCCGGGTGACAGAGTGAGACTCTGTCTCAAAAAAAAAAAAAGAAAAGGAAAGAAAAAGAAGTGTCTTAGAATAAAAAGCATATGAAAATACAGTGTTAAGATTTTTTTCTTTGATCCCTCTACTAGGGAATTTATGGATATATCAGACATAAATATAGACATTTGTTGCTCCTCTTGATATAATACCATTCATAAACACCCCCATTCCACCATTATTTTCAATACCCAGCTATGAATTATTTCAGAGAAATGACCTTACATGTAGGGATGTTTTATTCATCCAAGGTCTTTCAGGTTTCAAAAAATAGAAGGTTGCATTGTATAAAAGAGGTAGAAATGCAGGAAAACTGTGGTGGACACTTACTGAATTTTCAGCCTAGAACTTTGTTCCTGTAAAGTAGCTTCCTTTTCTAGCCACAAAGTGAGAATGGTTGCTTTCATGCGCAATGAAAAGCCTTCCCTGGGAATTTGGAACACACAGTGGTGAAGTTTTGTCTCTCTGATGGTCAGACTGTAATGTGAAGACTGAGAGCCACTGTATTTTAGGCTATGACAACGGGAGAAGTAGAAGAAACTGGCGTACTGTTTCCTCTTAAAAAGAAACTCCCTGAAAAGGGATTGAAGCAGGGAGAGGTGCAGAGATAGGAGAAAGGAATCAGCCTCATGGCTGTGGCCCTGGATACAGGTCTTTCATTGTACCTAAAAATTTTCCTGATATTGGTTATGTGAGGCAAGCTCTTATCTTTATGGTAAAATAATGTATTTATTGCTTAAGTTAGTTGAGCTGCATTGATTGCTTCTAATAAAAAAGAACTCAGAAACTATCACATAAAAGTGGAAGTGTTTTAGTTCAGGATACAGCAGATATTCTGGTATCCCATGAAAAGTAGAGTGCTCATCTCTTATGAAGCAGGCACTCTTATTTCTTATCCTTGTCACCTCCTCTATCCTTTGATGTGGCTCCAGTAATGATTGTTTATAGAATAAATAAGTAGATGGATAAATTCATGTCTATACTTTTTACTTCCTTTTGCCACTTCTCGAAATTTTGGTATTTTGATTTTCAAAGATGAAAATATCTTTGCCATGTTTAGACACTATCAAATGTAGAGTGTGAGTTTTAAGCAGATACCTCAACCCAGGTCACCTCATCACCAGGAAAACTCCAGACACCTAGCTCTAGTCTAAACAGCTGTTGCCAGAGTAGTAAAATATTGTGGTATAAAGTATGGTAATCTTAAATAATAATCCTTCTGTAGCAGCTTTGCTCAAAAAGTGGCTGCATAACTGGCAGGCACTTTTAAGTTTCCTAACTTACCAAACACATGCAGCTGCTTGTGTGCTGTCTTAAAAAATACATATCTGACAATAGCCTATTGATTTATACACATACTTGTGTAAACATCACACATCTTCCCTTTTCCTTCACAAACAGTCATTGACAATTTCACCCTCCATTCCCCTGTTCCCAAATCAGAAGAAAGAAACTCAAAAGAACACAATCTAACATCCCCAAATGACCAGTTTTCTTGGTGAGAACAACACTGACATAACTAACATTTATTAAATACTCTTCTGTGTCAGACATTGTGTCATTATAAGCATTCTCTAGTATTTGGAGCACCCATGAATTATAGAAGTACTTATCTAGGTATTGAATTTCATGGACTAGATATGGTAGGCTGTAATAGGTTTGTTAATTCTGTATTTTATTAAAAACAAGACAAAGCAAAACAAAATATTTACTCTCTATCCTCATCATCATTTATAAATACAGGACATTCTAATGTTCCAAGATATATGAAAAACATAATCACAGGTGAAATTAATTAAATTTAGCTTTATAAAGTACTCACCAAATTCCTTTTTTTTTTTTTTTTTCTGTTCTTGGTATAGCTGGTGAAGATTTGAGATGGACTAGCACAAAGTACATCGTACAAGCATTTCAAAGCTGCTGTTACATAACCCTCAAGATTTCCCGAGGTGGAAAGAAGACCTTCATTCACTTAAATCAGAACATCGGTAGACATTCCTTCCCACTTGGATGATCGTGGCTTCCTTCAGCATAAGAGGGTGGAGTGTTAAAAGACATGATATGACAGCTATTAGGCTCAATTTCTCTTACCCTGAAAAAAATTTGCCATAATGAAGTAGAAGTGACACGTACAGTACAGGCTGTGTGTATTCACTTGCAGAGGAGGAGACTCCAAATGTTTCAGACATATCAGATGCATATGATGTTCCCCCGGGGCTCTCTCAAAAGTTTTCTTTGTATCGGGTTTCCCTCTATCCCCTTGAAAACAGATCCCGTTGTGTTAACATCTAAGGCAGCCATTGAATTCAATGCTATCCCATCGACCACTGTGTTTAGGTCTGCTAAATATGGTTTTAGCACAACTGGCATCACTGACAGGCAGCCAAGAGTTGATATAAACCATAGTAGCATATTATGCTAAACAAAGGAGAAGGGAGTAGAGGGATATGATAATATCTATAATAGTATCGACCATTTCTCTGCGGAGCTGCTCATGTGGCCAAACAAGGGTCTGAGAGACAACACAAAATATGTCTAAACGTGATTACTCACTAGCCAGGGATGACTCTCCTTGAATCTGAGCAGGATGAGTGAACATTTTTCTAAGTGCAGAACAGAGAAAATGGTGGTGAAAGATGTAGAATTGAGTTGGAGATACTACATTTGATCCAAGATAAGATCAAGAAGATTCAAAACTCAAGAACTTGCTGAAAAACCAAGTTGACAGGAAAGCTGTGGTAGAAGTAGCCAGAAAGAGCCAGCTTCTGTAGGAAGTTTGGTATCCTGGTAAAATAGAGATGAGGGATGACAAGGAACCCCTACAAAGCCACAATTCAGAAAGTAAGCGGTAAGACTCAGAAAACCTGCTCCCCTACTTCTCACCTTAAGAAGGGCTACAGAAACTAAGCTTGGATAAGTTGCAACCTGTTATGGCTGCTGGCATTTGTCATTCTAAGAAATTTCAGGTTGCTTGGGCCTGTGAAAACAGAAGACTTGCAAATTTCTGCCATCTAGCAGATGCATTTTTGTCATACTCTCACATTTCTAAAATCAGAAAGAATCTTTTAATCACTATGCACCCTTTTATGGAAATACCATTAATTCAGTGGTACATCATATTAATTGCTTTTTATAATGATGGCACCATGGGATTGAGGGAATAATATCTCAAAACTTCACTTATAACTTGGAAGAATGGTTCTTTGGACTTCAGATTTCATTGTTTCCAGGACTAAGTGCTACTGTAGCCTCAAGAAAGAATGGCAATAACTACAATAGAGGAGTTAGGCCTATGCAGTTTTGAAAAGTTTGTAATATTTTTTGACCTTTTTTTTCTTGGCAACAAAATATAACTGGCAGTGATTGCGGGGAGAAGGAGGTGAATTATTTATATCAGTATGGTTTTGTCTTCTGTGCTTTATGGTTTTTAGAGCAATACTGACACCTCTGTTCAAATAAATTAAATGCCCTTTCCAACAGACTCTCTTGACAAGAAAAAAAATTACATATCTTCAACTCCCCTCTCCCAAAGCAATCCAGCTGAAGGAACAAAACCCTAAAAGAGTATAGTAAAATTCATCTTTAATTAACCTGCCACAGGTCCATATGACAAACTTTGTCAGATACATAAAATTTGGGTCAAATAAAAGATAAGCACAAAAGACTTCCCATGGTAAGTCCAGTGCAGAGGTCTGAATATAAGACAAAAGTTAGAATAATGCCCTGAAACCAACCCTTTTTTGAAACAATAAGGATAGGGAGAAATACAGAAATTTCTCCTGACTGGAGTAATTTTGTTTTACTTTTTTACATTGAAAATTTCAAGAATATACAAAAGCAGGTAAAGTCATGTAATAAGCCACGTGTCCATCACCCAGCTTTAACAATATTCAACTATAAATGAAGCAGGCAGAGCAGCTGTAGAGATATACTAGGTTCTTGGTAGTGGATCAATCATTACATAAAATTAGCCTAGCTTCTGTATTTTTATTTATATAAACAATACCCCAAACAAAACAAAAATTCTATGGCTAAAGTCATTGGGTTTCTTAAGTCACAAAAAAATCCCAAATGATATAAGATAAGCAGCGTGGAGAATATTGTATAACAAGGAGCGGAGATCTAAGTTTGCAACTGTAGATGAAAGTCAATAGAGATAAGTCCATAGTGTGCAACAAAACGTTTGGGAGATGAGGGCATTGTATGGTCACTGGTTTCCCAACAAAGTAACTTGCTGTCCTCAAGCAAGTGAAAGGATGAGCTCTAAAGTAGCCGCACACTTCTAATCAAGGGAGCACACATAGCCCTGAGGCAGATGGTATTTCAAATTTGGCAAGTGCTAAGAAAGAACTTACCCAAATTAGAGTTACCAGCTGACAGCTGCTCGTTTTGCCAGTTCTCAATTCCACTGCCACCTCCCACGCCCAAGCAATACAAAATCTATCAGATATTACAAACCACCAATACATAACCTGCCAACACAGGCGCTAAATAGAAAATGGAAAGTATCCAAGGAAACAATGAGAGGAGTTGGGTAGAATCTTCTAATGTTTTTCTAGGGCAAAAATAATGATACAGATATAGCTTCTTCTAGTCAAAGGTGAATAAAAAGCATGGAAAATTTAGCCTTGTGTCTCTGTTAAGATGTGTCAAACAAAAAGAAAGACTTAGATATTATAAGTGAAAATTAAATGGAGAGTACATGTTGTAATTCAAGAGATAGAAGAAAGACTTTGTAAAAAGATTTTTTTTTTGTATTATCAAAAAACAAGAAGCTACCAATGAAAGGAATAGAGTATTGAAGGTAGAATATGACAGACTAAAATGGGAAAAAAGTTATGATAGTGATATCCATTTCTTATTGTTGAAGTTTTTCATCTAGCTTCTCTCTCTCTCTCTTTTCTCCTCTCACTTTCTCTCTCTTTCTTTGTATCTCTATCCTCTCCCTGGAACATAGTGAACCCAGAAGTCTCTGTATTCAGTTAGTCTTTTATTTTAGTTTTATTTTGTTATTCCATGACTATTTTTTATATTCTTTTTGTTCTGTGTTCTTTTTCAGTTGTACAAACTACATCTTCTAGTCTCTGTAGTCTGTATTATGTATGTATCATCTTTTTACTAAGAAATAAAAGAAAAACAAAAGACGAAATTTATCATAGGTTTGAAACTAAGGAAGCACTAAGGAATACACCTAAAAAGGAAAAAAAAAGAAAAAACAAAATCAAAATCAATGACTTTGAGGACTGGTTTGAGAAGTGTTTAAAATTCTATGAAGAATAATTTAAAAAGTAAATAATTTAGTAAAAAACATACAGGAATACCTCAATCCAGGTAAAAAGATCACATGTTCTACAAAAGAAGGAAAAAATTAAGTTGTCCTCACTGTTTTTCATAAAAGATTAAAGAAAGTAATAGACCCATTTACATAAAAAGCTAAAGAAGAAAGTCTGTTCTCACAGACTTTTATAACCAGCTAAGATATCATTTTTGTATTAAAATAATGGAATGTAAAGATGTAAAATTTGTAGCACTCATAAACTCTGCCACAGGTATCATACAGTTTTTCTGCATATTCTGGGAGGCAAGAACATATAAATGGTTTTACTGAAATTGTAATTCTGGTTAGTTAGGAAGAATTTGTTATTTCTACATACAGTAAATACTGGAGAAGTCTTGGAAATAATCTGAAGATTTTGATGAATTTCCAAAGTCAATTTAAAACTCTGCCCTAAACATAAGCAGAAATTGATATCAGTACTAGTTATGAATTTATCCCTAGTACATTTCTAGACCCACAGATCAACCCATAGTCCCTCTTTTAAAACTAGCTTCTAATTTTTTTCCTTCTGACCATAGCTACAGTCAGAGACTGAAGCTTAACATTATAATTTTTATTATAAATATAGTTATTCCTCAGTATCCTTGGGGGATTAGTTCTAGAAAACCCCCCAAAATATGAAAATCCATAGATGCTCAAGTCCATTATATAAAATAGCATAGTGTTTGCATATATCCTACATAGTTATTTCTGGATTTTTTATAAGACTTAATACAATGCCTACACATCACCTCATTTGCCTGGATTTAAGGCAGTACCTAGCACATGACAACTTCAAGTTTGCTTTTTGGAAATTTGTATCATTTCTTTTTTCTGAATTTTTTTTTTCTTTTTTGAGATAGAGTCTCACTCTGTCACCCAGGCTGGAGTGCAGTGGTGTGATCTCAGCTCACTGCAAGCTCTGTCTCCTGGGTTCATGTCATTCTCCTGCCTCAGCCTCCCGAGTAGCTGGGACTACAGGCGCATGACACCACGCCCTGCTAATTTTTTTTTTTTTTTTGTATTTTTAGTAGAGACGGGGTTTCACCATGTTAACCAGGATGATCTCAATCTCCTGACCTCATGATCCACCCACCTCAGCCTCCCAAAGTGCTGGGATAACAGGCATGAGCCACCATGCCCGGCCTTTTTCTAAATACTTTCTATCTGCAGTTGATCGAATCCACAGATGTGGAACCCATGAATGGAGGGTTAACTGTACATGTCAGTGGGATTAGGGGGGCAAGTAAGGGCTTGGTTGCATCAGTGTCGCCTAGTCCCATTATTAGGGTGCTACAACTCAGTGGCCACATCTAACTCTTTGTCATCAATTGGTATAAAGGTGGAGAAAACATCTCAGAAAACATCCAAGAAAACAAAGAGAGGAGGTATTTTTCTAGAATACCATCTGGAGTTCAGATGGTATTCATAGGAAAAAATAAATTATCGACTCTCGGCAAGTAATTTTTGAAAGCCTTCTATGTTCCAGGCTCTTCATGAGCTACTGTAAAATTTCAAAAGATGAGTAAGACATGGTTTTTGCCAAACAACTTTGAAATGCATTGCTAAGGTCTGGATGTTTGTCTCCTCCAAACCTCATGTTGAAATTTGACTCCTAATGTTGGAGGTGTGGCCTAATAGGAGGTGACTAGGTCATGGATGTGGATCCTTTGTGAACTGATTAATGCCCTCCTTTGTGGTGAGTGAGCTCTTACTCTCTTAGATCCTATGACAGCTGGTTGTTAAAAAGAGCCTGGCACCTCCCCCTCTCTCTTGCTTCCTTTCTTGCCATGTAATCTCTGCACATGCTGGCTCTCCTTCACCTACTGCCATGAGTGGAAGAGCCTGAGGCCCTCATCAGATGCAACTTTCAATCTTGAACTTTCTAGGCATCAGAATCATGAGCCAAACAAACTTTTTTAAAATAAATTACCCAATCTTGTGTATTATTTTATAGCAACACAAAATGGACTAAGACACACATTTATTCATGAATGATAGAATCACAATCGTTCATCATGAAGAGAACATGGTTGTGTAGATAATGGAATGAGCCTGATGAAGGTAAGGATGTTGATGATTAAGCTGGTGGGACAGACACAAAGGTTTGTATGAGGCTTATGCCATACATAAAACTATTAAATGTTGGTATTAGTTTTCTATAATTCCCATAACAAATAAGCATACATTTAGCGATATCTTTTTATTACCTCACAGTTGTGTAGGTGAGAAGTTCAGGCTTATTCTGAATTAACAGTTTCTCTACTCTAGGTGAAAAAAGCTGAAACTGGCCAGGCACAGTGGCTCATGCCTGTAATCTCGGCACTGGGCTGAGGTGGGTGGATCATGAGGTTAAGAGATCAAGACCATCCTGGCCAACATGGTGAAACCCTGTCTCTACTAAAAATACAAAAATTAGCTGGGTGTGGTGGCAGGTGCCTGTAGTCCCAGCTACTCGGGAGGCTGAGGCAAGAAAATTGTTTGAACCCAGGAGGCAGAGGTTGCAGTGAGTGGGGATCGTGCCACTGCACTCTGGCCTGGTGACAGAGCAAGACTCCGTCTCAAAAAGAAAAAAAAAAAAGCTGAAACTAGCATGCTAGTAGGGCTATATCCTTTTACATAGGTTCTGGGGATGAATCTGCTGTCAAGCTAATTCAGGCTGTCTGCAGAATTAATTTAGGTCTTTGTGGCAGTGGGACAAGGGTTCCTGTTGCTTTGTTGGCTGTCAGCTTGGGATTGTTCTCAGCTGCTAGTGGATAACCACATTATTTAATGTATGCCCTTCTTCCTCCAGTTTCAAAGACAGTAATAATGGGTCAAGTACTTCTCACAGTTAAAATCTCCCCGTCCTCCCTTTCTGCTTCATCTCATCTGCCTTTTTCTTCTGCCACATCTCTCTGAATGACTTTTCTGCCTTCCTCTTCTGCTTTTAAAGGCTCTTTGTGATTACATTGGGCCTACCCAGATAATCTCCCTATTTTAAGGTCAGCTGATTAGTAAACCTTACTTATATCTACAAAGTTCTTTCACAGTAGTGTCTACATTCATCTTTGATGTAATACCAGGGGGCAGGAATCTCGAGGTGGACATCTTTGGAATTTTTTTCACTATGACATTCAACAGAACTTCTGTACTAAAGAAATGCTGATTTATTCCCTTCAATACAAAGGCTGTAAATCACAGAATCTCTCACAGCTGGAAACTTGCAGAAAGTGGGGTGAAATGCTGGGAATTGCTGATCACTTACAAATGTAAAGACTGAAATGATTTTGCTGTTTAAATATCAGTCCCATTTGGAGTCAGCAATCACAGATGTCGACTATGTGCTTAAAAAAAATCAATACATGCCTAGGGTGATGATAAGTTAGAAGGGTCGTAAATTACACGCATGGCTTACGAGAAATGGATGGGGAGCTTTGCCCAGTATATCGACTATTTTGTCTCTGAAACGTAGCCATCAATTATGATGGCCCCTTGTGCAGAAGAAGCCAGATTTATGACTGTGATTGGAAAGAAGGAGTACAAGCTTTTACTGAGCTTTGACTTGGGGCCAGAAATTGGTAAGTCACTTTCACACTCATAATGTCTTTTGGCTTTATTTGTGAGTAAAGTAGGTGGCTCTATATCTCTGTGCTTTTCAGCTCGACAGAGCCAAAAGAGATGAGGAAGGGTGGTGCTGTGGGAAGTCCACCAGTATCAGCCAGCTGAGCATAGCCACAAGGCTGCTGCTCTCAGGAGGCCAGGCTGCCTTAGGAGCTGTATTATGAGAAAATAAAAATGTTCATTATTTTGGCCTCTGGAGAGACAACTCTTGATTTCTCAGATTTGTACTGTTTCCCATTTGAATAATATACACTGGGTCTTACAGATAGCTTGCTAACTTCCCTTTCATGAAATTTCAGCTTGGGTGCAGGTGCCATGGTTTTGAATCAGAAAAAACTGGATTCAGGATTTTTTTTTCCTTTAGAATCTTAAATAAAATAAGGATATTTTTAAGTAAATTATAGTTTTAAAAAGTACTTCACTCACTTGTGTGTGTGTGTGCGTTTTTCATTATGAAACAAAGCTATGCCACTAGCCACCTTTATTTTAGAAAGAGAACTTGAGCATTCCCCACGGATGGCGGCGGCTGGTCTGGAAGGACTACATCGCTAAGAGCTGGTGGATACCTCACTCTTCTGTGTCTCAGTTTTCTCATCATATTTTTTAAAATGAGAGGGGTGGGTTAAAGTTGTTTTTTTTTTCTTAAAGTTAAGGTTGTTAACTACTGTCTGGGAAATTGACTAGAAATTGGGACATTTTCTGTGAATTTCTGTGGCCAAATGTAACCATGTTTAAAAAGGGAATATTGCCTTTATAGAGGCTCAGGCCCTTAAGACTATTATTTTAACTTTTGAGTAGATAGTACATTCCCGTATTTCAAAAAACTATGTACATATATATATATATATATATACACACACACACACAAATATATATAGAATCTATATATCTACATATATAAACATGTGTGTGTGTGTGTGTGTGTGTGTGTGTGTATGTGTTTAGGTATGTGCATGAAAAAGTTTTCTTGTATTCTGGCCCCATCTTACCATCACCCATATATTTGAATGTAGCAACATATATTAGTATCTTGTTTATCCTCCAAGGGCTTCTCCGTGAATATAAAAGCAAATAATAATATATTTTCTTATCTCACTTTTACACAAAATATAATGTACTCCATTTTGTACCTTTTTTAATTAATAAGCATATTTTTGAAATTTTTCCCATCAATACCTGAGGACCTTCCACATTGTTTTATATAGCTACATAGTATAGATCCTCAATTCCTTATTTGCATTTCAGGAAAACGTACTGAAATTTTAAATGGCTCAGTATTCCACTTCTACATATCTACAATATCCAAGAATAGTGTGTACAAGACTTTGGCTACAAAACGTGTATTAGATGTTCCTAGCAGCACTATTCATAAAGCCGAACAGTGAAAATTACCCAAATGTCCCTCAATAGCAGAAAGGATAAATACATTTCTGTATAACCATATAATGCAATACCATGGGGCAATTAGGATGAACAATCTATAATTATACAAAACAATTTGGATGTATCTTACAGACACAAAGCTGATTGAGAGAAACCAGACATAAGACAGTAGATATGTTGATTCCATTTATGTAGAGTACAGAAAGAGGCCAAATTTGTTCACATATTTGAAGTCAAGGCACCATGGAAGAAAACACGGGGGGGATCTTCCAGGATGCTGACAATATACTATTGTCTGGTCTGGACTCTGGTTGCACTAATGTATTCAGTTATTGAAAATTCATTAAGCACTTTGCATTTGCCATTTGTGGACTTTTCTGTATGTATGTTATATTTTAACAAAAAGTTTTTTAAAAATAGAAAAAAGTAAAAGCACTGAAAGTAAAGTATTTTTATTGCTGATTTGACAAATGTTGAGGTTTTTAATAGCGTCCTGAGCAAATTACCGCAAATCAGACCCTTAAAACAGTACACATTTATTATCATAGTTCTGTAGGTTAGATAGCCAGGTACACTGTGGATTATTGGTTCTCTGCTTCAGGTATCACTAGGCAAAATTCAGTGTCTCCTTTCTGGAGGCTGTAGGAGAGGCTCTGCTTTCAAGCTTATTCAGGTCTGGAGGCTGTGGGAGAGACTCCGCTTTCCAGCTTATTCAGGTTGTTGGCAAAATTCTGTTCCTTGGTGGCGGGGATGTCATTTCAGTTTCCTTGTTAGTTGTCAGCTTCTCTCAGCTTCTCAAGGACACCTGCACTTCTTTTTGCCCCCTTCACCCTTTAGCCAGCAATGGTGCATAAATCCCTTCTCTGACTTTCCTTCTTCCACATGTCTCTTCCTCTTCTGTCTTCTCCTTCCAGCCAGAGACAGCTCTCTGTTTCTAATGATTTATGCGATTAATTAGATTGGGTGTACCCAGAAAAATCTATGATAATCTCCTCATTTCAGTGTCCATAATGGTAATTGCATCTGTAAAGTTTCTTTTGTCAATGTAGCTCAATGTGTGCAACTTAATATAATAACTCCAAAACTCATAGGCTCCAGGAATTAGGGCATAGGCATATTTGAGTGGCCATTATTTTGCTTACCCCAGTGATACAATCTCACCCTGTCTGAACTGAACTGGCCTGACCTGAAGTAAGTATACTTCTGTTTTTTCTGTATATAATGCCACTGAATGTGATTTTTCAAACATGATGAAAAATGTTGATGCAGTTGGTAAACAGGTGCTATCCCAGACCCTTCTGGAAGTGTGATGTAATATGCTATCACCATATTATCTTTCAGTAAAAGAATTCTGAATTCCAAAACACTTCTGGCTCAGGGACTGTTGACTCATATTGTACTAGCTGGAGATATCATATTTATTCTTCTTATTTGATACATATTTAGATTATTTCCTTTCTTCTCTAGTTACTGATAATCTTGTAATAAGCATCTTTGAACACACTTAATTTTGCACGTATGTAATTGTATCTGCAGAATAAGTATCAAGAAGTAAAATTCAAGGGTCAAAAGAAGTGTGCATTTTTAATTTTGATAAATACGACCAAATTACCCTCCAGAGGGGGAGGCATGACACCAATTTATCTTATGTATGAGGATTCTGCTTCCTCACAGTCTTGCTCACATGGTTTGTAATGAAACATCTAGATCTTTGCCAATTTGATAGATTCAGTGAAGTTTTATTTTAATTAATAGACTTTAATTTTGAGCAGTTTTAGGTTTCTAGAAAAATTGGAGCAGAGTACAGAGGGATCCCAAATGATTCAGTGAAGTTCTAATTTGCAATTATTTTATTATACATTAGCATATTTATAATAGATTAATCATAATTTTTTTGTATGTTTAAAAGAAAATTGCATTTCCTGGCCAGGTGCAGTGGATCACGCCTATAATCCCAGCATTTTGGGAGACAGAGGCGGGTGGATCACTTGAGGCCAAGAGTTCAAGACCAGCCTGGCCAAAATGGGGAAACCTCCTCTCTATGAAAAATGCAAAAATTAGCCCAGCACAGTGGCACGTGCCTGTAGTCCCAGCTACTCAGGAGGCTGACAGGAGAATTGCTTGAACCCCAGAGGTGGAGGTTGCAGTGAGCAGAGATTGCACCACTGCACTCCTGCACTCCAGCCTGGGTCACACAAAAAAAAGAATAAGAAGAAAGAAGAAAGAAGGAAACTGTATTTCCATTACTGTGAACAGCCTGTTCATATTGAGTTGTTGGTCTTAAAAATCAATTTATAGAAAATCATTATATATTTATGTATATTTTTGGCATAAGTTAAAATGGTCCTAGTTTTGTCTTTGGACTTAGCTTTTTAAAAATATTTTGCATTATAGAAGTGTTTTATTATGTGTAAAATATGTTTTTAATTCTTTCTTTTATAGTTTATAAGTTTAAGCCACATTTTCAAAGGCCTTCAATAGAGCACTTTTGTTTATGAATTATGAATCCAAGTTCCAATTCTGACCATATCATTTCATTAATAGCAACATAGAGGAGCTGGTTACCTTCCAGTAAAGGCCTTCATATCCTATATGAATTAACATATTAAGATTTTCTAATCTGTCTATTCATAAATCCTACAGCTAATGGATGGGGGTAGCCAGGGAAGTGGGGTCACCAATTATATATAGTACCAACATAGTAGGATTCATTAAGTATTAAAATCCTGAAACTAGATTGTATTTGTTCACATTATAGGGGTACATCTGTCACCGTGATCTTCTTCACTCAAAGGGTAAGTCTTTATCTAGCTGTAGCAATCTTACTCAGATGAAATCCTTGTTCCAGGTCTGATTTTCAGTCCTGCACTGAGCAGCTGCCATAGAAAGACAGAAAGCATTGATAAGAGCTTTTTTGATGTTATAAAACTTAAGAAAATATTGGAGAATTAGCAGGTATCACAAGACAGGAGAAAGGGAAAAATGAGGGCTGAATATTGGAGAGAATTAGGAGGTGTGAAAGGAGGCAAATAAAAGAATTAATGGACTAGAAGGAGGAACAATCCTAGGGAATTAGTTTTTGTTAGATTGGGAGGTAAGAAGAAAAAGGAGGGATACAATCTAGAAGAAGTAACACATGTCATAAAGGAGATACAATGAGAGAAAAGAGGGAAGAAAAACTTGGAACCTGAATTTATCTAGAATTTAGGTCTGACATTATACATGGATCTAGACCTGAATGTTGGACAGGTGCCCCAATCATGAACCTGAAATGGACCTAGGGTATGTATATTGGATCTTGACTATGAACATGGACCATGAACCTATACTGAATAAGGACATTGGAATTGGACCTTGGACCTTTTATACTTACCTTGAACCACGATTTCAAACTTAGACATCAGACAGAGACCTGGATCTCAGACCTTGGTGTAAGCATTGACCATGTACTTTAACTTGAATTTAGCACCTGAACTTGGACACTGGAACTGGATGTGGGGCCTAAAACTTGACACTATATTCATCCAGAACCTCGAATCTGACCTTAATTATGCTCCATGGTTGTGGACTTGGGCTTTAGTCACTGAGATTGGACCTAGACAACTAATCATAAACTTGAATCTCAGATCTTGACCTGCACCTGACCTTAGACCTGGAACTTCAACACAAACCTTAATCCTAGACATAGATGTGAACCTGAACCTTAAAACTATGCTCTTGACCCTGGATCTTTACCTTATCCTGGACATTGAAACTTGAACATGGAAATGAATTTGATCTAGATGTTAGACCTGATATTAGACCTGGACCTCGAACTTGGACAAGATCTTGAATTATGGGAATGTACCTTGGACTTTGACCTTGGATATAGTCTTTATCCTTAGACATAGACTTTGGGCCAGCCCTTAGAACTGGACCTAGCCTTCACTTTGTCGTAGATTTTGACTGTGGACCTCAGATCTGCACAGGAACTTTGAAAAAAAAATTTTTACTTTTAATTCTTATGGATACATACTAATAGCCCATATTTATGGGGTACATGTGATAGCCTGATACAAGGTTACAGTGTGTAATGATCAAATCAAGGTAATTGGGGAATCCATAACCTCAAGCATTTATCATTTCTTTGTGTTAGGAACACTTCAGTTTTAATCTTTTAGTTATTTTAAAATAAACAATAAATTACTGTTAACTGTAGCCACCATAATGTATTACCAAACTCTAGATGCTATTCCTTCTACCAACTGTGTTTTTGTATCCATCAACCACCCCTTCTTTATCCCCCTTTCCTCACTATTCTTTCTGGTCTCTGGCAACCATCATTCTACTATCTATCTTTGTTAGTTGAATATTTTTTTTTAGCTCTGATATACTAGTGAGAACATGTGATATTTGTCTTTCTGTGCCTGGCTTATTCAACTTAATATAATTTCCTCCAGTCCCATCCATGTTATTGCAAATGGCAAGACTGCATTCCTTTCAATGGCTGAATAATAATCTATTGTGTACATATGCCACATTTTTGTTGTTTTTCATTCACTCGTTGGTGGACACTTGGATTGAGTATATATCTTGGCTATTGTGAATAGTTCTGCAATAAACATGGGAGGGCAGGTATTTCTTCAATATACTAATTTATTTTATTTAGGGTATATACCCAGTGGTGGGATCCCAGTAGCTGGATCATATGACAGTTCTAATTTTAGTTCTCTGAGGAATCTCCATACTGTTCTCCATAGTGGCTGTACTAGTTTATATTCCCACCAACAGCATACGGGGATCTTTCTTTCTCTGCATGATCACCAGCATTTGTTATCTTTTTGGATAAAACTATTTTAACTGGGGCAAGATGATCTCTCATTGCAGTTTTGATTTGTATTTCTCTCATGATTAATGATGTTGAGCATTTTTGCTTATACCTGTTGGCCATTTGTATGTTTCCTTTTGAGAAATGTCTATTCATATCTTTTGCCCATTTTAAAATTGGATTATTTGTTTTTATTTCTGAGTTGTTTGAACTCCTTATTTATTCTGGGTATTAATTACTTGTCAGACGGGTAATTTGCAAATATGTTCTCCCATTCTATGGGTTTTCTCTTCAGCTTGTTGACTGTTTTCTTTTCTGTGCAGAAGCTGTTTAACTTGATATAATTCCATTTGGACATGAACTTTGAACCTAGATTTTGGACCTGCATTTTTTCAGTTCTTTAAATATACTTTCCATTGGAACTAGGATTTTATTTGAATAGGTGGTAAGAAGTTACTTTGAAGAAGTGCCTGAAATTGACCTTCTTTGTTTGTATGCTGCTTATTTCCACAAACGCTGCTTTGATTCATTTTAACTTGTTCTATCTGGAATAAAGTACATTTGAGATGAAAGTGTTTCTCTGAACTATTTTGCTGACAGACGCTTAATCTGGTTTCATTCACTAAACACCTATTTCTCATTCCAAATGGAACAAAAATTATCAAAATCAGTGCCCTTTAGAATCAGATCAACTCATTTTCTCACTGCTACCGCCAGGTACATTCTGTTTTATGCTCTCAAAAATCCCTATATATCTGTCTTTCAGAGCGCTCATCATTCTGTAATTAATTGTGCTATTATTTCATTAATTTATTAATTATGGGGCACATGTGATAGCCTGATACAAGGTTACAGTGTGTAATGGTCAAATCAAGGTAATTGGGGAATCCATAACCTCAAGGATTTATCATTTCTTTGTGTTAGGAACACTTCAGTTTTAATCTTTTGGTTATTTTAAAATAAACAATGAATTACTGTTAACTGTAGTCACCATAATGTACTACCAAACACTGGATGCTATTCCTTTTACCAACTGTGTTTTTGTATCCATCAACCACCCCTTCTTTATCCCCCCATTTTCTATATAGCAGGTATTAGCAAACTATAGTCAGTTGGCCAAATTTGTCCCGTTTTTCTGTTTGTATATGGCTCATAAACTTAGAATAAATTATTCTATTTGTATATGTTGGAAAATAATTAAAAGAAAAGAAAATATTTTGTGACACATGAAATTACATAAAATTTGAATTTCAATGTCCATAATTAATGTTTAACTAGAACACAAACATGTATATGGACTTATTTATTGCCTATGCTGCTTTCATATTACAATGGCAGAGTTGAATAATTATGACAAAAATGGCATAGCCCACAGAGCTGTTTACTATCTGGCTCTATATAGAAGTTTGCCAACCTTTGTTTTAAAAAGTGAAAATAGAGAATATATTTGTCATTATTAGCACTGAATTCAGATTTCAGAGACTCAAAATGTGGCAAATTGCATATCCTGAAATCAACAAAAGACACATTTCCATCAGTAGAGGAATGAATACACAGCTTTAAAAAATACTTACATGAATAAACATTGCATTGTAGTTAAAATCAATAAATTAGAAATATTTATCTCAATGTAGATATATTTTAAAACCTAATATTGAATGAAAAAAAAGTTCCAGAATGTTACATAAAATGTAAATGATACATGTATGTAAATATGTAAATATAAAAGAAAATCATACCATATATAAACTTGTTGATATATCTATATGATGTAAATGATTAAAAATATAAATTGGCGGCTACCCTCTTTCGGTCCCCTCCCTTTGTATGGGAGCTCTGTTTTCACTCTATTAAATCTTGCAACTGCATTCTTCTGGTCCGTGTTTGTTATGGCTCGAGCTTCACTTGCTGTCCACCACTGCTGTTTGCTGCTGTCGCAGACCCACCGCTGACTCCCATCCCTCAGGATCCAGCAGGGTGTCTGCTGTGCTCCTGATCCAGCGAGGCACCCATTGCTGCTCCTGATTGGGATAAAGGCTTGCCATTGTTCCTGCATGGCAAGTGCCCAGGTTCATCCTAATCGAACTGATCACTAGTCACTGGTTTCCATGGTTCTCTTTCATGACCCAAGGCTTCTAATAGAGCTCTAACACTCACTGCATGGCCCAAGATTCCATTCCTTAGAATCTGTGGGGCTAAGAACCCCAGGTCAGGGAACACGAGGCTTGCTACGATCTTGGAAGCAGCCCGCCACCATTTTGGAAGTGGCCTGCCACCATCTTGGGAACTCTGGGAGCAAGGAACCCCTGGTAACATTTTGGTGACCGTGAAGAGACCTCCAAAGCAGTGAGTAATAGTGGACCACTTTCTCTTGCTATTCTGTCCTATCCTTCCTTAGAATTGGAGGAAAATACTGGGCACCTGTCGGCCAGTTAAAAATGATTAGCATGGCCACCAGACTTAAAACTCAGGTGTGAGGCTGTCTGGGGAAAGGCTTTCTAACAACCCCCAACCCTTCTGGGTTGGGAGCATTTGTCTGCCTAGAACCAGCTTCTGCTTTCACTTTTCTTGGGGAAGCCAAAGGCCGACTAGAGGAAGAAAGCTGTCATCCTGAACTCCTGGCATTAGCAGGTTGAGATCATGGCACAGCCCGAAGTCTCTATTCAACAGTTGCCCATGTGTGCACCCCTATCTTTCCTTCTGACCCATACCTCCTAGGTCCCGACCACGACTTTCTTGAAAGTGTAGCCCCAAAATTTTCCTTACCTCTGAATGTACTTCCTCTGATCCCTGCCTCCTAGGTACTAATGGTTCAGACTTTAATTTCCTCAGCAGGTTGGTTCTCCAAAGGGATCTAGGGAAGCTCTATGCTGCATCCTTAGGCATCTAGGCTATAAATGCGGACAGTCTTGTGTCCCTCGTGTCCCTCCCAATTTAGGCATACCTCTCATGACATGGGCAGTTATGTGGGACCCGTTCCCCACCACTCTTGCCAGGACCCCAAGTTTGTAAATGGCTAAAAGAGACAGAGAGACAGAGAGAGAGACAGAGGCAGAGAGGTGAAAGAGGCAGAGAGGATAAAGAGGCAGAGAGGAGAAAGAGGCAGAAAGGAGAAAGAGGAAGAGAGACAAAGAGGGACTCAAAGAGAGATAGAAATAATAAAAAAAAAAAGTGGGCCCTATTCCTTTAAAAGCCAGGGTAAATTTAAAACCTATAATTGATCATTGAAGGTCTTCTTCGTGACCTTATAACACTCCAATACTACCTTGTTGTCAGTGTAAACAAAGGTATAGCCTGAAAACAGTGAGACTACTGATAACCCGTAGCCTTCCTATCAAAAATCCTTAACCTAGTAACCTGCGGATGGCCCAAATGCATTCAATCTGTAGCAGCAACTGCTTTGCTAACAGAAGAAAGTAGAAAAGTAACTTACAGGAAAACTCACTGTGAGCACACCTCACCAGTTCAGAATTATTCTAAGTCAAAAAAGCGAAAAGGTAGCTTACTAACTCAAAAATCTTAAAGTATGGGGCTATTCTGTTAGAAAAAGGTAATTTAACACTAACCACTGATAATTCCCTTAACCCAGCAGATTTCCTTACAGAGGATTTAAATCTTAATTACCATACAAAGGTCCTACCTGACCTAGGAGGAACTCCCTTCAGGACAGGACGATAGATGGTCCCTCCCAGGTGACTGAGAAAAAAAACCACAATGGGCATTCAGTAATTGATAGGGAGACTCCTGTGGAAGCTGAGTTAGAAAAACTGCCTAATAATTGGTCTGCTCAAACATGCAAGCTGTTTGCACTCAGCCAAGCCTTAAACTACTTACAGAATCAAAAAAGACTATCTCAATCCTGACTCAAAAGTCACCTACATCCTCTCTGAAATGAGTTTGCATAAGAACTGTTGTTTATGGGAATGCATCTTGATGGGTCAGCTGGGTTGTTATGAAATACTCAGGAACCCAGCCCAGCTCTAGGACTCACCCCTGAGCACAAAGGCAATGTTGGGCATGCTGGTTAAAGGACCACTAGAATCCAGCAGCCCGAACCCCTTTCTTTGTGGTCAAGAAAGGCAGTAAAAGGGGTGTAAGACTGCTACATCGGTGAGTGTGACTGGTCCGATAAGCAGAGGTCCATGGGTGGTTATGTGCCCTGGAAAGGAATAAGCATTAGGACCACAGAGGACGCTCTAGGACTAATGTTCTTCAGAAAATGAGTAGGGGTGCTGGCATCCCTATGTTCTTTTTTCAGGTAGCAAACATTCCCCTCAAGGCAAAAACGCCCCCAAGATGTATTCTGGAGAATCGGGACCAATTTGACCCTCAGACACTAAGAAAGAAATGACTTATATTCTTCTGCAGTACTGCCTGGCCACAATATCTTCTTCAAGGGAGAGAAACGTGGCCTCCTGAGGGAAGTGTAAATTATGACACCATCTTACAGCTAGACCTCTTTTGTAGAAAAGAAGGCAAATGGAGTGAAGTGCCATATGTACAAACTTTCTTTTCATTAAGAGACAACTCGCAATTATGTAAAAAGTGTGATTTATGCCCTACGGGAAGCCCTCAGAGTGTACCTCCCTACCCCAGCATCCCCGCTACTCCTTCTCCAACTAATAAGGACCCCCCTTCAACCCAAACAGTCCAAAAGGAGATAGACAAAAGGGTAAACAATGAATCAAAGGGTGCCAATATTCTCCGATTATGCCCCCTCCAAGCAGTGGGAGGAGGAGAATTCGGCCCAGCCAGAGTGCATGTACTATTTTCCCTCTCAGATTTAAAGCAAATTAAAATAGACCTAGGTAAATTCTCAGCTAACCCTGATGGCTATATTGATGTTTTACAAGGGTTAGGACAATCCTTTGATCTGACATGGAGCGATATAATGTTACTGTTAAATCAGACACTAACCCCAAATGAGAGAAGTGCTGCCATAACTGCAGCCCGAGAGTTTGGCGATCTCTGATATCTCAGTCAGGTCAATTATAGGATGACAACAGAGGAAAGAGAATGATTCCCCACAGGCCAGCAGGCAGTTCCCAGTGTAGACCCTCATTGGGACACAGAATCAGAACATGGAGATTGGTGTGGCAGACATTTGCTAACTTGTGTGCTAAGACTAAGGAAAACTAGGAAGAAGCCTATGAATTATTCAATGATGTCCACTATAACAAAGGGAAAGGAAGAAAATCCTACTGCCTTTCTAGAAAGACCAAGGGAGGCATTGAGGAAGCAAACCTGTCTGTCACCTGACTCTGTTGAAGGCCAACTAATCTTAAAGGATAAGTTTATCACTTAGTCAGCTGCAGACATTAGAAAAAAACTTCAAAAGTCAGCCTTAGGCCTGGAGCAAAACTTAGAAACCCTATTGAACTTGGCAACGTCGGTTTTTTATAATAGAGATCAGGAGGAGCAGGCGGCATGGGACAAACAGGATTAAGAAAAAGAGGCCACCGCTTTAGTCATGGCCCTCAGGCAAGTGGACTTTGGAGGCTCTGGAAAAGGGGAAAGCTGAGCAAATCGGGTGCCGAATAGGGCTTGCTTTCAGTGTGGTCTACAAGGACACTTTAAAAAAGATTATCCAAGTAGAAATAAGCCACCCCCTCGTCCATGCCCATTATATCAAAGGAATCACTGGAAGGCCCACGGCCCCACGGGATGAAGGTCCTCTGAGTCAGAAGCCACTAACCAGATGATCCAACAGCAGGACTGAGGGTTCCCGGGGCAAGGGCCAGCCCATGCCATCACCCTCATAGAACCCCGGGTATGCTTGACCTTTGAGGGCCAGGAGGTTAACTGTCTCCTGGACACTCGTGTGGCCTTCTCAGTCTTACTCTCCTGCCCTGGACAACTGTCCTCCAGATCTGTCGCTATCCGAGGGGTCCTAGGACAGCCAGTGACTAGATAGTTCTCCTAGCCACTAAGTTGTGACTGGGGAACTTTACTCTTTTCACATGCTTTTCAAATTATGCCTGAAAGCCCCACTCCCTTGATAGGGAGAGAAATTCTAGCAAAAGCAAGGGCCATTATACATCTGAACATAGGAGAAGGAACACCTGTTTGTTGTCCCCTGCTTGAGGAAGGAATTAATCCTGAAGTCTGGGCAACAGAAGGACATTATGGACGAGCAAAGAATGCCATCCTGTTCAAGTTAAACTAAAGGATTCCACCTCCTTTCCCTACCAAAGGCAGTACCCCTTAGACCCAAGGCCCAACAAGGACTCCAAAAGATTGTTAAGGACCTAAAAGCCTAGTAAAACCAGGCAATAGCCCCTGCAATATTCCAATTTTAGGAGTACAGAAACCCAATGGACAGTGGAGGTTAGTGCAAGATCTCAGGATTATCAATGAGGCTGTTGTTCCTCTATACCCAGCTGTACCTAACCCTTATACCCTGCTTTCCCAAATACCAGAGGAAGCAGAGTGGTTTACAGTCCTGGACCTTAAGGATGCCTTTTTCTGCATCCCTGTACATCCTGACTCTCAATTCTTGTTTGCCTTTGAAGATCCTTCTAACCCAGTGTCTCAACTCACCTGGACTGTTTTACCCCAGGGGTTCAGGGATAGCCCCCATCTATTTGGCCAGGCATTAGCCCAAGACTTGAGCCAATTCTCATGCCTGGACAGTCTTGTCCTTTGGTACATGGATGATTTACTTTTAGCCACCCGTTCAGAAACCTTGTGCCATCAAGCCACCCAAGTGCTCTTCAATTTCCTCCCTACCTGTGGCTACAAGGTTTCCAAACCAAAGGCTCAGCTCTGCTCACAGCAGGTTAAATACTTAGGGCTAAAGTTATCCAAAGGCACCAGGGCCCTCAGTGAGGAACGTATCCAGCCTATACTGGCTTATCCTCATCCCAAAACCCTAAGCAACTAAGAGGGTTCCTTGGCATAACAGGTTTCTGCCAAATATGGATTCCCAGGTACAGTGAAATAGCCAGACCACTATATACACTAATTAAGGAAACTCAGAAAGCCAATACCCATTTATTAAGATGGACACCTGAAGCACAAGCAGCTTTCCAGGCTCTAAAGAAGGCCCTAACCCAAGTTCCAGTGTTAAGCTTGCCAAAGGTGCAAGACTTTTCTTTAAATGTCACAGAAAAAAACAGGAATAGCTCTAGGAGTCCTTACACAGGTCTGAGGGATGAGCTTGCAACCTGTGGCATACCGAGTAAGGAAATTGATGCAGTGGCAAAGGGTTGGCCTCATTGTTTATGGGTAGTGGCGGCAGTAGCAGTCTTAGTATCTGAAGCAGTTAAAATAATACAGGGAAGAGATCTTACTGTGTGGACATCTCATGATGTGAATGGCATACTCACTGCTAAAGGAGGCTTGTGGCTGTCAGACAACCGTTTACTTAAATATCAGGCTGTATTACTTGAAGGGCCTGTGCTGCGACTGCACACTTGTGCAACTCTTAACCCAGCCACATTTCTTCCAGACACTGAAGAAAAGATAGAACACAACTGTCAACAACTAATTGCTCAAACCTACCCCGCTCGAGGGGACCTTTTATAGGTTCCCTTGACTGATCCCTTCCTTAACTTGTATACTGATGGAAGTTCCTTTGTAGAAAAAGGACTTTGAAAAGTGGGGTATGCAGTGGCCAGTGATAATGGAATACCTGAAAGTAATCCCCTCACTCCAGGAACTAGTGCTCAGCTGGCAGAACTAATAGCTCTCACTCGGGCACTAGAATTAGGAGAAGGAAAAAGGGTAAATATATATATAGACTCTAAGTATGCTTACCTAGTCCTCCATGCCCATGCAGCAATATGGAGAGAAGGGGAATTCCTAACTTCTGAGGGAACACCTATCAAACATCAGGAAGCCATTAGGAGATTATTATTGGCTGTACAGAAACCTAAAGAGGTGGCAGTCTTACACTGCTAGGGTCATCAGAAAAGAAAGGAAAGGGAAATAGAAGGGAACCGCCAAGCAGATATTGAAGCCAAAAGAGCTGCAAAACAGGACCCTCCATTAGAAATGCTTATAGAGGGATCCCTAGTATAGGGTAATCCCCTCCAGGAAACCATGCCCCAGTACTCCACAGGATAAATAGAATGGGGAACCTCATGAGGACATACTTTCCTCCCTTAAGGATGGCTAGCCACCGAAGAAGGAAAAATACTTTTGCCTGCAGCTAACCAATGGAAATTACTTAAAACCCTTCACCAAAACTTTCACTTAGGCATTGATGGAACCCATCAGATGGCCAAATTATTATTTACTGGACCAGGCCTTTTCAAAACTATCAAGCAGATAGTCAGGGCCTGTGAAGTGTGCCAAAGAAATAATCTCCTGCACTGCAGGCCACACATTTCAATCCCTGTATCTTTAACCTCCTTGTTAAGTTTGTCTTTTGTGGAATCGAAGCTGTAAAACTACAAATCGTTCTTCAAATGGAGTCCCAGATGCAGTCCAAGACTAAGATCTACTGCGGACCCCTGGACCAGCCCGCTAGCCCATGCTCCAATGTTAATGACATTGAAGCCACCCCTCCCGAGGAAATCTCAACTGCACAACCCCTACTACACCCCAGTTCAGCAGGAAGCAGTTAGAGCAGTCATTGGCCAACCTCCCCAACAGCACTTGGGTTTTGCTGTTGAGAGGGGGTACTGAGAGCAGGACTAGCTGGATTTCCTAGGCTAAGAATCCCTAAGCCTAGCTGGGAAGGTGACCGCATCCACCTTTAAACATGGGGCTTGCTACTTAGTTCACAACCGACCAATCAAGTAGTAAAGAGAGCTCACTAAAATGCTAATTAGGCAAAAACAGGAGATAAACAAATAGCCAATCATCTATCACCTGAGAGCACAGCGTGAGGGACAATGATCAGGATATAAACCCAGTCATTTGAGCCAGCAATAGCTACCCTCTTTGGGTCCCCTCCCTTTGTATGGGAGCTCTGTTTACACTCTATTAAATCTTGCAACTGCAAAAAAAAAAAATATATATATATATATTTTATATATATATATATAGGAAAAATAATTATAAAACTGGTAATGGAGAAGCATGGAAATAAGTGGGACTGAGGAATAACATAAATGGACTACTATTGTATTATTTATCATTTTATTAATATTAATTTGATTGTATTACTTCTTTTTGCTTCATTTCTCTAAAAAATAAAGCTAAAAAAGATGGCAAGATATTATCACTGTAGATTCTAGATTGTCAGTCTATACTTGTTTGTTAAATGTTTTCTGTATGATAAAGATAATTTATTACAAAAAGAAAAGCAACATGACTATGGAATTATTTCTTATTTTTATTTTTATTTGCTACCACGAGAGATGTGAACTCTGATACATTGTGAACAGTTCAGATCTGCAAAGTTATCACCCACAAGTTGTTTGAGTATGATTTATGGTAATTAATTGAAAATATTGTCTTAATTTTTTCCCAAATGAACATTTTGTATTATGACTAGCTTATTCTAAAAGAAAAATCAATAAAAAGCAATAGCCTTTTAAAAATACCCAAATAGATAACATTAGAAGAGCAAACGTGATATGAACAGGGAACGCTTCCAAGATCAATGTGAAAATTTGAAACCAAATAAATATTAACACAGTTTTCTGATAAAAATTATTGCCTCCAATAACTGCACAGGTCATATGATAGTTACTGTTCATGGCTTAAGTATAATTGACCAAATTTCAGTAGCTATGTTATCACTTTTCCAGTTCTTTGATGTTAATAACTTCCCTCATTGGCCTCAGGGACTTTGAAGTTTTGTCCCTTTTTCCTGTTTTATAGTTGCTCAGCACCTAATCTTATCCCTTTCCCAATTCTTCTGACAGTCGTAGGATAAGATGAAAGGACCAAAGTGGCATTCTGGACATCTGGTTAATATATCTCAAAGGGGTGAACTTTAGTGATAAATCTCCAGTGAGATACAGTTCAAGGCTATTTTTGACATGGGCCCTGCTGAGCCATCTTCCAGGAAACCTCTACATTTTACCATCCTTGAAACAAATGTATTAG
This sequence comes from Nomascus leucogenys, assembly GCF_006542625.1. Lineage (NCBI taxonomy): Eukaryota > Metazoa > Chordata > Mammalia > Primates > Hylobatidae > Nomascus > Nomascus leucogenys. The sequence continues at coordinate 63,371,904 of NC_044394.1, read as the reverse complement.
ACTCCTGCAGAGAGATCATTTTTCACTTGTATAATTCTAAGAATGACTACCAAGTCTTATGTGCAAATATCTGATTCAGAAGATAATAGGGATAAAAGTACAAATTGGATATATTTTGGTAAAGGAAGCGCCTTAAAACTCAGCCTTGGTTACATCAAGAATAAGAATTCCTGTGTCATCCCTAAGAAGTAGATTTTTATATAACTCAAAACCAGCTCAAGAAATACAATATTTAAACAAACTTCTCAGTGCTTGCTTAATAAGCATTGTTATGAAGAACAATGAAAAATAAAACAAAAACAACTCAACTTTAGTGAGTTTAGTGAGTCTCATTGCAAACAAAATTTCACTTTACACTTAGGGATTTTATAACCTTAAGGCTTATTACAAAGGTCACATTATTTCAATTAAGAAATAAAAGTGAGTTTTAATAATAAACTGTCAGCATTTCAAATCTTCTCTGCTAGCTATACTGAAATATACAACATATTGTTGTTAACTATAGTCACTCTATGTACTATCAAAAGCTAGAACATATTCCTTCTATCTAGCTGTATGTTTGTATGATGAACCAAACTCTTTTCATCTCCCCTCACCCGTCTCAGCCTCTAGTAACTATTCTACCCTCTGGTTACCTTCTACCCCTACCTCCATGTGTTTACATATTGTTGTATAAATTTTGTGGAAAAAAATCCTTTTTAACAAAATAATCTGCTGGCTATATTTCTTCTCATATTATTTGAGAAATTGCATTGAATTTTGGTTACTGAATTTTGAGGACGTGAATTAAGGATGAGCTACATCTCATGACCTCGTCACAGATCTCTACTATAAACATCTGCATACAAACTGGCATATTACAACAATAGCGTGAGAGTCAGGGTCTGTAGAAATTCCCAGCCTAACTTTTTCCTGGACTGGCCAAACTGAACCTGAACCAGTGTATAGGCAATGTAGTATGCTTGTCAGAGGCACCAAACTGCTAACTCCAAAATAAATGTGACTAAAAGAACTTTTGTCAGTATACCCACATGAAGCTGACCATTTGCCCAGTAAGAATGCAATGAAAAGGGCTTTTAATGTAGAGCCAAATGGCAGTCCAGCAAGGAAGCTCATAAGCAACCTACAAGTAGTGAGCATTTCGATGTAATAGAGACTTACATGCAATTCAGAATTATGTTTACAACATCATAAAACAAAAATTTAGAGATAGGCTCTCACTCTGTTGCCTAAGCTGGAGTGCAGTGGCATGATCATAACTTACTGCAGCCTTGAACTCCTGGATTCAACTGAAGGTCCTCCTACCTCAGCCTGCTGAGTAGCTAGGACCACAAGCACACATCACCACAACTGGCTTACATTAAAATATAAATTGTAGAGATAGGGTCTTACTGTGTTGCCCAGGCTGGTCTTGAACTCCTTGCTTCAGGTGATCCTCCCACCTTAGCCTCTCAAAGTGCTGGGATTATAGACCTGAGCCACAGCACCTGGCCAACTGACCTATGATTTTACACAATGGTTGCTCTTCCCTTCTTTAACTATTATTCATTCTTCTTTGATCCTCATTATTTGACTGTAGTCCTTCTTATGTCTTGTGTTCCTTCATTACCTCTTATTCTATCACATTGTCATTGTCATTCTCCACTGGGGAAGTTCTTTCTTGCTGAAGACTGGAAAGACAAGTCCATTCACCTGATTTTCTATAAGATTTTGGCTCATCTAGTGACTTGTCAGACAATTCTGAAGTTTCATCAAAATTAGCTATCATGCTTTCATAATGGCCCTGAACCCTCACTCCTATTCTTAGCTTCAGTACCATCTATGTCCTCAACTGTCTATGATACTTATAATACCTACAAATCTTCACTTAACACCTAACATTGATTTAATCTTACTAGGCAAGGTAATAAGAAATACATAGGTTTGCCTCTAGAAGTGGGTTCTTAAGAAACCCACCAGAGGAACTCCTCTTTCAGATGTCCACATTAGAAGATTTCATATCACATTTGGTGCCACAGGCCTTTGACAAGGAGGATGCAGAGGAAAAAGCAAACTTCACCTCTTCCTAGGGAAAGTGTTGGCCTGCCAACAGGAAAGAGGCAACATCTGGGAAAATCCCTAGCCTTTTCCAGGAAGAGTCCATGCCAACCCCACCCCATGACCCCTGTCCTGCCTACTCATTGTCACTCTTCACTCCAACGTCCCTCCCCCAGATCCTCTTATAAAATCCCACTTTTTCCTGACCAGACAAACCATACCATATCCCACCAGAGAGGTAAGTGGGAGGTGAGAGAAGATGAGACCCAGGGAGGAGCTACTGCACATGATACAGGAGAATACATGGGAGGGTCCCTTCCTCAGGGAGCACAGGAACTCTGAGACTCAGCAAGGGTGTCCTGGGAGGGCTCAGGGATGGGAGAGTACACAGATTCACAACTCATTCAGAACTGTAGAAGATGATGGATGTCACCAAGATCACTTTAGTCCTAGGGGACTAGAGAAGGAAAAAGACATGAGGCAGTAGGGTATCTGTGTGTTGTCCCACTGACTACGCTTTCTTCAGTGACCCCTGATTGCCTCCTCAAGTCGCAGACACTATGCTGCCTCCCATGGCCCTGCCCAGTGTATCTTGGATGCTGCTTTCCTGCCTCATGCTCCTGTCTCAGGTTCAAGGTGAGATTGCTCTGTCTCTAGCACTGGGTTCCCTATGAATCCTCAGAGCCAACAAGAGGAGGAAGGCTCCTGTGTGTCATGTGAGGTAATGACGTGGTGTCTAATGAACCTGCCTGCAGTTATTGCACCATCACTCCTTCCTTCAGGTTAACTTGCAGTGGGAGGCTCCACGGTGGTCCGCTCACAATGGAATGAGATGGCTTCCATTTAGTCAGTGGACTCTAATATACACTGGTGGGAAAGCGGACTCTAATATACACTGGAGGGTCAGTAATGAGATGTGGGGAGGGACAATGATTGGAGGACCCAATATAGAGACAGCCCAGAATGAGGAGAGTTGAATGGTTGAATAAGGGGAAAGGGTAATAAGAGACTAGATGGTGCTCCATTTACTAGGGCTATTTTGAAATAAAGAATTTCTGAAAACCTAAGGGAAGACGAAGGGGTGTCAGGAATGTGGTCTTCCTGCCCAAGGACAGGCCTAGGTATTCCCCAAGGTCATCTCCCACCCACCCCCACTCTTCATTTTACTCTCTCCCTTTTCTTCCACCTCAGGTGAAGAACCCCAGAGGGAACTGCCCTCTCCACGGATCCGCTGTCCCAAAGGCTCCAAGGCCTATGGCTCCCACTGCTATGCCTTGTTTTTGTCACCAAAATCCTGGATGGATGCAGATGTGAGTGGTTAGATGTGGGGTTGGAGGTGACAGGTCTCAGGGGGAGGAGGGTCTCCATTCAGGAGAGTTCCTTGGGAATGAGGATGAACACACTTATCTTTCACACAGTCCTCCTCCCACCTACCTTTGCCCTGTGCTCCCCCAGCAGGTCTCAGGCTCCCTCTCATTCTCTGTCCCCCTCAAAGCTGGCCTGCCAGAAGCGGCCCTCTGGAAACCTGGTGTCTGTGCTCAGTGGGGCTGAGGGATCCTTCGTGTCCTCCCTGGTGAAGAGCATTAGTAACAGCTACTCCTACGTCTGGATTGGGCTCCATGACCCCACACAGGTGCGAGTATATCCTCCCCTCTCTGTTATCTCTCAAGGTGCTATTGTTGCCCAGGCCCACTCCCTGTCCCCTGTGCCTGCCCAGGAAGTACTTCAGGGAGCACTGGATCTCAGATTCTGGGGAATATTTGGGGGAAAAGGGAAGGCCATGAAGCATCTGAAGATCTGAGTTCTGTGGAGGTCTCTATCTTTCAGATAAAATCAATCTGCCTTCCTCAGGCATATTACATAATTCTCATATGAGGCTGCGTTAATAATTCTCTGAGCTTCATGGAGTCTTTGCCTACTATTCTGAAGGAACCCTTAATGAAGATAGGATCAATTTTTGCCCCCATACAGGACTGACATTACCTTTGAGGTTCACAAGCTAATCACAAATGCTACATCAATTATTGTTCTGCAAGTAACATATTACCTTGAGTGGTTCCAAAGGTCTTGTGTTTACTGGCTGGCATTTTCCAATAGCAATGAGGAGTCAAGGAAGAGGTTCCTACTCACCGGCAGCATCTGGAATAGCAGACCAAATTTCCTCATGCTGGGGAGCAAATCAGGTGTTGCAGCTAAGGGGCCATGCAAGAAGAGCTGCAATGGCCATTCCCTTCACCTGGCTACCTCCTCTACTCTACAGGGCACCGAGCCCAGTGGAGATGGTTGGGAGTGGAGTAGCAGTGATGTGATGAATTACTTTGCATGGGAGAGAAATCCCTCCACTGTCTCAAGCCCCGGCTACTGTGCGAGCCTGTCGAGAAGCACAGGTAAGAAACAGAGGAGCTGCCTCTTCCCAGTGTTTTCCATCTCATCCCCCATTCCTGGGCCTGACCTTCAGGAAATCTTCCAGAGCTAGAAAATATAATGTTAGTGTGTCTTCTCTCATCTCCTCTCTTCTCCACTTTCTTTGAATCTCTCTCCTGGATTGGGACACTGGTGAAGGTGAGGGAGAGGCTTTAACTTGTAGGCTAAAACCTGGGATGCCTCTTCATTGGATTCACAAGCTTCCTCAGCCCCATTCCATTTATGGCTTCTGTCTCTCCAGCATTTCTGAAGTGGAAAGATTACAACTGTAATGTGAGGTTACCCTATGTCTGCAAGTTCACTGACTAGGGCAGGAGGGAAGTCAGCAGCCTGTGTTTGGTGTGCAACTCATCATGGGCACGAGACCAGTGTGAGGACTCACCCTGGAAGAGAATATTCGCTTAACTCCCCCAACCTGACCACCTCATTCTTATCTTCCTTCTGTTTCTTCCTCCCCGCTATCATTTCAGTCTCTTCATTTTGTCATATGGCCTAAGGCTTTAAAGAGCAATAATAAAATTTTTAGTCTGCACTTCTTTGTCTTGTATGTGCCAGTGTCATAGCCATACTCGGAGAAGGACAAAGTGATCAAGGGGAGGAAATTTTGTGGGTCTTGCTTCTTCCCTATTCACCCAGGCCTCTGGGGAAAATGATGAACTGTGCATCCCTACCAGTGTGTTATGATGGGGGCGTGGATCCTGCTCATGTAGGATTTGTGTTGTGGAGAGATGAGGATATTTCTTTCCCACATACTTACTGCCCTCCCATTCCCATAGCCCAAACCTGACAATGTGACATGAACAGATTTAGGAGGCTCTGATGGTGCTTAGAATAGTACTTCTCAGAGAATGGCATCAGCAGGATGGTAGATAGGACTTTCCAGCTCTTGAACCTTCACAGAAACATTCATTTGAACTACTACCATTAAAATGGAAATACCTTCACAAGAGCTAATAAGTCCAAGTGAGTGATTAAAGCATCTGAATGCTGCAAAAAATAAGAAAAGATGCATCGAAGAGTGTAGAAGGAACACTTTTACATTATTTATATCACCCCTCCGTCAATCTCAGTAAGCACAGCATGGAGATACATTCCCTCAACTTGGGGAAAGAGAGTGAAGTAAGCACATGAGTTTTCCATGGACCCTAACACTAGGTTTGCCTCAGTAAGACCCAGTGGCCTCTGACTCCAGGCAGGCACCCTTGGACTTAGACTCCAGGCTGCCTTGATGCCAGGCCAGGCTCTGTGGCCCCAGGCTCCAGGTCAGCCCCCATGACTGCAGCCTCCAGTCTTGCCCAGAAGACACAGGCTCTAGACACACACAGCATCATGCTTTTCCCCATAGCTCCAGACCACAGGCCAGTGCCCACTGACAAAGACTCTAAGCCCACCTCAAGGACAAGCTAGCACTTGCAGCCACAGACTTCAGGGTGGCCCCTGAAATCCTAGACATCAGGCCTGCCCATGTGGACCTGCCCTTCAGACCCACCACAGCTCCAGGAGAGCTCCCACAGCTACAACTCCAGGCCAGCACTTGCAGACCCCAGCTCCAGACTGGCACTCACAGTCGCAGGATACAGTCCTGTCAAATCCCAAACCCTCCCTAAGCCTTTAGGTCCATCTGAGCACAAAGCCCTGATGCTAGGCCAGCCTCTGCGGCCTCTGTCACTAGGCCAGCCCCCACAGACACAAGCTCTGGATCTTCCCAGTTCCAGGCGAGCCTCTGTGGACTCGGTACTAGTCTGGCCTCATACTCCAGCAGACCCAGGATCAAGCCTCATTACAGTAGACCTTAGCACCAGGCCAGCCCCCACTGACTTAGGCTCCAGCCTTAACCTCATGGATCCAGTCTCCAGACTTACCCCAGAGGCAAGTTGACATTCATGGTCCCAGGCTATAGGCCACCCCCACTAACCCTGGCTCCATACCAGCCCCTGTAGTTCCAGGTACCAGCCCAGTATGCACAGACTCAAACTCCAGACCTGTCTTAGAGACTCAGATACTACATCTGTCCTAGTGCCTGACTAACCCATGAAGACATGGGTTCAAGGCCTGCTTTAGAGCCAGATTGGTCTCCAGGACCTAGGATTTAGTCTGGCTCCTGTGATTAGAGGCTTCAGGCCTGCCCTCATGTAGTGACTACCTACCCTGGTATACCAAGTCAATAGGTCCACTTGAGGATGCCAGCAGCAAGCCTGCCCAAAGACCAAGCCAGATGGCCTGCCCAGAATCTCTGGATGACTGACTGGTGAAGGGCTTTATCTGCTAAAGCCAGTCTGTAAAAACTGGAATAAGTGACTACTTGTTCAAAAAGTCAAACACCAAAGACACATGACCACAAGTATCATAAACAATCAAGGAAATATGATATCACCAACAGAACAAAATAAAGGACTAGTAACTGACCTTAAGGGGAAAGAATTTTACAAACCGCTCAACAAATACTTTAAAGCAACTGTCTAAAAGAAACCCAGTGAGCTACAAGAGAATACGGATAGACAACTAAATGAAATTAGAAAAACAATATGTGAACAAAATTAGAAGGTCAAGAAAGAGATTCGTTTTAAAGTTAAAAAAAAAAAAACACAGTGGCTGAACTGAAGGACTGCATGGAGAATTTCAACAGCAGACTTGATCAAGCAGGAGAAAAAGTCACTGAGTTTGAGACAAGTCATGTGAAATTATCCAGTCAAAGAAGCAAAAAGAAAAGAGAAACAAAAAGAGAAAATAAAGCTTAAGGAAACTATGGTACATGATCAACTGAGCCAATATATATATTATGGTTTTCTAGAAGGAGCAGAGGCAGAAAATGGGCAGAAAACATATATAAAAATATAATGGGTCATGGGGTTTGGCATCCCCATGCCTGTCAGTGCCTCACCCCAGCCAACGAGCATGCACCCAGCCATGCTGCCACTGCCGTGGCATATGCAAATGAGCACAGATCCCACTGCTACCACCCTGACAGAATACTGTGGCCACTGCCATTTACTGGAGTGTTGTGGCCAGCAATCCAGGAACACATTTGGACCCCCAGCACAGCAGGTTCCTAACCTCGAGGGGTGAGAGAACAAAGCTAGGGGCCTGATATTAGCATTCCAGAATTGGGGAATGCTGAGCTGAACCTGGGCCCCCTGACCTGTTCCAGAAACAAAGTGAGTCAACTAAGCCCACCTTATACCACAATCAAACCCCCAAGGGCATCAAAAAAGATAAACACACACGCACACACACAATCCATCCAAAGAACAGCAACTTCAAAGATTAAAGGAACGCCAGCCCACACAGGTGAGAAAGAACCAGTGCAAGAACTCTGGCAACTCCAAAAGCCAGCGTCTATTTTTACCTCCAAACAACTACACGAGTTACCCAGCAATGGTTCCTAACCAGGCTGAAGTATCTGAAATGACAGAAATAGATCTTGGAATATGGATAGGAACCAAGATTATTGAGATTCAGGCAAAAGTGAAAATCCATTTCAAGGATTCTATATAATAAAACAATACAGAAAATGAAAGATGAAATGGCCATTTTAAAAAAGAACCAAACTGATCTGATAGAGGTGAAAAACTCATTTCAAAAATTTCAGAATACAATCACAAGTATTAACAGTAGAATTGATCAAGCTGAGGAAAGAATCTCAGATCTCAAAGACAGTTCTCTGAAATAACTTAGACACATATTAAAAATTAAAAAAAGATTGAAGAAAATTAAACAAAACCTCTGAAAATTATGGTATTATGTAAAGAGACCAAATTTATGACTCATTGAAAGTATGCAATTTGGAAAACATATTTCAAAATATCCATGAAAACTTCCCCAACCTCCTTAGGAAGGACAAACTTTAAATTCAGGAAATGCAGAGAACCCCTGTGAGACTACACAAGATAACCATCCCCAAGCCACATAGTCATCAGACTCTCCAAGCTGAAATAAAAGAAAAAAATGTTAAAGGCAGCTAGAGAGAAGGGGCAGATCACTTACAAAGGGAACCTCATCAGGCTAACAGCAGTGTTGTGAGCAGAAATCCTACAAGCCAGAAGAGATTGGAGCCCTATATTCAGCATTCTTAAGGCAAAGAAATTCTAAACAAGAATTTCATATCCAGGAAAACTAAGCTTCATAAGCTAAGGAGAAATAAGGTCCTTTTCAGATAATCAAATGCTGAAGGAATTTATTACCTCCAGACCTGCCTTGCAAAAGAATCTAAAGAGAGTGCTAAATACAGAAAGGAGTGACCATTACTGGCTACTACAAAAACATACTTAAGTACATAGACCAGTGACACTATAAAGCAACCACACAAACAAGTCTGCGTAACTAGCTAACAACATGATGACAGGATCAAATCTGCATACATCAATACTAATCTTGAATGTAAATGGGCTAAATGCCCCAATTAAAATGTACAGAGTGGCAAGTTGGAAAACAAGCATGACCTAATGGTATGCCCCTCTCATATGCAATGACCCATCTCACATACAATGACACTACTAGACTCAAAGTAAAGGGATGGAGAAAAATCTACCATGCAAACAAAAAACAGAAAAAAAAGCCAGTGTTGCTATACCAATTTCAGACAAAACAGACTGTAAACCAAGAGATTTTTGAAAGACAAGGGCATTATGTAATGGTAAAGGGCTCCATTCAAATTAAGACCTAACTATCCTAAATATATACATACCCAATACAGGAGCACCCAGATTTATAAAGCAAGTTCTTAGAGACCTACAAAGAGAATTAGATAACCACACAATAAGAGTAGAGACTTCAATACTCCACTGGCAATATTAGACAGATCATCGAAGCAGAAAATTAACGATGATATTCAGGACCTGAACTCAACACTTGACCAGATCTAGTAGACATCTACAGAACTCCTCACTCTCAAACAATAGAATACACATTTTTCTCACTGGCGCATAGCACATACTCTAAAATTGACCACACAATTGAGCATAAAACAATCCTTAGCAAGCTCAAAAAACAACAACATAAAAACAAAAATAGAAATCATACCAACCACACTCTTTGATCTACCACAGTGCAATAACAATAGGAATCCCTACTAAAAAATCACCTGAAACCATACAATTACATGGAAATTAAACAGCCTGCTCCTGAATGACTCTGAGGTAAATAATGAAATTAAGGTAGGCATAAAGAAATTCTTTGAAATGAATGAGAACAAAGATGCAACATATCAGAACCTCCCACACACAGCTAAAGCAGTGTTAAGAGGGAAGTTTATAGCACTAACCACCCACATCAAGAAGTTAGACAGATCTCAAGTTAACAATCTAACATCACACCTAGAGGAATTAGACAAGTGAGAACAAACCAACTCCAAAGCTAGCAGATACAAGAAATAACCAAAACCAGACCTGAACTGAAGGAAATTGAGATGTGAAAATCATACAGAAGATCAACAAATCCATGAATATGTTTATTTAAAAGAATAAATATGACTGATACAACACTGGCTAGACTGATACAGAAAAAAAGAGATAAGATCCAAATAAACACAATCAGAAATGACAAAGGGGACGTTACCACTGACACCACAGGAAAAACAAGCAAACAAACAAACAAAAACCCTCAACGACTACTTTGAACACCACTGTGCATACAAGCTGAAAGATCTAGAAGAAACGGTTTAATTCTTGGAAGCATACAACCTCCCAAGATTGAACCAGGAAGAAATTGAAGCCCTGAACAGACCAATAATGAGTTCTGAAATTAAATCATTAATAAAATACCTGTCAACCAGAGAAAGCCCAGGGCAGGATGGATTTTCTGCCAAATTCTGTGAGATGTATAAAGAAGAGCAGAAGATACCATTCTTACTAAAACTATTCCAAAAAATTGAGGAGGAGGGACTTCTTCCTAACTCATTCTATGAGGCCAACATTGTCCTGATATGAAAATCTGACGAAGACAAAACAACAACAACAAAAAATCCAACTTCAGGCCAATATCCTTGATGAACATTGATGCAAAAATCCTTAACAAAATACTAGCCAACTCAATCCAGCAACACACCAAAAAGCCACAATCAACTAGGCTTTAGAATGCGAGGTTGGTTCAACATATCCAAATCAATAAATTGATTTATCACATAAACAGAACTGAAAACAAAAAACACATGATCATATCAATATATGCAGGAAAGGCTTTAGACAAAATTAAACATCTCTTTGTGTTTAAACCCTAAACAAAATAGGCATTGAAGGAATATACTTTAGAACCTTAAGCGCCATCTATGACAAACCCATAGACAGCATCGTACCAAATGGACAAAAACGGGATGCATTCCCCTTGAAAACTGAAACAAGACAAGAAGGTCCTCTCTCCCCATTTCTATTCTACATATTACTGAAAGTCCTGGCCAAAACAATCAGGCAATAGAAGGAAATAAACGGCATCCAGATAGGGTGAGAGAAAGTCAAACCATCCCTGTTTGCATATGATACTATTCTGTATCTAGAAAACCCCATTATCTCAGCCCAAAATCTCCTTCAGCTGATGAACAACTTCAGCAAAGTTTCAGGATACAAAATCAATGAACAAAAATCACTAGCATTCCTATATAATGACAATATCCCAGCAGAGAGACAAATCAAGAACACAATCCCATTCACAATAGTTATAAAAAGAATAAAATGTCTAAGAATACAGATAAGCAGGGAGACAAAAGATTTCTACAAGGAGAATTATCAAACACTGCTCAAAAAAATCAGAGATGACACAAACAAATGAAAAAACATTCCATGCTCATTGATAGGAAAAATCGATATTGTTAAAATGGCCATACTGCCCAAGGCAATTTATAGATTTAATGTTATTCTTGAGAAACTACCAAAAACATTCTTCACAGACTTAGAAAAACTATTTTAAAATTTATATGGAACAAAAAAGCCCGAATAGTCAAGGCATTCCTAAGCAAAAAGGACAAAGCTGAAGACATCACATTGCCCAACTTCAAATTATACTACAAGGCTACAGTAACCTAAACTGCATGGTACTAGTACAAAAAGAGACAGATAGACCAAAGGAACAGAATAGAGATCCCAGAAATAATGCTACATACCTACAAACATCTGATCTTCAACAAAGTTGACAAAAACAAGCCATGGGAAAAGGACTTCATATTCAATAAATGGTGCTGGGATAACTGGATAGTCATATGCAGAAGATTGAAACTGGACCCCTTCTTTACACTATTTTAAAGGGTAAACTCAAGATGGATTAAAGAGTCAAATGTAAAACTATGAAATCCTGAAAGATAACCTAGGAAATGCCCTTCTGGACATAGGATCTTGCAAAGACTTCGTGATGAAGATGCCAAAAGCAATTGCAAGAAAAACAAAAATTGACAAATAGGATCTAATTAAAGAAAAGAGCTTCTAAACAACAAAAGAAATTATCAACAGAGTAAACAGACAACCTACAGAATGGGAGAAAACATTTGCAAGCTATGCATCTGACATAGTTTGGTCTAATATCCAGAATCTACAAAAATCTTAAATTAGCAAGCAAAAACTGAACAACTGCATTAAAAAGTGTGCAAAGGACATGAACAGGCACTTTTCGAAAGAAGACATGCACACAGCCAAGAGGCATATAAAAATGCTCAAAATCACTAATCATCAGATAAACGAAAATTAATACCACAGTGAGATGCCATCTCACACCAGTCAGAATGGCTGTTTTTAAAAAGTCAAAAAATAACAGATGCTAGCAAAGTTGCAGAGAAAAGGCTATGTTTATACACGTCTGGTAGGAATGTAAATTAGTTCAGCCACTGTGGAAAGCAGTTTGGAGATTTATCAAATAAGTTAAAACAGAACTACTATTTGACCCAGCAATTAGATTGGGGGCATATGCCAAAAAGAATATAAATCATTCTAACATAAAGATATATGCATATGTATGTTCATTGCACTGTTATTCACATAGCAAAGACATGGAATCAACCTAAATGCCCATCAACAGTAGGCTAAATAAAGTGAATGTGGTACCTACACACAGTGGAATACTACATAGCCATAAAAAACAATAAAATCACGTCGTTTGCAGCAACATGGATGGAGCTGGAGGCCATGATCCTCAGCCAACTAACACAGGAACAGAAAACCAAATACTGTATGTTATCACTTATAAGTGAGAGCTAAAATTTGATCAAAGATGGCTACCAAGAAGAAGAAAACACACACTGGAACCTGCTTGAGGAGGGGTGAAATGAGAGCAAGGACTGGAAAAGCACCTATTGGATATTATGCTTATTACCTGGATGAAAAAATAATCTATATGCCAAACCACTGTGACATACAATTTACCTATATAACAAACTGGCACATGTACTCTTGAACCTGAAATAAAAGATTTTAAAAAAAGAAAGAAAAAAATAGTTGTGAAAAACTTCCCATAACTGGTAAGAAAAAGGAACATCTACATCCATGAAGTACAAAAAACTCCACATAGATTAAATATAAAGACATCTTCACTGAGACACATTACAATCAAATTCCCAAAAGTCAGGGATGAAAAGAAAATTTTGAATGCAGCGAAAGAAAAATAACATGTCATGTGCAAGCAAATGTCTATAAGATTATCAGTTGATTTTTCAGAAGGTACCTTTCAGGGCAGGAGAGAGTGGGATAATATATTCAACATACTCAGTGAAAAAACAAAACAAAACAAAACCTGCAAACCAAGAACACTATACCTGGCAATCCTATCCTTCAGAAACGATGAAAAGAAAGGAACTTTACCAGAAAAACAAAAGCTGAGAGAGTTCATTAACATTAGACTTTCTCTATGTAAAAGACTAAAAGAATTTCTTCAAGGTGGAAGATAAAAATGCTAGCTGATACCATAAAAACACATGAAAGTATAAAGTATAAATTGACTATGTTAAGTACATAGTAAAATTTGAAATACTCTAACATTGTAACGATGGTTGGTAAATCACTTAAATCTTTAGCATAAAAGACAAAACTATTAAAAATAACAGTAACTGCAATAATTGTTAAGGAATATACAATAAAGAAACATGTAAATTGTGACACCAATAACAAGAATGTGCGAATAAGAGCAAAAGTGTAAAATATTTTTATGTGATCAAAATTAAGTTATCTTTTTAAAATAGTCTATTGGAAATATATTTTTGTAAGCTTTATGGTAACCACAAAGCAAAGACCTATAATAGGTAAATAATAAGAAGCAAGCAACCAAAGTATACCACAAGAGAAAATTATCTAGTCAAAAAGAAGAGAGAAAGAAAGGAAGAAAGAAACAAAGGACCTACAAAACAACCAGGGAACAATGAACAAAATGGCAGTAGTAAGTAATTACTTATTAATAACTATTTGAAAAGTAAATGAGTAAAATTCTCCAGTCAAATGGTATAGAGTGGTCAAATGAATTTAAAAAAATACCAACACAAAACTTAATGTTCCTACAAGAAACTTACTTTAGCTTTAAGAACACACATAGGCTGCATGTGAAAGAATTAAGATATTTCATGCAAATGATAACAAAATAAAACAGTGGTAGCTATAGTTATATTACATAAAATAGACTTTAAGTTAAAAACTTTAAAGAGAGGCAAAGGTCATTATATAATAATAAAGAAGTCAATTCAGCAAGAGGATATAATAATTTTAAATATATGTGTACACATCATTGGAGCCCATAAATATATAAAGCAAATATCAATAGATCTGAAGAGAGAGAAAAATTGTAATACAATATTTGTTGGAGAATTCAGTACCCACTTTCAACAATGGGCAGGTCATTCAGACAGAAAAAAATTCAATAAACAATGGACTTGAACTACACTTTAGACAAATGGACCTGACAGACATACAGAACATTTCTTCCAACAGCAGCATAATAAATATTCTCAAGTGCACATGGGACAAGCTTCTGGAGAGATCGTATATTTGGCCATAAACCTAGGCTCAATAAATTTTAAAAGACTGAAATCATATCAAGTATAATTTTCACCCAAAATAGTACAACACTAGAAATCAATAAAAAGAGAAAGATTGGAAAATGTTCAAATATGTAGAAATTAAATGACATTATCCTAAACAACCAGTGGGCCAGAGAAGAAATTAAAAGTGAAATTAGTGGTGGGCTCCAGCAGTCCCACTACAGAGTATCTAGCCACACACAAAAATGATTATATATCAAAAAGACACCAGCATGCATGTGTTTCTTGTAGCATAATTCACAATTGCAAAGATATGTGCCCATCAACCAAAGATGGATAAAATGTGGCATACATATACATATATACACACACACACACACAAACACACACATATACCATATATATATATATACACACATATATACCATAGAATACTGGTAATTAGCCATAAAAAAAGAACAAAATAATGTATTGTGCAGAAACTTGGTTGGAACTGGAGGCTGTCACTCTAAGTGAAGTAACTCAGGAATGAAAAAGCAAATATTGCATGTTCTCACTTAAAATTGGGAGCCAAGCTGTGGGAACCCAAAGGCACACAGAGTGATAAACATTGGAGACTCAGGGTGGGGTGGGGAATGAGTGATGAAAAACTACCCATTGAGTACACTACTAGAGGTACGGTACTCGAGTGATGCTTGCACTAAAATCTTAGACTTCACCACTATATAATTCATCCATGTAAGCGAAAGCCAATTGTACCACTAAAGCTATTGAAATAAAAAATTAAATTAGTATCAGAAAAATATTTTGAGACAAATGAAAATGAATATACAACATACTAAAGCTTATGGTATGTAGCAAAAGCAGTCTTAAGACGGAATTTTATAGCAATAAATGCTTACATTAAAAATAAAGATCTCAAATAAACAACTTCACTGTACACCTTGAGAAACTAGAAGAAAAAATAAGCCAATATTTTGTAGAAGTAAAGAAATAATAAAGATTAGAGCAGAAATAAATGAAATAAAGACTAGAAAAAGAATAGAAAAGATCGAGAGTGAGAGTTGGTTTTTTTTGAAAAGGTGAATTAAATTAACAAACTTTTAGCCAGACTAAGAAAATAGAAGACCCAAATAAAATGAAGATGAGAAAGGAGACATTACAACTTAAACCACATAAATTCAAAGGATCATTAAAGAGTATTATAAGCAACTAAGTATCTTATTGATACATATTGGAAAACCTAGAATAAATTGATAGATTTCTAGACACAGAACCAAACAAGAGTGAACCATGGAGAAATCTAAAATATACATAGATCAATGGCAAGTAATAAGATGTAATCAGTAATAAAAAGTCTTCCATCAAAGGAAAGCCCAGAACGGGATGACTTCAAGTCTGAATTCTATTTAAAGAATTAATACCAATCTTTCTCAAACTCTTCCAAAAAATTAATGAGGAGGGAATACTTCTAAACTCATTTTATGAGACCAGGATTACTCTGACACCAAAGCCAGAGAAAGACACTACAAGAAAATAAAACTAATGACAAATGTCCTTGATGAAATAAGATGCAAAAATCCCCCAAAAAATACTAGTAAACCATTTTCAACAGCACATTAAAATGATCAAGTGGGATTCATCCCTGGGATGCAAGAATGGTTCAACATATGCAAATCAATAAATTATTTGCAACGTTTATTGATTATTACTAAATAATCAATAATAATGAATTACATTTATTATTATTACTAAAATGAAGGACAAAAAAGATTATCCAATAGATGCAGAAAAAACAATTGACAACATTCAGCCTCATTTTATATTTTAAAAAAACTGTCAGAAAATTAGATATAAAAGGAATGTACCGGCCGGGTGCAGTGGCTCATGCCTGTAATCCCAGCACTTTGGGAGGCCAAGGGGGGCAGATCACCTGAGATCAGAGTTCGAGACCAGCCTGGCCAACATGGCGAAACCCGGTCTCTACTAAAAATACAAAAAATAGCGGGCCCTGGTGGCAGGCTCCTCTAAACCCAGTTACTTAGGAGCCTGAGGCAGGATAATCGGTTGAACCCAGGAGGCAAAGGTTTCAGTGAGCTGAGATTGCGCCATTGCACTCCAGCCTGAGCGACAAGAGTGAAACTCTGTCTTAAAAAAAAAGGAATGTACCTCAATGCAATAAAGACCATATGCAACAAGCCTCCAGCTCTCAGCATACTCAATGGTGAAAAGCCAGTTTTTCCTCTAAGATCTGGAACAAGACAAGCATGCCCACTCTCACCACTTCTCTTCAGCATAGCACTCAAAGTCCTACCCAGAGCAATTAGACAAGAGAAACAAGCAAAAGCATTGAAACTGGAAAGGAAGAAGCTACATTCTCTCTTTTTGTGAATGACATGATCTTACATTTAGAAAACCCTACAGACTACATTAAAAAAATACTATTAGAAGTAATAAAATAATTTGATAAGGTTTCAGGTTACTAAATAAACATACAAAAATTAGTAGCATTTTTACACTAACCATAAACTTTCCGAAAGGAAATCAAGAAAACAACCATATTTCCAGTAACTACAAAAACACTTAGGAATAAATTTAACCAAAGAAGTAAAAGATCAGTGCAATAAAAATAATAAAACTGGTATCAAAGAAATTGAATAAAACACAAATAAATGAAACTTATCCCATGTTCATAGATTGGATAAGTTAATATTGTTAAAGTGTTCATACTACCCAAAGCAATCTACAGTTTCAATGCAATTCCTGTTGAATTTCTAATAACATTTTTCACAAAAGTAGGAAAAATAATCTTAAAATTGAGATAGACCCACAAAAGACCCCAGATATTCACAGCAATCTTGAGCCAAAAGAATAATGCTGGAAACATCATACAACCTGATTTCAAAAT
The DNA here is from genome assembly GCF_006542625.1 of Nomascus leucogenys. NCBI lineage: Eukaryota > Metazoa > Chordata > Mammalia > Primates > Hylobatidae > Nomascus > Nomascus leucogenys. The sequence goes on along the minus strand of NC_044394.1, from coordinate 63,354,595 downwards.
ATACCACAAAACTATATTAATCAAGACAGCATTGTAGTTGTAGTAGCATAAAGACAAATCCGTAGACCGATGGAGCAAAATAGCCCAGAAATAAATCCACATATTTACAGTCAATGGAGTTTTTAAAGATGCCAAGAATAGATAATGTTGATAAACAGTTCTTCAATAAATGGTGTTGTGAAAGCTTAACGTGCATACACAAAATAATAAAATTAGACACTTATACTGTACAGAAAAATAAACTCAAAATAAAGTCTTGAACATAAGACTGGGAACTCTAAAACTACTACAAGAAAACTTAGGGAGAAATGTCACAACATTGTCCATGTCATGACTGTATGACAAAATCACTGAAAAATCATTTTTTGGTTATGATAGAAAAAACAGAGGGATAAAAAAGCAGAAAGAGACAAACGAGATTGTATCAAAATAAAAAACTTTCTGCACAGGAAAGGGAACAAATATTAGAGTGAAGAGACTACCTACAGAATGGGAGAAAATATTTACAAAGCATACATATGATAAGGAGTTAATATTCAAACTATATAAGGAACTTAATAACTAGCAAACAAATGCCCCAATTTAAAAAAATGGTCAAAGGACCTGAACAAACTTTTCTCCAAAGAAGATACAAATATCTAGAGGTATATGAGGAAAACGGCTTAACATCAGTTATCACTAGGAAAACTCAAATTAAAACCTCAATGTCATCTCACCTCATACTGGTTACAATGGCTGCAATTAAAAATAAAAGGTAACAGTTGTTGGCAAGAATGCAGGGGGAAGAGAATATTTGTATAGTATTGGTGGTAATGTAAACTGCTATAAGAATTATTCAAAACACTATGGAGATTCCACAAAAGATTAGAAAAGAATTACTGTATAATCCAGTGTTTCCGTTTCTGGGGATATATCCAAAGGAAATGATATCCAATCCCAGCACTTTGGGAGGCCGAGGCGGGCGGATCATGAGGTCAAGAGATCGAGACCATCCTGGCTAACACGGTGAAACCCCGTCTCTACTAAAAGCACAAAAAATTAGCAGGGCGTGGTGGCAGGCGCCTGTAGTCCCAGCTACTAGGGAGGCTGAGGCAGGAAAATGGCGTGAACCTGGGAGGCAGAGCTTGCAGTGAGCCAAGATCGCGCCACTGCACTCCAGCCTGGGCAACAGAGCGAGACTCCGTCTCAAAAAAAGAGAAATGACATCCATATGTCAAGTGATATCTTCACTCCCATATTCACTTAAACCTTACTCACAATAGTTAAGAGATGGAGTCAAATTCGGTGTCAATCAACTGATGAATGGATAAAGAAAAGTATATACATGCAAAGTGGAGTGTTATTCAGCCTTAAAAATAAAGGAAGTCCTGTCATTTGTGACAACACGAATTAACCCGGAGGATGTTATATTAAGTGAAATAATGCAAGCACAGAAAGACAAATACTGCATGATCTCACTTCTATGTAAAATCTAAAAAAATCAAAATCACAGAAGCAGAGAGTAGAATTGTGGTTACTATGGGCTAGAGTGGGGGTTATTGAGGAGGTATTGGTTAAAGGATACACAATTTCAATTAGACAGGAGGACTAAATGTAAGAGACCAATTGTACAACAAAGTGACTATAGTTAATAACAATGTATTAAATGTTCTCACACAAAAAAGATAACTATGTGAGGTAACAAATATGTTAACAGCTTGATTTAGGCATTTCACAATGTATAGGTATTTCAAAACATCATGTTGAACATCATAAATATATACAATTTTAATTTGTCAATTAAAAAATGAAAAGCAATTTTTTAAAACACAGTCCTGAAACTTATAGAGGTGAAGTAATAGTTTTTTTGTTTTTTAATTTTCAATCATCTATTATAAGAAATATCTGTAAAACAAATTTAAAATAAATAAAAAGCAAATGGAAAAACAGAGCATCAAGATATCAAGATGCAAGCTTATTTTTTTTTTATGAATTTTGACAAACATTAATGTAATCCGTGAAGTTGTTATGACATTTTCTAGTATCTTTCAGTTTCCGCACTTACCTCACAATGATTGGCTAGCAAACTGTTTGACTATCAGTGCTGGTACATCACAGTATATGTTGTCCTGTCTCTGGAAGGCCCTTGTAAGAAAAGACTCCAGTAGATCTTCTGTCTTTGGGCCATAAAACATATTCTGGGGGTTGAGATGACCTCAATGTCCACCAGGATTTCTATTAATACCTACATGTTTCTATTGTAGAAAAAAATTTTACTCATCCACTTCTCTGACATGGAAAAGAAGTTATCACACGAGACCATTGACAATGTTATCCATATGTGACAAGAACACTATAACATTGTCTTGTAAAAGTATTCCTTCCCAAATAAATTCATGTGCTGAATAGGCAGTATCAATTCTTAAAATTAATGTTACATTTCTTTTATTCTTCCCAAGATAGACTATCTTGAGTAAAAACCTATCTAGCATTTTTGTTGGAAACAGTTTTCCATCAGTTTAAAATAATTTGTGTTTGGGTGATGCCACAAGTCTTGATTTTCTGCCTTGAATAAAGTAATAAAATGGGTTAGAAAAGTCCACACCAATTGTACATGGGCAAGCTCTTATTCCTAAAAATATTTAGTTGACAAATACAGACTCTGTATATATATACATATATCCGTATTTTTGGTATATATATATATATATATATATATATATGTCACAATCTAATTAGCATGTCTATTACCACAGAACTAGAAGACATTGATGAAATAAATTTTAAATGGAAAGTATCCTATGTTCAGGTATTTGAAGAATTAATATTGTTAAAATGCCCATATTCCTCAAAACGATCTACAGAATTGATGAAATGCATATCAAAATTCCAATGGCATTTTTCATATAAATTGAAAAAAATTCTAAAATTGATATGAAACCACTAAAGACCTCGAACAGTCAAAGCAATTTGAAGAAAGAACAAAGCTTAAGGCGTTGCTTCCTGGTTTCAAACTATATTGCAAAGCTATAAAAATCAAAACTTGGCCAGGCGTGGTGGCTCACGCTTGCAATCCCAGCACTTTGGGAGGCTGAGGCGGGCAGATCACAAGGTCAGGAGATCGAGACCACGGTGAAACCCCGTCTCTACTAAAAATACAAAAAAAAAAAAATTAGCCAGGCTTGGTGGCGGGCGCCTGTAGTCCCAGCTGCTCAGGAGGCTGAGGCAGGAGAATGGCGTGAACCCGGGAGGCGGAGCTTGCAGTGAGCCGAGATTGCGCCACTGCACTCCAGCCTGGGCGACAGAGCGAGACTCTGTCTCAAAAAAAAAAAAAATCAAAACGTTATGGTACTGGTATAAAACCCAGCTCCTCTTAGTCTGAGCTCCCCCTTTAATGACAGGTGAGTTATCACAGCTGTGGAAATCACATCCTGTTCTTACAGTTGTAGAGCCCCATTGTGAAAGATAGGACATTTGTAATTGCAAATAAGAAATATCCCAATATAATTTGGATTAAAAATGCAATGATATTTATTTGATCACATAAACACTAAGAATCGAGGAGTCAGTAGTCTTTGGATACAGTTCAATCAGAGTTCAAGTGTCATTTCTCTAGGATTCTCTTTTCTGTGCTCTGTTTCATTTGTATGTTTTTCTCTCTCTCTACTGGTTTCCTTTTACACCTCAAGATAGTTGCTATCAGCAACTGGGGCTACTGATTCTTTATCAGTTCCAGAAGGGGAAACATAGGCTACTTTCTAATTGTATTTTTTTTTTAAATCCTAAGCTTCTCTCTTTTTAGACAAATCTGAGAAAGTCACTACAGCCAGGGCCAGGGGCTAGTGACTGAAGCCTAAATCACTGCACATCATTGAATCATTAATATAGGAAAGAGGACATATTATGCTTGTTGAGTTTTAAAGTTATAAACAGCTCAGGATTTGGGGTGTAATCTTTATCAAATGCACTGTCAGGAGGATATAGGGGTTGGATTTTCACAGAGAACACACCCGGCTACTATTTAAAGAAAGCAGAAATGAAACGGTGAAGCCAGATAGGTACTCAGGGAATATCACTGCACACACATTCAGGCAGAGAATTGGAATTAGGAAAGACTTGACATCATAATCCATTAAGATTAAGAAACACAAAAAATTATATAAGCCTTCTTTGCTACTTAGTATTCCACAAACACTACATTACTGCCATCAGAGGATCAAATTATAAGTATGTCCAGAGAGGGAAAACATTCCAAATTTGGCAGTCCTCAAATCAGGAATCAGCCACTTTCTTATTGTCAGTTTACTGTTGACACCTGACAGCTATAAAATATCCCTCTTTCAACTTTCCTTATATCTTTGGTGGTTCCTTTTCAGTTAGTTTTTTTTTTTAACCAATTTACATTGTGCAGGCTCTATTATCATTTTTTTGGCTCAAATAATAGTGTTAAAAACCCATGGTCATTTCAAGACTCTCTCGGAAAGTAAGCAGCCTCATTGATACCTAAAGTTTAGGGAACATGATTTTTAAGCCTAAGGCTGGTGATATTCCATATTTTAGACAAGCTGATGGGTCATCTGATGAAGGCAAAATCAAAGTCCTGTCCCTTCCTCAGAGAAAGAAAAGAATTAAGCGAACATGAAAAAAATTGTAATATTGTTGCTTATTAAATATTTTGAAAACTCTTCTTTCTAAAATCAGGTTTAGAGTGAACATTACTGCTCTCCCTAGGATCTGTTCAACATTATGATAATTAATTTACCTAGAATTCCAATAAGACCACTTGGCAATGATATTCTAGGTCTATAAACCAAGTGACTGCTTAGTGATTCCTTAACAATTCAGGGACTCTATAACCAGTTCTTTCCTGACAGACATTTTCCCAGAAACAAGTGCTTGCATACTCTGTCTCTCTCTCTCTCTTTTTTAAGAAACACCATTGCAAGCAATCGTTATGAAATGGAAATTAAAGATATACACATCTAACAAACAGGATATATTTAATAAATTGTGATACACGTATTAAATTGAATGTGGTTGAACTATTATATATGGTGCTATAGACATTTTTATATGTTTTAAATTACAAAAGGCAGATATGGGGGGAGGAAGAGGTGGATAAAATAAATGATCTTCTTTTACATATCCTCACACAACGTCCTGCTGGAATGGTTTTGCCAAGGTAGATGAGGAAGATCTTTCATTAACACATCTGATAGGGGGAAAAGCAGAAATCAGAGCCAAGCAAGTGAGCAGAGCAAACCCAGGACACTGAGAAGGGGCAAAGGTAAGTGGACTCAGAGAGATTTCTGGCATGGCAAGATGCTCTTCCAGGAAGGAGCTGGGACATATGGTATTCTCCCACAGTCAGAACACCGTTTCCTTCAGGTAAAGGTGGAGTTTTACTATTCTCTGGGTGCCCCCAGGTACCCAGTTTCCACATCCCTGAGAGGCAGAGGGAGAAACAAGAGATCTTCCAAGAAAGACTGCAAGAGGATACACGGGATCAGCCTGGGAATAATGTGGACATGTGGGAGAAATTCACAGAAGAAGGACGCAGTGGATAAGAGTAGACAGAGCATTCCTCCTATGGGCAGCCCATCTTATCTCTTGATTTTACCCCTTGCCCCAAACTAATGAAAATGACCAGTACTCACCTATGTAGAATCCGATGGTGGCAGAAGAGGATAATAAAAATAATCATTCTTCCAATTGAATCTAGCTACTGTTATTCTCTGAAAATCTGACTTTAGTGTAAGAAGTCTACCTGTAAGCTTATGTCTCATTATTTGTATTTAAAATTCTAATATAGTAGGTGTTCACCACAAACCCTTAACCAATTCTCTAAATCATATAAATATCTATATATAAGCGGCAAAATGTCATACTGAGATGAAAAATTCTTTAAAAGTTTAGCTCCCTTATTGGAAGATGAATAATGTGTTTATTAAAAAACATTTTTTTTTGTATGAAATGCCATGGTCCAATGCGTCTCTTTTTACACCAGCAACACGTATGACCCATGACCAGGACCCCTTTATTGACTCTCAGTATTCTTTTCAAAGTACACATGATTCTGCTTCTTCATTCATTGTACTTGAAATGTAACTAGAGATTTAGCCCACTTATAATTGTATTAAAATATTTACATTGATATTTGGAGATGCATATATAAAACATTTCAGCTTTGGCTGAAAAAATGTTGCACTGAGGAACATAAACATTGTGTGGAGTTGAGGTATTTAGAAACCAAGAGGTATTCTATCAAGAAAATGTTAGCCAGAGATGCTGTCTGTAGAATGTGCATGTAATGTCTGCTAGAAATTTATCACAGGGATGAGAAAAATTTTCCAGTTGTATAATGCTTTTGGTGCATTCCTTCTTCAATTCCATCATTTTAAAGATTTTCAAAAGCTTATCATCTCTCTGCTGCCAACTTCCAAAAGACCTTTCCTCAGACAATTAAATCCATCCAAATCATCTTTTTCTAAAAGTCATAGACTACTCTAAGTGTAAAGAGCCCTCTTGTTTTATGGAGAGAGAAAATAATGTTCAGAGAAGAGTTGAGAGACAATTGTCTCACGTTTCTCCACTTCTTGCAAGCAGAGGCACTTACTGCCATATTTTCTAGACTATCAAAAATGTTTGGGTAGTGTAAACCTTTTTTTTTTTTTTTTTTTTGGAGACAGAGTCTCGCTCTGTCACCCAGGCTGGAGTGCAGTGGTGCAATCTTGGCTCACTGCAACCGCCACCCCCCAGGTTCAAGCGATTCTCCTGCCTCAGCCTCCCAAGTAGCTGGGATTACAGGCGCGCTGTAATTTTTGTATTTTTAGTAGAGACGCGGTTTCACCATCTTGGCCAGGCTGGTCTTGAACTCCTGACCTCATGATCCACCCGCCTCAGCCTCCCAAAGTGCTGGGATTACAGGCTTGAGCCACTGCGTCCAGCCGTGAAAAACCTTTAAAAGTAGAGACAGCATCTTCCTCCAGAGCAAAGGGTAGGTTTGCTTATAGTCTTGAAAGTTTCCATTCATAGTGAAGACAGGCATACTTACTCCCAGGTACAATGAAGAAGTCTCCCTCTGAAGCAAAGGGTAGGCTTGCTTGTTGCCCATTATAAGTGATTCAGGTTCCCTAAACTCTCATAATGTAATTACAGGGGCCATTTCTCCCCTGTAACATAACCCACTCAATGTGAAGGCATCTATCTGGCCCATCGATGTCACCTCCAAGAGACTTAGAGTAAGGGAACCTAGGGTGAGTGTGCTGCTGCTTGTGCTGCTTACTATACCATGAGTAATAAAAGTCCTTTGCTTTTGCCAATCTCAATCAAACTGTGGAAGTCTACCTTACCTTGCAAGTAGGGTAAAAATCTCAGAACCTTTATAATTCTTGACATGAAATTAAATGATTTTCACTTGCAGCACATTGGAAGAAAACAACAACCTCAGCTTTCTTTTTCTCTCTTTTTTTTTTTTTTTTTTGAGACAGAGTCTTGCTCTGTCACCCCGGCTGCAGTGCAGTGGCACATCTCAGCTCACTGCAACCTCTGCCTCCCTGGTTGAAGCGATTCTCCTGCCTCAGCCTCCCAAGTAGCTGGGATTACAGGTGCCTGCCACTGTGCCTGGCTAATTTTTGTATTTTTAGTAGAGATGGGGTTTCGCCATATTTGCCAGGCTGGTCTCGAACTCCTGACCTCATGATCCACCCACCTCGGCCTCCCAAAGTCCTGGGATTACAGGTGTGAGCCACTGCACCCGGCCCAGAAACAGCTCAGCTTTCTAAGAGTGTCTCCCCAAAGGAAACCTGAAGGTTAAACAAATGTCCTTCCAAAACATTTGCAAACATCAATCACCGTGGAGTTCAAGAGGGTCACAGATTCAGGAATCTAGTAAGAAAATAAGCGTGGAAGAAAATCAACCAGAGCACTACTAAAATTTGGGGTTATACAGTCAAAGGTTTCATTAGCCTATCCTCAACAACACTTAGGAAAATAAATTTTAGGATTTTTCTTTGTTTCTTTAAGAATTTATCTATATTTCTAAAGTCATCTTCGTAACAACTTTTAAAATGATGAACATTTAATAGTTGGAATCTTTGAACATTTTGAGTATAAAGTGCCAGAGAATACAATTATAGGTTATTTAACTATGGGGATATGTTCTAAAAAACGCATCCTTAGGTGATTTCATTTTCACATGAACATCAAAGACTGTACTTACACAAACCTAGATGGGATAGCCTACCAAACACTGGAGGAAAATTGAACAAAGCGTCAGTAGCGTAAGACTTTATTTGAAAATGTTCTGGCTGGGCGCGGTGGCTCACACCGGTAATCCCAGCACTTAGGGAGGCCGACGAGGGTGGATCGCGAGGTCAGGAGATCGAGACCATCCTGGCTAACAGGGTGAAACCCCGTGTCTGCTAAAAACACAAAAAACTAGCTGGGCATGGTGGTGGTTACCTGTAGTCCCAGCTACTCAGGAGGCTGAGGCAGGAGAATGGCGTGAACCTGGGAGGGGGAGCTTGCAGTGAGCACTCCAGCCTGGGCGACAGAGCAAAACTCCGTCTCAAAAAAAAAAAAGAAAAGAAAATGTTCTTGGCCTAAGAAGAGTCCCAAGGGCAATTCTGACTTGGGGCAGGAAGGTGAAATGTTTTATGGGGCTTTAGCAAGGGTACTTCAGCCACTATCAAGAATAGAGGGACTGTTCTGGAGGATTCACAGTCATAAATTGGGTAATTTGAATTTACTCAAAAGACATGAAGATAAATTTTTAGGGGATGAAGTATTATACAAGTGCGGATTTTTGGAGGAGGGGGACATTAGCTGAAAGGGCATGAACATGAAAGTCCAGAGGAAATGTCTTAGGTATCAAGTCTTTTGGTTCTTTCACACGGGAAATAGAGTAATTGTTCCCCTTATACAAGTTTGAGTGAGGTTCATCACAGAGGAGCATGAATTATTTGCCATGCTGTGCTATGCAGAATTATGACTCCCATGACCCTTGATCTTATGTAATGTGTGCCCTATGAATGTGAGCAGAACCTGTAAATAGGAAGAGATTGAAAAACCACAACTATGTTATATTGTATGGCAAAAGGGATTCTTGAACATACAACAAAGGTTACTAATTCATTGACTTTGCATCAATAAGAAAGGAGGTTTTGGGAGATTCCTGGAGGGGCCCAGTCTAATCACAGGAGCCATTTGAAAGCAGATAATTTTCTCTGATTGGCAGCATAAGGGGAAGTCAAGAAATTCAAAGGTCAAAAAGAATTCACTGTCCTGTTGCTAGCTTAGAAGATGGAGGGGTTCTTGTTCCAAGGAATCTAGCTGAGACTGGCACCTAAGCTGATAGCCAGCAAGGAAGTGGGAACCTCAGTGCTACAACTCTACAACTACAAGGAACTGAATTCAGTCAATAACCTGAATGAGAGTGAAAGTTTGTCACACAGCCAAGTTAAACTAATAAACTGACTTTACAGGGGAAAAACATATGTGGGGATTAGTCTGGAATCCTCTTGTGAGTTATAATCACCTTCTCCAAAGATCAAAGACCTGGTACCTCTAAAACTTTAATGAACAGATCTTAACCTATCTTCTGGTGTATTATAAGGCTATTTTAATCTATGCTAAGGAGACAACGTGAAGGAAAATTCTTAGGTCTGGCCCTATTGTGTTCTTTAATTGGCTAAATAGAGAAAATGCCAATGTTGAAAAGAACCAATAGGAAATTCTACTGGATGGTAGGATCAGAAGGCAAGCCAGCAAATCCAATAAGGGAGATTCTCAGAAAGAATCTGGAGCTCCTTTTGCAAAAGACAGAGAGTGATCTTGATCGTCTTAAAAGGGTGCTCAACAGAGGAAGAAAAGCATGGGCTTTTCAGCTACTTGTGGGACAGTCAAATTGAAATGCATGAATGGTTTGAGAAGTACATGAAGGTTATAACAGGGCGATGCAGGCAGTGGTCTTGTCAGGAAATGGACAGTGCAGAAGGACTGACCATACACGGACTGACAGAACCTGCAAGTGGAGGGTGCTCAGAGACCAAAACAAACAAACAACAACAACAAAAACAGTATATTAGAATAAGAAGGAGAAAAAAAAAAGAATTGAGTTTTAGCTCCACTTTCTTCCATAGTACAGTATTGGATAAGTCAATTAAGTTACCAATATTGTAAACTCTATTTGTCCCACTGCTCCAAACAGGGATGCTCCATAACCATTCAGCAGCTCCCTTGTCCCTGTGTCTCAAAGACGGCCCTACTCCAGGTTCTCACTCTCTCTGCCTCTACTACTTCTGGCCTAGCCTGTATACCAGCTGCCAAGATTCCTGGAAGGTCTCAGCTGCTTGCTGGATCTTCAGGGCTACAGGATAGGACATCTGGTTTCTGCTAAGCAAGGGCAAGGTCTGCCTTGAACTTGGAAAGTTTTCCAGTTTAGGGGAAGGGACTTCATCTGTGGCCATTCCCAGGATATGCCAGGAAGAGCTCCTCTTGATGCCAGAATCTCTTACTGTCAATGCCCTCTGTAGGACCGCTGTCTCCCACTCCTTGCTCCACCCCAGGCTTAAATACTGTGGCTCTTCTCTCAGACCCTGTTATAAATCTCTACCATTACCTCGCCTGAAAAGCCACCTCAGATTCAGCCAACAGGTACGTGGGCATTACAGGAGAAGGGCACCTTTAACAAGGGCTATAATCTAAAATCTTGGGGAAGATACAGCATTATCTGTCCAAGAGGTGTCAGCAGTAATGAAGACTCAGTAGGAGCCAAAGTTATTCTGGGTTACTGAGTCTGTATAGTTTCCAGATTCTCAAGAGAAATATATGGGAATATAGATATCTCAGAGGACCTTCCTGCTGTCAGGAATTCATAGGAGGATCTAAGGAAGGTAATAGGTGCTCTGATCTCATTCTCTCAAACCCTCTTCCCCGTGTTCTCCTATAGAGATTGCTGATTTGGTCCTTAGGCAAGAGATTCACTGCTGCTCAGCATGGCTCGGACCAACTCATGTTTCATGCTGATCTCCTGCCTGATGTGCCTGTCTCTGAGCCAAGGTGAGATTTTTCCCCCACACATCCCACAACCCCAGCCCTGAAGCCCTCACTCCATCCTCATGCATATGAGTTCATTTGAGACAAGGCAGAGTCAAGTTCAGGGGTTGTTTTGTGTTGTTCAGTGATATTTATTGCTGATCTCATCCCATTCAAAAATATTCTCACCTCACTAGGGAGTTAGAGATGGAACTTAGCATGACCCTTTATCAGTGACCACTGCAGTTGGCATTGATTTATCATATTAACGCTACTCATGATGAGGGGTTTGAGGATGTCTGTATGTAGACAGTCATTAGTGGAATGGGGAACTGAGGGGAGCTTTGTATGTAGAGAAACGGGACAGACTTGAGAAAGGCAGAAGCCTGAGTCCTTCAAGGAAGAAAAAGCCAGAAGTAAAAGGGACAATGGGGACACTTTTCATGAGCCTATTCATTGTGTGCTCTTGTCTTGAGCAAAGACATCTTGAGAGACTATAGGTAAGATGCAGCAGGGCAGAAGTGACCAATTACTTCATGACCTATAGCATCCTTCTATTCTTATAAAGAATCCTCAGAAGCTCCTACCTCATATTTTAGCCTTTGCCTTGCCCTGAGGGTCTTTCTTGTCTCTCTTTTCTCAGGACAGGAGGGCCAGGCTGAGTTGCCCAAGTCCCGTATCAGCTGCCCAGAAGACGCCAATGCCTATGGCTCCTACTGCTACTACTTTTTCCTCCTTTACTGAGTGCTCCATTTTCTCCTCCAACAGCTCTACTGACAGAACATGAATTCGGGTTACCTGGTGTCTGTGCTCACCCAGGCTGAGGGTGCCTTCCTGGCTTCGCTGATTATAGAAAGTGGCACCAAGGATGGCAATGTCTGGATTAGCCTCCATGACCCCCACCGGCTCAGTCTGCTGCATCTTCTACCCCCTGATTATCAGGTTCCAGAGAGAAGACAGAGGTTCGATGTCTGGCACCTCAAGCACCAGTTTTTACCATATTATGAAAAAAGCAACCTCTCTATAAATCCTATAATGTAAAGGATATTAAGGTTCTCCATAGGTTCTTGAGATGAGCTTAAGGCTGAATTTCCTCTGTGTTTCAGGCATTCACGGATAAACTCATTCTGTCTACTTCTAAGGTAGCATCTTTATGTATCTATTATGTACCTCTTATCTATTGTGTTATCATCTCTGTTATAGAAGAGCCTTTTGTAGACCATATAGAAAAAGAGAATAGAGGAGGAGAACCTACTGCTGTCAATTGGGAACCGCAAGGTATACTAAATAATATATTAACAACTAATGACCATCTAATGCTATGCTGGATATGAACTTTTGGGGCCTCAGGAAAGAAAAACCAGGAACCAGTTTCAATAATGAGGTTTCATGGTTCCCTGTGGCAAATTTAGAACACTTATTGTTTGGCAGGACATAGAGAGGTAGGTGAACATTCCAAGAAAGAAGAAGCTTAGAGAAAATGTGGAGGAAATAATATGACACTTAGAGAAAAAGGAAGGTTTATTCTTGTCTTATGTCTTGACCTGTTTCTGAGTGCAAACACAAACCAGGTGTTTCTATCTCTTTCTAAGTCACATCTGCCCCTGTTCTGGCCCTTCCCCATCTAGAACTGTCATTGGCACTGGAGCAGTGGGTCCCTGGTCTCCTACAAATCCTGGGACATTGGAGCCCCAAGCTGTGCCAATACTGCTAATGTGCTAGCCTGACTTCAAGCTCAGGTGAGAAGCACAGAATCCACACACTTATTGCCATCCTCTCCTATTTATCTCTAAGGATCGACCAGGGACTGGGATAGAGGAAGGGTGAGCTCCTCATTTAGGAAATGGAGGAGTGTTTCCTCTTTATTTTTGCTGAGTCCTGCAGCCAGGAGGGTAATACATTCTGATCCCCTCGGTCTGAATCTTCTCATTGGCTTATAGGATTCAAGAAATGGAAGGATGATTCTTGTTAGGAGAAGTTCTCCTTTGTTTGCAAGTTCAAATACTGGAGTCAATTGTAAAATGGACATCTAGAATTAGTCTACCAGTTACTATGGAGTAAAAGAATTAAACTGGACCATCTCTCTCCATATCAATCTGGACCATCTCTTCTCTGCTGAATTTGCATCAATGACCTTTAGTATTTTTACCTACCTCAATCTCTGGAGCCCTAAACACTAAAAATAAACATGTTTCCCCATGGTGCTGTCTTCTGTGTCTGCTATTTCCCCACCTAATGCCTGGGTACTTGGGATGGGAGTGATTGTAGCACTCTAGAGTTTGCTTTGGCCCATTCACTTTTAAAAACTTTGTCCACGTATCGTGCATGTTGGACTCAAGGGTTTATGAACATATGGTGGCCTTGCTTATGACAAGGTTAAGAAGTTAAGGATTTCACTCACCACCCACATATTTTCATGGACCTAGTGTCAGAGAAATTATTACTGTTGATTTACAAGTGACAGGAGTGTTTGGTACTCTAAAGGGGTTCACATACTTGTGGTCTGAGGAGGGAACATCTGTGCTTGGTTATATAAGTTGAAGCTATGACTGAAGTGATAATTTGAGAATTATCAGGTCTACGGTGTTGAATGCATTGGTGTTGGAATGACTAGAGGCTTGGTGGCCAGCAATATTGGTTAAATGGCACTCTTGGAATGAACGGCTAAATGAATAATAAATTAGATTAATAAAATACTCAGGCATACTTATTTAATAATCCTATCTTCATATACAGTCAAATTCAGAAGTACTGATATTAGGACTTTAATGAATTAATTTTGTGGGAACACCATTCAGCCCATAACACCAACAGCATCAATGATACTATTACCCAGGATTTAATAAAACAATGCAATCGAAAGGCACATATTGTCAGTCTGAATTAAAACAACAACAACAAAATCTATTTATAAGCTATGAATAAATTGACTTAGATTCAAAGACACTGTGGAGATGAAAGTGACTCCATCTTGGGTGCTAATCTGCCATGTTGACTTTTGATTAGCCCCAGTCCTGGGAATGCTTCCTGATTCCTACATTATTTACTGTCCTTAGGGTAAGAACATATACTTACTAGAAATCTTGCCTTTAGATAAAAACAATCTTGAGGTCTTTGCACAAATTATAGGCTATTGTGAACGTAGCATTCTTGTCTGTTTGGAAGGGTTGCCTCTAATAGTCTCTACAGAGCACGTGCACTCTTTCCCTGTGGTACATAAGCTCTGGGGCCAGGGAGTAACTGTGTGGAGATCTCCCTGTCTGTGGCCACCAAGACCACGCTTCTGTCTATACGTTCCCCAGCAAATCACCCTTTACTGACAAACTGGACTGTTCTGCCTCATTCTTTAGTTTCTTTGCTCCTTTTGTGTTTGGTGGTTGCTTTGCATATATGGTCATTTATGAAACAACTGGGGAGTCAGTCAATAGGGGTCCAGGAACCAAAGTATGAGCAAAAGGCAGGAAACATATGTGGAGGAAATCCTGGCGGGCCCCCCTCATCTATGTGGGGTGGTGTTGGCTACTTGCTAGATGCCTGTGGACCATCACGTGAGTACAGGGATGCCCTGAAAATGCTGGAGGGTCTAGAATGCTTGTTAGTAGAAAGTCTTACAGCTCACTGTAAGGAAGTTCACCAGGTGGCTGAGACAGAGGGTTGGCCACTGTTACGGATTGTGGGAATGGCCATAGAAGTGTAGTTAGCAGCTGAGATGAAGGTACCAAGACTAGAGGAAGAATTACCGTTAGAAAAGGATATGAGGACCTCCGCGTCCATGTTTGCATCTAGTCTGGCAGATAAGCTCAAAACTCAGGATACTCACCTGGAACTCCTAGCCTGCTGCTTTGTATGATTAGGTGGGAGAAAGCTGTGTTGGCCAAAAGTGCAAGCTGTTCTTCCTAAATTGGACTGGACTGATAAGACTTGTTGTCCTTAGGAAACAATTAGTGAGTGAGATGAAGACATACCTCAGGAGGAGGAGGAGAATTATCCTTCCCTTTTGAGAGCAAGACCTCTCATGCAATGGAAAACAAAAGCCCAACACCTGCAGCCAAGTAGTAATGAACAGCCTTTTCAGGAAACTTCAATGTCCAAAATTACACCTTGGCAGAATTATTGAACATAGCAAAAACTTTCAAAGAGCAGCCAATAGAAAGCTGAGCCACATGGATGATGCAGCTAAGAAACCCTAGTATGAATGGCATTTCCTTAGCAGAAAGTGAAGCTGATAAAATGAGTACTGTAACCACCCAATCCACTTTGAGACAGCGTTGCATAGTGCTGGAACTGTTGAGAGCAAGCACAGTCTTATAGACCACATTATCCTGGCTGTGACAGAGGCTTGGCCAAATGAAGGGGACTTTCCGGGTCAAACTCTGGTAAGGTGAACTCTGGAGGTAACAAGGACCAATTTAAAGGAGTTGGTCATGCTCAGGCCATCTATGCCCAGCAATTTGCAGGACCAGATAAGGCCATGTTTACCATGGGCAAAAAATATATATATATAATAATAATAAGTTGTTGCAAGCTGCCCTGTCCCCACCACCCCTGGAATTGGTATGGTTATTTCCTATGCCTCTTAAGCCCTCTTGTGGGACAAGATATATATTACATGAGGAAGCTGTAGCTAATCTTGGAAAAAATGAAAAGGAAAGAGATAAGGTCTGTCTGATTACTAAAAAAAAGGTGGGTGGTGGGGAGGCGGGGTGGAGAAGGAGAAGCCAAGTCTGCCGGACTCAAAAAGGGAGGAATGAACAGCCTAGTTAGGATTACCAGGAAGCAGATATGGTATGATCTGATCTCAGCTGGAGAAGACAAAAAGTAGATCAGAAACACAATGCCATATTAGTGGGCCTTTGGAAAAACCCGGCACCTGATCAACATGTTAGACTAGTTCCTAGTGCCCCACCATAATAGGGAGTAGAAGAGGAAACTTCACATAAAAGAACCCCAATCTCTGCATTCCAGGGGCGACTCCTCCCCAGCCTAGAGACTGTTGCCTCCACCTGCCAGCAATAGGGGGCAAACAGGCCCCACGTGGATCTCACAATCTACTGAAGTCCAAAAAACAAGCAGAAAGGCTTAGCCTTAGTGGACATAGGTGAAAAATGCACCATAATTCATGGAAACCCAAAGAGACATCCTGGTAAGTAAGCAGCTGTGGATGGTTAAGGGGGGGGTGAATAATCTGAGTGAAACAAACTCCTTTCCTCGTTTGTACTGGGCAGAGTACCCCCACTTATTATGTTTTTATCTCATTTATTCCATAAAACACCTTCAGTAAGGACGTCCATTTAGAATGCACTTTACAAATGTCTATGAGGGAATTAGCCCAGGAGTTTGGGTGGTAAAAGCTATTTTAAGAGGGGAAGCAAAATGGGAACGGGTACACCTTCCTCCTCCATTGTGTTTATTAATGTGAAACAATACCCTCTTTCTGGTGAGATAAAAGAAATGACAAGCACCATGCAGGAGCTGGCCAAAGTTAATGTTATATGGCCGTTCCAGAGTCCTTTCTAGAGTCCTGTACGGCCAGTAAAAAAAAAACTGATGGCACCTGGAACATGAGAGTAGACTACCAGGAACCAAATAAGATGGTTCCAGAGACACACATCACTAAGCCTAACATAATCTAAGTGATACAGCAAATAATACCAAAATAGCGCTTTGCACCCTGACTCACGGAACCAATTTGCTTTTACTTGGAACAGCAAACAATGGACATTCCAAGTGCTGCCCCAGAGTTATTTCCACGGCCCCACTATTTCTCATGGAATGATTGCCAGAGATTTAACTTTGTGTTCACTGCCACCTGCTGTTAAACAGTTTCATTATAACAATGACATTATGCCAACTTCTGAAGACTCACTATTGCTACAGCAGCACCTCCATGCATTGTGCACTCTTCTCCAATCCAGAGGATGGGCCATCAATTCACAAATGACACAAGGACCAGGATTGGCTGAGCAGTTCCTAGGGGTCACTTGGTTGGGTAAGACATGCTTTATCCCAGGCACAATCATTGATAAAATACAGTTTGCCATGCCTAAAGCAGTTAAACAGTTGCAAAGTTCCCTAGGTCTTTTGGAATATTGTCAGGCTTTCATTCCACTTTTAGCGCAATGTTTTCATGCTCTATACTGACTAGTGAAGAAGGGATCTAGTTGTTGCTGGGATAAAGAACAAGAAGACGCATTTGAGAAGGCTAAAATATTAGTGGCTCAGGCACAAGCCTTAGGTCATCCCTTCCCAAGGTGCCAAAGTCTTTGCATGCAAACATAAGGCCTGAGGGGATCAGTTGGGTAGAAGAGTTGTGTCCCAGACCTGTATCAGCTATTCTCCAAGCCTCCACTTTACAAAAGTGGCATGTGTCCCGGCAACAACATAGTGCCTTCTCCATGAGTCCCTTGGGAATGAACTGCATGCTATCTTAGAGCCAGTGACATATATGGGGCCAATGCTATCGATGGGACCAGTGCTGCCCTTATTGAGGAACTCTCACAGGAGATGCCTCCAATAGTGCACAAAGGCACAGCCCCCATTCCTGAAAATGCTTGGTGCTCCAATGGACAAGAGCTAATCCTTGTATATGGATGGCAGTAGCTGTACAACCATGGACAGATACTATCTGGTTTGAGATAGGAATGTAGCAAAGCAGTGGGAAGAACTCTGAGGTGCATGGTTCGTTTGTACCCATGAGCCACTGCCTATAGTTCTCTGTACATATAATTGGGCAGTATTTAGAGGTCTGACAATTGGCTTGCCCAATGGGCCCAAGATGACTGACACGTGCTTTGAAAGTCTTATGGGGAGCTGCTATGTGGAAAGACGTTTGGGAAAGGCTGCAAGAACTCACTGCAAGCTTAATTGTGTATCATGTATCAACAACAGTCAGATTCACCTCCTGGAAACATGGAAGCTGATACTCTAGCAAAAATTAGAACATTAGCTCCCTTGCAATTATCTGAACTAGCTGATTGGTCCATAAACACAGTGGGCATCACATTGCAGAATTGTGCTGACAAATAGCAAAGGGAACAAGATTGCCCCTCTATTATGCAGATTTAGTGGTGAGAGTAATGAACTGACCCTGCCATGTCCCACAAACACCTGGACAGAAACAAGGTGAATATACACACATACACACATAGGACAGCTGCTCTTGTAAGAACCTGGCAGATAGACTACATCAGACCCCTGTCAGGCATCTTGGAACAAAAGCATGCACTAACGTGTGTAGATACTGCCAAGAGATTGTTGCAGCCTCCCCTAGAAAAATGACAAACCAAACAACCATTATTAAGGGCTTGGAAAAATTCAGTGTCATGTATGGATACCCTCCATGCATTGATAACAATGGAGACATGCGTTTTACTGGATATGATGTCCAAGACTGGGTACATGAAAAAGATATAGACTGGAGATTTCACATGCCGTATAATCCCCAAGTAGCAGGGTTGATTGAAATGGAAAATGGCATTTTGAAGGCACAACAGCAAGCACTCTCACATTCCAATACCTTGCATTTCCAGGGAGTTGATTCACTGGATGCATAAGAAAATGAAAACTAATAAGCAAAAAGTAAAATATTCAATCTCTTGGTTATTGCAATATATAATAGTTAAAATGAAAGTAAAAGAGAGTGCTGGGTTGGAACTTAAGGCTGGAGCAAATTTTGATGTGGGCCTGTCTGAGCTCATGCCACTAACCTCAAAGCTACCCGCAAAAGGGAAGATTATTCCAGGACAAAAGAAAGTACCTCAGACCAGTGGTTACCAAAGATAGTCAATATGAGAGAAAGAACAACCAGTAACTATTGAAACAAGAGGATATAGTGTGAAAGAATTTTTTCATGTTGCAGATCAGCATCATTAGCTTTTTGAGAAAACTGAAATAAATGGATTCTGAGAGTAACTAATTTAGGAGCAGTATCTTTGGTTTCAAATGCTGCAGAGTGAAATAGCATGTTTGGGTTAATGCAGGACCCACAACTCACTATTGAACAATTGCAAATGGGTATAAATTATCCAGACACACGAGGTAAATCCCGAGGGAACCACCAGCCTGATGGACTGGATGAAAGCCATTGTGAGATCTGTTTATCCTGAGGAAAGGAGCTGTTCAGCTCTCCCTATAAATGCCAAGTAAAGCACTTTAGATGAAGCAGTTGATATGCTTTCTATGAAAGCCGCATGGGCCTGGCTTTATGATGACAGGGATATTCGCCACTGAGTATGCCCATTACTTAGGTTAGGGTAAATGCTGTGTTTAAGATGACCCCTTCTACATGGGAACCTCATGTGACTTTACTCCTGCAGAGTTAAGTAACACTTCAAGAAGCCTTATCAAATTTGCTGTCTGAGCTTCCTCTCATGGGTCTCACAGATGTTAATAAAAACACTAAGTTTATTAACAAGAGAATGGGGGAAGGCAGGAGGGAGAGTGAATGGACTCATCTCGGAAAGGTAGACATTTGTAAACAAATCTTAAGAAACAAAGTGAATGAAGAAAACATTGATAGGGATGAAACTGAGAGGAGAAAGAAACCGGAGAGACATGGGACTCAGGCAGCAGGGTGAAAATCTTTAGATGATTATTTAAAAATGGAAAGAATAAAATGGAAATTAGTAGAATTAAAACAAAGGTCTTCATACAACACGGTTGAAGGTTGAGTGGACCAAAAGGAGCCCCTCCTCTCCCCCCAACATTAAACAGCCTAAGTCTCTGAACCCAAATCCTTTTCCACAGAAAAAAAGTAAAATGGTCTGGGGATGGAGAAAAGAAGTTCCTGGATCCTAGAATATAAAAATATAAAGGTTAATAGGATTATGAAAGTTAAAATCTATAAACAGGTTTTATGTAAAGTAGTTGTGTCTCCTTTACCTAAATGTTTTATGGAATGTCTGACTGACGAATGTTTCCTCTGCCTTGTAGTATAAAACGGAAGGCGGCCGGACGCGGTGGCTCACGCTTGTAATCCCAGCACTTTGGAAGGCCGAGGCGGGCGGATCACGAGGTCAGGAGATCAAGACAACGGTGAAACCCCGTCTCTACTAAAAATACAAAAAAATTAGCCGGGCGTGATGGCGGGCGCCTGTAGTCCCAGCTACTCGGAGAGGCTGAGGCAGGAGAATGGCGTGAACCCGGGAGGCGGAGCTTGCAGTGAGCCGAGATCGCGCCACTGCACTCCAGCCTGGGCGACAGAGCGAGACTCCGTCTCAAAAAACAACAACAAAAAAAAAAACGGAAGGCATGTGAATCTGCTTTTTCAGCAATAGATGTTTTAATGGTGCACAAGGGGGGACTTGTGCCATTATGAAGGCTGAATGCTGTGTATATATTCTTAATAATTTAATATTATTATAATATTATTATTTACTATTATAATATTAATATTTAATATTATTAATATAATAATAATAAAATTCTTAATAATTCCAGCAATATAACTTCAGTCCTACAGGACACTCATGAACAAATAACTGCCTTTTCTTTCTGACTCTACCCTTTCTCCCAAAGGCTCTCCTCTTTTTTTTTTTTTTTTTTTGGCTCCAGGAGAACATGGTGGCAAAAGGCATGATTAATTCTGTTTCTTATACGTAGCAGAGGTATCATCACCTGTTGTTCATATTACTGCTGTAGCCTCTGCTTACATGTAAAAACAAATTGATGTAACGTGTTACACACACTATCAAAATGACTGCAGCGCCCCCCACCCTACCCTATCCCCAGCTCAGGGACCATTGTGGAGCAAGTGGGTGTGTGAGATTATAAGAGCCTGATTAGAGCTGTGGAGTATGGAGACAAAAGTGACTCTATCTTGGATGCTAATCTGCTGTATTGACTTCTGCTTAACCCCAGTCCCAGGAATACCTCCTGATTCTTTATTTACTGTCTTTCCCTTTTTTTTTTTTTTTGAGACAGGGTCTCGCTCCTGTCACTCAGGCTGGAGTGCAGTGGCATGGTCACAGCTCACTGCAGCTTCTGTACCCCTGGGTTCAAGTAATCTTCCTGCCTCAGCCTCCTCAGTAGCTGGGATGACAGGCGCACCTCATGTCACCAAATCCGGCTAGTTTTTGTATTTTTAGTAGAGACAGGGTTTCACCATATTGCCCAGGCTGGTCTCAAACTCCTGTCTAAAGCAATCCATTTCCCTTGGCCTCCCAAAAAGCTGGGGTTACAGGTGTGAGCCACCGTGACTGGCTTATTTACTGTCTTTGGTGCAAGAATATGCACTCACTCTAAATCTCTCCTTTAGAGCAAAGCAACCTTAATATTATCACGCAAATTACAAATTATGACACATACAGCATTTTTCCTTGTTCTGGAAGGTTGCCTTTAATTGTCCCTAGAAAGCATGCACCCCCTTTCCCTATGGTGTATGTGCACTGGGCCTGGGAAGTTATGGTTCAGAGACCTACCTGTCTTGCTGCCACCAAGACCACACTTCTGTCTGTAAGTTCTCTAATAAATCACCCCTTACTGACCAACTGGATTTGTTTGCTTTGTTATTTCTCTTCTCATCTCCTCCTTCATTTGCCATTTGCTTCACATATATGGCCCTTTCATGAAACAGATACAGTAGTTTGAAAGTAAAAAATCAGGAAAAGATATGTCATACAAACAGCAACCATAAGAACACTGAAGTGTCTGTTCTAACGACAGGCATGTTAGACACTAAAGCAAAAAATGTTACTAGACATGTTAGACATTAAAGCAGAAAGTGTTACTAGAGGAAAGGAGGAGCATTTTATAATGACGAAGTGGTTAGTCTTTCAGAAAGGTGTAATAATTGTAGACACCTGTACAAATAACAACAGAGTCCCAAAATGCATAAAGCAAAATCTGGGAGAAGTGAAGGGAGAAATAGGTGATTGAACAGTAGTAGCTGGAGTCTTCAATGCACACTTTTGTTAATGGGTAGAACACTTAGAAGATCAACAAGAAAGTAGAACACTTTAAATATATTCTAAATTCACTAAACCATACAAACATATATAGAATGAATGCTTCACCTAATGTCAGCAAAATACACATCCTTCTCGAGCACACAAGATATATTCTCTAGGAAAAACCATATGGTAGGAATAAACAATTTAAAATAATATCAAGAAAACATTTTCATTACAATAATATCAAAACAAATAACATTTTAAGAAAAATTTTTAAAAGAAGTGCAAATCTTGTACACTAGAAACTATAAAACATTGTTAAATGAAAGTAGAGAAGACCTAAATAAGTGAGAAGAGAGTTTGTGTTCATGGATCAGGGGCGAAATATTAAGGTGAAAGTACTCTCTAAATTGACCTATAGATTTGTCTTAATCCCCATCAAAGTCCCAGCTGCGTCTTGCAGAAATTGTCAAGTTGATCCTAATATTCATCTGGAAATTCAGAACAGCCAAAACAATATTAGTCAAGAATAGACAAAACAATTTTGGTAAAGAACACAAGTTATTACAGTTACAGTTTCAGATTTTTAGAACTTATTTTATTATTATTATTATTATTATACTTTAAGTTTTAGGGTACATGTGCACAATGTGCAGGTTTGTTACATATGTATCCATGTGCCATGTTGGTGTGCTGCACCCATTAACTCGTCATTTAGCGTTAGGTATATCTCCTAATGCTCTCCCTCCCCCCTCCCTCCACCCCACAACAGTCCCTGGAGTGTGATGTTCCCCTTCCTGTGTCCAAGTGTTCTCATTGTTCAATTCCCACCTATGAGTGAGAACATGCGGTGTTTGGTGTTTTGTCCTTGCGATAGTTTACTGAGAATGATGGTTTCCAGTTTCATCCATGTCCCTGCAAAGGACATGAACTCATCATTTTTCATGGCTGCATAGTATTCCATGGTGTATATGTGCCACATTTTCTTAATCCAGTCTATCGTTGTTGGACATTTGGGTTGGTTCCAAGTCTTTGCTATTGTGAATAGTGCCACAATAAACATACGTGTGCATGTGTCTTTATAGCAGCATGATTTATAGTCCTTTGGGTATATACCCAGTAAGATTTTTAGAACTTATTACAAAGCTAAAGTAATAAAGATTGTGTAGAATTGTCATAATGACAAACATGAATTATCAGTGGTATAGAATGCAGATTTCAGAAATAAACTTTTAGCCTTATAGTTAGTTGTTTGTTGCCAACTGTATCATGGAAATCCAAGAGGGAAGAATATCCTTTAGCAAATGGTGCTGGAGCAACAAAATAGCTATATGCTAAGGAATGCGTTTGGTTCTATTTCTTACACTGTATATAGAGATTGATTCAAAATGAAATATAGATTTATATTTAAGAGATAAAACTATCAAAGACTTGAAAGAAAACATTTAGTAATTCTGTAAATTTAAGCCAGATCTCCTATAGATAACACATAACTGGATCTTGATTTTGTTATTGTGGTGGTTGTTTTAATGGAACAACCTGTGTTTTTTAATTGGATTGTTTTATCAAATCACATGTAATGGTACTATTGATATGGATGGTGTCATTGTCTGAATTGGGTCTTCACAAAATTAATTTGTTAAACACCTTAGACTCAGAACTTCAGAATTTGACTGTATCTGGAGATATAATCTTCAAGGAGGTAACTAAGTATGCCTGGGTATTTTAACTATTTATTGATTTATTATGTATTCAAGGAGAGCCATGTAACAACTGTTGCTGGATTCCAGGTCTCTAGGTTATGCCACTATGCATTCAGCACTCTAGATCTGAACATTTTCTTTAAATTACCCATTTCCGTCGTGGCTTCAATTTGCATATGGAGCAAAGATGCGACATCCTCAGACCGTAACTACACAAATATCTCATGAATATCAAATACTCCAGCCATCTGTAGACCATCAACAATCACTTCTGTAACTTGAACTGGGTTTATGTGAATACAAGCATACCTCGTTTTGTTGTGCTTGATAGATACTGCGTTTTTGGTTTTTGTTTTAACGGAAGGTTTGTGACAACTCTACACTGAACAAGTCTGTCAGTGCTGTTTTCCAATATCGTGTACTCACTTCAAGTCTTTGGGTCACACTTTGGTAATTTTGCAATATTTAAAACTTTACTATTATTATTATATCTGTTGTGGTGATTTGTGATCAGTGATCTTTGATGTTACTATTATCATTATTTTGGGCTTCAATGAAACATATAAAATTATTAACTTAATCAATAAATGCATGTGTTCTGACTACTCACTGGCCACTTCCCCAGCTCTCTCCCTTTTCTCTGGCCTCCCTATTCCCAGAGACACAATAATATTGAAATTAGGCCAATTAATAACTTTCCCATGGCCTCTAATTCTTCAAGTGAAAGGAAGAATTGCACATCATTTGAGTTAAATTAAGAGCTAGAAATGATTGAGCTTAGCGAGGAAGGCATGTCCAAACTGAGATAGGCTAAAAATGAGGCCACTTGTCCCAAACAGCCAAGTTGTGAATAAAAAGGAGAAGTTCTTGAAGAAAGTTAAAAGTGTTACTCGAGTGAACACACAAATAATTTAAAAAGCACGTCCTTATTGCTGACTTGGAGAAAGTCAGCAACATTCCATGAAGGCTGAGAGAGTTGAGGAAACTGCCTAAGAAAAGTCTGCAGCTAGCAGTAGCTGGTTCATGAGGTTTCAGGAAAGAAGCTGCCTCCATAACATAAAAGTTCAAGGCAAAGCAGCAAGTGTTGATGGAGAAGCTTTAGCAAGTTATCCAGAAAATCTAGCTAAGATAATAAAGGTGGCGACACTAAGGCCTGGATGAGAGCATCTGTTTATAGTGTAGTTTACTGAATATTTTAATCCTACTTGTTGAGACCTATGTATCAGAAAAAAGATTTTTCAAAAATATTATTGCTCATTGATGGTGCACCTTGTCACCTAGGAACACAGATATATGCAAGAAGATTTATGACTTTTTCATGCCTGCTTCTAACACAAAATCTGTTTTGCAGCCTAGGGATCAAAAAGTTATTTCACCTTTCAATTCTTATTATTTAACAAATACATGTCACAAAGCTATAGCTGCCATACATAGTGATTCCTCTGATGGATCCGGGCAAAGTAAATTGAAAACCATCTGGAAAGAATACACCATTCTAGATACCATTAAGAACATTTTTGATTTAAGGGGGGAGGTCAATATATCATTATTTACAGGAGATTGGAAGAAGCTGATTCCAACCTTCATGGATAACTTTGAAAGGATCAAGATTTCCGTGAAGGAAGTAA
The DNA here is from genome assembly GCF_006542625.1 of Nomascus leucogenys. NCBI lineage: Eukaryota > Metazoa > Chordata > Mammalia > Primates > Hylobatidae > Nomascus > Nomascus leucogenys. The sequence goes on along the minus strand of NC_044394.1, from coordinate 63,329,359 downwards.
CTGTGAATGTAGTGGAAATATCAAGAGAACTAAAATTAGAAATGCAGCATGAAGAGGTGACTGAACCGCTGCAATCTTATGATAAAACTTGAAAGGATAAGGAGCAGCTTCTTATGGATGAGCAGAGAAATTGGTTTCCTGAAATGGAATCCACTCTTGACAAAGGTGCTGTGAACATTGTTAAAATGACAACATAGGGTTTAGAACAACATATAAACTTAGTTGATAAAGAAGCAGCGGGGTTTGGAGAGGCCGACTCCAATTTAAAAGAAGTTGTACTGTGGGAAAAATGCTATCAAACAATATTACATGCTATAGAGAAATCACTCACGAAAGGAAGAATCGAATCAATGTGGCCAGCTTTATTGTAGTCTTATTTTAAGAAACTTCCACAGCCACGCTAACCTTCAGCAACCACTGCCCTGCTCAGGCAGCAGCCATCAACGTTGAGGCAAGACCATTCACCAGCAAAAGAATACTACTTGCTGAAGACTCAGATGATTGTTAGCATTTTTTAGCAATAAAATACTATTTCATTAAAGTACGTATATTTCTTTTTAGATATAATGTTATTGCTTATATAATAGACTACAGTATAGTGTAGACAAAACACTTATATGCATTGGGAAACAAACAAAAAAAACCACTGTGTAACTTGCTTTTCTGTGATATTACCCTCATTACAGTGGTCTGGAACTGAATGCAAAATATCTTTGAGATATGCCAGCATGTGAATTTTTGGTCAATCTCCATCTTGTTAATCTTGTCATAAGCAAAGCCACATATATTCATAAATACTGAATTCCAATATGCATCGTATGTGGATGGACTTTTAAAAAGTGGATCTTTTTAAAAGTCTTTAAAAGTGGATGGACTTTTAAAGGCCAGAGCAAGCTTTGTTGTAATCACTCGCATCTCAACCACCCAGGCATCAGCTGTGGAAATAGCAGACACAGTAAGACAGCACAATAGTGGAAATACGTTTATTTTTATTATTTAGGGTCCCAAAGACTGGGGTAGATAAAAATACTGAAGGTTAACAAGGCAAACTCAGCAGATAAGAGAGTGTCCAGGTTGAGTTGAGTTGGAGAGATGGTCTGGTTTAATTTTTGACTCCGTAGTAATTGCCGGATCAGTTCTAGACATCTATTTTCCAGCTGCCTCTAGTTTTTGAACTTGCAGACAAAGGAGAACTTGTCTTCACAAGGCACATCCTTCCATTTCCGGAATCCTATAAGTCAATGAGAAGAGTTAGAATTGGGAGACCAGAAAGAGTATGACCCTCCTGGCTTTAGGACTCAGGACAAAAACCAAACATCCATTTCCTTAATGAGGAGTTCACCTTTCCTCTATCCCAGTCCCAGTTCCATCCATAGAGCTAAGCAGGAGAGAACAGAAACAGGTGGAAGGATTCTCTGCCTCTCACCTGAGTTTGAGGTCAGGCTCACACAGTAGCCAGGATTAACACTGCTTGGGGCTCCAGTGCCCCAGGATTTGTAGGAGACCAGGGACCCACTGCTCCAGTGCCAGCGGCGGTTCTAGATGGGGAAGGGCCAGAACAGAGGCAGTGGTCACTCAAAACTACATGGAATCACTGGGCCTGCGTGCACACTCAGAAACATGCTAAGACACAGGGAAGAATAAACCTTGCTAAGTATTGTTTCCTTTCCTTTGCTATTGCTCTAAACTTCTTCTTTTCTGAACTTCCAACTCATTAACCGTGTTTCACCAAGAAATAAGTGTTATGAATTTGACACAGAGACCCAAAGTAGCTCACTTAAAAAGTGGTTCCTGATTTTTTGTCTTTATGGCCCAGGACCCTCATAACCAGCATAGCATTGGCTGACCATTAGTTGTTGCTATATTATATTATTTAGTATACTACCAGGTTCCCAAATGCCAGCAGTACAGCAGTAGATTCTTTACCACAAGTCTCCTTTTCTATATAGTTGGCAATCTAGTCTCTTTTATGACACTGACAGTAACAAAATAGGTAAGCAGTTGGTGCATAAAGATGCTCTGTTGACTGTAAACAGAATAAGTTTATTCATGAATGACCGGGACACCTAGGAAATTCAGCCTTCCACTTATATCTCCAATCATCTACAGTGCACCTTGCTACACAGGACATTAGGGGATCTGTAAACAGCCTGATTTCTGGAAAGTGACAAAAGCTGGTATTTAAGAGACCAGAACTTGAACCTCCTTCTTACTTCTCAAACCTGATCATTAGGAGATAAAGAAGGCTGCAGCTTACCTTTTTGGGGTCATGGAGGCCAATCCAGACATTGAAGTCATCAGTGCCACTCTCCTTAATCAGTGAGGCCACAAAGGCACCCTCGGCCTGGGTGAGCACAGACACCAGGTTGCCCGAATTCATGTTCTGGCAATAGAGCTGTTGGAGAAGAAAGTGGAGCACTCAGCAGAGGAGGAAGGTGTGAGGGATATACCGAGTCCTCCAAGAGGATGGGTGAGAAAAAGGACAGCACAGTAATGTCCCTCATGATGCTGTCACTGACCACCAGGTTCTTTGTGCTGGGAATGTGCTGAATAATGGGATAAAGTAGATTGGAAAGTTTGGGGCTTATGATAGTATAGCAAGGGGTTCAGTCTCATCTCATTGCAGCCACTGAACACACTGGAGAGTGGCAGCTTCCCCTCCCTTCATGAGCCTCCCTTCCCACACTGCTCTCCTCACTCACATCTGCATCAACCCAGGTCTCACGGTCTTCATTAAAATAGTAACAGTAGGAGCGATAGGCATTGGTGCCTTCTGGGCAGCTGATCCTGGCCTGGGGCAACTCTGTCTGGGCCTCTTGGCCTGAAAAACAAGAGACAATTAAAGGAGGCTCTCAGGGTAAGGAAAAGGCTTGAAGGGGAGGTAGGAGCATCTGAGGTTCCTTTATAAAACAGAAGAATCCAGTCTATTATGGGATGACTGCTCACTTTTGCTCCTGCATCCTACATCTTCTCTCTTTGGTTTCTTTGATCAGGGAAAAAAACAGAATGAATAGGCCAAAGAAACATGTCTCCAGTTTCCCTTTTATGTCTGGAGCTCAGGCTCTTCTGCCTTGAAGGACTCAGTCTTCTACTTTCTCAAGCCCGTCTTGGTTTCCCTGAACACACGCTATCTTCAGTTCTCCACCCCATTAGTGACTCTTTACACACAGACATCCCCAAATCCACCATCATGTATAAATTTAATCAGATAAACTCATGCCAACTGCAGCAGTCGCTTATAAGGGGTCATTTTAAATTCTAGCTCAAACTCCTTAATGAGGTGTGGATGTATATAAATGTGAAGGGATCAGCAATAAAGGTCACTAAACACCACAAAACAACCCTTAATGGTGACTCTGCTTTTTGGTTTTTTTTTTTTTTTTCAAGTAGACCTGCATGCTTGGGGATAGAGTGAAGGCTTCAGGGCTAGAAAGAGTTGGTTGGTGGAAAAGAGATCTTACCTTGGCTCTGAGACAGGAACATCAGGCAGGAGATCAGCATGAAGTATAAGCTGGTCTGAGCCATGCTGAGTTGCAATCAATCTCTTGCTTAAGAGGCAAATCAACAATCTCTATAGGAGAACACAGGAAAGGGGCTTCTGAGAGATGGAGAGCAAAGCACCTATTACCTTCCTTAAAACCTCCGCTCAGAATTTCTGAGACCAGGAAGGTCCTCTGAGACACCCATACCTTCAAATGTTTCTCTTGAGAGTGGGGATTATACAGACTCAGTAACTGAAAAACAACTTTGGATCCCTCTGAGGCTTCATTACAGCTAAAACCTCTTGGACAGAAACTCATGCTGTATCTTCCCCAAGAGTTTAGATCTGCAGTGCTTGTTAGAGGTGCCCTCCTCCTGTAATGCCCACTTACCTGTTGGCTGAGTCTGAGTTGGCTTCTCAGGCCAGGTAGCTGTAGGAGCTTTATATCAGGATCTGAGATAAGAACCACGTCATTTAAGCAAAAGGGGTGGGGGCAAGGGGTGAGTTTTGGGGGCCTGGAGAGGGCATTGACAGTAAGAGATTCTGGCACCAGTAGGAGCCTTTTCCTGGCACACACTGGGAGTGGTCACAACTCAGGTCCCCTTCCAGCAAACAATTTGGCAAGCTGTGTAAGTCCAAGGTGGACTTTGCTCTTGCTCAGCAGAAAACAGCTGAGGATTCCCATGTGCCCTAATAACCCAGAGAGGAGCAGAGAACAGTAGATTTCCTTCTACTCCCTGTAAATTTAGAGTTTCCTCTTTGGTGTCAGGCATGCCTAGGAGATGGGGAGGAATTAACTGATTCCAAATAATTTAGAACAATGTGCTTTTGGCATTAAGTGGTTCCTCCATGTCTTTTTAGGCTCACAAACCTCTCAAGACCTACCTCAAGAGGTAGGTTAAATTTATATTTCTAAACATTTAACATGTCCAGTAAGGTTTGAGCTTACAAAATACAGATATTCTCAATGTGAGAATTGTAGAGAGCTGACGCCTAAGGAAGCTTAAAGGCGCTAAATATGAAGTCAGTCTTCATTGAAATTGTCCATGTGAAGTCAACTGCTTGTTAGTATGAAGTCAAAGATTGTGTGGTGAAATTGAATATTTACCAGAATCATCATAGAATGGTCATTTATAATTCAGGGAATAAAAGCCAATCAGAATGCAAAATTAGGAAGAAAAAACTAACCTGAATGTTCACAGAAAGAGAGAGCAGTATATGAATTGGGACAAATGGATTAACAAAATATAATAAAATGCTAAACAGAATTTAAATCGAATAAAGTAGATATCTATATTTCAACTTGTACTAGTATCAAAGCCATAACACTGAATACAAAAATTCAGTTGCAAGAAGTTATAAGCTATTTGATAAACTTTATATATGGTTTTACAAGACAGATGAATACGAAATTTTATTTATTAATCAATTCTCATACAGTTTAAAAAATAAAAATCTGAAAGGTAAGAATATGTATTGCAATTTGTCATAGTATTTGCCTAACAATTTTAAGGTTTTTTTTTTTAATATATAAAAACTAATGATGGGCCTTGTGTGGTGGCTCAAGCCTGCAATCCCAGCACTTTGGGAGGCTGAGATGAGAGGATCACTTGAGCCAGGAATTGGAGACCAGCCTGGACAACATAGCAAGACCCCATCTCTACAAAAAAAGTATATATATATATATATATATCCAGATATGGTGGCAAGTGCCTGTAGTCTCAGCTACTTAGGAGGCTGAGGTGGGGGATTGTTTGAACTTGGGAAGCTGAGATTGCAGTGAGTTGTGGTTGTGCCACTGCACTCCAGCCTGGGTGATAGAATGGGAAACTGTCTCAAAAAATAAAAACAAAAACAAAATCTAATGATATTAAACAAAGATGACAAATGTTAACATTGTTTATTCTCACTGTCTGGTTCATATGTGTTTGTTAAATTAATCCAATTTTTTTCTGCTTTTACAAAAAGTAGTTATGCCTTTTAAAATGATTACAACCAGAGAATGATTCCTATTTTTTTCTGTAAATAGGAGATTCGACATATTCTTCCATTAACAAAAGATATAGTAGGGAAGAGTCCAGCATACTTGGTACCATGACATATTTATCTTGTGAAAATTAAATGAGCAATTAATTTTTAAAAAATTTAAGATAAAAATACTTTATGGCATAATATTTTATTTTCTTTTTTTAACTTTAATTTTAAGTTAAGTGGTACAAGTGCAAGTTTGTTACAGAGGTAAACTTGTGTAATGGGGGTTTGTTGTACAGATTATTTCATCGCCCAGGTATTAAGCCCAGTACCCTTAGTTATTTTTGCTGACCCTCTCTCTCCTCCCATGTTCCACCCTCTAAAAGGCCCCAGTGTGTGTTGTTCCCCTCTATTTGTTCAATTGTTCACATCACTTAGCTCCCATTTATAAGTGAGAACATGCAGTATTTGGTTTTCTGTTCCTGTGTTAGTTTACTAAGGATAATGACCTCCAGTTCCATTCATGTCCCTGAAAAGGACATTATCTCATTCTTTTGTATGGCTGCATAGTATTCCATGGTGTATATGTACCACATTTTCTTTATCCAGCTTATCATTGATGGGCATTTAGGTTGATGCCATGTCTTTACTATAGTGAACAATGCTGCAATGAACATATGTATTCATGTCTTTATAATAAATATTTTTAAATATAAGATTTTTTCTAAATTTAACATAACTTCAAACAAGAAATGACTGTCCAGGTATAAAAGCTCTAATACTCTAAAATACGCAATAAAATATGTTACAACTAGGAAGACATAAAACAGACAGAGATTCAAAACAAATAACAATTGACAAAGTACTCCCATAAAAATCTTTATTGTCCCCAGTAGTGGTAAATCCATTGAGAAGTTGCACTTATTGCTTACATAGGTGACTGGCCAAATTCCACATGCAAGATAATAAAATTTAGGACATAAATTGGTAGCAGCCTTGGTCCCAAAGAAATTCTTTTTTCAGGAAAGCCATACATTCAATCCCTTTAATATTTTCCTTATTTTTCTGAGGATCTTCAAGGACCTTTGACCTAGTTTTATAAGATTCCCAGAAGCTCATTTCAGCCCTTTCCCATCTATTCCTTGTTAGTTTTCTCATAGATAGAAACAAGTATCATGGACATTAGGGTTAATATGTGCCCAGGTGGGGCAATTTCTTGATAAGACTTAATATGGCTTAGAACGTCTCAAGGCTGTGGGTGATAGATGGTGCTACTGGCCATCATCCAGTAGGTATTTTCTGCTTTTGATGCTTGTAATAGAGATTTTAGACTTATTATTGGAAATAATTTTCCTCTTGTTTAAATACTTAGCAGGCATGCGAATAGAAGCCTGTCTGCAAACCTTAGACTGGAGAGGAAAGGAGCTCAAGAAATACAAGATGCATTCAGGACTTTCCCTGGTCTGCTGTGTTCTGCAGGCATAAAGAAACTTACTTATAACTTAGCCTCTTCTGCTTCACAGGAAACCTCTGTTTTATTTAACACAAACTTTCTTTTTCTTTTTTCTTTTTTTTTTTTTTGAGATGGATCTTCACTCTGTCACCTAGGCTGTAGTGCAGTGGCGCCATCTCAGCTCACTGCAACCTTTGCCTCTCAGGCTCAAGTGATTCTCCTGCCTCAGCCTTACAAGTAGCTGGGATTACAGGTGTAAGCCACCACGCCTGGATAATTTTTGTATTTTTAGTAGAGACAGGATTTCACTATGTTGGCCAGGCTGGTCTCGAACTCCTAACCTCAGGTGATCCACACACTTCGGCCTCCCAAAGTGCTGGGATTATAAGCATGAGCCACTGCATGTGGCCATTTAACACAAACTTTCATTGCATGCTCTCTGTGCCAGGGACTATTCTAATGCTGACTAAGAGGAACCTACTTAGTCCACATGACATCCTAATAATATAGGTCCTATTAAGAACCATATTTAACAAATGAAGAGACTGAGGGTCAGAGAAGAACTAACTAACTAAACCAATTTAAATGGCAAATATTTATTGGAACTATATTCAACACAAGCAGTTTTGCTTTAGGATCACTTTGTTATTCCAACTATCTTTCTGAGTTTCTTTTATTAAGTAATTTCCATGTTCAACCCATCTAGGCCTCTGAGGACTGATTTAATAACCACAAACTCATCATGGCCATGGCCAGAGACACCATAAGAAGAGCTTAAAATGTGAATAAATATAAGACATCAAGCACCCATATCCACCCCACAATTTATTTATTTATTTATTATTTTTTTAACATATATTAACAACACAGTTCTGACCTGAAGTCACAAACCAATGTGGTCAAATAACTGGAAATATTGGAGGATCCTTGGAAGAGCAGAAACTTAGGGCCCCCTCCTCACCCTTTCTCATGTCTCAGCACTTTTTCAGAGAAATGAAAGACACAAAAGGATTCAGGAAAATACCAGACACAGAAAGATAAATACCACATGTTCTAGCTCAAATGTGGAAGCTAACAATTTAGATCTCATAGCAGTAGAGAGTGAAATAGTGGTTACTACAGGCACAGAAGGGGACACAGAAGACAGCCAAAGCTTGGTTAAGGAATACAAAAGTACGGCCACATCTGAGGAATGGGTTCTAATGTCCTATAGCACTACAGGGTGGCTATAATTTATAACAATTTTGTGTAAATTTTTGAATAGCTAGATGAGTGAGTTTTGAATATTCCCAACAAAAGAAACGATGCATGTTTGAAGGGATAGATATGCTAATTACCCTGGCTGGTTTATTACACATAGTATACATGTATGGAAATATCACAGTGAACCTGAAAAATATGTACACTTATTATAGGCCAATTAAAACATTGAAAGGAAAAAAGGAAAAAGAAAAGAAAAAGCTATTACATAAAACTATCCAGGACCTCTCCCTACTTTAAATCTTGCATCACTGAATAGTCAGAAACACCTACTCTATCAAGCCCCCAGTAATTTAATGTATTTATTTGAGTATAGAGTTTCCAGAGAACTTGTAAGTTCCTCAAATCCACAACAGAAGCTATTTTCCTGTGGATCCCTCCTACTGTAAAAAGAGCTTTGAATTTGAATTCCAAGCAGAGGGCAAGGGTAGAAGCTCAGAGACCCTACAGATGGCTCCGACACAAGGGAATTCTGGCATGGGGGAACTCTTCCTGGCACACCCTGGGAGTGGTCACATACAAAGTCCTCTTTCACAAACAGCTTGGCAAACTGTGCAAGTCAAAGATGGGCTTTGTCCTTTCCCAGCAGCAACCAGATGCCCAGTTCTCATGGCCCTGAGCAGCCCAGGAAGAAGCAGAGACCTTCCAGGAATAGTGATGATGGGTGTGAAGGGAGGACTCTAGGAGGAGGGGCAGTAAGTGTGTGAGCCTGGAGCAGGACCATCTGTGGGACAAGGGACAAGGGCAGCAGCAGGACAAGAAGTGGACCATCCTGCTTGGGGCAGTGGGGAATGGGAGAGACAGAAGTTCGCGGAATGTTAACATCATTTACCACGGAGGCCTCTTCTACTGACTAGGCGTGTCCTGAAAGGATCCTGTGGAAAGAGAATCTCCCATGGAAGAAGCTGAAGGTTTCTGGGGACTGCACCTTACACCTCACTTCCCCAAAGTAATAAATCAACTCTAATGCCTCTTCAGAACTGTTGCCAGATACACTGTGGATAAAGAGGAGGAAGAGAGTGATGATGGTGATGGTGCATTCAGCAAAGGCACTCTTAACACTGTTGGCTTTCTGCTAAGCACATAACAGTGACAATTAAAGCTGAAACTATAATTCTCTATGTACCTTCATAATACCTTGAAATACACCCTTTCATATAATAGTTTAGAATATTTCTGCTATATTATTCCATTTGCACAAACATGTATATTACCATTTTCATTTTCTGAGAAATATTTTTACATGTGTACAACATGTTAACTTTTAAAAAATATCCCTACATACTGGGAGGCTAAGATGGGTGGATCATGAGGTCAAGAGATTGAGATTATCCTGGCCAACATGGTGAAACCCCATTTCTACTAAAAATACAAAAATTAGCTGGGCATAGTGGTGCACGCCTGTAGTCCCAGCTACTTGGGAGACTGAGGCAGGAGAATCGCTTGAGCCTGGGAGGTGGAGGTTGCAGTGAGCCAAGATAGCAGCACTGCACTCCAGCCTGGTGACAGAGCAAGACTCCATCTCAAGACAAAAAAAAAAAATCCCTACAGAGAAGACAGTTACCTTAGTAAGTAAATAAATAAATAAATAAATAAATTTAGGAAAAGCCTTATCCACAGAAAGGTGGATTAACTTGCCCAAGGTCACACAGTGACCACAATATGTGGCATAGCTAGAATTCAGACCCAATGAACCTGACACCAGGGTCTGTGCTTTCTATTTCTCTGCTCTATTGCCCACCCTGCAAAAGTTCTAAAATTCTGACACAACTGGTAAGAATGGAAAGTTATTGGTAGATGGGATCACATATTGTTCCATTCTCTCTCATAAGGAGGCAGGTATTCAGAGAATTTTATTATCTAGTTCAGACACTAAAATTGGATCCCTCCTCTCTAAAGAGAACCCCTGTCCAATAGTGATCAAACAAAATGCTGAAACTCCAATCCACTTCCCTGTCTGCTATTCCTTCCACCACTTTGCCCCTCCTTTCCCTGCGGGCTCCAGCAGCTATTTTGCTTTATGGTTATTTTGTAAAAGCTTCCCATCGACAACCTCATCTCCACATGAAAGCTGGAGTTATACCATATCCTCCTCGGAGTGTCTGTAGTCTCTCAGGTTTCCTAACCACCATCCCACTTCCTCCATTTATAGGCTTCACAGAGAAACAAAGTCAAACTCAGTTTTGTGAATACATTGTCGCTACTTTGCAGTCTCTGGACCAGTTAACTTGTTGCCAGTGGGGTTTGACTTATTTTTGTGAGACTTCCAAGGAGGAATCACTCTGTCAAGGACTGTTGTCAACTGTCAACTGTCCATTATAAGCCTATGGGCTGAAGGGCCAAATTTTGTTTAGGGAAAGCTCCAAAGATTCTGATCCTCAATTTCTGAGTGAATTACCTTTTGCAGGAGTAATGGATCCCTGAACCCTAAAACATGAAAAGCTAAGTATATAGCCATGGTCAGAGCCATCATCTGCCAAACAACATTAGACTTTTTAAAACACGCATTGATATTAGCCACAGACTAGCACGAATATAAACTTTGCCTTAAAATCTGAGATTTAAGAATAGAGGTGGAGTTCGGGAGCTCAGATTTTATTCTCTCTCATGTGAAAAGATTCTTTCTTCTGAAGAACAATGGCCTGCCTCAAAGACATGGTAAATCCACAAATTTAAACTGAACTCATAATGGATGTCTTGCTATGGAATTAGAGAAAATGTAAAAGAGGAAGCCAGATGACCCTTTTAAAAACACCATTATGTTAATTGAGATGAATATTAACCACGGTCCAGATGAACCAAAAAGGTAAGAAAATCAGAGAAGGTTGTAATATGTGTTCCCTCCAAAACTTTTGTCGGAATTTAACTGCTATTACAATACTACTAAGTAATGTTACCTTGAAGAATTAATGGAGCTATGAGGCTTCTGTTCTCATGGGTGGGATTAATGCCATTATAACATGGCTCCTTTCATTTCCTTTTGCCTTTTTGTCATTCAGCCTTTTACCATGAGATAACACAGTAAGAATGCCATTGCCAAGTGCAAGCACCGTGATATTGAACTTAGTATCCAGAGCTGTGAGAAAATAAATTTCTGTCAGTTATAAATTTCCCTCTCTCAGGTATTCTGTTCTAGCAGCATACACAAAAAAACTAAGATAGAAATTGGTACCAGAAGTGGTATTCTTACCATAACAAATACATAAAAACTTATGTCAGCTTTGGAACTGGGTAATGAGCAGAGGTTGGATGGGTTTGAAAGAAGAGGCTAGAAAAAGTCTATATTGCCATTAACAGAGAGTTAAGGGCTTTCCTGATGAGTGCTCAGAAGAAGGAGAGCTAACAGCCAAGCCTAAATCATCTCCAAGATTACTAAGTAAGTGTAAACAGAATATTGTTATCAACATAGACACTAGAAATAATTCTGATAAGGTCTTAGATGGAAATGAGGAGCATGGTATTGCACAATGGAGGAAAGGCCATCCTTTATATAAAGTGGTAAAGAACTTGGTTGAATTATCTTTGTGTCCCAGCAATTTGTGAAGGCAGACTTTAAGAACCATGAGCTAGGATATTTGCTAAAAGAAATATCTCGGCAGCAAATTGTTGAGGATGCTGCATGGCTTCTTTGACCTAATAATAGTAAAATTCAGGAAGAAAGAAGCAACTTAAAGCTTATGGATGCTGGGCTTAATACCTAGGTGATGGGCTGATCTGTGCAGTGAATCACCATGACACACGTTTACCTATGTAACAAACCTGCATATTCTGCACATGTACCCTGGAACTTAAAATAAAAGTTGATGAAAAAAAGAAGACATAATTTATGTGAAAAGATAAACAAAGTGTAAATATTTGAAAAAAAATCTCAGGGTTGCTTTGTTTTTAAGAAAGAAAAGGCAAGGTAACAAGAGAAAACCAAAAATAAAGACAAGTAACTATTTGATATAGAGATTAGTATGAATGGAAGAAGCTAGCTGCTTCTCCATCAAGACAATTCATCAAGACAATGGAAGAATGATCCCAATGGCACCTTGGAGATTACTGGTGCTGCTTCTCCCTTCACAGGTCTAGAATGCCAATATCTAGGGGATAGAATTATACCAAAAGCTGGACCTTGGAAGCCCTTGAGACCTTGATGCTCAATGCCCAGGGCTACTTCAAGTCTCTGATGCCTACATTCCTGAGCAGCAATCCTTACCATTTCAGAAGTGGCTTAAAGGATCTCACATGTGGCTACATCCACCATTCCAGAAGCTGCAGGATATAAATCTTGGCAGTGCCCACTGGTTGCTAATTTTGTAGGCTTGCCTATTATAGATTTCAAAAGATGCCTCAGAGAGGCTCAGAGCTCAAATAATTGACACAGGGACAGGGTCACCACAGAGTTTGTCCACTAGGGCAATTTCTAGTAGAACTTTGGGAGATGGGTTTTCTTCAAAACCCTAACTGTAAATCCAGCAGTGTGAGATGCCACCTGTAGAGGGCTGCATACAAGAGACTCTAACTTCTGATAGCTACTCCCTGGGATGCACCCAGCAAAATCACAGGGGCCCAACCCTCACCCCAATGTGTAGAGAAGGTTTGACTTGGAGCCAAAGACGATTATTCTCAAACCTCAAGATTTAATGTTGTTTGCTTTGGTGGGAATTTGACTTATTACAGACTTATTATTTATTTTTATTTTCCATTTCTCTCTTTTGGAATGAGGCTATCCATCCTGTGCCTGTCCCATCACTATATCGTGGAAGTACATAACTTACTTGATTTCACAGCTGGAGAAGCATGTGCCTCAGAATGAATCATACTTGACTTTCATGCATATCTGATTTTGATTATATTTAGATGAGAATCTGGACCTTAGACTTTTAAGAGGATACTATAATGAGCTAAGACTTTCGGGCTTTTGGGAAGAAATGAAACATTTTGTACCTGAGAAATATGTGATTTTTAGACAGCTAGAATGCTGCAGTTCAAATGTTTGTCTTCTCCAAAGTTCATGTTGAAATTTAATTGCCGTTGGAACCATGTTAAGAGGTGGGACTTTTATGTGGTGACCAGGCCATGAGGATTCTAAAGAACAATTCCTCCTTTCTGGAACACACACACACACACACACACAAACACACAGACACACAGACACACACACACACAGACACACACAGGTTTGTGGTGCTAGTGTGTGTGTAAAAGACAAATTAAATTGTAGGTTAAGAATTGGGTGCTTGATGTCTTACATTTATTCACTTTTTAAGCTCTTCTTGGGGAGCCTCTGATCATGTGGAGCCATGATCAATGGGTGGTTATGTGTTGAAATCAGTCAGAATCCAGATAGCTGAATGAGTTGCATGTGGAAATAAGTAGAGGAAAATCAGCATTTTGGGAGCTCAGGGAATGGCCCTGAAGCTAAACTGCGTGTATCTGAATCTAGTGCCAACACATAGTAGCTGTTTGGTTTTTTAAAATTTTATTTTAGGTTCAGGCGTACATGTGTATGTTTGTTATATAGGCAAATTGTGTGTTGCAGGAGTTTGGTGTATGGATTGTTTCATCACCCAGGTAATATGCATAGTATCTGATAGGTAGATTTTCAATCCTTACTTGCTATCCACCTTCAATCCTCAAGCAGGCCCTGTGTCTGTTGTTCCTTTCTTTGTGTCCATATGTACTTGATGTTTGGCTCACACTTGCAAGTGAGATCATGCAATATTTGGTTTTCTATTCCTGTGTTAGTAGCTGTTTTAATCTTGCAGAAGTTGCCTAGCCTTTCTTTTGCCTTCAGTTTTTTTATGTGTCAAATATGGTTCCTAGCAGCAACTACATTATTAGGTTTTCATGGGGATTAAATGGTTTCTAATTAGGCAAGCATTTAGAATTGTGCCTGGCATAGAGAGCATGTGACAAAAATTAATGTTTAAAAATCAGAGGTTTCTTGTGAAGCAGAATAGGCTAACTTATAAGTAGGTTTCCTTACACCTGCAGAACACAGCAGACCATGAAATGTCCTTGCTGCATTTGGTATTTGTTCAGCTCCTTTCTTTTCCAGTCTAAAGTTTGCAGACAGGCTATTATTTACATGCCCACCAAGGATTTAAACAAGTGGGAGACTATCTCTCTCTTATATGTCTAAAATCTCAATTCCAAGGGTGGAAAGCAGAGAATACCTCTTGGAAAATGGTAGACAGCACCTAGAATCAGCCATAGCCTTGGAACTTTCTTGGCATTATTGGAGGCTTATCAGAAAGTTTCCCACTTAAGGACATATTAACACCAGATTTCCAGGAGACTGCTTTCCATATACAAGAAGACTGCTAGAGGGAATATGATGGGAAAGACCTGAAATGAGCTTCTTGGAATCTTGTAAAACTATGTCACAGGAACAGCCTTGTTATCTGGAGGGCAATGAGATAAACCTTGAATGGATAGGAAATACAGCTTATATAAAAAAAGGCATCACTTTGGAACAAAGTAGCTGCCAGGTAAAGATATCAGTTTTATTACCTTGCATGAGGAATTTGGCCAGCCACATGTGCAAGCAATAAAGTTAGTGGTATCTCAATGTGTTTCCAGATACTGGTAGCAATAAAGATTTTTATGGGAATACTGTGTCAATTGTTGGTACACTATTGAACTGAATCTCTCTCTGTTTTATATCATGCTAGTTACAGTTTTTCACTGTGTATTTTAAAGTATTAGATCTTTTATATCTGGAATGTTTTTGCTTGCTTTAAGTCTTCTTGAAGTAAAGAAGAACTCTCGTATTTAAAAAAATTATGCCACAAAGAATTTTTTGTTTCAATTTTAAACTATTAATTACTTGTTCATTTTTTTGCAAGATACAATTATTATGGTACCATGTATACTGGACTCCTACCTACTGTATCTTTTATTAAGTATGAAGAATATGATTGACTTTCTTATTTATAAGAAAAAAGATATCTTAACCTGGCTATAAGCTTTTAAGATAGCATAAATGTTTTTACTAAATGCAGAAATAAGTTGGATTAACATAACAAACACCTATGAACCTGCCAAGTAGAATAAATAATGTCAACGTTTGTCATCTTTGTTTAATATTATTAGTTTTATTTAAAAAGTTATAAATTCTCCAGGCAAATAATGTGATACATTTTTCTGTATATTCTGTGTATATGCAACAATGTAGAAAAATTATCTCACTAAAATCTGACAACTTGATCTTGGACTTCCCTGTCTCAAAAAATTAGAAAAATAAATTTGTGCTCATTAAAAATTACCCAATCTCAGTTATTTCATTCTGTTATAGCATACAAAATGAACTAAAACTAGAAGAATGCCTACCTGGTATCTATCACGTCTTCCTCACTAATGACATAAGCAAGAATTTACATGATGTGTCAATGTATCACAATAAAGAACATTTTATTATTATTATTATTACATATATATATTTTTTTAAGACAGAGTCTCGCTCTGTCACCCAGGCTGGAGTACAGGGGTACGATCTCGGCTCACTGCAAGCTCCGCCTCCCAGGCTCAGGCCATTCTCCTGCCTTAGCCTCCCAAGTAGCTGGGACTACAGGTGCCCACCACCACACCCGGCTAATTTTTTGTATTTTTAGTAGAGATGGGGTTTCACCGTGTTAGCCAGGATGGTCTCGATCCCCTGACCTTTTGATCCGCCCACTTCGGCCTCCCAAAGTGCTGGGATTACAGGCATGAGCCACCGCATCTGGCAAGAACATTCTTTTTAAGGTCTTATGCATCAGAGTACTTAAATGTAATTACATTTTTATAAATGTGATATGTGTATCTGAGATATATGCTTTTGTGGAATGAAAAGTTTTCTTTTAAAAGAGAGTTAAAAACTGTGACATGGGCCATTTTGTCTTTCTTCTACTCCTCTTGTCAGATGCCTGGGTGGCTGGAGCACTGGGAGCCTTCTTAGAACATGAAAGAAGTTTGTAGGGATTATTTACATGCAAAAGATAATGGTTTAGAGGGATAAAAAGGACAGGTTAGCTGATAATTGTGAAACTTTCATAGCATGCCTGTAGGTCTTTTAACATGACATAAATACATTTCAATCTTATTTAGCCATTTAAAATTTTAATTTTGTAATATTTGTAGCTGAATCATATTCATGACTGAACCAGGTGGACCTTGACTGAAAGGATTTTATCTGCAAGGCTCTGTCTATAGGAGCCTGCTCACTGACAAGTCATTAGGGGGATTTCTTTAAGTTCTGAGAAGTCAAAATTTGCCTTCCCCATCAGCAGTTTTCCTTAAGAGAATATTTATTAAAAAACACTAAGCATATACATTTTTGAAAAATTTGGATTCAAGGCTACATGTGCCGGTTGGTTACGTGGGTATATTGCATGATGCCCAGATTTGGGCTTCCATCCATCCCATCATCCAGATAGTAACATAGTACCCAATAGGTAGTTTTTCATCCCTGGTCCTCTTCCTTCCCTTTCCCCTTTTGGAGTTTCCAGTGTCTATTTCTCTCATGTTTATATTTGTGTGTAACCAGTGTTGAGCTCCCACTTATAAGTGAGAACATGTGATATATATTTTTCTGTTTCTGTGTTAATTCACTTAGGATAATTGCCTCCAGGTGGACTGGATAAAGAAAATGTGGTACAGGTACACAATAGAATTATACACAGTCATAAAAAAGAATAAAAAATAATTTGAATAAATTATTATAATACATTTTGAAACTTAGAAAGGATAGAATTTCCTAGAAAAGCTATCATACTCACTCAAAAAAATAGAAAACTGAATAGATTCACAGCCATTAATAAACTGAAATAGTAGCATGTAATCTATAGAAACTGAGTCAAACTAAATAACCATGCCCATAATGTTTTACAGGGCATAGGACGTGAGATATTGAATAAGCTTACATAGATCAGATAATTCCAGCCTTACACAACCCATCAGCAGAGCCTATAAATGAGGAAATTTCTATAGCTCATTTCTTGAATACATTATAACTTTTATACCAGAATCAGGTAAAAATATATAGAAAAACAGAGCTAGAAGTCTATATTAATTACAAAATTAGAAATGAGAGTCCCTCCAAAAATGTCAGAAATTCAAAATAAGCATACGTATAGTGTGACACGTAGTTTCTTCATATTCAGGTTGAAAGTTATATTCCTTTAGTAATATAGTCTCAGAAGTGACACCCACCACTTTTGCCATATTCTATTTCCATAAACTAGCAGAGGGTGCTGAGGACAGGTCTGCCTAGTCCAGGCCCACCCCTTCACCCTCTCCAGTACACAAGTATACTATCCAGGGAACTGAAAATTGCCCAAATCAGTCCACCATAAATTGGCATGAAAACTCCTCCAGGGACTGAGGTCAGACCCATCCAACCTGCTGCTGTCACCACAGCTTGTGCCCACCTGCACATATCACCTGAATGTCTGGGCACTGGTCTGCCCAGCCCATTGCAGCCACTGCTAACACCAGTGCAAACTGTATGGGTCTCAGAAGGTAGTCCCACTACTGTTACTTTCATCACCAATGCCATACCCATAGCCCAGGGAATTGAAAACAAGCCCATCTGCCTGGCCTACCACTATCATTTGTAGCACCTGAGCAAGCAACCTGGAGTCCCAAGAATCAATCTGCCTGGACCTGCTAAAACCTGTGCAACCATATGCCAACCTGGGGCCCAAGAACAGGCATGCTCAGCCCACCATTGCCAACACTGGATTCCAAAGACTGGCTCACCTGACATCTCAGTCCCAGAAAAACTTCACCACAGTCTTTGCCAACAACCATACCCTAAGCCATTAAGGAAACCAAACACCACTAACACAATCAAATATATCATACAGAGACTACCCTACTGGATGCACCGAGAATCATTGTTAAAGTGCCCTACTGAAGCAACATCATAGATACATTTTCAGAAAAAAGCTCTCCGCTATGAAGGCAAATTTGAAAGATTGGAAAAAAGTGACTGTTAACACCCGATGCATAGATATTAAAGTAAGGACACAGAAAACATGGAAATACAGGGAAACATGATACCTCCAAAGGAACACAATAATTCTCCAGTAATAGATCCCAATCAAAAAGAAATTTATGGCCGGGCGCGGTGGCTCACTCTTGTAATCCCAGCACTTTGGGAGGCCGAGGTGGGCAGATCACAAGGTCAGGAGATCGAGACCATGGTGAAACCCCGTCTCTACTAAAAATACAAAAAAAAAAAATTAGCTGGGCGTGGTGGCGGGCGCCTGTAGTCCCAGCTACTGGGAGAGGCTGAGGCAGGAGAATGACGTGAAACCGGGAGGCGGAGCTTGCAGTGAGCCGAGATTGCGCCACTGCACTCCAGCCTGGGCGACAGAGCGAGACTCTGTCTCAAAAAAAAAAAAAAAAGAAATTTATAAAATCCAGAAAGAGAATTCAAAATATTAATATTAAAGATGTCAGTGAGATACAAGAGAATACTGAAAAGCAATATAAAGAAATTTTTAAAAACTCAAGATATAAATGAAAAATTTATAAAAGATGTAGATATTATAAAAATGAACCAACCAAAAATTCTGGAACAGAATAACTCATTGAATTAAAAAACAAATTACATGCAAATTTTTAATGATAGACTACTAGGTCAAGCAGAATGAAGAATTTCAGAACTTAAAGACAAGTCTTTTCACATCAAGCCAAAATAAAGAAAAAGGAATATAAAAGAATGAGCAAAGCCTGGGTAATATATGGGACCACAGAGTGATCAAATATTCACAATTTTGATGTCTCAGAAGTTGAAAAGAAAATGAAATAGTTGGAAAACGAATATAATGAAATAATTAAAACTTCCCAAGTCTAGCAAGATATTTAGACATCTAAATACAAGAAGCTCAGAGATCCCCAAATGGACACAGTTTATGGCACATTATACTCAAACTGTCAAAAGTCACAGACAAAGAATTCTGGAAACAGCAAGATAAAAGCATTTAGTCACTTATAAAGTCATCCTTTTTATACTAACAGTGGATGTCTTAGAAGAAATCTTTAGAGTCAGAACAGAATGGGATGGTATATTCAAAGTGCTGAAAGAAAAAAAAAACTGCCTGCCAAAGATCCTATACTTAGCAAAGTTACCCTACATTAATTAAGGAGAAATAATGTCTTTCTCACACAGACCAAAGGTAAAGGGATTCACATCACTATATTGGTCCTACAAGAAATGATTTAGGGAGTCCTGTACCCAAAAGTGAATGAACAATATCTACCATCATGAAAGCATAACAATATCAAAACCACTAGTAAGCAAACACAAAAACAAGGAAGAGAAAAGACTCAAAAGTTATCACTACAGAAAGCCCCCAAACCACAATGATAAACAATGAAGAGGAAAAAAAGAAACGAAAAATGTATAAAACAATCAGAAATCAATTAATAAAATGAGAGGAATAAGTGTTAAAATATCAATAAAAACTTTGAATGTAAATAGATTATACTTTCCACTTAAAAAACTGGCTGAATGGATTTTTAGAAAAATAACTCCACTGTATCCTACCCATAATAAATTCATCTCACCTGTAAAAATGCTGAAAGTAAATGAATAGAAAAAGATACTTCATGCAAATGGAAACCAAAAGCAAGTAGGAATAGCTACACTTGTATCAGGTGAAATAGACTTTAAATCTAAAATAGTAAAAAGGGACAAAGATGTTAATTATAAAATGATAAAGGGATCAATTCAGCAAGAGGATATAATAATTCTAAACATAAATGCACCCAACATCAAAGTACCAAAATACATAAAGCAAATAATATTAGATTTAAAGGGACAGAGAGAGATTCCAAAGGAATAATAGTCAGGGACTTCCAAACCCCATTCCCACTCTCAGAATTAGATAGATCACTAGAAATAAAATTTACAAAGAAACATTGGATTTAAACTGCATGCTCAGCCAAATGGACCTACCACACATACAAAACATTTGGTCTAACAGTTCGAGAATACACATTCTTCTCATAAACACATGGAATATTCTTCATGATAGATCATATGTTAGGATACAAAACTAAGTCTCAACAAATGTTAAAAAATCAAAATCCTATCAAGTATTTTCTCAGACCACAGTGAAATTCAACTAGAAGTTAATAACAAGAATTGAATACTTTGGAAGCTGTACAAACACATGGGCATTAAAGAGCATGCTCCTGAATGACCACAGAGTCAAAGAATAAATTCATAAGAAAATCAAAAAATATCTTGAAACAAGTGAGAATTAAAACCCAACATACCAAAACCTATGGAATACAACAAAAGGAGTGCTAAAAGGGAAGTTTGTAGCAATAAATGCCTATATCAAACAAATAGAACAACTGTAAATAAACAATCTAATGATGCACCTTAAGGAACTAGAAAAATAAGAACAAATCAAACCCCAAATTAGTAGAAGAAAATATGTAATAAATATCAGAGCATAAATAAATAAAATGGTCACTAGAAACATAAAAATAACCAAAAAAACCAAAAAGTTTTTTTAAAAGGATAAAAATCAGTAAAATATTTTCTCTCTTTTATTCTTGGTTATTCTAAACTAACGAAGAATATAAGAGAGAAAATACAAATAAACAAAATCAGAAGGAAAAAGACATTACAACTGATACCACACAAGTTAAGAAAGATCACCAGAGACTATTATGAACAAATACACACTAACAAACTGGAATACCTAGAGGCAATAGACAAATTCCTGGATACATACAACCTACCAAAATAGAATAAGGAAGAAATGGAAAACCTGAATAAACGAGTGATGAGTAATAAAACTGAATCAGTAATAAATAGTCTCCCAAAAAAGAAAAGTTCGGGAGCAGATTCTGAATTCTACCAAACATTCAAAAAAGAACACCAACTATCCTTAAAATATTCCAAAAAATTGAAGAGGAATTCCCTCTGACTTGTTCTATGAGGCCAGCAGTGTGGACTCCTCCAAGGACTGAGAAGTGACTGTTACACACACCTACAGTGATCTCATTTTCAATAAAGGTGTCAAGAACATACACTGGGGAAAAGGCAGTCTTTTCAATAAATGGTGCTGGGAAAATGGGATATCCATATGCAGAAGAATGAAACTAGACTCCTGTCTCTGGCCGTATACAAAAATTAAATGGATTAGGGCTGGGCGCGGTGGCTCACGCTTGTAATCCCAGCACTTTGGGAGGCCGAGGCGGGCGGATCACGAGGTCAGGAGATCGAGACCACGGTGAAACCCCGTCTCTACTAAAAATACAAAAAAAAAAAAATTAGCCAGGCGTGGTGGCGGGCGCCTGTAGTCCCAGCTACTCGGAGAGGCTGAAGCAGGAGAATGGCGTGAACCCGGGAGGCGAAGCTTGCAGTGAGCCGAGATTGCGCCACTGCACTCCAGCCTAGGCGACAGAGCAAGACTCCGTCTCAAAAAAAAAAAAAAATTAAATGGATTAAAGACTTAAATATAAGACTCCAAAATATGAAACTACTACAAAAACAAATGAATAAACAAACAAACATTGGGGAAAATCTCCAGGACATAGGCCTGGGCAAAAACTTCTTGAGTTATATCCCACAAGCACAGGCAACCAAAGCAAAATGGAAAAATGGGATCGCATCAAGTTCAAAAGCTTTTGCAGCACAGAAAACAATTTACTTCAGGGTGGCAAAGTTCCCCAAGCCCTGGGCAGGTCCAGATGTGCTGTCCAGTAGCAGGGACGAGCATTAGAAATGTTAGAAGTCTACCTGATACTCTATTGTACTTTGGCTAAGCTGGCACTCAAACCACAAGACAAGGTCTTTTCCATTCTTCTCTACTCTTTCCAAAGGCAGAGGAGCTTCCTCCTGTAGCCTCTGCCACCACAGGCCACAGGGAGTATTGCATTCTACCCAATGTTCCCTTAAGTCCCAAGGGCTCTTAAGTCCGCTATGGTGAAAGTTGTCTGGCCTGGGACTCACCCTTCAGGGAAGTGGGCTACTTTCTGGCCCAGGGCAGGTTCAGACATGCTGTCCAAGAATCAAATCCTGGAATCGAGGATCCCAACAGCTCACTTGGTGCTCTACCCCCCTGTGACTGTGCTGGTACCTAAGATGCAAGACAAAGTCCACTTTACTTTTCCCTGTGTTCTTCTCAAGCAAAAGGAATTTCACCTGATAGCCACCATAGCCGGTAATGTGCTGAGTCTCCCGTGAAGTGAGCAATTCTTAGATGCTCACCCAAGTCCCTTGACTTAGTACTTGGGTATCACTGATGGTTATTCAGGGCCCAAGGGCTCTTCTGTTAGCAGATGATGAATGCTTCTAGGACTGGGCCCTTCCCTTCAAGACAGCAGGTTGTCTAGAAATGTGTGTGTGTGTCTAGAAATATCAGCCAGGAGCCAGGGCTTGGAGCTAGGGCTTGGAACAGGGACCTCATGACTCTTTCCAGTTTTCTATCCTACTGTGACTGAGCTGGTATCCAAGATTCAAGACAAAGTCTTCCCCACTCTTCAGTCTCCTCTCCTCAAGTAGAAAGAAGGGGTCTGTTTTGAAGCCGCAAGCTTTGCAGCCTGGTGTTAGGGGGAGAGGTGATGCCAGCACTCCCTTAGCCACCACAGCTGGTGATTCTGCAGATCTCATTCTCCACCCCCCAACCAGTGTCCACTGGGCCCAGTTCGGCACTAGGACTCTCCTATGAGTTGCAGTCCTTGTGGCCAGACTGCCTTTCAAGTTTATTTAGAGCACAGAGCACTTTAGCCTGTAGTGGTGAGGTGTGCAGAAATTCAAATTCCAACCACTGGGATTGGAAATTCCCCCCTGACTAGGGCTGCTTTAAATCCTCCATGTGTGGGCAGATTTCAGCTGAGTATGAACCAGAAATAAAATTCTAAGCCCTCCAACCATCTAAATGGACTCCTCCTCTTGGAAAGGGCATTCCAAGGCTAACCTGAGGGGACTGGTTCAGGCCATGATAGTGGGCAGAGTTCAGACATGCTTTGTTATACCCTATCCCTTTTGGAATTACTGATAGAATAGATTCTTTAAGTTTGATGTGAAACGTTGACAATCTATTCTCTCTGAAGCCTGATGCCTGGAGGCTTCATTTGCATGATAAAACTTTGTTTTCCACAAACTCTTTTCACCATAACCCAGACATTACTTTCTATTGATTCCAGGTCTTTAAATAATAACAACTCTTTCAACCAATTTCCAATCAGAAAAATTGTAAATCTACCTATGACCTGGAAGCAACGTCCCCCTCACTCCCAGCTTCCAGTTGTCCTACCTTTCCAGACTAAACCAATGTTTGTACATCTTACATGTAATTGATTGATGTCTCATGTCTCCCTAATATGTGTAAATTAAGCTGTACTCCAACCACCTTGGGCACATGTTCTCAGGATCTCCTGAGGGCTGTGTCACAGGCCATTGATCACCCATATCTCTTCAAATATTCTAAAGAGTTTAACTCTTTTCATTGACATGATTTTGCTCTGGTTTTCCTTTAGGATCTCATAGGACAGTGCTGAGTTCAATGCCTCACAATTGCTATACTTTCCCTCTCTCAGCACTCAGAGATGCTCTCTGCACCACACTAGTGTTGCTGTGGGTGGGTGAGGGCTGGCGTCAGCGATTTAAGACTGTTTTTTCTATCTTTTCAGTGCTTCTTTCAGTAATTCAGAGTTAAATCCAGGTATAAGAGGGCTCATCTGACTTTTGGTTCTTATGAAGGTGTTTTTTCTGAGTAGATAGTTGTTAAATTGGTGTCCCTGTAGCAGGGGGACTATTGGCGGAGACTTCTATTCTGCCATCCTGCTTTGCCTCTCAGAAAAATCCCTACAAAATTAATCTGTGGAAGTCCTAAAACTCAGTATTTCAGAATTTGAATGTATTTGGAGATAGGATCTTTAATGAGGAATTAATATGCCTGTAGATTTTTATTTATCTAATTCTTTATTTATTTATATTTATTTATTCAAGTAGCACCATTTAACAAACCTTCCTGGTCTTCCACTAGTTATTCTACCACCAGTGAAATCCTCTCTCTATACCTGACAATTCTTCTTAAATTATCACTTCAGTCATGAAATCAACTTGCATATTTGAGTATAGATGTGGACTCCTCAGACCCTAATTATGTAAATCCTTTCATAGTACAAAATATTCCAGCCATCTCTAGATCAATGATCCAATTATTTCTTTAACACAAACTAGGTCCATGGTAACATGTAGGATATGGCTGAAATCTTTATTTTCTTAACTTGTCATAAGAAAGGCCATCACATGTTCGTAAGTGCAACAGGCATGATATGTAAATGAGGCTTTAAAAAGTAGCCAGGAAAAAGCAAGCTCTGAAATGTTGCAATCACTCCAACCCCAACCATTCAGACATAGGCTGTGGAATGAACAAATGCAGAAGACAGCACAATGGGGAAAACATGTTTATTTTTATTGTTTCAGGCTCCGGAGACTAGGGGTGGGTAAGGTACTGAAGGTTACCGATGCAAATTCAGTAGAGAAGAGAGGGTTTGAACTGAGTTGGAGATGTGGTCCAGTTTAATTTTTGACTCTGTAGTAATTGCAGGATCACTTCTATACGTCCATTTTCCAGTGCCTCTAGTTTTTGAACTTGCAGACAAAGGAAAACTTTTCTTCACAAGACACATCCTTCCATCCCTTGAATCCTATGACACAGTGAAAAGAGTCAGAATAAGGGGTTTGAAAGGAGTGTGGCCTCTCTGGATCTAGGACTCAGGACAAGAAACAAGAAAAAACACTTCACCATTTCCTGGATGAGGACCTTACCTCATCTCTACCCCAGTTCCTACGTTCATCCCAACTAAGCAGGAGAGAATGATAAACAAATGGATGGTTTCTCTGCCTTTTACCTGAGCTCGAAGTCAGGCTCACACAGTAGCCAGGATTGATACTGCTTGGGGATCCAATGACCCAGGATTTGTAGGAGACCAGAGACCCACTGCTCCAGTGCCAACGGCGGTTCTAGATGGAGAAAGGTCAGAAGAGGGTAAGAGGTGACTTGGAAAGAGAAACACCTGGCCTGTGTGTACACTCAGTAACAGGCCAAACATAAGGCAAGAATAAACCTTATTGTTCCCATGAATAGAACATTTTTTCCTCTGCTTTCACTTTAAGACTCTCCTTTCCTGGACTGCCCAATTCTCTCCCACTCTCACACAAAATGACATATGTTCTGAAGTTGATACAAAAAAAATAAAAGCTCATTGTAGAACATGGTTTCTTATTTTCTCTCCTGAGACCCATGACCCTCATATTCACCACTACCAGTGGTTGCCCATTAGTTGTTGGTGTATTGTTTAGTATAACACCAGGCTCCCAAATGCCATTAGTAGATTGTCTCCACCAGTATCTTTTTGTATATAATCTACAAAGAGATATTGTTCAAGAAAGACAATAATAAAATGGGTAAGATGTGGTATATAAAGATGCTTTCCTAGAAGTAGATATAATGAGTTTATGCATTAATGAATGCCCAGGACACTCAGGATATCCAGTTTCCACTCATCTCTCCTACTATCTACACTGAATCTCACTACCTCATACATCATAAGATCTATAAAGAAGTCCCTTTTATTAAAAATAAGAAAGGATAAAAGCTGGTTCTATAGTTCCCAAACCTTAAACTTCCCTCTTTCTTCTCAAAATTGATAGTCAAGAGATAAAAGAAGCTCCAGACTGACCTTTTTGGGGTCATAGAGGCCAATCCAGACATTGCCATCATCAGTGCTAGTTTCCTTAATCAGTGAGGCCACGAAGGCGCCCTCGGCCTGGGTGAGCACAGACACCAGGTTGCCTGAATTCATGTTCTGGCAGTAGAGCTATTGGAGAAGCAAATGGAGCACTCAGTGGAGAAGGAAAGTGTGGGGGATACAATGGGCCCTCCCAGAGGATGTGTTAGTAAAAGGACAGCACAGAAATGTCCCTGATGATGCTATCACTGACCACCAGCATCTCTGTGCTGAATGATGGGATTAAGTAGATTGGAAAGTTTTAGGCTGATGATTGGATAGGGAGGGGATTAGTCTTATCTCATATCAGCCACTGAACACACTGGAGAATGGCAGCTTCCCCTCCCTTCATGAGCCTCCCTTCCCACACTGCTCTCTTCACTCACATCTGCATCAACCCAGGTCTCAAGGTCTTCATTAAAGTAGTAGCAGTAGGAGCCATAGGCATTGGTGCCTTCTGGGCAGCTGATACGGGCCTTGGGCAAGTCTGTCTGGACCTCTTGGCCTGGAAAAGAAAGAACAATTAAGAAAGACCCTCAGAGCAGGGCAAAGGCTGGATGGTGAGGTAGGAGCTTCTGAGGTTCCTTTATCGGGACAGAAAGATGTAGTAGGTCATGGATGATTAGTCACTTCTGCCCTCCTGCATCCTACCTCTTCTCTCTCAATATGTCTTTGCTCAAGACAAGAGCACACAATGAATAGGCTCATGAAATGTGCCCCACTGTCCCTTTTACTTATGGGGCTCAGGCTTTTTCTGCCTCAGACTCAGGCTTCTGCCCTTCTCAAGCCTGTTCAGTTTCTCTACATAAAAAGCTCCCCTCAGTTCCCCATTCCACTAATGACTGTCTACATACAGACATCCCCAAGCCCCCCATCATGAGTAGTGTTAATATAATAAACCAATGTCAACTGCAGTGGTCACTGATAAGGGGTCATGCTAAGTTCCATCTCTAACTCTCTAATGAGGTGAGGATTTTTTTTTTCTTTTTTCTTTTTTCTTTTTTTTGAGACAGAGTCTGGCTCTGTTGCCCAGGCTGGAGTGCAGTGGTGCGATCTCGGCTCACTGCAAGCTCCGCCTCCCAGGTTCACGCCATTCTTCTGCTTCAGCCTCCCAAGTAGCTGGGACTTTGAATAGGATGAAATCAGCAATAAAGGTCACTGAGCAACACAAAACAACTCCTGATGTTGACTCTGCTTTTTCTCATGTGAACCCATATGCATGAGGATGGAGTGAAGGCTTCAGGGCTGGGGTTGTGGGAGGTATGGGGGAAGAATCTCACCTTGGCTCAAAGACAGGCACATCAGGCAGGAGATCAGCATGAAGCATGAGTTGGTCTGAGCCATGCTGAGCAGCAGTGAATCTCTTGCTTAAGGAGCAAATCAGCAATCTTAATAGGAGAACACAGGGAAGAGGGTTTGAGCAGTGAAGAGCAGAGCATGGTTAACTTCCTTTTCTCTGGATTCCTGATGGCAGCAAGGCCATCTGAGATACCCACACCCTCAACATTTCTCTATACAGGTTGGAGATCATACAGATCCTGTAACCCAGAAACAGATTTGTCTCCTGCTTAGGCTTCATTACTGCTGAGACCTTTTGGTTAGAAAATTAGCCCAAATCTTCCCCAAGATGAAAGAGGAAGAACCCATGTTAGAGTTGCCCTCCTCCTGTAATGTCCACTTACCCGTTTGCTGGGTCTGAAGTGGCTTGTTGGGTCAGGCACTGGTTGGAGGTTTATTACAGGGTCTGAGAACAGAGCTGCATAAATTAAGCAAGAGGCAGGGCAAGGAGTGAGGATCAAAGGGCCTACTTTGGGCACTGAGACAGAGAGATTCTGGCATCAGAACTAGCTTCTTCCTGGCACACACTGGGAATGATTACAAATGACATCAACTTACCACAAACAGATTGGCAAACTGTTCAAGTGCAAGTCAGGCTTTGCCCTTCCTCAGCAGCAACCAGGTGTCCAGTTCCTATGGTCTTTAGCAGTTCTAGAAGGAGGAAAGGAGTAGATTTCCTTGTCCTCTCTGTAAATATGGAGTCCTTTCTTTGATATTAAGCATAGGTAGGGGTAGGGGAAGAGTTGGCTGAGTCTACATGAGTAAGCACAATTTGCTGGTTGATTGGGTTGTTCCTCTATTTCTTTTCTTTTCTTTTTTTTTTAGACAGAATCTCACTGTCACCCAGCCTGGAGGGCAGTGGTGCAATCTCAGCTCACTGCAACTCCTGCCTCCCAGGTTCAAGCGATTCTCCTGCCTCAGCCTCTCGAGTAGCTGGGATTACAGGTATGTGCCACCATACTTGACTAATTTTTTGTATTTTTTGTAGAGACGGGGTTTCACCAGGCTGGTCTCGAACTCCTGAACTCAAGCAATCTGCCTGACTCAACCTCCCAAAGTGCTGGAATTACAGGCATGAGCCAATGCTCCCTGCCATTCTTCTATTTCTTTTCAAGTTCAGGAACCTCTCAAGACCTACTTCAGATGTCAAGCCTTAAGAGTTACATACATGTAAACCAATATGTCCAGTCAGGTTTTAGTACAAGTAGCTAGCCTGATATAGGCATTCTCCAAGTCTAAACAGGTGGCAACTGTACAGTAAGCTAATGCTTAAGAAAGCTCAGAATACCTGGATATGAGGTTAGGCTTCATTGAAGACTTTGGTACGAAATTAACAGTCTCTTAGAGTGAAGTTACAGATGATGCGATGACATTGAGCATGTAGCAGAATCATCTGAGTATTTAGTGGAATCATCAAAAAAAAAACAATTCATAATGGAATATTAGAAAAAAACCCTAAATGTTCACAGAGACAGGTGTATCAATTGGCATAAATAAATAATGTATTATAAGACACTACACACATTAAATCAAATAAGCTAGATATTTATCAACATGGCTTGGTTTCAAAAACATAATGTTGAATATAAAACTGTCAGCTGCAGGAAGTTATAAACTATTTAATAAAATGTATACATTCTTTAAAAAGATAGTGATTAAATTGTATAATTTTTTTTGGTCAATTCACATGTAGTTTAAACAATAAAAATCTGAAATTCAAGAATATACATAACCACTTACATTATTTGCATAGAGAATTTAGAGTGAGTTTTTAAATCTTTCCTTTGTTTTATAAAAGCTAAAGATTTTAAACAAAGATGACAAATATTAATAGTATTTATTCCAAATGATAGCTTTATACACAGTTGTTAATTTAGTTCATTTAATTTCTGCATTTACTAAAGTTATGCTTTCTAAAAAACAGCACCAGTGAAAGATGTCTTTCTTGTTTCTATAAATAAGAGGTTAAGTCATGCTCTATAGAGTTACCAAAGGATAGAGTAGGAAGGAATTCAGTATATTTGGTATCATCACAGGTTGATACGGTAAAAAGCAAAGACACAATTAATTAAACAAAAATTAAAACAAAACATTTTGTGGCATGTCTTAAAAATATGAGTTCATCTATATTTCAAGAATATTCCAAACAAGCAATGACTTTCCAGGTATAAAGGATCTAATACTTTATAGTGCCTACTAAAATATATTATTGCTAGTGTGATATAAAAGAGAGATATAAAACAAACAATAATTGAAAGAGTACTCTCGTAAAAACCTTTATTGCCCTAAATAGCTCTGTCCCTATTGAGATACTTACCCTTATTGCTTGCATATATGACTGACAAATTCCACATGCAGGACAAAAAAAAAATTTAGGACATTTACTGGCAGCCACTGTGGTTCCAAAGTGATGCCCTTTTCAAGGAAGTCATAGTTCCTATTCCTTCAATGCTTATCTCATTTTCCTCAGTAACCCCAGGTTCTTTCCTCTGAGTTTTATGACATTCCCATGAGCTCATTTAAGTCCTTTCTACCAAATTCACTCTGAAAGTCGTCTCATAGATGAGAATCATTACCCTGCACATCTAGTGTTAATGTAGCCTCAAGTGGGGGAACGTTTTGATATGCCTTAATAAGGCTTAGGAAGTTTCAAGGCTATGGCTAATTTTTGGTGCTTTTGGCC
The DNA here is from genome assembly GCF_006542625.1 of Nomascus leucogenys. Taxonomy (NCBI): domain Eukaryota; kingdom Metazoa; phylum Chordata; class Mammalia; order Primates; family Hylobatidae; genus Nomascus; species Nomascus leucogenys. The sequence goes on along the minus strand of NC_044394.1, from coordinate 63,299,437 downwards.
ATCTCCTTGTAGATATTCCCTGCGTTCCACCCTTGTAATACAAATTTTACACTTATGAAGGAGAGATAATCTCCCTCTTTTTTTTGTCCTTGGCAGACATGTGAATACTGCAAACATTATACCTAAGAGGAAATTAGGTGAAGTAGTACCAGGTTCACAAATAGACCTTCCATGGTCTATTTGTGCTCTACAGATGTAAGAAATCCTTCTTACAACTTAGCTTCCTCTCCTTCACAAGAAAGCTCTAGTTTATTTAACACAAGCTTTCACTGCATGTTCTCTATGCCAGATACTATTCTAAATGTTTTACAAATAAGAACCCACTTAATCCCATGACATTCTGAAAATACAGGTGCTATCTGCAGCCATATTTAAGATATGAAGAAACTGAAGATGAGAAATGGCTTAAGTAATTTACTTAATATAAAACAGCTACTATGTAGTGAAGGAAAATTCAAACATAAGCATAAGTTTTGCTTTAAGGTCATTTAGTTATCTCAAATATCCTTCTGAATTCCCTTGATTTATCTCCACATTCAACCCATCCAGCTCTCCCAGAGTTCTGACTGATTTCACCAAATAACTAAGTTAGAAAGAATGACTAAAACGTAGTATTTGTTAGCACAACAGGGTGACTATAGTAAAAGATAATTTAATTGAATGTTTTAAAATAACGAAGAGAGCATACCCTGCTGTGTTTATTAGGCATTGCATGCTTATAATAAAATATCTCATGTAACCCACAAATGTATACACCTACTCTGTACCCAGAAAATGAAAAATAAATGAGTAAATAAATAACCACTCAGCAATCATAGCCATACCACAAGCCCCAAAGGATGAACTTAAAAGGTTAATAAATGTAAGATACCAAGCACCCAATCCTTAACCCATAATTTAATTGGACTTTTACATATACTAGCATGACAATCATGTCTGTGTCTGTGTTTGGCACAGAGGGAGCTGTTCTTTACCACCTTAGCACAGATAGGAGCAAGCCTCACCAAAAGTCACGCAACAAAGGGGTCAGAAAATTTGAAGTTTTGATGGAATCTTGGAAGGTTAGAAAGCAAGCCAGGGCCTCTTTTCTCCCTTCCTCATGTCTCAGCACTTGTCCATGGAAATCAAAGCCAGAAAAACACTAAGAAAAAACTAAACTCTTACAGAAAACCATCCATGATCTCGTAAAGTCTTGCATCCCTGAAGAGTTAGAAACCCATAGGTTAACAAGCTTCCACTTATTTACTTTATTTAATATGAATAAGGAATCTCAGAAAAGTTGCAAATTCCTCAAATCCAAAAAGAGAAGCTATTTTTCTATAGATCCCTCCTCTATAAAATAAGCATTTAATTTAAATTCCAAGCAGAGGGCAAGGAGAGAATTCACAGGCCTTGTAAAAGGCACTGACACAAGTTCAGCATCAGGGGGGCCTCTTCCTGGCAAACCCAGGACTGGTCATACATGAGGTCCTTTCTCATAAACAGCTTGGTAAACTCTGCAAGTCAAAGGCAGGCTTTGCCCTTCCCCAGCAGCAACCAGATGCCCAGTTCCCATGGCCCTGAGCAGCCCAGGAAAAAGCAGAGACTTTCCAGGAATAGTGATGATGGGTGTGAAGGGAGGACCCTGGGAGGAGGGGCAGTGAATGTGTGAGCCTGGAGCAGAACCATCTGTGAGACAAGGAGCAAGGGAGGCAGCAGGACAAGATGTGGAGCATCCTGCTTGGGGCAGTGGGGAAAGGGAGGAACATACATTCATAGCATGCTAGCACCGTTTACCATGGAGGCCTCCTCTCCTGACAAGGCATGTCCCGAAAGGATCCTGTGGAAAGAGAAACTCCCATGGAAGAGGCTGAAGGTTTCTGGGGACTGCACCTTACACCTCACTTCCCCAAAGTAATAAATCAACTCTAATGCCTCTTCAGAACTGTTGCCGGATACAACGAGGAGGGGAGTGATGATGGGGATGATGCATTCAGCAAAGATGCTGCTGACTTTCTGCTAAGCACATAACAGTGATGATTAAAGCTTAAACTACAGTTCCTCTCTGTACTTGCACAATACCTTCAAATACACTCTTTCCTAGTCTAGAATATTTCTATTATATTATCCCATTAAAGCAAACACTTGTATTTTAATTTTTATGTTCTTAGAAATATTTTTACATGTATTAAATATGTTAACTTAAAAAAAAAACTCTACATTGAACGTAAATACCTTAAGCACCAAAAGGTGAAGTGACTTGCCCAAGGTCACATGGGATTCACAGAAAGTAGCACAGCCAGAATTTGGGTCCAATGAATCTGACACCAAGGTCTGTGCTCTCTCTCTCTCTCTGTTCTATTGCCCACCCTGCAAAAGCTATAAAATTCTAAAACTGGAAAGAATGGAATGTTATAAGTAGATGGGATCACATGTAATTAAACTGTCCCTCTCATAAGAGGACAGGTGTTCAGAGAATTTAAGTACCTGGACCTCTATCCAGTGGTGGTGAGAAAAAGCATTAACTCCAATCTACTTCTCAGCCCTCTGTTTCTTCCACCACTTTGCTCTGTCCTTTTTCTGCAGACTCCAGAAGTTACTTAACTAATGGCTATTTTGTAAAAGCTTTTCATCCACAACCTCATCTCCGTAGGAAAGCTGGAGTGATTGCCATATCCTCCTCTGGGTGTCTACAGTCTCTCAAGTTTCCTGACCAGTATCCCACTTCCTCCATTTACATACCTCACAGGCAGACAAAGTCAAACTCAGTTTTGTGAACACATTGTCTCTACTTCCTAGTATCTGGGCCAGTTAAATAAGCAGCTGAGGTTTCTGACAAGGTTTGATTTCTTTTCTTTTCTTTCTTTTTTTTTTTTTGAGATTTCCTAGGTGGAATCATTCTGGCAATGACTATTGTCAGCTGTACACTGTAAGTCTATGGGCTGGAGGGCCAACATTGGTTTGGGAAAAAATACAACAGTTTTGAACTTCAAGATATAAGTGAATTACCCTTTGTAGTGAGAAGAGAAAAAAAAAACAAAAACTCAGAGCTCTGACCTATGAGGTATGCAAAATCTATCAGGCCCAGAGAGGCATGAGTGTGGAACTTTGGTCATAGCCCCTCACACCCATGCCTGGGTGTAACTGCTTAAGGGCATTTAGTTCCTGACTAGCTGCCTCACTTATTATGCTGACTTTTTTTTATACAAACTACAATGTATAACCTGTAAATAGTCTTTGTTATTAATGTAAATTCTTGGTAAAGAACTTAGGAACTGCCTCTTTTTTTCCTATAAAAACCCAATGGTAACTGCTGCTAATTGGAGCATATATTCAGGGAAACTTGAATTTATGCTCCCAGGTTGTAGTCCTCAAACGTGGCCCAAATAAACTCTCTACTTATATTAATTTTGCCTAATTTTTCCTCTATACTTTAACAGTAGGACTAAAGAATCCCTCAACCATACAACATGAAAAGTGAAACCAATAGGTATGTTCAGAGAACACACTTGTTGAATGTCTTTGTCCTTTTTTTTTTTTTTTTTGAGATGGAGTCTTGCTCTGTCTCCCAGGCTGGAGTGCAGTGGCACGATCTCGGCTCACTGCAACCTCTTCCTCCCAGGTTCATGCCATTCTACTGCCTCAGCCTCCTGAGTAGCTGGGACTACAGGCGTCTGCCACCACGCCCAGCTAATTTTTTGTATTTTTAGTAAAGATGGGGTCTCACCGTGTTAACCAGGATGGTCTCGATCTCCTGACCTCATGATCTGCCCGCCTCTGCCTCCCAAAGTGCTAGGATTACAGGTGTGAGCCACTGCACCCGGCCGGCATTGTCCTTTTTAAATACAGAAGGCACAAAACTAGCAGAAATATAAACTGCTGTAACATATGAGACTGAGGAATAGAAGTGGAATTTGGAAACCCAAACTGGATTTTCTCTCAAGTGAAAGGATCCTTTCCTCAGAGGATCAATGACATGCCTCCAAGGCAAGGTAGATTTACAAATCTAAATTAAACCGATCATGTATTTCTGGCTATGAAATGACAAAAAGTGTAAGACAGATAACCATATAACCTTTAAACAAATGTCATTATGCCAATTGAGGAGATGAATATTAACCAGGTTTCAGAAAAATGAAGATAGTAAGAGAATCAAGGAAAAATTATCAAGTTTATCCTCTCTAAACTCATGTCGACATTTAATTGAACATTGTAATCATATTTACATGGACCTTTAAGAAGTGATTGAGCCATGAAGGCTCTGTTCTCATAGTTGAGATTAATACCATTATAAAATGGCTAGTTTCATTCCCTTTTGCTTCTTTGCCCTTCAGTCTTTTGCCATGTCGCGAAACAGGAGGAAGGCCCTTGAAAGATTCCAGCATCTTGATAATGAACTTCTAAGTCTCTGGAACTGTTAGAAAATAAATTTCTGTTTATTATAAATTAACCAGTCTCAAGTGTTTTGTTCTAGTTGTAGAAAATGGACTAAGATAGAAATATGTACCAGAAGTGGGGTTGTTACTATTAGAAACACCTAAAAATGTGTGTCAGATTTGGAACTGAGTAATGGGCAGAGGGCAGAAGAGTTTAGAGGATCAGGCTAGAAAAAAGCCTAGATTGCTATTAACAGTGTTAAGGGCTACGCTGGTGAGAGCTCAAGAAGAGGAGAGCTATAGGCTAAACCTAAATCATCAGTGAGATTACTTAAGTGGTTTTCAAAAGACCAATAGCAATATGAATGGTGGCGGTAATTCTGATGAGATCCCAGATGGAAATGCAGGGTGTTGTATTTCACAATGATGCGAGAGTTATCCTTTTTACTAAGAGGCAACGAACGTGGCTGAATTGTCTTTGAGTCCTAACATTTTATGAAAGGCAGAATTTAAGAACCACAAGTTAGGATATTTGGTGGAAGAAATAATCTAAGTAGCAAATTGTTAAGTATGCTGCATGACTTTTTTAAACTGTCAATAGTAAAACTTAAGAAAAGGGAAAAAATTAAATATGAAATGTATATTGAAAAGGAGGCAGAAAGTAAAGATTTGGAAAATTCTTAGTCTGGGTGTGTTTTAAAAAAAGAAAAGCCATATTCAAAAAAGAGAAACCGAGGGTGTGGCCAAATTTTGATAAGGAGATAAGCTCCCATCACAAGCCCAGAATGCCAATGCCTGGAGAACAGAATTAGATCAAAAGAGGAGTCTTGGGAGCCCTTGGGACCTTGTTGCTCACCACTCAGGACTTCCTCAAGTCTCTGATTCCTGCATTCCTGAGCAGCACTTTTAGCCATCTCAGAAATGGCTTAAAGAAGCCCAGATGTGGTGCTGGCCATCACTCCAGAAGGCACAGGGTATAAGTTTTGATGGTGTCCATAGAATGTTAATTCTCCAGGATTGCTGATTGTAGGAGCTAGATTTCAAAAAATGTGTCAGGGAGCCTCAGGGCTCAAAGAGAGAACTGACACAGGTGCAAGGCCACCACAGAGATTACCCACTGGGACAATTCCTAATGAAACATTAGTGGGTGGGTTGCTAGGCAAATAGCTAAACATAAGCAGGAGGGAAGAACTCCTGACAAAAGGGAGGTTTGAAAACTTTTACACCCCAGAGATTACGTAAAACAGGCATGCTAAATATAGCCCGAAAAGAGGAAATAAACTCTCCGTTCTCTATTTTCCTTCAATACATTCTCTTTTTTGGTTAAATCAATCACTTGGCAGAATTCTTCCTCCAATTAAAACTAATCAAAAATTCCTGCACTTCCTAATAACAGTGGGAAACCCCAGCTGCAGCTAGCTTTGGGGATAATATTCCAGCCTGTGAGAGCTGCTGCATTGGTTGCTCCCAGAAAAGCCATGGAGGCCTAACCCCTGCCCCAGTCTGTGCTGATGGTGGGACTTGAAGTCAAAACAAAAAATGCTCAAACCTCAGGATTTAATGTTGTTGTTGTTGTTGTTGTTGTTGTTGTTGTTGTTTTTTGGTGGGGGTTTGGATTTAGTTGGACCCTGTTAATTCTTTTCATTTTCTGTTGCTGTTTTGTTATGGAATTGTCTATCCTATGCCTGTCCCACCATATATTTTAGAAACATATAATTTGTTTGATTTCACAGCTGGAGGGGAATTTTCCTCAGAATGAATCATAACCTGAGTCTTACATATATCCAATTTTGATGATATTTAGATGAGAATCTAGACCATAGACTTTTAAGATTATGCTAGAATGAGTTAAGACCAGGAGCTATTGGGTTAAAATGAAAGTACTTTATATGTGAGAAGTACATAAGTTTTGGGGGTGACAGAGGCAGAATGCTGTAATTTGAATGTTTGTCCCTTCAAAAATTCATGTTGAAATTTAATTCCCACTGTAACAGTGTTAAGAGATGTCACCTTTAAGTGGCAATTAGGCCATGAGTGTAAGATTCTCCCTGGGGCCTGAAAGCTTAAGGAGATGAATAACTCTTCCCTTCTCAGGCCCAGTCCCAAGGCACAAGGCTACTTGCGCCACCAGCGTGCGCCAGCAAGATAGCAGAAGCAGGAAGTGAGCCATCTGGAAGACACGTACCCCTGAAGATCGAGAAAGAGGCCATCTGGGTCCAACGTAGCAGTTACATCAGACTAGGACACTTCTTGTTTACAGGAGGGTATAAAACTTTTGCCGCTTCCTCACTTGGGGCTGAAGCCATTTTAGGCCTCAGCCATCCTGCACCCAGGTGCTCATTAAAACAGCATGTTGCTCCACACCATCTCCTGTTGTCTGTTGGCATGCTCCCAGGGTTTGAACCAATATAAAAACCTTAAAACGAGGACTCTAAAGAACAATTCCCATTTCCTTAAAAACAAGTACACACACACACACACACACACAGGATTGTGATGATAGCGTGTGTAAAGGACAAATTAACTTGTAGGGTAAGGACTGGGTGCTTAGTATCTTAAATGCATTTTTTTTTTTATGTTCTTCTTATGGGGCCTCAGGCCGTGGCCATGATCAATGGGTTGTTCTATATTGAAATTAGTCTGGCCTCAGAGAGCTAGATTGGTTGAATGTGGAAATAAATAAAGAGAAGGAAACTAGCAGGTTTCATTGAGCTAAGAAAATGAACCTGAAGCAAAACTTCTTGCCTTTGAATCTAGCTTCAATATACAGTAACTGTTTGATCTTGGGGAAGTTACTTAGCTCTGCTCTTACCTTCAGTTTCTTCATATGTGATATATGGTTCCTAGTAGTACCCATATTACAAAGTTGTCATGTGGATTAAGTGGGTGCGGGAAGTTACTTAGCTCTGCTCTTACCTTCAATTTCTTCATATGTGATATATGGTTCCTAGTAGTACCCATATTACAAAGTTGTCATGTGGATTAAGTGGGTGCCTATTTGTCAAGCATTTAGAATAATACCTGGCATAGAGAGCATGTGATGAAAGTTTGTGTTAAATAAACTGAAGCTTTCCTGTGAAGCGGAAGAGGCTAATTTATAAGGAAGTTTCTTTACATCTGCACAATATAGCGGATGATGGAAAAATTTTGGTGCATTTGGTACTCCTTCAGCTCCTTTCTTTTCCAGTCTAAAGTTTGCAGACAGGCTGTTATTCACATGCCTGCCAAAAGTTTCAAACAAAAGAGAGATTCTCTCTCCATAATAAGTCTAAAATCTGTTAAAAGGTGGAAAACAGGGAACAGCAGATAGAAGATGGCCAATAGCACTAAAAATAAGCCATAGCCTTGAAACTCTCTAAGTTTTATTGAGGTGTATCAAGAAATTGTCCCCATTTGGGGATATACTAACACTAGATGTCCAGTTTACCCCTTTCCACCTATGTGAAGACTAACAAAGGAAATAGATAGGAAAGGCCTCAAATCAGCTTCTTAGAACTTTGTAAAACTAGTTCAGAGGACAGGACCTTCAGAATCCTAAGGACAAGGAGCTAAATCTTAAAGGATTGGGAAATATGGCTTCCTTGACAAAGGCATCACTTTGGAACCAAAGTGGCTGCCAGTAAGTGTCCTCAATTTTACTACCTGGCCTATGGAATTTGGTCAGTCACATATGTGAGCAATAACGGTTTGTTATCTAAACGGGCATACAGCTATTGGGGCAATAAACATTTTATGAGAGTTGTGTCAATTGTTATTTATTTTGAAATGCTTTCATATCGTGCTAGCCACAGTGTGTTTTATTGTGTATTTGAAAGTATTAGATCTTTTGTACCTGAAAAGTCATCGTCTATTTGAAGTCTTCTTGATGTAAAGAAAAACTCTCATTTAAAAAATTACCACAAAGAATTTTTTTGTGTTAATTTTTAAAAATTGGCCCAACACAGTGGCTCCTGCCTATAGTCCCAGCACTTTGGGAGGCTGAGGCGGGCAGATGGCTTGAGCCCAGGAGTTTGAGACCAGCCTGGGCAGTATAGTAAAACCCTGTCTCTACTGAAAATACAAAAATTAGCCTGGCATGGAGGTGTGCACCTGTACTCCCAGCTACTCAGGAGGCTGAGGTGGGAGAACAGTTGAGCCCAGGGGCTCAAGACTGACGTGAGCCATGATTGAGCCACTGCACTCTAGCCTGGGTGACAAAGAGAGACCCTGTCTCAAAAATAATGATAATAATAATAATAATAATTGCTTGTTTGATTTTGGTAAGATAAACTTATGGTAACAAGCATAATAGATTTCTCTCTTCTTCATCCCTTTCTAACTTGGAATAATATGATTGAAATTCTTACTTATAGAAAGAAAACCTCGCATCTTTCTCTGGTTATAAGCTTTTAAGAAAACATAATTATTTTTAGAAAATGCTGAAATAAGTTGGAGTAGTTTGACAAACACTTTTGAACTTGTTAGACTAAACAATATTAATCTCTGTCATCTATGTTTAAAATGATTATTTTAAATAAATAAAAATATATATTCTCCAGGAAAACAGTAATGTAGACAGTAAAAAGTTTCCTCTTCAGAGTTTCCCTTCTTGTTAAAGGATAAATCATAAGTGTTAGAAATAATAGTTTATTTTAAAGATGAACTTCCCTCAAGCCCCCTTGCTTTATGCTAATAACTCTTTATTAAGCCCTATCTTATATAGCTGTTAAACATGCTCACAGGCACATAATACATTCCATGTCCTTGTACCTTAACCAAGATATTTGTGTTGGACATGCTCATAGGTATGTCCCAGTTCGCAGCCTATGCCCCTTCCTTATTTGGAAATACTATTTTTGTACCTATTTTAAAAAATTTTAAATTATTAGCCAATCGGGTTTTAATTTAGATTGCGAGGTCTGGCTCCAGCCAATGGAGACAGGCCACAGCAATAGGGACCTCATGCATAAGGAATAAATATTCTGGTGTCTCTTTATTCTGTGTATGCCCTTGCCGTTGTTCCATCTGTCAGGGGCATCCTTTCTGCAGAAAGTAAAAATTGCCTCGCTGAGAGAACTTTTTGTCTTAATGCTGATTTTTCCTTGCAGAACCAAGGAACACACATTTTGCATTTCTAACAAGAATGAAAATTTTTTGTATAGTGTTTTATTACGGATTCATTTTACTTTAAACCACATGTGAATAGATAAAGAAACAATATAAATAGCCTTTTTATAGCATGTATAAATATTATTAGTTTGTAAGTTTTTGCAACTGACTTTTAATATTCATTTTAACTTTATATATGCTTTTGAAATGAGCTCATGTTTATATAAAGATATTTAGCTTATTTAATTTAACTCCTGTTAGTATTTCAAAATATATTATTTAGTCATTTATCCCAATTGATACAGCCATCTGTATTTCTGTCAATATTTTGGTTAGTTTTTCAACTGAATTTTAAATTCCAGATTTGCTCTTGTTCCCTGAATCTGAATGGATAGTTAATGGGAATTTCAGTAAGCGTTTAATTTCACATCACTATCTGTAACTTCACAACAACAGATAATTGACTTCAAACCAACAACTTCATATTCCACTACATGTGTGGATGGAGGAACCTAGTGGGAGGCGATTGGATCATTGGAGTAGTTTCCCCCATGCTGTTCTCGTGATAGTGAGTGCATTCTCACAAGATCTGATGGTTTTATAAAGGGCTCTTCCCTCTTCACTTTCTCTTGCTCACCTGCACCATGTAAGACATGCTTTGCTTCCCCTTCATCTCCATGATTGTAAGTTTCTTGAGGCCTCCCCAGCCTCAGGAAAGTCTGTGAGTCAATTAAACTATGAGTCAATTAAACCTCTTTCCTTTTTAAGTTACTCAGTCCCTGGTAGTATCTTTACAGCAGTATGAAAATGGACTAATACACCTTGACTTCTGAAGTAGGTCTTGAGAGTTTCCTGAGCCTGAAAGGGAATGGAGAAATGACTTAAAGCCACCAGCTAATTGGGCTTAATCATTTGGACTCAGTTGACTCTTCCCCTACCCCTACCCATGCCTAAACCAAAGAAAGGATCATCACATATTTACATAGCACAAAGAAATCTACTCTTCTGCTCTTTCTAGGACTGCTAAAGGCCATGGGAACTGGAATCCTGGATGCTGCGGAGGAAGGGCAAAGTTCGACATCAACTTGGACAGTTTGCCAACCTGTTTGTGGTAAGTTGATGTCATTTGTGACCACTCCTAATGTGTGTCAGGAATAAGCTATTCCTGATGCCAGAATCTCTTACTGTCAGTGCCCTCTGTAGGCCTTCTGATCCTTACTCCTTGCTCCGCCCATTATTTATATCAAGTGGTTCTCTCTCAGACGCTGATATAAAGCTCCTACTCTGTCTGACCTGACAAGCCACCTCAAGTGGACAAGGCACTTACCAACAGGTAAAGGGGCATTAGAGGAGAAGAGCATGTCTAACATGGGATTTTCTCTTTTCATTTTGAGGTAGATACAGGGTGATTTTCTGAATTAAAGATCCCAGTAGTAATGAAGCTTAAGCAAGACCAAAGCTGATTTTGGGTAATTTGGCCTCTGTAATCCCCAAACCAAAAGAGAAATATCTGGGAGTGTAGCTATCTCAGTGGACCTTCCTGCTCTAAGGATTTCAGAGAGGAGGGGATGTTAGAAAGATAATAGGTGCTCTGCTCTCTTCTTCAAACCTTCTTCCCTGTGTTCTCCTACAGAGATTGCTGATTTGCTCCTTAAGCAAGAGATTCATTGCTGCTAAGCATGGCTCAGACCAACTCCTTCTTCATGCTGATCTTCTCCCTGATGTTTCTATCTCTAAGTCAAGGTGAGATTTTCCCCCACACCTCCCACAACCCCAGCTCTGAGGTCTTCCCTCCATCCTCATGCATAGGGTTCACTTGAAAAAAAGCAAAGTCAACATCAGGGTTGTTTTATGTTGTTCAGTGATCATTATGGCTGATTTTATCCCATTCAAAAACACCCTCACCTCATTCGTGGGTTTGAGACAGAATTTAATAGGACCACTTATAGGTGACCATTGTGGTTGAGTTTATCTGATTGAATCTATATGCGATGGCAGTTTGGGGGATGTTTTTATGTAGTCATTGATAGGACGGAGAACTAAGGCAAATGTGTGCAGGGAAACCAAGAGAAACTTGAGAAAGGTGGAAGCCTGGGTCTTTAAAGGCAGAAGCCTGAGCCTCAGAAATAAAGGAAAATGAGGACACATTTATTTAGCCTATTCATTGTGAGCTCTTATCTTGAGCAGAGGAAACTAGAGAGAAAAGAGATAGGATGCAGGAGGGCAGAAGTGAGCAGTCACCCCAGTATTCACTGTATCAGTATGTTCTTATAAAGGACACCAAGAAGCCCCTAATTTACCTTCCAGCCTTTTCCTTGCCCTGAGATTCTTTCTTAATTATCTCTTTTTTTTTTTCCCCAGGCCAGGAGTCCCAGACAGAGCTGCCTAATCCCCGAATCAGCTGCCCAGAAGGCACCAATGCCTATCGCTCCTACTGCTACTACTTTAATGAAGACCCTGAGACCTGGGTTGATGCAGATGTGAGTGAGGAGAGCAGCAGGGGAAGGGATGCTTACGAAAGTAGAGACAGCTGCTAATTTGCAGTGTGTTCTGTGGCTGCCATGAGATAAGATTGATCCCTTCCCTATTCCACCACTGGTCCAAAACTTCCCAATCTACTTTATCCCATCATTTGACACATTCCCAGCACAGAGATGCTGGTGGTCAGTGACAGCATCATCAGGGACATTTCTGTGCTCTCCTTTTTCTGTTACATCCTCTGGAAGGTCTCAGTATATCCCTCACACCTTCCTCCTCCGCTGAGTGCTCCATTTTCTTCTCCAACAGCTCTACTGCCAGAACATGAATTCAGGCAACCTGGTGTCTGTGCTCACCCAGGCGGAGGGTGCTTTCGTTGCCTCACTGATTAAGGAGAGTGGCACTGATGACAGCAATGTCTGGATTGGCCTCCATGACCCCAAAAAGGTCAGTCTGCAGCCTCCTGTATCTCCTTATAAACATTTTTGAGAGGTAAGAGGGACGTTTAAGGTCTGGCACCTCGAGCGCCAACTTTTATCTTTTTGTTTGTTTAAATAAAAGCAACCTCTTTACAGATCCTATAATGTATGAGTTGTGAAGTTCAGTGTAGGTAGTTAGAGACATGAGCTGAAGTCTGAGTTTTCTGGGCTCCTGGGAATTCATGCACACACTCATTGTGTCTACTTCTAGAAATGCATCTTTATGTACGACTTCTTCCCTATTTTGCTATTGTCTGTCTTGGAAGAGGTCCCTCTGTAGACTATATAGAAAATGAGTAGTGGAGGAGAATCTATTGCTGGCATTTGTTATACATTTTATACAAGTGTATAAAACTGTACAGTATATTATTTAGTTTAACACTATAAACTAAATAATATATCAACAACTACTCTACAGCCAATGTTATGCTGGATATGAGAGTTCTGAGCTTCAGGAAGAAAAACCAGGAACCACTCTCTGTAATGGGCTTTTATGGGTCTCTGTATCAAACTCTGAACACTTATTATTTGCTGGAAGAGGAGGAGGAATTTGGACATTCCACAGAAGGAGAAGCTTAGAGCAAAAGCAGAGGAAATGATATGATATTCATGGTGACAACAATGTTTATTCTTTCTGCTATATCTTGGCCTGTTTCTGAGTGTGCACACAGGCCTGGTTATTCTATTGATTTTTGAGTGACCGTGGCTCCTGTTCCGGCCCTTCTCCATCTAGAATCGCCGCTGGCACTGGAGCAGTGGGTCCCTGGTCTCCTACAAATCCTGGGACATTGGAGCCCCAAGCACTGCTAATGCTGGCTACTGTGCAAGCCTGACTTCATGCTCAGGTGAGAGGCAGACAGTCTATCCATGTATTGCCATTGCCCTCCCACTTATCTCTGGGGATGAACATGGGGACTGGGACAGAGGAAAGGTGAGCTCCTTATCTGGAAAATAAAGGAGTATTTCCTCTTGTTTTTTGTTCTGAGTCCTAGGTCGAGGAGGGGCTACCCTCCTTCTGATCCTCTCTGTCTGACTCTTCTCATTGTACTATAGGATTCAAGAAATGGAAGGATGAATCTTGTGAGAAGAAGTTCTCCTTTGTTTGCAAGTTCAAAAACTAGAGGCAGCTGAAAAAATGGATGTCTAGAACTGGTCCTGCAATTACTATGAAGTCAAAAATTAAACTAGACTATTTCTCCAACTCAGTTCAGACCATCTCCTCCCTAATGAGTTTGCATCGCTGATCTTCAGTACCTTCACCTCTCCCAGTCTCTAGAGCCCTGAAAAATAAAAACAAACATATTTTTCTCCATTGTTCTGTCTTCTGCATTTGCTCTTTCTATAGCCCATGCTTGGGTGGTTGGGGTGGGAATGATTGTCACACTCCAGAGCTTGCCATGGCCCATCCACTCGTGAAAACCCCACTCATATTTTATGTATGTCAGGCTTATGAACATGTGGTGGCCTTGTTTATGACAAGAGAAAAAGATTAAGATTTCATCCACAACACATGTTAGCATGAATCTAGTGTGAGTTACGCAAATAATTACATTGTTGATCCAGTCTGACAGGAGTATTTGATATTCCAGAAGAATTCGCATAGTTGGGGTCTGAGGAGAACACATCTGTTTTCGGTTATGCAGTTTGAAGTCATGACTGAAGTGGTAACTTAAGGAGAATTGTCAGGTCTACAGTCCTGAGTGCATTAGTGGTACATTTTTGGAGGCCAGCCTGCAAAGTTTGTTAAATGCTACTCCTTGGATGAATGAATAAGTGAATGATCAATTATGTAAATTAAATATACAGGCATACTTAATTGTCTCTTTAAATATCCTAACTCTCAATAAAGTCAAATTCTGAAATATTACTCTTAGGACTTTCACAAATTAATTGTGCGGGGACACAATTCAGCCCATAACATCAATCATATCAATAATAGAGTTAAATGTGATTTGATAACAAAGGAAACAAATTGTCAGCTGGATTAAAGTAAGAACAATGAAAACAAGATTCAACTGTATGCTATGTATGAGAGACATGAGTTAGATTAAGACACAAATAGCTTGAAAATAAAAGGAAGGAAATAGACATATCTTGCAAACAGAAACCATAAGAATGCTGGTTTCTGTACTGTTACCCAGTGTAATGCCTATATGAGATTGCTGAATTTCTACCCTGTCCTAACTCTGCTTATCTTTAAGAAACAGAATGCCTGTGGTAAAAAGTTTCCTTTATAACTAGTCCAGCTGAGACTGGTTAGAATCAAGATCACTATCAAAGGACCTCAGAAAGACATCTGGTTCATTATAATCTCATTTCCTTGCTAAATGACACTCCTATCAGCACAATGACAGTTGACAATCACCATGACAATGGCCAGAAGAAGCAGTAAAGTTACAAAAAGGAAGGCACACTCTGGTTCCAGGAAGTTCGCAACCTATTTCCAGAAAAGACATGAATATTCCTCCTTTTGTTTTTAATGCCCAGTACTTTCATTAGAGAAACCCTATATTTTAACCCCTTTACCCCTCACTAGTAGAGAAGCTGATTTGTGAGTCATGTTCCTGCTTCTCAATTCCATGGCCATCAAATAAATCCTTCAGTGCTTGACACTCACTTTCTGTTTCATGTATTGGCTTTGTGACACCAAATAGGGAAAGATTCCATCTTTTGGGGGACTGGTTTTGTCTGCAACGATACTAATATCAGACATATTTGACTTTAAAGCAAACAATGTTACTTGAGAAGAAAAGGAGCATTTTATAATAATAAAGTAGTTAATCCTTCAGGAAGATGTCTCAAAATACCTGAAACAGGTGGAACCCACCGCAGTGTGACAAAGCCACTATAACAAGACTGCCCCTCTGGATTCCTCCTCTCTGGGGAGGACATCTCTGAAAGAAAGGCAGCAGCCTCAGTCAGGGGCTTATAGATAAACTCCCATCTCC